>NW_027362996.1:0-2400000 GCF_046119375.1 Phyllobates terribilis | reverse complement strand
GTCTACTGCAGGCGGGATACCTGGATGGCTGAATGTCACTGAGAAGCTCACAGAGACCGCCATAAGCAACAGTTTAAAAGAATGCCACAGACTAATCAACCAAACTTTTTGGGTTGGTTTCTCTTTTATAGTCTGCAGGCATTAAATGAAAGAAGTCAGTGTTCCAGCAGAGGGAGACAACGTTTCAGAAAAGGCATTGTAGCAAACCAAAAAAGAAATTTTAAGCGCAGCAGAGTAACCAGCTCACATACCTGTTAGCTCAGGTGAGTTTAAAAGGCTGCTGTTGATAACAAGGGCATTTGCTAAATAGATGGTGTGTGTGCAACAATATACTGAAAGGTCAATTATATTGTGCAGCTTATCTCACCACCTGTAGTTATTTAGGTGAAAGCTCCAAAATGCTTGCCTAATATGTCTGTTTATCCAAAAGGAAGTATAGAGGGAGAGCTAGATAGATAGCATTGCATTACATTACATTACATGGCAATGCAATGCACAGTTGCTGAAGTTGAACCAAAATGAGCTTGTCATCTGGCTTCTGCAACTTTTAACATGAAAAATCCAATGAGGAGAAGAAAAGCAAAGCCAAAGAGTCCATCCCAAAATCCGACAAACAAGCAAAATGAACAAAAAGCATTGAATTCAATTCTTTCTGATTTTAGAAACTGCATTAAAGAAGGGGTGCACCGGTCCTGGAGATACTGCAATACCAGGTCAATGCGTGGAGTGGACAGAGCAAGCTCTTTTTCCATCTCCCTGTTCTAAAAATCCATTTAATATATGGTCCCCAGATAGGGGACGTATCAGATATTAAACTGATAAGAACAGATACTACACTTGATCTTAGCCAAAAGGCCGAGAAGCGATAACCAGAATTGGTTTCCGACTACGGTGCCACCCAAGGATTCTGAAAAGTTCATTTGTGGAGATGGCCACCTGGACTCCCGTTAAGAAGACATGCTGTCAACCTCTAGATCCCTCACATGCCTGCACTTTTCGGCTTGCTGCTGCTGCAATCCACGCGTTTTAGATCTGCATAACTCCACCTCTTTTAGCACAGTACCCTCAACCCCCGGCTGTTCCCACCCGCCTCAACACCGTTGGAAGGGAGGAGAACCAATTAAGGCGGGGGGGGGGGTGGAACGAGCAGCTGTCTACCCTTAGCAGGAGGGTTGCTGATTAATTACCTCTCCTGCTGCTGCTGCTGCTGGCTGTCCAGCAGCAGACTGAAGGTGGCTGCTGCTGTGCGCAGGTATATAAAGGCTCAGAGCCTATTATGACACGCGCAGCCAGCGTTCCATTGCCACATTCCGTCTACTGCAGGCGGGATACCTGGATGGCTGAATGTCACTGAGCAGCTCACAGAGACCGCCATAAGCAACAGTTTAAAAGAATGCCACAGACTAATCAACCAAACTTTTTGGGTTGGTTTCTCTTTTATAGTCTGCAGGCATTAAATGAAAGAAGTCAGTGTTCCAGCAGAGGGAGACAACGTTTCAGAAAAGGCATTGTAGCAAACCAAAAAAGAAATTTTAAGCGCAGCAGAGTAACCAGCTCACATACCTGTTAGCTCAGGTGAGTTTAAAAGGCTGCTGTTGATAACAAGGGCATTTGCTAAATAGATGGTGTGTGTGCAACAATATACTGAAAGGTCAATTATATTGTGCAGCTTATCTCACCACCTGTAGTTATTTAGGTGAAAGCTCCAAAATGCTTGCCTAATATGTCTGTTTATCCAAAAGGAAGTATAGAGGGAGAGCTAGATAGATAGCATTGCATTACATTACATTACATGGCAATGCAATGCACAGTTGCTGAAGTTGAACCAAAATGAGCTTGTCATCTGGCTTCTGCAACTTTTAACATGAAAAATCCAATCAGGAGAAGAAAAGCAAAGCCAAAGAGTCCATCCCAAAATCCGACAAACAAGCAAAATGAACAAAAAGCATTGAATTCAATTCTTTCTGATTTTAGAAACTGCATTAAAGAAGGGGTGCACCGGTCCTGGAGATACTGCAATACCAGGTCAATGCGTGGAGTGGACAGAGCAAGCTCTTTTTCCATCTCCCTGTTCTAAAAATCCATTTAATATATGGTCCCCAGATAGGGGACGTATCAGATATTAAACTGATAAGAACAGATACTACACTTGATCTTAGCCAAAAGGCCGAGAAGCGATAACCAGAATTGGTTTCCGACTACGGTGCCACCCAAGGATTCTGAAAAGTCCATTTGTGGAGATGGCCACCTGGACTCCCGTTAAGAAGACATGCTGTCAACCTCTAGATCCCTCACATGCCTGCACTTTTCGGCTTGCTGCTGCTGCAATCCACGCGTTTTAGATCTGCATAACTCCACCTCTTTTAGCACAGTACCCTCAACCCCCGGCTGTTCCCACCCGCCTCAACACCGTTGGAAGGGAGGAGAACCAATTAAGGCGGGGGGGGGGTGGAACGAGCAGCTGTCTACCCTTAGCAGGAGGGTTGCTGATTAATTACCTCTCCTGCTGCTGCTGCTGCTGGCTGTCCAGCAGCAGACTGAAGGTGGCTGCTGCTGTGCGCAGGTATATAAAGGCTCAGAGCCTATTATGACACGCGCAGCCAGCGTTCCATTGCCACATTCCGTCTACTGCAGGCGGGATACCTGGATGGCTGAATGTCACTGAGAAGCTCACAGAGACCGCCATAAGCAACAGTTTAAAAGAATGCCACAGACTAATCAACCAAACTTTTTGGGTTGGTTTCTCTTTTATAGTCTGCAGGCATTAAATGAAAGAAGTCAGTGTTCCAGCAGAGGGAGACAACGTTTCAGAAAAGGCATTGTAGCAAACCAAAAAAGAAATTTTAAGCGCAGCAGAGTAACCAGCTCACATACCTGTTAGCTCAGGTGAGTTTAAAAGGCTGCTGTTGATAACAAGGGCATTTGCTAAATAGATGGTGTGTGTGCAACAATATACTGAAAGGTCAATTATATTGTGCAGCTTATCTCACCACCTGTAGTTATTTAGGTGAAAGCTCCAAAATGCTTGCCTAATATGTCTGTTTATCCAAAAGGAAGTATAGAGGGAGAGCTAGATAGATAGCATTGCATTACATTACATTACATGGCAATGCAATGCACAGTTGCTGAAGTTGAACCAAAATGAGCTTGTCATCTGGCTTCTGCAACTTTTAACATGAAAAATCCAATGAGGAGAAGAAAAGCAAAGCCAAAGAGTCCATCCCAAAATCCGACAAACAAGCAAAATGAACAAAAAGCATTGAATTCAATTCTTTCTGATTTTAGAAACTGCATTAAAGAAGGGGTGCACCGGTCCTGGAGATACTGCAATACCAGGTCAATGCGTGGAGTGGACAGAGCAAGCTCTTTTTCCATCTCCCTGTTCTAAAAATCCATTTAATATATGGTCCCCAGATAGGGGACGTATCAGATATTAAACTGATAAGAACAGATACTACACTTGATCTTAGCCAAAAGGCTGAGAAGCGATAACCAGAATTGGTTTCCGACTACGGTGCCACCCAAGGATTCTGAAAAGTCCATTTGTGGAGATGGCCACCTGGACTCCCGTTAAGAAGACATGCTGTCAACCTCTAGATCCCTCACATGCCTGCACTTTTCGGCTTGCTGCTGCTGCAATCCACGCGTTTTAGATCTGCATAACTCCACCTCTTTTAGCACAGTACCCTCAACCCCCGGCTGTTCCCACCCGCCTCAACACCGTTGCAAGGGAGGAGAACCAATTAAGGCGGGGGGGGGGGTGGAACGAGCAGCTGTCTACCCTTAGCAGGAGGGTTGCTGATTAATTACCTCTCCTGCTGCTGCTGCTGCTGGCTGTCCAGCAGCAGACTGAAGGTGGCTGCTGCTGTGCGCAGGTATATAAAGGCTCAGAGCCTATTATGACACGCGCAGCCAGCGTTCCATTGCCACATTCCGTCTACTGCAGGCGGGATACCTGGATGGCTGAATGTCACTGAGAAGCTCACAGAGACCGCCATAAGCAACAGTTTAAAAGAATGCCACAGACTAATCAACCAAACTTTTTGGATTGGTTTCTCTTTTATAGTCTGCAGGCATTAAATGAAAGAAGTCAGTGTTCCAGCAGAGGGAGACAACGTTTCAGAAAAGGCATTGTAGCAAACCAAAAAAGAAATTTTAAGCTCAGCAGAGTAACCAGCTCACATACCTGTTAGCTCAGGTGAGTTTAAAAGGTTGCTGTTGATAACAAGGGCATTTGCTAAATAGATGGTGTGTGTGCAACAATATACTGAAAGGTCAATTATATTGTGCAGCTTATCTCACCACCTGTAGTTATTTAGGTGAGAGCTCCAAAATGCTTGCCTAATATGTCTGTTTATCCAAAAGGAAGTATAGAGGGAGAGCTAGATAGATAGCATTGCATTACATTACATTACATGGCAATGCAATGCACAGTTGCTGAAGTTGAACCAAAATGAGCTTGTCATCTGGCTTCTGCAACTTTTAACATGAAAAATCCAATGAGGAGAAGAAAAGCAAAGCCAAAGAGTCCATCCCAAAATCCGACAAACAAGCAAAATGAACAAAAAGCATTGAATTCAATTCTTTCTGATTTTAGAAACTGCATTAAAGAAGGGGTGCACCGATCCTGGAGATACTGCAATACCAGGTCAATGCGTGGAGTGGACAGAGCAAGCTCTTTTTCCATCTCCCTGTTCTAAAAATCCATTTAATATATGGTCCCCAGATAGGGGACGTATCAGATATTAAACTGATAAGAACAGATACTACACTTGATCTTAGCCAAAAGGCCGAGAAGCGATAACCAGAATTGGTTTCCGACTACGGTGCCACCTAAGGATTCTGAAAAGTCCATTTGTGGAGATGGCCACCTGGACTCCCGTTAAGAAGACATGCTGTCAACCTCTAGATCCCTCACATGCCTGCACTTTTCGGCTTGCTGCTGCTGCAATCCACGCGTTTTAGATCTGCATAACTCCACCTCTTTTAGCACAGTACCCTCAACCCCCGGCTGTTCCCACCCGCCTCAACACCGTTGGAAGGGAGGAGAACCAATTAAGGCGGGGGGGGGGTGGAACGAGCAGCTGTCTACCCTTAGCAGGAGGGTTGCTGATTAATTACCTCTCCTGCTGCTGCTGCTGCTGGCTGTCCAGCAGCAGACTGAAGGTGGCTGCTGCTGTGCGCAGGTATATAAAGGCTCAGAGCCTATTATGACACGCGCAGCCAGCGTTCCATTGCCACATTCCGTCTACTGCAGGCGGGATACCTGGATGGCTGAATGTCACTGAGAAGCTCACAGAGACCGCCATAAGCAACAGTTTAAAAGAATGCCACAGACTAATCAACCAAACTTTTTGGGTTGGTTTCTCTTTTATAGTCTGCAGGCATTAAATGAAAGAAGTCAGTGTTCCAGCAGAGGGAGACAACGTTTCAGAAAAGGCATTGTAGCAAACCAAAAAAGAAATTTTAAGCGCAGCAGAGTAACCAGCTCACATACCTGTTAGCTCAGGTGAGTTTAAAAGGCTGCTGTTGATAACAAGGGCATTTGCTAAATAGATGGTGTGTGTGCAACAATATACTGAAAGGTCAATTATATTGTGCAGCTTATCTCACCACCTGTAGTTATTTAGGTGAAAGCTCCAAAATGCTTGCCTAATATGTCTGTTTATCCAAAAGGAAGTATAGAGGGAGAGCTAGATAGATAGCATTGCATTACATTACATTACATGGCAATGCAATGCACAGTTGCTGAAGTTGAACCAAAATGAGCTTGTCATCTGGCTTCTGCAACTTTTAACATGAAAAATCCAATGAGGAGAAGAAAAGCAAAGCCAAAGAGTCCATCCCAAAATCCGACAAACAAGCAAAATGAACAAAAAGCATTGAATTCAATTCTTTCTGATTTTAGAAACTGCATTAAAGAAGGGGTGCACCGGTCCTGGAGATACTGCAATACCAGGTCAATGCGTGGAGTGGACAGAGCAAGCTCTTTTTCCATCTCCCTGTTCTAAAAATCCATTTAATATATGGTCCCCAGATAGGGGACGTATCAGATATTAAACTGATAAGAACAGATACTACACTTGATCTTAGCCAAAAGGCCGAGAAGCGATAACCAGAATTGGTTTCCGACTACGGTGCCACCCAAGGATTCTGAAAAGTCCATTTGTGGAGATGGCCACCTGGACTCCCGTTAAGAAGACATGCTGTCAACCTCTAGATCCCTCACATGCCTGCACTTTTCGGCTTGCTGCTGCTGCAATCCACGCGTCTTAGATCTGCATAACTCCACCTCTTTTAGCACAGTACCCTCAACCCCCGGCTGTTCCCACCCGCCTCAACACCGTTGGAAGGGAGGAGAACCAATTAAGGCGGGGGGGGGGTGGAACGAGCAGCTGTCTACCCTTAGCAGGAGGGTTGCTGATTAATTACCTCTCCTGCTGCTGCTGCTGCTGGCTGTCCAGCAGCAGACTGAAGGTGGCTGCTGCTGTGCGCAGGTATATAAAGGCTCAGAGCCTATTATGACACGCGCAGCCAGCGTTCCATTGCCACATTCCGTCTACTGCAGGCGGGATACCTGGATGGCTGAATGTCACTGAGAAGCTCACAGAGACCGCCATAAGCAACAGTTTAAAAGAATGCCACAGACTAATCAACCAAACTTTTTGGGTTGGTTTCTCTTTTATAGTCTGCAGGCATTAAATGAAAGAAGTCAGTGTTCCAGCAGAGGGAGACAACGTTTCAGAAAAGGCATTGTAGCAAACCAAAAAAGAAATTTTAAGCGCAGCAGAGTAACCAGCTCACATACCTGTTAGCTCAGGTGAGTTTAAAAGGCTGCAGTTGATATCAAGGGCATTTGCTAAATAGATGGTGTGTGTGCAACAATATACTGAAAGGTCAATTATATTGTGCAGCTTATCTCACCACCTGTAGTTATTTAGGTGAAAGCTCCAAAATGCTTGCCTAATATGTCTGTTTATCCAAAAGGAAGTATAGAGGGAGAGCTAGATAGATAGCATTGCATTACATTACATTACATGGCAATGCAATGCACAGTTGCTGAAGTTGAACCAAAATGAGCTTGTCATCTGGCTTCTGCAACTTTTAACATGAAAAATCCAATCAGGAGAAGAAAAGCAAAGCCAAAGAGTCCATCCCAAAATCCGACAAACAAGCAAAATGAACAAAAAGCATTGAATTCAATTCTTTCTGATTTTAGAAACTGCATTAAAGAAGGGGTGCACCGGTCCTGGAGATACTGCAATACCAGGTCAATGCGTGGAGTGGACAGAGCAAGCTCTTTTTCCATCTCCCTGTTCTAAAAATCCATTTAATATATGGTCCCCAGATAGGGGACGTATCAGATATTAAACTGATAAGAACAGATACTACACTTGATCTTAGCCAAAAGGCCGAGAAGCGATAACCAGAATTGGTTTCCGACTACGGTGCCACCCAAGGATTCTGAAAAGTCCATTTGTGGAGATGGCCACCTGGACTCCCGTTAAGAAGACATGCTGTCAACCTCTAGATCCCTCACATGCCTGCACTTTTCGGCTTGCTGCTGCTGCAATCCACGCGTTTTAGATCTGCATAACTCCACCTCTTTTAGCACAGTACCCTCAACCCCCGGCTGTTCCCACCCGCCTCAACACCGTTGGAAGGGAGGAGAACCAATTAAGGCGGGGGGGGGGGTGGAACGAGCAGCTGTCTACCCTTAGCAGGAGGGTTGCTGATTAATTACCTCTCCTGCTGCTGCTGCTGCTGGCTGTCCAGCAGCAGACTGAAGGTGGCTGCTGCTGTGCGCAGGTATATAAAGGCTCAGAGCCTATTATGACACGCGCAGCCAGCGTTCCATTGCCACATTCCGTCTACTGCAGGCGGGATACCTGGATGGCTGAATGTCACTGAGCAGCTCACAGAGACCGCCATAAGCAACAGTTTAAAAGAATGCCACAGACTAATCAACCAAACTTTTTGGGTTGGTTTCTCTTTTATAGTCTGCAGGCATTAAATGAAAGAAGTCAGTGTTCCAGCAGAGGGAGACAACGTTTCAGAAAAGGCATTGTAGCAAACCAAAAAAGAAATTTTAAGCGCAGCAGAGTAACCAGCTCACATACCTGTTAGCTCAGGTGAGTTTAAAAGGCTGCTGTTGATAACAAGGGCATTTGCTAAATAGATGGTGTGTGTGCAACAATATACTGAAAGGTCAATTATATTGTGCAGCTTATCTCACCACCTGTAGTTATTTAGGTGAAAGCTCCAAAATGCTTGCCTAATATGTCTGTTTATCCAAAAGGAAGTATAGAGGGAGAGCTAGATAGATAGCATTGCATTACATTACATTACATGGCAATGCAATGCACAGTTGCTGAAGTTGAACCAAAATGAGCTTGTCATCTGGCTTCTGCAACTTTTAACATGAAAAATCCAATGAGGAGAAGAAAAGCAAAGCCAAAGAGTCCATCCCAAAATCCGACAAACAAGCAAAATGAACAAAAAGCATTGAATTCAATTCTTTCTGATTTTAGAAACTGCATTAAAGAAGGGGTGCACCGGTCCTGGAGATACTGCAATACCAGGTCAATGCGTGGAGTGGACAGAGCAAGCTCTTTTTCCATCTCCCTGTTCTAGAAATCCATTTAATATATGGTCCCCAGATAGGGGACGTATCAGATATTAAACTGATAAGAACAGATACTACACTTGATCTTAGCCAAAAGGCCGAGAAGCGATAACCAGAATTGGTTTCCGACTACGGTGCCACCCAAGGATTCTGAAAAGTCCATTTGTGGAGATGGCCACCTGGACTCCCGTTAAGAAGACATGCTGTCAACCTCTAGATCCCTCACATGCCTGCACTTTTCGGCTTGCTGCTGCTGCAATCCACGCGTCTTAGATCTGCATAACTCCACCTCTTTTAGCACAGTACCCTCAACCCCCGGCTGTTCCCACCCGCCTCAACACCGTTGGAAGGGAGGAGAACCAATTAAGGCGGGGGGGGGGTGGAACGAGCAGCTGTCTACCCTTAGCAGGAGGGTTGCTGATTAATTACCTCTCCTGCTGCTGCTGCTGCTGGCTGTCCAGCAGCAGACTGAAGGTGGCTGCTGCTGTGCGCAGGTATATAAAGGCTCAGAGCCTATTATGACACGCGCAGCCAGCGTTCCATTGCCACATTCCGTCTAATGCAGGCGGGATACCTGGATGGCTGAATGTCACTGAGAAGCTCACAGAGACCGCCATAAGCAACAGTTTAAAAGAATGCCACAGACTAATCAACCAAACTTTTTGGGTTGGTTTCTCTTTTATAGTCTGCAGGCATTAAATGAAAGAAGTCAGTGTTCCAGCAGAGGGAGACAACGTTTCAGAAAAGGCATTGTAGCAAACCAAAAAAGAAATTTTAAGCGCAGCAGAGTAACCAGCTCACATACCTGTTAGCTCAGGTGAGTTTAAAAGGCTGCTGTTGATAACAAGGGCATTTGCTAAATAGATGGTGTGTGTGCAACAATATACTGAAAGGTCAATTATATTGTGCAGCTTATCTCACCACCTGTAGTTATTTAGGTGAAAGCTCCAAAATGCTTGCCTAATATGTCTGTTTATCCAAAAGGAAGTATAGAGGGAGAGCTAGATAGATAGCATTGCATTACATTACATTACATGGCAATGCAATGCACAGTTGCTGAAGTTGAACCAAAATGAGCTTGTCATCTGGCTTCTGCAACTTTTAACATGAAAAATCCAATGAGGAGAAGAAAAGCAAAGCCAAAGAGTCCATCCCAAAATCCGACAAACAAGCAAAATGAACAAAAAGCATTGAATTCAATTCTTTCTGATTTTAGAAACTGCATTAAAGAAGGGGTGCACCGGTCCTGGAGATACTGCAATACCAGGTCAATGCGTGGAGTGGACAGAGCAAGCTCTTTTTCCATCTCCCTGTTCTAAAAATCCATTTAATATATGGTCCCCAGATAGGGGACGTATCAGATATTAAACTGATAAGAACAGATACTACACTTGATCTTAGCCAAAAGGCCGAGAAGCGATAACCAGAATTGGTTTCCGACTACGGTGCCACCCAAGGATTCTGAAAAGTCCATTTGTGGAGATGGCCACCTGGACTCCCGTTAAGAAGACATGCTGTCAACCTCTAGATCCCTCACATGCCTGCACTTTTCGGCTTGCTGCTGCTGCAATCCACGCGTCTTAGATCTGCATAACTCCACCTCTTTTAGCACAGTACCCTCAACCCCCGGCTGTTCCCACCCGCCTCAACACCGTTGGAAGGGAGGAGAACCAATTAATCCGGGGGGGGGGGTGGAACGAGCAGCTGTCTACCCTTAGCAGGAGGGTTGCTGATTAATTACCTCTCCTGCTGCTGCTGCTGCTGGCTGTCCAGCAGCAGACTGAAGGTGGCTGCTGCTGTGCGCAGGTATATAAAGGCTCAGAGCCTATTATGACACGTGCAGCCAGCGTTCCATTGCCACATTCCGTCTACTGCAGGCGGGATACCTGGATGGCTGAATGTCACTGGGAAGCTCACAGAGACCGCCATAAGCAACAGTTTAAAAGAATGCCACAGACTAATCAACCAAACTTTTTGGGTTGGTTTCTCTTTTATAGTCTGCAGGCATTAAATGAAAGAAGTCAGTGTTCCAGCAGAGGGAGACAACGTTTCAGAAAAGGCATTGTAGCAAACCAAAAAAGAAATTTTAAGCGCAGCAGAGTAACCAGCTGACATACCTGTTAGCTCAGGTGAGTTTAAAAGGCTGCTGTTGATAACAAGGGCATTTGCTAAATAGATGGTGTGTGTGCAACAATATACTGAAAGGTCAATTATATTGTGCAGCTTATCTCACCACCTGTAGTTATTTAGGTGAAAGCTCCAAAATGCTTGCCTAATATGTCTGTTTATCCAAAAGGAAGTATAGAGGGAGAGCTAGATAGATAGCATTGCATTACATTACTTTACATGGCAATGCAATGCACAGTTGCTGAAGTTGAACCAAAATGAGCTTGTCATCTGGCTTCTGCAACTTTTAACATGAAAAATCCAATGAGGAGAAGAAAAGCAAAGCCAAAGAGTCCATCCCAAAATCCGACAAACAAGCAAAATGAACAAAAAGCATTGAATTCAATTCTTTCTGATTTTAGAAACTGCATTAAAGAAGGGGTGCACCGGTCCTGGAGATACTGCAATACCAGGTCAATGCGTGGAGTGGACAGAGCAAGCTCTTTTTCCATCTCCCTGTTCTAAAAATCCATTTAATATATGGTCCCCAGATAGGGGACGTATCAGATATTAAACTGATAAGAACAGATACTACACTTGATCTTAGCCAAAAGGCCGAGAAGCGATAACCAGAATTGGTTTCCGACTACGGTGCCACCCAAGGATTCTGAAAAGTCCATTTGTGGAGATGGCCACCTGGACTCCCGTTAAGAAGACATGCTGTCAACCTCTAGATCCCTCACATGCCTGCACTTTTCGGCTTGCTGCTGCTGCAATCCACGCGTCTTAGATCTGCATAACTCCACCTCTTTTAGCACAGTACCCTCAACCCCCGGCTGTTCCCACCCGCCTCAACACCGTTGGAAGGGAGGAGAACCAATTAAGGCGGGGGGGGGGGTGGAACGAGCAGCTGTCTACCCTTAGCAGGAGGGTTGCTGATTAATTACCTCTCCTGCTGCTGCTGCTGCTGGCTGTCCAGCAGCAGACTGAAGGTGGCTGCTGCTGTGCGCAGGTATATAAAGGCTCAGAGCCTATTATGACACGCGCAGCCAGCGTTCCATTGCCACATTCCGTCTACTGCAGGCGGGATACCTGGATGGCTGAATGTCACTGGGAAGCTCACAGAGACCGCCATAAGCAACAGTTTAAAAGAATGCCACAGACTAATCAACCAAACTTTTTGGGTTGGTTTCTCTTTTATAGTCTGCAGGCATTAAATGAAAGAAGTCAGTGTTCCAGCAGAGGGAGACAACGTTTCAGAAAAGGCATTGTAGCAAACCAAAAAAGAAATTTTAAGCGCAGCAGAGTAACCAGCTCACATACCTGTTAGCTCAGGTGAGTTTAAAAGGCTGCTGTTGATAACAAGGGCATTTGCTAAATAGATGGTGTGTGTGCAACAATATACTGAAAGGTCAATTATATTGTGCAGCTTATCTCACCACCTGTAGTTATTTAGGTGAAAGCTCCAAAATGCTTGCCTAATATGTCTGTTTATCCAAAAGGAAGTATAGAGGGAGAGCTAGATAGATAGCATTGCATTACATTACTTTACATGGCAATGCAATGCACAGTTGCTGAAGTTGAACCAAAATGAGCTTGTCATCTGGCTTCTGCAACTTTTAACATGAAAAATCCAATGAGGAGAAGAAAAGCAAAGCCAAAGAGTCCATCCCAAAATCCGACAAACAAGCAAAATGAACAAAAAGCATTGAATTCAATTCTTTCTGATTTTAGAAACTGCATTAAAGAAGGGGTGCACCGGTCCTGGAGATACTGCAATACCAGGTCAATGCGTGGAGTGGACAGAGCAAGCTCTTTTTCCATCTCCCTGTTCTAAAAATCCATTTAATATATGGTCCCCAGATAGGGGACGTATCAGATATTAAACTGATAAGAACAGATACTACACTTGATCTTAGCCAAAAGGCCGAGAAGCGATAACCAGAATTGGTTTCCGACTACGGTGCCACCCAAGGATTCTGAAAAGTCCATTTGTGGAGATGGCCACCTGGACTCCCGTTAAGAAGACATGCTGTCAACCTCTAGATCCCTCACATGCCTGCACTTTTCGGCTTGCTGCTGCTGCAATCCACGCGTTTTAGATCTGCATAACTCCACCTCTTTTAGCACAGTACCCTCAACCCCCGGCTGTTCCCACCCGCCTCAACACCGTTGGAAGGGAGGAGAACCAATTAAGGCGGGGGGGGGGGGTGGAACGAGCAGCTGTCTACCCTTAGCAGGAGGGTTGCTGATTAATTACCTCTCCTGCTGCTGCTGCTGCTGGCTGTCCAGCAGCAGACTGAAGGTGGCTGCTGCTGTGCGCAGGTATATAAAGGCTCAGAGCCTATTATGACACGCGCAGCCAGCGTTCCATTGCCACATTCCGTCTACTGCAGGCGGGATACCTGGATGGCTGAATGTCACTGAGAAGCTCACAGAGACCGCCATAAGCAACAGTTTAAAAGAATGCCACAGACTAATCAACCAAACTTTTTGGGTTGGTTTCTCTTTTATAGTCTGCAGGCATTAAATGAAAGAAGTCAGTGTTCCAGCAGAGGGAGACAACGTTTCAGAAAAGGCATTGTAGCAAACCAAAAAAGAAATTTTAAGCGCAGCAGAGTAACCAGCTCACATACCTGTTAGCTCAGGTGAGTTTAAAAGGCTGCTGTTGATAACAAGGGCATTTGCTAAATAGATGGTGTGTGTGCAACAATATACTGAAAGGTCAATTATATTGTGCAGCTTATCTCACCACCTGTAGTTATTTAGGTGAAAGCTCCAAAATGCTTGCCTAATATGTCTGTTTATCCAAAAGGAAGTATAGAGGGAGAGCTAGATAGATAGCATTGCATTACATTACATTACATGGCAATGCAATGCACAGTTGCTGAAGTTGAACCAAAATGAGCTTGTCATCTGGCTTCTGCAACTTTTAACATGAAAAATCCAATGAGGAGAAGAAAAGCAAAGCCAAAGAGTCCATCCCAAAATCCGACAAACAAGCAAAATGAACAAAAAGCATTGAATTCAATTCTTTCTGATTTTAGAAACTGCATTAAAGAAGGGGTGCACCGGTCCTGGAGATACTGCAATACCAGGTCAATGCGTGGAGTGGACAGAGCAAGCTCTTTTTCCATCTCCCTGTTCTAAAAATCCATTTAATATATGGTCCCCAGATAGGGGACGTATCAGATATTAAACTGATAAGAACAGATACTACACTTGATCTTAGCCAAAAGGCCGAGAAGCGATAACCAGAATTGGTTTCCGACTACGGTGCCACCCAAGGATTCTGAAAAGTCCATTTGTGGAGATGGCCACCTGGACTCCCGTTAAGAAGACATGCTGTCAACCTCTAGATCCCTCACATGCCTGCACTTTTCGGCTTGCTGCTGCTGCAATCCACGCGTTTTAGATCTGCATAACTCCACCTCTTTTAGCACAGTACCCTCAACCCCCGGCTGTTCCCACCCGCCTCAACACCGTTGGAAGGGAGGAGAACCAATTAAGGCGGGGGGGGGGGGTGGAACGAGCAGCTGTCTACCCTTAGCAGGAGGGTTGCTGATTAATTACCTCTCCTGCTGCTGCTGCTGCTGGCTGTCCAGCAGCAGACTGAAGGTGGCTGCTGCTGTGCGCAGGTATATAAAGGCTCAGAGCCTATTATGACACGCGCAGCCAGCGTTCCATTGCCACATTCCGTCTACTGCAGGCGGGATACCTGGATGGCTGAATGTCACTGAGAAGCTCACAGAGACCGCCATAAGCAACAGTTTAAAAGAATGCCACAGACTAATCAACCAAACTTTTTGGGTTGGTTTCTCTTTTATAGTCTGCAGGCATTAAATGAAAGAAGTCAGTGTTCCAGCAGAGGGAGACAACGTTTCAGAAAAGGCATTGTAGCAAACCAAAAAAGAAATTTTAAGCGCAGCAGAGTAACCAGCTCACATACCTGTTAGCTCAGGTGAGTTTAAAAGGCTGCTGTTGATAACAAGGGCATTTGCTAAATAGATGGTGTGTGTGCAACAATATACTGAAAGGTCAATTATATTGTGCAGCTTATCTCACCACCTGTAGTTATTTAGGTGAAAGCTCCAAAATGCTTGCCTAATATGTCTGTTTATCCAAAAGGAAGTATAGAGGGAGAGCTAGATAGATAGCATTGCATTACATTACATTACATGGCAATGCAATGCACAGTTGCTGAAGTTGAACCAAAATGAGCTTGTCATCTGGCTTCTGCAACTTTTAACATGAAAAATCCAATGAGGAGAAGAAAAGCAAAGCCAAAGAGTCCATCCCAAAATCCGACAAACAAGCAAAATGAACAAAAAGCATTGAATTCAATTCTTTCTGATTTTAGAAACTGCATTAAAGAAGGGGTGCACCGGTCCTGGAGATACTGCAATACCAGGTCAATGCGTGGAGTGGACAGAGCAAGCTCTTTTTCCATCTCCCTGTTCTAAAAATCCATTTAATATATGGTCCCCAGATAGGGGACGTATCAGATATTAAACTGATAAGAACAGATTTTTTTTAATTTGGCTATCCCCTGCAGAGGGATAAAACCGTTTATTAAAACTTTAACAAATTACAAGCATAATTACACAAATACCAAACGTTAAAAGACAAATGAAATTTACAAAACAAAAAAATACAAAGATTTTAAATAATTAGGTTCCATTGGTCAACAAGCCATTTTTTGGAAATATGTACATTTTTCTTTTTGTCAATTAAATAATAAGTATACATTTCACATAAACATAAACTTAAAACATCATTCACTGATAAAACATCTTGTTTAAAAATAGCAATGTTGCGCGCTTTCCAGAGAGATGACTTGGCGCAGTTCACTGTCTTCCAAGCCATTGTGTACTGGTCCATTGTGGGGCATTCCATAAGTCCGTATAGCACAGTTTTATATGTAAAGTCCTTGAGGTCTGCCACCCTTTCCAGTAGGGGGAGCAGTCTTCTCCAGAAATCCTTTGCAAAATTACATGTCCATAATAGATGTTCCACCGTTTCCTCGTCTTGGCATCCGGCTCTTGGGCAGATGGCAGACCTCACAAATCCTCTTCTGTATTGGAATGCCCGGCAAGGAAGACAGCGGTGCATGCAACTCCAAGCCAGATCTCTCTGTTCATTAAAAAGATAAAAAACGTTAATCATTTTCCAGATAGACATAGATTTGTCATCATCATATCTGTCAACATTACATATTTCCTCACTTTTACGTATTTCTTTAATTAGTTTCTTACTATTTCTTAATTCCTCTATTTTCTTAGTCCCTAAATTAAAATCGGACACTATTTTCCTTAAAATCTCATAATGCGTCGACAAATTAAAAGCATGGGGCACAGATATATTAATTTCATACCATCCAAACTTTCTCATAAAAAATCCTGTATTAAAACGCATAAAAAAGGACCAATAGTGATTCTTAAAAAGGGCATTAAATCAGTAAACGAACAGATGGATTAAAAGAAACCTATTAAAATCTGGAAAATCTTTACCACCTTTTACTTTTGATTTCATCACGATTTCTCTTTTCAGCTTTTCCATTTTTGAGTTCCAAAAGAAGGTAAAACAGGTTTTGGTTATCTTTTTTAAAACATTAACAGGCGGGGGGAAAACCATGCTAAGATACAATAAAAGAGGTAAAATCACCATCTTTAAAACCAATACTTTACCCTCCATTGTAAGTCTCCTCATGTTCCACATACATACTTTCGTATTTACTTTCTGTGTAACTGTTTCCCAACTATTATAACCATCATTATTTTCAGTGAATGATATACCTAAAATGGAAATGGATTCGGAGACATTAATTGGTACATCACGTAAAATCATCCCCCCAACACTTAAAATGTTACACTTATTAAAATTGATTTTAAAACCAGAAGCTAGACAAAAGGATTGCACTTGATGGAGAGTGGCCGTAAGTGATGGTGCATCTGTACACAAGACCGCCACGTCATCCATGTAGCCTACAACCTTGGCCTCCAAACCACCGCTTCCAGGCAGAGGGACACCGCATATCTGTTTATTTTGGCGTATTGCACATAACATTGGTTCCAGTGCACAGATAAACAGTAGGGGGGACAGAGGGCATCCCTGTTTCACCCCTGACCGTAAAAATACCTCTTGTGTCTTAAAACCATTCACTAAAATCTTACTTGTACAATCCTTGTAAAATGCTTTAAGCGATAGTAAAAACCCTTCTGGTATGCCCATTTTCTCTAAAACTTTAAAAAGATAAAAGTGTGAGACACGGTCAAATGCTTTTTCAAAATCAATAGATAAAATCGCCATTTTCCCCTTTCTGTCTTTCACATCCTCAATACAGTCTTTCACTAAATTCAGATTGTCCCATATACTGCGCCCCGGCACCCCACACACTTGATTAGAATGAATAACTTTGCTGATGACTTCTTTTAGACGATTTGCACAAATTTTAGCCATTATTTTATAGTCACAATTTAAAAGTGTTATTGGTCTCCAGTTTTCTAATTTTGATTTATCGCCTTTTTTGTATAGGAGGGAGACTTCACCTTTCTTCCAGGAATTTAATAAAACCTTATTATTAAAAACCTCAGTAAACAAATAAAACAAATCATCTTTTAAAATATCATAAAAACATACATAAAATTCTATTGGGATGCCATCAGGACCAGGGACCTTTCCAGTTTTAAAACTTTTAATAGTTTTTAACATTTCTTGTTCCGTTAAAACTTGGGATAAAAACTCTTGGGATGCGGGATCTAAAACAGCTGTTAGTCCTTGCAGCGAATCATCCATTAATTTATTATCTATATTTTTTCCATTAAAAAGACTAGAAAAAAAAACCTCAACTTTACCCAGCATATTTTTTATATTATTCTCACCATCTATATGGTCAATTATCACTTTTTCTTTTTTATTTTTCCTAAAAAAATATCTGGAACACTTTTCATTTTCTTCTATATGTTGTACTCTAGAACGAAAAATTATCTCTTTTCCTTTTTGTTCTAGCCATTTTGAAATCTCTTCTTTTAAGTTTGAAATATCAAGTTGTACATCTATCCCATTGTCTCTGAGCTTAAATAATGTTTGTAGGCGGGTATTTAAAATTCTATATTCTTCATATTTTTCTTTGGCTCTACATATACTCTTTTTAATAAAAAAGTCTTTTATTTTTACTTTCATTCTATCCCACCATACACTCATAGTCTCATTTGTTTTTTTCCCTTTTCTACATTTCCTATAAAACTCAATAAAATCTGATAAAATCTGCGGGTCGGTTAAAAGGGATACGTTCATTTTCCAGCTTTTCTTACCACATTTTTTGTTGTCATTTACTTTTATGGTAAAGGATAAAAGTTTATGGTCTGAAAATATATTAGTTAAAACTTCACATTTGGCAGGTATTGTTTTATCTGAACCAAAAATAAAATCAATCCTAGAGCTACAATTAGCATTGTTCCAAGTGAAACCGGCGTCCTCTGGGCTGTCACTATGACACTCTTTATATATGTCTATCAATTTAGCATCTTTGACTATATCATGTAGCATACCTGAGGTTTTATCGTAGTTCCTGCTTACAGAGCTGGAGCGCCGGTTTTCACCTTTTAAAACACAATTAAAATCCCCTGCTAAGATAAAAGGTTCAGAGTTATTAATAAATAAAGGTAAAAGATCAAGCATTTCGGCTCTTTCATTTTTCTCTGGGGATCCATAAAAATTTAAAAACTGCCATCTAATACCATCAATAAAAGCTTTCACTAATAAAATACGACCTGGTAAAATTTCCTGAATAAAATCAATTAAAACGTTCCCTTTAAAAAGTATGGCTACACCCGCTGATCCTGCAGCATTCGATCCGGACCAGACAGATGGCCCACACTTCCACTCATCTTTATATTTTTGATATGACATTTCATGTGGGATATTACATTCTTGCAGAAAAAATACAGATGCAGTAAAACACGTAAAAAAATTAAAAAGAGCAGTTCTTCTCGTGTTAGATTTTATGCCTCTCACGTTGAGGGAAATACCTTTGAGTTCAGCCATCATTAGAAAATGTAGAAATTTTACTTAGGTAACTAAGAGCAACGGATTTACCTGTCCGATGAACCTGATCAGACCACTGGGCTTGCGCCTCCCTCCTCATCTGATAGTATCGTCACGAGAGTCTCCGTGGAGGAGGAAAGATTACCACATTTATATAAACCCGACGCTACACTGGCATAGCTCGGAGGGCTGGCTGGCAGAACCCGCTGGGTCTCCATTGGCTGGCCATGCAGTTCCTCATCAGGTGGGTCCTCGAGGGGTTCCGCCGCCCCTGTTTGACCTGTAGAAGGTCGTCCTATAGGAGGAGGTTGCGCACAAGGCAGAGCCTCTGACTCTTCAGAGGCAGCAAGATCCCGGTCCCCACCTGTAGCAGCGGAGACCGAAACCCCTGAGGGTCCAGCGTCCACTTCCCCTTCTGGAGAAGTGTCCATCTGTTCACCTCCTGCTGCCTCCTCCGAACCACCCTTTTTCTTTTTCTTAGGACCCACCTTTATCCACTCAGCGCCCTCAGCACTAGGAGACCCAGACTGGGCATGGGCTTCTGTGTCGGCCTTTTGCCGGTCCCTTTTGACCTTACCAGTAGTGCCCTTCTGCTCCTTCTCAGCCCTCCTTTTGGACTCCCGCAGGTCCTGCAGCCAGGTTTTGGGATTTGGTATTTTACCTGTCATAGACTCTGGAGACACTTCACTATTTGGTACGCCCTTATTGTCTCCAGAGGCTCCAGGTTGTTGTTCCTCCTCCTGAGGGGTGGTCTGATCTTTTGGTCCTTGGTCGGACGTCTTGGACTTCCCCTTTTGCTCATCTTCCCGAAATCTGTGAGGACAAGAAAAATAAAAGTGACCTGGAGTCTGGCAAAAACTGCATTTCTTTTCCTTAGGGCATTCTTTTGTCTCATGTTCTTCACTAGCACAATTTCTACATGATACATGACAGTTTTCTTTTGAATGACCATAGCGCCCACAATTTCTGCAATATACTGGCATCCCAGAAAAGAAGAAATCCCCATTTGTTTGCCCAATTTTGAAACGGGCAGGGGGGAGCCGTATACCACCTGGTGTATTTGGATCTCTTGTACACTTCACAAGGAATTTCCACTTAGATGTCCATATGTTATATTCGTTTAATATCTTCCCAATACATTTAACACTTTTAAAATAAATTGCTAGAAATGACATTACTTCTGGAGCAGAATCAAAGGGCGAAAATATTTTTACAATAACCAGTCTTACCTCATCCAGGACGTGCTCAACAATTTGTATCCCTTTCAAAACAGGACTATTTTCAACTTTTTTTAACTTTTCTAGTACATCTCTAAAAATACCTTCTCCGGTGAATGTGATGTCACAGTCACCTCTTCTGGGATAATCCTGGATGGAGAGAATTTCATTCCTCTGCACGCCAAGAAGGTTCCTGAGCACGTCCTGGACTACATACCCTAATTTCCTCATATCCGAGCCACCCGCCGTGAAGTGAACTCGGATAGAGTTTTTTAGCCTCGCATAAAGAGGCACGAGGTTAGGGTCAACCTCCATGGAAAAACGCAACAAGGTTGCAAATTGCAGCCGCTTGCAATCTGCGCTCCCAGTGTTCTTGCAGCGAAAAACACCTGGAAGCTGGGGGATCGCAACTCGTTACCCTGGGACTAAGCCCTCTCCCTAATAGCAGCAAGCAGGTTAAGTCCACCAAAGTGGACGATCCTGCCAGGCCAAGGAGAGGGGTACCCGAGTGCCCTTCAACCACAATCTCCTGCAGTAAAGCACTTGATCGTAGCCAAAAGGCCGAGAAGCGATAACCAGAATTGGTTTCCGACTACGGTGCCACCCAAGGATTCTGAAAAGTCCATTTGTGGAGATGGCCACCTGGACTCCCGTTAAGAAGACATGCTGTCAACCTCTAGATCCCTCACATGCCTGCACTTTTCGGCTTGCTGCTGCTGCAATCCACGCGTTTTAGATCTGCATAACTCCACCTCTTTTAGCACAGTACCCTCAACCCCCGGCTGTTCCCACCCGCCTCAACACCGTTGGAAGGGAGGAGAACCAATTAAGGCGGGGGGGGGGGTGGAACGAGCAGCTGTCTACCCTTAGCAGGAGGGTTGCTGATTAATTACCTCTCCTGCTGCTGCTGCTGCTGGCTGTCCAGCAGCAGACTGAAGGTGGCTGCTGCTGTGCGCAGGTATATAAAGGCTCAGAGCCTATTATGACACGCGCAGCCAGCGTTCCATTGCCACATTCCGTCTACTGCAGGCGGGATACCTGGATGGCTGAATGTCACTGAGAAGCTCACAGAGACCGCCATAAGCAACAGTTTAAAAGAATGCCGCAGACTAATCAACCAAACTTTTTGGGTTGGTTTCTCTTTTATAGTCTGCAGGCATTAAATGAAAGAAGTCAGTGTTCCAGCAGAGGGAGACAACGTTTCAGAAAAGGCATTGTAGCAAACCAAAAAAGAAATTTTAAGCGCAGCAGAGTAACCAGCTCACATACCTGTTAGCTCAGGTGAGTTTAAAAGGCTGCTGTTGATAACAAGGGCATTTGCTAAATAGATGGTGTGTGTGCAACAATATACTGAAAGGTCAATTATATTGTGCAGCTTATCTCACCACCTGTAGTTATTTAGGTGAAAGCTCCAAAATGCTTGCCTAATATGTCTGTTTATCCAAAAGGAAGTATAGAGGGAGAGCTAGATAGATAGCATTGCATTACATTACATTACATGGCAATGCAATGCACAGTTGCAGAAGTTGAACCAAAATGAGCTTGTCATCTGGCTTCTGCAACTTTTAACATGAAAAATCCAATGAGGAGAAGAAAAGCAAAGCCAAAGAGTCCATCCCAAAATCCGACAAACAAGCAAAATGAACAAAAAGCATTGAATTCAATTCTTTCTGATTTTAGAAATTGCATTAAAGAAGGGGTGCACCGGTCCTGGAGATACTGCAATACCAGGTCAATGCGTGGAGTGGACAGAGCAAGCTCTTTTTCCATCTCCCTGTTCTAAAAATCCATTTAATATATGGTCCCCAGATAGGGGACGTATCAGATATTAAACTGATAAGAACAGATACTACACTTGATCTTAGCCAAAAGGCCGAGAAGCGATAACCAGAATTGGTTTCCGACTACGGTGCCACCCAAGGATTCTGAAAAGTCCATTTGTGGAGATGGCCACCTGGACTCCCGTTAAGAAGACATGCTGTCAACCTCTAGATCCCTCACATGCCTGCACTTTTCGGCTTGCTGCTGCTGCAATCCACGCGTTTTAGATCTGCATAACTCCACCTCTTTTAGCACAGTACCCTCAACCCCCGGCTGTTCCCACCCGCCTCAACACCGTTGGAAGGGAGGAGAACCAATTAAGGCGGGGGGGGGGGTGGAACGAGCAGCTGTCTACCCTTAGCAGGAGGGTTGCTGATTAATTACCTCTCCTGCTGCTGCTGCTGCTGGCTGTCCAGCAGCAGACTGAAGGTGGCTGCTGCTGTGCGCAGGTATATAAAGGCTCAGAGCCTATTATGACACGCGCAGCCAGCGTTCCATTGCCACATTCCGTCTACTGCAGGCGGGATACCTGGATGGCTGAATGTCACTGAGAAGCTCACAGAGACCGCCATAAGCAACAGTTTAAAAGAATGCCGCAGACTAATCAACCAAACTTTTTGGGTTGGTTTCTCTTTTATAGTCTGCAGGCATTAAATGAAAGAAGTCAGTGTTCCAGCAGAGGGAGACAACGTTTCAGAAAAGGCATTGTAGCAAACCAAAAAAGAAATTTTAAGCGCAGCAGAGTAACCAGCTCACATACCTGTTAGCTCAGGTGAGTTTAAAAGGCTGCTGTTGATAACAAGGGCATTTGCTAAATAGATGGTGTGTGTGCAACAATATACTGAAAGGTCAATTATATTGTGCAGCTTATCTCACCACCTGTAGTTATTTAGGTGAAAGCTCCAAAATGCTTGCCTAATATGTCTGTTTATCCAAAAGGAAGTATAGAGGGAGAGCTAGATAGATAGCATTGCATTACATTACATTACATGGCAATGCAATGCACAGTTGCAGAAGTTGAACCAAAATGAGCTTGTCATCTGGCTTCTGCAACTTTTAACATGAAAAATCCAATGAGGAGAAGAAAAGCAAAGCCAAAGAGTCCATCCCAAAATCCGACAAACAAGCAAAATGAACAAAAAGCATTGAATTCAATTCTTTCTGATTTTAGAAATTGCATTAAAGAAGGGGTGCACCGGTCCTGGAGATACTGCAATACCAGGTCAATGCGTGGAGTGGACAGAGCAAGCTCTTTTTCCATCTCCCTGTTCTAAAAATCCATTTAATATATGGTCCCCAGATAGGGGACGTATCAGATATTAAACTGATAAGAACAGATACTACACTTGATCTTAGCCAAAAGGCCGAGAAGCGATAACCAGAATTGGTTTCCGACTACGGTGCCACCCAAGGATTCTGAAAAGTCCATTTGTGGAGATGGCCACCTGGACTCCCGTTAAGAAGACATGCTGTCAACCTCTAGATCCCTCACATGCCTGCACTTTTCGGCTTGCTGCTGCTGCAATCCACGCGTTTTAGATCTGCATAACTCCACCTCTTTTAGCACAGTACCCTCAACCCCCGGCTGTTCCCACCCGCCTCAACACCGTTGGAAGGGAGGAGAACCAATTAAGGCGGGGGGGGGGGTGGAACGAGCAGCTGTCTACCCTTAGCAGGAGGGTTGCTGATTAATTACCTCTCCTGCTGCTGCTGCTGCTGGCTGTCCAGCAGCAGACTGAAGGTGGCTGCTGCTGTGCGCAGGTATATAAAGGCTCAGAGCCTATTATGACACGCGCAGCCAGCGTTCCATTGCCACATTCCGTCTACTGCAGGCGGGATACCTGGATGGCTGAATGTCACTGAGAAGCTCACAGAGACCGCCATAAGCAACAGTTTAAAAGAATGCCACAGACTAATCAACCAAACTTTTTGGGTTGGTTTCTCTTTTATAGTCTGCAGGCATTAAATGAAAGAAGTCAGTGTTCCAGCAGAGGGAGACAACGTTTCAGAAAAGGCATTGTAGCAAACCAAAAAAGAAATTTTAAGCGCAGCAGAGTAACCAGCTCACATACCTGTTAGCTCAGGTGAGTTTAAAAGGCTGCTGTTGATAACAAGGGCATTTGCTAAATAGATGGTGTGTGTGCAACAATATACTGAAAGGTCAATTATATTGTGCAGCTTATCTCACCACCTGTAGTTATTTAGGTGAAAGCTCCAAAATGCTTGCCTAATATGTCTGTTTATCCAAAAGGAAGTATAGAGGGAGAGCTAGATAGATAGCATTGCATTACATTACATTACATGGCAATGCAATGCACAGTTGCTGAAGTTGAACCAAAATGAGCTTGTCATCTGGCTTCTGCAACTTTTAACATGAAAAATCCAATGAGGAGAAGAAAAGCAAAGCCAAAGAGTCCATCCCAAAATCCGACAAACAAGCAAAATGAACAAAAAGCATTGAATTAAATTCTTTCTGATTTTAGAAACTGCATTAAAGAAGGGGTGCACCGGTCCTGGAGATACTGCAATACCAGGTCAATGCGTGGAGTGGACAGAGCAAGCTCTTTTTCCATCTCCCTGTTCTAAAAATCCATTTAATATATGGTCCCCAGATAGGGGACGTATCAGATATTAAACTGATAAGAACAGATACTACACTTGATCTTAGCCAAAAGGCCGAGAAGCGATAACCAGAATTGGTTTCCGACTACGGTGCCACCCAAGGATTCTGAAAAGTCCATTTGTGGAGATGGCCACCTGGACTCCCGTTAAGAAGACATGCTGTCAACCTCTAGATCCCTCACATGCCTGCACTTTTCGGCTTGCTGCTGCTGCAATCCACGCGTTTTAGATCTGCATAACTCCACCTCTTTTAGCACAGTACCCTGAACCCCCGGCTGTTCCCACCCGCCTCAACACCGTTGGAAGGGAGGAGAACCAATTAAGGCGGGGGGGGGGTGGAACGAGCAGCTGTCTACCCTTAGCAGGAGGGTTGCTGATTAATTACCTCTCCTGCTGCTGCTGCTGCTGGCTGTCCAGCAGCAGACTGAAGGTGGCTGCTGCTGTGCGCAGGTATATAAAGGCTCAGAGCCTATTATGACACGCGCAGCCAGCGTTCCATTGCCACATTCCGTCTACTGCAGGCGGGATACCTGGATGGCTGAATGTCACTGAGAAGCTCACAGAGACCGCCATAAGCAACAGTTTAAAAGAATGCCACAGACTAATCAACCAAACTTTTTGGGTTGGTTTCTCTTTTATAGTCTGCAGGCATTAAATGAAAGAAGTCAGTGTTCCAGCAGAGGGAGACAACGTTTCAGAAAAGGCATTGTAGCAAACCAAAAAAGAAATTTTAAGCGCAGCAGAGTAACCAGCTCACATACCTGTTAGCTCAGGTGAGTTTAAAAGGCTGCTGTTGATAACAAGGGCATTTGCTAAATAGATGGTGTGTGTGCAACAATATACTGAAAGGTCAATTATATTGTGCAGCTTATCTCACCACCTGTAGTTATTTAGGTGAAAGCTCCAAAATGCTTGCCTAATATGTCTGTTTATCCAAAAGGAAGTATAGAGGGAGAGCTAGATAGATAGCATTGCATTACATTACATTACATGGCAATGCAATGCACAGTTGCTGAAGTTGAACCAAAATGAGCTTGTCATCTGGCTTCTGCAACTTTTAACATGAAAAATCCAATGAGGAGAAGAAAAGCAAAGCCAAAGAGTCCATCCCAAAATCCGACAAACAAGCAAAATGAACAAAAAGCATTGAATTCAATTCTTTCTGATTTTAGAAACTCCATTAAAGAAGGGGTGCACCGGTCCTGGAGATACTGCAATACCAGGTCAATGCGTGGAGTGGACAGAGCAAGCTCTTTTTCCATCTCCCTGTTCTAAAAATCCATTTAATATATGGTCCCCAGATAGGGGACGTATCAGATATTAAACTGATAAGAACAGATACTACACTTGATCTTAGCCAAAAGGCCGAGAAGCGATAACCAGAATTGGTTTCCGACTACGGTGCCACCCAAGGATTCTGAAAAGTCCATTTGTGGAGATGGCCACCTGGACTCCCGTTAAGAAGACATGCTGTCAACCTCTAGATCCCTCACATGCCTGCACTTTTCGGCTTGCTGCTGCTGCAATCCACGCGTTTTAGATCTGCATAACTCCACCTCTTTTAGCACAGTACCCTCAACCCCCGGCTGTTCCCACCCGCCTCAACACCGTTGGAAGGGAGGAGAACCAATTAAGGCGGGGGGGGGGGTGGAACGAGCAGCTGTCTACCCTTAGCAGGAGGGTTGCTGATTAATTACCTCTCCTGCTGCTGCTGCTGCTGGCTGTCCAGCAGCAGACTGAAGGTGGCTGCTGCTGTGCGCAGGTATATAAAGGCTCAGAGCCTATTATGACACGCGCAGCCAGCGTTCCATTGCCACATTCCGTCTACTGCAGGCGGGATACCTGGATGGCTGAATGTCACTGAGAAGCTCACAGAGACCGCCATAAGCAACAGTTTAAAAGAATGCCACAGACTAATCAACCAAACTTTTTGGGTTGGTTTCTCTTTTATAGTCTGCAGGCATTAAATGAAAGAAGTCAGTGTTCCAGCAGAGGGAGACAACGTTTCAGAAAAGGCATTGTAGCAAACCAAAAAAGAAATTTTAAGCGCAGCAGAGTAACCAGCTCACATACCTGTTAGCTCAGGTGAGTTTAAAAGGCTGCTGTTGATAACAAGGGCATTTGCTAAATAGATGGTGTGTGTGCAACAATATACTGAAAGGTCAATTATATTGTGCAGCTTATCTCACCACCTGTAGTTATTTAGGTGAAAGCTCCAAAATGCTTGCCTAATATGTCTGTTTATCCAAAAGGAAGTATAGAGGGAGAGCTAGATAGATAGCATTGCATTACATTACATTACATGGCAATGCAATGCACAGTTGCTGAAGTTGAACCAAAATGAGCTTGTCATCTGGCTTCTGCAACTTTTAACATGAAAAATCCAATGAGGAGAAGAAAAGCAAAGCCAAAGAGTCCATCCCAAAATCCGACAAACAAGCAAAATGAACAAAAAGCATTGAATTCAATTCTTTCTGATTTTAGAAACTGCATTAAAGAAGGGGTGCACCGGTCCTGGAGATACTGCAATACCAGGTCAATGCGTGGAGTGGACAGAGCAAGCTCTTTTTCCATCTCCCTGTTCTAAAAATCCATTTAATATATGGTCCCCAGATAGGGGACGTATCAGATATTAAACTGATAAGAACAGATACTACACTTGATCTTAGCCAAAAGGCCGAGAAGCGATAACCAGAATTGGTTTCCGACTACGGTGCCACCCAAGGATTCTGAAAAGTCCATTTGTGAAGATGGCCACCTGGACTCCCGTTAAGAAGACATGCTGTAAACCTCTAGATCCCTCACATGCCTGCACTTTTCGGCTTGCTGCTGCTGCAATCCACGCGTTTTAGATCTGCATAACTCCACCTCTTTTAGCACAGTACCCTCAACCCCCGGCTGTTCCCACCCGCCTCAACACCGTTGGAAGGGAGGAGAACCAATTAAGGCGGGGGGGGGGGTGGAACGAGCAGCTGTCTACCCTTAGCAGGATGGTTGCTGATTAATTACCTCTCCTGCTGCTGCTGCTGCTGGCTGTCCAGCAGCAGACTGAAGGTGGCTGCTGCTGTGCGCAGGTATATAAAGGCTCAGAGCCTATTATGACACGCGCAGCCAGCGTTCCATTGCCACATTCCGTCTACTGCAGGCGGGATACCTGGATGGCTGAATGTCACTGAGAAGCTCACAGAGACCGCCATAAGCAACAGTTTAAAAGAATGCCACAGACTAATCAACCAAACTTTTTGGGTTGGTTTCTCTTTTATAGTCTGCAGGCATTAAATGAAAGAAGTCAGTGTTCCAGCAGAGGGAGACAACGTTTCAGAAAAGGCATTGTAGCAAACCAAAAAAGAAATTTTAAGCGCAGCAGAGTAACCAGCTCACATACCTGTTAGCTCAGGTGAGTTTAAAAGGCTGCTGTTGATAACAAGGGCATTTGCTAAATAGATGGTGTGTGTGCAACAATATACTGAAAGGTCAATTATATTGTGCAGCTTATCTCACCACCTGTAGTTATTTAGGTGAAAGCTCCAAAATGCTTGCCTAATATGTCTGTTTATCCAAAAGGAAGTATAGAGGGAGAGCTAGATAGATAGCATTGCATTACATTACATTACATGGCAATGCAATGCACAGTTGCTGAAGTTGAACCAAAATGAGCTTGTCATCTGGCTTCTGCAACTTTTAACATGAAAAATCCAATGAGGAGAAGAAAAGCAAAGCCAAAGAGTCCATCCCAAAATCCGACAAACAAGCAAAATGAACAAAAAGCATTGAATTCAATTCTTTCTGATTTTAGAAACTGCATTAAAGAAGGGGTGCACCGGTCCTGGAGATACTGCAATACCAGGTCAATGCGTGGAGTGGACAGAGCAAGCTCTTTTTCCATCTCCCTGTTCTAAAAATCCATTTAATATATGGTCCCCAGATAGGGGACGTATCAGATATTAAACTGATAAGAACAGATACTACACTTGATCTTAGCCAAAAGGCCGAGAAGCGATAACCAGAATTGGTTTCCGACTACGGTGCCACCCAAGGATTCTGAAAAGTCCATTTGTGGAGATGGCCACCTGGACTCCCGTTAAGAAGACATGCTGTAAACCTCTAGATCCCTCACATGCCTGCACTTTTCGGCTTGCTGCTGCTGCAATCCACGCGTTTTAGATCTGCATAACTCCACCTCTTTTAGCACAGTACCCTCAACCCCCGGCTGTTCCCACCCGCCTCAACACCGTTGGAAGGGAGGAGAACCAATTAAGGCGGGGGGGGGGTGGAACGAGCAGCTGTCTACCCTTAGCAGGATGGTTGCTGATTAATTACCTCTCCTGCTGCTGCTGCTGCTGGCTGTCCAGCAGCAGACTGAAGGTGGCTGCTGCTGTGCGCAGGTATATAAAGGCTCAGAGCCTACTATGACACGCGCAGCCAGCGTTCCATTGCCACATTCCGTCTACTGCAGGCGGGATACCTGGATGGCTGAATGTCACTGAGAAGCTCACAGAGACCGCCATAAGCAACAGTTTAAAAGAATGCCACAGACTAATCAACCAAACTTTTTGGGTTGGTTTCTCTTTTATAGTCTGCAGGCATTAAATGAAAGAAGTCAGTGTTCCAGCAGAGGGAGACAACGTTTCAGAAAAGGCATTGTAGCAAACCAAAAAAGAAATTTTAAGCGCAGCAGAGTAACCAGCTCACATACCTGTTAGCTCAGGTGAGTTTAAAAGGCTGCTGTTGATAACAAGGGCATTTGCTAAATAGATGGTGTGTGTGCAACAATATACTGAAAGGTCAATTATATTGTGCAGCTTATCTCACCACCTGTAGTTATTTAGGTGAAAGCTCCAAAATGCTTGCCTAATATGTCTGTTTATCCAAAAGGAAGGATAGAGGGAGAGCTAGATAGATAGCATTGCATTACATTACATTACATGGCAATGCAATGCACAGTTGCTGAAGTTGAACCAAAATGAGCTTGTCATCTGGCTTCTGCAACTTTTAACATGAAAAATCCAATGAGGAGAAGAAAAGCAAAGCCAAAGAGTCCATCCCAAAATCCGACAAACAAGCAAAATGAACAAAAAGCATTGAATTCAATTCTTTCTGATTTTAGAAACTGCATTAAAGAAGGGGTGCACCGGTCCTGGAGATACTGCAATACCAGGTCAATGCGTGGAGTGGACAGAGCAAGCTCTTTTTCCATCTCCCTGTTCTAAAAATCCATTTAATATATGGTCCCCAGATAGGGGACGTATCAGATATTAAACTGATAAGAACAGATACTACACTTGATCTTAGCCAAAAGGCCGAGAAGCGATAACCAGAATTGGTTTCCGACTACGGTGCCACCCAAGGATTCTGAAAAGTCCATTTGTGGAGATGGCCACCTGGACTCCCGTTAAGAAGACATGCTGTCAACCTCTAGATCCCTCACATGCCTGCACTTTTCGGCTTGCTGCTGCTGCAATCCACGCGTTTTAGATCTGCATAACTCCACCTCTTTTAGCACAGTACCCTCAACCCCCGGCTGTTCCCACCCGCCTCAACACCGTTGGAAGGGAGGAGAACCAATTAAGGCGGGGGGGGGGTGGAACGAGCAGCTGTCTACCCTTAGCAGGAGGGTTGCTGATTAATTACCTCTCCTGCTGCTGCTGCTGCTGGCTGTCCAGCAGCAGACTGAAGGTGGCTGCTGCTGTGCGCAGGTATATAAAGGCTCAGAGCCTATTATGACACGCGCAGCCAGCGTTCCATTGCCACATTCCGTCTACTGCAGGCGGGATACCTGGATGGCTGAATGTCACTGAGAAGCTCACAGAGACCGCCATAAGCAACAGTTTAAAAGAATGCCACAGACTAATCAACCAAACTTTTTGGGTTGGTTTCTCTTTTATAGTCTGCAGGCATTAAATGAAAGAAGTCAGTGTTCCAGCAGAGGGAGACAACGTTTCAGAAAAGGCATTGTAGCAAACCAAAAAAGAAATTTTAAGCGCAGCAGAGTAACCAGCTCACATACCTGTTAGCTCAGGTGAGTTTAAAAGGCTGCTGTTGATAACAAGGGCATTTGCTAAATAGATGGTGTGTGTGCAACAATATACTGAAAGGTCAATTATATTGTGCAGCTTATCTCACCACCTGTAGTTATTTAGGTGAAAGCTCCAAAATGCTTGCCTAATATGTCTGTTTATCCAAAAGGAAGGATAGAGGGAGAGCTAGATAGATAGCATTGCATTACATTACATTACATGGCAATGCAATGCACAGTTGCTGAAGTTGAACCAAAATGAGCTTGTCATCTGGCTTCTGCAACTTTTAACATGAAAAATCCAATGAGGAGAAGAAAAGCAAAGCCAAAGAGTCCATCCCAAAATCCGACAAACAAGCAAAATGAACAAAAAGCATTGAATTCAATTCTTTCTGATTTTAGAAACTGCATTAAAGAAGGGGTGCACCGGTCCTGGAGATACTGCAATACCAGGTCAATGCGTGGAGTGGACAGAGCAAGCTCTTTTTCCATCTCCCTGTTCTAAAAATCCATTTAATATATGGTCCCCAGATAGGGGACGTATCAGATATTAAACTGATAAGAACAGATACTACACTTGATCTTAGCCAAAAGGCCGAGAAGCGATAACCAGAATTGGTTTCCGACTACGGTGCCACCCAAGGATTCTGAAAAGTCCATTTGTGGAGATGGCCACCTGGACTCCCGTTAAGAAGACATGCTGTCAACCTCTAGATCCCTCACATGCCTGCACTTTTCGGCTTGCTGCTGCTGCAATCCACGCGTTTTAGATCTGCATAACTCCACCTCTTTTAGCACAGTACCCTCAACCCCCGGCTGTTCCCACCCGCCTCAACACCGTTGGAAGGGAGGAGAACCAATTAAGGCGGGGGGGGGGTGGAACGAGCAGCTGTCTACCCTTAGCAGGAGGGTTGCTGATTAATTACCTCTCCTGCTGCTGCTGCTGCTGGCTGTCCAGCAGCAGACTGAAGGTGGCTGCTGCTGTGCGCAGGTATATAAAGGCTCAGAGCCTATTATGACACGCGCAGCCAGCGTTCCATTGCCACATTCCGTCTACTGCAGGCGGGATACCTGGATGGCTGAATGTCACTGAGAAGCTCACAGAGACCGCCATAAGCAACAGTTTAAAAGAATGCCACAGACTAATCAACCAAACTTTTTGGGTTGGTTTCTCTTTTATAGTCTGCAGGCATTAAATGAAAGAAGTCAGTGTTCCAGCAGAGGGAGACAACGTTTCAGAAAAGGCATTGTAGCAAACCAAAAAAGAAATTTTAAGCGCAGCAGAGTAACCAGCTCACATACCTGTTAGCTCAGGTGAGTTTAAAAGGCTGCTGTTGATAACAAGGGCATTTGCTAAATAGATGGTGTGTGTGCAACAATATACTGAAAGGTCAATTATATTGTGCAGCTTATCTCACCACCTGTAGTTATTTAGGTGAAAGCTCCAAAATGCTTGCCTAATATGTCTGTTTATCCAAAAGGAAGTATAGAGGGAGAGCTAGATAGATAGCATTGCATTACATTACATTACATGGCAATGCAATGCACAGTTGCTGAAGTTGAACCAAAATGAGCTTGTCATCTGGCTTCTGCAACTTTTAACATGAAAAATCCAATGAGGAGAAGAAAAGCAAAGCCAAAGAGTCCATCCCAAAATCCGACAAACAAGCAAAATGAACAAAAAGCATTGAATTCAATTCTTTCTGATTTTAGAAACTGCATTAAAGAAGGGGTGCACGGGTCCTGGAGATACTGCAATACCAGGTCAATGCGTGGAGTGGACAGAGCAAGCTCTTTTTCCATCTCCCTGTTCTAAAAATCCATTTAATATATGGTCCCCAGATAGGGGACGTATCAGATATTAAACTGATAAGAACAGATACTACACTTGATCTTAGCCAAAAGGCCGAGAAGCGATAACCAGAATTGGTTTCCGACTACGGTGCCACCCAAGGATTCTGAAAAGTCCATTTGTGGAGATGGCCACCTGGACTCCCGTTAAGAAGACATGCTGTCAACCTCTAGATCCCTCACATGCCTGCACTTTTCGGCTTGCTGCTGCTGCAATCCACGCGTTTTAGATCTGCATAACTCCACCTCTTTTAGCACAGTACCCTGAACCCCCGGCTGTTCCCACCCGCCTCAACACCGTTGGAAGGGAGGAGAACCAATTAAGGCGGGGGGGGGTGGAACGAGCAGCTGTCTACCCTTAGCAGGAGGGTTGCTGATTAATTACCTCTCCTGCTGCTGCTGCTGCTGGCTGTCCAGCAGCAGACTGAAGGTGGCTGCTGCTGTGCGCAGGTATATAAAGGCTCAGAGCCTATTATGACACGCGCAGCCAGCGTTCCATTGCCACATTCCGTCTACTGCAGGCGGGATACCTGGATGGCTGAATGTCACTGAGAAGCTCACAGAGACCGCCATAAGCAACAGTTTAAAAGAATGCCACAGACTAATCAACCAAACTTTTTGGGTTGGTTTCTCTTTTATAGTCTGCAGGCATTAAATGAAAGAAGTCAGTGTTCCAGCAGAGGGAGACAACGTTTCAGAAAAGGCATTGTAGCAAACCAAAAAAGAAATTTTAAGCGCAGCAGAGTAACCAGCTCACATACCTGTTAGCTCAGGTGAGTTTAAAAGGCTGCTGTTGATAACAAGGGCATTTGCTAAATAGATGGTGTGTGTGCAACAATATACTGAAAGGTCAATTATATTGTGCAGCTTATCTCACCACCTGTAGTTATTTAGGTGAAAGCTCCAAAATGCTTGCCTAATATGTCTGTTTATCCAAAAGGAAGGATAGAGGGAGAGCTAGATAGATAGCATTGCATTACATTACATTACATGGCAATGCAATGCACAGTTGCTGAAGTTGAACCAAAATGAGCTTGTCATCTGGCTTCTGCAACTTTTAACATGAAAAATCCAATGAGGAGAAGAAAAGCAAAGCCAAAGAGTCCATCCCAAAATCCGACAAACAAGCAAAATGAACAAAAAGCATTGAATTCAATTCTTTCTGATTTTAGAAACTGCATTAAAGAAGGGGTGCACCGGTCCTGGAGATACTGCAATACCAGGTCAATGCGTGGAGTGGACAGAGCAAGCTCTTTTTCCATCTCCCTGTTCTAAAAATCCATTTAATATATGGTCCCCAGATAGGGGACGTATCAGATATTAAACTGATAAGAACAGATACTACACTTGATCTTAGCCAAAAGGCCGAGAAGCGATAACCAGAATTGGTTTCCGACTACGGTGCCACCCAAGGATTCTGAAAAGTCCATTTGTGGAGATGGCCACCTGGACTCCCGTTAAGAAGACATGCTGTCAACCTCTAGATCCCTCACATGCCTGCACTTTTCGGCTTGCTGCTGCTGCAATCCACGCGTTTTAGATCTGCATAACTCCACCTCTTTTAGCACAGTACCCTCAACCCCCGGCTGTTCCCACCCGCCTCAACACCGTTGGAAGGGAGGAGAACCAATTAAGGCGGGGGGGGGGTGGAACGAGCAGCTGTCTACCCTTAGCAGGAGGGTTGCTGATTAATTACCTCTCCTGCTGCTGCTGCTGCTGGCTGTCCAGCAGCAGACTGAAGGTGGCTGCTGCTGTGCGCAGGTATATAAAGGCTCAGAGCCTATTATGACACGCGCAGCCAGCGTTCCATTGCCACATTCCGTCTACTGCAGGCGGGATACCTGGATGGCTGAATGTCACTGAGAAGCTCACAGAGACCGCCATAAGCAACAGTTTAAAAGAATGCCACAGACTAATCAACCAAACTTTTTGGGTTGGTTTCTCTTTTATAGTCTGCAGGCATTAAATGAAAGAAGTCAGTGTTCCAGCAGAGGGAGACAACGTTTCAGAAAAGGCATTGTAGCAAACCAAAAAAGAAATTTTAAGCGCAGCAGAGTAACCAGCTCACATACCTGTTAGCTCAGGTGAGTTTAAAAGGCTGCTGTTGATAACAAGGGCATTTGCTAAATAGATGGTGTGTGTGCAACAATATACTGAAAGGTCAATTATATTGTGCAGCTTATCTCACCACCTGTAGTTATTTAGGTGAAAGCTCCAAAATGCTTGCCTAATATGTCTGTTTATCCAAAAGGAAGTATAGAGGGAGAGCTAGATAGATAGCATTGCATTACATTACATTACATGGCAATGCAATGCACAGTTGCTGAAGTTGAACCAAAATGAGCTTGTCATCTGGCTTCTGCAACTTTTAACATGAAAAATCCAATGAGGAGAAGAAAAGCAAAGCCAAAGAGTCCATCCCAAAATCCGACAAACAAGCAAAATGAACAAAAAGCATTGAATTCAATTCTTTCTGATTTTAGAAACTGCATTAAAGAAGGGGTGCACGGGTCCTGGAGATACTGCAATACCAGGTCAATGCGTGGAGTGGACAGAGCAAGCTCTTTTTCCATCTCCCTGTTCTAAAAATCCATTTAATATATGGTCCCCAGATAGGGGACGTATCAGATATTAAACTGATAAGAACAGATACTACACTTGATCTTAGCCAAAAGGCCGAGAAGCGATAACCAGAATTGGTTTCCGACTACGGTGCCACCCAAGGATTCTGAAAAGTCCATTTGTGGAGATGGCCACCTGGACTCCCGTTAAGAAGACATGCTGTCAACCTCTAGATCCCTCACATGCCTGCACTTTTCGGCTTGCTGCTGCTGCAATCCACGCGTTTTAGATCTGCATAACTCCACCTCTTTTAGCACAGTACCCTCAACCCCCGGCTGTTCCCACCCGCCTCAACACCGTTGGAAGGGAGGAGAACCAATTAAGGCGGGGGGGGGTGGAACGAGCAGCTGTCTACCCTTAGCAGGAGGGTTGCTGATTAATTACCTCTCCTGCTGCTGCTGCTGCTGGCTGTCCAGCAGCAGACTGAAGGTGGCTGCTGCTGTGCGCAGGTATATAAAGGCTCAGAGCCTATTATGACACGCGCAGCCAGCGTTCCATTGCCACATTCCGTCTACTGCAGGCGGGATACCTGGATGGCTGAATGTCACTGAGAAGCTCACAGAGACCTCCATAAGCAACAGTTTAAAAGAATGCCACAGACTAATCAACCAAACTTTTTGGGTTGGTTTCTCTTTTATAGTCTGCAGGCATTAAATGAAAGAAGTCAGTGTTCCAGCAGAGGGAGACAACGTTTCAGAAAAGGCATTGTAGCAAACCAAAAAATAAATTTTAAGCGCAGCTGAGTAACCAGCTCACATACCTGTTAGCTCAGGTGAGTTTAAAAGGCTGCTGTTGATAACAAGGGCATTTGCTAAATAGATGGTGTGTGTGCAACAATATACTGAAAGGTCAATTATATTGTGCAGCTTATCTCACCACCTGTAGTTATTTAGGTGAAAGCTCCAAAATGCTTGCCTAATATGTCTGTTTATCCAAAAGGAAGTATAGAGGGAGAGCTAGATAGATAGCATTGCATTACATTACATTACATGGCAATGCAATGCACAGTTGCTGAAGTTGAACCAAAATGAGCTTGTCATCTGGCTTCTGCAACTTTTAACATGAAAAATCCAATGAGGAGAAGAAAAGCAAAGCCAAAGAGTCCATCCCAAAATCCGACAAACAAGCAAAATGAACAAAAAGCATTGAATTCAATTCTTTCTGATTTTAGAAACTGCATTAAAGAAGGGGTGCACCGGTCCTGGAGATACTGCAATACCAGGTCAATGCGTGGAGTGGACAGAGCAAGCTCTTTTTCCATCTCCCTGTTCTAAAAATCCATTTAATATATGGTCCCCAGGTAGGGGACGTATCAGATATTAAACTGATAAGAACAGATACTACACTTGATCTTAGCCAAAAGGCCGAGAAGCGATAACCAGAATTGGTTTCCGACTACGGTGCCACCCAAGGATTCTGAAAAGTCCATTTGTGGAGATGGCCACCTGGACTCCCGTTAAGAAGACATGCTGTCAACCTCTAGATCCCTCACATGCCTGCACTTTTCGGCTTGATGCTGCTGCAATCCACGCGTTTTAGATCTGCATAACTCCACCTCTTTTAGCACAGTACCCTCAACCCCCGGCTGTTCCCACCCGCCTCAACACCGTTGGAAGGGAGGAGAACCAATTAAGGCGGGGGGGGGTGGAACGAGCAGCTGTCTACCCTTAGCAGGAGGGTTGCTGATTAATTACCTCTCCTGCTGCTGCTGCTGCTGCTGGCTGTCCAGCAGCAGACTGAAGGTGGCTGCTGCTGTGCGCAGGTATATAAAGGCTCAGAGCCTATTATGACACGCGCAGCCAGCGTTCCATTGCCACATTCCGTCTACTGCAGGCGGGATACCTGGATGGCTGAATGTCACTGAGAAGCTCACAGAGACCGCCATAAGCAACAGTTTAAAAGAATGCCACAGACTAATCAACCAAACTTTTTGGGTTGGTTTCTCTTTTATAGTCTGCAGGCATTAAATGAAAGAAGTCAGTGTTCCAGCAGAGGGAGACAACGTTTCAGAAAAGGCATTGTAGCAAACCAAAAAAGAAATTTTAAGCGCAGCAGAGTAACCAGCTCACATACCTGTTAGCTCAGGTGAGTTTAAAAGGCTGCTGTTGATAACAAGGGCATTTGCTAAATAGATGGTGTGTGTGCAACAATATACTGAAAGGTCAATTATATTGTGCAGCTTATCTCACCACCTGTAGTTATTTAGGTGAAAGCTCCAAAATGCTTGCCTAATATGTCTGTTTATCCAAAAGGAAGTATAGAGGGAGAGCTAGATAGATAGCATTGCATTACATTACATTACATGGCAATGCAATGCACAGTTGCTGAAGTTGAACCTAAATGAGCTTGTCATCTGGCTTCTGCAACTTTTAACATGAAAAATCCAATGAGGAGAAGAAAAGCAAAGCCAAAGAGTCCATCCCAAAATCCGACAAACAAGCAAAATGAACAAAAAGCATTGAATTCAATTCTTTCTGATTTTAGAAACTGCATTAAAGAAGGGGTGCACCGGTCCTGGAGATACTGCAATACCAGGTCAATGCGTGGAGTGGACAGAGCAAGCTCTTTTTCCATCTCCCTGTTCTAAAAATCCATTTAATATATGGTCCCCAGATAGGGGACGTATCAGATATTAAACTGATAAGAACAGATACTACACTTGATCTTAGCCAAAAGGCCGAGAAGCGATAACCAGAATTGGTTTCCGACTACGGTGCCACCCAAGGATTCTGAAAAGTCCATTTGTGGAGATGGCCACCTGGACTCCCGTTAAGAAGACATGCTGTCAACCTCTAGATCCCTCACATGCCTGCACTTTTCGGCTTGCTGCTGCTGCAATCCACGCGTTTTAGATCTGCATAACTCCACCTCTTTTAGCACAGTACCCTCAACCCCCGGCTTTTCCCACCCGCCTCAACACCGTTGGAAGGGAGGAGAACCAATTAAGGCGGGGGGGGGGTGGAACGAGCAGCTGTCTACCCTTAGCAGGAGGGTTGCTGATTAATTACCTCTCCTGCTGCTGCTGCTGCTGGCTGTCCAGCAGCAGACTGAAGGTGGCTGCTGCTGTGCGCAGGTATATAAAGGCTCAGAGCCTATTATGACACGCGCAGCCAGCGTTCCATTGCCACATTCCGTCTACTGCAGGCGGGATACCTGGATGGCTGAATGTCACTGAGAAGCTCACAGAGACCGCCATAAGCAACAGTTTAAAAGAATGCCACAGACTAATCAACCAAACTTTTTGGGTTGGTTTCTCTTTTATAGTCTGCAGGCATTAAATGAAAGAAGTCAGTGTTCCAGCAGAGGGAGACAACGTTTCAGAAAAGGCATTGTAGCAAACCAAAAAAGAAATTTTAAGCGCAGCAGAGTAACCAGCTCACATACCTGTTAGCTCAGGTGAGTTTAAAAGGCTGCTGTTGATAACAAGGGCATTTGCTAAATAGATGGTGTGTGTGCAACAATATACTGAAAGGTCAATTATATTGTGCAGCTTATCTCACCACCTGTAGTTATTTAGGTGAAAGCTCCAAAATGCTTGCCTAATATGTCTGTTTATCCAAAAGGAAGTATAGAGGGAGAGCTAGATAGATAGCATTGCATTACATTACATTACATGGCAATGCAATGCACAGTTGCTGAAGTTGAACCAAAATGAGCTTGTCATCTGGCTTCTGCAACTTTTAACATGAAAAATCCAATGAGGAGAAGAAAAGCAAAGCCAAAGAGTCCATCCCAAAATCCGACAAACAAGCAAAATGAACAAAAAGCATTGAATTCAATTCTTTCTGATTTTAGAAACTGCATTAAAGAAGGGGTGCACCGGTCCTGGAGATACTGCAATACCAGGTCAATGCGTGGAGTGGACAGAGCAAGCTCTTTTTCCATCTCCCTGTTCTAAAAATCCATTTAATATATGGTCCCCAGATAGGGGACGTATCAGATATTAAACTGATAAGAACAGATTTTTTGATTGAAGCTGCATCCAAGGCACTGAAAAATGTGACTGAAGTCACACCAAAACAGCGCACGAGGCGAGGATTCATGTGGACCCTTCCCGGAGGAGAGGGTCCCCAATAAACCATCCCCATCCCTCCGAGCCAGAAGGCCACAGCGAGGGTCAGGGATCTCCGATGCTCTCCCTAGCTGAAGCCGGAGAAGAGCCGTTTTCGTGCTCCCAGCTTCCATCTAGGCTGCCACCCTAGTGGAGCTGGAGCCTGTGTTGGTTTCTCAGCCCAAAGCTGACCGGACCTCCGACCGGGTTTATAAAAATTCCCCTTCCTAGCCCGGAGGCCAGGAATAGGGGGGGTTGCTCAGAAAGTATGATTGGCAAAGGTGCGGCGTGCTACGAAGCCAAGTCTTTCTGGGGTTCCCAGTCCCAGTAAGCTTGGACTCCCACCAGGGTGCCTACTCCTGGGGCACATTGCTCCAAAGCCCTCACACTTACCCAGCCTAGTGACTTTGATCCTGGAGGGCCATGTTTTCCATCAGATAACTCTATGAGCCACCTGGCGTACTAACAAGTGCACCAAACCAGTGTGTAATATGCATCAATTTACTAGGGCAGCCCAAGGACAAAACTGCCTTTTCAAAAGATACTACACTTGATCTTAGCCAAAAGGCCGAGAAGCGATAACCAGAATTGGTTTCCGACTACGGTGCCACCCAAGGATTCTGAAAAGTCCATTTGTGGAGATGGCCACCTGGACTCCCGTTAAGAAGACATGCTGTCAACCTCTAGATCCCTCACATGCCTGCACTTTTCGGCTTGCTGCTGCTGCAATCCACGCGTTTTAGATCTGCATAACTCCACCTCTTTTAGCACAGTACCCTCAACCCCCGGCTGTTTCCACCCGCCTCAACACCGTTGGAAGGGAGGAGAACCAATTAAGGCGGGGGGGGGGTGGAACGAGCAGCTGTCTACCCTTAGCAGGAGGGTTGCTGATTAATTACCTCTCCTGCTGCTGCTGCTGCTGGCTGTCCAGCAGCAGACTGAAGGTGGCTGCTGCTGTGCGCAGGTATATAAAGGCTCAGAGCCTATTATGACACGCGCAGCCAGCGTTCCATTGCCACATTCCGTCAACTGCAGGCGGGATACCTGGATGGCTGAATGTCACTGAGAAGCTCACAGAGACCGCCATAACAACAGTTTAAAAGAATGCCACAGACTAATCAACCAAACTTTTTGGGTTGGTTTCTCTTTTATAGTCTGCAGGCATTAAATGAAAGAAGTCAGTGTTCCAGCAGAGGGAGACAACGTTTCAGAAAAGGCATTGTAGCAAACCAAAAAAGAAATTTTAAGCGCAGCAGAGTAACCAGCTCACATACCTGTTAGCTCAGGTGAGTTTAAAAGGCTGCTGTTGATAACAAGGGCATTTGCTAAATAGATGGTGTGTGTGCAACAATATACTGAAAGGTCAATTATATTGTGCAGCTTATCTCACCACCTGTAGTTATTTAGGTGAAAGCTCCAAAATGCTTGCCTAATATGTCTGTTTATCCAAAAGGAAGTATAGAGGGAGAGCTAGATAGATAGCATTGCATTACATTACATTACATGGCAATGCAATGCACAGTTGCTGAAGTTGAACCAAAATGAGCTTGTCATCTGGCTTCTGCAACTTTTAACATGAAAAATCCAATGAGGAGAAGAAAAGCAAAGCCAAAGAGTCCATCCCAAAATCCGACAAACAAGCAAAATGAACAAAAAGCATTGAATTCAATTCTTTCTGATTTTAGAAACTGCATTAAAGAAGGGGTGCACCGGTCCTGGAGATACTGCAATACCAGGTCAATGCGTGGAGTGGACAGAGCAAGCTCTTTTTCCATCTCCCTGTTCTAAAAATCCATTTAATATATGGTCCCCAGATAGGGGACGTATCAGATATTAAACTGATAAGAACAGATACTACACTTGATCTTAGCCAAAAGGCCGAGAAGCGATAACCAGAATTGGTTTCCGACTACGGTGCCACCCAAGGATTCTGAAAAGTCCATTTGTGGAGATGGCCACCTGGACTCCCGTTAAGAAGACATGCTGTCAACCTCTAGATCCCTCACATGCCTGCACTTTTCGGCTTGCTGCTGCTGCAATCCACGCGTTTTAGATCTGCATAACTCCACCTCTTTTAGCACAGTACCCTCAACCCCCGGCTGTTCCCACCCGCCTCAACACCGTTGGAAGGGAGGAGAACCAATTAAGGTGGGGGGGGGGTGGAACGAGCAGCTGTCTACCCTTAGCAGGAGGGTTGCTGATTAATTACCTCTCCTGCTGCTGCTGCTGCTGGCTGTCCAGCAGCAGACTGAAGGTGGCTGCTGCTGTGCGCAGGTATATAAAGGCTCAGAGCCTATTATGACACGCGCAGCCAGCGTTCCATTGCCACATTCCGTCTACTGCAGGCGGGATACCTGGATGGCTGAATGTCACTGAGAAGCTCACAGAGACCGCCATAAGCAACAGTTTAAAAGAATGCCACAGACTAATCAACCAAACTTTTTGGGTTGGTTTCTCTTTTATAGTCTGCAGGCATTAAATGAAAGAAGTCAGTGTTCCAGCAGAGGGAGACAACGTTTCAGAAAAGGCATTGTAGCAAACCAAAAAAGAAATTTTAAGCGCAGCAGAGTAACCAGCTCACATACCTGTTAGCTCAGGTGAGTTTAAAAGGCTGCTGTTGATAACAAGGGCATTTGCTAAATAGATGGTGTGTGTGCAACAATATACTGAAAGGTCAATTATATTGTGCAGCTTATCTCACCACCTGTAGTTATTTAGGTGAAAGCTCCAAAATGCTTGCCTAATATGTCTGTTTATCCAAAAGGAAGTATAGAGGGAGAGCTAGATAGATAGCATTGCATTACATTACATTACATGGCAATGCAATGCACAGTTGCTGAAGTTGAACCAAAATGAGCTTGTCGTCTGGCTTCTGCAACTTTTAACATGAAAAATCCAATGAGGAGAAGAAAAGCAAAGCCAAAGAGTCCATCCCAAAATCCGACAAACAAGCAAAATGAACAAAAAGCATTGAATTCAATTCTTTCTGATTTTAGAAACTGCATTAAAGAAGGGGTGCACCGGTCCTGGAGATACTGCAATACCAGGTCAATGCGTGGAGTGGACAGAGCAAGCTCTTTTTCCATCTCCCTGTTCTAAAAATCCATTTAATATATGGTCCCCAGATAGGGGACGTATCAGATATTAAACTGATAAGAACAGATACTACACTTGATCTTAGCCAAAAGGCCGAGAAGCGATAACCAGAATTGGTTTCCGACTACGGTGCCACCCAAGGATTCTGAAAAGTCCATTTGTGGAGATGGCCACCTGGACTCCCGTTAAGAAGACATGCTGTCAACCTCTAGATCCCTCACATGCCTGCACTTTTCGGCTTGCTGCTGCTGCAATCCACGCGTTTTAGATCTGCATAACTCCACCTCTTTTAGCACAGTACCCTCAACCCCCGGCTGTTCCCACCCGCCTCAACACCGTTGGAAGGGAGGAGAACCAATTAAGGCGGGGGGGGGGGGGGGTGGAACGAGCAGCTGTCTACCCTTAGCAGGAGGGTTGCTGATTAATTACCTCTCCTGCTGCTGCTGCTGCTGGCTGTCCAGCAGCAGACTGAAGGTGGCTGCTGCTGTGCGCAGGTATATAAAGGCTCAGAGCCTATTATGACACGCGCAGCCAGCGTTCCATTGCCACATTCCGTCTACTGCAGGCGGGATACCTGGATGGCTGAATGTCACTGAGAAGCTCACAGAGACCGCCATAAGCAACAGTTTAAAAGAATGCCACAGACTAATCAACCAAACTTTTTGGGTTGGTTTCTCTTTTATAGTCTGCAGGCATTAAATGAAAGAAGTCAGTGTTCCAGCAGAGGGAGACAACGTTTCAGAAAAGGCATTGTAGCAAACCAAAAAAGAAATTTTAAGCGCAGCAGAGTAACCAGCTCACATACCTGTTAGCTCAGGTGAGTTTAAAAGGCTGCTGTTGATAACAAGGGCATTTGCTAAATAGATGGTGTGTGTGCAACAATATACTGAAAGGTCAATTATATTGTGCAGCTTATCTCACCACCTGTAGTTATTTAGGTGAAAGCTCCAAAATGCTTGCCTAATATGTCTGTTTATCCAAAAGGAAGTATAGAGGGAGAGCTAGATAGATAGCATTGCATTACATTACATTACATGGCAATGCAATGCACAGTTGCTGAAGTTGAACCAAAATGAGCTTGTCATCTGGCTTCTGCAACTTTTAACATGAAAAATCCAATGAGGAGAAGAAAAGCAAAGCCAAAGAGTCCATCCCAAAATCCGACAAACAAGCAAAATGAACAAAAAGCATTGAATTCAATTCTTTCTGATTTTAGAAACTGCATTAAAGAAGGGGTGCACCGGTCCTGGAGATACTGCAATACCAGGTCAATGCGTGGAGTGGACAGAGCAAGCTCTTTTTCCATCTCCCTGTTCTAAAAATCCATTTAATATATGGTCCCCAGATAGGGGACGTATCAGATATTAAACTGATAAGAACAGATACTACACTTGATCTTAGCCAAAAGGCCGAGAAGCGATAACCAGAATTGGTTTCCGACTACGGTGCCACCCAAGGATTCTGAAAAGTCCATTTTTGGAGATGGCCACCTGGACTCCCGTTAAGAAGACATGCTGTCAACCTCTAGATCCCTCACATGCCTGCACTTTTCGGCTTGCTGCTGCTGCAATCCACGCGTTTTAGATCTGCATAACTCCACCTCTTTTAGCACAGTACCCTCAACCCCCGGCTGTTCCCACCCGCCTCAACACCGTTGGAAGGGAGGAGAACCAATTAAGGCGGGGGGGGGGGTGGAACGAGCAGCTGTCTACCCTTAGCAGGAGGGTTGCTGATTAATTACCTCTCCTGCTGCTGCTGCTGCTGGCTGTCCAGCAGCAGACTGAAGGTGGCTGCTGCTGTGCGCAGGTATATAAAGGCTCAGAGCCTATTATGACACGCGCAGCCAGCGTTCCATTGCCACATTCCGTCTACTGCAGGCGGGATACCTGGATGGCTGAATGTCACTGAGAAGCTCACAGAGACCGCCATAAGCAACAGTTTAAAAGAATGCCACAGACTAATCAACCAAACTTTTTGGGTTGGTTTCTCTTTTATAGTCTGCAGGCATTAAATGAAAGAAGTCAGTGTTCCAGCAGAGGGAGACAACGTTTCAGAAAAGGCATTGTAGCAAACCAAAAAAGAAATTTTAAGCGCAGCAGAGTAACCAGCTCACATACCTGTTAGCTCAGGTGAGTTTAAAAGGCTGCTGTTGATAACAAGGGCATTTGCTAAATAGATGGTGTGTGTGCAACAATATACTGAAAGGTCAATTATATTGTGCAGCTTATCTCACCACCTGTAGTTATTTAGGTGAAAGCTCCAAAATGCTTGCCTAATATGTCTGTTTATCCAAAAGGAAGTATAGAGGGAGAGCTAGATAGATAGCATTGCATTACATTACATTACATGGCAATGCAATGCACAGTTGCTGAAGTTGAACCAAAATGAGCTTGTCATCTGGCTTCTGCAACTTTTAACATGAAAAATCCAATGAGGAGAAGAAAAGCAAAGCCAAAGAGTCCATCCCAAAATCCGACAAACAAGCAAAATGAACAAAAAGCATTGAATTCAATTCTTTCTGATTTTAGAAACTGCATTAAAGAAGGGGTGCACCGGTCCTGGAGATACTGCAATACCAGGTCAATGCGTGGAGTGGACAGAGCAAGCTCTTTTTCCATCTCCCTGTTCTAAAAATCCATTTAATATATGGTCCCCAGATAGGGGACGTATCAGATATTAAACTGATAAGAACAGATACTACACTTGATCTTAGCCAAAAGGCCGAGAAGCGATAACCAGAATTGGTTTCCGACTACGGTGCCACCCAAGGATTCTGAAAAGTCCATTTGTGGAGATGGCCACCTGGACTCCCGTTAAGAAGACATGCTGTCAACCTCTAGATCCCTCACATGCCTGCACTTTTCGGCTTGCTGCTGCTGCAATCCACGCGTTTTAGATCTGCATAACTCCACCTCTTTTAGCACAGTACCCTCAACCCCCGGCTGTTCCCACCCGCCTCAACACCGTTGGAAGGGAGGAGAACCAATTAAGGCGGGGGGGGGTGGAACGAGCAGCTGTCTACCCTTAGCAGGAGGGTTGCTGATTAATTACCTCTCCTGCTGCTGCTGCTGCTGGCTGTCCAGCAGCAGACTGAAGGTGGCTGCTGCTGTGCGCAGGTATATAAAGGCTCAGAGCCTATTATGACACGCGCAGCCAGCGTTCCATTGCCACATTCCGTCTACTGCAGGCGGGATACCTGGATGGCTGAATGTCACTGAGAAGCTCACAGAGACCGCCATAAGCAACAGTTTAAAAGAATGCCACAGACTAATCAACCAAACTTTTTGGGTTGGTTTCTCTTTTATAGTCTGCAGGCATTAAATGAAAGAAGTCAGTGTTCCAGCAGAGGGAGACAACGTTTCAGAAAAGGCATTGTAGCAAACCAAAAAAGAAATTTTAAGCGCAGCAGAGTAACCAGCTCACATACCTGTTAGCTCAGGTGAGTTTAAAAGGCTGCTGTTGATAACAAGGGCATTTGCTAAATAGATGGTGTGTGTGCAACAATATACTGAAAGGTCAATTATATTGTGCAGCTTATCTCACCACCTGTAGTTATTTAGGTGAAAGCTCCAAAATGCTTGCCTAATATGTCTGTTTATCCAAAAGGAAGTATAGAGGGAGAGCTAGATAGATAGCATTGCATTACATTACATTGCATGGCAATGCAATGCACAGTTGCTGAAGTTGAACCAAAATGAGCTTGTCATCTGGCTTCTGCAACTTTTAACATGAAAAATCCAATGAGGAGAAGAAAAGCAAAGCCAAAGAGTCCATCCCAAAATCCGACAAACAAGCAAAATGAACAAAAAGCATTGAATTCAATTCTTTCTGATTTTAGAAACTGCATTAAAGAAGGGGTGCACCGGTCCTGGAGATACTGCAATACCAGGTCAATGCGTGGAGTGGACAGAGCAAGCTCTTTTTCCATCTCCCTGTTCTAAAAATCCATTTAATATATGGTCCCCAGATAGGGGACGTATCAGATATTAAACTGATAAGAACAGATACTACACTTGATCTTAGCCAAAAGGCCGAGAAGCGATAACCAGAATTGGTTTCCGACTACGGTGCCACCCAAGGATTCTGAAAAGTCCATTTGTGGAGATGGCCACCTGGACTCCCGTTAAGAAGACATGCTGTCAACCTCTAGATCCCTCACATGCCTGCACTTTTCGGCTTGCTGCTGCTGCAATCCACGCGTTTTAGATCTGCATAACTCCACCTCTTTTAGCACAGTACCCTCAACCCCCGGCTGTTCCCACCCGCCTCAACACCGTTGGAAGGGAGGAGAACCAATTAAGGCGGGGGGGGGGTGGAACGAGCAGCTGTCTACCCTTAGCAGGAGGGTTGCTGATTAATTACCTCTCCTGCTGCTGCTGCTGCTGGCTGTCCAGCAGCAGACTGAAGGTGGCTGCTGCTGTGCGCAGGTATATAAAGGCTCAGAGCCTATTATGACACGCGCAGCCAGCGTTCCATTGCCACATTCCGTCTACTGCAGGCGGGACACCTGGATGGCTGAATATCACTGAGAAGCTCACAGAGACCGCCATAAGCAACAGTTTAAAAGAATGCCACAGACTAATCAACCAAACTTTTTGGGTTGGTTTCTCTTTTATAGTCTGCAGGCATTAAATGAAAGAAGTCAGTGTTCCAGCAGAGGGAGACAACGTTTCAGAAAAGGCATTGTAGCAAACCAAAAAAGAAATTTTAAGCGCAGCAGAGTAACCAGCTCACATACCTGTTAGCTCAGGTGAGTTTAAAAGGCTGCTGTTGATAACAAGGGCATTTGCTAAATAGATGGTGTGCGTGCAACAATATACTGAAAGGTCAATTATATTGTGCAGCTTATCTCACCACCTGTAGTTATTTAGGTGAAAGCTCCAAAATGCTTGCCTAATATGTCTGTTTATCCAAAAGGAAGTATAGAGGGAGAGCTAGATAGATAGCATTGCATTACATTACATTACATGGCAATGCAATGCACAGTTGCTGAAGTTGAACCAAAATGAGCTTGTCATCTGGCTTCTGCAACTTTTAACATGAAAAATCCAATGAGGAGAAGAAAAGCAAAGCCAAAGAGTCCATCCCAAAATCCGACAAACAAGCAAAATGAACAAAAAGCATTGAATTCAATTCTTTCTGATTTTAGAAACTGCATTAAAGAAGGGGTGCACCGGTCCTGGAGATACTGCAATACCAGGTCAATGCGTGGAGTGGACAGAGCAAGCTCTTTTTCCATCTCCCTGTTCTAAAAATCCATTTAATATATGGTCCCCAGATAGGGGATGTATCAGATATTAAACTGATAAGAACAGATACTACACTTGATCTTAGCCAAAAGGCCGAGAAGCGATAACCAGAATTGGTTTCCGACTACGGTGCCACCCAAAGATTCTGAAAAGTCCATTTGTGGAGATGGCCACCTGGACTCCCGTTAAGAAGACATGCTGTCAACCTCTAGATCCCTCACATGCCTGCACTTTTCGGCTTGCTGCTGCTGCAATCCACGCGTTTTAGATCTGCATAACTCCACCTCTTTTAGCACAGTACCCTCAACCCCCGGCTGTTCCCACCCGCCTCAACACCGTTGGAAGGGAGGAGAACCAATTAAGGCGGGGGGGGGGGTGGAACGAGCAGCTGTCTACCCTTAGCAGGAGGGTTGCTGATTAATTACCTCTCCTGCTGCTGCTGCTGGCTGTCCAGCAGCAGACTGAAGGTGGCTGCTGCTGTGCGCAGGTATATAAAGGCTCAGAGCCTATTATGACACGCGCAGCCAGCGTTCCATTGCCACATTCCGTCTACTGCAGGCGGGATACCTGGATGGCTGAATGTCACTGAGAAGCTCACAGAGACCGCCATAAGCAACAGTTTAAAAGAATGCCACAGACTAATCAACCAAACTTTTTGGGTTGGTTTCTCTTTTATAGTCTGCAGGCATTAAATGAAAGAAGTCAGTGTTCCAGCAGAGGGAGACAACGTTTCAGAAAAGGCATTGTAGCAAACCAAAAAAGAAATTTTAAGCGCAGCAGAGTAACCAGCTCACATACCTGTTAGCTCAGGTGAGTTTAAAAGGCTGCTGTTGATAACAAGGGCATTTGCTAAATAGATGGTGTGTGTGCAACAATATACTGAAAGGTCAATTATATTGTGCAGCTTATCTCACCACCTGTAGTTATTTAGGTGAAAGCTCCAAAATGCTTGCCTAATATGTCTGTTTATCCAAAAGGAAGTATAGAGGGAGAGCTAGATAGATAGCATTGCATTACATTACATTACATGGCAATGCAATGCACAGTTGCTGAAGTTGAACCAAAATGAGCTTGTCATCTGGCTTCTGCAACTTTTAACATGAAAAATCCAATGAGGAGAAGAAAAGCAAAGCCAAAGAGTCCATCCCAAAATCCGACAAACAAGCAAAATGAACAAAAAGCATTGAATTCAATTCTTTCTGATTTTAGAAACTGCATTAAAGAAGGGGTGCACCGGTCCTGGAGATACTGCAATACCAGGTCAATGCGTGGAGTGGACAGAGCAAGCTCTTTTTCCATCTCCCTGTTCTAAAAATCCATTTAATATATGGTCCCCAGATAGGGGACGTATCAGATATTAAACTGATAAGAACAGATACTACACTTGATCTTAGCCAAAAGGCCGAGAAGCGATAACCAGAATTGGTTTCCGACTACGGTGCCATCCAAGGATTCTGAAAAGTCCATTTGTGGAGATGGCCACCTGGACTCCCGTTAAGAAGACATGCTGTCAACCGCTAGATCCCTCACATGCCTGCACTTTTCGGCTTGCTGCTGCTGCAATCCACGCGTTTTAGATCTGCATAACTCCACCTCTTTTAGCACAGTACCCTCAACCCCCGGCTGTTCCCACCCGCCTCAACACCGTTGGAAGGGAGGAGAACCAATTAAGGCGGGGGGGGGGTGGAACGAGCAGCTGTCTACCCTTAGCAGGAGGGTTGCTGATTAATTACCTCTCCTGCTGCTGCTGCTGCTGGCTGTCCAGCAGCAGACTGAAGGTGGCTGCTGCTGTGCGCAGGTATATAAAGGCTCAGAGCCTATTATGACACGCGCAGCCAGCGTTCCATTGCCACATTCCGTCTACTGCAGGCGGGATACCTGGATGGCTGAATGTCACTGAGAAGCTCACAGAGACCACCATAAGCAACAGTTTAAAAGAATGCCACAGACTAATCAACCAAACTTTTTGGGTTGGTTTCTCTTTTATAGTCTGCAGGCATTAAATGAAAGAAGTCAGTGTTCCAGCAGAGGGAGACAACGTTTCAGAAAAGGCATTGTAGCAAACCAAAAAAGAAATTTTAAGCGCAGCAGAGTAACCAGCTCACATACCTGTTAGCTCAGGTGAGTTTAAAAGGCTGCTGTTGATAACAAGGGCATTTGCTAAATAGATGGTGTGTGTGCAACAATATACTGAAAGGTCAATTATATTGTGCAGCTTATCTCACCACCTGTAGTTATTTAGGTGAAAGCTCCAAAATGCTTGCCTAATATGTCTGTTTATCCAAAAGGAAGTATAGAGGGAGAGCTAGATAGATAGCATTGCATTACATTACATTACATGGCAATGCAATGCACAGTTGCTGAAGTTGAACCAAAATGAGCTTGTCATCTGGCTTCTGCAACTTTTAACATGAAAAATCCAATGAGGAGAAGAAAAGCAAAGCCAAAGAGTCCATCCCAAAATCCGACAAACAAGCAAAATGAACAAAAAGCATTGAATTCAATTCTTTCTGATTTTAGAAACTGCATTAAAGAAGGGGTGCACCGGTCCTGGAGATACTGCAATACCAGGTCAATGCGTGGAGTGGACAGAGCAAGCTCTTTTTCCATCTCCCTGTTCTAAAAATCCATTTAATATATGGTCCCCAGATAGGGGACGTATCAGATATTAAACTGATAAGAACAGATACTACACTTGATCTTAGCCAAAAGGCCGAGAAGCGATAACCAGAATTGGTTTCCGACTACGGTGCCACCCAAGGATTCTGAAAAGTCCATTTGTGGAGATGGCCACCTGGACTCCCGTTAAGAAGACATGCTGTCAACCTCTAGATCCCTCACATGCCTGCACTTTTCGGCTTGCTGCTGCTGCAATCCACGCGTTTTAGATCTGCATAACTCCACCTCTTTTAGCACAGTACCCTCAACCCCCGGCTGTTCCCACCCGCCTCAACACCGTTGGAAGGGAGGAGAACCAATTAAGGCGGGGGGGGGGGGGGGTGGAACGAGCAGCTGTCTACCCTTAGCAGGAGGGTTGCTGATTAATTACCTCTCCTGCTGCTGCTGCTGCTGGCTGTCCAGCAGCAGACTGAAGGTGGCTGCTGCTGTGCACAGGTATATAAAGGCTCAGAGCCTATTATGACACGCGCAGCCAGCGTTCCATTGCCACATTCCGTCTACTGCAGGCAGGATACCTGGATGGCTGAATGTCACTGAGAAGCTCACAGAGACCGCCATAAGCAACAGTTTAAAAGAATGCCACAGACTAATCAACCAAACTTTTTGGGTTGGTTTCTCTTTTATAGTCTGCAGGCATTAAATGAAAGAAGTCAGTGTTCCAGCAGAGGGAGACAACGTTTCAGAAAAGGCATTGTAGCAAACCAAAAAAGAAATTTTAAGCGCAGCAGAGTAACCAGCTCACATACCTGTTAGCTCAGGTGAGTTTAAAAGGCTGCTGTTGATAACAAGGGCATTTGCTAAATAGATGGTGTGTGTGCAACAATATACTGAAAGGTCAATTATATTGTGCAGCTTATCTCACCACCTGTAGTTATTTAGGTGAAAGCTCCAAAATGCTTGCCTAATATGTCTGTTTATCCAAAAGGAAGTATAGAGGGAGAGCTAGATAGATAGCATTGCATTACATTACATTACATGGCAATGCAATGCACAGTTGCTGAAGTTGAACCAAAATGAGCTTGTCATCTGGCTTCTGCAACTTTTAACATGAAAAATCCAATGAGGAGAAGAAAAGCAAAGCCAAAGAGTCCATCCCAAAATCCGACAAACAAGCAAAATGAACAAAAAGCATTGAATTCAATTCTTTCTGATTTTAGAAACTGCATTAAAGAAGGGGTGCACCAGTCCTGGAGATACTGCAATACCAGGTCAATGCGTGGAGTGGACAGAGCAAGCTCTTTTTCCATCTCCCTGTTCTAAAAATCCATTTAATATATGGTCCCCAGATACGGGACGTATCAGATATTAAACTGATAAGAACAGATACTACACTTGATCTTAGCCAAAAGGCCGAGAAGCGATAACCAGAATTGGTTTCCGACTACGGTGCCACCCAAGGATTCTGAAAAGTCCATTTGTGGAGATGGCCACCTGGACTCCCGTTAAGAAGACATGCTGTCAACCTCTAGATCCCTCACATGCCTGCACTTTTCGGCTTGCTGCTGCTGCAATCCACGCGTTTTAGATCTGCATAACTCCACCTCTTTTAGCACAGTACCCTCAACCCCCGGCTGTTCCCACCCGCCTCAACACCGTTGGAAGGGAGGAGAACCAATTAAGGCGGGGGGGGGGGGGTGGAACGAGCAGCTGTCTACCCTTAGCAGGAGGGTTGCTGATTAATTACCTCTCCTGCTGCTGCTGCTGCTGGCTGTCCAGCAGCAGACTGAAGGTGGCTGCTGCTGTGCGCAGGTATATAAAGGCTCAGAGCCTATTATGACACGCGCAGCCAGCGTTCCATTGCCACATTCCGTCTACTGCAGGCGGGATACCTGGATGGCTGAATGTCACTGAGAAGCTCACAGAGACCGCCATAAGCAACAGTTTAAAAGAATGCCACAGACTAATCAACCAAACTTTTTGGGTTGGTTTCTCTTTTATAGTCTGCAGGCATTAAATGAAAGAAGTCAGTGTTCCAGCAGAGGGAGACAACGTTTCAGAAAAGGCATTGTAGCAAACCAAAAAAGAAATTTTAAGCGCAGCAGAGTAACCAGCTCACATACCTGTTAGCTCAGGTGAGTTTAAAAGGCTGCTGTTGATAACAAGGGCATTTGCTAAATAGATGGTGTGTGTGCAACAATATACTGAAAGGTCAATTATATTGTGCAGCTTATCTCACCACCTGTAGTTATTTAGGTGAAAGCTCCAAAATGCTTGCCTAATATGTCTGTTTATCCAAAAGGAAGTATAGAGGGAGAGCTAGATAGATAGCATTGCATTACATTACATTACATGGCAATGCAATGCACAGTTGCTGAAGTTGAACCAAAATGAGCTTGTCATCTGGCTTCTGCAACTTTTAACATGAAAAATCCAATGAGGAGAAGAAAAGCAAAGCCAAAGAGTCCATCCCAAAATCCGACAAACAAGCAAAATGAACAAAAAGCATTGAATTCAATTCTTTCTGATTTTAGAAACTGCATTAAAGAAGGGGTGCACCGGTCCTGGAGATACTGCAATACCAGGTCAATGCGTGGAGTGGACAGAGCAAGCTCTTTTTCCATCTCCCTGTTCTAAAAATCCATTTAATATATGGTCCCCAGATAGGGGACGTATCAGATATTAAACTGATAAGAACAGATACTACACTTGATCTTAGCCAAAAGGCCGAGAAGCGATAACCAGAATTGGTTTCCGACTACGGTGCCATCCAAGGATTCTGAAAAGTCCATTTGTGGAGATGGCCACCTGGACTCCCGTTAAGAAGACATGCTGTCAACCGCTAGATCCCTCACATGCCTGCACTTTTCGGCTTGCTGCTGCTGCAATCCACGCGTTTTAGATCTGCATAACTCCACCTCTTTTAGCACAGTACCCTCAACCCCCGGCTGTTCCCACCCGCCTCAACACCGTTGGAAGGGAGGAGAACCAATTAAGGCGGGGGGGGGGTGGAACGAGCAGCTGTCTACCCTTAGCAGGAGGGTTGCTGATTAATTACCTCTCCTGCTGCTGCTGCTGCTGGCTGTCCAGCAGCAGACTGAAGGTGGCTGCTGCTGTGCGCAGGTATATAAAGGCTCAGAGCCTATTATGACACGCGCAGCCAGCGTTCCATTGCCACATTCCGTCTACTGCAGGCGGGATACCTGGATGGCTGAATGTCACTGAGAAGCTCACAGAGACCGCCATAAGCAACAGTTTAAAAGAATGCCACAGACTAATCAACCAAACTTTTTGGGTTGGTTTCTCTTTTATAGTCTGCAGGCATTAAATGAAAGAAGTCAGTGTTCCAGCAGAGGGAGACAACGTTTCAGAAAAGGCATTGTAGCAAACCAAAAAAGAAATTTTAAGCGCAGCAGAGTAACCAGCGCACATACCTGTTAGCTCAGGTGAGTTTAAAAGGCTGCTGTTGATAACAAGGGCATTTGCTAAATAGATGGTGTGTGTGCAACAATATACTGAAAGGTCAATTATATTGTGCAGCTTATCTCACCACCTGTAGTTATTTAGGTGAAAGCTCCAAAATGCTTGCCTAATATGTCTGTTTATCCAAAAGGAAGTATAGAGGGAGAGCTAGATAGATAGCATTGCATTACATTACATTACATGGCAATGCAATGCACAGTTGCTGAAGTTGAACCAAAATGAGCTTGTCATCTGGCTTCTGCAACTTTTAACATGAAAAATCCAATGAGGAGAAGAAAAGCAAAGCCAAAGAGTCCATCCCAAAATCCGACAAACAAGCAAAATGAACAAAAAGCATTGAATTCAATTCTTTCTGATTTTAGAAACTGCATTAAAGAAGGGGTGCACCGGTCCTGGAGATACTGCAATACCAGGTCAATGCGTGGAGTGGACAGAGCAAGCTCTTTTTCCATCTCCCTGTTCTAAAAATCCATTTAATATATGGTCCCCAGATAGGGGACGTATCAGATATTAAACTGATAAGAACAGATACTACACTTGATCTTAGCCAAAAGGCCGAGAAGCGATAACCAGAATTGGTTTCCGACTACGGTGCCACCCAAGGATTCTGAAAAGTCCATTTGTGGAGATGGCCACCTGGACTCCCGTTAAGAAGACATGCTGTCAACCTCTAGATCCCTCACATGCCTGCACTTTTCGGCTTGCTGCTGCTGCAATCCACGCGTTTTAGATCTGCATAACTCCACCTCTTTTAGCACAGTACCCTCAACCCCCGGCTGTTCCCACCCGCCTCAACACCGTTGGAAGGGAGGAGAACCAATTAAGGCGGGGGGGGGGGGGGTGGAACGAGCAGCTGTCTACCCTTAGCAGGAGGGTTGCTGATTAATTACCTCTCCTGCTGCTGCTGCTGCTGGCTGTCCAGCAGCAGACTGAAGGTGGCTGCTGCTGTGCGCAGGTATATAAAGGCTCAGAGCCTATTATGACACGCGCAGCCAGCGTTCCATTGCCACATTCCGTCTACTGCAGGCGGGATACCTGGATGGCTGAATGTCACTGAGAAGCTCACAGAGACCGCCATAAGCAACAGTTTAAAAGAATGCCACAGACTAATCAACCAAACTTTTTGGGTTGGTTTCTCTTTTATAGTCTGCAGGCATTAAATGAAAGAAGTCAGTGTTCCAGCAGAGGGAGACAACGTTTCAGAAAAGGCATTGTAGCAAACCAAAAAAGAAATTTTAAGCGCAGCAGAGTAACCAGCTCACATACCTGTTAGCTCAGGTGAGTTTAAAAGGCTGCTGTTGATAACAAGGGCATTTGCTAAATAGATGGTGTGTGTGCAACAATATACTGAAAGGTCAATTATATTGTGCAGCTTATCTCACCACCTGTAGTTATTTAGGTGAAAGCTCCAAAATGCTTGCCTAATATGTCTGTTTATCCAAAAGGAAGTATAGAGGGAGAGCTAGATAGATAGCATTGCATTACATTACATTACATGGCAATGCAATGCACAGTTGCTGAAGTTGAACCAAAATGAGCTTGTCATCTGGCTTCTGCAACTTTTAACATGAAAAATCCAATGAGGAGAAGAAAAGCAAAGCCAAAGAGTCCATCCCAAAATCCGACAAACAAGCAAAATGAACAAAAAGCATTGAATTCAATTCTTTCTGATTTTAGAAACTGCATTAAAGAAGGGGTGCACCAGTCCTGGAGATACTGCAATACCAGGTCAATGCGTGGAGTGGACAGAGCAAGCTCTTTTTCCATCTCCCTGTTCTAAAAATCCATTTAATATATGGTCCCCAGATAGGGGACGTATCAGATATTAAACTGATAAGAACAGATACTACACTTGATCTTAGCCAAAAGGCCGAGAAGCGATAACCAGAATTGGTTTCCGACTACGGTGCCACCCAAGGATTCTGAAAAGTCCATTTGTGGAGATGGCCACCTGGACTCCCGTTAAGAAGACATGCTGTCAACCTCTAGATCCCTCACATGCCTGCACTTTTCGGCTTGCTGCTGCTGCAATCCACGCGTTTTAGATCTGCATAACTCCACCTCTTTTAGCACAGTACCCTCAACCCCCGGCTGTTCCCACCCGCCTCAACACCGTTGGAAGGGAGGAGAACCAATTAAGGCGGGGGGGGGGGGGTGGAACGAGCAGCTGTCTACCCTTAGCAGGAGGGTTGCTGATTAATTACCTCTCCTGCTGCTGCTGCTGCTGGCTGTCCAGCAGCAGACTGAAGGTGGCTGCTGCTGTGCGCAGGTATATAAAGGCTCAGAGCCTATTATGACACGCGCAGCCAGCGTTCCATTGCCACATTCCGTCTACTGCAGGCGGGATACCTGGATGGCTGAATGTCACTGAGAAGCTCACAGAGACCGCCATAAGCAACAGTTTAAAAGAATGCCACAGACTAATCAACCAAACTTTTTGGGTTGGTTTCTCTTTTATAGTCTGCAGGCATTAAATGAAAGAAGTCAGTGTTCCAGCAGAGGGAGACAACGTTTCAGAAAAGGCATTGTAGCAAACCAAAAAAGAAATTTTAAGCGCAGCAGAGTAACCAGCTCACATACCTGTTAGCTCAGGTGAGTTTAAAAGGCTGCTGTTGATAACAAGGGCATTTGCTAAATAGATGGTGTGTGTGCAACAATATACTGAAAGGTCAATTATATTGTGCAGCTTATCTCACCACCTGTAGTTATTTAGGTGAAAGCTCCAAAATGCTTGCCTAATATGTCTGTTTATCCAAAAGGAAGTATAGAGGGAGAGCTAGATAGATAGCATTGCATTACATTACATTACATGGCAATGCAATGCACAGTTGCTGAAGTTGAACCAAAATGAGCTTGTCATCTGGCTTCTGCAACTTTTAACATGAAAAATCCAATGAGGAGAAGAAAAGCAAAGCCAAAGAGTCCATCCCAAAATCCGACAAACAAGCAAAATGAACAAAAAGCATTGAATTCAATTCTTTCTGATTTTAGAAACTGCATTAAAGAAGGGGTGCACCGGTCCTGGAGATACTGCAATACCAGGTCAATGCGTGGAGTGGACAGAGCAAGCTCTTTTTCCATCTCCCTGTTCTAAAAATCCATTTAATATATGGTCCCCAGATAGGGGACGTATCAGATATTAAACTGATAAGAACAGATACTACACTTGATCTTAGCCAAAAGGCCGAGAAGCGATAACCAGAATTGGTTTCCGACTACGGTGCCACCCAAGGATTCTGAAAAGTCCATTTGTGGAGATGGCCACCTGGACTCCCGTTAAGAAGACATGCTGTCAACCTCTAGATCCCTCACATGCCTGCACTTTTCGGCTTGCTGCTGCTGCAATCCACGCGTTTTAGATCTGCATAACTCCACCTCTTTTAGCACAGTACCCTCAACCCCCGGCTGTTCCCACCCGCCTCAACACCGTTGGAAGGGAGGAGAACCAATTAAGGCGGGGGGGGTGGAACGAGCAGCTGTCTACCCTTAGCAGGAGGGTTGCTGATTAATTACCTCTCCTGCTGCTGCTGCTGCTGGCTGTCCAGCAGCAGACTGAAGGTGGCTGCTGCTGTGCGCAGGTATATAAAGGCTCAGAGCCTATTATGACACGCGCAGCCAGCGTTCCATTGCCACATTCCGTCTACTGCAGGCGGGATACCTGGATGGCTGAATATCACTGAGAAGCTCACAGAGACCGCCATAAGCAACAGTTTAAAAGAATGCCACAGACTAATCAACCAAACTTTTTGGGTTGGTTTCTCTTTTATAGTCTGCAGGCATTAAATGAAAGAAGTCAGTGTTCCAGCAGAGGGAGACAACGTTTCAGAAAAGGCATTGTAGCAAACCAAAAAAGAAATTTTAAGCGCAGCAGAGTAACCAGCTCACATACCTGTTAGCTCAGGTGAGTTTAAAAGGCTGCTGTTGATAACAAGGGCATTTGCTAAATAGATGGTGTGTGTGCAACAATATACTGAAAGGTCAATTATATTGTGCAGCTTATCTCACCACCTGTAGTTATTTAGGTGAAAGCTCCAAAATGCTTGCCTAATATGTCTGTTTATCCAAAAGGAAGTATAGAGGGAGAGCTAGATAGATAGCATTGCATTACATTACATTACATGGCAATGCAATGCACAGTTGCTGAAGTTGAACCAAAATGAGCTTGTCATCTGGCTTCTGCAACTTTTAACATGAAAAATCCAATGAGGAGAAGAAAAGCAAAGCCAAAGAGTCCATCCCAAAATCCGACAAACAAGCAAAATGAACAAAAAGCATTGAATTCAATTCTTTCTGATTTTAGAAACTGCATTAAAGAAGGGGTCCACCGGTCCTGGAGATACTGCAATACCAGGTCAATGCGTGGAGTGGACAGAGCAAGCTCTTTTTCCATCTCCCTGTTCTAAAAATCCATTTAATATATGGTCCCCAGATAGGGGACGTATCAGATATTAAACTGATAAGAACAGATACTACACTTGATCTTAGCCAAAAGGCCGAGAAGCGATAACCAGAATTGGTTTCCGACTACGGTGCCATCCAAGGATTCTGAAAAGTCCATTTGTGGAGATGGCCACCTGGACTCCCGTTAAGAAGACATGCTGTCAACCGCTAGATCCCTCACATGCCTGCACTTTTCGGCTTGCTGCTGCTGCAATCCACGCGTTTTAGATCTGCATAACTCCACCTCTTTTAGCACAGTACCCTCAACCCCCGGCTGTTCCCACCCGCCTCAACACCGTTGGAAGGGAGGAGAACCAATTAAGGCGGGGGGGGGTGGAACGAGCAGCTGTCTACCCTTAGCAGGAGGGTTGCTGATTAATTACCTCTCCTGCTGCTGCTGCTGCTGGCTGTCCAGCAGCAGACTGAAGGTGGCTGCTGCTGTGCGCAGGTATATAAAGGCTCAGAGCCTATTATGACACGCGCAGCCAGCGTTCCATTGCCACATTCCGTCTACTGCAGGCGGGATACCTGGATGGCTGAATGTCACTGAGAAGCTCACAGAGACCGCCATAAGCAACAGTTTAAAAGAATGCCACAGACTAATCAACCAAACTTTTTGGGTTGGTTTCTCTTTTATAGTCTGCAGGCATTAAATGAAAGAAGTCAGTGTTCCAGCAGAGGGAGACAACGTTTCAGAAAAGGCATTGTAGCAAACCAAAAAAGAAATTTTAAGCGCAGCAGAGTAACCAGCTCACATACCTGTTAGCTCAGGTGAGTTTAAAAGGCTGCTGTTGATAACAAGGGCATTTGCTAAATAGATGGTGTGTGTGCAACAATATACTGAAAGGTCAATTATATTGTGCAGCTTATCTCACCACCTGTAGTTATTTAGGTGAAAGCTCCAAAATGCTTGCCTAATATGTATGTTTATCCAAAAGGAAGTATAGAGGGAGAGCTAGATAGATAGCATTGCATTACATTACATTACATGGCAATGCAATGCACAGTTGCTGAAGTTGAACCAAAATGAGCTTGTCATCTGGCTTCTGCAACTTTTAACATGAAAAATCCAATGAGGAGAAGAAAAGCAAAGCCAAAGAGTCCATCCCAAAATCCGACAAACAAGCAAAATGAACAAAAAGCATTGAATTCAATTCTTTCTGATTTTAGAAACTGCATTAAAGAAGGGGTGCACTGGTCCTGGAGATACTGCAATACCAGGTCAATGCGTGGAGTGGACAGAGCAAGCTCTTTTTCCATCTCCCTGTTCTAAAAATCCATTTAATATATGGTCCCCAGATAGGGGACGTATCAGATATTAAACTGATAAGAACAGATACTACACTTGATCTTAGCCAAAAGGCCGAGAAGCGATAACCAGAATTGGTTTCCGACTACGGTGCCACCCAAGGATTCTGAAAAGTCCATTTGTGGAGATGGCCACCTGGACTCCCGTTAAGAAGACATGCTGTCAACCTCTAGATCCCTCACATGCCTGCACTTTTCGGCTTGCTGCTGCTGCAATCCACGCGTTTTAGATCTGCATAACTCCACCTCTTTTAGCACAGTACCCTCAACCCCCGGCTGTTCCCACCCGCCTCAACACCGTTGGAAGGGAGGAGAACCAATTAAGGCGGGGGGGGGGGTGGAACGAGCAGCTGTCTACCCTTAGCAGGAGGGTTGCTGATTAATTACCTCTCCTGCTGCTGCTGCTGCTGGCTGTCCAGCAGCAGACTGAAGGTGGCTGCTGCTGTGCGCAGGTATATAAAGGCTCAGAGCCTATTATGACACGCGCAGCCAGCGTTCCATTGCCACATTCCGTCTACTGCAGGCGGGATACCTGGATGGCTGAATGTCACTGAGAAGCTCACAGAGACCGCCATAAGCAACAGTTTAAAAGAATGCCACAGACTAATCAACCAAACTTTTTGGGTTGGTTTCTCTTTTATAGTCTGCAGGCATTAAATGAAAGAAGTCAGTGTTCCAGCAGAGGGAGACAACGTTTCAGAAAAGGCATTGTAGCAAACCAAAAAAGAAATTTTAAGCGCAGCAGAGTAACCAGCTCACATACCTGTTAGCTCAGGTGAGTTTAAAAGGCTGCTGTTGATAACAAGGGCATTTGCTAAATAGATGGTGTGTGTGCAACAATATACTGAAAGGTCAATTATATTGTGCAGCTTATCTCACCACCTGTAGTTATTTAGGTGAAAGCTCCAAAATGCTTGCCTAATATGTCTGTTTATCCAAAAGGAAGTATAGAGGGAGAGCTAGATAGATAGCATTGCATTACATTACATTACATGGCAATGCAATGCACAGTTGCTGAAGTTGAACCAAAATGAGCTTGTCATCTGGCTTCTGCAACTTTTAACATGAAAAATCCAATGAGGAGAAGAAAAGCAAAGCCAAAGAGTCCATCCCAAAATCCGACAAACAAGCAAAATGAACAAAAAGCATTGAATTCAATTCTTTCTGATTTTAGAAACTGCATTAAAGAAGGGGTGCACCGGTCCTGGAGATACTGCAATACCAGGTCAATGCGTGGAGTGGACAGAGCAAGCTCTTTTTCCATCTCCCTGTTCTAAAAATCCATTTAATATATTGTCCCCAGATAGGGGACGTATCAGATATTAAACTGATAAGAACAGATTTTTTTGATTGAATATATCTTTTATTAGCACAAAAAATAAGTTAACAGACAGTGTACAGTGCCGCAGCCCAGTACACACAGAGTTCTACATCATATTTACATAGCATGAGCATACGACGCACTAACTAGACACATCACACCCCTATGCTACACAAAACACTCAATATGAAAGAAAAAGCATGTCAATCAATACAGTACGATGAACCGTGATAAGGGATGGGGATTGGGAAAAAGGGGATGGGGAGGGGAAAATAACAGGCCCGAAGCTTTATTGAAAGACAAGACACATAAGGGGAGAGGGGGAGGAGGGGTTTAGTCCTCATCCTCGTCCTCCGGACCGTCCACGATGGAATAGTCTCTGAGCAGGCTGTGGATCAGCCTGCGGCAGTCCTGGATGGACATCCTCTCCCTCCTCAAGATGAGCCGGTTCCTGGCGACCCAAACGGCATCCTTGAAGCAGTTCATAAAGCGCCAAGCCTCCTGGATGGCTTCGACGGTATGAACCCCAGGGAAGAGTCCGTAAAGCACAGAATGGTGCGATAGGCTCGCCCTGGGGACAGAGTTCCTCAGGTCGTCCTCAAGGGCAGTCAACAGGCGCTGTGCAAATCCGCAGTCCCAAAAAGTGTGCAAAGATGCTTCCTCCACGAAGGGGCACCTTGGGCAGTACCGGGTCTTGCACAGGTTCCGGGCATGCATGAATGACCGGACGGGCAGTCCGCCCTGAATCGCCATCCACGACAAGTCCTTGTGCCCGTTGGTCAGCCTGTCAGACGACACATTTGTCCACACAGTCTCCAGCGTGTCCTGGTGAAGTTCTGTGATGTTCTCCACGTCATCCTTGGCTCTGATGAGCTTGTGGATAGTTTTGGGCTTCCACAAGTCGGGCTTGAGTCCCTCCAGTTGATGTTCCCCCACAAATCGAACGACGTCTCCGTAGAACCATGGCGTCGTCCAGTTGTAGGGGAAGGAGCTGTCCCACTTGTCCCAGCCGAGTCGCCTCCAAAGAGGAAGCAGGAAGAAGCGAGACATGGACCTGCCCGCGGAGCCATTCTTGACTTGCAAAGTCCGGCGGACACAATCACACACAAAAGAGGATCGCAGGAGGGTGGGGATATCTGGAACGCCCTTCCCACCCTTGCGAGGCTCCTTGTACATGACGGCCCGCCTGACTCTGTCCATCTTGGATCCCCAGACAAAGTGAAACACTGTCCTGGTAATGGCCCTGCACACAGTGACGTGTGGGGGCCAGGCCTGTGCCGTGTACTGCAAGACGGGCAGGACCTCATTACGCAGGACGAGTGCCTTACCCTCACAAGTGAGGTGTCTGAGGCTCCAGAGTCCGATCCGTTGCTTCACCTTGGCCAAGCGTTCTTGCCAGGACTTGAGGGCCGCTCCTTCCTTCCCGAACCAGACTCCCAGCACCTTGAGGAAATCCGGTTGAATGTTGAAGGGGAAGGGGGCGGAGGAGGTCGACTGCCAATCCCCGAAGAGCATGGCTTCCGAGTTCCTGCAGTTGACTTTGGCCCCTGAAGCCCGGCCGAACCTCTCACACGTCTGGACGAGGGCGTCGACTGAACCACGATCAGCGCAGAAGACGGTGACGTCGTCCATGTAGAGCGAGCACTTGACCTCGTGTCGTCCCGGACCCGGTGCGGTGATCCCTCTGATCTCTCCATTCTGCCGGATAGCCTCTGCGAAGAGTTCTATAACACAAACAAAAAGAAGAGGTGATAGAGGGCAGCCTTGTCTGACCCCAGAGAGGACAGGGAAGGGGTCAGTCTTCCAGCCTTTCACCAACACCGAGCTGTGGATATCAAAATACATCAAACGGACATACGCACAAAACATGTTACCCAAACCTAACCGGTGCAGAGCTCGGCCCATGAACTCGTGGGAAACCCGGTCGAAGGCCTTCTCCTGATCCAAGGAGACCAGGGCCGCGTGTGCGCGGCGGACCTTGATGTACTCGACCGTGTCCCGCACGAGAGCGAGGCTGTCTGCGATGCGACGTCCAGGGATGCCGCAGGTCTGGTCCGGGTGGATGATCCGTCCGATGACCGTCTTAAGTCGTGTCGCCATCGTCTTGGCCAGGATCTTGTAGTCCACGTTGAGCAGAGTGATGGGACGCCAATTCCTCAGGTCGCACCTCTCTCCCTTCCGCTTGTACAGGATCGTGACCATTCCTTCCCTCAAAGATGGAGGCATTCTACCCTCCACCACCATCTCCTCATACAGGTCCAACAGGTCCGGACAGATGAGGTCTCCCAGCGCTACATAGAGCTCCGCTGGAAGACCATCACTGCCCGGGGTCCTGCCGGTCCTAAAGGATTTAGCGGCAGAGAGCAATTCGCCCACCATCAGAGGTTTGTCCAAGGCTGCCGTGCCTGCAGGATCAAGATGGTTAGTGATACCTGACAGGAACTTATCAGCAGCGTCGGGGTCGGTAGTCTTCTGGGAGTAGAGTTCGCTGTAGAAGTCGCTGACGACCCTCATCACGTCCTCCTTCCCACGTCGCATGTTTCCGCTCTCGTCTCGCAGCTCGTTCAGGGGCGTGTGACCGGCATGAAGTTTCCTGAAAAAGAATGAGTTACATTTCTCACCCTTCTCCAGATTCTCCACTTTGGAACGGAAGACGATTCGCTTGGACTCCTCCTCAAAGTGCCTTTTCAGGCTCTTCTTGGTCTCCTCCAGCTCCTCCCTCACGTCCCAGCCGCAGTGAAGAAGGTCCTGCAGCGACCGCAGCTCGCGCTGCAGCCCTCTGAAGTCCCTCCTCTTCTCACACGCCTGTTGTCGACCCTTGGCCTGAAAGAAACAGCGAAACTCAAGTTTAACATATTCCCACCAATCAGAGACTGTTTGGAAGCTACCCTTGTAGGACTGCCACATTGCGTAGGCTGCTCTCAGCTCCTCCACGACTTCATCCTGAGCCAGCAGAGCACAATTCAGCTTCCAGGAGCCGGGGCCGGACGGAAAACCGTCGCCAAGGACACCTTGTAAGTGAATGGCTCTGTGGTCGGAGAAGAAGCAGGGGACCATCGAGTGCCTACTCTGCCTGACTGCCCGAGAGGTGAACACAAAGTCAATCCTGGAGCGGAGTGAGCCATCGGGTCGGCTCCACGAATAGTTCGTGGAGCCTCTCCCCATGGAGCCCACCACGTCCTGAAGAGAGGCCTCGGTTACCATCTCGATGAGCAGCTTGGACGTGATGTCCAACTTGGCAGATGTGCCAGAACTACGACCATCCTCCTCGATGGGGCAGTTGAAATCCCCGGCCATCACTAAGGTCCTGGTGGTGGCAAGCTGAAGCCGCAGGGTCTGGAAAAGCTCCAAACGCTCATTCTTCAGTGGGGACGCATACACGTTGATGAACCTGACAGGTTCTCCCGCCCAGTTGCCATCTACAACAAGAGCCCTGCCGCAGATGAGCTCCTGGACAGACTCAAGCGTGAATGCGCCTCCCCTGATCAGAATTGCAACCCCTGCAGACTTGCAGTCACCCCCACCGGACCAGTAGGATGGACCGTGGGACCACTCCCTGGCCAGATGTTTGAAGGACCTAGAGGAGGGAAGGGAACATTCCTGCAACATATAAACATCACACAACTGGGAAGTAAGGAAGGCATAAATAGTCTGACGTCTGAACTTGTCCTTGATGCTCCTAACATTAATGGAAAATAAGTTAATATTAGCCATCATGTAGGGAAAAAAGAAAAAGTTAGCGCAGGCAATACACCTTAGTTACCACTCCGGTCGGGTGGTCCCTCGTCGGTGTTGACTGCTGGTGACGGGATCACCAGCAGGCCCTCTTCCTCCATCTGGTCAAGCAGCGCGGCCTCGATCTCGGCGACCACCAGTTCCTCCTCTTCTGGCTCGGCCACCAGGGTCTCAACCATGTGCTCCATCTCTTCTGGCTCAGGGAGGGTATCCTCCTTTTCGCCTACGAAATCCAGAATCTTCTTTTTGGAGGATTCAGTAGCAGGGCTGTCCTCCACCTTCCTCTTTCCCCGGGTTGGAACTGGGGAGACAAGAAGGGGAAAATCCTCCTCGGAATAGATAGCGGCAGGTGGAGGAAAGGTTAATTCCACCGCTACCATGGTCTGGGGAGGGAGAGTGGCTGCCGGGGCAGGGGAAAGGACACCTGCTGAGGAGTAGGGGAAGGAGGAAGAGGAAGTGGAATCCTCAGCAGGGGTGGCCGGGGTGGGGGGGGATTGGACGGGGGTGGCAGGGGGAGGGATCGAGAGAGGGGTGACAGAACTCTTACCCTCCTTTGACTTTTTCTTCTGCTTCGGAGCTCCTGGGACCGTCGCTGGGGCTTTGGCCACCGACTCCTTGACCGCTTTGGCCTTGGTCGTCTCGGCCTTGGCCGCTGGGGCCTTGGTCGTCGCGTCCTTGACCTTCACAGGCCTGGTCGTCGGGGCCTTGTCCTCCGGAGCTGGGGTCGTCGCAACCACCGATGCCCAGGATCTCTCACGCTTGGGGCAATCCTTGTACAGATGAGCCGCCAGCCCACACAGGTTGCAGGACGTCTTCTTCAGGCAGTCCTTCGAGCTGTGTCCCGTCACTCGACAAATCCTGCAGGCATCCTCCTTGCAGTCCTTCATCTCGTGGCCGTTCTTGCCGCATCTCCTGCAGTTCCGCGGCATGTCCGGGTAATAGATGAGGCCGTAGGAGTTGCCAAGGGAGAATGTCGGGGGCAGGTGCCGAAGTCCGTCTGAGTACGCCAGGTCCCTGTGAAGTCTAACAGTCACCGACCACTTACCTGTCCAGAAGCCGAGTCCATTCAGGATGTGAGAGGGTTCCTTCACAACCAAACAGAAGCGTCTCAGGAAGGTACAGATGTCTTGGCCTGGGGTGTGCGGGTTGCGCATGGAGACCGTGATCCTCCTTTCGTCCCTCTGGATAGGGCAGCTACCTGTAAAGGCAGAGAAAGAATTATCCGGTCCTTTTGCGCTTACCATTTCCCAGAACCTCCTGCAGGTGTTCACAGTGGCGAAGGTGACGAAGAAGATCCCCGTCAAGAAGGTCTGGATGCTGAGGGTGTCCGACCTGGAGAAGCCTCGATCCAGCAGCATCTTCTGGCAGAACACGTCCGAGGACATGTCCGGCACCCTCCCATCCACTTCCTTCAGCTTCAGGGCCACCGTCTGCCGCATCCATGGCTCCAGGGCTGGAGCTTCGTGGCGGGGCTTCTGGGGTCCCTTTTGCTGGCCAGTCGTGGAGGCAGAGTCCTTGGGGTCAGAATCGGCTCCTGGCTGGGCCCTCCTGGCTGTCCCCTGCTCCAGGCTCTTCTTTTCGGCCTTCCTCGCAGCGCTTGCCATGGCTTTCCTCCTGCAGTTACTTCTTGGAGCTGGATCTGGAGCTCTTCCCGAAATGGGTGGAGCTATGCAGATTCTTCTCCCGTCGTGTTCTGGACAAATTCCCCGAAAGGTCTTTGTCTCGATGATTTTCTTACTCAAAGATTCCACAGGACAGCCCGATTCTTCTCCGAGTCTTCGTCTTCTTCTGGATTCTTTAGAGCTTCTTCCTCCCACCGATATCCGCCTTCCTTCTCCGATGTCAGCTGGGCTCCGAAGCTCTTCTAATTCCGAGTTCGATCGCTCTCGTCAAGTGTAGATCGTAGCTCTTGTGTTCTTAAAAGAACAGATACTACACTTGATCTTAGCCAAAAGGCCGAGAAGCGATAACCAGAATTGGTTTCCGACTACGGTGCCACCCAAGGATTCTGAAAAGTCCATTTGTGGAGATGGCCACCTGGACTCCCGTTAAGAAGACATGCTGTCAACCTCTAGATCCCTCACATGCCTGCACTTTTCGGCTTGCTGCTGCTGCAATCCACGCGTTTTAGATCTGCATAACTCCACCTCTTTTAGCACAGTACCCTCAACCCCCGGCTGTTCCCACCCGCCTCAACACCGTTGGAAGGGAGGAGAACCAATTAAGGCGGGGGGGGGGTGGAACGAGCAGCTGTCTACCCTTAGCAGGAGGGTTGCTGATTAATTACCTCTCCTGCTGCTGCTGCTGCTGGCTGTCCAGCAGCAGACTGAAGGTGGCTGCTGCTGTGCGCAGGTATATAAAGGCTCAGAGCCTATTATGACACGCGCAGCCAGCGTTCCATTGCCACATTCCGTCTACTGCAGGCGGGATACCTGGATGGCTGAATATCACTGAGAAGCTCACAGAGACCGCCATAAGCAACAGTTTAAAAGAATGCCACAGACTAATCAACCAAACTTTTTGGGTTGGTTTCTCTTTTATAGTCTGCAGGCATTAAATGAAAGAAGTCAGTGTTCCAGCAGAGGGAGGCAACGTTTCAGAAAAGGCATTGTAGCAAACCATAAAAGAAATTTTAAGCGCAGCAGAGTAACCAGCTCACATACCTGTTAGCTCAGGTGAGTTTAAAAGGCTGCTGTTGATAACAAGGGCATTTGCTAAATAGATGGTGTGTGTGCAACAATATACTGAAAGGTCAATTATATTGTGCAGCTTATCTCACCACCCGTAGTTATTTAGGTGAAAGCTCCAAAATGCTTGCCTAATATGTCTGTTTATCCAAAAGGAAGTATAGAGGGAGAGCTAGATAGATAGCATTGCATTACATTACATTACATGGCAATGCAATGCACAGTTGCTGAAGTTGAACCAAAATGAGCTTGTCATCTGGCTTCTGCAACTTTTAACATGAAAAATCCAATGAGGAGAAGAAAAGCAAAGCCAAAGAGTCCATCCCAAAATCCGACAAACAAGCAAAATGAACAAAAAGCATTGAATTCAATTCATTCTGATTTTAGAAACTGCATTAAAGAAGGGGTGCACCGGTCCTGGAGATACTGCAATACCAGGTCAATGCGTGGAGTGGACAGAGGAAGCTCTTTTTCCATCTCCCTGTTCTAAAAATCCATTTAATATATGGTCCCCAGATAGGGGACGTATCAGATATTAAACTGATAAGAACAGATACTACACTTGATCTTAGCCAAAAGGCCGAGAAGCGATAACCAGAATTGGTTTCCGACTACGGTGCCACCCAAGGATTCTGAAAAGTCCATTTGTGGAGATGGCCACCTGGACTCCCGATAAGAAGACATGCTGTCAACCTCTAGATCCCTCACATGCCTGCACTTTTCGGCTTGCTGCTGCTGCAATCCACGCGTTTTAGATCTGCATAACTCCACCTCTTTTAGCACAGTACCCTCAACCCCCGGCTGTTCCCACCCGCCTCAACACCGTTGGAAGGGAGGAGAACCAATTAAGGCGGGGGGTGGGGGGGGGGTGGAACGAGCAGCTGTCTACCCTTAGCAGGAGGGTTGCTGATTAATTACCTCTCCTGCTGCTGCTGCTGCATGCTGTCCAGCAGCAGACTGAAGGTGGCTGCTGCTGTGCGCAGGTATATAAAGGCTCAGAGCCTATTATGACACGCGCAGCCAGCGTTCCATTGCCACATTCCGTCTACTGCAGGCGGGATACCTGGATGGCTGAATGTCACTGAGAAGCTCACAGAGACCGCCATAAGCAACAGTTTAAAAGAATGCCACAGACTAATCAACCAAACTTTTTGGGTTGGTTTCTCTTTTATAGTCTGCAGGCATTAAATGAAAGAAGTCAGTGTTCCAGCAGAGGGAGACAACATTTCAGAAAAGGCATTGTAGCAAACCAAAAAAGAAATTTTAAGCGCAGCAGAGTAACCAGCTCACATACCTGTTAGCTCAGGTGAGTTTAAAAGGCTGCTGTTGATAACAAGGGCATTTGCTAAATAGATGGTGTGTGTGCAACAATATACTGAAAGGTCAATTATATTGTGCAGCTTATCTCACCACCTGTAGTTATTTAGGTGAAAGCTCCAAAATGCTTGCCTAATATGTCTGTTTATCCAAAAGGAAGTATAGAGGGAGAGCTAGATAGATAGCATTGCATTACATTACATTACATGGCAATGCAATGCACAGTTGCTGAAGTTGAACCAAAATGAGCTTGTCATCTGGCTTCTGCAACTTTTAACATGAAAAATCCAATGAGGAGAAGAAAAGCAAAGCCAAAGAGTCCATCCCAAAATCCGACAAACAAGCAAAATGAACAAAAAGCATTGAATTCAATTCTTTCTGATTTTAGAAACTGCATTAAAGAAGGGGTGCACCGGTCCTGGAGATACTGCAATACAGGTCAATGCGTGGAGTGGACAGAGCAAGCTCTTTTTCCATCTCCCTGTTCTAAAAATCCATTTAATATATGGTCCCCAGATAGGGGACGTATCAGATATTAAACTGATAAGAACAGATACTACACTTGATCTTAGCCAAAAGGCCGAGAAGCGATAACCAGAATTGGTTTCCGACTACGGTGCCACCCAAGGATTCTGAAAAGTCCATTTGTGGAGATGGCCACCTGGACTCCCGTTAAGAAGACATGCTGTCAACCTCTAGATCCCTCACATGCCTGCACTTTTCGGCTTGCTGCTGCTGCAATCCACGCGTTTTAGATCTGCATAACTCCACCTCTTTTAGCACAGTACCCTCAACCCCGGCTGTTCCCACCCGCCTCAACACCGTTGGAAGGGAGGAGAACCAATTAAGGCGGGGGGGGGGTGAAACGAGCAGCTGTCTACCCTTAGCAGGAGGGTTGCTGATTAATTACCTCTCCTGCTGCTGCTGCTGCTGGCTGTCCAGCAGCAGACTGAAGGTGGCTGCTGCTGTGCGCAGGTATATAAAGGCTCAGAGCCTATTATGACACGCGCAGCCAGCGTTCCATTGCCACATTCCGTCTCCTGCAGGCGGGATACCTGGATGGCTGAATGTCACTGAGAAGCTCACAGAGACCGCCATAAGCAACAGTTTAAAAGAATGCCACAGACTAATCAACCAAACTTTTTGGGTTGGTTTCTCTTTTATAGTCTGCAGGCATTAAATGAAAGAAGTCAGTGTTCCAGCAGAGGGAGACAACGTTTCAGAAAAGGCATTGTAGCAAACCAAAAAAGAAATTTTAAGCGCAGCAGAGTAACCAGCTCACATACCTGTTAGCTCAGGTGAGTTTAAAAGGCTGCTGTTGATAACAAGGGCATTTGCTAAATAGATGGTGTGTGTGCAACAATATACTGAAAGGTCAATTATATTGTGCAGCTTATCTCACCACCTGTAGTTATTTAGGTGAAAGCTCCAAAATGCTTGCCTAATATGTCTGTTTATCCAAAAGGAAGTATAGAGGGAGAGCTAGATAGATAGCATTGCATTACATTACATTACATGGCAATGCAATGCACAGTTGCTGAAGTTGAACCAAAATGAGCTTGTCATCTGGCTTCTGCAACTTTTAACATGAAAAATCCAATGAGGAGAAGAAAAGCAAAGCCAAAGAGTCCATCCCAAAATCCGACAAACAAGCAAAATGAACAAAAAGCATTGAATTCAATTCTTTCTGATTTTAGAAACTGCATTAAAGAAGGGGTGCACCGGTCCTGGAGATACTGCAATACCAGGTCAATGCGTGGAGTGGACAGAGCAAGCTCTTTTTCCATCTCCCTGTTCTAAAAATTCATTTAATATATGGTCCCCAGATAGGGGACGTATCAGATATTAAACTGATAAGAACAGATACTACACTTGATCTTAGCCAAAAGGCCGAGAAGCGATAACCAGAATTGGTTTCCGACTACGGTGCCACCCAAGGATTCTGAAAAGTCCATTTGTGGAGATGGCCACCTGGACTCCCGTTAAGAAGACATGCTGTCAACCTCTAGATCCCTCACATGCCTGCACTTTTTGGCTTGCTGCTGCTGCAATCCACGCGTTTTAGATCTGCATAACTCCAGCTCTTTTAGCACAGTACCCTCAACCCCCGGCTGTTCCCACCCGCCTCAACACCGTTGGAAGGGAGGAGAACCAATTAAGGCGGGGGGGGGGGGTGGAACGAGCAGCTGTCTACCCTTAGCAGGAGGGTTGCTGATTAATTACCTCTCCTGCTGCTGCTGCTGCTGGCTGTCCAGCAGCAGACTGAAGGTGGCTGCTGCTGTGCGCAGGTATATAAAGGCTCAGAGCCTATTATGACACGCGCAGCCAGCGTTCCATTGCCACATTCCGTCTACTGCAGGCGGGATACCTGGATGGCTGAATGTCACTGAGAAGCTCACAGAGACCGCCATAAGCAACAGTTTAAAAGAATGCCACAGACTAATCAACCAAACTTTTTGGGTTGGTTTCTCTTTTATAGTCTGCAGGCATTAAATGAAAGAAGTCAGTGTTCCAGCAGAGGGAGACAACGTTTCAGAAAAGGCATTGTAGCAAACCAAAAAAGAAATTTTAAGCGCAGCAGAGTAACCAGCTCACATACCTGTTAGCTCAGGTGAGTTTAAAAGGCTGCTGTTGATAACAAGGGCATTTGCTAAATAGATGGTGTGTGTGCAACAATATACTGAAAGGTCAATTATATTGTGCAGCTTATCTCACCACCTGTAGTTATTTAGGTGAAAGCTCCAAAATGCTTGCCTAATATGTCTGTTTATCCAAAAGGAAGTATAGAGGGAGAGCTAGATAGATAGCATTGCATTACATTACATTACATGGCAATGCAATGCACAGTTGCTGAAGTTGAACCAAAATGAGCTTGTCATCTGGCTTCTGCAACTTTTAACATGAAAAATCCAATGAGGAGAAGAAAAGCAAAGCCAAAGAGTCCATCCCAAAATCCGACAAACAAGCAAAATGAACAAAAAGCATTGAATTCAATTCTTTCTGATTTTAGAAACTGCATTAAAGAAGGGGTGCACCGGTCCTGGAGATACTGCAATACCAGGTCAATGCGTGGAGTGGACAGAGCAAGCTCTTTTTCCATCTCCCTGTTCTAAAAATTCATTTAATATATGGTCCCCAGATAGGGGACGTATCAGATATTAAACTGATAAGAACAGATACTACACTTGATCTTAGCCAAAAGGCCGAGAAGCAATAACCAGAATTGGTTTCCGACTACGGTGCCACCCAAGGATTCTGAAAAGTCCATTTGTGGAGATGGCCACCTGGACTCCCGTTAAGAAGACATGCTGTCAACCTCTAGATCCCTCACATGCCTGCACTTTTCGGCTTGCTGCTGCTGCAATCCACGCGTTTTAGATCTGCATAACTCCAGCTCTTTTAGCACAGTACCCTCAACCCCCGGCTGTTCCCACCCGCCTCAACACCGTTGGAAGGGAGGAGAACCAATTAAGGCGGGGGGGGGGGGTGGAACGAGCAGCTGTCTACCCTTAGCAGGAGGGTTGCTGATTAATTACCTCTCCTGCTGCTGCTGCTGCTGGCTGTCCAGCAGCAGACTGAAGGTGGCTGCTGCTGTGCGCAGGTATATAAAGGCTCAGAGCCTATTATGACACGCGCAGCCAGCGTTCCATTGCCACATTCCGTCTACTGCAGGCGGGATACCTGGATGGCTGAATGTCACTGAGAAGCTCACAGAGACCGCCATAAGCAACAGTTTAAAAGAATGCCACAGACTAATCAACCAAACTTTTTGGGTTGGTTTCTCTTTTATAGTCTGCAGGCATTAAATGAAAGAAGTCAGTGTTCCAGCAGAGGGAGACAACGTTTCAGAAAAGGCATTGTAGCAAACCAAAAAAGAAATTTTAAGCGCAGCAGAGTAACCAGCTCACATACCTGTTAGCTCAGGTGAGTTTAAAAGGCTGCTGTTGATAACAAGGGCATTTGCTAAATAGATGGTGTGTGTGCAACAATATACTGAAAGGTCAATTATATTGTGCAGCTTATCTCACCACCTGTAGTTATTTAGGTGAAAGCTCCAAAATGCTTGCCTAATATGTCTGTTTATCCAAAAGGAAGTATAGAGGGAGAGCTAGATAGATAGCATTGCATTACATTACATTACATGGCAATGCAATGCACAGTTGCTGAAGTTGAACCAAAATGAGCTTGTCATCTGGCTTCTGCAACTTTTAACATGAAAAATCCAATGAGGAGAAGAAAAGCAAAGCCAAAGAGTCCATCCCAAAATCCGACAAACAAGCAAAATGAACAAAAAGCATTGAATTCAATTCTTTCTGATTTTAGAAACTGCATTAAAGAAGGGGTGCACCGGTCCTGGAGATACTGCAATACCAGGTCAATGCGTGGAGTGGACAGAGCAAGCTCTTTTTCCATCTCCCTGTTCTAAAAATCCATTTAATATATGGTCCCCAGATAGGGGACGTATCAGATATTAAACTGATAAGAACAGATTTTTTGATTGAAGCTGCATCCAAGGCACTGAAAAATGTGACCGAAGTCACACCAAAACAGCGCACGAGGCGAGGATTCATGTGGACCCTTCCCGGAGGAGAGGGTCCCCAATAAACCATCCCCATCCCTCCGAGCCAGAAGGCCACAGCGAGGGTCAGGGATCTCCGATGCTCTCCCTAGCCGAAGCCGGAGAAGAGCCGTTTTCGTGCTCCCAGCTTCCATCTAGGCTGCCACCCTAGTGGAGCTGGAGCCTGTGTTGGTTTCTCAGCCCAAAGCTGACCGGACCTCCGACCGGGTTTATAAAAATTCCCCTTCCTAGCCCGGAGGCCAGGAATAGGGGGGGTTGCTCAGAAAGTATGATTCGCAAAGGTGCGGCGTGCTACGAAGCCAAGTCTTTCTGGGGTTCCCAGTCCCAGTAAGCTTGGACTCCCACCAGGGCGCCTACTCCTGGGGCACATTGCTCCAAAGCCCTCACACTTACCCAGCCTAGTGACTTCGATCCTGGAGGGCCATGTTTTCCATCAGATAACTCTATGAGCCACCTGGCGTACTAACAAGTGCACCAAACCAGTGTGTAATATGCATCAATTTACTAGGGCAGCCCAAGGACAAAACTGCCTTTTCAAAAGATACTACACTTGATCTTAGCCAAAAGGCCGAGAAGCGATAACCAGAATTGGTTTCCGACTACGGTGCCACCCAAGGATTCTGAAAAGTCCATTTGTGGAGATGGCCACCTGGACTCCCGTTAAGAAGACATGCTGTCAACCTCTAGATCCCTCACATGCCTGCACTTTTCGGCTTGCTGCTGCTGCAATCCACGCGTTTTAGATCTGCATAACTCCACCTCTTTTAGCACAGTACCCTCAACCCCCGGCTGTTCCCACCCGCCTCAACACCGTTGGAAGGGAGGAGAACCAATTAAGGCGGGGGGGGGGGTGGAACGAGCAGCTGTCTACCCTTAGCAGGAGGGTTGCTGATTAATTACCTCTCCTGCTGCTGCTGCTGCTGGCTGTCCAGCAGCAGACTGAAGGTGGCTGCTGCTGTGCGCAGGTATATAAAGGCTCAGAGCCTATTATGACACGCGCAGCCAGCGTTCCATTGCCACATTCCGTCTACTGCAGGCGGGATACCTGGATGGCTGAATGTCACTGAGAAGCTCACAGAGACCGCCATAAGCAACAGTTTAAAAGAATGCCACAGACTAATCAACCAAACTTTTTGGGTTGGTTTCTCTTTTATAGTCTGCAGGCATTAAATGAAAGAAGTCAGTGTTCCAGCAGAGGGAGACAACGTTTCAGAAAAGGCATTGTAGCAAACCAAAAAAGAAATTTTAAGCGCAGCAGAGTAACCAGCTCACATACCTGTTAGCTCAGGTGAGTTTAAAAGGCTGCTGTTGATAACAAGGGCATTTGCTAAATAGATGGTGTGTGTGCAACAATATACTGAAAGGTCAATTATATTGTGCAGCTTATCTCACCACCTGTAGTTATTTAGGTGAAAGCTCCAAAATGCTTGCCTAATATGTCTGTTTTTCCAAAAGGAAGTATAGAGGGAGAGCTAGATAGATAGCATTGCATTACATTACATTACATGGCAATGCAATGCACAGTTGCTGAAGTTGAACCAAAATGAGCTTGTCATCTGGCTTCTGCAACTTTTAACATGAAAAATCCAATGAGGAGAAGAAAAGCAAAGCCAAAGAGTCCATCCCAAAATCCGACAAACAAGCAAAATGAACAAAAAGCATTGAATTCAATTCTTTCTGATTTTAGAAACTGCATTAAAGAAGGGGTGCACCGGTCCTGGAGATACTGCAATACCAGGTCAATGCGTGGAGTGGACAGAGCAAGCTCTTTTTCCATCTCCCTGTTCTAAAAATCCATTTAATATATGGTCCCCAGATAGGGGACGTATCAGATATTAAACTGATAAGAACAGATACTTCACTTGATCTTAGCCAAAAGGCCGAGAAGCGATAACCAGAATTGGTTTCCGACTACGGTGCCACCCAAGGATTCTGAAAAGTCCATTTGTGGAGATGGCCACCTGGACTCCCGTTAAGAAGACATGCTGTCAACCTCTAGATCCCTCACATGCCTGCACTTTTCGGCTTGCTGCTGCTGCAATCCACGCGTTTTAGATCTGCATAACTCCACCTCTTTTAGCACAGTACCCTCAACCCCCGGCTGTTCCCACCCGCCTCAACACCGTTGGAAGGGAGGAGAACCAATTAAGGCGGGGGGGGGTTGAACGAGCAGCTGTCTACCCTTAGCAGGAGGGTTGCTGATTAATTACCTCTCCTGCTGCTGCTGCTGCTGGCTGTCCAGCAGCAGACTGAAGGTGGCTGCTGCTGTGCGCAGGTATATAAAGGCTCAGAGCCTATTATGACACGCGCAGCCAGCGTTCCATTGCCACATTCCGTCTACTGCAGGCGGGATACCTGGATGGCTGAATGTCACTGAGAAGCTCACAGAGACCGCCATAAGCAACAGTTTAAAAGAATGCCACAGACTAATCAACCAAACTTTTTGGGTTGGTTTCTCTTTTATAGTCTGCAGGCATTAAATGAAAGAAGTCAGTGTTCCAGCAGAGGGAGACAACGTTTCAGAAAAGGCATTGTAGCAAACCAAAAAAGAAATTTTAAGCGCAGCAGAGTAACCAGCTCACATACCTGTTAGCTCAGGTGAGTTTAAAAGGCTGCTGTTGATAACAAGGGCATTTGCTAAATAGATGGTGTGTGTGCAACAATATACTGAAAGGTCAATTATATTGTGCAGCTTATCTCACCACCTGTAGTTATTTAGGTGAAAGCTCCAAAATGCTTGCCTAATATGTCTGTTTATCCAAAAGGAAGTATAGAGGGAGAGCTAGATAGATAGCATTGCATTACATTACATTACATGGCAATGCAATGCACAGTTGCTGAAGTTGAACCAAAATGAGCTTGTCATCTGTCTTCTGCAACTTTTAACATGAAAAATCCAATGAGGAGAAGAAAAGCAAAGCCAAAGAGTCCATCCCAAAATCCGACAAACAAGCAAAATGAACAAAAAGCATTGAATTCAATTCTTTCTGATTTTAGAAACTGCATTAAAGAAGGGGTGCACCGGTCCTGGAGATACTGCAATACCAGGTCAATGCGTGGAGTGGACAGAGCAAGCTCTTTTTCCATCTCCCTGTTCTAAAAATCCATTTAATATATGGTCCCCAGATAGGGGACGTATCAGATATTAAACTGATAAGAACAGATACTACACTTGATCTTAGCCAAAAGGCCGAGAAGCGATAACCAGAATTGGTTTCCGACTACGGTGCCACCCAAGGATTCTGAAAAGTCCATTTGTGGAGATGGCCACCTGGACTCCCGTTAAGAAGACATGCTGTCAACCTCTAGATCCCTCACATGCCTGCACTTTTCGGCTTGCTGCTGCTGCAATCCACGCGTTTTAGATCTGCATAACTCCACCTCTTTTAGCACAGTACCCTCAACCCCCGGCTGTTCCCACCTGCCTCAACACCGTTGGAAGGGAGGAGAACCAATTAAGGCGGGGGGGGGGTGGAACGAGCAGCTGTCTACCCTTAGCAGGAGGGTTGCTGATTAATTACCTCTCCTGCTGCTGCTGCTGCTGGCTGTCCAGCAGCAGACTGAAGGTGGCTGCTGCTGTGCGCAGGTATATAAAGGCTCAGTGCCTATTATGACACGCGCAGCCAGCGTTCCATTGCCACATTCCGTCTACTGCAGGCGGGATACCTGGATGGCTGAATGTCACTGAGAAGCTCACAGAGACCGCCATAAGCAACAGTTTAAAAGAATGCCACAGACTAATCAACCAAACTTTTTGGGTTGGTTTCTCTTTTATAGTCTGCAGGCATTAAATGAAAGAAGTCAGTGTTCCAGCAGAGGGAGACAACGTTTCAGAAAAGGCATTGTAGCAAACCAAAAAAGAAATTTTAAGCGCAGCAGAGTAACCAGCTCACATACCTGTTAGCTCAGGTGAGTTTAAAAGGCTGCTGTTGATAACAAGGGCATTTGCTAAATAGATGGTGTGTGTGCAACAATATACTGAAAGGTCAATTATATTGTGCAGCTTATCTCACCACCTGTAGTTATTTAGGTGAAAGCTCCAAAATGCTTGCCTAATATGTCTGTTTATCCAAAAGGAAGTATAGAGGGAGAGCTAGATAGATAGCATTGCATTACATTACATTACATGGCAATGCAATGCACAGTTGCTGAAGTTGAACCAAAATGAGCTTGTCATCTGGCTTCTGCAACTTTTAACATGAAAAATCCAATGAGGAGAAGAAAAGCAAAGCCAAAGAGTCCATCCCAAAATCCGACAAACAAGCAAAATGAACAAAAAGCATTGAATTCAATTCTTTCTGATTTTAGAAACTGCATTAAAGAAGGGGTGCACCGGTCCTGGAGATACTGCAATACCAGGTCAATGCGTAGAGTGGACAGAGCAAGCTCTTTTTCCATCTCCCTGTTCTAAAAATTCATTTAATATATGGTCCCCAGATAGGGGACGTATCAGATATTAAACTGATAAGAACAGATACTACACTTGATCTTAGCCAAAAGGCCGAGAAGCGATAACCAGAATTGGTTTCCGACTACGGTGCCACCCAAGGATTCTGAAAAGTCCATTTGTGGAGATGGCCACCTGGACTCCCGTTAAGAAGACATGCTGTCAACCTCTAGATCCCTCACATGCCTGCACTTTTCGGCTTGCTGCTGCTGCAATCCACGCGTTTTAGATCTGCATAACTCCACCTCTTTTTGCACAGTACCCTCAACCCCCGGCTGTTCCCACCCGCCTCAACACCGTTGGAAGGGAGGAGAACCAATTAAGGCGGGGGGGGGTGGAACGAGCAGCTGTCTACCCTTAGCAGGAGGGTTGCTGATTAATTACCTCTCCTGCTGCTGCTGCTGCTGGCTGTCCAGCAGCAGACTGAAGGTGGCTGCTGCTGTGCGCAGGTATATAAAGGCTCAGAGCCTATTATGACACGCGCAGCCAGCGTTCCATTGCCACATTCCGTCTACTGCAGGCGGGATACCTGGATGGCTGAATGTCACTGAGAAGCTCACAGAGACCGCCATAAGCAACAGTTTAAAAGAATGCCACAGACTAATCAACCAAACTTTTTGGGTTGGTTTCTCTTTTATAGTCTGCAGGCATTAAATGAAAGAAGTCAGTGTTCCAGCAGAGGGAGACAACGTTTCAGAAAAGGCATTGTAGCAAACCAAAAAAGAAATTTTAAGCGCAGCAGAGTAACCAGCTCACATACCTGTTAGCTCAGGTGAGTTTAAAAGGCTGCTGTTGATAACAAGGGCATTTGCTAAATAGATGGTGTGTGTGCAACAATATACTGAAAGGTCAATTATATTGTGCAGCTTATCTCACCACCTGTAGTTATTTAGGTGAAAGCTCCAAAATGCTTGCCTAATATGTCTGTTTATCCAAAAGGAAGTATAGAGGGAGAGCTAGATAGATAGCATTGCATTACATTACGTTACATGGCAATGCAATGCACAGTTGCTGAAGTTGAACCAAAATGAGCTTGTCATCTGGCTTCTGCAACTTTTAACATGAAAAATCCAATGAGGAGAAGAAAAGCAAAGCCAAAGAGTCCATCCCAAAATCCGACAAACAAGCAAAATGAACAAAAAGCATTGAATTCAATTCTTTCTGATTTTAGAAACTGCATTAAAGAAGGGGTGCACCGGTCCTGGAGATACTGCAATACCAGGTCAATGCGTGGAGTGGACAGAGCAAGCTCTTTTTCCATCTCCCTGTTCTAAAAATCCATTTAATATATGGTCCCCAGATAGGGGACGTATCAGATATTAAACTGATAAGAACAGATACTACACTTGATCTTAGCCAAAAGGCCGAGAAGCGATAACCAGAATTGGTTTCCGACTACGGTGCCACCCAAGGATTCTGAAAAGTCCATTTGTGGAGATGGCCACCTGGACTCCCGTTAAGAAGACATGCTGTCAACCTCTAGATCCCTCACATGCCTGCACTTTTCGGCTTGCTGCTGCTGCAATCCACGCGTTTTAGATCTGCATAACTCCACCTCTTTTAGCACAGTACCCTCAACCCCCGGCTGTTCCCACCCGCCTCAACACCGTTGGAAGGGAGGAGAACCAATTAAGGCGGGGGGGGGGTGGAACGAGCAGCTGTCTATGTGACACCCCAGGGGTCTGGTTGCCACAGTAACGTAATGTTATGTCTGAGAGCAGGTGGGAGGTCCTTTAGTCAGGGATCCTGTGCATGCCACACCTCCTGCCCTGTCTTGGGAGGGGAAGAACTTCCCCTATAAAAACCTGGGGCTGAGGCAGGGTGAGTGAGTAGAAGAAGAGAAGAAGTAGAGACAGCATAGGAAGAAACAGCAGTTACAAGGAGTCAGGGGCTGGCGGCTGCAGAGTTCGCCCTGACTAAGAAGGCTTTTTACCGGACCCGGAGTCCGAGGCTGTGGGGACTAATTCCTACCCAGCAGCAGAATCCGTCAGGCAGGGGATTTCAGGTCCTCTGGCCCAGAAGCCCGAAGGCACGGTCACACGCGTGGGACCAGCACCGCCATCGTGGAGCGGAAGCCATTAGAAGGCCCCGAGTCACCGGCCATACGGGTGAGCACCACACGGTACACTCAGGGACGTGGGCTACTTACATCAGCTCCTAGCAAGGTAGCCAGAAGAGTACAGTCAGTTTGGGAGGCCTACAACTACGCCTGGCCAGGGGAGATCCCATCTGCTCAAGGACTGACCAGGCCCCATCCGCTAGCAAGTACTCCAGGAGGGTCTTTTGTTGTTACCAGTAAAGACCCTGAACTACACCGTACCGTCTCTGAGTGGCTCCTGCTACCCCCATCATCCACGTCGGCTGCCCTGAGGCCATACCCCTCCCATTGGGGGTTATACTATCACGCTGCACAATCCCACCATCGGCCTCAGCGGTCTGCCCTGCAGCAGCAGCCCCCTGGCTGCACTCAACGGGTGGCGTAGTCATCAACCATTTACTACTAATGGACTGCCGTCTAGTTTGACTCCCTGGGCACGGACCGGGTCACCGCCACGAGACTACAACCCTCCACAGATCCGGCTCCGGGTAAGCTCCCGCATGCGCAGCGCAGCGCGACACAGGCCCAGGGGCGCGTCAACTTTGGCGTAGTCGGCAGGATTTCGTGCCCGCAACCACCGGGTACTGCGTGCCTGAAAAAGAGACTTTTCAAACTTACCAGTGGTGAAGATTCCCGCCATCCGGCGCCATCTTCAGCCTTCTTCCCGCCATCGGTGAAGTTTCCCGCCATCCGGCGCCATCTTCGGCCTTCTTCCCGCCATCCGTGGAGTTTTCCCGCCGTTGGACGCCATCTTGAGGACGCCGCGCGGGAAGAAGAGGGGCGTGGACTCCGAAAGCGCGCGAGAACTGAAGCCCCGCCTCACGTCCGGACGTTGCGTAAGGTCCTGGAAGGAGCCCAGCAGACGCCGACGTCACAGGAGCGCGACGGAAGGTCCTCAACCCTGACGATCCACTGCGGAGCCGCGGCCTACGGAAGAGGATCATCGCAAGGTAGGCCACGGTCCACTATGGGGGAGGAAGATGTCGGATACGGAGGAGAGCTTCACTACCTCGACCCCCGCCAGCGCCACCGCTGCTGCAGTTATGCCCTTCACCATGCCATATATCCCGGGAGCAGCTTGGCTACCCCAGTACTCAGGGGAGTCACATACCCTGCATGACTTTAGAGAAAAGCTGGATAGCCTCTTCCAGGTGTACCCCCTCACAGAAGAGCAAAAAGTGAGCATCCTGGTGGCCCAACTAACCGGGGCAGCCAAAAGAGAAGTAAAATCTTGGCCACCTGGGAGGAGGACTGTCGCAGAGATACTAACCCGGCTGAGGGACACCTTCGATACCCGCACCTCAGCCGAGATCAAGCTTAGATTCTACGGGTGCAAGCAGCGAGCGCATGAGAGTATAAGGGACTATGCACTAAACCTACAAGAGGCCCTGAGGGCCATAAAGCAGACCGACCCTGATGGGGTGGGAAACGAGGACAGGCTGTTGACTGAACAATTTATAGAGGGTTTATATTGCAATGCCCACCGAACCCAGTTGCGGGCAATGGCCTTACAGGATCCCCATCTGGACTTTGCACAGTTCAAGGATAGAGCTATCCGGGTGCTCCGAGAACCAGCACCGGGTGGCGTTGTGACCCACAGGCGCCCAGCTATCACTTACCACCAGGAGGCGGCGCCCTTGTCGGCAGGGCCTGTGGGAGCTCATGCGCAGGCTTTGGACAATGACCCGGCTCCAGACCTACACCATCAGGTCCAAGAGCTAGTTAAGAGCGTTGCTGCGCTAACCCGAACTGTGCAGTCTTTACAGGTTTCCACCCCAGGGAAGATCCAGCTGGCATCCGGACCGGAGGACATCCCGTGGCGTCGACCAAGGAGGACCCCACTGGCCAGAGGAAGACCCAGTGACCGATACAGCGAGGACGGACGACCCATCTGCCGCCGCTGCAATCAACCCGGACATATGGAAAGGTACTGTTCTTTAAACGGGCACAACCTGGGGTAGAGGGCCAACCCCCAGGAAAAAGATCACCAGGCCCATCGAACTGGCGCGACAGATATGTGGGAGGACGTCCAGTCTTGCCTGTGGTACTGGATGGCATTCCCATGAGTGCCCTACTGGATACCGGGTCACAGGTCACCACCATCCCGTACGTGCTCTTCAAGCAGTACTGGAATGACTCGGATATTACCCGCTACCCTGACGACGACTTGAGTATCATCGCCAGCAATGGCCAGCCCGTGCCACAGATCGGATTTAAAGAGGTGACCCTCAAAATCGGTAGAGTCGAACTGGCGACACAGGGACTGATCATTGTAGATATTGATAAACATGAGAGTCACCCAAAAATAACTCTAGGAACTAACGTAATTGAAAATTGTCTTGCAGAGGTGATTTTCCTTTTACAGCAGGTTGCCAAGAACGCCAGCTCCGGCGAGCAGCGGGTGCTCCAGAAAGAGATCCGGGCACTGATGCAACGGCAACAAGTGGAACTCTCCGGCGGTGAGATTGGTAGCGTAAGAATGTGTGACCCTTTTCCTATTGCCATGCCCCCAAAAAGTGAAATGATGATTTGGTGCCGGGCAGCTATTGGTCTGAGAGGTAGAGATTACCAGGCAATGGTAGAACCAGTTTACTCAGACAGTAGGCCCACCATTTTGACAGCACGGGGGGTGGTCAATGTATGCCATGGGAGGGTGCCCGTTCGCATAATAAATATCGGGGAGAGGGAAGTGTACCTGCCCCGGTATGCCACGCTAGCCAAATTATATACCACTAATCAAAATTCTATACAATCTGTGGAACCCTTGCCTCCATCTCACCCGGAGGAAGGTAACGGCTCTAAGAAAGACATGGAGGACTGGTGTCAGCAACTACATCTGGGTACTGACTCCACTCCCTCACATCAGAAACAAGGAGTCTATCGGGTGGTTCAAGAGTATGAGAGAGTGTTTAGTAAACACCCGTTAGACTTCGGGCGAGTCAAGGGGGTAGAACACCGCATCCCCACGGGAGATCATCCTCCCATAAAAGAGAGGTATCGACCCGTACCCCCTGCACATTACCAACACGCCAAGGGGATGCTTAGAGACATGAAGGAGGCTGGGGTAATCCGGGATAGCTGTAGCCCCTGGGCAGCCCCACTAGTTTTAGTCAAAAAGAAAGACAACACCATGAGGATGTGTGTAGATTACCGGAAAATCAACCGTATCACACACAAGGATGCGTACCCCTTACCAAGGATAGAGGAGTCATTGGCTGCTTTAAGATCTGCTAACTTCTTCTCTACCTTGGATCTCACTAGCGGGTACTGGCAGGTTCCTGTAGCAGAGGCGGACCGGGAGAAGACCGCATTCACCACCCCGATGGGACTTAGCAAGTTCACCTGCATGCCGTTCGGACTCTGCAACGCCCCAGGAACCTTCCAACGATTAATGGAGTGCTGTCTGGGCCACAGAAACTTCGAGACGGTCCTGTTGTACCTGGACGATGTCATCGTATACTCCAAAACTTATGAGGACCACCTGAAACACCTGGCGGAGGTGTTTGAAGCTCTGGCGAGTTACGGCCTAAAGGTGAAACCCTCCAAGTGTCACCTCCTGAAACCAAAGGTGCAATACCTGGGACACGTGGTGAGCGCTGACGGAGTGGCTCCCGACCCCGATAAGATCACCGCAATTAAGGGATGGCCAAGCCCCTCCAGCGTAAAAGAAGTGCGGCAGTTCCTAGGGTTGGTAGGCTACTACCGAAGGTTTTTTCCCGGTTTCACCAAAAAGGCAGCGCCTATGCAGGACCTCCTGATAGGCCAGTCCCGGAAGGCCAAGAACCAGAAGCCGCCCTTCAAATGGGAAGAGCTAGAAGAAGAGTCCTTCCGCCAGCTGAAGATGGCCCTCACGGGGGATGAAATCTTGGCGTACCCGGACTATAGCCAGCCCTTCATCCTCTACACCGACGCCAGTAACATCGGGCTAGGAGCCGTACTGTCCCAGATTCAGCAGGGGAGAGAACGAGTAATCTCCTATGCCAGCCGAAAACTGCGACCCACCGAAAGGAACCCCGAGAATTACAGCTCATTTAAGCTAGAGTTCCTGGCCGTGGTATGGGCAGTCACCGAGCGCTTTAGGCATTACCTCGCTTCTTCCCGGTTCACCGTATACACGGATAACAACCCGTTGACACACCTGGACACGGCAAGACTCGGTGCCCTGGAGCAGAGGTGGATGGCCCGTCTGTCCAACTACGAGTTCACAATCAAATACCGGGCAGGACGCTCCAATACTAACGCGGACGCCCTGTCCAGGATGCCCAACCTGCCGGACGAAGGAGAAGATCCGGAGGGACTGGAAGAAGTTGAACTCCCTGCGTTCCACCGTCATGGGACTATCCAGTATTCCCACCGGGTAAGGGGTAAGCAGGCTGCTACGTTGAACCCCTTACCCCACTACAACTGGGCGGAAACGCAAGACAGCGACCCTGCCGTCCGACTGGTGAAGGAGATGCTGACTCGGCCGGAGGCTCGCCTTGAACCAGACGCTCCGGAGGAAGCCAAACAACTATGGGCGGAGAAGAGTCGACTATTCCTTTACAAGGGGAAGTTGTGCCGCAGAATGGTCAACTCCCGGACGCATGAACTACTCTGGCAAGTAGTGGTGCCCCGAAGAGACGCAGCCATGGTGATGGAGGCATACCACGACGGAGCTGGACACTTCGGGTGGAAAAAGCTGGAGTTCCTGCTGCGCGAGCGGTTCCACTGGGTAGGCATGAGGGGAACCATCGAGAAGTGGTGCAGAGACTGTGGCCCGTGCAATCTGAGAAGGAAGGACCGGGCCAGCCAGAAGACTCCCCTGCAGTCCATCGTCACCCGGCAACCGTTGGAACTGGTAGCCTTGGATCATGTAAAACTGACCCCAAGCAGAAGTGGCTACGTCTACGCGTTAACCATCGTGGATCATTACTCCCGGTTCTTGGTTGTCGTCCCCGTCAAGGACTTAACGGCTCAAACAGCAGCTAGAGCCTTCCAGCAGCACTTCTGCCGTCCACACGGGTACCCGGACCAAGTGCTGACGGACCAGGGAACTGCCTTTGAAGCGGAGGTCTTCCAGGAATTCTGCAATCTGTATGGCTGCCGGAAGATAAGGACGACACCCTACCATCCGCAAACTAATGGACTTTGTGAAAAAATGAACCAGGTGGTAATGGATCTTCTAAAAACATTGCCCCTGGAAGAACGCAGTCTGTGGCCTGAGAAGTTGCCCGATCTGGTGGACCTATACAACCACATCCCGGTAGGTTCCACCAACTGTACCCCGGCTTACCTAATGAGGGCAAGACCTGGTAAGTTACCTGTTGACCTGGAAATGGGAGTCCTGACACCCGAGGACACTTCACCAGAAACAGACTGGGACACAGAGAGGCAGCAGCAGTACCGGAGAGTACAGGAGAGCGTGGAGCGAAGTCTCTGTCAGGCTAGGGAAAAACAAGAGAAGACATACAACCAGTATGCTCCCGCTGTTCCCCTGGTACCCGGAGAGCAGGTCTTGAAGAGGAAGAGACGGCTCCACAAGTTGGACGACCAGTGGGAGAAGGACCCGTACACCGTACTGCCCTCAAGCCACGAAAACCCGAAGGTCTGTACCATCAGTAAAGACGGAGGGGAAACCACAGCCATTGTATCCCGGGACCACCTGAAGAAGTGTCCCGAACAACTGAGGAACCCTGAAGAGGAACAAGAAGACCATCGACCCCTGGAAGAAAGGGAAGATATGGTTAGTACCGTGCTCGGGGACTTCCCTCGGTCTTGGAATCAAGTCAATGGTGCAGTTGTGGTACCCGTACTCACCTTCCTCCAACCATCATCCCAAGAACCTACGGAGCAACGGGTAGAGCTGGAAGAACAGCCGGTCCGGGAGGCAGAAGACTCCACACTAGCAGAACAGGAGAATCAACCCTCTGCTTATAGTGAGCCTGCCGTACCCCTAGTGAGACAAAGAGCCGGTAGACAGCTGCCCAGTTTACCCTTGACAGCTCCTACACCCTGTAGTTCAGGGCCAGACAGTCAGCTCCGTAGGTCCACTAGGGCCACTAGAGGCCAGTTACCCGCACGTTGGAGGATCTAAATGTTTAAGCTATTTTATAATGTTTACCTGTCTATAGTTGCTTGTGTGTAATTTTGTATTTCTAGTTGTTTTTAGGAATCCTTGGTGGATTTACCGGGAATCCTTGTATATAGTTGGAGCGTAACCCAGGATGGACTAAAGACTGTCAAGGACTCGGGGTAGAACAGACCCCTACCTGGTTACGTCTCCCTGTGTTGGTGAAATGGACACCTTGCTTTCTTCAGAGACTGCACCCGGTTGCGGACACGCCGTAACCATCTTTATATGTTTTCTTATTGTATTATTAATGTTTTGCCTTGTTATGTTTTCTAAATGTGTTTAGTCCCGGAGTACTAAATTTTACTAGGGGGGAATGTGACACCCCAGGGGTCTGGTTGCCACAGTAACGTAATGTTATGTCTGAGAGCAGGTGGGAGGTCCTTTAGTCAGGGATCCTGTGCATGCCACACCTCCTGCCCAGTCTTGGGAGGGGAAGAACTTCCCCTATAAAAACCTGGGGCTGAGGCAGGGTGAGTGAGTAGAAGAAGAGAAGAAGTAGAGACAGCATAGGAAGAAACAGCAGTTACAAGGAGTCAGGGGCTGGCAGCTGCAGAGTTCGCCCTGACTAAGAAGGCTTTTTACCGGACCCGGAGTCCGAGGCTGTGGGGACTAATTCCTACCCAGCAGCAGAATCCGTCAGGCAGGGGATTTCAGGTCCTCTGGCCCAGAAGCCCGAAGGCACGGTCATACGCGTGGGACCAGCACCGCCATCGTGGAGCGGAAGCCATTAGAAGGCCCCGAGTCACCGGCCATACGGGTGAGCACCACATGGTACACTCAGGGACGTGGGCTACTTACATCAGCTCCTAGCAAGGTAGCCAGAAGAGTACAGTCAGTTTGGGAGGCCTACAACTACGCCTGGCCAGGGGAGATCCCATCTGCTCAAGGACTGACCAGGCCCCATCCGCTAGCAAGTACTCCGGGAGGGTCTTTTGTTGTTACCAGTAAAGACCCTGAACTACACCGTACCGTCTCTGAGTGGTTCCTGCTACCCCCATCATCCACGTCGGCTGCCCTGAGGCCATACCCCTCCCGTTGGGGGTTATACTATCACGCTGCACAATCCCACCATCGGCCTCAGCGGTCTGCCCTGCAGCAGCAGCCCCCTGGCTGCACTCAACGGGTGGCGTAGTCATCAACCATTTACTACTAATGGACTGCCGTCTAGTTTGACTCCCTGGGCACGGACCGGGTCACCGCCACGAGACTACAACCCTCCACAGATCCGGCTCCGGGTAAGCTCCCGCATGCGCAGCGCAGCGCGACACAGGCCCAGGGGCGCGTCATCTACCCTTAGCAGGAGGGTTGCTGATTAATTACCTCTCCTGCTGCTGCTGCTGCTGGCTGTCCAGCAGCAGACTGAAGGTGGCTGCTGCTGTGCGCAGGTATATAAAGGCTCAGAGCCTATTATGACATGCGCAGCCAGCGTTCCATTGCCATATTCCGTCTACTGCAGGCGGGATACCTGGATGGCTGAATGTCACTGAGAAGCTCACAGAGACCGCCATAAGCAACAGTTTAAAAGAATGCCACAGACTAATCAACCAAACTTTTTGGGTTGGTTTCTCTTTTATAGTCTGCAGGCATTAAATGAAAGAAGTCAGTGTTCCAGCAGAGGGAGACAACGTTTCAGAAAAGGCATTGTAGCAAACCAAAAAAGAAATTTTAAGCGCAGCAGAGTAACCAGCTCACATACCTGTTAGCTCAGGTGAGTTTAAAAGGCTGCTGTTGATAACAAGGGCATTTGCTAAATAGATGGTGTGTGTGCAAAAATATACTGAAAGGTCAATTATATTGTGCAGCTTATCTCACCACCTGTAGTTATTTAGGTGAAAGCTCCAAAATGCTTGCCTAATATGTCTGTTTATCCAAAAGGAAGTATAGAGGGAGAGCTAGATAGATAGCATTGCATTACATTACATTACATGGCAATGCAATGCACAGTTGCTGAAGTTGAACCAAAATGAGCTTGTCATCTGGCTTCTGCAACTTTTAACATGAAAAATCCAATGAGGAGAAGAAAAGCAAAGCCAAAGAGTCCATCCCAAAATCCGACAAACAAGCAAAATGAACAAAAAGCATTGAATTCAATTCTTTCTGATTTTAGAAACTGCATTAAAGAAGGGGTGCACCGGTCCTGGAGATACTGCAATACCAGGTCAATGCGTGGAGTGGACAGAGCAAGCTCTTTTTCCATCTCCCTGTTCTAAAAATCCATTTAATATATGGTCCCCAGATAGGGGACGTATCAGATATTAAACTGATAAGAACAGATACTACACTTGATCTTAGCCAAAAGGCCGAGAAGCGATAACCAGAATTGGTTTCCGACTACGGTGCCACCCAAGGATTCTGAAAAGTCCATTTGTGGAGATGGCCACCTGGACTCCCGTTAAGAAGACATGCTGTCAACCTCTAGATCCCTCACATGCCTGCACTTTTCGGCTTGCTGCTGCTGCAATCCACGCGTTTTAGATCTGCATAACTCCACCTCTTTTAGCACAGTACCCTCAACCCCCGGCTGTTCCCACCCGCCTCAACACCGTTGGAAGGGAGGAGAACCAATTAAGGCGGGGGGGGGGTGGAACGAGCAGCTGTCTACCCTTAGCAGGAGGGTTGCTGATTAATTACCTCTCCTGCTGCTGCTGCTGCTGGCTGTCCAGCAGCAGACTGAAGGTGGCTGCTGCTGTGCGCAGGTATATAAAGGCTCAGAGCCTATTATGACACGCGCAGCCAGCGTTCCATTGCCACATTCCGTCTACTGCAGGCGGGATACCTGGATGGCTGAATGTCACTGAGAAGCTCACAGAGACCGCCATAAGCAACAGTTTAAAAGAATGCCACAGACTAATCAACCGAACTTTTTGGGTTGGTTTCTCTTTTATAGTCTGCAGGCATTAAATGAAAGAAGTCAGTGTTCCAGCAGAGGGAGACAACGTTTCAGAAAAGGCATTGTAGCAAACCAAAAAAGAAATTTTAAGCGCAGCAGAGTAACCAGCTCACATACCTGTTAGCTCAGGTGAGTTTAAAAGGCTGCTGTTGATAACAAGGGCATTTGCTAAATAGATGGTGTGTGTGCAACAATATACTGAAAGGTCAATTATATTGTGCAGCTTATCTCACCACCTGTAGTTATTTAGGTGAAAGCTCCAAAATGCTTACCTAATATGTCTGTTTATCCAAAAGGAAGTATAGAGGGAGAGCTAGATAGATAGCATTGCATTACATTACATTACATGGCAATGCAATGCACAGTTGCTGAAGTTGAACCAAAATGAGCTTGTCATCTGTCTTCTGCAACTTTTAACATGAAAAATCCAATGAGTAGAAGAAAAGCAAAGCCAAAGAGTCCATCCCAAAATCCGACAAACAAGCAAAATGAACAAAAAGCATTGAATTCAATTCTTTCTGATTTTAGAAACTGCATTAAAGAAGGGGTGCACCGGTCCTGGAGATACTGCAATACCAGGTCAATGCGTGGAGTGGACAGAGCAAGCTCTTTTTCCATCTCCCTGTTCTAAAAATCCATTTAATATATGGTCCCCGGATAGGGGACGTATCAGATATTAAACTGATAAGAACAGATACTACACTTGATCTTAGCCAAAAGGCCGAGAAGCGATAACCACAATTGGTTTCCGACTACGGTGCCACCCAAGGATTCTGAAAAGTCCATTTGTGGAGATGGCCACCTGGACTCCCGTTAAGAAGACATGCTGTCAACCTCTAGATCCCTCACATGCCTGCACTTTTCGGCTTGCTGCTGCTGCAATCCACGCGTTTTAGATCTGCATAACTCCACCTCTTTTAGCACAGTACCCTCAACCCCCGGCTGTTCCCACCCGCCTCAACACTGTTGGAAGGGAGGAGAACCAATTAAGGAGGGGGGGGGGGGGTGGAACGAGCAGCTGTCTACCCTTAGCAGGAGGGTTGCTGATTAATTACCTCTCCTGCTGCTGCTGCTGCTGGCTGTCCAGCAGCAGACTGAAGGTGGCTGCTGCTGTGCGCAGGTATATAAAGGCTCAGAGCCTATTATGACACGCGCAGCCAGCGTTCCATTGCCACATTCCGTCTACTGCAGGCGGGATACCTGGATGGCTGAATGTCACTGAGAAGCTCACAGAGACCGCCATAAGCAACAGTTTAAAAGAATGCCACAGACTAATCAACCAAACTTTTTGGGTTGGTTTCTCTTTTATAGTCTGCAGGCATTAAATGAAAGAAGTCAGTGTTCCAGCAGAGGGAGACAACGTTTCAGAAAAGGCATTGTAGCAAACCAAAAAAGAAATTTTAAGCGCAGCAGAGTAACCAGCTCACATACCTGTTAGCTCAGGTGAGTTTAAAAGGCTGCTGTTGATAACAAGGGCATTTGCTAAATAGATGGTGTGTGTGCAACAATATACTGAAAGGTCAATTATATTGTGCAGCTTATCTCACCACCTGTAGTTATTTAGGTGAAAGCTAAAAAATGCTTGCCTAATATGTCTGTTTATCCAAAAGGAAGTATAGAGGGAGAGCTAGATAGATAGCATTGCATTACATTACATTACATGGCAATGCAGTGCACAGTTGCTGAAGTTGAACCAAAATGAGCTTGTCATCTGGCTTCTGCAACTTTTAACATGAAAAATCCAATGAGGAGAAGAAAAGCAAAGCCAAAGAGTCCATCCCAAAATCCGACAAACAAGCAAAATGAACAAAAAGCATTGAATTCAATTCTTTCTGATTTTAGAAACTGCATTAAAGAAGGGGTGCACCGGTCCTGGAGATACTGCAATACCAGGTCAATGCGTGGAGTGGACAGAGCAAGCTCTTTTTCCATCTCCCTGTTCTAAAAATCCATTTTATATATGGTCCCCAGATAGGGGACGTATCAGATATTAAACTGATAAGAACAGATACTACACTTGATCTTAGCCAAAAGGCCGAGAAGCGATAACCAGAATTGGTTTCCGACTACGGTGCCACCCAAGGATTCTGAAAAGTCCATTTGTGGAGATGGCCACCTGGACTCCCGTTAAGAAGACATGCTGTCAACCTCTAGATCCCTCACATGCCTGCACTTTTCGGCTTGCTGCTGCTGCAATCCACGCGTTTTAGATCTGCATAACTCCACCTCTTTTAGCACAGTACCCTCAACCCCCGGCTGTTCCCACCCGCCTCAACACCGTTGGAAGGGAGGAGAACCAATTAAGGCGGGGGGGGGGTGGAACGAGCAGCTGTCTAAGCTTAGCAGGAGGGTTGCTGATTAATTACCTCTCCTGCGGCTGCTGCTGGCTGTCCAGCAGCAGACTGAAGGTGGCTGCTGCTGTGCGCAGGTATATAAAGGCTCAGAGCCTATTATGACACGCGCAGCCAGCGTTCCATTGCCACATTCCGTCTACTGCAGGCGGGATACCTGGATGGCTGAATGTCACTGAGAAGCTCACAGAGACCGCCATAAGCAACAGTTTAAAAGAATGCCACAGACTAATCAACCAAACTTTTTGGGTTGGTTTCTCTTTTATAGTCTGCAGGCATTAAATGAAAGAAGTCAGTGTTCCAGCAGAGGGAGACAACGTTTCAGAAAAGGCATTGTAGCAAACCAAAAAAGAAATTTTAAGCGCAGCAGAGTAACCAGCTCACATACCTGTTAGCTCAGGTGAGTTTAAAAGGCTGCTGTTGATAACAAGGGCATTTGCTAAATAGATGGTGTGTGTGCAACAATATACTGAAAGGTCAATTATATTGTGCAGCTTATCTCACCACCTGTAGTTATTTAGGTGAAAGCTCCAAAATGCTTGCCTAATATGTCTGTTTATCCAAAAGGAAGTATAGAGGGAGAGCTAGATAGATAGCATTGCATTACATTACATTACATGGCAATGCAATGCACAGTTGCTGAAGTTGAACCAAAATGAGCTTGTCATCTGGCTTCTGCAACTTTTAACATGAAAAATCCAATGAGGAGAAGAAAAGCAAAGCCAAAGAGTCCATCCCAAAATCCGACAAACAAGCAAAATGAACAAAAAGCATTGAATTCAATTCTTTCTGATTTTAGAAACTGCATTAAAGAAGGGGTGCACCGGCCCTGGAGATACTGCAATACCAGGTCAATGCGTGGAGTGGACAGAGCAAGCTCTTTTTCCATCTCCCTGTTCTAAAAATCCATTTAATATATGGTCCCCAGATAGGGGACGTATCAGATATTAAACTGATAAGAACAGATACTACACTTGATCTTAGCCAAAAGGCCGAGAAGCGATAACCAGAATTGGTTTCCGACTACGGTGCCACCGAAGAATTCTGAAAAGTCCATTTGTGGAGATGGCCACCTGGACTCCCGTTAAGAAGACATGCTGTCAACCTCTAGATCCCTCACATGCCTGCACTTTTCGGCTTGCTGCTGCTGCAATCCACGCGTTTTAGATCTGCATAACTCCACCTCTTTTAGCACAGTACCCTCAACCCCCGGCTGTTCCCACCCGCCTCAACACCGTTGGAAGGGAGGAGAACCAATTAAGGCGGGGGGGGGGTGGAACGAGCAGCTGTCTACCCTTAGCAGGAGGGTTGCTGATTAATTACCTCTCCTGCTGCTGCTGCTGCTGGCTGTCCAGCAGCAGACTGAAGGTGGCTGCTGCTGTGCGCAGGTATATAAAGGCTCAGAGCCTATTATGACACGCGCAGCCAGCGTTCCATTGCCACATTCCGTCTACTGCAGGCGGGATACCTGGATGGCTGAATGTCACTGAGAAGCTCACAGAGACCGCCATAAGCAACAGTTTAAAAGAATGCCACAGACTAATCAACCAAACTTTTTGGGTTGGTTTCTCTTTTATAGTCTGCAGGCATTAAATGAAAGAAGTCAGTGTTCCAGCAGAGGGAGACAACGTTTCAGAAAAGGCATTGTAGCAAACCAAAAAAGAAATTTTAAGCGCAGCAGAGTAACCAGCTCACATACCTGTTAGCTCAGGTGAGTTTAAAAGGCTGCTGTTGATAACAAGGGCATTTGCTAAATAGATGGTGTGTGTGCAACAATATACTGAAAGGTCAATTATATTGTGCAGCTTATCTCATCACCTGTAGTTATTTAGGTGAAAGCTCCAAAATGCTTGCCTAATATGTCTGTTTATCCAAAAGGAAGTATAGAGGGAGAGCTAGATAGATAGCATTGCATTACATTACATTACATGGCAATGCAATGCACAGTTGCTGAAGTTGAACCAAAATGAGCTTGTCATCTGGCTTCTGCAACTTTTAACATGAAAAATCCAATGAGGAGAAGAAAAGCAAAGCCAAAGAGTCCATCCCAAAATCCGACAAACAAGCAAAATGAACAAAAAGCATTGAATTCAATTCTTTCTGATTTTAGAAACTGCATTAAAGAAGGGGTGCACCGGTCCTGGAGATACTGCAATACCAGGTCAATGCGTGGAGTGGACAGAGCAAGCTCTTTTTCCATCTCCCTGTTCTAAAAATCCATTTAATATATGGTCCCCAGATAGGGGACGTATCAGATATTAAACTGATAAGAACAGATACTACACTTGATCTTAGCCAAAAGGCCGAGAAGCGATAACCAGAATTGGTTTCCGACTACGGTGCCACCCAAGGATTCTGAAAAGTCCATTTGTGGAGATGGCCACCTGGACTCCCGTTAAGAAGACATGCTGTCAACCTCTAGATCCCTCACATGCCTGCACTTTTCGGCTTGCTGCTGCTGCAATCCACGCGTTTTAGATCTGCATAACTCCACCTCTTTTAGCACAGTACCCTCAACCCCCGGCTGTTCCCACCCGCCTCAACACCGTTGGAAGGGAGGAGAACCAATTAAGGCGGGGGGGGGTGGAACGAGCAGCTGTCTACCCTTAGCAGGAGGGTTGCTGATTAATTACCTCTCCTGCTGCTGCTGCTGCTGGCTGTCCAGCAGCAGACTGAAGGTGGCTGCTGCTGTGCGCAGGTATATAAAGGCTCAGAGCCTATTATGACACGCGCAGCCAGCGTTCCATTGCCACATTCCGTCTACTGCAGGCGGGATACCTGGATGGCTGAATGTCACTGAGAAGCTCACAGAGACCGCCATAAGCAACAGTTTAAAAGAATGCCACAGACTAATCAACCAAACTTTTTGGGTTGGTTTCTCTTTTATAGTCTGCAGGCATTAAATGAAAGAAGTCAGTGTTCCAGCAGAGGGAGACAACGTTTCAGAAAAGGCATTGTAGCAAACCAAAAAAGAAATTTTAAGCACAGCAGAGTAACCAGCTCACATACCTGTTAGCTCAGGTGAGTTTAAAAGGCTGCTGTTGATAACAAGGGCATTTGCTAAATAGATGGTGTGTGTGCAACAATATACTGAAAGGTCAATTATATTGTGCAGCTTATCTCACCACCTGTAGTTATTTAGGTGAAAGCTCCAAAATGCTTGCCTAGAATGTCTGTTTATCCAAAAGGAAGTATAGAGGGAGAGCTAGATAGATAGCATTGCATTACATTACATTACATGGCAATGCAATGCACAGTTGCTGAAGTTGAACCAAAATGAGCTTGTCATCTGGCTTCTGCAACTTTTAACATGAAAAATCCAATGAGGAGAAGAAAAGCAAAGCCAAAGAGTCCATCCCAAAATCCGACAAACAAGCAAAATGAACAAAAAGCATTGAATTCAATTCTTTCTGATTTTAGAAACTGCATTAAAGAAGGGGTGCACCGGTCCTGGAGATACTGCAATACCAGGTCAATGCGTGGAGTGGACAGAGCAAGCTCTTTTTCCATCTCCCTGTTCTAAAAATCCATTTAATATATGGTCCCCAGATAGGGGACGTATCAGATATTAAACTGATAAGAACAGATACTACACTTGATCTTAGCCAAAAGGCCGAGAAGCGATAACCAGAATTGGTTTCCGACTACGGTGCCACCCAAGGATTCTGAAAAGTCCATTTGTGGAGATGGCCACCTGGACTCCCGTTAAGAAGACATGCTGTCAACCTCTAGATCCCTCACATGCCTGCACTTTTCGGCTTGCTGCTGCTGCAATCCACGCGTTTTAGATCTGCATAACTCCACCTCTTTTAGCACAGTACCCTCAACCCCCGGCTGTTCCCACCCGCCTCAACACCGTTGGAAGGGAGGAGAACCAATTAAGGCGGGGGGGAGTGGAACGAGCAGCTGTCTACCCTTAGCAGGAGGGTTGCTGATTAATTACCTCTCCTGCTGCTGCTGCTGCTGGCTGTCCAGCAGCAGACTGAAGGTGGCTGCTGCTGTGCGCAGGTATATAAAGGCTCAGAGCCTATTATGACACGCGCAGCCAGCGTTCCATTGCCACATTCCGTCTACTGCAGGCGGGATACCTGGATGGCTGAATGTCACTGAGAAGCTCACAGAGACCGCCATAAGCAACAGTTTAAAAGAATGCCACAGACTAATCAACCAAACTTTTTGGGTTGGTTTCTCTTTTATAGTCTGCAGGCATTAAATGAAAGAAGTCAGTGTTCCAGCAGAGGGAGACAACGTTTCAGAAAAGGCATTGTAGCAAACCAAAAAAGAAATTTTAAGCGCAGCAGAGTAACCAGCTCACATACCTGTTAGCTCAGGTGAGTTTAAAAGGCTGCTGTTGATAACAAGGGCATTTGCTAAATAGATGGTGTGTGTGCAACAATATACTGAAAGGTCAATTATATTGTGCAGCTTATCTCACCACCTGTAGTTATTTAGGTGAAAGCTCCAAAATGCTTGCCTAGAATGTCTGTTTATCCAAAAGGAAGTATAGAGGGAGAGCTAGATAGATAGCATTGCATTACATTACATTACATGGCAATGCAATGCACAGTTGCTGAAGTTGAACCAAAATGAGCTTGTCATCTGGCTTCTGCAACTTTTAACATGAAAAATCCAATGAGGAGAAGAAAAGCAAAGCCAAAGAGTCCATCCCAAAATCCGACAAACAAGCAAAATGAACAAAAAGCATTGAATTCAATTCTTTCTGATTTTAGAAACTGCATTAAAGAAGGGGTGCACCGGTCCTGGAGATACTGCAATACCAGGTCAATGCGTGGAGTGGACAGAGCAAGCTCTTTTTCCATCTCCCTGTTCTAAAAATCCATTTAATATATGGTCCCCAGATAGGGGACGTATCAGATATTAAACTGATAAGAACAGATACTACACTTGATCTTAGCCAAAAGGCCGAGAAGCGATAACCAGAATTGGTTTCCGACTACGGTGCCACCCAAGGATTCTGAAAAGTCCATTTGTGGAGATGGCCACCTGGACTCCCGTTAAGAAGACATGCTGTCAACCTCTAGATCCCTCACATGCCTGCACTTTTCGGCTTGCTGCTGCTGCAATCCACGCGTTTTAGATCTGCATAACTCCACCTCTTTTAGCACAGTACCCTCAACCCCCGGCTGTTCCCACCCGCCTCAACACCGTTGGAAGGGAGGAGAACCAATTAAGGCGGGGGGGGGGGTGGAACGAGCAGCTGTCTACCCTTTGCAGGAGGGTTGCTGATTAATTACCTCTCCTGCTGCTGCTGCTGCTGGCTGTCCAGCAGCAGACTGAAGGTGGCTGCTGCTGTGCGCAGGTATATAAAGGCTCAGAGCCTATTATGACACGCGCAGCCAGCGTTCCATTGCCACATTCCGTCTACTGCAGGCGGGATACCTGGATGGCTGAATGTCACTGAGAAGCTCACAGAGACCGCCATAAGCAACAGTTTAAAAGAATGCCACAGACTAATCAACCAAACTTTTTGGGTTGGTTTCTCTTTTATAGTCTGCAGGCATTAAATGAAAGAAGTCAGTGTTCCAGCAGAGGGAGACAACGTTTCAGAAAAGGCATTGTAGCAAACCAAAAAAGAAATTTTAAGCGCAGCAGAGTAACCAGCTCACATACCTGTTAGCTCAGGTGAGTTTAAAAGGCTGCTGTTGATAACAAGGGCATTTGCTAAATAGATGGTGTGTGTGCAACAATATACTGAAAGGTCAATTATATTGTGCAGCTTATCTCACCACCTGTAGTTATTTAGGTGAAAGCTCCAAAATGCTTGCCTAATATGTCTGTTTATCCAAAAGGAAGTATAGAGGGAGAGCTAGATAGATAGCATTGCATTACATTACATTACATGGTAATGCAATGCACAGTTGCTGAAGTTGAACCAAAATGAGCTTGTCATCTGGCTTCTGCAACTTTTAACATGAAAAATCCAATGAGGAGAAGAAAAGCAAAGCCAAAGAGTCCATCCCAAAATCCGACAAACAAGCAAAATGAACAAAAAGCATTGAATTCAATTCTTTCTGATTTTAGAAACTGCATTAAAGAAGGGGTGCACCGGTCCAGGAGATACTGCAATACCAGGTCAATGCGTGGAGTGGACAGAGCAAGCTCTTTTTCCATCTCCCTGTTCTAAAAATCCATTTAATATATGGTCCCCAGATAGGGGACGTATCAGATATTAAACTGATAAGAACAGATACTACACTTGATCTTAGCCAAAAGGCCGAGAAGCGATAACCAGAATTGGTTTCCGACTACGGTGCCACCCAAGGATTCTGAAAAGTCCATTTGTGGAGATGGCCACCTGGACTCCCGTTAAGAAGACATGCTGTCAACCTCTAGATCCCTCACATGCCTGCACTTTTCGGCTTGCTGCTGCTGCAATCCACGCGTTTTAGATCTGCATAACTCCACCTCTTTTAGCACAGTACCCTCAACCCCCGGCTGTTCCCACCCGCCTCAACACCGTTGGAAGGGAGGAGAACCAGTTAAGGTGGGGGGGGGGTGGAACGAGCAGCTGTCTACCCTTAGCAGGAGGGTTGCTGATTAATTACCTCTCCTGCTGCTGCTGCTGCTGGCTGTCCAGCAGCAGACTGAAGGTGGCTGCTGCTGTGCGCAGGTATATAAAGGCTCAGAGCCTATTATGACACGCGCAGCCAGCGTTCCATTGCCACATTCCGTCTACTGCAGGCGGGATACCTGGATGGCTGAATGTCACTGAGAAGCTCACAGAGACCGCCATAAGCAACAGTTTAAAAGAATGCCACAGACTAATCAACCAAACTTTTTGGGTTGGTTTCTCTTTTATAGTCTGCAGGCATTAAATGAAAGAAGTCAGTGTTCCAGCAGAGGGAGACAACGTTTCAGAAAAGGCATTGTAGCAAACCAAAAAAGAAATTTTAAGCGCAGCAGAGTAACCAGCTCACATACCTGTTAGCTCAGGTGAGTTTAAAAGGCTGCTGTTGATAACAAGGGCATTTGCTAAATAGATGGTGTGTGTGCAACAATATACTGAAAGGTCAATTATATTGTGCAGCTTATCTCACCACCTGTAGTTATTTAGGTGAAAGCTCCAAAATGCTTGCCTAATATGTCTGTTTATCCAAAAGGAAGTATAGAGGGAGAGCTAGATAGATAGCATTGCATTACATTACATTACATGGCAATGCAATGCAAAGTTGCTGAAGTTGAACCAAAATGAGCTTGTCATCTGGCTTCTGCAACTTTTAACATGAAAAATCCAATGAGGAGAAGAAAAGCAAAGCCAAAGAGTCCATCCCAAAATCCGACAAACAAGCAAAATGAACAAAAAGCATTGAATTCAATTCTTTCTGATTTTAGAAACTGCATTAAAGAAGGGGTGCACCGGTCCTGGAGATACTGCAATACCAGGTCAATGCGTGGAGTGGACAGAGCAAGCTCTTTTTCCATCTCCCTGTTCTAAAAATCCATTTAATATATGGTCCCCAGATAGGGGACGTATCAGATATTAAACTGATAAGAACAGATACTACACTTGATCTTAGCCAAAAGGCCGAGAAGCGATAACCAGAATTGGTTTCCGACTACGGTGCCACCCAAGGATTCTGAAAAGTCCATTTGTGGAGATGGCCACCTGGACTCCCGTTAAGAAGACATGCTGTCAACCTCTAGATCCCTCACATGCCTGCACTTTTCGGCTTGCTGCTGCTGCAATCCACGCGTTTTAGATCTGCATAACTCCACCTCTTTTAGCACAGTACCCTCAACCCCCGGCTGTTCCCACCCGCCTCAACACCGTTGGAAGGGAGGAGAACCAATTAAGGCGGGGGGGGTGTGGAACGAGCAGCTGTCTACCCTTAGCAGGAGGGTTGCTGATTAATTACCTCTCCTGCTGCTGCTGCTGCTGGCTGTCCAGCAGCAGACTGAAGGTGGCTGCTGCTGTGCGCAGGTATATAAAGGCTCAGAGCCTATTATGACACGCGCAGCCAGCGTTCCATTGCCACATTCCGTCTACTGCAGGCGGGATACCTGGATGGCTGAATGTCACTGAGAAGCTCACAGAGACCGCCATAAGCAACAGTTTAAAAGAATGCCACAGACTAATCAACCAAACTTTTTGGGTTGGTTTCTCTTTTATAGTCTGCAGGCATTAAATGAAAGAAGTCAGTGTTCCAGCAGAGGGAGACAACGTTTCAGAAAAGGCATTGTAGCAAACCAAAAAAGAAATTTTAAGCGCAGCAGAGTAACCAGCTCACATACCTGTTAGCTCAGGTGAGTTTAAAAGGCTGCTGTTGATAACAAGGGCATTTGCTAAATAGATGGTGTGTGTGCAACAATATACTGAAAGGTCAATTATATTGTGCAGCTTATCTCACCACCTGTAGTTATTTAGGTGAAAGCTCCAAAATGCTTGCCTAATATGTCTGTTTATCCAAAAGGAAGTATAGAGGGAGAGCTAGATAGATAGCATTGCATTACATTACATTACATGGCAATGCAATGCACAGTTGCTGAAGTTGAACCAAAATGAGCTTGTCATCTGGCTTCTGCAACTTTTAACATGAAAAATCCAATGAGGAGAAGAAAAGCAAAGCCAAAGAGTCCATCCCAAAATCCGACAAACAAGCAAAATGAACAAAAAGCATTGAATTCAATTCTTTCTGATTTTAGAAACTGCATTAAAGAAGGGGTGCACCGGTCCTGGAGATACTGCAATACCAGGTCAATGCGTGGAGTGGACAGAGCAAGCTCTTTTTCCATCTCCCTGTTCTAAAAATCCATTTAATATATGGTCCCCAGATAGGGGACGTATCAGATATTAAACTGATAAGAACAGATACTACACTTGATCTTAGCCAAAAGGCCGAGAAGCGATAACCAGAATTGGTTTCCGACTACGGTGCCACCCAAGGATTCTGAAAAGTCCATTTGTGGAGATGGCCACCTGGACTCCCGTTAAGAAGACATGCTGTCAACCTCTAGATCCCTCACATGCCTGCACTTTTCGGCTTGCTGCTGCTGCAATCCACGCGCTTTAGATCTGCATAACTCCACCTCTTTTAGCACAGTACCCTCAACCCCCGGCTGTTCCCACCCGCCTCAACACCGTTGGAAGGGAGGAGAACCAATTAAGGTGGGGGGGGGGGGGGTGGAACGAGCAGCTGTCTACCCTTAGCAGGAGGGTTGCTGATTAATTACCTCTCCTGCTGCTGCTGCTGCTGGCTGTCCAGCAGCAGACTGAAGGTGGCTGCTGCTGTGCGCAGGTATATAAAGGCTCAGAGCCTATTATGACACGCGCAGCCAGCGTTCCATTGCCACATTCCGTCTACTGCAGGCGGGATACCTGGATGGCTGAATGTCACTGAGAAGCTCACAGAGACCGCCATAAGCAACAGTTTAAAAGAATGCCACAGACTAATCAACCAAACTTTTTGGGTTGGTTTCTCTTTTATAGTCTGCAGGCATTAAATGAAAGAAGTCAGTGTTCCAGCAGAGGGAGACAACGTTTCAGAAAAGGCATTGTAGCAAACCAAAAAAGAAATTTTAAGCGCAGCAGAGTAACCAGCTCACATACCTGTTAGCTCAGGTGAGTTTAAAAGGCTGCTGTTGATAACAAGGGCATTTGCTAAATAGATGGTGTGTGTGCAACAATATACTGAAAGGTCAATTATATTGTGCAGCTTATCTCATCACCTGTAGTTATTTAGGTGAAAGCTCCAAAATGCTTGCCTAATATGTCTGTTTATCCAAAAGGAAGTATAGAGGGAGAGCTAGATAGATAGCATTGCATTACATTACATTACATGGCAATGCAATGCACAGTTGCTGAAGTTGAACCAAAATGAGCTTGTCATCTGGCTTCTGCAACTTTTAACATGAAAAATCCAATGAGGAGAAGAAAAGCAAAGCCAAAGAGTCCATCCCAAAATCCGACAAACAAGCAAAATGAACAAAAAGCATTGAATTCAATTCTTTCTGATTTTAGAAACTGCATTAAAGAAGGGGTGCACCGGTCCTGGAGATACTGCAATACCAGGTCAATGCGTGGAGTGGACAGAGCAAGCTCTTTTTCCATCTCCCTGTTCTAAAAATCCATTTAATATATGGTCCCCAGATAGGGGACGTATCAGATATTAAACTGATAAGAACAGATACTACACTTGATCTTAGCCAAAAGGCCGAGAAGCGATAACCAGAATTGGTTTCCGACTACGGTGCCACCCAAGGATTCTGAAAAGTCCATTTGTGGAGATGGCCACCTGGACTCCCGTTAAGAAGACATGCTGTCAACCTCTAGATCCCTCACATGCCTGCACTTTTCGGCTTGCTGCTGCTGCAATCCACGCGTTTTAGATCTGCATAACTCCACCTCTTTTAGCACAGTACCCTCAACCCCCGGCTGTTCCCACCCGCCTCAACACCGTTGGAAGGGAGGAGAACCAATTAAGGCGGGGGGGGGTGGAACGAGCAGCTGTCTACCCTTAGCAGGAGGGTTGCTGATTAATTACCTCTCCTGCTGCTGCTGCTGCTGGCTGTCCAGCAGCAGACTGAAGGTGGCTGCTGCTGTGCGCAGGTATATAAAGGCTCAGAGCCTATTATGACACGCGCAGCCAGCGTTCCATTGCCACATTCCGTCTACTGCAGGCGGGATACCTGGATGGCTGAATGTCACTGAGAAGCTCACAGAGACCGCCATAAGCAACAGTTTAAAAGAATGCCACAGACTAATCAACCAAACTTTTTGGGTTGGTTTCTCTTTTATAGTCTGCAGGCATTAAATGAAAGAAGTCAGTGTTCCAGCAGAGGGAGACAACGTTTCAGAAAAGGCATTGTAGCAAACCAAAAAAGAAATTTTAAGCACAGCAGAGTAACCAGCTCACATACCTGTTAGCTCAGGTGAGTTTAAAAGGCTGCTGTTGATAACAAGGGCATTTGCTAAATAGATGGTGTGTGTGCAACAATATACTGAAAGGTCAATTATATTGTGCAGCTTATCTCACCACCTGTAGTTATTTAGGTGAAAGCTCCAAAATGCTTGCCTAGAATGTCTGTTTATCCAAAAGGAAGTATAGAGGGAGAGCTAGATAGATAGCATTGCATTACATTACATTACATGGCAATGCAATGCACAGTTGCTGAAGTTGAACCAAAATGAGCTTGTCATCTGGCTTCTGCAACTTTTAACATGAAAAATCCAATGAGGAGAAGAAAAGCAAAGCCAAAGAGTCCATCCCAAAATCCGACAAACAAGCAAAATGAACAAAAAGCATTGAATTCAATTCTTTCTGATTTTAGAAACTGCATTAAAGAAGGGGTGCACCGGTCCTGGAGATACTGCAATACCAGGTCAATGCGTGGAGTGGACAGAGCAAGCTCTTTTTCCATCTCCCTGTTCTAAAAATCCATTTAATATATGGTCCCCAGATAGGGGACGTATCAGATATTAAACTGATAAGAACAGATACTACACTTGATCTTAGCCAAAAGGCCGAGAAGCGATAACCAGAATTGGTTTCCGACTACGGTGCCACCCAAGGATTCTGAAAAGTCCATTTGTGGAGATGGCCACCTGGACTCCCGTTAAGAAGACATGCTGTCAACCTCTAGATCCCTCACATGCCTGCACTTTTCGGCTTGCTGCTGCTGCAATCCACGCGTTTTAGATCTGCATAACTCCACCTCTTTTAGCACAGTACCCTCAACCCCCGGCTGTTCCCACCCGCCTCAACACCGTTGGAAGGGAGGAGAACCAATTAAGGCGGGGGGGAGTGGAACGAGCAGCTGTCTACCCTTAGCAGGAGGGTTGCTGATTAATTACCTCTCCTGCTGCTGCTGCTGCTGGCTGTCCAGCAGCAGACTGAAGGTGGCTGCTGCTGTGCGCAGGTATATAAAGGCTCAGAGCCTATTATGACACGCGCAGCCAGCGTTCCATTGCCACATTCCGTCTACTGCAGGCGGGATACCTGGATGGCTGAATGTCACTGAGAAGCTCACAGAGACCGCCATAAGCAACAGTTTAAAAGAATGCCACAGACTAATCAACCAAACTTTTTGGGTTGGTTTCTCTTTTATAGTCTGCAGGCATTAAATGAAAGAAGTCAGTGTTCCAGCAGAGGGAGACAACGTTTCAGAAAAGGCATTGTAGCAAACCAAAAAAGAAATTTTAAGCGCAGCAGAGTAACCAGCTCACATACCTGTTAGCTCAGGTGAGTTTAAAAGGCTGCTGTTGATAACAAGGGCATTTGCTAAATAGATGGTGTGTGTGCAACAATATACTGAAAGGTCAATTATATTGTGCAGCTTATCTCACCACCTGTAGTTATTTAGGTGAAAGCTCCAAAATGCTTGCCTAGAATGTCTGTTTATCCAAAAGGAAGTATAGAGGGAGAGCTAGATAGATAGCATTGCATTACATTACATTACATGGCAATGCAATGCACAGTTGCTGAAGTTGAACCAAAATGAGCTTGTCATCTGGCTTCTGCAACTTTTAACATGAAAAATCCAATGAGGAGAAGAAAAGCAAAGCCAAAGAGTCCATCCCAAAATCCGACAAACAAGCAAAATGAACAAAAAGCATTGAATTCAATTCTTTCTGATTTTAGAAACTGCATTAAAGAAGGGGTGCATCGGTCCTGGAGATACTGCAATACCAGGTCAATGCGTGGAGTGGACAGAGCAAGCTCTTTTTCCATCTCCCTGTTCTAAAAATCCATTTAATATATGGTCCCCAGATAGGGGACGTATCAGATATTAAACTGATAAGAACAGATACTACACTTGATCTTAGCCAAAAGGCCGAGAAGCGATAACCAGAATTGGTTTCCGACTACGGTGCCACCCAAGGATTCTGAAAAGTCCATTTGTGGAGATGGCCACCTGGACTCCCGTTAAGAAGACATGCTGTCAACCTCTAGATCCCTCACATGCCTGCACTTTTCGGCTTGCTGCTGCTGCAATCCACGCGTTTTAGATCTGCATAACTCCACCTCTTTTAGCACAGTACCCTCAACCCCCGGCTGTTCCCACCCGCCTCAACACCGTTGGAAGGGAGGAGAACCAATTAAGGCGGGGGGGGGGTGGAACGAGCAGCTGTCTACCCTTTGCAGGAGGGTTGCTGATTAATTACCTCTCCTGCTGCTGCTGCTGCTGGCTGTCCAGCAGCAGACTGAAGGTGGCTGCTGCTGTGCGCAGGTATATAAAGGCTCAGAGCCTATTATGACACGCGCAGCCAGCGTTCCATTGCCACATTCCGTCTACTGCAGGCGGGATACCTGGATGGCTGAATGTCACTGAGAAGCTCACAGAGACCGCCATAAGCAACAGTTTAAAAGAATGCCACAGACTAATCAACCAAACTTTTTGGGTTGGTTTCTCTTTTATAGTCTGCAGGCATTAAATGAAAGAAGTCAGTGTTCCAGCAGAGGGAGACAACGTTTCAGAAAAGGCATTGTAGCAAACCAAAAAAGAAATTTTAAGCGCAGCAGAGTAACCAGCTCACATACCTGTTAGCTCAGGTGAGTTTAAAAGGCTGCTGTTGATAACAAGGGCATTTGCTAAATAGATGGTGTGTGTGCAACAATATACTGAAAGGTCAATTATATTGTGCAGCTTATCTCACCACCTGTAGTTATTTAGGTGAAAGCTCCAAAATGCTTGCCTAATATGTCTGTTTATCCAAAAGGAAGTATAGAGGGAGAGCTAGATAGATAGCATTGCATTACATTACATTACATGGTAATGCAATGCACAGTTGCTGAAGTTGAACCAAAATGAGCTTGTCATCTGGCTTCTGCAACTTTTAACATGAAAAATCCAATGAGGAGAAGAAAAGCAAAGCCAAAGAGTCCATCCCAAAATCCGACAAACAAGCAAAATGAACAAAAAGCATTGAATTCAATTCTTTCTGATTTTAGAAACTGCATTAAAGAAGGGGTGCACCGGTCCTGGAGATACTGCAATACCAGGTCAATGCGTGGAGTGGACAGAGCAAGCTCTTTTTCCATCTCCCTGTTCTAAAAATCCATTTAATATATGGTCCCCAGATAGGGGACGTATCAGATATTAAACTGATAAGAACAGATACTACACTTGATCTTAGCCAAAAGGCCGAGAAGCGATAACCAGAATTGGTTTCCGACTACGGTGCCACCCAAGGATTCTGAAAAGTCCATTTGTGGAGATGGCCACCTGGACTCCCGTTAAGAAGACATGCTGTCAACCTCTAGATCCCTCACATGCCTGCACTTTTCGGCTTGCTGCTGCTGCAATCCACGCGCTTTAGATCTGCATAACTCCACCTCTTTTAGCACAGTACCCTCAACCCCCGGCTGTTCCCACCCGCCTCAACACCGTTGGAAGGGAGGAGAACCAATTAAGGCGGGGGGGGGGGGGGTGGAACGAGCAGCTGTCTACCCTTAGCAGGAGGGTTGCTGATTAATTACCTCTCCTGCTGCTGCTGCTGCTGGCTGTCCAGCAGCAGACTGAAGGTGGCTGCTGCTGTGCGCAGGTATATAAAGGCTCAGAGCCTATTATGACACGCGCAGCCAGCGTTCCATTGCCACATTCCGTCTACTGCAGGCGGGATACCTGGATGGCTGAATGTCACTGAGAAGCTCACAGAGACCGCCATAAGCAACAGTTTAAAAGAATGCCACAGACTAATCAACCAAACTTTTTGGGTTGGTTTCTCTTTTATAGTCTGCAGGCATTAAATGAAAGAAGTCAGTGTTCCAGCAGAGGGAGACAACGTTTCAGAAAAGGCATTGTAGCAAACCAAAAAAGAAATTTTAAGCGCAGCAGAGTAACCAGCTCACATACCTGTTAGCTCAGGTGAGTTTAAAAGGCTGCTGTTGATAACAAGGGCATTTGCTAAATAGATGGTGTGTGTGCAACAATATACTGAAAGGTCAATTATATTGTGCAGCTTATCTCATCACCTGTAGTTATTTAGGTGAAAGCTCCAAAATGCTTGCCTAATATGTCTGTTTATCCAAAAGGAAGTATAGAGGGAGAGCTAGATAGATAGCATTGCATTACATTACATTACATGGCAATGCAATGCACAGTTGCTGAAGTTGAACCAAAATGAGCTTGTCATCTGGCTTCTGCAACTTTTAACATGAAAAATCCAATGAGGAGAAGAAAAGCAAAGCCAAAGAGTCCATCCCAAAATCCGACAAACAAGCAAAATGAACAAAAAGCATTGAATTCAATTCTTTCTGATTTTAGAAACTGCATTAAAGAAGGGGTGCACCGGTCCTGGAGATACTGCAATACCAGGTCAATGCGTGGAGTGGACAGAGCAAGCTCTTTTTCCATCTCCCTGTTCTAAAAATCCATTTAATATATGGTCCCCAGATAGGGGACGTATCAGATATTAAACTGATAAGAACAGATACTACACTTGATCTTAGCCAAAAGGCCGAGAAGCGATAACCAGAATTGGTTTCCGACTACGGTGCCACCCAAGGATTCTGAAAAGTCCATTTGTGGAGATGGCCACCTGGACTCCCGTTAAGAAGACATGCTGTCAACCTCTAGATCCCTCACATGCCTGCACTTTTCGGCTTGCTGCTGCTGCAATCCACGCGCTTTAGATCTGCATAACTCCACCTCTTTTAGCACAGTACCCTCAACCCCCGGCTGTTCCCACCCGCCTCAACACCGTTGGAAGGGAGGAGAACCAATTAAGGCGGGGGGGGGGGGTGGAACGAGCAGCTGTCTACCCTTAGCAGGAGGGTTGCTGATTAATTACCTCTCCTGCTGCTGCTGCTGCTGGCTGTCCAGCAGCAGACTGAAGGTGGCTGCTGCTGTGCGCAGGTATATAAAGGCTCAGAGCCTATTATGACACGCGCAGCCAGCGTTCCATTGCCACATTCCGTCTACTGCAGGCGGGATACCTGGATGGCTGAATGTCACTGAGAAGCTCACAGAGACCGCCATAAGCAACAGTTTAAAAGAATGCCACAGACTAATCAACCAAACTTTTTGGGTTGGTTTCTCTTTTATAGTCTGCAGGCATTAAATGAAAGAAGTCAGTGTTCCAGCAGAGGGAGACAACGTTTCAGAAAAGGCATTGTAGCAAACCAAAAAAGAAATTTTAAGCGCAGCAGAGTAACCAGCTCACATACCTGTTAGCTCAGGTGAGTTTAAAAGGCTGCTGTTGATAACAAGGGCATTTGCTAAATAGATGGTGTGTGTGCAACAATATACTGAAAGGTCAATTATATTGTGCAGCTTATCTCACCACCTGTATTTATTTAGGTGAAAGCTCCAAAATGCTTGCCTAATATGTCTGTTTATCCAAAAGGAAGTATAGAGGGAGAGCTAGATAGATAGCATTGCATTACATTACATTACATGGCAATGCAATGCACAGTTGCTGAAGTTGAACCAAAATGAGCTTGTCATCTGGCTTCTGCAACTTTTAACATGAAAAATCCAATGAGGAGAAGAAAAGCAAAGCCAAAGAGTCCATCCCAAAATCCGACAAACAAGCAAAATGAACAAAAAGCATTGAATTCAATTCTTTCTGATTTTAGAAACTGCATTAAAGAAGGGGTGCACCGGTCCTGGAGATACTGCAATACCAGGTCAATGCGTGGAGTGGACAGAGCAAGCTCTTTTTCCATCTCCCTGTTCTAAAAATCCATTTAATATATGGTCCCCAGATAGGGGACGTATCAGATATTAAACTGATAAGAACAGATACTACACTTGATCTTAGCCAAAAGGCCGAGAAGCGATAACCAGAATTGGTTTCCGACTACGGTGCCACCCAAGGATTCTGAAAAGTCCATTTGTGGAGATGGCCACCTGGACTCCCGTTAAGAAGACATGCTGTCAACCTCTAGATCCCTCACATGCCTGCACTTTTCGGCTTGCTGCTGCTGCAATCCACGCGCTTTAGATCTGCATAACTCCACCTCTTTTAGCACAGTACCCTCAACCCCCGGCTGTTCCCACCCGCCTCAACACCGTTGGAAGGGAGGAGAACCAATTAAGGCGGGGGGGGGGGGGGTGGAACGAGCAGCTGTCTACCCTTAGCAGGAGGGTTGCTGATTAATTACCTCTCCTGCTGCTGCTGCTGCTGGCTGTCCAGCAGCAGACTGAAGGTGGCTGCTGCTGTGCGCAGGTATATAAAGGCTCAGAGCCTATTATGACACGCGCAGCCAGCGTTCCATTGCCACATTCCGTCTACTGCAGGCGGGATACCTGGATGGCTGAATGTCACTGAGAAGCTCACAGAGACCGCCATAAGCAACAGTTTAAAAGAATGCCACAGACTAATCAACCAAACTTTTTGGGTTGGTTTCTCTTTTATAGTCTGCAGGCATTAAATGAAAGAAGTCAGTGTTCCAGCAGAGGGAGACAACGTTTCAGAAAAGGCATTGTAGCAAACCAAAAAAGAAATTTTAAGCGCAGCAGAGTAACCAGCTCACATACCTGTTAGCTCAGGTGAGTTTAAAAGGCTGCTGTTGATAACAAGGGCATTTGCTAAATAGATGGTGTGTGTGCAACAATATACTGAAAGGTCAATTATATTGTGCAGCTTATCTCACCACCTGTATTTATTTAGGTGAAAGCTCCAAAATGCTTGCCTAATATGTCTGTTTATCCAAAAGGAAGTATAGAGGGAGAGCTAGATAGATAGCATTGCATTACATTACATTACATGGCAATGCAATGCACAGTTGCTGAAGTTGAACCAAAATGAGCTTGTCATCTGGCTTCTGCAACTTTTAACATGAAAAATCCAATGAGGAGAAGAAAAGCAAAGCCAAAGAGTCCATCCCAAAATCCGACAAACAAGCAAAATGAACAAAAAGCATTGAATTCAATTCTTTCTGATTTTAGAAACTGCATTAAAGAAGGGGTGCACCGGTCCTGGAGATACTGCAATACCAGGTCAATGCGTGGAGTGGACAGAGCAAGCTCTTTTTCCATCTCCCTGTTCTAAAAATCCATTTAATATATGGTCCCCAGATAGGGGACGTATCAGATATTAAACTGATAAGAACAGATACTACACTTGATCTTAGCCAAAAGGCCGAGAAGCGATAACCAGAATTGGTTTCCGACTACGGTGCCACCCAAGGATTCTGAAAAGTCCATTTGTGGAGATGGCCACCTGGACTCCCGTTAAGAAGACATGCTGTCAACCTCTAGATCCCTCACATGCCTGCACTTTTCGGCTTGCTGCTGCTGCAATCCAGGCGTTTTAGATCTGCATAACTCCACCTCTTTTAGCACAGTATCCTCAACCGCCGGCTGTTCCCACCCGCCTCAACACCGTTGGAAGGGAGGAGAACCAATTAAGGCGGGGGGGGGGTGGAACGAGCAGCTGTCTACCCTTAGCAGGAGGGTTGCTGATTAATTACCTCTCCTGCTGCTGCTGCTGCTGCTGCTGGCTGTCCAGCAGCAGACTGAAGGTGGCTGCTGCTGTGCGCAGGTATATAAAGGCTCAGAGCCTATTATGACACGCGCAGCCAGCGTTCCATTGCCACATTCCGTCTACTGCAGGCGGGATACCTGGATGGCTGAATGTCACTGAGAAGCTCACAGAGACCGCCATAAGCAACAGTTTAAAAGAATGCCACAGACTAATCAACCAAACTTTTTGGGTTGGTTTCTCTTTTATAGTCTGCAGGCATTAAATGAAAGAAGTCAGTGTTCCAGCAGAGGGAGACAACGTTTCAGAAAAGGCATTGTAGCAAACCAAAAAAGAAATTTTAAGCGCAGCAGAGTAACCAGCTCACATACCTGTTAGCTCAGGTGAGTTTAAAAGGCTGCTGTTGATAACAAGGGCATTTGCTAAATAGATGGTGTGTGTGCAACAATATACTGAAAGGTCAATTATATTGTGCAGCTTATCTCACCACCTGTAGTTATTTAGGTGAAAGCTCCAAAATGCTTGCCTAATATGTCTGTTTATCCAAAAGGAAGTATAGAGGGAGAGCTAGATAGATAGCATTGCATTACATTACATTACATGGCAATGCAATGCACAGTTGCTGAAGTTGAACCAAAATGAGCTTGTCATCTGGCTTCTGCAACTTTTAACATGAAAAATCCAATGAGGAGAAGAAAAGCAAAGCCAAAGAGTCCATCCCAAAATCCGACAAACAAGCAAAATGAACAAAAAGCATTGAATTCAATTCTTTCTGATTTTAGAAACTGCATTAAAGAAGGGGTGCACCGGTCCTGGAGATACTGCAATACCAGGTCAATGCGTGGAGTGGACAGAGCAAGCTCTTTTTCCATCTCCCTGTTCTAAAAATCCATTTAATATATGGTCCCCAGATAGGGGACGTATCAGATATTAAACTGATAAGAACAGATACTACACTTGATCTTAGCCAAAAGGCCGAGAAGCGATAACCAGAATTGGTTTCCGACTACGGTGCCACCCAAGGATTCTGAAAAGTCCATTTGTGGAGATGGCCACCTGGACTCCCGTTAAGAAGACATGCTGTCAACCTCTAGATCCCTCACATGCCTGCACTTTTCGGCTTGCTGCTGCTGCAATCCAGGCGTTTTAGATCTGCATAACTCCACCTCTTTTAGCACAGTACAATCAACCCCCGGCTGTTCCCACCCGCCTCAACACCGTTGGAAGGGAGGAGAACCAATTAAGGCGGGGGGGGGGTGGAACGAGCAGCTGTCTACCCTTAGCAGGAGGGTTGCTGATTAATTACCTCTCCTGCTGCTGCTGCTGCTGGCTGTCCAGCAGCAGACTGAAGGTGGCTGCTGCTGTGCGCAGGTATATAAAGGCTCAGAGCCTATTATGACACGCGCAGCCAGCGTTCCATTGCCACATTCCGTCTACTGCAGGCGGGATACCTGGATGGCTGAATGTCACTGAGAAGCTCACAGAGACCGCCATAAGCAACAGTTTAAAAGAATGCCACAGACTAATCAACCAAACTTTTTGGGTTGGTTTCTCTTTTATAGTCTGCAGGCATTAAATGAAAGAAGTCAGTGTTCCAGCAGAGGGAGACAACGTTTCAGAAAAGGCATTGTAGCAAACCAAAAAAGAAATTTTAAGCGCAGCAGAGTAACCAGCTCACATACCTGTTAGCTCAGGTGAGTTTAAAAGGCTGCTGTTGATAACAAGGGCATTTGCTAAATAGATGGTGTGTGTGCAACAATATACTGAAAGGTCAATTATATTGTGCAGCTTATCTCACCACCTGTAGTTATTTAGGTGAAAGCTCCAAAATGCTTGCCTAATATGTCTGTTTATCCAAAAGGAAGTATAGAGGGAGAGCTAGATAGATAGCATTGCATTACATTACATTACATGGCAATGCAATGCAAAGTTGCTGAAGTTGAACCAAAATGAGCTTGTCATCTGGCTTCTGCAACTTTTAACATGAAAAATCCAATGAGGAGAAGAAAAGCAAAGCCAAAGAGTCCATCCCAAAATCCGACAAACAAGCAAAATGAACAAAAAGCATTGAATTCAATTCTTTCTGATTTTAGAAACTGCATTAAAGAAGGGGTGCACCGGTCCTGGAGATACTGCAATACCAGGTCAATGCGTGGAGTGGACAGAGCAAGCTCTTTTTCCATCTCCCTGTTCTAAAAATCCATTTAATATATGGTCCCCAGATAGGGGACGTATCAGATATTAAACTGATAAGAACAGATACTACACTTGATCTTAGCCAAAAGGCCGAGAAGCGATAACCAGAATTGGTTTCCGACTACGGTGCCACCCAAGGATTCTGAAAAGTCCATTTGTGGAGATGGCCACCTGGACTCCCGTTAAGAAGACATGCTGTCAACCTCTAGATCCCTCACATGCCTGCACTTTTCGGCTTGCTGCTGCTGCAATCCACGCGCTTTAGATCTGCATAACTCCACCTCTTTTAGCACAGTACCCTCAACCCCCGGCTGTTCCCACCCGCCTCAACACCGTTGGAAGGGAGGAGAACCAATTAAGGCGGGGGGGGGGGGTGGAACGAGCAGCTGTCTACCCTTAGCAGGAGGGTTGCTGATTAATTACCTCTCCTGCTGCTGCTGCTGCTGGCTGTCCAGCAGCAGACTGAAGGTGGCTGCTGCTGTGCGCAGGTATATAAAGGCTCAGAGCCTATTATGACACGCGCAGCCAGCGTTCCATTGCCACATTCCGTCTACTGCAGGCGGGATACCTGGATGGCTGAATGTCACTGAGAAGCTCACAGAGACCGCCATAAGCAACAGTTTAAAAGAATGCCACAGACTAATCAACCAAACTTTTTGGGTTGGTTTCTCTTTTATAGTCTGCAGGCATTAAATGAAAGAAGTCAGTGTTCCAGCAGAGGGAGACAACGTTTCAGAAAAGGCATTGTAGCAAACCAAAAAAGAAATTTTAAGCGCAGCAGAGTAACCAGCTCACATACCTGTTAGCTCAGGTGAGTTTAAAAGGCTGCTGTTGATAACAAGGGCATTTGCTAAATAGATGGTGTGTGTGCAACAATATACTGAAAGGTCAATTATATTGTGCAGCTTATCTCACCACCTGTAGTTATTTAGGTGAAAGCTCCAAAATGCTTGCCTAATATGTCTGTTTATCCAAAAGGAAGTATAGAGGGAGAGCTAGATAGATAGCATTGCATTACATTACATTACATGGCAATGCAATGCACAGTTGCTGAAGTTGAACCAAAATGAGCTTGTCATCTGGCTTCTGCAACTTTTAACATGAAAAATCCAATGAGGAGAAGAAAAGCAAAGCCAAAGAGTCCATCCCAAAATCCGACAAACAAGCAAAATGAACAAAAAGCATTGAATTCAATTCTTTCTGATTTTAGAAACTGCATTAAAGAAGGGGTGCACCGGTCCTGGAGATACTGCAATACCAGGTCAATGCGTGGAGTGGACAGAGCAAGCTCTTTTTCCATCTCCCTGTTCTAAAAATCCATTTAATATATGGTCCCCAGATAGGGGACGTATCAGATATTAAACTGATAAGAACAGATACTACACTTGATCTTAGCCAAAAGGCCGAGAAGCGATAACCAGAATTGGTTTCCGACTACGGTGCCACCCAAGGATTCTGAAAAGTCCATTTGTGGAGATGGCCACCTGGACTCCCGTTAAGAAGACATGCTGTCAACCTCTAGATCCCTCACATGCCTGCACTTTTCGGCTTGCTGCTGCTGCAATCCAGGCGTTTTAGATCTGCATAACTCCACCTCTTTTAGCACAGTACCCTCAACCCCCGGCTTTTCCCACCCGCCTCAACACCGTTGGAAGGGAGGAGAACCAATTAAGGCGGGGGGGGGGGTGGAACGAGCAGCTGTCTACCCTTAGCAGGAGGGTTGCTGATTAATTACCTCTCCTGCTGCTGCTGCTGCTGGCTGTCCAGCAGCAGACTGAAGGTGGCTGCTGCTGTGCGCAGGTATATAAAGGCTCAGAGCCTATTATGACACGCGCAGCCAGCGTTCCATTGCCACATTCCGTCTACTGCAGGCGGGATACCTGGATGGCTGAATGTCACTGAGAAGCTCACAGAGACCGCCATAAGCAACAGTTTAAAAGAATGCCACAGACTAATCAACCAAACTTTTTGGGTTGGTTTCTCTTTTATAGTCTGCAGGCATTAAATGAAAGAAGTCAGTGTTCCAGCAGAGGGAGACAACGTTTCAGAAAAGGCATTGTAGCAAACCAAAAAAGAAATTTTAAGCGCAGCAGAGTAACCAGCTCACATACCTGTTAGCTCAGGTGAGTTTAAAAGGCTGCTGTTGATAACAAGGGCATTTGCTAAATAGATGGTGTGTGTGCAACAATATACTGAAAGGTCAATTATATTGTGCAGCTTATCTCACCACCTGTATTTATTTAGGTGAAAGCTCCAAAATGCTTGCCTAATATGTCTGTTTATCCAAAAGGAAGTATAGAGGGAGAGCTAGATAGATAGCATTGCATTACATTACATTACATGGCAATGCAATGCACAGTTGCTGAAGTTGAACCAAAATGAGCTTGTCATCTGGCTTCTGCAACTTTTAACATGAAAAATCCAATGAGGAGAAGAAAAGCAAAGCCAAAGAGTCCATCCCAAAATCCGACAAACAAGCAAAATGAACAAAAAGCATTGAATTCAATTCTTTCTGATTTTAGAAACTGCATTAAAGAAGGGGTGCACCGGTCCTGGAGATACTGCAATACCAGGTCAATGCGTGGAGTGGACAGAGCAAGCTCTTTTTCCATCTCCCTGTTCTAAAAATCCATTTAATATATGGTCCCCAGATAGGGGACGTATCAGATATTAAACTGATAAGAACAGATACTACACTTGATCTTAGCCAAAAGGCCGAGAAGCGATAACCAGAATTGGTTTCCGACTACGGTGCCACCCAAGGATTCTGAAAAGTCCATTTGTGGAGATGGCCACCTGGACTCCCGTTAAGAAGACATGCTGTCAACCTCTAGATCCCTCACATGCCTGCACTTTTCGGCTTGCTGCTGCTGCAATCCAGGCGTTTTAGATCTGCATAACTCCACCTCTTTTAGCACAGTACCCTCAACCCCCGGCTGTTCCCACCCGCCTCAACACCGTTGGAAGGGAGGAGAACCAATTAAGGCGGGGGGGGGGGTGGAACGAGCAGCTGTCTACCCTTAGCAGGAGGGTTGCTGATTAATTACCTCTCCTGCTGCTGCTGCTGCTGGCTGTCCAGCAGCAGACTGAAGGTGGCTGCTGCTGTGCGCAGGTATATAAAGGCTCAGAGCCTATTATGACACGCGCAGCCAGCGTTCCATTGCCACATTCCGTCTACTGCAGGCGGGATACCTGGATGGCTGAATGTCACTGAGAAGCTCACAGAGACCGCCATAAGCAACAGTTTAAAAGAATGCCACAGACTAATCAACCAAACTTTTTGGGTTGGTTTCTCTTTTATAGTCTGCAGGCATTAAATGAAAGAAGTCAGTGTTCCAGCAGAGGGAGACAACGTTTCAGAAAAGGCATTGTAGCAAACCAAAAAAGAAATTTTAAGCGCAGCAGAGTAACCAGCTCACATACCTGTTAGCTCAGGTGAGTTTAAAAGGCTGCTGTTGATAACAAGGGCATTTGCTAAATAGATGGTGTGTGTGCAACAATATACTGAAAGGTCAATTATATTGTGCAGCTTATCTCACCACCTGTAGTTATTTAGGTGAAAGCTCCAAAATGCTTGCCTAATATGTCTGTTTATCCAAAAGGAAGTATAGAGGGAGAGCTAGATAGCATTGCATTACATTACATTACATGGCAATGCAATGCACAGTTGCTGAAGTTGAACCAAAATGAGCTTGTCATCTGGCTTCTGCAACTTTTAACATGAAAAATCCAATGAGGAGAAGAAAAGCAAAGCCAAAGAGTCCATCCCAAAATCCGACAAACAAGCAAAATGAACAAAAAGCATTGAATTCAATTCTTTCTGATTTTAGAAACTGCATTAAAGAAGGGGTGCACCGGTCCTGGAGATAATGCAATACCAGGTCAATGCGTGGAGTGGACAGAGCAAGCTCTTTTTCCATCTCCCTGTTCTAAAAATCCATTTAATATATGGTCCCCAGATAGGGGACGTATCAGATATTAAACTGATAAGAACAGATACTACACTTGATCTTAGCCAAAAGGCCGAGAAGCGATAACCAGAATTGGTTTCCGACTACGGTGCCACCCAAGGATTCTGAAAAGTCCATTTGTGGAGATGGCCACCTGGACTCCCGTTAAGAAGACATGCTGTCAACCTCTAGATCCCTCACATGCCTGCACTTTTCGGCTTGCTGCTGCTGCAATCCACGCGTTTTAGATCTGCATAACTCCACCTCTTTTAGCGCAGTACCCTCAACCCCCGGCTGTTCCCACCCGCCTCAACACCGTTGGAAGGGAGGAGAACCAATTAAGGCGGGGGGGGGGGTGGAACGAGCAGCTGTCTACCCTTAGCAGGAGGGTTGCTGATTAATTACCTCTCCTGCTGCTGCTGCTGGCTGTCCAGCAGCAGACTGAAGGTGGCTGCTGCTGTGCGCAGGTATATAAAGGCTCAGAGCCTATTATGACACGCGCAGCCAGCGTTCCATTGCCACATTCCGTCTACTGCAGGCGGGATACCTGGATGGCTGAATGTCACTGAGAAGCTCACAGAGACCGCCATAAGCAACAGTTTAAAAGAATGCCACAGACTAATCAACCAAACTTTTTGGGTTGGTTTCTCTTTTATAGTCTGCAGGCATTAAATGAAAGAAGTCAGTGTTCCAGCAGAGGGAGACAACGTTTCAGAAAAGGCATTGTAGCAAACCAAAAAAGAAATTTTAAGCGCAGCAGAGTAACCAGCTCACATACCTGTTAGCTCAGGTGAGTTTAAAAGGCTGCTGTTGATAACAAGGGCATTTGCTAAATAGATGGTGTGTGTGCAACAATATACTGAAAGGTCAATTATATTGTGCAGCTTATCTCACCACCTGTAGTTATTTAGGTGAAAGCTCCAAAATGCTTGCCTAATATGTCTGTTTATCCAAAAGGAAGTATAGAGGGAGAGCTAGATAGATAGCATTGCATTACATTACATTACATGGCAATGCAATGCACAGTTGCTGAAGTTGAACCAAAATGAGCTTGTCATCTGGCTTCTGCAACTTTTAACATGAAAAATCCAATGAGGAGAAGAAAAGCAAAGCCAAAGAGTCCATCCCAAAATCCGACAAACAAGCAAAATGAACAAAAAGCATTGAATTCAATTCTTTCTGATTTTAGAAACTGCATTAAAGAAGGGGTGCACCGGTCCTGGAGATACTGCAATACCAGGTCAATGCGTGGAGTGGACAGAGCAAGCTCTTTTTCCATCTCCCTGTTCTAAAAATCCATTTAATATATGGTCCCCAGATAGGGGACGTATCAGATATTAAACTGATAAGAACAGATACTACACTTGATCTTAGCCAAAAGGCCGAGAAGCGATAACCAGAATTGGTTTCCGACTACGGTGCCACCCAAGGATTCTGAAAAGTCCATTTGTGGAGATGGCCACCTGGACTCCCGTTAAGAAGACATGCTGTCAACCTCTAGATCCCTCACATGCCTGCACTTTTCGGCTTGCTGCTGCTGCAATCCACGCGTTTTAGATCTGCATAACTCCACCTCTTTTAGCACAGTACCCTCAACCCCCGGCTGTTCCCACCCGCCTCAACACCGTTGGAAGGGAGGAGAACCAATTAAGGCGGGGGGGGGGGGGGTGGAACGAGCAGCTGTCTACCCTTAGCAGGAGGGTTGCTGATTAATTACCTCTCCTGCTGCTGCTGCTGCTGGCTGTCCAGCAGCAGACTGAAGGTGGCTGCTGCTGTGCGCAGGTATATAAAGGCTCAGAGCCTATTATGACACGCGCAGCCAGCGTTCCATTGCCACATTCCGTCTACTGCAGGCGGGATACCTGGATGGCTGAATGTCACTGAGAAGCTCACAGAGACCGCCATAGGCAACAGTTTAAAAGAATGCCACAGACTAATCAACCAAACTTTTTGGGTTGGTTTCTCTTTTATAGTCTGCAGGCATTAAATGAAAGAAGTCAGTGTTCCAGCAGAGGGAGACAACGTTTCAGAAAAGGCATTGTAGCAAACCAAAAAAGAAATTTTAAGCGCAGCAGAGTAACCAGCTCACATACCTGTTAGCTCAGGTGAGTTTAAAAGGCTGCTGTTGATAACAAGGGCATTTGCTAAATAGATGGTGTGTGTGCAACAATATACTGAAAGGTCAATTATATTGTGCAGCTTATCTCACCACCTGTAGTTATTTAGGTGAAAGCTCCAAAATGCTTGCCTAATATGTCTGTTTATCCAAAAGGAAGTATAGAGGGAGAGCTAGATAGATAGCATTGCATTACATTACATTACATGGCAATGCAATGCACAGTTGCTGAAGTTGAACCAAAATGAGCTTGTCATCTGGCTTCTGCAACTTTTAACATGAAAAATCCAATGAGGAGAAGAAAAGCAAAGCCAAAGAGTCCATCCCAAAATCTGACAAACAAGCAAAATGAACAAAAAGCATTGAATTCAATTCTTTCTGATTTTAGAAACTGCATTAAAGAAGGGGTGCACCGGTCCTGGAGATACTGCAATACCAGGTCAATGCGTGGAGTGGACAGAGCAAGCTCTTTTTCCATCTCCCTGTTCTAAAAATCCATTTAATATATGGTCCCCAGATAGGGGACGTATCAGATATTAAACTGATAAGAACAGATACTACACTTGATCTTAGCCAAAAGGCCGAGAAGCGATAACCAGAATTGGTTTCCGACTACGGTGCCACCCAAGGATTCTGAAAAGTCCATTTGTGGAGATGGCCACCTGGACTCCCGTTAAGAAGACATGCTGTCAACCTCTAGATCCCTCACATGCCTGCACTTTTCGGCTTGCTGCTGCTGCAATCCACGCGTTTTAGATCTGCATAACTCCACCTCTTTTAGCACAGTACCCTCAACCCCCGGCTGTTCCCACCCGCCTCAACACCGTTGGAAGGGAGGAGAACCAATTAAGGCGGGGGGGGGGGTGGAACGAGCAGCTGTCTACCCTTAGCAGGAGGGTTGCTGATTAATTACCTCTCCTGCTGCTGCTGCTGCTGGCTGTACAGCAGCAGACTGAAGGTGGCTGCTGCTGTGCGCAGGTATATAAAGGCTCAGAGCCTATTATGACACGCGCAGCCAGCGTTCCATTGCCACATTCCGTCTACTGCAGGCGGGATACCTGGATGGCTGAATGTCACTGAGAAGCTCACAGAGACCGCCATAGGCAACAGTTTAAAAGAATGCCACAGACTAATCAACCAAACTTTTTGGGTTGGTTTCTCTTTTATAGTCTGCAGGCATTAAATGAAAGAAGTCAGTGTTCCAGCAGAGGGAGACAACGTTTCAGAAAAGGCATTGTAGCAAACCAAAAAAGAAATTTTAAGCGCAGCAGAGTAACCAGCTCACATACCTGTTAGCTCAGGTGAGTTTAAAAGGCTGCTGTTGATAACAAGGGCATTTGCTAAATAGATGGTGTGTGTGCAACAATATACTGAAAGGTCAATTATATTGTGCAGCTTATCTCACCACCTGTAGTTATTTAGGTGAAAGCTCCAAAATGCTTGCCTAATATGTCTGTTTATCCAAAAGGAAGTATAGAGGGAGAGCTAGATAGATAGCATTGCATTACATTACATTACATGGCAATGCAATGCACAGTTGCTGAAGTTGAACCAAAATGAGCTTGTCATCTGGCTTCTGCAACTTTTAACATGAAAAATCCAATGAGGAGAAGAAAAGCAAAGCCAAAGAGTCCATCCCAAAATCTGACAAACAAGCAAAATGAACAAAAAGCATTGAATTCAATTCTTTCTGATTTTAGAAACTGCATTAAAGAAGGGGTGCACCGGTCCTGGAGATACTGCAATACCAGGTCAATGCGTGGAGTGGACAGAGCAAGCTCTTTTTCCATCTCCCTGTTCTAAAAATCCATTTAATATATGGTCCCCAGATAGGGGACGTATCAGATATTAAACTGATAAGAACAGATACTACACTTGATCTTAGCCAAAAGGCCGAGAAGCGATAACCAGAATTGGTTTCCGACTACGGTGCCACCCAAGGATTCTGAAAAGTCCATTTGTGGAGATGGCCACCTGGACTCCCGTTAAGAAGACATGCTGTCAACCTCTAGATCCCTCACTTGCCTGCACTTTTCGGCTTGCTGCTGCTGCAATCCACGCGTTTTAGATCTGCATAACTCCACCTCTTTTAGCACAGTTCCCTCAACCCCCGGCTGTTCCCACCCGCCTCAACACCGTTGGAAGGGAGGAGAACCAATTAAGGCGGGGGGGGGGTGGAAAGAGCAGCTGTCTACCCTTAGCAGGAGGGTTGCTGATTAATTACCTCTCCTGCTGCTGCTGCTGCTGGCTGTCCAGCAGCAGACTGAAGGTGGCTGCTGCTGTGCGCAGGTATATAAAGGCTCAGAGCCTATTATGACACGCGCAGCCAGCGTTCCATTGCCACATTCCGTCTACTGCAGGCGGGATACCTGGATGGCTGAATGTCACTGAGAAGCTCACAGAGACCGCCATAAGCAACAGTTTAAAAGAATGCCACAGACTAATCAACCAAACTTTTTGGGTTGGTTTCTCTTTTATAGTCTGCAGGCATTAAATGAAAGAAGTCAGTGTTCCAGCAGAGGGAGACAACGTTTCAGAAAAGGCATTGTAGCAAACCAAAAAAGAAATTTTAAGCGCAGCAGAGTAACCAGCTCACATACCTGTTAGCTCAGGTGAGTTTAAAAGGCTGCTGTTGATAACAAGGGCATTTGCTAAATAGATGGTGTGTGTGCAACAATATACTGAAAGGTCAATTATATTGTGCAGCTTATCTCACCACCTGTAGTTATTTAGGTGAAAGCTCCAAAATGCTTGCCTAATATGTCTGTTTATCCAAAAGGAAGTATAGAGGGAGAGCTAGATAGATAGCATTGCATTACATTACATTACATGGCAATGCAATGCACAGTTGCTGAAGTTGAACCAAAATGAGCTTGTCATCTGGCTTCTGCAACTTTTAACATGAAAAATCCAATGAGGAGAAGAAAAGAAAAGCCAAAGAGTCCATCCCAAAATCCGACAAACAAGCAAAATGAACAAAAAGCATTGAATTCAATTCTTTCTGATTTTAGAAACTGCATTAAAGAAGGGGTGCACCGGTCCTGGAGATACTGCAATACCAGGTCAATGCGTGGAGTGGACAGAGCAAGCTCTTTTTCCATCTCCCTGTTCTAAAAATCCATTTAATATATGGTCCCCAGATAGGGGACGTATCAGATATTAAACTGATAAGAACAGATACTACACTTGATCTTAGCCAAAAGGCCGAGAAGCGATAACCAGAATTGGTTTCCGACTACGGTGCCACCCAAGGATTCTGAAAAGTCCATTTGTGGAGATGGCCACCTGGACTCCCGTTAAGAAGACATGCTGTCAACCTCTAGATCCCTCACTTGCCTGCACTTTTCGGCTTGCTGCTGCTGCAATCCACGCGTTTTAGATCTGCATAACTCCACCTCTTTTAGCACAGTTCCCTCAACCCCCGGCTGTTCCCACCCGCCTCAACACCGTTGGAAGGGAGGAGAACCAATTAAGGCGGGGGGGGGGTGGAAAGAGCAGCTGTCTACCCTTAGCAGGAGGGTTGCTGATTAATTACCTCTCCTGCTGCTGCTGCTGCTGGCTGTCCAGCAGCAGACTGAAGGTGGCTGCTGCTGTGCGCAGGTATATAAAGGCTCAGAGCCTATTATGACACGCGCAGCCAGCGTTCCATTGCCACATTCCGTCTACTGCAGGCGGGATACCTGGATGGCTGAATGTCACTGAGAAGCTCACAGAGACCGCCATAAGCAACAGTTTAAAAGAATGCCACAGACTAATCAACCAAACTTTTTGGGTTGGTTTCTCTTTTATAGTCTGCAGGCATTAAATGAAAGAAGTCAGTGTTCCAGCAGAGGGAGACAACGTTTCAGAAAAGGCATTGTAGCAAACCAAAAAAGAAATTTTAAGCGCAGCAGAGTAACCAGCTCACATACCTGTTAGCTCAGGTGAGTTTAAAAGGCTGCTGTTGATAACAAGGGCATTTGCTAAATAGATGGTGTGTGTGCAACAATATACTGAAAGGTCAATTATATTGTGCAGCTTATCTCACCACCTGTAGTTATTTAGGTGAAAGCTCCAAAATGCTTGCCTAATATGTCTGTTTATCCAAAAGGAAGTATAGAGGGAGAGCTAGATAGATAGCATTGCATTACATTACATTACATGGCAATGCAATGCACAGTTGCTGAAGTTGAACCAAAATGAGCTTGTCATCTGGCTTCTGCAACTTTTAACATGAAAAATCCAATGAGGCGAAGAAAAGCAAAGCCAAAGAGTCCATCCCAAAATCCGACAAACAAGCAAAATGAACAAAAAGCATTGAATTCAATTCTTTCTGATTTTAGAAACTGCATTAAAGAAGGGGTGCACCGGTCCTGGAGATACTGCAATACCAGGTCAATGCGTGGAGTGGACAGAGCAAGCTCTTTTTCCATCTCCCTGTTCTAAAAATCCATTTAATATATGGTCCCCAGATAGGGGACGTATCAGATATTAAACTGATAAGAACAGATACTACACTTGATCTTAGCCAAAAGGCCGAGAAGCGATAACCAGAATTGGTTTCCGACTACGGTGCCACCCAAGGATTCTGAAAAGTCCATTTGTGGAGATGGCCACCTGGACTCCCGTTAAGAAGACATGCTGTCAACCTCTAGATCCCTCACATGCCTGCACTTTTCGGCTTGCTGCTGCTGCAATCCACGCGTTTTAGATCTGCATAACTCCACCTCTTTTAGCACAGTACCCTCAACCCCCGGCTGTTCCCACCCGCCTCAACACCGTTGGAAGGGAGGAGAACCAATTAAGGCGGGGGGGGGGTGGAACGAGCAGCTGTCTACCCTTAGCAGGAGGGTTGCTGATTAATTACCTCTCCTGCTGCTGCTGCCGCTGGCTGTCCAGCAGCAGACTGAAGGTGGCTGCTGCTGTGCGCAGGTATATAAAGGCTCAGAGCCTATTATGACACGCGCAGCAAGCGTTCCATTGCCACATTCCGTCTACTGCAGGCGGGATACCTGGATGGCTGAATGTCACTGAGAAGCTCACAGAGACCGCCATAAGCAACAGTTTAAAAGAATGCCACAGACTAATCAACCAAACTTTTTGGGTTGGTTTCTCTTTTATAGTCTGCAGGCATTAAATGAAAGAAGTCAGTGTTCCAGCAGAGGGAGACAACGTTTCAGAAAAGGCATTGTAGCAAACCAAAAAAGAAATTTTAAGCGCAGCAGAGTAACCAGCTCACATACCTGTTAGCTCAGGTGAGTTTAAAAGGCTGCTGTTGATAACAAGGGCATTTGCTAAATAGATGGTGTGTGTGCAACAATATACTGAAAGGTCAATTATATTGTGCAGCTTATCTCACCACCTGTAGTTATTTAGGTGAAAGCTCCAAAATGCTTGCCTAATATGTCTGTTTATCCAAAAGGAAGTATAGAGGGAGAGCTAGATAGATAGCATTGCATTACATTACATTACATGGCAATGCAATGCACAGTTGCTGAAGTTGAACCAAAATGAGCTTGTCATCTGGCTTCTGCAACTTTTAACATGAAAAATCCAATGAGGAGAAGAAAAGCAAAGCCAAAGAGTCCATCCCAAAATCCGACAAACAAGCAAAATGAACAAAAAGCATTGAATTCAATTCTTTCTGATTTTAGAAACTGCATTAAAGAAGGGGTGCACCGGTCCTGGAGATACTGCAATACCAGGTCAATGCGTGGAGTGGACAGAGCAAGCTCTTTTTCCATCTCCCTGTTCTAAAAATCCATTTAATATATGGTCCCCAGATAGGGGACGTATCAGATATTAAACTGATAAGAACAGATACTACACTTGATCTTAGCCAAAAGGCCGAGAAGCGATAACCAGAATTGGTTTCCGACTACGGTGCCACCCAAGGATTCTGAAAAGTCCATTTGTGGAGATGGCCACCTGGACTCCCGTTAAGAAGACATGCTGTCAACCTCTAGATCCCTCACATGCCTGCACTTTTCGGCTTGCTGCTGCTGCAATCCACGCGTTTTAGATCTGCATAACTCCACCTCTTTTAGCACAGTACCCTCAACCCCCGGCTGTTCCCACCCGCCTCAACACCGTTGGAAGGGAGGAGAACCAATTAAGGCGGGGGGGGGGGGGGGTGGAACGAGCAGCTGTCTACCCTTAGCAGGAGGGTTGCTGATTAATTACCTCTCCTGCTGCTGCTGCTGCTGGCTGTCCAGCAGCAGACTGAAGGTGGCTGCTGCTGTGCGCAGGTATATAAAGGCTCAGAGCCTATTATGACACGCGCAGCCAGCGTTCCATTGCCACATTCCGTCTACTGCAGGCGGGATACCTGGATGGCTGAATGTCACTGAGAAGCTCACAGAGACCGCCATAAGCAACAGTTTAAAAGAATGCCACAGACTAATCAACCAAACTTTTTGGGTTGGTTTCTCTTTTATAGTCTGCAGGCATTAAATGAAAGAAGTCAGTGTTCCAGCAGAGGGAGACAACGTTTCAGAAAAGGCATTGTAGCAAACCAAAAAAGAAATTTTAAGCGCAGCAGAGTAACCAGCTCACATACCTGTTAGCTCAGGTGAGTTTAAAAGGCTGCTGTTGATAACAAGGGCATTTGCTAAATAGATGGTGTGTGTGCAACAATATACTGAAAGGTCAATTATATTGTGCAGCTTATCTCACCACCTGTAGTTATTTAGGTGAAAGCTCCACTAATGCTTGCCTAATATGTCTGTTTATCCAAAAGGAAGTATAGAGGGAGAGCTAGATAGATAGCATTGCATTACATTACATTACATGGCAATGCAATGCACAGTTGCTGAAGTTGAACCAAAATGAGCTTGTCATCTGGCTTCTGCAACTTTTAACATGAAAAATCCAATGAGGAGAAGAAAAGCAAAGCCAAAGAGTCCATCCCAAAATCCGACAAACAAGCAAAATGAACAAAAAACATTGAATTCAATTCTTTCTGATTTTAGAAACTGCATTAAAGAAGGGGTGCACCGGTCCTGGAGATACTGCAATACCAGGTCAATGCGTGGAGTGGACAGAGCAAGCTCTTTTTCCATCTCCCTGTTCTAAAAATCCATTTAATATATGGTCCCCAGATAGGGGACGTATCAGATATTAAACTGATAAGAACAGATACTACACTTGATCTTAGCCAAAAGGCCGAGAAGCGATAACCAGAATTGGTTTCCGACTACGGTGCCACCCAAGGATTCTGAAAAGTCCATTTGTGGAGATGGCCACCTGGACTCCCGTTAAGAAGACATGCTGTCAACCTCTAGATCCCTCACATGCCTGCACTTTTCGGCTTGCTGCTGCTGCAATCCACGCGTTTTAGATCTGCATAACTCCACCTCTTTTAGCACAGTACCCTCAACCCCCGGCTGTTCCCACCCGCCTCAACACCGTTGGAAGGGAGGAGAACCAATTAAGGCGGGGGGGGGGGGGGGGTGGAACGAGCAGCTGTCTACCCTTAGCAGGAGGGTTGCTGATTAATTACCTCTCCTGCTGCTGCTGGCTGTCCAGCAGCAGACTGAAGGTGGCTGCTGCTGTGCGCAGGTATATAAAGGCTCAGAGCCTATTATGACACGCGCAGCCAGCGTTCCATTGCCACATTCCGTCTACTGCAGGCGGGATACCTGGATGGCTGAATGTCACTGAGAAGCTCACAGAGACCGCCATAAGCAACAGTTTAAAAGAATGCCACAGACTAATCAACCAAACTTTTTGGGTTGGTTTCTCTTTTATAGTCTGCAGGCATTAAATGAAAGAAGTCAGTGTTCCAGCAGAGGGAGACAACGTTTCAGAAAAGGCATTGTAGCAAACCAAAAAAGAAATTTTAAGCGCAGCAGAGTAACCAGCTCACATACCTGTTAGCTCAGGTGAGTTTAAAAGGCTGCTGTTGATAACAAGGGCATTTGCTAAATAGATGGTGTGTGTGCAACAATATACTGAAAGGTCAATTATATTGTGCAGCTTATCTCACCACCTGTAGTTATTTAGGTGAAAGCTCCAAAATGCTTGCCTAATATGTCTGTTTATCCAAAAGGAAGTATAGAGAGAGAGCTAGATAGATAGCATTGCATTACATTACATTACATGGCAATGCAATGCACAGTTGCTGAAGTTGAACCAAAATGAGCTTGTCATCTGGCTTCTGCAACTTTTAACATGAAAAATCCAATGAGGAGAAGAAAAGCAAAGCCAAAGAGTCCATCCCAAAATCCGACAAACAAGCAAAATGAACAAAAAGCATTGAATTCAATTCTTTCTGATTTTAGAAACTGCATTAAAGAAGGGGTGCACCGGTCCTGGAGATACTGCAATACCAGGTCAATGCGTGGAGTGGACAGAGCAAGCTCTTTTTCCATCTCCCTGTTCTAAAAATCCATTTAATATATGGTCCCCAGATAGGGGACGTATCAGATATTAAACTGATAAGAACAGATACTACACTTGATCTTAGCCAAAAGGCCGAGAAGCGATAACCAGAATTGGTTTCCGACTACGGTGCCACCCAAGGATTCTGAAAAGTCCATTTGTGGAGATGGCCACCTGGACTCCCGTTAAGAAGACATGCTGTCAACCTCTAGATCCCTCACATGCCTGCACTTTTCGGCTTGCTGCTGCTGCAATCCACGCGTTTTAGATCTGCATAACTCCACCTCTTTTAGCACAGTACCCTCAACCCCCGGCTGTTCCCACCCGCCTCAACACCGTTGGAAGGGAGGAGAACCAATTAAGGCGGGGGGGGGGTGGAACGAGCAGCTGTCTACCCTTAGCAGGAGGGTTGCTGATTAATTACCTCTCCTGCTGCTGCTGCTGCTGGCTGTCCAGCAGCAGACTGAAGGTGGCTGCTGCTGTGCGCAGGTATATAAAGGCTCAGAGCCTATTATGACACGCCCAGCCAGCGTTCCATTGCCACATTCCGTCTACTGCAGGCGGGATACCTGGATGGCTGAATGTCACTGAGAAGCTCACAGAGACCGCCATAAGCAACAGTTTAAAAGAATGCCACAGACTAATCAACCAAACTTTTTGGGTTGGTTTCTCTTTTATAGTCTGCAGGCATTAAATGAAAGAAGTCAGTGTTCCAGCAGAGGGAGACAACGTTTCAGAAAAGGCATTGTAGCAAACCAAAAAAGAAATTTTAAGCGCAGCAGAGTAACCAGCTCACATACCTGTTAGCTCAGGTGAGTTTAAAAGGCTGCTGTTGATAACAAGGGCATTTGCTAAATAGATGGTGTGTGTGCAACAATATACTGAAAGGTCAATTATATTGTGCAGCTTATCTCACCACCTGTAGTTATTTAGGTGAAAGCTCCAAAATGCTTGCCTAATATGTCTGTTTATCCAAAAGGAAGTATAGAGGGAGAGCTAGATAGATAGCATTGCATTACATTACATTACATGGCAATGCAATGCACAGTTGCTGAAGTTGAACCAAAATGAGCTTGTCATCTGGCTTCTGCAACTTTTAACATGAAAAATCCAATGAGGAGAAGAAAAGCAAAGCCAAAGAGTCCATCCCAAAATCCGACAAACAAGCAAAATGAACAAAAAGCATTGAATTCAATTCTTTCTGATTTTAGAAACTGCATTAAAGAAGGGGTGCACCGGTCCTGGAGATACTGCAATACCAGGTCAATGCGTGGAGTGGACAGAGCAAGCTCTTTTTCCATCTCCCTGTTCTAAAAATCCATTTAATATATGGTCCCCAGATAGGGGACGTATCAGATATTAAACTGATAAGAACAGATACTACACTTGATCTTAGCCAAAAGGCCGAGAAGCGATAACCAGAATTGGTTTCCGACTACGGTGCCACCCAAGGATTCTGAAAAGTCCATTTGTGGAGATGGCCACCTGGACTCCCGTTAAGAAGACATGCTGTCAACCTCTAGATCCCTCACATGCCTGCACTTTTCGGCTTGCTGCTGCTGCAATCCACGCGTTTTAGATCTGCATAACTCCACCTCTTTTAGCACAGTACCCTCAACCCCCGGCTGTTCCCACCCGCCTCAACACCGTTGGAAGGGAGGAGAACCAATTAAGGCGGGGGGGGGGTGGAACGAGCAGCTGTCTACCCTTAGCAGGAGGGTTGCTGATTAATTACCTCTCCTGCTGCTGCTGCTGCTGGCTGTCCAGCAGCAGACTGAAGGTGGCTGCTGCTGTGCGCAGGTATATAAAGGCTCAGAGCCTATTATGACACGCGCAGCCAGCGTTCCATTGCCACATTCCGTCTACTGCAGGCGGGATACCTGGATGGCTGAATGTCACTGAGAAGCTCACAGAGACCGCCATAAGCAACAGTTTAAAAGAATGCCACAGACTAATCAACCAAACTTTTTGGGTTGGTTTCTCTTTTATAGTCTGCAGGCATTAAATGAAAGAAGTCAGTGTTCCAGCAGAGGGAGACAACGTTTCAGAAAAGGCATTGTAGCAAACCAAAAAAGAAATTTTAAGCGCAGCAGAGTAACCAGCTCACATACCTGTTAGCTCAGGTGAGTTTAAAAGGCTGCTGTTGATAACAAGGGCATTTGCTAAATAGATGGTGTGTGTGCAACAATATACTGAAAGGTCAATTATATTGTGCAGCTTATCTCACCACCTGTAGTTATTTAGGTGAAAGCTCCAAAATGCTTGCCTAATATGTCTGTTTATCCAAAAGGAAGTATAGAGGGAGAGCTAGATAGATAGCATTGCATTACATTACATTACATGGCAATGCAATGCACAGTTGCTGAAGTTGAACCAAAATGAGCTTGTCATCTGGCTTCTGCAACTTTTAACATGAAAAATCCAATGAGGAGAAGAAAAGCAAAGCCAAAGAGTCCATCCCAAAATCCGACAAACAAGCAAAATGAACAAAAAGCATTGAATTCAATTCTTTCTGATTTTAGAAACTGCATTAAAGAAGGGGTGCACCGGTCCTGGAGATACTGCAATACCAGGTCAATGCGTGGAGTGGACAGAGCAAGCTCTTTTTCCATCTCCCTGTTCTAAAAATCCATTTAATATATGGTCCCCAGATAGGGGACGTATCAGATATTAAACTGATAAGAACAGATACTACACTTGATCTTAGCCAAAAGGCCGAGAAGCGATAACCAGAATTGGTTTCCGACTACGGTGCCACCCAAGGATTCTGAAAAGTCCATTTGTGGAGATGGCCACCTGGACTCCCGTTAAGAAGACATGCTGTCAACCTCTAGATCCCTCACATGCCTGCACTTTTCGGCTTGCTGCTGCTGCAATCCACGCGTTTTAGATCTGTATAACTCCATCTCTTTTAGCACAGTACCCTCAACCCCCGGCTGTTCCCACCCGCCTCAACACCGTTGGAAGGGAGGAGAACCAATTAAGGCGGGGGGGGGTGGAACGAGCAGCTGTCTACCCTTAGCAGGAGGGTTGCTGATTAATTACCTCTCCTGCTGCTGCTGCTGCTGGCTGTCCAGCAGCAGACTGAAGGTGGCTGCTGCTGTGCGCAGGTATATAAAGGCTCAGAGCCTATTATGACACGCGCAGCCAGCGTTCCATTGCCACATTCCATCTACTGCAGGCGGGATACCTGGATGGCTGAATGTCACTGAGAAGCTCACAGAGACCGCCATAAGCAACAGTTTAAAAGAATGCCACAGACTAATCAACCAAACTTTTTGGGTTGGTTTCTCTTTTATAGTCTGCAGGCATTAAATGAAAGAAGTCAGTGTTCCAGCAGAGGGAGACAACGTTTCAGAAAAGGCATTGTAGCAAACCAAAAAATAAATTTTAAGCGCAGCAGAGTAACCAGCTCACATACCTGTTAGCTCAGGTGAGTTTAAAAGGCTGCTGTTGATAACAAGGGCATTTGCTAAATAGATGGTGTGTGTGCAACAATATACTGAAAGGTCAATTATATTGTGCAGCTTATCTCACCACCTGTAGTTATTTAGGTGAAAGCTCCAAAATGCTTGCCTAATATGTCTGTTTATCCAAAAGGAAGTATAGAGGGAGAGCTAGATAGATAGCATTGCATTACATTACATTACATGGCAATGCAATGCACAGTTGCTGAAGTTGAACCAAAATGAGCTTGTCATCTGGCTTCTGCAACTTTTAACATGAAAAATCCAATGAGGAGAAGAAAAGCAAAGCCAAAGAGTCCATCCCAAAATCCGACAAACAAGCAAAATGAACAAAAAGCATTGAATTCAATTCTTTCTGATTTTAGAAACTGCATTAAAGAAGGGGTGCACCGGTCCTGGAGATACTGCAATACCAGGTCAATGCGTGGAGTGGACAGAGCAAGCTCTTTTTCCATCTCCCTGTTCTAAAAATCCATTTAATATATGGTCCCCAGATAGGGGACGTATCAGATATTAAACTGATAAGAACAGATACTACACTTGATCTTAGCCAAAAGGCCGAGAAGCGATAACCAGAATTGGTTTCCGACTACGGTGCCACCCAAGGATTCTGAAAAGTCCATTTGTGGAGATGGCCACCTGGACTCCCGTTAAGAAGACATGCTGTCAACCTCTAGATCCCTCACATGCCTGCACTTTTCGGCTTGCTGCTGCTGCAATCCACGCGTTTTAGATCTGCATAACTCCACCTCTTTTAGCACAGTACCCTCAACCCCCGGCTGTTCCCACCCGCCTCAACACCGTTGGAAGGGAGGAGAACCAATTAAGGCGGGGGGGGGGGGTGGAACGAGCAGCTGTCTACCCTTAGCAGGAGGGTTGCTGATTAATTACCTCTCCTGCTGCTGCTGCTGCTGGCTGTCCAGCAGCAGACTGAAGGTGGCTGCTGCTGTGCGCAGGTATATAAAGGCTCAGAGCCTATTATGACACGCGCAGCCAGCGTTCCATTGCCACATTCCGTCTACTGCAGGCGGGATACCTGGATGGCTGAATGTCACTGAGAAGCTCACAGAGACCGCCATAAGCAACAGTTTAAAAGAATGCCACAGACTAATCAACCAAACTTTTTGGGTTGGTTTCTCTTTTATAGTCTGCAGGCATTAAATGAAAGAAGTCAGTGTTCCAGCAGAGGGAGACAACGTTTCAGAAAAGGCATTGTAGCAAACCAAAAAATAAATTTTAAGCGCAGCAGAGTAACCAGCTCACATACCTGTTAGCTCAGGTGAGTTTAAAAGGCTGCTGTTGATAACAAGGGCATTTGCTAAATAGATGGTGTGTGTGCAACAATATACTGAAAGGTCAATTATATTGTGCAGCTTATCTCACCACCTGTAGTTATTTAGGTGAAAGCTCCAAAATGCTTGCCTAATATGTCTGTTTATCCAAAAGGAAGTATAGAGGGAGAGCTAGATAGATAGCATTGCATTACATTACATTACATGGCAATGCAATGCACAGTTGCTGAAGTTGAACCAAAATGAGCTTGTCATCTGGCTTCTGCAACTTTTAACATGAAAAATCCAATGAGGAGAAGAAAAGCAAAGCCAAAGAGTCCATACCAAAATCCGACAAACAAGCAAAATGAACAAAAAGCATTGAATTCAATTCTTTCTGATTTTAGAAACTGCATTAAAGAAGGGGTGCACCGGTCCTGGAGATACTGCAATACCAGGTCAATGCGTGGAGTGGACAGAGCAAGCTCTTTTTCCATCTCCCTGTTCTAAAAATCCATTTAATATATGGTCCCCAGATAGGGGACGTATCAGATATTAAACTGATAAGAACAGATACTACACTTGATCTTAGCCAAAAGGCCGAGAAGCGATAACCAGAATTGGTTTCCGACTACGGTGCCACCCAAGGATTCTGAAAAGTCCATTTGTGGAGATGGCCACCTGGACTCCCGTTAAGAAGACATGCTGTCAACCTCTAGATCCCTCACATGCCTGCACTTTTCGGCTTGCTGCTGCTGCAATCCACGCGTTTTAGATCTGCATAACTCCACCTCTTTTAGCACAGTACCCTCAACCCCCGGCTGTTCCCACCCGCCTCAACACCGTTGGAATTGAGGAGAACCAATTAAGGCGGGGGGGGGGGTGGAACGAGCAGCTGTCTACCCTTAGCAGGAGGGTTGCTGATTAATTACCTCTCCTGCTGCTGCTGCTGCTGGCTGGCCAGCAGCAGACTGAAGGTGGCTGCTGCTGTGCGCAGGTATATAAAGGCTCAGAGCCTATTATGACACGCGCAGCCAGCGTTCCATTGCCACATTCCGTCTACTGCAGGCGGGATACCTGGATGGCTGAATGTCACTGAGAAGCTCACAGAGACCGCCATAAGCAACAGTTTAAAAGAATGCCACAGACTAATCAACCAAACTTTTTGGGTTGGTTTCTCTTTTATAGTCTGCAGGCATTAAATGAAAGAAGTCAGTGTTCCAGCAGAGGGAGACAACGTTTCAGAAAAGGCATTGTAGCAAACCAAAAAAGAAATTTTAAGCGCAGCAGAGTAACCAGCTCACATACCTGTTAGCTCAGGTGAGTTTAAAAGGCTGCTGTTGATAACAAGGGCATTTGCTAAATAGATGGTGTGTGTGCAACAATATACTGAAAGGTCAATTATATTGTGCAGCTTATCTCACCACCTGTAGTTATTTAGGTGAAAGCTCCAAAATGCTTGCCTAATATGTCTGTTTATCCAAAAGGAAGTATAGAGGGAAAGCTAGATAGATAGCATTGCATTACATTACATTACATGGCAATGCAATGCACAGTTGCTGAAGTTGAACCAAAATGAGCTTGTCATCTGGCTTCTGCAACTTTTAACATGAAAAATCCAATGAGGAGAAGAAAAGCAAAGCCAAAGAGTCCATCCCAAAATCCGACAAACAAGCAAAATGAACAAAAAGCATTGAATTCAATTCTTTCTGATTTTAGAAACTGCATTAAAGAAGGGGTGCACCGGTCCTGGAGATACTGCAATACCAGGTCAATGCGTGGAGTGGACAGAGCAAGCTCTTTTTCCATCTCCCTGTTCTAAAAATCCATTTAATATATGGTCCCCAGATAGGGGACGTATCAGATATTAAACTGATAAGAACAGATACTACACTTGATCTTAGCCAAAAGGCCGAGAAGCGATAACCAGAATTGGTTTCCGACTACGGTGCCACCCAAGGATTCTGAAAAGTCCATTTGTGGAGATGGCCACCTGGACTCCCGTTAAGAAGACATGCTGTCAACCTCTAGATCCCTCACATGCCTGCACTTTTCGGCTTGCTGCTGCTGCAATCCACGCGTTTTAGATCTGCATAACTCCACCTCTTTTAGCACAGTACCCTCAACCCCCGGCTGTTCCCACCCGCCTCAACACCGTTGGAAGGGAGGAAAACCAATTAAGGCGGGGGGGGGGTGGAACGAGCAGCTGTCTACCCTTAGCAGGAGGGTTGCTGATTAATTACCTCTCCTGCTGCTGCTGCTGCTGGCTGTCCAGCAGCAGACTGAAGGTGGCTGCTGCTGTGCGCAGGTATATAAAGGCTCAGAGCCTATTATGACACGCGCAGCCAGCGTTCCATTGCCACATTCCGTCTACTGCAGGCGGGATACCTGGATGGCTGAATGTCACTGAGAAGCTCACAGAGACCGCCATAAGCAACAGTTTAAAAGAATGCCACAGACTAATCAACCAAACTTTTTGGGTTGGTTTCTCTTTTATAGTCTGCAGGCATTAAATGAAAGAAGTCAGTGTTCCAGCAGAGGGAGACAACGTTTCAGAAAAGGCATTGTAGCAAACCAAAAAAGAAATTTTAAGCGCAGCAGAGTAACCAGCTCACATACCTGTTAGCTCAGGTGAGTTTAAAAGGCTGCTGTTGATAACAAGGGCATTTGCTAAATAGATGGTGTGTGTGCAACAATATACTGAAAGGTCAATTATATTGTGCAGCTTATCTCACCACCTGTAGTTATTTAGGTGAAAGCTCCAAAATGCTTGCCTAATATGTCTGTTTATCCAAAAGGAAGTATAGAGGGAGAGCTAGATAGATAGCATTGCATTACATTACATTACATGGCAATGCAATGCACAGTTGCTGAAGTTGAACCAAAATGAGCTTGTCATCTGGCTTCTGCAACTTTTAACATGAAAAATCCAATGAGGAGAAGAAAAGCAAAGCCAAAGAGTCCATCCCAAAATTCGACAAACAAGCAAAATGAACAAAAAGCATTGAATTCAATTCTTTCTGATTTTAGAAACTGCATTAAAGAAGGGGTGCACCGGTCCTGGAGATACTGCAATACCAGGTCAATGCGTGGAGTGGACAGAGCAAGCTCTTTTTCCATCTCCCTGTTCTAAAAATCCATTTAATATATGGTCCCCAGATAGGGGACGTATCAGATATTAAACTGATAAGAACAGATACTACACTTGATCTTAGCCAAAAGGCCGAGAAGCGATAACCAGAATTGGTTTCCGACTACGGTGCCACCCAAGGATTCTGAAAAGTCCATTTGTGGAGATGGCCACCTGGACTCCCGTTAAGAAGACATGCTGTCAACCTCTAGATCCCTCACATGCCTGCACTTTTCGGCTTGCTGCTGCTGCAATCCACGCGTTTTAGATCTGCATAACTCCACCTCTTTTAGCACAGTACCCTCAACCCCCGGCTGTTCCCACCCGCCTCAACACCGTTGGAAGGGAGGAGAACCAATTAAGGCGGGGGGGGGGTGGAACGAGCAGCTGTCTACCCTTAGCAGGAGGGTTGCTGATTAATTACCTCTCCTGCTGCTGCTGCTGCTGGCTGTCCAGCAGCAGACTGAAGGTGGCTGCTGCTGTGCGCAGGTATATAAAGGCTCAGAGCCTATTATGACACGCGCAGCCAGCGTTCCATTGCCACATTCCGTCTACTGCAGGCGGGATACCTGGATGGCTGAATGTCACTGAGAAGCTCACAGAGACCGCCATAAGCAACAGTTTAAAAGAATGCCACAGACTAATCAACCAAACTTTTTGGGTTGGTTTCTCTTTTATAGTCTGCAGGCATTAAATGAAAGAAGTCAGTGTTCCAGCAGAGGGAGACAACGTTTCAGAAAAGGCATTGTAGCAAACCAAAAAAGAAATTTTAAGCGCAGCAGAGTAACCAGCTCACATACCTGTTAGCTCAGGTGAGTTTAAAAGGCTGCTGTTGATAACAAGGGCATTTGCTAAATAGATGGTGTGTGTGCAACAATATACTGAAAGGTCAATTATATTGTGCAGCTTATCTCACCACCTGTAGTTATTTAGGTGAAAGCTCCAAAATGCTTGCCTAATATGTCTGTTTATCCAAAAGGAAGTATAGAGGGAGAGCTAGATAGATAGCATTGCATTACATTACATTACATGGCAATGCAATGCACAGTTGCTGAAGTTGAACCAAAATGAGCTTGTCATCTGGCTTCTGCAACTTTTAACATGAAAAACCAATGAGGAGAAGAAAAGCAAAGCCAAAGAGTCCATACCAAAATCCGACAAACAAGCAAAATGAACAAAAAGCATTGAATTCAATTCTTTCTGATTTTAGAAACTGCATTAAAGAAGGGGTGCACCGGTCCTGGAGATACTGCAATACCAGGTCAATGCGTGGAGTGGACAGAGCAAGCTCTTTTTCCATCTCCCTGTTCTAAAAATCCATTTAATATATGGTCCCCAGATAGGGGACGTATCAGATATTAAACTGATAAGAACAGATACTACACTTGATCTTAGCCAAAAGGCCGAGAAGCGATAACCAGAATTGGTTTCCGACTACGGTGCCACCCAAGGATTCTGAAAAGTCCATTTGTGGAGATGGCCACCTGGACTCCCGTTAAGAAGACATGCTGTCAACCTCTAGATCCCTCACATGCCTGCACTTTTCGGCTTGCTGCTGCTGCAATCCACGCGTTTTAGATCTGCATAACTCCACCTCTTTTAGCACAGTACCCTCAACCCCCGGCTGTTCCCACCCGCCTCAACACCGTTGGAAGGGAGGAGAACCAATTAAGGCGGGGGGGGGGGGTGGAACGAGCAGCTGTCTACCCTTAGCAGGAGGGTTGCTGATTAATTACCTCTCCTGCTGCTGCTGCTGGCTGTCCAGCAGCAGACTGAAGGTGGCTGCTGCTGTGCGCAGGTATATAAAGGCTCAGAGCCTATTATGACACGCGCAGCCAGCGTTCCATTGCCACATTCCGTCTACTGCAGGCGGGATACCTGGATGGCTGAATGTCACTGAGAAGCTCACAGAGACCGCCATAAGCAACAGTTTAAAAGAATGCCACAGACTAATCAACCAAACTTTTTGGGTTGGTTTCTCTTTTATAGTCTGCAGGCATTAAATGAAAGAAGTCAGTGTTCCAGCAGAGGGAGACAACGTTTCAGAAAAGGCATTGTAGCAAACCAAAAAAGAAATTTTAAGCGCAGCAGAGTAACCAGCTCACATACCTGTTAGCTCAGGTGAGTTTAAAAGGCTGCTGTTGATAACAAGGGCATTTGCTAAATAGATGGTGTGTGTGCAACAATATACTGAAAGGTCAATTATATTGTGCAGCTTATCTCACCACCTGTAGTTATTTAGGTGAAAGCTCCAAAATGCTTGCCTAATATGTCTGTTTATCCAAAAGGAAGTATAGAGGGAGAGCTAGATAGATAGCATTGCATTACATTACATTACATGGCAATGCAATGCACAGTTGCTGAAGTTGAACCAAAATGAGCTTGTCATCTGGCTTCTGCAACTTTTAACATGAAAAATCCAATGAGGAGAAGAAAAGCAAAGCCAAAGAGTCCATCCCAAAATCCGACAAACAAGCAAAATGAACAAAAAGCATTGAATTCAATTCTTTCTGATTTTAGAAACTGCATTAAAGAAGGGGTGCACCGGTCCTGGAGATACTGCAATACCAGGTCAATGCGTGGAGTGGACAGAGCAAGCTCTTTTTCCATCTCCCTGTTCTAAAAATCCATTTAATATATGGTCCCCAGATAGGGGACGTATCAGATATTAAACTGATAAGAACAGATACTACACTTGATCTTAGCCAAAAGGCCGAGAAGCGATAACCAGAATTGGTTTCCGACTACGGTGCCACCCAAGGATTCTGAAAAGTCCATTTGTGGAGATGGCCACCTGGACTCCCGTTAAGAAGACATGCTGTCAACCTCTAGATCCCTCACATGCCTGCACTTTTCGGCTTGCTGCTGCTGCAATCCACGCGTTTTAGATCTGCATAACTCCACCTCTTTTAGCACAGTACCCTCAACCCCCGGCTGTTCCCACCCGCCTCAACACCGTTGGAAGGGAGGAGAACCAATTAAGGCGGGGGGGGGGTGGAACGAGCAGCTGTCTACCCTTAGCAGGAGGGTTGCTGATTAATTACCTCTCCTGCTGCTGCTGCTGCTGGCTGTCCAGCAGCAGACTGAAGGTGGCTGCTGCTGTGCGCAGGTATATAAAGGCTCAGAGCCTATTATGACACGCGCAGCCAGCGTTCCATTGCCACATTCCGTCTACTGCAGGCGGGATACCTGGATGGCTGAATGTCACTGAGAAGCTCACAGAGACCGCCATAAGCAACAGTTTAAAAGAATGCCACAGACTAATCAACCAAACTTTTTGGGTTGGTTTCTCTTTTATAGTCTGCAGGCATTAAATGAAAGAAGTCAGTGTTCCAGCAGAGGGAGATAACGTTTCAGAAAAGGCATTGTAGCAAACCAAAAAAGAAATTTTAAGCGCAGCAGAGTAACCAGCTCACATACCTGTTAGCTCAGGTGAGTTTAAAAGGCTGCTGTTGATAACAAGGGCATTTGCTAAATAGATGGTGTGTGTGCAACAATATACTGAAAGGTCAATTATATTGTGCAGCTTATCTCACCACCTGTAGTTATTTAGGTGAAAGCTCCAAAATGCTTGCCTAATATGTCTGTTTATCCAAAAGGAAGTATAGAGGGAGAGCTAGATAGATAGCATTGCATTACATTACATTACATGGCAATGCAATGCACAGTTGCTGAAGTTGAACCAAAATGAGCTTGTCATCTGGCTTCTGCAACTTTTAACATGAAAAATCCAATGAGGAGAAGAAAAGCAAAGCCAAAGAGTCCATCCCAAAATCCGACAAACAAGCAAAATGAACAAAAAGCATTGAATTCAATTCTTTCTGATTTTAGAAACTGCATTAAAGAAGGGGTGCACCGGTCCTGGAGATACTGCAATACCAGGTCAATGCGTGGAGTGGACAGAGCAAGCTCTTTTTCCATCTCCCTGTTCTAAAAATCCATTTAATATATGGTCCCCAGATAGGGGACGTATCAGATATTAAACTGATAAGAACAGATTTTTTTTTTTTTTTATCGAAAGCCCGAATTCGTGTACAAAACCCGAGTGCGCTTAAAAAAGTGACAAGTGCCACAAAAAAAGTGCACTAGGATGCTGGTCTTCTTGAAACCCTCTCCAAAAGGAGAAGGGTCCCCCAAACCATTCCCCGTCCCTCCGAGCCAAAAGGCCACAGCGAGGAACAGGGGCAAAAAGCCACCTCCAGCCGAAGCCAGAGGCGACCCAATCTTACCCCCAGCACCTGCCCGAGTTCTCACCCGAGCAAGGCACTGCGAGCCAAAGACTGTGCTCCCCTCCCGGAAGAGGGGAGCCAACAACGCTCTCCTCCCGAAAGAGGAGAGCCAGGGGGGTTCAGGGGGGAGCGGAACCTGATGGCCACACACTCCCCCCCTAGACCTGCCAAGAGAGGAACCCGTAAGGGAACCGCATCCCGACAAAATCCTAGTAGGACGTGACACACGTGAATAAGTGGACACACAGTGACAAAGAAATTAAATAAATAGTGAAGGTTTCACAGTATAATACTGCCCGGACCTTCGACCGGGAATTGAAAAATTCCCCATCCTAAGGCCAGAAGGCCCGGAATAAGGGTGTGTGCGAAGAAAGAAAATTTGAAGTGCTTGTGCAAATGTGCCATAAACTCAAGTGGGGTTCCCAATCCCAGTGAGTTAAGGCACCCCAGGGTCACCACTCCTGGGGCACTTCACACTTCGGGCTTTCGATCTTCCCCGGCCCAATGGCGTCGATCCTGGGGTGCCATGCTTTCCACCAGATGACTATATTAGCCACCTGGCGTACTAACAAGCGCCTAAACCCCAGTGTGCATAATGTATCAATCTACTAGGGCGGCCAACATCCAAAACCGCCTTTTCGAAAGATACTACACTTGATCTTAGCCAAAAGGCCGAGAAGCGATAACCAGAATTGGTTTCCGACTACGGTGCCACCCAAGGATTCTGAAAAGTCCATTTGTGGAGATGGCCACCTGGACTCCCGTTAAGAAGACATGCTGTCAACCTCTAGATCCCTCACTTGCCTGCACTTTTCGGCTTGCTGCTGCTGCAATCCACGCGTTTTAGATCTGCATAACTCCACCTCTTTTAGCACAGTACCCTCAACCCCCGGCTGTTCCCACCCGCCTCAACACCGTTGGAAGGGAGGAGAACCAATTAAGGCGGGGGGGGGGTGGAACGAGCAGCTGTCTACCCTTAGCAGGAGGGTTGCTGATTAATTACCTCTCCTGCTGCTGCTGCTGCTGGCTGTCCAGCAGCAGACTGAAGGTGGCTGCTGCTGTGCGCAGGTATATAAAGGCTCAGAGCCTATTATGACACGCGCAGCCAGCGTTCCATTGCCACATTCCGTCTACTGCAGGCGGGATACCTGGATGGCTGAATGTCACTGAGAAGCTCACAGAGACCGCCATAAGCAACAGTTTAAAAGAATGCCACAGACTAATCAACCAAACTTTTTGGGTTGGTTTCTCTTTTATAGTCTGCAGGCATTAAATGAAAGAAGTCAGTGTTCCAGCAGAGGGAGACAACGTTTCAGAAAAGGCATTGTAGCAAACCAAAAAAGAAATTTTAAGCGCAGCAGAGTAACCAGCTCACATACCTGTTAGCTCAGGTGAGTTTAAAAGGCTGCTGTTGATAACAAGGGCATTTGCTAAATAGATGGTGTGTGTGCAACAATATACTGAAAGGTCAATTATATTGTGCAGCTTATCTCACCACCTGTAGTTATTTAGGTGAAAGCTCCAAAATGCTTGCCTAATATGTCTGTTTATCCAAAAGGAAGTATAGAGGGAGAGCTAGATAGATAGCATTGCATTACATTACATTACATGGCAATGCAATGCACAGTTGCTGAAGTTGAACCAAAATGAGCTTGTCATCTGGCTTCTGCAACTTTTAACATGAAAAATCCAATGAGGAGAAGAAAAGCAAAGCCAAAGAGTCCATCCCAAAATCCGACAAACAAGCAAAATGAACAAAAAGCATTGAATTCAATTCTTTCTGATTTTAGAAACTGCATTAAAGAAGGGGTGCACCGGTCCTGGAGATACTGCAATACCAGGTCAATGCGTGGAGTGGACAGAGCAAGCTCTTTTTCCATCTCCCTGTTCTAAAAATCCATTTAATATATGGTCCCCAGATAGGGGACGTATCAGATATTAAACTGATAAGAACAGATTTTTTTTTTTTTTTTTTCTCCTCAGACGAGGAAATTCCACAGTCTATGGAAACCAGACAAAGGAAAATTCCATCAAAACAGCTGCGTCAAATCCAATACGCAATTTGCTGTCCCCATCATCATCGGAAATATTTATTTCATATTTCAAAACAACAATAACAAAAATCAAGAGGTACTAACAATATATCTCCACTTTTTAACTTTCCATATTCCCTCCGCATCCACTTCCCCTCTCCTCTTTTTGTCCCATAGGAAACACACATACATCTTCCCCAAAATCACCTTCACACTATCCTTTACAGCAATTTCCTTCCTTTTAAACACATACACATTCCTCACATCCCATAACACTTCCTTTATACATGCAAGCATCAACCACAAGACTCTTTCCTTCGTCCCATCACATATTCCCAAACCAAACATAAACAACTCAAAAGACAACAAATTCACACCACACAATTCTTTACACAAAGGCCCCATTCTCCCAATCACATCTCTAGCATACTGGCAATTCCAAAAAACATGCAACACACTTTCCCTTCCACCACAGCCATTTCTTGGACACATGTCACTCCTCACCAAACCTCTATTCCTCTGAAACTCTCTCACAGGTAATACTCCATGTAAAGACTGCCACACAACTTCACTCTGTTTGTTGGTCATACCACTCATCCGCACTTTCTTCCAAACCTTCTGCACATCACCACCCCTAACCATATTTATTCCACATTCTACCTCTCTACATTCAATCATCCTATACACAGCCTTCTTATTCTCCAGCAATCTCACATCTGCATCACACAGTTCATACCTCACCAAAAACTCATAAACCCACACATACCATACAGGCACCTCAAAAGCAATCAGACATCGCAAATCCCTTTCTTGCCACTTTAAACGAAACAAATACGCTCCAAATAAATACCTACACATAGATAAAAACTTTCCATCCGCCCTAATCACTTTCAAAACAAACACAACGATATTCACACCAAAAAACACGTCCAAATTCGGAAAACCCAAACCACCTTTTTCCACTCTTTTAACCAAAATTTCTCTCCTAGCTCTCTCCATTTTCGAGTTCCACAAAAAAACAAATAAAATTCTATTCAAGCTTCTCATACACATATATCCTGGTGGAAATACTACCGCAATATATAAAAATATTGGCAACACCACACTCTTAACAATTAAAATCTTCCCAAAAAAGGATAAACTCCTCAATTTCCAAAAATTCAACTTCTGCTCAACTTTTCCTTTCGCATCATCCCAACTTTCTTTCCCATCCAAACTCTCTGAAAACTTCACACCCAAAACTTTAATAGGTCCATTCACTACATTCACACCTACATCCCTACTTAAACTTCCGCCTCCAAAACCCTTACACTCACTCTTTTCCCAATTCACTTTAAACGCAGATGCACCACAAAAAATAGACACTAACAACTTCACCCGCCTCACCGAACATTCAGAATCACATAATACACACACGTCATCCATATAACCACTCACCTTCCATTCTTTTCCTCCACCTCCCGGCACTTGCACACCACGAATTACCTTATCTTTCCTCAGCATACACAACAATGGCTCAATTGCACAAATAAATGCTACAGGGGACAAAGGACACCCCTGTCGCACACCCGAAAACACATTCACTTTCCTACCCACATACCCATTCATTAAAACACAGCTATAAACACCCGCATACAAACTTCTCACTCGCCCAACAAAATCAGCCGGAAAACCCATTTTTAACAACACTCTGAACAAAAAACCATGCGACAACCTATCATAAGCCTTTTCAAAATCCAAACTTAACAAAAATACACTCTTCTTACGACCCATGCAATCCCATAGACAATCTCTTAACATACACACACACTCGTGAATCCGCCTCCCAGGTACCGCACAACACTGCTCATCCCCAATCACACTCTCTATCACATCACGCATCCTATTAGCCATAAGTTTTGCATAGATTTTATAATCACAATTAAGTAACGTTATTGGCCTCCAATTCCTCAGACTTTTCAAATCCCCTTTCTTAGGAATTAACACAACCATACCTGCACGCATACTCTCAGCCACCTCCATGTTTCCCCACATATACTTACATACATCCACAAAGTCCTTACCAATCACACCCCACATCACACGATAAAATTCTACTGGGAGGCCATCCTCCCCCGGCGTCTTATTCAAAGCCATACTACACATAACCTTCCATACCTCATCACCAGTCACCTCACCCATCACTCTCTCTCTTTCTGCTTCACTCAACTTACTCTCTAACACACTCAAAACATCATTCTCCAAACATTCATCCCTCTGTTTCACTGCATACAGATCCTCATAAAACTTAGCCACCTCTTCACACATATCCTCTTCACTCACCTCACTTCCATCTGCTCCATACACCACGCTCATACTCTGTTTCTTTCCAAAAACTTTTTTAAAGAAAAACCGAGAACATTTCTCATCCTGCTCCATCTTATCAATCTTTGCCCTAAACACTATGCTTCTCCCTCTCTCCAACAAAAACTCACTAATCTCCTTTTTTACCTCTAAAATATCCTCCTCCACCTCAACTCCTCCTTCCCTTAACTTATACAAAACGCTCAACCGCGCGTTCAGTTTAACAAAACTCTCTCTTTTAATTGCTGCATACTTGTATCCTAAATTTTTAAAGAACATTTTTGTTTGTTTCTTCACCCAGTCCCACCACTCACAAACATTCCCAAACTCATTTTTATGCTTACACCATTCTTCATACCGCCTTTCATACTCCTTTCTCACATCTTCATTCTCTAACAGTTTAACATTTAACTTCCACAATCCTCTCCCAAACACTCCATCAACTTTTATATCCAACTCACACAACATACACACATGATCTGAAAAAAGAACGTTTTCCTGCCTATAATTAACAGAAACCATATTTTTAGAAATAAAACAATAATCCAATCTGGATTGTACCCTACCACTCTCAGAAAAGAAAGTGTTCAACAAAGGATTCATGTTACACACGCGCTGCATATCACACAACCCAAAATCATTCACTAACTCCAATAATGCTTTCCCAGACACATCCACATTCACTCTCCCCACATCACAGTTCATATCACCCACAATTACCACAGGTATTCTTCCTGGAACAAAAAGCTTAATTTTTTCAAATAAATTTTTGCGCTCATTTTTTTCAACTGGCGCATAAACATTAATAACACAAAACTTTACATTCTTGTATACAAAATTAGCAAGGATACATCTCCCCACCTCAATAACCAAATAATCACTCAAAACAACCTCCCTTCCTTTAACCAAAATACCCACACCATGATTCTTATTACATGCACTCCCCGACCACACAGACGCTCCATAAGACCATTCATCCCCTTTCACACCATCCACTACCCCACATTCTTGTAAGCAAAAAATAGATGCATTTTGCATAGCTAAAAACTCAAAAATAGCAGCTCTTCTTACTTTACTTTTAAACACTCTTACGTTTTGGGACACTATGGTAAATCCCATAATACTTCTACTCCTTCACCAATTACACAAAGAAATAGCCTTTGGCCTAAACCAAAGCTCACAAGAGGACAAAAAGAAAAAACATTTACAATATTATATGGTGACACTATCCAGCACCACCACTATCCTCCTCCGCCATCAGAACAGAACAGCTGGTTTCCGACCCGCTGGCTTCACCAGCCACACTCCTCATTCTGGCAGTTCTGATCTTCCTCTGAGGCTCACTAAAATCTGCATCATCACTGCCCCCACCATCCTCCCTACGACTCTTCTTTGCACCCCTATCATCCTCCGAAGAAAAATCTTCAGTGTTTTCAGGACCCGAAGGGTGTTCAGGACTGTCGGGTTCCGAGATTTGCACTTCACATCCTGTTGCGTCCATTGCCTCTCCAAAAGTCATCATCTCAGGCAGCTCTGCTTCCACCACTTTCCTAGATATTCTCGCAGACACTGCCTTTTTCTCCACCTTTGCCACTTCCCTCCAGAACTCCTTTTCTTCCCTCCGCTTCTTCCTCATTTCTTCAGCAGAAGAAGAACATGGTCTCAGGGACACCTCCTCTGGCGCCGTAGAGGGAGAGGCTCTACCAGTTTCCCGCCTCCTTCCCTCTCTCTCCTCCCTCTCCAATCTTTCCAGCACTTTCAGTGCGCTTGCCATCTGCCTCCTCTCCAGCTCCTCCTCCTTCTGTTCTTTATCAGAACGTCTAGGTGCACTCATAGGACAGTCCTTATACATGTGATCACTACTCCCACAGACATCACAGGACTTGGCCTCTGGACACTGGTTGGCCATATGCCCCTCCTTTCTGCAATTTCGGCAACACTGCCCTTTAAGGCATGTTACCATGGTATGTCCGAAAGAAAAGCATCTACGGCAAAACATGGGCTGGCCTGGGTAAAAGAGGAAACCTCTATGGCCTGCAACGGAAAAATTTGATGGAGGGTGTCTAAAGCCCCCCACACTGTCAGGATCCCTTTTCAATTTCACACGGAATTTATACTGACAGTTAAAGATTCCTAGACAATTGACTTGCTTCACTCCCTTCCGCACATATTCACAGTAGCGAGAGAGGAAGCACTCCAGCAGCTCAGGGTCTGTAAAAGGGTTATAGACAGTCACAGTCACCTCCTTTTCTTGCAGACCAAACAAAGGTTCCCATCTAACTCCTTCCAAGCAGGGGTCACTAGAGTGACCACGGAGCCATTCAAAGACATTAAGGCAAACATCCTGGTCCATAAAGGTAACGTCATAATTACCTTGACGTGAAAATTCGTTGACACTGAAGATCTCAGAACGTCTTGCTCCAGCTTTGCCTTCAACGATGTCTTGGACAATGAAAACCACGTTGTTCTTGTTCTGGTCAGATGGATCCACGGACAAACGGATGGTGTTCTTCACAAAAGACATCTTGGATTCTGTCGGTATGGAATACCACAGGAAAAAGCAGAAAATCCTCCACAAAAGGGTCCGGATTCCTCCAGGAGACTCGCACCAATCAAGGTACAGTCATACGATCGCAGCCAAAAGGCCGAGAAGCGATAACCAGAATTGGTTTCAAACTACGGAGCCACCCAAGGATCCTGAAAAGTCCATTTGTGGAGATGAGCTCCTGGACTCCCGTTAAGAAGACATGTTGTCAACCTCTAGATCCCTTACATGCCTGCACTTTTCGGCTTGCTGCTGCTGCAATCCACGCGTTTTAGATCTGCATAACTCCACCTCTTTAAACACAGCACCTTCACCCCCTGCTGTTCCCACCCGCCTCAACACCGTTGGAAGGGAGGAGAACCAATTAAGGCGGGGGGTGGGGTGGAACGAGCAGCTGTCTACCCTTAGCAGGAGGGCTCCTGATTACATACCTCTCCTGCTGCTGCTGCTGCTGGCTGTCCAGCAGCAGACTGAAGGTGTCTGCTGCTGTGCACAGGTATATAAAGGCTCAGAACCTATTATGACACGCGCAGCCAGCGTTCCATTGCCACATTCCATCTACTGCAGGCAGGATACCTGGCTGGCTGAATGTCGCTGAGAAGCTCACAGAGACCGCCATAAGCAACAGTTTAACAGAATGCCACAGACTAATCAACCAAACTTTTTGGGTTGGGTTCTCTTTTATAGTCTGCAGGCATTAAATGAAAGAAGTCAGTGTTCCAGCAGAGGGAGACAACGTTTCAGAAAAGGCATTGTAGCAAACCAAAAAAGAAATTTTAAGCGCAGCAGAGTAACCAGCGCACATACCTGTTAGCTCAGGTGAGTTTAAAAGGCTGCTGTTGATAACAAGGGCATTTGCTAAATAGATGGTGTGTGTGCAACAATATACTGAAAGGTCAATTATATTGTGCAGCTTATCTCACCACCTGTAGTTATTTAGGTGAAAGCTCCAAAATGCTTGCCTAATATGTCTGTTTATCCAAAAGGAAGTAAAAAGGGAGAGCTAGAAAGATAGCATTGCATCACATTACATGGCAATGCAATGCACAGTTGCTGAAGTTGAACCAAAATGAGCTTGTAATCTGGCTTCTGCAACTTTGAACATGAAAAATCCAATGAGGAGAAGAAAAGCAAAGCCAAAGAGTCCATCCCCAAATCCGACAAACAAGCAAAATGAACAAAAAACATTGAATTCAATTCTTTCTGATTTTAGAAACTGCATTAAAGAAGGGGTGCACCGGTCCTGGAGATACTGCAATACCAGGTCAATGCGTGGAGTGGACAGAGCAAGCTCTTTTTCCATCTCCCTGTTCTAAAAATCCATTTAATATATGGTTCCCAGATAGGGGACGTATCAGATATTAAACTGATAAGAACAGATACTACACTTGATCTTAGCCAAAAGGCCGAGAAGCGATAACCAGAATTGGTTTCAAACTACGGAGCCACCCAAGGATCCTGAAAAGTCCATTTGTGGAGATGAGCTCCTGGACTCCCGTTAAGAAGACATGTTGTCAACCTCTAGATCCCTTACATGCCTGCACTTTTCGGCTTGCTGCTGCTGCAATCCACGCGTTTTAGATCTGCATAACTCCACCTCTTTAAACACAGCACCTTCACCCCCTGCTGTTCCCACCCGCCTCAACACCCTTGGAAGGGAGGAGAACCAATTAAGGCGGGGGGTGGGGTGGAACGAGCAGCTGTCTACCCTTAGCAGGAGGGCTCCTGATTACATACCTCTCCTGCTGCTGCTGCTGCTGGCTGTCCAGCAGCAGACTGAAGGTGGCTGCTGCTGTGCACAGGTATATAAAGGCTCAGAGCCTATTATGACACGCGCAGCCAGCGTTCCATTGCCACATTCCATCTACTGCAGGCAGGATACCTGGCTGGCTGAATGTCGCTGAGAAGCTCACAGAGACCGCCATAAGCAACAGTTTAACAGAATGCCACAGACTAATCAACCAAACTTTTTGGGTTGGGTTCTCTTTTATAGTCTGCAGGCATTAAATGAAAGAAGTCAGTGTTCCAGCAGAAGGAGACAACGTTTCAGAAAAGGCATTGTAGCAAACCAAAAAAGAAATTTTAAGCGCAGCAGAGTAACCAGCGCACATACCTGTTAGCTCAGGTGAGTTTAAAAGGCTGCTGTTGATAACAAGGGCATTTGCTAAATAGATGGTGTGTGTGCAACAATATACTGAAAGGTCAATTATATTGTGCAGCTTATCTCACCACCTGTAGTTATTTAGGTGAAAGCTCCAAAATGCTTGCCTAATATGTCTGTTTATCCAAAAGGAAGTAAAAAGGGAGAGCTAGAAAGATAGCATTGCATCACATTACATGGCAATGCAATGCACAGTTGCTGAAGTTGAACCAAAATGAGCTTGTAATCTGGCTTCTGCAACTTTGAACATGAAAAATCCAATGAGGAGAAGAAAAGCAAAGCCAAAGAGTCCATCCCCAAATCCGACAAACAAGCAAAATGAACAAAAAACATTGAATTCAATTCTTTCTGATTTTAGAAACTGCATTAAAGAAGGGGTGCACCGGTCCTGGAGATACTGCAATACCAGGTCAATGCGTGGAGTGGACAGAGCAAGCTCTTTTTCCATCTCCCTGTTCTAAAAATCCATTTAATATATGGTCCCCAGATAGGGGACGTATCAGATATTAAACTGATAAGAACAGATACTACACTTGATCTTAGCCAAAAGGCCGAGAAGCGATAACCAGAATTGGTTTCAAACTACGGAGCCACCCAAGGATCCTGAAAAGTCCATTTGTGGAGATGAGCTCCTGGACTCCCGTTAAGAAGACATGTTGTCAACCTCTAGATCCCTTACATGCCTGCACTTTTCGGCTTGCTGCTGCTGCAATCCACGCGTTTTAGATCTGCATAACTCCACCTCTTTAAACACAGCACCTTCACCCCCTGCTGTTCCCACCCGCCTCAACACCGTTGGAAGGGAGGAGAACCAATTAAGGCGGGGGGTGGGGTGGAACGAGCAGCTGTCTACCCTTAGCAGGAGGGCTCCTGATTACATACCTCTCCTGCTGCTGCTGCTGCTGGCTGTCCAGCAGCAGACTGAAGGTGGCTGCTGCTGTGCACAGGTATATAAAGGCTCAGAGCCTATTATGACACGCGCAGCCAGCGTTCCATTGCCACATTCCATCTACTGCAGGCAGGATACCTGGCTGGCTGAATGTCGCTGAGAAGCTCACAGAGACCGCCATAAGCAACAGTTTAACAGAATGCCACAGACTAATCAACCAAACTTTTTGGGTTGGGTTCTCTTTTATAGTCTGCAGGCATTAAATGAAAGAAGTCAGTGTTCCAGCAGAAGGAGACAACGTTTCAGAAAAGGCATTGTAGCAAACCAAAAAAGAAATTTTAAGCGCAGCAGAGTAACCAGTGCACATACCTGTTAGCTCAGGTGAGTTTAAAAGGCTGCTGTTGATAACAAGGGCATTTGCTAAATAGATGGTGTGTGTGCAACAATATACTGAAAGGTCAATTATATTGTGCAGCTTATCTCACCACCTGTAGTTATTTAGGTGAAAGCTCCAAAATGCTTGCCTAATATGTCTGTTTATCCAAAAGGAAGTAAAAAGGGAGAGCTAGAAAGATAGCATTGCATCACATTACATGGCAATGCAATGCACAGTTGCTGAAGTTGAACCAAAATGAGCTTGTAATCTGGCTTCTGCAACTTTGAACATGAAAAATCCAATGAGGAGAAGAAAAGCAAAGCCAAAGAGTCCATCCCCAAATCCGACAAACAAGCAAAATGAACAAAAAACATTGAATTCAATTCTTTCTGATTTTAGAAACTGCATTAAAGAAGGGGTGCACCGGTCCTGGAGATACTGCAATACCAGGTCAATGCGTGGAGTGGACAGAGCAAGCTCTTTTTCCATCTCCCTGTTCTAAAAATCCATTTAATATATGGTCCCCAGATAGGGGACGTATCAGATATTAAACTGATAAGAACAGATACTACACTTGATCTTAGCCAAAAGGCCGAGAAGCGATAACCAGAATTGGTTTCAAACTACGGAGCCACCCAAGGATCCTGAAAAGTCCATTTGTGGAGATGAGCTCCTGGACTCCCGTTAAGAAGACATGTTGTCAACCTCTAGATCCCTTACATGCCTGCACTTTTCGGCTTGCTGCTGCTGCAATCCACGCGTTTTAGATCTGCATAACTCCACCTCTTTAAACACAGCACCTTCACCCCCTGCTGTTCCCACCCGCCTCAACACCGTTGGAAGGGAGGAGAACCAATTAAGGCGGGGGGTGGGGTGGAACGAGCAGCTGTCTACCCTTAGCAGGAGGGCTCCTGATTACATACCTCTCCTGCTGCTGCTGCTGCTGGCTGTCCAGCAGCAAACTGAAGGTGGCTGCTGCTGTGCACAGGTATATAAAGGCTCAGAGCCTATTATGACACGCGCAGCCAGCGTTCCATTGCCACATTCCATCTACTGCAGGCAGGATACCTGGCTGACTGAATGTCGCTGAGAAGCTCACAGAGACCGCCATAAGCAACAGTTTAACAGAATGCCACAGACTAATCAACCAAACTTTTTGGGTTGGGTTCTCTTTTATAGTCTGCAGGCATTAAATGAAAGAAGTCAGTGTTCCAGCAGAAGGAGACAACGTTTCAGAAAAGGCATTGTAGCAAACCAAAAAAGAAATTTTAAGCGCAGCAGAGTAACCAGCGCACATACCTGTTAGCTCAGGTGAGTTTAAAAGGCTGCTGTTGATAACAAGGGCATTTGCTAAATAGATGGTGTGTGTGCAACAATATACTGAAAGGTCAATTATATTGTGCAGCTTATCTCACCACCTGTAGTTATTTAGGTGAAAGCTCCAAAATGCTTGCCTAATATGTCTGTTTATCCAAAAGGAAGTAAAAAGGGAGAGCTAGAAAGATAGCATTGCATCACATTACATGGCAATGCAATGCACAGTTGCTGAAGTTGAACCAAAATGAGCTTGTAATCTGGCTTCTGCAACTTTGAACATGAAAAATCCAATGAGGAGAAGAAAAGCAAAGCCAAAGAGTCCATCCCCAAATCCGACAAACAAGCAAAATGAACAAAAAACATTGAATTCAATTCTTTCTGATTTTAGAAACTGCATTAAAGAAGGGGTGCACCGGTCCTGGAGATACTGCAATACCAGGTCAATGCGTGGAGTGGACAGAGCAAGCTCTTTTTCCATCTCCCTGTTCTAAAAATCCATTTAATATATGGTTCCCAGATAGGGGACGTATCAGATATTAAACTGATAAGAACAGATACTACACTTGATCTTAGCCAAAAGGCCGAGAAGCGATAACCAGAATTGGTTTCAAACTACGGAGCCACCCAAGGATCCTGAAAAGTCCATTTGTGGAGATGAGCTCCTGGACTCCCGTTAAGAAGACATGTTGTCAACCTCTAGATCCCTTACATGCCTGCACTTTTCGGCTTGCTGCTGCTGCAATCCACGCGTTTTAGATCTGCATAACTCCACCTCTTTAAACACAGCACCTTCACCCCCTGCTGTTCCCACCCGCCTCAACACCCTTGGAAGGGAGGAGAACCAATTAAGGCGGGGGGTGGGGTGGAACGAGCAGCTGTCTACCCTTAGCAGGAGGGCTCCTGATTACATACCTCTCCTGCTGCTGCTGCTGCTGGCTGTCCAGCAGCAGACTGAAGGTGGCTGCTGCTGTGCACAGGTATATAAAGGCTCAGAGCCTATTATGACACGCGCAGCCAGCGTTCCATTGCCACATTCCATCTACTGCAGGCAGGATACCTGGCTGGCTGAATGTCGCTGAGAAGCTCACAGAGACCGCCATAAGCAACAGTTTAACAGAATGCCACAGACTAATCAACCAAACTTTTTGGGTTGGGTTCTCTTTTATAGTCTGCAGGCATTAAATGAAAGAAGTCAGTGTTCCAGCAGAAGGAGACAACGTTTCAGAAAAGGCATTGTAGCAAACCAAAAAAGAAATTTTAAGCGCAGCAGAGTAACCAGCGCACATACCTGTTAGCTCAGGTGAGTTTAAAAGGCTGCTGTTGATAACAAGGGCATTTGCTAAATAGATGGTGTGTGTGCAACAATATACTGAAAGGTCAATTATATTGTGCAGCTTATCTCACCACCTGTAGTTATTTAGGTGAAAGCTCCAAAATGCTTGCCTAATATGTCTGTTTATCCAAAAGGAAGTAAAAAGGGAGAGCTAGAAAGATAGCATTGCATCACATTACATGGCAATGCAATGCACAGTTGCTGAAGTTGAACCAAAATGAGCTTGTAATCTGGCTTCTGCAACTTTGAACATGAAAAATCCAATGAGGAGAAGAAAAGCAAAGCCAAAGAGTCCATCCCCAAATCCGACAAACAAGCAAAATGAACAAAAAACATTGAATTCAATTCTTTCTGATTTTAGAAACTGCATTAAAGAAGGGGTGCACCGGTCCTGGAGATACTGCAATACCAGGTCAATGCGTGGAGTGGACAGAGCAAGCTCTTTTTCCATCTCCCTGTTCTAAAAATCCATTTAATATATGGTCCCCAGATAGGGGACGTATCAGATATTAAACTGATAAGAACAGATACTACACTTGATCTTAGCCAAAAGGCCGAGAAGCGATAACCAGAATTGGTTTCAAACTACGGAGCCACCCAAGGATCCTGAAAAGTCCATTTGTGGAGATGAGCTCCTGGACTCCCGTTAAGAAGACATGTTGTCAACCTCTAGATCCCTTACATGCCTGCACTTTTCGGCTTGCTGCTGCTGCAATCCACGCGTTTTAGATCTGCATAACTCCACCTCTTTAAACACAGCACCTTCACCCCCTGCTGTTCCCACCCGCCTCAACACCGTTGGAAGGGAGGAGAAGCAATTAAGGCGGGGGGTGGGGTGGAACGAGCAGCTGTCTACCCTTAGCAGGAGGGCTCCTGATTACATACCTCTCCTGCTGCTGCTGCTGCTGGCTGTCCAGCAGCAGACTGAAGGTGGCTGCTGCTGTGCACAGGTATATAAAGGCTCAGAGCCTATTATGACACGCGCAGCCAGCGTTCCATTGCCACATTCCATCTACTGCAGGCAGGATACCTGGCTGGCTGAATGTCGCTGAGAAGCTCACAGAGACCGCCATAAGCAACAGTTTAACAGAATGCCACAGACTAATCAACCAAACTTTTTGGGTTGGGTTCTCTTTTATAGTCTGCAGGCATTAAATGAAAGAAGTCAGTGTTCCAGCAGAAGGAGACAACGTTTCAGAAAAGGCATTGTAGCAAACCAAAAAAGAAATTTTAAGCGCAGCAGAGTAACCAGTGCACATACCTGTTAGCTCAGGTGAGTTTAAAAGGCTGCTGTTGATAACAAGGGCATTTGCTAAATAGATGGTGTGTGTGCAACAATATACTGAAAGGTCAATTATATTGTGCAGCTTATCTCACCACCTGTAGTTATTTAGGTGAAAGCTCCAAAATGCTTGCCTAATATGTCTGTTTATCCAAAAGGAAGTAAAAAGGGAGAGCTAGAAAGATAGCATTGCATCACATTACATGGCAATGCAATGCACAGTTGCTGAAGTTGAACCAAAATGAGCTTGTAATCTGGCTTCTGCAACTTTGAACATGAAAAATCCAATGAGGAGAAGAAAAGCAAAGCCAAAGAGTCCATCCCCAAATCCGACAAACAAGCAAAATGAACAAAAAACATTGAATTCAATTCTTTCTGATTTTAGAAACTGCATTAAAGAAGGGGTGCACCGGTCCTGGAGATACTGCAATACCAGGTCAATGCGTGGAGTGGACAGAGCAAGCTCTTTTTCCATCTCCCTGTTCTAAAAATCCATTTAATATATGGTCCCCAGATAGGGGACGTATCAGATATTAAACTGATAAGAACAGATACTACACTTGATCTTAGCCAAAAGGCCGAGAAGCGATAACCAGAATTGGTTTCAAACTACGGAGCCACCCAAGGATCCTGAAAAGTCCATTTGTGGAGATGAGCTCCTGGACTCCCGTTAAGAAGACATGTTGTCAACCTCTAGATCCCTTACATGCCTGCACTTTTCGGCTTGCTGCTGCTGCAATCCACGCGTTTTAGATCTGCATAACTCCACCTCTTTAAACACAGCACCTTCACCCCCTGCTGTTCCCACCCGCCTCAACACCGTTGGAAGGGAGGAGAACCAATTAAGGCGGGGGGTGGGGTGGAACGAGCAGCTGTCTACCCTTAGCAGAAGGGCTCCTGATTACATACCTCTCCTGCTGCTGCTGCTGCTGGCTGTCCAGCAGCAAACTGAAGGTGGCTGCTGCTGTGCACAGGTATATAAAGGCTCAGAGCCTATTATGACACGCGCAGCCAGCGTTCCATTGCCACATTCCATCTACTGCAGGCAGGATACCTGGCTGACTGAATGTCGCTGAGAAGCTCACAGAGACCGCCATAAGCAACAGTTTAACAGAATGCCACAGACTAATCAACCAAACTTTTTGGGTTGGGTTCTCTTTTATAGTCTGCAGGCATTAAATGAAAGAAGTCAGTGTTCCAGCAGAAGGAGACAACGTTTCAGAAAAGGCATTGTAGCAAACCAAAAAAGAAATTTTAAGCGCAGCAGAGTAACCAGCGCACATACCTGTTAGCTCAGGTGAGTTTAAAAGGCTGCTGTTGATAACAAGGGCATTTGCTAAATAGATGGTGTGTGTGCAACAATATACTGAAAGGTCAATTATATTGTGCAGCTTATCTCACCACCTGTAGTTATTTAGGTGAAAGCTCCAAAATGCTTGCCTAATATGTCTGTTTATCCAAAAGGAAGTAAAAAGGGAGAGCTAGAAAGATAGCATTGCATCACATTACATGGCAATGCAATGCACAGTTGCTGAAGTTGAACCAAAATGAGCTTGTAATCTGGCTTCTGCAACTTTGAACATGAAAAATCCAATGAGGAGAAGAAAAGCAAAGCCAAAGAGTCCATCCCCAAATCCGACAAACAAGCAAAATGAACAAAAAACATTGAATTCAATTCTTTCTGATTTTAGAAACTGCATTAAAGAAGGGGTGCACCGGTCCTGGAGATACTGCAATACCAGGTCAATGCGTGGATCTGACAGAGCAAGCTCTTTTTCCATCTCCCTGTTCTAAAAATCCATTTAATATATGGTCCCCAGATAGGGGACGTATCAGATATTAAACTGATAAGAACAGATACTACACTTGATCTTAGCCAAAAGGCCGAGAAGCGATAACCAGAATTGGTTTCAAACTACGGAGCCACCCAAGGATCCTGAAAAGTCCATTTGTGGAGATGAGCTCCTGGACTCCCGTTAAGAAGACATGTTGTCAACCTCTAGATCCCTTACATGCCTGCACTTTTCAGCTTGCTGCTGCTGCAATCCACGCGTTTTAGATCTGCATAACTCCACCTCTTTAAACACAGCACCTTCACCCCCTGCTGTTCCCACCCGCCTCAACACCGTTGGAAGGGAGGAGAACCAATTAAGGCGGGGGGTGGGGTGGAACGAGCAGCTGTCTACCCTTAGCAGGAGGGCTCCTGATTACATACCTCTCCTGCTGCTGCTGCTGCTGGCTGTCCAGCAGCAGACTGAAGGTGGCTGCTGCTGTGCACAGGTATATAAAGGCTCAGAGCCTATTATGACACGCGCAGCCAGCGTTCCATTGCCACATTCCATCTACTGCAGGCAGGATACCTGGCTGGCTGAATGTCGCTGAGAAGCTCACAGAGACCGCCATAAGCAACAGTTTAACAGAATGCCACAGACTAATCAACCAAACTTTTTGGGTTGGGTTCTCTTTTATAGTCTGCAGGCATTAAATGAAAGAAGTCAGTGTTCCAGCAGAGGGAGACAACGTTTCAGAAAAGGCATTGTAGCAAACCAAAAAAGAAATTTTAAGCGCAGCAGAGTAACCAGCGCACATACCTGTTAGCTCAGGTGAGTTTAAAAGGCTGCTGTTGATAACAAGGGCATTTGCTAAATAGATGGTGTGTGTGCAACAATATACTGAAAGGTCAATTATATTGTGCAGCTTATCTCACCACCTGTAGTTATTTAGGTGAAAGCTCCAAAATGCTTGCCTAATATGTCTGTTTATCCAAAAGGAAGTAAAAAGGGAGAGCTAGAAAGATAGCATTGCATCACATTACATGGCAATGCAATGCACAGTTGCTGAAGTTGAACCAAAATGAGCTTGTAATCTGGCTTCTGCAACTTTGAACATGAAAAATCCAATGAGGAGAAGAAAAGCAAAGCCAAAGAGTCCATCCCCAAATCCGACAAACAAGCAAAATGAACAAAAAACATTGAATTCAATTCTTTCTGATTTTAGAAACTGCATTAAAGAAGGGGTGCACCGGTCCTGGAGATACTGCAATACCAGGTCAATGCGTGGATCTGACAGAGCAAGCTCTTTTTCCATCTCCCTGTTCTAAAAATCCATTTAATATATGGTCCCCAGATAGGGGACGTATCAGATATTAAACTGATAAGAACAGATACTACACTTGATCTTAGCCAAAAGGCCGAGAAGCGATAACCAGAATTGGTTTCAAACTACGGAGCCACCCAAGGATCCTGAAAAGTCCATTTGTGGAGATGAGCTCCTGGACTCCCGTTAAGAAGACATGTTGTCAACCTCTAGATCCCTTACATGCCTGCACTTTTCGGCTTGCTGCTGCTGCAATCCACGCGTTTTAGATCTGCATAACTCCACCTCTTTAAACACAGCACCTTCACCCCCTGCTGTTCCCACCCGCCTCAACACCGTTGGAAGGGAGGAGAACCAATTAAGGCGGGGGGTGGGGTGGAACGAGCAGCTGTCTACCGTTAGCAGGAGGGCTCCTGATTACATACCTCTCCTGCTGCTGCTGCTGCTGGCTGTCCAGCAGCAGACTGAAGGTGGCTGCTGCTGTGCACAGGTATATAAAGGCTCAGAGCCTATTATGACACGCGCAGCCAGCGTTCCATTGCCACATTCCATCTACTGCAGGCAGGATACCTGGCTGGCTGAATGTCGCTGAGAAGCTCACAGAGACCGCCATAAGCAACAGTTTAACAGAATGCCACAGACTAATCAACCAAACTTTTTGGGTTGGGTTCTCTTTTATAGTCTGCAGGCATTAAATGAAAGAAGTCAGTGTTCCAGCAGAAGGAGACAACGTTTCAGAAAAGGCATTGTAGCAAACCAAAAAAGAAATTTTAAGCGCAGCAGAGTAACCAGCGCACATACCTGTTAGCTCAGGTGAGTTTAAAAGGCTGCTGTTGATAACAAGGGCATTTGCTAAATAGATGGTGTGTGTGCAACAATATACTGAAAGGTCAATTATATTGTGCAGCTTATCTCACCACCTGTAGTTATTTAGGTGAAAGCTCCAAAATGCTTGCCTAATATGTCTGTTTATCCAAAAGGAAGTAAAAAGGGAGAGCTAGAAAGATAGCATTGCATCACATTACATGGCAATGCAATGCACAGTTGCTGAAGTTGAACCAAAATGAGCTTGTAATCTGGCTTCTGCAACTTTGAACATGAAAAATCCAATGAGGAGAAGAAAAGCAAAGCCAAAGAGTCCATCCCCAAATCCGACAAACAAGCAAAATGAACAAAAAACATTGAATTCAATTCTTTCTGATTTTAGAAACTGCATTAAAGAAGGGGTGCACCGGTCCTGGAGATACTGCAATACCAGGTCAATGCGTGGAGTGGACAGAGCAAGCTCTTTTTCCATCTCCCTGTTCTAAAAATCCATTTAATATATGGTCCCCAGATAGGGGACGTATCAGATATTAAACTGATAAGAACAGATACTACACTTGATCTTAGCCAAAAGGCCGAGAAGCGATAACCAGAATTGGTTTCAAACTACGGAGCCACCCAAGGATCCTGAAAAGTCCATTTGTGGAGATGAGCTCCTGGACTCCCGTTAAGAAGACATGTTGTCAACCTCTAGATCCCTTACATGCCTGCACTTTTCGGCTTGCTGCTGCTGCAATCCACGCGTTTTAGATCTGCATAACTCCACCTCTTTAAACACAGCACCTTCACCCCCTGCTGTTCCCACCCGCCTCAACACCCTTGGAAGGGAGGAGAACCAATTAAGGCGGGGGGTGGGGTGGAACGAGCAGCTGTCTACCCTTAGCAGGAGGGCTCCTGATTACATACCTCTCCTGCTGCTGCTGCTGCTGGCTGTCCAGCAGCAGACTGAAGGTGGCTGCTGCTGTGCACAGGTATATAAAGGCTCAGAGCCTATTATGACACGCGCAGCCAGCGTTCCATTGCCACATTCCATCTACTGCAGGCAGGATACCTGGCTGGCTGAATGTCGCTGAGAAGCTCACAGAGACCGCCATAAGCAACAGTTTAACAGAATGCCACAGACTAATCAACCAAACTTTTTGGGTTGGGTTCTCTTTTATAGTCTGCAGGCATTAAATGAAAGAAGTCAGTGTTCCAGCAGAAGGAGACAACGTTTCAGAAAAGGCATTGTAGCAAACCAAAAAAGAAATTTTAAGCGCAGCAGAGTAACCAGCGCACATACCTGTTAGCTCAGGTGAGTTTAAAAGGCTGCTGTTGATAACAAGGGCATTTGCTAAATAGATGGTGTGTGTGCAACAATATACTGAAAGGTCAATTATATTGTGCAGCTTATCTCACCACCTGTAGTTATTTAGGTGAAAGCTCCAAAATGCTTGCCTAATATGTCTGTTTATCCAAAAGGAAGTAAAAAGGGAGAGCTAGAAAGATAGCATTGCATCACATTACATGGCAATGCAATGCACAGTTGCTGAAGTTGAACCAAAATGAGCTTGTAATCTGGCTTCTGCAACTTTGAACATGAAAAATCCAATGAGGAAAAGAAAAGCAAAGCCAAAGAGTCCATCCCCAAATCCGACAAACAAGCAAAATGAAGAAAAAACATTGAATTCAATTCTTTCTGATTTTAGAAACTGCATTAAAGAAGGGGTGCACCGGTCCTGGAGATACTGCAATACCAGGTCAATGCGTGGAGTGGACAGAGCAAGCTCTTTTTCCATCTCCCTGTTCTAAAAATCCATTTAATATATGGTCCCCAGATAGGGGACGTATCAGATATTAAACTGATAAGAACAGATACTACACTTGATCTTAGCCAAAAGGCCGAGAAGCGATAACCAGAATTGGTTTCAAACTACGGAGCCACCCAAGGATCCTGAAAAGTCCATTTGTGGAGATGAGCTCCTGGACTCCCGTTAAGAAGACATGTTGTCAACCTCTAGATCCCTTACATGCCTGCACTTTTCGGCTTCCTCTGCTGCAATCCACGCGTTTTAGATCTGCATAACTCCACCTCTTTAAACACAGCACCTTCACCCCCTGCTGTTCCCACCCGCCTCAACACCCTTGGAAGGGAGGAGAACCAATTAAGGCGGGGGGTGGGGTGGAACGAGCAGCTGTCTACCCTTAGCAGGAGGGCTCCTGATTACATACCTCTCCTGCTGCTGCTGCTGCTGGCTGTCCAGCAGCAGACTGAAGGTGGCTGCTGCTGTGCACAGGTATATAAAGGCTCAGAGCCTATTATGACACGCGCAGCCAGCGTTCCATTGCCACATTCCATCTACTGCAGGCAGGATACCTGGCTGGCTGAATGTCGCTGAGAAGCTCACAGAGACCGCCATAAGCAACAGTTTAACAGAATGCCACAGACTAATCAACCAAACTTTTTGGGTTGGGTTCTCTTTTATAGTCTGCAGGCATTAAATGAAAGAAGTCAGTGTTCCAGCAGAAGGAGACAACGTTTCAGAAAAGGCATTGTAGCAAACCAAAAAAGAAATTTTAAGCGCAGCAGAGTAACCAGCGCACATACCTGTTAGCTCAGGTGAGTTTAAAAGGCTGCTGTTGATAACAAGGGCATTTGCTAAATAGATGGTGTGTGTGCAACAATATACTGAAAGGTCAATTATATTGTGCAGCTTATCTCACCACCTGTAGTTATTTAGGTGAAAGCTCCAAAATGCTTGCCTAATATGTCTGTTTATCCAAAAGGAAGTAAAAAGGGAGAGCTAGAAAGATAGCATTGCATCACATTACATGGCAATGCAATGCACAGTTGCTGAAGTTGAACCAAAATGAGCTTGTAATCTGGCTTCTGCAACTTTGAACATGAAAAATCCAATGAGGAGAAGAAAAGCAAAGCCAAAGAGTCCATCCCCAAATCCGACAAACAAGCAAAATGAACAAAAAACATTGAATTCAATTCTTTCTGATTTTAGAAACTGCATTAAAGAAGGGGTGCACCGGTCCTGGAGATACTGCAATACCAGGTCAATGCGTGGAGTGGACAGAGCAAGCTCTTTTTCCATCTCCCTGTTCTAAAAATCCATTTAATATATGGTCCCCAGATAGGGGACGTATCAGATATTAAACTGATAAGAACAGATACTACACTTGATCTTAGCCAAAAGGCCGAGAAGCGATAACCAGAATTGGTTTCAAACTACGGAGCCACCCAAGGATCCTGAAAAGTCCATTTGTGGAGATGAGCTCCTGGACTCCCGTTAAGAAGACATGTTGTCAACCTCTAGATCCCTTACATGCCTGCACTTTTCGGCTTGCTGCTGCTGCAATCCACGCGTTTTAGATCTGCATAACTCCACCTCTTTAAACACAGCACCTTCACCCCCTGCTGTTCCCACCCGCCTCAACACCGTTGGAAGGGAGGAGAACCAATTAAGGCGGGGGGTGGGGTGGAACGAGCAGCTGTCTACCCTTAGCAGGAGGGCTCCTGATTACATACCTCTCCTGCTGCTGCTGCTGCTGGCTGTCCAGCAGCAGACTGAAGGTGGCTGCTGCTGTGCACAGGTATATAAAGGCTCAGAGCCTATTATGACACGCGCAGCCAGCGTTCCATTGCCACATTCCATCTACTGCAGGCAGGATACCTGGCTGGCTGAATGTCGCTGAGAAGCTCACAGAGACCGCCATAAGCAACAGTTTAACAGAATGCCACAGACTAATCAACCAAACTTTTTGGGTTGGGTTCTCTTTTATAGTCTGCAGGCATTAAATGAAAGAAGTCAGTGTTCCAGCAGAAGGAGACAACGTTTCAGAAAAGGCATTGTAGCAAACCAAAAAAGAAATTTTAAGCGCAGCAGAGTAACCAGCGCACATACCTGTTAGCTCAGGTGAGTTTAAAAGGCTGCTGTTGATAACAAGGGCATTTGCTAAATAGATGGTGTGTGTGCAACAATATACTGAAAGGTCAATTATATTGTGCAGCTTATCTCACCACCTGTAGTTATTTAGGTGAAAGCTCCAAAATGCTTGCCTAATATGTCTGTTTATCCAAAAGGAAGTAAAAAGGGAGAGCTAGAAAGATAGCATTGCATCACATTACATGGCAATGCAATGCACAGTTGCTGAAGTTGAACCAAAATGAGCTTGTAATCTGGCTTCTGCAACTTTGAACATGAAAAATCCAATGAGGAGAAGAAAAGCAAAGCCAAAGAGTCCATCCCCAAATCCGACAAACAAGCAAAATGAACAAAAAACATTGAATTCAATTCTTTCTGATTTTAGAAACTGCATTAAAGAAGGGGTGCACCAGTCCTGGAGATACTGCAATACCAGGTCAATGCGTGGAGTGGACAGAGCAAGCTCTTTTTCCATCTCCCTGTTCTAAAAATCCATTTAATATATGGTCCCCAGATAGGGGACGTATCAGATATTAAACTGATAAGAACAGATACTACACTTGATCTTAGCCAAAAGGCCGAGAAGCGATAACCAGAATTGGTTTCAAACTACGGAGCCACCCAAGGATCCTGAAAAGTCCATTTGTGGAGATGAGCTCCTGGACTCCCGTTAAGAAGACATGTTGTCAACCTCTAGATCCCTTACATGCCTGCACTTTTCGGCTTGCTGCTGCTGCAATCCACGCGTTTTAGATCTGCATAACTCCACCTCTTTAAACACAGCACCTTCACCCCCTGCTGTTCCCACCCGCCTCAACACCCTTGGAAGGGAGGAGAACCAATTAAGGCGGGGGGTGGGGTGGAACGAGCAGCTGTCTACCCTTAGCAGGAGGGCTCCTGATTACATACCTCTCCTGCTGCTGCTGCTGCTGGCTGTCCAGCAGCAGACTGAAGGTGGCTGCTGCTGTGCACAGGTATATAAAGGCTCAGAGCCTATTATGACACGCGCAGCCAGCGTTCCATTGCCACATTCCATCTACTGCAGGCAGGATACCTGGCTGGCTGAATGTCGCTGAGAAGCTCACAGAGACCGCCATAAGCAACAGTTTAACAGAATGCCACAGACTAATCAACCAAACTTTTTGGGTTGGGTTCTCTTTTATAGTCTGCAGGCATTAAATGAAAGAAGTCAGTGTTCCAGCAGAAGGAGACAACGTTTCAGAAAAGGCATTGTAGCAAACCAAAAAAGAAATTTTAAGCGCAGCAGAGTAACCAGCGCACATACCTGTTAGCTCAGGTGAGTTTAAAAGGCTGCTGTTGATAACAAGGGCATTTGCTAAATAGATGGTGTGTGTGCAACAATATACTGAAAGGTCAATTATATTGTGCAGCTTATCTCACCACCTGTAGTTATTTAGGTGAAAGCTCCAAAATGCTTGCCTAATATGTCTGTTTATCCAAAAGGAAGTAAAAAGGGAGAGCTAGAAAGATAGCATTGCATCACATTACATGGCAATGCAATGCACAGTTGCTGAAGTTGAACCAAAATGAGCTTGTAATCTGGCTTCTGCAACTTTGAACATGAAAAATCCAATGAGGAGAAGAAAAGCAAAGCCAAAGAGTCCATCCCCAAATCCGACAAACAAGCAAAATGAACAAAAAACATTGAATTCAATTCTTTCTGATTTTAGAAACTGCATTAAAGAAGGGGTGCACCGGTCCTGGAGATACTGCAATACCAGGTCAATGCGTGGAGTGGACAGAGCAAGCTCTTTTTCCATCTCCCTGTTCTAAAAATCCATTTAATATATGGTCCCCAGATAGGGGACGTATCAGATATTAAACTGATAAGAACAGATACTACACTTGATCTTAGCCAAAAGGCCGAGAAGCGATAACCAGAATTGGTTTCAAACTACGGAGCCACCCAAGGATCCTGAAAAGTCCATTTGTGGACATGAGCTCCTGGACTCCCGTTAAGAAGACATGTTGTCAACCTCTAGATCCCTTACATGCCTGCACTTTTCGGCTTGCTGCTGCTGCAATCCACGCGTTTTAGATCTGCATAACTCCACCTCTTTAAACACAGCACCTTCACCCCCTGCTGTTCCCACCCGCCTCAACACCGTTGGAAGGGAGGAGAACCAATTAAGGCGGGGGGTGGGGTGGAACGAGCAGCTGTCTACCCTTAGCAGGAGGGCTCCTGATTACATACCGCTCCTGCTGCTGCTGCTGCTGGCTGTCCAGCAGCAGACTGAAGGTGGCTGCTGCTGTGCACAGGTATATAAAGGCTCAGAGCCTATTATGACACGCGCAGCCAGCGTTCCATTGCCACATTCCATCTACTGCAGGCAGGATACCTGGCTGGCTGAATGTCGCTGAGAAGCTCACAGAGACCGCCATAAGCAACAGTTTAACAGAATGCCACAGACTAATCAACCAAACTTTTTGGGTTGGGTTCTCTTTTATAGTCTGCAGGCATTAAATGAAAGAAGTCAGTGTTCCAGCAGAAGGAGACAACGTTTCAGAAAAGGCATTGTAGCAAACCAAAAAAGAAATTTTAAGCGCAGCAGAGTAACCAGCGCACATACCTGTTAGCTCAGGTGAGTTTAAAAGGCTGCTGTTGATAACAAGGGCATTTGCTAAATAGATGGTGTGTGTGCAAAAATATACTGAAAGGTCAATTATATTGTGCAGCTTATCTCACCACCTGTAGTTATTTAGGTGAAAGCTCCAAAATGCTTGCCTAATATGTCTGTTTATCCAAAAGGAAGTAAAAAGGGAGAGCTAGAAAGATAGCATTGCATCACATTACATGGCAATGCAATGCACAGTTGCTGAAGTTGAACCAAAATGAGCTTGTAATCTGGCTTCTGCAACTTTGAACATGAAAAATCCAATGAGGAGAAGAAAAGCAAAGCCAAAGAGTCCATCCCCAAATCCGACAAACAAGCAAAATGAACAAAAAACATTGAATTCAATTCTTTCTGATTTTAGAAACTGCATTAAAGAAGGGGTGCACCGGTCCTGGAGATACTGCAATACCAGGTCAATGCGTGGAGTGGACAGAGCAAGCTCTTTTTCCATCTCCCTGTTCTAAAAATCCATTTAATATATGGTCCCCAGATAGGGGACGTATCAGATATTAAACTGATAAGAACAGATACTACACTTGATCTTAGCCAAAAGGCCGAGAAGCGATAACCAGAATTGGTTTCAAACTACGGAGCCACCCAAGGATCCTGAAAAGTCCATTTGTGGAGATGAGCTCCTGGACTCCCGTTAAGAAGACATGTTGTCAACCTCTAGATCCCTTACATGCCTGCACTTTTCGGCTTGCTGCTGCTGCAATCCACGCGTTTTAGATCTGCATAACTCCACCTCTTTAAACACAGCACCTTCACCCCCTGCTGTTCCCACCCGCCTCAACACCGTTGGAAGGGAGGAGAACCAATTAAGGCGGGGGGTGGGGTGGAACGAGCAGCTGTCTACCCTTAGCAGGAGGGCTCCTGATTACATACCTCTCCTGCTGCTGCTGCTGCTGGCTGTCCAGCAGCAGACTGAAGGTGGCTGCTGCTGTGCACAGGTATATAAAGGCTCAGAGCCTATTATGACACGCGCAGCCAGCGTTCCATTGCCACATTCCATCTACTGCAGGCAGGATACCTGGCTGGCTGAATGTCGCTGAGAAGCTCACAGAGACCGCCATAAGCAACAGTTTAACAGAATGCCACAGACTAATCAACCAAACTTTTTGGGTTGGGTTCTCTTTTATAGTCTGCAGGCATTAAATGAAAGAAGTCAGTGTTCCAGCAGAAGGAGACAACGTTTCAGAAAAGGCATTGTAGCAAACCAAAAAAGAAATTTTAAGCGCAGCAGAGTAACCAGCGCACATACCTGTTAGCTCAGGTGAGTTTAAAAGGCTGCTGTTGATAACAAGGGCATTTGCTAAATAGATGGTGTGTGTGCAACAATATACTGAAAGGTCAATTATATTGTGCAGCTTATCTCACCACCTGTAGTTATTTAGGTGAAAGCTCCAAAATGCTTGCCTAATATGTCTGTTTATCCAAAAGGAAGTAAAAAGGGAGAGCTAGAAAGATAGCATTGCATCACATTACATGGCAATGCAATGCACAGTTGCTGAAGTTGAACCAAAATGAGCTTGTAATCTGGCTTCTGCAACTTTGAACATGAAAAATCCAATGAGGAGAAGAAAAGCAAAGCCAAAGAGTCCATCCCCAAATCCGACAAACAAGCAAAATGAACAAAAAACATTGAATTCAATTCTTTCTGATTTTAGAAACTGCATTAAAGAAGGGGTGCACCGGTCCTGGAGATACTGCAATACCAGGTCAATGCGTGGAGTGGACAGAGCAAGCTCTTTTTCCATCTCCCTGTTCTAAAAATCCATTTAATATATGGTCCCCAGATAGGGGACGTATCAGATATTAAACTGATAAGAACAGATTTTTTTTTTTTTTTTTTTCATAACACTCAGATTACAAGTACCATCTCGATTCCATACTTCTGAAAACGGTGATGGACCAAATCCATCATCGTGTCATTTTAAAACAAAAAAACATTATTTAATGCATATACAAAAAAAACAAAACAACAACCAGTATTTCCTCTCAGACACATAATATATAGAGGAAGGAAACAAAACACATTACTGCATTCCTCCCTTCAACGCATAATATGTTAGATACTCCAACAGTCCTTTCTCTTGCAAGAAAGATTCAAAGTTTGTATTCACATAATCTATCCATGTCCTTCCCACCTTATAGGTTTCAAAAAACCTCTCTTTATTTGCCTTCACACTTGCGATTACCTTTGGAAAAAAAGCTTCAAAACACACACCACTTCCCTTCATTTCCGCAATTCCTTTTTTAACTTTGTCCATTTCTTTATCAGCTTCCTCCTCTTCTGTTTGCCTCTGAACCTCTACCGTCTTCTTTTTTTCTTTCTTTTCCGCCTTTGCACTTTCCATCTTCTCCTTATTACTCTTTCTCTTTGGGCATTCCTTAAACCTATGCCCAATTTCCATACACAGGTTACACTTATTCCTTTCTACTGGACATGATTTAGAAACATGTCCTTCCGCTTTACACTTCCAACACTTTTCTGCAGTACAGTCTTCACGTTTATGACCATATACCTCACAAATTGAACAAAAGGAATCCATCCCATTAAAGAATAAATTCCCACTTACTTTACCAAGCTTAAACCTTTGAGGCGGGTAGGAAAAACTCCTATCCTTGTTCATGTTAAATTCCACAAAAAATTTCCACTTTCCCGTCCATACTCCGAATTCATTCATTACTTTACCTTTTGATACTACAGACTTGGCAAAACCACTCAAAAACGTGACAATGTCCTCTTCTGGAACCAGTGGTGAAAACATTTTCACTGTCACCATCTTTTCACTACTAAATACGTGATGTTGAAACCGAATTCCAACAAACTTCTCATGTCTCAATTCATCAAAAGAATCCATATAGTTCTCCAAAATCTTCCTAGACTCAAAAAACACGTCATAGACACCCTTTTGGGGATAATCCATAACTGCCACGATGTCTTCTTTATTCACCTTTGCGACACCCAAGATGATCTCCTTCATAATAAACCGAAAGTCCTTAACCTTCTGACAGTCTCTCCGGACAAAAATCCGGAAAGCGGTCTCCACACGTGCATGTTCTGGAACCTCCAACTTCGGCCACAACTCCGCCTCTGTTGCCATGATTCTCCAACAGAATGAGCGTAATCTCCACTCCAACACACAGAAGGAGCGAGTATGATCACTTCCCGTTGTCTGGGGACTAAGCCTACACGCCTATAGCAGCAAGGGGGTGAAGTCCCCACAATTAGGTAAGGACGATCCCCCAAGGCCGACGAGCCAGGTACCCTAGACACCTCCAACCAAAACCAAGGCAGCAATCGCTAAATCACTGCACTTGATCTTAGCCAAAAGGCCGAGAAGCGATAACCAGAATTGGTTTCAAACTACGGAGCCACCCAAGGATCCTGAAAAGTCCATTTCTGGAGATGAGCTCCTGGACTCCCGTTAAGAAGACATGTTGTCAACCTCTAGATCCCTTACATGCCTGCACTTTTCGGCTTGCTGCTGCTGCAATCCACGCGTTTTAGATCTGCATAACTCCACCTCTTTAAACACAGCACCTTCACCCCCTGCTGTTCCCACCCGCCTCAACACCGTTGGAAGGGAGGAGAACCAATTAAGGCGGGGGGTGGGGTGGAACGAGCAGCTGTCTACCCTTAGCAGGAGGGCTCCTGATTACATACCTCTCCTGCTGCTGCTGCTGCTGGCTGTCCAGCAGCAGACTGAAGGTGGCTGCTGCTGTGCACAGGTATATAAAGGCTCAGAGCCTATTATGACACGCGCAGCCAGCGTTCCATTGCCACATTCCATCTACTGCAGGCAGGATACCTGGCTGGCTGAATGTCACTGAGAAGCTCACAGAGACCGCCATAAGCAACAGTTTAACAGAATGCCACAGACTAATCAACCAAACTTTTTGGGTTGGGTTCTCTTTTATAGTCTGCAGGCATTAAATGAAAGAAGTCAGTGTTCCAGCAGAAGGAGACAACGTTTCAGAAAAGGCATTGTAGCAAACCAAAAAAGAAATTTTAAGCGCAGCAGAGTAACCAGTGCACATACCTGTTAGCTCAGGTGAGTTTAAAAGGCTGCTGTTGATAACAAGGGCATTTGCTAAATAGATGGTGTGTGTGCAACAATATACTGAAAGGTCAATTATATTGTGCAGCTTATCTCACCACCTGTAGTTATTTAGGTGAAAGCTCCAATATGCTTGCCTAATATGTCTGTTTATCCAAAAGGAAGTAAAAAGGGAGAGCTAGAAAGATAGCATTGCATCACATTACATGGCAATGCAATGCACAGTTGCTGAAGTTGAACCAAAATGAGCTTGTAATCTGGCTTCTGCAACTTTGAACATGAAAAATCCAATGAGGAGAAGAAAAGCAAAGCCAAAGAGTCCATCCCCAAATCCGACAAACAAGCAAAATGAACAAAAAACATTGAATTCAATTCTTTCTGATTTTAGAAACTGCATTAAAGAAGGGGTGCACCGGTCCTGGAGATACTGCAATACCAGGTCAATGCGTGGAGTGGACAGAGCAAGCTCTTTTTCCATCTCCCTGTTCTAAAAATCCATTTAATATATGGTCCCCAGATAGGGGACGTATCAGATATTAAACTGATAAGAACAGATACTACACTTGATCTTAGCCAAAAGGCTGAGAAGCGATAACCAGAATTGGTTTCAAACTACGGAGCCACCCAAGGATCCTGAAAAGTCCATTTGTGGAGATGAGCTCCTGGACTCCCGTTAAGAAGACATGTTGTCAACCTCTAGATCCCTTACATGCCTGCACTTTTCGGCTTGCTGCTGCTGCAATCCACGCGTTTTAGATCTGCATAACTCCACCTCTTTAAACACAGCACCTTCACCCCCTGCTGTTCCCACCCGCCTCAACACCGTTGGAAGGGAGGAGAACCAATTAAGGCGGGGGGTGGGGTGGAACGAGCAGCTGTCTACCCTTAGCAGGAGGGCTCCTGATTACATACCTCTCCTGCTGCTGCTGCTGCTGGCTGTCCAGCAGCAGACTGAAGGTGGCTGCTGCTGTGCACGGGTATATAAAGGCTCAGAGCCTATTATGACACGCGCAGCCAGCGTTCCATTGCCACATTCCATCTACTGCAGGCAGGATACCTGGCTGGCTGAATGTCGCTGAGAAGCTCACAGAGACCGCCATAAGCAACAGTTTAACAGAATGCCACAGACTAATCAACCAAACTTTTTGGGTTGGGTTCTCTTTTATAGTCTGCAGGCATTAAATGAAAGAAGTCAGTGTTCCAGCAGAAGGAGACAACGTTTCAGAAAAGGCATTGTAGCAAACCAAAAAAGAAATTTTAAGCGCAGCAGAGTAACCAGCGCACATACCTGTTAGCTCAGGTGAGTTTAAAAGGCTGCTGTTGATAACAAGGGCATTTGCTAAATAGATGGTGTGTGTGCAACAATATACTGAAAGGTCAATTATATTGTGCAGCTTATCTCACCACCTGTAGTTATTTAGGTGAAAGCTCCAAAATGCTTGCCTAATATGTCTGTTTATCCAAAAGGAAGTAAAAAGGGAGAGCTAGAAAGATAGCATTGCATCACATTACATGGCAATGCAATGCACAGTTGCTGAAGTTGAACCAAAATGAGCTTGTAATCTGGCTTCTGCAACTTTGAACATGAAAAATCCAATGAGGAGAAGAAAAGCAAAGCCAAAGAGTCCATCCCAAAATCCGACAAACAAGCAAAATGAACAAAAAACATTGAATTCAATTCTTTCTGATTTTAGAAACTGCATTAAAGAAGGGGTGCACCGGTCCTGGAGATACTGCAATACCAGGTCAATGCGTGGAGTGGACAGAGCAAGCTCTTTTTCCATCTCCCTGTTCTAAAAATCCATTTAATATATGGTCCCCAGATAGGGGACGTATCAGATATTAAACTGATAAGAACAGATACTACACTTGATCTTAGCCAAAAGGCCGAGAAGCGATAACCAGAATTGGTTTCAAACTACGGAGCCACCCAAGGATCCTGAAAAGTCCATTTGTGGAGATGAGCTCCTGGACTCCCGTTAAGAAGACATGTTGTCAACCTCTAGATCCCTTACATGCCTGCACTTTTCGGCTTGCTGCTGCTGCAATCCACGCGTTTTAGATCTGCATAACTCCACCTCTTTAAACACAGCACCTTCACCCCCTGCTGTTCCCACCCGCCTCAACACCGTTGGAAGGGAGGAGAACCAATTAAGGCGGGGGGTGGGGTGGAACGAGCAGCTGTCTACCCTTAGCAGGAGGGCTCCTGATTACATACCTCTCCTGCTGCTGCTGCTGCTGGCTGTCCAGCAGCAGACTGAAGGTGGCTGCTGCTGTGCACAGGTATATAAAGGCTCAGAGCCTATTATGACACGCGCAGCCAGCGTTCCATTGCCACATTCCATCTACTGCAGGCAGGATACCTGGCTGGCTGAATGTCGCTGAGAAGCTCACAGAGACCGCCATAAGCAACAGTTTAACAGAATGCCACAGACTAATCAACCAAACTTTTTGGGTTGGGTTCTCTTTTATAGTCTGCAGGCATTAAATGAAAGAAGTCAGTGTTCCAGCAGAAGGAGACAACGTTTCAGAAAAGGCATTGTAGCAAACCAAAAAAGAAATTTTAAGCGCAGCAGAGTAACCAGCGCACATACCTGTTAGCTCAGGTGAGTTTAAAAGGCTGCTGTTGATAACAAGGGCATTTGCTAAATAGATGGTGTGTGTGCAACAATATACTGAAAGGTCAATTATATTGTGCAGCTTATCTCACCACCTGTAGTTATTTAGGTGAAAGCTCCAAAATGCTTGCCTAATATGTCTGTTTATCCAAAAGGAAGTAAAAAGGGAGAGCTAGAAAGATAGCATTGCATCACATTACATGGCAATGCAATGCACAGTTGCTGAAGTTGAACCAAAATGAGCTTGTAATCTGGCTTCTGCAACTTTGAACATGAAAAATCCAATGAGGAGAAGAAAAGCAAAGCCAAAGAGTCCATCCCCAAATCCGACAAACAAGCAAAATGAACAAAAAACATTGAATTCAATTCTTTCTGATTTTAGAAACTGCATTAAAGAAGGGGTGCACCGGTCCTGGAGATACTGCAATACCAGGTCAATGCGTGGAGTGGACAGAGCAAGCTCTTTTTCCATCTCCCTGTTCTAAAAATCCATTTAATATATGGTCCCCAGATAGGGGACGTATCAGATATTAAACTGATAAGAACAGATACTACACTTGATCTTAGCCAAAAGGCTGAGAAGCGATAACCAGAATTGGTTTCAAACTACGGAGCCACCCAAGGATCCTGAAAAGTCCATTTGTGGAGATGAGCTCCTGGACTCCCGTTAAGAAGACATGTTGTCAACCTCTAGATCCCTTACATGCCTGCACTTTTCGGCTTGCTGCTGCTGCAATCCACGCGGTTTAGATCTGCATAACTCCACCTCTTTAAACACAGCACCTTCACCCCCTGCTGTTCCCACCCGCCTCAACACCGTTGGAAGGGAGGAGAACCAATTAAGGCGGGGGGTGGGGTGGAACGAGCAGCTGTCTACCCTTAGCAGGAGGGCTCCTGATTACATACCTCTCCTGCTGCTGCTGCTGGCTGTCCAGCAGCAGACTGAAGGTGGCTGCTGCTGTGCACGGGTATATAAAGGCTCAGAGCCTATTATGACACGCGCAGCCAGCGTTCCATTGCCACATTCCATCTACTGCAGGCAGGATACCTGGCTGGCTGAATGTCGCTGAGAAGCTCACAGAGACCGCCATAAGCAACAGTTTAACAGAATGCCACAGACTAATCAACCAAACTTTTTGGGTTGGGTTCTCTTTTATAGTCTGCAGGCATTAAATGAAAGAAGTCAGTGTTCCAGCAGAAGGAGACAACGTTTCAGAAAAGGCATTGTAGCAAACCAAAAAAGAAATTTTAAGCGCAGCAGAGTAACCAGCGCACATACCTGTTAGCTCAGGTGAGTTTAAAAGGCTGCTGTTGATAACAAGGGCATTTGCTAAATAGATGGTGTGTGTGCAACAATATACTGAAAGGTCAATTATATTGTGCAGCTTATCTCACCACCTGTAGTTATTTAGGTGAAAGCTCCAAAATGCTTGCCTAATATGTCTGTTTATCCAAAAGGAAGTAAAAAGGGAGAGCTAGAAAGATAGCATTGCATCACATTACATGGCAATGCAATGCACAGTTGCTGAAGTTGAACCAAAATGAGCTTGTAATCTGGCTTCTGCAACTTTGAACATGAAAAATCCAATGAGGAGAAGAAAAGCAAAGCCAAAGAGTCCATCCCCAAATCCGACAAACAAGCAAAATGAACAAAAAACATTGAATTCAATTCTTTCTGATTTTAGAAACTGCATTAAAGAAGGGGTGCACCGGTCCTGGAGATACTGCAATACCAGGTCAATGCGTGGAGTGGACAGAGCAAGCTCTTTTTCCATCTCCCTGTTCTAAAAATCCATTTAATATATGGTCCCCAGATAGGGGACGTATCAGATATTAAACTGATAAGAACAGATACTACACTTGATCTTAGCCAAAAGGCCGAGAAGCGATAACCAGAATTGGTTTCAAACTACGGAGCCACCCAAGGATCCTGAAAAGTCCATTTGTGGAGATGAGCTCCTGGACTCCCGTTAAGAAGACATGTTGTCAACCTCTAGATCCCTTACATGCCTGCACTTTTCGGCTTGCTGCTGCTGCAATCCACGCGTTTTAGATCTGCATAACTCCACCTCTTTAAACACAGCACCTTCACCCCCTGCTGTTCCCACCCGCCTCAACACCGTTGGAAGGGAGGAGAACCAATTAAGGCGGGGGGTGGGGTGGAACGAGCAGCTGTCTACCCTTAGCAGGAGGGCTCCTGATTACATACCTCTCCTGCTGCTGCTGCTGCTGGCTGTCCAGCAGCAGACTGAAGGTGGCTGCTGCTGTGCACAGGTATATAAAGGCTCAGAGCCTATTATGACACGCGCAGCCAGCGTTCCATTGCCACATTCCATCTACTGCAGGCAGGATACCTGGCTGGCTGAATGTCGCTGAGAAGCTCACAGAGACCGCCATAAGCAACAGTTTAACAGAATGCCACAGACTAATCAACCAAACTTTTTGGGTTGGGTTCTCTTTTATAGTCTGCAGGCATTAAATGAAAGAAGTCAGTGTTCCAGCAGAAGGAGACAACGTTTCAGAAAAGGCATTGTAGCAAACCAAAAAAGAAATTTTAAGCGCAGCAGAGTAACCAGCGCACATACCTGTTAGCTCAGGTGAGTTTAAAAGGCTGCTGTTGATAACAAGGGCATTTGCTAAATAGATGGTGTGTGTGCAACAATATACTGAAAGGTCAATTATATTGTGCAGCTTATCTCACCACCTGTAGTTATTTAGGTGAAAGCTCCAAAATGCTTGCCTAATATGTCTGTTTATCCAAAAGGAAGTAAAAAGGGAGAGCTAGAAAGATAGCATTGCATCAAATTACATGGCAATGCAATGCACAGTTGCTGAAGTTGAACCAAAATGAGCTTGTAATCTGGCTTCTGCAACTTTGAACATGAAAAATCCAATGAGGAGAAGAAAAGCAAAGCCAAAGAGTCCATCCCCAAATCCGACAAACAAGCAAAATGAACAAAAAACATTGAATTCAATTCTTTCTGATTTTAGAAACTGCATTAAAGAAGGGGTGCACCAGTCCTGGAGATACTGCAATACCAGGTCAATGCGTGGAGTGGACAGAGCAAGCTCTTTTTCCATCTCCCTGTTCTAAAAATCCATTTAATATATGGTCCCCAGATAGGGGACGTATCAGATATTAAACTGATAAGAACAGATTTTTTGATTGAAGCTGCATCCAAGGCACTGAAAAATGTGACCGAAGTCACACCAAAACAGCGCACGAGGCGAGGATTCATGTGGACCCTTCCCGGAGGAGAGGGTCCCCAATAAACCATCCCCATCCCTCCGAGCCATAAGGCCACAGCGAGGGTCGGGGATCTCCGATGCTCTCTCTTGCCGAAGCCAGAGAAGAGCCGTTTTCGTGCTCCCAGCGTCCAGCTAGGCTGCCACCCTAGTGGAGCTGGAGCCTGTGTTGGTTTCTCAGCCCAAAGCTGACCGGACCTTCGACCGGGTTTATAAAAATTCCCCTTCCTAGCCCGGAGGCCAGGAATAGGGGGTGTTGCTCAGAAAGTATGATTGGCAAAGGTGCGGCGTGCTACGAAGCCCAAGTCTTTCTGGGGTTCCCAGTCCCAGTAAGCTTGGACTCCCACCAGGGCGCCTACTCCTGGGGCACATTGCTCCAAAGCCCTCACACTTACCCAGCCTAGTGACTTCGATCCTGGAGGGCCATGTTTTCCATCAGATGACTCTATGAGCCACCTGGCGTACTAACAAGTGCACCAAACCAGTGTGTAATGTGCATCAATTTACTAGAGCAGCCCAAGGACAAAACCGCCTTTTCAAAAGATACTACACTTGATCTTAGCCAAAAGGCCGAGAAGCGATAACCAGAATTGGTTTCAAACTACGGAGCCACCCAAGGATCCTGAAAAGTCCATTTGTGGAGATGAGCTCCTGGACTCCCGTTAAGAAGACATGTTGTCAACCTCTAGATCCCTTACATGCCTGCACTTTTCGGCTTGCTGCTGCTGCAATCCACGCGTTTTAGATCTGCATAACTCCACCTCTTTAAACACAGCACCTTCACCCCCTGCTGTTCCCACCCGCCTCAACACCGTTGGAAGGGAGGAGAACCAATTAAGGCGGGGGGTGGGGTGGAACGAGCAGCTGTCTACCCTTAGCAGGAGGGCTCCTGATTACATACCTCTCCTGCTGCTGCTGCTGCTGGCTGTCCAGCAGCAGACTGAAGGTGGCTGCTGCTGTGCACAGGTATATAAAGGCTCAGAGCCTATTATGACACGCGCAGCCAGCGTTCCATTGCCACATTCCATCTACTGCAGGCAGGATACCTGGCTGGCTGAATGTCGCTGAGAAGCTCACAGAGACCGCCATAAGCAACAGTTTAACAGAATGCCACAGACTAATCAACCAAACTTTTTGGGTTGGGTTCTCTTTTATAGTCTGCAGGCATTAAATGAAAGAAGTCAGTGTTCCAGCAGAAGGAGACAACGTTTCAGAAAAGGCATTGTAGCAAACCAAAAAAGAAATTTTAAGCGCAGCAGAGTAACCAGCGCACATACCTGTTAGCTCAGGTGAGTTTAAAAGGCTGCTGTTGATAACAAGGGCATTTGCTAAATAGATGGTGTGTGTGCAACAATATACTGAAAGGTCAATTATATTGTGCAGCTTATCTCACCACCTGTAGTTATTTAGGTGAAAGCTCCAAAATGCTTGCCTAATATGTCTGTTTATCCAAAAGGAAGTAAAAAGGGAGAGCTAGAAAGATAGCATTGCATCACATTACATGGCAATGCAATGCACAGTTGCTGAAGTTGAACCAAAATGAGCTTGTAATCTGGCTTCTGCAACTTTGAACATGAAAAATCCAATGAGGAGAAGAAAAGCAAAGCCAAAGAGTCCATCCCCAAATCCGACAAACAAGCAAAATGAACAAAAAACATTGAATTCAATTCTTTCTGATTTTAGAAACTGCATTAAAGAAGGGGTGCACCGGTCCTGGAGATACTGCAATACCAGGTCAATGCGTGGAGTGGACAGAGCAAGCTCTTTTTCCATCTCCCTGTTCTAAAAATCCATTTAATATATGGTCCCCAGATAGGGGACGTATCAGATATTAAACTGATAAGAACAGATACTACACTTGATCTTAGCCAAAAGGCCGAGAAGCGATAACCAGAATTGGTTTCAAACTACGGAGCCACCCAAGGATCCTGAAAAGTCCATTTGTGGAGATGAGCTCCTGGACTCCCGTTAAGAAGACATGTTGTCAACCTCTAGATCCCTTACATGCCTGCACTTTTCGGCTTGCTGCTGCTGCAATCCACGCGTTTTAGATCTGCATAACTCCACCTCTTTAAACACAGCACCTTCACCCCCTGCTGTTCCCACCCGCCTCAACACCGTTGGAAGGGAGGAGAACCAATTAAGGCGGGGGGTGGGGTGGAACGAGCAGCTGTCTACCCTTAGCAGGAGGGCTCCTGATTACATACCTCTCCTGCTGCTGCTGCTGCTGGCTGTCCAGCAGCAGACTGAAGGTGGCTGCTGCTGTGCACAGGTATATAAAGGCTCAGAGCCTATTATGACACGCGCAGCCAGCGTTCCATTGCCACATTCCATCTACTGCAGGCAGGATACCTGGCTGGCTGAATGTCGCTGAGAAGCTCACAGAGACCGCCATAAGCAACAGTTTAACAGAATGCCACAGACTAATCAACCAAACTTTTTGGGTTGGGTTCTCTTTTATAGTCTGCAGGCATTAAATGAAAGAAGTCAGTGTTCCAGCAGAAGGAGACAACGTTTCAGAAAAGGCATTGTAGCAAACCAAAAAAGAAATTTTAACCCCTTAATAACATCTGACGTACTAATACGCGTCTGTGCCCTGGGACTTAAGAGCCAGACCCGTATTAGTACGTCATGGCGATCGCGCGCGCACACAGGCTGTGCGGGCGCGATCGCCGCCGGGTGTCAGCTGATTGTCACAGCTGACACCCGGTACTATGTGCAGGGAGCGGTCACGCACCGCTCCCAGCACATTAACCCCCGCGATGCTGCGATCGAAGTCGATCGAAGTCGATCGCGGCATTGCGGGGGCAAGGGGAGGTGATCGCCGATACTCACCTCCTCTTCCGGCTTCCAGCGCAGTCTGCAAAGGCTTCCCGGGTGTTGCCATGACGACCCGATGTCGTCATGACAACATCCGGGTCACCAGAGAGCAGGAAGATTGCTTGGACATGCGCAGTGCATCTCCAAGCAATCTTCACACTGTGCACTTCTGACAGCCTTCATGGCATAGGGATGGTGCTCCATTCCTGTGCCATGCAGGCGATCAGAAAAAAAAAAGTGAAAGTCCCAGAGTGGGACAAAGTAATAAAGTGTATAAACTGTGTGAAAGTGGAAAAAAAAAAAAAAAAAAAATGTGCAAAAATATTATAAAAAAATAAAAAAAATAATACACCAAAAATAAAAATATAATGTACCCATCAATAAATATTATTATAAAAAAAATAAAAAAAAAACAATAAAAGTACACATATTTGGTATCGCCGCGTCCGGAACAACCTGACCTATAAAACTGTCCCACTAGTTAACCCCTTCAGTGAACACGGTAAAAAAAAAAAAAAAAAAACCAAGCAAAAAACAATGCTTTATCACCATACCGCCAAACAAAAAGTGGAATAACACGCGATCAAAAAGACGCATATAAATAAAAATGATACCGCTGAAAACGTCATCTCGTCCCGCAAAAAACAAGCCGCCATATAGCTCCATCAGCCGAAAAATAAAAAAGTTATAGCTCTCAGAATAAAGCGATACTAAAAAATATTTTTTTCTATAAAATAGCTTTTATTGTGTATAAGCGCCAAAACATAGAAAAATTATACAAATGTGGTACCGCTGTAAACGTACTGACCCGAAGAGTAAAGCTGCCTCATCAATTTTACCACACGCGGAACAGAATAAAAAAAAAAAAAAAAAACAATTCCTGAATTGTTGGTTTTTGTTTATTCTGCCTCCCAAAAATCGGAATAGAAAGCGATCAAAAAATGTCACGTGCCTGAAAATGGCACCAATAACAACGTCAAGTCATCCCGCAAAAAACGAGCCGTCACATGACTGTCTGCCAAAATTTGGAAAAATTATAGCTCTCAAAATATGGCGATGCAAAAACTAGATTTTACAAAAAATGCGTCTTTTAGTGTGTGACAGCTGTCAGTCATAAAAACCCCATATGATTCTGGCATTGCTGTAATCACACCGACCCGAAGAATAAAGTCGTCTAATCACTTATACCGCACAAGGAGCGGCGTCAAAAATAAACTCTTGAGTTAGGATTGGGCTAGGGTTAGGGCTGGGTTTGGGGCTAGGGTTGTGCTGGGGCTAGGGTTGTGCTGGGGCTAGGGTTGTGCTGGGGCTAGGGTTGTGCTGGGGCTAGGGTTGTGCTAGGGTTAGGGCTGGGGTTGGGATTTTTTTCAAAAGTAAGAAAAAAAGATGACGATATGGCGACTAGTGTTGAGAGCAAGTGCTCGCTACTTGAGTTTGCATCGGGTGCTCTGGTATGCATTTAGTATCGTGGGTATTTGAGTGACATGCTCGAGTCTCTGCCCCATATGCTTCGCGGCCAAAAAACTTTACGGGGATTGCCTGCCATGCACGAGCGATCCCCGCATGTTTTTTTTTGGATGTCTAATAACCGTGAAACATGCGGAGCAGGGACTCGAGCATGTCACTCGAGCACACGCTGTACATGGTGCATACCTGAGTACCCGATGCAAACTCAAGTAGCGAGCACTTGCGCTCAAGAATAATGAAAACTTATTCAATATGATGACCTAATGTAAACAAATAATGTGCCGTACCTCTGGGTTCAAAATGTTCACTATACACCTTAATAAAATCTTTGAGGGGTATAGTTTCCAAAATGGGGACACTTGTGGGGGAGCTCCACTGTTTAGGCACATCACGGGCTCTCCAAACGCGACATGGTGTCCGCTAACAAATTGAATGGAAAATCGGCTCAAATTGTTAGCGGACGCCATGTTGCGTTTGGAGAGCCCCTGTGTGTCCAAACATTGGAGCTCCCCCACAAGTGACCCCATTTTGGAAACTAGACCCCCCAAGGCACCTATCTAGATGCATAGTGAGCACTTAGAACCCCCAGGTGCTTCACAAATTGATTCGTAAAAATGAAAAAGTGAAAATAAAACACTTTTTCATTTTTATGAATCAATTTGTGAAGCACCTGGGGTTCCAAGTGCTCACTATGAATCTAGATAGGTGCCTTGGGGGGTCTAGTTTCCAAAATGGGGTCACTTGTGGGGGAGCTCCAATGTTTGGGCACACAGGGACTCTCTAAATGCAACATGGTATCCGCTAACAAATTGAATGGAAAATCGGCTCAAATTGTTAGCGGACACCACATTGCGTTTGGAGAGCCCCTCTGTGCCCAAACTTTGGAGCTCCCCCACAAGTGACCCCATTTTGGAAACTAGACCCCCCAAGGCACCTTTCTAGATGCATAGTGAGCACTTGGAACCCCCAGGTGCTTCACAAATTGATTCGTAAAAATGAAAAAGTGAAAAAAAAAACACTTTTTCATTTTTATGAATCAATTTGTGAAGCACCTGGGGTTCCAAGTGCTCACTATGAATCTAGATAGGTGCCTTGGGGGGTCTAGTTTCCAAAATGGGGTCACTTGTGGGGGAGCTCCAATGTTTGAGCACACAGGGACTCTCCAAATGCAACATGATATCCGCTAACAAATTGTCGGCTCAAATTGTTAGCGGATATCATGTTGCATTTGGAGAGTCCTTGTGTGCCCAAACATTGGAGCTCCTCCACAAGTGACCCCATTTTGGAAACTAGACCCCCCAAGGCACCTATCTAGATGCATAGTGAGCACTTGGAACCCCTAGGTGCTTCACAAATTAATTCGTAAAAATGAAAAAGTGTTTTTTTTTTCACTTTTTCATTATTACGAATCAATTTGTGAAGCACCTGGGGGTTCCAAGTGCTCACTATGCATCTAGAAAGGTGCCTTGGGGGGTCTAGTTTCCAAAATGGGGTCACTTGTGGGGGAGCTCCAAAGTTTGGGCACAGAGAAGCTCTCCAAACGCAATGTGGTGTCCGCTAACAATTTGAGCCGATTTTCCATTCAATTTGTTAGCGGATACCATGTTGCATTTAGAGAGTCCCTGTGTGCCCAAACATTGGAGCTCTCCCACAAGTGACCCCATTTTGGAAACTAGACCCCCCAAGGCACCTATCTAGATGCATAGTGAGCAGTTGGAACCCCCAGGTGCTTCACAAATTGATTCATAAAAATGAAAAAGTGTTTTTTTTTTCACTTTTTCATTGTTACGAATCAATTTGTGAAGCACCTGGGGGTTCCAAGTGCTCACTATGCATCTAGATAGGTGCCTTGGGGGGTCTAGTTTCCAAAATGGGGTCACTTGTGGGGGAGCTCCAATGTTTGGGCACACAGGGACTCTCTAAATGCAACATGGTGTCCTCTAACAAATTTAACGGAAAATCGGCTCAAATTGTTAGCGACACCATGTTGCGTTTGGAGAGCCGCTGTGTGCCCAAACATTGGAGCTCCCCCACAAGTGACCCCATTTTGGAAACTAGACCCCCCAAGGCACCTATCTAGATGCATTGTGAGCACTTGGAACACTCAGGTGCTTCACAAATTGATTCATAAAAATGAAAAAGTGTTTTTTTTTTTCACTTTTTCATTGTTACGAATCAATTTGTGAAGCACCTGGGGGTTCCAAGTGCTCACTATGCATCTAGATAGGTGCCTTGGGGGGTCTAGTTTCCAAAATGGGGTCACTTGTGGGGGAGCTCCAATGTTTGGGCACACAGCAGCTCTCCAAACGCAACATGGTGTCGCTAACAATTTGAGCCAATTTTGCGTTAAATTTGTTAGCGGACACCATGTTGCATTTAGAGAGCCGCTGTGTGCCCAAATATTGGAGCTCCCCCACAAGTGACCCCATTTTGGAAACTAGACCACCCAAGGCACCTATCTAGATGCATAGTGAGCACTTGGAACCCTCAGGTGCTTCACAAATTGATTCATACAAATGAAAAAGTGTTTTTTTTTTCACTTTTTCATTGTTACGAATCAATTTGTGAAGCACCTGGGGGTTCCAAGTGCTCACTATGCATCTAGATAGGTGCCTTGGGGGGTCTAGTTTCCAAAATGGGGTCACTTGTGGGGGAGCTCCAATGTTTGGGCACACAGGGACTCTCTAAATGCAACATGGTGTCCTCTAACAAATTTAACGGAAAATCGGCTCAAATTGTTAGCGAGACCATGTTGCGTTTGGAGAGCCGCTGTGTGCCCAAACATTGGAGCTCCCCCACAAGTGACCCCATTTTGGAAACTAGACCCCCCAAGGCACCTATCTAGATGCATTGTGAGCACTTGGAACACTCAGGTGCTTCACAAATTGATTCATAAAAATGAAAAAGTGTTTTTTTTTTTCACTTTTTCATTGTTACGAATCAATTTGTGAAGCACCTGGGGGTTCCAAGTGCTCACTATGCATCTAGAAAGGTGCCTTGGGGGGTCTAGTTTCCAAAATGGGGTCACTTGTGGGGGAGCTCCAAAGTTTGGGCACACATGGGCTCTCCAAACACAACATGGCGTCCGCTAATTATTCAAGCAAATTTTACAATCAAAAAGTCAAATAGCGCTCCTTCCCTTCCGAGCCCTGCCGTGCGCCCAAACAGTATTTTTTCCCCAAATATTGGGTATCTGCGTGCCCAGGGGAAATTGCACAACAAATTTTGGGGTCCATTTTTTCTTGTTACCCCTGTGAAAATAAAAAAAATTGGGTCTAAATTAACATTTTTGTGAAAAAAGTTAAATGTTAATTTTTTTCTTCCACATTCAAAAAATTCCTGTGAAGCACCTTAAGGGTTAATAAAGTTCTTGAATGTGGTTTTGAGCACCTTGAGGGGTGCAGTTTTTAGAATGGTGTCACTTTTGGGTATTTTCTGTCATAAAGACCTCTCAAAGTGACTTCAAATGTGATGTGGTCCCTAAAAAAATGGTTTTGTAAATTTTGTTGGAAAAATGAGAAATCGCTGGTCAACTTTTAACCCTTATAGCTCCCTAACAAAAAAAAATTTTGGTTCCAAAATTGTGCTGATGTAAAGTAGACATGTGGGAAATGTTATTTATTAACTCTTTTGTGTGACATATCGCTCTGATTTCAGGGCTTAAAAATTCAAATTTTGAAAATTGCAAAATTTTCAAAATTTTCGCCAAATTTCCGTTTTTTTCACAAATAAACGCAAGTGATATCGAAGAAATTTTTCCACAATCATGAAGTACAATATGTCACGAAAAAACAATCTCAGAATCAGGGGGATCCGTTGAAGCGTTCGAGAGTAATTACCTCATAAAGTGACAGTGGTCAGAATTGTAAAAATTGGCCCGGTCATTAACGTGCAAACCACCCGCGGGGCTTAAGGGGTTAAGCGCAGCAGAGTAACCAGCGCACATACCTGTTAGCTCAGGTGAGTTTAAAAGGCTGCTGTTGATAACAAGGGCATTTGCTAAATAGATGGTGTGTGTGCAACAATATACTGAAAGGTCAATTATATTGTGCAGCTTATCTCACCACCTGTAGTTATTTAGGTGAAAGCTCCAAAATGCTTGCCTAATATGTCTGTTTATCCAAAAGGAAGTAAAAAGGGAGAGCTAGAAAGATAGCATTGCATCACATTACATGGCAATGCAATGCACAGTTGCTGAAGTTGAACCAAAATGAGCTTGTAATCTGGCTTCTGCAACTTTGAACATGAAAAATCCAATGAGGAGAAGAAAAGCAAAGCCAAAGAGTCCATCCCCAAATCCGACAAACAAGCAAAATGAACAAAAAACATTGAATTCAATTCTTTCTGATTTTAGAAACTGCATTAAAGAAGGGGTGCACCAGTCCTGGAGATACTGCAATACCAGGTCAATGCGTGGAGTGGACAGAGCAAGCTCTTTTTCCATCTCCCTGTTCTAAAAATCCATTTAATATATGGTCCCCAGATAGGGGACGTATCAGATATTAAACTGATAAGAACAGATTTTTATCGAAAGCCCGAATTCGTGTACAAAACCCGAGTGCGCTTAAAAAAGTGACAAGTGCCACAAAAAAAGTGCACTAGGATGCTGGTCTTCTTGAAACCCTCTCCAAAAGGAGAAGGGTCCCCCAAACCATTCCCCGTCCCTCCGAGCCAAAAGGCCACAGCGAGGAACAGGGACAAAAAGCCACCTCCAGCCGAAGCCAGAGGCGACCCAATCTTACCCCCAGCACCTGCCCGAGTTCTCACCCGAGCAAGGCACTGGGAGCCAAAGACTGTGCTCCCCTCCCAGAAGAGGGGAGCCAACAACGCTCTCCTCCCGAAAGAGGAGAGCCAGGGGGGTTCAGGGGGGAGCGGAACCTGATGGCCACACACTCCTCCCCTAGACCTGCCAAGAGAGGAACCCGTAAGGGAACCGCATCCCGACAAAATCCTAGTAGGACGTGACACACGTGAATAAGTGGACACACAGTGACAAAGAAATTAAATAAATAGTGAAGGTTTCACAGTATAATACTGCCCGGACCTTCGACCGGGAATTGAAAAATTCCCCATCCTAAGGCCAGAAGGCCCGGAATAAGGGTGTGTGCGAAGAAAGAAAATTTGAAGTGCTTGTGCAAATGTGCCATAAACTCAAGTGGGGTTCCCAATCCCAGTGAGTTAAGGCACCCCAGGGTCACCACTCCTGGGGCACTTCACACTTCGGGCTTTCGATCTTCCCCGGCCCAATGGCGTCGATCCTGGGGGGCCATGCTTTCCACCAGATGACTATATTAGCCACCTGGCGTACTAACAAGCGCCTAAACCCCAGTGTGCATAATGTATCAATCTACTAGGGCGGCCAACATCCAAAACCGCCTTTTCGAAAGATACTACACTTGATCTTAGCCAAAAGGCCGAGAAGCGATAACCAGAATTGGTTTCAAACTACGGAGCCACCCAAGGATCCTGAAAAGTCCATTTGTGGAGATGAGCTCCTGGACTCCCGTTAAGAAGACATGTTGTCAACCTCTAGATCCCTTACATGCCTGCACTTTTCGGCTTGCTGCTGCTGCAATCCACGCGTTTTAGATCTGCATAACTCCACCTCTTTAAACACAGCACCTTCACCCCCTGCTGTTCCCACCCGCCTCAACACTGTTGGAAGGGAGGAGAACCAATTAAGGCGGGGGGTGGGGTGGAACGAGCAGCTGTCTACCCTTAGCAGGAGGGCTCCTGATTACATACCTCTCCTGCTGCTGCTGCTGCTGGCTGTCCAGCAGCAGACTGAAGGTGGCTGCTGCTGTGCACAGGTATATAAAGGCTCAGAGCCTATTATGACACGCGCAGCCACCGTTCCATTGCCACATTCCATCTACTGCAGGCAGGATACCTGGCTGGCTGAATGTCGCTGAGAAGCTCACAGAGACCGCCATAAGCAACAGTTTAACAGAATGCCACAGACTAATCAACCAAACTTTTTGGGTTGGGTTCTCTTTTATAGTCTGCAGGCATTAAATGAAAGAAGTCAGTGTTCCAGCAGAAGGAGACAACGTTTCAGAAAAGGCATTGTAGCAAACCAAAAAAGAAATTTTAAGCGCAGCAGAGTAACCAGCGCACATACCTGTTAGCTCAGGTGAGTTTAAAAGGCTGCTGTTGATAACAAGGGCATTTGCTAAATAGATGGTGTGTGTGCAACAATATACTGAAAGGTCAGTTATATTGTGCAGCTTATCTCACCACCTGTAGTTATTTAGGTGAAAGCTCCAAAATGCTTGCCTAATATGTCTGTTTATCCAAAAGGAAGTAAAAAGGGAGAGCTAGAAAGATAGCATTGCATCACATTACATGGCAATGCAATGCACAGTTGCTGAAGTTGAACCAAAATGAGCTTGTAATCTGGCTTCTGCAACTTTGAACATGAAAAATCCAATGAGGAGAAGAAAAGCAAAGCCAAAGAGTCCATCCCCAAATCCGACAAACAAGCAAAATGAACAAAAAACATTGAATTCAATTCTTTCTGATTTTAGAAACTGCATTAAAGAAGGGGTGCACCGGTCCTGGAGATACTGCAATACCAGGTCAATGCGTGGAGTGGACAGAGCAAGCTCTTTTTCCATCTCCCTGTTCTAAAAATCCATTTAATATATGGTCCCCAGATAGGGGACGTATCAGATATTAAACTGATAAGAACAGATACTACACTTGATCTTAGCCAAAAGGCCGAGAAGCGATAACCAGAATTGGTTTCAAACTACGGAGCCACCCAAGGATCCTGAAAAGTCCATTTGTGGAGATGAGCTCCTGGACTCCCGTTAAGAGGACATGTTGTCAACCTCTAGATCCCTTACATGCCTGCACTTTTCGGCTTGCTGCTGCTGCAATCCACGCGTTTTAGATCTGCATAACTCCACCTCTTTAAACACAGCACCTTCACCCCCTGCTGTTCCCACCCGCCTCAACACCATTGGAAGGGAGGAGAACCAATTAAGGCGGGGGGTGGGGTGGAACGAGCAGCTGTCTACCCTTAGCAGGAGGGCTCCTGATTACATACCTCTCCTGCTGCTGCTGCTGCTGGCTGTCCAGCAGCAGACTGAAGGTGGCTGCTGCTGTGCACAGGTATATAAAGGCTCAGAGCCTATTATGACACGCGCAGCCAGCGTTCCATTGCCACATTCCATCTACTGCAGGCAGGATACCTGGCTGGCTGAATGTCGCTGAGAAGCTCACAGAGACCGCCATAAGCAACAGTTTAACAGAATGCCACAGACTAATCAACCAAACTTTTTGGGTTGGGTTCTCTTTTATAGTCTGCAGGCATTAAATGAAAGAAGTCAGTGTTCCAGCAGAAGGAGACAACGTTTCAGAAAAGGCATTGTAGCAAACCAAAAAAGAAATTTTAAGCGCAGCAGAGTAACCAGCGCACATACCTGTTAGCTCAGGTGAGTTTAAAAGGCTGCTGTTGATAACAAGGGCATTTGCTAAATAGATGGTGTGTGTGCAACAATATACTGAAAGGTCAATTATATTGTGCAGCTTATCTCACCACCTGTAGTTATTTAGGTGAAAGCTCCAAAATGCTTGCCTAATATGTCTGTTTATCCAAAAGGAAGTAAAAAGGGAGAGCTAGAAAGATAGCATTGCATCACATTACATGGCAATGCAATGCACAGTTGCTGAAGTTGAACCAAAATGAGCTTGTAATCTGGCTTCTGCAACTTTGAACATGAAAAATCCAATGAGGAGAAGAAAAGCAAAGCCAAAGAGTCCATCCCCAAATCCGACAAACAAGCAAAATGAACAAAAAACATTGAATTCAATTATTTCTGATTTTAGAAACTGCATTAAAGAAGGGGTGCACCGGTCCTGGAGATACTGCAATACCAGGTCAATGCGTGGAGTGGACAGAGCAAGCTCTTTTTCCATCTCCCTGTTCTAAAAATCCATTTAATATATGGTCCCCAGATAGGGGACGTATCAGATATTAAACTGATAAGAACAGATACTACACTTGATCTTAGCCAAAAGGCCGAGAAGCGATAACCAGAATTGGTTTCAAACTACGGAGCCACCCAAGGATCCTGAAAAGTCCATTTGTGGAGATGAGCTCCTGGACTCCCGTTAAGAAGACATGTTGTCAACCTCTAGATCCCTTACATGCCTGCACTTTTCGGCTTGCTGCTGCTGCAATCCACGCGTTTTAGATCTGCATAACTCCACCTCTTTAAACACAGCACCTTCACCCCCTGCTGTTCCCACCCGCCTCAACACCGTTGGAAGGGAGGAGAACCAATTAAGGCGGGGGGTGGGGTGGAACGAGCAGCTGTCTACCCTTAGCAGGAGGGCTCCTGATTACATACCTCTCCTGCTGCTGCTGCTGCTGGCTGTCCAGCAGCAGACTGAAGGTGGCTGCTGCTGTGCACAGGTATATAAAGGCTCAGAGCCTATTATGACACGCGCAGCCAGCGTTCCATTGCCACATTCCATCTATTGCAGGCAGGATACCTGGCTGGCTGAATGTCGCTGAGAAGCTCACAGAGACCGCCATAAGCAACAGTTTAACAGAATGCCACAGACTAATCAACCAAACTTTTTGGGTTGGGTTCTCTTTTATAGTCTGCAGGCATTAAATGAAAGAAGTCAGTGTTCCAGCAGAAGGAGACAACGTTTCAGAAAAGGCATTGTAGCAAACCAAAAAAGAAATTTTAAGCGCAGCAGAGTAACCAGCGCACATACCTGTTAGCTCAGGTGAGTTTAAAAGGCTGCTGTTGATAACAAGGGCATTTGCTAAATAGATGGTGTGTGTGCAACAATATACTGAAAGGTCAATTATATTGTGCAGCTTATCTCACCACCTGTAGTTATTTAGGTGAAAGCTCCAAAATGCTTGCCTAATATGTCTGTTTATCCAAAAGGAAGTAAAAAGGGAGAGCTAGAAAGATAGCATTGCATCACATTACATGGCAATGCAATGCACAGTTGCTGAAGTTGAACCAAAATGAGCTTGTAATCTGGCTTCTGCAACTTTGAACATGAAAAATCCAATGAGGAGAAGAAAAGCAAAGCCAAAGAGTCCATCCCCAAATCCGACAAACAAGCAAAATGAACAAAAAACATTGAATTCAATTCTTTCTGATTTTAGAAACTGCATTAAAGAAGGGGTGCACCGGTCCTGGAGATACTGCAATACCAGGTCAATGCGTGGAGTGGACAGAGCAAGCTCTTTTTCCATCTCCCTGTTCTAAAAATCCATTTAATATATGGTCCCCAGATAGGGGACGTATCAGATATTAAACTGATAAGAACAGATACTACACTTGATCTTAGCCAAAAGGCCGAGAAGCGATAACCAGAATTGGTTTCAAACTACGGAGCCACCCAAGGATCCTGAAAAGTCCATTTGTGGAGATGAGCTCCTGGACTCCCGTTAAGAAGACATGTTGTCAACCTCTAGATCCCTTACATGCCTGCACTTTTCGGCTTGCTGCTGCTGCAATCCACGCGTTTTAGATCTGCATAACTCCACCTCTTTAAACACAGCACCTTCACCCCCTGCTGTTCCCACCCGCCTCAACACCGTTGGAAGGGAGGAGAACCAATTAAGGCGGGGGGTGGGGTGGAACGAGCAGCTGTCTACCCTTAGCAGGAGGGCTCCTGATTACATACCTCTCCTGCTGCTGCTGCTGCTGGCTGTCCAGCAGCAGACTGAAGGTGGCTGCTGCTGTGCACAGGTATATAAAGGCTCAGAGCCTATTATGACACGCGCAGCCAGCGTTCCATTGCCACATTCCATCTACTGCAGGCAGGATACCTGGCTGGCTGAATGTCGCTGAGAAGCTCACAGAGACCGCCATAAGCAACAGTTTAACAGAATGCCACAGACTAATCAACCAAACTTTTTGGGTTGGGTTCTCTTTTATAGTCTGCAGGCATTAAATGAAAGAAGTCAGTGTTCCAGCAGAAGGAGACAACGTTTCAGAAAAGGCATTGTAGCAAACCAAAAAATAAATTTTAAGCGCAGCAGAGTAACCAGCGCACATACCTGTTAGCTCAGGTGAGTTTAAAAGGCTGCTGTTGATAACAAGGGCATTTGCTAAATAGATGGTGTGTGTGCAACAATATACTGAAAGGTCAATTATATTGTGCAGCTTATCTCACCACCTGTAGTTATTTAGGTGAAAGCTCCAAAATGCTTGCCTAATATGTCTGTTTATCCAAAAGGAAGTAAAAAGGGAGAGCTAGAAAGATAGCATTGCATCACATTACATGGCAATGCAATGCACAGTTGCTGAAGTTGAACCAAAATGAGCTTGTAATCTGGCTTCTGCAACTTTGAACATGAAAAATCCAATGAGGAGAAGAAAAGCAAAGCCAAAGAGTCCATCCCCAAATCCGACAAACAAGCAAAATGAACAAAAAACATTGAATTCAATTCTTTCTGATTTTAGAAACTGCATTAAAGAAGGGGTGCACCGGTCCTGGAGATACTGCAATACCAGGTCAATGCGTGGAGTGGACAGAGCAAGCTCTTTTTCCATCTCCCTGTTCTAAAAATCCATTTAATATATGGTCCCCAGATAGGGGACGTATCAGATATTAAACTGATAAGAACAGATACTACACTTGATCTTAGCCAAAAGGCCGAGAAGCGATAACCAGAATTGGTTTCAAACTACGGAGCCACCCAAGGATCCTGAAAAGTCCATTTGTGGAGATGAGCTCCTGGACTCCCGTTAAGAAGACATGTTGTCAACCTCTAGATCCCTTACATGCCTGCACTTTTCGGCTTGCTGCTGCTGCAATCCACGCGTTTTAGATCTGCATAACTCCACCTCTTTAAACACAGCACCTTCACCCCCTGCTGTTCCCACCCGCCTCAACACCGTTGGAAGGGAGGAGAACCAATTAAGGCGGGGGGTGGGGTGGAACGAGCAGCTGTCTACCCTTAGCAGGAGGGCTCCTGATTACATACCTCTCCTGCTGCTGCTGCTGCTGGCTGTCCAGCAGCAGACTGAAGGTGGCTGCTGCTGTGCACAGGTATATAAAGGCTCAGAGCCTATTATGACACGCGCAGCCAGCGTTCCATTGCCACATTCCATCTACTGCAGGCAGGATACCTGGCTGGCTGAATGTCGCTGAGAAGCTCACAGAGACCGCCATAAGCAACAGTTTAACAGAATGCCACAGACTAATCAACCAAACTTTTTGGGTTGGGTTCTCTTTTATAGTCTGCAGGCATTAAATGAAAGAAGTCAGTGTTCCAGCAGAAGGAGACAACGTTTCAGAAAAGGCATTGTAGCAAACCAAAAAATAAATTTTAAGCGCAGCAGAGTAACCAGCGCACATACCTGTTAGCTCAGGTGAGTTTAAAAGGCTGCTGTTGATAACAAGGGCATTTGCTAAATAGATGGTGTGTGTGCAACAATATACTGAAAGGTCAATTATATTGTGCAGCTTATCTCACCACCTGTAGTTATTTAGGTGAAAGCTCCAAAATGCTTGCCTAATATGTCTGTTTATCCAAAAGGAAGTAAAAAGGGAGAGCTAGAAAGATAGCATTGCATCACATTACATGGCAATGCAATGCACAGTTGCTGAAGTTGAACCAAAATGAGCTTGTAATCTGGCTTCTGCAACTTTGAACATGAAAAATCCAATGAGGAGAAGAAAAGCAAAGCCAAAGAGTCCATCCCCAAATCCGACAAACAAGCAAAATGAACAAAAAACATTGAATTCAATTCTTTCTGATTTTAGAAACTGCATTAAAGAAGGGGTGCACCGGTCCTGGAGATACTGCAATACCAGGTCAATGCGTGGAGTGGACAGAGCAAGCTCTTTTTCCATCTCCCTGTTCTAAAAATCCATTTAATATATGGTCCCCAGATAGGGGACGTATCAGATATTAAACTGATAAGAACAGATACTACACTTGATCTTAGCCAAAAGGCCGAGAAGCGATAACCAGAATTGGTTTCAAACTACGGAGCCACCCAAGGATCCTGAAAAGTCCATTTGTGGAGATGAGCTCCTGGACTCCCGTTAAGAAGACATGTTGTCAACCTCTAGATCCCTTACATGCCTGCACTTTTCGGCTTGCTGCTGCTGCAATCCACGCGTTTTAGATCTGCATAACTCCACCTCTTTAAACACAGCACCTTCACCCCCTGCTGTTCCCACCCGCCTCAACACCGTTGGAAGGGAGGAGAACCAATTAAGGCGGGGGGTGGGGTGGAACGAGCAGCTGTCTACCCTTAGCAGGAGGGCTCCTGATTACATACCTCTCCTGCTGCTGCTGCTGCTGGCTGTCCAGCAGCAGACTGAAGGTGGCTGCTGCTGTGCACAGGTATATAAAGGCTCAGAGCCTATTATGACACGCGCAGCCAGCGTTCCATTGCCACATTCCATCTACTGCAGGCAGGATACCTGGCTGGCTGAATGTCGCTGAGAAGCTCACAGAGACCGCCATAAGCAACAGTTTAACAGAATGCCACAGACTAATCAACCAAACTTTTTGGGTTGGGTTCTCTTTTATAGTCTGCAGGCATTAAATGAAAGAAGTCAGTGTTCCAGCAGAAGGAGACAACGTTTCAGAAAAGGCATTGTAGCAAACCAAAAAATAAATTTTAAGCGCAGCAGAGTAACCAGCGCACATACCTGTTAGCTCAGGTGAGTTTAAAAGGCTGCTGTTGATAACAAGGGCATTTGCTAAATAGATGGTGTGTGTGCAACAATATACTGAAAGGTCAATTATATTGTGCAGCTTATCTCACCACCTGTAGTTATTTAGGTGAAAGCTCCAAAATGCTTGCCTAATATGTCTGTTTATCCAAAAGGAAGTAAAAAGGGAGAGCTAGAAAGATAGCATTGCATCACATTACATGGCAATGCAATGCACAGTTGCTGAAGTTGAACCAAAATGAGCTTGTAATCTGGCTTCTGCAACTTTGAACATGAAAAATCCAATGAGGAGAAGAAAAGCAAAGCCAAAGAGTCCATCCCCAAATCCGACAAACAAGCAAAATGAACAAAAAACATTGAATTCAATTCTTTCTGATTTTAGAAACTGCATTAAAGAAGGGGTGCACCGGTCCTGGAGATACTGCAATACCAGGTCAATGCGTGGAGTGGACAGAGCAAGCTCTTTTTCCATCTCCCTGTTCTAAAAATCCATTTAATATATGGTCCCCAGATAGGGGACGTATCAGATATTAAACTGATAAGAACAGATACTACACTTGATCTTAGCCAAAAGGCCGAGAAGCGATAACCAGAATTGGTTTCAAACTACGGAGCCACCCAAGGATCCTGAAAAGTCCATTTGTGGAGATGAGCTCCTGGACTCCCGTTAAGAAGACATGTTGTCAACCTCTAGATCCCTTACATGCCTGCACTTTTCGGCTTGCTGCTGCTGCAATCCACGCGTTTTAGATCTGCATAACTCCACCTCTTTAAACACAGCACCTTCACCCCCTGCTGTTCCCACCCGCCTCAACACCGTTGGAAGGGAGGAGAACCAATTAAGGCGGGGGGTGGGGTGGAACGAGCAGCTGTCTACCCTTAGCAGGAGGGCTCCTGATTACATACCTCTCCTGCTGCTGCTGCTGCTGGCTGTCCAGCAGCAGACTGAAGGTGGCTGCTGCTGTGCACAGGTATATAAAGGCTCAGAGCCTATTATGACACGCGCAGCCAGCGTTCCATTGCCACATTCCATCTACTGCAGGCAGGATACCTGGCTGGCTGAATGTCGCTGAGAAGCTCACAGAGACCGCCATAAGCAACAGTTTAACAGAATGCCACAGACTAATCAACCAAACTTTTTGGGTTGGGTTCTCTTTTATAGTCTGCAGGCATTAAATGAAAGAAGTCAGTGTTCCAGCAGAAGGAGACAACGTTTCAGAAAAGGCATTGTAGCAAACCAAAAAATAAATTTTAAGCGCAGCAGAGTAACCAGCGCACATACCTGTTAGCTCAGGTGAGTTTAAAAGGCTGCTGTTGATAACAAGGGCATTTGCTAAATAGATGGTGTGTGTGCAACAATATACTGAAAGGTCAATTATATTGTGCAGCTTATCTCACCACCTGTAGTTATTTAGGTGAAAGCTCCAAAATGCTTGCCTAATATGTCTGTTTATCCAAAAGGAAGTAAAAAGGGAGAGCTAGAAAGATAGCATTGCATCACATTACATGGCAATGCAATGCACAGTTGCTGAAGTTGAACCAAAATGAGCTTGTAATCTGGCTTCTGCAACTTTGAACATGAAAAATCCAATGAGGAGAAGAAAAGCAAAGCCAAAGAGTCCATCCCCAAATCCGACAAACAAGCAAAATGAACAAAAAACATTGAATTCAATTCTTTCTGATTTTAGAAACTGCATTAAAGAAGGGGTGCACCGGTCCTGGAGATACTGCAATACCAGGTCAATGCGTGGAGTGGACAGAGCAAGCTCTTTTTCCATCTCCCTGTTCTAAAAATCCATTTAATATATGGTCCCCAGATAGGGGACGTATCAGATATTAAACTGATAAGAACAGATACTACACTTGATCTTAGCCAAAAGGCCGAGAAGCGATAACCAGAATTGGTTTCAAACTACGGAGCCACCCAAGGATCCTGAAAAGTCCATTTGTGGAGATGAGCTCCTGGACTCCCGTTAAGAAGACATGTTGTCAACCTCTAGATCCCTTACATGCCTGCACTTTTCGGCTTGCTGCTGCTGCAATCCACGCGTTTTAGATCTGCATAACTCCACCTCTTTAAACACAGCACCTTCACCCCCTGCTGTTCCCACCCGCCTCAACACCGTTGGAAGGGAGGAGAACCAATTAAGGCGGGGGGTGGGGTGGAACGAGCAGCTGTCTACCCTTAGCAGGAGGGCTCCTGATTACATACCTCTCCTGCTGCTGCTGCTGCTGGCTGTCCAGCAGCAGACTGAAGGTGGCTGCTGCTGTGCACAGGTATATAAAGGCTCAGAGCCTATTATGACACGCGCAGCCAGCGTTCCATTGCCACATTCCATCTACTGCAGGCAGGATACCTGGCTGGCTGAATGTCGCTGAGAAGCTCACAGAGACCGCCATAAGCAACAGTTTAACAGAATGCCACAGACTAATCAACCAAACTTTTTGGGTTGGGTTCTCTTTTATAGTCTGCAGGCATTAAATGAAAGAAGTCAGTGTTCCAGCAGAAGGAGACAACGTTTCAGAAAAGGCATTGTAGCAAACCAAAAAAGAAATTTTAAGCGCAGCAGAGTAACCAGCGCACATACCTGTTAGCTCAGGTGAGTTTAAAAGGCTGCTGTTGATAACAAGGGCATTTGCTAAATAGATGGTGTGTGTGCAACAATATACTGAAAGGTCAATTATATTGTGCAGCTTATCTCACCACCTGTAGTTATTTAGGTGAAAGCTCCAAAATGCTTGCCTAATATGTCTGTTTATCCAAAAGGAAGTAAAAAGGGAGAGCTAGAAAGATAGCATTGCATCACATTACATGGCAATGCAATGCACAGTTGCTGAAGTTGAACCAAAATGAGCTTGTAATCTGGCTTCTGCAACTTTGAACATGAAAAATCCAATGAGGAGAAGAAAAGCAAAGCCAAAGAGTCCATCCCCAAATCCGACAAACAAGCAAAATGAACAAAAAACATTGAATTCAATTCTTTCTGATTTTAGAAACTGCATTAAAGAAGGGTTGCACCGGTCCTGGAGATACTGCAATACCAGGTCAATGCGTGGAGTGGACAGAGCAAGCTCTTTTTCCATCTCCCTGTTCTAAAAATCCATTTAATATATGGTCCCCAGATAGGGGACGTATCAGATATTAAACTGATAAGAACAGATACTACACTTGATCTTAGCCAAAAGGCCGAGAAGCGATAACCAGAATTGGTTTCAAACTACGGAGCCACCCAAGGATCCTGAAAAGTCCATTTGTGGAGATGAGCTCCTGGACTCCCGTTAAGAAGACATGTTGTCAACCTCTAGATCCCTTACATGCCTGCACTTTTCGGCTTGCTGCTGCTGCAATCCACGCGTTTTAGATCTGCATAACTCCACCTCTTTAAACACAGCACCTTCACCCCCTGCTGTTCCCACCCGCCTCAACACCGTTGGAAGGGAGGAGAACCAATTAAGGCGGGGGGTGGGGTGGAACGAGCAGCTGTCTACCCTTAGCAGGAGGGCTCCTGATTACATACCTCTCCTGCTGCTGCTGCTGCTGGCTGTCCAGCAGCAGACTGAAGGTGGCTGCTGCTGTGCACAGGTATATAAAGGCTCAGAGCCTATTATGACACGCGCAGCCAGCGTTCCATTGCCACATTCCATCTACTGCAGGCAGGATACCTGGCTGGCTGAATGTCGCTGAGAAGCTCACAGAGACCGCCATAAGCAACAGTTTAACAGAATGCCACAGACTAATCAACCAAACTTTTTGGGTTGGGTTCTCTTTTATAGTCTGCAGGCATTAAATGAAAGAAGTCAGTGTTCCAGCAGAAGGAGACAACGTTTCAGAAAAGGCATTGTAGCAAACCAAAAAAGAAATTTTAAGCGCAGCAGAGTAACCAGCGCACATACCTGTTAGCTCAGGTGAGTTTAAAAGGCTGCTGTTGATAACAAGGGCATTTGCTAAATAGATGGTGTGTGTGCAACAATATACTGAAAGGTCAATTATATTGTGCAGCTTATCTCACCACCTGTAGTTATTTAGGTGAAAGCTCCAAAATGCTTGCCTAATATGTCTGTTTATCCAAAAGGAAGTAAAAAGGGAGAGCTAGAAAGATAGCATTGCATCACATTACATGGCAATGCAATGCACAGTTGCTGAAGTTGAACCAAAATGAGCTTGTAATCTGGCTTCTGCAACTTTGAACATGAAAAATCCAATGAGGAGAAGAAAAGCAAAGCCAAAGAGTCCATCCCCAAATCCGACAAACAAGCAAAATGAACAAAAAACATTGAATTCAATTCTTTCTGATTTTAGAAACTGCATTAAAGAAGGGGTGCACCGGTCCTGGAGATACTGCAATACCAGGTCAATGCGTGGAGTGGACAGAGCAAGCTCTTTTTCCATCTCCCTGTTCTAAAAATCCATTTAATATATGGTCCCCAGATAGGGGACGTATCAGATATTAAACTGATAAGAACAGATACTACACTTGATCTTAGCCAAAAGGCCGAGAAGCGATAACCAGAATTGGTTTCAAACTACGGAGCCACCCAAGGATCCTGAAAAGTCCATTTGTGGAGATGAGCTCCTGGACTCCCGTTAAGAAGACATGTTGTCAACCTCTATATCCCTTACATGCCTGCACTTTTCGGCTTGCTGCTGCTGCAATCCACGCGTTTTAGATCTGCATAACTCCACCTCTTTAAACACAGCACCTTCACCCCCTGCTGTTCCCACCCGCCTCAACACCGTTGGAAGGGAGGAGAACCAATTAAGGCGTGGGGTGGGGTGGAACGAGCAGCTGTCTACCCTTAGCAGGAGGGCTCCTGATTACATACCTCTCCTGCTGCTGCTGCTGCTGGCTGTCCAGCAGCAGACTGAAGGTGGCTGCTGCTGTGCACAGGTATATAAAGGCTCAGAGCCTATTATGACACGCGCAGCCAGCGTTCCATTGCCACATTCCATCTACTGCAGGCAGGATACCTGGCTGGCTGAATGTCGCTGAGAAGCTCACAGAGACCGCCATAAGCAACAGTTTAACAGAATGCCACAGACTAATCAACCAAACTTTTTGGGTTGGGTTCTCTTTTATAGTCTGCAGGCATTAAATGAAAGAAGTCAGTGTTCCAGCAGAAGGAGACAACGTTTCAGAAAAGGCATTGTAGCAACCAAAAAAGAAATTTTAAGCGCAGCAGAGTAACCAGCGCACATACTTGTTAGCTCAGGTGAGTTTAAAAGGCTGCTGTTGATAACAAGGGCATTTGCTAAATAGATGGTGTGTGTGCAACAATATACTGAAAGGTCAATTATATTGTGCAGCTTATCTCACCACCTGTAGTTATTTAGGTGAAAGCTCCAAAATGCTTGCCTAATATGTCTGTTTATCCAAAAGGAAGTAAAAAGGGAGAGCTAGAAAGATAGCATTGCATCACATTACATGGCAATGCAATGCACAGTTGCTGAAGTTGAACCAAAATGAGCTTGTAATCTGGCTTCTGCAACTTTGAACATGAAAAATCCAATGAGGAGAAGAAAAGCAAAGCCAAAGAGTCCATCCCCAAATCCGACAAACAAGCAAAATGAACAAAAAACATTGAATTCAATTCTTTCTGATTTTAGAAACTGCATTAAAGAAGGGGTGCACCGGTCCTGGAGATACTGCAATACCAGGTCAATGCGTGGAGTGGACAGAGCAAGCTCTTTTTCCATCTCCCTGTTCTAAAAATCCATTTAATATATGGTCCCCAGATAGGGGACGTATCAGATATTAAACTGATAAGAACAGATACTACACTTGATCTTAGCCAAAAGGCCGAGAAGCGATAACCAGAATTGGTTTCAAACTACGGAGCCACCCAAGGATCCTGAAAAGTCCATTTGTGGAGATGAGCTCCTGGACTCCCGTTAAGAAGACATGTTGTCAACCTCTAGATCCCTTACATGCCTGCACTTTTCGGCTTGCTGCTGCTGCAATCCACGCGTTTTAGATCTGCATAACTCCACCTCTTTAAACACAGCACCTTCACCCCCTGCTGTTCCCACCCGCCTCAACACCGTTGGAAGGGAGGAGAACCAATTAAGGCGGGGGGTGGGGTGGAACGAGCAGCTGTCTACCCTTAGCAGGAGGGCTCCTGATTACATACCTCTCCTGCTGCTGCTGCTGCTGGCTGTCCAGCAGCAGACTGAAGGTGGCTGCTGCTGTGCACAGGTATATAAAGGCTCAGAGCCTATTATGACACGCGCAGCCAGCGTTCCATTGCCACATTCCATCTACTGCAGGCAGGATACCTGGCTGGCTGAATGTCGCTGAGAAGCTCACAGAGACCGCCATAAGCAACAGTTTAACAGAATGCCACAGACTAATCAACCAAACTTTTTGGGTTGGGTTCTCTTTTATAGTCTGCAGGCATTAAATGAAAGAAGTCAGTGTTCCAGCAGAAGGAGACAACGTTTCAGAAAAGGCATTGTAGCAAACCAAAAAATAAATTTTAAGCGCAGCAGAGTAACCAGCGCACATACCTGTTAGCTCAGGTGAGTTTAAAAGGCTGCTGTTGATAACAAGGGCATTTGCTAAATAGATGGTGTGTGTGCAACAATATACTGAAAGGTCAATTATATTGTGCAGCTTATCTCACCACCTGTAGTTATTTAGGTGAAAGCTCCAAAATGCTTGCCTAATATGTCTGTTTATCCAAAAGGAAGTAAAAAGGGAGAGCTAGAAAGATAGCATTGCATCACATTACATGGCAATGCAATGCACAGTTGCTGAAGTTGAACCAAAATGAGCTTGTAATCTGGCTTCTGCAACTTTGAACATGAAAAATCCAATGAGGAGAAGAAAAGCAAAGCCAAAGAGTCCATCCCCAAATCCGACAAACAAGCAAAATGAACAAAAAACATTGAATTCAATTCTTTCTGATTTTAGAAACTGCATTAAAGAAGGGGTGCACCGGTCCTGGAGATACTGCAATACCAGGTCAATGCGTGGAGTGGACAGAGCAAGCTCTTTTTCCATCTCCCTGTTCTAAAAATCCATTTAATATATGGTCCCCAGATAGGGGACGTATCAGATATTAAACTGATAAGAACAGATACTACACTTGATCTTAGCCAAAAGGCCGAGAAGCGATAACCAGAATTGGTTTCAAACTACGGAGCCACCCAAGGATCCTGAAAAGTCCATTTGTGGAGATGAGCTCCTGGACTCCCGTTAAGAAGACATGTTGTCAACCTCTAGATCCCTTACATGCCTGCACTTTTCGGCTTGCTGCTGCTGCAATCCACGCGTTTTAGATCTGCATAACTCCACCTCTTTAAACACAGCACCTTCACCCCCTGCTGTTCCCACCCGCCTCAACACCGTTGGAAGGGAGGAGAACCAATTAAGGCGGGGGGTGGGGTGGAACGAGCAGCTGTCTACCCTTAGCAGGAGGGCTCCTGATTACATACCTCTCCTGCTGCTGCTGCTGCTGGCTGTCCAGCAGCAGACTGAAGGTGGCTGCTGCTGTGCACAGGTATATAAAGGCTCAGAGCCTATTATGACACGCGCAGCCAGCGTTCCATTGCCACATTCCATCTACTGCAGGCAGGATACCTGGCTGGCTGAATGTCGCTGAGAAGCTCACAGAGACCGCCATAAGCAACAGTTTAACAGAATGCCACAGACTAATCAACCAAACTTTTTGGGTTGGGTTCTCTTTTATAGTCTGCAGGCATTAAATGAAAGAAGTCAGTGTTCCAGCAGAAGGAGACAACGTTTCAGAAAAGGCATTGTAGCAAACCAAAAAATAAATTTTAAGCGCAGCAGAGTAACCAGCGCACATACCTGTTAGCTCAGGTGAGTTTAAAAGGCTGCTGTTGATAACAAGGGCATTTGCTAAATAGATGGTGTGTGTGCAACAATATACTGAAAGGTCAATTATATTGTGCAGCTTATCTCACCACCTGTAGTTATTTAGGTGAAAGCTCCAAAATGCTTGCCTAATATGTCTGTTTATCCAAAAGGAAGTAAAAAGGGAGAGCTAGAAAGATAGCATTGCATCACATTACATGGCAATGCAATGCACAGTTGCTGAAGTTGAACCAAAATGAGCTTGTAATCTGGCTTCTGCAACTTTGAACATGAAAAATCCAATGAGGAGAAGAAAAGCAAAGCCAAAGAGTCCATCCCCAAATCCGACAAACAAGCAAAATGAACAAAAAACATTGAATTCAATTCTTTCTGATTTTAGAAACTGCATTAAAGAAGGGGTGCACCGGTCCTGGAGATACTGCAATACCAGGTCAATGCGTGGAGTGGACAGAGCAAGCTCTTTTTCCATCTCCCTGTTCTAAAAATCCATTTAATATATGGTCCCCAGATAGGGGACGTATCAGATATTAAACTGATAAGAACAGATACTACACTTGATCTTAGCCAAAAGGCCGAGAAGCGATAACCAGAATTGGTTTCAAACTACGGAGCCACCCAAGGATCCTGAAAAGTCCATTTGTGGAGATGAGCTCCTGGACTCCCGTTAAGAAGACATGTTGTCAACCTCTAGATCCCTTACATGCCTGCACTTTTCGGCTTGCTGCTGCTGCAATCCACGCGTTTTAGATCTGCATAACTCCACCTCTTTAAACACAGCACCTTCACCCCCTGCTGTTCCCACCCGCCTCAACACCGTTGGAAGGGAGGAGAACCAATTAAGGCGGGGGGTGGGGTGGAACGAGCAGCTGTCTACCCTTAGCAGGAGGGCTCCTGATTACATACCTCTCCTGCTGCTGCTGCTGCTGGCTGTCCAGCAGCAGACTGAAGGTGGCTGCTGCTGTGCACAGGTATATAAAGGCTCAGAGCCTATTATGACACGCGCAGCCAGCGTTCCATTGCCACATTCCATCTACTGCAGGCAGGATACCTGGCTGGCTGAATGTCGCTGAGAAGCTCACAGAGACCGCCATAAGCAACAGTTTAACAGAATGCCACAGACTAATCAACCAAACTTTTTGGGTTGGGTTCTCTTTTATAGTCTGCAGGCATTAAATGAAAGAAGTCAGTGTTCCAGCAGAAGGAGACAACGTTTCAGAAAAGGCATTGTAGCAAACCAAAAAAGAAATTTTAAGCGCAGCAGAGTAACCAGCGCACATACCTGTTAGCTCAGGTGAGTTTAAAAGGCTGCTGTTGATAACAAGGGCATTTGCTAAATAGATGGTGTGTGTGCAACAATATACTGAAAGGTCAATTATATTGTGCAGCTTATCTCACCACCTGTAGTTATTTAGGTGAAAGCTCCAAAATGCTTGCCTAATATGTCTGTTTATCCAAAAGGAAGTAAAAAGGGAGAGCTAGAAAGATAGCATTGCATCACATTACATGGCAATGCAATGCACAGTTGCTGAAGTTGAACCAAAATGAGCTTGTAATCTGGCTTCTGCAACTTTGAACATGAAAAATCCAATGAGGAGAAGAAAAGCAAAGCCAAAGAGTCCATCCCCAAATCCGACAAACAAGCAAAATGAACAAAAAACATTGAATTCAATTCTTTCTGATTTTAGAAACTGCATTAAAGAAGGGTTGCACCGGTCCTGGAGATACTGCAATACCAGGTCAATGCGTGGAGTGGACAGAGCAAGCTCTTTTTCCATCTCCCTGTTCTAAAAATCCATTTAATATATGGTCCCCAGATAGGGGACGTATCAGATATTAAACTGATAAGAACAGATACTACACTTGATCTTAGCCAAAAGGCCGAGAAGCGATAACCAGAATTGGTTTCAAACTACGGAGCCACCCAAGGATCCTGAAAAGTCCATTTGTGGAGATGAGCTCCTGGACTCCCGTTAAGAAGACATGTTGTCAACCTCTAGATCCCTTACATGCCTGCACTTTTCGGCTTGCTGCTGCTGCAATCCACGCGTTTTAGATCTGCATAACTCCACCTCTTTAAACACAGCACCTTCACCCCCTGCTGTTCCCACCCGCCTCAACACCGTTGGAAGGGAGGAGAACCAATTAAGGCGGGGGGTGGGGTGGAACGAGCAGCTGTCTACCCTTAGCAGGAGGGCTCCTGATTACATACCTCTCCTGCTGCTGCTGCTGCTGGCTGTCCAGCAGCAGACTGAAGGTGGCTGCTGCTGTGCACAGGTATATAAAGGCTCAGAGCCTATTATGACACGCGCAGCCAGCGTTCCATTGCCACATTCCATCTACTGCAGGCAGGATACCTGGCTGGCTGAATGTCGCTGAGAAGCTCACAGAGACCGCCATAAGCAACAGTTTAACAGAATGCCACAGACTAATCAACCAAACTTTTTGGGTTGGGTTCTCTTTTATAGTCTGCAGGCATTAAATGAAAGAAGTCAGTGTTCCAGCAGAAGGAGACAACGTTTCAGAAAAGGCATTGTAGCAAACCAAAAAAGAAATTTTAAGCGCAGCAGAGTAACCAGCGCACATACCTGTTAGCTCAGGTGAGTTTAAAAGGCTGCTGTTGATAACAAGGGCATTTGCTAAATAGATGGTGTGTGTGCAACAATATACTGAAAGGTCAATTATATTGTGCAGCTTATCTCACCACCTGTAGTTATTTAGGTGAAAGCTCCAAAATGCTTGCCTAATATGTCTGTTTATCCAAAAGGAAGTAAAAAGGGAGAGCTAGAAAGATAGCATTGCATCACATTACATGGCAATGCAATGCACAGTTGCTGAAGTTGAACCAAAATGAGCTTGTAATCTGGCTTCTGCAACTTTGAACATGAAAAATCCAATGAGGAGAAGAAAAGCAAAGCCAAAGAGTCCATCCCCAAATCCGACAAACAAGCAAAATGAACAAAAAACATTGAATTCAATTCTTTCTGATTTTAGAAACTGCATTAAAGAAGGGGTGCACCGGTCCTGGAGATACTGCAATACCAGGTCAATGCGTGGAGTGGACAGAGCAAGCTCTTTTTCCATCTCCCTGTTCTAAAAATCCATTTAATATATGGTCCCCAGATAGGGGACGTATCAGATATTAAACTGATAAGAACAGATACTACACTTGATCTTAGCCAAAAGGCCGAGAAGCGATAACCAGAATTGGTTTCAAACTACGGAGCCACCCAAGGATCCTGAAAAGTCCATTTGTGGAGATGAGCTCCTGGACTCCCGTTAAGAAGACATGTTGTCAACCTCTATATCCCTTACATGCCTGCACTTTTCGGCTTGCTGCTGCTGCAATCCACGCGTTTTAGATCTGCATAACTCCACCTCTTTAAACACAGCACCTTCACCCCCTGCTGTTCCCACCCGCCTCAACACCGTTGGAAGGGAGGAGAACCAATTAAGGCGTGGGGTGGGGTGGAACGAGCAGCTGTCTACCCTTAGCAGGAGGGCTCCTGATTACATACCTCTCCTGCTGCTGCTGCTGCTGGCTGTCCAGCAGCAGACTGAAGGTGGCTGCTGCTGTGCACAGGTATATAAAGGCTCAGAGCCTATTATGACACGCGCAGCCAGCGTTCCATTGCCACATTCCATCTACTGCAGGCAGGATACCTGGCTGGCTGAATGTCGCTGAGAAGCTCACAGAGACCGCCATAAGCAACAGTTTAACAGAATGCCACAGACTAATCAACCAAACTTTTTGGGTTGGGTTCTCTTTTATAGTCTGCAGGCATTAAATGAAAGAAGTCAGTGTTCCAGCAGAAGGAGACAACGTTTCAGAAAAGGCATTGTAGCAACCAAAAAAGAAATTTTAAGCGCAGCAGAGTAACCAGCGCACATACTTGTTAGCTCAGGTGAGTTTAAAAGGCTGCTGTTGATAACAAGGGCATTTGCTAAATAGATGGTGTGTGTGCAACAATATACTGAAAGGTCAATTATATTGTGCAGCTTATCTCACCACCTGTAGTTATTTAGGTGAAAGCTCCAAAATGCTTGCCTAATATGTCTGTTTATCCAAAAGGAAGTAAAAAGGGAGAGCTAGAAAGATAGCATTGCATCACATTACATGGCAATGCAATGCACAGTTGCTGAAGTTGAACCAAAATGAGCTTGTAATCTGGCTTCTGCAACTTTGAACATGAAAAATCCAATGAGGAGAAGAAAAGCAAAGCCAAAGAGTCCATCCCCAAATCCGACAAACAAGCAAAATGAACAAAAAACATTGAATTCAATTCTTTCTGATTTTAGAAACTGCATTAAAGAAGGGGTGCACCGGTCCTGGAGATACTGCAATACCAGGTCAATGCGTGGAGTGGACAGAGCAAGCTCTTTTTCCATCTCCCTGTTCTAAAAATCCATTTAATATATGGTCCCCAGATAGGGGACGTATCAGATATTAAACTGATAAGAACAGATACTACACTTGATCTTAGCCAAAAGGCCGAGAAGCGATAACCAGAATTGGTTTCAAACTACGGAGCCACCCAAGGATCCTGAAAAGTCCATTTGTGGAGATGAGCTCCTGGACTCCCGTTAAGAAGACATGTTGTCAACCTCTAGATCCCTTACATGCCTGCACTTTTCGGCTTGCTGCTGCTGCAATCCACGCGTTTTAGATCTGCATAACTCCACCTCTTTAAACACAGCACCTTCACCCCCTGCTGTTCCCACCCGCCTCAACACCGTTGGAAGGGAGGAGAACCAATTAAGGCGGGGGGTGGGGTGGAACGAGCAGCTGTCTACCCTTAGCAGGAGGGCTCCTGATTACATACCTCTCCTGCTGCTGCTGCTGCTGGCTGTCCAGCAGCAGACTGAAGGTGGCTGCTGCTGTGCACAGGTATATAAAGGCTCAGAGCCTATTATGACACGCGCAGCCAGCGTTCCATTGCCACATTCCATCTACTGCAGGCAGGATACCTGGCTGGCTGAATGTCGCTGAGAAGCTCACAGAGACCGCCATAAGCAACAGTTTAACAGAATGCCACAGACTAATCAACCAAACTTTTTGGGTTGGGTTCTCTTTTATAGTCTGCAGGCATTAAATGAAAGAAGTCAGTGTTCCAGCAGAAGGAGACAACGTTTCAGAAAAGGCATTGTAGCAAACCAAAAAAGAAATTTTAAGCGCAGCAGAGTAACCAGCGCACATACCTGTTAGCTCAGGTGAGTTTAAAAGGCTGCTGTTGATAACAAGGGCATTTGCTAAATAGATGGTGTGTGTGCAACAATATACTGAAAGGTCAATTATATTGTGCAGCTTATCTCACCACCTGTAGTTATTTAGGTGAAAGCTCCAAAATGCTTGAATAATATGTCTGTTTATCCAAAAGGAAGTAAAAAGGGAGAGCTAGAAAGATAGCATTGCATCACATTACATGGCAATGCAATGCACAGTTGCTGAAGTTGAACCAAAATGAGCTTGTAATCTGCCTTCTGCAACTTTGAACATGAAAAATCCAATGAGGAGAAGAAAAGCAAAGCCAAAGAGTCCATTCCCAAATCCGACAAACAAGCAAAATGAACAAAAAACATTGAATTCAATTCTTTCTGATTTTAGAAACTGCATTAAAGAAGGGGTGCACCGGTCCTGGAGATACTGCAATACCAGGTCAATGCGTGGAGTGGACAGAGCAAGCTCTTTTTCCATCTCCCTGTTCTAAAAATCCATTTAATATATGGTCCCCAGATAGGGGACGTATCAGATATTAAACTGATAAGAACAGATACTACACTTGATCTTAGCCAAAAGGCCGAGAAGCGATAACCAGAATTGGTTTCAAACTACGGAGCCACCCAAGGATCCTGAAAAGTCCATTTGTGGAGATGAGCTCCTGGACTCCCGTTAAGAAGACATGTTGTCAACCTCTAGATCCCTTACATGCCTGCACTTTTCGGCTTGCTGCTGCTGCAATCCACGCGTTTTAGATCTGCATAACTCCACCTCTTTAAACACAGCACCTTCACCCCCTGCTGTTCCCACCCGCCTCAACACCGTTGGAAGGGAGGAGAACCAATTAAGGCGGGGGGTGGGGTGGAACGAGCAGCTGTCTACCCTTAGCAGGAGGGCTCCTGATTACATACCTCTCCTGCTGCTGCTGCCGCTGGCTGTCCAGCAGCAGACTGAAGGTGGCTGCTGCTGTGCACAGGTATATAAAGGCTCAGAGCCTATTATGACACGCGCAGCCAGCGTTCCATTGCCACATTCCATCTACTGCAGGCAGGATACCTGGCTGGCTGAATGTCGCTGAGAAGCTCACAGAGACCGCCATAAGCAACAGTTTAACAGAATGCCACAGACTAATCAACCAAACTTTTTGGGTTGGGTTCTCTTTTATAGTCTGCAGGCATTAAATGAAAGAAGTCAGTGTTCCAGCAGAAGGAGACAACGTTTCAGAAAAGGCATTGTAGCAAACCAAAAATGAAATTTTAAGCGCAGCAGAGTAACCAGCGCACATACCTGTTAGCTCAGGTGAGTTTAAAAGGCTGCTGTTGATAACAAGGGCATTTGCTAAATAGATGGTGTGTGTGCAACAATATACTGAAAGGTCAATTATATTGTGCAGCTTATCTCACCACCTGTAGTTATTTAGGTGAAAGCTCCAAAATGCTTGCCTAATATGTCTGTTTATCCAAAAGGAAGTAAAAAGGGAGAGCTAGAAAGATAGCATTGCATCACATTACATGGCAATGCAATGCACAGTTGCTGAAGTTGAACCAAAATGAGCTTGTAATCTGCCTTCTGCAACTTTGAACATGAAAAATCCAATGAGGAGAAGAAAAGCAAAGCCAAAGAGTCCATCCCCAAATCCGACAAACAAGCAAAATGAACAAAAAACATTGAATTCAATTCTTTCTGATTTTAGAAACTGCATTAAAGAAGGGGTGCACCGGTCCTGGAGATACTGCAATACCAGGTCAATGCGTGGAGTGGACAGAGCAAGCTCTTTTTCCATCTCCCTGTTCTAAAAATCCATTTAATATATGGTCCCCAGATAGGGGACGTATCAGATATTAAACTGATAAGAACAGATACTACACTTGATCTTAGCCAAAAGGCCGAGAAGCGATAACCAGAATTGGTTTCAAACTACGGAGCCACCCAAGGATCCTGAAAAGTCCATTTGTGGAGATGAGCTCCTGGACTCCCGTTAAGAAGACATGTTGTCAACCTCTAGATCCCTTACATGCCTGCACTTTTCGGCTTGCTGCTGCTGCAATCCACGCGTTTTAGATCTGCATAACTCCACCTCTTTAAACACAGCACCTTCACCCCCTGCTGTTCCCACCCGCCTCAACACCGTTGGAAGGGAGGAGAACCAATTAAGGCGGGGGGTGGGGTGGAACGAGCAGCTGTCTACCCTTAGCAGGAGGGCTCCTGATTACATACCTCTCCTGCTGCTGCTGCTGCTGGCTGTCCAGCAGCAGACTGAAGGTGGCTGCTGCTGTGCACAGGTATATAAAGGCTCAGAGCCTATTATGACACGCGCAGCCAGCGTTCCATTGCCACATTCCATCTACTGCAGGCAGGATACCTGGCTGGCTGAATGTCGCTGAGAAGCTCACAGAGACCGCCATAAGCAACAGTTTAACAGAATGCCACAGACTAATCAACCAAACTTTTTGGGTTGGGTTCTCTTTTATAGTCTGCAGGCATTAAATGAAAGAAGTCAGTGTTCCAGCAGAAGGAGACAACGTTTCAGAAAAGGCATTGTAGCAAACCAAAAAAGAAATTTTAAGCGCAGCAGAGTAACCAGCGCACATACCTGTTAGCTCAGGTGAGTTTAAAAGGCTGCTGTTGATAACAAGGGCATTTGCTAAATAGATGGTGTGTGTGCAACAATATACTGAAAGGTCAATTATATTGTGCAGCTTATCTCACCACCTGTAGTTATTTAGGTGAAAGCTCCAAAATGCTTGCCTAATATGTCTGTTAATCCAAAAGGAAGTAAAAAGGGAGAGCTAGAAAGATAGCATTGCATCACATTACATGGCAATGCAATGCACAGTTGCTGAAGTTGAACCAAAATGAGCTTGTAATCTGGCTTCTGCAACTTTGAACATGAAAAATCCAATGAGGAGAAGAAAAGCAAAGCCAAAGAGTCCATCCCCAAATCCGACAAACAAGCAAAATGAACAAAAAACATTGAATTCAATTCTTTCTGATTTTAGAAACTGCATTAAAGAAGGGGTGCACCGGTCCTGGAGATACTGCAATACCAGGTCAATGCGTGGAGTGGACAGAGCAAGCTCTTTTTCCATCTCCCTGTTCTAAAAATCCATTTAATATATGGTCCCCAGATAGGGGACGTATCAGATATTAAACTGATAAGAACAGATACTACACTTGATCTTAGCCAAAAGGCCGAGAAGCGATAACCAGAATTGGTTTCAAACTACGGAGCCACCCAAGGATCCTGAAAAGTCCATTTGTGGAGATGAGCTCCTGGACTCCCGTTAAGAAGACATGTTGTCAACCTCTAGATCCCTTACATGCCTGCACTTTTCGGCTTGCTGCTGCTGCAATCCACGCGTTTTAGATCTGCATAACTCCACCTCTTTAAACACAGCACCTTCACCCCCTGCTGTTCCCACCCGCCTCAACACCGTTGGAAGGGAGGAGAACCAATTAAGGCGGGGGGTGGGGTGGAACGAGCAGCTGTCTACCCTTAGCAGGAGGGCTCCTGATTACATACCTCTCCTGCTGCTGCTGCTGCTGGCTGTCCAGCAGCAGACTGAAGGTGGCTGCTGCTGTGCACAGGTATATAAAGGCTCAGAGCCTATTATGACACGCGCAGCCAGCGTTCCATTGCCACATTCCATCTACTGCAGGCAGGATACCTGGCTGGCTGAATGTCGCTGAGAAGCTCACAGAGACCGCCATAAGCAACAGTTTAACAGAATGCCACAGACTAATCAACCAAACTTTTTGGGTCGGGTTCTCTTTTATAGTCTGCAGGCATTAAATGAAAGAAGTCAGTGTTCCAGCAGAAGGAGACAACGTTTCAGAAAAGGCATTGTAGCAAACCAAAAAAGAAATTTTAAGCGCAGCAGAGTAACCAGCGCACATACCTGTTAGCTCAGGTGAGTTTAAAAGGCTGCTGTTGATAACAAGGGCATTTGCTAAATAGATGGTGTGTGTGCAACAATATACTGAAAGGTCAATTATATTGTGCAGCTTATCTCACCACCTGTAGTTATTTAGGTGAAAGCTCCAAAATGCTTGCCTAATATGTCTGTTTATCCAAAAGGAAGTAAAAAGGGAGAGCTAGAAAGATAGCATTGCATCACATTACATGGCAATGCAATGCACAGTTGCTGAAGTTGAACCAAAATGAGCTTGTAATCTGCCTTCTGCAACTTTGAACATGAAAAATCCAATGAGGAGAAGAAAAGCAAAGCCAAAGAGTCCATCCCCAAATCCGACAAACAAGCAAAATGAACAAAAAACATTGAATTCAATTCTTTCTGATTTTAGAAACTGCATTAAAGAAGGGGTGCACCGGTCCTGGAGATACTGCAATACCAGGTCAATGCGTGGAGTGGACAGAGCAAGCTCTTTTTCCATCTCCCTGTTCTAAAAATCCATTTAATATATGGTCCCCAGATAGGGGACGTATCAGATATTAAACTGATAAGAACAGATACTACACTTGATCTTAGCCAAAAGGCCGAGAAGCGATAACCAGAATTGGTTTCAAACTACGGAGCCACCCAAGGATCCTGAAAAGTCCATTTGTGGAGATGAGCTCCTGGACTCCCGTTAAGAAGACATGTTGTCAACCTCTAGATCCCTTACATGCCTGCACTTTTCGGCTTGCTGCTGCTGCAATCCACGCGTTTTAGATCTGCATAACTCCACCTCTTTAAACACAGCACCTTCACCCCCTGCTGTTCCCACCCGCCTCAACACCGTTGGAAGGGAGGAGAACCAATTAAGGCGGGGGGTGGGGTGGAACGAGCAGCTGTCTACCCTTAGCAGGAGGGCTCCTGATTACATACCTCTCCTGCTGCTGCTGCTGCTGGCTGTCCAGCAGCAGACTGAAGGTGGCTGCTGCTGTGCACAGGTATATAAAGGCTCAGAGCCTATTATGACACGCGCAGCCAGCGTTCCATTGCCACATTCCATCTACTGCAGGCAGGATACCTGGCTGGCTGAATGTCGCTGAGAAGCTCACAGAGACCGCCATAAGCAACAGTTTAACAGAATGCCACAGACTAATCAACCAAACTTTTTGGGTTGGGTTCTCTTTTATAGTCTGCAGGCATTAAATGAAAGAAGTCAGTGTTCCAGCAGAAGGAGACGTTTCAGAAAAGGCATTGTAGCAAACCAAAAAAGAAATTTTAAGCGCAGCAGAGTAACCAGCGCACATACCTGTTAGCTCAGGTGAGTTTAAAAGGCTGCTGTTGATAACAAGGGCATTTGCTAAATAGATGGTGTGTGTGCAACAATATACTGAAAGGTCAATTATATTGTGCAGCTTATCTCACCACCTGTAGTTATTTAGGTGAAAGCTCCAAAATGCTTGCCTAATATGTCTGTTTATCCAAAAGGAAGTAAAAAGGGAGAGCTAGAAAGATAGCATTGCATCACATTACATGGCAATGCAATGCACAGTTGCTGAAGTTGAACCAAAATGAGCTTGTAATCTGGCTTCTGCAACTTTGAACATGAAAAATCCAATGAGGAGAAGAAAAGCAAAGCCAAAGAGTCCATCCCCAAATCCGACAAACAAGCAAAATGAACAAAAAACATTTAATTCAATTCTTTCTGATTTTAGAAACTGCATTAAAGAAGGGGTGCACCGGTCCTGGAGATACTGCAATACCAGGTCAATGCGTGGAGTGGACAGAGCAAGCTCTTTTTCCATCTCCCTGTTCTAAAAATCCATTTAATATATGGTCCCCAGATAGGGGACGTATCAGATATTAAACTGATAAGAACAGATACTACACTTGATCTTAGCCAAAAGGCCGAGAAGCGATAACCAGAATTGGTTTCAAACTACGGAGCCACCCAAGGATCCTGAAAAGTCCATTTGTGGAGATGAGCTCCTGGACTCCCGTTAAGAAGACATGTTGTCAACCTCTAGATCCCTTACATGCCTGCACTTTTCGGCTTGCTGCTGCTGCAATCCACGCGTTTTAGATCTGCATAACTCCACCTCTTTAAACACAGCACCTTCACCCCCTGCTGTTCCCACCCGCCTCAACACCGTTGGAAGGGAGGAGAACCAATTAAGGCAGGGGGTGGGGTGGAACGAGCAGCTGTCTACCCTTAGCAGGAGGGCTCCTGATTACATACCTCTCCTGCTGCTGCTGCTGCTGGCTGTCCAGCAGCAGACTGAAGGTGGCTGCTGCTGTGCACAGGTATATAAAGGCTCAGAGCCTATTATGACACGCGCAGCCAGCGTTCCATTGCCACATTCCATCTACTGCAGGCAGGATACCTGGCTGGCTGAATGTCGCTGAGAAGCTCACAGAGACCGCCATAAGCAACAGTTTAACAGAATGCCACAGACTAATCAACCAAACTTTTTGGGTTGGGTTCTCTTTTATAGTCTGCAGGCATTAAATGAAAGAAGTCAGTGTTCCAGCAGAAGGAGACGTTTCAGAAAAGGCATTGTAGCAAACCAAAAAAGAAATTTTAAGCGCAGCAGAGTAACCAGCGCACATACCTGTTAGCTCAGGTGAGTTTAAAAGGCTGCTGTTGATAACAAGGGCATTTGCTAAATAGATGGTGTGTGTGCAACAATATACTGAAAGGTCAATTATATTGTGCAGCTTATCTCACCACCTGTAGTTATTTAGGTGAAAGCTCCAAAATGCTTGCCTAATATGTCTGTTTATCCAAAAGGAAGTAAAAAGGGAGAGCTAGAAAGATAGCATTGCATCACATTACATGGCAATGCAATGCACAGTTGCTGAAGTTGAACCAAAATGAGCTTGTAATCTGGCTTCTGCAACTTTGAACATGAAAAATCCAATGAGGAGAAGAAAAGCAAAGCCAAAGAGTCCATCCCAAAATCCGACAAACAAGCAAAATGAACAAAAAACATTGAATTCAATTCTTTCTGATTTTAGAAACTGCATTAAAGAAGGGGTGCACCGGTCCTGGAGATACTGCAATACCAGGTCAATGCGTGGAGTGGACAGAGCAAGCTCTTTTTCCATCTCCCTGTTCTAAAAATCCATTTAATATATGGTCCCCAGATAGGGGACGTATCAGATATTAAACTGATAAGAACAGATACTACACTTGATCTTAGCCAAAAGGCCGAGAAGCGATAACCAGAATTGGTTTCAAACTACGGAGCCACCCAAGGATCCTGAAAAGTCCATTTGTGGAGATGAGCTCCTGGACTCCCGTTAAGAAGACATGTTGTCAACCTCTAGATCCCTTACATGCCTGCACTTTTCGGCTTGCTGCTGCTGCAATCCACGCGTTTTAGATCTGCATAACTCCACCTCTTTAAACACAGCACCTTCACCCCCTGCTGTTCCCACCCGCCTCAACACCGTTGGAAGGGAGGAGAACCAATTAAGGCGGGGGGTGGGGTGGAACGAGCAGCTGTCTACCCTTAGCAGGAGGGCTCCTGATTACATACCTCTCCTGCTGCTGCTGCTGCTGGCTGTCCAGCAGCAGACTGAAGGTGGCTGCTGCTGTGCACAGGTATATAAAGGCTCAGAGCCTATTATGACACGCGCAGCCAGCGTTCCATTGCCACATTCCATCTACTGCAGGCAGGATACCTGGCTGGCTGAATGTCGCTGAGAAGCTCACAGAGACCGCCATAAGCAACAGTTTAACAGAATGCCACAGACTAATCAACCAAACTTTTTGGGTTGGGTTCTCTTTTATAGTCTGCAGGCATTAAATGAAAGAAGTCAGTGTTCCAGCAGAAGGAGACAACGTTTCAGAAAAGACATTGTAGCAAACCAAAAAAGAAATTTTAAGCGCAGCAGAGTAACCAGCGCACATACCTGTTAGCTCAGGTGAGTTTAAAAGGCTGCTGTTGATAACAAGGGCATTTGCTAAATAGATGGTGTGTGTGCAACAATATACTGAAAGGTCAATTATATTGTGCAGCTTATCTCACCACCTGTAGTTATTTAGGTGAAAGCTCCAAAATGCTTGCCTAATATGTCTGTTTATCCAAAAGGAAGTAAAAAGGGAGAGCTAGAAAGATAGCATTGCATCACATTACATGGCAATGCAATGCACAGTTGCTGAAGTTGAACCAAAATGAGCTTGTAATCTGCCTTCTGCAACTTTGAACATGAAAAATCCAATGAGGAGAAGAAAAGCAAAGCCAAAGAGTCCATCCCCAAATCCGACAAACAAGCAAAATGAACAAAAAACATTGAATTCAATTCTTTCTGATTTTAGAAACTGCATTAAAGAAGGGGTGCACCGGTCCTGGAGATACTGCAATACCAGGTCAATGCGTGGAGTGGACAGAGCAAGCTCTTTTTCCATCTCCCTGTTCTAAAAATCCATTTAATATATGGTCCCCAGATAGGGGACGTATCAGATATTAAACTGATAAGAACAGATACTACACTTGATCTTAGCCAAAAGGCCGAGAAGCGATAACCAGAATTGGTTTCAAACTACGGAGCCACCCAAGGATCCTGAAAAGTCCATTTGTGGAGATGAGCTCCTGGACTCCCGTTAAGAAGACATGTTGTCAACCTCTAGATCCCTTACATGCCTGCACTTTTCGGCTTGCTGCTGCTGCAATCCACGCGTTTTAGATCTGCATAACTCCACCTCTTTAAACACAGCACCTTCACCCCCTGCTGTTCCCACCCGCCTCAACACCGTTGGAAGGGAGGAGAACCAATTAAGGCGGGGGGTGGGGTGGAACGAGCAGCTGTCTACCCTTAGCAGGAGGGCTCCTGATTACATACCTCTCCTGCTGCTGCTGCTGCTGGCTGTCCAGCAGCAGACTGAAGGTGGCTGCTGCTGTGCACAGGTATATAAAGGCTCAGAGCCTATTATGACACGCGCAGCCAGCGTTCCATTGCCACATTCCATCTACTGCAGGCAGGATACCTGGCTGGCTGAATGTCGCTGAGAAGCTCACAGAGACCGCCATAAGCAACAGTTTAACAGAATGCCACAGACTAATCAACCAAACTTTTTGGGTTGGGTTCTCTTTTATAGTCTGCAGGCATTAAATGAAAGAAGTCAGTGTTCCAGCAGAAGGAGACAACGTTTCAGAAAAGGCATTGTAGCAAACCAAAAAAGAAATTTTAAGCGCAGCAGAGTAACCAGCGCACATACCTGTTAGCTCAGGTGAGTTTAAAAGGCTGCTGTTGATAACAAGGGCATTTGCTAAATAGATGGTGTGTGTGCAACAATATACTGAAAGGTCAATTATATTGTGCAGCTTATCTCACCACCTGTAGTTATTTAGGTGAAAGCTCCAAAATGCTTGCCTAATATGTCTGTTTATCCAAAAGGAAGTAAAAAGGGAGAGCTAGAAAGATAGCATTGCATCACATTACATGGCAATGCAATGCACAGTTGCTGAAGTTGAACCAAAATGAGCTTGTAATCTGGCTTCTGCAACTTTGAACATGAAAAATCCAATGAGGAGAAGAAAAGCAAAGCCAAAGAGTCCATCCCCAAATCCGACAAACAAGCAAAATGAACAAAAAACATTGAATTCAATTCTTTCTGATTTTAGAAACTGCATTAAAGAAGGGGTGCACCGGTCCTGGAGATACTGCAATACCAGGTCAATGCGTGGAGTGGACAGAGCAAGCTCTTTTTCCATCTCCCTGTTCTAAAAATCCATTTAATATATGGTCCCCAGATAGGGGACGTATCAGATATTAAACTGATAAGAACAGATACTACACTTGATCTTAGCCAAAAGGCCGAGAAGCGATAACCAGAATTGGTTTCAAACTACGGAGCCACCCAAGGATCCTGAAAAGTCCATTTGTGGAGATGAGCTCCTGGACTCCCGTTAAGAAGACATGTTGTCAACCTCTAGATCCCTTACATGCCTGCACTTTTCGGCTTGCTGCTGCTGCAATCCACGCGTTTTAGATCTGCATAACTCCACCTCTTTAAACACAGCACCTTCACCCCCTGCTGTTCCCACCCGCCTCAACACCGTTGGAAGGGAGGAGAACCAATTAAGGCGGGGGGTGGGGTGGAACGAGCAGCTGTCTACCCTTAGCAGGAGGGCTCCTGATTACATACCTCTCCTGCTGCTGCTGCTGCTGGCTGTCCAGCAGCAGACTGAAGGTGGCTGCTGCTGTGCACAGGTATATAAAGGCTCAGAGCCTATTATGACACGCGCAGCCAGCGTTCCATTGCCACATTCCATCTACTGCAGGCAGGATACCTGGCTGGCTGAATGTCGCTGAGAAGCTCACAGAGACCGCCATAAGCAACAGTTTAACAGAATGCCACAGACTAATCAACCAAACTTTTTGGGTTGGGTTCTCTTTTATAGTCTGCAGGCATTAAATGAAAGAAGTCAGTGTTCCAGCAGAAGGAGACAACGTTTCAGAAAAGGCATTGTAGCAAACCAAAAAAGAAATTTTAAGCGCAGCAGAGTAACCAGCGCACATACCTGTTAGCTCAGGTGAGTTTAAAAGGCTGCTGTTGATAACAAGGGCATTTGCTAAATAGATGGTGTGTGTGCAACAATATACTGAAAGGTCAATTATATTGTGCAGCTTATCTCACCACCTGTAGTTATTTAGGTGAAAGCTCCAAAATGCTTGCCTAATATGTCTGTTTATCCAAAAGGAAGTAAAAAGGGAGAGCTAGAAAGATAGCATTGCATCACATTACATGGCAATGCAATGCACAGTTGCTGAAGTTGAACCAAAATGAGCTTGTAATCTGGCTTCTGCAACTTTGAACATGAAAAATCCAATGAGGAGAAGAAAAGCAAAGCCAAAGAGTCCATCCCCAAATCCGACAAACAAGCAAAATGAACAAAAAACATTGAATTCAATTCTTTCTGATTTTAGAAACTGCATTAAAGAAGGGGTGCACCGGTCCTGGAGATACTGCAATACCAGGTCAATGCGTGGAGTGGACAGAGCAAGCTCTTTTTCCATCTCCCTGTTCTAAAAATCCATTTAATATATGGTCCCCAGATAGGGGACGTATCAGATATTAAACTGATAAGAACAGATACTACACTTGATCTTAGCCAAAAGGCCGAGAAGCGATAACCAGAATTGGTTTCAAACTACGGAGCCACCCAAGGATCCTGAAAAGTCCATTTGTGGAGATGAGCTCCTGGACTCCCGTTAAGAAGACATGTTGTCAACCTCTAGATCCCTTACATGCCTGCACTTTTCGGCTTGCTGCTGCTGCAATCTACGCGTTTTTTTGATCTGCATAACTCCACCTCTTTAAACACAGCACCTTCACCCCCTGCTGTTCCCACCCGCCTCAACACCGTTGGAAGGGAGGAGAACCAATTAAGGCGGGGGGTGGGGTGGAACGAGCAGCTGTCTACCCTTAGCAGGAGGGCTCCTGATTACATACCTCTCCTGCTGCTGCTGCTGCTGGCTGTCCAGCAGCAGACTGAAGGTGGCTGCTGCTGTGCACAGGTATATAAAGGCTCAGAGCCTATTATGACACGCGCAGCCAGCGTTCCATTGCCACATTCCATCTACTGCAGGCAGGATACCTGGCTGGCTGAATGTCGCTGAGAAGCTCACAGAGACCGCCATAAGCAACAGTTTAACAGAATGCCACAGACTAATCAACCAAACTTTTTGGGTTGGGTTCTCTTTTATAGTCTGCAGGCATTAAATGAAAGAAGTCAGTGTTCCAGCAGAAGGAGACGTTTCAGAAAAGGCATTGTAGCAAACCAAAAAAGAAATTTTAAGCGCAGCAGAGTAACCAGCGCACATACCTGTTAGCTCAGGTGAGTTTAAAAGGCTGCTGTTGATAACAAGGGCATTTGCTAAATAGATGGTGTGTGTGCAACAATATACTGAAAGGTCAATTATATTGTGCAGCTTATCTCACCACCTGTAGTTATTTAGGTGAAAGCTCCAAAATGCTTGCCTAATATGTCTGTTTATCCAAAAGGAAGTAAAAAGGGAGAGCTAGAAAGATAGCATTGCATCACATTACATGGCAATGCAATGCACAGTTGCTGAAGTTGAACCAAAATGAGCTTGTAATCTGGCTTCTGCAACTTTGAACATGAAAAATCCAATGAGGAGAAGAAAAGCAAAGCCAAAGAGTCCATCCCCAAATCCGACAAACAAGCAAAATGAACAAAAAACATTGAATTCAATTCTTTCTGATTTTAGAAACTGCATTAAAGAAGGGGTGCACCGGTCCTGGAGATACTGCAATACCAGGTCAATGCGTGGAGTGGACAGAGCAAGCTCTTTTTCCATCTCCCTGTTCTAAAAATCCATTTAATATATGGTCCCCAGATAGGGGACGTATCAGATATTAAACTGATAAGAACAGATACTACACTTGATCTTAGCCAAAAGGCCGAGAAGCGATAACCAGAATTGGTTTCAAACTACGGAGCCACCCAAGGATCCTGAAAAGTCCATTTGTGGAGATGAGCTCCTGGACTCCCGTTAAGAAGACATGTTGTCAACCTCTAGATCCCTTACATGCCTGCACTTTTCGGCTTGCTGCTGCTGCAATCCACGCTTTTTAGATCTGCATAACTCCACCTCTTTAAACACAGCACCTTCACCCCCTGCTGTTCCCACCCGCCTCAACACCGTTGGAAGGGAGGAGAACCAATTAAGGCGGGGGGTGGGGTGGAACGAGCAGCTGTCTACCCTTAGCAGGAGGGCTCCTGATTACATACCTCTCCTGCTGCTGCTGCTGCTGGCTGTCCAGCAGCAGACTGAAGGTGGCTGCTGCTGTGCACAGGTATATAAAGGCTCAGAGCCTATTATGACACGCGCAGCCAGCGTTCCATTGCCACATTCCATCTACTGCAGGCAGGATACCTGGCTGGCTGAATGTCGCTGAGAAGCTCACAGAGACCGCCATAAGCAACAGTTTAACAGAATGCCACAGACTAATCAACCAAACTTTTTGGGTTGGGTTCTCTTTTATAGTCTGCAGGCATTAAATGAAAGAAGTCAGTGTTCCAGCAGAAGGAGACAACGTTTCAGAAAAGGCATTGTAGCAAACCAAAAAAGAAATTTTAAGCGCAGCAGAGTAACCAGCGCACATACCTGTTAGCTCAGGTGAGTTTAAAAGGCTGCTGTTGATAACAAGGGCATTTGCTAAATAGATGGTGTGTGTGCAACAATATACTGAAAGGTCAATTATATTGTGCAGCTTATCTCACCACCTGTAGTTATTTAGGTGAAAGCTCCAAAATGCTTGCCTAATATGTCTGTTTATCCAAAAGGAAGTAAAAAGGGAGAGCTAGAAAGATAGCATTGCATCACATTACATGGCAATGCAATGCACAGTTGCTGAAGTTGAACCAAAATGAGCTTGTAATCTGGCTTCTGCAACTTTGAACATGAAAAATCCAATGAGGAGAAGAAAAGCAAAGCCAAAGAGTCCATCCCCAAATCCGACAAACAAGCAAAATGAACAAAAAACATTGAATTCAATTCTTTCTGATTTTAGAAACTGCATTAAAGAAGGGGTGCACCGGTCCTGGAGATACTGCAATACCAGGTCAATGCGTGGAGTGGACAGAGCAAGCTCTTTTTCCATCTCCCTGTTCTAAAAATCCATTTAATATATGGTCCCCAGATAGGGGACGTATCAGATATTAAACTGATAAGAACAGATACTACACTTGATCTTAGCCAAAAGGCCGAGAAGCGATAACCAGAATTGGTTTCAAACTACGGAGCCACCCAAGGATCCTGAAAAGTCCATTTGTGGAGATGAGCTCCTGGACTCCCGTTAAGAAGACATGTTGTCAACCTCTAGATCCCTTACATGCCTGCACTTTTCGGCTTGCTGCTGCTGCAATCCACGCGTTTTAGATCTGCATAACTCCACCTCTTTAAACACAGCACCTTCACCCCCTGCTGTTCCCACCCGCCTCAACACCGTTGGAAGGGAGGAGAACCAATTAAGGCGGGGGGTGGGGTGGAACGAGCAGCTGTCTACCCTTAGCAGGAGGGCTCCTGATTACATACCTCTCCTGCTGCTGCTGCTGCTGGCTGTCCAGCAGCAGACTGAAGGTGGCTGCTGCTGTGCACAGGTATATAAAGGCTCAGAGCCTATTATGACACGCGCAGCCAGCGTTCCATTGCCACATTCCATCTACTGCAGGCAGGATACCTGGCTGGCTGAATGTCGCTGAGAAGCTCACAGAGACCGCCATAAGCAACAGTTTAACAGAATGCCACAGACTAATCAACCAAACTTTTTGGGTTGGGTTCTCTTTTATAGTCTGCAGGCATTAAATGAAAGAAGTCAGTGTTCCAGCAGAAGGAGACAACGTTTCAGAAAAGGCATTGTAGCAAACCAAAAAAGAAATTTTAAGCGCAGCAGAGTAACCAGCGCACATACCTGTTAGCTCAGGTGAGTTTAAAAGGCTGCTGTTGATAACAAGGGCATTTGCTAAATAGATGGTGTGTGTGCAACAATATACTGAAAGGTCAATTATATTGTGCAGCTTATCTCACCACCTGTAGTTATTTAGGTGAAAGCTCCAAAATGCTTGCCTAATATGTCTGTTTATCCAAAAGGAAGTAAAAAGGGAGAGCTAGAAAGATAGCATTGCATCACATTACATGGCAATGCAATGCACAGTTGCTGAAGTTGAACCAAAATGAGCTTGTAATCTGGCTTCTGCAACTTTGAACATGAAAAATCCAATGAGGAGAAGAAAAGCAAAGCCAAAGAGTCCATCCCCAAATCCGACAAACAAGCAAAATGAACAAAAAACATTGAATTCAATTCTTTCTGATTTTAGAAACTGCATTAAAGAAGGGGTGCACCGGTCCTGGAGATACTGCAATACCAGGTCAATGCGTGGAGTGGACAGAGCAAGCTCTTTTTCCATCTCCCTGTTCTAAAAATCCATTTAATATATGGTCCCCAGATAGGGGACGTATCAGATATTAAACTGATAAGAACAGATACTACACTTGATCTTAGCCAAAAGGCCGAGAAGCGATAACCAGAATTGGTTTCAAACTACGGAGCCACCCAAGGATCCTGAAAAGTCCATTTGTGGAGATGAGCTCCTGGACTCCCGTTAAGAAGACATGTTGTCAACCTCTAGATCCCTTACATGCCTGCACTTTTCGGCTTGCTGCTGCTGCAATCCACGCGTTTTAGATCTGCATAACTCCACCTCTTTAAACACAGCACCTTCACCCCCTGCTGTTCCCACCCGCCTCAACACCGTTGGAAGGGAGGAGAACCAATTAAGGCGGGGGGTGGGGTGGAACGAGCAGCTGTCTACCCTTAGCAGGAGGGCTCCTGATTACATACCTCTCCTGCTGCTGCTGCTGCTGGCTGTCCAGCAGCAGACTGAAGGTGGCTGCTGCTGTGCACAGGTATATAAAGGCTCAGAGCCTATTATGACACGCGCAGCCAGCGTTCCATTGCCACATTCCATCTACTGCAGGCAGGATACCTGGCTGGCTGAATGTCGCTGAGAAGCTCACAGAGACCGCCATAAGCAACAGTTTAACAGAATGCCACAGACTAATCAACCAAACTTTTTGGGTTGGGTTCTCTTTTATAGTCTGCAGGCATTAAATGAAAGAAGTCAGTGTTCCAGCAGAAGGAGACAACGTTTCAGAAAAGGCATTGTAGCAAACCAAAAAAGAAATTTTAAGCGCAGCAGAGTAACCAGCGCACATACCTGTTAGCTCAGGTGAGTTTAAAAGGCTGCTGTTGATAACAAGGGCATTTGCTAAATAGATGGTGTGTGTGCAACAATATACTGAAAGGTCAATTATATTGTGCAGCTTATCTCACCACCTGTAGTTATTTAGGTGAAAGCTCCAAAATGCTTGCCTAATATGTCTGTTTATCCAAAAGGAAGTAAAAAGGGAGAGCTAGAAAGATAGCATTGCATCACATTACATGGCAATGCAATGCACAGTTGCTGAAGTTGAACCAAAATGAGCTTGTAATCTGGCTTCTACAACTTTGAACATGAAAAATCCAATGAGGAGAAGAAAAGCAAAGCCAAAGAGTCCATCCCCAAATCCGACAAACAAGCAAAATGAACAAAAAACATTGAATTCAATTCTTTCTGATTTTAGAAACTGCATTAAAGAAGGGGTGCACCGGTCCTGGAGATACTGCAATACCAGGTCAATGCGTGGAGTGGACAGAGCAAGCTCTTTTTCCATCTCCCTGTTCTAAAAATCCATTTAATATATGGTTCCCAGATAGGGGACGTATCAGATATTAAACTGATAAGAACAGATTTTTTTCTTTTTCATTTTGTTCTTATATTTCAGTTGTTATTTCTCTTCTAATATTTCTCTTGCCTTATAATCTGTTCATGCTACAAGGTTCCACAGATGAAAGTTCCATAGACTCTTGGCTCTTTTTTTCCCAATTCTCTTCAGATCTAACAGGTAATAAATATATATTTCACTTAGTGCTAATTTTATGCATTCACTTTCACTTATAAAATCTCTTTTAAAAAGCAATATGTTTCGGACTTTCCATAGCGCATTCTTTATTCCATTTATCATTATCCAAATGACTCTTTCTTTTTCTTTTGATTGACATGTAAAATTTCCATATAAAACTACTTCGTGATTTAAAAACTTAAGACCAGTAACAAACTTTAAGAGACTTCCAACTTCTTTCCAGACATTTTGGGCATAAAAACAGTTCCAAAAGGTGTGTAAAACTGTTTCCTCTCTAACACAGCCTGTTCTAGGGCATCTTGCAGTATTGCACAATCCCCTTCTGTGTTGAAAAAATCTAACAGGAACACATTCTTGCACTATTGCCCATGCCAAGTCTTTATATTCATTTGTTAGATAAGGTGCATAAGTCATTCTCCAAATTCTTCCACTTTTAGTGTATGTAAAGTTTGCCACTGCTGTCATCGTTTCTTTTCTCTTTGTCTCTAGAGCCAGTCTTCTTGAATTTGACAGCATCTCCACATCTACTTCAGGTAAGTTATAAAGTCTAATTGTTTTTTCTAGTAAGACATATTGTTTTGGCGGTGTAATTAGGACAGGAGAATTTGGGGGCAATGTTATCCACTTTCTTTTCCTAAAGATATCTCCAGCTGCATATCTTAAGTAGAAAGACCAATGAGTTCTTAGATTGGTCATTTTGAAGCAAAAACTAAAGAACTTTAGGTACAAAAATTTTTTGATATTTGGGATATTCTTTCCACCATATTTATGCTGCTTGTACATTGTCTCTCTTCGAACCTTCTCCATTTTTGATCCCCACAGAAAAAGAAAAATTTGTCTCTGGAGAAACTTTACTGTGTTCTCATTCGGGGGGTACACCATACTTAAAAACAACATTATCGGCAACAACAAAGACTTAATGATCAAGTTTTTACCTTCCATTGATAATTTTCTGAGTTTCCATAAACTTATCTTCTTTTGCATTTTCTCCTTCACCAACTGCCAACTTTCTTCTCCATCATTCTTTTTTGTAAACACAACACCTAAAATTTTGATCTTATCACTTCTTATTTTAAGTTGAGGAATCTGCGCATCTGACCAATCACCGAATCCAAGACATTCGCTCTTCTCCAAGTTCAGTTTGAAGGCAGATGCTAAACAGAAAAAATCAGTAGTTCTTACTGCTCTTCTCAGCGATTGTTCTGAGTCGCACAGGATCGTGATGTCATCCATGTACCCCAGTGACTTAGTACTTAGTCCATTTCCACCTGGTATGGGTACACCTTTCACCATCTTATCTTTCCTCAACATTGCCAGTAGAGGCTCGATTGCGCAGATAAAGAGCAGAGGCGAAAGTGGGCATCCTTGTTTGACGCCCGACTTTAGAACAACTTCTGAAGATAAAAAACCATTAATTAAAATCCTGCTAAAACTTCCATCATATAAAAGTGCAATGTGCTTAATAAAAACATCCGGGAATTTCATTTTCTTTAACACAGAATACAGGTACTTATGAGAGACTCTGTCGTACGCTTTCTGGAAATCAAGGGACAGAAGAGCTAGCTTTTGCTTCCTCTCTTGCTGATACCAAATTGCGTCCCATATAATATTCAAGTTTTCTGCAATTGTACGACCAGGCACACCACATACCTGATCAGGATGCACGACCTTCTCTATCACCTTCTTCATTCTGTTCACCATGATTTTTGCCATAATTTTATAATCTACGTTGAGTAACGTGATTGGTCTCCAGTTCTCTAGATTAGTCTTATCTCCTTTTTTAAAAAGCAGGGTGACCACACCACTTCTCCAAGATTCAGGCAATTTGTCACATAAAAAGACAGCTTTAAAAATCTCAAACAGGTCGTCTTTTAAAATCTCCCAAAAAGTAAGATAAAATTCAATTTGTAGTCCGTCAGTACCCGGTGTTTTTCCTCTAGAAAAGCTTTTGATTGCACTTAGCAGTTCTTCTTCACAGATATCTTCAATCAACAACTCTTGATCTTGCTTTTCAAGGTGATTCTGCAATGAATTAAGAGCATCAGGTAAAAAATCAGCGTCAATTTTCTTTTCGCTAAAAAGATTTTGATAAAAAGTTTGCGCTTTGTCCAACAGTCCATCTTTAGTTGTTTCACCATCAAGTTCTTTAATTAATTCTTTGCGTTCTAAAGATTTTTTGAAAAAGAACCTGGAACATGTTTCATTTTTTTCCATATGTTCTACCTTGGCGTTGAAAATTATTTCTTTGCCTTTCTGTTCAATTGCTTTTTTAATGTCTTCTTTGACTTGTAAAATAACATCCTCCATATCTATCCCTGCATTTCTGAGTTTGTAACCTGTTTGCAGTTTTGTATTCAGGTCTTTAAACCATTTCTGATTCTGTCTGGCCTTCCTTTTGCCAGCTAAGAGAAAAAAATGTCTAATTTGAGACTTCACATACTCCCACCATTCTAGAATTCTTTTGTAATAATGTTTTTTCCCCTGTAGTTTTTTATAAAATTTCAAAAATTCCTCTTTTATACTTTCATCTTCCAGCAGCAGAGTGTTCAACTTCCAGACACCTCGCCCTTTCTCTAGACTGGGCAATTCCAAGTGAGTAATTAACGTTTTGTGGTCAGAAAAGATGTTACCTGTTAGATCCACTTTATTCACTTTAAAACTCTGTGATGTCAGAACAAAGTCAATTCTTGATTTTAGAAGATTGTTCTCCCAAGTGTATCCTGGTTCAGAGGTATTCTTTACTCTCCAGACATCATTCAGGCAAGTATCGTCGATTAGATTTTTTAACTGCATCTCAGTTTTGTCTTTCCTTCTAGTACCTGATGTCCTATTTTCATCAGACCGGATACAATTGAAGTCACCGCCAACCACAGTTGGTGTAGGACCAGGTATAAAGAGTTTGATGATATCTAATAAACTGGATCTTTCCTCTTTAATCGGAGATGCATAAACATTAATCAGCTTGAACTCGGATCCACAGTAACTCACATTAACAACTAGTGCACGTCCAGGTTCAACTTCAGTGAACGAGGTAACCTTAAAGTCTTTGTTTTTAAACAGGACGCCAACACCAGTAGCACGCGATCCATTTTCACCGGACCAGATGGAAGGTCCGTTCGCCCAATCTTCCCTTAGTTTGTTATAGTTAGGGTCATGGTCAATGCCGCATTCTTGAAGTAAAAAAATATCAGCATCTAAAGTCATCAGGTAAGAAAATAAAGCAGCTCTCTTGACAGAGCCCTTTAAACTCCTCACATTTAGTGAGGCAATTTTGAGTGTAGCCATAAATCATTTAAACAGAGCTTGAGTCCGTATCTGACATGAATCCGACCGGGGTAGAGGGACCCGCAGAAACGTCCGTGTCTGAGAATTCCTCGATGTTCACCGGATCAGATGGGTTTACAGGTTTAGGAACTGAGATGATCGGTTTAGGTGAGTAATTAGGGAGGACTATTTTCAAACGCCCAGCAGGTCTTTTGCTGGCGCTCTCTCCCTTAAACAAACTCGACTTCTCCTTTTTCCTTTTCCTCAAAACCTCCACGTCAATGTTAATCTCCTCCTCCTCCTCCTCACCACCAGCCTCCTTAGAAGACTCCTCTCCCATCTCCACTTCAGACTCAGCTGGATTCTCCTCCACCACATGACCATCTGGACTCTCCGACCAATCCTTGAGAACAATGCTATCCCCAGGCGGGTCCCCAGCAGTGTCCTTGGGCGGATCCCCAGAAGGGTTCCCGGGAGGGTCCTTGGATTTGTCTGTTTGTTCTTCAGGACTGGACCGCTTCGGAGGGGCTCCCCCCCGAGCTGCATCTGCATAGCTGAAGGTCTTTTTTCTCAACGGACAATCCCGAAAAGAGTGCCCAGGGATACGGCAGATATTACAGATCATCTGATTTGGGCAGTTCAGAGTGACATGTCCTTTTTGATAGCACTTCTTGCAAAGAGCGTTCTCCTCCTTGCAGCTCTCAAAGGAATGCCCAAAGTCCATACATTTTCTGCAGAAGATAGGCATCCCTGGATAGAACAGTCTTCCTCTCTCTCTGCCAATCAGGAAGCTCTGAGGCGGATGAATGAGTCCACCAATTCCCAAACCTTCTCTCAGCTTCACGATGAACTTGTATTTTCCGGTCCACAACCTCTCAGAGTTCATGATTTTGTGAGAAAAGTGGACCTCAGAGCAATAGTTATGCAGAAACGCAGCCACATCCTTTTCAGAGACATGCGGATTGCTCATATGAACCCCCACAGACTTCTCTTCTGCCAGGCAGAGGGTCACAAAACACAGTCCTTTAAGATCTTCCTCCTGAAGTCTCAGCTTGATCTGATGGTAAAAATTCTGAGATGCCACTTCAGAGGTCAGGATAAGCACAAAGCGTCCAGGAGCATCTTGAAGTGCCAGAATGTTCTCCCTTTTCACCTGCAGGATCTCAAGCAGGACCTTCCTCACGAAGAAAGACAGGGAGAACTTGTCACGGGCTCGCTCTTCAACTTCAATCTTGAAAGAGTTCTTGATCTTCAAGTCGCCAGCTCCAGCAGAACGGAGAGTAGCCGATGTCGCCATCGCCATATTCAGATAAGTCGATCGCCTTCTTGGTTCTCTTCAGCACGCACACCCCCTATAGCAGCAGGAGGCTTAAGACAGTAGAACTGCCGATGCCTCAAGGCCGAGGATGCGATAGGCTTTGGAGTCTTCCAGCAACAACACTTGGTCGTAGCCAAAAGGCCGAGAAGCGATAACCAGAATTGGTTTCAAACTACGGAGCCACCCAAGGATCCTAAAAAGTCCATTTGTGGAGATGAGCTCCTGGACTCCCGTTAAGAAGACATGTTGTCAACCTCTAGATCCCTTACATGCCTGCACTTTTCGGCTTGCTGCTGCTGCAATCCACGCGTTTTAGATCTGCATAACTCCACCTCTTTAAACACAGCACCTTCACCCCCTGCTGTTCCCACCCGCCTCAACACCGTTGGAAGGGAGGAGAACCAATTAAGGCGGGGGGTGGGGTGGAACGAGCAGCTGTCTACCCTTAGCAGGAGGGCTCCTGATTACATACCTCTCCTGCTGCTGCTGCTGCTGGCTGTCCAGCAGCAGACTGAAGGTGGCTGCTGCTGTGCACAGGTATATAAAGGCTCAGAGCCTATTATGACACGCGCAGCCAGCGTTCCATTGCCACATTCCATCTACTGCAGGCAGGATACCTGGCTGGCTGAATGTCGCTGAGAAGGTCACAGAGACCGCCATAAGCAACAGTTTAACAGAATGCCACAGACTAATCAACCAAACTTTTTGGGTTGGGTTCTCTTTTATAGTCTGCAGGCATTAAATGAAAGAAGTCAGTGTTCCAGCAGAAGGAGACAACGTTTCAGAAAAGGCATTGTAGCAAACCAAAAAAGAAATTTTAAGCGCAGCAGAGTAACCAGCGCACATACCTGTTAGCTCAGGTGAGTTTAAAAGGCTGCTGTTGATAACAAGGGCATTTGCTAAATAGATGGTGTGTGTGCAACAATATACTGAAAGGTCAATTATATTGTGCAGCTTATCTCACCACCTGTAGTTATTTAGGTGAAAGCTCCAAAATGCTTGCCTAATATGTCTGTTTATCCAAAAGGAAGTAAAAAGGGAGAGCTAGAAAGATAGCATTGCATCACATTACATGGCAATGCAATGCACAGTTGCTGAAGTTGAACCAAAATGAGCTTGTAATCTGGCTTCTGCAACTTTGAACATGAAAAATCCAATGAGGAGAAGAAAAGCAAAGCCAAAGAGTCCATCCCCAAATCCGACAAACAAGCAAAATGAACAAAAAACATTGAATTCAATTCTTTCTGATTTTAGAAACTGCATTAAAGAAGGGGTGCACCGGTCCTGGAGATACTGCAATACCAGGTCAATGCGTGGAGTGGACAGAGCAAGCTCTTTTTCCATCTCCCTGTTCTAAAAATCCATTTAATATATGGTCCCCAGATAGGGGACGTATCAGATATTAAACTGATAAGAACAGATACTACACTTGATCTTAGCCAAAAGGCCGAGAAGCGATAACCAGAATTGGTTTCAAACTACGGAGCCACCCAAGGATCCTGAAAAGTCCATTTGTGGAGATGAGCTCCTGGACTCCCGTTAAGAAGACATGTTGTCAACCTCTAGATCCCTTACATGCCTGCACTTTTCGGCTTGCTGCTGCTGCAATCCACGCGTTTTAGATCTGCATAACTCCACCTCTTTAAACACAGCACCTTCACCCCCTGCTGTTCCCACCCGCCTCAACACCGTTGGAAGGGAGGAGAACCAATTAAGGCGGGGGGTGGGGTGGAACGAGCAGCTGTCTACCCTTAGCAGGAGGGCTCCTGATTACATACCTCTCCTGCTGCTGCTGCTGCTGGCTGTCCAGCAGCAGACTGAAGGTGGCTGCTGCTGTGCACAGGTATATAAAGGCTCAGAGCCTATTATGACACGCGCAGCCAGCGTTCCATTGCCACATTCCATCTACTGCAGGCAGGATACCTGGCTGGCTGAATGTCGCTGAGAAGCTCACAGAGACCGCCATAAGCAACAGTTTAACAGAATGCCACAGACTAATCAACCAAACTTTTTGGGTTGGGTTCTCTTTTATAGTCTGCAGGCATTAAATGAAAGAAGTCAGTGTTCCAGCAGAAGGAGACAACGTTTCAGAAAAGGCATTGTAGCAAACCAAAAAAGAAATTTTAAGCGCAGCAGAGTAACCAGCGCCCATACCTGTTAGCTCAGGTGAGTTTAAAAGGCTGCTGTTGATAACAAGGGCATTTGCTAAATAGATGGTGTGTGTGCAACAATATACTGAAAGGTCAATTATATTGTGCAGCTTATCTCACCACCTGTAGTTATTTAGGTGAAAGCTCCAAAATGCTTGCCTAATATGTCTGTTTATCCAAAAGGAAGTAAAAAGGGAGAGCTAGAAAGATAGCATTGCATCACATTACATGGCAATGCAATGCACAGTTGCTGAAGTTGAACCAAAATGAGCTTGTAATCTGGCTTCTGCAACTTTGAACATGAAAAATCCAATGAGGAGAAGAAAAGCAAAGCCAAAGAGTCCATCCCCAAATCCGACAAACAAGCAAAATGAACAAAAAACATTGAATTCAATTCTTTCTGATTTTAGAAACTGCATTAAAGAAGGGGTGCACCGGTCCTGGAGATACTGCAATACCAGGTCAATGCGTGGAGTGGACAGAGCAAGCTCTTTTTCCATCTCCCTGTTCTAAAAATCCATTTAATATATGGTCCCCAGATAGGGGACGTATCAGATATTAAACTGATAAGAACAGATACTACACTTGATCTTAGCCAAAAGGCCGAGAAGCGATAACCAGAATTGGTTTCAAACTACGGAGCCACCCAAGGATCCTGAAAAGTCCATTTGTGGAGATGAGCTCCTGGACTCCCGTTAAGAAGACATGTTGTCAACCTCTAGATCCCTTACATGCCTGCACTTTTCGGCTTGCTGCTGCTGCAATCCACGCGTTTTAGATCTGCATAACTCCACCTCTTTAAACACAGCACCTTCACCCCCTGCTGTTCCCACCCGCCTCAACACCGTTGGAAGGGAGGAGAACCAATTAAGGCGGGGGGTGGGGTGGAACGAGCAGCTGTCTACCCTTAGCAGGAGGGCTCCTGATTACATACCTCTCCTGCTGCTGCTGCTGCTGGCTGTCCAGCAGCAGACTGAAGGTGGCTGCTGCTGTGCACAGGTATATAAAGGCTCAGAGCCTATTATGACACGCGCAGCCAGCGTTCCATTGCCACATTCCATCTACTGCAGGCAGGATACCTGGCTGGCTGAATGTCGCTGAGAAGCTCACAGAGACCGCCATAAGCAACAGTTTAACAGAATGCCACAGACTAATCAACCAAACTTTTTGGGTTGGGTTCTCTTTTATAGTCTGCAGGCATTAAATGAAAGAAGTCAGTGTTCCAGCAGAAGGAGACAACGTTTCAGAAAAGGCATTGTAGCAAACGAAAAAAGAAATTTTAAGCGCAGCAGAGTAACCAGCGCACATACCTGTTAGCTCAGGTGAGTTTAAAAGGCTGCTGTTGATAACAAGGGCATTTGCTAAATAGATGGTGTGTGTGCAACAATATACTGAAAGGTCAATTATATTGTGCAGCTTATCTCACCACCTGTAGTTATTTAGGTGAAAGCTCCAAAATGCTTGCCTAATATGTCTGTTTATCCAAAAGGAAGTAAAAAGGGAGAGCTAGAAAGATAGCATTGCATCACATTACATGGCAATGCAATGCACAGTTGCTGAAGTTGAACCAAAATGAGCTTGTAATCTGGCTTCTGCAACTTTGAACATGAAAAATCCAATGAGGAGAAGAAAAGCAAAGCCAAAGAGTCCATCCCCAAATCCGACAAACAAGCAAAATGAACAAAAAACATTGAATTCAATTCTTTCTGATTTTAGAAACTGCATTAAAGAAGGGGTGCACCGGTCCTGGAGATACTGCAATACCAGGTCAATGCGTGGAGTGGACAGAGCAAGCTCTTTTTCCATCTCCCTGTTCTAAAAATCCATTTAATATATGGTCCTCAGATAGGGGACGTATCAGATATTAAACTGATAAGAACAGATACTACACTTGATCTTAGCCAAAAGGCCGAGAAGCGATAACCAGAATTGGTTTCAAACTACGGAGCCACCCAAGGATCCTGAAAAGTCCATTTGTGGAGATGAGCTCCTGGACTCCCGTTAAGAAGACATGTTGTCAACCTCTAGATCCCTTACATGCCTGCACTTTTCGGCTTGCTGCTGCTGCAATCCACGCGTTTTAGATCTGCATAACTCCACCTCTTTAAACACAGCACCTTCACCCCCTGCTGTTCCCACCCGCCTCAACACCGTTGGAAGGGAGGAGAACCAATTAAGGCGGGGGGTGGGGTGGAACGAGCAGCTGTCTACCCTTAGCAGGAGGGCTCCTGATTACATACCTCTCCTGCTGCTGCTGCTGCTGGCTGTCCAGCAGCAGACTGAAGGTGGCTGCTGCTGTGCACAGGTATATAAAGGCTCAGAGCCTATTATGACACGCGCAGCCAGCGTTCCATTGCCACATTCCATCTACTGCAGGCAGGATACCTGGCTGGCTGAATGTCGCTGAGAAGCTCACAGAGACCGCCATAAGCAACAGTTTAACAGAATGCCACAGACTAATCAACCAAACTTTTTGGGTTGGGTTCTCTTTTATAGTCTGCAGGCATTAAATGAAAGAAGTCAGTGTTCCAGCAGAAGGAGACAACGTTTCAGAAAAGGCATTGTAGCAAACCAGAAAAGAAATTTTAAGCGCAGCAGAGTAACCAGCGCACATACCTGTTAGCTCAGGTGAGTTTAAAAGGCTGCTGTTGATAACAAGGGCATTTGCTAAATAGATGGTGTGTGTGCAACAATATACTGAAAGGTCAATTATATTGTGCAGCTTATCTCACCACCTGTAGTTATTTAGGTGAAAGCTCCAAAATGCTTGCCTAATATGTCTGTTTATCCAAAAGGAAGTAAAAAGGGAGAGCTAGAAAGATAGCATTGCATCACATTACATGGCAATGCAATGCACAGTTGCTGAAGTTGAACCAAAATGAGCTTGTAATCTGGCTTCTGCAACTTTGAACATGAAAAATCCAATGAGGAGAAGAAAAGCAAAGCCAAAGAGTCCATCCCCAAATCCGACAAACAAGCAAAATGAACAAAAAACATTGAATTCAATTCTTTCTGATTTTAGAAACTGCATTAAAGAAGGGGTGCACCGGTCCTGGAGATACTGCAATACCAGGTCAATGCGTGGAGTGGACAGAGCAAGCTCTTTTTCCATCTCCCTGTTCTAAAAATCCATTTAATATATGGTCCCCAGATAGGGGACGTATCAGATATTAAACTGATAAGAACAGATACTACACTTGATCTTAGCCAAAAGGCCGAGAAGCGATAACCAGAATTGGTTTCAAACTACGGAGCCACCCAAGGATCCTGAAAAGTCCATTTGTGGAGATGAGCTCCTGGACTCCCGTTAAGAAGACATGTTGTCAACCTCTAGATCCCTTACATGCCTGCACTTTTCGGCTTGCTGCTGCTGCAATCCACGCGTTTTAGATCTGCATAACTCCACCTCTTTAAACACAGCACCTTCACCCCCTGCTGTTCCCACCCGCCTCAACACCGTTGGAAGGGAGGAGAACCAATTAAGGCGGGGGGTGGGGTGGAACGAGCAGCTGTCTACCCTTAGCAGGAGGGCTCCTGATTACATACCTCTCCTGCTGCTGCTGCTGCTGGCTGTCCAGCAGCAGACTGAAGGTGGCTGCTGCTGTGCACAGGTATATAAAGGCTCAGAGCCTATTATGACACGCGCAGCCAGCGTTCCATTGCCACATTCCATCTACTGCAGGCAGGATACCTGGCTGGCTGAATGTCGCTGAGAAGCTCACAGAGACCGCCATAAGCAACAGTTTAACAGAATGCCACAGACTAATCAACCAAACTTTTTGGGTTGGGTTCTCTTTTATAGTCTGCAGGCATTAAATGAAAGAAGTCAGTGTTCCAGCAGAAGGAGACAACGTTTCAGAAAAGGCATTGTAGCAAACCAAAAAAGAAATTTTAAGCGCAGCAGAGTAACCAGCGCACATACCTGTTAGCTCAGGTGAGTTTAAAAGGCTGCTGTTGATAACAAGGGCATTTGCTAAATAGATGGTGTGTGTGCAACAATATACTGAAAGGTCAATTATATTGTGCAGCTTATCTCACCACCTGTAGTTATTTAGGTGAAAGCTCCAAAATGCTTGCCTAATATGTCTGTTTATCCAAAAGGAAGTAAAAAGGGAGAGCTAGAAAGATAGCATTGCATCACATTACATGGCAATGCAATGCACAGTTGCTGAAGTTGAACCAAAATGAGCTTGTAATCTGGCTTCTGCAACTTTGAACATGAAAAATCCAATGAGGAGAAGAAAAGCAAAGCCAAAGAGTCCATCCCCAAATCCGACAAACAAGCAAAATGAACAAAAAACATTGAATTCAATTCTTTCTGATTTTAGAAACTGCATTAAAGAAGGGGTGCACCGGTCCTGGAGATACTGCAATACCAGGTCAATGCGTGGAGTGGACAGAGCAAGCTCTTTTTCCATCTCCCTGTTCTAAAAATCCATTTAATATATGGTCCTCAGATAGGGGACGTATCAGATATTAAACTGATAAGAACAGATACTACACTTGATCTTAGAGAAAAGGCCGAGAAGCGATAACCAGAATTGGTTTCAAACTACGGAGCCACCCAAGGATCCTGAAAAGTCCATTTGTGGAGATGAGCTCCTGGACTCCCGTTAAGAAGACATGTTGTCAACCTCTAGATCCCTTACATGCCTGCACTTTTCGGCTTGCTGCTGCTGCAATCCACGCGTTTTAGATCTGCATAACTCCACCTCTTTAAACACAGCACCTTCACCCCCTGCTGTTCCCACCCGCCTCAACACCGTTGGAAGGGAGGAGAACCAATTAAGGCGGGGGGTGGGGTGGAACGAGCAGCTGTCTACCCTTAGCAGGAGGGCTCCTGATTACATACCTCTCCTGCTGCTGCTGCTGCTGGCTGTCCAGCAGCAGACTGAAGGTGGCTGCTGCTGTGCACAGGTATATAAAGGCTCAGAGCCTATTATGACACGCGCAGCCAGCGTTCCATTGCCACATTCCATCTACTGCAGGCAGGATACCTGGCTGGCTGAATGTCGCTGAGAAGCTCACAGAGACCGCCATAAGCAACAGTTTAACAGAATGCCACAGACTAATCAACCAAACTTTTTGGGTTGGGTTCTCTTTTATAGTCTGCAGGCATTAAATGAAAGAAGTCAGTGTTCCAGCAGAAGGAGACAACGTTTCAGAAAAGGCATTGTAGCAAACCAAAAAAGAAATTTTAAGCGCAGCAGAGTAACCAGCGCACATACCTGTTAGCTCAGGTGAGTTTAAAAGGCTGCTGTTGATAACAAGGGCATTTGCTAAATAGATGGTGTGTGTGCAACAATATACTGAAAGGTCAATTATATTGTGCAGCTTATCTCACCACCTGTAGTTATTTAGGTGAAAGCTCCAAAATGCTTGCCTAATATGTCTGTTTATCCAAAAGGAAGTAAAAAGGGAGAGCTAGAAAGATAGCATTGCATCACATTACATGGCAATGCAATGCACAGTTGCTGAAGTTGAACCAAAATGAGCTTGTAATCTGGCTTCTGCAACTTTGAACATGAAAAATCCAATGAGGAGAAGAAAAGCAAAGCCAAAGAGTCCATCCCCAAATCCGACAAACAAGCAAAATGAACAAAAAACATTGAATTCAATTCTTTCTGATTTTAGAAACTGCATTAAAGAAGGGGTGCACCGGTCCTGGAGATACTGCAATACCAGGTCAATGCGTGGAGTGGACAGAGCAAGCTCTTTTTCCATCTCCCTGTTCTAAAAATCCATTTAATATATGGTCCCCAGATAGGGGACGTATCAGATATTAAACTGATAAGAACAGATACTACACTTGATCTTAGCCAAAAGGCCGAGAAGCGATAACCAGAATTGGTTTCAAACTACGGAGCCACCCAAGGATCCTGAAAAGTCCATTTGTGGAGATGAGCTCCTGGACTCCCGTTAAGAAGACATGTTGTCAACCTCTAGATCCCTTACATGCCTGCACTTTTCGGCTTGCTGCTGCTGCAATCCACGCGTTTTAGATCTGCATAACTCTACCTCTTTAAACACAGCACCTTCACCCCCTGCTGTTCCCACCCGCCTCAACACCGTTGGAAGGGAGGAGAACCAATTAAGGCGGGGGGTGGGGTGGAACGAGCAGCTGTCTACCCTTAGCAGGAGGGCTCCTGATTACATACCTCTCCTGCTGCTGCTGCTGCTGGCTGTCCAGCAGCAGACTGAAGGTGGCTGCTGCTGTGCACAGGTATATAAAGGCTCAGAGCCTATTATGACACGCGCAGCCAGCGTTCCATTGCCACATTCCATCTACTGCAGGCAGGATACCTGGCTGGCTGAATGTCGCTGAGAAGCTCACAGAGACCGCCATAAGCAACAGTTTAACAGAATGCCACAGACTAATCAACCAAACTTTTTGGGTTGGGTTCTCTTTTATAGTCTGCAGGCATTAAATGAAAGAAGTCAGTGTTCCAGCAGAAGGAGACAACGTTTCAGAAAAGGCATTGTAGCAAACCAAAAAAGAAATTTTAAGCGCAGCAGAGTAACCAGCGCACATACCTGTTAGCTCAGGTGAGTTTAAAAGGCTGCTGTTGATAACAAGGGCATTTGCTAAATAGATGGTGTGTGTGCAACAATATACTGAAAGGTCAATTATATTGTGCAGCTTATCTCACCACCTGTAGTTATTTAGGTGAAAGCTCCAAAATGCTTGCCTAATATGTCTGTTTATCCAAAAGGAAGTAAAAAGGGAGAGCTAGAAAGATAGCATTGCATCACATTACATGGCAATGCAATGCACAGTTGCTGAAGTTGAACCAAAATGAGCTTGTAATCTGGCTTCTGCAACTTTGAACATGAAAAATCCAATGAGGAGAAGAAAAGCAAAGCCAAAGAGTCCATCCCCAAATCCGACAAACAAGCAAAATGAACAAAAAACATTGAATTCAATTCTTTCTGATTTTAGAAACTGCATTAAAGAAGGGGTGCACCGGTCCTGGAGATACTGCAATACCAGGTCAATGCGTGGAGTGGACAGAGCAAGCTCTTTTTCCATCTCCCTGTTCTAAAAATCCATTTAATATATGGTCCCCAGATAGGGGACGTATCAGATATTAAACTGATAAGAACAGATACTACACTTGATCTTAGCCAAAAGGCCGAGAAGCGATAACCAGAATTGGTTTCAAACTACGGAGCCACCCAAGGATCCTGAAAAGTCCATTTGTGGAGATGAGCTCCTGGACTCCCGTTAAGAAGACATGTTGTCAACCTCTAGATCCCTTACATGCCTGCACTTTTCGGCTTGCTGCTGCTGCAATCCACGCGTTTTAGATCTGCATAACTCCACCTCTTTAAACACAGCACCTTCACCCCCTGCTGTTCCCACCCGCCTCAACACCGTTGGAAGGGAGGAGAACCAATTAAGGCGGGGGGTGGGGTGGAACGAGCAGCTGTCTACCCTTAGCAGGAGGGCTCCTGATTACATACCTCTCCTGCTGCTGCTGCTGCTGGCTGTCCAGCAGCAGACTGAAGGTGGCTGCTGCTGTGCACAGGTATATAAAGGCTCAGAGCCTATTATGACACGCGCAGCCAGCGTTCCATTGCCACATTCCATCTACTGCAGGCAGGATACCTGGCTGGCTGAATGTCGCTGAGAAGCTCACAGAGACCGCCATAAGCAACAGTTTAACAGAATGCCACAGACTAATCAACCAAACTTTTTGGGTTGGGTTCTCTTTTATAGTCTGCAGGCATTAAATGAAAGAAGTCAGTGTTCCAGCAGAAGGAGACAACGTTTCAGAAAAGGCATTGTAGCAAACCAAAAAAGACATTTTAAGCGCAGCAGAGTAACCAGCGCACATACCTGTTAGCTCAGGTGAGTTTAAAAGGCTGCTGTTGATAACAAGGGCATTTGCTAAATAGATGGTGTGTGTGCAACAATATACTGAAAGGTCAATTATATTGTGCAGCTTATCTCACCACCTGTAGTTATTTAGGTGAAAGCTCCAAAATGCTTGCCTAATATGTCTGTTTATCCAAAAGGAAGTAAAAAGGGAGAGCTAGAAAGATAGCATTGCATCACATTACATGGCAATGCAATGCACAGTTGCTGAAGTTGAACCAAAATGAGCTTGTAATCTGGCTTCTGCAACTTTGAACATGAAAAATCCAATGAGGAGAAGAAAAGCAAAGCCAAAGAGTCCATCCCCAAATCCAACAAACAAGCAAAATGAACAAAAAACATTGAATTCAATTCTTTCTGATTTTAGAAACTGCATTAAAGAAGGGGTGCACCGGTCCTGGAGATACTGCAATACCAGGTCAATGCGTGGAGTGGACAGAGCAAGCTCTTTTTCCATCTCCCTGTTCTAAAAATCCATTTAATATATGGTCCCCAGATAGGGGACGTATCAGATATTAAACTGATAAGAACAGATTTTTTGATTGAAGCTGCATCCAAGGCACTGAAAAATGTGACCGAAGTCACACCAAAACAGCGCACGAGGTGAGGATTCATGTGGACCCTTCCCGGAGGAGAGGGTTCCCAATAAACCATCCCCATCCCTCCGAGCCAGAAGGCCACAGCGAGGGTCAGGGATCTCCGATGCTCTCCCTAGCCGAAGCCGGAGAAGAGCCGTTTTCGTGCTCCCAGCTTCCATCTAGGCTGCCACCCTAGTGGAGCTGGAGCCTGTGTTGGTTTCTCAGCCCAAAGCTGACCGGACCTCCGACCGGGTTTATAAAAATTCCCCTTCCTAGCCCGGAGGCCAGGAATAGGGGGGGTTGCTCAGAAAGTATGATTGGCAAAGGTGCGGCGTGCTACGAAGCCAAGTCTTTCTGGGGTTCCCAGTCCCAGTAAGCTTGGACTCCCACCAGGGCGCCTACTCCTGGGGCACATTGCTCCAAAGCCCTCACACTTACCCAGCCTAGTGACTTCGATCCTGGAGGGCCATGTTTTCCATCAGATAACTCTATGAGCCACCTGGCGTACTAACAAGTGCACCAAACCAGTGTGTAATATGCATCAATTTACTAGGGCAGCCCAAGGACAAAACTGCCTTTTCAAAAGATACTACACTTGATCTTAGCCAAAAGGCCGAGAAGCGATAACCAGAATTGGTTTCAAACTACGGAGCCACCCAAGGATCCTGAAAAGTCCATTTGTGGAGATGAGCTCCTGGACTCCCGTTAAGAAGACATGTTGTCAACCTCTAGATCCCTTACATGCCTGCACTTTTCGGCTTGCTGCTGCTGCAATCCACGCGTTTTAGATCTGCATAACTCCACCTCTTTAAACACAGCACCTTCACCCCCTGCTGTTCCCACCCACCTCAACACCGTTGGAAGGGAGGAGAACCAATTAAGGCGGGGGGTGGGGTGGAACGAGCAGCTGTCTACCCTTAGCAGGAGGGCTCCTGATTACATACCTCTCCTGCTGCTGCTGCTGCTGGCTGTCCAGCAGCAGACTGAAGGTGGCTGCTGCTGTGCACAGGTATATAAAGGCTCAGAGCCTATTATGACATGCGCAGCCAGCGTTCCATTGCCACATTCCATCTACTGCAGGCAGGATACCTGGCTGGCTGAATGTCGCTGAGAAGCTCACAGAGACCGCCATAAGCAACAGTTTAACAGAATGCCACAGACTAATCAACCAAACTTTTTGGGTTGGGTTCTCTTTTATAGTCTGCAGGCATTAAATGAAAGAAGTCAGTGTTCCAGCAGAAGGAGACAACGTTTCAGAAAAGGCATTGTAGCAAACCAAAAAAGAAATTTTAAGCGCAGCAGAGTAACCAGCGCACATACCTGTTAGCTCAGGTGAGTTTAAAAGGCTGCTGTTGATAACAAGGGCATTTGCTAAATAGATGGTGTGTGTGCAACAATATACTGAAAGGTCAATTATATTGTGCAGCTTATCTCACCACCTGTAGTTATTTAGGTGAAAGCTCCAAAATGCTTGCCTAATATGTCTGTTTATCCAAAAGGAAGTAAAAAGGGAGAGCTAGAAAGATAGCATTGCATCACATTACATGGCAATGCAATGCACAGTTGCTGAAGTTGAACCAAAATGAGCTTGTAATCTGGCTTCTGCAACTTTGAACATGAAAAATCCAATGAGGAGAAGAAAAGCAAAGCCAAAGAGTCCATCCCCAAATCCAACAAACAAGCAAAATGAACAAAAAACATTGAATTCAATTCTTTCTGATTTTAGAAACTGCATTAAAGAAGGGGTGCACCGGTCCTGGAGATACTGCAATACCAGGTCAATGCGTGGAGTGGACAGAGCAAGCTCTTTTTCCATCTCCCTGTTCTAAAAATCCATTTAATATATGGTCCCCAGATAGGGGACGTATCAGATATTAAACTGATAAGAACAGATTTTTTGATTGAAGCTGCATCCAAGGCACTGAAAAATGTGACCGAAGTCACACCAAAACAGCGCACGAGGTGAGGATTCATGTGGACCCTTCCCGGAGGAGAGGGTTCCCAATAAACCATCCCCATCCCTCCGAGCCAGAAGGCCACAGCGAGGGTCAGGGATCTCCGATGCTCTCCCTAGCCGAAGCCGGAGAAGAGCCGTTTTCGTGCTCCCAGCTTCCATCTAGGCTGCCACCCTAGTGGAGCTGGAGCCTGTGTTGGTTTCTCAGCCCAAAGCTGACCGGACCTCCGACCGGGTTTATAAAAATTCCCCTTCCTAGCCCGGAGGCCAGGAATAGGGGGGGTTGCTCAGAAAGTATGATTGGCAAAGGTGCGGCGTGCTACGAAGCCAAGTCTTTCTGGGGTTCCCAGTCCCAGTAAGCTTGGACTCCCACCAGGGCGCCTACTCCTGGGGCACATTGCTCCAAAGCCCTCACACTTACCCAGCCTAGTGACTTCGATCCTGGAGGGCCATGTTTTCCATCAGATAACTCTATGAGCCACCTGGCGTACTAACAAGTGCACCAAACCAGTGTGTAATATGCATCAATTTACTAGGGCAGCCCAAGGACAAAACTGCCTTTTCAAAAGATACTACACTTGATCTTAGCCAAAAGGCCGAGAAGCGATAACCAGAATTGGTTTCAAACTACGGAGCCACCCAAGGATCCTGAAAAGTCCATTTGTGGAGATGAGCTCCTGGACTCCCGTTAAGAAGACATGTTGTCAACCTCTAGATCCCTTACATGCCTGCACTTTTCGGCTTGCTGCTGCTGCAATCCACGCGTTTTAGATCTGCATAACTCCACCTCTTTAAACACAGCACCTTCACCCCCTGCTGTTCCCACCCACCTCAACACCGTTGGAAGGGAGGAGAACCAATTAAGGCGGGGGGTGGGGTGGAACGAGCAGCTGTCTACCCTTAGCAGGAGGGCTCCTGATTACATACCTCTCCTGCTGCTGCTGCTGCTGCTGGCTGTCCAGCAGCAGACTGAAGGTGGCTGCTGCTGTGCACAGGTATATAAAGGCTCAGAGCCTATTATGACATGCGCAGCCAGCGTTCCATTGCCACATTCCATCTACTGCAGGCAGGATACCTGGCTGGCTGAATGTCGCTGAGAAGCTCACAGAGACCGCCATAAGCAACAGTTTAACAGAATGCCACAGACTAATCAACCAAACTTTTTGGGTTGGGTTCTCTTTTATAGTCTGCAGGCATTAAATGAAAGAAGTCAGTGTTCCAGCAGAAGGAGACAACGTTTCAGAAAAGGCATTGTAGCAAACCAAAAAAGAAATTTTAAGCGCAGCAGAGTAACCAGCGCACATACCTGTTAGCTCAGGTGAGTTTAAAAGGCTGCTGTTGATAACAAGGGCATTTGCTAAATAGATGGTGTGTGTGCAACAATATACTGAAAGGTCAATTATATTGTGCAGCTTATCTCACCACCTGTAGTTATTTAGGTGAAAGCTCCAAAATGCTTGCCTAATATGTCTGTTTATCCAAAAGGAAGTAAAAAGGGAGAGCTAGAAAGATAGCATTGCATCACATTACATGGCAATGCAATGCACAGTTGCTGAAGTTGAACCAAAATGAGCTTGTAATCTGGCTTCTGCAACTTTGAACATGAAAAATCCAATGAGGAGAAGAAAAGCAAAGCCAAAGAGTCCATCCCCAAATCCGACAAACAAGCAAAATGAACAAAAAACATTGAATTCAATTCTTTCTGATTTTAGAAACTGCATTAAAGAAGGGGTGCACCGGTCCTGGAGATACTGCAATACCAGGTCAATGCGTGGAGTGGACAGAGCAAGCTCTTTTTCCATCTCCCTGTTCTAAAAATCCATTTAATATATGGTCCCCAGATAGGGGACGTATCAGATATTAAACTGATAAGAACAGATTTTTTGATTGAAGCTGCATCCAAGGCACTGAAAAATGTGACCGAAGTCACACCAAAACAGCGCACGAGGTGAGGATTCATGTGGACCCTTCCCGGAGGAGAGGGTTCCCAATAAACCATCCCCATCCCTCCGAGCCAGAAGGCCACAGCGAGGGTCAGGGATCTCCGATGCTCTCCCTAGCCGAAGCCGGAGAAGAGCCGTTTTCGTGCTCCCAGCTTCCATCTAGGCTGCCACCCTAGTGGAGCTGGAGCCTGTGTTGGTTTCTCAGCCCAAAGCTGACCGGACCTCCGACCGGGTTTACAAAAATTCCCCTTCCTAGCCCGGAGGCCAGGAATAGGGGGGGTTGCTCAGAAAGTATGATTGGCAAAGGTGCGGCGTGCTACGAAGCCAAGTCTTTCTGGGGTTCCCAGTCCCAGTAAGCTTGGACTCCCACCAGGGCGCCTACTCCTGGGGCACATTGCTCCAAAGCCCTCACACTTACCCAGCCTAGTGACTTCGATCCTGGAAGGCCATGTTTTCCATCAGATAACTCTATGAGCCACCTGGCGTACTAACAAGTGCACCAAACCAGTGTGTAATATGCATCAATTTACTAGGGCAGCCCAAGGACAAAACTGCCTTTTCAAAAGATACTACACTTGATCTTAGCCAAAAGGCCGAGAAGCGATAACCAGAATTGGTTTCAAACTACGGAGCCACCCAAGGATCCTGAAAAGTCCATTTGTGGAGATGAGCTCCTGGACTCCCGTTAAGAAGACATGTTGTCAACCTCTAGATCCCTTACATGCCTGCACTTTTCGGCTTGCTGCTGCTGCAATCCACGCGTTTTAGATCTGCATAACTCCACCTCTTTAAACACAGCACCTTCACCCCCTGCTGTTCCCACCCGCCTCAACACCGTTGGAAGGGAGGAGAACCAATTAAGGCGGGGGGTGGGGTGGAACGAGCAGCTGTCTACCCTTAGCAGGAGGGCTCCTGATTACATACCTCTCCTGCTGCTGCTGCTGCTGGCTGTCCAGCAGCAGACTGAAGGTGGCTGCTGCTGTGCACAGGTATATAAAGGCTCAGAGCCTATTATGACACGCGCAGCCAGCGTTCCATTGCCACATTCCATCTACTGCAGGCAGGATACCTGGCTGGCTGAATGTCGCTGAGAAGCTCACAGAGACCGCCATAAGCAACAGTTTAACAGAATGCCACAGACTAATCAACCAAACTTTTTGGGTTGGGTTCTCTTTTATAGTCTGCAGGCATTAAATGAAAGAAGTCAGTGTTCCAGCAGAAGGAGACAACGTTTCAGAAAAGGCATTGTAGCAAACCAAAAAAGAAATTTTAAGCGCAGCAGAGTAACCAGCGCACATACCTGTTAGCTCAGGTGAGTTTAAAAGGCTGCTGTTGATAACAAGGGCATTTGCTAAATAGATGGTGTGTGTGCAACAATATACTGAAAGGTCAATTATATTGTGCAGCTTATCTCACCACCTGTAGTTATTTAGGTGAAAGCTCCAAAATGCTTGCCTAATATGTCTGTTTATCCAAAAGGAAGTAAAAAGGGAGAGCTAGAAAGATAGCATTGCATCACATTACATGGCAATGCAATGCACAGTTGCTGAAGTTGAACCAAAATGAGCTTGTAATCTGGCTTCTGCAACTTTGAACATGAAAAATCCAATGAGGAGAAGAAAAGCAAAGCCAAAGAGTCCATCCCCAAATCCGACAAACAAGCAAAATGAACAAAAAACATTGAATTCAATTCTTTCTGATTTTAGAAACTGCATTAAAGAAGGGGTGCACCGGTCCTGGAGATACTGCAATACCAGGTCAATGCGTGGAGTGGACAGAGCAAGCTCTTTTTCCATCTCCCTGTTCTAAAAATCCATTTAATATATGGTCCCCAGATAGGGGACGTATCAGATATTAAACTGATAAGAACAGATACTACACTTGATCTTAGCCAAAAGGCCGAGAAGCGATAACCAGAATTGGTTTCAAACTACGGAGCCACCCAAGGATCCTGAAAAGTCCATTTGTGGAGATGAGCTCCTGGACTCCCGTTAAGAAGACATGTTGTCAACCTCTAGATCCCTTACATGCCTGCACTTTTCGGCTTGCTGCTGCTGCAATCCACGCGTTTTAGATCTGCATAACTCCACCTCTTTAAACACAGCACCTTCACCCCCTGCTGTTCCCACCCGCCTCAACACCGTTGGAAGGGAGGAGAACCAATTAAGGCGGGGGGTGGGGTGGAACGAGCAGCTGTCTACCCTTAGCAGGAGGGCTCCTGATTACATACCTCTCCTGCTGCTGCTGCTGCTGGCTGTCCAGCAGCAGACTGAAGGTGGCTGCTGCTGTGCACAGGTATATAAAGGCTCAGAGCCTATTATGACACGCGCAGCCAGCGTTCCATTGCCACATTCCATCTACTGCAGGCAGGATACCTGGCTGGCTGAATGTCGCTGAGAAGCTCACAGAGACCGCCATAAGCAACAGTTTAACAGAATGCCACAGACTAATCAACCAAACTTTTTGGGTTGGGTTCTCTTTTATAGTCTGCAGGCATTAAATGAAAGAAGTCAGTGTTCCAGCAGAAGGAGACAACGTTTCAGAAAAGGCATTGTAGCAAACCAAAAAAGAAATTTTAAGCGCAGCAGAGTAACCAGCGCACATACCTGTTAGCTCAGGTGAGTTTAAAAGGCTGCTGTTGATAACAAGGGCATTTGCTAAATAGATGGTGTGTGTGCAACAATATACTGAAAGGTCAATTATATTGTGCAGCTTATCTCACCACCTGTAGTTATTTAGGTGAAAGCTCCAAAATGCTTGCCTAATATGTCTGTTTATCCAAAAGGAAGTAAAAAGGGAGAGCTAGAAAGATAGCATTGCATCACATTACATGGCAATGCAATGCACAGTTGCTGAAGTTGAACCAAAATGAGCTTGTAATCTGGCTTCTGCAACTTTGAACATGAAAAATCCAATGAGGAGAAGAAAAGCAAAGCCAAAGAGTCCATCCCCAAATCCGACAAACAAGCAAAATGAACAAAAAACATTGAATTCAATTCTTTCTGATTTTAGAAACTGCATTAAAGAAGGGGTGCACCGGTCCTGGAGATACTGCAATACCAGGTCAATGCGTGGAGTGGACAGAGCAAGCTCTTTTTCCATCTCCCTGTTCTAAAAATCCATTTAATATATGGTCCCCAGATAGGGGACGTATCAGATATTAAACTGATAAGAACAGATACTACACTTGATCTTAGCCAAAAGGCCGAGAAGCGATAACCAGAATTGGTTTCAAACTACGGAGCCACCCAAGGATCCTGAAAAGTCCATTTGTGGAGATGAGCTCCTGGACTCCCGTTAAGAAGACATGTTGTCAACCTCTAGATCCCTTACATGCCTGCACTTTTCGGCTTGCTGCTGCTGCAATCCACGCGTTTTAGATCTGCATAACTCCACCTCTTTAAACACAGCACCTTCACCCCCTGCTGTTCCCACCCGCCTCAACACCGTTGGAAGGGAGGAGAACCAATTAAGGCGGGGGGTGGGGTGGAACGAGCAGCTGTCTACCCTTAGCAGGAGGGCTCCTGATTACATACCTCTCCTGCTGCTGCTGCTGCTGGCTGTCCAGCAGCAGACTGAAGGTGGCTGCTGCTGTGCACAGGTATATAAAGGCTCAGAGCCTATTATGACACGCGCAGCCAGCGTTCCATTGCCACATTCCATCTACTGCAGGCAGGATACCTGGCTGGCTGAATGTCGCTGAGAAGCTCACAGAGACCGCCATAAGCAACAGTTTAACAGAATGCCACAGACTAATCAACCAAACTTTTTGGGTTGGGTTCTCTTTTATAGTCTGCAGGCATTAAATGAAAGAAGTCAGTGTTCCAGCAGAAGGAGACAACGTTTCAGAAAAGGCATTGTAGCAAACCAAAAAAGAAATTTTAAGCGCAGCAGAGTAACCAGCGCACATACCTGTTAGCTCAGGTGAGTTTAAAAGGCTGCTGTTGATAACAAGGGCATTTGCTAAATAGATGGTGTGTGTGCAACAATATACTGAAAGGTCAATTATATTGTGCAGCTTATCTCACCACCTGTAGTTATTTAGGTGAAAGCTCCAAAATGCTTGCCTAATATGTCTGTTTATCCAAAAGGAAGTAAAAAGGGAGAGCTAGAAAGATAGCATTGCATCACATTACATGGCAATGCAATGCACAGTTGCTGAAGTTGAACCAAAATGAGCTTGTAATCTGGCTTCTGCAACTTTGAACATGAAAAATCCAATGAGGAGAAGAAAAGCAAAGCCAAAGAGTCCATCCCCAAATCCGACAAACAAGCAAAATGAACAAAAAACATTGAATTCAATTCTTTCTGATTTTAGAAACTGCATTAAAGAAGGGGTGCACCGGTCCTGGAGATACTGCAATACCAGGTCAATGCGTGGAGTGGACAGAGCAAGCTCTTTTTCCATCTCCCTGTTCTAAAAATCCATTTAATATATGGTCCCCAGATAGGGGACGTATCAGATATTAAACTGATAAGAACAGATACTACACTTGATCTTAGCCAAAAGGCCGAGAAGCGATAACCAGAATTGGTTTCAAACTACGGAGCCACCCAAGGATCCTGAAAAGTCCATTTGTGGAGATGAGCTCCTGGACTCCCGTTAAGAAGACATGTTGTCAACCTCTAGATCCCTTACATGCCTGCACTTTTCGGCTTGCTGCTGCTGCAATCCACGCGTTTTAGATCTGCATAACTCCACCTCTTTAAACACAGCACCTTCACCCCCTGCTGTTCCCACCCGCCTCAACACCGTTGGAAGGGAGGAGAACCAATTAAGGCGGGGGGTGGGGTGGAACGAGCAGCTGTCTACCCTTAGCAGGAGGGCTCCTGATTACATACCTCTCCTGCTGCTGCTGCTGCTGGCTGTCCAGCAGCAGACTGAAGGTGGCTGCTGCTGTGCACAGGTATATAAAGGCTCAGAGCCTATTATGACACGCGCAGCCAGCGTTCCATTGCCACATTCCATCTACTGCAGGCAGGATACCTGGCTGGCTGAATGTCGCTGAGAAGCTCACAGAGACCGCCATAAGCAACAGTTTAACAGAATGCCACATACTAATCAACCAAACTTTTTGGGTTGGGTTCTCTTTTATAGTCTGCAGGCATTAAATGAAAGAAGTCAGTGTTCCAGCAGAAGGAGACAACGTTTCAGAAAAGGCATTGTAGCAAACCAAAAAAGAAATTTTAAGCGCAGCAGAGTAACCAGCGCACATACCTGTTAGCTCAGGTGAGTTTAAAAGGCTGCTGTTGATAACAAGGGCATTTGCTAAATAGATGGTGTGTGTGCAACAATATACTGAAAGGTCAATTATATTGTGCAGCTTATCTCACCACCTGTAGTTATTTAGGTGAAAGCTCCAAAATGCTTGCCTAATATGTCTGTTTATCCAAAAGGAAGTAAAAAGGGAGAGCTAGAAAGATAGCATTGCATCACATTACATGGCAATGCAATGCACAGTTGCTGAAGTTGAACCAAAATGAGCTTGTAATCTGGCTTCTGCAACTTTGAACATGAAAAATCCAATGAGGAGAAGAAAAGCAAAGCCAAAGAGTCCATCCCCAAATCCGACAAACAAGCAAAATGAACAAAAAACATTGAATTCAATTCTTTCTGATTTTAGAAACTGCATTAAAGAAGGGGTGCACCGGTCCTGGAGATACTGCAATACCAGGTCAATGCGTGGAGTGGACAGAGCAAGCTCTTTTTCCATCTCCCTGTTCTAAAAATCCATTTAATATATGGTCCCCAGATAGGGGACGTATCAGATATTAAACTGATAAGAACAGATTTTTTTCTTTTTCATTTTGTTCTTATATTTCAGTTGTTATTTCTCTTCTAATATTTCTCTTGCCTTATAATCTGTTCATGCTACAAGGTTCCACAGATGAAAGTTCCATAGACTCTTGGCTCTTTTTTTCCCAATTCTCTTCAGATCTAACAGGTAATAAATATATATTTCACTTAGTGCTAATTTTATGCATTCACTTTCACTTATAAAATCTCTTTTAAAAAGCAATATGTTTCGGACTTTCCATAGCGCATTCTTTATTCCATTTATCATTATCCAAATGACTCTTTCTTTTTCTTTTGATTGACATGTAAAATTTCCATATAAAACTACTTCGTGATTTAAAAACTTAAGACCAGTAACAAACTTTAAGAGACTTCCAACTTCTTTCCAGACATTTTGGGCATAAAAACAGTTCCAAAAGGTGTGTAAAACTGTTTCCTCTCTAACACAGCCTGTTCTAGGGCATCTTGCAGTATTGCACAATCCCCTTCTGTGTTGAAAAAATCTAACAGGAACACATTCTTGCACTATTGCCCATGCCAAGTCTTTATATTCATTTGTTAGATAAGGTGCATAAGTCATTCTCCAAATTCTTCCACTTTTAGTGTATGTAAAGTTTGCCACTGCTGTCATCGTTTCTTTTCTCTTTGTCTCTAGAGCCAGTCTTCTTGAATTTGACAGCATCTCCACATCTACTTCAGGTAAGTTATAAAGTCTAATTGTTTTTTCTAGTAAGACATATTGTTTTGGCGGTGTAATTAGGACAGGAGAATTTGGGGGCAATGTTATCCACTTTCTTTTCCTAAAGATATCTCCAGCTGCATATCTTAAGTAGAAAGACCAATGAGTTCTTAGATTGGTCATTTTGAAGCAAAAACTAAAGAACTTTAGGTACAAAAATTTTTTGATATTTGGGATATTCTTTCCACCATATTTATGCTGCTTGTACATTGTCTCTCTTCGAACCTTCTCCATTTTTGATCCCCACAGAAAAAGAAAAATTTGTCTCTGGAGAAACTTTACTGTGTTCTCATTCGGGGGGTACACCATACTTAAAAACAACATTATCGGCAACAACAAAGACTTAATGATCAAGTTTTTACCTTCCATTGATAATTTTCTGAGTTTCCATAAACTTATCTTCTTTTGCATTTTCTCCTTCACCAACTGCCAACTTTCTTCTCCATCATTCTTTTTTGTAAACACAACACCTAAAATTTTGATCTTATCACTTCTTATTTTAAGTTGAGGAATCTGCGCATCTGACCAATCACCGAATCCAAGACATTCGCTCTTCTCCAAGTTCAGTTTGAAGGCAGATGCTAAACAGAAAAAATCAGTAGTTCTTACTGCTCTTCTCAGCGATTGTTCTGAGTCGCACAGGATCGTGATGTCATCCATGTACCCCAGTGACTTAGTACTTAGTCCATTTCCACCTGGTATGGGTACACCTTTCACCATCTTATCTTTCCTCAACATTGCCAGTAGAGGCTCGATTGCGCAGATAAAGAGCAGAGGCGAAAGTGGGCATCCTTGTTTGACGCCCGACTTTAGAACAACTTCTGAAGATAAAAAACCATTAATTAAAATCCTGCTAAAACTTCCATCATATAAAAGTGCAATGTGCTTAATAAAAACATCCGGGAATTTCATTTTCTTTAACACAGAATACAGGTACTTATGAGAGACTCTGTCGTACGCTTTCTGGAAATCAAGGGACAGAAGAGCTAGCTTTTGCTTCCTCTCTTGCTGATACCAAATTGCGTCCCGTATAATATTCAAGTTTTCTGCAATTGTACGACCAGGCACACCACATACCTGATCAGGATGCACGACCTTCTCTATCACCTTCTTCATTCTGTTCACCATGATTTTTGCCATAATTTTATAATCTACGTTGAGTAACGTGATTGGTCTCCAGTTCTCTAGATTAGTCTTATCTCCTTTTTTAAAAAGCAGGGTGACCACACCACTTCTCCAAGATTCAGGCAATTTGTCACATAAAAAGACAGCTTTAAAAATCTCAAACAGGTCGTCTTTTAAAATCTCCCAAAAAGTAAGATAAAATTCAATTTGTAGTCCGTCAGTACCCGGTGTTTTTCCTCTAGAAAAGCTTTTGATTGCACTTAGCAGTTCTTCTTCACAGATATCTTCAATCAACAACTCTTGATCTTGCTTTTCAAGGTGATTCTGCAATGAATTAAGAGCATCAGGTAAAAAATCAGCGTCAATTTTCTTTTCGCTAAAAAGATTTTGATAAAAAGTTTGCGCTTTGTCCAACAGTCCATCTTTAGTTGTTTCACCATCAAGTTCTTTAATTAATTCTTTGCGTTCTAAAGATTTTTTGAAAAAGAACCTGGAACATGTTTCATTTTTTTCCATATGTTCTACCTTGGCGTTGAAAATTATTTCTTTGCCTTTCTGTTCAATTGCTTTTTTAATGTCTTCTTTGACTTGTAAAATAACATCCTCCATATCTATCCCTGCATTTCTGAGTTTGTAACCTGTTTGCAGTTTTGTATTCAGGTCTTTAAACCATTTCTGATTCTGTCTGGCCTTCCTTTTGCCAGCTAAGAGAAAAAAATGTCTAATTTGAGACTTCACATACTCCCACCATTCTAGAATTCTTTTGTAATAATGTTTTTTCCCCTGTAGTTTTTTATAAAATTTCAAAAATTCCTCTTTTATACTTTCATCTTCCAGCAGCAGAGTGTTCAACTTCCAGACACCTCGCCCTTTCTCTAGACTGGGCAATTCCAAGTGAGTAATTAACGTTTTGTGGTCAGAAAAGATGTTACCTGTTAGATCCACTTTATTCACTTTAAAACTCTGTGATGTCAGAACAAAGTCAATTCTTGATTTTAGAAGATTGTTCTCCCAAGTGTATCCTGGTTCAGAGGTATTCTTTACTCTCCAGACATCATTCAGGCAAGTATCGCCGATTAGATTTTTTAACTGCATCTCAGTTTTGTCTTTCCTTCTAGTACCTGATGTCCTATTTTCATCAGACCGGATACAATTGAAGTCACCGCCAACCACAGTTGGTGTAGGACCAGGTATAAAGAGTTTGATGATATCTAATAAACTGGATCTTTCCTCTTTAATCGGAGATGCATAAACATTAATCAGCTTGAACTCGGATCCACAGTAACTCACATTAACAACTAGTGCACGTCCAGGTTCAACTTCAGTGAACGAGGTAACCTTAAAGTCTTTGTTTTTAAACAGGACGCCAACACCAGTAGCACGCGATCCATTTTCACCGGACCAGATGGAAGGTCCGTTCGCCCAATCTTCCCTTAGTTTGTTATAGTTAGGGTCATGGTCAATGCCGCATTCTTGAAGTAAAAAAATATCAGCATCTAAAGTCATCAGGTAAGAAAATAAAGCAGCTCTCTTGACAGAGCCCTTTAAACTCCTCACATTTAGTGAGGCAATTTTGAGTGTAGCCATAAATCATTTAAACAGAGCTTGAGTCCGTATCTGACATGAATCCGACCGGGGTAGAGGGACCCGCAGAAACGTCCGTGTCTGAGAATTCCTCGATGTTCACCGGATCAGATGGGTTTACAGGTTTAGGAACTGAGATGATCGGTTTAGGTGAGTAATTAGGGAGGACTATTTTCAAACGCCCAGCAGGTCTTTTGCTGGCGCTCTCTCCCTTAAACAAACTCGACTTCTCCTTTTTCCTTTTCCTCAAAACCTCCACGTCAATGTTAATCTCCTCCTCCTCCTCCTCACCACCAGCCTCCTTAGAAGACTCCTCTCCCATCTCCACTTCAGACTCAGCTGGATTCTCCTCCACCACATGACCATCTGGACTCTCCGACCAATCCTTGAGAACAATGCTATCCCCAGGCGGGTCCCCAGCAGTGTCCTTGGGCGGATCCCCAGAAGGGTTCCCGGGAGGGTCCTTGGATTTGTCTGTTTGTTCTTCAGGACTGGACCGCTTCGGAGGGGCTCCCCCCCGAGCTGCATCTGCATAGCTGAAGGTCTTTTTTCTCAACGGACAATCCCGAAAAGAGTGCCCAGGGATACGGCAGATATTACAGATCATCTGATTTGGGCAGTTCAGAGTGACATGTCCTTTTTGATAGCACTTCTTGCAAAGAGCGTTCTCCTCCTTGCAGCTCTCAAAGGAATGCCCAAAGTCCATACATTTTCTGCAGAAGATAGGCATCCCTGGATAGAAGAGTCTTCCTCTCTCTCTGCCAATCAGGAAGCTCTGAGGCGGATGAATGAGTCCACCAATTCCCAAACCTTCTCTCAGCTTCACGATGAACTTGTATTTTCCGGTCCACAACCTCTCAGAGTTCTTGATTTTGTGAGAAAAGTGGACCTCAGAGCAATAGTTATGCAGAAACGCAGCCACATCCTTTTCAGAGACATGCGGATTGCTCATATGAACCCCCACAGACTTCTCTTCTGCCAGGCAGAGGGTCACAAAACACAGTCCTTTAAGATCTTCCTCCTGAAGTCTCAGCTTGATCTGATGGTAAAAATTCTGAGATGCCACTTCAGAGGTCAGGGTAAGCACAAAGCGTCCAGGAGCATCTTGAAGTGCCAGAATGTTCTCCCTTTTCACCTGCAGGATCTCAAGCAGGACCTTCCTCACGAAGAAAGACAGGGAGAACTTGTCACGGGCTCGCTCTTCAACTTCAATCTTGAAAGAGTTCTTGATCTTCAAGTCGCCAGCTCCAGCAGAACGGAGAGTAGCCGATGTCGCCATCGCCATATTCAGATAAGTCGATCGCCTTCTTGGTTCTCTTCAGCACGCACACCCCCTATAGCAGCAGGAGGCTTAAGACAGTAGAACTGCCGATGCCTCAAGGCCGAGGATGCGATAGGCTTTGGAGTCTTCCAGCAACAACACTTGGTCGTAGCCAAAAGGCCGAGAAGCGATAACCAGAATTGGTTTCAAACTACGGAGCCACCCAAGGATCCTAAAAAGTCCATTTGTGGAGATGAGCTCCTGGACTCCCGTTAAGAAGACATGTTGTCAACCGCTAGATCCCTTACATGCCTGCACTTTTCGGCTTGCTGCTGCTGCAATCCACGCGTTTTAGATCTGCATAACTCCACCTCTTTAAACACAGCACCTTCACCCCCTGCTGTTCCCACCCGCCTCAACACCGTTGGAAGGGAGGAGAACCAATTAAGGCGGGGGGTGGGGTGGAACGAGCAGCTGTCTACCCTTAGCAGGAGGGCTCCTGATTACATACCTCTCCTGCTGCTGCTGCTGCTGGCTGTCCAGCAGCAGACTGAAGGTGGCTGCTGCTGTGCACAGGTATATAAAGGCTCAGAGCCTATTATGACACGCGCAGCCAGCGTTCCATTGCCACATTCCATCTACTGCAGGCAGGATACCTGGCTGGCTGAATGTCGCTGAGAAGGTCACAGAGACCGCCATAAGCAACAGTTTAACAGAATGCCACAGACTAATCAACCAAACTTTTTGGGTTGGGTTCTCTTTTATAGTCTGCAGGCATTAAATGAAAGAAGTCAGTGTTCCAGCAGAAGGAGACAACGTTTCAGAAAAGGCATTGTAGCAAACCAAAAAAGAAATTTTAAGCGCAGCAGAGTAACCAGCGCACATACCTGTTAGCTCAGGTGAGTTTAAAAGGCTGCTGTTGATAACAAGGGCATTTGCTAAATAGATGGTGTGTGTGCAACAATATACTGAAAGGTCAATTATATTGTGCAGCTTATCTCACCACCTGTAGTTATTTAGGTGAAAGCTCCAAAATGCTTGCCTAATATGTCTGTTTATCCAAAAGGAAGTAAAAAGGGAGAGCTAGAAAGATAGCATTGCATCACATTACATGGCAATGCAATGCACAGTTGCTGAAGTTGAACCAAAATGAGCTTGTAATCTGGCTTCTGCAACTTTGAACATGAAAAATCCAATGAGGAGAAGAAAAGCAAAGCCAAAGAGTCCATCCCCAAATCCGACAAACAAGCAAAATGAACAAAAAACATTGAATTCAATTCTTTCTGATTTTAGAAACTGCATTAAAGAAGGGGTGCACCGGTCCTGGAGATACTGCAATACCAGGTCAATGCGTGGAGTGGACAGAGCAAGCTCTTTTTCCATCTCCCTGTTCTAAAAATCCATTTAATATATGGTCCCCAGATAGGGGACGTATCAGATATTAAACTGATAAGAACAGATACTACACTTGATCTTAGCCAAAAGGCCGAGAAGCGATAACCAGAATTGGTTTCAAACTACGGAGCCACCCAAGGATCCTGAAAAGTCCATTTGTGGAGATGAGCTCCTGGACTCCCGTTAAGAAGACATGTTGTCAACCTCTAGATCCCTTACATGCCTGCACTTTTCGGCTTGCTGCTGCTGCAATCCACGCGTTTTAGATCTGCATAACTCCACCTCTTTAAACACAGCACCTTCACCCCCTGCTGTTCCCACCCGCCTCAACACCGTTGGAAGGGAGGAGAACCAATTAAGGCGGGGGGTGGGGTGGAACGAGCAGCTGTCTACCCTTAGCAGGAGGGCTCCTGATTACATACCTCTCCTGCTGCTGCTGCTGCTGGCTGTCCAGCAGCAGACTGAAGGTGGCTGCTGCTGTGCACAGGTATATAAAGGCTCAGAGCCTATTATGACACGCGCAGCCAGCGTTCCATTGCCACATTCCATCTACTGCAGGCAGGATACCTGGCTGGCTGAATGTCGCTGAGAAGCTCACAGAGACCGCCATAAGCAACAGTTTAACAGAATGCCACAGACTAATCAACCAAACTTTTTGGGTTGGGTTCTCTTTTATAGTCTGCAGGCATTAAATGAAAGAAGTCAGTGTTCCAGCAGAAGGAGACAACGTTTCAGAAAAGGCATTGTAGCAAACCAAAAAAGAAATTTTAAGCGCAGCAGAGTAACCAGCGCACATACCTGTTAGCTCAGGTGAGTTTAAAAGGCTGCTGTTGATAACAAGGGCATTTGCTAAATAGATGGTGTGTGTGCAACAATATCCTGAAAGGTCAATTATATTGTGCAGCTTATCTCACCACCTGTAGTTATTTAGGTGAAAGCTCCAAAATGCTTGCCTAATATGTCTGTTTATCCAAAAGGAAGTAAAAAGGGAGAGCTAGAAAGATAGCATTGCATCACATTACATGGCAATGCAATGCACAGTTGCTGAAGTTGAACCAAAATGAGCTTGTAATCTGGCTTCTGCAACTTTGAACATGAAAAATCCAATGAGGAGAAGAAAAGCAAAGCCAAAGAGTCCATCCCCAAATCCGACAAACAAGCAAAATGAACAAAAAACATTGAATTCAATTCTTTCTGATTTTAGAAACTGCATTAAAGAAGGGGTGCACCGGTCCTGGAGATACTGCAATACCAGGTCAATGCGTGGAGTGGACAGAGCAAGCTCTTTTTCCATCTCCCTGTTCTAAAAATCCATTTAATATATGGTCCTCAGATAGGGGACGTATCAGATATTAAACTGATAAGAACAGATACTACACTTGATCTTAGCCAAAAGGCCGAGAAGCGATAACCAGAATTGGTTTCAAACTACGGAGCCACCCAAGGATCCTGAAAAGTCCATTTGTGGAGATGAGCTCCTGGACTCCCGTTAAGAAGACATGTTGTCAACCTCTAGATCCCTTACATGCCTGCACTTTTCGGCTTGCTGCTGCTGCAATCCACGCGTTTTAGATCTGCATAACTCCACCTCTTTAAACACAGCACCTTCACCCCCTGCTGTTCCCACCCGCCTCAACACCGTTGGAAGGGAGGAGAACCAATTAAGGCGGGGGGTGGGGTGGAACGAGCAGCTGTCTACCCTTAGCAGGAGGGCTCCTGATTACATACCTCTCCTGCTGCTGCTGCTGCTGGCTGTCCAGCAGCAGACTGAAGGTGGCTGCTGCTGTGCACAGGTATATAAAGGCTCAGAGCCTATTATGACACGCGCAGCCAGCGTTCCATTGCCACATTCCATCTACTGCAGGCAGGATACCTGGCTGGCTGAATGTCGCTGAGAAGCTCACAGAGACCGCCATAAGCAACAGTTTAACAGAATGCCACAGACTAATCAACCAAACTTTTTGGGTTGGGTTCTCTTTTATAGTCTGCAGGCATTAAATGAAAGGAGTCAGTGTTCCAGCAGAAGGAGACAACGTTTCAGAAAAGGCATTGTAGCAAACCAAAAAAGAAATTTTAAGCGCAGCAGAGTAACCAGCGCACATACCTGTTAGCTCAGGTGAGTTTAAAAGGCTGCTGTTGATAACAAGGGCATTTGCTAAATAGATGGTGTGTGTGCAACAATATACTGAAAGGTCAATTATATTGTGCAGCTTATCTCACCACCTGTAGTTATTTAGGTGAAAGCTCCAAAATGCTTGCCTAATATGTCTGTTTATCCAAAAGGAAGTAAAAAGGGAGAGCTAGAAAGATAGCATTGCATCACATTACATGGCAATGCAATGCACAGTTGCTGAAGTTGAACCAAAATGAGCTTGTAATCTGGCTTCTGCAACTTTGAACATGAAAAATCCAATGAGGAGAAGAAAAGCAAAGCCAAAGAGTCCATCCCCAAATCCGACAAACAAGCAAAATGAACAAAAAACATTGAATTCAATTCTTTCTGATTTTAGAAACTGCATTAAAGAAGGGGTGCACCGGTCCTGGAGATACTGCAATACCAGGTCAATGCGTGGAGTGGACAGAGCAAGCTCTTTTTCCATCTCCCTGTTCTAAAAATCCATTTAATATATGGTCCCCAGATAGGGGACGTATCAGATATTAAACTGATAAGAACAGATACTACACTTGATCTTAGCCAAAAGGCCGAGAAGCGATAACCAGAATTGGTTTCAAACTACGGAGCCACCCAAGGATCCTGAAAAGTCCATTTGTGGAGATGAGCTCCTGGACTCCCGTTAAGAAGACATGTTGTCAACCTCTAGATCCCTTACATGCCTGCACTTTTCGGCTTGCTGCTGCTGCAATCCACGCGTTTTAGATCTGCATAACTCTACCTCTTTAAACACAGCACCTTCACCCCCTGCTGTTCCCACCCGCCTCAACACCGTTGGAAGGGAGGAGAACCAATTAAGGCGGGGGGTGGGGTGGAACGAGCAGCTGTCTACCCTTAGCAGGAGGGCTCCTGATTACATACCTCTCCTGCTGCTGCTGCTGCTGGCTGTCCAGCAGCAGACTGAAGGTGGCTGCTGCTGTGCACAGGTATATAAAGGCTCAGAGCCTATTATGACACGCGCAGCCAGCGTTCCATTGCCACATTCCATCTACTGCAGGCAGGATACCTGGCTGGCTGAATGTCGCTGAGAAGCTCACAGAGACCGCCATAAGCAACAGTTTAACAGAATGCCACAGACTAATCAACCAAACTTTTTGGGTTGGGTTCTCTTTTATAGTCTGCAGGCATTAAATGAAAGAAGTCAGTGTTCCAGCAGAAGGAGACAACGTTTCAGAAAAGGCATTGTAGCAAACCAAAAAAGAAATTTTAAGCGCAGCAGAGTAACCAGCGCACATACCTGTTAGCTCAGGTGAGTTTAAAAGGCTGCTGTTGATAACAAGGGCATTTGCTAAATAGATGGTGTGTGTGCAACAATATACTGAAAGGTCAATTATATTGTGCAGCTTATCTCACCACCTGTAGTTATTTAGGTGAAAGCTCCAAAATGCTTGCCTAATATGTCTGTTTATCCAAAAGGAAGTAAAAAGGGAGAGCTAGAAAGATAGCATTGCATCACATTACATGGCAATGCAATGCACAGTTGCTGAAGTTGAACCAAAATGAGCTTGTAATCTGGCTTCTGCAACTTTGAACATGAAAAATCCAATGAGGAGAAGAAAAGCAAAGCCAAAGAGTCCATCCCCAAATCCGACAAACAAGCAAAATGAACAAAAAACATTGAATTCAATTCTTTCTGATTTTAGAAACTGCATTATAGAAGGGGTGCACCGGTCCTGGAGATACTGCAATACCAGGTCAATGCGTGGAGTGGACAGAGCAAGCTCTTTTTCCATCTCCCTGTTCTAAAAATCCATTTAATATATGGTCCCCAGATAGGGGACGTATCAGATATTAAACTGATAAGAACAGATACTACACTTGATCTTAGCCAAAAGGCCGAGAAGCGATAACCAGAATTGGTTTCAAACTACGGAGCCACCCAAGGATCCTGAAAAGTCCATTTGTGGAGATGAGCTCCTGGACTCCCGTTAAGAAGACATGTTGTCAACCTCTAGATCCCTTACATGCCTGCACTTTTCGGCTTGCTGCTGCTGCAATCCACGCGTTTTAGATCTGCATAACTCCACCTCTTTAAACACAGCACCTTCACCCCCTGCTGTTCCCACCCACCTCAACACCGTTGGAAGGGAGGAGAACCAATTAAGGCGGGGGGTGGGGTGGAACGAGCAGCTGTCTACCCTTAGCAGGAGGGCTCCTGATTACATACCTCTCCTGCTGCTGCTGCTGCTGGCTGTCCAGCAGCAGACTGAAGGTGGCTGCTGCTGTGCACAGGTATATAAAGGCTCAGAGCCTATTATGACACGCGCAGCCAGCGTTCCATTGCCACATTCCATCTACTGCAGGCAGGATACCTGGCTGGCTGAATGTCGCTGAGAAGCTCACAGAGACCGCCATAAGCAACAGTTTAACAGAATGCCACAGACTAATCAACCAAACTTTTTGGGTTGGGTTCTCTTTTATAGTCTGCAGGCATTAAATGAAAGAAGTCAGTGTTCCAGCAGAAGGAGACAACGTTTCAGAAAAGGCATTGTAGCAAACCAAAAAAGAAATTTTAAGCGCAGCAGAGTAACCAGCGCACATACCTGTTAGCTCAGGTGAGTTTAAAAGGCTGCTGTTGATAACAAGGGCATTTGCTAAATAGATGGTGTGTGTGCAACAATATACTGAAAGGTCAATTATATTGTGCAGCTTATCTCACCACCTGTAGTTATTTAGGTGAAAGCTCCAAAATGCTTGCCTAATATGTCTGTTTATCCAAAAGGAAGTAAAAAGGGAGAGCTAGAAAGATAGCATTGCATCACATTACATGGCAATGCAATGCACAGTTGCTGAAGTTGAACCAAAATGAGCTTGTAATCTGGCTTCTGCAACTTTGAACATGAAAAATCCAATGAGGAGAAGAAAAGCAAAGCCAAAGAGTCCATCCCCAAATCCGACAAACAAGCAAAATGAACAAAAAACATTGAATTCAATTCTTTCTGATTTTAGAAACTGCATTAAAGAAGGGGTGCACCGGTCCTGGAGATACTGCAATACCAGGTCAATGCGTGGAGTGGACAGAGCAAGCTCTTTTTCCATCTCCCTGTTCTAAAAATCCATTTAATATATGGTCCCCAGATAGGGGACGTATCAGATATTAAACTGATAAGAACAGATACTACACTTGATCTTAGCCAAAAGGCCGAGAAGCGATAACCAGAATTGGTTTCAAACTACGGAGCCACCCAAGGATCCTGAAAAGTCCATTTGTGGAGATGAGCTCCTGGACTCCCGTTAAGAAGACATGTTGTCAACCTCTAGATCCCTTACATGCCTGCACTTTTCGGCTTGCTGCTGCTGCAATCCACGCGTTTTAGATCTGCATAACTCCACCTCTTTAAACACAGCACCTTCACCCCCTGCTGTTCCCACCCGCCTCAACACCGTTGGAAGGGAGGAGAACCAATTAAGGCGGGGGGTGGGGTGGAACGAGCAGCTGTCTACCCTTAGCAGGAGGGCTCCTGATTACATACCTCTCCTGCTGCTGCTGCTGCTGGCTGTCCAGCAGCAGACTGAAGGTGGCTGCTGCTGTGCACAGGTATATAAAGGCTCAGAGCCTATTATGACACGCGCAGCCAGCGTTCCATTGCCACATTCCATCTACTGCAGGCAGGATACCTGGCTGGCTGAATGTCGCTGAGAAGGTCACAGAGACCGCCATAAGCAACAGTTTAACAGAATGCCACAGACTAATCAACCAAACTTTTTGGGTTGGGTTCTCTTTTATAGTCTGCAGGCATTAAATGAAAGAAGTCAGTGTTCCAGCAGAAGGAGACAACGTTTCAGAAAAGGCATTGTAGCAAACCAAAAAAGAAATTTTAAGCGCAGCAGAGTAACCAGCGCACATACCTGTTAGCTCAGGTGAGTTTAAAAGGCTGCTGTTGATAACAAGGGCATTTGCTAAATAGATGGTGTGTGTGCAACAATATACTGAAAGGTCAATTATATTGTGCAGCTTATCTCACCACCTGTAGTTATTTAGGTGAAAGCTCCAAAATGCTTGCCTAATATGTCTGTTTATCCAAAAGGAAGTAAAAAGGGAGAGCTAGAAAGATAGCATTGCATCACATTACATGGCAATGCAATGCACAGTTGCTGAAGTTGAACCAAAATGAGCTTGTAATCTGGCTTCTGCAACTTTGAACATGAAAAATCCAATGAGGAGAAGAAAAGCAAAGCCAAAGAGTCCATCCCCAAATCCGACAAACAAGCAAAATGAACAAAAAACATTGAATTCAATTCTTTCTGATTTTAGAAACTGCATTAAAGAAGGGGTGCACCGGTCCTGGAGATACTGCAATACCAGGTCAATGCGTGGAGTGGACAGAGCAAGCTCTTTTTCCATCTCCCTGTTCTAAAAATCCATTTAATATATGGTCCCCAGATAGGGGACGTATCAGATATTAAACTGATAAGAACAGATACTACACTTGATCTTAGCCAAAAGGCCGAGAAGCGATAACCAGAATTGGTTTCAAACTACGGAGCCACCCAAGGATCCTGAAAAGTCCATTTGTGGAGATGAGCTCCTGGACTCCCGTTAAGAAGACATGTTGTCAACCTCTAGATCCCTTACATGCCTGCACTTTTCGGCTTGCTGCTGCTGCAATCCACGCGTTTTAGATCTGCATAACTCCACCTCTTTAAACACAGCACCTTCACCCCCTGCTGTTCCCACCCGCCTCAACACCGTTGGAAGGGAGGAGAACCAATTAAGGCGGGGGGTGGGGTGGAACGAGCAGCTGTCTACCCTTAGCAGGAGGGCTCCTGATTACATACCTCTCCTGCTGCTGCTGCTGCTGGCTGTCCAGCAGCAGACTGAAGGTGGCTGCTGCTGTGCACAGGTATATAAAGGCTCAGAGCCTATTATGACACGCGCAGCCAGCGTTCCATTGCCACATTCCATCTACTGCAGGCAGGATACCTGGCTGGCTGAATGTCGCTGAGAAGCTCACAGAGACCGCCATAAGCAACAGTTTAACAGAATGCCACAGACTAATCAACCAAACTTTTTGGGTTGGGTTCTCTTTTATAGTCTGCAGGCATTAAATGAAAGAAGTCAGTGTTCCAGCAGAAGGAGACAACGTTTCAGAAAAGGCATTGTAGCAAACCAAAAAAGAAATTTTAAGCGCAGCAGAGTAACCAGCGCACATACCTGTTAGCTCAGGTGAGTTTAAAAGGCTGCTGTTGATAACAAGGGCATTTGCTAAATAGATGGTGTGTGTGCAACAATATACTGAAAGGTCAATTATATTGTGCAGCTTATCTCACCACCTGTAGTTATTTAGGTGAAAGCTCCAAAATGCTTGCCTAATATGTCTGTTTATCCAAAAGGAAGTAAAAAGGGAGAGCTAGAAAGATAGCATTGCATCACATTACATGGCAATGCAATGCACAGTTGCTGAAGTTGAACCAAAATGAGCTTGTAATCTGGCTTCTGCAACTTTGAACATGAAAAATCCAATGAGGAGAAGAAAAGCAAAGCCAAAGAGTCCATCCCCAAATCCAACAAACAAGCAAAATGAACAAAAAACATTGAATTCAATTCTTTCTGATTTTAGAAACTGCATTAAAGAAGGGGTGCACCGGTCCTGGAGATACTGCAATACCAGGTCAATGCGTGGAGTGGACAGAGCAAGCTCTTTTTCCATCTCCCTGTTCTAAAAATCCATTTAATATATGGTCCCCAGATAGGGGACGTATCAGATATTAAACTGATAAGAACAGATTTTTTGATTGAAGCTGCATCCAAGGCACTGAAAAATGTGACCGAAGTCACACCAAAACAGCGCACGAGGTGAGGATTCATGTGGACCCTTCCCGGAGGAGAGGGTTCCCAATAAACCATCCCCATCCCTCCGAGCCAGAAGGCCACAGCGAGGGTCAGGGATCTCCGATGCTCTCCCTAGCCGAAGCCGGAGAAGAGCCGTTTTCGTGCTCCCAGCTTCCATCTAGGCTGCCACCCTAGTGGAGCTGGAGCCTGTGTTGGTTTCTCAGCCCAAAGCTGACCGGACCTCCGACCGGGTTTATAAAAATTCCCCTTCCTAGCCCGGAGGCCAGGAATAGGGGGGGTTGCTCAGAAAGTATGATTGGCAAAGGTGCGGCGTGCTACGAAGCCAAGTCTTTCTGGGGTTCCCAGTCCCAGTAAGCTTGGACTCCCACCAGGGCGCCTACTCCTGGGGCACATTGCTCCAAAGCCCTCACACTTACCCAGCCTAGTGACTTCGATCCTGGAGGGCCATGTTTTCCATCAGATAACTCTATGAGCCACCTGGCGTACTAACAAGTGCACCAAACCAGTGTGTAATATGCATCAATTTACTAGGGCAGCCCAAGGACAAAACTGCCTTTTCAAAAGATACTACACTTGATCTTAGCCAAAAGGCCGAGAAGCGATAACCAGAATTGGTTTCAAACTACGGAGCCACCCAAGGATCCTGAAAAGTCCATTTGTGGAGATGAGCTCCTGGACTCCCGTTAAGAAGACATGTTGTCAACCTCTAGATCCCTTACATGCCTGCACTTTTCGGCTTGCTGCTGCTGCAATCCACGCGTTTTAGATCTGCATAACTCCACCTCTTTAAACACAGCACCTTCACCCCCTGCTGTTCCCACCCACCTCAACACCATTGGAAGGGAGGAGAACCAATTAAGGCGGGGGGTGGGGTGGAACGAGCAGCTGTCTACCCTTAGCAGGAGGGCTCCTGATTACATACCTCTCCTGCTGCTGCTGCTGCTGGCTGTCCAGCAGCAGACTGAAGGTGGCTGCTGCTGTGCACAGGTATATAAAGGCTCAGAGCCTATTATGACATGCGCAGCCAGCGTTCCATTGCCACATTCCATCTACTGCAGGCAGGATACCTGGCTGGCTGAATGTCGCTGAGAAGCTCACAGAGACCGCCATAAGCAACAGTTTAACAGAATGCCACAGACTAATCAACCAAACTTTTTGGGTTGGGTTCTCTTTTATAGTCTGCAGGCATTAAATGAAAGAAGTCAGTGTTCCAGCAGAAGGAGACAACGTTTCAGAAAAGGCATTGTAGCAAACCAAAAAAGAAATTTTAAGCGCAGCAGAGTAACCAGCGCACATACCTGTTAGCTCAGGTGAGTTTAAAAGGCTGCTGTTGATAACAAGGGCATTTGCTAAATAGATGGTGTGTGTGCAACAATATACTGAAAGGTCAATTATATTGTGCAGCTTATCTCACCACCTGTAGTTATTTAGGTGAAAGCTCCAAAATGCTTGCCTAATATGTCTGTTTATCCAAAAGGAAGTAAAAAGGGAGAGCTAGAAAGATAGCATTGCATCACATTACATGGCAATGCAATGCACAGTTGCTGAAGTTGAACCAAAATGAGCTTGTAATCTGGCTTCTGCAACTTTGAACATGAAAAATCCAATGAGGAGAAGAAAAGCAAAGCCAAAGAGTCCATCCCCAAATCCGACAAACAAGCAAAATGAACAAAAAACATTGAATTCAATTCTTTCTGATTTTAGAAACTGCATTAAAGAAGGGGTGCACCGGTCCTGGAGATACTGCAATACCAGGTCAATGCGTGGAGTGGACAGAGCAAGCTCTTTTTCCATCTCCCTGTTCTAAAAATCCATTTAATATATGGTCCCCAGATAGGGGACGTATCAGATATTAAACTGATAAGAACAGATTTTTTGATTGAAGCTGCATCCAAGGCACTGAAAAATGTGACCGAAGTCACACCAAAACAGCGCACGAGGTGAGGATTCATGTGGACCCTTCCCGGAGGAGAGGGTTCCCAATAAACCATCCCCATCCCTCCGAGCCAGAAGGCCACAGCGAGGGTCAGGGATCTCCGATGCTCTCCCTAGCCGAAGCCGGAGAAGAGCCGTTTTCGTGCTCCCAGCTTCCATCTAGGCTGCCACCCTAGTGGAGCTGGAGCCTGTGTTGGTTTCTCAGCCCAAAGCTGACCGGACCTCCGACCGGGTTTATAAAAATTCCCCTTCCTAGCCCGGAGGCCAGGAATAGGGGGGGTTGCTCAGAAAGTATGATTGGCAAAGGTGCGGCGTGCTACGAAGCCAAGTCTTTCTGGGGTTCCCAGTCCCAGTAAGCTTGGACTCCCACCAGGGCGCCTACTCCTGGGGCACATTGCTCCAAAGCCCTCACACTTACCCAGCCTAGTGACTTCGATCCTGGAGGGCCATGTTTTCCATCAGATAACTCTATGAGCCACCTGGCGTACTAACAAGTGCACCAAACCAGTGTGTAATATGCATCAATTTACTAGGGCAGCCCAAGGACAAAACTGCCTTTTCAAAAGATACTACACTTGATCTTAGCCAAAAGGCCGAGAAGCGATAACCAGAATTGGTTTCAAACTACGGAGCCACCCAAGGATCCTGAAAAGTCCATTTGTGGAGATGAGCTCCTGGACTCCCGTTAAGAAGACATGTTGTCAACCTCTAGATCCCTTACATGCCTGCACTTTTCGGCTTGCTGCTGCTGCAATCCACGCGTTTTAGATCTGCATAACTCCACCTCTTTAAACACAGCACCTTCACCCCCTGCTGTTCCCACCCACCTCAACACCGTTGGAAGGGAGGAGAACCAATTAAGGCGGGGGGTGGGGTGGAACGAGCAGCTGTCTACCCTTAGCAGGAGGGCTCCTGATTACATACCTCTCCTGCTGCTGCTGCTGCTGGCTGTCCAGCAGCAGACTGAAGGTGGCTGCTGCTGTGCACAGGTATATAAAGGCTCAGAGCCTATTATGACACGCGCAGCCAGCGTTCCATTGCCACATTCCATCTACTGCAGGCAGGATACCTGGCTGGCTGAATGTCGCTGAGAAGCTCACAGAGACCGCCATAAGCAACAGTTTAACAGAATGCCACAGACTAATCAACCAAACTTTTTGGGTTGGGTTCTCTTTTATAGTCTGCAGGCATTAAATGAAAGAAGTCAGTGTTCCAGCAGAAGGAGACAACGTTTCAGAAAAGGCATTGTAGCAAACCAAAAAAGAAATTTTAAGCGCAGCAGAGTAACCAGCGCACATACCTGTTAGCTCAGGTGAGTTTAAAAGGCTGCTGTTGATAACAAGGGCATTTGCTAAATAGATGGTGTGTGTGCAACAATATACTGAAAGGTCAATTATATTGTGCAGCTTATCTCACCACCTGTAGTTATTTAGGTGAAAGCTCCAAAATGCTTGCCTAATATGTCTGTTTATCCAAAAGGAAGTAAAAAGGGAGAGCTAGAAAGATAGCATTGCATCACATTACATGGCAATGCAATGCACAGTTGCTGAAGTTGAACCAAAATGAGCTTGTAATCTGGCTTCTGCAACTTTGAACATGAAAAATCCAATGAGGAGAAGAAAAGCAAAGCCAAAGAGTCCATCTCCAAATCCGACAAACAAGCAAAATGAACAAAAAACATTGAATTCAATTCTTTCTGATTTTAGAAACTGCATTAAAGAAGGGGTGCACCGGTCCTGGAGATACTGCAATACCAGGTCAATGCGTGGAGTGGACAGAGCAAGCTCTTTTTCCATCTCCCTGTTCTAAAAATCCATTTAATATATGGTCCCCAGATAGGGGACGTATCAGATATTAAACTGATAAGAACAGATACTACACTTGATCTTAGCCAAAAGGCCGAGAAGCGATAACCAGAATTGGTTTCAAACTACGGAGCCACCCAAGGATCCTGAAAAGTCCATTTGTGGAGATGAGCTCCTGGACTCCCGTTAAGAAGACATGTTGTCAACCTCTAGATCCCTTACATGCCTGCACTTTTCGGCTTGCTGCTGCTGCAATCCACGCGTTTTAGATCTGCATAACTCCACCTCTTTAAACACAGCACCTTCACCCCCTGCTGTTCCCACCCGCCTCAACACCGTTGGAAGGGAGGAGAACCAATTAAGGCGGGGGGTGGGGTGGAACGAGCAGCTGTCTACCCTTAGCAGGAGGGCTCCTGATTACATACCTCTCCTGCTGCTGCTGCTGCTGGCTGTCCAGCAGCAGACTGAAGGTGGCTGCTGCTGTGCACAGGTATATAAAGGCTCAGAGCCTATTATGACACGCGCAGCCAGCGTTCCATTGCCACATTCCATCTACTGCAGGCAGGATACCTGGCTGGCTGAATGTCGCTGAGAAGCTCACAGAGACCGCCATAAGCAACAGTTTAACAGAATGCCACAGACTAATCAACCAAACTTTTTGGGTTGGGTTCTCTTTTATAGTCTGCAGGCATTAAATGAAAGAAGTCAGTGTTCCAGCAGAAGGAGACAACGTTTCAGAAAAGGCATTGTAGCAAACCAAAAAAGAAATTTTAAGCGCAGCAGAGTAACCAGCGCACATACCTGTTAGCTCAGGTGAGTTTAAAAGGCTGCTGTTGATAACAAGGGCATTTGCTAAATAGATGGTGTGTGTGCAACAATATACTGAAAGGTCAATTATATTGTGCAGCTTATCTCACCACCTGTAGTTATTTAGGTGAAAGCTCCAAAATGCTTGCCTAATATGTCTGTTTATCCAAAAGGAAGTAAAAAGGGAGAGCTAGAAAGATAGCATTGCATCACATTACATGGCAATGCAATGCACAGTTGCTGAAGTTGAACCAAAATGAGCTTGTAATCTGGCTTCCGCAACTTTGAACATGAAAAATCCAATGAGGAGAAGAAAAGCAAAGCCAAAGAGTCCATCCCCAAATCCGACAAACAAGCAAAATGAACAAAAAACATTGAATTCAATTCTTTCTGATTTTAGAAACTGCATTAAAGAAGGGGTGCACCGGTCCTGGAGATACTGCAATACCAGGTCAATGCGTGGAGTGGACAGAGCAAGCTCTTTTTCCATCTCCCTGTTCTAAAAATCCATTTAATATATGGTCCCCAGATAGGGGACGTATCAGATATTAAACTGATAAGAACAGATACTACACTTGATCTTAGCCAAAAGGCCGAGAAGCGATAACCAGAATTGGTTTCAAACTACGGAGCCACCCAAGGATCCTGAAAAGTCCATTTGTGGAGATGAGCTCCTGGACTCCCGTTAAGAAGACATGTTGTCAACCTCTAGATCCCTTACATGCCTGCACTTTTCGGCTTGCTGCTGCTGCAATCCACGCGTTTTAGATCTGCATAACTCCACCTCTTTAAACACAGCACCTTCACCCCCTGCTGTTCCCACCCGCCTCAACACCGTTGGAAGGGAGGAGAACCAATTAAGGCGGGGGGTGGGGTGGAACGAGCAGCTGTCTACCCTTAGCAGGAGGGCTCCTGATTACATACCTCTCCTGCTGCTGCTGCTGCTGGCTGTCCAGCAGCAGACTGAAGGTGGCTGCTGCTGTGCACAGGTATATAAAGGCTCAGAGCCTATTATGACACGCGCAGCCAGCGTTCCATTGCCACATTCCATCTACTGCAGGCAGGATACCTGGCTGGCTGAATGTCGCTGAGAAGCTCACAGAGACCGCCATAAGCAACAGTTTAACAGAATGCCACAGACTAATCAACCAAACTTTTTGGGTTGGGTTCTCTTTTATAGTCTGCAGGCATTAAATGAAAGAAGTCAGTGTTCCAGCAGAAGGAGACAACGTTTCAGAAAAGGCATTGTAGCAAACCAAAAAAGAAATTTTAAGCGCAGCAGAGTAACCAGCGCACATACCTGTTAGCTCAGGTGAGTTTAAAAGGCTGCTGTTGATAACAAGGGCATTTGCTAAATAGATGGTGTGTGTGCAACAATATACTGAAAGGTCAATTATATTGTGCAGCTTATCTCACCACCTGTAGTTATTTAGGTGAAAGCTCCAAAATGCTTGCCTAATATGTCTGTTTATCCAAAAGGAAGTAAAAAGGGAGAGCTAGAAAGATAGTGTAGCACCCTGAGGATTCGGCTGCTACAGGGGTATTGCACCTCAACCCAGAGGTGTGATATTCCACTCCCGGGCAAGGATGGAGTGTGGATTTGAGCTCGGTAGGCTGCATGCACTACACACATCCCATTTCCGAGGAGCAGACCGACGGTACTCCCACTTAGAAATGTGCAGGTACGACCGAGTCTGTTCCTGGCTGGAGTGGGAGGGGGGTGGAACATCCCATGTAGTGTAGGGGCAGATAGGGGGTGCAGTCTGGGTAGAGATAGGAGCTCATTGGGTGCTGGTCACCTGAGCTCACACATAGAGGGTGTATATAAGGTGGGCACCAACTAAGAACAGGGTCAGATGCAGAGAACAAGTCAGGAGCATAGGAGAAGAAGGACCCAGAGTGAGAGAGGAGAAGAGAGAGAAAGACCCAGAGGGGGAAACAGCAGAGAGGACCCAAGAACCCAAATTAAAGCACCGGGTGAGGAGTCGGCATCAGGGTACCGGAACCCAAGCTGGTGGGGGTAAAAACATTCCCCAGCCAGAGACCGGAGACCGTGGGCAGCGTTTGCCACGGTCACCCACCACATCCACCCCGAAGGCACACCACATGAAGGGTCAGGGAACCCAGGGCCAAGGGTGTCCCAACAGAAGGCCCGAGGGAGCTGGACCTAGGTGGATCACTGGTGGGGACGGCCAGAGAACGGGACAGAAGGAGAGCTCAGGGCCACGCTCCGGACTTGTTTGGGGGTTGGCTGGATCCAGGACCTAGTGGACGCAGCACGGCTCGGGTGGTCACTCGAAGCTGGAGTGACCAGTACAACATCTGGAGTAAGTAAACACCCTTAACTGCACAACCCGACTCTGTCTTCATTGCCGTCTGCACTGCACCACCACAACCCCCATCCTCTGCACCTGTCCCCTCTGAGGCTATACCCCTCCCGTTGGGGGTTATCCCACCAAGCTGCGCACCCACCATCAGCCTCAGCGGACCCTGCTGCAGCGGCGGCCACAGTGACCGCATCACAACGGGTGGCGTAGTCGACACAAAAGAACTCTTAATAACATCTGTAGGACTGCCACATAACACTGAGTTTGACGCCCTGGGCACGGGCCGGGTCACAGCCGCTCGGAGACTACAACCCCCCATCTGATCCGGTGCCGGGTATTCCCCTCAAAAAGGAATATGTCCCAGGGGGCGCGTCAATAGCATTGCATCACATTACATGGCAATGCAATGCACAGTTGCTGAAGTTGAACCAAAATGAGCTTGTAATCTGGCTTCTGCAACTTTGAACATGAAAAATCCAATGAGGAGAAGAAAAGCAAAGCCAAAGAGTCCATCCCCAAATCCGACAAACAAGCAAAATGAACAAAAAACATTGAATTCAATTCTTTCTGATTTTAGAAACTGCATTAAAGAAGGGGTGCACCGGTCCTGGAGATACTGCAATACCAGGTCAATGCGTGGAGTGGACAGAGCAAGCTCTTTTTCCATCTCCCTGTTCTAAAAATCCATTTAATATATGGTCCCCAGATAGGGGACGTATCAGATATTAAACTGATAAGAACAGATACTACACTTGATCTTAGCCAAAAGGCCGAGAAGCGATAACCAGAATTGGTTTCAAACTACGGAGCCACCCAAGGATCCTGAAAAGTCCATTTGTGGAGATGAGCTCCTGGACTCCCGTTAAGAAGACATGTTGTCAACCTCTAGATCCCTTACATGCCTGCACTTTTCGGCTTGCTGCTGCTGCAATCCACGCGTTTTAGATCTGCATAACTCCACCTCTTTAAACACAGCACCTTCACCCCCTGCTGTTCCCACCCGCCTCAACACCGTTGGAAGGGAGGAGAACCAATTAAGGCGGGGGGTGGGGTGGAACGAGCAGCTGTCTACCCTTAGCAGGAGGGCTCCTGATTACATACCTCTCCTGCTGCTGCTGCTGCTGGCTGTCCAGCAGCAGACTGAAGGTGGCTGCTGCTGTGCACAGGTATATAAAGGCTCAGAGCCTATTATGACACGCGCAGCCAGCGTTCCATTGCCACATTCCATCTACTGCAGGCAGGATACCTGGCTGGCTGAATGTCGCTGAGAAGCTCACAGAGACCGCCATAAGCAACAGTTTAACAGAATGCCACAGACTAATCAACCAAACTTTTTGGGTTGGGGTCTCTTTTATAGTCTGCAGGCATTAAATGAAAGAAGTCAGTGTTCCAGCAGAAGGAGACAACGTTTCAGAAAAGGCATTGTAGCAAACCAAAAAAGAAATTTTAAGCGCAGCAGAGTAACCAGCGCACATACCTGTTAGCTCAGGTGAGTTTAAAAGGCTGCTGTTGATAACAAGGGCATTTGCTAAATAGATGGTGTGTGTGCAACAATATACTGAAAGGTCAATTATATTGTGCAGCTTATCTCACCACCTGTAGTTATTTAGGTGAAAGCTCCAAAATGCTTGCCTAATATGTCTGTTTATCCAAAAGGAAGTAAAAAGGGAGAGCTAGAAAGATAGCATTGCATCACATTACATGGCAATGCAATGCACAGTTGCTGAAGTTGAACCAAAATGAGCTTGTAATCTGGCTTCTGCAACTTTGAACATGAAAAATCCAATGAGGAGAAGAAAAGCAAAGCCAAAGAGTCCATCCCCAAATCCGACAAACAAGCAAAATGAACAAAAAACATTGAATTCAATTCTTTCTGATTTTAGAAACTGCATTAAAGAAGGGGTGCACCGGTCCTGGAGATACTGCAATACCAGGTCAATGCGTGGAGTGGACAGAGCAAGCTCTTTTTCCATCTCCCTGTTCTAAAAATCCATTTAATATATGGTCCCCAGATAGGGGACGTATCAGATATTAAACTGATAAGAACAGATTTTTTTTTTTTTTTTTTTTTTTTTTTTCTCCTCAGACGAGGAAATTCCACAGTCTATGAAAACCAGACAAAGGAAAATTCCATCAAAACAGCTGCGTCAAATCCAATACGCAATTTGCTGTCCCCATCATCATCGGAAATATTTATTTCATATTTCAAAACAACAATAACAAAAATCAAGAGGTACTAACAATATATCTCCACTTTTTAACTTTCCATATTCCCTCTGCATCCACTTCCCCTCTCCTCTTTTTGTCCCATAGGAAACACACATACATCTTCCCCAAAATCACCTTCACACTATCCTTTACAGCAATTTCCTTCCTTTTAAACACATACACATTCCTCACATCCCATAACACTTCCTTTATACATGCAAGCATCAACCACAAGACTCTTTCCTTCGTCCCATCACATATTCCCAAACCAAACATAAACAACTCAAAAGACAACAAATTCACACCACACAATTCTTTACACAAAGGCCCCATTCTCCCAATCACATCTCTAGCATACTGGCAATTCCAAAAAACATGCAACACACTTTCCCTTCCACCACAGCCATTTCTTGGACACATTTCACTCCTCACCAAACCTCTATTCCTCTGAAACTCTCTCACAGGTAATACTCCATGTAAAGACTGCCACACAACTTCACTCTGTTTGTTGGTCATACCACTCATCCGCACTTTCTTCCAAACCTTCTGCACATCACCACCCCTAACCATATTTATTCCACATTCTACCTCTCTACATTCAATCATCCTATACACAGCCTTCTTATTCTCCAGCAATCTCACATCTGCATCACACAGTTCATACCTCACCAAAAACTTATAAACCCACACATACCATACAGGCACCTCAAAAGCAATCGGACATCGCAAATCCCTTTCTTGCCACTTTAAACGAAACAAATACGCTCCAAATAAATACCTACACATAGATGAAAACTTTCCATCCGCCCTAATCACTTTCAAAACAAACACAACGATATTCACACCAAAAAACACGTCCAAATTCGGAAAACCCAAACCACCTTTTTCCACTCTTTTAACCAAAATTTCTCTCCTAGCTCTCTCCATTTTCGAGTTCCACAAAAAAACAAATAAAATTCTATTCAAGCTTCTCATACACATATATCCTGGTGGAAATACTACCGCAATATATAAAAATATTGGCAACACCACACTCTTAACAATTAAAATCTTCCCAAAAAAGGATAAACTCCTCAATTTCCAAAAATTCAACTTCTGCTCAACTTTTCCTTTCGCATCATCCCAACTTTCTTTCCCATCCAAACTCTCTGAAAACTTCACACCCAAAACTTTAATAGGTCCATTCACTACATTCACACCTACATCCCTACTTAAACTTCCGCCTCCAAAACCCTTACACTCACTCTTTTCCCAATTCACTTTAAACGCAGATGCACCACAAAAAATAGACACTAACAACTTCACCCGCCTCACCGAACATTCAGAATCACATAATACACACACGTCATCCATATAACCACTCACTTTCCATTCTTTTCCTCCACCTCCCGGCACTTGCACACCACGAATTACCTTATCTTTCCTCAGCATACACAACAATGGCTCAATTGCACAAATAAATGCTACAGGGGACAAAGGACACCCCTGTCGCACACCCGAAAACACATTCACTTTCCTACCCACATACCCATTCATTAAAACACAGCTATAAACACCCGCATACAAACTTCTCACTCGCCCAACAAAATCAGCCGGAAAACCCATTTTTAACAACACTCTGAACAAAAAACCATGCGACAACCTATCATAAGCCTTTTCAAAATCCAAACTTAACAAAAATACACTCTTCTTACGACCCATGCAATCCCATAGACAATCTCTTAACATACACACACACTCGTGAATCCGCCTCCCAGGTACCGCACAACACTGCTCATCCCCAATCACACTCTCTATCACATCACGCATCCTATTAGCCATAAGTTTTGCATAGATTTTATAATCACAATTAAGTAACGTTATTGGCCTCCAATTCCTCAGACTTTTCAAATCCCCTTTCTTAGGAATTAACACAACCATACCTGCACGCATACTCTCAGTCACCTCCATGTTTCCCCACATATACTTACATACATCCACAAAGTCCTTACCAATCACACCCCACATCACACGATAAAATTCTACTGGGAGGCCATCCTCCCCCGGCGTCTTATTCAAAGCCATACTACACATAACCTTCCATACCTCATCACCAGTCACCTCACCCATCACTCTCTCTCTTTCTGCTTCACTCAACTTACTCTCTAACACACTCAAAACATCATTCTCCAAACATTCATCCCTCTGTTTCACTGCATACAGATCCTCATAAAACTTAGCCACCTCTTCACACATATCCTCTCCACTCACCTCACTTCCATCTGCTCCATACACCACGCTCATACTCTGTTTCTTTCCAAAAACTTTTTTAAAGAAAAACCGAGAACATTTCTCATCCTGCTCCATCTTATCAATCTTTGCCCTAAACACTATGCTTCTCCCTCTCTCCAACAAAAACTCACTAATCTCCTTCTTTACCTCTAAAATCTCCTCCTCCACCTCAACTCCTCCTTCCCTTAACTTATACAAAACGCTCAACCGCGCGTTCAGTTTAACAAAACTCTCTCTTTTAATTGCTGCATACTTGTATCCTAAATTTTTAAAGAACATTTTTGTTTGTTTCTTCACCCAGTCCCACCACTCACAAACATTCCCAAACTCATTTTTATGCTTACACCATTCTTCATACCGCCTTTCATACTCCTTTCTCACATCTTCATTCTCTAACAGTTTAACATTTAACTTCCACAATCCTCTCCCAAACACTCCATCAACTTTTATATCCAACTCACACAACATACACACATGATCTGAAAAAAGAACGTTTTCCTGCCTATAATTAACAGAAACCATATTTTTAGAAATAAAACAATAATCCAATCTGGATTGTACCCTACCACTCTCAGAAAAGAAAGTGTTCAACAAAGGATTCATGTTACACACGCGCTGCATATCACACAACCCAAAATCATTCACTAACTCCAATAATGCTTTCCCAGACACATCCACATTCACTCTCCCCACATCACAGTTCATATCACCCACAATTACCACAGGTATTCTTCCTGGAACAAAAAGCTTAATTTTTTCAAATAAATTTTTGCGCTCATTTTTTTCAACTGGCGCATAAACATTAATAACACAAAACTTTACATTCTTGTATACAAAATTAGCAAGGATACATCTCCCCACCTCAATAACCAAATAATCACTCAAAACAACCTCCCTTCCTTTAACCAAAATACCCACACCATCATTCTTATTACATGCACTCCCCGACCACACAGACGCTCCATAAGACCATTCATCCCCTTTCACACCATCCACTACCCCACATTCTTGTAAACAAAAAATAGATGCATTTTGCATAGCTAAAAACTCAAAAATAGCAGCTCTTCTTACTTTACTTTTAAACACTCTTACGTTTTGGGACACTATGGTAAATCCCATAATACTTCTACTCCTTCACCAATTACACAAAGAAATAGCCTTTGGCCTAAACCAAAGCTCACAAGAGGACAAAAAGAAAAAACATTTACAATATTATATGGTGACACTATCCAGCACCACCACTATCCTCCTCCGCCATCAGAACAGAACAGCTGGTTTCCGACCCGCTGGCTTCACCAGCCACACTCCTCATTCTGGCAGTTCTGATCTTCCTCTGAGGCTCACTAAAAACTGCATCATCACTGCCCCCACCATCCTCCCTACGACTCTTCTTTGCACCCCTATCATCTTCCGAAGAAAAATCTTCAATGTTTTCAGGACCCGAAGGGTGTTCAGGACTGTCGGGTTCCGAGATTTGCACTTCACATCCTGTTGCGTCCATTGCCTCTCCAAAAGTCATCATCTCAGGCAGCTCTGCTTCCACCACTTTCCTAGATATTCTCGCAGACACTGCCTTTTTCTCCACCTTTGCCACTTCCCTCCAGAACTCCTTTTCTTCCTTCCGCTTCTTCCTCATTTCTTCAGCAGAAGAAGAACATGGTCTCAGGGACACCTCCTCTGGCGCCGTAGAGGGAGAGGCTCTACCAGTTTCCCGCCTCCTTCCCTCTCTCTCCTCCCTCTCCAATCTTTCCAGCACTTTCAGTGCGCTTGCCATCTGCCTCCTCTCCAGCTCCTCCTCCTTCTGTTCTTTATCAGAACGTCTAGGTGCACTCATAGGACAGTCCTTATACATGTGATCACTACTCCCACAGACATCACAGGACTTGGCCTCTGGACACTGGTTGGCCATATGCCCCTCCTTTCTGCAATTTCGGCAACACTGCCCTTTAAGGCATGTTACCATGGTATGTCCGAAAGAAAAGCATCTACGGCAAAACATGGGCTGGCCTGGGTAAAAGAGGAAACCTCTATGGCCTGCAACGGAAAAATTTGATGGAGGGTGTCTAAAGCCCCCCACACTGTCAGGATCCCTTTTCAATTTCACACGGAATTTATACTGACAGTTAAAGATTCCTAGACAATTGACTTGCTTCACTCCCTTCCGCACATATTCACAGTAGCGAGAGAGGAAGCACTCCAGCAGCTCAGGGTCTGTAAAAGGGTTATAGACAGTCACAGTCACCTCCTTTTCTTGCAGACCAAACAAAGGTTCCCATCTAACTCCTTCCAAGCAGGGGTCACTAGAGTGACCACGGAGCCATTCAAAGACATTAAGGCAAACATCCTGGTCCATAAAGGTAACGTCATAATTACCTTGACGTGAAAATTCGTTGACACTGAAGATCTCAGAACGTCTTGCTCCAGCTTTGCCTTCAACGATGTCTTGGACAATGAAAACCACGTTGTTCTTGTTCTGGTCAGATGGATCCACGGACAAACGGATGGTGTTCTTCACAAAAGACATCTTGGATTCTGTCGGTATGGAATACCACAGGAAAAAGCAGAAAATCCTCCACAAAAGTGTCCGGATTCCTCCAGGAGACTCGCACCAATCAAGGTACAGTCATACGATCGCAGCCAAAAGGCCGAGAAGCGATAACCAGAATTGGTTTCAAACTACGGAGCCACCCAAGGATCCTGAAAAGTCCATTTGTGGAGATGAGCTCCTGGACTCCCGTTAAGAAGACATGTTGTCAACCTCTAGATCCCTTACATGCCTGCACTTTTCGGCTTGCTGCTGCTGCAATCCACGCGTTTTAGATCTGCATAACTCCACCTCTTTAAACACAGCACCTTCACCCCCTGCTGTTCCCACCCGCCTCAACACCGTTGGAAGGGAGGAGAACCAATTAAGGCGGGGGGGTGGGGTGGAACGAGCAGCTGTCTACCCTTAGCAGGAGGGCTCCTGATTACATACCTCTCCTGCTGCTGCTGCTGCTGGCTGTCCAGCAGCAGACTGAAGGTGGCTGCTGCTGTGCACAGGTATATAAAGGCTCAGAGCCTATTATGACACGCGCAGCCAGCGTTCCATTGCCACATTCCATCTACTGCAGGCAGGATACCTGGCTGGCTGAATGTCGCTGAGAAGCTCACAGAGACCGCCATAAGCAACAGTTTAACAGAATGCCACAGACTAATCAACCAAACTTTTTGGGTTGGGTTCTCTTTTATAGTCTGCAGGCATTAAATGAAAGAAGTCAGTGTTCCAGCAGAAGGAGACAACGTTTCAGAAAAGGCATTGTAGCAAACCAAAAAAGAAATTTTAAGCGCAGCAGAGTAACCAGCGCACATACCTGTTAGCTCAGGTGAGTTTAAAAGGCTGCTGTTGATAACAAGGGCATTTGCTAAATAGATGGTGTGTGTGCAACAATATACTGAAAGGTCAATTATATTGTGCAGCTTATCTCACCACCTGTAGTTATTTAGGTGAAAGCTCCAAAATGCTTGCCTAATATGTCTGTTTATCCAAAAGGAAGTAAAAAGGGAGAGCTAGAAAGATAGCATTGCATCACATTACATGGCAATGCAATGCACAGTTGCTGAAGTTGAACCAAAATGAGCTTGTAATCTGGCTTCTGCAACTTTGAACATGAAAAATCCAATGAGGAGAAGAAAAGCAAAGCCAAAGAGTCCATCCCCAAATCCGACAAACAAGCAAAATGAACAAAAAACATTGAATTCAATTCTTTCTGATTTTAGAAACTGCATTAAAGAAGGGGTGCACCGGTCCTGGAGATACTGCAATACCAGGTCAATGCGTGGAGTGGACAGAGCAAGCTCTTTTTCCATCTCCCTGTTCTAAAAATCCATTTAATATATGGTCCCCAGATAGGGGACGTATCAGATATTAAACTGATAAGAACAGATACTACACTTGATCTTAGCCAAAAGGCCGAGAAGCGATAACCAGAATTGGTTTCAAACTACGGAGCCACCCAAGGATCCTGAAAAGTCCATTTGTGGAGATGAGCTCCTGGACTCCCGTTAAGAAGACATGTTGTCAACCTCTAGATCCCTTACATGCCTGCACTTTTCGGCTTGCTGCTGCTGCAATCCACGCGTTTTAGATCTGCATAACTCCACCTCTTTAAACACAGCACCTTCACCCCCTGCTGTTCCCACCCGCCTCAACACCGTTGGAAGGGAGGAGAACCAATTAAGGCGGGGGGTGGGGTGGAACGAGCAGCTGTCTACCCTTAGCAGGAGGGCTCCTGATTACATACCTCTCCTGCTGCTGCTGCTGCTGGCTGTCCAGCAGCAAACTGAAGGTGGCTGCTGCTGTGCACAGGTATATAAAGGCTCAGAGCCTATTATGACACACGCAGCCAGCGTTCCATTGCCACATTCCATCTACTGCAGGCAGGATACCTGGCTGGCTGAATGTCGCTGAGAAGCTCACAGAGACCGCCATAAGCAACAGTTTAACAGAATGCCACAGACTAATCAACCAAACTTTTTGGGTTGGGTTCTCTTTTATAGTCTGCAGGCATTAAATGAAAGAAGTCAGTGTTCCAGCAGAAGGAGACAACGTTTCAGAAAAGGCATTGTAGCAAACCAAAAAAGAAATTTTAAGCGCAGCAGAGTAACCAGCGCACATACCTGTTAGCTCAGGTGAGTTTAAAAGGCTGCTGTTGATAACAAGGGCATTTGCTAAATATATGGTGTGTGTGCAACAATATACTGAAAGGTCAATTATATTGTGCAGCTTATCTCACCACCTGTAGTTATTTAGGTGAAAGCTCCAAAATGCTTGCCTAATATGTCTGTTTATCCAAAAGGAAGTAAAAAGGGAGAGCTAGAAAGATAGCATTGCATCACATTACATGGCAATGCAATGCACAGTTGCTGAAGTTGAACCAAAATGAGCTTGTAATCTGGCTTCTGCAACTTTGAACATGAAAAATCCAATGAGGAGAAGAAAAGCAAAGCCAAAGAGTCCATCCCCAAATCCGACAAACAAGCAAAATGAACAAAAAACATTGAATTCAATTCTTTCTGATTTTAGAAACTGCATTAAAGAAGGGGTGCACCGGTCCTGGAGATACTGCAATACCAGGTCAATGCGTGGAGTGGACAGAGCAAGCTCTTTTTCCATCTCCCTGTTCTAAAAATCCATTTAATATATGGTCCCCAGATAGGGGACGTATCAGATATTAAACTGATAAGAACAGATACTACACTTGATCTTAGCCAAAAGGCCGAGAAGCGATAACCAGAATTGGTTTCAAACTACGGAGCCACCCAAGGATCCTGAAAAGTCCATTTGTGGAGATGAGCTCCTGGACTCCCGTTAAGAAGACATGTTGTCAACCTCTAGATCCCTTACATGCCTGCACTTTTCGGCTTGCTGCTGCTGCAATCCACGCGTTTTAGATCTGCATAACTCCACCTCTTTAAACACAGCACCTTCACCCCCTGCTGTTCCCACCCGCCTCAACACCGTTGGAAGGGAGGAGAACCAATTAAGGCGGGGGGTGGGGTGGAACGAGCAGCTGTCTACCCTTAGCAGGAGGGCTCCTGATTACATACCTCTCCTGCTGCTGCTGCTGCTGGCTGTCCAGCAGCAGACTGAAGGTGGCTGCTGCTGTGCACAGGTATATAAAGGCTCAGAGCCTATTATGACACGCGCAGCCAGCGTTCCATTGCCACATTCCATCTACTGCAGGCAGGATACCTGGCTGGCTGAATGTCGCTGAGAAGCTCACAGAGACCGCCATAAGCAACAGTTTAACAGAATGCCACAGACTAATCAACCAAACTTTTTGGGTTGGGTTCTCTTTTATAGTCTGCAGGCATTAAATGAAAGAAGTCAGTGTTCCAGCAGAAGGAGACAACGTTTCAGAAAAGGCATTGTAGCAAACCAAAAAAGAAATTTTAAGCGCAGCAGAGTAACCAGCGCACATACCTGTTAGCTCAGGTGAGTTTAAAAGGCTGCTGTTGATAACAAGGGCATTTGCTAAATAGATGGTGTGTGTGCAACAATATACTGAAAGGTCAATTATATTGTGCAGCTTATCTCACCACCTGTAGTTATTTAGGTGAAAGCTCCAAAATGCTTGCCTAATATGTCTGTTAATCCAAAAGGAAGTAAAAAGGGAGAGCTAGAAAGATAGCATTGCATCACATTACATGGCAATGCAATGCACAGTTGCTGAAGTTGAACCAAAATGAGCTTGTAATCTGGCTTCTGCAACTTTGAACATGAAAAATCCAATGAGGAGAAGAAAAGCAAAGCCAAAGAGTCCATCCCCAAATCCGACAAACAAGCAAAATGAACAAAAAACATTGAATTCAATTCTTTCTGATTTTAGAAACTGCATTAAAGAAGGGGTGCACCGGTCCTGGAGATACTGCAATACCAGGTCAATGCGTGGAGTGGACAGAGCAAGCTCTTTTTCCATCTTCCTGTTCTAAAAATCCATTTAATATATGGTCCCCAGATAGGGGACGTATCAGATATTAAACTGATAAGAACAGATACTACACTTGATCTTAGCCAAAAGGCCGAGAAGCGATAACCAGAATTGGTTTCAAACTACGGAGCCACCCAAGGATCCTGAAAAGTCCATTTGTGGAGATGAGCTCCTGGACTCCCGTTAAGAAGACATGTTGTCAACCTCTAGATCCCTTACATGCCTGCACTTTTCGGCTTGCTGCTGCTGCAATCCACGCGTTTTAGATCTGCATAACTCCACCTCTTTAAACACAGCACCTTCACCCCCTGCTGTTCCCACCCGCCTCAACACCGTTGGAAGGGAGGAGAACCAATTAAGGCGGGGGGTGGGGTGGAACGAGCAGCTGTCTACCCTTAGCAGGAGGGCTCCTGATTACATACCTCTCCTGCTGCTGCTGCTGCTGGCTGTCCAGCAGCAGACTGAAGGTGGCTGCTGCTGTGCACAGGTATATAAAGGCTCAGAGCCTATTATGACACGCGCAGCCAGCGTTCCATTGCCACATTCCATCTACTGCAGGCAGGATACCTGGCTGGCTGAATGTCGCTGAGAAGCTCACAGAGACCGCCATAAGCAACAGTTTAACAGAATGCCACAGACTAATCAACCAAACTTTTTGGGTTGGGTTCTCTTTTATAGTCTGCAGGCATTAAATGAAAGAAGTCAGTGTTCCAGCAGAAGGAGACAACGTTTCAGAAAAGGCATTGTAGCAAACCAAAAAAGAAATTTTAAGCGCAGCAGAGTAACCAGCGCACATACCTGTTAGCTCAGGTGAGTTTAAAAGGCTGCTGTTGATAACAAGGGCATTTGCTAAATAGATGGTGTGTGTGCAACAATATACTGAAAGGTCAATTATATTGTGCAGCTTATCTCACCACCTGTAGGTTTTTAGGTGAAAGCTCCAAAATGCTTGCCTAATATGTCTGTTTATCCAAAAGGAAGTAAAAAGGGAGAGCTAGAAAGATAGCATTGCATCACATTACATGGCAATGCAATGCACAGTTGCTGAAGTTGAACCAAAATGAGCTTGTAATCTGGCTTCTGCAACTTTGAACATGAAAAATCCAATGAGGAGAAGAAAAGCAAAGCCAAAGAGTCCATCCCCAAATCCGACAAACAAGCAAAATGAACAAAAAACATTGAATTCAATTCTTTCTGATTTTAGAAACTGCATTAAAGAAGGGGTGCACCGGTCCTGGAGATACTGCAATACCAGGTCAATGCGTGGAGTGGACAGAGCAAGCTCTTTTTCCATCTCCCTGTTCTAAAAATCCATTTAATATATGGTCCCCAGATAGGGGACGTATCAGATATTAAACTGATAAGAACAGATACTACACTTGATCTTAGCCAAAAGGCCGAGAAGCGATAACCAGAATTGGTTTCAAACTACGGAGCCACCCAAGGATCCTGAAAAGTCCATTTGTGGAGATGAGCTCCTGGACTCCCGTTAAGAAGACATGTTGTCAACCTCTAGATCCCTTACATGCCTGCACTTTTCGGCTTGCTGCTGCTGCAATCCACGCGTTTTAGATCTGCATAACTCCACCTCTTTAAACACAGCACCTTCACCCCCTGCTGTTCCCACCCGCCTCAACACCGTTGGAAGGGAGGAGAACCAATTAAGGCGGGGGGTGGGGTGGAACGAGCAGCTGTCTACCCTTAGCAGGAGGGCTCCTGATTACATACCTCTCCTGCTGCTGCTGCTGCTGGCTGTCCAGCAGCAGACTGAAGGTGGCTGCTGCTGTGCACAGGTATATAAAGGCTCAGAGCCTATTATGACACGCGCAGCCAGCGTTCCATTGCCACATTCCATCTACTGCAGGCAGGATACCTGGCTGGCTGAATGTCGCTGAGAAGCTCACAGAGACCGCCATAAGCAACAGTTTAACAGAATGCCACAGACTAATCAACCAAACTTTTTGGGTTGGGTTCTCTTTTATAGTCTGCAGGCATTAAATGAAAGAAGTCAGTGTTCCAGCAGAAGGAGACAACGTTTCAGAAAAGGCATTGTAGCAAACCAAAAAAGAAATTTTAAGCGCAGCAGAGTAACCAGCGCACATACCTGTTAGCTCAGGTGAGTTTAAAAGGCTGCTGTTGATAACAAGGGCATTTGCTAAATAGATGGTGTGTGTGCAACAATATACTGAAAGGTCAATTATATTGTGCAGCTTATCTCACCACCTGTAGTTATTTAGGTGAAAGCTCCAAAATGCTTGCCTAATATGTCTGTTTATCCAAAAGGAAGTAAAAAGGGAGAGCTAGGAAGATAGCATTGCATCACATTACATGGCAATGCAATGCACAGTTGCTGAAGTTGAACCAAAATGAGCTTGTAATCTGGCTTCTGCAACTTTGAACATGAAAAATCCAATGAGGAGAAGAAAAGCAAAGCCAAAGAGTCCATCCCCAAATCCGACAAACAAGCAAAATGAACAAAAAACATTGAATTCAATTCTTTCTGATTTTAGAAACTGCATTAAAGAAGGGGTGCACCGGTCCTGGAGATACTGCAATACCAGGTCAATGCGTGGAGTGGACAGAGCAAGCTCTTTTTCCATCTCCCTGTTCTAAAAATCCATTTAATATATGGTCCCCAGATAGGGGACGTATCAGATATTAAACTGATAAGAACAGATACTACACTTGATCTTAGCCAAAAGGCCGAGAAGCGATAACCAGAATTGGTTTCAAACTACGGAGCCACCCAAGGATCCTGAAAAGTCCATTTGTGGAGATGAGCTCCTGGACTCCCGTTAAGAAGACATGTTGTCAACCTCTAGATCCCTTACATGCCTGCACTTTTCGGCTTGCTGCTGCTGCAATCCACGCGTTTTAGATCTGCATAACTCCACCTCTTTAAACACAGCACCTTCACCCCCTGCTGTTCCCACCCGCCTCAACACCGTTGGAAGGGAGGAGAACCAATTAAGGCGGGGGGTGGGGTGGAACGAGCAGCTGTCTACCCTTAGCAGGAGGGCTCCAGATTACATACCTCTCCTGCTGCTGCTGCTGCTGGCTGTCCAGCAGCAGACTGAAGGTGGCTGCTGCTGTGCACAGGTATATAAAGGCTCAGAGCCTATTATGACACGCGCAGCCAGCGTTCCATTGCCACATTCCATCTACTGCAGGCAGGATACCTGGCTGGCTGAATGTCGCTGAGAAGCTCACAGAGACCGCCATAAGCAACAGTTTAACAGAATGCCACAGACTAATCAACCAAACTTTTTGGGTTGGGTTCTCTTTTATAGTCTGCAGGCATTAAATGAAAGAAGTCAGTGTTCCAGCAGAAGGAGACAACGTTTCAGAAAAGGCATTGTAGCAAACCAAAAAAGAAATTTTAAGCGCAGCAGAGTAACCAGCGCACATACCTGTTAGCTCAGGTGAGTTTAAAAGGCTGCTGTTGATAACAAGGGCATTTGCTAAATAGATGGTGTGTGTGCAACAATATACTGAAAGGTCAATTATATTGTGCAGCTTATCTCACCACCTGTAGTTATTTAGGTGAAAGCTCCAAAATGCTTGCCTAATATGTCTGTTTATCCAAAAGGAAGTAAAAAGGGAGAGCTGGAAAGATAGCATTGCATCACATTACATGGCAATGCAATGCACAGTTGCTGAAGTTGAACCAAAATGAGCTTGTAATCTGGCTTCTGCAACTTTGAACATGAAAAATCCAATGAGGAGAAGAAAAGCAAAGCCAAAGAGTCCATCCCCAAATCCGACAAACAAGCAAAATGAACAAAAAACATTGAATTCAATTCTTTCTGATTTTAGAAACTGCATTAAAGAAGGGGTGCACCGGTCCTGGAGATACTGCAATACCAGGTCAATGCGTGGAGTGGACAGAGCAAGCTCTTTTTCCATCTCCCTGTTCTAAAAATCCATTTAATATATGGTCCCCAGATAGGGGACGTATCAGATATTAAACTGATAAGAACAGATACTACACTTGATCTTAGCCAAAAGGCCGAGAAGCGATAACCAGAATTGGTTTCAAACTACGGAGCCACCCAAGGATCCTGAAAAGTCCATTTGTGGAGATGAGCTCCTGGACTCCCGTTAAGAAGACATGTTGTCAACCTCTAGATCCCTTACATGCCTGCACTTTTCGGCTTGCTGCTGCTGCAATCCACGCGTTTTAGATCTGCATAACTCCACCTCTTTAAACACAGCACCTTCACCCCCTGCTGTTCCCACCCGCCTCAACACCGTTGGAAGGGAGGAGAACCAATTAAGGCGGGGGGTGGGGTGGAACGAGCAGCTGTCTACCCTTAGCAGGAGGGCTCCTGATTACATACCTCTCCTGCTGCTGCTGCTGCTGGCTGTCCAGCAGCAGACTGAAGGTGGCTGCTGCTGTGCACAGGTATATAAAGGCTCAGAGCCTATTATGACACGCGCAGCCAGCGTTCCATTGCCACATTCCATCTACTGCAGGCAGGATACCTGGCTGGCTGAATGTCGCTGAGAAGCTCACAGAGACCGCCATAAGCAACAGTTTAACAGAATGCCACAGACTAATCAACCAAACTTTTTGGGTTGGGTTCTCTTTTATAGTCTGCAGGCATTAAATGAAAGAAGTCAGTGTTCCAGCAGAAGGAGACAACGTTTCAGAAAAGGCATTGTAGCAAACCAAAAAAGAAATTTTAAGCGCAGCAGAGTAACCAGCGCACATACCTGTTAGCTCAGGTGAGTTTAAAAGGCTGCTGTTGATAACAAGGGCATTTGCTAAATAGATGGTGTGTGTGCAACAATATACTGAAAGGTCAATTATATTGTGCAGCTTATCTCACCACCTGTAGTTATTTAGGTGAAAGCTCCAAAATGCTTGCCTAATATGTCTGTTTATCCAAAAGGAAGTAAAAAGGGAGAGCTAGAAAGATAGCATTGCATCACATTACATGGCAATGCAATGCACAGTTGCTGAAGTTGAACCAAAATGAGCTTGTAATCTGGCTTCTGCAACTTTGAACATGAAAAATCCAATGAGGAGAAGAAAAGCAAAGCCAAAGAGTATATCCCCAAATCCGACAAACAACAAAATGAACAAAAAACATTGAATTCAATTCTTTCTGATTTTAGAAACTGCATTAAAGAAGGGGTGCACCGGTCCTGGAGATACTGCAATACCAGGTCAATGCGTGGAGTGGACAGAGCAAGCTCTTTTTCCATCTCCCTGTTCTAAAAATCCATTTAATATATGGTCCCCAGATAGGGGACGTATCAGATATTAAACTGATAAGAACAGATACTACACTTGATCTTAGCCAAAAGGCCGAGAAGCGATAACCAGAATTGGTTTCAAACTACGGAGCCACCCAAGGATCCTGAAAAGTCCATTTGTGGAGATGAGCTCCTGGACTCCCGTTAAGAAGACATGTTGTCAACCTCTAGATCCCTTACATGCCTGCACTTTTCGGCTTGCTGCTGCTGCAATCCACGCGTTTTAGATCTGCATAACTCCACCTCTTTAAACACAGCACCTTCACCCCCTGCTGTTCCCACCCGCCTCAACACCGTTGGAAGGGAGGAGAACCAATTAAGGCGGGGGGTGGGGTGGAACGAGCAGCTGTCTACCCTTAGCAGGAGGGCTCCTGATTACATACCTCTCCTGCTGCTGCTGCTGCTGCTGGCTGTCCAGCAGCAGACTGAAGGTGGCTGCTGCTGTGCACAGGTATATAAAGGCTCAGAGCCTATTATGACACGCGCAGCCAGCGTTCCATTGCCACATTCCATCTACTGCAGGCAGGATACCTGGCTGGCTGAATGTCGCTGAGAAGCTCACAGAGACCGCCATAAGCAACAGTTTAACAGAATGCCACAGACTAATCAACCAAACTTTTTGGGTTGGGTTCTCTTTTATAGTCTGCAGGCATTAAATGAAAGAAGTCAGTGTTCCAACAGAAGGAGACAACGTTTCAGAAAAGGCATTGTAGCAAACCAAAAAAGAAATTTTAAGCGCAGCAGAGTAACCAGCGCACATACCTGTTAGCTCAGGTGAGTTTAAAAGGCTGCTGTTGATAACAAGGGCATTTGCTAAATAGATGGTGTGTGTGCAACAATATACTGAAAGGTCAATTATATTGTGCAGCTTATCTCCCCACCTGTAGTTATTTAGGTGAAAGCTCCAAAATGCTTGCCTAATATGTCTGTTTATCCAAAAGGAAGTAAAAAGGGAGAGCTAGAAAGATAGCATTGCATCACATTACATGGCAATGCAATGCACAGTTGCTGAAGTTGAACCAAAATGAGCTTGTAATCTGGCTTCTGCAACTTTGAACATGAAAAATCCAATGAGGAGAAGAAAAGCAAAGCCAAAGAGTCCATCCCCAAATCCGACAAACAAGCAAAATGAACAAAAAACATTGAATTCAATTCATTCTGATTTTAGAAACTGCATTAAAGAAGGGGTGCACCGGTCCTGGAGATACTGCAATACCAGGTCAATGCGTGGAGTGGACAGAGCAAGCTCTTTTTCCATCTCCCTGTTCTAAAAATCCATTTAATATATGGTCCCCAGATAGGGGACGTATCAGATATTAAACTGATAAGAACAGATACTACACTTGATCTTAGCCAAAAGGCCGAGAAGCGATAACCAGAATTGGTTTCAAACTACGGAGCCACCCAAGGATCCTGAAAAGTCCATTTGTGGAGATGAGCTCCTGGACTCCCGTTAAGAAGACATGTTGTCAACCTCTAGATCCCTTACATGCCTGCACTTTTCGGCTTGCTGCTGCTGCAATCCACGCGTTTTAGATCTGCATAACTCCACCTCTTTAAACACAGCACCTTCACCCCCTGCTGTTCCCACCCGCCTCAACACCGTTGGAAGGGAGGAGAACCAATTAAGGCGGGGGGTGGGGTGGAACGAGCAGCTGTCTACCCTTAGCAGGAGGGCTCCTGATTACATACCTCTCCTGCTGCTGCTGCTGCTGGCTGTCCAGCAGCAGACTGAAGGTGGCTGCTGCTGTGCACAGGTATATAAAGGCTCAGAGCCTATTATGACACGCGCAGCCAGCGTTCCATTGCCACATTCCATCTACTGCAGGCAGGATACCTGGCTGGCTGAATGTCGCTGAGAAGCTCACAGAGACCGCCATAAGCAACAGTTTAACAGAATGCCACAGACTAATCAACCAAACTTTTTGGGTTGGGTTCTCTTTTATAGTCTGCAGGCATTAAATGAAAGAAGTCAGTGTTCCAGCAGAAGGAGACAACGTTTCAGAAAAGGCATTGTAGCAAACCAAAAAAGAAATTTTAAGCGCAGCAGAGTAACCAGCGCACATACCTGTTAGCTCAGGTGAGTTTAAAAGGCTGCTGTTGATGACAAGGGCATTTGCTAAATAGATGGTGTGTGTGCAACAATATACTGAAAGGTCAATTATATTGTGCAGCTTATCTCACCACCTGTAGTTATTTAGGTGAAAGCTCCAAAATGCTTGCCTAATATGTCTGTTTATCCAAAAGGAAGTAAAAAGGGAGAGCTAGAAAGATAGCATTGCATCACATTACATGGCAATGCAATGCACAGTTGCTGAAGTTGAACCAAAATGAGCTTGTAATCTGGCTTCTGCAACTTTGAACATGAAAAATCCAATGAGGAGAAGAAAAGCAAAGCCAAAGAGTCCATCCCCAAATCCGACAAACAAGCAAAATGAACAAAAAACATTGAATTCAATTCATTCTGATTTTAGAAACTGCATTAAAGAAGGGGTGCACCGGTCCTGGAGATACTGCAATACCAGGTCAATGCGTGGAGTGGACAGAGCAAGCTCTTTTTCCATCTCCCTGTTCTAAAAATCCATTTAATATATGGTCCCCAGATAGGGGACGTATCAGATATTAAACTGATAAGAACAGATACTACACTTGATCTTAGCCAAAAGGCCGAGAAGCGATAACCAGAATTGGTTTCAAACTACGGAGCTACCCAAGGATCCTGAAAAGTCCATTTGTGGAGATGAGCTCCTGGACTCCCGTTAAGAAGACATGTTGTCAACCTCTAGATCCCTTACATGCCTGCACTTTTCGGCTTGCTGCTGCTGCAATCCACGCGTTTTAGATCTGCATAACTCCACCTCTTTAAACACAGCACCTTCACCCCCTGCTGTTCCCACCCGCCTCAACACCGTTGGAAGGGAGGAGAACCAATTAAGGCGGGGGGTGGGGTGGAACGAGCAGCTGTCTACCCTTAGCAGGAGGGCTCCTGATTACATACCTCTCCTGCTGCTGCTGCTGCTGGCTGTCCAGCAGCAGACTGAAGGTGGCTGCTGCTGTGCACAGGTATATAAAGGCTCAGAGCCTATTATGACACGCGCAGCCAGCGTTCCATTGCCACATTCCATCTACTGCAGGCAGGATACCTGGCTGGCTGAATGTCGCTGAGAAGCTCACAGAGACCGCCATAAGCAACAGTTTAACAGAATGCCACAGACTAATCAACCAAACTTTTTGGGTTGGGTTCTCTTTTATAGTCTGCAGGCATTAAATGAAAGAAGTCAGTGTTCCAGCAGAAGGAGACAATGTTTCAGAAAAGGCATTGTAGCAAACCAAAAAAGAAATTTTAAGCGCAGCAGAGTAACCAGCGCACATACCTGTTAGCTCAGGTGAGTTTAAAAGGCTGCTGTTGATAACAAGGGCATTTGCTAAATAGATGGTGTGTGTGCAACAATATACTGAAAGGTCAATTATATTGTGCAGCTTATCTCACCACCTGTAGTTATTTAGGTGAAAGCTCCAAAATGCTTGCCTAATATGTCTGTTTATCCAAAAGGAAGTAAAAAGGGAGAGCTAGAAAGATAGCATTGCATCACATTACATGGCAATGCAATGCACAGTTGCTGAAGTTGAACCAAAATGAGCTTGTAATCTGGCTTCTGCAACTTTGAACATGAAAAATCCAATGAGGAGAAGAAAAGCAAAGCCAAAGAGTCCATCCCCAAATCCGACAAACAAGCAAAATGAACAAAAAACATTGAATTCAATTCTTTCTGATTTTAGAAACTGCATTAAAGAAGGGGTGCACCGGTCCTGGAGATACTGCAATACCAGGTCAATGCGTGGAGTGGACAGAGCAAGCTCTTTTTCCATCTCCCTGTTCTAAAAATCCATTTAATATATGGTCCCCAGATAGGGGACGTATCAGATATTAAACTGATAAGAACAGATACTACACTTGATCTTAGCCAAAAGGCCGAGAAGCGATAACCAGAATTGGTTTCAAACTACGGAGCCACCCAAGGATCCTGAAAAGTCCATTTGTGGAGATGAGCTCCTGGACTCCCGTTAAGAAGACATGTTGTCAACCTCTAGATCCCTTACATGCCTGCACTTTTCGGCTTGCTGCTGCTGCAATCCACGCGTTTTAGATCTGCATAACTCCACCTCTTTAAACACAGCACCTTCACCCCCTGCTGTTCCCACCCGCCTCAACACCGTTGGAAGGGAGGAGAACCAATTAAGGCGGGGGGTGGGGTGGAACGAGCAGCTGTCTACCCTTAGCAGGAGGGCTCCTGATTACATACCTCTCCTGCTGCTGCTTCTGCTGGCTGTCCAGCAGCAGACTGAAGGTGGCTGCTGCTGTGCACAGGTATATAAAGGCTCAGAGCCTATTATGACACGCGCAGCCAGCGTTCCATTGCCACATTCCATCTACTGCAGGCAGGATACCTGGCTGGCTGAATGTCGCTGAGAAGCTCACAGAGACCGCCATAAGCAACAGTTTAACAGAATACCACAGACTAATCAACCAAACTTTTTGGGTTGGGTTCTCTTTTATAGTCTGCAGGCATTAAATGAAAGAAGTCAGTGTTCCAGCAGAAGGAGACAACGTTTCAGAAAAGGCATTGTAGCAAACCAAAAAAGAAATTTTAAGCGCAGCAGAGTAACCAGCGCACATACCTGTTAGCTCAGGTGAGTTTAAAAGGCTGCTGTTGATAACAAGGGCATTTGCTAAATAGATGGTGTGTGTGCAACAATATACTGAAAGGTCAATTATATTGTGCAGCTTATCTCACCACCTGTAGTTATTTAGGTAAAAGCTCCAAAATGCTTGCCTAATATGTCTGTTTATCCAAAAGGAAGTAAAAAGGGAGAGCTAGAAAGATAGCATTGCATCACATTACATGGCAATGCAATGCACAGTTGCTGAAGTTGAACCAAAATGAGCTTGTAATCTGGCTTCTGCAACTTTGAACATGAAAAATCCAATGAGGAGAAGAAAAGCAAAGCCAAAGAGTCCATCCCCAAATCCGACAAACAAGCAAAATGAACAAAAAACATTGAATTCAATTCTTTCTGATTTTAGAAACTGCATTAAAGAAGGGGTGCACCGGTCCTGGAGATACTGCAATACCAGGTCAATGCGTGGAGTGGACAGAGCAAGCTCTTTTTCCATCTCCCTGTTCTAAAAATCCATTTAATATATGGTCCCCAGATAGGGGACGTATCAGATATTAAACTGATAAGAACAGATACTACACTTGATCTTAGCCAAAAGGCCGAGAAGCGATAACCAGAATTGGTTTCAAACTACGGAGCCACCCAAGGATCCTGAAAAGTCCATTTGTGGAGATGAGCTCCTGGACTCCCGTTAAGAAGAAATGTTGTCAACCTCTAGATCCCTTACATGCCTGCACTTTTCGGCTTGCTGCTGCTGCAATCCACGCGTTTTAGATCTGCATAACTCCACCTCTTTAAACACAGCACCTTCACCCCCTGCTGTTCCCACCCGCCTCAACACCGTTGGAAGGGAGGAGAACCAATTAAGGCGGGGGGTGGGGTGGAACGAGCAGCTGTCTACCCTTAGCAGGAGAGCTCCTGATTACATACCTCTCCTGCTGCTGCTGCTGCTGGCTGTCCAGCAGCAGACTGAAGGTGGCTGCTGCTGTGCACAGGTATATAAAGGCTCAGAGCCTATTATGACACGCGCAGCCAGCGTTCCATTGCCACATTCCATCTACTGCAGGCAGGATACCTGGCTGGCTGAATGTCGCTGAGAAGCTCACAGAGACCGCCATAAGCAACAGTTTAACAGAATGCCACAGACTAATCAACCAAACTTTTTGGGTTGGGTTCTCTTTTATAGTCTGCAGGCATTAAATGAAAGAAGTCAGTGTTCCAGCAGAAGGAGACAACGTTTCAGAAAAGGCATTGTAGCAAACCAAAAAAGAAATTTTAAGCGCAGCAGAGTAACCAGCGCACATACCTGTTAGCTCAGGTGAGTTTAAAAGGCTGCTGTTGATAACAAGGGCATTTGCTAAATAGATGGTGTGTGTGCAACAATATACTGAAAGGTCAATTATATTGTGCAGCTTATCTCACCACCTGTAGTTATTTAGGTGAAAGCTCCAAAATGCTTGCCTAATATGTCTGTTTATCCAAAAGGAAGTAAAAAGGGAGAGCTAGAAAGATAGCATTGCATCACATTACATGGCAATGCAATGCACAGTTGCTGAAGTTGAACCAAAATGAGCTTGTAATCTGGCTTCTGCAACTTTGAACATGAAAAATCCAATGAGGAGAAGAAAAGCAAAGCCAAAGAGTCCATCCCCAAATCCGACAAACAAGCAAAATGAACAAAAAACATTGAATTCAATTCTTTCTGATTTTAGAAACTGCATTAAAGAAGGGGTGCACCGGTCCTGGAGATACTGCAATACCAGGTCAATGCGTGGAGTGGACAGAGCAAGCTCTTTTTCCATCTCCCTGTTCTAAAAATCCATTTAATATATGGTCCCCAGATAGGGGACGTATCAGATATTAAACTGATAAGAACAGATACTACACTTGATCTTAGCCAAAAGGCCGAGAAGCGATAACCAGAATTGGTTTCAAACTACGGAGCCACCCAAGGATCCTGAAAAGTCCATTTGTGGAGATGAGCTCCTGGACTCCTGTTAAGAAGACATGTTGTCAACCTCTAGATCCCTTACATGCCTGCACTTTTCGGCTTGCTGCTGCTGCAATCCACGCGTTTTAGATCTGCATAACTCCACCTCTTTAAACACAGCACCTTCACCCCCTGCTGTTCCCACCCGCCTCAACACCGTTGGAAGGGAGGAGAACCAATTAAGGCGGGGGGTGGGGTGGAACGAGCAGCTGTCTACCCTTAGCAGGAGGGCTCCTGATTACATACCTCTCCTGCTGCTGCTGCTGCTGGCTGTCCAGCAGCAGACTGAAGGTGGCTGCTGCTGTGCACAGGTATATAAAGGCTCAGAGCCTATTATGACACGCGCAGCCAGCGTTCCATTGCCACATTCCATCTACTGCAGGCAGGATACCTGGCTGGCTGAATGTCGCTGAGAAGCTCACAGAGACCGCCATAAGCAACAGTTTAACAGAATGCCACAGACTAATCAACCAAACTTTTTGGGTTGGGTTCTCTTTTATAGTCTGCAGGCATTAAATGAAAGAAGTCAGTGTTCCAGCAGAAGGAGACTGCGTTTCAGAAAAGGCATTGTAGCAAATCAAAAAAGAAATTTTAAGCGCAGCAGAGTAACCAGCGCACATACCTGTTAGCTCAGGTGAGTTTAAAAGGCTGCTGTTGATAACAAGGGCATTTGCTAAATAGATGGTGTGTGTGCAACAATATACTGAAAGGTCAATTATATTGTGCAGCTTATCTCACCACCTGTAGTTATTTAGGTGAAAGCTCCAAAATGCTTGCCTAATATGTCTGTTTATCCAAAAGGAAGTAAAAAGGGAGATCTAGAAAGATAGCATTGCATCACATTACATGGCAATGCAATGCACAGTTGCTGAAGTTGAACCAAAATGAGCTTGTAATCTGGCTTCTGCAACTTTGAACATGAAAAATCCAATGAGGAGAAGAAAAGCAAAGCCAAAGAGTCCATCCCCAAATCCGACAAACAAGCAAAATGAACAAAAAACATTGAATTCAATTCTTTCTGATTTTAGAAACTGCATTACAGAAGGGGTGCACCGGTCCTGGAGATACTGCAATACCAGGTCAATGCGTGGAGTGGACAGAGCAAGCTCTTTTTCCATCTCCCTGTTCTAAAAATCCATTTAATATATGGTCCCCAGATAGGGGACGTATCAGATATTAAACTGATAAGAACAGATAAGGTTTCAACGCAATTTTATTGATTCAAAAGTATATTTACAAAGGTTTTAAAAAAGAACATTTATAACATTACAATAAAATGATAAAACATGATAATAATCAATTCAAGTTTTTTGTATAAAACACAATTTACCATCATAAAACCATTGTAACAATTAAGAAAATCATAATTACAGATGTACTTGGGTTTATTTAATTACCACTAATTGTGTTCCATAATTGTACACACCACATAGAAGCCGCTTCTTTTGCTCCATACAGTTTTTTATCTCTGAGATAGTAAATATACATTTCACTTAAAGCAATTTTTATACAGTCTGTTGAATCAATATGATCATGTGTGAAGAGTAAAATATTTCTAACTTTCCACATGGCATTTTTAAAGCAATTAATAATAATCCAGGCAACTCGGAATTGTTTAATATTTGGACACTTAAAAAGACCATAAAAGACATAAAAGTGATTAAAATCTTTCAGGCCACATGCCCATTTTAAAAGTGGGCCTACCTTTCTCCAAACCTCCTGTGCAAAATGACAATTCCAAAAGAGATGCAATACAGACTCACTTTCCCCGCATATATCTCTTGGACATTTGGCTCTCGCCACCAGCCCCCGCCTATGTTGAAACTCACGGGTAGGGAGGCACTGGTGGACGATAGCCCAGGCAAGGTCCTTGTGTACATTTGCAAGATATTTCCCATACACATTTCGCCACACCGTTTTGGACCTTGCCTGTGAAAAATTGGAGACAGGAATTGTGTCCTCAGAGTGTCTGCAAGCAATAGATACCTTCCTTTGGTCCCCCAATATATCAGGCTCCAATTCCTGGAGACCTAAAAGTCTGACCGTTTTCTCAAGTATCACATACTGTTTAGGTGGGCACAGGAGCACAGGAGAACTTAAAGGTAGGCTAAACCACCTTTTAAAAATCATTCCTGCTGCATATTTTAAAAAATAACTAAAAATGCCATCAGATTTAAAAACCTTAAAACAAAAGCAGAAATACTTTATATGGAAAAAGGTAAAAAAATTGGGTACATCTTTACCTCCATTAGATTTACATTTGTACATCAGATCTCTTTTTAACTTTTCCATTTTTGAACCCCATAAAAACATAAAAACAATTCTTGTTACTTTCTTGATTTGTAAATTGGAAGGGGGAAACACCATTGCAATATACAACATAATGGGAATTAAAACGGCTTTAATAATTAAAATTTTACCTTCCATACTAAGGTTCCTTAAATTCCACAATGAGATCTTTATTTCTATTTTATCCATTGCAGAGTCCCAGTTAGGGTCCCCCTCATTGGCTTGGTTAAAAATAATTCCTAAAATTTTTATGTGATTTTTCTGTATCACTATCCCAGGGGTCAAAGAGGAGTCCCATCCCCCCACATTAAAACAGTCACATTTATCTATATTTAATTTAAAACCTGAGGCTTCACAGAAAAATTGTGTGTTTCTCAATACCCTCCTCAGAGATGTGGAATCTGGACATAGTATGGTAACATCATCCATGTAACTTAGGGCTTTAAGTTGCATACCCCTACTTCCGGGAATAGGTACCCCTTTAATTACTTTATCTTTTCTCAGTATGGTTAATAGTGGTTCCATAACACAGATAAAGAGCAGTGGTGAGAGAGGGCACCCTTGTTTCACCCCTGATAATAGAGGAACCCCCTTCGTTAAAAACCCATTTACAGAAATTTGACTAAAACAAGAATGATATAAAAGCATAATGCGGGTTAAAATTTTCTCTGGAAATGCCATTTTTTTAAGAACCATAAAAAGAAATTCATGCGATACCCTGTCAAAAGCTTTTTCAAAGTCTAAGGATAAAATAGCAAGGTTTTGACTTCTCTCTTTTGAATACCATATGGTATCCCTAATTATGTTGAGGGACTCAGCTATGGTTCTTCCGGGAACACCACATACCTGGTTAGGGTGAATTAATTTGGCTATAAAGGGTTTTAAACGGACTGCAATAAGTTTAGCTAAAATTTTATAATCAAGGTTTAAAAGCGTAATAGGCCGCCAGTTTTTAAGTTGGCTCCTATCCCCTTTTTTATATATTAAAGATACCAGACCTCTCCTCCAAGATGGGGGTAATTTATTAGTATTAAAAGCTTCTTTAAACAATAAAAACATATCGTTCTTTAAAATTCCCCAAAAAGTCAGATAAAACTCAATCGGTAGACCGTCTTCCCCAGGGGCTTTCCCACTGGAGAAACTTTTAAAAATCTGTAAAAGTTCCTCACTGGTGAGATCCCTAGATAAAACACCCTGGTCTAAAATATCTAACTTAAAATCAAGGGAATTAATAGCATACTCTAAAAAGGATGGATCTATAACTTTAGTGTTAAAAAGAAGTTGATAAAAATTAAAAGCTTTTCCTAACATACCCTTAATATCATTTTCACCTTCAAGATTTAGGATTGCGTCCCTCCTCCCCATTACCTTTTTGAAGAAGAATCGGGAGCATTTCTCTCCTTCCTCCAGGTGCTGTACATGGGAGTTAAAAATTATTTGTTTTCCTTTTTCATTAAGAGCATTTTTTATTTCAGACTTAAGATTTGCAATATCATCATCCACATCAATACCAACTTCTTTTAGTTTAAAGAGTACTTGTAATCTCATATTAAAAACATAAAACCACTGCTTTTTCTTTTTTGCTTTCATTTTCCCTGCCTTAATAAAAAATAATTTAATCTTAGGTTTAATGCTCTCCCACCAATCCAGCATCGAGGCGCGGGGGTCTCTCTTTGATTGCCAGCACTGGTAGGCCTGCACAAACCTCTTTTGAATATCAATATCCTCTAGGAGAGTTGTATTTAATCTCCATGGGCCTCTTGAGGTATTTTGTTCCCCTGCTAACTCTAAAAACACAGATAAAACTTTATGATCAGAGAATAAATTAGATAAAAGAAAACATTTACAAGGTTTAAAGGCAGTAGAAGCAAATATGAAATCAATTCTAGAAGAAACTCTTCCATTGGACCATGTAACACCTGGATCCGCCGGCAAGAGTTCCTTCCAGCAGTCCTGTAATCTAAAATCATCAATTAAACTTTTCAACAAATAGGAGGTACGGTCTTTACGATTCACATCCCCACCCTGCCGGGATTCCCCATCACGTAAACAATTAAAATCTCCTCCCACTAGCAGGGGGGTTGACCCAACACAAAATAATGGCAATATTTCAAGTAAATCCGCCCTTTCCTGCTTCCCAGGAGGAGCGTACACATTTAATAAACGTAAAGAAAGTCCATTAAAAACAAGATGTATTAAAATAGCTCTGCCAGGTATAATTTCAGTCACAGATTGAATGATGGTAGAATGTCCACGGCAAAGTAGTCCAACTCCGGCAGCACGACAGTCATTAGCACCGGACCACACAGAAGCGCCCAGTTTCCAGTCTTCTTTTAAGTCCTTATAATTTAAATTACTCTGTATACCACATTCTTGTAGAAAGCAGAAATCAAAGTCCAATGTCTCTAAATAAGAAAATAAAGCAGCCCTACGTGTAGGGCTCTTTAGGGACCTCACATTTAGTGAGGAGATTTTAAGAGGAACAGACATTAAGAAGAATCAGGATCTGAAGATGGGAAGAAGTCAATACACGGCACCTCCTCCTCCGCATCTCCAGGGGTCAGGATTTGTTTAATATTACCGGGATCTGAAGCAGGCAAAAAAGCATCATCCACTTTTGGCTCCTCATCTGGACCTCGACATCCGTGTTTTCTTTGGATATCAGGTTGCTTTACGTCCTCCCGTTGCCTTTTCAGAGGCTGGGAGCTGTCCATCTTTTCCAAGTCCTGTGCATCTGCAGTCCTCATGGCGTTCTGGTCTATGGAACGGGTGTCATCCCTCTGGGTCGTCTTGTCCTCTGGTCTGGTCACGGAACTACTGCGACTTCTGGTTCGAGGACCAGGGCTCGACTGGGTCTTAGCCGGGTCCTTTTTACTTCGCGCCCTAGAGGTCTCTCTTTCCGACACACTGGTTGATCGATTAAGGAGCGTACCCTTTTTGCCCTTACCCAAGATCACCGATGATGGTGTGGCGAATCTGGGTGCTTGCTTAATCGGGGTACTAGAGGTCTCCTCAGTTCCACATAATGCCGGTGGTGCATTCATGCTGGATGAGGACCCTTCCTCTTGACTCTGAGATACGGCAACATCTAGAGCCAGAACATCGATCAATTCCACAGAGAGAGAACCCTCGGTTAATCTTATGGAACCCCTACGACCGTCCTTCTGTGGAACTACCAGCGGGCCCTCTGGCGGAGCCGTTGAAGGATTTGGTCCGGACCCGTCAGCGTGCGCCAACCCAGGTCCAGGGGCAGGTGTAGTAATACTCCCTCCGAAGTATTCTTGGATAGTCAGTTGACCTGACTTAAACATGTCATATGTTTTTGACTTTTTGCTCGGACAATTCCTGAAGGCGTGACCTGCCTTCCCACATAGGTTACATACGATCTCAGAGTCACACGTAGCGGAGGTGTGCCCACTCTTACCGCACTTGTTGCAAAAGACTACATGAGCCCTTGTACAATTTTCTCGTGTATGCCCATATTCATGACAATTCCGGCATTGAAGGGGCATTCCTGGGTAGCGTAGGAATCCCCTGACATTACCAATGGCAAAATTAGCAGGCGGGTGGTGAAGACCACCAATGCCGCTCTGATCTGGATGGAACTTCACCAGGTATTTCCTCTTCCCATTCCAGAAGCGCTGGGAGTTGAGGATATCATGTGAGAAGCGCACTGACTTGCAGTAACGCTTCAAAAAGGTTTCGATATCGCCCTCAGAGACGAATGGGCTGTACATGAAGATCACCAAGGGTACTTCTTCTTCACCGTACAGGAAGTCAAAGCTCAGCCCGTTCAGTCTCTCATCGTCCTTGTCCGCAACCATCAGTGCTGCATGGATATTATCACAGCATGATTTAGCCATAAAGGAAATGGTATATCGCCCACGGAATTCCTGATCGTAAAGACACAGGATCTTATCTCGCTCCAGGTGGAAGAACCCAAAAAGAATCTCATGCACGATGTACTGCAGATTCTTCTCATGGCGCTGGCATTCATCCACCATGATTCTAATGGACTGTCGCAGTGGAGTCTCCCCCACCGCAAATCCAAAAGAAAAAGGCATTTTCGGCCCTCAGGGACTAAGCCCTCCCCCAACAGTAACAAGGGAATGAATCCCACAAAAGCAGGAACAAACCCAAGACCGAGGGAGGGGTACCCCAAGAACTTACACAGCCCACTAAGCGATAAAGCTCAGCAAAGGAAAACGCCCTTATTTCCTCGGGTCGCCCCGAAGACAAGACGCGATCGCTCCCCGTTGTCCGGGGACTAAGCCGACCTGCCAATAGCTGCAAGGGGGTGAAGCTCCCTCAGTTAAGAGAGAGCGATACCCCAAGGCCAACAAGTCGGGTACCCCAAGCACCTCCTAGCCGAGACCAAGGCAGCAACCGTTAGATCACTGCACCTGATCCTAGCCAAAAGGCCGAGAAGCGATAACCAGAATTGGTTTCAAACTACGGAGCCACCCAAGGATCCTGAAAAGTCCATTTGTGGAGATGAGCTCCTGGACTCCCGTTAAGAAGACATGTTGTCAACCTCTAGATCCCTTACATGCCTGCACTTTTCGGCTTGCTGCTGCTGCAATCCACGCGTTTTAGATCTGCATAACTCCACCTCTTTAAACACAGCACCTTCACCCCCTGCTGTTCCCACCCGCCTCAACACCGTTGGAAGGGAGGAGAACCAATTAAGGCGGGGGGTGGGGTGGAACGAGCAGCTGTCTACCCTTAGCAGGAGGGCTCCTGATTACATACCTCTCCTGCTGCTGCTGCTGCTGGCTGTCCAGCAGCAGACTGAAGGTGGCTGCTGCTGTGCACAGGTATATAAAGGCTCAGAGCCTATTATGACACGCGCAGCCAGCGTTCCATTGCCACATTCCATCTACTGCAGGCAGGATACCTGGCTGGCTGAATGTCGCTGAGAAGCTCACAGAGACCGCCATAAGCAACAGTTTAACAGAATGCCACAGACTAATCAACCAAACTTTTTGGGTTGGGTTCTCTTTTATAGTCTGCAGGCATTAAATGAAAGAAGTCAGTGTTCCAGCAGAAGGAGACAACGTTTCAGAAAAGGCATTGTAGCAAACCAAAAAAGAAATTTTAAGCGCAGCAGAGTAACCAGCGCACATACCTGTTAGCTCAGGTGAGTTTAAAAGGCTGCTGTTGATAACAAGGGCATTTGCTAAATAGATGGTGTGTGTGCAACAATATACTGAAAGGTCAATTATATTGTGCAGCTTATCTCACCACCTGTAGTTATTTAGGTGAAAGCTCCAAAATGCTTGCCTAATATGTCTGTTTATCCAAAAGGAAGTAAAAAGGGAGAGCTAGAAAGATAGCATTGCATCACATTACATGGCAATGCAATGCACAGTTGCTGAAGTTGAACCAAAATGAGCTTGTAATCTGGCTTCTGCAACTTTGAACATGAAAAATCCAATGAGGAGAAGAAAAGCAAAGCCAAAGAGTCCATCCCCAAATCCGACAAACAAGCAAAATGAACAAAAAACATTGAATTCAATTCTTTCTGATTTTAGAAACTGCATTAAAGAAGGGGTGCACCGGTCCTGGAGATACTGCAATACCAGGTCAATGCGTGGAGTGGACAGAGCAAGCTCTTTTTCCATCTCCCTGTTCTAAAAATCCATTTAATATATGGTCCCCAGATAGGGGACGTATCAGATATTAAACTGATAAGAACAGATACTACACTTGATCTTAGCCAAAAGGCCGAGAAGCGATAACCAGAATTGGTTTCAAACTACGGAGCCACCCAAGGATCCTGAAAAGTCCATTTGTGGAGATGAGCTCCTGGACTCCCGTTAAGAAGACATGTTGTCAACCTCTAGATCCCTTACATGCCTGCACTTTTCGGCTTGCTGCTGCTGCAATCCACGCGTTTTAGATCTGCATAACTCCACCTCTTTAAACACAGCACCTTCACCCCCTGCTGTTCCCACCCGCCTCAACACCGTTGGAAGGGAGGAGAACCAATTAAGGCGGGGGGTGGGGTGGAACGAGCAGCTGTCTACCCTTAGCAGGAGGGCTCCTGATTACATACCTCTCCTGCTGCTGCTGCTGCTGGCTGTCCAGCAGCAGACTGAAGGTGGCTGCTGCTGTGCACAGGTATATAAAGGCTCAGAGCCTATTATGACACGCGCAGCCAGCGTTCCATTGCCACATTCCATCTACTGCAGGCAGGATACCTGGCTGGCTGAATGTCGCTGAGAAGCTCACAGAGACCGCCATAAGCAACAGTTTAACAGAATGCCACAGACTAATCAACCAAACTTTTTGGGTTGGGTTCTCTTTTATAGTCTGCAGGCATTAAATGAAAGAAGTCAGTGTTCCAGCAGAAGGAGACAACGTTTCAGAAAAGGCATTGTAGCAAACCAAAAAAAGAAATTTTAAGCGCAGCAGAGTAACCAGCGCACATACCTGTTAGCTCAGGTGAGTTTAAAAGGCTGCTGTTGATAACAAGGGCATTTGCTAAATAGATGGTGTGTGTGCAACAATATACTGAAAGGTCAATTATATTGTGCAGCTTATCTCACCACCTGTAGTTATTTAGGTGAAAGCTCCAAAATGCTTGCCTAATATGTCTGTTTATCCAAAAGGAAGTAAAAAGGGAGAGCTAGAAAGATAGCATTGCATCACATTACATGGCAATGCAATGCACAGTTGCTGAAGTTGAACCAAAATGAGCTTGTAATCTGGCTTCTGCAACTTTGAACATGAAAAATCCAATGAGGAGAAGAAAAGCAAAGCCAAAGAGTCCATCCCCAAATCCGACAAACAAGCAAAATGAACAAAAAACATTGAATTCAATTCTTTCTGATTTTAGAAACTGCATTAAAGAAGGGGTGCACCGGTCCTGGAGATACTGCAATACCAGGTCAATGCGTGGAGTGGACAGAGCAAGCTCTTTTTCCATCTCCCTGTTCTAAAAATCCATTTAATATATGGTCCCCAGATAGGGGACGTATCAGATATTAAACTGATAAGAACAGATACTACACTTGATCTTAGCCAAAAGGCCGAGAAGCGATAACCAGAATTGGTTTCAAACTACGGAGCCACCCAAGGATCCTGAAAAGTCCATTTGTGGAGATGAGCTCCTGGACTCCCGTTAAGAAGACATGTTGTCAACCTCTAGATCCCTTACATGCCTGCACTTTTCGGCTTGCTGCTGCTGCAATCCACGCGTTTTAGATCTGCATAACTCCACCTCTTTAAACACAGCACCTTCACCCCCTGCTGTTCCCACCCGCCTCAACACCGTTGGAAGGGAGGAGAACCAATTAAGGCGGGGGGTGGGGTGGAACGAGCAGCTGTCTACCCTTAGCAGGAGGGCTCCTGATTACATACCTCTCCTGCTGCTGCTGCTGCTGGCTGTCCAGCAGCAGACTGAAGGTGGCTGCTGCTGTGCACAGGTATATAAAGGCTCAGAGCCTATTATGACACGCGCAGCCAGCGTTCCATTGCCACATTCCATCTACTGCAGGCAGGATACCTGGCTGGCTGAATGTCGCTGAGAAGCTCACAGAGACCGCCATAAGCAACAGTTTAACAGAATGCCACAGACTAATCAACCAAACTTTTTGGGTTGGGTTCTCTTTTATAGTCTGCAGGCATTAAATGAAAGAAGTCAGTGTTCCAGCAGAAGGAGACAACGTTTCAGAAAAGGCATTGTAGCAAACCAAAAAAGAAATTTTAAGCGCAGCAGAGTAACCAGCGCACATACCTGTTAGCTCAGGTGAGTTTAAAAGGCTGCTGTTGATAACAAGGGCATTTGCTAAATAGATGGTGTGTGTGCAACAATATACTGAAAGGTCAATTATATTGTGCAGCTTATCTCACCACCTGTAGTTATTTAGGTGAAAGCTCCAAAATGCTTGCCTAATATGTCTGTTTATCCAAAAGGAAGTAAAAAGGGAGAGCTAGAAAGATAGCATTGCATCACATTACATGGCAATGCAATGCACAGTTGCTGAAGTTGAACCAAAATGAGCTTGTAATCTGGCTTCTGCAACTTTGAACATGAAAAATCCAATGAGGAGAAGAAAAGCAAAGCCAAAGAGTCCATCCCAAAATCCGACAAACAAGCAAAATGAACAAAAAACATTGAATTCAATTCTTTCTGATTTTAGAAACTGCATTAAAGAAGGGGTGCACCGGTCCTGGAGATACTGCAATACCAGGTCAATGCGTGGAGTGGACAGAGCAAGCTCTTTTTCCATCTCCCTGTTCTAAAAATCCATTTAATATATGGTCCCCAGATAGGGGACGTATCAGATATTAAACTGATAAGAACAGATACTACACTTGATCTTAGCCAAAAGGCCGAGAAGCGATAACCAGAATTGGTTTCAAACTACGGAGCCACCCAAGGATCCTGAAAAGTCCATTTGTGGAGATGAGCTCCTGGACTCCCGTTAAGAAGACATGTTGTCAACCTCTAGATCCCTTACATGCCTGCACTTTTCGGCTTGCTGCTGCTGCAATCCACGCGTTTTAGATCTGCATAACTCCACCTCTTTAAACACAGCACCTTCACCCCCTGCTGTTCCCACCCGCCTCAACACCGTTGGAAGGGAGGAGAACCAATTAAGGCAGGGGGTGGGGTGGAACGAGCAGCTGTCTACCCTTAGCAGGAGGGCTCCTGATTACATACCTCTCCTGCTGCTGCTGCTGCTGGCTGTCCAGCAGCAGACTGAAGGTGGCTGCTGCTGTGCACAGGTATATAAAGGCTCAGAGCCTATTATGACACGCGCAGCCAGCGTTCCATTGCCACATTCCATCTACTGCAGGCAGGATACCTGGCTGGCTGAATGTCGCTGAGAAGCTCACAGAGACCGCCATAAGCAACAGTTTAACAGAATGCCACAGACTAATCAACCAAACTTTTTGGGTTGGGTTCTCTTTTATAGTCTGCAGGCATTAAATGAAAGAAGTCAGTGTTCCAGCAGAAGGAGACAACGTTTCAGAAAAGGCATTGTAGCAAACCAAAAAAGAAATTTTAAGCGCAGCAGAGTAACCAGCGCACATACCTGTTAGCTCAGGTGAGTTTAAAAGGCTGCTGTTGATAACAAGGGCATTTGCTAAATAGATGGTGTGTGTGCAACAATATACTGAAAGGTCAATTATATTGAGCAGCTTATCTCACCACCTGTAGTTATTTAGGTGAAAGCTCCAAAATGCTTGCCTAATATGTCTGTTTATCCAAAAGGAAGTAAAAAGGGAGAGCTAGAAAGATAGCATTGCATCACATTACATGGCAATGCAATGCACAGTTGCTGAAGTTGAACCAAAATGAGCTTGTAATCTGGATTCTGCAACTTTGAACATGAAAAATCCAATGAGGAGAAGAAAAGCAAAGCCAAAGAGTCCATCCCCAAATCCGACAAACAAGCAAAATGAACAAAAAACATTGAATTCAATTCTTTCTGATTTTAGAAACTGCATTAAAGAAGGGGTGCACCGGTCCTGGAGATACTGCAATACCAGGTCAATGCGTGGAGTGGACAGAGCAAGCTCTTTTTCCATCTCCCTGTTCTAAAAATCCATTTAATATATGGTCCCCAGATAGGGGACGTATCAGATATTAAACTGATAAGAACAGATACTACACTTGATCTTAGCCAAAAGGCCGAGAAGCGATAACCAGAATTGGTTTCAAACTACGGAGCCACCCAAGGATCCTGAAAAGTCCATTTGTGGAGATGAGCTCCTGGACTCCCGTTAAGAAGACATGTTGTCAACCTCTAGATCCCTTACATGCCTGCACTTTTCGGCTTGCTGCTGCTGCAATCCACGCGTTTTAGATCTGCATAACTCCACCTCTTTAAACACAGCACCTTCACCCCCTGCTGTTCCCACCCGCCTCAACACCGTTGGAAGGGAGGAGAACCAATTAAGGCGGGGGGTGGGGTGGAACGAGCAGCTGTCTACCCTTAGCAGGAGGGCTCCTGATTACATACCTCTCCTGCTGCTGCTGCTGCTGGCTGTCCAGCAGCAGACTGAAGGTGGCTGCTGCTGTGCACAGGTATATAAAGGCTCAGAGCCTATTATGACACGCGCAGCCAGCGTTCCATTGCCACATTCCATCTACTGCAGGCAGGATACCTGGCTGGCTGAATGTCGCTGAGAAGCTCACAGAGACCGCCATAAGCAACAGTTTAACAGAATGCCACAGACTAATCAACCAAACTTTTTGGGTTGGGTTCTCTTTTATAGTCTGCAGGCATTAAATGAAAGAAGTCAGTGTTCCAGCAGAAGGAGACAACGTTTCAGAAAAGGCATTGTAGCAAACCAAAAAAGAAATTTTAAGCGCAGCAGAGTAACCAGCGCACATACCTGTTAGCTCAGGTGAGTTTAAAAGGCTGCTGTTGATAACAAGGGCATTTGCTAAATAGATGGTGTGTGTGCAACAATATACTGAAAGGTCAATTATATTGTGCAGCTTATCTCACCACCTGTAGTTATTTAGGTGAAAGCTCCAAAATGCTTGCCTAATATGTCTGTTTATCCAAAAGGAAGTAAAAAGGGAGAGCTAGAAAGATAGCATTGCATCACATTACATGGCAATGCAATGCACAGTTGCTGAAGTTGAACCAAAATGAGCTTGTAATCTGGCTTCTGCAACTTTGAACATGAAAAATCCAATGAGGAGAAGAAAAGCAAAGCCAAAGAGTCCATCCCCAAATCCGACAAACAAGCAAAATGAACAAAAAACATTGAATTCAATTCTTTCTGATTTTAGAAACTGCATTAAAGAAGGGGTGCACCGGTCCTGGAGATACTGCAATACCAGGTCAATGCGTGGAGTGGACAGAGCAAGCTCTTTTTCCATCTCCCTGTTCTAAAAATCCATTTAATATATGGTCCCCAGATAGGGGACGTATCAGATATTAAACTGATAAGAACAGATACTACACTTGATCTTAGCCAAAAGGCCGAGAAGCGATAACCAGAATTGGTTTCAAACTACGGAGCCACCCAAGGATCCTGAAAAGTCCATTTGTGGAGATGAGCTCCTGGACTCCCGTTAAGAAGACATGTTGTCAACCTCTAGATCCCTTACATGCCTGCACTTTTCGGCTTGCTGCTGCTGCAATCCACGCGTTTTAGATCTGCATAACTCCACCTCTTTAAACACAGCACCTTCACCCCCTGCTGTTCCCACCCGCCTCAACACCGTTGGAAGGGAGGAGAACCAATTAAGGCGGGGGGTGGGGTGGAACGAGCAGCTGTCTACCCTTAGCAGGAGGGCTCCTGATTACATACCTCTCCTGCTGCTGCTGCTGCTGGCTGTCCAGCAGCAGACTGAAGGTGGCTGCTGCTGTGCACAGGTATATAAAGGCTCAGAGCCTATTATGACACGCGCAGCCAGCGTTCCATTGCCACATTCCATCTACTGCAGGCAGGATACCTGGCTGGCTGAATGTCGCTGAGAAGCTCACAGAGACCGCCATAAGCAACAGTTTAACAGAATGCCACAGACTAATCAACCAAACTTTTTGGGTTGGGTTCTCTTTTATAGTCTGCAGGCATTAAATGAAAGAAGTCAGTGTTCCAGCAGAAGGAGACAACGTTTCAGAAAAGGCATTGTAGCAAACCAAAAAAGAAATTTTAAGCGCAGCAGAGTAACCAGCGCACATACCTGTTAGCTCAGGTGAGTTTAAAAGGCTGCTGTTGATAACAAGGGCATTTGCTAAATAGATGGTGTGTGTGCAACAATATACTGAAAGGTCAATTATATTGTGCAGCTTATCTCACCACCTGTAGTTATTTAGGTGAAAGCTCCAAAATGCTTGCCTAATATGTCTGTTTATCCAAAAGGAAGTAAAAAGGGAGAGCTAGAAAGATAGCATTGCATCACATTACATGGCAATGCAATGCACAGTTGCTGAAGTTGAACCAAAATGAGCTTGTACTCTGGCTTCTGCAACTTTGAACATGAAAAATCCAATGAGGAGAAGAAAAGCAAAGCCAAAGAGTCCATCCCAAAATCCGACAAACAAGCAAAATGAACAAAAAACATTGAATTCAATTCTTTCTGATTTTAGAAACTGCATTAAAGAAGGGGTGCACCGGTCCTGGAGATACTGCAATACCAGGTCAATGCGTGGAGTGGACAGAGCAAGCTCTTTTTCCATCTCCCTGTTCTAAAAATCCATTTAATATATGGTCCCCAGATAGGGGACGTATCAGATATTAAACTGATAAGAACAGATCAGGTTTCAACATATTTTATTATGTGCGTAAAAGATGGTTTACAATCAAAAACAGCAACACAAATACATTATTAAAACACAGAATTCCACCCATAAAAACCCCATATACGATTAGCATCCCTCCTCCCAATACATTTGACATCCCTCAAGTAATAAATATACATCTGACTAAAAGCAATTTTAAGACAATCCTTCACAGAAATAGCATCACGTTTAAAAAGTAAAATATTGCGTGCCTTCCAAAGGGCGTCTTTAAAACAGTTAATCATACACCAACATATACAATACTGTTGAGGGGTCGGACATTTAAAAAGGCCATATAAAACATATTCATGGTTAAAATCTCTTAAACCGCAAGTCCATTTTAAAAGAATCCCAACTTTGTGCCAAAGTTCCTGTGCAAACGGGCAATTCCACATAAGGTGCAAGGTGGTTTCGTCATTAACACATGAGTCTCTGGGGCATTTGGCTCTGGCCACCAGGCCTCTCCTGTGTTGAAACTCTCTGGTGGGGAGGCACTGGTGGACCACCATCCATGCGATGTCCTTATGTCCATTTGCTAAAAATTTTCCGAAGACATTCTTCCAAACTTGCTTCGACCTCTCTTCTGAGAAATTTACTATGGGGGTCACATCTTCATTCCTCCTCAGAAAAGATAAAAGCTTCTTGCGGTCTTTAAAAATGTCCATTTTAAAATCACCAAGGCTATAAAATCGAACAGTCTTTTCTAAGATTGCTTGGTGTTTGGGGGGGCATAGTAAAACAGGGGAATTCAACGACAACTTAAACCATCTTTTAAAAATCATCCCACAAGTATATTTTAAAAAATAACTTAGCGCACTATTACCATTAAAATGTTTGAAACAAAAGCAGAAATAATTTAAATACAAATAAATATGTAAGTCGGGGACATCCCTTCCGCCGTTCATTTTATTCTTCCTCATTATTTCTCGCCTTAATTTTTCCATTTTGGAGTTCCATAAAAACATAAAGATCATCCTAGTCATTTTTTTAATTAAAACATCAGAGGGGGGGTACACCATAGCTATATACAGTATGAGGGGTAACAACACTGATTTTATAATTAAAATTTTCCCCTCCATTGTTAGGGACCTCAAACCCCAAAATGATATTTTCTTTGACATTTTTTCTATGACATTCTCCCAGCTTTGAGTTCCCACATTCTCCTCGTTAAAAACAACTCCAAGAATTTTTACATTGTCTCGTTTTATAGTGAGCTGCGGGAGTTGGGCGGTGTCCCAGGATCCCAAAGTCAGACATTCAGATTTATTTAAATTAAGTTTAAACCCGGATGCCTGGGAAAAAAATTCAATGCGCAACACCGCCCTCCGGAGGGAAGCAGGGTCCACGCACACAACCGTCACGTCATCCATGTAGCCAAAGACTCTCACATCACTGCCACCTCCGCCAGGAACAGGAACCCCTCTAATCACTTTGTCTTTCCTTATTGCGCTCAGCAGGGGCTCCATGGCACAGATGAACAGGATGGGCGACAAGGGGCATCCCTGCTTCACTCCGGACTCAAGGGGAACTCCATCTGTTAAAAAGCCATTAAGAGAAATTTGACTAAAACAATTTTTATATAAAATCTTAATACAATTTAAAAGCATATTAGGGATACCCATTCTTTTTAAAACTCTAAAAAGAAATCTATGAGAGACTCTATCGAAAGCTTTTTCAAAATCTAGGGCTAAAAGAGCTACATTTTGACCCCGGTCTCTGGAATACCAAATTACATCCCTTAATACGTTTAAAACCTCTGAAATACTTCTGCCTGGTACACTACAAACCTGCTCAGGCTGGATTAGTTTGGCAATGACATTCCTGAGCCGGTTTGCAACCACCTTAGCAAGTACCTTGTAATCGACGTTTAGGAGAGTTATGGGTCTCCAATTCGCTAGAGCACTGCGATCACCTTTTTTATATATCAAAGACACCACTCCTCTCCTCCACGAAAATGGCAACTGTTCACAAATAAAAACTTCTTTAAAAAGCATAAAAAGGTCCTCTTTTAAAATGTCCCAAAAAGTAAGATAAAAATCTACAGGTAGTCCGTCACACCCAGGTGCTTTGCCCTTAGAGAAACTTTTAAAAACATAAAATAATTCCTCTAAAACAATATCGCGTTCTAAAAACTCCTGGTCTGTAAAATTTAACTTAAAATCGAGATCATTAAGAGCATCAGATAAAAAGGACCCATCTATACACTTTTTACTAAAAAGATGCTTATAAAAGTTAAAAGTAGCATTCAACATTCCCTGCATAGATGTTTCACCCTCTAGATTTGTGATCACTTCTCTTTTATCCATGACTTTTTTGAAGAAGAAGCGAGAGCACTTCTCCCCCTCCTCCAAGTGCTGCACTCTAGAGTTAAAAATAATCTCTTTCCCCTTTGTGTCTATGCAGTTCTGAATTTCAGTTTTTAGGCTAGCAATATCATCTCCCACCTCCACCCCTAGCTCTTTGAATTTAAAAAGTGTTTGTAGTTTGGTGTTAAGATCACTAAAACATCTTTTTTTCTCTCTAGCTTTACGTCTCCCTGCTTTTATAAAAAACATTCTGACTTTTTTTTTCAAATTTTCCCACCAGGTTACCATAGGGGCATCAGAAGGTTTTTGTCGCCGCCAGGCTTGATAGGCTTTACCAAAGTCTTGTCGAATCAGAGGGTCCTCCAGCAGGTAAGTACTTAGACGCCAGAGGCCCCTGTTGACCCTCTGTTCATCCCGGTATTCTAGGTGCACCTCCAAGCCCTTATGGTCAGAAAATATATTTGATGTTAAAACACATTTTACAGGGTTAAAATCATCTGATAGGAAAATAAAATCGATCCTGGAGGACACCCCTCTTCCGGACCACGTATAACCAGGGTCCGTCGGCAGGAGTGACCTCCACGCATCGCATAATTTAAAATCAGTTATAAAATCTTTCAATAGATGACATGACTTATCCAATTTGCGTAAAGGGTCACCCCCCGCTCGTTGTTCACTAGCACAAAGACAATTAAAATCACCCCCTACGATCAGGGGAGATGACCCAGTACAGTACAATGGCAATATCCCAAATAAATTAATTCTCTCTTGCTTATCAGGGGAAGCATAAACATTCATTACACGTAGGGTAAAACCATTAAATTTAAAATGCACTAAAACCACTCTGCCTGGTACTATTTCTGTGACAGTATTTATAGCAATATTTCTCCCACGACAGAGGAAGCCCACCCCCGCTGACTTGTTGTCATTGGAGCCAGACCAGATGGAGGGCCCCAGTCTCCAATCTGTCTTGATGTCATTATAATTTAGTGCATGTTGTATCCCGCATTCCTGTAATAAACATATGTCAAAGTCAGTGGTTTCTAAGTACTTAAATAGAGCAGCCCTACGAACTGGGCTCTTTAATGACCTCACATTCAGTGAGACAAGTCTTAATGTGGGCATTCATAGGTCAGGGTGGTGGATCTTCCATGAGGACACCTGACTCAAAGCCCTGTATGCCAAATTGCTCCAGGACATCCGGGCTAGAGGACCCAAATGACTCGATATTCTGTGAGCCGGCGGTTGCCCCCTCGTAGGTCACGGTTCCCAGCCACATTCCAGGAGACGCTGGGGCTTCGACATTCCGTCTCTTTTTCGGGGCAGACTCCACTAGGTCACTGGTGCAGTCCTCCTCTTCCTCCACCTCCTCCAGGGGGAGAGACTGGTCCATCAGGATAAGATCACCAACACAGATTCCCTGATGTTCGTCACCTAGAAGCAAAGCCCCCTCATCTGGCTGGCTAATCGCCCTGGAAGATCCTGAGGCCATCGCTGCGTGGTCCCCTGTAGCCAACCGCACAGGGGCACCACCCTCCAGCCCAACAGGATCGGTATCGGGAACCATCGACACGGAGGATACCCTCCCAGAAGGAGGACCCCTCCGCTCCGGTCCATGCGAGGTCCGCCCATCGTTAAGGGACTTCGATGCAGAGGCCGCCCCAGTGGGGCCTCCGGCTCCCTGCTCCATCCCAGCCTTCTCGCCCTTCGAACCGCCCTCCGACGCCGGCCCGCCAGTGAAGACCGGCGGGCGCATCGGCTCAGCTGCAGAAGATGCAGCTTCTGCGTAAGTCCTGGTCCTGGTCCTGTTGGGGCATCCTCGGAACATGTGCCCCGCCTCACCACAAAGATTGCATTTCCTCCCAGCGGGACAGTCCTTCATTAAATGTCCGTAACAGCTGCAATTATTGCAGCGGTCTACTTTCCTGCCCGTGCAGGACGTTTGGGTATGACCCATTTGTCCACAGTTCCTGCAACATACCGGCATTCCAGGGTAAAATAAGTAGCCTCTGCTCTTACCGATCACAAATGTTGAGGGAGGGTGTAGCATTCCTCCCACTCCGCTTGGGTCCCTCTTTAGACGGGCCATGTACCTCCTCTTGCCGCACCAGAAGCCTACCGCGTTCTTCACAGTGCCCAGGTATCTCAGATCATCACAATAACGGATAAGGTAGGTCGAGATGTCTGCAGCCTCCACAAAGGGGTTCGGGAAATGCACCACGATAGGGATCTCGTCATAGGCATACAAGAGACAAAAGGTTAGTCCATCCAATTCATCTAAGTAGTTTTTCTCATTTACCTTTTGTACGAGTTGGTGACAGCATCCCTGTCTCTTGAAGGTGATGGTGTAAGTCCCCTTGTACTCATTGTCCTGGAAGCAGAATATGTCTTCCCGCCGAAACTCCAGAACTCCAAGCAGAATCCTATGGCAGATGTAGTCCAAGTTCTTCTCCGTCCTCGATCCTGCTCCAACTTCAATCCTCACGGTGTTCCGCATCCGGGCATCACCCGATGAATATGTGAGCGTTGCCGGCATCCTTCACTCAGGAACGTACCGACTCTTCTCTCTGAAAGGCGCAAGCCTTCATGGGATCCCTTCCCGTTGCTCCCGGACTAATCCTTCCTCCCAATAGCAGCAGGGGGGTTAAGTCCCTCCGAAGAGGAACGATCCCCCCAGGCCGAGAGAAAGGGTACCAAGAGCACCTCACAGGCAAGACCACACAGGTAAACCTGATAGATCGTGCCAAAAGGCCGAGAAGCGATAACCAGAATTGGTTTCAAACTACGGAGCCACCCAAGGATCCTGAAAAGTCCATTTGTGGAGATGAGCTCCTGGACTCCCGTTAAGAAGACATGTTGTCAACCTCTAGATCCCTTACATGCCTGCACTTTTCGGCTTGCTGCTGCTGCAATCCACGCGTTTTAGATCTGCATAACTCCACCTCTTTAAACACAGCACCTTCACCCCCTGCTGTTCCCACCCGCCTCAACACCGTTGGAAGGGAGGAGAACCAATTAAGGCAGGGGGTGGGGTGGAACGAGCAGCTGTCTACCCTTAGCAGGAGGGCTCCTGATTACATACCTCTCCTGCTGCTGCTGCTGCTGGCTGTCCAGCAGCAGACTGAAGGTGGCTGCTGCTGTGCACAGGTATATAAAGGCTCAGAGCCTATTATGACACGCGCAGCCAGCGTTCCATTGCCACATTCCATCTACTGCAGGCAGGATACCTGGCTGGCTGAATGTCGCTGAGAAGCTCACAGAGACCGCCATAAGCAACAGTTTAACAGAATGCCACAGACTAATCAACCAAACTTTTTGGGTTGGGTTCTCTTTTATAGTCTGCAGGCATTAAATGAAAGAAGTCAGTGTTCCAGCAGAAGGAGACAACGTTTCAGAAAAGGCATTGTAGCAAACCAAAAAAGAAATTTTAAGCTCAGCAGAGTAACCAGCGCACATACCTGTTAGCTCAGGTGAGTTTAAAAGGCTGCTGTTGATAACAAGGGCATTTGCTAAATAGATGGTGTGTGTGCAACAATATACTGAAAGGTCAATTATATTGTGCAGCTTATCTCACCACCTGTAGTTATTTAGGTGAAAGCTCCAAAATGCTTGCCTAATATGTCTGTTTATCCAAAAGGAAGTAAAAAGGGAGAGCTAGAAAGATAGCATTGCATCACATTACATGGCAATGCAATGCACAGTTGCTGAAGTTGAACCAAAATGAGCTTGTAATCTGGCTTCTGCAACTTTGAACATGAAAAATCCAATGAGGAGAAGAAAAGCAAAGCCAAAGAGTCCATCCCCAAATCCGACAAACAAGCAAAATGAACAAAAAACATTGAATTCAATTCTTTCTGATTTTAGAAACTGCATTATAGAAGGGGTGCACCGGTCCTGGAGATACTGCAATACCAGGTCAATGCGTGGAGTGGACAGAGCAAGCTCTTTTTCCATCTCCCTGTTCTAAAAATCCATTTAATATATGGTCCCCAGATAGGGGACGTATCAGATATTAAACTGATAAGAACAGATACTACACTTGATCTTAGCCAAAAGGCCGAGAAGCGATAACCAGAATTGGTTTCAAACTACGGAGCCACCCAAGGATCCTGAAAAGTCCATTTGTGGAGATGAGCTCCTGGACTCCCGTTAAGAAGACATGTTGTCAACCTCTAGATCCCTTACATGCCTGCACTTTTCGGCTTGCTGCTGCTGCAATCCACGCGTTTTAGATCTGCATAACTCCACCTCTTTAAACACAGCACCTTCACCCCCTGCTGTTCCCACCCGCCTCAACACCGTTGGAAGGGAGGAGAACCAATTAAGGCGGGGGGTGGGGTGGAACGAGCAGCTGTCTACCCTTAGCAGGAGGGCTCCTGATTACATACCTCTCCTGCTGCTGCTGCTGCTGGCTGTCCAGCAGCAGACTGAAGGTGGCTGCTGCTGTGCACAGGTATATAAAGGCTCAGAGCCTATTATGACACGCGCAGCCAGCGTTCCATTGCCACATTCCATCTACTGCAGGCAGGATACCTGGCTGGCTGAATGTCGCTGAGAAGCTCACAGAGACCGCCATAAGCAACAGTTTAACAGAATGCCACAGACTAATCAACCAAACTTTTTGGGTTGGGTTCTCTTTTATAGTCTGCAGGCATTAAATGAAAGAAGTCAGTGTTCCAGCAGAAGGAGACAACGTTTCAGAAAAGGCATTGTAGCAAACCAAAAAAGAAATTTTAAGCGCAGCAGAGTAACCAGCGCACATACCTGTTAGCTCAGGTGAGTTTAAAAGGCTGCTGTTGATAACAAGGGCATTTGCTAAATAGATGGTGTGTGTGCAACAATATACTGAAAGGTCAATTATATTGTGCAGCTTATCTCACCACCTGTAGTTATTTAGGTGAAAGCTCCAAAATGCTTGCGTAATATGTCTGTTTATCCAAAAGGAAGTAAAAAGGGAGAGCTAGAAAGATAGCATTGCATCACATTACATGGCAATGCAATGCACAGTTGCTGAAGTTGAACCAAAATGAGCTTGTAATCTGGCTTCTGCAACTTTGAACATGAAAAATCCAATGAGGAGAAGAAAAGCAAAGCCAAAGAGTCCATCCCCAAATCCGACAAACAAGCAAAATGAACAAAAAACATTGAATTCAATTCTTTCTGATTTTAGAAACTGCATTAAAGAAGGGGTGCACCGGTCCTGGAGATACTGCAATACCAGGTCAATGCGTGGAGTGGACAGAGCAAGCTCTTTTTCCATCTCCCTGTTCTAAAAATCCATTTAATATATGGTCCCCAGATAGGGGACGTATCAGATATTAAACTGATAAGAACAGATACTACACTTGATCTTAGCCAAAAGGCCGAGAAGCGATAACCAGAATTGGTTTCAAACTACGGAGCCACCCAAGGATCCTGAAAAGTCCATTTGTGGAGATGAGCTCCTGGACTCCCGTTAAGAAGACATGTTGTCAACCTCTAGATCCCTTACATGCCTGCACTTTTCGGCTTGCTGCTGCTGCAATCCACGCGTTTTAGATCTGCATAACTCCACCTCTTTAAACACAGCACCTTCACCCCCTGCTGTTCCCACCCGCCTCAACACCGTTGGAAGGGAGGAGAACCAATTAAGGCGGGGGGTGGGGTGGAACGAGCAGCTGTCTACCCTTAGCAGGAGGGCTCCTGATTACATACCTCTCCTGCTGCTGCTGCTGCTGGCTGTCCAGCAGCAGACTGAAGGTGGCTGCTGCTGTGCACAGGTATATAAAGGCTCAGAGCCTATTATGACACGCGCAGCCAGCGTTCCATTGCCACATTCCATCTACTGCAGGCAGGATACCTGGCTGGCTGAATGTCGCTGAGAAGCTCACAGAGACCGCCATAAGCAACAGTTTAACAGAATGCCACAGACTAATCAACCAAACTTTTTGGGTTGGGTTCTCTTTTATAGTCTGCAGGCATTAAATGAAAGAAGTCAGTGTTCCAGCAGAAGGAGACAACGTTTCAGAAAAGGCATTGTAGCAAACCAAAAAAGAAATTTTAAGCGCAGCAGAGTAACCAGCGCACATACCTGTTAGCTCAGGTGAGTTTAAAAGGCTGCTGTTGATAACAAGGGCATTTGCTAAATAGATGGTGTGTGTGCAACAATATACTGAAAGGTCAATTATATTGTGCAGCTTATCTCACCACCTGTAGTTATTTAGGTGAAAGCTCCAAAATGCTTGCCTAATATGTCTGTTTATCCAAAAGGAAGTAAAAAGGGAGAGCTAGAAAGATAGCATTGCATCACATTACATGGCAATGCAATGCACAGTTGCTGAAGTTGAACCAAAATGAGCTTGTAATCTGGCTTCTGCAACTTTGAACATGAAAAATCCAATGAGGAGAAGAAAAGCAAAGCCAAAGAGTCCATCCCCAAATCCGACAAACAAGCAAAATGAACAAAAAACATTGAATTCAATTCTTTCTGATTTTAGAAACTGCATTAAAGAAGGGGTGCACCGGTCCTGGAGATACTGCAATACCAGGTCAATGCGTGGAGTGGACAGAGCAAGCTCTTTTTCCATCTCCCTGTTCTAAAAATCCATTTAATATATGGTCCCCAGATAGGGGACGTATCAGATATTAAACTGATAAGAACAGATACTACACTTGATCTTAGCCAAAAGGCCGAGAAGCGATAACCAGAATTGGTTTCAAACTACGGAGCCACCCAAGGATCCTGAAAAGTCCATTTGTGGAGATGAGCTCCTGGACTCCCGTTAAGAAGACATGTTGTCAACCTCTAGATCCCTTACATGCCTGCACTTTTCGGCTTGCTGCTGCTGCAATCCACGCGTTTTAGATCTGCATAACTCCACCTCTTTAAACACAGCACCTTCACCCCCTGCTGTTCCCACCCGCCTCAACACCGTTGGAAGGGAGGAGAACCAATTAAGGCGGGGGGTGGGGTGGAACGAGCAGCTGTCTACCCTTAGCAGGAGGGCTCCTGATTACATACCTCTCCTGCTGCTGCTGCTGCTGGCTGTCCAGCAGCAGACTGAAGGTGGCTGCTGCTGTGCACAGGTATATAAAGGCTCAGAGCCTATTATGACACGCGCAGCCAGCGTTCCATTGCCACATTCCATCTACTGCAGGCAGGATACCTGGCTGGCTGAATGTCGCTGAGAAGCTCACAGAGACCGCCATAAGCAACAGTTTAACAGAATGCCACAGACTAATCAACCAAACTTTTTGGGTTGGGTTCTCTTTTATAGTCTGCAGGCATTAAATGAAAGAAGTCAGTGTTCCAGCAGAAGGAGACAACGTTTCAGAAAAGGCATTGTAGCAAACCAAAAAAGAAATTTTAAGCGCAGCAGAGTAACCAGCGCACATACCTGTTAGCTCAGGTGAGTTTAAAAGGCTGCTGTTGATAACAAGGGCATTTGCTAAATAGATGGTGTGTGTGCAACAATATACTGAAAGGTCAATTATATTGTGCAGCTTATCTCACCACCTGTAGGTTTTTAGGTGAAAGCTCCAAAATGCTTGCCTAATATGTCTGTTTATCCAAAAGGAAGTAAAAAGGGAGAGCTAGAAAGATAGCATTGCATCACATTACATGGCAATGCAATGCACAGTTGCTGAAGTTGAACCAAAATGAGCTTGTAATCTGGCTTCTGCAACTTTGAACATGAAAAATCCAATGAGGAGAAGAAAAGCAAAGCCAAAGAGTCCATCCCCAAATCCGACAAACAAGCAAAATGAACAAAAAACATTGAATTCAATTCTTTCTGATTTTAGAAACTGCATTAAAGAAGGGGTGCACCGGTCCTGGAGATACTGCAATACCAGGTCAATGCGTGGAGTGGACAGAGCAAGCTCTTTTTCCATCTCCCTGTTCTAAAAATCCATTTAATATATGGTCCCCAGATAGGGGACGTATCAGATATTAAACTGATAAGAACAGATACTACACTTGATCTTAGCCAAAAGGCCGAGAAGCGATAACCAGAATTGGTTTCAAACTACGGAGCCACCCAAGGATCCTGAAAAGTCCATTTGTGGAGATGAGCTCCTGGACTCCCGTTAAGAAGACATGTTGTCAACCTCTAGATCCCTTACATGCCTGCACTTTTCGGCTTGCTGCTGCTGCAATCCACGCGTTTTAGATCTGCATAACTCCACCTCTTTAAACACAGCACCTTCACCCCCTGCTGTTCCCACCCGCCTCAACACCGTTGGAAGGGAGGAGAACCAATTAAGGCGGGGGGTGGGGTGGAACGAGCAGCTGTCTACCCTTAGCAGGAGGGCTCCTGATTACATACCTCTCCTGCTGCTGCTGCTGCTGGCTGTCCAGCAGCATACTGAAGGTGGCTGCTGCTGTGCACAGGTATATAAAGGCTCAGAGCCTATTATGACACGCGCAGCCAGCGTTCCATTGCCACATTCCATCTACTGCAGGCAGGGTACCTGGCTGGCTGAATGTCGCTGAGAAGCTCACAGAGACCGCCATAAGCAACAGTTTAACAGAATGCCACAGACTAATCAACCAAACTTTTTGGGTTGGGTTCTCTTTTATAGTCTGCAGGCATTAAATGAAAGAAGTCAGTGTTCCAGCAGAAGGAGACAACATTTCAGAAAAGGCATTGTAGCAAACCAAAAAAGAAATTTTAAGCGCAGCAGAGTAACCAGCGCACATACCTGTTAGCTCAGGTGAGTTTAAAAGGCTGCTGTTGATAACAAGGGCATTTGCTAAATAGATGGTGTGTGTGCAACAATATACTGAAAGGTCAATTATATTGTGCAGCTTATCTCACCACCTGTAGTTATTTAGGTGAAAGCTCCAAAATGCTTGCCTAATATGTCTGTTTATCCAAAAGGAAGTAAAAAGGGAGAGCTAGAAAGATAGCATTGCATCACATTACATGGCAATGCAATGCACAGTTGCTGAAGTTGAACCAAAATGAGCTTGTAATCTGGCTTCTGCAACTTTGAACATGAAAAATCCAATGAGGAGAAGAAAAGCAAAGCCAAAGAGTCCATCCCCAAATCCGACAAACAAGCAAAATGAACAAAAAACATTGAATTCAATTCTTTCTGATTTTAGAAACTGCATTAAAGAAGGGGTGCACCGGTCCTGGAGATACTGCAATACCAGGTCAATGCGTGGAGTGGACAGAGCAAGCTCTTTTTCCATCTCCCTGTTCTAAAAATCCATTTAATATATGGTCCCCAGATAGGGGACGTATCAGATATTAAACTGATAAGAACAGATTTTTTTTTTTGATTGAATATATCTTTTATTAGCACAAAAAATAAGTTAACAGACAGTGTACAGTGCCGCAGCCCAGTACACACAGAATTCTACATCATATTTACATAGCATGAGGAAACGACGCACTAACTAGACACATCACACCCCTATGCTACACAAAACACTCAATCTGAAAGAAAAAGCATGTCAATCAATACAGTACGACGAACCGTGATAAGGGATGGGGATTGGGAAAAAGGGGATGGGGAGGGGAAAATCACAGGCCCGAAGCTTTATTGAAAGACAAGACACATAAGGGGAGAGGGGGAGGAGGGGTTTAGTCCTCGTCCTCGTCCTCCGGACCGTCCATGATGGAATAGTCTCTGAGCAGGCTGTGGATCAGCCTGCGGCAGTCCTGGATGGACATCCTCTCCCTCCTCAAGATGAGCCGGTTCCTGGCGACCCAAACGGCATCCTTGAAGCAGTTCATAAGGCGCCAAGCCTCCTGGATGGCTCCGACGGTATGAACCCCAGGGAAGAGTCCGTAAAGCACAGAATGGTGCGATAGGCTCGCCCTGGGGACAGAGTTCCTCAGGTCGTCCTCAAGTGCAGTCAATAGGCGCTGTGCAAATCCGCAGTCCCAAAAAGTGTGCAAAGATGTTTCCTCCACGAAGGGGCACCTTGGGCAGTACCGGGTCTTGCACAGGTTCCGGGCATGCATGAATGACCGGACGGGCAGTCCGCCCTGAATCGCCATCCACGACAAGTCCTTGTGCCCGTTGGTCAGCCTGTCAGACGACACATTTGTCCACACAGTCTCCAGCGTGTCCTGGTGAAGTCCTGTGATGTTCTCCACGTCATCCTTGGCTCTGATTATCTTGTGGATAGTTTTGGGCTTCCACAAGTCGGGCTTGAGTCCCTCCAGTTGATGCTCCCCCACAAATCGAACGACGTCTCCGTAGAACCATGGCGTCGTCCAGTTGTAGGGGAAGGAGCTGTCCCACGTGTCAAAGCCGAGTCGCCTCCAAAGAGAAAGCAGGAAGAAGCGAGACATGGACCTGCCCGCGGAGCCATTCTTGACTTGCAAAGTCCGGCGGACACAATCACACACAAAAGAGGATCGCAGGAGGGTGGGGATATCTGGAACGCCCTTCCCACCCTTGCGAGGCTCCTTGTACATGACGGCCCGCCTGACTCTGTCCATCTTGGATCCCCAGACAAAGTGAAACACTGTCCTGGTAATGGCCCTGCACACAGTGACGTGTGGGGGCCAGGCCTGCGCCGTGTACTGCAAGACGGGCAGGACCTCATTACGCAGGACGAGTGCCTTACCCTCACAAGTGAGGTGTCTGAGGCTCCAGAGTCCGATCCGTTGCTTCACCTTGGCCAAGCGTTCTTGCCAGGACTTGAGGGCCGCTCCTTCCTTCCCGAACCAGACTCCCAGCACCTTGAGGAAATCCGGTTGAATGTTGAAGGGGAAGGGGGCGGAGGAGGCCGGCTGCCAATCCCCAAAGAGCATGGCTTCCGACTTCCTGCAGTTGACTTTGGCCCCTGAAGCCCGGCCGAACCTCTCACACGTCTGGACGAGGGCGTCGACTGAACCACGATCAGCGCAGAAGACGGTGACGTCGTCCATGTAGAGCGAGCACTTGACCTCGTGTCGTCCCGGACCCGGTGCGGTGATCCCTCTGATCTCTCCATTCTGCCGGATAGCCTCTGCGAAGAGTTCTATAACACAAACAAAAAGAAGAGGTGATAGAGGGCAGCCTTGTCTGACCCCAGAGAGGACAGGGAAGGGGTCAGTCTTCCAGCCGTTCACCAACACCGAGCTGTGGATATCAAAATACATCAGACGGACATACGAACAAAACATGTTACCCAAACCTAACCGGTGCAGAGCTCGGCCCATGAACTCGTGGGAAACCCGGTCGAAGGCCTTCTCCTGATCCAAGGAGACCAGGGCCGCGTGTGCGCGGCGGACCTTGATGTACTCGACCGTGTCCCGCACGAGAGCGAGGCTGTCTGCGATGCGACGTCCAGGGATGCCGCAGGTCTGGTCCGGGTGGATGATCCGTCCGATGACCGTCTTAAGTCGTGTCGCCATCGTCTTGGCCAGGATCTTGTAGTCCACGTTGAGCAGAGTGATGGGACGCCAATTCCTCAGGTCGCACCTCTCTCCCTTCCGCTTGTACAGGATCGTGACCATTCCTTCCCTCAAAGATGGAGGCATTCTACCCTCCACCACCATCTCCTCGTACAGGTCCAACAGGTCCGGACAGATGAGGTCTCCCAGCGCTACATAGAGCTCCGCTGGAAGACCATCACTGCCCGGGGTCCTGCCGGTCCTAAAGGATTTAGCGGCAGAGAGCAATTCGCCCACCATCAGAGGTTTGTCCAAGGCTGCCGTGCCTGCAGGATCAAGATGGTTAGTGATACCTGACAGGAACTTATCAGCAGCGTCGGGGTCGGTAGTCTTGTGGGAGTAGAGTTCGCTGTAGAAGTCGCTGACGACCCTCATCACGTCCTCCTTCCCACGTCGCATGTTTCCGCTCTCGTCTCGCAGCTCGTTCAGGGGCGTGTGACCGGCATGAAGTTTCCTGAAAAAGAATGAGTTACATTTCTCACCCTTCTCCAGATTCTCCACTTTGGAACGGAAGATGATTCGCTTGGACTCCTCCTCAAAGTGCCTTTTCAGGCTCTTCTTGGTCTCCTCCAGCTCCTCCCTCACGTCCCAGCCGCAGTGAAGAAGGTCCTGCAGCGACCGCAGCTCGCGCTGCAGCCCTCTGAAGTCCCTCCTCTTCTCACACGCCTGTTGTCGACCCTTGGCCTGAAAGAAACAGCGAAACTCAAGTTTAACATATTCCCACCAATCAGAGACTGTTTGGAAGCTACCCTTGTAGGACTGCCACATTGCGTAGGCTGCTCTCAGCTCCTCCACGACTTCATCCTGAGCCAGCAGAGCACAATTCAGCTTCCAGGAGCCGGGGACGGACGGAAAACCGTCGCCGAGGACACCTTGTAAGTGAATGGCTCTGTGGTCGGAGAAGAAGCAGGAGACCATCGAGTGCCTACTCTGCCTGACTGCCCGAGAGGTGAACACAAAGTCAATCCTGGAGCGGAGTGAGCCATCGGGTCGGCTCCACGAATAGTTCGTGGAGCCTCTCCCCATGGAGCCCACCACGTCCTGAAGAGAGGCCTTGGTTACCATCTCGATGAGCAGCTTGGACGTGATGTCCAACTTGGCAGATGTGCCAGAACTACGACCGTCCTCCTCGATGGGGCAGTTGAAATCCCCGGCCATCACTAAGGTCCTGGTGGTGGCAAGCTGAAGCCGCAGGGTCTGGAAAAGCTCCAAACGCTCATTCTTCAGTGGGGACGCATACACGTTGATGAACCTGACAGGTTCTCCCGCCCAGTTGCCATCTACAACAAGAGCCCTGCCGCAGATGAGCTCCTGGACGGACTCAAGCGTGAATGCGCCCCCCCTGATCAGAATTGCGACCCCCGCAGACTTGCAGTCACCCCCACCGGACCAGTAGGATGGACCGTGGGACCACTCCCTGGCCAGATGTTTGAAGGACCTAGAGGAGGGAAGGGAACATTCCTGCAACATATAAACATCACACAACTGGGAAGTAAGGAAGGCATAAATAGTCTGACGTCTGAACTTGTCCTTGATGCTCCTGACATTAATGGAAAATAAGTTAATATTAGCCATCATGTAGGGAAAAAAGAAAAAGTTAGCGCAGGCAATACACCTTAGTTACCACTCCGGTCGGGTGGTCCCTCGTCGGTGTTGACTGCTGGTGACGGGATCACCAGCAGGCCCTCTTCCTCCATCTGGTCAAGCAGCGCGGCCTCGATCTCGGCGACCACCAGTTCCTCCTCTTCTGGCTCGGCCACCAGGGTCTCAACCATGTGCTCCATCTCTTCTGGCTCAGGGAGGGTATCCTCCTTTTCGCCTACGAAATCCAGAATCTTCTTTTTGGAGGATTCAGTAGCAGGGCTGTCCTCCACCTTCCTCTTTCCCCGGGTTGGAACTGGGGAGACAAGAAGGGGAAAATCCTCCTCGGAATAGATAGCGGCGGGTGGAGGAAAGGTTAATTCCACCGCTACCATGGTCTGGGGAGGGAGAGTGGCTGCCGGGGCAGGGGAAAGGACACCTGCTGAGGAGTAGGGGAAGGAGGAAGAGGAAGTGGAATCCTCAGCAGGGGTGGCCGGGGTGGGGGGGGATTGGACGGGGGTGGCAGGGGGAGGGATCGAGAGAGGGGTGACAGAACTCTTACCCTCCTTTGACTTTTTCTTCTGCTTCGGAGCTGCTGGGACCGTCGCTGGGGCTTTGGCCACCGACTCCTTGACCGCTTTGGCCTTGGTCGTCTCGGCCTTGGCCGCTGGGGCCTTGGTCGTCGCGTCCTTGACCTTCACAGGCCTGGTCGTCGGGGCCTTGTCCTCCGTAGCTGGGGTCGTCGCAACCACCGATGCCCAGGATCTCTCACGCCTGGGGCAATCCTTGTACAGATGAGCCGCCAGCCCACACAGGTTGCAGGACGTCTTCTTCGGGCAGTCCTTCGAGCTGTGTCCCGTCACTCGACAAATCCTGCAGGCATCCTCCTTGCAGTCCTTCATCTCGTGGCCGTTCTTGCCGCATCTCCTGCAGTTCCGCGGCATGTCCGGGTAATAGATGAGGCCGTAGGAGTTGCCCAGGGAGAATGTCGGGGGCAGGTGCCGAAGTCCGTCTGAGTACGCCAGGTCCCTGTGAAGTCTAACGGTCACCGCCCACTTACCTGTCCAGAAGCCGAGTCCATTCAGGATGTGAGAGGGTTCCTTCACAACCAAACAGAAGCGTCTCAGGAAGGTACAGATGTCTTGGCCTGGGGTGTGCGGGTTGCGCATGGAGACCGTGATCCTCCTTTCATCCCTCTGGATAGGGCAGCTACCTGTAAAGGCAGAGAAAGAATTATCCGGTCCTCTTGCGCTTACCATTTCCCAGAACCTCCTGCAGGTGTTCACAGTGGCGAAGGTGACAAAGAAGATCCCCGTCAAGAAGGTCTGGATGCTGAGGGTGTCCGACCTGGAGAAGCCTCGATCCAGCAGCATCTTCTGGCAGAACACGTCCGAGGACATGTCCGGCACCCTCCCATCCACTTCCTTCAGCTTCAGGGCCACCGTCTGCCGCATCCATGGCTCCAGGGCTGGAGCTTCGTGGCGGGGCTTCTGGGGTCCCTTCTGCTGGCCAGTCGTGGAGGCAGAGTCCTTGGGGTCAGAATCGGCTCCTGGCTGGGCCCTCCTGGCTGTCCCCAGCTCCAGGCTCTTCTTTTCGGCCTTCCTCGCAGCGCTTGCCATGGCTTTCCTCCTGCAGTTACTTCTTGGAGCTGGATCTGGAACTCTTCCCGGAATGGGTGGAGCTATGCAGATTCTTCTCCCGTCGTGTTCTGGACAAATTCCCTGAAAGGTCTTTGTCTCGATGATTTTCTTCCTCGAAGATTCCACAGGACAGCCCGATTCTTCTCCGAGTCTTCGTCTTCTTCTGGATTCTTTAGAGCTTCTTCCTCCCACCGATATCCGCCTTCGTTCTCCGATGTCAGCTGGGCTCCGAAGCTCTTCTCCTTCCGAGTTCGATCGCTCTCGTCAAGTGTAAATCGTAGCTCTTGTGTTCTTAAAAGAACAGATACTACACTTGATCTTAGCCAAAAGGCCGAGAAGCGATAACCAGAATTGGTTTCAAACTACGGAGCCACCCAAGGATCCTGAAAAGTCCATTTGTGGAGATGAGCTCCTGGACTCCCGTTAAGAAGACATGTTGTCAACCTCTAGATCCCTTACATGCCTGCACTTTTCGGCTTGCTGCTGCTGCAATCCACGTGTTTTAGATCTGCATAACTCCACCTCTTTAAACACAGCACCTTCACCCCCTGCTGTTCCCACCCGCCTCAACACCGTTGGAAGGGAGGAGAACCAATTAAGGCGGGGGGTGGGGTGGAACGAGCAGCTGTCTACCCTTAGCAGGAGGGCTCCTGATTACATACCTCTCCTGCTGCTGCTGCTGCTGGCTGTCCAGCAGCAGACTGAAGGTGGCTGCTGCTGTGCACAGGTATATAAAGGCTCAGAGCCTATTATGACACGCGCAGCCAGCGTTCCATTGCCACATTCCATCTACTGCAGGCAGGATACCTGGCTGGCTGAATGTTGCTGAGAAGCTCACAGAGACCGCCATAAGCAACAGTTTAACAGAATGCCACAGACTAATCAACCAAACTTTTTGGGTTGGGTTCTCTTTTATAGTCTGCAGGCATTAAATGAAAGAAGTCAGTGTTCCAGCAGAAGGAGACAACGTTTCAGAAAAGGCATTGTAGCAAACCAAAAAAGAAATTTTAAGCGCAGCAGAGTAACCAGCGCACATACCTGTTAGCTCAGGTGAGTTTAAAAGGCTGCTGTTGATAACAAGGGCATTTGCTAAATAGATGGTGTGTGTGCAACAATATACTGAAAGGTCAATTATATTGTGCAGCTTATCTCACCACCTGTAGTTATTTAGGTGAAAGCTCCAAAATGCTTGCCTAATATGTCTGTTTATCCAAAAGGAAGTAAAAAGGGAGAGCTAGAAAGATAGCATTGCATCACATTACATGGCAATGCAATGCACAGTTGCTGAAGTTGAACCAAAATGAGCTTGTAATCTGGCTTCTGCAACTTTGAACATGAAAAATCCAATGAGGAGAAGAAAAGCAAAGCCAAAGAGTCCATCCCCAAATCCGACAAACAAGCAAAATGAACAAAAAACATTGAATTCAATTCTTTCTGATTTTAGAAACTGCATTAAAGAAGGGGTGCACCGGTCCTGGAGATACTGCAATACCAGGTCAATGCGTGGAGTGGGCAGAGCAAGCTCTTTTTCCATCTCCCTGTTCTAAAAATCCATTTAATATATGGTCCCCAGATAGGGGACGTATCAGATATTAAACTGATAAGAACAGATACTACACTTGATCTTAGCCAAAAGGCCGAGAAGCGATAACCAGAATTGGTTTCAAACTACGGAGCCACCCAAGGATCCTGAAAAGTCCATTTGTGGAGATGAGCTCCTGGACTCCCGTTAAGAAGACATGTTGTCAACCTCTAGATCCCTTACATGCCTGCACTTTTCGGCTTGCTGCTGCTGCAATCCACGCATTTTAGATCTGCATAACTCCACCTCTTTAAACACAGCACCTTAACCCCCTGCTGTTCCCACCCGCCTCAACACCGTTGGAAGGGAGGAGAACCAATTAAGGCAGGGGGTGGGGTGGAACGAGCAGCTGTCTACCCTTAGCAGGAGGGCTCCTGATTACATACCTCTCCTGCTGCTGCTGCTGCTGGCTGTCCAGCAGCAGACTGAAGGTGGCTGCTGCTGTGCACAGGTATATAAAGGCTCAGAGCCTATTATGACACGCGCAGCCAGCGTTCCATTGCCACATTCCATCTACTGCAGGCAGGATACCTGGCTGGCTGAATGTCGCTGAGAAGCTCACAGAGACCGCCATAAGCAACAGTTTAACAGAATGCCACAGACTAATCAACCAAACTTTTTGGGTTGGGTTCTCTTTTATAGTCTGCAGGCATTAAATGAAAGAAGTCAGTGTTCCAGCAGAAGGAGACAACGTTTCAGAAAAGGCATTGTAGCAAACCAAAAAAGAAATTTTAAGCGCAGCAGAGTAACCAGCGCACATACCTGTTAGCTCAGGTGAGTTTAAAAGGCTGCTGTTGATAACAAGGGCATTTGCTAAATAGATGGTGTGTGTGCAACAATATACTGAAAGGTCAATTATATTGTGCAGCTTATCTCACCACCTGTAGTTATTTAGGTGAAAGCTCCAAAATGCTTGCCTAATATGTCTGTTTATCCAAAAGGAAGTAAAAAGGGAGAGCTAGAAAGATAGCATTGCATCACATTACATGGCAATGCAATGCACAGTTGCTGAAGTTGAACCAAAATGAGCTTGTAATCTGGCTTCTGCAACTTTGAACATGAAAAATCCAATGAGGAGAAGAAAAGCAAAGCCAAAGAGTCCATCCCCAAATCCGACAAACAAGCAAAATGAACAAAAAACATTGAATTCAATTCTTTCTGATTTTAGAAACTGCATTAAAGAAGGGGTGCACCGGTCCTGGAGATACTGCAATACCAGGTCAATGCGTGGAGTGGACAGAGCAAGCTCTTTTTCCATCTCCCTGTTCTAAAAATCCATTTAATATATGGTCCCCAGATAGGGGACGTATCAGATATTAAACTGATAAGAACAGATAGTACACTTGATCTTAGCCAAAAGGCCGAGAAGCGATAACCAGAATTGGTTTCAAACTACGGAGCCACCCAAGGATCCTGAAAAGTCCATTTGTGGAGATGAGCTCCTGGACTCCCGTTAAGAAGACATGTTGTCAACCTCTAGATCCCTTACATGCCTGCACTTTTCGGCTTGCTGCTGCTGCAATCCACGCGTTTTAGATCTGCATAACTCCACCTCTTTAAACACAGCACCTTCACCCCCTGCTGTTCCCACCCGCCTCAACACCGTTGGAAGGGAGGAGAACCAATTAAGGCGGGGGGTGGGGTGGAACGAGCAGCTGTCTACCCTTAGCAGGAGGGCTCCTGATTACATACCTCTCCTGCTGCTGCTGCTGCTGGCTGTCCAGCAGCAGACTGAAGGTGGCTGCTGCTGTGCACAGGTATATAAAGGCTCAGAGCTTATTATGACACGCGCAGCCAGCGTTCCATTGCCACATTCCATCTACTGCAGGCAGGATACCTGGCTGGCTGAATGTCGCTGAGAAGCTCACAGAGACCGCCATAAGCAACAGTTTAACAGAATGCCACAGACTAATCAACCAAACTTTTTGGGTTGGGTTCTCTTTTATAGTCTGCAGGCATTAAATGAAAGAAGTCAGTGTTCCAGCAGAAGGAGACAACGTTTCAGAAAAGGCATTGTAGCAAACCAAAAAAGAAATTTTAAGCGCAGCAGAGTAACCAGCGCACATACCTGTTAGCTCAGGTGAGTTTAAAAGGCTGCTGTTGATAACAAGGGCATTTGCTAAATAGATGGTGTGTGTGCAACAATATACTGAAAGGTCAATTATATTGTGCAGCTTATCTCACCACCTGTAGTTATTTAGGTGAAAGCTCCAAAATGCTTGCCTAATATGTCTGTTTATCCAAAAGGAAGTAAAAAGGGAGAGCTAGAAAGATAGCATTGCATCACATTACATGGCAATGCAATGCACAGTTGCTGAAGTTGAACCAAAATGAGCTTGTAATCTGGCTTCTGCAACTTTGAACATGAAAAATCCAATGAGGAAAAGAAAAGCAAAGCCAAAGAGTCCATCCCAAAATCCGACAAACAAGCAAAATGAACAAAAAACATTGAATTCAATTCTTTCTGATTTTAGAAACTGCATTAAAGAAGGGGTGCACCGGTCCTGGAGATACTGCAATACCAGGTCAATGTGTGGAGTGGACAGAGCAAGCTCTTTTTTATCTCCCTGTTGTAAAAATCCATTTAATATATGGTCCCCAGATAGGGGACGTATCAGATATTAAACTGATAAGAACAGATACTACACTTGATCTTAGCCAAAAGGCCGAGAAGCGATAACCAGAATTGGTTTCAAACTACGGAGCCACCCAAGGATCCTGAAAAGTCCATTTGTGGAGATGAGCTCCTGGACTCCCGTTAAGAAGACATGTTGTCAACCTCTAGATCCCTTACATGCCTGCACTTTTCGGCTTGCTGCTGCTGCAATCCACGCGTTTTAGATCTGCATAACTCCACCTCTTTAAACACTGCACCTTCACCCCCTGCTGTTCCCACCCGCCTCAACACCGTTGGAAGGGAGGAGAACCAATTAAGGCGGGGGGTGGGGTGGAACGAGCAGCTGTCTACCCTTAGCAGGAGGGCTCCTGATTACATACCTCTCCTGCTGCTGCTGCTGCTGGCTGTCCAGCAGCAAACTGAAGGTGGCTGCTGCTGTGCACAGGTATATAAAGGCTCAGAGCCTATTATGACACGCGCAGCCAGTGTTCCATTTCCACATTCCATCTACTGCAGGCAGGATACCTGGCTGGCTGAATGTCGCTGAGAAGCTCACAGAGACCGCCATAAGCAACAGTTTAACAGAATGCCACAGACTAATCAACCAAACTTTTTGGGTTGGGTTCTCTTTTATAGTCTGCAGGCATTAAATGAAAGAAGTCAGTGTTCCAGCAGAAGGAGACAACGTTTCAGAAAAGGCATTGTAGCAAACCAAAAAAGAAATTTTAAGCGCAGCAGAGTAACCAGCGCACATACCTGTTAGCTCAGGTGAGTTTAAAAGGCTGCTGTTGATAACAAGGGCATTTGCTAAATAGATGGTGTGTGTGCAACAATATACTGAAAGGTCAATTATATTGTGCAGCTTATCTCACCACCTGTAGTTATTTAGGTGAAAGCTCCAAAATGCTTGCCTAATATGTCTGTTTATCCAAAAGGAAGTAAAAAGGGAGAGCTAGAAAGATAGCATTGCATCACATTACATGGCAATGCAATGCACAGTTGCTGAAGTTGAACCAAAATGAGCTTGTAATCTGGCTTCTGCAACTTTGAACATGAAAAATCCAATGAGGAGAAGAAAAGCAAAGCCAAAGAGTCCATCCCCAAATCCGACAAACAAGCAAAATGAACAAAAAACATTGAATTCAATTCTTTCTGATTTTAGAAACTGCATTAAAGAAGGGGTGCACCGGTCCTGGAGATACTGCAATACCAGGTCAATGCGTGGAGTGGACAGAGCAAGCTCTTTTTCCATCTCCCTGTTCTAAAAATCCATTTAATATATGGTCCCCAGATAGGGGACGTATCAGATATTAAACTGATAAGAACAGATACTACACTTGATCTTAGCCAAAAGGCCGAGAAGCGATAACCAGAATTGGTTTCAAACTACGGAGCCACCCAAGGATCCTGAAAAGTCCATTTGTGGAGATGAGCTCCTGGACTCCCGTTAAGAAGACATGTTGTCAACCTCTAGATCCCTTACATGCCTGCACTTTTCGGCTTGCTGCTGCTGCAATCCACGCGTTTTAGATCTGCATAACTGCACCTCTTTAAACACAGCACCTTCACCCCCTGCTGTTCCCACCCGCCTCAACACCGTTGGAAGGGAGGAGAACCAATTAAGGCGGGGGGTGGGGTGGAACGAGCAGCTGTCTACCCTTAGCAGGAGGGCTCCTGATTACATACCTCTCCTGCTGCTGCTGCTGCTGGCTGTCCAGCAGCAGACTGAAGGTGGCTGCTGCTGTGCACAGGTATATAAAGGCTCAGAGCCTATTATGACACGCGCAGCCAGCGTTCCATTGCCACATTCCATCTACTGCAGGCAGGATACCTGGCTGGCTGAATGTCGCTGAGAAGCTCACAGAGACCGCCATAAGAAACAGTTTAACAGAATGCCACAGACTAATCAACCAAACTTTTTGGGTTGGGTTCTCTTTTATAGTCTGCAGGCATTAAATGAAAGAAGTCAGTGTTCCAGCAGAAGGAGACAACGTTTCAGAAAAGGCATTGTAGCAAACCAAAAAAGAAATTTTAAGCGCAGCAGAGTAACCAGCGCACATACCTGTTAGCTCAGGTGAGTTTAAAAGGCTGCTGTTGATAACAAGGGCATTTGCTAAATAGATGGTGTGTGTGCAACAATATACTGAAAGGTCAATTATATTGTGCAGCTTATCTCACCACCTGTAGTTATTTAGGTGAAAGCTCCAAAATGCTTGCCTAATATGTCTGTTTATCCAAAAGGAAGTAAAAAGGGAGAGCTAGAAAGATAGCATTGCATCACATTACATGGCAATGCAATGCACAGTTGCTGAAGTTGAACCAAAATGAGCTTGTAATCTGGCTTCTGCAACTTTGAACATGAAAAATCCAATGAGGAGAAGAAAAGCAAAGCCAAAGAGTCCATCCCCAAATCCGACAAACAAGCAAAATGAACAAAAAACATTGAATTCAATTCTTTCTGATTTTAGAAACTGCATTAAAGAAGGGGTGCACCGGTCCTGGAGATACTGCAATACCAGGTCAATGCGTGGAGTGGACAGAGCAAGCTCTTTTTCCATCTCCCTGTTCTAAAAATCCATTTAATATATGGTCCCCAGATAGGGGACGTATCAGATATTAAACTGATAAGAACAGATTTTTTGATTGAAGCTGCATCCAAGGCACTGAAAAATGTGACCGAAGTCACACCAAAACAGCGCACGAGGCGAGGATTCATGTGGACCCTTCCCGGAGGAGAGGGTCCCCAATAAACCATCCCCATCCCTCCGAGCCAGAAGGCCACAGCGAGGGTCAGGGATCTCCGATGCTCTCCCTAGCCGAAGCCGGAGAAGAGCCGTTTTCGTGCTCCCAGCTTCCATCTAGGCTGCCACCCTAGTGGAGCTGGAGCCTGTGTTGGTTTCTCAGCCCAAAGCTGACCGGACCTCCGACCGGGTTTATAAAAATTCCCCTTCCTAGCCCGGAGGTCATGAATAGGGGGGGTTGCTCAGAAAGTATGATTGGCAAAGGTGCGGCGTGCTACGAAGCCAAGTCTTTCTGGGGTTCCCAGTCCCAGTAAGCTTGGACTCCCACCAGGGCGCCTACTCCTGGGGCACATTGCTCCAAAGCCCTCACACTTACCCAGACTAGTGACTTCGATCCTGGAGGGCCATGTTTTCCATCAGATAACTCTATGAGCCACCTGGCGTACTAACAAGTGCACCAAACCAGTGTGTAATATGCATCAATTTACTAGGGCAGCCCAAGGACAAAACTGTCTTTTCAAATGATACTACACTTGATCTTAGCCAAAAGGCCGAGAAGCGATAACCAGAATTGGTTTCAAACTACGGAGCCACCCAAGGATCCTGAAAAGTCCATTTGTGGAGATGAGCTCCTGGACTTCCGTTAAGAAGACATGTTGTCAACCTCTAGATCCCTTACATGCCTGCACTTTTCGGCTTGCTGCTGCTGCAATCCACGCGTTTTAGATCTGCATAACTCCACCTCTTTAAACACAGCACCTTCACCCCCTGCTGTTCCCACCCGCCTCAACACCGTTGGAAGGGAGGAGAACCAATTAAGGCGGGGGGTGGGGTGGAACGAGCAGCTGTCTACCCTTAGCAGGAGGGCTCCTGATTACATACCTCTCCTGCTGCTGCTGCTGCTGGCTGTCCAGCAGCAGACTGAAGGTGGCTGCTGCTGTGCACAGGTATATAAAGGCTCAGAGCCTATTATGACACGCGCAGCCAGCGTTCCATTGCCACATTCCATCTACTGCAGGCAGGATACCTGGCTGGCTGAATGTCGCTGAGAAGCTCACAGAGACCGCCATAAGCAACAGTTTAACAGAATGCCACAGACTAATCAACCAAACTTTTTGGGTTGGGTTCTCTTTTATAGTCTGCAGGCATTAAATGAAAGAAGTCAGTGTTCCAGCAGAAGGAGACAACGTTTCAGAAAAGGCATTGTAGCAAACCAAAAAAGAAATTTTAAGCGCAGCAGAGTAACCAGCGCACATACCTGTTAGCTCAGGTGAGTTTAAAAGGCTGCTGTTGATAACAAGGGCATTTGCTAAATAGATGGTGTGTGTGCAACAATATACTGAAAGGTCAATTATATTGTGCAGCTTATCTCACCACCTGTAGTTATTTAGGTGAAAGCTCCAAAATGCTTGCCTAATATGTCTGTTTATCCAAAAGGAAGTAAAAAGGGAGAGCTAGAAAGATAGCATTGCATCACATTACATGGCAATGCAATGCACAGTTGCTGAAGTTGAACCAAAATGAGCTTGTAATCTGGCTTCTGCAACTTTGAACATGAAAAATCCAATGAGGAGAAGAAAAGCAAAGCCAAAGAGTCCATCCCCAAATCCGACAAACAAGCAAAATGAACAAAAAACATTGAATTCAATTCTTTCTGATTTTAGAAACTGCATTAAAGAAGGGGTGCACCGGTCCTGGAGATACTGCAATACCAGGTCAATGCGTGGAGTGGACAGAGCAAGCTCTTTTTCCATCTCCCTGTTCTAAAAATCCATTTAATATATGGTCCCCAGATAGGGGACGTATCAGATATTAAACTGATAAGAACAGATACTACACTTGATCTTAGCCAAAAGGCCGAGAAGCGATAACCAGAATTGGTTTCAAACTACGGAGCCACCCAAGGATCCTGAAAAGTCCATTTGTGGAGATGAGCTCCTGGACTCCCGTTAAGAAGACATGTTGTCAACCTCTAGATCCCTTACATGCCTGCACTTTTCGGCTTGCTGCTGCTGCAATCCACGCGTTTTAGATCTGCATAACTCCACCTCTTTAAACACAGCACCTTCACCCCCTGCTGTTCCCACCCGCCTCAACACCGTTGGAAGGGAGGAGAACCAATTAAGGCGGGGGGTGGGGTGGAACGAGCAGCTGTCTACCCTTAGCAGGAGGGCTCCTGATTACATACCTCTCCTGCTGCTGCTGCTGCTGGCTGTCCAGCAGCAGACTGAAGGTGGCTGCTGCTGTGCACAGGTATATAAAGGCTCAGAGCCTATTATGACACGCGCAGCCAGCGTTCCATTGCCACATTCCATCTACTGCAGGCAGGATACCTGGCTGGCTGAATGTCGCTGAGAAGCTCACAGAGACCGCCATAAGCAACAGTTTAACAGAATGCCACAGACTAATCAACCAAACTTTTTGGGTTGGGTTCTCTTTTATAGTCTGCAGGCATTAAATGAAAGAAGTCAGTGTTCCAGCAGAAGGAGACAACGTTTCAGAAAAGGCATTGTAGCAAACCAAAAAAGAAATTTTAAGCGCAGCAGAGTAACCAGCGCACATACCTGTTAGCTCAGGTGAGTTTAAAAGGCTGCTGTTGATAACAAGGGCATTTGCTAAATAGATGGTGTGTGTGCAACAATATACTGAAAGGTCAATTATATTGTGCAGCTTATCTCACCACCTGTAGTTATTTAGGTGAAAGCTCCAAAATGCTTGCCTAATATGTCTGTTTATCCAAAAGGAAGTAAAAAGGGAGAGCTAGAAAGATAGCATTGCATCACATTACATGGCAATGCAATGCACAGTTGCTGAAGTTGAACCAAAATGAGCTTGTAATCTGGCTTCTGCAACTTTGAACATGAAAAATCCAATGAGGAGAAGAAAAGCAAAGCCAAAGAGTCCATCCCCAAATCCGACAAACAAGCAAAATGAACAAAAAACATTGAATTCAATTCTTTCTGATTTTAGAAACTGCATTAAAGAAGGGGTGCACCGGTCCTGGAGATACTGCAATACCAGGTCAATGCGTGGAGTGGACAGAGCAAGCTCTTTTTCCATCTCCCTGTTCTAAAAATCCATTTAATATATGGTCCCCAGATAGGGGACGTATCAGATATTAAACTGATAAGAACAGATTTTTTTTTTAATTTGGCTATCCCCTGCAGAGGGATAAAACCGTTTATTAAAACTTTAACAAATTACAAGCATAATTTAACAAATACCAAACGTTAAAAGACAAATGAAATTTACAAAACAAAAAAATACAAAGATTTTAAATAATTAGGTTCCATTGGTCAACAAGCCATTTTTTGGAAATATGTACATTCTTCTTTTTGTCAATTAAATAATAAGTATACATTTCACATAAACATAAACTTAAAACATCATTCACTGATAAAACATCTTGTTTAAAAATAGCAATGTTGCGCGCTTTCCAGAGAGATGACTTGGCGCAGTTCACTGTCTTCCAAGCCATTGTGTACTGGTCCATTGTGGGGCATTCCATAAGTCCGTATAGCACAGTTTTATATGTAAAGTTCTTGAGGTCTGCCACCCTTTCCAGTAGGGGGAGCAGTCTTCTCCAGAAATCCTTTGCAAAATTACATGTCCATAATAGATGTTCCACCGTTTCCTCTTCTTGGCATCCGGCTCTTGGGCAGATGGCAGACCTCACAAATCCTCTTCTGTATTGGAATGCCCGGCAAGGAAGACAGCGGTGCATGCAACTCCAAGCCAGATCTCTCTGTTCATTAAAAAGATAAAAAACGTTAATCATTTTCCAGATAGACATAGATTTGTCATCATCATATCTGTCAACATTACATATTTCCTCACTTTTACGTATTTCTTTAATTAGTTTCTTACTATTTCTTAATTCCTCTATTTTCTTAGTCCCTAAATTAAAATCGGACACTATTTTCCTTAAAATCTCATAATGCGTCGACAAATTAAAAGCATGGGGCACAGATATATTAACTTCATACCATCCAAACTTTCTCATAAAAAATCCTGTATTAAAACGCATAAAAAAGGACCAATAGTGATTCTTAAAAAGGGCATTAAAACAGTAAACGAACAGATGGATTAAAAGAAACCTATTAAAATCTGGAAAATCTTTACCACCTTTTACTTTTGATTTCATCACGATTTCTCTTTTCAGCTTTTCCATTTTTGAGTTCCAAAAGAAGGTAAAACAGGTTTTGGTTATCTTTTTTAAAACATTAACAGGCGGGGGGAAAACCATGCTAAGATACAATAAAAGAGGTAAAATCACCATCTTTAAAACCAATACTTTACCCTCTATTGTAAGTCTCCTCATGTTCCACATACATATTTTCGTATTTACTTTCTGTGTAACTGTTTCCCAACTATTATAACCATCATTATTTTCAGTGAATGATATACCTAAAATGGAAATGGATTCGGAGACATTAATTGGTACATCACGTAAAATCATCCCCCCAACACTTAAAATGTTACACTTATTAAAATTGATTTTAAAACCAGAAGCTAGGCAAAAGGATTGCACTTGATGGAGAGTGGCCGTAAGTGATGGTGCATCTGTACACAAGACCGCCACGTCATCCATGTAGCCTACAACCTTGGCCTCCAAACCACCGCTTCCAGGCAGAGGGACACCGCATATCTGTTTATTTTGGCGTATTGCACATAACATTGGTTCCAGTGCACAGATAAACAGTAGGGGGGACAGAGGGCATCCCTGTTTCACCCCTGACCGTAAAAATACCTCTTGTGTCTTAAAACCATTCACTAAAATCTTACTTGTACAATCCTTGTAAAATGCTTTAAGCGATAGTAAAAACCCTTCTGGTATGCCCATTTTCTCTAAAACTTTAAAAAGATAAAAGTGTGAGACACGGTCAAATGCTTTTTCAAAATCAATAGATAAAATCGCCATTTTCCCCTTTCTGTCTTTCACATCCTCAATACAGTCTTTCACTAAATTCAGATTGTCCCATATACTGCGCCCCGGCACCCCACACACTTGATTAGAATGAATAACTTTGCTGATGACTTCTTTTAGACGATTTGCACAAATTTTAGCCATTATTTTATAGTCACAATTTAAAAGTGTTATTGGTCTCCAGTTTTCTAATTTTGATTTATCGCCTTTTTTGTATAGGAGGGAGACTTCACCTTTCTTCCAGGAATTTAATAAAACCTTATTATTAAAAACCTCAGTAAACAAATAAAACAAATCATCTTTTAAAATATCATAAAAACATACATAAAATTCTATTGGGATGCCATCAGGACCAGGGACCTTTCCAGTTTTAAAACTTTTAATAGTTTTTAACACTTCTTGTTCCGTTAAAACTTGGGATAAAAACTCTTGGGATGCGGGATCTAAAACAGCTGTTAGTCCTTGCAGCGAATCATCCATTAATTTATTATCTATATTTTTTCCATTAAAAAGATTAGAAAAAAAAACCTCAACTTTACCCAGCATATTTTTTATATTATTCTCACCATCTATATGGTCAATTATCACTTTTCTTTTTTATTTTTCCTAAAAAAATATCTGGAACACTTTTCATTTTCTTCTTTATGTTGTACTCTAGAACGAAAAATTATCTCTTTTCCTTTTTGTTCTAGCCATTTTGAAATCTCTTCTTTTAAGTTTGAAATATCAAGTTGTACATCTATCCCATTGTCTCTGAGCTTAAATAATGTTTGTAGGCGGGTATTTAAAATTCTATATTCTTCATATTTTTCTTTGGCTCTACATATACTCTTTTTAATAAAAAAGTCTTTTATTTTTACTTTCATTCTATCCCACCATACACTCATAGTCTCATTTGTTTTTTTCCCTTTTCTACATTTCCTATAAAACTCAATAAAATCTGATAAAATCTGCGGGTCGGTTAAAAGGGATACGTTCATTTTCCAGCTTTTCTTACCACATTTTTTGTTGTCATTTACTTTTATGGTAAAGGATAAAAGTTTATGGTCTGAAAATATATTAGTTAAAACTTCACATTTGGCAGGTATTGTTTTATCTGAACCAAAAATAAAATCAATCCTAGAGCTACAATTAGCATTGCTCCAAGTGAAACCGGCATCCTCTGGGCTGTCACTATGACACTCTTTATATATGTCTATCAATTTAGCATCTTTGACTATATCATGTAGCATACCTGAGGTTTTATCGTAGTTCCTGCTTACAGAGCTGGAGCGCCGGTTTTCACCTTTTAAAACACAATTAAAATCCCCTGCTAAGATAAAAGGTTCAGAGTTATTAATAAATAATGGTAAAAGATCAAGCATTTCGGCTCTTTCATTTTTCTCTGGGGATCCATAAAAATTTAAAAACTGCCATCTAATACCATCAATAAAAGCTTTCACTAATAAAATACGACCTGGTAAAATTTCCTGAATAAAATCAATTAAAACGTTCCCTTTAAAAAGTATGGCTACACCCGCTGATCCTGCAGCATTCGATCCGGACCAGACAGATGGCCCACACTTCCACTCATCTTTATATTTTTGATATGACATTTCATGTGGGATATTACATTCTTGCAGAAAAAATACAGATGCAGTAAAACACGTAAAAAAATTAAAAAGAGCAGTTCTTCTCATGTTAGATTTTATGCCTCTCACGTTGAGGGAAATACCTTTGAGTTCAGCCATCATTAGAAAATGTAAAAATTTTACTTAGGTAACTAAGAGCAACGGATTTACCTGTCCGATGAACCTGATCAGACCACTGGGCTTGCGCCTCCCTCCTCATCTGATAGTATCGTCACGAGAGTCTCCGTGGAGGAGGAAAGATTACCACATTTATATAAACCCGACGCTACACTGGCATAGCTCGGAGGGCTGGCTGGCAGAACCCGCTGGGTCTCCATTGGCTGGCCATGCAGTTCCTCATCAGGTGGGTCCCCGAGGGGTTCCGCCGCCCCTGTTTGACCTGTAGAAGGTCGTCCTATAGGAGGAGGTTGCGCACAAGGCAGAGCCTCTGACTCTTCAGAGGCAGCAAGATCCCGTTCCCCACCTGTAGCAGTGGAGACCGAAACCTCTGAGGGTCCAGCGTCCACGTCCCCTTCTGGAGAAGTGTCCATCTGTTCACCTCCTGCTGCCTCCTCCGAACCACCCTTTTTCTTTTTCTTAGGACCCACCTTTATCCACTCAGCGCCCTCAGCCCTAGGAGACCCAGACTGGGCATGGGCTTCTGTGTCGGCCTTTTGCCGGTCCCTTTTGACCTTACCAGTAGTGCCCTTCTGCTCCTTCTCAGCCCTCCTTTTGGACTCCCGCAGGTCCTGCAGCCAGGTTTTGGGATTTGGTATTTTACCTGTCATAGACTCTGGAGACACTTCACTATTTGGTACGCCCTTATTGTCTCCAGAGGCTCCAGGTTGTTGTTCCTCCTCCTGAGGGGTGGTCTGATCTTTTGGTCCTTGGTCGGACGTCTTGGACTTCCCCTTTTGCTCATCTTCCCGAAATCTGTGAGGGCAAGAAAAATAAAAGTGACCTGGAGTCTGGCAAAAACTGCATTTCTTTTCCTTAGGGCATTCTTTTGTCTCATGTTCTTCACTAGCACAATTTCTACATGATACATGACAGTTTTCTTTTGAATGACCATAGCGCCCACAATTTCTGCAATATACTGGCATCCCAGAAAAGAAGAAATCCCCATTTGTTTGCCCAATTTTGAAACGGGCAGGGGGGAGACGTATACCACCTGGTGTATTTGGATCTCTTGTACACTTCACAAGGAATTTCCACTTAGATGTCCATATGTTATATTCGTTTAATATCTTCCCAATACATTTAACACTTTTAAAATAAATTGCTAGAAATGACATTACTTCTGGAGCAGAAACAAAGGGCGAAAATACTTTTACAATAACCAGTCTTACCTCATCCAGGACGTGCTCAACAATTTGTATCCCTTTCAAAACAGGACTATTTTCAACTTTTTTTAACTTTTCTAGTACATCTCTAAAAATACCTTCTCCGGTGAATGTGATGTCATAGTCACCTCTTCTGGGATAATCCTGGATGGAGAGAATTTCATTCCTTTGTACGCCAAGAAGGTTCCTGAGCACGTCCTGGACTACATACCCTAATTTCCTCATATCCGAGCCACCCGCTGTGAAGTGAACTAGGATAGAGTTTTTTAGCCTCGCATAAAGAGGCACGAGGTTAGGGTCAACCTCCATGGAAAAACGCAACAAGGTTGCAAATTGCAGCCGCTTGCAATCTGCGCTCCCAGTGTTCTTGCAGCGAAAAACACCTGGAAGCTGGGGGATCGCAACTCGTTACCCTGGGACTAAGCCCTCTCCCTAATAGCAGCAAGCAGGTTAAGTCCACCAAAGTGGACGATCCTGCCAGGCCAAGGAGAGGGGTACCCGAGTGCCCTTCAACCACAATCTCCTGCAATAAAGCACTTGATCGTAGCCAAAAGGCCGAGAAGCGATAACCAGAATTGGTTTCAAACTACGGAGCCACCCAAGGATCCTGAAAAGTCCATTTGTGGAGATGAGCTCCTGGACTCCCGTTAAGAAGACATGTTGTCAACCTCTAGATCCCTTACATGCCTGCACTTTTCGGCTTGCTGCTGCTGCAATCCACGCGTTTTAGATCTGCATAACTCCACCTCTTTAAACACAGCACCTTCACCCCCTGCTGTTCCCACCCGCCTCAACACCGTTGGAAGGGAAGAGAACCAATTAAGGCGGGGGGTGGGGTGGAATGAGCAGCTGTCTACCCTTAGCAGGAGGGCTCCTGATTACATACCTCTCCTGCTGCTGCTGCTGCTGGCTGTCCAGCAGCAGACTGAAGGTGGCTGCTGCTGTGCACAGGTATATAAAGGCTCAGAGCCTATTATGACACGCGCAGCCAGCGTTCCATTGCCACATTCCATCTACTGCAGGCAGGATACCTGGCTGGCTGAATGTCGCTGAGAAGCTCACAGAGACCGCCATAAGCAACAGTTTAACAGAATGCCACAGACTAATCAACCAAACTTTTTGGGTTGGGTTCTCTTTTATAGTCTGCAGGCATTAAATGAAAGAAGTCAGTGTTCCAGCAGAAGGAGACAACGTTTCAGAAAAGGCATTGTAGCAAACCAAAAAAGAAATTTTAAGCGCAGCAGAGTAACCAGCGCACATACCTGTTAGCTCAGGTGAGTTTAAAAGGCTGCTGTTGATAACAAGGGCATTTGCTAAATAGATGGTGTGTGTGCAACAATATACTGAAAGGTCAATTATATTGTGCAGCTTATCTCACCACCTGTAGTTATTTAGGTGAAAGCTCCAAAATGCTTGCCTAATATGTCTGTTTATCCAAAAGGAAGTAAAAAGGGAGAGCTAGAAAGATAGCATTGCATCACATTACATGGCAATGCAATGCACAGTTGCTGAAGTTGAACCAAAATGAGCTTGTAATCTGGCTTCTGCAACTTTGAACATGAAAAATCCAATGAGGAGAAGAAAAGCAAAGCCAAAGAGTCCATCCCAAAATCCGACAAACAAGCAAAATGAACAAAAAACATTGAATTCAATTCTTTCTGATTTTAGAAACTGCATTAAAGAAGGGGTGCACCGGTCCTGGAGATACTGCAATACCAGGTCAATGCGTGGAGTGGACAGAGCAAGCTCTTTTTCCATCTCCCTGTTCTAAAAATCCATTTAATATATGGTCCCCAGATAGGGGACGTATCAGATATTAAACTGATAAGAACAGATACTACACTTGATCTTAGCCAAAAGGCCGAGAAGCGATAACCAGAATTGGTTTCAAACTACGGAGCCACCCAAGGATCCTGAAAAGTCCATTTGTGGAGATGAGCCCCTGGACTCCCGTTAAGAAGACATGTTGTCAACCTCTAGATCCCTTACATGCCTGCACTTTTCGGCTTGCTGCTGCTGCAATCCACGCGTTTTAGATCTGCATAACTCCACCTCTTTAAACACAGCACCTTCACCCCCTGCTGTTCCCACCCGCCTCAACACCGTTGGAAGGGAGGAGAACCAATTAAGGCGGGGGGTGGGGTGGAACGAGCAGCTGTCTACCCTTAGCAGGAGGGCTCCTGATTACATACCTCTCCTGCTGCTGCTGCTGCTGGCTGTCCAGCAGCAGACTGAAGGTGGCTGCTGCTGTGCACAGGTATATAAAGGCTCAGAGCCTATTATGACACGCGCAGCCAGCGTTCCATTGCCACATTCCATCTACTGCAGGCAGGATACCTGGCTGGCTGAATGTCGCTGAGAAGCTCACAGAGACCGCCATAAGCAACAGTTTAACAGAATGCCACAGACTAATCAACCAAACTTTTTGGGTTGGGTTCTCTTTTATAGTCTGCAGGCATTAAATGAAAGAAGTCAGTGTTCCAGCAGAAGGAGACAACGTTTCAGAAAAGGCATTGTAGCAAACCAAAAAAGAAATTTTAAGCACAGCAGAGTAACCAGCGCACATACCTTTTAGCTCAGGTGAGTTTAAAAGGCTGCTGTTGATAACAAGGGCATTTGCTAAATAGATGGTGTGTGTGCAACAATATACTGAAAGGTCAATTATATTGTGCAGCTTATCTCACCACCTGTAGTTATTTAGGTGAAAGCTCCAAAATGCTTGCCTAATATGTCTGTTTATCCAAAAGGAAGTAAAAAGGGAGAGCTAGAAAGATAGCATTGCATCACATTACATGGCAATGCAATGCACAGTTGCTGAAGTTGAACCAAAATGAGCTTGTAATCTGGCTTCTGCAACTTTGAACATGAAAAATCCAATGAGGAGAAGAAAAGCAAAGCCAAAGAGTCCATCCCCAAATCCGACAAACAAGCAAAATGAACAAAAAACATTGAATTCAATTCTTTCTGATTTTAGAAACTGCATTAAAGAAGGGGTGCACCGGTCCTGGAGATACTGCAATACCAGGTCAATGCGTGGAGTGGACAGAGCAAGCTCTTTTTCCATCTCCCTGTTCTAAAAATCCATTTAATATATGGTCCCCAGATAGGGGACGTATCAGATATTAAACTGATAAGAACAGATTTTTCCTTTTTTTTATTTCTTCTTTTTTTTTTTTTTCCTCAGATTAAGACCCACATTAATTTATGCATCATAGCGCATATTCACATAACGGGTTCTCAAATCATCATTCGGAAAAACAAAAACAAAATCCCAAAAAACACAACCCTGCAATTAACTGTTACTTACTGTAAGAAGTCCAATGTGAAAAGTTCCAGAGTGCCTCTGCTGCTGTCTCACCATACTTCTTTTTATCCAATAAATAGGCATAAAACAGTCTAGCAAGAAAAATCTTTCTGCATTCCATGGGGGAAAAAACAATCTTTTTAAAAATCACCAAATTCCGAACGTCCCATAAAACCTCTTTATATATGACAAAAATAATCCAGCTTGCCCGCTTCCTTTGCGAGTACTTAAAATCTTGACCTATTAAAATCCTTTCAAAATCGAAACAATGAAAACCAACTAAAGCAACAAACATACGTGACAACAAGGTAAAAACTTTTTTAGCAAAAAAACAGTCCCAAAAAATATGCTGTATTGTTTCCACCTTATTGCAACCTTCCCTAGGACATAGTTCTTGAACCTTTATCCCCCGGTCATTCAAAAAAGCTCTTGTTGGCAAGCATCCATGCAACGCCATCCAGGTTACATCCTTCTGTCTGTTGCTGATTCCACGCATGAAAAAAAGCTTCCACACCTGTCCAGACTGTGCATTATTACAAAACGGCACATCACATAACATCTCCTTCTTCTTAATACCTGAGACAATCAGTTTTTTGTCCGGTCTAACCATGGAGCTTATCCCATTTTGATCATAGAAGGACCTAAGCACCACATAAAAAAACGGTATCACAAACGAAACTGGTTTTCTTAAATCCTTCTCACACCAGCTCCATTTCTGGAAAAGCCGTCCTGCTAAATATTTGCACATGTCCGCAGTCCTGTTATTGCACTGGGATAATTTATAAATGTTCAAAAAATAATGCATTCTTAAAAATAAGTCAATGTTAGGAAAATCACAACCCCCATTTTCCACAGAACACATAACCATTCCTCTTCTTAGTTTCTCCATTTTGGATCCCCAAAAAAACACAAACAGTTTCCTTGTCACTCTCTTTGTCCAAAGCACAGCAGGTGGGAAAATCAAAGCAGTGTACAGCAGAAGCGGGAGAATCACAGACTTGATTACCAGCACTTTCCCTCTCAGCGACAGGTTCCTTAGTTTCCAAAAGTTCAACTTCTGATCCATTTTGTCTTCTAGAATCTTCAGGCTGCTTTTCCCTTTCAGTTCCTTCTCAAAGATGACACCAAGAACCTCAATTTCCTCCCTACTCTCCACTCCTGCCACGTTAACCTCAACCTGCCTCCCAAAGTTACAAAGCTGGCACTTTCCCCAATTCACCGCCATACCAGCCACACAACAAAAAATCCTTACGTGCAAATTCACTCTATTGAGATCCGCCTGTGAACCACAAGTAAAAACAATATCATCCATATAACTTAAAGACTTGACTGGACCCCCGGATCCCCCAGGAATAAAAACACCAGCCACACACTTGTCAACTTGCACACTTTTTAAAAGGGCCTCCACCACACAGATAAAAAGAATTGGTGACAGGGGACAACCCTGCCTAACTCCCGATAAAATATTAAAACTGGAACTCACATGCCCATTAACTTAAATCTGGCTACTGACCCCACAATAAAAACTCTTAATGACCATCAATAATTTATCCGGAACACCAAGGTGACTTAAAGCAGAGAACAAAAATCTATGTGATATTTTATCAAAGGCTTTCTCCAGGTCCACCGACTGTAACAAAAGAGCATTCTTATTCAAATTAGCCTGATAAATTAAGTCTCTTAGAAGCAGCAAATTATCTGAAATTTTCCTACCAGGCACTGCACATGCCTGATACTCCCCCACCATATCACCTATCACATCTGCCAGTCTACCAGCCACAATTTTAGAAATAATTTTGTAATCACTGTTTAACAATGTTATGGGCCTCCAATTTTTAATATCCCTCATGTCCCCTTTCTTATGAATCAGCGTAACAATCCCCCTACGCATAGAAACCGATAAAATCCCATGAGTAAAACCATATTGCACCACCCGGGAAAACTCCACACCTATAATATCCCAAAATCTAACATAAAATTCAGCAGGAAGACCATCACAGCCTGGCGTCTTGCCTTTCGCCAAGCCATCCACTGCCCGTCTAATTTCATCTTTCCCAACCTCCTCACTTAAAAACCCAATTTTCTCCTCAGGAATATTATTAGTTAATACTTTGCAATAATCATTAATTTCCGCATCACTGGCTCTACTATCGTTAGAGAAGAGTGTTTCATAAAAGGAAAGAATACTGCCAATCATCTCATCCCCAGATACCTCCCCTGCAGGAGAAAAAACAGACTTAAAAACCCCTTTAGGTTTAAAACATTTTTTAAAAAAGTATCTCGAACATTGCTCATTTTCCTCCATGTGCTTTATTTTTGCCTTAAACATAATAGTCTTCCCTTTTTCAATAAGTATCTTCTTCAGTTCGTCCTTCAAATCTGCAATCTCTTTATCCACCTCCATCCCCGCTCTCTTAAACTTATGGAGTACTTCCAATTTTGAAATAACAGCAGCATCATGATCCCTTTTGGCTTTCGCTCTCCTAAAACACACCCCTTTAAAATAACATGCAAATTTCTCCTTAGCCCAGTCCCACCACTCTAGCAAATCTTTAAAAAGGTGCTGTTCAGACACACAAGACAAAAACACTTTATTAAAACCAACCTTAACACTCTCCTCTTCCAGCAGGCTTACGTTCAGCTTCCAGAGTCCCTTTCCAAAAGCCAGGGACTCAGCTATACACAGATCTACCACTATCATCTTGTGGTCAGAAAAAGTCGTCATCACGTGGTTGCACTTGGCCACCTTAATCCCTTCAGACATAAAAAAATAGTCAATTCGGGAAACACTACGTCCACTGTCTGATATGTATGTGAACTTATCACTTGGCCCAACCATCAGACCAGCATCCGTGTAGCGTAAATCCTGCACAATCTGATTTAAAATATTAGACGTAACATCAGTCCTACCTTCCGTAGAGCTCTTACGATCTTTTGCGGATCTGACACAATTAAAATCTCCAGCCACTATAGTGAAGTCTCTGCCTGGTAAAAACAACTTTAGAGACTCCAAAAACCCAACTCTTGCTTGTTTATCAGCAGGGGCATAAACATTAAAAACCCGTACCCGCTGACCTAAAAAATCCACTAATAAAAACAAACATCTCCCAGGTATGATTACTTTAAACTCTAAAACCTTTAGACTGGAATTACACAGTAAAATGCCCACCCCTTCATTCCTGTTTTCTGAGCATGGGGACCAAAAAGATTGCCCCTTATTCCACTCACTCTCATGCGGGGCAGATTTAATTACACATTCCTGCAGACAGACAATATCTGCATTCACACTCTCAATGTACTCCAGTATCCCTGCTCTCCTACAAGCAGAACCAATCCCTCGTACATTCAGAGAAGCAACACACAACGCCATCATAATAACAGGAAAAAATCTCCACCATACCCGATCCATCATGAACCAGGAGAAAACCCACTCCTGCCACCCACTTTTCTACGTATATCAGGCGACTCAGAACTCGAGTCCCTGTTAGAATAACCTGGTCTTAGGGAGACTGGATCTTCCTGCCCCCCAGACCAACACCCCTCCACCTTACTTCTTTTAATCACGGAGGCATAACTCTCCTCCTTGCCATCATCTTCCTCCTCATTTTCACTCCAATCACTGTTAACCCTATCACGCTGCTGAGGGGTTATAGTTCCATCCGAATCAGAATCCTCCTCCTCCAAAACCTCCATTTCCTCACCCCCATCTCTTCCCAAAACAGGATTCACTGACTCCGCCATATTAGACAAATCCATCCCATCACCCGGGCCATGCACATCAGCTACTTTGTTTATTACTTCCAGCCCCTCCCTCAAACCAACTTTCTTCTGGCTCCGCCCCTTTTCCTCCATCTTGGGCACCGCATGGTCTCTTCCCCTACCACCATCTTGTTTTTGGCTTTCCCCCTCTGAGTCTGAGCCTTCGCCCTCCTCCCCACTTTCCTGCCGAGTCTTCTTCTGCCTCTCTTCAGCGTCCACCTGTGACCTAGGAATCTGAGCCCACAATCTACATTTCCTTGCAAGGTGATCTGCATGTCCACACAAATCACACACCTTATTCATTGGGCAACCACTTGCAACATGCCCAGATTTCCCACAACCTCTACAAACATCACCTTGCACTGGACAATCTTTCTGAACATGTCCAAACTCATGACACTTCCTACAATATTCCATCTGTCCATTATAAAAACAAAATCCCCTTTCTCCTCCGATAGAAAACTGTGCAGGAATGCTCTTGGCACCCCCAATAGCTCTATCATCCGGTCTCAGTTTTACAACATATCTCCTCTTGCCATTTAGATAATTGTATTTGTTCTTCATTCTTCCCAAAAATTTAACCTCACTACAATACCGAGCTAAAAAATTGGAAACAGTCTCATCCGGAACTTTAGGGTTATACATGTGCACAACCACATACTTATATGTCTGCTGGAACAGAGGTTCCAGTGCAATAAACTCTAGGCATTTCAATTCCTTTTCTTCCTTCATTCGTACCAACTCCATGTAGACTCTCTGGCAAATACTCAAAGAAACAAAAGTGATATCATAAATTCCTTGTTTCTGAAAATCCTGCAGTGCCAATACATCCGTTACCTTCAAGCCATTAATGTTCTTCAAGACATCAACGCAAACTTGGTCCAAACCGATTTCTCCTTCATGACCTGCAGCCACCTTCAGACGGACCGAGTCCTCTAATCCACGTGTTTTCTCCACCATTTTTACAGCAGATAAACACAATCGCCGCTCAATCGCACACTAGGGCCCCACAAGGGGGAACCCCAGTCACAACTGCCCTCCAAACAACACCAGCAGCAGAAAACCACCACTGATCTTGCCAAAAGACCGAGAAGCGATAACCAGAATTGGCTTCAAACTACGGAGCCACCCAAGGATCCTGAAAAGTCCATTTGTGGAGATGAGCTCCTGGACTCCCATTAAGAAGACATGTTGTCAACCTCTAGATCCCTTACATGCCTGCACTTTTCGGCTTGCTGCTGCTGCAATCCACGCGTTTTAGATCTGCATAACTCCACCTCTTTAAACACAGCACCTTCACCCCCTGCTGTTCCCACCCGCCTCAACACCGTTGGAAGGGAGGAGAACCAATTAAGGCGGGGGGTGGGGTGGAACGAGCAGCTGTCTACCCTTAGCAGGAGGGCTCCTGATTACATACCTCTCCTGCTGCTGCTGCTGCTGGCTGTCCAGCAGCAGACTGAAGGTGGCTGCTGCTGTGCACAGGTATATAAAGGCTCAGAGCCTATTATGACACGCGCAGCCAGCGTTCCATTGCTACATTCCATCTACTGCAGGCAGGATACCTGGCTGGCTGAATGTCGCTGAGAAGCTCACAGAGACCGCCATAAGCAACAGTTTAACAGAATGCCACAGACTAATCAACCAAACTTTTTGGGTTGGGTTCTCTTTTATAGTCTGCAGGCATTAAATGAAAGAAGTCAGTGTTCCAGCAGAAGGAGACAACGTTTCAGAAAAGGCATTGTAGCAAACCAAAAAAGAAATTTTAAGCGCAGCAGAGTAACCAGCGCACATACCTGTTAGCTCAGGTGAGTTTAAAAGGCTGCTGTTGATAACAAGGGCATTTGCTAAATAGATGGTGTGTGTGCAACAATATACTGAAAGGTCAATTATATTGTGCAGCTTATCTCACCACCTGTAGTTATTTAGGTGAAAGCTCCAAAATGCTTGCCTAATATGTCTGTTTATCCAAAAGGAAGTAAAAAGGGAGAGCTAGAAAGATAGCATTGCATCACATTACATGGCAATGCAATGCACAGTTGCTGAAGTTGAACCAAAATGAGCTTGTAATCTGGCTTCTGCAACTTTGAACATGAAAAATCCAATGAGGAGAAGAAAAGCAAAGCCAAAGAGTCCATCCCCAAATCCGACAAACAAGCAAAATGAACAAAAAACATTGAATTCAATTCTTTCTGATTTTAGAAACTGCATTAAAGAAGGGGTGCACCGGTCCTGGAGATACTGCAATACCAGGTCAATGCGTGGAGTGGACAGAGCAAGCTCTTTTTCCATCTCCCTGTTCTAAAAATCCATTTAATATATGGTCCCCAGATAGGGGACGTATCAGATATTAAACTGATAAGAACAGATACTACACTTGATCTTAGCCAAAAGGCCGAGAAGCGATAACCAGAATTGGTTTCAAACTACGGAGCCACCCAAGGATCCTGAAAAGTCCATTTGTGGAGATGAGCTCCTGGACTCCCGTTAAGAAGACATGTTGTCAACCTCTAGATCCCTTACATGCCTGCACTTTTCGGCTTGCTGCTGCTGCAATCCACGCGTTTTAGATCTGCATAACTCCACCTCTTTAAACACAGCACCTTCACCCCCTGCTGTTCCCACCCGCCTCAACACCGTTGGAAGGGAGGAGAACCAATTAAGGCGGGGGGTGGGGTGGAACGAGCAGCTGTCTACCCTTAGCAGGAGGGCTCCTGATTACATACCTCTCCTGCTGCTGCTGCTGGCTGTCCAGCAGCAGACTGAAGGTGGCTGCTGCTGTGCACAGGTATATAAAGGCTCAGAGCCTATTATGACATGCGCAGCCAGCGTTCCATTGCCACATTCCATCTACTGCAGGCAGGATACCTGGCTGGCTGAATGTCGCTGAGAAGCTCACAGAGACCGCCATAAGCAACAGTTTAACAGAATGCCACAGACTAATCAACCAAACTTTTTGGGTTGGGTTCTCTTTTATAGTCTGCAGGCATTAAATGAAAGAAGTCAGTGTTCCAGCAGAAGGAGACAACGTTTCAGAAAAGGCATTGTAGCAAACCAAAAAAGAAATTTTAAGCGCAGCAGAGTAACCAGCGCACATACCTGTTAGCTCAGGTGAGTTTAAAAGGCTGCTGTTGATAACAAGGGCATTTGCTAAATAGATGGTGTGTGTGCAACAATATACTGAAAGGTCAATTATATTGTGCAGCTTATCTCACCACCTGTAGTTATTTAGGTGAAAGCTCCAAAATGCTTGCCTAATATGTCTGTTTATCCAAAAGGAAGTAAAAAGGGAGAGCTAGAAAGATAGCATTGCATCACATTACATGGCAATGCAATGCACAGTTGCTGAAGTTGAACCAAAATGAGCTTGTAATCTGGCTTCTGCAACTTTGAACATGAAAAATCCAATGAGGAGAAGAAAAGCAAAGCCAAAGAGTCCATCCCCAAATCCGACAAACAAGCAAAATGAACAAAAAACATTGAATTCAATTCTTTCTGATTTTAGAAACTGCATTAAAGAAGGGGTGCACCGGTCCTGGAGATACTGCAATACCAGGTCAATGCGTGGAGTGGACAGAGCAAGCTCTTTTTCCATCTCCCTGTTCTAAAAATCCATTTAATATATGGTCCCCAGATAGGGGACGTATCAGATATTAAACTGATAAGAACAGATACTACACTTGATCTTAGCCAAAAGGTCGAGAAGCGATAACCAGAATTGGTTTCAAACTACGGAACCACCCAAGGATCCTGAAAAGTCCATTTGTGGAGATGAGCTCCTGGACTCCCGTTAAGAAGACATGTTGTCAACCTCTAGATCCCTTACATGCCTGCACTTTTCGGCTTGCTGCTGCTGCAATCCACGCGTTTTAGATCTGCATAACTCCACCTCTTTAAACACAGCACCTTCACCCCCTGCTGTTCCCACCCGCCTCAACACCGTTGGAAGGGAGGAGAACCAATTAAGGCGGGGGGTGGGGTGGAACGAGCAGCTGTCTACCCTTAGCAGGAGGGCTCCTGATTACATACCTCTCCTGCTGCTGCTGCTGCTGGCTGTCCAGCAGCAGACTGAAGGTGGCTGCTGCTGTGCACAGGTATATAAAGGCTCAGAGCCTATTATGACACGCGCAGCCAGCGTTCCATTGCCACATTCCATCTACTGCAGGCAGGATACCTGGCTGGCTGAATGTCGCTGAGAAGCTCACAGAGACCGCCATAAGCAACAGTTTAACAGAATGCCACAGACTAATCAACCAAACTTTTTGGGTTGGGTTCTCTTTTATAGTCTGCAGGCATTAAATGAAAGAAGTCAGTGTTCCAGCAGAAGGAGACAACGTTTCAGAAAAGGCATTGTAGCAAACCAAAAAAGAAATTTTAAGCGCAGCAGAGTAACCAGCGCACATACCTGTTAGCTCAGGTGAGTTTAAAAGGCTGCTGTTGATAACAAGGGCATTTGCTAAATAGATGGTGTGTGTGCAACAATATACTGAAAGGTCAATTATATTGTGCAGCTTATCTCACCACCTGTAGTTATTTAGGTGAAAGCTCCAAAATGCTTGCCTAATATGTCTGTTTATCCAAAAGGAAGTAAAAAGGGAGAGCTAGAAAGATAGCATTGCATCACATTACATGGCAATGCAATGCACAGTTGCTGAAGTTGAACCAAAATGAGCTTGTAATCTGGCTTGTGCAACTTTGAACATGAAAAATCCAACGAGGAGAAGAAAAGCAAAGCCAAAGAGTCCATCCCCAAATCCGACAAACAAGCAAAATGAACAAAAAACATTGAATTCAATTCTTTCTGATTTTAGAAACTGCATTAAAGAAGGGGTGCACCGGTCCTGGAGATACTGCAATACCAGGTCAATGCGTGGAGTGGACAGAGCAAGCTCTTTTTCCATCTCCCTGTTCTAAAAATCCATTTAATATATGGTCCCCAGATAGGGGACGTATCAGATATTATACTGATAAGAACAGATTTTTTTTTTTGAAAGCCCGAATTCGTGTACAAAACCCGAGTGCGCTTAAAAAAGTGACAAGTGCCACAAAAAAAGTGCACTAGGATGCTGGTCTTCTTGAAACCCTCTCCAAAAGGAGAAGGGTCCCCCAAACCATTCCCCGTCCCTCCGAGCCAAAAGGCCACAGCGAGGAACAGGGACAAAAAGCCACCTCCAGCCGAAGCCAGAGGCGACCCAATCTTACCCCCAGCACCTGCCCGAGTTCTCACCCGAGCAAGGCACTGGGAGCCAAAGACTGTGCTCCCCTCCCGGAAGAGGGGAGCCAACAACGCTCTCCTCCCGAAAGAGGAGAGCCAGGGGGGTTCAGGGGGGAGCGGAACCTGATGGCCACACACTCCCCCCCTAGACCTGCCAAGAGAGGAACCCGTAAGGGAACCGCATCCCGACAAAATCCTAGTAGGACGTGACACACGTGAATAAGTGGACACACAGTGACAAAGAAATTAAATAAATAGTGAAGGTTTCACAGTATAATACTGCCCGGACCTTCGACCGGGAATTGAAAAATTCCCCATCCTAAGGCCAGAAGGCCCGGAATAAGGGTGTGTGCGAAGAAAGAAAATTTGAAGTGCTTGTGCAAATGTGCCATAAACTCAAGTGGGGTTCCCAATCCCAGTGAGTTAAGGCACCCCAGGGTCACCACTCCTGGGGCACTTCACACTTCGGGCTTTCGATCTTCCCCGGCCCAATGGCGTCGATCCTGGGGGGCCATGCTTTCCACCAGATGACTATATTAGCCACCTGGCGTACTAACAAGCGCCTAAACCCCAGTGTGCATAATGTATCAATCTACTAGGGCGGCCAACATCCAAAACCGCCTTTTCGAAAGATACTACACTTGATCTTAGCCAAAAGGCCGAGAAGCGATAACCAGAATTGGTTTCAAACTACGGAGCCACCCAAGGATCCTGAAAAGTCCATTTGTGGAGATGAGCTCCTGGACTCCCGTTAAGAAGACATGTTGTCAACCTCTAGATCCCTTACATGCCTGCACTTTTCGGCTTGCTGCTGCTGCAATCCACGCGTTTTAGATCTGCATAACTCCACCTCTTTAAACACAGCACCTTCACCCCCTGCTGTTCCCACCCGCCTCAACACCGTTGGAAGGGAGGAGAACCAATTAAGGCGGGGGGTGGGGTGGAACGAGCAGCTGTCTACCCTTAGCAGGAGGGCTCCTGATTACATACCTCTCCTGCTGCTGCTGCTGCTGGCTGTCCAGCAGCAGACTGAAGGTGGCTGCTGCTGTGCACAGGTATATAAAGGCTCAGAGCCTATTATGACACGCGCAGCCAGCGTTCCATTGCCACATTCCATCTACTGCAGGCAGGATACCTGGCTGGCTGAATGTCGCTGAGAAGCTCACAGAGACCGCCATAAGCAACAGTTTAACAGAATGCCACAGACTAATCAACCAAACTTTTTGGGTTGGGTTCTCTTTTATAGTCTGCAGGCATTAAATGAAAGAAGTCAGTGTTCCAGCAGAAGGAGACAACGTTTCAGAAAAGGCATTGTAGCAAACCAAAAAAGAAATTTTAAGCGCAGCAGAGTAACCAGCGCACATACCTGTTAGCTCAGGTGAGTTTAAAAGGCTGCTGTTGATAACAAGGGCATTTGCTAAATAGATGGTGTGTGTGCAACAATATACTGAAAGGTCAATTATATTGTGCAGCTTATCTCACCACCTGTAGTTATTTAGGTGAAAGCTCCAAAATGCTTGCCTAATATGTCTGTTTATCCAAAATGAAGTAAAAAGGGAGAGCTAGAAAGATAGCATTGCATCACATTACATGGCAATGCAATGCACAGTTGCTGAAGTTGAACCAAAATGAGCTTGTAATCTGGCTTCTGCAACTTTGAACATGAAAAATCCAATGAGGAGAAGAAAAGCAAAGCCAAAGAGTCCATCCCCAAATCCGACAAACAAGCAAAATGAACAAAAAACTTTGAATTCAATTCTTTCTGATTTTAGAAACTGCATTAAAGAAGGGGTGCACCGGTCCTGGAGATACTGCAATACCAGGTCAATGCGTGGAGTGGACAGAGCAAGCTCTTTTTCCATCTCCCTGTTCTAAAAATCCATTTAATATATGGTCCCCAGATAGGGGACGTATCAGATATTAAACTGATAAGAACAGATACTACACTTGATCTTAGCCAAAAGGCCGAGAAGCGATAACCAGAATTGGTTTCAAACTACGGAGCCACCCAAGGATCCTGAAAAGTCCATTTGTGGAGATGAGCTCCTGGACTCCCGTTAAGAAGACATGTTGTCAACCTCTAGATCCCTTACATGCCTGCACTTTTCGGCTTGCTGCTGCTGCAATCCACGCGTTTTAGATCTGCATAACTCCACCTCTTTAAACACAGCACCTTCACCCCCTGCTGTTCCCACCCGCCTCAACACCGTTGGAAGGGAGGAGAACCAATTAAGGCGGGGGGTGGGGTGGAACGAGCAGCTGTCTACCCTTAGCAGTAGGGCTCCTGATTACATACCTCTCCTGCTGCTGCTGCTGCTGGCTGTCCAGCAGCAGACTGAAGGTGGCTGCTGCTGTGCACAGGTATATAAAGGCTCAGAGCCTATTATGACACGCGCAGCCAGCGTTCCATTGCCACATTCCATCTACTGCAGGCAGGATACCTGGCTGGCTGAATGTCGCTGAGAAGCTCACAGAGACCGCCATAAGCAACAGTTTAACAGAATGCCACAGACTAATCAACCAAACTTTTTGGGTTGGGTTCTCTTTTATAGTCTGCAGGCATTAAATGAAAGAAGTCAGTGTTCCAGCAGAAGGAGACAACGTTTCAGAAAAGGCATTGTAGCAAACCAAAAAAGAAATTTTAAGCGCAGCAGAGTAACCAGCGCACATACCTGTTAGCTCAGGTGAGTTTAAAAGGCTGCTGTTGATAACAAGGGCATTTGCTAAATAGATGGTGTGTGTGCAACAATATACTGAAAGGTCAATTATATTGTGCAGCTTATCTCACCACCTGTAGTTATTTAGGTGAAAGCTCCAAAATGCTTGCCTAATATGTCTGTTTATCCAAAAGGAAGTAAAAAGGGAGAGCTAGAAAGATAGCATTGCATCACATTACATGGCAATGCAATGCACAGTTGCTGAAGTTGAACCAAAATGAGCTTGTAATCTGGCTTCTGCAACTTTGAACATGAAAAATCCAATGAGGAGAAGAAAAGCAAAGCCAAAGAGTCCATCCCCAAATCCGACAAACAAGCAAAATGAACAAAAAACTTTGAATTCAATTCTTTCTGATTTTAGAAACTGCATTAAAGAAGGGGTGCACCGGTCCTGGAGATACTGCAATACCAGGTCAATGCGTGGAGTGGACAGAGCAAGCTCTTTTTCCATCTCCCTGTTCTAAAAATCCATTTAATATATGGTCCCCAGATAGGGGACGTATCAGATATTAAACTGATAAGAACAGATACTACACTTGATCTTAGCCAAAAGGCCGAGAAGCGATAACCAGAATTGGTTTCAAACTACGGAGCCACCCAAGGATCCTGAAAAGTCCATTTGTGGAGATGAGCTCCTGGACTCCCGTTAAGAAGACATGTTGTCAACCTCTAGATCCCTTACATGCCTGCACTTTTCGGCTTGCTGCTGCTGCAATCCACGCGTTTTAGATCTGCATAACTCCACCTCTTTAAACACAGCACCTTCACCCCCTGCTGTTCCCACCCGCCTCAACACCGTTGGAAGGGAGGAGAACCAATTAAGGCGGGGGGTGGGGTGGAACGAGCAGCTGTCTACCCTTAGCAGTAGGGCTCCTGATTACATACCTCTCCTGCTGCTGCTGCTGCTGGCTGTCCAGCAGCAGACTGAAGGTGGCTGCTGCTGTGCACAGGTATATAAAGGCTCAGAGCCTATTATGACACGCGCAGCCAGCGTTCCATTGCCACATTCCATCTACTGCAGGCAGGATACCTGGCTGGCTGAATGTCGCTGAGAAGCTCACAGAGACCGCCATAAGCAACAGTTTAACAGAATGCCACAGACTAATCAACCAAACTTTTTGGGTTGGGTTCTCTTTTATAGTCTGCAGGCATTAAATGAAAGAAGTCAGTGTTCCAGCAGAAGGAGACAACGTTTCAGAAAAGGCATTGTAGCAAACCAAAAAAGAAATTTTAAGCGCAGCAGAGTAACCAGCGCACATACCTGTTAGCTCAGGTGAGTTTAAAAGGCTGCTGTTGATAACAAGGGCATTTGCTAAATAGATGGTGTGTGTGCAACAATATACTGAAAGGTCAATTATATTGTGCAGCTTATCTCACCACCTGTAGTTATTTAGGTGAAAGCTCCAAAATGCTTGCCTAATATGTCTGTTTATCCAAAATGAAGTAAAAAGGGAGAGCTAGAAAGATAGCATTGCATCACATTACATGGCAATGCAATGCACAGTTGCTGAAGTTGAACCAAAATGAGCTTGTAATCTGGCTTCTGCAACTTTGAACATGAAAAATCCAATGAGGAGAAGAAAAGCAAAGCCAAAGAGTCCATCCCCAAATCCGACAAACAAGCAAAATGAACAAAAAACTTTGAATTCAATTCTTTCTGATTTTAGAAACTGCATTAAAGAAGGGGTGCACCGGTCCTGGAGATACTGCAATACCAGGTCAATGCGTGGAGTGGACAGAGCAAGCTCTTTTTCCATCTCCCTGTTCTAAAAATCCATTTAATATATGGTCCCCAGATAGGGGACGTATCAGATATTAAACTGATAAGAACAGATACTACACTTGATCTTAGCCAAAAGGCCGAGAAGCGATAACCAGAATTGGTTTCAAACTACGGAGCCACCCAAGGATCCTGAAAAGTCCATTTGTGGAGATGAGCTCCTGGACTCCCATTAAGAAGACATGTTGTCAACCTCTAGATCCCTTACATGCCTGCACTTTTCGGCTTGCTGCTGCTGCAATCCACGCGTTTTAGATCTGCATAACTCCACCTCTTTAAACACAGCACCTTCACCCCCTGCTGTTCCCACCCGCCTCAACACCGTTGGAAGGGAGGAGAACCAATTAAGGCGGGGGGTGGGGTGGAACGAGCAGCTGTCTACCCTTAGCAGTAGGGCTCCTGATTACATACCTCTCCTGCTGCTGCTGCTGCTGGCTGTCCAGCAGCAGACTGAAGGTGGCTGCTGCTGTGCACAGGTATATAAAGGCTCAGAGCCTATTATGACACGCGCAGCCAGCGTTCCATTGCCACATTCCATCTACTGCAGGCAGGATACCTGGCTGGCTGAATGTCGCTGAGAAGCTCACAGAGACCGCCATAAGCAACAGTTTAACAGAATGCCACAGACTAATCAACCAAACTTTTTGGGTTGGGTTCTCTTTTATAGTCTGCAGGCATTAAATGAAAGAAGTCAGTGTTCCAGCAGAAGGAGACAACGTTTCAGAAAAGGCATTGTAGCAAACCAAAAAAGAAATTTTAAGCGCAGCAGAGTAACCAGCGCACATACCTGTTAGCTCAGGTGAGTTTAAAAGGCTGCTGTTGATAACAAGGGCATTTGCTAAATAGATGGTGTGTGTGCAACAATATACTGAAAGGTCAATTATATTGTGCAGCTTATCTCACCACCTGTAGTTATTTAGGTGAAAGCTCCAAAATGCTTGCCTAATATGTCTGTTTATCCAAAAGGAAGTAAAAAGGGAGAGCTAGAAAGATAGCATTGCATCACATTACATGGCAATGCAATGCACAGTTGCTGAAGTTGAACCAAAATGAGCTTGTAATCTGGCTTCTGCAACTTTGAACATGAAAAATCCAATGAGGAGAAGAAAAGCAAAGCCAAAGAGTCCATCCCCAAATCCGACAAACAAGCAAAATGAACAAAAAACTTTGAATTCAATTCTTTCTGATTTTAGAAACTGCATTAAAGAAGGGGTGCACCGGTCCTGGAGATACTGCAATACCAGGTCAATGCGTGGAGTGGACAGAGCAAGCTCTTTTTCCATCTCCCTGTTCTAAAAATCCATTTAATATATGGTCCCCAGATAGGGGACGTATCAGATATTAAACTGATAAGAACAGATACTACACTTGATCTTAGCCAAAAGGCCGAGAAGCGATAACCAGAATTGGTTTCAAACTACGGAGCCACCCAAGGATCCTGAAAAGTCCATTTGTGGAGATGAGCTCCTGGACTCCCGTTAAGAAGACATGTTGTCAACCTCTAGATCCCTTACATGCCTGCACTTTTCGGCTTGCTGCTGCTGCAATCCACGCGTTTTAGATCTGCATAACTCCACCTCTTTAAACACAGCACCTTCACCCCCTGCTGTTCCCACCCGCCTCAACACCGTTGGAAGGGAGGAGAACCAATTAAGGCGGGGGGTGGGGTGGAACGAGCAGCTGTCTACCCTTAGCAGTAGGGCTCCTGATTACATACCTCTCCTGCTGCTGCTGCTGCTGGCTGTCCAGCAGCAGACTGAAGGTGGCTGCTGCTGTGCACAGGTATATAAAGGCTCAGAGCCTATTATGACACGCGCAGCCAGCGTTCCATTGCCACATTCCATCTACTGCAGGCAGGATACCTGGCTGGCTGAATGTCGCTGAGAAGCTCACAGAGACCGCCATAAGCAACAGTTTAACAGAATGCCACAGACTAATCAACCAAACTTTTTGGGTTGGGTTCTCTTTTATAGTCTGCAGGCATTAAATGAAAGAAGTCAGTGTTCCAGCAGAAGGAGACAACGTTTCAGAAAAGGCATTGTAGCAAACCAAAAAAGAAATTTTAAGCGCAGCAGAGTAACCAGCGCACATACCTGTTAGCTCAGGTGAGTTTAAAAGGCTGCTGTTGATAACAAGGGCATTTGCTAAATAGATGGTGTGTGTGCAACAATATACTGAAAGGTCAATTATATTGTGCAGCTTATCTCACCACCTGTAGTTATTTAGGTGAAAGCTCCAAAATGCTTGCCTAATATGTCTGTTTATCCAAAAGGAAGTAAAAAGGGAGAGCTAGAAAGATAGCATTGCATCACATTACATGGCAATGCAATGCACAGTTGCTGAAGTTGAACCAAAATGAGCTTGTAATCTGGCTTCTGCAACTTTGAACATGAAAAATCCAATGAGGAGAAGAAAAGCAAAGCCAAAGAGTCCATCCCCAAATCCGACAAACAAGCAAAATGAACAAAAAACTTTGAATTCAATTCTTTCTGATTTTAGAAACTGCATTAAAGAAGGGGTGCACCGGTCCTGGAGATACTGCAATACCAGGTCAATGCGTGGAGTGGACAGAGCAAGCTCTTTTTCCATCTCCCTGTTCTAAAAATCCATTTAATATATGGTCCCCAGATAGGGGACGTATCAGATATTAAACTGATAAGAACAGATACTACACTTGATCTTAGCCAAAAGGCCGAGAAGCGATAACCAGAATTGGTTTCAAACTACGGAGCCACCCAAGGATCCTGAAAAGTCCATTTGTGGAGATGAGCTCCTGGACTCCCGTTAAGAAGACATGTTGTCAACCTCTAGATCCCTTACATGCCTGCACTTTTCGGCTTGCTGCTGCTGCAATCCACGCGTTTTAGATCTGCATAACTCCACCTCTTTAAACACAGCACCTTCACCCCCTGCTGTTCCCACCCGCCTCAACACCGTTGGAAGGGAGGAGAACCAATTAAGGCGGGGGGTGGGGTGGAACGAGCAGCTGTCTACCCTTAGCAGGAGGGCTCCTGATTACATACCTCTCCTGCTGCTGCTGCTGCTGGCTGTCCAGCAGCAGACTGAAGGTGGCTGCTGCTGTGCACAGGTATATAAAGGCTCAGAGCCTATTATGACACGCGCAGCCAGCGTTCCATTGCCACATTCCATCTACTGCAGGCAGGATACCTGGCTGGCTGAATGTCGCTGAGAAGCTCACAGAGACCGCCATAAGCAACAGTTTAACAGAATGCCACAGACTAATCAACCAAACTTTTTGGGTTGGGTTCTCTTTTATAGTCTGCAGGCATTAAATGAAAGAAGTCAGTGTTCCAGCAGAAGGAGACAACGTTTCAGAAAAGGCATTGTAGCAAACCAAAAAAGAAATTTTAAGCGCAGCAGAGTAACCAGCGCACATACCTGTTAGCTCAGGTGAGTTTAAAAGGCTGCTGTTGATAACAAGGGCATTTGCTAAATAGATGGTGTGTGTGCAACAATATACTGAAAGGTCAATTATATTGTGCAGCTTATCTCACCACCTGTAGTTATTTAGGTGAAAGCTCCAAAATGCTTGCCTAATATGTCTGTTTATCCAAAAGGAAGTAAAAAGGGAGAGCTAGAAAGATAGCATTGCATCACATTACATGGCAATGCAATGCACAGTTGCTGAAGTTGAACCAAAATGAGCTTGTAATCTGGCTTCTGCAACTTTGAACATGAAAAATCCAATGAGGAGAAGAAAAGCAAAGCCAAAGAGTCCATCCCCAAATCCGACAAACAAGCAAAATGAACAAAAAACTTTGAATTCAATTCTTTCTGATTTTAGAAACTGCATTAAAGAAGGGGTGCACCGGTCCTGGAGATACTGCAATACCAGGTCAATGCGTGGAGTGGACAGAGCAAGCTCTTTTTCCATCTCCCTGTTCTAAAAATCCATTTAATATATGGTCCCCAGATAGGGGACGTATCAGATATTAAACTGATAAGAACAGATACTACACTTGATCTTAGCCAAAAGGCCGAGAAGCGATAACCAGAATTGGTTTCAAACTATGGAGCCACCCAAGGATCCTGAAAAGTCCATTTGTGGAGATGAGCTCCTGGACTCCCGTTAAGAAGACATGTTGTCAACCTCTAGATCCCTTACATGCCTGCACTTTTCGGCTTGCTGCTGCTGCAATCCACGCGTTTTAGATCTGCATAACTCCACCTCTTTAAACACAGCACCTTCACCCCCTGCTGTTCCCACCCGCCTCAACACCGTTGGAAGGGAGGAGAACCAATTAAGGCGGGGGGTGGGGTGGAACGAGCAGCTGTCTACCCTTAGCAGGAGGGCTCCTGATTACATACCTCTCCTGCTGCTGCTGCTGCTGGCTGTCCAGCAGCAGACTGAAGGTGGCTGCTGCTGTGCACAGGTATATAAAGGCTCAGAGCCTATTATGACACGCGCAGCCAGCGTTCCATTGCCACATTCCATCTACTGCAGGCAGGATACCTGGCTGGCTGAATGTCGCTGAGAAGCTCACAGAGACCGCCATAAGCAACAGTTTAACAGAATGCCACAGACTAATCAACCAAACTTTTTGGGTTGGGTTCTCTTTTATAGTCTGCAGGCATTAAATGAAAGAAGTCAGTGTTCCAGCAGAAGGAGACAACGTTTCAGAAAAGGCATTGTAGCAAACCAAAAAAGAAATTTTAAGCGCAGCAGAGTAACCAGCGCACATACCTGTTAGCTCAGGTGAGTTTAAAAGGCTGCTGTTGATAACAAGGGCATTTGCTAAATAGATGGTGTGTGTGCAACAATATACTGAAAGGTCAATTATATTGTGCAGCTTATCTCACCACCTGTAGTTATTTAGGTGAAAGCTCCAAAATGCTTGCCTAATATGTCTGTTTATCCAAAAGGAAGTAAAAAGGGAGAGCTAGAAAGATAGCATTGCATCACATTACATGGCAATGCAATGCACAGTTGCTGAAGTTGAACCAAAATGAGCTTGTAATCTGGCTTCTGCAACTTTGAACATGAAAAATCCAATGAGGAGAAGAAAAGCAAAGCCAAAGAGTCCATCCCCAAATCCGACAAACAAGCAAAATGAACAAAAAACATTGAATTCAATTCTTTCTGATTTTAGAAACTGCATTAAAGAAGGGGTGCACCGGTCCTGGAGATACTGCAATACCAGGTCAATGCGTGGAGTGGACAGAGCAAGCTCTTTTTCCATCTCCCTGTTCTAAAAATCCATTTAATATATGGTCCCCAGATAGGGGACGTATCAGATATTAAACTGATAAGAACAGATACTACACTTGATCTTAGCCAAAAGGCCGAGAAGCGATAACCAGAATTGGTTTCAAACTACGGAGCCACCCAAGGATCCTGAAAAGTCCATTTGTGGAGATGAGCTCCTGGACTCCCGTTAAGAAGACATGTTGTCAACCTCTAGATCCCTTACATGCCTGCACTTTTCGGCTTGCTGCTGCTGCAATCCACGCGTTTTAGATCTGCATAACTCCACCTCTTTAAACACAGCACCTTCACCCCCTGCTGTTCCCACCCGCCTCAACACCGTTGGAAGGGAGGAGAACCAATTAAGGCGGGGGGTGGGGTGGAACGAGCAGCTGTCTACCCTTAGCAGGAGGGCTCCTGATTACATACCTCTCCTGCTGCTGCTGCTGGCTGTCCAGCAGCAGACTGAAGGTGGCTGCTGCTGTGCACAGGTATATAAAGGCTCAGAGCCTATTATGACACGCGCAGCCAGCGTTCCATTGCCACATTCCATCTACTGCAGGCAGGATACCTGGCTGGCTGAATGTCGCTGAGAAGCTCACAGAGACCGCCATAAGCAACAGTTTAACAGAATGCCACAGACTAATCAACCAAACTTTTTGGGTTGGGTTCTCTTTTATAGTCTGCAGGCATTAAATGAAAGAAGTCAGTGTTCCAGCAGAAGGAGACAACGTTTCAGAAAAGGCATTGTAGCAAACCAAAAAAGAAATTTTAAGCGCAGCAGAGTAACCAGCGCACATACCTGTTAGCTCAGGTGAGTTTAAAAGGCTGCTGTTGATAACAAGGGCATTTGCTAAATAGATGGTGTGTGTGCAACAATATACTGAAAGGTCAATTATATTGTGCAGCTTATCTCACCACCTGTAGTTATTTAGGTGAAAGCTCCAAAATGCTTGCCTAATATGTCTGTTTATCCAAAAGGAAGTAAAAAGGGAGAGCTAGAAAGATAGCATTGCATCACATTACATGGCAATGCAATGCACAGTTGCTGAAGTTGAACCAAAATGAGCTTGTAATCTGGCTTCTGCAACTTTGAACATGAAAAATCCAATGAGGAGAAGAAAAGCAAAGCCAAAGAGTCCATCCCCAAATCCGACAAACAAGCAAAATGAACAAAAAACATTGAATTCAATTCTTTCTGATTTTAGAAACTGCATTAAAGAAGGGGTGCACCGGTCCTGGAGATACTGCAATACCAGGTCAATGCGTGGAGTGGACAGAGCAAGCTCTTTTTCCATCTCCCTGTTCTAAAAATCCATTTAATATATGGTCCCCAGATAGGGGACGTATCAGATATTAAACTGATAAGAACAGATACTACACTTGATCTTAGCCAAAAGGCCGAGAAGCGATAACCAGAATTGGTTTCAAACTACGGAGCCACCCAAGGATCCTGAAAAGTCCATTTGTGGAGATGAGCTCCTGGACTCCCGTTAAGAAGACATGTTGTCAACCTCTAGATCCCTTATGACGCGCCCCCTGGGACATATTCCTTTTTGAGGGGAATACCCGGCACCGGATCAGATGGGGGGTTGTAGTCTCCGAGCGGCTGTGACCCGGCCCCGTGCCCAGGGCGTCAAGCTCAGTGTTATGTGGCAGCTTTACAGATGTTACTAAAGTTCTTTTGTGTCGACTACGCCACCCGTTGTGATGCGGTCACTGTGGCCGCCGCTGCAGCAGGGTCCGCTGAGGCTGATGGTGGATGCGCAGCTTGGTGGGATAACCCCCAACGGGAGGGGTATAGCCTCAGAGGGGACAGGCGCAGAGGATGGGGGTTGTGGTGGTGCGGTGCAGCCGGCAATGAAGACAGACTCGGGTTGTGCAGTTAAGGGAGTTTACTTACTGCTGATGTTTCGGTCACTCCAGCCGCTAGTGACCACCCGAGCCGTGCTGCGTCCACCAGGTCCTGGATACAGCCAACCCCCAAACAAGTCCGGAGCGTGGCCCTGAGCTCTCCCTCTGTCCTTTCTTCAGCCGTCCCCACCAGGGATTCACCTAGGTCCAGCTCCCTCGGGCCTTCTTTTGGGACACCCTTGGCCCTGGGTTCCCTGACCCTGCATGTGGTGTGCCTTCGGGGTGAATGTGGTGGGTGACCGTGACAGACACTGCCCACGGTCTCCGGTCTCTGGCTAGGGATTGTTTTTGCCCCCACCAGCTTGGGTTCCGGTACCCTGATGCTGACTCCTCACCCGGTGCTCTAATTTGGGTTCTTGGGTCCCTTCAGTCTTCCCCCTCTGGGTCTTTCTCTTTCTTTCTCCTCTCTCTCCAGGGCTGCTGTTTCCTGCTCTCTGCATCAGACTTGTCCTCTGCAGCTGACTGACTCTCTGCGTCTGACCCTGATTCTAAGTTGGTGCCCTCCTTATATATCCCTCTATGTGTGAGCTCAGGTGACCAGCACCCAATGAGCTCCTAACACTACCCAGACTGCTCCCCCTATCTGCCCCTACACTACATGGGATGTACCACCCCCCTCCCACTCCAGCCAGGAACAGGCTCGGTTGTACCTGCACATTTCCAAGTGGGAGTACCGTCGGCCTGCTCCTCTGGAATGGGATGTATGTAGTGCATGCAGTCTATCTGAGCTCAGTTCCACACTCCATCCTTACCCGGGAGTGGAATATCACACCTCTGGGTTGAGGTGCAATACCCCTGTAGCAGCCGAATCCTCAGGGTGCTACATTCCCCCCTGGTAAATCACAGCACGTCCTCGGGCTGTAAGACATAAAACACCAAAACATACAAATTTTTCATATAAACATATAAAACATATAAAACATTATATATATAACATATCTTATCAGATAAAACTTTCTCGTAGACTTCTCTTGTCTCTGGTTCCTCCTCCGGACACTGTGCAACGTGTGTCCGGGAAAAGTGCGACAGTCTCTTAGAAAAAACTGGTTTTCTATAAAACCGGTAGGGGGCGCTTTAGGAAGCGCAACTATATACAGGGGAAGTTGGAAGTTGGCCGCTCTCAGTCCTCGGCCAGTTAGAGGAAAGGGAATGGCTGCTCACAGTCCTCAGCCTGTAGGATGAAGGGGTTAACGGGTAAAACAGTTCACTGGTCCCAACGGGGACTATTTTAGCAGCAGCAACAGTTCCAGTTTCAGTTCCTTTATACCCCGATTGGGTAACTATTTACATCACTTCTCGGCCGCACTCAACGGCGTCTTCCTCCTGCTCTTTCTTGATATGGTGTTGCTTCAGACCCGTCCGGGTCCTCTGGCTCCTCCTCTCCGTCAAGCGGTGTACGTGGAGGGCGTAAGGTCCTTTGGCACACTTGTGCCGGGTGAAAGTGACTTCGTCTCCGACGTAGAGGTCACGGCCTTTGTGACCTTCCGGCAGGTGGGACTCGACGTCTCTGCGGGTCACAAAAACGTCACCGCGGTTGTTACGGTCCCGAATAAAGCCCCACCCATGCTGCGGGTTGAACTTTATCACTGTCCCGATGGTGCGGGGACAATGCGCTGCACGGGGGTTCCTCCTAGTCCGGCTCTTCTGCTCCGCGCTCCGGATTTGGGCCTGTTGTTCTCTGGCCCGCCTCTCCTCCCGTTCTCTCTTAAACTCTGCTAGCTGCTGACGACAACACTCAGTACGCTCAGCGGCGACTGCCCGAGTTTCTCCGGTGAACCCCATCAAATCTTCTCCCGTGGGGTCCCACACGAATTGGGCTTCTTCTAAAGGAGGCGAGACCCGAGTCACGGGCTTCGGAGCCGGGATCAGGGGCTCACACAAGGGCCCTAGTCTTTGTTGCCGCTCCAGCTCATGGTATCCTTCGGGCCAGATGAAGGGCTGCCCGTCCGGCCATGTGAGCTGGCTGAAGAGGTCCTCCCCCAGGTGTGGCACCCTTGGTATTGCGGGCGCGGGCGCGGTGGTGATGGCGCCCGGGTTGCCCAGGCCTTGCGGCCAGGCCTGGGGCACCTGGAAGGTGAAGGGCACCGTTAGGACGGCGGCGCCCTGGGCTACCTGGCCTTGCGGCCAGGCCGGAGGCTCCGCGGAGGTAGGGGGCGCTGTTGGTGATGCGGCGCCCGGGGGTACTAGGCCTTGCGACCAGGCTGGTGGTAATTCCTGTTTTGTCACGCTCCGGGTCGAGGCGCGTGACGTCACAGGGGTCGCGGCGGCGGCTTCCGGTCGGGGCCTAGTCCATGGCGGTGACCTGGCGGCTACGGGCACAGCAGGGGGACTTTCGGGCTCTGCGACGGGGAGCTGGGGCAGGTAAGCGGTGTCACGGCTTGGGGTATAGGCGTCCCCTTTACCTGCCTCCATGCGTTCGGCTCCCTCCTCGGCGCCGTCTCCGGCCTTGGGTCCTCCTGCGCCATCCTCAGAGGCGGTCTGCTTCCTCTTCCAGGGTAGCGTGCTCCGTTGACTGGTCTCTGGTTGCTGGGCCATCTCCCGGCTCCACTCCGCCAGTATCTCGCGCTGTACCCGGGCCATCCTCCTTGCGAGGCCCTCCAGGGCAGTTTGTGCACACTCCCGGTCTCGGGGGAGCTGCGCTAGGATCTCCGCTAGACCTAGCGGGGTTGTGGACTCTAGCAGGCTCCTGACCATCGGGTCGGTGCTGCTCTGCTCGGCTTCCGGCAGGCTCCTGGCCAGCGGGCCGGTGCTGCTCTGCCCTCCTTCCTCGGTCTCTAGCAGACTCCTGGCCAGCGGGCCGGTGCTGTTCTGCTTTCTCTCCATCTCCGGGTGAGCTCCTCCGCTACTCCTTGTTAGACCTCTTGCCTCCGGGTGCGCTCGCTCCAGACTGCTCCAAGCGACACCCATCTTTGTTCTTCTCTTTCGTCTCCTCCCACTTCGAGGGCGGTCCCGGGGCAACTCGGTGACTGTCAGCTCCAGGGGGAGTTCTTTCACGCTGACAGACACCTCCAGCATCACAGTCTCTGTTGGTGGGGGCGGTTTCCACTTTTGGCGCCATTTTCTGTCCTGGCCCACGATGGGAGGTGGCCTCCTGCCCTCCTTTGGCACGCCCATAATGGCGTCCGCTGCTCTTCCAAGGCGGGAAATCTGCGGTTTTGGCGGGAAGCGTCGCCCAGTGGCGGGAAACTCTGCAGATGGCGGGAACAAGCTGGAAATGGCGGACAATCGGCGGGAAACGACTGGTGATGGAGTCCGATGGCGTGGACCCTCCGGAACCGGCGGGAGACTTCTTTCTGAGGTAAACTTGCACTTTTCTTCAGGCACGCAGTACCCGGGTGTTGCGGGCACGTAATCCTGCCGACTACGCCAAAGTTGACGCGCCCCCTGGGACATATTCCTTTTTGAGGGGAATACCCGGCACCGGATCAGATGGGGGGTTGTAGTCTCCGAGCGGCTGTGACCCGGCCCCGTGCCCAGGGCGTCAAGCTCAGTGTTATGTGGCAGCTTTACAGATGTTACTAAAGTTCTTTTGTGTCGACTACGCCACCCGTTGTGATGCGGTCACTGTGGCCGCCGCTGCAGCAGGGTCCGCTGAGGCTGATGGTGGATGCGCAGCTTGGTGGGATAACCCCCAACGGGAGGGGTATAGCCTCAGAGGGGACAGGCGCAGAGGATGGGGGTTGTGGTGGTGCGGTGCAGCCGGCAATGAAGACAGACTCGGGTTGTGCAGTTAAGGGAGTTTACTTACTGCTGATGTTTCGGTCACTCCAGCCGCTAGTGACCACCCGAGCCGTGCTGCGTCCACCAGGTCCTGGATACAGCCAACCCCCAAACAAGTCCGGAGCGTGGCCCTGAGCTCTCCCTCTGTCCTTTCTTCAGCCGTCCCCACCAGGGATTCACCTAGGTCCAGCTCCCTCGGGCCTTCTTTTGGGACACCCTTGGCCCTGGGTTCCCTGACCCTGCATGTGGTGTGCCTTCGGGGTGAATGTGGTGGGTGACCGTGACAGACACTGCCCACGGTCTCCGGTCTCTGGCTAGGGATTGTTTTTGCCCCCACCAGCTTGGGTTCCGGTACCCTGATGCTGACTCCTCACCCGGTGCTCTAATTTGGGTTCTTGGGTCCCTTCAGTCTTCCCCCTCTGGGTCTTTCTCTTTCTTTCTCCTCTCTCTCCAGGGCTGCTGTTTCCTGCTCTCTGCATCAGACTTGTCCTCTGCAGCTGACTGACTCTCTGCATCTGACCCTGATTCTAAGTTGGTGCCCTCCTTATATATCCCTCTATGTGTGAGCTCAGGTGACCAGCACCCAATGAGCTCCTAACACTACCCAGACTGCTCCCCCTATCTGCCCCTACACTACATGGGATGTACCACCCCCCTCCCACTCCAGCCAGGAACAGGCTCGGTTGTACCTGCACATTTCCAAGTGGGAGTACCGTCGGCCTGCTCCTCTGGAATGGGATGTATGTAGTGCATGCAGTCTATCTGAGCTCAGTTCCACACTCCATCCTTACCCGGGAGTGGAATATCACACCTCTGGGTTGAGGTGCAATACCCCTGTAGCAGCCGAATCCTCAGGGTGCTACACTTACATGCCTGCACTTTTCGGCTTGCTGCTGCTGCAATCCACGCGTTTTAGATCTGCATAACTCCACCTCTTTAAACACAGCACCTTCACCCCCTGCTGTTCCCACCCGCCTCAACACCGTTGGAAGGGAGGAGAACCAATTAAGGCGGGGGGTGGGGTGGAACGAGCAGCTGTCTACCCTTAGCAGGAGGGCTCCTGATTACATACCTCTCCTGCTGCTGCTGCTGCTGGCTGTCCAGCAGCAGACTGAAGGTGGCTGCTGCTGTGCACAGGTATATAAAGGCTCAGAGCCTATTATGACACGCGCAGCCAGCGTTCCATTGCCACATTCCATCTACTGCAGGCAGGATACCTGGCTGGCTGAATGTCGCTGAGAAGCTCACAGAGACCGCCATAAGCAACAGTTTAACAGAATGCCACAGACTAATCAACCAAACTTTTTGGGTTGGGTTCTCTTTTATAGTCTGCAGGCATTAAATGAAAGAAGTCAGTGTTCCAGCAGAAGGAGACAACGTTTCAGAAAAGGCATTGTAGCAAACCAAAAAAGAAATTTTAAGCGCAGCAGAGTAACCAGCGCACATACCTGTTAGCTCAGGTGAGTTTAAAAGGCTGCTGTTGATAACAAGGGCATTTGCTAAATAGATGGTGTGTGTGCAACAATATACTGAAAGGTCAATTATATTGTGCAGCTTATCTCACCACCTGTAGTTATTTAGGTGAAAGCTCCAAAATGCTTGCCTAATATGTCTGTTTATCCAAAAGGAAGTAAAAAGGGAGAGCTAGAAAGATAGCATTGCATCACATTACATGGCAATGCAATGCACAGTTGCTGAAGTTGAACCAAAATGAGCTTGTAATCTGGCTTCTGCAACTTTGAACATGAAAAATCCAATGAGGAGAAGAAAAGCAAAGCCAAAGAGTCCATCCCCAAATCCGACAAACAAGCAAAATGAACAAAAAACATTGAATTCAATTCTTTCTGATTTTAGAAACTGCTTTAAAGAAGGGGTGCACCGGTCCTGGAGATACTGCAATACCAGGTCAATGCGTGGAGTGGACAGAGCAAGCTCTTTTTCCATCTTCCTGTTCTAAAAATCCATTTAATATATGGTCCCCAGATAGGGGACGTATCAGATATTAAACTGATAAGAACAGATACTACACTTGATCTTAGCCAAAAGGCCGAGAAGCGATAACCAGAATTGGTTTCAAACTACGGAGCCACCCAAGGATCCTGAAAAGTCCATTTGTGGAGATGAGCTCCTGGACTCCCGTTAAGAAGACATGTTGTCAACCTCTAGATCCCTTACATGCCTGCACTTTTCGGCTTGCTGCTGCTGCAATCCACGCGTTTTAGATCTGCATAACTCCACCTCTTTAAACACAGCACCTTCACCCCCTGCTGTTCCCACCCGCCTCAACACCGTTGGAAGGGAGGAGAACCAATTAAGGCGGGGGGTGGGGTGGAACGAGCAGCTGTCTACCCTTAGCAGGAGGGCTCCTGATTACATACCTCTCCTGCTGCTGCTGCTGCTGGCTGTCCAGCAGCAGACTGAAGGTGGCTGCTGCTGTGCACAGGTATATAAAGGCTCAGAGCCTATTATGACACGCGCAGCCAGCGTTCCATTGCCACATTCCATCTACTGCAGGCAGGATACCTGGCTGGCTGAATGTCGCTGAGAAGCTCACAGAGACCGCCATAAGCAACAGTTTAACAGAATGCCACAGACTAATCAACCAAACTTTTTGGGTTGGGTTCTCTTTTATAGTCTGCAGGCATTAAATGAAAGAAGTCAGTGTTCCAGCAGAAGGAGACAACGTTTCAGAAAAGGCATTGTAGCAAACCAAAAAAGAAATTTTAAGCGCAGCAGAGTAACCAGCGCACATACCTGTTAGCTCAGGTGAGTTTAAAAGGCTGCTGTTGATAACAAGGGCATTTGCTAAATAGATGGTGTGTGTGCAACAATATACTGAAAGGTCAATTATATTGTGCAGCTTATCTCACCACCTGTAGTTATTTAGGTGAAAGCTCCAAAATGCTTGCCTAATATGTCTGTTTATCCAAAAGGAAGTAAAAAGGGAGAGCTAGAAAGATAGCATTGCATCACATTACATGGCAATGCAATGCACAGTTGCTGAAGTTGAACCAAAATGAGCTTGTAATCTGGCTTCTGCAACTTTGAACATGAAAAATCCAATGAGGAGAAGAAAAGCAAAGCCAAAGAGTCCATCCCCAAATCCGACAAACAAGCAAAATGAACAAAAAACTTTGAATTCAATTCTTTCTGATTTTAGAAACTGCATTAAAGAAGGGGTGCACCGGTCCTGGAGATACTGCAATACCAGGTCAATGCGTGGAGTGGACAGAGCAAGCTCTTTTTCCATCTCCCTGTTCTAAAAATCCATTTAATATATGGTCCCCAGATAGGGGACGTATCAGATATTAAACTGATAAGAACAGATACTACACTTGATCTTAGCCAAAAGGCCGAGAAGCGATAACCAGAATTGGTTTCAAACTACGGAGCCACCCAAGGATCCTGAAAAGTCCATTTGTGGAGATGAGCTCCTGGACTCCCGTTAAGAAGACATGTTGTCAACCTCTAGATCCCTTACATGCCTGCACTTTTCGGCTTGCTGCTGCTGCAATCCACGCGTTTTAGATCTGCATAACTCCACCTCTTTAAACACAGCACCTTCACCCCCTGCTGTTCCCACCCGCCTCAACACCGTTGGAAGGGAGGAGAACCAATTAAGGCGGGGGGTGGGGTGGAACGAGCAGCTGTCTACCCTTAGCAGGAGGGCTCCTGATTACATACCTCTCCTGCTGCTGCTGCTGCTGGCTGTCCAGCAGCAGACTGAAGGTGGCTGCTGCTGTGCACAGGTATATAAAGGCTCAGAGCCTATTATGACACGCGCAGCCAGCGTTCCATTGCCACATTCCATCTACTGCAGGCAGGATACCTGGCTGGCTGAATGTCGCTGAGAAGCTCACAGAGACCGCCATAAGCAACAGTTTAACAGAATGCCACAGACTAATCAACCAAACTTTTTGGGTTGGGTTCTCTTTTATAGTCTGCAGGCATTAAATGAAAGAAGTCAGTGTTCCAGCAGAAGGAGACAACGTTTCAGAAAAGGCATTGTAGCAAACCAAAAAAGAAATTTTAAGCGCAGCAGAGTAACCAGCGCACATACCTGTTAGCTCAGGTGAGTTTAAAAGGCTGCTGTTGATAACAAGGGCATTTGCTAAATAGATGGTGTGTGTGCAACAATATACTGAAAGGTCAATTATATTGTGCAGCTTATCTCACCACCTGTAGTTATTTAGGTGAAAGCTCCAAAATGCTTGCCTAATATGTCTGTTTATCCAAAAGGAAGTAAAAAGGGAGAGCTAGAAAGATAGCATTGCATCACATTACATGGCAATGCAATGCACAGTTGCTGAAGTTGAACCAAAATGAGCTTGTAATCTGGCTTCTGCAACTTTGAACATGAAAAATCCAATGAGGAGAAGAAAAGCAAAGCCAAAGAGTCCATCCCCAAATCCGACAAACAAGCAAAATGAACAAAAAACATTGAATTCAATTCTTTCTGATTTTAGAAACTGCATTAAAGAAGGGGTGCACCGGTCCTGGAGATACTGCAATACCAGGTCAATGCGTGGAGTGGACAGAGCAAGCTCTTTTTCCATCTCCCTGTTCTAAAAATCCATTTAATATATGGTCCCCAGATAGGGGACGTATCAGATATTAAACTGATAAGAACAGATACTACACTTGATCTTAGCCAAAAGGCCGAGAAGCGATAACCAGAATTGGTTTCAAACTACGGAGCCACCCAAGGATCCTGAAAAGTCCATTTGTGGAGATGAGCTCCTGGACTCCCGTTAAGAAGACATGTTGTCAACCTCTAGATCCCTTACATGCCTGCACTTTTCGGCTTGCTGCTGCTGCAATCCACGCGTTTTAGATCTGCATAACTCCACCTCTTTAAACACAGCACCTTCACCCCCTGCTGTTCCCACCCGCCTCAACACCGTTGGAAGGGAGGAGAACCAATTAAGGCGGGGGGTGGGGTGGAACGAGCAGCTGTCTACCCTTAGCAGGAGGGCTCCTGATTACATACCTCTCCTGCTGCTGCTGCTGGCTGTCCAGCAGCAGACTGAAGGTGGCTGCTGCTGTGCACAGGTATATAAAGGCTCAGAGCCTATTATGACACGCGCAGCCAGCGTTCCATTGCCACATTCCATCTACTCGCAGGCAGGATACCTGGCTGGCTGAATGTCGCTGAGAAGCTCACAGAGACCGCCATAAGCAACAGTTTAACAGAATGCCACAGACTAATCAACCAAACTTTTTGGGTTGGGTTCTCTTTTATAGTCTGCAGGCATTAAATGAAAGAAGTCAGTGTTCCAGCAGAAGGAGACAACGTTTCAGAAAAGGCATTGTAGCAAACCAAAAAATAAATTTTAAGCGCAGCAGAGTAACCAGCGCACATACCTGTTAGCTCAGGTGAGTTTAAAAGGCTGCTGTTGATAACAAGGGCATTTGCTAAATAGATGGTGTGTGTGCAACAATATACTGAAAGGTCAATTATATTGTGCAGCTTATCTCACCACCTGTAGTTATTTAGGTGAAAGCTCCAAAATGCTTGCCTAATATGTCTGTTTATCCAAAAGGAAGTAAAAAGGGAGAGCTAGAAAGATAGCATTGCATCACATTACATGGCAATGCAATGCACAGTTGCTGAAGTTGAACCAAAATGAGCTTGTAATCTGGCTTCTGCAACTTTGAACATGAAAAATCCAATGAGGAGAAGAAAAGCAAAGCCAAAGAGTCCATCCCCAAATCCGACAAACAAGCAAAATGAACAAAAAACATTGAATTCAATTCTTTCTGATTTTAGAAACTGCATTAAAGAAGGGGTGCACCGGTCCTGGAGATACTGCAATACCAGGTCAATGCGTGGAGTGGACAGAGCAAGCTCTTTTTCCATCTCCCTGTTCTAAAAATCCATTTAATATATGGTCCCCAGATAGGGGACGTATCAGATATTAAACTGATAAGAACAGATACTACACTTGATCTTAGCCAAAAGGCCGAGAAGCGATAACCAGAATTGGTTTCAAACTACGGAGCCACCCAAGGATCCTGAAAAGTCCATTTGTGGAGATGAGCTCCTGGACTCCCGTTAAGAAGACATGTTGTCAACCTCTAGATCCCTTACATGCCTGCACTTTTCGGCTTGCTGCTGCTGCAATCCACGCGTTTTAGATCTGCATAACTCCACCTCTTTAAACACAGCACCTTCACCCCCTGCTGTTCCCACCCGCCTCAACACCGTTGGAAGGGAGGAGAACCAATTAAGGCGGGGGGTGGGGTGGAACGAGCAGCTGTCTACCCTTAGCAGGAGGGCTCCTGATTACATACCTCTCCTGCTGCTGCTGCTGCTGGCTGTCCAGCAGCAGACTGAAGGTGGCTGCTGCTGTGCACAGGTATATAAAGGCTCAGAGCCTATTATGACACGCGCAGCCAGCGTTCCATTGCCACATTCCATCTACTGCAGGCAGGATACCTGGCTGGCTGAATGTCGCTGAGAAGCTCACAGAGACCGCCATAAGCAACAGTTTAACAGAATGCCACAGACTAATCAACCAAACTTTTTGGGTTGGGTTCTCTTTTATAGTCTGCAGGCATTAAATGAAAGAAGTCAGTGTTCCAGCAGAAGGAGACAACGTTTCAGAAAAGGCATTGTAGCAAACCAAAAAAGAAATTTTAAGCGCAGCAGAGTAACCAGCGCACATACCTGTTAGCTCAGGTGAGTTTAAAAGGCTGCTGTTGATAACAAGGGCATTTGCTAAATAGATGGTGTGTGTGCAACAATATACTGAAAGGTCAATTATATTGTGCAGCTTATCTCACCACCTGTAGTTATTTAGGTGAAAGCTCCAAAATGCTTGCCTAATATGTCTGTTTATCCAAAATGAAGTAAAAAGGGAGAGCTAGAAAGATAGCATTGCATCACATTACATGGCAATGCAATGCACAGTTGCTGAAGTTGAACCAAAATGAGCTTGTAATCTGGCTTCTGCAACTTTGAACATGAAAAATCCAATGAGGAGAAGAAAAGCAAAGCCAAAGAGTCCATCCCCAAATCCGACAAACAAGCAAAATGAACAAAAAACTTTGAATTCAATTCTTTCTGATTTTAGAAACTGCATTAAAGAAGGGGTGCACCGGTCCTGGAGATACTGCAATACCAGGTCAATGCGTGGAGTGGACAGAGCAAGCTCTTTTTCCATCTCCCTGTTCTAAAAATCCATTTAATATATGGTCCCCAGATAGGGGACGTATCAGATATTAAACTGATAAGAACAGATACTACACTTGATCTTAGCCAAAAGGCCGAGAAGCGATAACCAGAATTGGTTTCAAACTACGGAGCCACCCAAGGATCCTGAAAAGTCCATTTGTGGAGATGAGCTCCTGGACTCCCGTTAAGAAGACATGTTGTCAACCTCTAGATCCCTTACATGCCTGCACTTTTCGGCTTGCTGCTGCTGCAATCCACGCGTTTTAGATCTGCATAACTCCACCTCTTTAAACACAGCACCTTCACCCCCTGCTGTTCCCACCCGCCTCAACACCGTTGGAAGGGAGGAGAACCAATTAAGGCGGGGGGTGGGGTGGAACGAGCAGCTGTCTACCCTTAGCAGTAGGGCTCCTGATTACATACCTCTCCTGCTGCTGCTGCTGCTGGCTGTCCAGCAGCAGACTGAAGGTGGCTGCTGCTGTGCACAGGTATATAAAGGCTCAGAGCCTATTATGACACGCGCAGCCAGCGTTCCATTGCCACATTCCATCTACTGCAGGCAGGATACCTGGCTGGCTGAATGTCGCTGAGAAGCTCACAGAGACCGCCATAAGCAACAGTTTAACAGAATGCCACAGACTAATCAACCAAACTTTTTGGGTTGGGTTCTCTTTTATAGTCTGCAGGCATTAAATGAAAGAAGTCAGTGTTCCAGCAGAAGGAGACAACGTTTCAGAAAAGGCATTGTAGCAAACCAAAAAAGAAATTTTAAGCGCAGCAGAGTAACCAGCGCACATACCTGTTAGCTCAGGTGAGTTTAAAAGGCTGCTGTTGATAACAAGGGCATTTGCTAAATAGATGGTGTGTGTGCAACAATATACTGAAAGGTCAATTATATTGTGCAGCTTATCTCACCACCTGTAGTTATTTAGGTGAAAGCTCCAAAATGCTTGCCTAATATGTCTGTTTATCCAAAAGGAAGTAAAAAGGGAGAGCTAGAAAGATAGCATTGCATCACATTACATGGCAATGCAATGCACAGTTGCTGAAGTTGAACCAAAATGAGCTTGTAATCTGGCTTCTGCAACTTTGAACATGAAAAATCCAATGAGGAGAAGAAAAGCAAAGCCAAAGAGTCCATCCCCAAATCCGACAAACAAGCAAAATGAACAAAAAACTTTGAATTCAATTCTTTCTGATTTTAGAAACTGCATTAAAGAAGGGGTGCACCGGTCCTGGAGATACTGCAATACCAGGTCAATGCGTGGAGTGGACAGAGCAAGCTCTTTTTCCATCTCCCTGTTCTAAAAATCCATTTAATATATGGTCCCCAGATAGGGGACGTATCAGATATTAAACTGATAAGAACAGATACTACACTTGATCTTAGCCAAAAGGCCGAGAAGCGATAACCAGAATTGGTTTCAAACTACGGAGCCACCCAAGGATCCTGAAAAGTCCATTTGTGGAGATGAGCTCCTGGACTCCCGTTAAGAAGACATGTTGTCAACCTCTAGATCCCTTACATGCCTGCACTTTTCGGCTTGCTGCTGCTGCAATCCACGCGTTTTAGATCTGCATAACTCCACCTCTTTAAACACAGCACCTTCACCCCCTGCTGTTCCCACCCGCCTCAACACCGTTGGAAGGGAGGAGAACCAATTAAGGCGGGGGGTGGGGTGGAACGAGCAGCTGTCTACCCTTAGCAGTAGGGCTCCTGATTACATACCTCTCCTGCTGCTGCTGCTGCTGGCTGTCCAGCAGCAGACTGAAGGTGGCTGCTGCTGTGCACAGGTATATAAAGGCTCAGAGCCTATTATGACACGCGCAGCCAGCGTTCCATTGCCACATTCCATCTACTGCAGGCAGGATACCTGGCTGGCTGAATGTCGCTGAGAAGCTCACAGAGACCGCCATAAGCAACAGTTTAACAGAATGCCACAGACTAATCAACCAAACTTTTTGGGTTGGGTTCTCTTTTATAGTCTGCAGGCATTAAATGAAAGAAGTCAGTGTTCCAGCAGAAGGAGACAACGTTTCAGAAAAGGCATTGTAGCAAACCAAAAAAGAAATTTTAAGCGCAGCAGAGTAACCAGCGCACATACCTGTTAGCTCAGGTGAGTTTAAAAGGCTGCTGTTGATAACAAGGGCATTTGCTAAATAGATGGTGTGTGTGCAACAATATACTGAAAGGTCAATTATATTGTGCAGCTTATCTCACCACCTGTAGTTATTTAGGTGAAAGCTCCAAAATGCTTGCCTAATATGTCTGTTTATCCAAAAGGAAGTAAAAAGGGAGAGCTAGAAAGATAGCATTGCATCACATTACATGGCAATGCAATGCACAGTTGCTGAAGTTGAACCAAAATGAGCTTGTAATCTGGCTTCTTCAACTTTGAACATGAAAAATCCAATGAGGAGAAGAAAAGCAAAGCCAAAGAGTCCATCCCCAAATCCGACAAACAAGCAAAATGAACAAAAAACTTTGAATTCAATTCTTTCTGATTTTAGAAACTGCATTAAAGAAGGGGTGCACCGGTCCTGGAGATACTGCAATACCAGGTCAATGCGTGGAGTGGACAGAGCAAGCTCTTTTTCCATCTCCCTGTTCTAAAAATCCATTTAATATATGGTCCCCAGATAGGGGACGTATCAGATATTAAACTGATAAGAACAGATACTACACTTGATCTTAGCCAAAAGGCCGAGAAGCGATAACCAGAATTGGTTTCAAACTACGGAGCCACCCAAGGATCCTGAAAAGTCCATTTGTGGAGATGAGCTCCTGGACTCCCGTTAAGAAGACATGTTGTCAACCTCTAGATCCCTTACATGCCTGCACTTTTCGGCTTGCTGCTGCTGCAATCCACGCGTTTTAGATCTGCATAACTCCACCTCTTTAAACACAGCACCTTCACCCCCTGCTGTTCCCACCCGCCTCAACACCGTTGGAAGGGAGGAGAACCAATTAAGGCGGGGGGTGGGGTGGAACGAGCAGCTGTCTACCCTTAGCAGTAGGGCTCCTGATTACATACCTCTCCTGCTGCTGCTGCTGCTGGCTGTCCAGCAGCAGACTGAAGGTGGCTGCTGCTGTGCACAGGTATATAAAGGCTCAGAGCCTATTATGACACGCGCAGCCAGCGTTCCATTGCCACATTCCATCTACTGCAGGCAGGATACCTGGCTGGCTGAATGTCGCTGAGAAGCTCACAGAGACCGCCATAAGCAACAGTTTAACAGAATGCCACAGACTAATCAACCAAACTTTTTGGGTTGGGTTCTCTTTTATAGTCTGCAGGCATTAAATGAAAGAAGTCAGTGTTCCAGCAGAAGGAGACAACGTTTCAGAAAAGGCATTGTAGCAAACCAAAAAAGAAATTTTAAGCGCAGCAGAGTAACCAGCGCACATACCTGTTAGCTCAGGTGAGTTTAAAAGGCTGCTGTTGATAACAAGGGCATTTGCTAAATAGATGGTGTGTGTGCAACAATATACTGAAAGGTCAATTATATTGTGCAGCTTATCTCACCACCTGTAGTTATTTAGGTGAAAGCTCCAAAATGCTTGCCTAATATGTCTGTTTATCCAAAAGGAAGTAAAAAGGGAGAGCTAGAAAGATAGCATTGCATCACATTACATGGCAATGCAATGCACAGTTGCTGAAGTTGAACCAAAATGAGCTTGTAATCTGGCTTCTGCAACTTTGAACATGAAAAATCCAATGAGGAGAAGAAAAGCAAAGCCAAAGAGTCCATCCCCAAATCCGACAAACAAGCAAAATGAACAAAAAACTTTGAATTCAATTCTTTCTGATTTTAGAAACTGCATTAAAGAAGGGGTGCACCGGTCCTGGAGATACTGCAATACCAGGTCAATGCGTGGAGTGGACAGAGCAAGCTCTTTTTCCATCTCCCTGTTCTAAAAATCCATTTAATATATGGTCCCCAGATAGGGGACGTATCAGATATTAAACTGATAAGAACAGATACTACACTTGATCTTAGCCAAAAGGCCGAGAAGCGATAACCAGAATTGGTTTCAAACTACGGAGCCACCCAAGGATCCTGAAAAGTCCATTTGTGGAGATGAGCTCCTGGACTCCCGTTAAGAAGACATGTTGTCAACCTCTAGATCCCTTACATGCCTGCAATTTTCGGCTTGCTGCTGCTGCAATCCACGCGTTTTAGATCTGCATAACTCCACCTCTTTAAACACAGCACCTTCACCCCCTGCTGTTCCCACCCGCCTCAACACCGTTGGAAGGGAGGAGAACCAATTAAGGCGGGGGGTGGGGTGGAACGAGCAGCTGTCTACCCTTAGCAGGAGGGCTCCTGATTACATACCTCTCCTGCTGCTGCTGCTGCTGGCTGTCCAGCAGCAGACTGAAGGTGGCTGCTGCTGTGCACAGGTATATAAAGGCTCAGAGCCTATTATGACACGCGCAGCCAGCGTTCCATTGCCACATTCCATCTACTGCAGGCAGGATACCTGGCTGGCTGAATGTCGCTGAGAAGCTCACAGAGACCGCCATAAGCAACAGTTTAACAGAATGCCACAGACTAATCAACCAAACTTTTTGGGTTGGGTTCTCTTTTATAGTCTGCAGGCATTAAATGAAAGAAGTCAGTGTTCCAGCAGAAGGAGACAACGTTTCAGAAAAGGCATTGTAGCAAACCAAAAAAGAAATTTTAAGCGCAGCAGAGTAACCAGCGCACATACCTGTTAGCTCAGGTGAGTTTAAAAGGCTGCTGTTGATAACAAGGGCATTTGCTAAATAGATGGTGTGTGTGCAACAATATACTGAAAGGTCAATTATATTGTGCAGCTTATCTCACCACCTGTAGTTATTTAGGTGAAAGCTCCAAAATGCTTGCCTAATATGTCTGTTTATCCAAAAGGAAGTAAAAAGGGAGAGCTAGAAAGATAGCATTGCATCACATTACATGGCAATGCAATGCACAGTTGCTGAAGTTGAACCAAAATGAGCTTGTAATCTGGCTTCTGCAACTTTGAACATGAAAAATCCAATGAGGAGAAGAAAAGCAAAGCCAAAGAGTCCATCCCCAAATCCGACAAACAAGCAAAATGAACAAAAAACATTGAATTCAATTCTTTCTGATTTTAGAAACTGCATTAAAGAAGGGGTGCACCGGTCCTGGAGATACTGCAATACCAGGTCAATGCGTGGAGTGGACAGAGCAAGCTCTTTTTCCATCTCCCTGTTCTAAAAATCCATTTAATATATGGTCCCCAGATAGGGGACGTATCAGATATTAAACTGATAAGAACAGATACTACACTTGATCTTAGCCAAAAGGCCGAGAAGCGATAACCAGAATTGGTTTCAAACTATGGAGCCACCCAAGGATCCTGAAAAGTCCATTTGTGGAGATGAGCTCCTGGACTCCCGTTAAGAAGACATGTTGTCAACCTCTAGATCCCTTACATGCCTGCACTTTTCGGCTTGCTGCTGCTGCAATCCACGCGTTTTAGATCTGCATAACTCCACCTCTTTAAACACAGCACCTTCACCCCCTGCTGTTCCCACCCGCCTCAACACCGTTGGAAGGGAGGAGAACCAATTAAGGCGGGGGGTGGGGTGGAACGAGCAGCTGTCTACCCTTAGCAGGAGGGCTCCTGATTACATACCTCTCCTGCTGCTGCTGCTGCTGGCTGTCCAGCAGCAGACTGAAGGTGGCTGCTGCTGTGCACAGGTATATAAAGGCTCAGAGCCTATTATGACACGCGCAGCCAGCGTTCCATTGCCACATTCCATCTACTCGCAGGCAGGATACCTGGCTGGCTGAATGTCGCTGAGAAGCTCACAGAGACCGCCATAAGCAACAGTTTAACAGAATGCCACAGACTAATCAACCAAACTTTTTGGGTTGGGTTCTCTTTTATAGTCTGCAGGCATTAAATGAAAGAAGTCAGTGTTCCAGCAGAAGGAGACAACGTTTCAGAAAAGGCATTGTAGCAAACCAAAAAAGAAATTTTAAGCGCAGCAGAGTAACCAGCGCACATACCTGTTAGCTCAGGTGAGTTTAAAAGGCTGCTGTTGATAACAAGGGCATTTGCTAAATAGATGGTGTGTGTGCAACAATATACTGAAAGGTCAATTATATTGTGCAGCTTATCTCACCACCTGTAGTTATTTAGGTGAAAGCTCCAAAATGCTTGCCTAATATGTCTGTTTATCCAAAAGGAAGTAAAAAGGGAGAGCTAGAAAGATAGCATTGCATCACATTACATGGCAATGCAATGCACAGTTGCTGAAGTTGAACCAAAATGAGCTTGTAATCTGGCTTCTGCAACTTTGAACATGAAAAATCCAATGAGGAGAAGAAAAGCAAAGCCAAAGAGTCCATCCCCAAATCCGACAAACAAGCAAAATGAACAAAAAACATTGAATTCAATTCTTTCTGATTTTAGAAACTGCATTAAAGAAGGGGTGCACCGGTCCTGGAGATACTGCAATACCAGGTCAATGCGTGGAGTGGACAGAGCAAGCTCTTTTTCCATCTCCCTGTTCTAAAAATCCATTTAATATATGGTCCCCAGATAGGGGACGTATCAGATATTAAACTGATAAGAACAGATACTACACTTGATCTTAGCCAAAAGGCCGAGAAGCGATAACCAGAGTTGGTTTCAAACTACGGAGCCACCCAAGGATCCTGAAAAGTCCATTTGTGGAGATGAGCTCCTGGACTCCCGTTAAGAAGACATGTTGTCAACCTCTAGATCCCTTACATGCCTGCACTTTTCGGCTTGCTGCTGCTGCAATCCACGCGTTTTAGATCTGCATAACTCCACCTCTTTAAACACAGCACCTTCACCCCCTGCTGTTCCCACCCGCCTCAACACCGTTGGAAGGGAGGAGAACCAATTAAGGCGGGGGGTGGGGTGGAACGAGCAGCTGTCTACCCTTAGCAGGAGGGCTCCTGATTACATACCTCTCCTGCTGCTGCTGCTGCTGGCTGTCCAGCAGCAGACTGAAGGTGGCTGCTGCTGTGCACAGGTATATAAAGGCTCAGAGCCTATTATGACACGCGCAGCCAGCGTTCCATTGCCACATTCCATCTACTGCAGGCAGGATACCTGGCTGGCTGAATGTCGCTGAGAAGCTCACAGAGACCGCCATAAGCAACAGTTTAACAGAATGCCACAGACTAATCAACCAAACTTTTTGGGTTGGGTTCTCTTTTATAGTCTGCAGGCATTAAATGAAAGAAGTCAGTGTTCCAGCAGAAGGAGACAACGTTTCAGAAAAGGCATTGTAGCAAACCAAAAAAGAAATTTTAAGCGCAGCAGAGTAACCAGCGCACATACCTGTTAGCTCAGGTGAGTTTAAAAGGCTGCTGTTGATAACAAGGGCATTTGCTAAATAGATGGTGTGTGTGCAACAATATACTGAAAGGTCAATTATATTGTGCAGCTTATCTCACCACCTGTAGTTATTTAGGTGAAAGCTCCAAAATGCTTGCCTAATATGTCTGTTTATCCAAAAGGAAGTAAAAAGGGAGAGCTAGAAAGATAGCATTGCATCACATTACATGGCAATGCAATGCACAGTTGCTGAAGTTGAACCAAAATGAGCTTGTAATCTGGCTTCTGCAACTTTGAACATGAAAAATCCAATGAGGAGAAGAAAAGCAAAGCCAAAGAGTCCATCCCCAAATCCGACAAACAAGCAAAATGAACAAAAAACATTGAATTCAATTCTTTCTGATTTTAGAAACTGCATTAAAGAAGGGGTGCACCGGTCCTGGAGATACTGCAATACCAGGTCAATGCGTGGAGTGGACAGAGCAAGCTCTTTTTCCATCTCCCTGTTCTAAAAATCCATTTAATATATGGTCCCCAGATAGGGGACGTATCAGATATTAAACTGATAAGAACAGATACTACACTTGATCTTAGCCAAAAGGCCGAGAAGCGATAACCAGAATTGGTTTCAAACTACGGAGCCACCCAAGGATCCTGAAAAGTCCATTTGTGGAGATGAGCTCCTGGACTCCCGTTAAGAAGACATGTTGTCAACCTCTAGATCCCTTACATGCCTGCACTTTTCGGCTTGCTGCTGCTGCAATCCACGCGTTTTAGATCTGCATAACTCCACCTCTTTAAACACAGCACCTTCACCCCCTGCTGTTCCCACCCGCCTCAACACCGTTGGAAGGGAGGAGAACCAATTAAGGCGGGGGGTGGGGTGGAACGAGCAGCTGTCTACCCTTAGCAGGAGGGCTCCTGATTACATACCTCTCCTGCTGCTGCTGCTGGCTGTCCAGCAGCAGACTGAAGGTGGCTGCTGCTGTGCACAGGTATATAAAGGCTCAGAGCCTATTATGACACGCGCAGCCAGCGTTCCATTGCCACATTCCATCTACTGCAGGCAGGATACCTGGCTGGCTGAATGTCGCTGAGAAGCTCACAGAGACCGCCATAAGCAACAGTTTAACAGAATGCCACAGACTAATCAACCAAACTTTTTGGGTTGGGTTCTCTTTTATAGTCTGCAGGCATTAAATGAAAGAAGTCAGTGTTCCAGCAGAAGGAGACAACGTTTCAGAAAAGGCATTGTAGCAAACCAAAAAAGAAATTTTAAGCGCAGCAGAGTAACCAGCGCACATACCTGTTAGCTCAGGTGAGTTTAAAAGGCTGCTGTTGATAACAAGGGCATTTGCTAAATAGATGGTGTGTGTGCAACAATATACTGAAAGGTCAATTATATTGTGCAGCTTATCTCACCACCTGTAGTTATTTAGGTGAAAGCTCCAAAATGCTTGCCTAATATGTCTGTTTATCCAAAAGGAAGTAAAAAGGGAGAGCTAGAAAGATAGCATTGCATCACATTACATGGCAATGCAATGCACAGTTGCTGAAGTTGAACCAAAATGAGCTTGTAATCTGGCTTCTGCAACTTTGAACATGAAAAATCCAATGAGGAGAAGAAAAGCAAAGCCAAAGAGTCCATCCCCAAATCCGACAAACAAGCAAAATGAACAAAAAACATTGAATTCAATTCTTTCTGATTTTAGAAACTGCATTAAAGAAGGGGTGCACCGGTCCTGGAGATACTGCAATACCAGGTCAATGCGTGGAGTGGACAGAGCAAGCTCTTTTTCCATCTCCCTGTTCTAAAAATCCATTTAATATATGGTCCCCAGATAGGGGACGTATCAGATATTAAACTGATAAGAACAGATACTACACTTGATCTTAGCCAAAAGGCCGAGAAGCGATAACCAGAATTGGTTTCAAACTACGGAGCCACCCAAGGATCCTGAAAAGTCCATTTGTGGAGATGAGCTCCTGGACTCCCGTTAAGAAGACATGTTGTCAACCTCTAGATCCCTTATGACGCGCCCCCTGGGACATATTCCTTTTTGAGGGGAATACCCGGCACCGGATCAGATGGGGGGTTGTAGTCTCCGAGCGGCTGTGACCCGGCCCCGTGCCCAGGGCGTCAAGCTCAGTGTTATGTGGCAGCTTTACAGATGTTACTAAAGTTCTTTTGTGTCGACTACGCCACCCGTTGTGATGCGGTCACTGTGGCCGCCGCTGCAGCAGGGTCCGCTGAGGCTGATGGTGGATGCGCAGCTTGGTGGGATAACCCCCAACGGGAGGGGTATAGCCTCAGAGGGGACAGGCGCAGAGGATGGGGGTTGTGGTGGTGCGGTGCAGCCGGCAATGAAGACAGACTCGGGTTGTGCAGTTAAGGGAGTTTACTTACTGCTGATGTTTCGGTCACTCCAGCCGCTAGTGACCACCCGAGCCGTGCTGCGTCCACCAGGTCCTGGATACAGCCAACCCCCAAACAAGTCCGGAGCGTGGCCCTGAGCTCTCCCTCTGTCCTTTCTTCAGCCGTCCCCACCAGGGATTCACCTAGGTCCAGCTCCCTCGGGCCTTCTTTTGGGACACCCTTGGCCCTGGGTTCCCTGACCCTGCATGTGGTGTGCCTTCGGGGTGAATGTGGTGGGTGACCGTGACAGACACTGCCCACGGTCTCCGGTCTCTGGCTAGGGATTGTTTTTGCCCCCACCAGCTTGGGTTCCGGTACCCTGATGCTGACTCCTCACCCGGTGCTCTAATTTGGGTTCTTGGGTCCCTTCAGTCTTCCCCCTCTGGGTCTTTCTCTTTCTTTCTCCTCTCTCTCCAGGGCTGCTGTTTCCTGCTCTCTGCATCAGACTTGTCCTCTGCAGCTGACTGACTCTCTGCGTCTGACCCTGATTCTAAGTTGGTGCCCTCCTTATATATCCCTCTATGTGTGAGCTCAGGTGACCAGCACCCAATGAGCTCCTAACACTACCCAGACTGCTCCCCCTATCTGCCCCTACACTACATGGGATGTACCACCCCCCTCCCACTCCAGCCAGGAACAGGCTCGGTTGTACCTGCACATTTCCAAGTGGGAGTACCGTCGGCCTGCTCCTCTGGAATGGGATGTATGTAGTGCATGCAGTCTATCTGAGCTCAGTTCCACACTCCATCCTTACCCGGGAGTGGAATATCACACCTCTGGGTTGAGCTGCAATACCCCTGTAGCAGCCGAATCCTCAGGGTGCTACATTCCCCCCTGGTAAATCACAGCACGTCCTCGGGCTGTAAGACATAAAACACCAAAACATACAAATTTTTCATATAAACATATAAAACATATAAAACATTATATATATAACATATCTTATCAGATAAAACTTTCTCGTAGACTTCTCTTGTCTCTGGTTCCTCCTCCGGACACTGTGCAACGTGTGTCCGGGAAAAGTGCGACAGTCTCTTAGAAAAAACTGGTTTTCTATAAAACCGGTAGGGGGCGCTTTAGGAAGCGCAACTATATACAGGGGAAGTTGGAAGTTGGCCGCTCTCAGTCCTCGGCCAGTTAGAGGAAAGGGAATGGCTGCTCACAGTCCTCAGCCTGTAGGATGAAGGGGTTAACGGGTAAAACAGTTCACTGGTCCCAACGGGGACTATTTTAGCAGCAGCAACAGTTCCAGTTTCAGTTCCTTTATACCCCGATTGGGTAACTATTTACATCACTTCTCGGCCGCACTCAACGGCGTCTTCCTCCTGCTCTTTCTTGATATGGTGTTGCTTCAGACCCGTCCGGGTCCTCTGGCTCCTCCTCTCCGTCAAGCGGTGTACGTGGAGGGCGTAAGGTCCTTTGGCACACTTGTGCCGGGTGAAAGTGACTTCGTCTCCGACGTAGAGGTCACGGCCTTTGTGACCTTCCGGCAGGTGGGACTCGACGTCTCTGCGGGTCACAAAAACGTCACCGCGGTTGTTACGGTCCCGAATAAAGCCCCACCCATGCTGCGGGTTGAACTTTATCACTGTCCCGATGGTGCGGGGACAATGCGCTGCACGGGGGTTCCTCCTAGTCCGGCTCTTCTGCTCCGCGCTCCGGATTTGGGCCTGTTGTTCTCTGGCCCGCCTCTCCTCCCGTTCTCTCTTAAACTCTGCTAGCTGCTGACGACAACACTCAGTACGCTCAGCGGCGACTGCCCGAGTTTCTCCGGTGAACCCCATCAAATCTTCTCCCGTGGGGTCCCACACGAATTGGGCTTCTTCTAAAGGAGGCGAGACCCGAGTCACGGGCTTCGGAGCCGGGATCAGGGGCTCACACAAGGGCCCTAGTCTTTGTTGCCGCTCCAGCTCATGGTATCCTTCGGGCCAGATGAAGGGCTGCCCGTCCGGCCATGTGAGCTGGCTGAAGAGGTCCTCCCCCAGGTGTGGCACCCTTGGTATTGCGGGCGCGGGCGCGGTGGTGATGGCGCCCGGGTTGCCCAGGCCTTGCGGCCAGGCCTGGGGCACCTGGAAGGTGAAGGGCACCGTTAGGACGGCGGCGCCCTGGGCTACCTGGCCTTGCGGCCAGGCCGGAGGCTCCGCGGAGGTAGGGGGCGCTGTTGGTGATGCGGCGCCCGGGGGTACTAGGCCTTGCGACCAGGCTGGTGGTAATTCCTGTTTTGTCACGCTCCGGGTCGAGGCGCGTGACGTCACAGGGGTCGCGGCGGCGGCTTCCGGTCGGGGCCTAGTCCATGGCGGTGACCTGGCGGCTACGGGCACAGCAGGGGGACTTTCGGGCTCTGCGACGGGGAGCTGGGGCAGGTAAGCGGTGTCACGGCTTGGGGTATAGGCGTCCCCTTTACCTGCCTCCATGCGTTCGGCTCCCTCCTCGGCGCCGTCTCCGGCCTTGGGTCCTCCTGCGCCATCCTCAGAGGCGGTCTGCTTCCTCTTCCAGGGTAGCGTGCTCCGTTGACTGGTCTCTGGTTGCTGGGCCATCTCCCGGCTCCACTCCGCCAGTATCTCGCGCTGTACCCGGGCCATCCTCCTTGCGAGGCCCTCCAGGGCAGTTTGTGCACACTCCCGGTCTCGGGGGAGCTGCGCTAGGATCTCCGCTAGACCTAGCGGGGTTGTGGACTCTAGCAGGCTCCTGACCATCGGGTCGGTGCTGCTCTGCTCGGCTTCCGGCAGGCTCCTGGCCAGCGGGCCGGTGCTGCTCTGCCCTCCTTCCTCGGTCTCTAGCAGACTCCTGGCCAGCGGGCCGGTGCTGTTCTGCTTTCTCTCCATCTCCGGGTGAGCTCCTCCGCTACTCCTTGTTAGACCTCTTGCCTCCGGGTGCGCTCGCTCCAGACTGCTCCAAGCGACACCCATCTTTGTTCTTCTCTTTCGTCTCCTCCCACTTCGAGGGCGGTCCCGGGGCAACTCGGTGACTGTCAGCTCCAGGGGGAGTTCTTTCACGCTGACAGACACCTCCAGCATCACAGTCTCTGTTGGTGGGGGCGGTTTCCACTTTTGGCGCCATTTTCTGTCCTGGCCCACGATGGGAGGTGGCCTCCTGCCCTCCTTTGGCACGCCCATAATGGCGTCCGCTGCTCTTCCAAGGCGGGAAATCTGCGGTTTTGGCGGGAAGCGTCGCCCAGTGGCGGGAAACTCTGCAGATGGCGGGAACAAGCTGGAAATGGCGGACAATCGGCGGGAAACGACTGGTGATGGAGTCCGATGGCGTGGACCCTCCGGAACCGGCGGGAGACTTCTTTCTGAGGTAAACTTGCACTTTTCTTCAGGCACGCAGTACCCGGGTGTTGCGGGCACGTAATCCTGCCGACTACGCCAAAGTTGACGCGCCCCCTGGGACATATTCCTTTTTGAGGGGAATACCCGGCACCGGATCAGATGGGGGGTTGTAGTCTCCGAGCGGCTGTGACCCGGCCCCGTGCCCAGGGCGTCAAGCTCAGTGTTATGTGGCAGCTTTACAGATGTTACTAAAGTTCTTTTGTGTCGACTACGCCACCCGTTGTGATGCGGTCACTGTGGCCGCCGCTGCAGCAGGGTCCGCTGAGGCTGATGGTGGATGCGCAGCTTGGTGGGATAACCCCCAACGGGAGGGGTATAGCCTCAGAGGGGACAGGCGCAGAGGATGGGGGTTGTGGTGGTGCGGTGCAGCCGGCAATGAAGACAGACTCGGGTTGTGCAGTTAAGGGAGTTTACTTACTGCTGATGTTTCGGTCACTCCAGCCGCTAGTGACCACCCGAGCCGTGCTGCGTCCACCAGGTCCTGGATACAGCCAACCCCCAAACAAGTCCGGAGCGTGGCCCTGAGCTCTCCCTCTGTCCTTTCTTCAGCCGTCCCCACCAGGGATTCACCTAGGTCCAGCTCCCTCGGGCCTTCTTTTGGGACACCCTTGGCCCTGGGTTCCCTGACCCTGCATGTGGTGTGCCTTCGGGGTGAATGTGGTGGGTGACCGTGACAGACACTGCCCACGGTCTCCGGTCTCTGGCTAGGGATTGTTTTTGCCCCCACCAGCTTGGGTTCCGGTACCCTGATGCTGACTCCTCACCCGGTGCTCTAATTTGGGTTCTTGGGTCCCTTCAGTCTTCCCCCTCTGGGTCTTTCTCTTTCTTTCTCCTCTCTCTCCAGGGCTGCTGTTTCCTGCTCTCTGCATCAGACTTGTCCTCTGCAGCTGACTGACTCTCTGCATCTGACCCTGATTCTAAGTTGGTGCCCTCCTTATATATCCCTCTATGTGTGAGCTCAGGTGACCAGCACCCAATGAGCTCCTAACACTACCCAGACTGCTCCCCCTATCTGCCCCTACACTACATGGGATGTACCACCCCCCTCCCACTCCAGCCAGGAACAGGCTCGGTTGTACCTGCACATTTCCAAGTGGGAGTACCGTCGGCCTGCTCCTCTGGAATGGGATGTATGTAGTGCATGCAGTCTATCTGAGCTCAGTTCCACACTCCATCCTTACCCGGGAGTGGAATATCACACCTCTGGGTTGAGGTGCAATACCCCTGTAGCAGCCGAATCCTCAGGGTGCTACACTTACATGCCTGCACTTTTCGGCTTGCTGCTGCTGCAATCCACGCGTTTTAGATCTGCATAACTCCACCTCTTTAAACACAGCACCTTCACCCCCTGCTGTTCCCACCCGCCTCAACACCGTTGGAAGGGAGGAGAACCAATTAAGGCGGGGGGTGGGGTGGAACGAGCAGCTGTCTACCCTTAGCAGGAGGGCTCCTGATTACATACCTCTCCTGCTGCTGCTGCTGCTGGCTGTCCAGCAGCAGACTGAAGGTGGCTGCTGCTGTGCACAGGTATATAAAGGCTCAGAGCCTATTATGACACGCGCAGCCAGCGTTCCATTGCCACATTCCATCTACTGCAGGCAGGATACCTGGCTGGCTGAATGTCGCTGAGAAGCTCACAGAGACCGCCATAAGCAACAGTTTAACAGAATGCCACAGACTAATCAACCAAACTTTTTGGGTTGGGTTCTCTTTTATAGTCTGCAGGCATTAAATGAAAGAAGTCAGTGTTCCAGCAGAAGGAGACAACGTTTCAGAAAAGGCATTGTAGCAAACCAAAAAAGACATTTTAAGCGCAGCAGAGTAACCAGCGCACATACCTGTTAGCTCAGGTGAGTTTAAAAGGCTGCTGTTGATAACAAGGGCATTTGCTAAATAGATGGTGTGTGTGCAACAATATACTGAAAGGTCAATTATATTGTGCAGCTTATCTCACCACCTGTAGTTATTTAGGTGAAAGCTCCAAAATGCTTGCCTAATATGTCTGTTTATCCAAAAGGAAGTAAAAAGGGAGAGCTAGAAAGATAGCATTGCATCACATTACATGGCAATGCAATGCACAGTTGCTGAAGTTGAACCAAAATGAGCTTGTAATCTGGCTTCTGCAACTTTGAACATGAAAAATCCAATGAGGAGAAGAAAAGCAAAGCCAAAGAGTCCATCCCCAAATCCGACAAACAAGCAAAATGAACAAAAAACATTGAATTCAATTCTTTCTGATTTTAGAAACTGCTTTAAAGAAGGGGTGCACCGGTCCTGGAGATACTGCAATACCAGGTCAATGCGTGGAGTGGACAGAGCAAGCTCTTTTTCCATCTTCCTGTTCTAAAAATCCATTTAATATATGGTCCCCAGATAGGGGACGTATCAGATATTAAACTGATAAGAACAGATACTACACTTGATCTTAGCCAAAAGGCCGAGAAGCGATAACCAGAATTGGTTTCAAACTACGGAGCCACCCAAGGATCCTGAAAAGTCCATTTGTGGAGATGAGCTCCTGGACTCCCGTTAAGAAGACATGTTGTCAACCTCTAGATCCCTTACATGCCTGCACTTTTCGGCTTGCTGCTGCTGCAATCCACGCGTTTTAGATCTGCATAACTCCACCTCTTTAAACACAGCACCTTCACCCCCTGCTGTTCCCACCCGCCTCAACACCGTTGGAAGGGAGGAGAACCAATTAAGGCGGGGGGTGGGGTGGAACGAGCAGCTGTCTACCCTTAGCAGGAGGGCTCCTGATTACATACCTCTCCTGCTGCTGCTGCTGCTGGCTGTCCAGCAGCAGACTGAAGGTGGCTGCTGCTGTGCACAGGTATATAAAGGCTCAGAGCCTATTATGACACGCGCAGCCAGCGTTCCATTGCCACATTCCATCTACTGCAGGCAGGATACCTGGCTGGCTGAATGTCGCTGAGAAGCTCACAGAGACCGCCATAAGCAACAGTTTAACAGAATGCCACAGACTAATCAACCAAACTTTTTGGGTTGGGTTCTCTTTTATAGTCTGCAGGCATTAAATGAAAGAAGTCAGTGTTCCAGCAGAAGGAGACAACGTTTCAGAAAAGGCATTGTAGCAAACCAAAAAAGAAATTTTAAGCGCAGCAGAGTAACCAGCGCACATACCTGTTAGCTCAGGTGAGTTTAAAAGGCTGCTGTTGATAACAAGGGCATTTGCTAAATAGATGGTGTGTGTGCAACAATATACTGAAAGGTCAATTATATTGTGCAGCTTATCTCACCACCTGTAGTTATTTAGGTGAAAGCTCCAAAATGCTTGCCTAATATGTCTGTTTATCCAAAAGGAAGTAAAAAGGGAGAGCTAGAAAGATAGCATTGCATCACATTACATGGCAATGCAATGCACAGTTGCTGAAGTTGAACCAAAATGAGCTTGTAATCTGGCTTCTGCAACTTTGAACATGAAAAATCCAATGAGGAGAAGAAAAGCAAAGCCAAAGAGTCCATCCCCAAATCCGACAAACAAGCAAAATGAACAAAAAACTTTGAATTCAATTCTTTCTGATTTTAGAAACTGCATTAAAGAAGGGGTGCACCGGTCCTGGAGATACTGCAATACCAGGTCAATGCGTGGAGTGGACAGAGCAAGCTCTTTTTCCATCTCCCTGTTCTAAAAATCCATTTAATATATGGTCCCCAGATAGGGGACGTATCAGATATTAAACTGATAAGAACAGATACTACACTTGATCTTAGCCAAAAGGCCGAGAAGCGATAACCAGAATTGGTTTCAAACTACGGAGCCACCCAAGGATCCTGAAAAGTCCATTTGTGGAGATGAGCTCCTGGACTCCCGTTAAGAAGACATGTTGTCAACCTCTAGATCCCTTACATGCCTGCACTTTTCGGCTTGCTGCTGCTGCAATCCACGCGTTTTAGATCTGCATAACTCCACCTCTTTAAACACAGCACCTTCACCCCCTGCTGTTCCCACCCGCCTCAACACCGTTGGAAGGGAGGAGAACCAATTAAGGCGGGGGGTGGGGTGGAACGAGCAGCTGTCTACCCTTAGCAGGAGGGCTCCTGATTACATACCTCTCCTGCTGCTGCTGCTGCTGGCTGTCCAGCAGCAGACTGAAGGTGGCTGCTGCTGTGCACAGGTATATAAAGGCTCAGAGCCTATTATGACACGCGCAGCCAGCGTTCCATTGCCACATTCCATCTACTGCAGGCAGGATACCTGGCTGGCTGAATGTCGCTGAGAAGCTCACAGAGACCGCCATAAGCAACAGTTTAACAGAATGCCACAGACTAATCAACCAAACTTTTTGGGTTGGGTTCTCTTTTATAGTCTGCAGGCATTAAATGAAAGAAGTCAGTGTTCCAGCAGAAGGAGACAACGTTTCAGAAAAGGCATTGTAGCAAACCAAAAAAGAAATTTTAAGCGCAGCAGAGTAACCAGCGCACATACCTGTTAGCTCAGGTGAGTTTAAAAGGCTGCTGTTGATAACAAGGGCATTTGCTAAATAGATGGTGTGTGTGCAACAATATACTGAAAGGTCAATTATATTGTGCAGCTTATCTCACCACCTGTAGTTATTTAGGTGAAAGCTCCAAAATGCTTGCCTAATATGTCTGTTTATCCAAAAGGAAGTAAAAAGGGAGAGCTAGAAAGATAGCATTGCATCACATTACATGGCAATGCAATGCACAGTTGCTGAAGTTGAACCAAAATGAGCTTGTAATCTGGCTTCTGCAACTTTGAACATGAAAAATCCAATGAGGAGAAGAAAAGCAAAGCCAAAGAGTCCATCCCCAAATCCGACAAACAAGCAAAATGAACAAAAAACATTGAATTCAATTCTTTCTGATTTTAGAAACTGCATTAAAGAAGGGGTGCACCGGTCCTGGAGATACTGCAATACCAGGTCAATGCGTGGAGTGGACAGAGCAAGCTCTTTTTCCATCTCCCTGTTCTAAAAATCCATTTAATATATGGTCCCCAGATAGGGGACGTATCAGATATTAAACTGATAAGAACAGATTTTTTTTTTTAATTTGGCTATCCCCCACATGGGGATAAAAACCGTTTATTTAAAATTTAACAAATTACAGAAATAAAACCATTACATCCACATTACACTTTCGGGACTTCAAAGAAAAATAAAAATTCCATCACAGCAAATTTTACAAGACTTCAAATATTCCATAGGTTAAAAAGCCATTTGCCTGCCAACGTTACATTCTTTTTCCTGTCCAATAAATAGTATATGTACATTTCACTTTTACAAAAGGCTAAAACATCATCTACTGGTAACATTTCATGTTTAAAAACAGCAATATTTCTAGCATTCCAGAGCGCTATCTTGGCACAATTCACTGTCTTCCACGCCATTATTTTTTGGTCCATTGTTGGGCATTCCAGAAGACCATATAACACTGATGCAAAATTAAAGTCCTTGAGGTCCACCATTTTCTCCAGCAGGGGGATTAATCTTCTCCAGAACTCTTTAGCAAAAGCACAAGTCCATAAAAGATGCTTCACTGTCTCTTCTTCTTGACAACCTTCTCTTGGGCAGATGGCAGACCTCACAAAACCTCTTCTGTACTGGAATGCCCGGCAAGGAAGACAGTGGTGTGCGCAGCTCCAAGACATGTCTTTCTGTACATTAAAAAGATAAGGGGCGTTAATCATTTTCCATATGTGTACAGTTTTGTCATCATCATAACGTTCAATATCACACAACGTCACATCAGTACTAATTTGTTTGAGTAGTGTCTTGCTGTTACATAGATCCCCTGTCTGTTTCTTATTCAAATTAAAATCAAGAATAATTTTCTTTAAAATCTCATAATGTGCAGGTAGGTTAAAAGCATAAGGAAAGGATAAAACCGTTTCAAACCAACCAAACCTTCTCATGAGAAAACCAGTGTTAAAACGCATAAAATAGGAAAGGTAATTATCTTTAAAAAGGGTTTTAAAACAGAAACAGAAAAAATGTATTAAAAGAAACTTATCTAAAACAGGGAAATCTTTCCCACCTTTAACCTTTGGCTTTGTCACAATTTCTCTTTTGAGTTTCTCCATTTTTGAGCCCCAAAAAAAGGTAAAACATACTTTTGTAATTCGTTTCAACAAATTTGTAGGAGGGGGGAACACCAAACTAAGATATAACAGGATAGGTAATATCACCATTTTTACAATCAGAACTTTACCTTCCATTGACAGCTTTCTCATATTCCACATGCAGATTTTCTGATTAATTTTCTGTGCTGCCGCATCCCAGCTATTAAAACCATTATTAGATTCATTAAAAGAAACACCTAAAATAGTAATGGAATCTGTAACTTCAATTGGTACATCATGTAAACTCATCCCCCCGACATTTAAAATATTACATTTAGTAAGATTAATTTTAAAACCGGAAACTGTACAAAAAGACTGAATTTGGCTTATCGTTTTTTGTATTGAAGGTACATCACATCCAAACACTGCTACATCATCCATATAGCTTACAACTTTAACTTGTAGACCGTTCCCCCCGGGTAAGGGTACTCCACATATTTGCTTATCCCGGCGTATTGTACATAAAAGGGGTTCTATAGCACATATAAAAAGCAGGGGGGACAAAGGGCAACCCTGCTTCACCCCTGATTTTAAAACTACTTCTTTTGTTTTAAAACCATTAACTAAAATCTTACTCGTACAATCATTATAAAAAGCTTTAAGAGACAATAAAAACCCACCCGGAATGCCCATTTTTTCTAAAACTTTAAAAAGATAAAAATGAGACACGCGGTCAAAAGCTTTCTCAAAATCCACCGCTAGGATTGACATCTTTGTCTTTCTGGTTTTTACATCTTCAATACAATCTTTCACCAGGTTTAAATTGTCCCAGATACTACGCCCAGGTACCCCGCATACCTGATTTGCATGAATTACTTTATGTATCACCTTTTTCAACCGATTTGCACAGATCTTAGCCATAATTTTGTAATCACTATTTAAAAGAGTTATCGGCCTCCAGTTTTTAAGATCCGTTTTGTCACCTTTTTTGTATAGTAGTGATACCTCACCTTTCTTCCATGAGTTGAGTAAAACCTTATTATTAAAAACTTCGGAAAACAAATTAAACAAATCATCTTTTAAAATATCATAAAAACTTATATAAAACTCTATGGGGATACCATCAGGGCCGGGCACTTTACCATTTTTAAAACTCTTCATGGTTTCTAAAATCTCTTCCTCACATAGAGGTTGGGATAAAAAACTTTGGGCATCAGCATCTAGGGTGGACTTGATCTCCCCCAGGAAAGTGTGTATTAAATCATGGTCTACAGTTTTTACATTAAAAAGATCATTAAAATAGACATTTACCTTATCCAATATAACGTTGATATTATTATCTCCATCTATGTTATCAATTATTGTTTTCGCCTGTTTGTTTTTCTTAAAAAAATACCTGGAACAAGTCTCATCCTCTGCTACGTGTTTTACCTTTGAACGAAAAATCAGTTCTTTTCCTTTTTGTTCCAACCACTTTGAAATTTCTCCTTTAAGACTCAATATATCATTACCTACATCCAGACCATTGTCTTTGAATTTGTACAATGTCTGTAACCTGATATTAAGAAAATTATAGATCTCAAACTTTTCTTTAGCTTTTTGTATGCTTTTCTTTATAAAGAAATCTTTAATGTTTATTTTCATTCTATCCCACCAGGAGCTAAAAGAAATATTGGGGTTTTTCCTTTTTCTACAGTTTACATAAAACTCAATAAAATCCGATAAAATTTGTGGATCTTTTAAAAGGGACACATTCAATTTCCAAGATTTCTTACCACATTTCTTCTTTCCATTAATCCTCACTCTAAAAGATAAAACCTTGTGATCTGAGAGAATATTAGTTAAAACTTCACATTTCACTGGCAGTATTTTTTCTGAACCTAAAACAAAATCTATCCTGGAGCTACATGTAGAATTGCTCCAGGTGAAACCAGCGTCTATAGGGCTATCCTTGTTACATTCTTTATACACATCAGTTAATTTACAATCATTTATAATATTGCTTAACATTCCAGACGTTTTGTCATAATTTCTACTCACGGAACCGGAGCGTCGGCTTTCGCCTTTTAAAATACAATTAAAATCACCTGCCAGGATAAAAGGTTCAGAAATGTTAATAAATAAAGGTAAAATTTCCAGCATATCAGCCCTTTCATTTTTATCAGGTGACCCATAAAAATTTAAAAACTGCCATCTTGTCCCATCAATAAAAGCCTTAACTAAAAGAATACGACCCGGTAAAATATCTTGAATAAAATCAATAGACACATTTCCCTTAAAAAGTATAGCTACCCCGGCTGATCCGGTTGCATTTGATCCAGACCAGACCGATGGACCATGTTTCCACTCTTCCTTATATTTTTTGTAAGAAATCTTATGAGGGATATGACATTCTTGTAAAAAGAAAACAGAAGCTGTAAAACAGGTTAAAAAATGTAAAACAGTAGCTCTTCTGGTCTTGGATCCTATGCCTCTCACATTGAGGGAAACACCACTAATGTCAGCCATCATAACAAATGGTTAGGAAGAAACAAAAACTGGACTTTACCTATCCGATGGACGGATCAGACCACTTGGACTTTCACCAACGCCCTCTTCTGAATCCACCGTTATCAAAGAGTCTTCATCATCGGAGAAGGAACATTCACTTAAATTAAGACCCGACGCTACTGGGGTGTAGCTCGGAAGGATATTGAGAGAAAGGTTACACTGGGTCTCCATAGGCTGACCATTTAGGTCCTCGTCAGGTGGGTCTCCGAGAGGCTCCGCACTCCCCTGCTGACCCACAGAGGGTCGTAACACAGGGGCAGGCTGCGCACATGGCGGAGCCTCAGAGTCCCCGGAGGCAGCCAGGTTCGGGGCCCCACCTGGAGCAGCAGAGCCCCGGGACCTCGGGATTCCAGAGTCTACACCCCCGTGAGGGGATGTATCCATCTCCTCCCTATTAGCCACCTCCACGGAACCATTCTTTTTCTTATTATGAGACCTCACCAAATGCCACGTACCGCCCTCGCTCTCGTGAGACCCAGTGGGAATTTTGGGCTCGGTGTCAGCCTTTTGGCGCTCTTTTTTGGCCTTACCGACCGCCCCTTTATGATCTTTCTCAGCCTTCCTTTTAGCCTCCTTATGGTCTTTCAGCCAGCTCCTGGGCTCCTGTGAGTTACCTGTCATTGACTCGGAGGGATTGTTACTAGTTGAAGCGCCCTTATCACCTCCCGAGGCTCCAGGTTGTTGTTCCTCCTCCTGAGGGGTGGTCTGATTGGCCCGTCCATTCCCGGATGTCTTGGACTTCTCCTTTTGTTTTTGTTCATCCTCTCTGAACCTGTGAGGGCAAGAAAAATAGAAATGACCAGGTGTCCGACAAAAAGAGCATTTTTTTTCATTTGGGCACTCCTTTGTGTCATGTTCAGTACTGGCACAATTTCTACAAGTGGCACCACAACTATCCTTAGAGTGCCCATAGAGACCACAATACCTACAGAAAAGTGGCATTCCTGAGAAAAAAAAATCCCCATTAGTTTGCCCTATTTTAAATCGAGCTGGAGGAAGTCTCACACCTCCAGGGAATTTAGGGTCTCTTTCACATTTTACTAAAAACTTCCATTTTGAGGTCCAGATGTTAAACTCATTCAACACTTTCCCAATCAATTTCACACTTTTAAAATAAACTGACAAAAAGGAAATAACCTCTGGTGCTGTTATGAAGGGTGAGAAGATTTTCACAACCACCATCTTTACCTCATCCAGGACGTGCTCGATGATCTGAATCCCTTTTAGACCAGGGCTATTTTCTACCGACTTAACTCTGGACAAAACATCTTTGAAAATACCTTCGCCAGTAAAGGTTACATCATAATCTCCACGTCGAGGATAATCCTGGATAGAAAGGATTTCGTTGGTTCTGACGTGGAGCAGTTTCTCAAGCACGTCCTGGACTACATATCCCAGATTCCGTATATCGGAACCACCAGCCGTAAATCGGACCCTTATGGTGTTCTTAAGCCTCGCATATAGAGGCACGAGGTTGGGGTCAACCTCCATGGTATGGCGCAACAAAATGCAAATTGCAACCGCCTGCAATCTGCGCCTTCAGAGCTTTGAGATAAAGCACCTGAAGGCTGGGGGATCGCTGCCCGTTACCCTAGGACTAATCCCTCTCCCTAATAGCAGCAGGCAGGTGAAGCCCACCGAAGTGGACGATCCTGCCAGGCCAAGGAGAGGGGTACCTGAGTGCCCTTCAACTGAAACCTCCTGCTGTGAAGCACTTGGTCTCAGCCAAAAGGCCGAGAAGCGATAACCAGAATTGGTTTCAAACTACGGAGCCACCCAAGGATCCTGAAAAGTCCATTTGTGGAGATGAGCTCCTGGACTCCCGTTAAGAAGACATGTTGTCAACCTCTAGATCCCTTACATGCCTGCACTTTTCGGCTTGCTGCTGCTGCAATCCACGCGTTTTAGATCTGCATAACTCCACCTCTTTAAACACAGCACCTTCACCCCCTGCTGTTCCCACCCGCCTCAACACCGTTGGAAGGGAGGAGAACCAATTAAGGCGGGGGGTGGGGTGGAACGAGCAGCTGTCTACCCTTAGCAGGAGGGCTCCTGATTACATACCTCTCCTGCTGCTGCTGCTGGCTGTCCAGCAGCAGACTGAAGGTGGCTGCTGCTGTGCACAGGTATATAAAGGCTCAGAGCCTATTATGACACGCGCAGCCAGCGTTCCATTGCCACATTCCATCTACTCGCAGGCAGGATACCTGGCTGGCTGAATGTCGCTGAGAAGCTCACAGAGACCGCCATAAGCAACAGTTTAACAGAATGCCACAGACTAATCAACCAAACTTTTTGGGTTGGGTTCTCTTTTATAGTCTGCAGGCATTAAATGAAAGAAGTCAGTGTTCCAGCAGAAGGAGACAACGTTTCAGAAAAGGCATTGTAGCAAACCAAAAAATAAATTTTAAGCGCAGCAGAGTAACCAGCGCACATACCTGTTAGCTCAGGTGAGTTTAAAAGGCTGCTGTTGATAACAAGGGCATTTGCTAAATAGATGGTGTGTGTGCAACAATATACTGAAAGGTCAATTATATTGTGCAGCTTATCTCACCACCTGTAGTTATTTAGGTGAAAGCTCCAAAATGCTTGCCTAATATGTCTGTTTATCCAAAAGGAAGTAAAAAGGGAGAGCTAGAAAGATAGCATTGCATCACATTACATGGCAATGCAATGCACAGTTGCTGAAGTTGAACCAAAATGAGCTTGTAATCTGGCTTCTGCAACTTTGAACATGAAAAATCCAATGAGGAGAAGAAAAGCAAAGCCAAAGAGTCCATCCCCAAATCCGACAAACAAGCAAAATGAACAAAAAACATTGAATTCAATTCTTTCTGATTTTAGAAACTGCATTAAAGAAGGGGTGCACCGGTCCTGGAGATACTGCAATACCAGGTCAATGCGTGGAGTGGACAGAGCAAGCTCTTTTTCCATCTCCCTGTTCTAAAAATCCATTTAATATATGGTCCCCAGATAGGGGACGTATCAGATATTAAACTGATAAGAACAGATACTACACTTGATCTTAGCCAAAAGGCCGAGAAGCGATAACCAGAATTGGTTTCAAACTACGGAGCCACCCAAGGATCCTGAAAAGTCCATTTGTGGAGATGAGCTCCTGGACTCCCGTTAAGAAGACATGTTGTCAACCTCTAGATCCCTTACATGCCTGCACTTTTCGGCTTGCTGCTGCTGCAATCCACGCGTTTTAGATCTGCATAACTCCACCTCTTTAAACACAGCACCTTCACCCCCTGCTGTTCCCACCCGCCTCAACACCGTTGGAAGGGAGGAGAACCAATTAAGGCGGGGGGTGGGGTGGAACGAGCAGCTGTCTACCCTTAGCAGGAGGGCTCCTGATTACATACCTCTCCTGCTGCTGCTGCTGCTGGCTGTCCAGCAGCAGACTGAAGGTGGCTGCTGCTGTGCACAGGTATATAAAGGCTCAGAGCCTATTATGACACGCGCAGCCAGCGTTCCATTGCCACATTCCATCTACTGCAGGCAGGATACCTGGCTGGCTGAATGTCGCTGAGAAGCTCACAGAGACCGCCATAAGCAACAGTTTAACAGAATGCCACAGACTAATCAACCAAACTTTTTGGGTTGGGTTCTCTTTTATAGTCTGCAGGCATTAAATGAAAGAAGTCAGTGTTCCAGCAGAAGGAGACAACGTTTCAGAAAAGGCATTGTAGCAAACCAAAAAAGAAATTTTAAGCGCAGCAGAGTAACCAGCGCACATACCTGTTAGCTCAGGTGAGTTTAAAAGGCTGCTGTTGATAACAAGGGCATTTGCTAAATAGATGGTGTGTGTGCAACAATATACTGAAAGGTCAATTATATTGTGCAGCTTATCTCACCACCTGTAGTTATTTAGGTGAAAGCTCCAAAATGCTTGCCTAATATGTCTGTTTATCCAAAAGGAAGTAAAAAGGGAGAGCTAGAAAGATAGCATTGCATCACATTACATGGCAATGCAATGCACAGTTGCTGAAGTTGAACCAAAATGAGCTTGTAATCTGGCTTCTGCAACTTTGAACATGAAAAATCCAATGAGGAGAAGAAAAGCAAAGCCAAAGAGTCCATCCCCAAATCCGACAAACAAGCAAAATGAACAAAAAACATTGAATTCAATTCTTTCTGATTTTAGAAACTGCATTAAAGAAGGGGTGCACCGGTCCTGGAGATACTGCAATACCAGGTCAATGCGTGGAGTGGACAGAGCAAGCTCTTTTTCCATCTCCCTGTTCTAAAAATCCATTTAATATATGGTCCCCAGATAGGGGACGTATCAGATATTAAACTGATAAGAACAGATACTACACTTGATCTTAGCCAAAAGGCCGAGAAGCGATAACCAGAATTGGTTTCAAACTACGGAGCCACCCAAGGATCCTGAAAAGTCCATTTGTGGAGATGAGCTCCTGGACTCCCGTTAAGAAGACATGTTGTCAACCTCTAGATCCCTTACATGCCTGCACTTTTCGGCTTGCTGCTGCTGCAATCCACGCGTTTTAGATCTGCATAACTCCACCTCTTTAAACACAGCACCTTCACCCCCTGCTGTTCCCACCCGCCTCAACACCGTTGGAAGGGAGGAGAACCAATTAAGGCGGGGGGTGGGGTGGAACGAGCAGCTGTCTACCCTTAGCAGGAGGGCTCCTGATTACATACCTCTCCTGCTGCTGCTGCTGCTGGCTGTCCAGCAGCAGACTGAAGGTGGCTGCTGCTGTGCACAGGTATATAAAGGCTCAGAGCCTATTATGACACGCGCAGCCAGCGTTCCATTGCCACATTCCATCTACTGCAGGCAGGATACCTGGCTGGCTGAATGTCGCTGAGAAGCTCACAGAGACCGCCATAAGCAACAGTTTAACAGAATGCCACAGACTAATCAACCAAACTTTTTGGGTTGGGTTCTCTTTTATAGTCTGCAGGCATTAAATGAAAGAAGTCAGTGTTCCAGCAGAAGGAGACAACGTTTCAGAAAAGGCATTGTAGCAAACCAAAAAAGAAATTTTAAGCGCAGCAGAGTAACCAGCGCACATACCTGTTAGCTCAGGTGAGTTTAAAAGGCTGCTGTTGATAACAAGGGCATTTGCTAAATAGATGGTGTGTGTGCAACAATATACTGAAAGGTCAATTATATTGTGCAGCTTATCTCACCACCTGTAGTTATTTAGGTGAAAGCTCCAAAATGCTTGCCTAATATGTCTGTTTATCCAAAAGGAAGTAAAAAGGGAGAGCTAGAAAGATAGCATTGCATCACATTACATGGCAATGCAATGCACAGTTGCTGAAGTTGAACCAAAATGAGCTTGTAATCTGGCTTCTGCAACTTTGAACATGAAAAATCCAATGAGGAGAAGAAAAGCAAAGCCAAAGAGTCCATCCCCAAATCCGACAAACAAGCAAAATGAACAAAAAACATTGAATTCAATTCTTTCTGATTTTAGAAACTGCATTAAAGAAGGGGTGCACCGGTCCTGGAGATACTGCAATACCAGGTCAATGCGTGGAGTGGACAGAGCAAGCTCTTTTTCCATCTCCCTGTTCTAAAAATCCATTTAATATATGGTCCCCAGATAGGGGACGTATCAGATATTAAACTGATAAGAACAGATACTACACTTGATCTTAGCCAAAAGGCCGAGAAGCGATAACCAGAATTGGTTTCAAACTACGGAGCCACCCAAGGATCCTGAAAAGTCCATTTGTGGAGATGAGCTCCTGGACTCCCGTTAAGAAGACATGTTGTCAACCTCTAGATCCCTTACATGCCTGCACTTTTCGGCTTGCTGCTGCTGCAATCCACGCGTTTTAGATCTGCATAACTCCACCTCTTTAAACACAGCACCTTCACCCCCTGCTGTTCCCACCCGCCTCAACATCGTTGGAAGGGAGGAGAACCAATTAAGGCGGGGGGTGGGGTGGAACGAGCAGCTGTCTACCCTTAGCAGGAGGGCTCCTGATTACATACCTCTCCTGCTGCTGCTGCTGCTGGCTGTCCAGCAGCAGACTGAAGGTGGCTGCTGCTGTGCACAGGTATATAAAGGCTCAGAGCCTATTATGACACGCGCAGCCAGCGTTCCATTGCCCCATTCCATCTACTGCAGGCAGGATACCTGGCTGGCTGAATGTCGCTGAGAAGCTCACAGAGACCGCCATAAGCAACAGTTTAACAGAATGCCACAGACTAATCAACCAAACTTTTTGGGTTGGGTTCTCTTTTATAGTCTGCAGGCATTAAATGAAAGAAGTCAGTGTTCCAGCAGAAGGAGACAACGTTTCAGAAAAGGCATTGTAGCAAACCAAAAAAGAAATTTTAAGCGCAGCAGAGTAACCAGCGCACATACCTGTTAGCTCAGGTGAGTTTAAAAGGCTGCTGTTGATAACAAGGGCATTTGCTAAATAGATGGTGTGTGTGCAACAATATACTGAAAGGTCAATTATATTGTGCAGCTTATCTCACCACCTGTAGTTATTTAGGTGAAAGCTCCAAAATGCTTGCCTAATATGTCTGTTTATCCAAAAGGAAGTAAAAAGGGAGAGCTAGAAAGATAGCATTGCATCACATTACATGGCAATGCAATGCACAGTTGCTGAAGTTGAACCAAAATGAGCTTGTAATCTGGCTTCTGCAACTTTGAACATGAAAAATCCAATGAGGAGAAGAAAAGCAAAGCCAAAGAGTCCATCCCCAAATCCGACAAACAAGCAAAATGAACAAAAAACATTGAATTCAATTCTTTCTGATTTTAGAAACTGCATTAAAGAAGGGGTGCACCGGTCCTGGAGATACTGCAATACCAGGTCAATGCGTGGAGTGGACAGAGCAAGCTCTTTTTCCATCTCCCTGTTCTAAAAATCCATTTAATATATGGTCCCCAGATAGGGGACGTATCAGATATTAAACTGATAAGAACAGATACTACACTTGATCTTAGCCAAAAGGCCGAGAAGCGATAACCAGAATTGGTTTCAAACTACGGAGCCACCCAAGGATCCTGAAAAGTCCATTTGTGGAGATGAGCTCCTGGACTCCCGTTAAGAAGACATGTTGTCAACCTCTAGATCCCTTACATGCCTGCACTTTTCGGCTTGCTGCTGCTGCAATCCACGCGTTTTAGATCTGCATAACTCCACCTCTTTAAACACAGCACCTTCACCCCCTGCTGTTCCCACCCGCCTCAACACCGTTGGAAGGGAGGAGAACCAATTAAGGCGGGGGGTGGGGTGGAACGAGCAGCTGTCTACCCTTAGCAGGAGGGCTCCTGATTACATACCTCTCCTGCTGCTGCTGCTGCTGGCTGTCCAGCAGCAGACTGAAGGTGGCTGCTGCTGTGCACAGGTATATAAAGGCTCAGAGCCTATTATGACACGCGCAGCCAGCGTTCCATTGCCACATTCCATCTACTGCAGGCAGGATACCTGGCTGGCTGAATGTCGCTGAGAAGCTCACAGAGACCGCCATAAGCAACAGTTTAACAGAATGCCACAGACTAATCAACCAAACTTTTTGGGTTGGGTTCTCTTTTATAGTCTGCAGGCATTAAATGAAAGAAGTCAGTGTTCCAGCAGAAGGAGACAACGTTTCAGAAAAGGCATTGTAGCAAACCAAAAAAGACATTTTAAGCGCAGCAGAGTAACCAGCGCACATACCTGTTAGCTCAGGTGAGTTTAAAAGGCTGCTGTTGATAACAAGGGCATTTGCTAAATAGATGGTGTGTGTGCAACAATATACTGAAAGGTCAATTATATTGTGCAGCTTATCTCACCACCTGTAGTTATTTAGGTGAAAGCTCCAAAATGCTTGCCTAATATGTCTGTTTATCCAAAAGGAAGTAAAAAGGGAGAGCTAGAAAGATAGCATTGCATCACATTACATGGCAATGCAATGCACAGTTGCTGAAGTTGAACCAAAATGAGCTTGTAATCTGGCTTCTGCAACTTTGAACATGAAAAATCCAATGAGGACAAGAAAAGCAAAGCCAAAGAGTCCATCCCCAAATCCGACAAACAAGCAAAATGAACAAAAAACATTGAATTCAATTCTTTCTGATTTTAGAAACTGCATTAAAGAAGGGGTGCACCGGTCCTGGAGATACTGCAATACCAGGTCAATGCGTGGAGTGGACAGAGCAAGCTCTTTTTCCATCTCCCTGTTCTAAAAATCCATTTAATATATGGTCCCCAGATAGGGGACGTATCAGATATTAAACTGATAAGAACAGATACTACACTTGATCTTAGCCAAAAGGCCGAGAAGCGATAACCAGAATTGGTTTCAAACTACGGAGCCACCCAAGGATCCTGAAAAGTCCATTTGTGGAGATGAGCTCCTGGACTCCCGTTAAGAAGACATGTTGTCAACCTCTAGATCCCTTACATGCCTGCACTTTTCGGCTTGCTGCTGCTGCAATCCACGCGTTTTAGATCTGCATAACTCCACCTCTTTAAACACAGCACCTTCACCCCCTGCTGTTCCCACCCGCCTCAACACCGTTGGAAGGGAGGAGAACCAATTAAGGCGGGGGGTGGGGTGGAACGAGCAGCTGTCTACCCTTAGCAGGAGGGCTCCTGATTACATACCTCTCCTGCTGCTGCTGCTGCTGGCTGTCCAGCAGCAGACTGAAGGTGGCTGCTGCTGTGCACAGGTATATAAAGGCTCAGAGCCTATTATGACACGCGCAGCCAGCGTTCCATTGCCACATTCCATCTACTGCAGGCAGGATACCTGGCTGGCTGAATGTCGCTGAGAAGCTCACAGAGACCGCCATAAGCAACAGTTTAACAGAATGCCACAGACTAATCAACCAAACTTTTTGGGTTGGGTTCTCTTTTATAGTCTGCAGGCATTAAATGAAAGAAGTCAGTGTTCCAGCAGAAGGAGACAACGTTTCAGAAAAGGCATTGTAGCAAACCAAAAAAGAAATTTTAAGCGCAGCAGAGTAACCAGCGCACATACCTGTTAGTTCAGGTGAGTTTAAAAGGCTGCTGTTGATAACAAGGGCATTTGCTAAATAGATGGTGTGTGTGCAACAATATACTGAAAGGTCAATTATATTGTGCAGCTTATCTCACCACCTGTAGTTATTTAGGTGAAAGCTCCAAAATGCTTGCCTAATATGTCTGTTTATCCAAAAGGAAGTAAAAAGGGAGAGCTAGAAAGATAGCATTGCATCACATTACATGGCAATGCAATGCACAGTTGCTGAAGTTGAACCAAAATGAGCTTGTAATCTGGCTTCTGCAACTTTGAACATGAAAAATCCAATGAGGAGAAGAAAAGCAAAGCCAAAGAGTCCATCCCCAAATCCGACAAACAAGCAAAATGAACAAAAAACATTGAATTCAATTCTTTCTGATTTTAGAAACTGCATTAAAGAAGGGGTGCACCGGTCCTGGAGATACTGCAATACCAGGTCAATGCGTGGAGTGGACAGAGCAAGCTCTTTTTCCATCTCCCTGTTCTAAAAATCCATTTAATATATGGTCCCCAGATAGGGGACGTATCAGATATTAAACTGATAAGAACAGATTTTTTTTTTTTATCGAAAGCCCGAATTCGTGTACAAAACCCGAGTGCGCTTAAAAAAGTGACAAGTGCCACAAAAAAAGTGCACTAGGATGCTGGTCTTCTTGAAACCCTCTCCAAAAGGAGAAGGGTCCCCCAAACCATTCCCCGTCCCTCCGAGCCAGAAGGCCACAGCGAGGAACAGGGACAAATAGCCACCTCCAGCCGGAGCCAGAGGCGACCCAATCTTACCCCCAGCACCTGCCCGAGTTCTCACCCGAGCAAGGCACTGGGAGCCAAAGACTGTGCTCCCCTCCCGGAAGAGGGGAGCCAACAACGCTCTCCTCCAGAAAGAGGAGAGCCAGGGGGGTTCAGGGGGGAGCGGAACCTGATGGCCACACACTCCCCCCCTAGACCTGCCAAGAGAGGAACCCGTAAGGGAACCGCATCCCGACAAAATCCTAGTAAGGACGTGGACACACGTGAAAAAGTGGACACACAGTGACAAAAAAATTAAATAAATAGTGAAGGTTTCACAGTATAATACTGCCCGGACCTTCGACCGGGAATTGAAAAATTCCCCATCCTAAGGCCAGAAGGCCCGGAATAAGGGTGTGTGTGAAGAAAGAAATATTGAAGTGCTAGTGCAAATGTGCCTTAAACTCAAGTGGGGTTCCCAATCCCAGTGAGTTGAGGCACCCCAGGGTCACCACTCCTGGGGCACTTCACACTTCGGGCTTTCGATCTTCCCCGACCCAATGGCGTCGATCCTGGGGGGCCATGCTTTCCACCAGATGACTATATTAGCCACCTGGCGTACTAACAAGCGCCTAAACCCCAGTGTGCATAATGTATCAATCTACTAGGGCGGCCAACATCCAAAACCGCCTTTTCGAAAGATACTACACTTGATCTTAGCCAAAAGGCCGAGAAGCGATAACCAGAATTGGTTTCAAACTACGGAGCCACCCAAGGATCCTGAAAAGTCCATTTGTGGAGATGAGCTCCTGGACTCCCGTTAAGAAGACATGTTGTCAACCTCTAGATCCCTTACATGCCTGCACTTTTCGGCTTGCTGCTGCTGCAATCCACGCGTTTTAGATCTGCATAACTCCACCTCTTTAAACACAGCACCTTCACCCCCTGCTGTTCCCACCCGCCTCAACACCGTTGGAAGGGAGGAGAACCAATTAAGGCGGGGGGTGGGGTGGAACGAGCAGCTGTCTACCCTTAGCAGGAGGGCTCCTGATTACATACCTCTCCTGCTGCTGCTGCTGCTGGCTGTCCAGCAGCAGACTGAAGGTGGCTGCTGCTGTGCACAGGTATATAAAGGCTCAGAGCCTATTATGACACGCGCAGCCAGCGTTCCATTGCCACATTCCATCTACTGCAGGCAGGATACCTGGCTGGCTGAATGTCGCTGAGAAGCTCACAGAGACCGCCATAAGCAACAGTTTAACAGAATGCCACAGACTAATCAACCAAACTTTTTGGGTTGGGTTCTCTTTTATAGTCTGCAGGCATTAAATGAAAGAAGTCAGTGTTCCAGCAGAAGGAGACAACGTTTCAGAAAAGGCATTGTAGCAAACCAAAAAAGAAATTTTAAGCGCAGCAGAGTAACCAGCGCACATACCTGTTAGCTCAGGTGAGTTTAAAAGGCTGCTGTTGATAACAAGGGCATTTGCTAAATAGATGGTGTGTGTGCAACAATATACTGAAAGGTCAATTATATTGTGCAGCTTATCTCACCACCTGTAGTTATTTAGGTGAAAGCTCCAAAATGCTTGCCTAATATGTCTGTTTATCCAAAAGGAAGTAAAAAGGGAGAGCTAGAAAGATAGCATTGCATCACATTACATGGCAATGCAATGCACAGTTGCTGAAGTTGAACCAAAATGAGCTTGTAATCTGGCTTCTGCAACTTTGAACATGAAAAATCCAATGAGGAGAAGAAAAGCAAAGCCAAAGAGTCCATCCCCAAATCCGACAAACAAGCAAAATGAACAAAAAACATTGAATTCAATTCTTTCTGATTTTAGAAACTGCATTAAAGAAGGGGTGCACCGGTCCTGGAGATACTGCAATACCAGGTCAATGCGTGGAGTGGACAGAGCAAGCTCTTTTTCCATCTCCCTGTTCTAAAAATCCATTTAATATATGGTCCCCAGATAGGGGACGTATCAGATATTAAACTGATAAGAACAGATTTTTTTTTTTTATCGAAAGCCCGAATTCGTGTACAAAACCCGAGTGCGCTTAAAAAAGTGACAAGTGCCACAAAAAAAGTGCACTAGGATGCTGGTCTTCTTGAAACCCTCTCCAAAAGGAGAAGGGTCCCCCAAACCATTCCCCGTCCCTCCGAGCCAGAAGGCCACAGCGAGGAACAGGGACAAATAGCCACCTCCAGCCGGAGCCAGAGGCGACCCAATCTTACCCCCAGCACCTGCCCGAGTTCTCACCCGAGCAAGGCACTGGGAGCCAAAGACTGTGCTCCCCTCCCGGAAGAGGGGAGCCAACAACGCTCTCCTCCAGAAAGAGGAGAGCCAGGGGGGTTCAGGGGGGAGCGGAACCTGATGGCCACACACTCCCCCCCTAGACCTGCCAAGAGAGGAACCCGTAAGGGAACCGCATCCCGACAAAATCCTAGTAAGGACGTGGACACACGTGAAAAAGTGGACACACAGTGACAAAAAAATTAAATAAATAGTGAAGGTTTCACAGTATAATACTGCCCGGACCTTCGACCGGGAATTGAAAAATTCCCCATCCTAAGGCCAGAAGGCCCGGAATAAGGGTGTGTGTGAAGAAAGAAATATTGAAGTGCTAGTGCAAATGTGCCTTAAACTCAAGTGGGGTTCCCAATCCCAGTGAGTTGAGGCACCCCAGGGTCACCACTCCTGGGGCACTTCACACTTCGGGCTTTCGATCTTCCCCGACCCAATGGCGTCGATCCTGGGGGGCCATGCTTTCCACCAGATGACTATATTAGCCACCTGGCGTACTAACAAGCGCCTAAACCCCAGTGTGCATAATGTATCAATCTACTAGGGCGGCCAACATCCAAAACCGCCTTTTCGAAAGATACTACACTTGATCTTAGCCAAAAGGCCGAGAAGCGATAACCAGAATTGGTTTCAAACTACGGAGCCACCCAAGGATCCTGAAAAGTCCATTTGTGGAGATGAGCTCCTGGACTCCCGTTAAGAAGACATGTTGTCAACCTCTAGATCCCTTACATGCCTGCACTTTTCGGCTTGCTGCTGCTGCAATCCACGCGTTTTAGATCTGCATAACTCCACCTCTTTAAACACAGCACCTTCACCCCCTGCTGTTCCCACCCGCCTCAACACCGTTGGAAGGGAGGAGAACCAATTAAGGCGGGGGGTGGGGTGGAACGAGCAGCTGTCTACCCTTAGCAGGAGGGCTCCTGATTACATACCTCTCCTGCTGCTGCTGCTGCTGCTGGCTGTCCAGCAGCAGACTGAAGGTGGCTGCTGCTGTGCACAGGTATATAAAGGCTCAGAGCCTATTATGACACGCGCAGCCAGCGTTCCATTGCCACATTCCATCTACTGCAGGCAGGATACCTGGCTGGCTGAATGTCGCTGAGAAGCTCACAGAGACCGCCATAAGCAACAGTTTAACAGAATGCCACAGACTAATCAACCAAACTTTTTGGGTTGGGTTCTCTTTTATAGTCTGCAGGCATTAAATGAAAGAAGTCAGTGTTCCAGCAGAAGGAGACAACGTTTCAGAAAAGGCATTGTAGCAAACCAAAAAAGAAATTTTAAGCGCAGCAGAGTAACCAGCGCACATACCTGTTAGCTCAGGTGAGTTTAAAAGGCTGCTGTTGATAACAAGGGCATTTGCTAAATAGATGGTGTGTGTGCAACAATATACTGAAAGGTCAATTATATTGTGCAGCTTATCTCACCACCTGTAGTTATTTAGGTGAAAGCTCCAAAATGCTTGCCTAATATGTCTGTTTATCCAAAAGGAAGTAAAAAGGGAGAGCTAGAAAGATAGCATTGCATCACATTACATGGCAATGCAATGCACAGTTGCTGAAGTTGAACCAAAATGAGCTTGTAATCTGGCTTCTGCAACTTTGAACATGAAAAATCCAATGAGGAGAAGAAAAGCAAAGCCAAAGAGTCCATCCCCAAATCCGACAAACAAGCAAAATGAACAAAAACCATTGAATTCAATTCTTTCTGATTTTAGAAACTGCATTAAAGAAGGGGTGCACCGGTCCTGGAGATACTGCAATACCAGGTCAATGCGTGGAGTGGACAGAGCAAGCTCTTTTTCCATCTCCCTGTTCTAAAAATCCATTTAATATATGGTCCCCAGATAGGGGACGTATCAGATATTAAACTGATAAGAACAGATACTACACTTGATCTTAGCCAAAAGGCCGAGAAGCGATAACCAGAATTGGTTTCAAACTACGGAGCCACCCAAGGATCCTGAAAAGTCCATTTGTGGAGATGAGCTCCTGGACTCCCGTTAAGAAGACATGTTGTCAACCTCTAGATCCCTTACATGCCTGCACTTTTCGGCTTGCTGCTGCTGCAATCCACGCGTTTTAGATCTGCATAACTCCACCTCTTTAAACACAGCACCTTCACCCCCTGCTGTTCCCACCCGCCTCAACACCGTTGGAAGGGAGGAGAACCAATTAAGGCGGGGGGTGGGGTGGAACGAGCAGCTGTCTACCCTTAGCAGGAGGGCTCCTGATTATATACCTCTCCTGCTGCTGCTGCTGCTGGCTGTCCAGCAGCAGACTGAAGGTGGCTGCTGCTGTGCACAGGTATATAAAGGCTCAGAGCCTATTATGACACGCGCAGCCAGCGTTCCATTGCCACATTCCATCTACTGCAGGCAGGATACCTGGCTGGCTGAATGTCGCTGAGAAGCTCACAGAGACCGCCATAAGCAACAGTTTAACAGAATGCCACAGACTAATCAACCAAACTTTTTGGGTTGGGTTCTCTTTTATAGTCTGCAGGCATTAAATGAAAGAAGTCAGTGTTCCAGCAGAAGGAGACAACGTTTCAGAAAAGGCATTGTAGCAAACCAAAAAAGAAATTTTAAGCGCAGCAGAGTAACCAGCGCACATACCTGTTAGCTCAGGTGAGTTTAAAAGGCTGCTGTTGATAACAAGGGCATTTGCTAAATAGATGGTGTGTGTGCAACAATATACTGAAAGGTCAATTATATTGTGCAGCTTATCTCACCACCTGTAGTTATTTAGGTGAAAGCTCCAAAATGCTTGCCTAATATGTCTGTTTATCCAAAAGGAAGTAAAAAGGGAGAGCTAGAAAGATAGCATTGCATCACATTACATGGCAATGCAATGCACAGTTGCTGAAGTTGAACCAAAATGAGCTTGTAATCTGGCTTCTGCAACTTTGAACATGAAAAATCCAATGAGGAGAAGAAAAGCAAAGCCAAAGAGTCCATCCCCAAATCCGACAAACAAGCAAAATGAACAAAAAACATTGAATTCAATTCTTTCTGATTTTAGAAACTGCATTAAAGAAGGGGTGCACGGGTCCTGGAGATACTGCAATACCAGGTCAATGCGTGGAGTGGACAGAGCAAGCTCTTTTTCCATCTCCCTGTTCTAAAAATCCATTTAATATATGGTCCCCAGATAGGGGACGTATCAGATATTAAACTGATAAGAACAGATTTTTTTTTTTTATCGAAAGCCCGAATTCGTGTACAAAACCCGAGTGCGCTTAAAAAAGTGACAAGTGCCACAAAAAAAGTGCACTAGGATGCTGGTCTTCTTGAAACCCTCTCCAAAAGGAGAAGGGTCCCCCAAACCATTCCCCGTCCCTCCGAGCCAGAAGGCCACAGCGAGGAACAGGGACAAATAGCCACCTCCAGCCGGAGCCAGAGGCGACCCAATCTTACCCCCAGCACCTGCCCGAGTTCTCACCCGAGCAAGGCACTGGGAGCCAAAGACTGTGCTCCCCTCCCGGAAGAGGGGAGCCAACAACGCTCTCCTCCAGAAAGAGGAGAGCCAGGGGGGTTCAGGGGGGAGCGGAACCTGATGGCCACACACTCCCCCCCTAGACCTGCCAAGAGAGGAACCCGTAAGGGAACCGCATCCCGACAAAATCCTAGTAAGGACGTGGACACACGTGAAAAAGTGGACACACAGTGACAAAAAAATTAAATAAATAGTGAAGGTTTCACAGTATAATACTGCCCGGACCTTCGACCGGGAATTGAAAAATTCCCCATCCTAAGGCCAGAAGGCCCGGAATAAGGGTGTGTGTGAAGAAAGAAATATTGAAGTGCTAGTGCAAATGTGCCTTAAACTCAAGTGGGGTTCCCAATCCCAGTGAGTTGAGGCACCCCAGGGTCACCACTCCTGGGGCACTTCACACTTCGGGCTTTCGATCTTCCCCGACCCAATGGCGTCGATCCTGGGGGGCCATGCTTTCCACCAGATGACTATATTAGCCACCTGGCGTACTAACAAGCGCCTAAACCCCAGTGTGCATAATGTATCAATCTACTAGGGCGGCCAACATCCAAAACCGCCTTTTCGAAAGATACTACACTTGATCTTAGCCAAAAGGCCGAGAAGCGATAACCAGAATTGGTTTCAAACTACGGAGCCACCCAAGGATCCTGAAAAGTCCATTTGTGGAGATGAGCTCCTGGACTCCCGTTAAGAAGACATGTTGTCAACCTCTAGATCCCTTACATGCCTGCACTTTTCGGCTTGCTGCTGCTGCAATCCACGCGTTTTAGATCTGCATAACTCCACCTCTTTAAACACAGCACCTTCACCCCCTGCTGTTCCCACCCGCCTCAACACCGTTGGAAGGGAGGAGAACCAATTAAGGCGGGGGGTGGGGTGGAACGAGCAGCTGTCTACCCTTAGCAGGAGGGCTCCTGATTACATACCTCTCCTGCTGCTGCTGCTGCTGGCTGTCCAGCAGCAGACTGAAGGTGGCTGCTGCTGTGCACAGGTATATAAAGGCTCAGAGCCTATTATGACATGCGCAGCCAGCGTTCCATTGCCACATTCCATCTACTGCAGGCAGGATACCTGGCTGGCTGAATGTCGCTGAGAAGCTCACAGAGACCGCCATAAGCAACAGTTTAACAGAATGCCACAGACTAATCAACCAAACTTTTTGGGTTGGGTTCTCTTTTATAGTCTGCAGGCATTAAATGAAAGAAGTCAGTGTTCCAGCAGAAGGAGACAACGTTTCAGAAAAGGCATTGTAGCAAACCAAAAAAGACATTTTAAGCGCAGCAGAGTAACCAGCGCACATACCTGTTAGCTCAGGTGAGTTTAAAAGGCTGCTGTTGATAACAAGGGCATTTGCTAAATAGATGGTGTGTGTGCAACAATATACTGAAAGGTCAATTATATTGTGCAGCTTATCTCACCACCTGTAGTTATTTAGGTGAAAGCTCCAAAATGCTTGCCTAATATGTCTGTTTATCCAAAAGGAAGTAAAAAGGGAGAGCTAGAAAGATAGCATTGCATCACATTACATGGCAATGCAATGCACAGTTGCTGAAGTTGAACCAAAATGAGCTTGTAATCTGGCTTCTGCAACTTTGAACATGAAAAATCCAATGAGGAGAAGAAAAGCAAAGCCAAAGAGTCCATCCCCAAATCCGACAAACAAGCAAAATGAACAAAAAACATTGAATTCAATTCTTTCTGATTTTAGAAACTGCATTAAAGAAGGGGTGCACCGGTCCTGGAGATACTGCAATACCAGGTCAATGCGTGGAGTGGACAGAGCAAGCTCTTTTTCCATCTCCCTGTTCTAAAAATCCATTTAATATATGGTCCCCAGATAGGGGACGTATCAGATATTAAACTGATAAGAACAGATACTACACTTGATCTTAGCCAAAAGGCCGAGAAGCGATAACCAGAATTGGTTTCAAACTACGGAGCCACCCAAGGATCCTGAAAAGTCCATTTGTGGAGATGAGCTCCTGGACTCCCGTTAAGAAGACATGTTGTCAACCTCTAGATCCCTTACATGCCTGCACTTTTCGGCTTGCTGCTGCTGCAATCCACGCGTTTTAGATCTGCATAACTCCACGTCTTTAAACACAGCACCTTCACCCCCTGCTGTTCCCACCCGCCTCAACACCGTTGGAAGGGAGGAGAACCAATTAAGGCGGGGGGTGGGGTGGAACGAGCAGCTGTCTACCCTTAGCAGAAGGGCTCCTGATTACATACCTCTCCTGCTGCTGCTGCTGCTGGCTGTCCAGCAGCAGACTGAAGGTGGCTGCTGCTGTGCACAGGTATATAAAGGCTCAGAGCCTATTATGACACGCGCAGCCAGCGTTCCATTGCCACATTCCATCTACTGCAGGCAGGATACCTGGCTGGCTGAATGTCGCTGAGAAGCTCACAGAGACCGCCATAAGCAACAGTTTAACAGAATGCCACAGACTAATCAACCAAACTTTTTGGGTTGGGTTCTCTTTTATAGTCTGCAGGCATTAAATGAAAGAAGTCAGTGTTCCAGCAGAAGGAGACAACGTTTCAGAAAAGGCATTGTAGCAAACCAAAAAAGAAATTTTAAGCGCAGCAGAGTAACCAGCGCACATACCTGTTAGCTCAGGTGAGTTTAAAAGGCTGCTGTTGATAACAAGGGCATTTGCTAAATAGATGGTGTGTGTGCAACAATATACTGAAAGGTCAATTATATTGTGCAGCTTATCTCACCACCTGTAGTTATTTAGGTGAAAGCTCCAAAATGCTTGCCTAATATGTCTGTTTATCCAAAAGGAAGTAAAAAGGGAGAGCTAGAAAGATAGCATTGCATCACATTACATGGCAATGCAATGCACAGTTGCTTAAGTTGAACCAAAATGAGCTTGTAATCTGGCTTCTGCAACTTTGAACATGAAAAATCCAATGAGGAGAAGAAAAGCAAAGCCAAAAAGTCCATCCCCAAATCCGACAAACAAGCAAAATGAACAAAAAACATTGAATTCAATTCTTTCTGATTTTAGAAACTGCATTAAAGAAGGGGTGCACCGGTCCTGGAGATACTGCAATACCAGGTCAATGCGTGGAGTGGACAGAGCAAGCTCTTTTTCCATCTCCCTGTTCTAAAAATCCATTTAATATATGGTCCCCAGATAGGGGACGTATCAGATATTAAACTGATAAGAACAGATACTACACTTGATCTTAGCCAAAAGGCCGAGAAGCGATAACCAGAATTGGTTTCAAACTACGGAGCCACCCAAGGATCCTGAAAAGTCCATTTGTGGAGATGAGCTCCTGGACTCCCGTTAAGAAGACATGTTGTCAACCTCTAGATCCCTTACATGCCTGCACTTTTCGGCTTGCTGCTGCTGCAATCCACGCGTTTTAGATCTGCATAACTCCACCTCTTTAAACACAGCACCTTCACCCCCTGCTGTTCCCACCCGCCTCAACACCGTTGGAAGGGAGGAGAACCAATTAAGGCGGGGGGTGGGGTGGAACGAGCAGCTGTCTACCCTTAGCAGGAGGGCTCCTGATTACATACCTCTCCTGCTGCTGCTGCTGGCTGTCCAGCAGCAGACTGAAGGTGGCTGCTGCTGTGCACAGGTATATAAAGGCTCAGAGCCTATTATGACACGCGCAGCCAGCGTTCCATTGCCACATTCCATCTACTGCAGGCAGGATACCTGGCTGGCTGAATGTCGCTGAGAAGCTCACAGAGACCGCCATAAGCAACAGTTTAACAGAATGCCACAGACTAATCAACCAAACTTTTTGGGTTGGGTTCTCTTTTATAGTCTGCAGGCATTAAATGAAAGAAGTCAGTGTTCCAGCAGAAGGAGACAACGTTTCAGAAAAGGCATTGTAGCAAACCAAAAAAGAAATTTTAAGCGCAGCAGAGTAACCAGCGCACATACCTGTTAGCTCAGGTGAGTTTAAAAGGCTGCTGTTGATAACAAGGGCATTTGCTAAATAGATGGTGTGTGTGCAACAATATACTGAAAGGTCAATTATATTGTGCAGCTTATCTCACCACCTGTAGTTATTTAGGTGAAAGCTCCAAAATGCTTGCCTAATATGTCTGTTTATCCAAAAGGAAGTAAAAAGGGAGAGCTAGAAAGATAGCATTGCATCACATTACATGGCAATGCAATGCACAGTTGCTGAAGTTGAACCAAAATGAGCTTGTAATCTGGCTTCTGCAACTTTGAACATGAAAAATCCAATGAGGAGAAGAAAAGCAAAGCCAAAGAGTCCATCCCCAAATCCGACAAACAAGCAAAATGAACAAAAAACATTGAATTCAATTCTTTCTGATTTTAGAAACTGCATTAAAGAAGGGGTGCACCGGTCCTGGAGATACTGCAATACCAGGTCAATGCGTGGAGTGGACAGAGCAAGCTCTTTTTCCATCTCCCTGTTCTAAAAATCCATTTAATATATGGTCCCCAGATAGGGGACGTATCAGATATTAAACTGATAAGAACAGATTTTTTTTTTTTTTTTTTTCTTTTTTTTTTTTTTTTTCGAAAGCCCGAATTCGTGTACAAAACCCGAGTGCGCTTAAAAAAGTGACAAGTGCCACAAAAAAAGTGCACTAGGATGCTGGTATTCTTGAAACCCTCTCCAAAAGGAGAAGGGTCCCCCAAACCATTCCCCGTCCCTCCGAGCCAGAAGGCCACAGCGAGGAACAGGGACAAATAGCCACCTCCAGCCGGAGCCAGAGGCGACCCAATCTGACCCCCAGCACCTGCCCGAGTTCTCACCCGAGCAAGGCACTGGGAGCCAAAGACTGTGCTCCCCTCCCGGAAGAGGGGAGCCAACAACGCTCTCCTCCCGAAAGAGGAGAGCCAGGGGGGTTCAGGGGGGAGCGGAACCTGATGGCCACACACTCCCCCCCTAGACCTGCCAAGAGAGGAACCCGTAAGGGAACCGCATCCCGACAAAATCCTAGTAGGACGTGACACACGTGAATAAGTGGACACACAGTGACAAAGAAATTAAATAAATAGTGAAGGTTTCACAGTATAATACTGCCCGGACCTTCGACCGGGAATTGAAAAATTCCCCATCCTAAGGCCAGAAGGCCCGGAATAAGGGTGTGTGCGAAGAAAGAAAATTTAAAGTGCTTGTGCAAATGTGCCATAAACTCAAGTGGGGTTCCCAATCCCAGTGAGTTAAGGCACCCCAGGGTCACCACTCCTGGGGCACTTCACACTTCAGGCTTTCGATCTTCCCCGGCCCAATGGCGTCGATCCTGGGGGGCCATGCTTTCCACCAGATGACTATATTAGCCACCTGGCGTACTAACAAGCGCCTAAACCCCAGTGTGCATAATGTATCAATCTACTAGGGCGGCCAACATCCAAAACCGCCTTTTCGAAAGATACTACACTTGATCTTAGCCAAAAGGCCGAGAAGCGATAACCAGAATTGGTTTCAAACTACGGAGCCACCCAAGGATCCTGAAAAGTCCATTTGTGGAGATGAGCTCCTGGACTCCCGTTAAGAAGACATGTTGTCAACCTCTAGATCCCTTACATGCCTGCACTTTTCGGCTTGCTGCTGCTGCAATCCACGCGTTTTAGATCTGCATAACTCCACCTCTTTAAACACAGCACCTTCACCCCCTGCTGTTCCCACCCGCCTCAACACCGTTGGAAGGGAGGAGAACCAATTAAGGCGGGGGGTGGGGTGGAACGAGCAGCTGTCTACCCTTAGCAGGAGGGCTCCTGATTACATACCTCTCCTGCTGCTGCTGCTGCTGGCTGTCCAGCAGCAGACTGAAGGTGGCTGCTGCTGTGCACAGGTATATAAAGGCTCAGAGCCTATTATGACACGCGCAGCCAGCGTTCCATTGCCACATTCCATCTACTGCAGGCAGGATACCTGGCTGGCTGAATGTCGCTGAGAAGCTCACAGAGACCGCCATAAGCAACAGTTTAACAGAATGCCACAGACTAATCAACCAAACTTTTTGGGTTGGGTTCTCTTTTATAGTCTGCAGGCATTAAATGAAAGAAGTCAGTGTTCCAGCAGAAGGAGACAACGTTTCAGAAAAGGCATTGTAGCAAACCAAAAAAGAAATTTTAAGCGCAGCAGAGTAACCAGCGCACATACCTGTTAGCTCAGGTGAGTTTAAAAGGCTGCTGTTGATAACAAGGGCATTTGCTAAATAGATGGTGTGTGTGCAACAATATACTGAAAGGTCAATTATATTGTGCAGCTTATCTCACCACCTGTAGTTATTTAGGTGAAAGCTCCAAAATGCTTGCCTAATATGTCTGTTTATCCAAAAGGAAGTAAAAAGGGAGAGCTAGAAAGATAGCATTGCATCACATTACATGGCAATGCAATGCACAGTTGCTGAAGTTGAACCAAAATGAGCTTGTAATCTGGCTTCTGCAACTTTGAACATGAAAAATCCAATGAGGAGAAGAAAAGCAAAGCCAAAGAGTCCATCCCCAAATCCGACAAACAAGCAAAATGAACAAAAAACATTGAATTCAATTCTTTCTGATTTTAGAAACTGCATTAAAGAAGGGGTGCACCGGTCCTGGAGATACTGCAATACCAGGTCAATGCGTGGAGTGGACAGAGCAAGCTCTTTTTCCATCTCCCTGTTCTAAAAATCCATTTAATATATGGTCCCCAGATAGGGGACGTATCAGATATTAAACTGATAAGAACAGATACTACACTTGATCTTAGCCAAAAGGCCGAGAAGCGATAACCAGAATTGGTTTCAAACTACGGAGCCACCCAAGGATCCTGAAAAGTCCATTTGTGGAGATGAGCTCCTGGACTCCCGTTAAGAAGACATGTTGTCAACCTCTAGATCCCTTACATGCCTGCACTTTTCGGCTTGCTGCTGCTGCAATCCACGCGTTTTAGATCTGCATAACTCCACCTCTTTAAACACAGCACCTTCACCCCCTGCTGTTCCCACCCGCCTCAACACCGTTGGAAGGGAGGAGACCAATTAAGGCGGGGGGTGGGGTGGAACGAGCAGCTGTCTACCCTTAGCAGGAGGGCTCCTGATTACATACCTCTCCTGCTGCTGCTGCTGCTGGCTGTCCAGCAGCAGACTGAAGGTGGCTGCTGCTGTGCACAGGTATATAAAGGCTCAGAGCCTATTATGACACGCGCAGCCAGCGTTCCATTGCCACATTCCATCTACTGCAGGCAGGATACCTGGCTGGCTGAATGTCGCTGAGAAGCTCACAGAGACCGCCATAAGCAACAGTTTAACAGAATGCCACAGACTAATCAACCAAACTTTTTGGGTTGGGTTCTCTTTTATAGTCTGCAGGCATTAAATGAAAGAAGTCAGTGTTCCAGCAGAAGGAGACGTTTCAGAAAAGGCATTGTAGCAAACCAAAAAAGAAATTTTAAGCGCAGCAGAGTAACCAGCGCACATACCTGTTAGCTCAGGTGAGTTTAAAAGGCTGCTGTTGATAACAAGGGCATTTGCTAAATAGATGGTGTGTGTGCAACAATATACTGAAAGGTCAATTATATTGTGCAGCTTATCTCACCACCTGTAGTTATTTAGGTGAAAGCTCCAAAATGCTTGCCTAATATGTCTGTTTATCCAAAAGGAAGTAAAAAGGGAGAGCTAGAAAGATAGCATTGCATCACATTACATGGCAATGCAATGCACAGTTGCTGAAGTTGAACCAAAATGAGCTTGTAATCTGGCTTCTGCAACTTTGAACATGAAAAATCCAATGAGGAGAAGAAAAGCAAAGCCAAAGAGTCCATCCCCAAATCCGACAAACAAGCAAAATGAACAAAAAACATTGAATTCAATTCTTTCTGATTTTAGAAACTGCATTAAAGAAGGGGTGCACCGGTCCTGGAGATACTGCAATACCAGGTCAATGCGTGGAGTGGACAGAGCAAGCTCTTTTTCCATCTCCCTGTTCTAAAAATCCATTTAATATATGGTCCCCAGATAGGGGACGTATCAGATATTAAACTGATAAGAACAGATACTACACTTGATCTTAGCCAAAAGGCCGAGAAGCGATAACCAGAATTGGTTTCAAACTACGGAGCCACCCAAGGATCCTGAAAAGTCCATTTGTGGAGATGAGCTCCTGGACTCCCGTTAAGAAGACATGTTGTCAACCTCTAGAACCCTTACATGCCTGCACTTTTCGGCTTGCTGCTGCTGCAATCCACGCGTTTTAGATCTGCATAACTCCACCTCTTTAAACACAGCACCTTCACCCCCTGCTGTTCCCACCCGCCTCAACACCGTTGGAAGGGAGGAGAACCAATTAAGGCGGGGGGTGGGGTGGAACGAGCAGCTGTCTACCCTTAGCAGGAGGGCTCCTGATTACATACCTCTCCTGCTGCTGCTGCTGCTGGCTGTCCAGCAGCAGACTGAAGGTGGCTGCTGCTGTGCACAGGTATATAAAGGCTCAGAGCCTATTATGACACGCGCAGCCAGCGTTCCATTGCCACATTCCATCTACTGCAGGCAGGATACCTGGCTGGCTGAATGTCGCTGAGAAGCTCACACAGACCGCCATAAGCAACAGTTTAACAGAATGCCACAGACTAATCAACCAAACTTTTTGGGTTGGGTTCTCTTTTATAGTCTGCAGGCATTAAATGAAAGAAGTCAGTGTTCCAGCAGAAGGAGACAACGTTTCAGAAAAGGCATTGTAGCAAACCAAAAAAGAAATTTTAAGCGCAGCAGAGTAACCAGCGCACATACCTGTTAGCTCAGGTGAGTTTAAAAGGCTGCTGTTGATAACAAGGGCATTTGCTAAATAGATGGTGTGTGTGCAACAATATACTGAAAGGTCAATTATATTGTGCAGCTTATCTCACCACCTGTAGTTATTTAGGTGAAAGCTCCAAAATGCTTGCCTAATATGTCTGTTTATCCAAAAGGAAGTAAAAAGGGAGAGCTAGAAAGATAGCATTGCATCACATTACATGGCAATGCAATGCACAGTTGCTGAAGTTGAACCAAAATGAGCTTGTAATCTGGCTTCTGCAACTTTGAACATGAAAAATCCAATGAGGAGAAGAAAAGCAAAGCCAAAGAGTCCATCCCCAAATCCGACAAACAAGCAAAATGAACAAAAAACATTGAATTCAATTCTTTCTGATTTTAGAAACTGCATTAAAGAAGGGGTGCACCGGTCCTGGAGATACTGCAATACCAGGTCAATGCGTGGAGTGGACAGAGCAAGCTCTTTTTCCATCTCCCTGTTCTAAAAATCCATTTAATATATGGTCCCCAGATAGGGGACGTATCAGATATTAAACTGATAAGAACAGATACTACACTTGATCTTAGCCAAAAGGCCGAGAAGCGATAACCAGAATTGGTTTCAAACTACGGAGCCACCCAAGGATCCTGAAAAGTCCATTTGTGGAGATGAGCTCCTGGACTCCCGTTAAGAAGACATGTTGTCAACCTCTAGATCCCTTACATGCCTGCACTTTTCGGCTTGCTGCTGCTGCAATCCACGCGTTTTAGATCTGCATAACTCCACCTCTTTAAACACAGCACCTTCACCCCCTGCTGTTCCCACCCGCCTCAACACCGTTGGAAGGGAGGAGAACCAATTAAGGCGGGGGGTGGGGTGGAACGAGCAGCTGTCTACCCTTAGCAGGAGGGCTCCTGATTACATACCTCTCCTGCTGCTGCTGCTGGCTGTCCAGCAGCAGACTGAAGGTGGCTGCTGCTGTGCACAGGTATATAAAGGCTCAGAGCCTATTATGACACGCGCAGCCAGCGTTCCATTGCCACATTCCATCTACTGCAGGCAGGATACCTGGCTGGCTGAATGTCGCTGAGAAGCTCACAGAGACCGCCATAAGCAACAGTTTAACAGAATGCCACAGACTAATCAACCAAACTTTTTGGGTTGGGTTCTCTTTTATAGTCTGCAGGCATTAAATGAAAGAAGTCAGTGTTCCAGCAGAAGGAGACAACGTTTCAGAAAAGGCATTGTAGCAAACCAAAAAAGAAATTTTAAGCGCAGCAGAGTAACCAGCGCACATACCTGTTAGCTCAGGTGAGTTTAAAAGGCTGCTGTTGATAACAAGGGCATTTGCTAAATAGATGGTGTGTGTGCAACAATATACTGAAAGGTCAATTATATTGTGCAGCTTATCTCACCGCCTGTAGTTATTTAGGTGAAAGCTCCAAAATGCTTGCCTAATATGTCTGTTTATCCAAAAGGAAGTAAAAAGGGAGAGCTAGAAAGATAGCATTGCATCACATTACATGGCAATGCAATGCACAGTTGCTGAAGTTGAACCAAAATGAGCTTGTAATCTGGCTTCTGCAACTTTGAACATGAAAAATCCAATGAGGAGAAGAAAAGCAAAGCCAAAGAGTCCATCCCCAAATCCGACAAACAAGCAAAATGAACAAAAAACATTGAATTCAATTCTTTCTGATTTTAGAAACTGCATTAAAGAAGGGGTGCACCGGTCCTGGAGATACTGCAATACCAGGTCAATGCGTGGAGTGGACAGAGCAAGCTCTTTTTCCATCTCCCTGTTCTAAAAATCCATTTAATATATGGTCCCCAGATAGGGGACGTATCAGATATTAAACTGATAAGAACAGATACTACACTTGATCTTAGCCAAAAGGCCGAGAAGCGATAACCAGAATTGGTTTCAAACTACGGAGCCACCCAAGGATCCTGAAAAGTCCATTTGTGGAGATGAGCTCCTGGACTCCCGTTAAGAAGACATGTTGTCAACCTCTAGATCCCTTACATGCCTGCACTTTTCGGCTTGCTGCTGCTGCAATCCACGCGTTTTAGATCTGCATAACTCCACCTCTTTAAACACAGCACCTTCACCCCCTGCTGTTCCCACCCGCCTCAACACCGTTGGAAGGGAGGAGAACCAATTAAGGCGGGGGGTGGGGTGGAACGAGCAGCTGTCTACCCTTAGCAGGAGGGCTCCTGATTACATACCTCTCCTGCTGCTGCTGCTGCTGGCTGTCCAGCAGCAGACTGAAGGTGGCTGCTGCTGTGCACAGGTATATAAAGGCTCAGAGCCTATTATGACACGCGCAGCCAGCGTTCCATTGCCACATTCCATCTACTGCAGGCAGGATACCTGGCTGGCTGAATGTCGCTGAGAAGCTCACAGAGACCGCCATAAGCAACAGTTTAACAGAATGCCACAGACTAATCAACCAAACTTTTTGGGTTGGGTTCTCTTTTATAGTCTGCAGGCATTAAATAAAAGAAGTCAGTGTTCCAGCAGAAGGAGACAACGTTTCAGAAAAGGCATTGTAGCAAACCAAAAAAGAAATTTTAAGCGCAGCAGAGTAACCAGCGCACATACCTGTTAGCTCAGGTGAGTTTAAAAGGCTGCTGTTGATAACAAGGGCATTTGCTAAATAGATGGTGTGTGTGCAACAATATACTGAAAGGTCAATTATATTGTGCAGCTTATCTCACCACCTGTAGTTATTTAGGTGAAAGCTCCAAAATGCTTGCCTAATATGTCTGTTTATCCAAAAGGAAGTAAAAAGGGAGAGCTAGAAAGATAGCATTGCATCACATTACATGGCAATGCAATGCACAGTTGCTGAAGTTGAACCAAAATGAGCTTGTAATCTGGCTTCTGCAACTTTGAACATGAAAAATCCAATGAGGAGAAGAAAAGCAAAGCCAAAGAGTCCATCCCCAAATCCGACAAACAAGCAAAATGAACAAAAAACATTGAATTCAATTCTTTCTGATTTTAGAAACTGCATTAAAGAAGGGGTGCACCGGTCCTGGAGATACTGCAATACCAGGTCAATGCGTGGAGTGGACAGAGCAAGCTCTTTTTCCATCTCCCTGTTCTAAAAATCCATTTAATATATGGTCCCCAGATAGGGGACGTATCAGATATTAAACTGATAAGAACAGATACTACACTTGATCTTAGCCAAAAGGCCGAGAAGCGATAACCAGAATTGGTTTCAAACTACGGAGCCACCCAAGGATCCTGAAAAGTCCATTTGTGGAGATGAGCTCCTGGACTCCCGTTAAGAAGACATGTTGTCAACCTCTAGATCCCTTACATGCCTGCACTTTTCGGCTTGCTGCTGCTGCAATCCACGCGTTTTAGATCTGCATAACTCCACCTCTTTAAACACAGCACCTTCACCCCCTGCTGTTCCCACCCGCCTCAACACCGTTGGAAGGGAGGAGAACCAATTAAGGCGGGGGGTGGGGTGGAACGAGCAGCTGTCTACCCTTAGCAGGAGGGCTCCTGATTACATACCTCTCCTGCTGCTGCTGCTGCTGGCTGTCCAGCAGCAGACTGAAGGTGGCTGCTGCTGTGCACAGGTATATAAAGGCTCAGAGCCTATTATGACACGCGCAGCCAGCGTTCCATTGCCACATTCCATCTACTGCAGGCAGGATACCTGGCTGGCTGAATGTCGCTGAGAAGCTCACAGAGACCGCCATAAGCAACAGTTTAACAGAATGCCACAGACTAATCAACCAAACTTTTTGGGTTGGGTTCTCTTTTATAGTCTGCAGGCATTAAATGAAAGAAGTCAGTGTTCCAGCAGAAGGAGACAACGTTTCAGAAAAGGCATTGTAGCAAACCAAAAAAGAAATTTTAAGCGCAGCAGAGTAACCAGCGCACATACCTGTTAGCTCAGGTGAGTTTAAAAGGCTGCTGTTGATAACAAGGGCATTTGCTAAATAGATGGTGTGTGTGCAACAATATACTGAAAGGTCAATTATATTGTGCAGCTTATCTCACCACCTGTAGTTATTTAGGTGAAAGCTCCAAAATGCTTGCCTAATATGTCTGTTTATCCAAAAGGAAGTAAAAAGGGAGAGCTAGAAAGATAGCATTGCATCACATTACATGGCAATGCAATGCACAGTTGCTGAAGTTGAACCAAAATGAGCTTGTAATCTGGCTTCTGCAACTTTGAACATGAAAAATCCAATGAGGAGAAGAAAAGCAAAGCCAAAGAGTCCATCCCCAAATCCGACAAACAAGCAAAATGAACAAAAAACATTGAATTCAATTCTTTCTGATTTTAGAAACTGCATTAAAGAAGGGGTGCACCGGTCCTGGAGATACTGCAATACCAGGTCAATGCGTGGAGTGGACAGAGCAAGCTCTTTTTCCATCTCCCTGTTCTAAAAATCCATTTAATATATGGTCCCCAGATAGGGGACGTATCAGATATTAAACTGATAAGAACAGATACTACACTTGATCTTAGCCAAAAGGCCGAGAAGCGATAACCAGAATTGGTTTCAAACTACGGAGCCACCCAAGGATCCTGAAAAGTCCATTTGTGGAGATGAGCTCCTGGACTCCCGTTAAGAAGACATGTTGTCAACCTCTAGATCCCTTACATGCCTGCACTTTTCGGCTTGCTGCTGCTGCAATCCACGCGTTTTAGATCTGCATAACTCCACCTCTTTAAACACAGCACCTTCACCCCCTGCTGTTCCCACCCGCCTCAACACCGTTGGAAGGGAGGAGAACCAATTAAGGCGGGGGGTGGGGTGGAACGAGCAGCTGTCTACCCTTAGCAGGAGGGCTCCTGATTACATACCTCTCCTGCTGCTGCTGCTGCTGGCTGTCCAGCAGCAGACTGAAGGTGGCTGCTGCTGTGCACAGGTATATAAAGGCTCAGAGCCTATTATGACACGCACAGCCAGCGTTCCATTGCCACATTCCATCTACTGCAGGCAGGATACCTGGCTGGCTGAATGTCGCTGAGAAGCTCACAGAGACCGCCATAAGCAACAGTTTAACAGAATGCCACAGACTAATCAACCAAACTTTTTGGGTTGGGTTCTCTTTTATAGTCTGCAGGCATTAAATGAAAGAAGTCAGTGTTCCAGCAGAAGGAGACAACGTTTCAGAAAAGGCATTGTAGCAAACCAAAAAAGAAATTTTAAGCGCAGCAGAGTAACCAGCGCACATACCTGTTAGCTCAGGTGAGTTTAAAAGGCTGCTGTTGATAACAAGGGCATTTGCTAAATAGATGGTGTGTGTGCAACAATATACTGAAAGGTCAATTATATTGTGCAGCTTATCTCACCACCTGTAGTTATTTAGGTGAAAGCTCCAAAATGCTTGCCTAATATGTCTGTTTATCCAAAAGGAAGTAAAAAGGGAGAGCTAGAAAGATAGCATTGCATCACATTACATGGCAATGCAATGCACAGTTGCTGAAGTTGAACCAAAATGAGCTTGTAATCTGGCTTCTGCAACTTTGAACATGAAAAATCCAATGAGGAGAAGAAAAGCAAAGCCAAAGAGTCCATCCCCAAATCCGACAAACAAGCAAAATGAACAAAAAACATTGAATTCAATTCTTTCTGATTTTAGAAACTGCATTAAAGAAGGGGTGCACCGGTCCTGGAGATACTGCAATACCAGGTCAATGCGTGGAGTGGACAGAGCAAGCTCGTTTTCCATCTCCCTGTTCTAAAAATCCATTTAATATATGGTCCCCAGATAGGGGACGTATCAGATATTAAACTGATAAGAACAGATACTACACTTGATCTTAGCCAAAAGGCCGAGAAGCGATAACCAGAATTGGTTTCAAACTACGGAGCCACCCAAGGATCCTGAAAAGTCCATTTGTGGAGATGAGCTCCTGGACTCCCGTTAAGAAGACATGTTGTCAACCTCTAGATCCCTTACATGCCTGCACTTTTCGGCTTGCTGCTGCTGCAATCCACGCGTTTTAGATCTGCATAACTCCACCTCTTTAAACACAGCACCTTCACCCCCTGCTGTTCCCACCCGCCTCAACACCGTTGGAAGGGAGGAGAACCAATTAAGGCGGGGGGTGGGGTGGAACGAGCAGCTGTCTACCCTTAGCAGGAGGGCTCCTGATTACATACCTCTCCTGCTGCTGCTGCTGCTGGCTGTCCAGCAGCAGACTGAAGGTGGCTGCTGCTGTGCACAGGTATATAAAGGCTCAGAGCCTATTATGACACGCGCAGCCAGCGTTCCATTGCCACATTCCATCTACTGCAGGCAGGATACCTGGCTGGCTGAATGTCGCTGAGAAGCTCACAGAGACCGCCATAAGCAACAGTTTAACAGAATGCCACAGACTAATCAACCAAACTTTTTGGGTTGGGTTCTCTTTTATAGTCTGCAGGCATTAAATGAAAGAAGTCAGTGTTCCAGCAGAAGGAGACAACGTTTCAGAAAAGGCATTGTAGCAAACCAAAAAAGAAATTTTAAGCGCAGCAGAGTAACCAGCGCACATACCTGTTAGCTCAGGTGAGTTTAAAAGGCTGCTGTTGATAACAAGGGCATTTGCTAAATAGATGGTGTGTGTGCAACAATATACTGAAAGGTCAATTATATTGTGCAGCTTATCTCACCACCTGTAGTTATTTAGGTGAAAGCTCCAATATGCTTGCCTAATATGTCTGTTTATCCAAAAGGAAGTAAAAAGGGAGAGCTAGAAAGATAGCATTGCATCACATTACATGGCAATGCAATGCACAGTTGCTGAAGTTGAACCAAAATGAGCTTGTAATCTGGCTTCTGCAACTTTGAACATGAAAAATCCAATGAGGAGAAGAAAAGCAAAGCCAAAGAGTCCATCCCCAAATCCGACAAACAAGCAAAATTAACAAAAAACATTGAATTCAATTCTTTCTGATTTTAGAAACTGCAAAGAAGGGGTGCACCGGTCCTGGAGATACTGCAATACCAGGTCAATGCGTGGAGTGGACAGAGCAAGCTCTTTTTCCATCTCCCTGTTCTAAAAATCCATTTAATATATGGTCCCCAGATAGGGGACGTATCAGATATTAAACTGATAAGAACAGATTTTTTTTTTTTTTTTTTTTTTTTTTTTAAAACCACTCAGGTTTAGATATAAGCAAACAGTTAACCAGACTTCGTCATAAGTTATACTGCCACTTCATAAGCATCATTGTGGTTTCTTTATTAAAGTATTATTCAACAAAAATACAAACAAGTAATCCTATGCCAGAGACATTTCCAGAAAAAATATCAACGGTATTTAACCATATCCTGCCACTTAAGGTATTTCCACACACCTTCAGAATCTGTTCCACCACCACCACCTTCTCTTGTATCCCACAAATAGATTACATATAGTCTTGCTAAGATCAACCTAATACAATCATTTACTGTTAAATTTACTCTTTTAAACACACACAAATTTCTCACATCCCACAAGCTCTCCTGCACACACACCATAATAAACCACATCATCCTTTCTAGGCCACGACGACTAGCACCAAAACCAAACATAGCCACTCTCCAATCAATAAACTTCACACCAGCAACCCCTTTACACAGTCCACCCACACCTTTCCACACATCATACGCAAAATTACAATCCCACATAAGGTGCCTCACCGTCTCATTCGCTCCACAACCATCCCTTGGACATACTGCAGATCTTATGAGATCTCTTTTCTTCTGAAAATCCCTCACTGGCAAAATATTATGAAGGCCCATCCATACTATATCTCGCTGTCTATTCGACACACCTTGAATGCTTAACTTCTTCCATACCTGCGCAACTTCCATAGAACGCAATCCCACCACATTACTCTCACACTCATTCACACACATCTTCCCCATCACCTTCTTAACCAACATAAAGTCTTTCATTGCAACTGCTAACAAATCATTCTTCCTCACAAACTTCTCAATCAAACCATACCACTCAGGACACTTAAAAGCAACAGGCACATTCTTATCACGCTTCACCCAATTCAGACCATACAGCATCCATCCAGCCAAATACTTACACATAAATGCCCCTTTATTATTCTTCCCAATCAAAATGACCGTAGTCTTAATAAAATGCAATGTTAGAAACACTTCAATATTCGGAAACTTTAGTCCCCCATACAAATATTGCTTAAACAAAATCTCTCTCTTAAGTCTTTCCATCCTACTGCCCCAAAAAAACACAAAAATTAGTTTCTCCACTTTTTTAATTTTCCTATAGGGCACTGGAAAAATACAAGAAACATAAAGCAAAATAGGGAGAATAACAGCCTTAATAATAAGAACCTTCCCTACCAAAGACAAAGAACGTAACTTCCAAAAATTCATCTTCCGCACAATCCGCTCACCACATTCATCCCAACTCTCATAACCTTTCAAATCATCATTAAAAAAAACTCCCAACACTTTAATTGCACCATCCACACCAGCCACACCATCCATCTTAATCCTATTGTCATCAAAACATTTAAACATGCATTTGTTCCAATTCACACGAAACGCTGACGCGCCATAAAATAAATTCAACAACAATTTTACTCTCTCCATAGAGGCCACACTCTCACTCACCACTACTACATCATCCATATATCCTAAGACTTTCACAGTCATTCCACCACTCCCTGGCACTAACAAACCACGCACCACTTTCTCTTTCCGAATCATACACAGCAGTGGCTCAATCACACACACAAATAATACCGGTGACATGGGACAACCTTGCCTCACACCAGACCTAATACACACTTTCTCACTCAAAAACCCATTCACCAGAAATTCACTCATCACCTCCCCATACAATCCTCTCACGGCACGCACAAATTTCTCCGGAAAACCCATTCTACGCAAAACCTCAAATAGAAACACATGAGACACGCGATCAAACGCCTTTTCAAAGTCAACAGCCATCACCATACACTTCTGCTTTCTTACTTTACAATCCCACAACACATCTCTTAAAAGACACAGATTATCCGTCATACATCTACCAGGCACTGCACACACTTGATCTTTACCAATCACATCAGCTACAACTGTGGCACCCCAGGGGTCTGGTTTTCCACAGTAATGTAATGTTATGTCTGAGAGCAGGTGGGAGGTCCTTTGGTCAGGGATCCTGTGCATGCCACACCTCCTGCCCAGTCTTGGGAGGGGAAGAACTTCCCCTGTAAAAACCCGGGGCTGAGGCACGGAGAGTCAGACAAGGAGAGTGGAGAAGAGAAGCAGCATAGGAAACAGCAGAGTTACAAGGAGTCAGGGGCTGGCAGCTGCAGAGCTCGCCCTGACTAAGAAGATTCTTTACCGGACCCGGAGTCCGAGGCTGTGGGGACTAACTCCTACCCAGCAGCAGAATCCGTCAGGCAGGGGATTTCAGGTCCTCTGGCCCAGAAGCCCGAAGGCACGGTCACACGCGTGGGACCAGCACCGCCATCGTGGAGCGGAAGCCATTAGAAGGCCCCGAGTCACCGGCCATACGGGTGAGCACCACACGGTACACTCAGGGACGTGGGCTACTTACATCAGCTTCTAGCAAGGTAGCCAGAAGAGTACAGTCAGTTTGGGAGGCCTAAAACTACGCCTGGCCAGGGGAGATCCCATCTGCTCAAAGACTGACCAGGCCCCGTTTGCTAGCAAGTACTCCGGGAGGGTCTGTTGTTGTTACCAGTAAAGACCCTGAACTACACCGTACCGTCTCTGAGTGGTTCCTGCTACCCCCATCATCCACGTCGGCTGCCCTGAGGCCATACCCCTACCGTTGGGGGTTATACTATCACGCTGCACAATCCTACCACCGGCCTCAGCGGTCTGCCCTGCAGCAGCAGCTTCCTAGCTGCACTCAACGGGTGGCGTAGTCATCAACTATTTACTACTAATAGACTGCCGTCTAGTTTGACTCCCTGGGCACAGACCGGGTCACCGCCACGAGACTACAACCCTCCACTGATCCGGCTCCGGGTAGGCTCCCGCGTGCGCAACGCAGCGCGACACAGGCCCAGGGGCGCGTCAACTTTGGCGTAGTCGGCAGGATTTCGTGCCCGCAACCACCGGGTACTGCGTGCCTGAAAAGCAAAGACTGTTCAAACTTACCAGTGGTGAAGGTTTCCCGCCATCCGGCGCCATCTTCTACCTTCTTCCCGCCATCCGCGAAGGTTTCCCGCCATCCGGCGCCATCTTCGACCTTCTTCCCGCCATCCGTGGAGTTTTCCCGCCATTGGACGCCATCTTGAGGACGCCGCGCGGGAAGAAGAGGGGCGTGGACTCCGAAAGCGCGCGAGAACTGAAGCCCCGCCTCACGTCCGGACGTTGCGTAAGGTCCTGGAAGGAGCCCAGCAGACGCCGACGTCACAGGAGCGCGACGGAAGGTCCTCAACCCTGACGATCCACTGCGGAGCCGCGGCCTACGGAAGAGGATCATCGCAAGGTAGGCCACGGTCCACTAGGGGGGAGGAAGATGTCGGATACGGAGGAGAGCTTCACTGCCTCAACCCCCGCCAGCGCTACCGCTGCTGCAGTTATGCCCTTCACCATGCCCTATATCCCGGGAGCAGCTTGGCTACCCCAGTACTCAGGGGAGTCACATACCCTGCATGACTTTAGAGAAAAGCTGGATAGCCTCTTCCAGGTGTACCCCCTCACAGAAGAACAAAAAGTGAGCATCCTGGTGGCCCAACTAACCGGGGCAGCCAAAAGGGAAGTAAAATCCTGGCCACCTGGGAGGAAGACTGTCGCAGGGATACTAACCCGGCTGAAGGACACCTTTGATACCCGCACCTCAGCCGAGATTAAGCTTAGATTCTACGGGTGCAAGCAGCGAGCGCATGAGAGTATAAGGGACTATGCACTAAACCTACAAGAGGCCCTGAGGGCCATAAAGCAGACCGACCCTGATGGGGTGGGAAACGAGGACAGGCTATTGACTGAACAATTTATAGAGGGTTTATATTGCAATGCCCACCGAACCCAGTTGCGGGCAATGGCCTTACAGGATCCCCATCTGGACTTTGCACAGTTCAAGGATAGAGCTATCCGGGTGCTCCGAGAACCAGCACCGGGTGGCGTTGTTACCCACAGGCGCCCAGCTATCACTTACCACCAGGAGGCGGCGCCCTTGTCGGCAGGGCCTGTGGGAGCTGATGCGCAGGCTTTGGACAATGACCCGGCTCCAGACCTACACCATCAGGTCCAAGAGCTAGCTAAGAGCGTTGCTGCGCTAACCCGAACTGTGCAGTCTTTACAGGTTTCCACCCCAGGGAAGATCCAGCTGGCATCCGGACTGGAGGACATCCCGTGGCGTCGACCAAGGAGGATCCCACCGGCCAGAGGAAGACCCAGTGACCGATACAGCGAGGACGGACGACCCATCTGCCGCCGCTGCAATCAACCCGGACATATGGAAAGGTACTGTTCTTTAAACGGGCACAACCTGGGGTAGAGGGCCAACCCCCAGGAAAAAGATCACCAGGCCCATCGAACTGGCGCGACAGATATGTGGGAGGACGTCCAGTCTTGCCTGTGGTACTGGATGGCATTCCCATGAGTGCCCTACTGGATACCGGGTCACAGGTCACCACCATCCCGTACGTGCTCTTCAAGCAGTACTGGAATGACTCGGATATTACCCGCTACCCTGACGACGACTTGAGTATCATCGCCAGCAATGGCCAGCCCGTGCCACAGATCGGATTTAAAGAGGTGACCCTCAAAATCGGTAGAGTCGAACTGGCCGCACAGGGACTGATCATTGTAGATATTGATAAACATGAGAGTCACCCAAAAATAACTCTAGGAACTAACGTAATTGAAAATTGTCTTGCAGAGGTGATTTTCCTTTTACAGCAGGTTGCCAAGAACGCCAGCTCCGGCGAGCAGCGGGTGCTCCAGAAAGAGATCCGGGCACTGATGCAACGGCAACAAGTGGAACTCTCCGGCGGTGAGATTGGTAGCGTAAGAATGTGTGACCCTTTTCCTATTGCCATGCCCCCAAAAAGTGAAATGATGATTTGGTGCCGGGCAGCTATTGGTCTGAGAGGTAGAGATTACCAGGCAATGGTAGAACCAGTTTACTCAGACAGTAGGCCCACCATTTTGACAGCACGGGGGGTGGTCAATGTACGCCATGGGAGGGTGCCCATTCGCATAATAAATATCGGGGAGAGGGAAGTGTACCTGCCCCGGTATGCCACGCTAGCCAAATTATATACCACTAATCAAAATTCTATACAATCTGTGGAACCCTTGCCTCCATCTCACCCGGAGGAAGGTAACGGCTCTAAGAAAGACATGGAGGACTGGTGTCAGCAACTACATTTGGGTACTGATTCCACTCCCTCACATCAGAAACAAGGAGTCTATCGGGTGGTTCAAGAGTATGAGAGAGTGTTTAGTAAACACCCGTTAGACTTCGGGCGAGTCAAGGGGGTAGAACACCGCATCCCCACGGGAGATCATCCTCCCATAAAAGAGAGGTATCGACCCGTACCCCCTGCACATTACCAACACGCCAAGGGGATGTTTAGAGACATGAAGGAGGCTGGGGTAATCCGGGATAGCTGTAGCCCCTGGGCAGCCCCACTAGTTTTAGTCAAAAAGAAAGACAACACCATGAGGATGTGTGTAGATTACCGGAAAATCAACCGTATCACACACAAGGATGCGTACCCCTTACCAAGGATAGAGGAGTCATTGGCTGCTTTAAGATCTGCTAACTTCTTCTCTACCTTGGATCTCACTAGCGGGTACTGGCAGGTTCCTGTAGCAGAGGCGGACCGGGAGAAGACCGCATTCACCACCCCGATGGGACTTAGCGAGTTCACCTGCATGCCGTTCGGACTCTGCAACGCCCCAGGAACCTTCCAACGATTAATGGAGTGCTGTCTGGGCCACAGAAACTTCGAGACGGTCCTGTTGTACCTGGACGATGTCATCGTATACTCCAAAACTTATGAGGACCACCTGAAACACCTGGCGGAGGTGTTCGAAGCTCTGGCGAGTTACGGCCTAAAGGTGAAACCCTCCAAGTGTCACCTCCTGAAACCAAAGGTGCAATACCTGGGACACGTGGTGAGCGCTGACGGAGTGGCTCCCGACCCCGATAAGATCACCGCAATTAAGGGATGGCCAAGCCCCTCCAGCGTAAAAGAAGTGCGGCAGTTCCTAGGGTTGGTAGGCTACTACCGAAGGTTTATTCCCGGTTTCACCAAAAAGGCAGCGCCTATGCAGGACCTCCTGATAGGCCAGTCCCGAAAGGCCAAGAACCAGAAGCCGCCCTTCAAATGGGAAGAGCTAGAAGAAGAGTCCTTCCGCCAGCTGAAGATGGCCCTCACGGGGGATGAAATCTTGGCGTACCCGGACTATAGCCAGCCCTTCATCCTCTACACCGACGCCAGTAACATCGGGCTAGGAGCCGTACTGTCCCAGATTCAGCAGGGGAGAGAACGAGTAATCTCCTATGCCAGCCGAAAACTGCGACCCACCGAAAGGAACCCCGAGAATTACAGCTCATTTAAGCTAGAGTTCCTGGCCGTGGTATGGGCAGTCACCGAGCGCTTTAGGCATTACCTCGCTTCTTCCCGGTTCACCGTATACACGGATAACAACCCGTTGACACACCTGGACACGGCAAGACTCGGTGCCCTGGAGCAGAGGTGGATGGCCCGTCTGTCCAACTACGAGTTCACAATCAAATACCGGGCAGGACGCTCCAATACTAACGCGGATGCCCTGTCCAGGATGCCCAACCTGCCGGACGAAGGAGAAGATCCGGAGGGACTGGAAGAAGTTGAACTCCCTGCGTTCCACCGTCATGGGACTATCCAGTATTCCCACCGGGTAAGGGGTAAGCAGGCTGCTACGTTGAACCCCTTACCCCACTACAACTGGGCGGAAACGCAAGACAGCGACCCTGCCGTCCGACTGGTGAAGGAGATGCTGACTCGGCCGGAGGCTCGCCTTGAACCAGACGCTCCGGAGGAAGCCAAACAACTATGGGCGGAGAAGAGTCGACTATTCTTTTACAAGGGGAAGTTGTGCCGCAGAATGGTCAACTCCCGGACGCATGAACTACTCTGGCAAGTAGTGGTGCCACGAAGAGACGCAGCCATGGTGATGGAGGCATACCACGACGGAGCTGGACACTTCGGGTGGAAAAAGCTGGAGTTCCTGCTGCGCGAGCGGTTCCACTGGGTAGGCATGAGGGGAACCATCGAGAAGTGGTGCAGAGACTGTGGCCCGTGCAATCTGAGAAGGAAGGACCGGGCCAGCCAGAAGACTCCCCTGCAGTCCATCGTCACCCGGCAACCGTTGGAACTGGTAGCCTTGGATCATGTAAAACTGACCCCAAGCAGAAGTGGCTACGTCTACGCGTTAACCATCGTGGATCATTACTCCCGGTTCTTGGTTGTCGTCCCCGTCAAGGACTTAACGGCTCAAACAGCAGCTAGAGCCTTCCAGCAGCACTTCTGCCGTCCACACGGGTACCCGGACCAAGTGCTGACGGACCAGGGACCTGCCTTTGAAGCGGAGGTCTTCCAGGAATTCTGCAATCTGTATGGCTGCCGGAAGATAAGGACGACACCCTACCATCCGCAAACTAATGGACTTTGTGAAAAAATGAACCAGGTGGTAATGGATCTGCTAAAAACATTGCCCCTGGAAGAACGCAGTCTGTGGCCTGAGAAGTTGCCCGATCTGGTGGACCTATACAACCACATCCCGGTAGGTTCCACCAACTGTACCCCGGCTTACCTAATGAGGGCGAGACCTGGTAAGTTACCTGTTGACCTGGAATTGGGAGTCCTGACACCTGAGGACACTTCACCAGAAACAGACTGGGACACAGAGAGGCAGCAGCAGTACCGGAGAGTACAAGAGAGCGTGGAGCGAAGTCTCTGTCAGGCTAGGGAAAGACAAGAGAAGACTTACAACCAGTATGCTCCCGCTGTTCCCCTGGTACCCGGAGAGCAGGTCTTGAAGAGGAAAAGACGGCTCCACAAGTTGGATGACCAGTGGGAGAAGGACCCGTACACCGTACTGCCCTCAAGCCACGAGAACCCGAAGGTCTGTACCATCAGTAAAGACGGAGGGGAAACCACAGCCATTGTATCCCGGGACCACCTGAAGAAGTGTCCCGAACAACTGAGGAACCCTGAAGAAGAACAAGAAGACCATCGACCCGTAGAGGAAAGGGAAGATATGGTTAGTACCGTGCTCGGGGACTTCCCTCGGTCTTGGACTCAAGTCAATAGTGCAGTTGTGGTACCCGTACTCACCTTCCTCCAACCATCATCCCAAGAACCTACGGAGCAACGGGTAGAGCTGGAAGAACAGCCGGTCCAGGAGGCAGAAGACTCCACACGAGTAGAACAGGAGAATCAACCCTCTGCTTATAGTGAGCCTGCCGTACCCCTAGTGAGACAAAGAGCCGGTAGACAGCTGCCCAGTTTACCCTTGACAGCTCCTACACCCTGTAGTTCAGGGCCAGACAGTCAGCTCCGTAGGTCCACTAGGGCCACTAGAGGCCAGTTACCCGCACGCTGGAGAATTTGAAGTGTAAAAATAGTTTTATTTATGTTTATCTGTGTATTGTTGCTTGTGTATAATTTTGTGTTTCCAGTTGTTTTTAGGAAACCTTGGTGGATTTACCGGGAATCCTTGTATATAGTTGGAGCGTAACCCAGGATGGACTAGAGACTGTTAAGGACTCGGGGTAGGACAGACCCCTACCTGGTTACGTCTCCCTGTGTTGGTGAAATGGACACCTTTGCTTTCTTCAAAGACTGCACCCGGTTGCGGACACGCCGTAACCATCTTGTGTGTTTTTCTTATTGTATTGTTATTGTTATACTTTGTTATGTTTTTCTAAATGTGTTTAGTCCCGGAGTACTAAATTTCACTAGGGGGGAATGTGGCACCCCAGGGGTCTGGTTTTCCACAGTAATGTAATGTTATGTCTGAGAGCAGGTGGGAGGTCCTTTGGTCAGGGATCCTGTGCATGCCACACCTCCTGCCCAGTCTTGGGAGGGGAAGAACTTCCCCTGTAAAAACCCGGGGCTGAGGCAGGGAGAGTCAGACAAGGAGAGTGGAGAAGAGAAGCAGCATAGGAAACAGCAGAGTTACAAGGAGTCAGGGGCTGGCAGCTGCAGAGCTCGCCCTGACTAAGAAGATTCTTTACCGGACCCGGAGTCCGAGGCTGTGGGGACTAACTCCTACCCAGCAGCAGAATCCGTCAGGCAGGGGATTTCAGGTCCTCTGGCCCAGAAGCCCGAAGGCACGGTCACACGCGTGGGACCAGCACCGCCATCGTGGAGCGGAAGCCATTAGAAGGCCCCGAGTCACCGGCCATACGGGTGAGCACCACACGGTACACTCAGGGACGTGGGCTACTTACATCAGCTTCTAGCAAGGTAGCCAGAAGAGTACAGTCAGTTTGGGAGGCCTACAACTACGCCTGGCCAGGGGAGATCCCATCTGCTCAAAGACTGACCAGGCCCCATTTGCTAGCAAGTACTCCGGGAGGGTCTGTTGTTGTTACCAGTAAAGACCCTGAACTACACCGTACCGTCTCTGAGTGGTTCCTGCTACCCCCATCATCCACGTCGGCTGCCCTGAGGCCATACCCCTCCCGTTGGGGGTTATACTATCACGCTGCACAATCCTACCACCGGCCTCAGCGGTCTGCCCTGCAGCAGCAGCTTCCTGGCTGCACTCAACGGGTGGCGTAGTCATCAACTATTTACTACTAATAGACTGCCGTCTAGTTTGACTCCCTGGGCACAGACCGGGTCACCGCCACGAGACTACAACCCTCCACTGATCCGGCTCCGGGTAGGCTCCCGCGTGCGCAACGCAGCGCGACACAGGCCCAGGGGCGCGTCACAACCACACGCATCCGACACGCCAAAATTTTACTGAATACCTTGTAATCGGCGTTCAGAAGCGTAATTGGCCTCCAATTACTCAAACACCTTTAATCCCCTTTCTTATGGATTAAGACCACCACTCCCTCCTTCATTGAACCCGCAAGCATCCCATTCTCCCACATAAACTGACACACTTCCACTAAATCCATACCCATCACTTCCCACATCATAACATATAGCTCCACAGGCAAACCATCCTTCCCAGGCGTCACATTTTTCCTTGCACCAAACACCGCTTTCTTAACTTCCTCCTCAATCACTGCCTCACATAGACCAGAACATCCATCCTTATCCACCTTACAATCCAAAGTCTTAAGCACTTCTTCTTTCAAACTCTCATCCACCCACTTCCTGCCAAACAACTCAGCATAAAACGTGAGCACTTCCTTCATTACATCCTCCCCACTCACACAAACACCATCCACATCAAAAATCTCCTCCATACCCTCCTTCTTACCATTTATTTTTTTAAAGAAATATCTTGAACACTTTTCATCTTTATCAAGATGGACCACCTTTGACCTAAAAATTATTTCCCTTCCCTTCCTCTCCAAAGTCCTCTTCAAATCCTCTCTCGCACTTCTTAACAAATCATCCACATCCACACCACACATCCTCATTTTCTCTAGCCATTCCACCCTCATCATTAAATCTTTATATTGACTCCTAACCATGGCAGCCTTTTTATAGCCCCATCGACGAAAAAACTTTTGCACTTCATACTTCATCCAATCCCACCACACCAATACACTTTCAAACTTACTCTTTTGAGATTTACACCAACTATATTTTTTCTTAAAATCATTCACAATTCTCTCATCCTCAAGCAAACTCACATTCAATTTCCACACACCTCTCCCATGCACCCGCCTTAAATCCCCTCTAAAACCACCTTTCAGGCACACATGGTCCGAAAAAGGAACTGAAAATTGAGAAAAACCATCACATATTATATTTTTAGAAAAAAACATCCTATCAATCCTAGATGTTATCCCACCCCTGTCAGCTTTATAGGTTGGTGGTGGTGGCTTCCCCAAATAAACCTCAGCAGCATCAAAAAAGAAAAAATCAGAAATAATGTTTGCCAATTTTTTTCCTGAGGCATCAACTTTCCCCTCAGTTACACAGTTAAAATCACCTGTTACTATCACAGGGATCCTACCAGGTAATTCTAAACATAATTTATCTAATAAACTTAACCTGTCTTCTTTTTTTGTAGGACCATAAATATTTATAATTTTAACTTTCCACCCCCTCCCACACACAACTGCAGAGATGCAACGACCCACCTCTATTACCTTATAATATTCAAAAACAAAATTTCTATTATTTAATACTATCCCAACTCCATCATTTTTATTCCCACTAGAGCCAGACCAGATATGCTGGCCATATGGCCAATCAGCGTCTTCCAGGGGTTCTTCTATACCACACTCCTGTAGACACATAATATCAAAAGAATGGTTATGTAAGAAGTCCAGAATCACAGATCTTCTAACTCTAGACTTTAAAAGTCTTACATTAAGGGACGCAATGTCCCAATTTGGTTTAGAGACCATTCTTTGGCTCAAAAACCAGAAACACCAGTCTCAGCAAAAAAACATGCCTTCCTTATCCTTTATCATCCGGCGAACTCCCACTTAGCTGAAAGATAGTGGACTCCAAATTCTCCTCCAGGTAAGCCGTTGACGCAGGAGAAAGAGAAACCACTGGGTAATCCAGCTCACTCACCGGACTTGCCACGCATTGGCTACTTGATGGTTCAGACAACCGGGCCCTTTTATTCTTAGCGCGGTCCGGTTCCTCAGAAGACCTCACCCCAGTCTCAGTGAAGTCTCCTTGACCTCCAGCTCCCTCTTCATCCATACTTTCACTGCTCCAACTGAGAGCCGGGTCCCCTAGGATTTCCAAGGCTCCCTCACGTTCTTCACAAAAGGAGTCAATGAAACCCCCCTGATAGGAAGAAATGTCCATCTCAGCTGCCAGAACCTCTTCCACTCTCCCGGGCTCCACCAGTAGGTCAGCAGACGCCCTCACTGGAGCAGTCTCCACACGCTGTTCCACTACCTTCACCCTGGAAGAAACTGCGGCCTCAGGTGCCACACTCTTAGGCCTCGGAGAGTTCGAGACCACCTCAGAGTATGCCCTTGCCTTGCCCTCGTTCGCACGACGAGTACAATCCTTAAAGGCATGCCCCTCCATACCACAAGCATTGCAAACAATTGGATTGGTACAGTCCTTAGCAACATGCCCACTTTGGTTGCACTTGGAGCAAACAGGCACAGCAGTACAAACCTCTTGTAAGTGTCCGTACTTCTTACATTTCCTGCAAAAAACTGGGGCCTCAGGAAAGAAGAGAATACCCCTATCTCTCCCGATAGAGAAACTTTGGGGAGGGTAATGAACACCTCCAGGCTCCGAAGAACTTTCCCCAAATCTGACAAAATATCTGTATTTGCCAGTCCATAAGTTCTCCTCGTTCATGATTTTGTGACTGTTGCTCACAAAGTCACAATGCCTCTTAAGAAAAGTCGCAATGTCATGTTCGTGCACAAAGGGATTATACATAAATATGACTAGGGGAACATCACCTTTGGAGTACAAGACTGTAAAAGTCAAACCATGCAAGGTTGGATTCTTCTCCTGCTCCCTCAACTTCTTATACAGGTTCCGGCAAGCCGCCATAGATTGTAGCACCAAGACATACCGTCCTTCTTTCCGGGATTCCTGCAGGCAGACGATGTTTTCTCTTGTCACTTCCAGGATTTTGAAGATCACCTCGTGCACCATATACGACAGATTGAAACGCTCTCTGACAGCAGCATCAACTTCAATGCGGAATGCATTGCGAACCCGATTGTCATCGGTCCCAGCATAGCGTATCTTCACGCCCATTATGATCACTCTCTCGTTCCTCCTCGTTCTCCCCCTAAAGCAGCAACCGGCTTAAGCCATCAAGATGGCGATGCCGGAAGGCCAAGGGAAAACACTCAAGGACCCCAGACAAGACACTTGGTCTTAGCCAAAAGGCCGAGAAGCGATAACCAGAATTGGTTTCAAACTACGGAGCCACCCAAGGATCCTGAAAAGTCCATTTGTGGAGATGAGCTCCTGGACTCCCGTTAAGAAGACATGTTGTCAACCTCTAGATCCCTTACATGCCTGCACTTTTCGGCTTGCTGCTGCTGCAATCCACGCGTTTTAGATCTGCATAACTCCACCTCTTTAAACACAGCACCTTCACCCCCTGCTGTTCCCACCCGCCTCAACACCGTTGGAAGGGAGGAGAACCAATTAAGGCGGGGGGTGGGGTGGAACGAGCAGCTGTCTACCCTTAGCAGGAGGGCTCCTGATTACATACCTCTCCTGCTGCTGCTGCTGCTGGCTGTCCAGCAGCAGACTGAAGGTGGCTGCTGCTGTGCACAGGTATATAAAGGCTCAGAGCCTATTATGACACGCGCAGCCAGCGTTCCATTGCCACATTCCATCTACTGCAGGCAGGATACCTGGCTGGCTGAATGTCGCTGAGAAGCTCACAGAGACCGCCATAAGCAACAGTTTAACAGAATGCCACAGACTAATCAACCAAACTTTTTGGGTTGGGTTCTCTTTTATAGTCTGCAGGCATTAAATGAAAGAAGTCAGTGTTCCAGCAGAAGGAGACAACGTTTCAGAAAAGGCATTGTAGCAAACCAAAAAAGAAATTTTAAGCGCAGCAGAGTAACCAGCGCACATACCTGTTAGCTCAGGTGAGTTTAAAAGGCTGCTGTTGATAACAAGGGCATTTGCTAAATAGATGGTGTGTGTGCAACAATATACTGAAAGGTCAATTATATTGTGCAGCTTATCTCACCACCTGTAGTTATTTAGGTGAAAGCTCCAAAATGCTTGCCTAATATGTCTGTTTATCCAAAAGGAAGTAAAAAGGGAGAGCTAGAAAGATAGCATTGCATCACATTACATGGCAATGCAATGCACAGTTGCTGAAGTTGAACCAAAATGAGCTTGTAATCTGGCTTCTGCAACTTTGAACATGAAAAATCCAATGAGGAGAAGAAAAGCAAAGCCAAAGAGTCCATCCCCAAATCCGACAAACAAGCAAAATGAACAAAAAACATTGAATTCAATTCTTTCTGATTTTAGAAACTGCATTAAAGAAGGGGTGCACCGGTCCTGGAGATACTGCAATACCAGGTCAATGCGTGGAGTGGACAGAGCAAGCTCTTTTTCCATCTCCCTGTTCTAAAAATCCATTTAATATATGGTCCCCAGATAGGGGACGTATCAGATATTAAACTGATAAGAACAGATACTACACTTGATCTTAGCCAAAAGGCCGAGAAGCGATAACCAGAATTGGTTTCAAACTACGGAGCCACCCAAGGATCCTGAAAAGTCCATTTGTGGAGATGAGCTCCTGGACTCCCGTTAAGAAGACATGTTGTCAACCTCTAGATCCCTTACATGCCTGCACTTTTCGGCTTGCTGCTGCTGCAATCCACGCGTTTTAGATCTGCATAACTCCACCTCTTTAAACACAGCACCTTCACCCCCTGCTGTTCCCACCCGCCTCAACACCGTTGGAAGGGAGGAGAACCAATTAAGGCGGGGGGTGGGGTGGAACGAGCAGCTGTCTACCCTTAGCAGGAGGGCTCCTGATTACATACCTCTCCTGCTGCTGCTGCTGCTGGCTGTCCAGCAGCAGACTGAAGGTGGCTGCTGCTGTGCACAGGTATATAAAGGCTCAGAGCCTATTATGACACGCGCAGCCAGCGTTCCATTGCCACATTCCATCTACTGCAGGCAGGATACCTGGCTGGCTGAATGTCGCTGAGAAGCTCACAGAGACCGCCATAAGCAACAGTTTAACAGAATGCCACAGACTAATCAACCAAACTTTTTGGGTTGGGTTCTCTTTTATAGTCTGCAGGCATTAAATGAAAGAAGTCAGTGTTCCAGCAGAAGGAGACAACGTTTCAGAAAAGGCATTGTAGCAAACCAAAAAAGAAATTTTAAGCGCAGCAGAGTAACCAGCGCACATACCTGTTAGCTCAGGTGAGTTTAAAAGGCTGCTGTTGATAACAAGGGCATTTGCTAAATAGATGGTGTGTGTGCAACAATATACTGAAAGGTCAATTATATTGTGCAGCTTATCTCACCACCTGTAGTTATTTAGGTGAAAGCTCCAAAATGCTTGCCTAATATGTCTGTTTATCCAAAAGGAAGTAAAAAGGGAGAGCTAGAAAGATAGCATTGCATCACATTACATGGCAATGCAATGCACAGTTGCTGAAGTTGAACCAAAATGAGCTTGTAATCTGGCTTCTGCAACTTTGAACATGAAAAATCCAATGAGGAGAAGAAAAGCAAAGCCAAAGAGTCCATCCCCAAATCCGACAAACAAGCAAAATGAACAAAAAACATTGAATTCAATTCTTTCTGATTTTAGAAACTGCATTAAAGAAGGGGTGCACCGGTCCTGGAGATACTGCAATACCAGGTCAATGCGTGGAGTGGACAGAGCAAGCTCTTTTTCCATCTCCCTGTTCTAAAAATCCATTTAATATATGGTCCCCAGATAGGGGACGTATCAGATATTAAACTGATAAGAACAGATACTACACTTGATCTTAGCCAAAAGGCCGAGAAGCGATAACCAGAATTGGTTTCAAACTACGGAGCCACCCAAGGATCCTGAAAAGTCCATTTGTGGAGATGAGCTCCTGGACTCCCGTTAAGAAGACATGTTGTCAACCTCTAGATCCCTTACATGCCTGCACTTTTCGGCTTGCTGCTGCTGCAATCCACGCGTTTTAGATCTGCATAACTCCACCTCTTTAAACACAGCACCTTCACCCCCTGCTGTTCCCACCCGCCTCAACACCGTTGGAAGGGAGGAGAACCAATTAAGGCGGGGGGTGGGGTGGAACGAGCAGCTGTCTACCCTTAGCAGGAGGGCTCCTGATTACATACCTCTCCTGCTGCTGCTGCTGCTGGCTGTCCAGCAGCAGACTGAAGGTGGCTGCTGCTGTGCACAGGTATATAAAGGCTCAGAGCCTATTATGACACGCGCAGCCAGCGTTCCATTGCCACATTCCATCTACTGCAGGCAGGATACCTGGCTGGCTGAATGTCGCTGAGAAGCTCACAGAGACCGCCATAAGCAACAGTTTAACAGAATGCCACAGACTAATCAACCAAACTTTTTGGGTTGGGTTCTCTTTTATAGTCTGCAGGCATTAAATGAAAGAAGTCAGTGTTCCAGCAGAAGGAGACAACGTTTCAGAAAAGGCATTGTAGCAAACCAAAAAAGAAATTTTAAGCGCAGCAGAGTAACCAGCGCACATACCTGTTAGCTCAGGTGAGTTTAAAAGGCTGCTGTTGATAACAAGGGCATTTGCTAAATAGATGGTGTGTGTGCAACAATATACTGAAAGGTCAATTATATTGTGCAGCTTATCTCACCACCTGTAGTTATTTAGGTGAAAGCTCCAAAATGCTTGCCTAATATGTCTGTTTATCCAAAAGGAAGTAAAAAGGGAGAGCTAGAAAGATAGCATTGCATCACATTACATGGCAATGCAATGCACAGTTGCTGAAGTTGAACCAAAATGAGCTTGTAATCTGGCTTCTGCAACTTTGAACATGAAAAATCCAATGAGGAGAAGAAAAGCAAAGCCAAAGAGTCCATCCCCAAATCCGACAAACAAGCAAAATGAACAAAAAACATTGAATTCAATTCTTTCTGATTTTAGAAACTGCATTAAAGAAGGGGTGCACCGGTCCTGGAGATACTGCAATACCAGGTCAATGCGTGGAGTGGACAGAGCAAGCTCTTTTTCCATCTCCCTGTTCTAAAAATCCATTTAATATATGGTCCCCAGATAGGGGACGTATCAGATATTAAACTGATAAGAACAGATACTACACTTGATCTTAGCCAAAAGGCCGAGAAGCGATAACCAGAATTGGTTTCAAACTACGGAGCCACCCAAGGATCCTGAAAAGTCCATTTGTGGAGATGAGCTCCTGGACTCCCGTTAAGAAGACATGTTGTCAACCTCTAGATCCCTTACATGCCTGCACTTTTCGGCTTGCTGCTGCTGCAATCCACGCGTTTTAGATCTGCATAACTCCACCTCTTTAAACACAGCACCTTCACCCCCTGCTGTTCCCACCCGCCTCAACACCGTTGGAAGGGAGGAGAACCAATTAAGGCGGGGGGTGGGGTGGAACGAGCAGCTGTCTACCCTTAGCAGGAGGGCTCCTGATTACATACCTCTCCTGCTGCTGCTGCTGCTGGCTGTCCAGCAGCAGACTGAAGGTGGCTGCTGCTGTGCACAGGTATATAAAGGCTCAGAGCCTATTATGACACGCGCAGCCAGCGTTCCATTGCCACATTCCATCTACTGCAGGCAGGATACCTGGCTGGCTGAATGTCGCTGAGAAGCTCACAGAGACCGCCATAAGCAACAGTTTAACAGAATGCCACAGACTAATCAACCAAACTTTTTGGGTTGGGTTCTCTTTTATAGTCTGCAGGCATTAAATGAAAGAAGTCAGTGTTCCAGCAGAAGGAGACAACGTTTCAGAAAAGGCATTGTAGCAAACCAAAAAAGAAATTTTAAGCGCAGCAGAGTAACCAGCGCACATACCTGTTAGCTCAGGTGAGTTTAAAAGGCTGCTGTTGATAACAAGGGCATTTGCTAAATAGATGGTGTGTGTGCAACAATATACTGAAAGGTCAATTATATTGTGCAGCTTATCTCACCACCTGTAGTTATTTAGGTGAAAGCTCCAAAATGCTTGCCTAATATGTCTGTTTATCCAAAAGGAAGTAAAAAGGGAGAGCTAGAAAGATAGCATTGCATCACATTACATGGCAATGCAATGCACAGTTGCTGAAGTTGAACCAAAATGAGCTTGTAATCTGGCTTCTGCAACTTTGAACATGAAAAATCCAATGAGGAGAAGAAAAGCAAAGCCAAAGAGTCCATCCCCAAATCCGACAAACAAGCAAAATGAACAAAAAACATTGAATTCAATTCTTTCTGATTTTAGAAACTGCATTAAAGAAGGGGTGCACCGGTCCTGGAGATACTGCAATACCAGGTCAATGCGTGGAGTGGACAGAGCAAGCTCTTTTTCCATCTCCCTGTTCTAAAAATCCATTTAATATATGGTCCCCAGATAGGGGACGTATCAGATATTAAACTGATAAGAACAGATACTACACTTGATCTTAGCCAAAAGGTCGAGAAGCGATAACCAGAATTGGTTTCAAACTACGGAGCCACCCAAGGATCCTAAAAAGTCCATTTGTGGAGATGAGCTCCTGGACTCCCGTTAAGAAGACATGTTGTCAACCTCTAGATCCCTTACATGCCTGCACTTTTCGGCTTGCTGCTGCTGCAATCCACGCGTTTTAGATCTGCATAACTCCACCTCTTTAAACACAGCACCTTCACCCCCTGCTGTTCCCACCCGCCTCAACACCGTTGGAAGGGAGGAGAACCAATTAAGGCGGGGGGTGGGGTGGAACGAGCAGCTGTCTACCCTTAGCAGGAGGGCTCCTGATTACATACCTCTCCTGCTGCTGCTGCTGGCTGTCCAGCAGCAGACTGAAGGTGGCTGCTGCTGTGCACAGGTATATAAAGGCTCAGAGCCTATTATGACACGCGCAGCCAGCGTTCCATTGCCACATTCCATCTACTGCAGGCAGGATACCTGGCTGGCTGAATGTCGCTGAGAAGCTCACAGAGACCGCCATAAGCAACAGTTTAACAGAATGCCACAGACTAATCAACCAAACTTTTTGGGTTGGGTTCTCTTTTATAGTCTGCAGGCATTAAATGAAAGAAGTCAGTGTTCCAGCAGAAGGAGACAACGTTTCAGAAAAGGCATTGTAGCAAACCAAAAAAGAAATTTTAAGCGCAGCAGAGTAACCAGCGCACATACCTGTTAGCTCAGGTGAGTTTAAAAGGCTGCTGTTGATAACAAGGGCATTTGCTAAATAGATGGTGTGTGTGCAACAATATACTGAAAGGTCAATTATATTGTGCAGCTTATCTCACCACCTGTAGTTATTTAGGTGAAAGCTCCAAAATGCTTGCCTAATATGTCTGTTTATCCAAAAGGAAGTAAAAAGGGAGAGCTAGAAAGATAGCATTGCATCACATTACATGGCAATGCAATGCACAGTTGCTGAAGTTGAACCAAAATGAGCTTGTAATCTGGCTTCTGCAACTTTGAACATGAAAAATCCAATGAGGAGAAGAAAAGCAGAGCCAAAGAGTCCATCCCAAAATCCGACAAACAAGCAAAATGAACAAAAAACATTGAATTCAATTCTTTCTGATTTTAGAAACTGCATTAAAGAAGGGGTGCACCGGTCCTGGAGATACTGCAATACCAGGTCAATGCGTGGAGTGGACAGAGCAAGCTCTTTTTCCATCTCCCTGTTCTAAAAATCCATTTAATATATGGTCCCCAGATAGGGGACGTATCAGATATTAAACTGATAAGAACAGATACTACACTTGATCTTAGCCAAAAGGCCGAGAAGCGATAACCAGAATTGGTTTCAAACTACGGAGCCACCCAAGGATCCTAAAAAGTCCATTTGTGGAGATGAGCTCCTGGACTCCCGTTAAGAAGACATGTTGTCAACCTCTAGATCCCTTACATGCCTGCACTTTTCGGCTTGCTGCTGCTGCAATCCACGCGTTTTAGATCTGCATAACTCCACCTCTTTAAACACAGCACCTTCACCCCCTGCTGTTCCCACCCGCCTCAACACCGTTGGAAGGGAGGAGAACCAATTAAGGCGGGGGGTGGGGTGGAACGAGCAGCTGTCTACCCTTAGCAGGAGGGCTCCTGATTACATACCTCTCCTGCTGCTGCTGCTGCTGGCTGTCCAGCAGCAGACTGAAGGTGGCTGCTGCTGTGCACAGGTATATAAAGGCTCAGAGCCTATTATGACACGCGCAGCCAGCGTTCCATTGCCACATTCCATCTACTGCAGGCAGGATACCTGGCTGGCTGAATGTCGCTGAGAAGCTCACAGAGACCGCCATAAGCAACAGTTTAACAGAATGCCACAGACTAATCAACCAAACTTTTTGGGTTGGGTTCTCTTTTATAGTCTGCAGGCATTAAATGAAAGAAGTCAGTGTTCCAGCAGAAGGAGACAACGTTTCAGAAAAGGCATTGTAGCAAACCAAAAAAGAAATTTTAAGCGCAGCAGAGTAACCAGCGCACATACCTGTTAGCTCAGGTGAGTTTAAAAGGCTGCTGTTGATAACAAGGTCATTTGCTAAATAGATGGTGTGTGTGCAACAATATACTGAAAGGTCAATTATATTGTGCAGCTTATCTCACCACCTGTAGTTATTTAGGTGAAAGCTCCAAAATGCTTGCCTAATATGTCTGTTTATCCAAAAGGAAGTAAAAAGGGAGAGCTAGAAAGATAGCATTGCATCACATTACATGGCAATGCAATGCACAGTTGCTGAAGTTGAACCAAAATGAGCTTGTAATCTGGCTTCTGCAACTTTGAACATGAAAAATCCAATGAGGAGAAGAAAAGAAGAGCCAAAGAGTCCATCCCAAAATCCGACAAACAAGCAAAATGAACAAAAAACATTGAATTCAATTCTTTCTGATTTTAGAAACTGCATTAAAGAAGGGGTGCACCGGTCCTGGAGATACTGCAATACCAGGTCCATGCGTGGAGTGGACAGAGCAAGCTCTTTTTCCATCTCCCTGTTCTAAAAATCCATTTAATATATGGTCCCCAGATAGGGGACGTATCAGATATTAAACTGATAAGAACAGATACTACACTTGATCTTAGCCAAAAGGCCGAGAAGCGATAACCAGAATTGGTTTCAAACTACGGAGCCACCCAAGGATCCTAAAAAGTCCATTTGTGGAGATGAGCTCCTGGACTCCCGTTAAGAAGACATGTTGTCAACCTCTAGATCCCTTACATGCCTGCACTTTTCGGCTTGCTGCTGCTGCAATCCACGCGTTTTAGATCTGCATAACTCCACCTCTTTAAACACAGCACCTTCACCCCCTGCTGTTCCCACCCGCCTCAACACCGTTGGAAGGGAGGAGAACCAATTAAGGCGGGGGGTGGGGTGGAACGAGCAGCTGTCTACCCTTAGCAGGAGGGCTCCTGATTACATACCTCTCCTGCTGCTGCTGCTGCTGGCTGTCCAGCAGCAGACTGAAGGTGGCTGCTGCTGTGCACAGGTATATAAAGGCTCAGAGCCTATTATGACACGCGCAGCCAGCGTTCCATTGCCACATTCCATCTACTGCAGGCAGGATACCTGGCTGGCTGAATGTCGCTGAGAAGCTCACAGAGACCGCCATAAGCAACAGTTTAACAGAATGACACAGACTAATCAACCAAACTTTTTGGGTTGGGTTCTCTTTTATAGTCTGTGTAGTGCCGGCGTCCCTGCCCTCTGCTAGGCAGGGACGCTGCTCCTCTCACCGCTCTGCTCCGTGCCCGGCTTCCTCCCCCCGCTCTGCTGTCAGCGCGCGCTCCGTCCCGGCGTCCTCCTCCTGCTCTGCTCTCAGCGCGCGCCCCTTCCCGGCCCCTGTGCTTAGGGCGCGCGCGCGCGCGCTCCCCTCCTCTTAAAGGGGCCGCGCGCGCCGCCCTAAAGAGTCCCCGGCCAATGGCCGGAGGACTTCATCATATATAAGGCACCTCCTCCAAAATGGAGGTGCCCGAGCAATGTTGTTTGCACCTGTGTCTCACCTGTGCTTCAGCCCTCAGGTCCCGTTGCCAGTTACCTGCCAGTTTCCTGCCAGTTTCCTGCTAGTTACCTGCCAGTACCTGCCAGTTACCTGCCTGACTCCTGCCTGAATACTTGTTACCTGTCTGCCAGTCTGAGGTCCGACGGTCTGCCTTACTACTCCTGTCAGTCTGTCTAAAGGACCAGCCTGCCCGCTCACCTGGGAGCGCATATCAGCTACCTGCCTGCTTGCCTGAGGTCCGACGGTCTGCCTTACTACTCCGGTCAGTCTGTCTATGGACCAGCTTGCCCGCTCACCTGGGAGCGCTTCTCCGTTATCTGCCTGCTTGCCAGCCCGGAGGCTCCGTTGTCACGTACTGTGACCACCAGCTACTCCAGACTCTTGCCCGCTCACCTGGGAGCGCATCTCCGTTACCTGCCTGCTTGCCAGCCCGGAGGTCCCGTTGTCACGTGCGGTGACCATCAGCTATTCCAGAGACTCTTGCCCGCTCACCTGGGAGCGCTTCTCCGTTACCTACCTGCCTGCCAGCCCGGAGGTTCCGCCGTCACGTGCCGTGACCACCTGCTATTCCAGAGACTCTCGCTTGCTCACCTGGGAGCACACATCTACCACCTGCCTGCTAGCCTACCCGGAGGCTCTGCCATCACAGGTCGTACCTACCCCTTACCCAGAGACTGCCCTGATCACTTGCCGTAACTCCCTGTCCGTTCACCCAGAGACTGCCACCCGCTCCCTTACAAGGGCCGCCCCCTTGTATAGTAGCTCAGAGGTTCCGCCTCCCGGACCCGTTACAGTCCGCCTCCCGGACCCGTTACAGTTTGCTCGGGCCATGGAACCCGGTGGCACCCAAGCTCCCTCGCTCTCGGACCTCGGTCTTGAACTGTCCCGTCAGAGGTCCCAACAGGAGGCCATCCTGGGTCACCTGCGGAATGTTAATACTCGCCTGAACACTCTGTCTGATCCACCAACAACCTCCGCCAGTGCCATATCTTGCAATCCGGCGGCTCCGCTGCTCACTAATACTATGGTATCCTACCCCGGACCCCGGCTTTCTGCACCTCCTCGCTTCGGAGGCGACCCCGTCCAGGCTCGGGGCTTCTTGAATCAGTGCACCCTGCATTTTGAACTTTTGTCTTACCAGTTTAACTCCGACCGGGCCAAAATTGCCTTCATCATGTCCCATCTCACCGGGGAGGCCCTGGCCTGGCTGAATCCTCTATGGGAGAGAGGAGACCCCCTGGTGTCCAACTTGCCTGCTTTTCTCACGGCTTTCCGGAAAGTCTTCGACGAACCCGGACGGAAGACCTCATCTGCATCATCGTTGCTACGCCTCCGTCAGGGGAGTCTCACCGTGGGCCAATATGCCATACGGTTCCGTACCCTTGCCTCGGAGCTGGCCTGGGATAACGACGCTCTGGTTTCCGTCTTCTGGGAGGGTCTGTCCGGCCGTATTAAAGATGAACTTGCCGGTCGGGACATTCCTACCACTCTCGATGACTTAATAACTCTTGCCACCCGAATTGACCTACGGTTTCAGGAGCGTGCCAAAGAGGTCACCCGTGAGAGAAGGATTCCACGTTTAGCTCCTACTTTCCAGAAACCCGTCATTCCCTCCATCTCTCCCCAGGTACACTCTCCTGAGCCTATGCAGGTCGACCAGACCAAGATGGTCAAAACCCGTCAGGACTCACGCCGTGCCGAGAGGAGCTGCTTCTACTGTGGCAGTAAGGAGCACCGGATCCGTGCCTGCCCGGAGAGGTCGGGAAACGCCTGTGTCTAGGTTCGCTCAGAGAAGTCCACCTAGACAAGAATAAATCCTCTCCATCCCTGCTGTTGTCAGTTTCGATCATCTACGGGGAGAACCGTTATTTCGAACTAGCCCAACTTGACTCTGGAGCAGCCGGGAACCTTATTTCACAGTCCCTGGTTGAGAAATACCGCATCCCCACCAAACCTCTGGCTGTACCCTTGTCTGTCGCTGCCGTGGATGGGGGCCTCTTACCTCGCCCCATTCAACTCATCACCGAATCCATTACCCTGCAGGTGGGAATGCTGCATTCTGAAAGTATCTCCTTTCATGTTCTGCCTGGACTCTCTCACGCCCTCTTGCTAGGTCTGCCCTGGCTCCAGAGACATGCACCCGTGCTAGACTGGCAAACCGGAGAGGTCCTTCGCTGGGGACAAGACTGTCATAAAACCTGCCTGGTTCCCGTCCATCCCGTCCGTCCCTCTCCTACCCCAGCTAATCTACCTGGACTTCCGATTCCTTATTGGTCTTATGCAGATGTCTTTAATAAAAAGGAGGCAGAGACATTACCACCACATAGACCATACGACTGTCCCATCGATCTGCTACCCGGTACTACTCCTCCCCGTGGGCGTATCTATCCTTTATCCGCTGCTGAGACCCGGTCAATGTCCGAATATATTGAGGAGAATCTGGCCAGAGGATTCATCCGGAAATCTACCTCCCCGGCGGAAGCAGGCTTCTTTTTCGTCAAAAAGAAGGACGGCTCTCTCCGTCCCTGTATAGACTATAGAGGCCTAAACCTGATCACGGTGAAGAATAAGTACCCCCTTCCGCTCATTCCAGAATTATTTGATCGTCTGAGGGGGGCTAGGATCTTCACCAAACTGGACCTTCGTGGGGCGTACAACCTGGTTCGTATTCGTCAGGGGGATGAATGGAAGACGGCATTCAACACCCGGGACGGCCACTATGAATACCTGGTAATGCCCTTTGGTCTCTGTAACGCTCCTGCCGTCTTTCAAGAGTTGGTCAATGACATCTTCCGGGACCTTCTCTACTCCTGCGTAGTGGTGTACCTGGACGACATCTTGGTCTTCTCTCCGGATCTCCAGACTCACCGGAGGGACGTTCGTCAGGTCCTGCTCAGGCTAAGGCAGAACCATCTCTACGCTAAATTTGAGAAGTGCCTCTTTGAGCAGACCTCGCTTCCGTTTCTGGGCTACATTATCTCTCAGACCGGCCTTCAAATGGATCCTGAGAAACTGTCTGCCATCGAGAAATGGCCCCGACCGGAGGGGTTGAAGGCCATTCAGCGTTTCCTGGGCTTCGCCAACTACTACCGCCTCTTCATACCACACTTCTCTTCCCGGACGGCCCCAATTTCTGCGCTCACCCGTAAAGGTACTAATCCCAAAGAGTGGCCACCCGAAGCAGAGGAGGCCTTTCTTTCCCTTAAACAGGCCTTCTCTTCCGCCCCGGTGCTGCATCGCCCAGATGGCAACAAGCAGTTCTTCCTGGAAGTTGACGCCTCCTCCTCTGGAGCCGGAGCGGTACTTACTCAAAAATCATCTTCCGGGAGGATGGTAACTTGTGGCTTCTTCTCTAAACTCTTCTCCTCCTCTGAGCGCAACTATTCCATAGGAGACCGAGAGTTATTGGCCATCAAACTGGCATTGGAGGAGTGGCGTTACCTGCTCGAGGGGGCTCTTCACCCGGTAATAATTTACACTGACCACAAGAACTTGGCTTACCTCCAGCATGCCCAGAGACTTAACCCGCGCCAAGCCCGGTGGTCCTTGTTTTTTGCTCGTTTTGATTTTGTCCTTCATTTTCGCCCGGCTGACAAAAACGTCAAGGCGGATGCCTTGTCTCGATCCTTTCTGGTGTCTGATCTCGAGGAGGATCCGAAACATATCATCGATCCCGCCAGAGTAATGCAGGTGGCTCCCGTGAGTCTAAATCGTCTTCCTCCTGGTAAGACGTTCGTACCAGTACCTGATCGGGAGAAGATTCTACACTGGGGTCATTCGTCTAAACTAGCTGGCCACGCCGGTCAGAAAAAGACCCTCCAGCTTATTACCCGGCACTACTGGTGGCCTAACCTGCACAAGGATGTAATAGACTTTGTTTCTGCCTGTGTGTCCTGCGCCCGCAACAAAGTTCCGAGACACCTGCCGGCCGGCCGCCTCCTACCTCTGCCAGTACCTGCTGCCCCCTGGCAGCATATAGCGATGGACTTCATTACTGATCTGCCCGTCTCTGCCGGTTGTACGGTCATTTGGGTGGTCGCTGACCGCTTCTCCAAGATGGCTCACTTCATTCCACTGCCAGGTCTTCCGTCTGCACCCGAGCTGGCTAAAGACTTTATCCGCCACATCTTCCGTCTTCATGGCCTGCCCCGTCACATCGTGTCGGATCGTGGGGTACAGTTCACTTCCCGTTTCTGGAGAGCCACTTGTAAATTGCTGGACGTCACCCTGGACTTCTCCTCCGCTTATCACCCACAGTCTAATGGTCAAGTGGAGCGGATCAATCAGAACCTGACCAGTTACCTTCGGCACTTCGTTAATGCCCACCATTCTGACTGGGTGGATCTCCTGCCATGGGCCGAATTCTCGTACAACAATCACGAGAGCGAGTCTTCCTCCAAATCCCCGTTTTTTGTAGTCTACGGTCAGCATCCTCGGATCCCGTTTCCCGTCTCCACCTCGGCGGACAATCCGGCTGCGGAATCTCTTGTTAACAAATTTTCCTCCATATGGGAGAGTACCCGGTCCGCACTCCTTCTGTCATCCGAGCGTATGAAAAGACACGCTGACAAAAAACGTCTGGACCCTCCTCAATTCCGCCCTGGGGATAAAGTCTGGCTCTCGTCCAAATATGTCCGGCTCAAGATCCCTTCCTATAAGTTAGGGCCTCGGTTCATCGGCCCACTGGAGGTCATCAGTCAGATCAACCCGGTGGCCTATAAATTGAAACTCCCGGCCAACTTACGGATCCCTAACTCCTTCCATGTGTCTCTCCTCAAACCTGTGGTACTTAACTCTTTTTCCAAGTCTACAGGTACGCCTCCTGCTCCGGTTTCTGCTGAGGACGAGTTTGAGGTAGAGAACATTCTTGCCACCAAAAGGGTAAGAGGAAAGACCTTTTTCCTGGTAGATTGGAAGGGGTTTGGTCCTGAGGAGAGAACGTGGGAGCCCCGGGAGAACATCCATGCCCCTCTCATCCTAGCTAAATTTCTGTCTGGCCTAAAAAAGGGGGGGCCTAAAGGGGGGGGTACTGTAGTGCCGGCGTCCCTGCCCTCTGCTAGGCAGGGACGCTGCTCCTCTCACCGCTCTGCTCCGTGCCCGGCTTCCTCCCCCCGCTCTGCTGTCAGCGCGCGCTCCGTCCCGGCGTCCTCCTCCTGCTCTGCTCTCAGCGCGCGCCCCTTCCCGGCCCCTGTGCTTAGGGCGCGCGCGCGCACGCTCCCCTCCTCTTAAAGGGGCCGCGCGCGCCGCCCTAAAGAGTCCCCGGCCAATGGCCGGAGGACTTCATCATATATAAGGCACCTCCTCCAAAATGGAGGTGCCCGAGCAATGTTGTTTGCACCTGTGTCTCACCTGTGCTTCAGCCCTCAGGTCCCGTTGCCAGTTACCTGCCAGTTTCCTGCCAGTTTCCTGCTAGTTACCTGCCAGTACCTGCCAGTTACCTGCCTGATTCCTGCCTGAATACTTGTTACCTGTCTGCCAGTCTGAGGTCCGACGGTCTGCCTTACTACTCCTGTCAGTCTGTCTAAAGGACCAGCCTGCCCGCTCACCTGGGAGCGCATATCAGCTACCTGCCTGCTTGCCTGAGGTCCGACGGTCTGCCTTGCTACTCCGGTCAGTCTGTCTATGGACCAGCTTGCCCGCTCACCTGGGAGCGCTTCTCCGTTATCTGCCTGCTTGCCAGCCCGGAGGCTCCGTTGTCACGTGCTGTGACCACCAGCTACTCCAGACTCTTGCCCGCTCACCTGGGAGCGCATCTCCGTTACCTGCCTGCTTGCCAGCCCGGAGGTCCCGTTGTCACGTGCGGTGACCATCAGCTATTCCAGAGACTCTTGCCCGCTCACCTGGGAGCGCTTCTCCGTTACCTACCTGCCTGCCAGCCCGGAGGTTCCGCCGTCACGTGCCGTGACCACCTGCTATTCCAGAGACTCTCGCTTGCTCACCTGGGAGCACACATCTACCACCTGCCTGCTAGCCTACCCGGAGGCTCTGCCATCACAGGTCGTACCTACCCCTTACCCAGAGACTGCCCTGATCACTTGCCGTAACTCCCTGTCCGTTCACCCAGAGACTGCCACCCGCTCCCTTACAAGGGCCGCCCCCTTGTATAGTAGCTCAGAGGTTCCGCCTCCCGGACCCGTTACAGTCCGCCTCCCGGACCCGTTACAGTCTGCAGGCATTAAATGAAAGAAGTCAGTGTTCCAGCAGAAGGAGACAACGTTTCAGAAAAGGCATTGTAGCAAACCAAAAAATAAATTTTAAGCGCAGCAGAGTAACCAGCGCACATACCTGTTAGCTCAGGTGAGTTTAAAAGGCTGCTGTTGATAACAAGGGCATTTGCTAAATAGATGGTGTGTGTGCAACAATATACTGAAAGGTCAATTATATTGTGCAGCTTATCTCACCACCTGTAGTTATTTAGGTGAAAGCTCCAAAATGCTTGCCTAATATGTCTGTTTATCCAAAAGGAAGTAAAAAGGGAGAGCTAGAAAGATAGCATTGCATCACATTACATGGCAATGCAATGCACAGTTGCTGAAGTTGAACCAAAATGAGCTTGTAATCTGGCTTCTGCAACTTTGAACATGAAAAATCCAATGAGGAGAAGAAAAGCAAAGCCAAAGAGTCCATCCCCAAATCCGACAAACAAGCAAAATGAACAAAAAACATTGAATTCAATTCTTTCTGATTTTAGAAACTGCATTAAAGAAGGGGTGCACCGGTCCTGGAGATACTGCAATACCAGGTCAATGCGTGGAGTGGACAGAGCAAGCTCTTTTTCCATCTCCCTGTTCTAAAAATCCATTTAATATATGGTCCCCAGATAGGGGACGTATCAGATATTAAACTGATAAGAACAGATACTACACTTGATCTTAGCCAAAAGGTCGAGAAGCGATAACCAGAATTGGTTTCAAACTACGGAGCCACCCAAGGATCCTAAAAAGTCCATTTGTGGAGATGAGCTCCTGGACTCCCGTTAAGAAGACATGTTGTCAACCTCTAGATCCCTTACATGCCTGCACTTTTCGGCTTGCTGCTGCTGCAATCCACGCGTTTTAGATCTGCATAACTCCACCTCTTTAAACACAGCACCTTCACCCCCTGCTGTTCCCACCCGCCTCAACACCGTTGGAAGGGAGGAGAACCAATTAAGGCGGGGGGTGGGGTGGAACGAGCAGCTGTCTACCCTTAGCAGGAGGGCTCCTGATTACATACCTCTCCTGCTGCTGCTGCTGCTGGCTGTCCAGCAGCAGACTGAAGGTGGCTGCTGCTGTGCACAGGTATATAAAGGCTCAGAGCCTATTATGACACGCGCAGCCAGCGTTCCATTGCCACATTCCATCTACTGCAGGCAGGATACCTGGCTGGCTGAATGTCGCTGAGAAGCTCACAGAGACCGCCATAAGCAACAGTTTAACAGAATGCCACAGACTAATCAACCAAACTTTTTGGGTTGGGTTCTCTTTTATAGTCTGCAGGCATTAAATGAAAGAAGTCAGTGTTCCAGCAGAAGGAGACAACGTTTCAGAAAAGGCATTGTAGCAAACCAAAAAAGAAATTTTAAGCGCAGCAGAGTAACCAGCGCACATACCTGTTAGCTCAGGTGAGTTTAAAAGGCTGCTGTTGATAACAAGGGCATTTGCTAAATAGATGGTGTGTGTGCAACAATATACTGAAAGGTCAATTATATTGTGCAGCTTATCTCACCACCTGTAGTTATTTAGGTGAAAGCTCCAAAATGCTTGCCTAATATGTCTGTTTATCCAAAAGGAAGTAAAAAGGGAGAGCTAGAAAGATAGCATTGCATCACATTACATGGCAATGCAATGCACAGTTGCTGAAGTTGAACCAAAATGAGCTTGTAATCTGGCTTCTGCAACTTTGAACATGAAAAATCCAATGAGGAGAAGAAAAGCAGAGCCAAAGAGTCCAATCCCAAAATCCGACAAACAAGCAAAATGAACAAAAAACATTGAATTCAATTCTTTCTGATTTTAGAAACTGCATTAAAGAAGGGGTGCACCGGTCCTGGAGATACTGCAATACCAGGTCAATGCGTGGAGTGGACAGAGCAAGCTCTTTTTCCATCTCCCTGTTCTAAAAATCCATTTAATATATGGTCCCCAGATAGGGGACGTATCAGATATTAAACTGATAAGAACAGATACTACACTTGATCTTAGCCAAAAGGCCGAGAAGCGATAACCAGAATTGGTTTCAAACTACGGAGCCACCCAAGGATCCTAAAAAGTCCATTTGTGGAGATGAGCTCCTGGACTCCCGTTAAGAAGACATGTTGTCAACCTCTAGATCCCTTACATGCCTGCACTTTTCGGCTTGCTGCTGCTGCAATCCACGCGTTTTAGATCTGCATAACTCCACCTCTTTAAACACAGCACCTTCACCCCCTGCTGTTCCCACCCGCCTCAACACCGTTGGAAGGGAGGAGAACCAATTAAGGCGGGGGGTGGGGTGGAACGAGCAGCTGTCTACCCTTAGCAGGAGGGCTCCTGATTACATACCTCTCCTGCTGCTGCTGCTGGCTGTCCAGCAGCAGACTGAAGGTGGCTGCTGCTGTGCACAGGTATATAAAGGCTCAGAGCCTATTATGACACGCGCAGCCAGCGTTCCATTGCCACATTCCATCTACTGCAGGCAGGATACCTGGCTGGCTGAATGTCGCTGAGAAGCTCACAGAGACCGCCATAAGCAACAGTTTAACAGAATGCCACAGACTAATCAACCAAACTTTTTGGGTTGGGTTCTCTTTTATAGTCTGCAGGCATTAAATGAAAGAAGTCAGTGTTCCAGCAGAAGGAGACAACGTTTCAGAAAAGGCATTGTAGCAGACCAAAAAAGAAATTTTAAGCGCAGCAGAGTAACCAGCGCACATACCTGTTAGCTCAGGTGAGTTTAAAAGGCTGCTGTTGATAACAAGGGCATTTGCTAAATAGATGGTGTGTGTGCAACAATATACTGAAAGGTCAATTATATTGTGCAGCTTATCTCACCACCTGTAGTTATTTAGGTGAAAGCTCCAAAATGCTTGCCTAATATGTCTGTTTATCCAAAAGGAAGTAAAAAGGGAGAGCTAGAAAGATAGCATTGCATCACATTACATGGCAATGCAATGCACAGTTGCTGAAGTTGAACCAAAATGAGCTTGTAATCTGGCTTCTGCAACTTTGAACATGAAAAATCCAATGAGGAGAAGAAAAGCAAAGCCAAAGAGTCCATCCCCAAATCCGACAAACAAGCAAAATGAACAAAAAACATTGAATTCAATTCTTTCTGATTTTAGAAACTGCATTAAAGAAGGGGTGCACCGGTCCTGGAGATACTGCAATACCAGGTCAATGCGTGGAGTGGACAGAGCAAGCTCTTTTTCCATCTCCCTGTTCTAAAAATCCATTTAATATATGGTCCCCAGATAGGGGACGTATCAGATATTAAACTGATAAGAACAGATACTACACTTGATCTTCGCCAAAAGGTCGAGAAGCGATAACCAGAATTGGTTTCAAACTACGGAGCCACCCAAGGATCCTAAAAAGTCCATTTGTGGAGATGAGCTCCTGGACTCCCGTTAAGAAGACATGTTGTCAACCTCTAGATCCCTTACATGCCTGCACTTTTCGGCTTGCTGCTGCTGCAATCCACGCGTTTTAGATCTGCATAACTCCACCTCTTTAAACACAGCACCTTCACCCCCTGCTGTTCCCACCCGCCTCAACACCGTTGGAAGGGAGGAGAACCAATTAAGGCGGGGGGTGGGGTGGAACGAGCAGCTGTCTACCCTTAGCAGGAGGGCTCCTGATTACATACCTCTCCTGCTGCTGCTGCTGCTGGCTGTCCAGCAGCAGACTGAAGGTGGCTGCTGCTGTGCACAGGTATATAAAGGCTCAGAGCCTATTATGACACGCGCAGCCAGCGTTCCATTGCCACATTCCATCTACTGCAGGCAGGATACCTGGCTGGCTGAATGTCGCTGAGAAGCTCACAGAGACCGCCATAAGCAACAGTTTAACAGAATGCCACAGACTAATCAACCAAACTTTTTGGGTTGGGTTCTCTTTTATAGTCTGCAGGCATTAAATGAAAGAAGTCAGTGTTCCAGCAGAAGGAGACAACGTTTCAGAAAAGGCATTGTAGCAAACCAAAAAAGAAATTTTAAGCGCAGCAGAGTAACCAGCGCACATACCTGTTAGCTCAGGTGAGTTTAAAAGGCTGCTGTTGATAACAAGGGCATTTGCTAAATAGATGGTGTGTGTGCAACAATATACTGAAAGGTCAATTATATTGTGCAGCTTATCTCACCACCTGTAGTTATTTAGGTGAAAGCTCCAAAATGCTTGCCTAATATGTCTGTTTATCCAAAAGGAAGTAAAAAGGGAGAGCTAGAAAGATAGCATTGCATCACATTACATGGCAATGCAATGCACAGTTGCTGAAGTTGAACCAAAATGAGCTTGTAATCTGGCTTCTGCAACTTTGAACATGAAAAATCCAATGAGGAGAAGAAAAGCAGAGCCAAAGAGTCCAATCCCAAAATCCGACAAACAAGCAAAATGAACAAAAAACATTGAATTCAATTCTTTCTGATTTTAGAAACTGCATTAAAGAAGGGGTGCACCGGTCCTGGAGATACTGCAATACCAGGTCAATGCGTGGAGTGGACAGAGCAAGCTCTTTTTCCATCTCCCTGTTCTAAAAATCCATTTAATATATGGTCCCCAGATAGGGGACGTATCAGATATTAAACTGATAAGAACAGATACTACACTTGATCTTAGCCAAAAGGCCGAGAAGCGATAACCAGAATTGGTTTCAAACTACGGAGCCACCCAAGGATCCTAAAAAGTTCATTTGTGGAGATGAGCTCCTGGACTCCCGTTAAGAAGACATGTTGTCAACCTCTAGATCCCTTACATGCCTGCACTTTTCGGCTTGCTGCTGCTGCAATCCACGCGTTTTAGATCTGCATAACTCCACCTCTTTAAACACAGCACCTTCACCCCCTGCTGTTCCCACCCGCCTCAACACCGTTGGAAGGGAGGAGAACCAATTAAGGCGGGGGGTGGGGTGGAACGAGCAGCTGTCTACCCTTAGCAGGAGGGCTCCTGATTACATACCTCTCCTGCTGCTGCTGCTGGCTGTCCAGCAGCAGACTGAAGGTGGCTGCTGCTGTGCACAGGTATATAAAGGCTCAGAGCCTATTATGACACGCGCAGCCAGCGTTCCATTGCCACATTCCATCTACTGCAGGCAGGATACCTGGCTGGCTGAATGTCGCTGAGAAGCTCACAGAGACCGCCATAAGCAACAGTTTAACAGAATGCCACAGACTAATCAACCAAACTTTTTGGGTTGGGTTCTCTTTTATAGTCTGCAGGCATTAAATGAAAGAAGTCAGTGTTCCAGCAGAAGGAGACAACGTTTCAGAAAAGGCATTGTAGCACACCAAAAAAGAAATTTTAAGCGCAGCAGAGTAACCAGCGCACATACCTGTTAGCTCAGGTGAGTTTAAAAGGCTGCTGTTGATAACAAGGGCATTTGCTAAATAGATGGTGTGTGTGCAACAATATACTGAAAGGTCAATTATATTGTGCAGCTTATCTCACCACCTGTAGTTATTTAGGTGAAAGCTCCAAAATGCTTGCCTAATATGTCTGTTTATCCAAAAGGAAGTAAAAAGGGAGAGCTAGAAAGATAGCATTGCATCACATTACATGGCAATGCAATGCACAGTTGCTGAAGTTGAACCAAAATGAGCTTGTAATCTGGCTTCTGCAACTTTGAACATGAAAAATCCAATGAGGAGAAGAAAAGCAGAGCCAAAGAGTCCATCCCAAAATCCGACAAACAAGCAAAATGAACAAAAAACATTGAATTCAATTCTTTCTGATTTTAGAAACTGCATTAAAGAAGGGGTGCACCGGTCCTGGAGATACTGCAATACCAGGTCAATGCGTGGAGTGGACAGAGCAAGCTCTTTTTCCATCTCCCTGTTCTAAAAATCCATTTAATATATGGTCCCCAGATAGGGGACGTATCAGATATTAAACTGATAAGAACAGATACTACACTTGATCTTAGCCAAAAGGCCGAGAAGCGATAACCAGAATTGGTTTCAAACTACGGAGCCACCCAAGGATCCTAAAAAGTCCATTTGTGGAGATGAGCTCCTAGACTCCCGTTAAGAAGACATGTTGTCAACCTCTAGATCCCTTACATGCCTGCACTTTTCGGCTTGCTGCTGCTGCAATCCACGCGTTTTAGATCTGCATAACTCCACCTCTTTAAACACAGCACCTTCACCCCCTGCTGTTCCCACCCGCCTCAACACCGTTGGAAGGGAGGAGAACCAATTAAGGCGGGGGGTGGGGTGGAACGAGCAGCTGTCTACCCTTAGCAGGAGGGCTCCTGATTACATACCTCTCCTGCTGCTGCTGCTGCTGGCTGTCCAGCAGCAGACTGAAGGTGGCTGCTGCTGTGCACAGGTATATAAAGGCTCAGAGCCTATTATGACACGCGCAGCCAGCGTTCCATTGCCACATTCCATCTACTGCAGGCAGGATACCTGGCTGGCTGAATGTCGCTGAGAAGCTCACAGAGACCGCCATAAGCAACAGTTTAACAGAATGCCACAGACTAATCAACCAAACTTTTTGGGTTGGGTTCTCTTTTATAGTCTGCAGGCATTAAATGAAAGAAGTCAGTGTTCCAGCAGAAGGAGACAACGTTTCAGAAAAGGCATTGTAGCAAACCAAAAAAGAAATTTTAAGCGCAGCAGAGTAACCAGCGCACATACCTGTTAGCTCAGGTGAGTTTAAAAGGCTGCTGTTGATAACAAGGGCATTTGCTAAATAGATGGTGTGTGTGCAACAATATACTGAAAGGTCAATTATATTGTGCAGCTTATCTCACCACCTGTAGTTATTTAGGTGAAAGCTCCAAAATGCTTGCCTAATATGTCTGTTTATCCAAAAGGAAGTAAAAAGGGAGAGCTAGAAAGATAGCATTGCATCACATTACATGGCAATGCAATGCACAGTTGCTGAAGTTGAACCAAAATGAGCTTGTAATCTGGCTTCTGCAACTTTGAACATGAAAAATCCAATGAGGAGAAGAAAAGCAGAGCCAAAGAGTCCATCCCAAAATCCGACAAACAAGCAAAATGAACAAAAAACATTGAATTCAATTCTTTCTGATTTTAGAAACTGCATTAAAGAAGGGGTGCACCGGTCCTGGAGATACTGCAATACCAGGTCAATGCGTGGAGTGGACAGAGCAAGCTCTTTTTCCATCTCCCTGTTCTAAAAATCCATTTAATATATGGTCCCCAGATAGGGGACGTATCAGATATTAAACTGATAAGAACAGATACTACACTTGATCTTAGCCAAAAGGCCGAGAAGCGATAACCAGAATTGGTTTCAAACTACGGAGCCACCCAAGGATCCTAAAAAGTCCATTTGTGGAGATGAGCTCCTGGACTCCCGTTAAGAAGACATGTTGTCAACCTCTAGATCCCTTACATGCCTGCACTTTTCGGCTTGCTGCTGCTGCAATCCACGCGTTTTAGATCTGCATAACTCCACCTCTTTAAACACAGCACCTTCACCCCCTGCTGTTCCCACCCGCCTCAACACCGTTGGAAGGGAGGAGAACCAATTAAGGCGGGGGGTGGGGTGGAACGAGCAGCTGTCTACCCTTAGCAGGAGGTCTCCTGATTACATACCTCTCCTGCTGCTGCTGCTGCTGGCTGTCCAGCAGCAGACTGAAGGTGGCTGCTGCTGTGCACAGGTATATAAAGGCTCAGAGCCTATTATGACACGCGCAGCCAGCGTTCCATTGCCACATTCCATCTACTGCAGGCAGGATACCTGGCTGGCTGAATGTCGCTGAGAAGCTCACAGAGACCGCCATAAGCAACAGTTTAACAGAATGCCACAGACTAATCAACCAAACTTTTTGGGTTGGGTTCTCTTTTATAGTCTGCAGGCATTAAATGAAAGAAGTCAGTGTTCCAGCAGAAGGAGACAACGTTTCAGAAAAGGCATTGTAGCAAACCAAAAAAGAAATTTTAAGCGCAGCAGAGTAACCAGCGCACATACCTGTTAGCTCAGGTGAGTTTAAAAGGCTGCTGTTGATAACAAGGGCATTTGCTAAATAGATGGTGTGTGTGCAACAATATACTGAAAGGTCAATTATATTGTGCAGCTTATCTCACCACCTGTAGTTATTTAGGTGAAAGCTCCAAAATGCTTGCCTAATATGTCTGTTTATCCAAAAGGAAGTAAAAAGGGAGAGCTAGAAAGATAGCATTGCATCACATTACATGGCAATGCAATGCACAGTTGCTGAAGTTGAACCAAAATGAGCTTGTAATCTGGCTTCTGCAACTTTGAACATGAAAAATCCAATGAGGAGAAGAAAAGCAGAGCCAAAGAGTCCATCCCAAAATCCGACAAACAAGCAAAATGAACAAAAAACATTGAATTCAATTCTTTCTGATTTTAGAAACTGCATTAAAGAAGGGGTGCACCGGTCCTGGAGATACTGCAATACCAGGTCAATGCGTGGAGTGGACAGAGCAAGCTCTTTTTCCATCTCCCTGTTCTAAAAATCCATTTAATATATGGTCCCCAGATAGGGGACGTATCAGATATTAAACTGATAAGAACAGATACTACACTTGATCTTAGCCAAAAGGCCGAGAAGCGATAACCAGAATTGGTTTCAAACTACGGAGCCACCCAAGGATCCTAAAAAGTCCATTTGTGGAGATGAGCTCCTGGACTCCCGTTAAGAAGACATGTTGTCAACCTCTAGATCCCTTACATGCCTGCACTTTTCGGCTTGCTGCTGCTGCAATCCACGCGTTTTAGATCTGCATAACTCCACCTCTTTAAACACAGCACCTTCACCCCCTGCTGTTCCCACCCGCCTCAACACCGTTGGAAGGGAGGAGAACCAATTAAGGCGGGGGGTGGGGTGGAACGAGCAGCTGTCTACCCTTAGCAGGAGGGCTCCTGATTACATACCTCTCCTGCTGCTGCTGCTGCTGGCTGTCCAGCAGCAGACTGAAGGTGGCTGCTGCTGTGCACAGGTATATAAAGGCTCAGAGCCTATTATGACACGCGCAGCCAGCGTTCCATTGCCACATTCCATCTACTGCAGGCAGGATACCTGGCTGGCTGAATGTCGCTGAGAAGCTCACAGAGACCGCCATAAGCAACAGTTTAACAGAATGCCACAGACTAATCAACCAAACTTTTTGGGTTGGGTTCTCTTTTATAGTCTGCAGGCATTAAATGAAAGAAGTCAGTGTTCCAGCAGAAGGAGACAACGTTTCAGAAAAGGCATTGTAGCAAACCAAAAAAGAAATTTTAAGCGCAGCAGAGTAACCAGCGCACATACCTGTTAGCTCAGGTGAGTTTAAAAGGCTGCTGTTGATAACAAGGGCATTTGCTAAATAGATGGTGTGTGTGCAACAATATACTGAAAGGTCAATTATATTGTGCAGCTTATCTCACCACCTGTAGTTATTTAGGTGAAAGCTCCAAAATGCTTGCCTAATATGTCTGTTTATCCAAAAGGAAGTAAAAAGGGAGAGCTAGAAAGATAGCATTGCATCACATTACATGGCAATGCAATGCACAGTTGCTGAAGTTGAACCAAAATGAGCTTGTAATCTGGCTTCTGCAACTTTGAACATGAAAAATCCAATGAGGAGAAGAAAAGCAGAGCCAAAGAGTCCATCCCAAAATCCGACAAACAAGCAAAATGAACAAAAAACATTGAATTCAATTCTTTCTGATTTTAGAAACTGCATTAAAGAAGGGGTGCATCGGTCCTGGAGATACTGCAATACCAGGTCAATGCGTGGAGTGGACAGAGCAAGCTCTTTTTCCATCTCCCTGTTCTAAAAATCCATTTAATATATGGTCCCCAGATAGGGGACGTATCAGATATTAAACTGATAAGAACAGATACTACACTTGATCTTAGCCAAAAGGCCGAGAAGCGATAACCAGAATTGGTTTCAAACTACGGAGCCACCCAAGGATCCTAAAAAGTCCATTTGTGGAGATGAGCTCCTGGACTCCCGTTAAGAAGACATGTTGTCAACCTCTAGATCCCTTACATGCCTGCACTTTTCGGCTTGCTGCTGCTGCAATCCACGCGTTTTAGATCTGCATAACTCCACCTCTTTAAACACAGCACCTTCACCCCCTGCTGTTCCCACCCGCCTCAACACCGTTGGAAGGGAGGAGAACCAATTAAGGCGGGGGGTGGGGTGGAACGAGCAGCTGTCTACCCTTAGCAGGAGGGCTCCTGATTACATACCTCTCCTGCTGCTGCTGCTGCTGGCTGTCCAGCAGCAGACTGAAGGTGGCTGCTGCTGTGCACAGGTATATAAAGGCTCAGAGCCTATTATGACACGCGCAGCCAGCGTTCCATTGCCACATTCCATCTACTGCAGGCAGGATACCTGGCTGGCTGAATGTCGCTGAGAAGCTCACAGAGACCGCCATAAGCAACAGTTTAACAGAATGCCACAGACTAATCAACCAAACTTTTTGGGTTGGGTTCTCTTTTATAGTCTGCAGGCATTAAATGAAAGAAGTCAGTGTTCCAGCTGAAGGAGACAACGTTTCAGAAAAGGCATTGTAGCAAACCAAAAAAGAAATTTTAAGCGCAGCAGAGTAACCAGCGCACATACCTGTTAGCTCAGGTGAGTTTAAAAGGCTGCTGTTGATAACAAGGGCATTTGCTAAATAGATGGTGTGTGTGCAACAATATACTGAAAGGTCAATTATATTGTGCAGCTTATCTCACCACCTGTAGTTATTTAGGTGAAAGCTCCAAAATGCTTGCCTAATATGTCTGTTTATCCAAAAGGAAGTATAAAGGGAGAGCTAGAAAGATAGCATTGCATCACATTACATGGCAATGCAATGCACAGTTGCTGAAGTTGAACCAAAATGAGCTTGTAATCTGGCTTCTGCAACTTTGAACATGAAAAATCCAATGAGGAGAAGAAAAGCAGAGCCAAAGAGTCCATCCCAAAATCCGACAAACAAGCAAAATGAACAAAAAACATTGAATTCAATTCTTTCTGATTTTAGAAACTGCATTAAAGAAGGGGTGCACCGGTCCTGGAGATACTGCAATACCAGGTCAATGCATGGAGTGGACAGAGCAAGCTCTTTTTCCATCTCCCTGTTCTAAAAATCCATTTAATATATGGTCCCCAGATAGGGGACGTATCAGATATTAAACTGATAAGAACAGATACTACACTTGATCTTAGCCAAAAGGCCGAGAAGCGATAACCAGAATTGGTTTCAAACTACGGAGCCACCCAAGGATCCTAAAAAGTCCATTTGTGGAGATGAGCTCCTGGACTCCCGTTAAGAAGACATGTTGTCAACCTCTAGATCCCTTACATGCCTGCACTTTTCGGCTTGCTGCTGCTGCAATCCACGCGTTTTAGATCTGCATAACTCCACCTCTTTAAACACAGCACCTTCACCCCCTGCTGTTCCCACCCGCCTCAACACCGTTGGAAGGGAGGAGAACCAATTAAGGCGGGGGGTGGGGTGGAACGAGCAGCTGTCTACCCTTAGCAGGAGGGCTCCTGATTACATACCTCTCCTGCTGCTGCTGCTGCTGGCTGTCCAGCAGCAGACTGAAGGTGGCTGCTGCTGTGCACAGGTATATAAAGGCTCAGAGCCTATTATGACACGCGCAGCCAGCGTTCCATTGCCACATTCCATCTACTGCAGGCAGGATACCTGGCTGGCTGAATGTCGCTGAGAAGCTCACAGAGACCGCCATAAGCAACAGTTTAACAGAATGCCACAGACTAATCAACCAAACTTTTTGGGTTGGGTTCTCTTTTATAGTCTGCAGGCATTAAATGAAAGAAGTCAGTGTTCCAGCAGAAGGAGACAACGTTTCAGAAAAGGCATTGTAGCAAACCAAAAAAGAAATTTTAAGCGCAGCAGAGTAACCAGCTCACATACCTGTTAGCTCAGGTGAGTTTAAAAGGCTGCTGTTGATAACAAGGGCATTTGCTAAATAGATGGTGTGTGTGCAACAATATACTGAAAGGTCAATTATATTGTGCAGCTTATCTCACCACCTGTAGTTATTTAGGTGAAAGCTCCAAAATGCTTGCCTAATATGTCTGTTTATCCAAAAGGAAGTAAAAAGGGAGAGCTAGAAAGATAGCATTGCATCACATTACATGGCAATGCAATGCACAGTTGCTGAAGTTGAACCAAAATGAGCTTGTAATCTGGCTTCTGCAACTTTGAACATGAAAAATCCAATGAGGAGAAGAAAAGCAGAGCCAAAGAGTCCATCCCAAAATCCGACAAACAAGCAAAATGAACAAAAAACATTGAATTCAATTCTTTCTGATTTTAGAAACTGCATTAAAGAAGGGGTGCACCGGTCCTGGAGATACTGCAATACCAGGTCAATGCGTGGAGTGGACAGAGCAAGCTCTTTTTCCATCTCCCTGTTCTAAAAATCCATTTAATATATGGTCCCCAGATAGGGGACGTATCAGATATTAAACTGATAAGAACAGATACTACACTTGATCTTAGCCAAAAGGCCGAGAAGCGATAACCAGAATTGGTTTCAAACTACGGAGCCACCCAAGGATCCTAAAAAGTCCATTTGTGGAGATGAGCTCCTGGACTCCCGTTAAGAAGACATGTTGTCAACCTCTAGATCCCTTACATGCCTGCACTTTTCGGCTTGCTGCTGCTGCAATCCACGCGTTTTAGATCTGCATAACTCCACCTCTTTAAACACAGCACCTTCACCCCCTGCTGTTCCCACCCGCCTCAACACCGTTGGAAGGGAGGAGAACCAATTAAGGCGGGGGGTGGGGTGGAACGAGCAGCTGTCTACCCTTAGCAGGAGGGCTCTTGATTACATACCTCTCCTGCTGCTGCTGCTGCTGGCTGTCCAGCAGCAGACTGAAGGTGGCTGCTGCTGTGCACAGGTATATAAAGGCTCAGAGCCTATTATGACACGCGCAGCCAGCGTTCCATTGCCACATTCCATCTACTGCAGGCAGGATACCTGGCTGGCTGAATGTCGCTGAGAAGCTCACAGAGACCGCCATAAGCAACAGTTTAACAGAATGCCACAGACTAATCAACCAAACTTTTTGGGTTGGGTTCTCTTTTATAGTCTGCAGGCATTAAATGAAAGAAGTCAGTGTTCCAGCAGAAGGAGACAACGTTTCAGAAAAGGCATTGTAGCAAACCAAAAAAGAAATTTTAAGCGCAGCAGAGTAACCAGCGCACATACCTGTTAGCTCAGGTGAGTTTAAAAGGCTGCTGTTGATAACAAGGGCATTTGCTAAATAGATGGTGTGTGTGCAACAATATACTGAAAGGTCAATTATATTGTGCAGCTTATCTCACCACCTGTAGTTATTTAGGTGAAAGCTCCAAAATGCTTGCCTAATATGTCTGTTTATCCAAAAGGAAGTAAAAAGGGAGAGCTAGAAAGATAGCATTGCATCACATTACATGGCAATGCAATGCACAGTTGCTGAAGTTGAACCAAAATGAGCTTGTAATCTGGCTTCTGCAACTTTGAACATGAAAAATCCAATGAGGAGAAGAAAAGCAGAGCCAAAGAGTCCATCCCAAAATCCGACAAACAAGCAAAATGAACAAAAAACATTGAATTCAATTCTTTCTGATTTTAGAAACTGCATTAAAGAAGGGGTGCACCGGTCCTGGAGATACTGCAATACCAGGTCAATGCGTGGAGTGGACAGAGCAAGCTCTTTTTCCATCTCCCTGTTCTAAAAATCCATTTAATATATGGTCCCCAGATAGGGGACGTATCAGATATTAAACTGATAAGAACAGATACTACACTTGATCTTAGCCAAAAGGCCGAGAAGCGATAACCAGAATTGGTTTCAAACTACGGAGCCACCCAAGGATCCTGAAAAGTCCATTTGTGGAGATGAGCTCCTGGACTCCCGTTAAGAAGACATGTTGTCAACCTCTAGATCCCTTACATGCCTGCACTTTTCGGCTTGCTGCTGCTGCAATCCACGCGTTTTAGATCTGCATAACTCCACCTCTTTAAACACAGCACCTTCACCCCCTGCTGTTCCCACCCGCCTCAACACCGTTGGAAGGGAGGAGAACCAATTAAGGCGGGGGGTGGGGTGGAACGAGCAGCTGTCTACCCTTAGCAGGAGGGCTCCTGATTACATACCTCTCCTGCTGCTGCTGCTGCTGGCTGTCCAGCAGCAGACTGAAGGTGGCTGCTGCTGTGCACAGGTATATAAAGGCTCAGAGCCTATTATGACACGCGCAGCCAGCGTTCCATTGCCACATTCCATCTACTGCAGGCAGGATACCTGGCTGGCTGAATGTCGCTGAGAAGCTCACAGAGACCGCCATAAGCAACAGTTTAACAGAATGCCACAGACTAATCAACCAAACTTTTTGGGTTGGGTTCTCTTTTATAGTCTGCAGGCATTAAATGAAAGAAGTCAGTGTTCCAGCAGAAGGAGACAACGTTTCAGAAAAGGCATTGTAGCAAACCAAAAAAGAAATTTTAAGCGCAGCAGAGTAACCAGCGCACATACCTGTTAGCTCAGGTGAGTTTAAAAGGCTGCTGTTGATAACAAGGGCATTTGCTAAATAGATGGTGTGTGTGCAACAATATACTGAAAGGTCAATTATATTGTGCAGCTTATCTCACCACCTGTAGTTATTTAGGTGAAAGCTCCAAAATGCTTGCCTAATATGTCTGTTTATCCAAAAGGAAGTAAAAAGGGAGAGCTAGAAAGATAGCATTGCATCACATTACATGGCAATGCAATGCACAGTTGCTGAAGTTGAACCAAAATGAGCTTGTAATCTGGCTTCCGCAACTTTGAACATGAAAAATCCAATGAGGAGAAGAAAAGCAAAGCCAAAGAGTCCATCCCCAAATCCGACAAACAAGCAAAATGAACAAAAAACATTGAATTCAATTCTTTCTGATTTTAGAAACTGCATTAAAGAAGGGGTGCACCGGTCCTGGAGATACTGCAATACCAGGTCAATGCGTGGAGTGGACAGAGCAAGCTCTTTTTCCATCTCCCTGTTCTAAAAATCCATTTAATATATGGTCCCCAGATAGGGGACGTATCAGATATTAAACTGATAAGAACAGATACTACACTTGATCTTAGCCAAAAGGCCGAGAAGCGATAACCAGAATTGGTTTCAAACTACGGAGCCACCCAAGGATCCTGAAAAGTCCATTTGTGGAGATGAGCTCCTGGACTCCCGTTAAGAAGACATGTTGTCAACCTCTAGATCCCTTACATGCCTGCACTTTTCGGCTTGCTGCTGCTGCAATCCACGCGTTTTAGATCTGCATAACTCCACCTCTTTAAACACAGCACCTTCACCCCCTGCTGTTCCCACCCGCCTCAACACCGTTGGAAGGGAGGAGAACCAATTAAGGCGGGGGGTGGGGTGGAACGAGCAGCTGTCTACCCTTAGCAGGAGGGCTCCTGATTACATACCTCTCCTGCTGCTGCTGCTGCTGGCTGTCCAGCAGCAGACTGAAGGTGGCTGCTGCTGTGCACAGGTATATAAAGGCTCAGAGCCTATTATGACACGCGCAGCCAGCGTTCCATTGCCACATTCCATCTACTGCAGGCAGGATACCTGGCTGGCTGAATGTCGCTGAGAAGCTCACAGAGACCGCCATAAGCAACAGTTTAACAGAATGCCACAGACTAATCAACCAAACTTTTTGGGTTGGGTTCTCTTTTATAGTCTGCAGGCATTAAATGAAAGAAGTCAGTGTTCCAGCAGAAGGAGACAACGTTTCAGAAAAGGCATTGTAGCAAACCAAAAAAGAAATTTTAAGCGCAGCAGAGTAACCAGCGCACATACCTGTTAGCTCAGGTGAGTTTAAAAGGCTGCTGTTGATAACAAGGGCATTTGCTAAATAGATGGTGTGTGTGCAACAATATACTGAAAGGTCAATTATATTGTGCAGCTTATCTCACCACCTGTAGTTATTTAGGTGAAAGCTCCAAAATGCTTGCCTAATATGTCTGTTTATCCAAAAGGAAGTAAAAAGGGAGAGCTAGAAAGATAGTGTAGCACCCTGAGGATTCGGCTGCTACAGGGGTATTGCACCTCAACCCAGAGGTGTGATATTCCACTCCCGGGCAAGGATGGAGTGTGGATTTGAGCTCGGTAGGCTGCATGCACTACACACATCCCATTTCCGAGGAGCAGACCGACGGTACTCCCACTTAGAAATGTGCAGGTACGACCGAGTCTGTTCCTGGCTGGAGTGGGAGGGGGGTGGAACATCCCATGTAGTGTAGGGGCAGATAGGGGGTGCAGTCTGGGTAGAGATAGGAGCTCATTGGGTGCTGGTCACCTGAGCTCACACATAGAGGGTGTATATAAGGTGGGCACCAACTAAGAACAGGGTCAGATGCAGAGAACAAGTCAGGAGCATAGGAGAAGAAGGACCCAGAGTGAGAGAGGAGAAGAGAGAGAAAGACCCAGAGGGGGAAACAGCAGAGAGGACCCAAGAACCCAAATTAAAGCACCGGGTGAGGAGTCGGCATCAGGGTACCGGAACCCAAGCTGGTGGGGGTAAAAACATTCCCCAGCCAGAGACCGGAGACCGTGGGCAGCGTTTGCCACGGTCACCCACCACATCCACCCCGAAGGCACACCACATGAAGGGTCAGGGAACCCAGGGCCAAGGGTGTCCCAACAGAAGGCCCGAGGGAGCTGGACCTAGGTGGATCACTGGTGGGGACGGCCAGAGAACGGGACAGAAGGAGAGCTCAGGGCCACGCTCCGGACTTGTTTGGGGGTTGGCTGGATCCAGGACCTAGTGGACGCAGCACGGCTCGGGTGGTCACTCGAAGCTGGAGTGACCAGTACAACATCTGGAGTAAGTAAACACCCTTAACTGCACAACCCGACTCTGTCTTCATTGCCGTCTGCACTGCACCACCACAACCCCCATCCTCTGCACCTGTCCCCTCTGAGGCTATACCCCTCCCGTTGGGGGTTATCCCACCAAGCTGCGCACCCACCATCAGCCTCAGCGGACCCTGCTGCAGCGGCGGCCACAGTGACCGCATCACAACGGGTGGCGTAGTCGACACAAAAGAACTCTTAATAACATCTGTAGGACTGCCACATAACACTGAGTTTGACGCCCTGGGCACGGGCCGGGTCACAGCCGCTCGGAGACTACAACCCCCCATCTGATCCGGTGCCGGGTATTCCCCTCAAAAAGGAATATGTCCCAGGGGGCGCGTCAATAGCATTGCATCACATTACATGGCAATGCAATGCACAGTTGCTGAAGTTGAACCAAAATGAGCTTGTAATCTGGCTTCTGCAACTTTGAACATGAAAAATCCAATGAGGAGAAGAAAAGCAAAGCCAAAGAGTCCATCCCCAAATCCGACAAACAAGCAAAATGAACAAAAAACATTGAATTCAATTCTTTCTGATTTTAGAAACTGCATTAAAGAAGGGGTGCACCGGTCCTGGAGATACTGCAATACCAGGTCAATGCGTGGAGTGGACAGAGCAAGCTCTTTTTCCATCTCCCTGTTCTAAAAATCCATTTAATATATGGTCCCCAGATAGGGGACGTATCAGATATTAAACTGATAAGAACAGATACTACACTTGATCTTAGCCAAAAGGCCGAGAAGCGATAACCAGAATTGGTTTCAAACTACGGAGCCACCCAAGGATCCTGAAAAGTCCATTTGTGGAGATGAGCTCCTGGACTCCCGTTAAGAAGACATGTTGTCAACCTCTAGATCCCTTACATGCCTGCACTTTTCGGCTTGCTGCTGCTGCAATCCACGCGTTTTAGATCTGCATAACTCCACCTCTTTAAACACAGCACCTTCACCCCCTGCTGTTCCCACCCGCCTCAACACCGTTGGAAGGGAGGAGAACCAATTAAGGCGGGGGGTGGGGTGGAACGAGCAGCTGTCTACCCTTAGCAGGAGGGCTCCTGATTACATACCTCTCCTGCTGCTGCTGCTGCTGGCTGTCCAGCAGCAGACTGAAGGTGGCTGCTGCTGTGCACAGGTATATAAAGGCTCAGAGCCTATTATGACACGCGCAGCCAGCGTTCCATTGCCACATTCCATCTACTGCAGGCAGGATACCTGGCTGGCTGAATGTCGCTGAGAAGCTCACAGAGACCGCCATAAGCAACAGTTTAACAGAATGCCACAGACTAATCAACCAAACTTTTTGGGTTGGGGTCTCTTTTATAGTCTGCAGGCATTAAATGAAAGAAGTCAGTGTTCCAGCAGAAGGAGACAACGTTTCAGAAAAGGCATTGTAGCAAACCAAAAAAGAAATTTTAAGCGCAGCAGAGTAACCAGCGCACATACCTGTTAGCTCAGGTGAGTTTAAAAGGCTGCTGTTGATAACAAGGGCATTTGCTAAATAGATGGTGTGTGTGCAACAATATACTGAAAGGTCAATTATATTGTGCAGCTTATCTCACCACCTGTAGTTATTTAGGTGAAAGCTCCAAAATGCTTGCCTAATATGTCTGTTTATCCAAAAGGAAGTAAAAAGGGAGAGCTAGAAAGATAGCATTGCATCACATTACATGGCAATGCAATGCACAGTTGCTGAAGTTGAACCAAAATGAGCTTGTAATCTGGCTTCTGCAACTTTGAACATGAAAAATCCAATGAGGAGAAGAAAAGCAAAGCCAAAGAGTCCATCCCCAAATCCGACAAACAAGCAAAATGAACAAAAAACATTGAATTCAATTCTTTCTGATTTTAGAAACTGCATTAAAGAAGGGGTGCACCGGTCCTGGAGATACTGCAATACCAGGTCAATGCGTGGAGTGGACAGAGCAAGCTCTTTTTCCATCTCCCTGTTCTAAAAATCCATTTAATATATGGTCCCCAGATAGGGGACGTATCAGATATTAAACTGATAAGAACAGATTTTTTTTTTTTTTTTTTTTTTTTTTTTCTCCTCAGACGAGGAAATTCCACAGTCTATGAAAACCAGACAAAGGAAAATTCCATCAAAACAGCTGCGTCAAATCCAATACGCAATTTGCTGTCCCCATCATCATCGGAAATATTTATTTCATATTTCAAAACAACAATAACAAAAATCAAGAGGTACTAACAATATATCTCCACTTTTTAACTTTCCATATTCCCTCTGCATCCACTTCCCCTCTCCTCTTTTTGTCCCATAGGAAACACACATACATCTTCCCCAAAATCACCTTCACACTATCCTTTACAGCAATTTCCTTCCTTTTAAACACATACACATTCCTCACATCCCATAACACTTCCTTTATACATGCAAGCATCAACCACAAGACTCTTTCCTTCGTCCCATCACATATTCCCAAACCAAACATAAACAACTCAAAAGACAACAAATTCACACCACACAATTCTTTACACAAAGGCCCCATTCTCCCAATCACATCTCTAGCATACTGGCAATTCCAAAAAACATGCAACACACTTTCCCTTCCACCACAGCCATTTCTTGGACACATTTCACTCCTCACCAAACCTCTATTCCTCTGAAACTCTCTCACAGGTAATACTCCATGTAAAGACTGCCACACAACTTCACTCTGTTTGTTGGTCATACCACTCATCCGCACTTTCTTCCAAACCTTCTGCACATCACCACCCCTAACCATATTTATTCCACATTCTACCTCTCTACATTCAATCATCCTATACACAGCCTTCTTATTCTCCAGCAATCTCACATCTGCATCACACAGTTCATACCTCACCAAAAACTTATAAACCCACACATACCATACAGGCACCTCAAAAGCAATCGGACATCGCAAATCCCTTTCTTGCCACTTTAAACGAAACAAATACGCTCCAAATAAATACCTACACATAGATGAAAACTTTCCATCCGCCCTAATCACTTTCAAAACAAACACAACGATATTCACACCAAAAAACACGTCCAAATTCGGAAAACCCAAACCACCTTTTTCCACTCTTTTAACCAAAATTTCTCTCCTAGCTCTCTCCATTTTCGAGTTCCACAAAAAAACAAATAAAATTCTATTCAAGCTTCTCATACACATATATCCTGGTGGAAATACTACCGCAATATATAAAAATATTGGCAACACCACACTCTTAACAATTAAAATCTTCCCAAAAAAGGATAAACTCCTCAATTTCCAAAAATTCAACTTCTGCTCAACTTTTCCTTTCGCATCATCCCAACTTTCTTTCCCATCCAAACTCTCTGAAAACTTCACACCCAAAACTTTAATAGGTCCATTCACTACATTCACACCTACATCCCTACTTAAACTTCCGCCTCCAAAACCCTTACACTCACTCTTTTCCCAATTCACTTTAAACGCAGATGCACCACAAAAAATAGACACTAACAACTTCACCCGCCTCACCGAACATTCAGAATCACATAATACACACACGTCATCCATATAACCACTCACTTTCCATTCTTTTCCTCCACCTCCCGGCACTTGCACACCACGAATTACCTTATCTTTCCTCAGCATACACAACAATGGCTCAATTGCACAAATAAATGCTACAGGGGACAAAGGACACCCCTGTCGCACACCCGAAAACACATTCACTTTCCTACCCACATACCCATTCATTAAAACACAGCTATAAACACCCGCATACAAACTTCTCACTCGCCCAACAAAATCAGCCGGAAAACCCATTTTTAACAACACTCTGAACAAAAAACCATGCGACAACCTATCATAAGCCTTTTCAAAATCCAAACTTAACAAAAATACACTCTTCTTACGACCCATGCAATCCCATAGACAATCTCTTAACATACACACACACTCGTGAATCCGCCTCCCAGGTACCGCACAACACTGCTCATCCCCAATCACACTCTCTATCACATCACGCATCCTATTAGCCATAAGTTTTGCATAGATTTTATAATCACAATTAAGTAACGTTATTGGCCTCCAATTCCTCAGACTTTTCAAATCCCCTTTCTTAGGAATTAACACAACCATACCTGCACGCATACTCTCAGTCACCTCCATGTTTCCCCACATATACTTACATACATCCACAAAGTCCTTACCAATCACACCCCACATCACACGATAAAATTCTACTGGGAGGCCATCCTCCCCCGGCGTCTTATTCAAAGCCATACTACACATAACCTTCCATACCTCATCACCAGTCACCTCACCCATCACTCTCTCTCTTTCTGCTTCACTCAACTTACTCTCTAACACACTCAAAACATCATTCTCCAAACATTCATCCCTCTGTTTCACTGCATACAGATCCTCATAAAACTTAGCCACCTCTTCACACATATCCTCTCCACTCACCTCACTTCCATCTGCTCCATACACCACGCTCATACTCTGTTTCTTTCCAAAAACTTTTTTAAAGAAAAACCGAGAACATTTCTCATCCTGCTCCATCTTATCAATCTTTGCCCTAAACACTATGCTTCTCCCTCTCTCCAACAAAAACTCACTAATCTCCTTCTTTACCTCTAAAATCTCCTCCTCCACCTCAACTCCTCCTTCCCTTAACTTATACAAAACGCTCAACCGCGCGTTCAGTTTAACAAAACTCTCTCTTTTAATTGCTGCATACTTGTATCCTAAATTTTTAAAGAACATTTTTGTTTGTTTCTTCACCCAGTCCCACCACTCACAAACATTCCCAAACTCATTTTTATGCTTACACCATTCTTCATACCGCCTTTCATACTCCTTTCTCACATCTTCATTCTCTAACAGTTTAACATTTAACTTCCACAATCCTCTCCCAAACACTCCATCAACTTTTATATCCAACTCACACAACATACACACATGATCTGAAAAAAGAACGTTTTCCTGCCTATAATTAACAGAAACCATATTTTTAGAAATAAAACAATAATCCAATCTGGATTGTACCCTACCACTCTCAGAAAAGAAAGTGTTCAACAAAGGATTCATGTTACACACGCGCTGCATATCACACAACCCAAAATCATTCACTAACTCCAATAATGCTTTCCCAGACACATCCACATTCACTCTCCCCACATCACAGTTCATATCACCCACAATTACCACAGGTATTCTTCCTGGAACAAAAAGCTTAATTTTTTCAAATAAATTTTTGCGCTCATTTTTTTCAACTGGCGCATAAACATTAATAACACAAAACTTTACATTCTTGTATACAAAATTAGCAAGGATACATCTCCCCACCTCAATAACCAAATAATCACTCAAAACAACCTCCCTTCCTTTAACCAAAATACCCACACCATCATTCTTATTACATGCACTCCCCGACCACACAGACGCTCCATAAGACCATTCATCCCCTTTCACACCATCCACTACCCCACATTCTTGTAAACAAAAAATAGATGCATTTTGCATAGCTAAAAACTCAAAAATAGCAGCTCTTCTTACTTTACTTTTAAACACTCTTACGTTTTGGGACACTATGGTAAATCCCATAATACTTCTACTCCTTCACCAATTACACAAAGAAATAGCCTTTGGCCTAAACCAAAGCTCACAAGAGGACAAAAAGAAAAAACATTTACAATATTATATGGTGACACTATCCAGCACCACCACTATCCTCCTCCGCCATCAGAACAGAACAGCTGGTTTCCGACCCGCTGGCTTCACCAGCCACACTCCTCATTCTGGCAGTTCTGATCTTCCTCTGAGGCTCACTAAAAACTGCATCATCACTGCCCCCACCATCCTCCCTACGACTCTTCTTTGCACCCCTATCATCTTCCGAAGAAAAATCTTCAATGTTTTCAGGACCCGAAGGGTGTTCAGGACTGTCGGGTTCCGAGATTTGCACTTCACATCCTGTTGCGTCCATTGCCTCTCCAAAAGTCATCATCTCAGGCAGCTCTGCTTCCACCACTTTCCTAGATATTCTCGCAGACACTGCCTTTTTCTCCACCTTTGCCACTTCCCTCCAGAACTCCTTTTCTTCCTTCCGCTTCTTCCTCATTTCTTCAGCAGAAGAAGAACATGGTCTCAGGGACACCTCCTCTGGCGCCGTAGAGGGAGAGGCTCTACCAGTTTCCCGCCTCCTTCCCTCTCTCTCCTCCCTCTCCAATCTTTCCAGCACTTTCAGTGCGCTTGCCATCTGCCTCCTCTCCAGCTCCTCCTCCTTCTGTTCTTTATCAGAACGTCTAGGTGCACTCATAGGACAGTCCTTATACATGTGATCACTACTCCCACAGACATCACAGGACTTGGCCTCTGGACACTGGTTGGCCATATGCCCCTCCTTTCTGCAATTTCGGCAACACTGCCCTTTAAGGCATGTTACCATGGTATGTCCGAAAGAAAAGCATCTACGGCAAAACATGGGCTGGCCTGGGTAAAAGAGGAAACCTCTATGGCCTGCAACGGAAAAATTTGATGGAGGGTGTCTAAAGCCCCCCACACTGTCAGGATCCCTTTTCAATTTCACACGGAATTTATACTGACAGTTAAAGATTCCTAGACAATTGACTTGCTTCACTCCCTTCCGCACATATTCACAGTAGCGAGAGAGGAAGCACTCCAGCAGCTCAGGGTCTGTAAAAGGGTTATAGACAGTCACAGTCACCTCCTTTTCTTGCAGACCAAACAAAGGTTCCCATCTAACTCCTTCCAAGCAGGGGTCACTAGAGTGACCACGGAGCCATTCAAAGACATTAAGGCAAACATCCTGGTCCATAAAGGTAACGTCATAATTACCTTGACGTGAAAATTCGTTGACACTGAAGATCTCAGAACGTCTTGCTCCAGCTTTGCCTTCAACGATGTCTTGGACAATGAAAACCACGTTGTTCTTGTTCTGGTCAGATGGATCCACGGACAAACGGATGGTGTTCTTCACAAAAGACATCTTGGATTCTGTCGGTATGGAATACCACAGGAAAAAGCAGAAAATCCTCCACAAAAGTGTCCGGATTCCTCCAGGAGACTCGCACCAATCAAGGTACAGTCATACGATCGCAGCCAAAAGGCCGAGAAGCGATAACCAGAATTGGTTTCAAACTACGGAGCCACCCAAGGATCCTGAAAAGTCCATTTGTGGAGATGAGCTCCTGGACTCCCGTTAAGAAGACATGTTGTCAACCTCTAGATCCCTTACATGCCTGCACTTTTCGGCTTGCTGCTGCTGCAATCCACGCGTTTTAGATCTGCATAACTCCACCTCTTTAAACACAGCACCTTCACCCCCTGCTGTTCCCACCCGCCTCAACACCGTTGGAAGGGAGGAGAACCAATTAAGGCGGGGGGGTGGGGTGGAACGAGCAGCTGTCTACCCTTAGCAGGAGGGCTCCTGATTACATACCTCTCCTGCTGCTGCTGCTGCTGGCTGTCCAGCAGCAGACTGAAGGTGGCTGCTGCTGTGCACAGGTATATAAAGGCTCAGAGCCTATTATGACACGCGCAGCCAGCGTTCCATTGCCACATTCCATCTACTGCAGGCAGGATACCTGGCTGGCTGAATGTCGCTGAGAAGCTCACAGAGACCGCCATAAGCAACAGTTTAACAGAATGCCACAGACTAATCAACCAAACTTTTTGGGTTGGGTTCTCTTTTATAGTCTGCAGGCATTAAATGAAAGAAGTCAGTGTTCCAGCAGAAGGAGACAACGTTTCAGAAAAGGCATTGTAGCAAACCAAAAAAGAAATTTTAAGCGCAGCAGAGTAACCAGCGCACATACCTGTTAGCTCAGGTGAGTTTAAAAGGCTGCTGTTGATAACAAGGGCATTTGCTAAATAGATGGTGTGTGTGCAACAATATACTGAAAGGTCAATTATATTGTGCAGCTTATCTCACCACCTGTAGTTATTTAGGTGAAAGCTCCAAAATGCTTGCCTAATATGTCTGTTTATCCAAAAGGAAGTAAAAAGGGAGAGCTAGAAAGATAGCATTGCATCACATTACATGGCAATGCAATGCACAGTTGCTGAAGTTGAACCAAAATGAGCTTGTAATCTGGCTTCTGCAACTTTGAACATGAAAAATCCAATGAGGAGAAGAAAAGCAAAGCCAAAGAGTCCATCCCCAAATCCGACAAACAAGCAAAATGAACAAAAAACATTGAATTCAATTCTTTCTGATTTTAGAAACTGCATTAAAGAAGGGGTGCACCGGTCCTGGAGATACTGCAATACCAGGTCAATGCGTGGAGTGGACAGAGCAAGCTCTTTTTCCATCTCCCTGTTCTAAAAATCCATTTAATATATGGTCCCCAGATAGGGGACGTATCAGATATTAAACTGATAAGAACAGATACTACACTTGATCTTAGCCAAAAGGCCGAGAAGCGATAACCAGAATTGGTTTCAAACTACGGAGCCACCCAAGGATCCTGAAAAGTCCATTTGTGGAGATGAGCTCCTGGACTCCCGTTAAGAAGACATGTTGTCAACCTCTAGATCCCTTACATGCCTGCACTTTTCGGCTTGCTGCTGCTGCAATCCACGCGTTTTAGATCTGCATAACTCCACCTCTTTAAACACAGCACCTTCACCCCCTGCTGTTCCCACCCGCCTCAACACCGTTGGAAGGGAGGAGAACCAATTAAGGCGGGGGGTGGGGTGGAACGAGCAGCTGTCTACCCTTAGCAGGAGGGCTCCTGATTACATACCTCTCCTGCTGCTGCTGCTGCTGGCTGTCCAGCAGCAAACTGAAGGTGGCTGCTGCTGTGCACAGGTATATAAAGGCTCAGAGCCTATTATGACACACGCAGCCAGCGTTCCATTGCCACATTCCATCTACTGCAGGCAGGATACCTGGCTGGCTGAATGTCGCTGAGAAGCTCACAGAGACCGCCATAAGCAACAGTTTAACAGAATGCCACAGACTAATCAACCAAACTTTTTGGGTTGGGTTCTCTTTTATAGTCTGCAGGCATTAAATGAAAGAAGTCAGTGTTCCAGCAGAAGGAGACAACGTTTCAGAAAAGGCATTGTAGCAAACCAAAAAAGAAATTTTAAGCGCAGCAGAGTAACCAGCGCACATACCTGTTAGCTCAGGTGAGTTTAAAAGGCTGCTGTTGATAACAAGGGCATTTGCTAAATATATGGTGTGTGTGCAACAATATACTGAAAGGTCAATTATATTGTGCAGCTTATCTCACCACCTGTAGTTATTTAGGTGAAAGCTCCAAAATGCTTGCCTAATATGTCTGTTTATCCAAAAGGAAGTAAAAAGGGAGAGCTAGAAAGATAGCATTGCATCACATTACATGGCAATGCAATGCACAGTTGCTGAAGTTGAACCAAAATGAGCTTGTAATCTGGCTTCTGCAACTTTGAACATGAAAAATCCAATGAGGAGAAGAAAAGCAAAGCCAAAGAGTCCATCCCCAAATCCGACAAACAAGCAAAATGAACAAAAAACATTGAATTCAATTCTTTCTGATTTTAGAAACTGCATTAAAGAAGGGGTGCACCGGTCCTGGAGATACTGCAATACCAGGTCAATGCGTGGAGTGGACAGAGCAAGCTCTTTTTCCATCTCCCTGTTCTAAAAATCCATTTAATATATGGTCCCCAGATAGGGGACGTATCAGATATTAAACTGATAAGAACAGATACTACACTTGATCTTAGCCAAAAGGCCGAGAAGCGATAACCAGAATTGGTTTCAAACTACGGAGCCACCCAAGGATCCTGAAAAGTCCATTTGTGGAGATGAGCTCCTGGACTCCCGTTAAGAAGACATGTTGTCAACCTCTAGATCCCTTACATGCCTGCACTTTTCGGCTTGCTGCTGCTGCAATCCACGCGTTTTAGATCTGCATAACTCCACCTCTTTAAACACAGCACCTTCACCCCCTGCTGTTCCCACCCGCCTCAACACCGTTGGAAGGGAGGAGAACCAATTAAGGCGGGGGGTGGGGTGGAACGAGCAGCTGTCTACCCTTAGCAGGAGGGCTCCTGATTACATACCTCTCCTGCTGCTGCTGCTGCTGGCTGTCCAGCAGCAGACTGAAGGTGGCTGCTGCTGTGCACAGGTATATAAAGGCTCAGAGCCTATTATGACACGCGCAGCCAGCGTTCCATTGCCACATTCCATCTACTGCAGGCAGGATACCTGGCTGGCTGAATGTCGCTGAGAAGCTCACAGAGACCGCCATAAGCAACAGTTTAACAGAATGCCACAGACTAATCAACCAAACTTTTTGGGTTGGGTTCTCTTTTATAGTCTGCAGGCATTAAATGAAAGAAGTCAGTGTTCCAGCAGAAGGAGACAACGTTTCAGAAAAGGCATTGTAGCAAACCAAAAAAGAAATTTTAAGCGCAGCAGAGTAACCAGCGCACATACCTGTTAGCTCAGGTGAGTTTAAAAGGCTGCTGTTGATAACAAGGGCATTTGCTAAATAGATGGTGTGTGTGCAACAATATACTGAAAGGTCAATTATATTGTGCAGCTTATCTCACCACCTGTAGTTATTTAGGTGAAAGCTCCAAAATGCTTGCCTAATATGTCTGTTAATCCAAAAGGAAGTAAAAAGGGAGAGCTAGAAAGATAGCATTGCATCACATTACATGGCAATGCAATGCACAGTTGCTGAAGTTGAACCAAAATGAGCTTGTAATCTGGCTTCTGCAACTTTGAACATGAAAAATCCAATGAGGAGAAGAAAAGCAAAGCCAAAGAGTCCATCCCCAAATCCGACAAACAAGCAAAATGAACAAAAAACATTGAATTCAATTCTTTCTGATTTTAGAAACTGCATTAAAGAAGGGGTGCACCGGTCCTGGAGATACTGCAATACCAGGTCAATGCGTGGAGTGGACAGAGCAAGCTCTTTTTCCATCTTCCTGTTCTAAAAATCCATTTAATATATGGTCCCCAGATAGGGGACGTATCAGATATTAAACTGATAAGAACAGATACTACACTTGATCTTAGCCAAAAGGCCGAGAAGCGATAACCAGAATTGGTTTCAAACTACGGAGCCACCCAAGGATCCTGAAAAGTCCATTTGTGGAGATGAGCTCCTGGACTCCCGTTAAGAAGACATGTTGTCAACCTCTAGATCCCTTACATGCCTGCACTTTTCGGCTTGCTGCTGCTGCAATCCACGCGTTTTAGATCTGCATAACTCCACCTCTTTAAACACAGCACCTTCACCCCCTGCTGTTCCCACCCGCCTCAACACCGTTGGAAGGGAGGAGAACCAATTAAGGCGGGGGGTGGGGTGGAACGAGCAGCTGTCTACCCTTAGCAGGAGGGCTCCTGATTACATACCTCTCCTGCTGCTGCTGCTGCTGGCTGTCCAGCAGCAGACTGAAGGTGGCTGCTGCTGTGCACAGGTATATAAAGGCTCAGAGCCTATTATGACACGCGCAGCCAGCGTTCCATTGCCACATTCCATCTACTGCAGGCAGGATACCTGGCTGGCTGAATGTCGCTGAGAAGCTCACAGAGACCGCCATAAGCAACAGTTTAACAGAATGCCACAGACTAATCAACCAAACTTTTTGGGTTGGGTTCTCTTTTATAGTCTGCAGGCATTAAATGAAAGAAGTCAGTGTTCCAGCAGAAGGAGACAACGTTTCAGAAAAGGCATTGTAGCAAACCAAAAAAGAAATTTTAAGCGCAGCAGAGTAACCAGCGCACATACCTGTTAGCTCAGGTGAGTTTAAAAGGCTGCTGTTGATAACAAGGGCATTTGCTAAATAGATGGTGTGTGTGCAACAATATACTGAAAGGTCAATTATATTGTGCAGCTTATCTCACCACCTGTAGGTTTTTAGGTGAAAGCTCCAAAATGCTTGCCTAATATGTCTGTTTATCCAAAAGGAAGTAAAAAGGGAGAGCTAGAAAGATAGCATTGCATCACATTACATGGCAATGCAATGCACAGTTGCTGAAGTTGAACCAAAATGAGCTTGTAATCTGGCTTCTGCAACTTTGAACATGAAAAATCCAATGAGGAGAAGAAAAGCAAAGCCAAAGAGTCCATCCCCAAATCCGACAAACAAGCAAAATGAACAAAAAACATTGAATTCAATTCTTTCTGATTTTAGAAACTGCATTAAAGAAGGGGTGCACCGGTCCTGGAGATACTGCAATACCAGGTCAATGCGTGGAGTGGACAGAGCAAGCTCTTTTTCCATCTCCCTGTTCTAAAAATCCATTTAATATATGGTCCCCAGATAGGGGACGTATCAGATATTAAACTGATAAGAACAGATACTACACTTGATCTTAGCCAAAAGGCCGAGAAGCGATAACCAGAATTGGTTTCAAACTACGGAGCCACCCAAGGATCCTGAAAAGTCCATTTGTGGAGATGAGCTCCTGGACTCCCGTTAAGAAGACATGTTGTCAACCTCTAGATCCCTTACATGCCTGCACTTTTCGGCTTGCTGCTGCTGCAATCCACGCGTTTTAGATCTGCATAACTCCACCTCTTTAAACACAGCACCTTCACCCCCTGCTGTTCCCACCCGCCTCAACACCGTTGGAAGGGAGGAGAACCAATTAAGGCGGGGGGTGGGGTGGAACGAGCAGCTGTCTACCCTTAGCAGGAGGGCTCCTGATTACATACCTCTCCTGCTGCTGCTGCTGCTGGCTGTCCAGCAGCAGACTGAAGGTGGCTGCTGCTGTGCACAGGTATATAAAGGCTCAGAGCCTATTATGACACGCGCAGCCAGCGTTCCATTGCCACATTCCATCTACTGCAGGCAGGATACCTGGCTGGCTGAATGTCGCTGAGAAGCTCACAGAGACCGCCATAAGCAACAGTTTAACAGAATGCCACAGACTAATCAACCAAACTTTTTGGGTTGGGTTCTCTTTTATAGTCTGCAGGCATTAAATGAAAGAAGTCAGTGTTCCAGCAGAAGGAGACAACGTTTCAGAAAAGGCATTGTAGCAAACCAAAAAAGAAATTTTAAGCGCAGCAGAGTAACCAGCGCACATACCTGTTAGCTCAGGTGAGTTTAAAAGGCTGCTGTTGATAACAAGGGCATTTGCTAAATAGATGGTGTGTGTGCAACAATATACTGAAAGGTCAATTATATTGTGCAGCTTATCTCACCACCTGTAGTTATTTAGGTGAAAGCTCCAAAATGCTTGCCTAATATGTCTGTTTATCCAAAAGGAAGTAAAAAGGGAGAGCTAGGAAGATAGCATTGCATCACATTACATGGCAATGCAATGCACAGTTGCTGAAGTTGAACCAAAATGAGCTTGTAATCTGGCTTCTGCAACTTTGAACATGAAAAATCCAATGAGGAGAAGAAAAGCAAAGCCAAAGAGTCCATCCCCAAATCCGACAAACAAGCAAAATGAACAAAAAACATTGAATTCAATTCTTTCTGATTTTAGAAACTGCATTAAAGAAGGGGTGCACCGGTCCTGGAGATACTGCAATACCAGGTCAATGCGTGGAGTGGACAGAGCAAGCTCTTTTTCCATCTCCCTGTTCTAAAAATCCATTTAATATATGGTCCCCAGATAGGGGACGTATCAGATATTAAACTGATAAGAACAGATACTACACTTGATCTTAGCCAAAAGGCCGAGAAGCGATAACCAGAATTGGTTTCAAACTACGGAGCCACCCAAGGATCCTGAAAAGTCCATTTGTGGAGATGAGCTCCTGGACTCCCGTTAAGAAGACATGTTGTCAACCTCTAGATCCCTTACATGCCTGCACTTTTCGGCTTGCTGCTGCTGCAATCCACGCGTTTTAGATCTGCATAACTCCACCTCTTTAAACACAGCACCTTCACCCCCTGCTGTTCCCACCCGCCTCAACACCGTTGGAAGGGAGGAGAACCAATTAAGGCGGGGGGTGGGGTGGAACGAGCAGCTGTCTACCCTTAGCAGGAGGGCTCCAGATTACATACCTCTCCTGCTGCTGCTGCTGCTGGCTGTCCAGCAGCAGACTGAAGGTGGCTGCTGCTGTGCACAGGTATATAAAGGCTCAGAGCCTATTATGACACGCGCAGCCAGCGTTCCATTGCCACATTCCATCTACTGCAGGCAGGATACCTGGCTGGCTGAATGTCGCTGAGAAGCTCACAGAGACCGCCATAAGCAACAGTTTAACAGAATGCCACAGACTAATCAACCAAACTTTTTGGGTTGGGTTCTCTTTTATAGTCTGCAGGCATTAAATGAAAGAAGTCAGTGTTCCAGCAGAAGGAGACAACGTTTCAGAAAAGGCATTGTAGCAAACCAAAAAAGAAATTTTAAGCGCAGCAGAGTAACCAGCGCACATACCTGTTAGCTCAGGTGAGTTTAAAAGGCTGCTGTTGATAACAAGGGCATTTGCTAAATAGATGGTGTGTGTGCAACAATATACTGAAAGGTCAATTATATTGTGCAGCTTATCTCACCACCTGTAGTTATTTAGGTGAAAGCTCCAAAATGCTTGCCTAATATGTCTGTTTATCCAAAAGGAAGTAAAAAGGGAGAGCTGGAAAGATAGCATTGCATCACATTACATGGCAATGCAATGCACAGTTGCTGAAGTTGAACCAAAATGAGCTTGTAATCTGGCTTCTGCAACTTTGAACATGAAAAATCCAATGAGGAGAAGAAAAGCAAAGCCAAAGAGTCCATCCCCAAATCCGACAAACAAGCAAAATGAACAAAAAACATTGAATTCAATTCTTTCTGATTTTAGAAACTGCATTAAAGAAGGGGTGCACCGGTCCTGGAGATACTGCAATACCAGGTCAATGCGTGGAGTGGACAGAGCAAGCTCTTTTTCCATCTCCCTGTTCTAAAAATCCATTTAATATATGGTCCCCAGATAGGGGACGTATCAGATATTAAACTGATAAGAACAGATACTACACTTGATCTTAGCCAAAAGGCCGAGAAGCGATAACCAGAATTGGTTTCAAACTACGGAGCCACCCAAGGATCCTGAAAAGTCCATTTGTGGAGATGAGCTCCTGGACTCCCGTTAAGAAGACATGTTGTCAACCTCTAGATCCCTTACATGCCTGCACTTTTCGGCTTGCTGCTGCTGCAATCCACGCGTTTTAGATCTGCATAACTCCACCTCTTTAAACACAGCACCTTCACCCCCTGCTGTTCCCACCCGCCTCAACACCGTTGGAAGGGAGGAGAACCAATTAAGGCGGGGGGTGGGGTGGAACGAGCAGCTGTCTACCCTTAGCAGGAGGGCTCCTGATTACATACCTCTCCTGCTGCTGCTGCTGCTGGCTGTCCAGCAGCAGACTGAAGGTGGCTGCTGCTGTGCACAGGTATATAAAGGCTCAGAGCCTATTATGACACGCGCAGCCAGCGTTCCATTGCCACATTCCATCTACTGCAGGCAGGATACCTGGCTGGCTGAATGTCGCTGAGAAGCTCACAGAGACCGCCATAAGCAACAGTTTAACAGAATGCCACAGACTAATCAACCAAACTTTTTGGGTTGGGTTCTCTTTTATAGTCTGCAGGCATTAAATGAAAGAAGTCAGTGTTCCAGCAGAAGGAGACAACGTTTCAGAAAAGGCATTGTAGCAAACCAAAAAAGAAATTTTAAGCGCAGCAGAGTAACCAGCGCACATACCTGTTAGCTCAGGTGAGTTTAAAAGGCTGCTGTTGATAACAAGGGCATTTGCTAAATAGATGGTGTGTGTGCAACAATATACTGAAAGGTCAATTATATTGTGCAGCTTATCTCACCACCTGTAGTTATTTAGGTGAAAGCTCCAAAATGCTTGCCTAATATGTCTGTTTATCCAAAAGGAAGTAAAAAGGGAGAGCTAGAAAGATAGCATTGCATCACATTACATGGCAATGCAATGCACAGTTGCTGAAGTTGAACCAAAATGAGCTTGTAATCTGGCTTCTGCAACTTTGAACATGAAAAATCCAATGAGGAGAAGAAAAGCAAAGCCAAAGAGTATATCCCCAAATCCGACAAACAACAAAATGAACAAAAAACATTGAATTCAATTCTTTCTGATTTTAGAAACTGCATTAAAGAAGGGGTGCACCGGTCCTGGAGATACTGCAATACCAGGTCAATGCGTGGAGTGGACAGAGCAAGCTCTTTTTCCATCTCCCTGTTCTAAAAATCCATTTAATATATGGTCCCCAGATAGGGGACGTATCAGATATTAAACTGATAAGAACAGATACTACACTTGATCTTAGCCAAAAGGCCGAGAAGCGATAACCAGAATTGGTTTCAAACTACGGAGCCACCCAAGGATCCTGAAAAGTCCATTTGTGGAGATGAGCTCCTGGACTCCCGTTAAGAAGACATGTTGTCAACCTCTAGATCCCTTACATGCCTGCACTTTTCGGCTTGCTGCTGCTGCAATCCACGCGTTTTAGATCTGCATAACTCCACCTCTTTAAACACAGCACCTTCACCCCCTGCTGTTCCCACCCGCCTCAACACCGTTGGAAGGGAGGAGAACCAATTAAGGCGGGGGGTGGGGTGGAACGAGCAGCTGTCTACCCTTAGCAGGAGGGCTCCTGATTACATACCTCTCCTGCTGCTGCTGCTGCTGCTGGCTGTCCAGCAGCAGACTGAAGGTGGCTGCTGCTGTGCACAGGTATATAAAGGCTCAGAGCCTATTATGACACGCGCAGCCAGCGTTCCATTGCCACATTCCATCTACTGCAGGCAGGATACCTGGCTGGCTGAATGTCGCTGAGAAGCTCACAGAGACCGCCATAAGCAACAGTTTAACAGAATGCCACAGACTAATCAACCAAACTTTTTGGGTTGGGTTCTCTTTTATAGTCTGCAGGCATTAAATGAAAGAAGTCAGTGTTCCAACAGAAGGAGACAACGTTTCAGAAAAGGCATTGTAGCAAACCAAAAAAGAAATTTTAAGCGCAGCAGAGTAACCAGCGCACATACCTGTTAGCTCAGGTGAGTTTAAAAGGCTGCTGTTGATAACAAGGGCATTTGCTAAATAGATGGTGTGTGTGCAACAATATACTGAAAGGTCAATTATATTGTGCAGCTTATCTCCCCACCTGTAGTTATTTAGGTGAAAGCTCCAAAATGCTTGCCTAATATGTCTGTTTATCCAAAAGGAAGTAAAAAGGGAGAGCTAGAAAGATAGCATTGCATCACATTACATGGCAATGCAATGCACAGTTGCTGAAGTTGAACCAAAATGAGCTTGTAATCTGGCTTCTGCAACTTTGAACATGAAAAATCCAATGAGGAGAAGAAAAGCAAAGCCAAAGAGTCCATCCCCAAATCCGACAAACAAGCAAAATGAACAAAAAACATTGAATTCAATTCATTCTGATTTTAGAAACTGCATTAAAGAAGGGGTGCACCGGTCCTGGAGATACTGCAATACCAGGTCAATGCGTGGAGTGGACAGAGCAAGCTCTTTTTCCATCTCCCTGTTCTAAAAATCCATTTAATATATGGTCCCCAGATAGGGGACGTATCAGATATTAAACTGATAAGAACAGATACTACACTTGATCTTAGCCAAAAGGCCGAGAAGCGATAACCAGAATTGGTTTCAAACTACGGAGCCACCCAAGGATCCTGAAAAGTCCATTTGTGGAGATGAGCTCCTGGACTCCCGTTAAGAAGACATGTTGTCAACCTCTAGATCCCTTACATGCCTGCACTTTTCGGCTTGCTGCTGCTGCAATCCACGCGTTTTAGATCTGCATAACTCCACCTCTTTAAACACAGCACCTTCACCCCCTGCTGTTCCCACCCGCCTCAACACCGTTGGAAGGGAGGAGAACCAATTAAGGCGGGGGGTGGGGTGGAACGAGCAGCTGTCTACCCTTAGCAGGAGGGCTCCTGATTACATACCTCTCCTGCTGCTGCTGCTGCTGGCTGTCCAGCAGCAGACTGAAGGTGGCTGCTGCTGTGCACAGGTATATAAAGGCTCAGAGCCTATTATGACACGCGCAGCCAGCGTTCCATTGCCACATTCCATCTACTGCAGGCAGGATACCTGGCTGGCTGAATGTCGCTGAGAAGCTCACAGAGACCGCCATAAGCAACAGTTTAACAGAATGCCACAGACTAATCAACCAAACTTTTTGGGTTGGGTTCTCTTTTATAGTCTGCAGGCATTAAATGAAAGAAGTCAGTGTTCCAGCAGAAGGAGACAACGTTTCAGAAAAGGCATTGTAGCAAACCAAAAAAGAAATTTTAAGCGCAGCAGAGTAACCAGCGCACATACCTGTTAGCTCAGGTGAGTTTAAAAGGCTGCTGTTGATGACAAGGGCATTTGCTAAATAGATGGTGTGTGTGCAACAATATACTGAAAGGTCAATTATATTGTGCAGCTTATCTCACCACCTGTAGTTATTTAGGTGAAAGCTCCAAAATGCTTGCCTAATATGTCTGTTTATCCAAAAGGAAGTAAAAAGGGAGAGCTAGAAAGATAGCATTGCATCACATTACATGGCAATGCAATGCACAGTTGCTGAAGTTGAACCAAAATGAGCTTGTAATCTGGCTTCTGCAACTTTGAACATGAAAAATCCAATGAGGAGAAGAAAAGCAAAGCCAAAGAGTCCATCCCCAAATCCGACAAACAAGCAAAATGAACAAAAAACATTGAATTCAATTCATTCTGATTTTAGAAACTGCATTAAAGAAGGGGTGCACCGGTCCTGGAGATACTGCAATACCAGGTCAATGCGTGGAGTGGACAGAGCAAGCTCTTTTTCCATCTCCCTGTTCTAAAAATCCATTTAATATATGGTCCCCAGATAGGGGACGTATCAGATATTAAACTGATAAGAACAGATACTACACTTGATCTTAGCCAAAAGGCCGAGAAGCGATAACCAGAATTGGTTTCAAACTACGGAGCTACCCAAGGATCCTGAAAAGTCCATTTGTGGAGATGAGCTCCTGGACTCCCGTTAAGAAGACATGTTGTCAACCTCTAGATCCCTTACATGCCTGCACTTTTCGGCTTGCTGCTGCTGCAATCCACGCGTTTTAGATCTGCATAACTCCACCTCTTTAAACACAGCACCTTCACCCCCTGCTGTTCCCACCCGCCTCAACACCGTTGGAAGGGAGGAGAACCAATTAAGGCGGGGGGTGGGGTGGAACGAGCAGCTGTCTACCCTTAGCAGGAGGGCTCCTGATTACATACCTCTCCTGCTGCTGCTGCTGCTGGCTGTCCAGCAGCAGACTGAAGGTGGCTGCTGCTGTGCACAGGTATATAAAGGCTCAGAGCCTATTATGACACGCGCAGCCAGCGTTCCATTGCCACATTCCATCTACTGCAGGCAGGATACCTGGCTGGCTGAATGTCGCTGAGAAGCTCACAGAGACCGCCATAAGCAACAGTTTAACAGAATGCCACAGACTAATCAACCAAACTTTTTGGGTTGGGTTCTCTTTTATAGTCTGCAGGCATTAAATGAAAGAAGTCAGTGTTCCAGCAGAAGGAGACAATGTTTCAGAAAAGGCATTGTAGCAAACCAAAAAAGAAATTTTAAGCGCAGCAGAGTAACCAGCGCACATACCTGTTAGCTCAGGTGAGTTTAAAAGGCTGCTGTTGATAACAAGGGCATTTGCTAAATAGATGGTGTGTGTGCAACAATATACTGAAAGGTCAATTATATTGTGCAGCTTATCTCACCACCTGTAGTTATTTAGGTGAAAGCTCCAAAATGCTTGCCTAATATGTCTGTTTATCCAAAAGGAAGTAAAAAGGGAGAGCTAGAAAGATAGCATTGCATCACATTACATGGCAATGCAATGCACAGTTGCTGAAGTTGAACCAAAATGAGCTTGTAATCTGGCTTCTGCAACTTTGAACATGAAAAATCCAATGAGGAGAAGAAAAGCAAAGCCAAAGAGTCCATCCCCAAATCCGACAAACAAGCAAAATGAACAAAAAACATTGAATTCAATTCTTTCTGATTTTAGAAACTGCATTAAAGAAGGGGTGCACCGGTCCTGGAGATACTGCAATACCAGGTCAATGCGTGGAGTGGACAGAGCAAGCTCTTTTTCCATCTCCCTGTTCTAAAAATCCATTTAATATATGGTCCCCAGATAGGGGACGTATCAGATATTAAACTGATAAGAACAGATACTACACTTGATCTTAGCCAAAAGGCCGAGAAGCGATAACCAGAATTGGTTTCAAACTACGGAGCCACCCAAGGATCCTGAAAAGTCCATTTGTGGAGATGAGCTCCTGGACTCCCGTTAAGAAGACATGTTGTCAACCTCTAGATCCCTTACATGCCTGCACTTTTCGGCTTGCTGCTGCTGCAATCCACGCGTTTTAGATCTGCATAACTCCACCTCTTTAAACACAGCACCTTCACCCCCTGCTGTTCCCACCCGCCTCAACACCGTTGGAAGGGAGGAGAACCAATTAAGGCGGGGGGTGGGGTGGAACGAGCAGCTGTCTACCCTTAGCAGGAGGGCTCCTGATTACATACCTCTCCTGCTGCTGCTTCTGCTGGCTGTCCAGCAGCAGACTGAAGGTGGCTGCTGCTGTGCACAGGTATATAAAGGCTCAGAGCCTATTATGACACGCGCAGCCAGCGTTCCATTGCCACATTCCATCTACTGCAGGCAGGATACCTGGCTGGCTGAATGTCGCTGAGAAGCTCACAGAGACCGCCATAAGCAACAGTTTAACAGAATACCACAGACTAATCAACCAAACTTTTTGGGTTGGGTTCTCTTTTATAGTCTGCAGGCATTAAATGAAAGAAGTCAGTGTTCCAGCAGAAGGAGACAACGTTTCAGAAAAGGCATTGTAGCAAACCAAAAAAGAAATTTTAAGCGCAGCAGAGTAACCAGCGCACATACCTGTTAGCTCAGGTGAGTTTAAAAGGCTGCTGTTGATAACAAGGGCATTTGCTAAATAGATGGTGTGTGTGCAACAATATACTGAAAGGTCAATTATATTGTGCAGCTTATCTCACCACCTGTAGTTATTTAGGTAAAAGCTCCAAAATGCTTGCCTAATATGTCTGTTTATCCAAAAGGAAGTAAAAAGGGAGAGCTAGAAAGATAGCATTGCATCACATTACATGGCAATGCAATGCACAGTTGCTGAAGTTGAACCAAAATGAGCTTGTAATCTGGCTTCTGCAACTTTGAACATGAAAAATCCAATGAGGAGAAGAAAAGCAAAGCCAAAGAGTCCATCCCCAAATCCGACAAACAAGCAAAATGAACAAAAAACATTGAATTCAATTCTTTCTGATTTTAGAAACTGCATTAAAGAAGGGGTGCACCGGTCCTGGAGATACTGCAATACCAGGTCAATGCGTGGAGTGGACAGAGCAAGCTCTTTTTCCATCTCCCTGTTCTAAAAATCCATTTAATATATGGTCCCCAGATAGGGGACGTATCAGATATTAAACTGATAAGAACAGATACTACACTTGATCTTAGCCAAAAGGCCGAGAAGCGATAACCAGAATTGGTTTCAAACTACGGAGCCACCCAAGGATCCTGAAAAGTCCATTTGTGGAGATGAGCTCCTGGACTCCCGTTAAGAAGAAATGTTGTCAACCTCTAGATCCCTTACATGCCTGCACTTTTCGGCTTGCTGCTGCTGCAATCCACGCGTTTTAGATCTGCATAACTCCACCTCTTTAAACACAGCACCTTCACCCCCTGCTGTTCCCACCCGCCTCAACACCGTTGGAAGGGAGGAGAACCAATTAAGGCGGGGGGTGGGGTGGAACGAGCAGCTGTCTACCCTTAGCAGGAGAGCTCCTGATTACATACCTCTCCTGCTGCTGCTGCTGCTGGCTGTCCAGCAGCAGACTGAAGGTGGCTGCTGCTGTGCACAGGTATATAAAGGCTCAGAGCCTATTATGACACGCGCAGCCAGCGTTCCATTGCCACATTCCATCTACTGCAGGCAGGATACCTGGCTGGCTGAATGTCGCTGAGAAGCTCACAGAGACCGCCATAAGCAACAGTTTAACAGAATGCCACAGACTAATCAACCAAACTTTTTGGGTTGGGTTCTCTTTTATAGTCTGCAGGCATTAAATGAAAGAAGTCAGTGTTCCAGCAGAAGGAGACAACGTTTCAGAAAAGGCATTGTAGCAAACCAAAAAAGAAATTTTAAGCGCAGCAGAGTAACCAGCGCACATACCTGTTAGCTCAGGTGAGTTTAAAAGGCTGCTGTTGATAACAAGGGCATTTGCTAAATAGATGGTGTGTGTGCAACAATATACTGAAAGGTCAATTATATTGTGCAGCTTATCTCACCACCTGTAGTTATTTAGGTGAAAGCTCCAAAATGCTTGCCTAATATGTCTGTTTATCCAAAAGGAAGTAAAAAGGGAGAGCTAGAAAGATAGCATTGCATCACATTACATGGCAATGCAATGCACAGTTGCTGAAGTTGAACCAAAATGAGCTTGTAATCTGGCTTCTGCAACTTTGAACATGAAAAATCCAATGAGGAGAAGAAAAGCAAAGCCAAAGAGTCCATCCCCAAATCCGACAAACAAGCAAAATGAACAAAAAACATTGAATTCAATTCTTTCTGATTTTAGAAACTGCATTAAAGAAGGGGTGCACCGGTCCTGGAGATACTGCAATACCAGGTCAATGCGTGGAGTGGACAGAGCAAGCTCTTTTTCCATCTCCCTGTTCTAAAAATCCATTTAATATATGGTCCCCAGATAGGGGACGTATCAGATATTAAACTGATAAGAACAGATACTACACTTGATCTTAGCCAAAAGGCCGAGAAGCGATAACCAGAATTGGTTTCAAACTACGGAGCCACCCAAGGATCCTGAAAAGTCCATTTGTGGAGATGAGCTCCTGGACTCCTGTTAAGAAGACATGTTGTCAACCTCTAGATCCCTTACATGCCTGCACTTTTCGGCTTGCTGCTGCTGCAATCCACGCGTTTTAGATCTGCATAACTCCACCTCTTTAAACACAGCACCTTCACCCCCTGCTGTTCCCACCCGCCTCAACACCGTTGGAAGGGAGGAGAACCAATTAAGGCGGGGGGTGGGGTGGAACGAGCAGCTGTCTACCCTTAGCAGGAGGGCTCCTGATTACATACCTCTCCTGCTGCTGCTGCTGCTGGCTGTCCAGCAGCAGACTGAAGGTGGCTGCTGCTGTGCACAGGTATATAAAGGCTCAGAGCCTATTATGACACGCGCAGCCAGCGTTCCATTGCCACATTCCATCTACTGCAGGCAGGATACCTGGCTGGCTGAATGTCGCTGAGAAGCTCACAGAGACCGCCATAAGCAACAGTTTAACAGAATGCCACAGACTAATCAACCAAACTTTTTGGGTTGGGTTCTCTTTTATAGTCTGCAGGCATTAAATGAAAGAAGTCAGTGTTCCAGCAGAAGGAGACTGCGTTTCAGAAAAGGCATTGTAGCAAATCAAAAAAGAAATTTTAAGCGCAGCAGAGTAACCAGCGCACATACCTGTTAGCTCAGGTGAGTTTAAAAGGCTGCTGTTGATAACAAGGGCATTTGCTAAATAGATGGTGTGTGTGCAACAATATACTGAAAGGTCAATTATATTGTGCAGCTTATCTCACCACCTGTAGTTATTTAGGTGAAAGCTCCAAAATGCTTGCCTAATATGTCTGTTTATCCAAAAGGAAGTAAAAAGGGAGATCTAGAAAGATAGCATTGCATCACATTACATGGCAATGCAATGCACAGTTGCTGAAGTTGAACCAAAATGAGCTTGTAATCTGGCTTCTGCAACTTTGAACATGAAAAATCCAATGAGGAGAAGAAAAGCAAAGCCAAAGAGTCCATCCCCAAATCCGACAAACAAGCAAAATGAACAAAAAACATTGAATTCAATTCTTTCTGATTTTAGAAACTGCATTACAGAAGGGGTGCACCGGTCCTGGAGATACTGCAATACCAGGTCAATGCGTGGAGTGGACAGAGCAAGCTCTTTTTCCATCTCCCTGTTCTAAAAATCCATTTAATATATGGTCCCCAGATAGGGGACGTATCAGATATTAAACTGATAAGAACAGATAAGGTTTCAACGCAATTTTATTGATTCAAAAGTATATTTACAAAGGTTTTAAAAAAGAACATTTATAACATTACAATAAAATGATAAAACATGATAATAATCAATTCAAGTTTTTTGTATAAAACACAATTTACCATCATAAAACCATTGTAACAATTAAGAAAATCATAATTACAGATGTACTTGGGTTTATTTAATTACCACTAATTGTGTTCCATAATTGTACACACCACATAGAAGCCGCTTCTTTTGCTCCATACAGTTTTTTATCTCTGAGATAGTAAATATACATTTCACTTAAAGCAATTTTTATACAGTCTGTTGAATCAATATGATCATGTGTGAAGAGTAAAATATTTCTAACTTTCCACATGGCATTTTTAAAGCAATTAATAATAATCCAGGCAACTCGGAATTGTTTAATATTTGGACACTTAAAAAGACCATAAAAGACATAAAAGTGATTAAAATCTTTCAGGCCACATGCCCATTTTAAAAGTGGGCCTACCTTTCTCCAAACCTCCTGTGCAAAATGACAATTCCAAAAGAGATGCAATACAGACTCACTTTCCCCGCATATATCTCTTGGACATTTGGCTCTCGCCACCAGCCCCCGCCTATGTTGAAACTCACGGGTAGGGAGGCACTGGTGGACGATAGCCCAGGCAAGGTCCTTGTGTACATTTGCAAGATATTTCCCATACACATTTCGCCACACCGTTTTGGACCTTGCCTGTGAAAAATTGGAGACAGGAATTGTGTCCTCAGAGTGTCTGCAAGCAATAGATACCTTCCTTTGGTCCCCCAATATATCAGGCTCCAATTCCTGGAGACCTAAAAGTCTGACCGTTTTCTCAAGTATCACATACTGTTTAGGTGGGCACAGGAGCACAGGAGAACTTAAAGGTAGGCTAAACCACCTTTTAAAAATCATTCCTGCTGCATATTTTAAAAAATAACTAAAAATGCCATCAGATTTAAAAACCTTAAAACAAAAGCAGAAATACTTTATATGGAAAAAGGTAAAAAAATTGGGTACATCTTTACCTCCATTAGATTTACATTTGTACATCAGATCTCTTTTTAACTTTTCCATTTTTGAACCCCATAAAAACATAAAAACAATTCTTGTTACTTTCTTGATTTGTAAATTGGAAGGGGGAAACACCATTGCAATATACAACATAATGGGAATTAAAACGGCTTTAATAATTAAAATTTTACCTTCCATACTAAGGTTCCTTAAATTCCACAATGAGATCTTTATTTCTATTTTATCCATTGCAGAGTCCCAGTTAGGGTCCCCCTCATTGGCTTGGTTAAAAATAATTCCTAAAATTTTTATGTGATTTTTCTGTATCACTATCCCAGGGGTCAAAGAGGAGTCCCATCCCCCCACATTAAAACAGTCACATTTATCTATATTTAATTTAAAACCTGAGGCTTCACAGAAAAATTGTGTGTTTCTCAATACCCTCCTCAGAGATGTGGAATCTGGACATAGTATGGTAACATCATCCATGTAACTTAGGGCTTTAAGTTGCATACCCCTACTTCCGGGAATAGGTACCCCTTTAATTACTTTATCTTTTCTCAGTATGGTTAATAGTGGTTCCATAACACAGATAAAGAGCAGTGGTGAGAGAGGGCACCCTTGTTTCACCCCTGATAATAGAGGAACCCCCTTCGTTAAAAACCCATTTACAGAAATTTGACTAAAACAAGAATGATATAAAAGCATAATGCGGGTTAAAATTTTCTCTGGAAATGCCATTTTTTTAAGAACCATAAAAAGAAATTCATGCGATACCCTGTCAAAAGCTTTTTCAAAGTCTAAGGATAAAATAGCAAGGTTTTGACTTCTCTCTTTTGAATACCATATGGTATCCCTAATTATGTTGAGGGACTCAGCTATGGTTCTTCCGGGAACACCACATACCTGGTTAGGGTGAATTAATTTGGCTATAAAGGGTTTTAAACGGACTGCAATAAGTTTAGCTAAAATTTTATAATCAAGGTTTAAAAGCGTAATAGGCCGCCAGTTTTTAAGTTGGCTCCTATCCCCTTTTTTATATATTAAAGATACCAGACCTCTCCTCCAAGATGGGGGTAATTTATTAGTATTAAAAGCTTCTTTAAACAATAAAAACATATCGTTCTTTAAAATTCCCCAAAAAGTCAGATAAAACTCAATCGGTAGACCGTCTTCCCCAGGGGCTTTCCCACTGGAGAAACTTTTAAAAATCTGTAAAAGTTCCTCACTGGTGAGATCCCTAGATAAAACACCCTGGTCTAAAATATCTAACTTAAAATCAAGGGAATTAATAGCATACTCTAAAAAGGATGGATCTATAACTTTAGTGTTAAAAAGAAGTTGATAAAAATTAAAAGCTTTTCCTAACATACCCTTAATATCATTTTCACCTTCAAGATTTAGGATTGCGTCCCTCCTCCCCATTACCTTTTTGAAGAAGAATCGGGAGCATTTCTCTCCTTCCTCCAGGTGCTGTACATGGGAGTTAAAAATTATTTGTTTTCCTTTTTCATTAAGAGCATTTTTTATTTCAGACTTAAGATTTGCAATATCATCATCCACATCAATACCAACTTCTTTTAGTTTAAAGAGTACTTGTAATCTCATATTAAAAACATAAAACCACTGCTTTTTCTTTTTTGCTTTCATTTTCCCTGCCTTAATAAAAAATAATTTAATCTTAGGTTTAATGCTCTCCCACCAATCCAGCATCGAGGCGCGGGGGTCTCTCTTTGATTGCCAGCACTGGTAGGCCTGCACAAACCTCTTTTGAATATCAATATCCTCTAGGAGAGTTGTATTTAATCTCCATGGGCCTCTTGAGGTATTTTGTTCCCCTGCTAACTCTAAAAACACAGATAAAACTTTATGATCAGAGAATAAATTAGATAAAAGAAAACATTTACAAGGTTTAAAGGCAGTAGAAGCAAATATGAAATCAATTCTAGAAGAAACTCTTCCATTGGACCATGTAACACCTGGATCCGCCGGCAAGAGTTCCTTCCAGCAGTCCTGTAATCTAAAATCATCAATTAAACTTTTCAACAAATAGGAGGTACGGTCTTTACGATTCACATCCCCACCCTGCCGGGATTCCCCATCACGTAAACAATTAAAATCTCCTCCCACTAGCAGGGGGGTTGACCCAACACAAAATAATGGCAATATTTCAAGTAAATCCGCCCTTTCCTGCTTCCCAGGAGGAGCGTACACATTTAATAAACGTAAAGAAAGTCCATTAAAAACAAGATGTATTAAAATAGCTCTGCCAGGTATAATTTCAGTCACAGATTGAATGATGGTAGAATGTCCACGGCAAAGTAGTCCAACTCCGGCAGCACGACAGTCATTAGCACCGGACCACACAGAAGCGCCCAGTTTCCAGTCTTCTTTTAAGTCCTTATAATTTAAATTACTCTGTATACCACATTCTTGTAGAAAGCAGAAATCAAAGTCCAATGTCTCTAAATAAGAAAATAAAGCAGCCCTACGTGTAGGGCTCTTTAGGGACCTCACATTTAGTGAGGAGATTTTAAGAGGAACAGACATTAAGAAGAATCAGGATCTGAAGATGGGAAGAAGTCAATACACGGCACCTCCTCCTCCGCATCTCCAGGGGTCAGGATTTGTTTAATATTACCGGGATCTGAAGCAGGCAAAAAAGCATCATCCACTTTTGGCTCCTCATCTGGACCTCGACATCCGTGTTTTCTTTGGATATCAGGTTGCTTTACGTCCTCCCGTTGCCTTTTCAGAGGCTGGGAGCTGTCCATCTTTTCCAAGTCCTGTGCATCTGCAGTCCTCATGGCGTTCTGGTCTATGGAACGGGTGTCATCCCTCTGGGTCGTCTTGTCCTCTGGTCTGGTCACGGAACTACTGCGACTTCTGGTTCGAGGACCAGGGCTCGACTGGGTCTTAGCCGGGTCCTTTTTACTTCGCGCCCTAGAGGTCTCTCTTTCCGACACACTGGTTGATCGATTAAGGAGCGTACCCTTTTTGCCCTTACCCAAGATCACCGATGATGGTGTGGCGAATCTGGGTGCTTGCTTAATCGGGGTACTAGAGGTCTCCTCAGTTCCACATAATGCCGGTGGTGCATTCATGCTGGATGAGGACCCTTCCTCTTGACTCTGAGATACGGCAACATCTAGAGCCAGAACATCGATCAATTCCACAGAGAGAGAACCCTCGGTTAATCTTATGGAACCCCTACGACCGTCCTTCTGTGGAACTACCAGCGGGCCCTCTGGCGGAGCCGTTGAAGGATTTGGTCCGGACCCGTCAGCGTGCGCCAACCCAGGTCCAGGGGCAGGTGTAGTAATACTCCCTCCGAAGTATTCTTGGATAGTCAGTTGACCTGACTTAAACATGTCATATGTTTTTGACTTTTTGCTCGGACAATTCCTGAAGGCGTGACCTGCCTTCCCACATAGGTTACATACGATCTCAGAGTCACACGTAGCGGAGGTGTGCCCACTCTTACCGCACTTGTTGCAAAAGACTACATGAGCCCTTGTACAATTTTCTCGTGTATGCCCATATTCATGACAATTCCGGCATTGAAGGGGCATTCCTGGGTAGCGTAGGAATCCCCTGACATTACCAATGGCAAAATTAGCAGGCGGGTGGTGAAGACCACCAATGCCGCTCTGATCTGGATGGAACTTCACCAGGTATTTCCTCTTCCCATTCCAGAAGCGCTGGGAGTTGAGGATATCATGTGAGAAGCGCACTGACTTGCAGTAACGCTTCAAAAAGGTTTCGATATCGCCCTCAGAGACGAATGGGCTGTACATGAAGATCACCAAGGGTACTTCTTCTTCACCGTACAGGAAGTCAAAGCTCAGCCCGTTCAGTCTCTCATCGTCCTTGTCCGCAACCATCAGTGCTGCATGGATATTATCACAGCATGATTTAGCCATAAAGGAAATGGTATATCGCCCACGGAATTCCTGATCGTAAAGACACAGGATCTTATCTCGCTCCAGGTGGAAGAACCCAAAAAGAATCTCATGCACGATGTACTGCAGATTCTTCTCATGGCGCTGGCATTCATCCACCATGATTCTAATGGACTGTCGCAGTGGAGTCTCCCCCACCGCAAATCCAAAAGAAAAAGGCATTTTCGGCCCTCAGGGACTAAGCCCTCCCCCAACAGTAACAAGGGAATGAATCCCACAAAAGCAGGAACAAACCCAAGACCGAGGGAGGGGTACCCCAAGAACTTACACAGCCCACTAAGCGATAAAGCTCAGCAAAGGAAAACGCCCTTATTTCCTCGGGTCGCCCCGAAGACAAGACGCGATCGCTCCCCGTTGTCCGGGGACTAAGCCGACCTGCCAATAGCTGCAAGGGGGTGAAGCTCCCTCAGTTAAGAGAGAGCGATACCCCAAGGCCAACAAGTCGGGTACCCCAAGCACCTCCTAGCCGAGACCAAGGCAGCAACCGTTAGATCACTGCACCTGATCCTAGCCAAAAGGCCGAGAAGCGATAACCAGAATTGGTTTCAAACTACGGAGCCACCCAAGGATCCTGAAAAGTCCATTTGTGGAGATGAGCTCCTGGACTCCCGTTAAGAAGACATGTTGTCAACCTCTAGATCCCTTACATGCCTGCACTTTTCGGCTTGCTGCTGCTGCAATCCACGCGTTTTAGATCTGCATAACTCCACCTCTTTAAACACAGCACCTTCACCCCCTGCTGTTCCCACCCGCCTCAACACCGTTGGAAGGGAGGAGAACCAATTAAGGCGGGGGGTGGGGTGGAACGAGCAGCTGTCTACCCTTAGCAGGAGGGCTCCTGATTACATACCTCTCCTGCTGCTGCTGCTGCTGGCTGTCCAGCAGCAGACTGAAGGTGGCTGCTGCTGTGCACAGGTATATAAAGGCTCAGAGCCTATTATGACACGCGCAGCCAGCGTTCCATTGCCACATTCCATCTACTGCAGGCAGGATACCTGGCTGGCTGAATGTCGCTGAGAAGCTCACAGAGACCGCCATAAGCAACAGTTTAACAGAATGCCACAGACTAATCAACCAAACTTTTTGGGTTGGGTTCTCTTTTATAGTCTGCAGGCATTAAATGAAAGAAGTCAGTGTTCCAGCAGAAGGAGACAACGTTTCAGAAAAGGCATTGTAGCAAACCAAAAAAGAAATTTTAAGCGCAGCAGAGTAACCAGCGCACATACCTGTTAGCTCAGGTGAGTTTAAAAGGCTGCTGTTGATAACAAGGGCATTTGCTAAATAGATGGTGTGTGTGCAACAATATACTGAAAGGTCAATTATATTGTGCAGCTTATCTCACCACCTGTAGTTATTTAGGTGAAAGCTCCAAAATGCTTGCCTAATATGTCTGTTTATCCAAAAGGAAGTAAAAAGGGAGAGCTAGAAAGATAGCATTGCATCACATTACATGGCAATGCAATGCACAGTTGCTGAAGTTGAACCAAAATGAGCTTGTAATCTGGCTTCTGCAACTTTGAACATGAAAAATCCAATGAGGAGAAGAAAAGCAAAGCCAAAGAGTCCATCCCCAAATCCGACAAACAAGCAAAATGAACAAAAAACATTGAATTCAATTCTTTCTGATTTTAGAAACTGCATTAAAGAAGGGGTGCACCGGTCCTGGAGATACTGCAATACCAGGTCAATGCGTGGAGTGGACAGAGCAAGCTCTTTTTCCATCTCCCTGTTCTAAAAATCCATTTAATATATGGTCCCCAGATAGGGGACGTATCAGATATTAAACTGATAAGAACAGATACTACACTTGATCTTAGCCAAAAGGCCGAGAAGCGATAACCAGAATTGGTTTCAAACTACGGAGCCACCCAAGGATCCTGAAAAGTCCATTTGTGGAGATGAGCTCCTGGACTCCCGTTAAGAAGACATGTTGTCAACCTCTAGATCCCTTACATGCCTGCACTTTTCGGCTTGCTGCTGCTGCAATCCACGCGTTTTAGATCTGCATAACTCCACCTCTTTAAACACAGCACCTTCACCCCCTGCTGTTCCCACCCGCCTCAACACCGTTGGAAGGGAGGAGAACCAATTAAGGCGGGGGGTGGGGTGGAACGAGCAGCTGTCTACCCTTAGCAGGAGGGCTCCTGATTACATACCTCTCCTGCTGCTGCTGCTGCTGGCTGTCCAGCAGCAGACTGAAGGTGGCTGCTGCTGTGCACAGGTATATAAAGGCTCAGAGCCTATTATGACACGCGCAGCCAGCGTTCCATTGCCACATTCCATCTACTGCAGGCAGGATACCTGGCTGGCTGAATGTCGCTGAGAAGCTCACAGAGACCGCCATAAGCAACAGTTTAACAGAATGCCACAGACTAATCAACCAAACTTTTTGGGTTGGGTTCTCTTTTATAGTCTGCAGGCATTAAATGAAAGAAGTCAGTGTTCCAGCAGAAGGAGACAACGTTTCAGAAAAGGCATTGTAGCAAACCAAAAAAAGAAATTTTAAGCGCAGCAGAGTAACCAGCGCACATACCTGTTAGCTCAGGTGAGTTTAAAAGGCTGCTGTTGATAACAAGGGCATTTGCTAAATAGATGGTGTGTGTGCAACAATATACTGAAAGGTCAATTATATTGTGCAGCTTATCTCACCACCTGTAGTTATTTAGGTGAAAGCTCCAAAATGCTTGCCTAATATGTCTGTTTATCCAAAAGGAAGTAAAAAGGGAGAGCTAGAAAGATAGCATTGCATCACATTACATGGCAATGCAATGCACAGTTGCTGAAGTTGAACCAAAATGAGCTTGTAATCTGGCTTCTGCAACTTTGAACATGAAAAATCCAATGAGGAGAAGAAAAGCAAAGCCAAAGAGTCCATCCCCAAATCCGACAAACAAGCAAAATGAACAAAAAACATTGAATTCAATTCTTTCTGATTTTAGAAACTGCATTAAAGAAGGGGTGCACCGGTCCTGGAGATACTGCAATACCAGGTCAATGCGTGGAGTGGACAGAGCAAGCTCTTTTTCCATCTCCCTGTTCTAAAAATCCATTTAATATATGGTCCCCAGATAGGGGACGTATCAGATATTAAACTGATAAGAACAGATACTACACTTGATCTTAGCCAAAAGGCCGAGAAGCGATAACCAGAATTGGTTTCAAACTACGGAGCCACCCAAGGATCCTGAAAAGTCCATTTGTGGAGATGAGCTCCTGGACTCCCGTTAAGAAGACATGTTGTCAACCTCTAGATCCCTTACATGCCTGCACTTTTCGGCTTGCTGCTGCTGCAATCCACGCGTTTTAGATCTGCATAACTCCACCTCTTTAAACACAGCACCTTCACCCCCTGCTGTTCCCACCCGCCTCAACACCGTTGGAAGGGAGGAGAACCAATTAAGGCGGGGGGTGGGGTGGAACGAGCAGCTGTCTACCCTTAGCAGGAGGGCTCCTGATTACATACCTCTCCTGCTGCTGCTGCTGCTGGCTGTCCAGCAGCAGACTGAAGGTGGCTGCTGCTGTGCACAGGTATATAAAGGCTCAGAGCCTATTATGACACGCGCAGCCAGCGTTCCATTGCCACATTCCATCTACTGCAGGCAGGATACCTGGCTGGCTGAATGTCGCTGAGAAGCTCACAGAGACCGCCATAAGCAACAGTTTAACAGAATGCCACAGACTAATCAACCAAACTTTTTGGGTTGGGTTCTCTTTTATAGTCTGCAGGCATTAAATGAAAGAAGTCAGTGTTCCAGCAGAAGGAGACAACGTTTCAGAAAAGGCATTGTAGCAAACCAAAAAAGAAATTTTAAGCGCAGCAGAGTAACCAGCGCACATACCTGTTAGCTCAGGTGAGTTTAAAAGGCTGCTGTTGATAACAAGGGCATTTGCTAAATAGATGGTGTGTGTGCAACAATATACTGAAAGGTCAATTATATTGTGCAGCTTATCTCACCACCTGTAGTTATTTAGGTGAAAGCTCCAAAATGCTTGCCTAATATGTCTGTTTATCCAAAAGGAAGTAAAAAGGGAGAGCTAGAAAGATAGCATTGCATCACATTACATGGCAATGCAATGCACAGTTGCTGAAGTTGAACCAAAATGAGCTTGTAATCTGGCTTCTGCAACTTTGAACATGAAAAATCCAATGAGGAGAAGAAAAGCAAAGCCAAAGAGTCCATCCCAAAATCCGACAAACAAGCAAAATGAACAAAAAACATTGAATTCAATTCTTTCTGATTTTAGAAACTGCATTAAAGAAGGGGTGCACCGGTCCTGGAGATACTGCAATACCAGGTCAATGCGTGGAGTGGACAGAGCAAGCTCTTTTTCCATCTCCCTGTTCTAAAAATCCATTTAATATATGGTCCCCAGATAGGGGACGTATCAGATATTAAACTGATAAGAACAGATACTACACTTGATCTTAGCCAAAAGGCCGAGAAGCGATAACCAGAATTGGTTTCAAACTACGGAGCCACCCAAGGATCCTGAAAAGTCCATTTGTGGAGATGAGCTCCTGGACTCCCGTTAAGAAGACATGTTGTCAACCTCTAGATCCCTTACATGCCTGCACTTTTCGGCTTGCTGCTGCTGCAATCCACGCGTTTTAGATCTGCATAACTCCACCTCTTTAAACACAGCACCTTCACCCCCTGCTGTTCCCACCCGCCTCAACACCGTTGGAAGGGAGGAGAACCAATTAAGGCAGGGGGTGGGGTGGAACGAGCAGCTGTCTACCCTTAGCAGGAGGGCTCCTGATTACATACCTCTCCTGCTGCTGCTGCTGCTGGCTGTCCAGCAGCAGACTGAAGGTGGCTGCTGCTGTGCACAGGTATATAAAGGCTCAGAGCCTATTATGACACGCGCAGCCAGCGTTCCATTGCCACATTCCATCTACTGCAGGCAGGATACCTGGCTGGCTGAATGTCGCTGAGAAGCTCACAGAGACCGCCATAAGCAACAGTTTAACAGAATGCCACAGACTAATCAACCAAACTTTTTGGGTTGGGTTCTCTTTTATAGTCTGCAGGCATTAAATGAAAGAAGTCAGTGTTCCAGCAGAAGGAGACAACGTTTCAGAAAAGGCATTGTAGCAAACCAAAAAAGAAATTTTAAGCGCAGCAGAGTAACCAGCGCACATACCTGTTAGCTCAGGTGAGTTTAAAAGGCTGCTGTTGATAACAAGGGCATTTGCTAAATAGATGGTGTGTGTGCAACAATATACTGAAAGGTCAATTATATTGAGCAGCTTATCTCACCACCTGTAGTTATTTAGGTGAAAGCTCCAAAATGCTTGCCTAATATGTCTGTTTATCCAAAAGGAAGTAAAAAGGGAGAGCTAGAAAGATAGCATTGCATCACATTACATGGCAATGCAATGCACAGTTGCTGAAGTTGAACCAAAATGAGCTTGTAATCTGGATTCTGCAACTTTGAACATGAAAAATCCAATGAGGAGAAGAAAAGCAAAGCCAAAGAGTCCATCCCCAAATCCGACAAACAAGCAAAATGAACAAAAAACATTGAATTCAATTCTTTCTGATTTTAGAAACTGCATTAAAGAAGGGGTGCACCGGTCCTGGAGATACTGCAATACCAGGTCAATGCGTGGAGTGGACAGAGCAAGCTCTTTTTCCATCTCCCTGTTCTAAAAATCCATTTAATATATGGTCCCCAGATAGGGGACGTATCAGATATTAAACTGATAAGAACAGATACTACACTTGATCTTAGCCAAAAGGCCGAGAAGCGATAACCAGAATTGGTTTCAAACTACGGAGCCACCCAAGGATCCTGAAAAGTCCATTTGTGGAGATGAGCTCCTGGACTCCCGTTAAGAAGACATGTTGTCAACCTCTAGATCCCTTACATGCCTGCACTTTTCGGCTTGCTGCTGCTGCAATCCACGCGTTTTAGATCTGCATAACTCCACCTCTTTAAACACAGCACCTTCACCCCCTGCTGTTCCCACCCGCCTCAACACCGTTGGAAGGGAGGAGAACCAATTAAGGCGGGGGGTGGGGTGGAACGAGCAGCTGTCTACCCTTAGCAGGAGGGCTCCTGATTACATACCTCTCCTGCTGCTGCTGCTGCTGGCTGTCCAGCAGCAGACTGAAGGTGGCTGCTGCTGTGCACAGGTATATAAAGGCTCAGAGCCTATTATGACACGCGCAGCCAGCGTTCCATTGCCACATTCCATCTACTGCAGGCAGGATACCTGGCTGGCTGAATGTCGCTGAGAAGCTCACAGAGACCGCCATAAGCAACAGTTTAACAGAATGCCACAGACTAATCAACCAAACTTTTTGGGTTGGGTTCTCTTTTATAGTCTGCAGGCATTAAATGAAAGAAGTCAGTGTTCCAGCAGAAGGAGACAACGTTTCAGAAAAGGCATTGTAGCAAACCAAAAAAGAAATTTTAAGCGCAGCAGAGTAACCAGCGCACATACCTGTTAGCTCAGGTGAGTTTAAAAGGCTGCTGTTGATAACAAGGGCATTTGCTAAATAGATGGTGTGTGTGCAACAATATACTGAAAGGTCAATTATATTGTGCAGCTTATCTCACCACCTGTAGTTATTTAGGTGAAAGCTCCAAAATGCTTGCCTAATATGTCTGTTTATCCAAAAGGAAGTAAAAAGGGAGAGCTAGAAAGATAGCATTGCATCACATTACATGGCAATGCAATGCACAGTTGCTGAAGTTGAACCAAAATGAGCTTGTAATCTGGCTTCTGCAACTTTGAACATGAAAAATCCAATGAGGAGAAGAAAAGCAAAGCCAAAGAGTCCATCCCCAAATCCGACAAACAAGCAAAATGAACAAAAAACATTGAATTCAATTCTTTCTGATTTTAGAAACTGCATTAAAGAAGGGGTGCACCGGTCCTGGAGATACTGCAATACCAGGTCAATGCGTGGAGTGGACAGAGCAAGCTCTTTTTCCATCTCCCTGTTCTAAAAATCCATTTAATATATGGTCCCCAGATAGGGGACGTATCAGATATTAAACTGATAAGAACAGATACTACACTTGATCTTAGCCAAAAGGCCGAGAAGCGATAACCAGAATTGGTTTCAAACTACGGAGCCACCCAAGGATCCTGAAAAGTCCATTTGTGGAGATGAGCTCCTGGACTCCCGTTAAGAAGACATGTTGTCAACCTCTAGATCCCTTACATGCCTGCACTTTTCGGCTTGCTGCTGCTGCAATCCACGCGTTTTAGATCTGCATAACTCCACCTCTTTAAACACAGCACCTTCACCCCCTGCTGTTCCCACCCGCCTCAACACCGTTGGAAGGGAGGAGAACCAATTAAGGCGGGGGGTGGGGTGGAACGAGCAGCTGTCTACCCTTAGCAGGAGGGCTCCTGATTACATACCTCTCCTGCTGCTGCTGCTGCTGGCTGTCCAGCAGCAGACTGAAGGTGGCTGCTGCTGTGCACAGGTATATAAAGGCTCAGAGCCTATTATGACACGCGCAGCCAGCGTTCCATTGCCACATTCCATCTACTGCAGGCAGGATACCTGGCTGGCTGAATGTCGCTGAGAAGCTCACAGAGACCGCCATAAGCAACAGTTTAACAGAATGCCACAGACTAATCAACCAAACTTTTTGGGTTGGGTTCTCTTTTATAGTCTGCAGGCATTAAATGAAAGAAGTCAGTGTTCCAGCAGAAGGAGACAACGTTTCAGAAAAGGCATTGTAGCAAACCAAAAAAGAAATTTTAAGCGCAGCAGAGTAACCAGCGCACATACCTGTTAGCTCAGGTGAGTTTAAAAGGCTGCTGTTGATAACAAGGGCATTTGCTAAATAGATGGTGTGTGTGCAACAATATACTGAAAGGTCAATTATATTGTGCAGCTTATCTCACCACCTGTAGTTATTTAGGTGAAAGCTCCAAAATGCTTGCCTAATATGTCTGTTTATCCAAAAGGAAGTAAAAAGGGAGAGCTAGAAAGATAGCATTGCATCACATTACATGGCAATGCAATGCACAGTTGCTGAAGTTGAACCAAAATGAGCTTGTACTCTGGCTTCTGCAACTTTGAACATGAAAAATCCAATGAGGAGAAGAAAAGCAAAGCCAAAGAGTCCATCCCAAAATCCGACAAACAAGCAAAATGAACAAAAAACATTGAATTCAATTCTTTCTGATTTTAGAAACTGCATTAAAGAAGGGGTGCACCGGTCCTGGAGATACTGCAATACCAGGTCAATGCGTGGAGTGGACAGAGCAAGCTCTTTTTCCATCTCCCTGTTCTAAAAATCCATTTAATATATGGTCCCCAGATAGGGGACGTATCAGATATTAAACTGATAAGAACAGATCAGGTTTCAACATATTTTATTATGTGCGTAAAAGATGGTTTACAATCAAAAACAGCAACACAAATACATTATTAAAACACAGAATTCCACCCATAAAAACCCCATATACGATTAGCATCCCTCCTCCCAATACATTTGACATCCCTCAAGTAATAAATATACATCTGACTAAAAGCAATTTTAAGACAATCCTTCACAGAAATAGCATCACGTTTAAAAAGTAAAATATTGCGTGCCTTCCAAAGGGCGTCTTTAAAACAGTTAATCATACACCAACATATACAATACTGTTGAGGGGTCGGACATTTAAAAAGGCCATATAAAACATATTCATGGTTAAAATCTCTTAAACCGCAAGTCCATTTTAAAAGAATCCCAACTTTGTGCCAAAGTTCCTGTGCAAACGGGCAATTCCACATAAGGTGCAAGGTGGTTTCGTCATTAACACATGAGTCTCTGGGGCATTTGGCTCTGGCCACCAGGCCTCTCCTGTGTTGAAACTCTCTGGTGGGGAGGCACTGGTGGACCACCATCCATGCGATGTCCTTATGTCCATTTGCTAAAAATTTTCCGAAGACATTCTTCCAAACTTGCTTCGACCTCTCTTCTGAGAAATTTACTATGGGGGTCACATCTTCATTCCTCCTCAGAAAAGATAAAAGCTTCTTGCGGTCTTTAAAAATGTCCATTTTAAAATCACCAAGGCTATAAAATCGAACAGTCTTTTCTAAGATTGCTTGGTGTTTGGGGGGGCATAGTAAAACAGGGGAATTCAACGACAACTTAAACCATCTTTTAAAAATCATCCCACAAGTATATTTTAAAAAATAACTTAGCGCACTATTACCATTAAAATGTTTGAAACAAAAGCAGAAATAATTTAAATACAAATAAATATGTAAGTCGGGGACATCCCTTCCGCCGTTCATTTTATTCTTCCTCATTATTTCTCGCCTTAATTTTTCCATTTTGGAGTTCCATAAAAACATAAAGATCATCCTAGTCATTTTTTTAATTAAAACATCAGAGGGGGGGTACACCATAGCTATATACAGTATGAGGGGTAACAACACTGATTTTATAATTAAAATTTTCCCCTCCATTGTTAGGGACCTCAAACCCCAAAATGATATTTTCTTTGACATTTTTTCTATGACATTCTCCCAGCTTTGAGTTCCCACATTCTCCTCGTTAAAAACAACTCCAAGAATTTTTACATTGTCTCGTTTTATAGTGAGCTGCGGGAGTTGGGCGGTGTCCCAGGATCCCAAAGTCAGACATTCAGATTTATTTAAATTAAGTTTAAACCCGGATGCCTGGGAAAAAAATTCAATGCGCAACACCGCCCTCCGGAGGGAAGCAGGGTCCACGCACACAACCGTCACGTCATCCATGTAGCCAAAGACTCTCACATCACTGCCACCTCCGCCAGGAACAGGAACCCCTCTAATCACTTTGTCTTTCCTTATTGCGCTCAGCAGGGGCTCCATGGCACAGATGAACAGGATGGGCGACAAGGGGCATCCCTGCTTCACTCCGGACTCAAGGGGAACTCCATCTGTTAAAAAGCCATTAAGAGAAATTTGACTAAAACAATTTTTATATAAAATCTTAATACAATTTAAAAGCATATTAGGGATACCCATTCTTTTTAAAACTCTAAAAAGAAATCTATGAGAGACTCTATCGAAAGCTTTTTCAAAATCTAGGGCTAAAAGAGCTACATTTTGACCCCGGTCTCTGGAATACCAAATTACATCCCTTAATACGTTTAAAACCTCTGAAATACTTCTGCCTGGTACACTACAAACCTGCTCAGGCTGGATTAGTTTGGCAATGACATTCCTGAGCCGGTTTGCAACCACCTTAGCAAGTACCTTGTAATCGACGTTTAGGAGAGTTATGGGTCTCCAATTCGCTAGAGCACTGCGATCACCTTTTTTATATATCAAAGACACCACTCCTCTCCTCCACGAAAATGGCAACTGTTCACAAATAAAAACTTCTTTAAAAAGCATAAAAAGGTCCTCTTTTAAAATGTCCCAAAAAGTAAGATAAAAATCTACAGGTAGTCCGTCACACCCAGGTGCTTTGCCCTTAGAGAAACTTTTAAAAACATAAAATAATTCCTCTAAAACAATATCGCGTTCTAAAAACTCCTGGTCTGTAAAATTTAACTTAAAATCGAGATCATTAAGAGCATCAGATAAAAAGGACCCATCTATACACTTTTTACTAAAAAGATGCTTATAAAAGTTAAAAGTAGCATTCAACATTCCCTGCATAGATGTTTCACCCTCTAGATTTGTGATCACTTCTCTTTTATCCATGACTTTTTTGAAGAAGAAGCGAGAGCACTTCTCCCCCTCCTCCAAGTGCTGCACTCTAGAGTTAAAAATAATCTCTTTCCCCTTTGTGTCTATGCAGTTCTGAATTTCAGTTTTTAGGCTAGCAATATCATCTCCCACCTCCACCCCTAGCTCTTTGAATTTAAAAAGTGTTTGTAGTTTGGTGTTAAGATCACTAAAACATCTTTTTTTCTCTCTAGCTTTACGTCTCCCTGCTTTTATAAAAAACATTCTGACTTTTTTTTTCAAATTTTCCCACCAGGTTACCATAGGGGCATCAGAAGGTTTTTGTCGCCGCCAGGCTTGATAGGCTTTACCAAAGTCTTGTCGAATCAGAGGGTCCTCCAGCAGGTAAGTACTTAGACGCCAGAGGCCCCTGTTGACCCTCTGTTCATCCCGGTATTCTAGGTGCACCTCCAAGCCCTTATGGTCAGAAAATATATTTGATGTTAAAACACATTTTACAGGGTTAAAATCATCTGATAGGAAAATAAAATCGATCCTGGAGGACACCCCTCTTCCGGACCACGTATAACCAGGGTCCGTCGGCAGGAGTGACCTCCACGCATCGCATAATTTAAAATCAGTTATAAAATCTTTCAATAGATGACATGACTTATCCAATTTGCGTAAAGGGTCACCCCCCGCTCGTTGTTCACTAGCACAAAGACAATTAAAATCACCCCCTACGATCAGGGGAGATGACCCAGTACAGTACAATGGCAATATCCCAAATAAATTAATTCTCTCTTGCTTATCAGGGGAAGCATAAACATTCATTACACGTAGGGTAAAACCATTAAATTTAAAATGCACTAAAACCACTCTGCCTGGTACTATTTCTGTGACAGTATTTATAGCAATATTTCTCCCACGACAGAGGAAGCCCACCCCCGCTGACTTGTTGTCATTGGAGCCAGACCAGATGGAGGGCCCCAGTCTCCAATCTGTCTTGATGTCATTATAATTTAGTGCATGTTGTATCCCGCATTCCTGTAATAAACATATGTCAAAGTCAGTGGTTTCTAAGTACTTAAATAGAGCAGCCCTACGAACTGGGCTCTTTAATGACCTCACATTCAGTGAGACAAGTCTTAATGTGGGCATTCATAGGTCAGGGTGGTGGATCTTCCATGAGGACACCTGACTCAAAGCCCTGTATGCCAAATTGCTCCAGGACATCCGGGCTAGAGGACCCAAATGACTCGATATTCTGTGAGCCGGCGGTTGCCCCCTCGTAGGTCACGGTTCCCAGCCACATTCCAGGAGACGCTGGGGCTTCGACATTCCGTCTCTTTTTCGGGGCAGACTCCACTAGGTCACTGGTGCAGTCCTCCTCTTCCTCCACCTCCTCCAGGGGGAGAGACTGGTCCATCAGGATAAGATCACCAACACAGATTCCCTGATGTTCGTCACCTAGAAGCAAAGCCCCCTCATCTGGCTGGCTAATCGCCCTGGAAGATCCTGAGGCCATCGCTGCGTGGTCCCCTGTAGCCAACCGCACAGGGGCACCACCCTCCAGCCCAACAGGATCGGTATCGGGAACCATCGACACGGAGGATACCCTCCCAGAAGGAGGACCCCTCCGCTCCGGTCCATGCGAGGTCCGCCCATCGTTAAGGGACTTCGATGCAGAGGCCGCCCCAGTGGGGCCTCCGGCTCCCTGCTCCATCCCAGCCTTCTCGCCCTTCGAACCGCCCTCCGACGCCGGCCCGCCAGTGAAGACCGGCGGGCGCATCGGCTCAGCTGCAGAAGATGCAGCTTCTGCGTAAGTCCTGGTCCTGGTCCTGTTGGGGCATCCTCGGAACATGTGCCCCGCCTCACCACAAAGATTGCATTTCCTCCCAGCGGGACAGTCCTTCATTAAATGTCCGTAACAGCTGCAATTATTGCAGCGGTCTACTTTCCTGCCCGTGCAGGACGTTTGGGTATGACCCATTTGTCCACAGTTCCTGCAACATACCGGCATTCCAGGGTAAAATAAGTAGCCTCTGCTCTTACCGATCACAAATGTTGAGGGAGGGTGTAGCATTCCTCCCACTCCGCTTGGGTCCCTCTTTAGACGGGCCATGTACCTCCTCTTGCCGCACCAGAAGCCTACCGCGTTCTTCACAGTGCCCAGGTATCTCAGATCATCACAATAACGGATAAGGTAGGTCGAGATGTCTGCAGCCTCCACAAAGGGGTTCGGGAAATGCACCACGATAGGGATCTCGTCATAGGCATACAAGAGACAAAAGGTTAGTCCATCCAATTCATCTAAGTAGTTTTTCTCATTTACCTTTTGTACGAGTTGGTGACAGCATCCCTGTCTCTTGAAGGTGATGGTGTAAGTCCCCTTGTACTCATTGTCCTGGAAGCAGAATATGTCTTCCCGCCGAAACTCCAGAACTCCAAGCAGAATCCTATGGCAGATGTAGTCCAAGTTCTTCTCCGTCCTCGATCCTGCTCCAACTTCAATCCTCACGGTGTTCCGCATCCGGGCATCACCCGATGAATATGTGAGCGTTGCCGGCATCCTTCACTCAGGAACGTACCGACTCTTCTCTCTGAAAGGCGCAAGCCTTCATGGGATCCCTTCCCGTTGCTCCCGGACTAATCCTTCCTCCCAATAGCAGCAGGGGGGTTAAGTCCCTCCGAAGAGGAACGATCCCCCCAGGCCGAGAGAAAGGGTACCAAGAGCACCTCACAGGCAAGACCACACAGGTAAACCTGATAGATCGTGCCAAAAGGCCGAGAAGCGATAACCAGAATTGGTTTCAAACTACGGAGCCACCCAAGGATCCTGAAAAGTCCATTTGTGGAGATGAGCTCCTGGACTCCCGTTAAGAAGACATGTTGTCAACCTCTAGATCCCTTACATGCCTGCACTTTTCGGCTTGCTGCTGCTGCAATCCACGCGTTTTAGATCTGCATAACTCCACCTCTTTAAACACAGCACCTTCACCCCCTGCTGTTCCCACCCGCCTCAACACCGTTGGAAGGGAGGAGAACCAATTAAGGCAGGGGGTGGGGTGGAACGAGCAGCTGTCTACCCTTAGCAGGAGGGCTCCTGATTACATACCTCTCCTGCTGCTGCTGCTGCTGGCTGTCCAGCAGCAGACTGAAGGTGGCTGCTGCTGTGCACAGGTATATAAAGGCTCAGAGCCTATTATGACACGCGCAGCCAGCGTTCCATTGCCACATTCCATCTACTGCAGGCAGGATACCTGGCTGGCTGAATGTCGCTGAGAAGCTCACAGAGACCGCCATAAGCAACAGTTTAACAGAATGCCACAGACTAATCAACCAAACTTTTTGGGTTGGGTTCTCTTTTATAGTCTGCAGGCATTAAATGAAAGAAGTCAGTGTTCCAGCAGAAGGAGACAACGTTTCAGAAAAGGCATTGTAGCAAACCAAAAAAGAAATTTTAAGCTCAGCAGAGTAACCAGCGCACATACCTGTTAGCTCAGGTGAGTTTAAAAGGCTGCTGTTGATAACAAGGGCATTTGCTAAATAGATGGTGTGTGTGCAACAATATACTGAAAGGTCAATTATATTGTGCAGCTTATCTCACCACCTGTAGTTATTTAGGTGAAAGCTCCAAAATGCTTGCCTAATATGTCTGTTTATCCAAAAGGAAGTAAAAAGGGAGAGCTAGAAAGATAGCATTGCATCACATTACATGGCAATGCAATGCACAGTTGCTGAAGTTGAACCAAAATGAGCTTGTAATCTGGCTTCTGCAACTTTGAACATGAAAAATCCAATGAGGAGAAGAAAAGCAAAGCCAAAGAGTCCATCCCCAAATCCGACAAACAAGCAAAATGAACAAAAAACATTGAATTCAATTCTTTCTGATTTTAGAAACTGCATTATAGAAGGGGTGCACCGGTCCTGGAGATACTGCAATACCAGGTCAATGCGTGGAGTGGACAGAGCAAGCTCTTTTTCCATCTCCCTGTTCTAAAAATCCATTTAATATATGGTCCCCAGATAGGGGACGTATCAGATATTAAACTGATAAGAACAGATACTACACTTGATCTTAGCCAAAAGGCCGAGAAGCGATAACCAGAATTGGTTTCAAACTACGGAGCCACCCAAGGATCCTGAAAAGTCCATTTGTGGAGATGAGCTCCTGGACTCCCGTTAAGAAGACATGTTGTCAACCTCTAGATCCCTTACATGCCTGCACTTTTCGGCTTGCTGCTGCTGCAATCCACGCGTTTTAGATCTGCATAACTCCACCTCTTTAAACACAGCACCTTCACCCCCTGCTGTTCCCACCCGCCTCAACACCGTTGGAAGGGAGGAGAACCAATTAAGGCGGGGGGTGGGGTGGAACGAGCAGCTGTCTACCCTTAGCAGGAGGGCTCCTGATTACATACCTCTCCTGCTGCTGCTGCTGCTGGCTGTCCAGCAGCAGACTGAAGGTGGCTGCTGCTGTGCACAGGTATATAAAGGCTCAGAGCCTATTATGACACGCGCAGCCAGCGTTCCATTGCCACATTCCATCTACTGCAGGCAGGATACCTGGCTGGCTGAATGTCGCTGAGAAGCTCACAGAGACCGCCATAAGCAACAGTTTAACAGAATGCCACAGACTAATCAACCAAACTTTTTGGGTTGGGTTCTCTTTTATAGTCTGCAGGCATTAAATGAAAGAAGTCAGTGTTCCAGCAGAAGGAGACAACGTTTCAGAAAAGGCATTGTAGCAAACCAAAAAAGAAATTTTAAGCGCAGCAGAGTAACCAGCGCACATACCTGTTAGCTCAGGTGAGTTTAAAAGGCTGCTGTTGATAACAAGGGCATTTGCTAAATAGATGGTGTGTGTGCAACAATATACTGAAAGGTCAATTATATTGTGCAGCTTATCTCACCACCTGTAGTTATTTAGGTGAAAGCTCCAAAATGCTTGCGTAATATGTCTGTTTATCCAAAAGGAAGTAAAAAGGGAGAGCTAGAAAGATAGCATTGCATCACATTACATGGCAATGCAATGCACAGTTGCTGAAGTTGAACCAAAATGAGCTTGTAATCTGGCTTCTGCAACTTTGAACATGAAAAATCCAATGAGGAGAAGAAAAGCAAAGCCAAAGAGTCCATCCCCAAATCCGACAAACAAGCAAAATGAACAAAAAACATTGAATTCAATTCTTTCTGATTTTAGAAACTGCATTAAAGAAGGGGTGCACCGGTCCTGGAGATACTGCAATACCAGGTCAATGCGTGGAGTGGACAGAGCAAGCTCTTTTTCCATCTCCCTGTTCTAAAAATCCATTTAATATATGGTCCCCAGATAGGGGACGTATCAGATATTAAACTGATAAGAACAGATACTACACTTGATCTTAGCCAAAAGGCCGAGAAGCGATAACCAGAATTGGTTTCAAACTACGGAGCCACCCAAGGATCCTGAAAAGTCCATTTGTGGAGATGAGCTCCTGGACTCCCGTTAAGAAGACATGTTGTCAACCTCTAGATCCCTTACATGCCTGCACTTTTCGGCTTGCTGCTGCTGCAATCCACGCGTTTTAGATCTGCATAACTCCACCTCTTTAAACACAGCACCTTCACCCCCTGCTGTTCCCACCCGCCTCAACACCGTTGGAAGGGAGGAGAACCAATTAAGGCGGGGGGTGGGGTGGAACGAGCAGCTGTCTACCCTTAGCAGGAGGGCTCCTGATTACATACCTCTCCTGCTGCTGCTGCTGCTGGCTGTCCAGCAGCAGACTGAAGGTGGCTGCTGCTGTGCACAGGTATATAAAGGCTCAGAGCCTATTATGACACGCGCAGCCAGCGTTCCATTGCCACATTCCATCTACTGCAGGCAGGATACCTGGCTGGCTGAATGTCGCTGAGAAGCTCACAGAGACCGCCATAAGCAACAGTTTAACAGAATGCCACAGACTAATCAACCAAACTTTTTGGGTTGGGTTCTCTTTTATAGTCTGCAGGCATTAAATGAAAGAAGTCAGTGTTCCAGCAGAAGGAGACAACGTTTCAGAAAAGGCATTGTAGCAAACCAAAAAAGAAATTTTAAGCGCAGCAGAGTAACCAGCGCACATACCTGTTAGCTCAGGTGAGTTTAAAAGGCTGCTGTTGATAACAAGGGCATTTGCTAAATAGATGGTGTGTGTGCAACAATATACTGAAAGGTCAATTATATTGTGCAGCTTATCTCACCACCTGTAGTTATTTAGGTGAAAGCTCCAAAATGCTTGCCTAATATGTCTGTTTATCCAAAAGGAAGTAAAAAGGGAGAGCTAGAAAGATAGCATTGCATCACATTACATGGCAATGCAATGCACAGTTGCTGAAGTTGAACCAAAATGAGCTTGTAATCTGGCTTCTGCAACTTTGAACATGAAAAATCCAATGAGGAGAAGAAAAGCAAAGCCAAAGAGTCCATCCCCAAATCCGACAAACAAGCAAAATGAACAAAAAACATTGAATTCAATTCTTTCTGATTTTAGAAACTGCATTAAAGAAGGGGTGCACCGGTCCTGGAGATACTGCAATACCAGGTCAATGCGTGGAGTGGACAGAGCAAGCTCTTTTTCCATCTCCCTGTTCTAAAAATCCATTTAATATATGGTCCCCAGATAGGGGACGTATCAGATATTAAACTGATAAGAACAGATACTACACTTGATCTTAGCCAAAAGGCCGAGAAGCGATAACCAGAATTGGTTTCAAACTACGGAGCCACCCAAGGATCCTGAAAAGTCCATTTGTGGAGATGAGCTCCTGGACTCCCGTTAAGAAGACATGTTGTCAACCTCTAGATCCCTTACATGCCTGCACTTTTCGGCTTGCTGCTGCTGCAATCCACGCGTTTTAGATCTGCATAACTCCACCTCTTTAAACACAGCACCTTCACCCCCTGCTGTTCCCACCCGCCTCAACACCGTTGGAAGGGAGGAGAACCAATTAAGGCGGGGGGTGGGGTGGAACGAGCAGCTGTCTACCCTTAGCAGGAGGGCTCCTGATTACATACCTCTCCTGCTGCTGCTGCTGCTGGCTGTCCAGCAGCAGACTGAAGGTGGCTGCTGCTGTGCACAGGTATATAAAGGCTCAGAGCCTATTATGACACGCGCAGCCAGCGTTCCATTGCCACATTCCATCTACTGCAGGCAGGATACCTGGCTGGCTGAATGTCGCTGAGAAGCTCACAGAGACCGCCATAAGCAACAGTTTAACAGAATGCCACAGACTAATCAACCAAACTTTTTGGGTTGGGTTCTCTTTTATAGTCTGCAGGCATTAAATGAAAGAAGTCAGTGTTCCAGCAGAAGGAGACAACGTTTCAGAAAAGGCATTGTAGCAAACCAAAAAAGAAATTTTAAGCGCAGCAGAGTAACCAGCGCACATACCTGTTAGCTCAGGTGAGTTTAAAAGGCTGCTGTTGATAACAAGGGCATTTGCTAAATAGATGGTGTGTGTGCAACAATATACTGAAAGGTCAATTATATTGTGCAGCTTATCTCACCACCTGTAGGTTTTTAGGTGAAAGCTCCAAAATGCTTGCCTAATATGTCTGTTTATCCAAAAGGAAGTAAAAAGGGAGAGCTAGAAAGATAGCATTGCATCACATTACATGGCAATGCAATGCACAGTTGCTGAAGTTGAACCAAAATGAGCTTGTAATCTGGCTTCTGCAACTTTGAACATGAAAAATCCAATGAGGAGAAGAAAAGCAAAGCCAAAGAGTCCATCCCCAAATCCGACAAACAAGCAAAATGAACAAAAAACATTGAATTCAATTCTTTCTGATTTTAGAAACTGCATTAAAGAAGGGGTGCACCGGTCCTGGAGATACTGCAATACCAGGTCAATGCGTGGAGTGGACAGAGCAAGCTCTTTTTCCATCTCCCTGTTCTAAAAATCCATTTAATATATGGTCCCCAGATAGGGGACGTATCAGATATTAAACTGATAAGAACAGATACTACACTTGATCTTAGCCAAAAGGCCGAGAAGCGATAACCAGAATTGGTTTCAAACTACGGAGCCACCCAAGGATCCTGAAAAGTCCATTTGTGGAGATGAGCTCCTGGACTCCCGTTAAGAAGACATGTTGTCAACCTCTAGATCCCTTACATGCCTGCACTTTTCGGCTTGCTGCTGCTGCAATCCACGCGTTTTAGATCTGCATAACTCCACCTCTTTAAACACAGCACCTTCACCCCCTGCTGTTCCCACCCGCCTCAACACCGTTGGAAGGGAGGAGAACCAATTAAGGCGGGGGGTGGGGTGGAACGAGCAGCTGTCTACCCTTAGCAGGAGGGCTCCTGATTACATACCTCTCCTGCTGCTGCTGCTGCTGGCTGTCCAGCAGCATACTGAAGGTGGCTGCTGCTGTGCACAGGTATATAAAGGCTCAGAGCCTATTATGACACGCGCAGCCAGCGTTCCATTGCCACATTCCATCTACTGCAGGCAGGGTACCTGGCTGGCTGAATGTCGCTGAGAAGCTCACAGAGACCGCCATAAGCAACAGTTTAACAGAATGCCACAGACTAATCAACCAAACTTTTTGGGTTGGGTTCTCTTTTATAGTCTGCAGGCATTAAATGAAAGAAGTCAGTGTTCCAGCAGAAGGAGACAACATTTCAGAAAAGGCATTGTAGCAAACCAAAAAAGAAATTTTAAGCGCAGCAGAGTAACCAGCGCACATACCTGTTAGCTCAGGTGAGTTTAAAAGGCTGCTGTTGATAACAAGGGCATTTGCTAAATAGATGGTGTGTGTGCAACAATATACTGAAAGGTCAATTATATTGTGCAGCTTATCTCACCACCTGTAGTTATTTAGGTGAAAGCTCCAAAATGCTTGCCTAATATGTCTGTTTATCCAAAAGGAAGTAAAAAGGGAGAGCTAGAAAGATAGCATTGCATCACATTACATGGCAATGCAATGCACAGTTGCTGAAGTTGAACCAAAATGAGCTTGTAATCTGGCTTCTGCAACTTTGAACATGAAAAATCCAATGAGGAGAAGAAAAGCAAAGCCAAAGAGTCCATCCCCAAATCCGACAAACAAGCAAAATGAACAAAAAACATTGAATTCAATTCTTTCTGATTTTAGAAACTGCATTAAAGAAGGGGTGCACCGGTCCTGGAGATACTGCAATACCAGGTCAATGCGTGGAGTGGACAGAGCAAGCTCTTTTTCCATCTCCCTGTTCTAAAAATCCATTTAATATATGGTCCCCAGATAGGGGACGTATCAGATATTAAACTGATAAGAACAGATTTTTTTTTTTGATTGAATATATCTTTTATTAGCACAAAAAATAAGTTAACAGACAGTGTACAGTGCCGCAGCCCAGTACACACAGAATTCTACATCATATTTACATAGCATGAGGAAACGACGCACTAACTAGACACATCACACCCCTATGCTACACAAAACACTCAATCTGAAAGAAAAAGCATGTCAATCAATACAGTACGACGAACCGTGATAAGGGATGGGGATTGGGAAAAAGGGGATGGGGAGGGGAAAATCACAGGCCCGAAGCTTTATTGAAAGACAAGACACATAAGGGGAGAGGGGGAGGAGGGGTTTAGTCCTCGTCCTCGTCCTCCGGACCGTCCATGATGGAATAGTCTCTGAGCAGGCTGTGGATCAGCCTGCGGCAGTCCTGGATGGACATCCTCTCCCTCCTCAAGATGAGCCGGTTCCTGGCGACCCAAACGGCATCCTTGAAGCAGTTCATAAGGCGCCAAGCCTCCTGGATGGCTCCGACGGTATGAACCCCAGGGAAGAGTCCGTAAAGCACAGAATGGTGCGATAGGCTCGCCCTGGGGACAGAGTTCCTCAGGTCGTCCTCAAGTGCAGTCAATAGGCGCTGTGCAAATCCGCAGTCCCAAAAAGTGTGCAAAGATGTTTCCTCCACGAAGGGGCACCTTGGGCAGTACCGGGTCTTGCACAGGTTCCGGGCATGCATGAATGACCGGACGGGCAGTCCGCCCTGAATCGCCATCCACGACAAGTCCTTGTGCCCGTTGGTCAGCCTGTCAGACGACACATTTGTCCACACAGTCTCCAGCGTGTCCTGGTGAAGTCCTGTGATGTTCTCCACGTCATCCTTGGCTCTGATTATCTTGTGGATAGTTTTGGGCTTCCACAAGTCGGGCTTGAGTCCCTCCAGTTGATGCTCCCCCACAAATCGAACGACGTCTCCGTAGAACCATGGCGTCGTCCAGTTGTAGGGGAAGGAGCTGTCCCACGTGTCAAAGCCGAGTCGCCTCCAAAGAGAAAGCAGGAAGAAGCGAGACATGGACCTGCCCGCGGAGCCATTCTTGACTTGCAAAGTCCGGCGGACACAATCACACACAAAAGAGGATCGCAGGAGGGTGGGGATATCTGGAACGCCCTTCCCACCCTTGCGAGGCTCCTTGTACATGACGGCCCGCCTGACTCTGTCCATCTTGGATCCCCAGACAAAGTGAAACACTGTCCTGGTAATGGCCCTGCACACAGTGACGTGTGGGGGCCAGGCCTGCGCCGTGTACTGCAAGACGGGCAGGACCTCATTACGCAGGACGAGTGCCTTACCCTCACAAGTGAGGTGTCTGAGGCTCCAGAGTCCGATCCGTTGCTTCACCTTGGCCAAGCGTTCTTGCCAGGACTTGAGGGCCGCTCCTTCCTTCCCGAACCAGACTCCCAGCACCTTGAGGAAATCCGGTTGAATGTTGAAGGGGAAGGGGGCGGAGGAGGCCGGCTGCCAATCCCCAAAGAGCATGGCTTCCGACTTCCTGCAGTTGACTTTGGCCCCTGAAGCCCGGCCGAACCTCTCACACGTCTGGACGAGGGCGTCGACTGAACCACGATCAGCGCAGAAGACGGTGACGTCGTCCATGTAGAGCGAGCACTTGACCTCGTGTCGTCCCGGACCCGGTGCGGTGATCCCTCTGATCTCTCCATTCTGCCGGATAGCCTCTGCGAAGAGTTCTATAACACAAACAAAAAGAAGAGGTGATAGAGGGCAGCCTTGTCTGACCCCAGAGAGGACAGGGAAGGGGTCAGTCTTCCAGCCGTTCACCAACACCGAGCTGTGGATATCAAAATACATCAGACGGACATACGAACAAAACATGTTACCCAAACCTAACCGGTGCAGAGCTCGGCCCATGAACTCGTGGGAAACCCGGTCGAAGGCCTTCTCCTGATCCAAGGAGACCAGGGCCGCGTGTGCGCGGCGGACCTTGATGTACTCGACCGTGTCCCGCACGAGAGCGAGGCTGTCTGCGATGCGACGTCCAGGGATGCCGCAGGTCTGGTCCGGGTGGATGATCCGTCCGATGACCGTCTTAAGTCGTGTCGCCATCGTCTTGGCCAGGATCTTGTAGTCCACGTTGAGCAGAGTGATGGGACGCCAATTCCTCAGGTCGCACCTCTCTCCCTTCCGCTTGTACAGGATCGTGACCATTCCTTCCCTCAAAGATGGAGGCATTCTACCCTCCACCACCATCTCCTCGTACAGGTCCAACAGGTCCGGACAGATGAGGTCTCCCAGCGCTACATAGAGCTCCGCTGGAAGACCATCACTGCCCGGGGTCCTGCCGGTCCTAAAGGATTTAGCGGCAGAGAGCAATTCGCCCACCATCAGAGGTTTGTCCAAGGCTGCCGTGCCTGCAGGATCAAGATGGTTAGTGATACCTGACAGGAACTTATCAGCAGCGTCGGGGTCGGTAGTCTTGTGGGAGTAGAGTTCGCTGTAGAAGTCGCTGACGACCCTCATCACGTCCTCCTTCCCACGTCGCATGTTTCCGCTCTCGTCTCGCAGCTCGTTCAGGGGCGTGTGACCGGCATGAAGTTTCCTGAAAAAGAATGAGTTACATTTCTCACCCTTCTCCAGATTCTCCACTTTGGAACGGAAGATGATTCGCTTGGACTCCTCCTCAAAGTGCCTTTTCAGGCTCTTCTTGGTCTCCTCCAGCTCCTCCCTCACGTCCCAGCCGCAGTGAAGAAGGTCCTGCAGCGACCGCAGCTCGCGCTGCAGCCCTCTGAAGTCCCTCCTCTTCTCACACGCCTGTTGTCGACCCTTGGCCTGAAAGAAACAGCGAAACTCAAGTTTAACATATTCCCACCAATCAGAGACTGTTTGGAAGCTACCCTTGTAGGACTGCCACATTGCGTAGGCTGCTCTCAGCTCCTCCACGACTTCATCCTGAGCCAGCAGAGCACAATTCAGCTTCCAGGAGCCGGGGACGGACGGAAAACCGTCGCCGAGGACACCTTGTAAGTGAATGGCTCTGTGGTCGGAGAAGAAGCAGGAGACCATCGAGTGCCTACTCTGCCTGACTGCCCGAGAGGTGAACACAAAGTCAATCCTGGAGCGGAGTGAGCCATCGGGTCGGCTCCACGAATAGTTCGTGGAGCCTCTCCCCATGGAGCCCACCACGTCCTGAAGAGAGGCCTTGGTTACCATCTCGATGAGCAGCTTGGACGTGATGTCCAACTTGGCAGATGTGCCAGAACTACGACCGTCCTCCTCGATGGGGCAGTTGAAATCCCCGGCCATCACTAAGGTCCTGGTGGTGGCAAGCTGAAGCCGCAGGGTCTGGAAAAGCTCCAAACGCTCATTCTTCAGTGGGGACGCATACACGTTGATGAACCTGACAGGTTCTCCCGCCCAGTTGCCATCTACAACAAGAGCCCTGCCGCAGATGAGCTCCTGGACGGACTCAAGCGTGAATGCGCCCCCCCTGATCAGAATTGCGACCCCCGCAGACTTGCAGTCACCCCCACCGGACCAGTAGGATGGACCGTGGGACCACTCCCTGGCCAGATGTTTGAAGGACCTAGAGGAGGGAAGGGAACATTCCTGCAACATATAAACATCACACAACTGGGAAGTAAGGAAGGCATAAATAGTCTGACGTCTGAACTTGTCCTTGATGCTCCTGACATTAATGGAAAATAAGTTAATATTAGCCATCATGTAGGGAAAAAAGAAAAAGTTAGCGCAGGCAATACACCTTAGTTACCACTCCGGTCGGGTGGTCCCTCGTCGGTGTTGACTGCTGGTGACGGGATCACCAGCAGGCCCTCTTCCTCCATCTGGTCAAGCAGCGCGGCCTCGATCTCGGCGACCACCAGTTCCTCCTCTTCTGGCTCGGCCACCAGGGTCTCAACCATGTGCTCCATCTCTTCTGGCTCAGGGAGGGTATCCTCCTTTTCGCCTACGAAATCCAGAATCTTCTTTTTGGAGGATTCAGTAGCAGGGCTGTCCTCCACCTTCCTCTTTCCCCGGGTTGGAACTGGGGAGACAAGAAGGGGAAAATCCTCCTCGGAATAGATAGCGGCGGGTGGAGGAAAGGTTAATTCCACCGCTACCATGGTCTGGGGAGGGAGAGTGGCTGCCGGGGCAGGGGAAAGGACACCTGCTGAGGAGTAGGGGAAGGAGGAAGAGGAAGTGGAATCCTCAGCAGGGGTGGCCGGGGTGGGGGGGGATTGGACGGGGGTGGCAGGGGGAGGGATCGAGAGAGGGGTGACAGAACTCTTACCCTCCTTTGACTTTTTCTTCTGCTTCGGAGCTGCTGGGACCGTCGCTGGGGCTTTGGCCACCGACTCCTTGACCGCTTTGGCCTTGGTCGTCTCGGCCTTGGCCGCTGGGGCCTTGGTCGTCGCGTCCTTGACCTTCACAGGCCTGGTCGTCGGGGCCTTGTCCTCCGTAGCTGGGGTCGTCGCAACCACCGATGCCCAGGATCTCTCACGCCTGGGGCAATCCTTGTACAGATGAGCCGCCAGCCCACACAGGTTGCAGGACGTCTTCTTCGGGCAGTCCTTCGAGCTGTGTCCCGTCACTCGACAAATCCTGCAGGCATCCTCCTTGCAGTCCTTCATCTCGTGGCCGTTCTTGCCGCATCTCCTGCAGTTCCGCGGCATGTCCGGGTAATAGATGAGGCCGTAGGAGTTGCCCAGGGAGAATGTCGGGGGCAGGTGCCGAAGTCCGTCTGAGTACGCCAGGTCCCTGTGAAGTCTAACGGTCACCGCCCACTTACCTGTCCAGAAGCCGAGTCCATTCAGGATGTGAGAGGGTTCCTTCACAACCAAACAGAAGCGTCTCAGGAAGGTACAGATGTCTTGGCCTGGGGTGTGCGGGTTGCGCATGGAGACCGTGATCCTCCTTTCATCCCTCTGGATAGGGCAGCTACCTGTAAAGGCAGAGAAAGAATTATCCGGTCCTCTTGCGCTTACCATTTCCCAGAACCTCCTGCAGGTGTTCACAGTGGCGAAGGTGACAAAGAAGATCCCCGTCAAGAAGGTCTGGATGCTGAGGGTGTCCGACCTGGAGAAGCCTCGATCCAGCAGCATCTTCTGGCAGAACACGTCCGAGGACATGTCCGGCACCCTCCCATCCACTTCCTTCAGCTTCAGGGCCACCGTCTGCCGCATCCATGGCTCCAGGGCTGGAGCTTCGTGGCGGGGCTTCTGGGGTCCCTTCTGCTGGCCAGTCGTGGAGGCAGAGTCCTTGGGGTCAGAATCGGCTCCTGGCTGGGCCCTCCTGGCTGTCCCCAGCTCCAGGCTCTTCTTTTCGGCCTTCCTCGCAGCGCTTGCCATGGCTTTCCTCCTGCAGTTACTTCTTGGAGCTGGATCTGGAACTCTTCCCGGAATGGGTGGAGCTATGCAGATTCTTCTCCCGTCGTGTTCTGGACAAATTCCCTGAAAGGTCTTTGTCTCGATGATTTTCTTCCTCGAAGATTCCACAGGACAGCCCGATTCTTCTCCGAGTCTTCGTCTTCTTCTGGATTCTTTAGAGCTTCTTCCTCCCACCGATATCCGCCTTCGTTCTCCGATGTCAGCTGGGCTCCGAAGCTCTTCTCCTTCCGAGTTCGATCGCTCTCGTCAAGTGTAAATCGTAGCTCTTGTGTTCTTAAAAGAACAGATACTACACTTGATCTTAGCCAAAAGGCCGAGAAGCGATAACCAGAATTGGTTTCAAACTACGGAGCCACCCAAGGATCCTGAAAAGTCCATTTGTGGAGATGAGCTCCTGGACTCCCGTTAAGAAGACATGTTGTCAACCTCTAGATCCCTTACATGCCTGCACTTTTCGGCTTGCTGCTGCTGCAATCCACGTGTTTTAGATCTGCATAACTCCACCTCTTTAAACACAGCACCTTCACCCCCTGCTGTTCCCACCCGCCTCAACACCGTTGGAAGGGAGGAGAACCAATTAAGGCGGGGGGTGGGGTGGAACGAGCAGCTGTCTACCCTTAGCAGGAGGGCTCCTGATTACATACCTCTCCTGCTGCTGCTGCTGCTGGCTGTCCAGCAGCAGACTGAAGGTGGCTGCTGCTGTGCACAGGTATATAAAGGCTCAGAGCCTATTATGACACGCGCAGCCAGCGTTCCATTGCCACATTCCATCTACTGCAGGCAGGATACCTGGCTGGCTGAATGTTGCTGAGAAGCTCACAGAGACCGCCATAAGCAACAGTTTAACAGAATGCCACAGACTAATCAACCAAACTTTTTGGGTTGGGTTCTCTTTTATAGTCTGCAGGCATTAAATGAAAGAAGTCAGTGTTCCAGCAGAAGGAGACAACGTTTCAGAAAAGGCATTGTAGCAAACCAAAAAAGAAATTTTAAGCGCAGCAGAGTAACCAGCGCACATACCTGTTAGCTCAGGTGAGTTTAAAAGGCTGCTGTTGATAACAAGGGCATTTGCTAAATAGATGGTGTGTGTGCAACAATATACTGAAAGGTCAATTATATTGTGCAGCTTATCTCACCACCTGTAGTTATTTAGGTGAAAGCTCCAAAATGCTTGCCTAATATGTCTGTTTATCCAAAAGGAAGTAAAAAGGGAGAGCTAGAAAGATAGCATTGCATCACATTACATGGCAATGCAATGCACAGTTGCTGAAGTTGAACCAAAATGAGCTTGTAATCTGGCTTCTGCAACTTTGAACATGAAAAATCCAATGAGGAGAAGAAAAGCAAAGCCAAAGAGTCCATCCCCAAATCCGACAAACAAGCAAAATGAACAAAAAACATTGAATTCAATTCTTTCTGATTTTAGAAACTGCATTAAAGAAGGGGTGCACCGGTCCTGGAGATACTGCAATACCAGGTCAATGCGTGGAGTGGGCAGAGCAAGCTCTTTTTCCATCTCCCTGTTCTAAAAATCCATTTAATATATGGTCCCCAGATAGGGGACGTATCAGATATTAAACTGATAAGAACAGATACTACACTTGATCTTAGCCAAAAGGCCGAGAAGCGATAACCAGAATTGGTTTCAAACTACGGAGCCACCCAAGGATCCTGAAAAGTCCATTTGTGGAGATGAGCTCCTGGACTCCCGTTAAGAAGACATGTTGTCAACCTCTAGATCCCTTACATGCCTGCACTTTTCGGCTTGCTGCTGCTGCAATCCACGCATTTTAGATCTGCATAACTCCACCTCTTTAAACACAGCACCTTAACCCCCTGCTGTTCCCACCCGCCTCAACACCGTTGGAAGGGAGGAGAACCAATTAAGGCAGGGGGTGGGGTGGAACGAGCAGCTGTCTACCCTTAGCAGGAGGGCTCCTGATTACATACCTCTCCTGCTGCTGCTGCTGCTGGCTGTCCAGCAGCAGACTGAAGGTGGCTGCTGCTGTGCACAGGTATATAAAGGCTCAGAGCCTATTATGACACGCGCAGCCAGCGTTCCATTGCCACATTCCATCTACTGCAGGCAGGATACCTGGCTGGCTGAATGTCGCTGAGAAGCTCACAGAGACCGCCATAAGCAACAGTTTAACAGAATGCCACAGACTAATCAACCAAACTTTTTGGGTTGGGTTCTCTTTTATAGTCTGCAGGCATTAAATGAAAGAAGTCAGTGTTCCAGCAGAAGGAGACAACGTTTCAGAAAAGGCATTGTAGCAAACCAAAAAAGAAATTTTAAGCGCAGCAGAGTAACCAGCGCACATACCTGTTAGCTCAGGTGAGTTTAAAAGGCTGCTGTTGATAACAAGGGCATTTGCTAAATAGATGGTGTGTGTGCAACAATATACTGAAAGGTCAATTATATTGTGCAGCTTATCTCACCACCTGTAGTTATTTAGGTGAAAGCTCCAAAATGCTTGCCTAATATGTCTGTTTATCCAAAAGGAAGTAAAAAGGGAGAGCTAGAAAGATAGCATTGCATCACATTACATGGCAATGCAATGCACAGTTGCTGAAGTTGAACCAAAATGAGCTTGTAATCTGGCTTCTGCAACTTTGAACATGAAAAATCCAATGAGGAGAAGAAAAGCAAAGCCAAAGAGTCCATCCCCAAATCCGACAAACAAGCAAAATGAACAAAAAACATTGAATTCAATTCTTTCTGATTTTAGAAACTGCATTAAAGAAGGGGTGCACCGGTCCTGGAGATACTGCAATACCAGGTCAATGCGTGGAGTGGACAGAGCAAGCTCTTTTTCCATCTCCCTGTTCTAAAAATCCATTTAATATATGGTCCCCAGATAGGGGACGTATCAGATATTAAACTGATAAGAACAGATAGTACACTTGATCTTAGCCAAAAGGCCGAGAAGCGATAACCAGAATTGGTTTCAAACTACGGAGCCACCCAAGGATCCTGAAAAGTCCATTTGTGGAGATGAGCTCCTGGACTCCCGTTAAGAAGACATGTTGTCAACCTCTAGATCCCTTACATGCCTGCACTTTTCGGCTTGCTGCTGCTGCAATCCACGCGTTTTAGATCTGCATAACTCCACCTCTTTAAACACAGCACCTTCACCCCCTGCTGTTCCCACCCGCCTCAACACCGTTGGAAGGGAGGAGAACCAATTAAGGCGGGGGGTGGGGTGGAACGAGCAGCTGTCTACCCTTAGCAGGAGGGCTCCTGATTACATACCTCTCCTGCTGCTGCTGCTGCTGGCTGTCCAGCAGCAGACTGAAGGTGGCTGCTGCTGTGCACAGGTATATAAAGGCTCAGAGCTTATTATGACACGCGCAGCCAGCGTTCCATTGCCACATTCCATCTACTGCAGGCAGGATACCTGGCTGGCTGAATGTCGCTGAGAAGCTCACAGAGACCGCCATAAGCAACAGTTTAACAGAATGCCACAGACTAATCAACCAAACTTTTTGGGTTGGGTTCTCTTTTATAGTCTGCAGGCATTAAATGAAAGAAGTCAGTGTTCCAGCAGAAGGAGACAACGTTTCAGAAAAGGCATTGTAGCAAACCAAAAAAGAAATTTTAAGCGCAGCAGAGTAACCAGCGCACATACCTGTTAGCTCAGGTGAGTTTAAAAGGCTGCTGTTGATAACAAGGGCATTTGCTAAATAGATGGTGTGTGTGCAACAATATACTGAAAGGTCAATTATATTGTGCAGCTTATCTCACCACCTGTAGTTATTTAGGTGAAAGCTCCAAAATGCTTGCCTAATATGTCTGTTTATCCAAAAGGAAGTAAAAAGGGAGAGCTAGAAAGATAGCATTGCATCACATTACATGGCAATGCAATGCACAGTTGCTGAAGTTGAACCAAAATGAGCTTGTAATCTGGCTTCTGCAACTTTGAACATGAAAAATCCAATGAGGAAAAGAAAAGCAAAGCCAAAGAGTCCATCCCAAAATCCGACAAACAAGCAAAATGAACAAAAAACATTGAATTCAATTCTTTCTGATTTTAGAAACTGCATTAAAGAAGGGGTGCACCGGTCCTGGAGATACTGCAATACCAGGTCAATGTGTGGAGTGGACAGAGCAAGCTCTTTTTTATCTCCCTGTTGTAAAAATCCATTTAATATATGGTCCCCAGATAGGGGACGTATCAGATATTAAACTGATAAGAACAGATACTACACTTGATCTTAGCCAAAAGGCCGAGAAGCGATAACCAGAATTGGTTTCAAACTACGGAGCCACCCAAGGATCCTGAAAAGTCCATTTGTGGAGATGAGCTCCTGGACTCCCGTTAAGAAGACATGTTGTCAACCTCTAGATCCCTTACATGCCTGCACTTTTCGGCTTGCTGCTGCTGCAATCCACGCGTTTTAGATCTGCATAACTCCACCTCTTTAAACACTGCACCTTCACCCCCTGCTGTTCCCACCCGCCTCAACACCGTTGGAAGGGAGGAGAACCAATTAAGGCGGGGGGTGGGGTGGAACGAGCAGCTGTCTACCCTTAGCAGGAGGGCTCCTGATTACATACCTCTCCTGCTGCTGCTGCTGCTGGCTGTCCAGCAGCAAACTGAAGGTGGCTGCTGCTGTGCACAGGTATATAAAGGCTCAGAGCCTATTATGACACGCGCAGCCAGTGTTCCATTTCCACATTCCATCTACTGCAGGCAGGATACCTGGCTGGCTGAATGTCGCTGAGAAGCTCACAGAGACCGCCATAAGCAACAGTTTAACAGAATGCCACAGACTAATCAACCAAACTTTTTGGGTTGGGTTCTCTTTTATAGTCTGCAGGCATTAAATGAAAGAAGTCAGTGTTCCAGCAGAAGGAGACAACGTTTCAGAAAAGGCATTGTAGCAAACCAAAAAAGAAATTTTAAGCGCAGCAGAGTAACCAGCGCACATACCTGTTAGCTCAGGTGAGTTTAAAAGGCTGCTGTTGATAACAAGGGCATTTGCTAAATAGATGGTGTGTGTGCAACAATATACTGAAAGGTCAATTATATTGTGCAGCTTATCTCACCACCTGTAGTTATTTAGGTGAAAGCTCCAAAATGCTTGCCTAATATGTCTGTTTATCCAAAAGGAAGTAAAAAGGGAGAGCTAGAAAGATAGCATTGCATCACATTACATGGCAATGCAATGCACAGTTGCTGAAGTTGAACCAAAATGAGCTTGTAATCTGGCTTCTGCAACTTTGAACATGAAAAATCCAATGAGGAGAAGAAAAGCAAAGCCAAAGAGTCCATCCCCAAATCCGACAAACAAGCAAAATGAACAAAAAACATTGAATTCAATTCTTTCTGATTTTAGAAACTGCATTAAAGAAGGGGTGCACCGGTCCTGGAGATACTGCAATACCAGGTCAATGCGTGGAGTGGACAGAGCAAGCTCTTTTTCCATCTCCCTGTTCTAAAAATCCATTTAATATATGGTCCCCAGATAGGGGACGTATCAGATATTAAACTGATAAGAACAGATACTACACTTGATCTTAGCCAAAAGGCCGAGAAGCGATAACCAGAATTGGTTTCAAACTACGGAGCCACCCAAGGATCCTGAAAAGTCCATTTGTGGAGATGAGCTCCTGGACTCCCGTTAAGAAGACATGTTGTCAACCTCTAGATCCCTTACATGCCTGCACTTTTCGGCTTGCTGCTGCTGCAATCCACGCGTTTTAGATCTGCATAACTGCACCTCTTTAAACACAGCACCTTCACCCCCTGCTGTTCCCACCCGCCTCAACACCGTTGGAAGGGAGGAGAACCAATTAAGGCGGGGGGTGGGGTGGAACGAGCAGCTGTCTACCCTTAGCAGGAGGGCTCCTGATTACATACCTCTCCTGCTGCTGCTGCTGCTGGCTGTCCAGCAGCAGACTGAAGGTGGCTGCTGCTGTGCACAGGTATATAAAGGCTCAGAGCCTATTATGACACGCGCAGCCAGCGTTCCATTGCCACATTCCATCTACTGCAGGCAGGATACCTGGCTGGCTGAATGTCGCTGAGAAGCTCACAGAGACCGCCATAAGAAACAGTTTAACAGAATGCCACAGACTAATCAACCAAACTTTTTGGGTTGGGTTCTCTTTTATAGTCTGCAGGCATTAAATGAAAGAAGTCAGTGTTCCAGCAGAAGGAGACAACGTTTCAGAAAAGGCATTGTAGCAAACCAAAAAAGAAATTTTAAGCGCAGCAGAGTAACCAGCGCACATACCTGTTAGCTCAGGTGAGTTTAAAAGGCTGCTGTTGATAACAAGGGCATTTGCTAAATAGATGGTGTGTGTGCAACAATATACTGAAAGGTCAATTATATTGTGCAGCTTATCTCACCACCTGTAGTTATTTAGGTGAAAGCTCCAAAATGCTTGCCTAATATGTCTGTTTATCCAAAAGGAAGTAAAAAGGGAGAGCTAGAAAGATAGCATTGCATCACATTACATGGCAATGCAATGCACAGTTGCTGAAGTTGAACCAAAATGAGCTTGTAATCTGGCTTCTGCAACTTTGAACATGAAAAATCCAATGAGGAGAAGAAAAGCAAAGCCAAAGAGTCCATCCCCAAATCCGACAAACAAGCAAAATGAACAAAAAACATTGAATTCAATTCTTTCTGATTTTAGAAACTGCATTAAAGAAGGGGTGCACCGGTCCTGGAGATACTGCAATACCAGGTCAATGCGTGGAGTGGACAGAGCAAGCTCTTTTTCCATCTCCCTGTTCTAAAAATCCATTTAATATATGGTCCCCAGATAGGGGACGTATCAGATATTAAACTGATAAGAACAGATTTTTTGATTGAAGCTGCATCCAAGGCACTGAAAAATGTGACCGAAGTCACACCAAAACAGCGCACGAGGCGAGGATTCATGTGGACCCTTCCCGGAGGAGAGGGTCCCCAATAAACCATCCCCATCCCTCCGAGCCAGAAGGCCACAGCGAGGGTCAGGGATCTCCGATGCTCTCCCTAGCCGAAGCCGGAGAAGAGCCGTTTTCGTGCTCCCAGCTTCCATCTAGGCTGCCACCCTAGTGGAGCTGGAGCCTGTGTTGGTTTCTCAGCCCAAAGCTGACCGGACCTCCGACCGGGTTTATAAAAATTCCCCTTCCTAGCCCGGAGGTCATGAATAGGGGGGGTTGCTCAGAAAGTATGATTGGCAAAGGTGCGGCGTGCTACGAAGCCAAGTCTTTCTGGGGTTCCCAGTCCCAGTAAGCTTGGACTCCCACCAGGGCGCCTACTCCTGGGGCACATTGCTCCAAAGCCCTCACACTTACCCAGACTAGTGACTTCGATCCTGGAGGGCCATGTTTTCCATCAGATAACTCTATGAGCCACCTGGCGTACTAACAAGTGCACCAAACCAGTGTGTAATATGCATCAATTTACTAGGGCAGCCCAAGGACAAAACTGTCTTTTCAAATGATACTACACTTGATCTTAGCCAAAAGGCCGAGAAGCGATAACCAGAATTGGTTTCAAACTACGGAGCCACCCAAGGATCCTGAAAAGTCCATTTGTGGAGATGAGCTCCTGGACTTCCGTTAAGAAGACATGTTGTCAACCTCTAGATCCCTTACATGCCTGCACTTTTCGGCTTGCTGCTGCTGCAATCCACGCGTTTTAGATCTGCATAACTCCACCTCTTTAAACACAGCACCTTCACCCCCTGCTGTTCCCACCCGCCTCAACACCGTTGGAAGGGAGGAGAACCAATTAAGGCGGGGGGTGGGGTGGAACGAGCAGCTGTCTACCCTTAGCAGGAGGGCTCCTGATTACATACCTCTCCTGCTGCTGCTGCTGCTGGCTGTCCAGCAGCAGACTGAAGGTGGCTGCTGCTGTGCACAGGTATATAAAGGCTCAGAGCCTATTATGACACGCGCAGCCAGCGTTCCATTGCCACATTCCATCTACTGCAGGCAGGATACCTGGCTGGCTGAATGTCGCTGAGAAGCTCACAGAGACCGCCATAAGCAACAGTTTAACAGAATGCCACAGACTAATCAACCAAACTTTTTGGGTTGGGTTCTCTTTTATAGTCTGCAGGCATTAAATGAAAGAAGTCAGTGTTCCAGCAGAAGGAGACAACGTTTCAGAAAAGGCATTGTAGCAAACCAAAAAAGAAATTTTAAGCGCAGCAGAGTAACCAGCGCACATACCTGTTAGCTCAGGTGAGTTTAAAAGGCTGCTGTTGATAACAAGGGCATTTGCTAAATAGATGGTGTGTGTGCAACAATATACTGAAAGGTCAATTATATTGTGCAGCTTATCTCACCACCTGTAGTTATTTAGGTGAAAGCTCCAAAATGCTTGCCTAATATGTCTGTTTATCCAAAAGGAAGTAAAAAGGGAGAGCTAGAAAGATAGCATTGCATCACATTACATGGCAATGCAATGCACAGTTGCTGAAGTTGAACCAAAATGAGCTTGTAATCTGGCTTCTGCAACTTTGAACATGAAAAATCCAATGAGGAGAAGAAAAGCAAAGCCAAAGAGTCCATCCCCAAATCCGACAAACAAGCAAAATGAACAAAAAACATTGAATTCAATTCTTTCTGATTTTAGAAACTGCATTAAAGAAGGGGTGCACCGGTCCTGGAGATACTGCAATACCAGGTCAATGCGTGGAGTGGACAGAGCAAGCTCTTTTTCCATCTCCCTGTTCTAAAAATCCATTTAATATATGGTCCCCAGATAGGGGACGTATCAGATATTAAACTGATAAGAACAGATACTACACTTGATCTTAGCCAAAAGGCCGAGAAGCGATAACCAGAATTGGTTTCAAACTACGGAGCCACCCAAGGATCCTGAAAAGTCCATTTGTGGAGATGAGCTCCTGGACTCCCGTTAAGAAGACATGTTGTCAACCTCTAGATCCCTTACATGCCTGCACTTTTCGGCTTGCTGCTGCTGCAATCCACGCGTTTTAGATCTGCATAACTCCACCTCTTTAAACACAGCACCTTCACCCCCTGCTGTTCCCACCCGCCTCAACACCGTTGGAAGGGAGGAGAACCAATTAAGGCGGGGGGTGGGGTGGAACGAGCAGCTGTCTACCCTTAGCAGGAGGGCTCCTGATTACATACCTCTCCTGCTGCTGCTGCTGCTGGCTGTCCAGCAGCAGACTGAAGGTGGCTGCTGCTGTGCACAGGTATATAAAGGCTCAGAGCCTATTATGACACGCGCAGCCAGCGTTCCATTGCCACATTCCATCTACTGCAGGCAGGATACCTGGCTGGCTGAATGTCGCTGAGAAGCTCACAGAGACCGCCATAAGCAACAGTTTAACAGAATGCCACAGACTAATCAACCAAACTTTTTGGGTTGGGTTCTCTTTTATAGTCTGCAGGCATTAAATGAAAGAAGTCAGTGTTCCAGCAGAAGGAGACAACGTTTCAGAAAAGGCATTGTAGCAAACCAAAAAAGAAATTTTAAGCGCAGCAGAGTAACCAGCGCACATACCTGTTAGCTCAGGTGAGTTTAAAAGGCTGCTGTTGATAACAAGGGCATTTGCTAAATAGATGGTGTGTGTGCAACAATATACTGAAAGGTCAATTATATTGTGCAGCTTATCTCACCACCTGTAGTTATTTAGGTGAAAGCTCCAAAATGCTTGCCTAATATGTCTGTTTATCCAAAAGGAAGTAAAAAGGGAGAGCTAGAAAGATAGCATTGCATCACATTACATGGCAATGCAATGCACAGTTGCTGAAGTTGAACCAAAATGAGCTTGTAATCTGGCTTCTGCAACTTTGAACATGAAAAATCCAATGAGGAGAAGAAAAGCAAAGCCAAAGAGTCCATCCCCAAATCCGACAAACAAGCAAAATGAACAAAAAACATTGAATTCAATTCTTTCTGATTTTAGAAACTGCATTAAAGAAGGGGTGCACCGGTCCTGGAGATACTGCAATACCAGGTCAATGCGTGGAGTGGACAGAGCAAGCTCTTTTTCCATCTCCCTGTTCTAAAAATCCATTTAATATATGGTCCCCAGATAGGGGACGTATCAGATATTAAACTGATAAGAACAGATTTTTTTTTTAATTTGGCTATCCCCTGCAGAGGGATAAAACCGTTTATTAAAACTTTAACAAATTACAAGCATAATTTAACAAATACCAAACGTTAAAAGACAAATGAAATTTACAAAACAAAAAAATACAAAGATTTTAAATAATTAGGTTCCATTGGTCAACAAGCCATTTTTTGGAAATATGTACATTCTTCTTTTTGTCAATTAAATAATAAGTATACATTTCACATAAACATAAACTTAAAACATCATTCACTGATAAAACATCTTGTTTAAAAATAGCAATGTTGCGCGCTTTCCAGAGAGATGACTTGGCGCAGTTCACTGTCTTCCAAGCCATTGTGTACTGGTCCATTGTGGGGCATTCCATAAGTCCGTATAGCACAGTTTTATATGTAAAGTTCTTGAGGTCTGCCACCCTTTCCAGTAGGGGGAGCAGTCTTCTCCAGAAATCCTTTGCAAAATTACATGTCCATAATAGATGTTCCACCGTTTCCTCTTCTTGGCATCCGGCTCTTGGGCAGATGGCAGACCTCACAAATCCTCTTCTGTATTGGAATGCCCGGCAAGGAAGACAGCGGTGCATGCAACTCCAAGCCAGATCTCTCTGTTCATTAAAAAGATAAAAAACGTTAATCATTTTCCAGATAGACATAGATTTGTCATCATCATATCTGTCAACATTACATATTTCCTCACTTTTACGTATTTCTTTAATTAGTTTCTTACTATTTCTTAATTCCTCTATTTTCTTAGTCCCTAAATTAAAATCGGACACTATTTTCCTTAAAATCTCATAATGCGTCGACAAATTAAAAGCATGGGGCACAGATATATTAACTTCATACCATCCAAACTTTCTCATAAAAAATCCTGTATTAAAACGCATAAAAAAGGACCAATAGTGATTCTTAAAAAGGGCATTAAAACAGTAAACGAACAGATGGATTAAAAGAAACCTATTAAAATCTGGAAAATCTTTACCACCTTTTACTTTTGATTTCATCACGATTTCTCTTTTCAGCTTTTCCATTTTTGAGTTCCAAAAGAAGGTAAAACAGGTTTTGGTTATCTTTTTTAAAACATTAACAGGCGGGGGGAAAACCATGCTAAGATACAATAAAAGAGGTAAAATCACCATCTTTAAAACCAATACTTTACCCTCTATTGTAAGTCTCCTCATGTTCCACATACATATTTTCGTATTTACTTTCTGTGTAACTGTTTCCCAACTATTATAACCATCATTATTTTCAGTGAATGATATACCTAAAATGGAAATGGATTCGGAGACATTAATTGGTACATCACGTAAAATCATCCCCCCAACACTTAAAATGTTACACTTATTAAAATTGATTTTAAAACCAGAAGCTAGGCAAAAGGATTGCACTTGATGGAGAGTGGCCGTAAGTGATGGTGCATCTGTACACAAGACCGCCACGTCATCCATGTAGCCTACAACCTTGGCCTCCAAACCACCGCTTCCAGGCAGAGGGACACCGCATATCTGTTTATTTTGGCGTATTGCACATAACATTGGTTCCAGTGCACAGATAAACAGTAGGGGGGACAGAGGGCATCCCTGTTTCACCCCTGACCGTAAAAATACCTCTTGTGTCTTAAAACCATTCACTAAAATCTTACTTGTACAATCCTTGTAAAATGCTTTAAGCGATAGTAAAAACCCTTCTGGTATGCCCATTTTCTCTAAAACTTTAAAAAGATAAAAGTGTGAGACACGGTCAAATGCTTTTTCAAAATCAATAGATAAAATCGCCATTTTCCCCTTTCTGTCTTTCACATCCTCAATACAGTCTTTCACTAAATTCAGATTGTCCCATATACTGCGCCCCGGCACCCCACACACTTGATTAGAATGAATAACTTTGCTGATGACTTCTTTTAGACGATTTGCACAAATTTTAGCCATTATTTTATAGTCACAATTTAAAAGTGTTATTGGTCTCCAGTTTTCTAATTTTGATTTATCGCCTTTTTTGTATAGGAGGGAGACTTCACCTTTCTTCCAGGAATTTAATAAAACCTTATTATTAAAAACCTCAGTAAACAAATAAAACAAATCATCTTTTAAAATATCATAAAAACATACATAAAATTCTATTGGGATGCCATCAGGACCAGGGACCTTTCCAGTTTTAAAACTTTTAATAGTTTTTAACACTTCTTGTTCCGTTAAAACTTGGGATAAAAACTCTTGGGATGCGGGATCTAAAACAGCTGTTAGTCCTTGCAGCGAATCATCCATTAATTTATTATCTATATTTTTTCCATTAAAAAGATTAGAAAAAAAAACCTCAACTTTACCCAGCATATTTTTTATATTATTCTCACCATCTATATGGTCAATTATCACTTTTCTTTTTTATTTTTCCTAAAAAAATATCTGGAACACTTTTCATTTTCTTCTTTATGTTGTACTCTAGAACGAAAAATTATCTCTTTTCCTTTTTGTTCTAGCCATTTTGAAATCTCTTCTTTTAAGTTTGAAATATCAAGTTGTACATCTATCCCATTGTCTCTGAGCTTAAATAATGTTTGTAGGCGGGTATTTAAAATTCTATATTCTTCATATTTTTCTTTGGCTCTACATATACTCTTTTTAATAAAAAAGTCTTTTATTTTTACTTTCATTCTATCCCACCATACACTCATAGTCTCATTTGTTTTTTTCCCTTTTCTACATTTCCTATAAAACTCAATAAAATCTGATAAAATCTGCGGGTCGGTTAAAAGGGATACGTTCATTTTCCAGCTTTTCTTACCACATTTTTTGTTGTCATTTACTTTTATGGTAAAGGATAAAAGTTTATGGTCTGAAAATATATTAGTTAAAACTTCACATTTGGCAGGTATTGTTTTATCTGAACCAAAAATAAAATCAATCCTAGAGCTACAATTAGCATTGCTCCAAGTGAAACCGGCATCCTCTGGGCTGTCACTATGACACTCTTTATATATGTCTATCAATTTAGCATCTTTGACTATATCATGTAGCATACCTGAGGTTTTATCGTAGTTCCTGCTTACAGAGCTGGAGCGCCGGTTTTCACCTTTTAAAACACAATTAAAATCCCCTGCTAAGATAAAAGGTTCAGAGTTATTAATAAATAATGGTAAAAGATCAAGCATTTCGGCTCTTTCATTTTTCTCTGGGGATCCATAAAAATTTAAAAACTGCCATCTAATACCATCAATAAAAGCTTTCACTAATAAAATACGACCTGGTAAAATTTCCTGAATAAAATCAATTAAAACGTTCCCTTTAAAAAGTATGGCTACACCCGCTGATCCTGCAGCATTCGATCCGGACCAGACAGATGGCCCACACTTCCACTCATCTTTATATTTTTGATATGACATTTCATGTGGGATATTACATTCTTGCAGAAAAAATACAGATGCAGTAAAACACGTAAAAAAATTAAAAAGAGCAGTTCTTCTCATGTTAGATTTTATGCCTCTCACGTTGAGGGAAATACCTTTGAGTTCAGCCATCATTAGAAAATGTAAAAATTTTACTTAGGTAACTAAGAGCAACGGATTTACCTGTCCGATGAACCTGATCAGACCACTGGGCTTGCGCCTCCCTCCTCATCTGATAGTATCGTCACGAGAGTCTCCGTGGAGGAGGAAAGATTACCACATTTATATAAACCCGACGCTACACTGGCATAGCTCGGAGGGCTGGCTGGCAGAACCCGCTGGGTCTCCATTGGCTGGCCATGCAGTTCCTCATCAGGTGGGTCCCCGAGGGGTTCCGCCGCCCCTGTTTGACCTGTAGAAGGTCGTCCTATAGGAGGAGGTTGCGCACAAGGCAGAGCCTCTGACTCTTCAGAGGCAGCAAGATCCCGTTCCCCACCTGTAGCAGTGGAGACCGAAACCTCTGAGGGTCCAGCGTCCACGTCCCCTTCTGGAGAAGTGTCCATCTGTTCACCTCCTGCTGCCTCCTCCGAACCACCCTTTTTCTTTTTCTTAGGACCCACCTTTATCCACTCAGCGCCCTCAGCCCTAGGAGACCCAGACTGGGCATGGGCTTCTGTGTCGGCCTTTTGCCGGTCCCTTTTGACCTTACCAGTAGTGCCCTTCTGCTCCTTCTCAGCCCTCCTTTTGGACTCCCGCAGGTCCTGCAGCCAGGTTTTGGGATTTGGTATTTTACCTGTCATAGACTCTGGAGACACTTCACTATTTGGTACGCCCTTATTGTCTCCAGAGGCTCCAGGTTGTTGTTCCTCCTCCTGAGGGGTGGTCTGATCTTTTGGTCCTTGGTCGGACGTCTTGGACTTCCCCTTTTGCTCATCTTCCCGAAATCTGTGAGGGCAAGAAAAATAAAAGTGACCTGGAGTCTGGCAAAAACTGCATTTCTTTTCCTTAGGGCATTCTTTTGTCTCATGTTCTTCACTAGCACAATTTCTACATGATACATGACAGTTTTCTTTTGAATGACCATAGCGCCCACAATTTCTGCAATATACTGGCATCCCAGAAAAGAAGAAATCCCCATTTGTTTGCCCAATTTTGAAACGGGCAGGGGGGAGACGTATACCACCTGGTGTATTTGGATCTCTTGTACACTTCACAAGGAATTTCCACTTAGATGTCCATATGTTATATTCGTTTAATATCTTCCCAATACATTTAACACTTTTAAAATAAATTGCTAGAAATGACATTACTTCTGGAGCAGAAACAAAGGGCGAAAATACTTTTACAATAACCAGTCTTACCTCATCCAGGACGTGCTCAACAATTTGTATCCCTTTCAAAACAGGACTATTTTCAACTTTTTTTAACTTTTCTAGTACATCTCTAAAAATACCTTCTCCGGTGAATGTGATGTCATAGTCACCTCTTCTGGGATAATCCTGGATGGAGAGAATTTCATTCCTTTGTACGCCAAGAAGGTTCCTGAGCACGTCCTGGACTACATACCCTAATTTCCTCATATCCGAGCCACCCGCTGTGAAGTGAACTAGGATAGAGTTTTTTAGCCTCGCATAAAGAGGCACGAGGTTAGGGTCAACCTCCATGGAAAAACGCAACAAGGTTGCAAATTGCAGCCGCTTGCAATCTGCGCTCCCAGTGTTCTTGCAGCGAAAAACACCTGGAAGCTGGGGGATCGCAACTCGTTACCCTGGGACTAAGCCCTCTCCCTAATAGCAGCAAGCAGGTTAAGTCCACCAAAGTGGACGATCCTGCCAGGCCAAGGAGAGGGGTACCCGAGTGCCCTTCAACCACAATCTCCTGCAATAAAGCACTTGATCGTAGCCAAAAGGCCGAGAAGCGATAACCAGAATTGGTTTCAAACTACGGAGCCACCCAAGGATCCTGAAAAGTCCATTTGTGGAGATGAGCTCCTGGACTCCCGTTAAGAAGACATGTTGTCAACCTCTAGATCCCTTACATGCCTGCACTTTTCGGCTTGCTGCTGCTGCAATCCACGCGTTTTAGATCTGCATAACTCCACCTCTTTAAACACAGCACCTTCACCCCCTGCTGTTCCCACCCGCCTCAACACCGTTGGAAGGGAAGAGAACCAATTAAGGCGGGGGGTGGGGTGGAATGAGCAGCTGTCTACCCTTAGCAGGAGGGCTCCTGATTACATACCTCTCCTGCTGCTGCTGCTGCTGGCTGTCCAGCAGCAGACTGAAGGTGGCTGCTGCTGTGCACAGGTATATAAAGGCTCAGAGCCTATTATGACACGCGCAGCCAGCGTTCCATTGCCACATTCCATCTACTGCAGGCAGGATACCTGGCTGGCTGAATGTCGCTGAGAAGCTCACAGAGACCGCCATAAGCAACAGTTTAACAGAATGCCACAGACTAATCAACCAAACTTTTTGGGTTGGGTTCTCTTTTATAGTCTGCAGGCATTAAATGAAAGAAGTCAGTGTTCCAGCAGAAGGAGACAACGTTTCAGAAAAGGCATTGTAGCAAACCAAAAAAGAAATTTTAAGCGCAGCAGAGTAACCAGCGCACATACCTGTTAGCTCAGGTGAGTTTAAAAGGCTGCTGTTGATAACAAGGGCATTTGCTAAATAGATGGTGTGTGTGCAACAATATACTGAAAGGTCAATTATATTGTGCAGCTTATCTCACCACCTGTAGTTATTTAGGTGAAAGCTCCAAAATGCTTGCCTAATATGTCTGTTTATCCAAAAGGAAGTAAAAAGGGAGAGCTAGAAAGATAGCATTGCATCACATTACATGGCAATGCAATGCACAGTTGCTGAAGTTGAACCAAAATGAGCTTGTAATCTGGCTTCTGCAACTTTGAACATGAAAAATCCAATGAGGAGAAGAAAAGCAAAGCCAAAGAGTCCATCCCAAAATCCGACAAACAAGCAAAATGAACAAAAAACATTGAATTCAATTCTTTCTGATTTTAGAAACTGCATTAAAGAAGGGGTGCACCGGTCCTGGAGATACTGCAATACCAGGTCAATGCGTGGAGTGGACAGAGCAAGCTCTTTTTCCATCTCCCTGTTCTAAAAATCCATTTAATATATGGTCCCCAGATAGGGGACGTATCAGATATTAAACTGATAAGAACAGATACTACACTTGATCTTAGCCAAAAGGCCGAGAAGCGATAACCAGAATTGGTTTCAAACTACGGAGCCACCCAAGGATCCTGAAAAGTCCATTTGTGGAGATGAGCCCCTGGACTCCCGTTAAGAAGACATGTTGTCAACCTCTAGATCCCTTACATGCCTGCACTTTTCGGCTTGCTGCTGCTGCAATCCACGCGTTTTAGATCTGCATAACTCCACCTCTTTAAACACAGCACCTTCACCCCCTGCTGTTCCCACCCGCCTCAACACCGTTGGAAGGGAGGAGAACCAATTAAGGCGGGGGGTGGGGTGGAACGAGCAGCTGTCTACCCTTAGCAGGAGGGCTCCTGATTACATACCTCTCCTGCTGCTGCTGCTGCTGGCTGTCCAGCAGCAGACTGAAGGTGGCTGCTGCTGTGCACAGGTATATAAAGGCTCAGAGCCTATTATGACACGCGCAGCCAGCGTTCCATTGCCACATTCCATCTACTGCAGGCAGGATACCTGGCTGGCTGAATGTCGCTGAGAAGCTCACAGAGACCGCCATAAGCAACAGTTTAACAGAATGCCACAGACTAATCAACCAAACTTTTTGGGTTGGGTTCTCTTTTATAGTCTGCAGGCATTAAATGAAAGAAGTCAGTGTTCCAGCAGAAGGAGACAACGTTTCAGAAAAGGCATTGTAGCAAACCAAAAAAGAAATTTTAAGCACAGCAGAGTAACCAGCGCACATACCTTTTAGCTCAGGTGAGTTTAAAAGGCTGCTGTTGATAACAAGGGCATTTGCTAAATAGATGGTGTGTGTGCAACAATATACTGAAAGGTCAATTATATTGTGCAGCTTATCTCACCACCTGTAGTTATTTAGGTGAAAGCTCCAAAATGCTTGCCTAATATGTCTGTTTATCCAAAAGGAAGTAAAAAGGGAGAGCTAGAAAGATAGCATTGCATCACATTACATGGCAATGCAATGCACAGTTGCTGAAGTTGAACCAAAATGAGCTTGTAATCTGGCTTCTGCAACTTTGAACATGAAAAATCCAATGAGGAGAAGAAAAGCAAAGCCAAAGAGTCCATCCCCAAATCCGACAAACAAGCAAAATGAACAAAAAACATTGAATTCAATTCTTTCTGATTTTAGAAACTGCATTAAAGAAGGGGTGCACCGGTCCTGGAGATACTGCAATACCAGGTCAATGCGTGGAGTGGACAGAGCAAGCTCTTTTTCCATCTCCCTGTTCTAAAAATCCATTTAATATATGGTCCCCAGATAGGGGACGTATCAGATATTAAACTGATAAGAACAGATTTTTCCTTTTTTTTATTTCTTCTTTTTTTTTTTTTTCCTCAGATTAAGACCCACATTAATTTATGCATCATAGCGCATATTCACATAACGGGTTCTCAAATCATCATTCGGAAAAACAAAAACAAAATCCCAAAAAACACAACCCTGCAATTAACTGTTACTTACTGTAAGAAGTCCAATGTGAAAAGTTCCAGAGTGCCTCTGCTGCTGTCTCACCATACTTCTTTTTATCCAATAAATAGGCATAAAACAGTCTAGCAAGAAAAATCTTTCTGCATTCCATGGGGGAAAAAACAATCTTTTTAAAAATCACCAAATTCCGAACGTCCCATAAAACCTCTTTATATATGACAAAAATAATCCAGCTTGCCCGCTTCCTTTGCGAGTACTTAAAATCTTGACCTATTAAAATCCTTTCAAAATCGAAACAATGAAAACCAACTAAAGCAACAAACATACGTGACAACAAGGTAAAAACTTTTTTAGCAAAAAAACAGTCCCAAAAAATATGCTGTATTGTTTCCACCTTATTGCAACCTTCCCTAGGACATAGTTCTTGAACCTTTATCCCCCGGTCATTCAAAAAAGCTCTTGTTGGCAAGCATCCATGCAACGCCATCCAGGTTACATCCTTCTGTCTGTTGCTGATTCCACGCATGAAAAAAAGCTTCCACACCTGTCCAGACTGTGCATTATTACAAAACGGCACATCACATAACATCTCCTTCTTCTTAATACCTGAGACAATCAGTTTTTTGTCCGGTCTAACCATGGAGCTTATCCCATTTTGATCATAGAAGGACCTAAGCACCACATAAAAAAACGGTATCACAAACGAAACTGGTTTTCTTAAATCCTTCTCACACCAGCTCCATTTCTGGAAAAGCCGTCCTGCTAAATATTTGCACATGTCCGCAGTCCTGTTATTGCACTGGGATAATTTATAAATGTTCAAAAAATAATGCATTCTTAAAAATAAGTCAATGTTAGGAAAATCACAACCCCCATTTTCCACAGAACACATAACCATTCCTCTTCTTAGTTTCTCCATTTTGGATCCCCAAAAAAACACAAACAGTTTCCTTGTCACTCTCTTTGTCCAAAGCACAGCAGGTGGGAAAATCAAAGCAGTGTACAGCAGAAGCGGGAGAATCACAGACTTGATTACCAGCACTTTCCCTCTCAGCGACAGGTTCCTTAGTTTCCAAAAGTTCAACTTCTGATCCATTTTGTCTTCTAGAATCTTCAGGCTGCTTTTCCCTTTCAGTTCCTTCTCAAAGATGACACCAAGAACCTCAATTTCCTCCCTACTCTCCACTCCTGCCACGTTAACCTCAACCTGCCTCCCAAAGTTACAAAGCTGGCACTTTCCCCAATTCACCGCCATACCAGCCACACAACAAAAAATCCTTACGTGCAAATTCACTCTATTGAGATCCGCCTGTGAACCACAAGTAAAAACAATATCATCCATATAACTTAAAGACTTGACTGGACCCCCGGATCCCCCAGGAATAAAAACACCAGCCACACACTTGTCAACTTGCACACTTTTTAAAAGGGCCTCCACCACACAGATAAAAAGAATTGGTGACAGGGGACAACCCTGCCTAACTCCCGATAAAATATTAAAACTGGAACTCACATGCCCATTAACTTAAATCTGGCTACTGACCCCACAATAAAAACTCTTAATGACCATCAATAATTTATCCGGAACACCAAGGTGACTTAAAGCAGAGAACAAAAATCTATGTGATATTTTATCAAAGGCTTTCTCCAGGTCCACCGACTGTAACAAAAGAGCATTCTTATTCAAATTAGCCTGATAAATTAAGTCTCTTAGAAGCAGCAAATTATCTGAAATTTTCCTACCAGGCACTGCACATGCCTGATACTCCCCCACCATATCACCTATCACATCTGCCAGTCTACCAGCCACAATTTTAGAAATAATTTTGTAATCACTGTTTAACAATGTTATGGGCCTCCAATTTTTAATATCCCTCATGTCCCCTTTCTTATGAATCAGCGTAACAATCCCCCTACGCATAGAAACCGATAAAATCCCATGAGTAAAACCATATTGCACCACCCGGGAAAACTCCACACCTATAATATCCCAAAATCTAACATAAAATTCAGCAGGAAGACCATCACAGCCTGGCGTCTTGCCTTTCGCCAAGCCATCCACTGCCCGTCTAATTTCATCTTTCCCAACCTCCTCACTTAAAAACCCAATTTTCTCCTCAGGAATATTATTAGTTAATACTTTGCAATAATCATTAATTTCCGCATCACTGGCTCTACTATCGTTAGAGAAGAGTGTTTCATAAAAGGAAAGAATACTGCCAATCATCTCATCCCCAGATACCTCCCCTGCAGGAGAAAAAACAGACTTAAAAACCCCTTTAGGTTTAAAACATTTTTTAAAAAAGTATCTCGAACATTGCTCATTTTCCTCCATGTGCTTTATTTTTGCCTTAAACATAATAGTCTTCCCTTTTTCAATAAGTATCTTCTTCAGTTCGTCCTTCAAATCTGCAATCTCTTTATCCACCTCCATCCCCGCTCTCTTAAACTTATGGAGTACTTCCAATTTTGAAATAACAGCAGCATCATGATCCCTTTTGGCTTTCGCTCTCCTAAAACACACCCCTTTAAAATAACATGCAAATTTCTCCTTAGCCCAGTCCCACCACTCTAGCAAATCTTTAAAAAGGTGCTGTTCAGACACACAAGACAAAAACACTTTATTAAAACCAACCTTAACACTCTCCTCTTCCAGCAGGCTTACGTTCAGCTTCCAGAGTCCCTTTCCAAAAGCCAGGGACTCAGCTATACACAGATCTACCACTATCATCTTGTGGTCAGAAAAAGTCGTCATCACGTGGTTGCACTTGGCCACCTTAATCCCTTCAGACATAAAAAAATAGTCAATTCGGGAAACACTACGTCCACTGTCTGATATGTATGTGAACTTATCACTTGGCCCAACCATCAGACCAGCATCCGTGTAGCGTAAATCCTGCACAATCTGATTTAAAATATTAGACGTAACATCAGTCCTACCTTCCGTAGAGCTCTTACGATCTTTTGCGGATCTGACACAATTAAAATCTCCAGCCACTATAGTGAAGTCTCTGCCTGGTAAAAACAACTTTAGAGACTCCAAAAACCCAACTCTTGCTTGTTTATCAGCAGGGGCATAAACATTAAAAACCCGTACCCGCTGACCTAAAAAATCCACTAATAAAAACAAACATCTCCCAGGTATGATTACTTTAAACTCTAAAACCTTTAGACTGGAATTACACAGTAAAATGCCCACCCCTTCATTCCTGTTTTCTGAGCATGGGGACCAAAAAGATTGCCCCTTATTCCACTCACTCTCATGCGGGGCAGATTTAATTACACATTCCTGCAGACAGACAATATCTGCATTCACACTCTCAATGTACTCCAGTATCCCTGCTCTCCTACAAGCAGAACCAATCCCTCGTACATTCAGAGAAGCAACACACAACGCCATCATAATAACAGGAAAAAATCTCCACCATACCCGATCCATCATGAACCAGGAGAAAACCCACTCCTGCCACCCACTTTTCTACGTATATCAGGCGACTCAGAACTCGAGTCCCTGTTAGAATAACCTGGTCTTAGGGAGACTGGATCTTCCTGCCCCCCAGACCAACACCCCTCCACCTTACTTCTTTTAATCACGGAGGCATAACTCTCCTCCTTGCCATCATCTTCCTCCTCATTTTCACTCCAATCACTGTTAACCCTATCACGCTGCTGAGGGGTTATAGTTCCATCCGAATCAGAATCCTCCTCCTCCAAAACCTCCATTTCCTCACCCCCATCTCTTCCCAAAACAGGATTCACTGACTCCGCCATATTAGACAAATCCATCCCATCACCCGGGCCATGCACATCAGCTACTTTGTTTATTACTTCCAGCCCCTCCCTCAAACCAACTTTCTTCTGGCTCCGCCCCTTTTCCTCCATCTTGGGCACCGCATGGTCTCTTCCCCTACCACCATCTTGTTTTTGGCTTTCCCCCTCTGAGTCTGAGCCTTCGCCCTCCTCCCCACTTTCCTGCCGAGTCTTCTTCTGCCTCTCTTCAGCGTCCACCTGTGACCTAGGAATCTGAGCCCACAATCTACATTTCCTTGCAAGGTGATCTGCATGTCCACACAAATCACACACCTTATTCATTGGGCAACCACTTGCAACATGCCCAGATTTCCCACAACCTCTACAAACATCACCTTGCACTGGACAATCTTTCTGAACATGTCCAAACTCATGACACTTCCTACAATATTCCATCTGTCCATTATAAAAACAAAATCCCCTTTCTCCTCCGATAGAAAACTGTGCAGGAATGCTCTTGGCACCCCCAATAGCTCTATCATCCGGTCTCAGTTTTACAACATATCTCCTCTTGCCATTTAGATAATTGTATTTGTTCTTCATTCTTCCCAAAAATTTAACCTCACTACAATACCGAGCTAAAAAATTGGAAACAGTCTCATCCGGAACTTTAGGGTTATACATGTGCACAACCACATACTTATATGTCTGCTGGAACAGAGGTTCCAGTGCAATAAACTCTAGGCATTTCAATTCCTTTTCTTCCTTCATTCGTACCAACTCCATGTAGACTCTCTGGCAAATACTCAAAGAAACAAAAGTGATATCATAAATTCCTTGTTTCTGAAAATCCTGCAGTGCCAATACATCCGTTACCTTCAAGCCATTAATGTTCTTCAAGACATCAACGCAAACTTGGTCCAAACCGATTTCTCCTTCATGACCTGCAGCCACCTTCAGACGGACCGAGTCCTCTAATCCACGTGTTTTCTCCACCATTTTTACAGCAGATAAACACAATCGCCGCTCAATCGCACACTAGGGCCCCACAAGGGGGAACCCCAGTCACAACTGCCCTCCAAACAACACCAGCAGCAGAAAACCACCACTGATCTTGCCAAAAGACCGAGAAGCGATAACCAGAATTGGCTTCAAACTACGGAGCCACCCAAGGATCCTGAAAAGTCCATTTGTGGAGATGAGCTCCTGGACTCCCATTAAGAAGACATGTTGTCAACCTCTAGATCCCTTACATGCCTGCACTTTTCGGCTTGCTGCTGCTGCAATCCACGCGTTTTAGATCTGCATAACTCCACCTCTTTAAACACAGCACCTTCACCCCCTGCTGTTCCCACCCGCCTCAACACCGTTGGAAGGGAGGAGAACCAATTAAGGCGGGGGGTGGGGTGGAACGAGCAGCTGTCTACCCTTAGCAGGAGGGCTCCTGATTACATACCTCTCCTGCTGCTGCTGCTGCTGGCTGTCCAGCAGCAGACTGAAGGTGGCTGCTGCTGTGCACAGGTATATAAAGGCTCAGAGCCTATTATGACACGCGCAGCCAGCGTTCCATTGCTACATTCCATCTACTGCAGGCAGGATACCTGGCTGGCTGAATGTCGCTGAGAAGCTCACAGAGACCGCCATAAGCAACAGTTTAACAGAATGCCACAGACTAATCAACCAAACTTTTTGGGTTGGGTTCTCTTTTATAGTCTGCAGGCATTAAATGAAAGAAGTCAGTGTTCCAGCAGAAGGAGACAACGTTTCAGAAAAGGCATTGTAGCAAACCAAAAAAGAAATTTTAAGCGCAGCAGAGTAACCAGCGCACATACCTGTTAGCTCAGGTGAGTTTAAAAGGCTGCTGTTGATAACAAGGGCATTTGCTAAATAGATGGTGTGTGTGCAACAATATACTGAAAGGTCAATTATATTGTGCAGCTTATCTCACCACCTGTAGTTATTTAGGTGAAAGCTCCAAAATGCTTGCCTAATATGTCTGTTTATCCAAAAGGAAGTAAAAAGGGAGAGCTAGAAAGATAGCATTGCATCACATTACATGGCAATGCAATGCACAGTTGCTGAAGTTGAACCAAAATGAGCTTGTAATCTGGCTTCTGCAACTTTGAACATGAAAAATCCAATGAGGAGAAGAAAAGCAAAGCCAAAGAGTCCATCCCCAAATCCGACAAACAAGCAAAATGAACAAAAAACATTGAATTCAATTCTTTCTGATTTTAGAAACTGCATTAAAGAAGGGGTGCACCGGTCCTGGAGATACTGCAATACCAGGTCAATGCGTGGAGTGGACAGAGCAAGCTCTTTTTCCATCTCCCTGTTCTAAAAATCCATTTAATATATGGTCCCCAGATAGGGGACGTATCAGATATTAAACTGATAAGAACAGATACTACACTTGATCTTAGCCAAAAGGCCGAGAAGCGATAACCAGAATTGGTTTCAAACTACGGAGCCACCCAAGGATCCTGAAAAGTCCATTTGTGGAGATGAGCTCCTGGACTCCCGTTAAGAAGACATGTTGTCAACCTCTAGATCCCTTACATGCCTGCACTTTTCGGCTTGCTGCTGCTGCAATCCACGCGTTTTAGATCTGCATAACTCCACCTCTTTAAACACAGCACCTTCACCCCCTGCTGTTCCCACCCGCCTCAACACCGTTGGAAGGGAGGAGAACCAATTAAGGCGGGGGGTGGGGTGGAACGAGCAGCTGTCTACCCTTAGCAGGAGGGCTCCTGATTACATACCTCTCCTGCTGCTGCTGCTGGCTGTCCAGCAGCAGACTGAAGGTGGCTGCTGCTGTGCACAGGTATATAAAGGCTCAGAGCCTATTATGACATGCGCAGCCAGCGTTCCATTGCCACATTCCATCTACTGCAGGCAGGATACCTGGCTGGCTGAATGTCGCTGAGAAGCTCACAGAGACCGCCATAAGCAACAGTTTAACAGAATGCCACAGACTAATCAACCAAACTTTTTGGGTTGGGTTCTCTTTTATAGTCTGCAGGCATTAAATGAAAGAAGTCAGTGTTCCAGCAGAAGGAGACAACGTTTCAGAAAAGGCATTGTAGCAAACCAAAAAAGAAATTTTAAGCGCAGCAGAGTAACCAGCGCACATACCTGTTAGCTCAGGTGAGTTTAAAAGGCTGCTGTTGATAACAAGGGCATTTGCTAAATAGATGGTGTGTGTGCAACAATATACTGAAAGGTCAATTATATTGTGCAGCTTATCTCACCACCTGTAGTTATTTAGGTGAAAGCTCCAAAATGCTTGCCTAATATGTCTGTTTATCCAAAAGGAAGTAAAAAGGGAGAGCTAGAAAGATAGCATTGCATCACATTACATGGCAATGCAATGCACAGTTGCTGAAGTTGAACCAAAATGAGCTTGTAATCTGGCTTCTGCAACTTTGAACATGAAAAATCCAATGAGGAGAAGAAAAGCAAAGCCAAAGAGTCCATCCCCAAATCCGACAAACAAGCAAAATGAACAAAAAACATTGAATTCAATTCTTTCTGATTTTAGAAACTGCATTAAAGAAGGGGTGCACCGGTCCTGGAGATACTGCAATACCAGGTCAATGCGTGGAGTGGACAGAGCAAGCTCTTTTTCCATCTCCCTGTTCTAAAAATCCATTTAATATATGGTCCCCAGATAGGGGACGTATCAGATATTAAACTGATAAGAACAGATACTACACTTGATCTTAGCCAAAAGGTCGAGAAGCGATAACCAGAATTGGTTTCAAACTACGGAACCACCCAAGGATCCTGAAAAGTCCATTTGTGGAGATGAGCTCCTGGACTCCCGTTAAGAAGACATGTTGTCAACCTCTAGATCCCTTACATGCCTGCACTTTTCGGCTTGCTGCTGCTGCAATCCACGCGTTTTAGATCTGCATAACTCCACCTCTTTAAACACAGCACCTTCACCCCCTGCTGTTCCCACCCGCCTCAACACCGTTGGAAGGGAGGAGAACCAATTAAGGCGGGGGGTGGGGTGGAACGAGCAGCTGTCTACCCTTAGCAGGAGGGCTCCTGATTACATACCTCTCCTGCTGCTGCTGCTGCTGGCTGTCCAGCAGCAGACTGAAGGTGGCTGCTGCTGTGCACAGGTATATAAAGGCTCAGAGCCTATTATGACACGCGCAGCCAGCGTTCCATTGCCACATTCCATCTACTGCAGGCAGGATACCTGGCTGGCTGAATGTCGCTGAGAAGCTCACAGAGACCGCCATAAGCAACAGTTTAACAGAATGCCACAGACTAATCAACCAAACTTTTTGGGTTGGGTTCTCTTTTATAGTCTGCAGGCATTAAATGAAAGAAGTCAGTGTTCCAGCAGAAGGAGACAACGTTTCAGAAAAGGCATTGTAGCAAACCAAAAAAGAAATTTTAAGCGCAGCAGAGTAACCAGCGCACATACCTGTTAGCTCAGGTGAGTTTAAAAGGCTGCTGTTGATAACAAGGGCATTTGCTAAATAGATGGTGTGTGTGCAACAATATACTGAAAGGTCAATTATATTGTGCAGCTTATCTCACCACCTGTAGTTATTTAGGTGAAAGCTCCAAAATGCTTGCCTAATATGTCTGTTTATCCAAAAGGAAGTAAAAAGGGAGAGCTAGAAAGATAGCATTGCATCACATTACATGGCAATGCAATGCACAGTTGCTGAAGTTGAACCAAAATGAGCTTGTAATCTGGCTTGTGCAACTTTGAACATGAAAAATCCAACGAGGAGAAGAAAAGCAAAGCCAAAGAGTCCATCCCCAAATCCGACAAACAAGCAAAATGAACAAAAAACATTGAATTCAATTCTTTCTGATTTTAGAAACTGCATTAAAGAAGGGGTGCACCGGTCCTGGAGATACTGCAATACCAGGTCAATGCGTGGAGTGGACAGAGCAAGCTCTTTTTCCATCTCCCTGTTCTAAAAATCCATTTAATATATGGTCCCCAGATAGGGGACGTATCAGATATTATACTGATAAGAACAGATTTTTTTTTTTGAAAGCCCGAATTCGTGTACAAAACCCGAGTGCGCTTAAAAAAGTGACAAGTGCCACAAAAAAAGTGCACTAGGATGCTGGTCTTCTTGAAACCCTCTCCAAAAGGAGAAGGGTCCCCCAAACCATTCCCCGTCCCTCCGAGCCAAAAGGCCACAGCGAGGAACAGGGACAAAAAGCCACCTCCAGCCGAAGCCAGAGGCGACCCAATCTTACCCCCAGCACCTGCCCGAGTTCTCACCCGAGCAAGGCACTGGGAGCCAAAGACTGTGCTCCCCTCCCGGAAGAGGGGAGCCAACAACGCTCTCCTCCCGAAAGAGGAGAGCCAGGGGGGTTCAGGGGGGAGCGGAACCTGATGGCCACACACTCCCCCCCTAGACCTGCCAAGAGAGGAACCCGTAAGGGAACCGCATCCCGACAAAATCCTAGTAGGACGTGACACACGTGAATAAGTGGACACACAGTGACAAAGAAATTAAATAAATAGTGAAGGTTTCACAGTATAATACTGCCCGGACCTTCGACCGGGAATTGAAAAATTCCCCATCCTAAGGCCAGAAGGCCCGGAATAAGGGTGTGTGCGAAGAAAGAAAATTTGAAGTGCTTGTGCAAATGTGCCATAAACTCAAGTGGGGTTCCCAATCCCAGTGAGTTAAGGCACCCCAGGGTCACCACTCCTGGGGCACTTCACACTTCGGGCTTTCGATCTTCCCCGGCCCAATGGCGTCGATCCTGGGGGGCCATGCTTTCCACCAGATGACTATATTAGCCACCTGGCGTACTAACAAGCGCCTAAACCCCAGTGTGCATAATGTATCAATCTACTAGGGCGGCCAACATCCAAAACCGCCTTTTCGAAAGATACTACACTTGATCTTAGCCAAAAGGCCGAGAAGCGATAACCAGAATTGGTTTCAAACTACGGAGCCACCCAAGGATCCTGAAAAGTCCATTTGTGGAGATGAGCTCCTGGACTCCCGTTAAGAAGACATGTTGTCAACCTCTAGATCCCTTACATGCCTGCACTTTTCGGCTTGCTGCTGCTGCAATCCACGCGTTTTAGATCTGCATAACTCCACCTCTTTAAACACAGCACCTTCACCCCCTGCTGTTCCCACCCGCCTCAACACCGTTGGAAGGGAGGAGAACCAATTAAGGCGGGGGGTGGGGTGGAACGAGCAGCTGTCTACCCTTAGCAGGAGGGCTCCTGATTACATACCTCTCCTGCTGCTGCTGCTGCTGGCTGTCCAGCAGCAGACTGAAGGTGGCTGCTGCTGTGCACAGGTATATAAAGGCTCAGAGCCTATTATGACACGCGCAGCCAGCGTTCCATTGCCACATTCCATCTACTGCAGGCAGGATACCTGGCTGGCTGAATGTCGCTGAGAAGCTCACAGAGACCGCCATAAGCAACAGTTTAACAGAATGCCACAGACTAATCAACCAAACTTTTTGGGTTGGGTTCTCTTTTATAGTCTGCAGGCATTAAATGAAAGAAGTCAGTGTTCCAGCAGAAGGAGACAACGTTTCAGAAAAGGCATTGTAGCAAACCAAAAAAGAAATTTTAAGCGCAGCAGAGTAACCAGCGCACATACCTGTTAGCTCAGGTGAGTTTAAAAGGCTGCTGTTGATAACAAGGGCATTTGCTAAATAGATGGTGTGTGTGCAACAATATACTGAAAGGTCAATTATATTGTGCAGCTTATCTCACCACCTGTAGTTATTTAGGTGAAAGCTCCAAAATGCTTGCCTAATATGTCTGTTTATCCAAAATGAAGTAAAAAGGGAGAGCTAGAAAGATAGCATTGCATCACATTACATGGCAATGCAATGCACAGTTGCTGAAGTTGAACCAAAATGAGCTTGTAATCTGGCTTCTGCAACTTTGAACATGAAAAATCCAATGAGGAGAAGAAAAGCAAAGCCAAAGAGTCCATCCCCAAATCCGACAAACAAGCAAAATGAACAAAAAACTTTGAATTCAATTCTTTCTGATTTTAGAAACTGCATTAAAGAAGGGGTGCACCGGTCCTGGAGATACTGCAATACCAGGTCAATGCGTGGAGTGGACAGAGCAAGCTCTTTTTCCATCTCCCTGTTCTAAAAATCCATTTAATATATGGTCCCCAGATAGGGGACGTATCAGATATTAAACTGATAAGAACAGATACTACACTTGATCTTAGCCAAAAGGCCGAGAAGCGATAACCAGAATTGGTTTCAAACTACGGAGCCACCCAAGGATCCTGAAAAGTCCATTTGTGGAGATGAGCTCCTGGACTCCCGTTAAGAAGACATGTTGTCAACCTCTAGATCCCTTACATGCCTGCACTTTTCGGCTTGCTGCTGCTGCAATCCACGCGTTTTAGATCTGCATAACTCCACCTCTTTAAACACAGCACCTTCACCCCCTGCTGTTCCCACCCGCCTCAACACCGTTGGAAGGGAGGAGAACCAATTAAGGCGGGGGGTGGGGTGGAACGAGCAGCTGTCTACCCTTAGCAGTAGGGCTCCTGATTACATACCTCTCCTGCTGCTGCTGCTGCTGGCTGTCCAGCAGCAGACTGAAGGTGGCTGCTGCTGTGCACAGGTATATAAAGGCTCAGAGCCTATTATGACACGCGCAGCCAGCGTTCCATTGCCACATTCCATCTACTGCAGGCAGGATACCTGGCTGGCTGAATGTCGCTGAGAAGCTCACAGAGACCGCCATAAGCAACAGTTTAACAGAATGCCACAGACTAATCAACCAAACTTTTTGGGTTGGGTTCTCTTTTATAGTCTGCAGGCATTAAATGAAAGAAGTCAGTGTTCCAGCAGAAGGAGACAACGTTTCAGAAAAGGCATTGTAGCAAACCAAAAAAGAAATTTTAAGCGCAGCAGAGTAACCAGCGCACATACCTGTTAGCTCAGGTGAGTTTAAAAGGCTGCTGTTGATAACAAGGGCATTTGCTAAATAGATGGTGTGTGTGCAACAATATACTGAAAGGTCAATTATATTGTGCAGCTTATCTCACCACCTGTAGTTATTTAGGTGAAAGCTCCAAAATGCTTGCCTAATATGTCTGTTTATCCAAAAGGAAGTAAAAAGGGAGAGCTAGAAAGATAGCATTGCATCACATTACATGGCAATGCAATGCACAGTTGCTGAAGTTGAACCAAAATGAGCTTGTAATCTGGCTTCTGCAACTTTGAACATGAAAAATCCAATGAGGAGAAGAAAAGCAAAGCCAAAGAGTCCATCCCCAAATCCGACAAACAAGCAAAATGAACAAAAAACTTTGAATTCAATTCTTTCTGATTTTAGAAACTGCATTAAAGAAGGGGTGCACCGGTCCTGGAGATACTGCAATACCAGGTCAATGCGTGGAGTGGACAGAGCAAGCTCTTTTTCCATCTCCCTGTTCTAAAAATCCATTTAATATATGGTCCCCAGATAGGGGACGTATCAGATATTAAACTGATAAGAACAGATACTACACTTGATCTTAGCCAAAAGGCCGAGAAGCGATAACCAGAATTGGTTTCAAACTACGGAGCCACCCAAGGATCCTGAAAAGTCCATTTGTGGAGATGAGCTCCTGGACTCCCGTTAAGAAGACATGTTGTCAACCTCTAGATCCCTTACATGCCTGCACTTTTCGGCTTGCTGCTGCTGCAATCCACGCGTTTTAGATCTGCATAACTCCACCTCTTTAAACACAGCACCTTCACCCCCTGCTGTTCCCACCCGCCTCAACACCGTTGGAAGGGAGGAGAACCAATTAAGGCGGGGGGTGGGGTGGAACGAGCAGCTGTCTACCCTTAGCAGTAGGGCTCCTGATTACATACCTCTCCTGCTGCTGCTGCTGCTGGCTGTCCAGCAGCAGACTGAAGGTGGCTGCTGCTGTGCACAGGTATATAAAGGCTCAGAGCCTATTATGACACGCGCAGCCAGCGTTCCATTGCCACATTCCATCTACTGCAGGCAGGATACCTGGCTGGCTGAATGTCGCTGAGAAGCTCACAGAGACCGCCATAAGCAACAGTTTAACAGAATGCCACAGACTAATCAACCAAACTTTTTGGGTTGGGTTCTCTTTTATAGTCTGCAGGCATTAAATGAAAGAAGTCAGTGTTCCAGCAGAAGGAGACAACGTTTCAGAAAAGGCATTGTAGCAAACCAAAAAAGAAATTTTAAGCGCAGCAGAGTAACCAGCGCACATACCTGTTAGCTCAGGTGAGTTTAAAAGGCTGCTGTTGATAACAAGGGCATTTGCTAAATAGATGGTGTGTGTGCAACAATATACTGAAAGGTCAATTATATTGTGCAGCTTATCTCACCACCTGTAGTTATTTAGGTGAAAGCTCCAAAATGCTTGCCTAATATGTCTGTTTATCCAAAATGAAGTAAAAAGGGAGAGCTAGAAAGATAGCATTGCATCACATTACATGGCAATGCAATGCACAGTTGCTGAAGTTGAACCAAAATGAGCTTGTAATCTGGCTTCTGCAACTTTGAACATGAAAAATCCAATGAGGAGAAGAAAAGCAAAGCCAAAGAGTCCATCCCCAAATCCGACAAACAAGCAAAATGAACAAAAAACTTTGAATTCAATTCTTTCTGATTTTAGAAACTGCATTAAAGAAGGGGTGCACCGGTCCTGGAGATACTGCAATACCAGGTCAATGCGTGGAGTGGACAGAGCAAGCTCTTTTTCCATCTCCCTGTTCTAAAAATCCATTTAATATATGGTCCCCAGATAGGGGACGTATCAGATATTAAACTGATAAGAACAGATACTACACTTGATCTTAGCCAAAAGGCCGAGAAGCGATAACCAGAATTGGTTTCAAACTACGGAGCCACCCAAGGATCCTGAAAAGTCCATTTGTGGAGATGAGCTCCTGGACTCCCATTAAGAAGACATGTTGTCAACCTCTAGATCCCTTACATGCCTGCACTTTTCGGCTTGCTGCTGCTGCAATCCACGCGTTTTAGATCTGCATAACTCCACCTCTTTAAACACAGCACCTTCACCCCCTGCTGTTCCCACCCGCCTCAACACCGTTGGAAGGGAGGAGAACCAATTAAGGCGGGGGGTGGGGTGGAACGAGCAGCTGTCTACCCTTAGCAGTAGGGCTCCTGATTACATACCTCTCCTGCTGCTGCTGCTGCTGGCTGTCCAGCAGCAGACTGAAGGTGGCTGCTGCTGTGCACAGGTATATAAAGGCTCAGAGCCTATTATGACACGCGCAGCCAGCGTTCCATTGCCACATTCCATCTACTGCAGGCAGGATACCTGGCTGGCTGAATGTCGCTGAGAAGCTCACAGAGACCGCCATAAGCAACAGTTTAACAGAATGCCACAGACTAATCAACCAAACTTTTTGGGTTGGGTTCTCTTTTATAGTCTGCAGGCATTAAATGAAAGAAGTCAGTGTTCCAGCAGAAGGAGACAACGTTTCAGAAAAGGCATTGTAGCAAACCAAAAAAGAAATTTTAAGCGCAGCAGAGTAACCAGCGCACATACCTGTTAGCTCAGGTGAGTTTAAAAGGCTGCTGTTGATAACAAGGGCATTTGCTAAATAGATGGTGTGTGTGCAACAATATACTGAAAGGTCAATTATATTGTGCAGCTTATCTCACCACCTGTAGTTATTTAGGTGAAAGCTCCAAAATGCTTGCCTAATATGTCTGTTTATCCAAAAGGAAGTAAAAAGGGAGAGCTAGAAAGATAGCATTGCATCACATTACATGGCAATGCAATGCACAGTTGCTGAAGTTGAACCAAAATGAGCTTGTAATCTGGCTTCTGCAACTTTGAACATGAAAAATCCAATGAGGAGAAGAAAAGCAAAGCCAAAGAGTCCATCCCCAAATCCGACAAACAAGCAAAATGAACAAAAAACTTTGAATTCAATTCTTTCTGATTTTAGAAACTGCATTAAAGAAGGGGTGCACCGGTCCTGGAGATACTGCAATACCAGGTCAATGCGTGGAGTGGACAGAGCAAGCTCTTTTTCCATCTCCCTGTTCTAAAAATCCATTTAATATATGGTCCCCAGATAGGGGACGTATCAGATATTAAACTGATAAGAACAGATACTACACTTGATCTTAGCCAAAAGGCCGAGAAGCGATAACCAGAATTGGTTTCAAACTACGGAGCCACCCAAGGATCCTGAAAAGTCCATTTGTGGAGATGAGCTCCTGGACTCCCGTTAAGAAGACATGTTGTCAACCTCTAGATCCCTTACATGCCTGCACTTTTCGGCTTGCTGCTGCTGCAATCCACGCGTTTTAGATCTGCATAACTCCACCTCTTTAAACACAGCACCTTCACCCCCTGCTGTTCCCACCCGCCTCAACACCGTTGGAAGGGAGGAGAACCAATTAAGGCGGGGGGTGGGGTGGAACGAGCAGCTGTCTACCCTTAGCAGTAGGGCTCCTGATTACATACCTCTCCTGCTGCTGCTGCTGCTGGCTGTCCAGCAGCAGACTGAAGGTGGCTGCTGCTGTGCACAGGTATATAAAGGCTCAGAGCCTATTATGACACGCGCAGCCAGCGTTCCATTGCCACATTCCATCTACTGCAGGCAGGATACCTGGCTGGCTGAATGTCGCTGAGAAGCTCACAGAGACCGCCATAAGCAACAGTTTAACAGAATGCCACAGACTAATCAACCAAACTTTTTGGGTTGGGTTCTCTTTTATAGTCTGCAGGCATTAAATGAAAGAAGTCAGTGTTCCAGCAGAAGGAGACAACGTTTCAGAAAAGGCATTGTAGCAAACCAAAAAAGAAATTTTAAGCGCAGCAGAGTAACCAGCGCACATACCTGTTAGCTCAGGTGAGTTTAAAAGGCTGCTGTTGATAACAAGGGCATTTGCTAAATAGATGGTGTGTGTGCAACAATATACTGAAAGGTCAATTATATTGTGCAGCTTATCTCACCACCTGTAGTTATTTAGGTGAAAGCTCCAAAATGCTTGCCTAATATGTCTGTTTATCCAAAAGGAAGTAAAAAGGGAGAGCTAGAAAGATAGCATTGCATCACATTACATGGCAATGCAATGCACAGTTGCTGAAGTTGAACCAAAATGAGCTTGTAATCTGGCTTCTGCAACTTTGAACATGAAAAATCCAATGAGGAGAAGAAAAGCAAAGCCAAAGAGTCCATCCCCAAATCCGACAAACAAGCAAAATGAACAAAAAACTTTGAATTCAATTCTTTCTGATTTTAGAAACTGCATTAAAGAAGGGGTGCACCGGTCCTGGAGATACTGCAATACCAGGTCAATGCGTGGAGTGGACAGAGCAAGCTCTTTTTCCATCTCCCTGTTCTAAAAATCCATTTAATATATGGTCCCCAGATAGGGGACGTATCAGATATTAAACTGATAAGAACAGATACTACACTTGATCTTAGCCAAAAGGCCGAGAAGCGATAACCAGAATTGGTTTCAAACTACGGAGCCACCCAAGGATCCTGAAAAGTCCATTTGTGGAGATGAGCTCCTGGACTCCCGTTAAGAAGACATGTTGTCAACCTCTAGATCCCTTACATGCCTGCACTTTTCGGCTTGCTGCTGCTGCAATCCACGCGTTTTAGATCTGCATAACTCCACCTCTTTAAACACAGCACCTTCACCCCCTGCTGTTCCCACCCGCCTCAACACCGTTGGAAGGGAGGAGAACCAATTAAGGCGGGGGGTGGGGTGGAACGAGCAGCTGTCTACCCTTAGCAGGAGGGCTCCTGATTACATACCTCTCCTGCTGCTGCTGCTGCTGGCTGTCCAGCAGCAGACTGAAGGTGGCTGCTGCTGTGCACAGGTATATAAAGGCTCAGAGCCTATTATGACACGCGCAGCCAGCGTTCCATTGCCACATTCCATCTACTGCAGGCAGGATACCTGGCTGGCTGAATGTCGCTGAGAAGCTCACAGAGACCGCCATAAGCAACAGTTTAACAGAATGCCACAGACTAATCAACCAAACTTTTTGGGTTGGGTTCTCTTTTATAGTCTGCAGGCATTAAATGAAAGAAGTCAGTGTTCCAGCAGAAGGAGACAACGTTTCAGAAAAGGCATTGTAGCAAACCAAAAAAGAAATTTTAAGCGCAGCAGAGTAACCAGCGCACATACCTGTTAGCTCAGGTGAGTTTAAAAGGCTGCTGTTGATAACAAGGGCATTTGCTAAATAGATGGTGTGTGTGCAACAATATACTGAAAGGTCAATTATATTGTGCAGCTTATCTCACCACCTGTAGTTATTTAGGTGAAAGCTCCAAAATGCTTGCCTAATATGTCTGTTTATCCAAAAGGAAGTAAAAAGGGAGAGCTAGAAAGATAGCATTGCATCACATTACATGGCAATGCAATGCACAGTTGCTGAAGTTGAACCAAAATGAGCTTGTAATCTGGCTTCTGCAACTTTGAACATGAAAAATCCAATGAGGAGAAGAAAAGCAAAGCCAAAGAGTCCATCCCCAAATCCGACAAACAAGCAAAATGAACAAAAAACTTTGAATTCAATTCTTTCTGATTTTAGAAACTGCATTAAAGAAGGGGTGCACCGGTCCTGGAGATACTGCAATACCAGGTCAATGCGTGGAGTGGACAGAGCAAGCTCTTTTTCCATCTCCCTGTTCTAAAAATCCATTTAATATATGGTCCCCAGATAGGGGACGTATCAGATATTAAACTGATAAGAACAGATACTACACTTGATCTTAGCCAAAAGGCCGAGAAGCGATAACCAGAATTGGTTTCAAACTATGGAGCCACCCAAGGATCCTGAAAAGTCCATTTGTGGAGATGAGCTCCTGGACTCCCGTTAAGAAGACATGTTGTCAACCTCTAGATCCCTTACATGCCTGCACTTTTCGGCTTGCTGCTGCTGCAATCCACGCGTTTTAGATCTGCATAACTCCACCTCTTTAAACACAGCACCTTCACCCCCTGCTGTTCCCACCCGCCTCAACACCGTTGGAAGGGAGGAGAACCAATTAAGGCGGGGGGTGGGGTGGAACGAGCAGCTGTCTACCCTTAGCAGGAGGGCTCCTGATTACATACCTCTCCTGCTGCTGCTGCTGCTGGCTGTCCAGCAGCAGACTGAAGGTGGCTGCTGCTGTGCACAGGTATATAAAGGCTCAGAGCCTATTATGACACGCGCAGCCAGCGTTCCATTGCCACATTCCATCTACTGCAGGCAGGATACCTGGCTGGCTGAATGTCGCTGAGAAGCTCACAGAGACCGCCATAAGCAACAGTTTAACAGAATGCCACAGACTAATCAACCAAACTTTTTGGGTTGGGTTCTCTTTTATAGTCTGCAGGCATTAAATGAAAGAAGTCAGTGTTCCAGCAGAAGGAGACAACGTTTCAGAAAAGGCATTGTAGCAAACCAAAAAAGAAATTTTAAGCGCAGCAGAGTAACCAGCGCACATACCTGTTAGCTCAGGTGAGTTTAAAAGGCTGCTGTTGATAACAAGGGCATTTGCTAAATAGATGGTGTGTGTGCAACAATATACTGAAAGGTCAATTATATTGTGCAGCTTATCTCACCACCTGTAGTTATTTAGGTGAAAGCTCCAAAATGCTTGCCTAATATGTCTGTTTATCCAAAAGGAAGTAAAAAGGGAGAGCTAGAAAGATAGCATTGCATCACATTACATGGCAATGCAATGCACAGTTGCTGAAGTTGAACCAAAATGAGCTTGTAATCTGGCTTCTGCAACTTTGAACATGAAAAATCCAATGAGGAGAAGAAAAGCAAAGCCAAAGAGTCCATCCCCAAATCCGACAAACAAGCAAAATGAACAAAAAACATTGAATTCAATTCTTTCTGATTTTAGAAACTGCATTAAAGAAGGGGTGCACCGGTCCTGGAGATACTGCAATACCAGGTCAATGCGTGGAGTGGACAGAGCAAGCTCTTTTTCCATCTCCCTGTTCTAAAAATCCATTTAATATATGGTCCCCAGATAGGGGACGTATCAGATATTAAACTGATAAGAACAGATACTACACTTGATCTTAGCCAAAAGGCCGAGAAGCGATAACCAGAATTGGTTTCAAACTACGGAGCCACCCAAGGATCCTGAAAAGTCCATTTGTGGAGATGAGCTCCTGGACTCCCGTTAAGAAGACATGTTGTCAACCTCTAGATCCCTTACATGCCTGCACTTTTCGGCTTGCTGCTGCTGCAATCCACGCGTTTTAGATCTGCATAACTCCACCTCTTTAAACACAGCACCTTCACCCCCTGCTGTTCCCACCCGCCTCAACACCGTTGGAAGGGAGGAGAACCAATTAAGGCGGGGGGTGGGGTGGAACGAGCAGCTGTCTACCCTTAGCAGGAGGGCTCCTGATTACATACCTCTCCTGCTGCTGCTGCTGGCTGTCCAGCAGCAGACTGAAGGTGGCTGCTGCTGTGCACAGGTATATAAAGGCTCAGAGCCTATTATGACACGCGCAGCCAGCGTTCCATTGCCACATTCCATCTACTGCAGGCAGGATACCTGGCTGGCTGAATGTCGCTGAGAAGCTCACAGAGACCGCCATAAGCAACAGTTTAACAGAATGCCACAGACTAATCAACCAAACTTTTTGGGTTGGGTTCTCTTTTATAGTCTGCAGGCATTAAATGAAAGAAGTCAGTGTTCCAGCAGAAGGAGACAACGTTTCAGAAAAGGCATTGTAGCAAACCAAAAAAGAAATTTTAAGCGCAGCAGAGTAACCAGCGCACATACCTGTTAGCTCAGGTGAGTTTAAAAGGCTGCTGTTGATAACAAGGGCATTTGCTAAATAGATGGTGTGTGTGCAACAATATACTGAAAGGTCAATTATATTGTGCAGCTTATCTCACCACCTGTAGTTATTTAGGTGAAAGCTCCAAAATGCTTGCCTAATATGTCTGTTTATCCAAAAGGAAGTAAAAAGGGAGAGCTAGAAAGATAGCATTGCATCACATTACATGGCAATGCAATGCACAGTTGCTGAAGTTGAACCAAAATGAGCTTGTAATCTGGCTTCTGCAACTTTGAACATGAAAAATCCAATGAGGAGAAGAAAAGCAAAGCCAAAGAGTCCATCCCCAAATCCGACAAACAAGCAAAATGAACAAAAAACATTGAATTCAATTCTTTCTGATTTTAGAAACTGCATTAAAGAAGGGGTGCACCGGTCCTGGAGATACTGCAATACCAGGTCAATGCGTGGAGTGGACAGAGCAAGCTCTTTTTCCATCTCCCTGTTCTAAAAATCCATTTAATATATGGTCCCCAGATAGGGGACGTATCAGATATTAAACTGATAAGAACAGATACTACACTTGATCTTAGCCAAAAGGCCGAGAAGCGATAACCAGAATTGGTTTCAAACTACGGAGCCACCCAAGGATCCTGAAAAGTCCATTTGTGGAGATGAGCTCCTGGACTCCCGTTAAGAAGACATGTTGTCAACCTCTAGATCCCTTATGACGCGCCCCCTGGGACATATTCCTTTTTGAGGGGAATACCCGGCACCGGATCAGATGGGGGGTTGTAGTCTCCGAGCGGCTGTGACCCGGCCCCGTGCCCAGGGCGTCAAGCTCAGTGTTATGTGGCAGCTTTACAGATGTTACTAAAGTTCTTTTGTGTCGACTACGCCACCCGTTGTGATGCGGTCACTGTGGCCGCCGCTGCAGCAGGGTCCGCTGAGGCTGATGGTGGATGCGCAGCTTGGTGGGATAACCCCCAACGGGAGGGGTATAGCCTCAGAGGGGACAGGCGCAGAGGATGGGGGTTGTGGTGGTGCGGTGCAGCCGGCAATGAAGACAGACTCGGGTTGTGCAGTTAAGGGAGTTTACTTACTGCTGATGTTTCGGTCACTCCAGCCGCTAGTGACCACCCGAGCCGTGCTGCGTCCACCAGGTCCTGGATACAGCCAACCCCCAAACAAGTCCGGAGCGTGGCCCTGAGCTCTCCCTCTGTCCTTTCTTCAGCCGTCCCCACCAGGGATTCACCTAGGTCCAGCTCCCTCGGGCCTTCTTTTGGGACACCCTTGGCCCTGGGTTCCCTGACCCTGCATGTGGTGTGCCTTCGGGGTGAATGTGGTGGGTGACCGTGACAGACACTGCCCACGGTCTCCGGTCTCTGGCTAGGGATTGTTTTTGCCCCCACCAGCTTGGGTTCCGGTACCCTGATGCTGACTCCTCACCCGGTGCTCTAATTTGGGTTCTTGGGTCCCTTCAGTCTTCCCCCTCTGGGTCTTTCTCTTTCTTTCTCCTCTCTCTCCAGGGCTGCTGTTTCCTGCTCTCTGCATCAGACTTGTCCTCTGCAGCTGACTGACTCTCTGCGTCTGACCCTGATTCTAAGTTGGTGCCCTCCTTATATATCCCTCTATGTGTGAGCTCAGGTGACCAGCACCCAATGAGCTCCTAACACTACCCAGACTGCTCCCCCTATCTGCCCCTACACTACATGGGATGTACCACCCCCCTCCCACTCCAGCCAGGAACAGGCTCGGTTGTACCTGCACATTTCCAAGTGGGAGTACCGTCGGCCTGCTCCTCTGGAATGGGATGTATGTAGTGCATGCAGTCTATCTGAGCTCAGTTCCACACTCCATCCTTACCCGGGAGTGGAATATCACACCTCTGGGTTGAGGTGCAATACCCCTGTAGCAGCCGAATCCTCAGGGTGCTACATTCCCCCCTGGTAAATCACAGCACGTCCTCGGGCTGTAAGACATAAAACACCAAAACATACAAATTTTTCATATAAACATATAAAACATATAAAACATTATATATATAACATATCTTATCAGATAAAACTTTCTCGTAGACTTCTCTTGTCTCTGGTTCCTCCTCCGGACACTGTGCAACGTGTGTCCGGGAAAAGTGCGACAGTCTCTTAGAAAAAACTGGTTTTCTATAAAACCGGTAGGGGGCGCTTTAGGAAGCGCAACTATATACAGGGGAAGTTGGAAGTTGGCCGCTCTCAGTCCTCGGCCAGTTAGAGGAAAGGGAATGGCTGCTCACAGTCCTCAGCCTGTAGGATGAAGGGGTTAACGGGTAAAACAGTTCACTGGTCCCAACGGGGACTATTTTAGCAGCAGCAACAGTTCCAGTTTCAGTTCCTTTATACCCCGATTGGGTAACTATTTACATCACTTCTCGGCCGCACTCAACGGCGTCTTCCTCCTGCTCTTTCTTGATATGGTGTTGCTTCAGACCCGTCCGGGTCCTCTGGCTCCTCCTCTCCGTCAAGCGGTGTACGTGGAGGGCGTAAGGTCCTTTGGCACACTTGTGCCGGGTGAAAGTGACTTCGTCTCCGACGTAGAGGTCACGGCCTTTGTGACCTTCCGGCAGGTGGGACTCGACGTCTCTGCGGGTCACAAAAACGTCACCGCGGTTGTTACGGTCCCGAATAAAGCCCCACCCATGCTGCGGGTTGAACTTTATCACTGTCCCGATGGTGCGGGGACAATGCGCTGCACGGGGGTTCCTCCTAGTCCGGCTCTTCTGCTCCGCGCTCCGGATTTGGGCCTGTTGTTCTCTGGCCCGCCTCTCCTCCCGTTCTCTCTTAAACTCTGCTAGCTGCTGACGACAACACTCAGTACGCTCAGCGGCGACTGCCCGAGTTTCTCCGGTGAACCCCATCAAATCTTCTCCCGTGGGGTCCCACACGAATTGGGCTTCTTCTAAAGGAGGCGAGACCCGAGTCACGGGCTTCGGAGCCGGGATCAGGGGCTCACACAAGGGCCCTAGTCTTTGTTGCCGCTCCAGCTCATGGTATCCTTCGGGCCAGATGAAGGGCTGCCCGTCCGGCCATGTGAGCTGGCTGAAGAGGTCCTCCCCCAGGTGTGGCACCCTTGGTATTGCGGGCGCGGGCGCGGTGGTGATGGCGCCCGGGTTGCCCAGGCCTTGCGGCCAGGCCTGGGGCACCTGGAAGGTGAAGGGCACCGTTAGGACGGCGGCGCCCTGGGCTACCTGGCCTTGCGGCCAGGCCGGAGGCTCCGCGGAGGTAGGGGGCGCTGTTGGTGATGCGGCGCCCGGGGGTACTAGGCCTTGCGACCAGGCTGGTGGTAATTCCTGTTTTGTCACGCTCCGGGTCGAGGCGCGTGACGTCACAGGGGTCGCGGCGGCGGCTTCCGGTCGGGGCCTAGTCCATGGCGGTGACCTGGCGGCTACGGGCACAGCAGGGGGACTTTCGGGCTCTGCGACGGGGAGCTGGGGCAGGTAAGCGGTGTCACGGCTTGGGGTATAGGCGTCCCCTTTACCTGCCTCCATGCGTTCGGCTCCCTCCTCGGCGCCGTCTCCGGCCTTGGGTCCTCCTGCGCCATCCTCAGAGGCGGTCTGCTTCCTCTTCCAGGGTAGCGTGCTCCGTTGACTGGTCTCTGGTTGCTGGGCCATCTCCCGGCTCCACTCCGCCAGTATCTCGCGCTGTACCCGGGCCATCCTCCTTGCGAGGCCCTCCAGGGCAGTTTGTGCACACTCCCGGTCTCGGGGGAGCTGCGCTAGGATCTCCGCTAGACCTAGCGGGGTTGTGGACTCTAGCAGGCTCCTGACCATCGGGTCGGTGCTGCTCTGCTCGGCTTCCGGCAGGCTCCTGGCCAGCGGGCCGGTGCTGCTCTGCCCTCCTTCCTCGGTCTCTAGCAGACTCCTGGCCAGCGGGCCGGTGCTGTTCTGCTTTCTCTCCATCTCCGGGTGAGCTCCTCCGCTACTCCTTGTTAGACCTCTTGCCTCCGGGTGCGCTCGCTCCAGACTGCTCCAAGCGACACCCATCTTTGTTCTTCTCTTTCGTCTCCTCCCACTTCGAGGGCGGTCCCGGGGCAACTCGGTGACTGTCAGCTCCAGGGGGAGTTCTTTCACGCTGACAGACACCTCCAGCATCACAGTCTCTGTTGGTGGGGGCGGTTTCCACTTTTGGCGCCATTTTCTGTCCTGGCCCACGATGGGAGGTGGCCTCCTGCCCTCCTTTGGCACGCCCATAATGGCGTCCGCTGCTCTTCCAAGGCGGGAAATCTGCGGTTTTGGCGGGAAGCGTCGCCCAGTGGCGGGAAACTCTGCAGATGGCGGGAACAAGCTGGAAATGGCGGACAATCGGCGGGAAACGACTGGTGATGGAGTCCGATGGCGTGGACCCTCCGGAACCGGCGGGAGACTTCTTTCTGAGGTAAACTTGCACTTTTCTTCAGGCACGCAGTACCCGGGTGTTGCGGGCACGTAATCCTGCCGACTACGCCAAAGTTGACGCGCCCCCTGGGACATATTCCTTTTTGAGGGGAATACCCGGCACCGGATCAGATGGGGGGTTGTAGTCTCCGAGCGGCTGTGACCCGGCCCCGTGCCCAGGGCGTCAAGCTCAGTGTTATGTGGCAGCTTTACAGATGTTACTAAAGTTCTTTTGTGTCGACTACGCCACCCGTTGTGATGCGGTCACTGTGGCCGCCGCTGCAGCAGGGTCCGCTGAGGCTGATGGTGGATGCGCAGCTTGGTGGGATAACCCCCAACGGGAGGGGTATAGCCTCAGAGGGGACAGGCGCAGAGGATGGGGGTTGTGGTGGTGCGGTGCAGCCGGCAATGAAGACAGACTCGGGTTGTGCAGTTAAGGGAGTTTACTTACTGCTGATGTTTCGGTCACTCCAGCCGCTAGTGACCACCCGAGCCGTGCTGCGTCCACCAGGTCCTGGATACAGCCAACCCCCAAACAAGTCCGGAGCGTGGCCCTGAGCTCTCCCTCTGTCCTTTCTTCAGCCGTCCCCACCAGGGATTCACCTAGGTCCAGCTCCCTCGGGCCTTCTTTTGGGACACCCTTGGCCCTGGGTTCCCTGACCCTGCATGTGGTGTGCCTTCGGGGTGAATGTGGTGGGTGACCGTGACAGACACTGCCCACGGTCTCCGGTCTCTGGCTAGGGATTGTTTTTGCCCCCACCAGCTTGGGTTCCGGTACCCTGATGCTGACTCCTCACCCGGTGCTCTAATTTGGGTTCTTGGGTCCCTTCAGTCTTCCCCCTCTGGGTCTTTCTCTTTCTTTCTCCTCTCTCTCCAGGGCTGCTGTTTCCTGCTCTCTGCATCAGACTTGTCCTCTGCAGCTGACTGACTCTCTGCATCTGACCCTGATTCTAAGTTGGTGCCCTCCTTATATATCCCTCTATGTGTGAGCTCAGGTGACCAGCACCCAATGAGCTCCTAACACTACCCAGACTGCTCCCCCTATCTGCCCCTACACTACATGGGATGTACCACCCCCCTCCCACTCCAGCCAGGAACAGGCTCGGTTGTACCTGCACATTTCCAAGTGGGAGTACCGTCGGCCTGCTCCTCTGGAATGGGATGTATGTAGTGCATGCAGTCTATCTGAGCTCAGTTCCACACTCCATCCTTACCCGGGAGTGGAATATCACACCTCTGGGTTGAGGTGCAATACCCCTGTAGCAGCCGAATCCTCAGGGTGCTACACTTACATGCCTGCACTTTTCGGCTTGCTGCTGCTGCAATCCACGCGTTTTAGATCTGCATAACTCCACCTCTTTAAACACAGCACCTTCACCCCCTGCTGTTCCCACCCGCCTCAACACCGTTGGAAGGGAGGAGAACCAATTAAGGCGGGGGGTGGGGTGGAACGAGCAGCTGTCTACCCTTAGCAGGAGGGCTCCTGATTACATACCTCTCCTGCTGCTGCTGCTGCTGGCTGTCCAGCAGCAGACTGAAGGTGGCTGCTGCTGTGCACAGGTATATAAAGGCTCAGAGCCTATTATGACACGCGCAGCCAGCGTTCCATTGCCACATTCCATCTACTGCAGGCAGGATACCTGGCTGGCTGAATGTCGCTGAGAAGCTCACAGAGACCGCCATAAGCAACAGTTTAACAGAATGCCACAGACTAATCAACCAAACTTTTTGGGTTGGGTTCTCTTTTATAGTCTGCAGGCATTAAATGAAAGAAGTCAGTGTTCCAGCAGAAGGAGACAACGTTTCAGAAAAGGCATTGTAGCAAACCAAAAAAGAAATTTTAAGCGCAGCAGAGTAACCAGCGCACATACCTGTTAGCTCAGGTGAGTTTAAAAGGCTGCTGTTGATAACAAGGGCATTTGCTAAATAGATGGTGTGTGTGCAACAATATACTGAAAGGTCAATTATATTGTGCAGCTTATCTCACCACCTGTAGTTATTTAGGTGAAAGCTCCAAAATGCTTGCCTAATATGTCTGTTTATCCAAAAGGAAGTAAAAAGGGAGAGCTAGAAAGATAGCATTGCATCACATTACATGGCAATGCAATGCACAGTTGCTGAAGTTGAACCAAAATGAGCTTGTAATCTGGCTTCTGCAACTTTGAACATGAAAAATCCAATGAGGAGAAGAAAAGCAAAGCCAAAGAGTCCATCCCCAAATCCGACAAACAAGCAAAATGAACAAAAAACATTGAATTCAATTCTTTCTGATTTTAGAAACTGCTTTAAAGAAGGGGTGCACCGGTCCTGGAGATACTGCAATACCAGGTCAATGCGTGGAGTGGACAGAGCAAGCTCTTTTTCCATCTTCCTGTTCTAAAAATCCATTTAATATATGGTCCCCAGATAGGGGACGTATCAGATATTAAACTGATAAGAACAGATACTACACTTGATCTTAGCCAAAAGGCCGAGAAGCGATAACCAGAATTGGTTTCAAACTACGGAGCCACCCAAGGATCCTGAAAAGTCCATTTGTGGAGATGAGCTCCTGGACTCCCGTTAAGAAGACATGTTGTCAACCTCTAGATCCCTTACATGCCTGCACTTTTCGGCTTGCTGCTGCTGCAATCCACGCGTTTTAGATCTGCATAACTCCACCTCTTTAAACACAGCACCTTCACCCCCTGCTGTTCCCACCCGCCTCAACACCGTTGGAAGGGAGGAGAACCAATTAAGGCGGGGGGTGGGGTGGAACGAGCAGCTGTCTACCCTTAGCAGGAGGGCTCCTGATTACATACCTCTCCTGCTGCTGCTGCTGCTGGCTGTCCAGCAGCAGACTGAAGGTGGCTGCTGCTGTGCACAGGTATATAAAGGCTCAGAGCCTATTATGACACGCGCAGCCAGCGTTCCATTGCCACATTCCATCTACTGCAGGCAGGATACCTGGCTGGCTGAATGTCGCTGAGAAGCTCACAGAGACCGCCATAAGCAACAGTTTAACAGAATGCCACAGACTAATCAACCAAACTTTTTGGGTTGGGTTCTCTTTTATAGTCTGCAGGCATTAAATGAAAGAAGTCAGTGTTCCAGCAGAAGGAGACAACGTTTCAGAAAAGGCATTGTAGCAAACCAAAAAAGAAATTTTAAGCGCAGCAGAGTAACCAGCGCACATACCTGTTAGCTCAGGTGAGTTTAAAAGGCTGCTGTTGATAACAAGGGCATTTGCTAAATAGATGGTGTGTGTGCAACAATATACTGAAAGGTCAATTATATTGTGCAGCTTATCTCACCACCTGTAGTTATTTAGGTGAAAGCTCCAAAATGCTTGCCTAATATGTCTGTTTATCCAAAAGGAAGTAAAAAGGGAGAGCTAGAAAGATAGCATTGCATCACATTACATGGCAATGCAATGCACAGTTGCTGAAGTTGAACCAAAATGAGCTTGTAATCTGGCTTCTGCAACTTTGAACATGAAAAATCCAATGAGGAGAAGAAAAGCAAAGCCAAAGAGTCCATCCCCAAATCCGACAAACAAGCAAAATGAACAAAAAACTTTGAATTCAATTCTTTCTGATTTTAGAAACTGCATTAAAGAAGGGGTGCACCGGTCCTGGAGATACTGCAATACCAGGTCAATGCGTGGAGTGGACAGAGCAAGCTCTTTTTCCATCTCCCTGTTCTAAAAATCCATTTAATATATGGTCCCCAGATAGGGGACGTATCAGATATTAAACTGATAAGAACAGATACTACACTTGATCTTAGCCAAAAGGCCGAGAAGCGATAACCAGAATTGGTTTCAAACTACGGAGCCACCCAAGGATCCTGAAAAGTCCATTTGTGGAGATGAGCTCCTGGACTCCCGTTAAGAAGACATGTTGTCAACCTCTAGATCCCTTACATGCCTGCACTTTTCGGCTTGCTGCTGCTGCAATCCACGCGTTTTAGATCTGCATAACTCCACCTCTTTAAACACAGCACCTTCACCCCCTGCTGTTCCCACCCGCCTCAACACCGTTGGAAGGGAGGAGAACCAATTAAGGCGGGGGGTGGGGTGGAACGAGCAGCTGTCTACCCTTAGCAGGAGGGCTCCTGATTACATACCTCTCCTGCTGCTGCTGCTGCTGGCTGTCCAGCAGCAGACTGAAGGTGGCTGCTGCTGTGCACAGGTATATAAAGGCTCAGAGCCTATTATGACACGCGCAGCCAGCGTTCCATTGCCACATTCCATCTACTGCAGGCAGGATACCTGGCTGGCTGAATGTCGCTGAGAAGCTCACAGAGACCGCCATAAGCAACAGTTTAACAGAATGCCACAGACTAATCAACCAAACTTTTTGGGTTGGGTTCTCTTTTATAGTCTGCAGGCATTAAATGAAAGAAGTCAGTGTTCCAGCAGAAGGAGACAACGTTTCAGAAAAGGCATTGTAGCAAACCAAAAAAGAAATTTTAAGCGCAGCAGAGTAACCAGCGCACATACCTGTTAGCTCAGGTGAGTTTAAAAGGCTGCTGTTGATAACAAGGGCATTTGCTAAATAGATGGTGTGTGTGCAACAATATACTGAAAGGTCAATTATATTGTGCAGCTTATCTCACCACCTGTAGTTATTTAGGTGAAAGCTCCAAAATGCTTGCCTAATATGTCTGTTTATCCAAAAGGAAGTAAAAAGGGAGAGCTAGAAAGATAGCATTGCATCACATTACATGGCAATGCAATGCACAGTTGCTGAAGTTGAACCAAAATGAGCTTGTAATCTGGCTTCTGCAACTTTGAACATGAAAAATCCAATGAGGAGAAGAAAAGCAAAGCCAAAGAGTCCATCCCCAAATCCGACAAACAAGCAAAATGAACAAAAAACATTGAATTCAATTCTTTCTGATTTTAGAAACTGCATTAAAGAAGGGGTGCACCGGTCCTGGAGATACTGCAATACCAGGTCAATGCGTGGAGTGGACAGAGCAAGCTCTTTTTCCATCTCCCTGTTCTAAAAATCCATTTAATATATGGTCCCCAGATAGGGGACGTATCAGATATTAAACTGATAAGAACAGATACTACACTTGATCTTAGCCAAAAGGCCGAGAAGCGATAACCAGAATTGGTTTCAAACTACGGAGCCACCCAAGGATCCTGAAAAGTCCATTTGTGGAGATGAGCTCCTGGACTCCCGTTAAGAAGACATGTTGTCAACCTCTAGATCCCTTACATGCCTGCACTTTTCGGCTTGCTGCTGCTGCAATCCACGCGTTTTAGATCTGCATAACTCCACCTCTTTAAACACAGCACCTTCACCCCCTGCTGTTCCCACCCGCCTCAACACCGTTGGAAGGGAGGAGAACCAATTAAGGCGGGGGGTGGGGTGGAACGAGCAGCTGTCTACCCTTAGCAGGAGGGCTCCTGATTACATACCTCTCCTGCTGCTGCTGCTGGCTGTCCAGCAGCAGACTGAAGGTGGCTGCTGCTGTGCACAGGTATATAAAGGCTCAGAGCCTATTATGACACGCGCAGCCAGCGTTCCATTGCCACATTCCATCTACTCGCAGGCAGGATACCTGGCTGGCTGAATGTCGCTGAGAAGCTCACAGAGACCGCCATAAGCAACAGTTTAACAGAATGCCACAGACTAATCAACCAAACTTTTTGGGTTGGGTTCTCTTTTATAGTCTGCAGGCATTAAATGAAAGAAGTCAGTGTTCCAGCAGAAGGAGACAACGTTTCAGAAAAGGCATTGTAGCAAACCAAAAAATAAATTTTAAGCGCAGCAGAGTAACCAGCGCACATACCTGTTAGCTCAGGTGAGTTTAAAAGGCTGCTGTTGATAACAAGGGCATTTGCTAAATAGATGGTGTGTGTGCAACAATATACTGAAAGGTCAATTATATTGTGCAGCTTATCTCACCACCTGTAGTTATTTAGGTGAAAGCTCCAAAATGCTTGCCTAATATGTCTGTTTATCCAAAAGGAAGTAAAAAGGGAGAGCTAGAAAGATAGCATTGCATCACATTACATGGCAATGCAATGCACAGTTGCTGAAGTTGAACCAAAATGAGCTTGTAATCTGGCTTCTGCAACTTTGAACATGAAAAATCCAATGAGGAGAAGAAAAGCAAAGCCAAAGAGTCCATCCCCAAATCCGACAAACAAGCAAAATGAACAAAAAACATTGAATTCAATTCTTTCTGATTTTAGAAACTGCATTAAAGAAGGGGTGCACCGGTCCTGGAGATACTGCAATACCAGGTCAATGCGTGGAGTGGACAGAGCAAGCTCTTTTTCCATCTCCCTGTTCTAAAAATCCATTTAATATATGGTCCCCAGATAGGGGACGTATCAGATATTAAACTGATAAGAACAGATACTACACTTGATCTTAGCCAAAAGGCCGAGAAGCGATAACCAGAATTGGTTTCAAACTACGGAGCCACCCAAGGATCCTGAAAAGTCCATTTGTGGAGATGAGCTCCTGGACTCCCGTTAAGAAGACATGTTGTCAACCTCTAGATCCCTTACATGCCTGCACTTTTCGGCTTGCTGCTGCTGCAATCCACGCGTTTTAGATCTGCATAACTCCACCTCTTTAAACACAGCACCTTCACCCCCTGCTGTTCCCACCCGCCTCAACACCGTTGGAAGGGAGGAGAACCAATTAAGGCGGGGGGTGGGGTGGAACGAGCAGCTGTCTACCCTTAGCAGGAGGGCTCCTGATTACATACCTCTCCTGCTGCTGCTGCTGCTGGCTGTCCAGCAGCAGACTGAAGGTGGCTGCTGCTGTGCACAGGTATATAAAGGCTCAGAGCCTATTATGACACGCGCAGCCAGCGTTCCATTGCCACATTCCATCTACTGCAGGCAGGATACCTGGCTGGCTGAATGTCGCTGAGAAGCTCACAGAGACCGCCATAAGCAACAGTTTAACAGAATGCCACAGACTAATCAACCAAACTTTTTGGGTTGGGTTCTCTTTTATAGTCTGCAGGCATTAAATGAAAGAAGTCAGTGTTCCAGCAGAAGGAGACAACGTTTCAGAAAAGGCATTGTAGCAAACCAAAAAAGAAATTTTAAGCGCAGCAGAGTAACCAGCGCACATACCTGTTAGCTCAGGTGAGTTTAAAAGGCTGCTGTTGATAACAAGGGCATTTGCTAAATAGATGGTGTGTGTGCAACAATATACTGAAAGGTCAATTATATTGTGCAGCTTATCTCACCACCTGTAGTTATTTAGGTGAAAGCTCCAAAATGCTTGCCTAATATGTCTGTTTATCCAAAATGAAGTAAAAAGGGAGAGCTAGAAAGATAGCATTGCATCACATTACATGGCAATGCAATGCACAGTTGCTGAAGTTGAACCAAAATGAGCTTGTAATCTGGCTTCTGCAACTTTGAACATGAAAAATCCAATGAGGAGAAGAAAAGCAAAGCCAAAGAGTCCATCCCCAAATCCGACAAACAAGCAAAATGAACAAAAAACTTTGAATTCAATTCTTTCTGATTTTAGAAACTGCATTAAAGAAGGGGTGCACCGGTCCTGGAGATACTGCAATACCAGGTCAATGCGTGGAGTGGACAGAGCAAGCTCTTTTTCCATCTCCCTGTTCTAAAAATCCATTTAATATATGGTCCCCAGATAGGGGACGTATCAGATATTAAACTGATAAGAACAGATACTACACTTGATCTTAGCCAAAAGGCCGAGAAGCGATAACCAGAATTGGTTTCAAACTACGGAGCCACCCAAGGATCCTGAAAAGTCCATTTGTGGAGATGAGCTCCTGGACTCCCGTTAAGAAGACATGTTGTCAACCTCTAGATCCCTTACATGCCTGCACTTTTCGGCTTGCTGCTGCTGCAATCCACGCGTTTTAGATCTGCATAACTCCACCTCTTTAAACACAGCACCTTCACCCCCTGCTGTTCCCACCCGCCTCAACACCGTTGGAAGGGAGGAGAACCAATTAAGGCGGGGGGTGGGGTGGAACGAGCAGCTGTCTACCCTTAGCAGTAGGGCTCCTGATTACATACCTCTCCTGCTGCTGCTGCTGCTGGCTGTCCAGCAGCAGACTGAAGGTGGCTGCTGCTGTGCACAGGTATATAAAGGCTCAGAGCCTATTATGACACGCGCAGCCAGCGTTCCATTGCCACATTCCATCTACTGCAGGCAGGATACCTGGCTGGCTGAATGTCGCTGAGAAGCTCACAGAGACCGCCATAAGCAACAGTTTAACAGAATGCCACAGACTAATCAACCAAACTTTTTGGGTTGGGTTCTCTTTTATAGTCTGCAGGCATTAAATGAAAGAAGTCAGTGTTCCAGCAGAAGGAGACAACGTTTCAGAAAAGGCATTGTAGCAAACCAAAAAAGAAATTTTAAGCGCAGCAGAGTAACCAGCGCACATACCTGTTAGCTCAGGTGAGTTTAAAAGGCTGCTGTTGATAACAAGGGCATTTGCTAAATAGATGGTGTGTGTGCAACAATATACTGAAAGGTCAATTATATTGTGCAGCTTATCTCACCACCTGTAGTTATTTAGGTGAAAGCTCCAAAATGCTTGCCTAATATGTCTGTTTATCCAAAAGGAAGTAAAAAGGGAGAGCTAGAAAGATAGCATTGCATCACATTACATGGCAATGCAATGCACAGTTGCTGAAGTTGAACCAAAATGAGCTTGTAATCTGGCTTCTGCAACTTTGAACATGAAAAATCCAATGAGGAGAAGAAAAGCAAAGCCAAAGAGTCCATCCCCAAATCCGACAAACAAGCAAAATGAACAAAAAACTTTGAATTCAATTCTTTCTGATTTTAGAAACTGCATTAAAGAAGGGGTGCACCGGTCCTGGAGATACTGCAATACCAGGTCAATGCGTGGAGTGGACAGAGCAAGCTCTTTTTCCATCTCCCTGTTCTAAAAATCCATTTAATATATGGTCCCCAGATAGGGGACGTATCAGATATTAAACTGATAAGAACAGATACTACACTTGATCTTAGCCAAAAGGCCGAGAAGCGATAACCAGAATTGGTTTCAAACTACGGAGCCACCCAAGGATCCTGAAAAGTCCATTTGTGGAGATGAGCTCCTGGACTCCCGTTAAGAAGACATGTTGTCAACCTCTAGATCCCTTACATGCCTGCACTTTTCGGCTTGCTGCTGCTGCAATCCACGCGTTTTAGATCTGCATAACTCCACCTCTTTAAACACAGCACCTTCACCCCCTGCTGTTCCCACCCGCCTCAACACCGTTGGAAGGGAGGAGAACCAATTAAGGCGGGGGGTGGGGTGGAACGAGCAGCTGTCTACCCTTAGCAGTAGGGCTCCTGATTACATACCTCTCCTGCTGCTGCTGCTGCTGGCTGTCCAGCAGCAGACTGAAGGTGGCTGCTGCTGTGCACAGGTATATAAAGGCTCAGAGCCTATTATGACACGCGCAGCCAGCGTTCCATTGCCACATTCCATCTACTGCAGGCAGGATACCTGGCTGGCTGAATGTCGCTGAGAAGCTCACAGAGACCGCCATAAGCAACAGTTTAACAGAATGCCACAGACTAATCAACCAAACTTTTTGGGTTGGGTTCTCTTTTATAGTCTGCAGGCATTAAATGAAAGAAGTCAGTGTTCCAGCAGAAGGAGACAACGTTTCAGAAAAGGCATTGTAGCAAACCAAAAAAGAAATTTTAAGCGCAGCAGAGTAACCAGCGCACATACCTGTTAGCTCAGGTGAGTTTAAAAGGCTGCTGTTGATAACAAGGGCATTTGCTAAATAGATGGTGTGTGTGCAACAATATACTGAAAGGTCAATTATATTGTGCAGCTTATCTCACCACCTGTAGTTATTTAGGTGAAAGCTCCAAAATGCTTGCCTAATATGTCTGTTTATCCAAAAGGAAGTAAAAAGGGAGAGCTAGAAAGATAGCATTGCATCACATTACATGGCAATGCAATGCACAGTTGCTGAAGTTGAACCAAAATGAGCTTGTAATCTGGCTTCTTCAACTTTGAACATGAAAAATCCAATGAGGAGAAGAAAAGCAAAGCCAAAGAGTCCATCCCCAAATCCGACAAACAAGCAAAATGAACAAAAAACTTTGAATTCAATTCTTTCTGATTTTAGAAACTGCATTAAAGAAGGGGTGCACCGGTCCTGGAGATACTGCAATACCAGGTCAATGCGTGGAGTGGACAGAGCAAGCTCTTTTTCCATCTCCCTGTTCTAAAAATCCATTTAATATATGGTCCCCAGATAGGGGACGTATCAGATATTAAACTGATAAGAACAGATACTACACTTGATCTTAGCCAAAAGGCCGAGAAGCGATAACCAGAATTGGTTTCAAACTACGGAGCCACCCAAGGATCCTGAAAAGTCCATTTGTGGAGATGAGCTCCTGGACTCCCGTTAAGAAGACATGTTGTCAACCTCTAGATCCCTTACATGCCTGCACTTTTCGGCTTGCTGCTGCTGCAATCCACGCGTTTTAGATCTGCATAACTCCACCTCTTTAAACACAGCACCTTCACCCCCTGCTGTTCCCACCCGCCTCAACACCGTTGGAAGGGAGGAGAACCAATTAAGGCGGGGGGTGGGGTGGAACGAGCAGCTGTCTACCCTTAGCAGTAGGGCTCCTGATTACATACCTCTCCTGCTGCTGCTGCTGCTGGCTGTCCAGCAGCAGACTGAAGGTGGCTGCTGCTGTGCACAGGTATATAAAGGCTCAGAGCCTATTATGACACGCGCAGCCAGCGTTCCATTGCCACATTCCATCTACTGCAGGCAGGATACCTGGCTGGCTGAATGTCGCTGAGAAGCTCACAGAGACCGCCATAAGCAACAGTTTAACAGAATGCCACAGACTAATCAACCAAACTTTTTGGGTTGGGTTCTCTTTTATAGTCTGCAGGCATTAAATGAAAGAAGTCAGTGTTCCAGCAGAAGGAGACAACGTTTCAGAAAAGGCATTGTAGCAAACCAAAAAAGAAATTTTAAGCGCAGCAGAGTAACCAGCGCACATACCTGTTAGCTCAGGTGAGTTTAAAAGGCTGCTGTTGATAACAAGGGCATTTGCTAAATAGATGGTGTGTGTGCAACAATATACTGAAAGGTCAATTATATTGTGCAGCTTATCTCACCACCTGTAGTTATTTAGGTGAAAGCTCCAAAATGCTTGCCTAATATGTCTGTTTATCCAAAAGGAAGTAAAAAGGGAGAGCTAGAAAGATAGCATTGCATCACATTACATGGCAATGCAATGCACAGTTGCTGAAGTTGAACCAAAATGAGCTTGTAATCTGGCTTCTGCAACTTTGAACATGAAAAATCCAATGAGGAGAAGAAAAGCAAAGCCAAAGAGTCCATCCCCAAATCCGACAAACAAGCAAAATGAACAAAAAACTTTGAATTCAATTCTTTCTGATTTTAGAAACTGCATTAAAGAAGGGGTGCACCGGTCCTGGAGATACTGCAATACCAGGTCAATGCGTGGAGTGGACAGAGCAAGCTCTTTTTCCATCTCCCTGTTCTAAAAATCCATTTAATATATGGTCCCCAGATAGGGGACGTATCAGATATTAAACTGATAAGAACAGATACTACACTTGATCTTAGCCAAAAGGCCGAGAAGCGATAACCAGAATTGGTTTCAAACTACGGAGCCACCCAAGGATCCTGAAAAGTCCATTTGTGGAGATGAGCTCCTGGACTCCCGTTAAGAAGACATGTTGTCAACCTCTAGATCCCTTACATGCCTGCAATTTTCGGCTTGCTGCTGCTGCAATCCACGCGTTTTAGATCTGCATAACTCCACCTCTTTAAACACAGCACCTTCACCCCCTGCTGTTCCCACCCGCCTCAACACCGTTGGAAGGGAGGAGAACCAATTAAGGCGGGGGGTGGGGTGGAACGAGCAGCTGTCTACCCTTAGCAGGAGGGCTCCTGATTACATACCTCTCCTGCTGCTGCTGCTGCTGGCTGTCCAGCAGCAGACTGAAGGTGGCTGCTGCTGTGCACAGGTATATAAAGGCTCAGAGCCTATTATGACACGCGCAGCCAGCGTTCCATTGCCACATTCCATCTACTGCAGGCAGGATACCTGGCTGGCTGAATGTCGCTGAGAAGCTCACAGAGACCGCCATAAGCAACAGTTTAACAGAATGCCACAGACTAATCAACCAAACTTTTTGGGTTGGGTTCTCTTTTATAGTCTGCAGGCATTAAATGAAAGAAGTCAGTGTTCCAGCAGAAGGAGACAACGTTTCAGAAAAGGCATTGTAGCAAACCAAAAAAGAAATTTTAAGCGCAGCAGAGTAACCAGCGCACATACCTGTTAGCTCAGGTGAGTTTAAAAGGCTGCTGTTGATAACAAGGGCATTTGCTAAATAGATGGTGTGTGTGCAACAATATACTGAAAGGTCAATTATATTGTGCAGCTTATCTCACCACCTGTAGTTATTTAGGTGAAAGCTCCAAAATGCTTGCCTAATATGTCTGTTTATCCAAAAGGAAGTAAAAAGGGAGAGCTAGAAAGATAGCATTGCATCACATTACATGGCAATGCAATGCACAGTTGCTGAAGTTGAACCAAAATGAGCTTGTAATCTGGCTTCTGCAACTTTGAACATGAAAAATCCAATGAGGAGAAGAAAAGCAAAGCCAAAGAGTCCATCCCCAAATCCGACAAACAAGCAAAATGAACAAAAAACATTGAATTCAATTCTTTCTGATTTTAGAAACTGCATTAAAGAAGGGGTGCACCGGTCCTGGAGATACTGCAATACCAGGTCAATGCGTGGAGTGGACAGAGCAAGCTCTTTTTCCATCTCCCTGTTCTAAAAATCCATTTAATATATGGTCCCCAGATAGGGGACGTATCAGATATTAAACTGATAAGAACAGATACTACACTTGATCTTAGCCAAAAGGCCGAGAAGCGATAACCAGAATTGGTTTCAAACTATGGAGCCACCCAAGGATCCTGAAAAGTCCATTTGTGGAGATGAGCTCCTGGACTCCCGTTAAGAAGACATGTTGTCAACCTCTAGATCCCTTACATGCCTGCACTTTTCGGCTTGCTGCTGCTGCAATCCACGCGTTTTAGATCTGCATAACTCCACCTCTTTAAACACAGCACCTTCACCCCCTGCTGTTCCCACCCGCCTCAACACCGTTGGAAGGGAGGAGAACCAATTAAGGCGGGGGGTGGGGTGGAACGAGCAGCTGTCTACCCTTAGCAGGAGGGCTCCTGATTACATACCTCTCCTGCTGCTGCTGCTGCTGGCTGTCCAGCAGCAGACTGAAGGTGGCTGCTGCTGTGCACAGGTATATAAAGGCTCAGAGCCTATTATGACACGCGCAGCCAGCGTTCCATTGCCACATTCCATCTACTCGCAGGCAGGATACCTGGCTGGCTGAATGTCGCTGAGAAGCTCACAGAGACCGCCATAAGCAACAGTTTAACAGAATGCCACAGACTAATCAACCAAACTTTTTGGGTTGGGTTCTCTTTTATAGTCTGCAGGCATTAAATGAAAGAAGTCAGTGTTCCAGCAGAAGGAGACAACGTTTCAGAAAAGGCATTGTAGCAAACCAAAAAAGAAATTTTAAGCGCAGCAGAGTAACCAGCGCACATACCTGTTAGCTCAGGTGAGTTTAAAAGGCTGCTGTTGATAACAAGGGCATTTGCTAAATAGATGGTGTGTGTGCAACAATATACTGAAAGGTCAATTATATTGTGCAGCTTATCTCACCACCTGTAGTTATTTAGGTGAAAGCTCCAAAATGCTTGCCTAATATGTCTGTTTATCCAAAAGGAAGTAAAAAGGGAGAGCTAGAAAGATAGCATTGCATCACATTACATGGCAATGCAATGCACAGTTGCTGAAGTTGAACCAAAATGAGCTTGTAATCTGGCTTCTGCAACTTTGAACATGAAAAATCCAATGAGGAGAAGAAAAGCAAAGCCAAAGAGTCCATCCCCAAATCCGACAAACAAGCAAAATGAACAAAAAACATTGAATTCAATTCTTTCTGATTTTAGAAACTGCATTAAAGAAGGGGTGCACCGGTCCTGGAGATACTGCAATACCAGGTCAATGCGTGGAGTGGACAGAGCAAGCTCTTTTTCCATCTCCCTGTTCTAAAAATCCATTTAATATATGGTCCCCAGATAGGGGACGTATCAGATATTAAACTGATAAGAACAGATACTACACTTGATCTTAGCCAAAAGGCCGAGAAGCGATAACCAGAGTTGGTTTCAAACTACGGAGCCACCCAAGGATCCTGAAAAGTCCATTTGTGGAGATGAGCTCCTGGACTCCCGTTAAGAAGACATGTTGTCAACCTCTAGATCCCTTACATGCCTGCACTTTTCGGCTTGCTGCTGCTGCAATCCACGCGTTTTAGATCTGCATAACTCCACCTCTTTAAACACAGCACCTTCACCCCCTGCTGTTCCCACCCGCCTCAACACCGTTGGAAGGGAGGAGAACCAATTAAGGCGGGGGGTGGGGTGGAACGAGCAGCTGTCTACCCTTAGCAGGAGGGCTCCTGATTACATACCTCTCCTGCTGCTGCTGCTGCTGGCTGTCCAGCAGCAGACTGAAGGTGGCTGCTGCTGTGCACAGGTATATAAAGGCTCAGAGCCTATTATGACACGCGCAGCCAGCGTTCCATTGCCACATTCCATCTACTGCAGGCAGGATACCTGGCTGGCTGAATGTCGCTGAGAAGCTCACAGAGACCGCCATAAGCAACAGTTTAACAGAATGCCACAGACTAATCAACCAAACTTTTTGGGTTGGGTTCTCTTTTATAGTCTGCAGGCATTAAATGAAAGAAGTCAGTGTTCCAGCAGAAGGAGACAACGTTTCAGAAAAGGCATTGTAGCAAACCAAAAAAGAAATTTTAAGCGCAGCAGAGTAACCAGCGCACATACCTGTTAGCTCAGGTGAGTTTAAAAGGCTGCTGTTGATAACAAGGGCATTTGCTAAATAGATGGTGTGTGTGCAACAATATACTGAAAGGTCAATTATATTGTGCAGCTTATCTCACCACCTGTAGTTATTTAGGTGAAAGCTCCAAAATGCTTGCCTAATATGTCTGTTTATCCAAAAGGAAGTAAAAAGGGAGAGCTAGAAAGATAGCATTGCATCACATTACATGGCAATGCAATGCACAGTTGCTGAAGTTGAACCAAAATGAGCTTGTAATCTGGCTTCTGCAACTTTGAACATGAAAAATCCAATGAGGAGAAGAAAAGCAAAGCCAAAGAGTCCATCCCCAAATCCGACAAACAAGCAAAATGAACAAAAAACATTGAATTCAATTCTTTCTGATTTTAGAAACTGCATTAAAGAAGGGGTGCACCGGTCCTGGAGATACTGCAATACCAGGTCAATGCGTGGAGTGGACAGAGCAAGCTCTTTTTCCATCTCCCTGTTCTAAAAATCCATTTAATATATGGTCCCCAGATAGGGGACGTATCAGATATTAAACTGATAAGAACAGATACTACACTTGATCTTAGCCAAAAGGCCGAGAAGCGATAACCAGAATTGGTTTCAAACTACGGAGCCACCCAAGGATCCTGAAAAGTCCATTTGTGGAGATGAGCTCCTGGACTCCCGTTAAGAAGACATGTTGTCAACCTCTAGATCCCTTACATGCCTGCACTTTTCGGCTTGCTGCTGCTGCAATCCACGCGTTTTAGATCTGCATAACTCCACCTCTTTAAACACAGCACCTTCACCCCCTGCTGTTCCCACCCGCCTCAACACCGTTGGAAGGGAGGAGAACCAATTAAGGCGGGGGGTGGGGTGGAACGAGCAGCTGTCTACCCTTAGCAGGAGGGCTCCTGATTACATACCTCTCCTGCTGCTGCTGCTGGCTGTCCAGCAGCAGACTGAAGGTGGCTGCTGCTGTGCACAGGTATATAAAGGCTCAGAGCCTATTATGACACGCGCAGCCAGCGTTCCATTGCCACATTCCATCTACTGCAGGCAGGATACCTGGCTGGCTGAATGTCGCTGAGAAGCTCACAGAGACCGCCATAAGCAACAGTTTAACAGAATGCCACAGACTAATCAACCAAACTTTTTGGGTTGGGTTCTCTTTTATAGTCTGCAGGCATTAAATGAAAGAAGTCAGTGTTCCAGCAGAAGGAGACAACGTTTCAGAAAAGGCATTGTAGCAAACCAAAAAAGAAATTTTAAGCGCAGCAGAGTAACCAGCGCACATACCTGTTAGCTCAGGTGAGTTTAAAAGGCTGCTGTTGATAACAAGGGCATTTGCTAAATAGATGGTGTGTGTGCAACAATATACTGAAAGGTCAATTATATTGTGCAGCTTATCTCACCACCTGTAGTTATTTAGGTGAAAGCTCCAAAATGCTTGCCTAATATGTCTGTTTATCCAAAAGGAAGTAAAAAGGGAGAGCTAGAAAGATAGCATTGCATCACATTACATGGCAATGCAATGCACAGTTGCTGAAGTTGAACCAAAATGAGCTTGTAATCTGGCTTCTGCAACTTTGAACATGAAAAATCCAATGAGGAGAAGAAAAGCAAAGCCAAAGAGTCCATCCCCAAATCCGACAAACAAGCAAAATGAACAAAAAACATTGAATTCAATTCTTTCTGATTTTAGAAACTGCATTAAAGAAGGGGTGCACCGGTCCTGGAGATACTGCAATACCAGGTCAATGCGTGGAGTGGACAGAGCAAGCTCTTTTTCCATCTCCCTGTTCTAAAAATCCATTTAATATATGGTCCCCAGATAGGGGACGTATCAGATATTAAACTGATAAGAACAGATACTACACTTGATCTTAGCCAAAAGGCCGAGAAGCGATAACCAGAATTGGTTTCAAACTACGGAGCCACCCAAGGATCCTGAAAAGTCCATTTGTGGAGATGAGCTCCTGGACTCCCGTTAAGAAGACATGTTGTCAACCTCTAGATCCCTTATGACGCGCCCCCTGGGACATATTCCTTTTTGAGGGGAATACCCGGCACCGGATCAGATGGGGGGTTGTAGTCTCCGAGCGGCTGTGACCCGGCCCCGTGCCCAGGGCGTCAAGCTCAGTGTTATGTGGCAGCTTTACAGATGTTACTAAAGTTCTTTTGTGTCGACTACGCCACCCGTTGTGATGCGGTCACTGTGGCCGCCGCTGCAGCAGGGTCCGCTGAGGCTGATGGTGGATGCGCAGCTTGGTGGGATAACCCCCAACGGGAGGGGTATAGCCTCAGAGGGGACAGGCGCAGAGGATGGGGGTTGTGGTGGTGCGGTGCAGCCGGCAATGAAGACAGACTCGGGTTGTGCAGTTAAGGGAGTTTACTTACTGCTGATGTTTCGGTCACTCCAGCCGCTAGTGACCACCCGAGCCGTGCTGCGTCCACCAGGTCCTGGATACAGCCAACCCCCAAACAAGTCCGGAGCGTGGCCCTGAGCTCTCCCTCTGTCCTTTCTTCAGCCGTCCCCACCAGGGATTCACCTAGGTCCAGCTCCCTCGGGCCTTCTTTTGGGACACCCTTGGCCCTGGGTTCCCTGACCCTGCATGTGGTGTGCCTTCGGGGTGAATGTGGTGGGTGACCGTGACAGACACTGCCCACGGTCTCCGGTCTCTGGCTAGGGATTGTTTTTGCCCCCACCAGCTTGGGTTCCGGTACCCTGATGCTGACTCCTCACCCGGTGCTCTAATTTGGGTTCTTGGGTCCCTTCAGTCTTCCCCCTCTGGGTCTTTCTCTTTCTTTCTCCTCTCTCTCCAGGGCTGCTGTTTCCTGCTCTCTGCATCAGACTTGTCCTCTGCAGCTGACTGACTCTCTGCGTCTGACCCTGATTCTAAGTTGGTGCCCTCCTTATATATCCCTCTATGTGTGAGCTCAGGTGACCAGCACCCAATGAGCTCCTAACACTACCCAGACTGCTCCCCCTATCTGCCCCTACACTACATGGGATGTACCACCCCCCTCCCACTCCAGCCAGGAACAGGCTCGGTTGTACCTGCACATTTCCAAGTGGGAGTACCGTCGGCCTGCTCCTCTGGAATGGGATGTATGTAGTGCATGCAGTCTATCTGAGCTCAGTTCCACACTCCATCCTTACCCGGGAGTGGAATATCACACCTCTGGGTTGAGCTGCAATACCCCTGTAGCAGCCGAATCCTCAGGGTGCTACATTCCCCCCTGGTAAATCACAGCACGTCCTCGGGCTGTAAGACATAAAACACCAAAACATACAAATTTTTCATATAAACATATAAAACATATAAAACATTATATATATAACATATCTTATCAGATAAAACTTTCTCGTAGACTTCTCTTGTCTCTGGTTCCTCCTCCGGACACTGTGCAACGTGTGTCCGGGAAAAGTGCGACAGTCTCTTAGAAAAAACTGGTTTTCTATAAAACCGGTAGGGGGCGCTTTAGGAAGCGCAACTATATACAGGGGAAGTTGGAAGTTGGCCGCTCTCAGTCCTCGGCCAGTTAGAGGAAAGGGAATGGCTGCTCACAGTCCTCAGCCTGTAGGATGAAGGGGTTAACGGGTAAAACAGTTCACTGGTCCCAACGGGGACTATTTTAGCAGCAGCAACAGTTCCAGTTTCAGTTCCTTTATACCCCGATTGGGTAACTATTTACATCACTTCTCGGCCGCACTCAACGGCGTCTTCCTCCTGCTCTTTCTTGATATGGTGTTGCTTCAGACCCGTCCGGGTCCTCTGGCTCCTCCTCTCCGTCAAGCGGTGTACGTGGAGGGCGTAAGGTCCTTTGGCACACTTGTGCCGGGTGAAAGTGACTTCGTCTCCGACGTAGAGGTCACGGCCTTTGTGACCTTCCGGCAGGTGGGACTCGACGTCTCTGCGGGTCACAAAAACGTCACCGCGGTTGTTACGGTCCCGAATAAAGCCCCACCCATGCTGCGGGTTGAACTTTATCACTGTCCCGATGGTGCGGGGACAATGCGCTGCACGGGGGTTCCTCCTAGTCCGGCTCTTCTGCTCCGCGCTCCGGATTTGGGCCTGTTGTTCTCTGGCCCGCCTCTCCTCCCGTTCTCTCTTAAACTCTGCTAGCTGCTGACGACAACACTCAGTACGCTCAGCGGCGACTGCCCGAGTTTCTCCGGTGAACCCCATCAAATCTTCTCCCGTGGGGTCCCACACGAATTGGGCTTCTTCTAAAGGAGGCGAGACCCGAGTCACGGGCTTCGGAGCCGGGATCAGGGGCTCACACAAGGGCCCTAGTCTTTGTTGCCGCTCCAGCTCATGGTATCCTTCGGGCCAGATGAAGGGCTGCCCGTCCGGCCATGTGAGCTGGCTGAAGAGGTCCTCCCCCAGGTGTGGCACCCTTGGTATTGCGGGCGCGGGCGCGGTGGTGATGGCGCCCGGGTTGCCCAGGCCTTGCGGCCAGGCCTGGGGCACCTGGAAGGTGAAGGGCACCGTTAGGACGGCGGCGCCCTGGGCTACCTGGCCTTGCGGCCAGGCCGGAGGCTCCGCGGAGGTAGGGGGCGCTGTTGGTGATGCGGCGCCCGGGGGTACTAGGCCTTGCGACCAGGCTGGTGGTAATTCCTGTTTTGTCACGCTCCGGGTCGAGGCGCGTGACGTCACAGGGGTCGCGGCGGCGGCTTCCGGTCGGGGCCTAGTCCATGGCGGTGACCTGGCGGCTACGGGCACAGCAGGGGGACTTTCGGGCTCTGCGACGGGGAGCTGGGGCAGGTAAGCGGTGTCACGGCTTGGGGTATAGGCGTCCCCTTTACCTGCCTCCATGCGTTCGGCTCCCTCCTCGGCGCCGTCTCCGGCCTTGGGTCCTCCTGCGCCATCCTCAGAGGCGGTCTGCTTCCTCTTCCAGGGTAGCGTGCTCCGTTGACTGGTCTCTGGTTGCTGGGCCATCTCCCGGCTCCACTCCGCCAGTATCTCGCGCTGTACCCGGGCCATCCTCCTTGCGAGGCCCTCCAGGGCAGTTTGTGCACACTCCCGGTCTCGGGGGAGCTGCGCTAGGATCTCCGCTAGACCTAGCGGGGTTGTGGACTCTAGCAGGCTCCTGACCATCGGGTCGGTGCTGCTCTGCTCGGCTTCCGGCAGGCTCCTGGCCAGCGGGCCGGTGCTGCTCTGCCCTCCTTCCTCGGTCTCTAGCAGACTCCTGGCCAGCGGGCCGGTGCTGTTCTGCTTTCTCTCCATCTCCGGGTGAGCTCCTCCGCTACTCCTTGTTAGACCTCTTGCCTCCGGGTGCGCTCGCTCCAGACTGCTCCAAGCGACACCCATCTTTGTTCTTCTCTTTCGTCTCCTCCCACTTCGAGGGCGGTCCCGGGGCAACTCGGTGACTGTCAGCTCCAGGGGGAGTTCTTTCACGCTGACAGACACCTCCAGCATCACAGTCTCTGTTGGTGGGGGCGGTTTCCACTTTTGGCGCCATTTTCTGTCCTGGCCCACGATGGGAGGTGGCCTCCTGCCCTCCTTTGGCACGCCCATAATGGCGTCCGCTGCTCTTCCAAGGCGGGAAATCTGCGGTTTTGGCGGGAAGCGTCGCCCAGTGGCGGGAAACTCTGCAGATGGCGGGAACAAGCTGGAAATGGCGGACAATCGGCGGGAAACGACTGGTGATGGAGTCCGATGGCGTGGACCCTCCGGAACCGGCGGGAGACTTCTTTCTGAGGTAAACTTGCACTTTTCTTCAGGCACGCAGTACCCGGGTGTTGCGGGCACGTAATCCTGCCGACTACGCCAAAGTTGACGCGCCCCCTGGGACATATTCCTTTTTGAGGGGAATACCCGGCACCGGATCAGATGGGGGGTTGTAGTCTCCGAGCGGCTGTGACCCGGCCCCGTGCCCAGGGCGTCAAGCTCAGTGTTATGTGGCAGCTTTACAGATGTTACTAAAGTTCTTTTGTGTCGACTACGCCACCCGTTGTGATGCGGTCACTGTGGCCGCCGCTGCAGCAGGGTCCGCTGAGGCTGATGGTGGATGCGCAGCTTGGTGGGATAACCCCCAACGGGAGGGGTATAGCCTCAGAGGGGACAGGCGCAGAGGATGGGGGTTGTGGTGGTGCGGTGCAGCCGGCAATGAAGACAGACTCGGGTTGTGCAGTTAAGGGAGTTTACTTACTGCTGATGTTTCGGTCACTCCAGCCGCTAGTGACCACCCGAGCCGTGCTGCGTCCACCAGGTCCTGGATACAGCCAACCCCCAAACAAGTCCGGAGCGTGGCCCTGAGCTCTCCCTCTGTCCTTTCTTCAGCCGTCCCCACCAGGGATTCACCTAGGTCCAGCTCCCTCGGGCCTTCTTTTGGGACACCCTTGGCCCTGGGTTCCCTGACCCTGCATGTGGTGTGCCTTCGGGGTGAATGTGGTGGGTGACCGTGACAGACACTGCCCACGGTCTCCGGTCTCTGGCTAGGGATTGTTTTTGCCCCCACCAGCTTGGGTTCCGGTACCCTGATGCTGACTCCTCACCCGGTGCTCTAATTTGGGTTCTTGGGTCCCTTCAGTCTTCCCCCTCTGGGTCTTTCTCTTTCTTTCTCCTCTCTCTCCAGGGCTGCTGTTTCCTGCTCTCTGCATCAGACTTGTCCTCTGCAGCTGACTGACTCTCTGCATCTGACCCTGATTCTAAGTTGGTGCCCTCCTTATATATCCCTCTATGTGTGAGCTCAGGTGACCAGCACCCAATGAGCTCCTAACACTACCCAGACTGCTCCCCCTATCTGCCCCTACACTACATGGGATGTACCACCCCCCTCCCACTCCAGCCAGGAACAGGCTCGGTTGTACCTGCACATTTCCAAGTGGGAGTACCGTCGGCCTGCTCCTCTGGAATGGGATGTATGTAGTGCATGCAGTCTATCTGAGCTCAGTTCCACACTCCATCCTTACCCGGGAGTGGAATATCACACCTCTGGGTTGAGGTGCAATACCCCTGTAGCAGCCGAATCCTCAGGGTGCTACACTTACATGCCTGCACTTTTCGGCTTGCTGCTGCTGCAATCCACGCGTTTTAGATCTGCATAACTCCACCTCTTTAAACACAGCACCTTCACCCCCTGCTGTTCCCACCCGCCTCAACACCGTTGGAAGGGAGGAGAACCAATTAAGGCGGGGGGTGGGGTGGAACGAGCAGCTGTCTACCCTTAGCAGGAGGGCTCCTGATTACATACCTCTCCTGCTGCTGCTGCTGCTGGCTGTCCAGCAGCAGACTGAAGGTGGCTGCTGCTGTGCACAGGTATATAAAGGCTCAGAGCCTATTATGACACGCGCAGCCAGCGTTCCATTGCCACATTCCATCTACTGCAGGCAGGATACCTGGCTGGCTGAATGTCGCTGAGAAGCTCACAGAGACCGCCATAAGCAACAGTTTAACAGAATGCCACAGACTAATCAACCAAACTTTTTGGGTTGGGTTCTCTTTTATAGTCTGCAGGCATTAAATGAAAGAAGTCAGTGTTCCAGCAGAAGGAGACAACGTTTCAGAAAAGGCATTGTAGCAAACCAAAAAAGACATTTTAAGCGCAGCAGAGTAACCAGCGCACATACCTGTTAGCTCAGGTGAGTTTAAAAGGCTGCTGTTGATAACAAGGGCATTTGCTAAATAGATGGTGTGTGTGCAACAATATACTGAAAGGTCAATTATATTGTGCAGCTTATCTCACCACCTGTAGTTATTTAGGTGAAAGCTCCAAAATGCTTGCCTAATATGTCTGTTTATCCAAAAGGAAGTAAAAAGGGAGAGCTAGAAAGATAGCATTGCATCACATTACATGGCAATGCAATGCACAGTTGCTGAAGTTGAACCAAAATGAGCTTGTAATCTGGCTTCTGCAACTTTGAACATGAAAAATCCAATGAGGAGAAGAAAAGCAAAGCCAAAGAGTCCATCCCCAAATCCGACAAACAAGCAAAATGAACAAAAAACATTGAATTCAATTCTTTCTGATTTTAGAAACTGCTTTAAAGAAGGGGTGCACCGGTCCTGGAGATACTGCAATACCAGGTCAATGCGTGGAGTGGACAGAGCAAGCTCTTTTTCCATCTTCCTGTTCTAAAAATCCATTTAATATATGGTCCCCAGATAGGGGACGTATCAGATATTAAACTGATAAGAACAGATACTACACTTGATCTTAGCCAAAAGGCCGAGAAGCGATAACCAGAATTGGTTTCAAACTACGGAGCCACCCAAGGATCCTGAAAAGTCCATTTGTGGAGATGAGCTCCTGGACTCCCGTTAAGAAGACATGTTGTCAACCTCTAGATCCCTTACATGCCTGCACTTTTCGGCTTGCTGCTGCTGCAATCCACGCGTTTTAGATCTGCATAACTCCACCTCTTTAAACACAGCACCTTCACCCCCTGCTGTTCCCACCCGCCTCAACACCGTTGGAAGGGAGGAGAACCAATTAAGGCGGGGGGTGGGGTGGAACGAGCAGCTGTCTACCCTTAGCAGGAGGGCTCCTGATTACATACCTCTCCTGCTGCTGCTGCTGCTGGCTGTCCAGCAGCAGACTGAAGGTGGCTGCTGCTGTGCACAGGTATATAAAGGCTCAGAGCCTATTATGACACGCGCAGCCAGCGTTCCATTGCCACATTCCATCTACTGCAGGCAGGATACCTGGCTGGCTGAATGTCGCTGAGAAGCTCACAGAGACCGCCATAAGCAACAGTTTAACAGAATGCCACAGACTAATCAACCAAACTTTTTGGGTTGGGTTCTCTTTTATAGTCTGCAGGCATTAAATGAAAGAAGTCAGTGTTCCAGCAGAAGGAGACAACGTTTCAGAAAAGGCATTGTAGCAAACCAAAAAAGAAATTTTAAGCGCAGCAGAGTAACCAGCGCACATACCTGTTAGCTCAGGTGAGTTTAAAAGGCTGCTGTTGATAACAAGGGCATTTGCTAAATAGATGGTGTGTGTGCAACAATATACTGAAAGGTCAATTATATTGTGCAGCTTATCTCACCACCTGTAGTTATTTAGGTGAAAGCTCCAAAATGCTTGCCTAATATGTCTGTTTATCCAAAAGGAAGTAAAAAGGGAGAGCTAGAAAGATAGCATTGCATCACATTACATGGCAATGCAATGCACAGTTGCTGAAGTTGAACCAAAATGAGCTTGTAATCTGGCTTCTGCAACTTTGAACATGAAAAATCCAATGAGGAGAAGAAAAGCAAAGCCAAAGAGTCCATCCCCAAATCCGACAAACAAGCAAAATGAACAAAAAACTTTGAATTCAATTCTTTCTGATTTTAGAAACTGCATTAAAGAAGGGGTGCACCGGTCCTGGAGATACTGCAATACCAGGTCAATGCGTGGAGTGGACAGAGCAAGCTCTTTTTCCATCTCCCTGTTCTAAAAATCCATTTAATATATGGTCCCCAGATAGGGGACGTATCAGATATTAAACTGATAAGAACAGATACTACACTTGATCTTAGCCAAAAGGCCGAGAAGCGATAACCAGAATTGGTTTCAAACTACGGAGCCACCCAAGGATCCTGAAAAGTCCATTTGTGGAGATGAGCTCCTGGACTCCCGTTAAGAAGACATGTTGTCAACCTCTAGATCCCTTACATGCCTGCACTTTTCGGCTTGCTGCTGCTGCAATCCACGCGTTTTAGATCTGCATAACTCCACCTCTTTAAACACAGCACCTTCACCCCCTGCTGTTCCCACCCGCCTCAACACCGTTGGAAGGGAGGAGAACCAATTAAGGCGGGGGGTGGGGTGGAACGAGCAGCTGTCTACCCTTAGCAGGAGGGCTCCTGATTACATACCTCTCCTGCTGCTGCTGCTGCTGGCTGTCCAGCAGCAGACTGAAGGTGGCTGCTGCTGTGCACAGGTATATAAAGGCTCAGAGCCTATTATGACACGCGCAGCCAGCGTTCCATTGCCACATTCCATCTACTGCAGGCAGGATACCTGGCTGGCTGAATGTCGCTGAGAAGCTCACAGAGACCGCCATAAGCAACAGTTTAACAGAATGCCACAGACTAATCAACCAAACTTTTTGGGTTGGGTTCTCTTTTATAGTCTGCAGGCATTAAATGAAAGAAGTCAGTGTTCCAGCAGAAGGAGACAACGTTTCAGAAAAGGCATTGTAGCAAACCAAAAAAGAAATTTTAAGCGCAGCAGAGTAACCAGCGCACATACCTGTTAGCTCAGGTGAGTTTAAAAGGCTGCTGTTGATAACAAGGGCATTTGCTAAATAGATGGTGTGTGTGCAACAATATACTGAAAGGTCAATTATATTGTGCAGCTTATCTCACCACCTGTAGTTATTTAGGTGAAAGCTCCAAAATGCTTGCCTAATATGTCTGTTTATCCAAAAGGAAGTAAAAAGGGAGAGCTAGAAAGATAGCATTGCATCACATTACATGGCAATGCAATGCACAGTTGCTGAAGTTGAACCAAAATGAGCTTGTAATCTGGCTTCTGCAACTTTGAACATGAAAAATCCAATGAGGAGAAGAAAAGCAAAGCCAAAGAGTCCATCCCCAAATCCGACAAACAAGCAAAATGAACAAAAAACATTGAATTCAATTCTTTCTGATTTTAGAAACTGCATTAAAGAAGGGGTGCACCGGTCCTGGAGATACTGCAATACCAGGTCAATGCGTGGAGTGGACAGAGCAAGCTCTTTTTCCATCTCCCTGTTCTAAAAATCCATTTAATATATGGTCCCCAGATAGGGGACGTATCAGATATTAAACTGATAAGAACAGATTTTTTTTTTTAATTTGGCTATCCCCCACATGGGGATAAAAACCGTTTATTTAAAATTTAACAAATTACAGAAATAAAACCATTACATCCACATTACACTTTCGGGACTTCAAAGAAAAATAAAAATTCCATCACAGCAAATTTTACAAGACTTCAAATATTCCATAGGTTAAAAAGCCATTTGCCTGCCAACGTTACATTCTTTTTCCTGTCCAATAAATAGTATATGTACATTTCACTTTTACAAAAGGCTAAAACATCATCTACTGGTAACATTTCATGTTTAAAAACAGCAATATTTCTAGCATTCCAGAGCGCTATCTTGGCACAATTCACTGTCTTCCACGCCATTATTTTTTGGTCCATTGTTGGGCATTCCAGAAGACCATATAACACTGATGCAAAATTAAAGTCCTTGAGGTCCACCATTTTCTCCAGCAGGGGGATTAATCTTCTCCAGAACTCTTTAGCAAAAGCACAAGTCCATAAAAGATGCTTCACTGTCTCTTCTTCTTGACAACCTTCTCTTGGGCAGATGGCAGACCTCACAAAACCTCTTCTGTACTGGAATGCCCGGCAAGGAAGACAGTGGTGTGCGCAGCTCCAAGACATGTCTTTCTGTACATTAAAAAGATAAGGGGCGTTAATCATTTTCCATATGTGTACAGTTTTGTCATCATCATAACGTTCAATATCACACAACGTCACATCAGTACTAATTTGTTTGAGTAGTGTCTTGCTGTTACATAGATCCCCTGTCTGTTTCTTATTCAAATTAAAATCAAGAATAATTTTCTTTAAAATCTCATAATGTGCAGGTAGGTTAAAAGCATAAGGAAAGGATAAAACCGTTTCAAACCAACCAAACCTTCTCATGAGAAAACCAGTGTTAAAACGCATAAAATAGGAAAGGTAATTATCTTTAAAAAGGGTTTTAAAACAGAAACAGAAAAAATGTATTAAAAGAAACTTATCTAAAACAGGGAAATCTTTCCCACCTTTAACCTTTGGCTTTGTCACAATTTCTCTTTTGAGTTTCTCCATTTTTGAGCCCCAAAAAAAGGTAAAACATACTTTTGTAATTCGTTTCAACAAATTTGTAGGAGGGGGGAACACCAAACTAAGATATAACAGGATAGGTAATATCACCATTTTTACAATCAGAACTTTACCTTCCATTGACAGCTTTCTCATATTCCACATGCAGATTTTCTGATTAATTTTCTGTGCTGCCGCATCCCAGCTATTAAAACCATTATTAGATTCATTAAAAGAAACACCTAAAATAGTAATGGAATCTGTAACTTCAATTGGTACATCATGTAAACTCATCCCCCCGACATTTAAAATATTACATTTAGTAAGATTAATTTTAAAACCGGAAACTGTACAAAAAGACTGAATTTGGCTTATCGTTTTTTGTATTGAAGGTACATCACATCCAAACACTGCTACATCATCCATATAGCTTACAACTTTAACTTGTAGACCGTTCCCCCCGGGTAAGGGTACTCCACATATTTGCTTATCCCGGCGTATTGTACATAAAAGGGGTTCTATAGCACATATAAAAAGCAGGGGGGACAAAGGGCAACCCTGCTTCACCCCTGATTTTAAAACTACTTCTTTTGTTTTAAAACCATTAACTAAAATCTTACTCGTACAATCATTATAAAAAGCTTTAAGAGACAATAAAAACCCACCCGGAATGCCCATTTTTTCTAAAACTTTAAAAAGATAAAAATGAGACACGCGGTCAAAAGCTTTCTCAAAATCCACCGCTAGGATTGACATCTTTGTCTTTCTGGTTTTTACATCTTCAATACAATCTTTCACCAGGTTTAAATTGTCCCAGATACTACGCCCAGGTACCCCGCATACCTGATTTGCATGAATTACTTTATGTATCACCTTTTTCAACCGATTTGCACAGATCTTAGCCATAATTTTGTAATCACTATTTAAAAGAGTTATCGGCCTCCAGTTTTTAAGATCCGTTTTGTCACCTTTTTTGTATAGTAGTGATACCTCACCTTTCTTCCATGAGTTGAGTAAAACCTTATTATTAAAAACTTCGGAAAACAAATTAAACAAATCATCTTTTAAAATATCATAAAAACTTATATAAAACTCTATGGGGATACCATCAGGGCCGGGCACTTTACCATTTTTAAAACTCTTCATGGTTTCTAAAATCTCTTCCTCACATAGAGGTTGGGATAAAAAACTTTGGGCATCAGCATCTAGGGTGGACTTGATCTCCCCCAGGAAAGTGTGTATTAAATCATGGTCTACAGTTTTTACATTAAAAAGATCATTAAAATAGACATTTACCTTATCCAATATAACGTTGATATTATTATCTCCATCTATGTTATCAATTATTGTTTTCGCCTGTTTGTTTTTCTTAAAAAAATACCTGGAACAAGTCTCATCCTCTGCTACGTGTTTTACCTTTGAACGAAAAATCAGTTCTTTTCCTTTTTGTTCCAACCACTTTGAAATTTCTCCTTTAAGACTCAATATATCATTACCTACATCCAGACCATTGTCTTTGAATTTGTACAATGTCTGTAACCTGATATTAAGAAAATTATAGATCTCAAACTTTTCTTTAGCTTTTTGTATGCTTTTCTTTATAAAGAAATCTTTAATGTTTATTTTCATTCTATCCCACCAGGAGCTAAAAGAAATATTGGGGTTTTTCCTTTTTCTACAGTTTACATAAAACTCAATAAAATCCGATAAAATTTGTGGATCTTTTAAAAGGGACACATTCAATTTCCAAGATTTCTTACCACATTTCTTCTTTCCATTAATCCTCACTCTAAAAGATAAAACCTTGTGATCTGAGAGAATATTAGTTAAAACTTCACATTTCACTGGCAGTATTTTTTCTGAACCTAAAACAAAATCTATCCTGGAGCTACATGTAGAATTGCTCCAGGTGAAACCAGCGTCTATAGGGCTATCCTTGTTACATTCTTTATACACATCAGTTAATTTACAATCATTTATAATATTGCTTAACATTCCAGACGTTTTGTCATAATTTCTACTCACGGAACCGGAGCGTCGGCTTTCGCCTTTTAAAATACAATTAAAATCACCTGCCAGGATAAAAGGTTCAGAAATGTTAATAAATAAAGGTAAAATTTCCAGCATATCAGCCCTTTCATTTTTATCAGGTGACCCATAAAAATTTAAAAACTGCCATCTTGTCCCATCAATAAAAGCCTTAACTAAAAGAATACGACCCGGTAAAATATCTTGAATAAAATCAATAGACACATTTCCCTTAAAAAGTATAGCTACCCCGGCTGATCCGGTTGCATTTGATCCAGACCAGACCGATGGACCATGTTTCCACTCTTCCTTATATTTTTTGTAAGAAATCTTATGAGGGATATGACATTCTTGTAAAAAGAAAACAGAAGCTGTAAAACAGGTTAAAAAATGTAAAACAGTAGCTCTTCTGGTCTTGGATCCTATGCCTCTCACATTGAGGGAAACACCACTAATGTCAGCCATCATAACAAATGGTTAGGAAGAAACAAAAACTGGACTTTACCTATCCGATGGACGGATCAGACCACTTGGACTTTCACCAACGCCCTCTTCTGAATCCACCGTTATCAAAGAGTCTTCATCATCGGAGAAGGAACATTCACTTAAATTAAGACCCGACGCTACTGGGGTGTAGCTCGGAAGGATATTGAGAGAAAGGTTACACTGGGTCTCCATAGGCTGACCATTTAGGTCCTCGTCAGGTGGGTCTCCGAGAGGCTCCGCACTCCCCTGCTGACCCACAGAGGGTCGTAACACAGGGGCAGGCTGCGCACATGGCGGAGCCTCAGAGTCCCCGGAGGCAGCCAGGTTCGGGGCCCCACCTGGAGCAGCAGAGCCCCGGGACCTCGGGATTCCAGAGTCTACACCCCCGTGAGGGGATGTATCCATCTCCTCCCTATTAGCCACCTCCACGGAACCATTCTTTTTCTTATTATGAGACCTCACCAAATGCCACGTACCGCCCTCGCTCTCGTGAGACCCAGTGGGAATTTTGGGCTCGGTGTCAGCCTTTTGGCGCTCTTTTTTGGCCTTACCGACCGCCCCTTTATGATCTTTCTCAGCCTTCCTTTTAGCCTCCTTATGGTCTTTCAGCCAGCTCCTGGGCTCCTGTGAGTTACCTGTCATTGACTCGGAGGGATTGTTACTAGTTGAAGCGCCCTTATCACCTCCCGAGGCTCCAGGTTGTTGTTCCTCCTCCTGAGGGGTGGTCTGATTGGCCCGTCCATTCCCGGATGTCTTGGACTTCTCCTTTTGTTTTTGTTCATCCTCTCTGAACCTGTGAGGGCAAGAAAAATAGAAATGACCAGGTGTCCGACAAAAAGAGCATTTTTTTTCATTTGGGCACTCCTTTGTGTCATGTTCAGTACTGGCACAATTTCTACAAGTGGCACCACAACTATCCTTAGAGTGCCCATAGAGACCACAATACCTACAGAAAAGTGGCATTCCTGAGAAAAAAAAATCCCCATTAGTTTGCCCTATTTTAAATCGAGCTGGAGGAAGTCTCACACCTCCAGGGAATTTAGGGTCTCTTTCACATTTTACTAAAAACTTCCATTTTGAGGTCCAGATGTTAAACTCATTCAACACTTTCCCAATCAATTTCACACTTTTAAAATAAACTGACAAAAAGGAAATAACCTCTGGTGCTGTTATGAAGGGTGAGAAGATTTTCACAACCACCATCTTTACCTCATCCAGGACGTGCTCGATGATCTGAATCCCTTTTAGACCAGGGCTATTTTCTACCGACTTAACTCTGGACAAAACATCTTTGAAAATACCTTCGCCAGTAAAGGTTACATCATAATCTCCACGTCGAGGATAATCCTGGATAGAAAGGATTTCGTTGGTTCTGACGTGGAGCAGTTTCTCAAGCACGTCCTGGACTACATATCCCAGATTCCGTATATCGGAACCACCAGCCGTAAATCGGACCCTTATGGTGTTCTTAAGCCTCGCATATAGAGGCACGAGGTTGGGGTCAACCTCCATGGTATGGCGCAACAAAATGCAAATTGCAACCGCCTGCAATCTGCGCCTTCAGAGCTTTGAGATAAAGCACCTGAAGGCTGGGGGATCGCTGCCCGTTACCCTAGGACTAATCCCTCTCCCTAATAGCAGCAGGCAGGTGAAGCCCACCGAAGTGGACGATCCTGCCAGGCCAAGGAGAGGGGTACCTGAGTGCCCTTCAACTGAAACCTCCTGCTGTGAAGCACTTGGTCTCAGCCAAAAGGCCGAGAAGCGATAACCAGAATTGGTTTCAAACTACGGAGCCACCCAAGGATCCTGAAAAGTCCATTTGTGGAGATGAGCTCCTGGACTCCCGTTAAGAAGACATGTTGTCAACCTCTAGATCCCTTACATGCCTGCACTTTTCGGCTTGCTGCTGCTGCAATCCACGCGTTTTAGATCTGCATAACTCCACCTCTTTAAACACAGCACCTTCACCCCCTGCTGTTCCCACCCGCCTCAACACCGTTGGAAGGGAGGAGAACCAATTAAGGCGGGGGGTGGGGTGGAACGAGCAGCTGTCTACCCTTAGCAGGAGGGCTCCTGATTACATACCTCTCCTGCTGCTGCTGCTGGCTGTCCAGCAGCAGACTGAAGGTGGCTGCTGCTGTGCACAGGTATATAAAGGCTCAGAGCCTATTATGACACGCGCAGCCAGCGTTCCATTGCCACATTCCATCTACTCGCAGGCAGGATACCTGGCTGGCTGAATGTCGCTGAGAAGCTCACAGAGACCGCCATAAGCAACAGTTTAACAGAATGCCACAGACTAATCAACCAAACTTTTTGGGTTGGGTTCTCTTTTATAGTCTGCAGGCATTAAATGAAAGAAGTCAGTGTTCCAGCAGAAGGAGACAACGTTTCAGAAAAGGCATTGTAGCAAACCAAAAAATAAATTTTAAGCGCAGCAGAGTAACCAGCGCACATACCTGTTAGCTCAGGTGAGTTTAAAAGGCTGCTGTTGATAACAAGGGCATTTGCTAAATAGATGGTGTGTGTGCAACAATATACTGAAAGGTCAATTATATTGTGCAGCTTATCTCACCACCTGTAGTTATTTAGGTGAAAGCTCCAAAATGCTTGCCTAATATGTCTGTTTATCCAAAAGGAAGTAAAAAGGGAGAGCTAGAAAGATAGCATTGCATCACATTACATGGCAATGCAATGCACAGTTGCTGAAGTTGAACCAAAATGAGCTTGTAATCTGGCTTCTGCAACTTTGAACATGAAAAATCCAATGAGGAGAAGAAAAGCAAAGCCAAAGAGTCCATCCCCAAATCCGACAAACAAGCAAAATGAACAAAAAACATTGAATTCAATTCTTTCTGATTTTAGAAACTGCATTAAAGAAGGGGTGCACCGGTCCTGGAGATACTGCAATACCAGGTCAATGCGTGGAGTGGACAGAGCAAGCTCTTTTTCCATCTCCCTGTTCTAAAAATCCATTTAATATATGGTCCCCAGATAGGGGACGTATCAGATATTAAACTGATAAGAACAGATACTACACTTGATCTTAGCCAAAAGGCCGAGAAGCGATAACCAGAATTGGTTTCAAACTACGGAGCCACCCAAGGATCCTGAAAAGTCCATTTGTGGAGATGAGCTCCTGGACTCCCGTTAAGAAGACATGTTGTCAACCTCTAGATCCCTTACATGCCTGCACTTTTCGGCTTGCTGCTGCTGCAATCCACGCGTTTTAGATCTGCATAACTCCACCTCTTTAAACACAGCACCTTCACCCCCTGCTGTTCCCACCCGCCTCAACACCGTTGGAAGGGAGGAGAACCAATTAAGGCGGGGGGTGGGGTGGAACGAGCAGCTGTCTACCCTTAGCAGGAGGGCTCCTGATTACATACCTCTCCTGCTGCTGCTGCTGCTGGCTGTCCAGCAGCAGACTGAAGGTGGCTGCTGCTGTGCACAGGTATATAAAGGCTCAGAGCCTATTATGACACGCGCAGCCAGCGTTCCATTGCCACATTCCATCTACTGCAGGCAGGATACCTGGCTGGCTGAATGTCGCTGAGAAGCTCACAGAGACCGCCATAAGCAACAGTTTAACAGAATGCCACAGACTAATCAACCAAACTTTTTGGGTTGGGTTCTCTTTTATAGTCTGCAGGCATTAAATGAAAGAAGTCAGTGTTCCAGCAGAAGGAGACAACGTTTCAGAAAAGGCATTGTAGCAAACCAAAAAAGAAATTTTAAGCGCAGCAGAGTAACCAGCGCACATACCTGTTAGCTCAGGTGAGTTTAAAAGGCTGCTGTTGATAACAAGGGCATTTGCTAAATAGATGGTGTGTGTGCAACAATATACTGAAAGGTCAATTATATTGTGCAGCTTATCTCACCACCTGTAGTTATTTAGGTGAAAGCTCCAAAATGCTTGCCTAATATGTCTGTTTATCCAAAAGGAAGTAAAAAGGGAGAGCTAGAAAGATAGCATTGCATCACATTACATGGCAATGCAATGCACAGTTGCTGAAGTTGAACCAAAATGAGCTTGTAATCTGGCTTCTGCAACTTTGAACATGAAAAATCCAATGAGGAGAAGAAAAGCAAAGCCAAAGAGTCCATCCCCAAATCCGACAAACAAGCAAAATGAACAAAAAACATTGAATTCAATTCTTTCTGATTTTAGAAACTGCATTAAAGAAGGGGTGCACCGGTCCTGGAGATACTGCAATACCAGGTCAATGCGTGGAGTGGACAGAGCAAGCTCTTTTTCCATCTCCCTGTTCTAAAAATCCATTTAATATATGGTCCCCAGATAGGGGACGTATCAGATATTAAACTGATAAGAACAGATACTACACTTGATCTTAGCCAAAAGGCCGAGAAGCGATAACCAGAATTGGTTTCAAACTACGGAGCCACCCAAGGATCCTGAAAAGTCCATTTGTGGAGATGAGCTCCTGGACTCCCGTTAAGAAGACATGTTGTCAACCTCTAGATCCCTTACATGCCTGCACTTTTCGGCTTGCTGCTGCTGCAATCCACGCGTTTTAGATCTGCATAACTCCACCTCTTTAAACACAGCACCTTCACCCCCTGCTGTTCCCACCCGCCTCAACACCGTTGGAAGGGAGGAGAACCAATTAAGGCGGGGGGTGGGGTGGAACGAGCAGCTGTCTACCCTTAGCAGGAGGGCTCCTGATTACATACCTCTCCTGCTGCTGCTGCTGCTGGCTGTCCAGCAGCAGACTGAAGGTGGCTGCTGCTGTGCACAGGTATATAAAGGCTCAGAGCCTATTATGACACGCGCAGCCAGCGTTCCATTGCCACATTCCATCTACTGCAGGCAGGATACCTGGCTGGCTGAATGTCGCTGAGAAGCTCACAGAGACCGCCATAAGCAACAGTTTAACAGAATGCCACAGACTAATCAACCAAACTTTTTGGGTTGGGTTCTCTTTTATAGTCTGCAGGCATTAAATGAAAGAAGTCAGTGTTCCAGCAGAAGGAGACAACGTTTCAGAAAAGGCATTGTAGCAAACCAAAAAAGAAATTTTAAGCGCAGCAGAGTAACCAGCGCACATACCTGTTAGCTCAGGTGAGTTTAAAAGGCTGCTGTTGATAACAAGGGCATTTGCTAAATAGATGGTGTGTGTGCAACAATATACTGAAAGGTCAATTATATTGTGCAGCTTATCTCACCACCTGTAGTTATTTAGGTGAAAGCTCCAAAATGCTTGCCTAATATGTCTGTTTATCCAAAAGGAAGTAAAAAGGGAGAGCTAGAAAGATAGCATTGCATCACATTACATGGCAATGCAATGCACAGTTGCTGAAGTTGAACCAAAATGAGCTTGTAATCTGGCTTCTGCAACTTTGAACATGAAAAATCCAATGAGGAGAAGAAAAGCAAAGCCAAAGAGTCCATCCCCAAATCCGACAAACAAGCAAAATGAACAAAAAACATTGAATTCAATTCTTTCTGATTTTAGAAACTGCATTAAAGAAGGGGTGCACCGGTCCTGGAGATACTGCAATACCAGGTCAATGCGTGGAGTGGACAGAGCAAGCTCTTTTTCCATCTCCCTGTTCTAAAAATCCATTTAATATATGGTCCCCAGATAGGGGACGTATCAGATATTAAACTGATAAGAACAGATACTACACTTGATCTTAGCCAAAAGGCCGAGAAGCGATAACCAGAATTGGTTTCAAACTACGGAGCCACCCAAGGATCCTGAAAAGTCCATTTGTGGAGATGAGCTCCTGGACTCCCGTTAAGAAGACATGTTGTCAACCTCTAGATCCCTTACATGCCTGCACTTTTCGGCTTGCTGCTGCTGCAATCCACGCGTTTTAGATCTGCATAACTCCACCTCTTTAAACACAGCACCTTCACCCCCTGCTGTTCCCACCCGCCTCAACATCGTTGGAAGGGAGGAGAACCAATTAAGGCGGGGGGTGGGGTGGAACGAGCAGCTGTCTACCCTTAGCAGGAGGGCTCCTGATTACATACCTCTCCTGCTGCTGCTGCTGCTGGCTGTCCAGCAGCAGACTGAAGGTGGCTGCTGCTGTGCACAGGTATATAAAGGCTCAGAGCCTATTATGACACGCGCAGCCAGCGTTCCATTGCCCCATTCCATCTACTGCAGGCAGGATACCTGGCTGGCTGAATGTCGCTGAGAAGCTCACAGAGACCGCCATAAGCAACAGTTTAACAGAATGCCACAGACTAATCAACCAAACTTTTTGGGTTGGGTTCTCTTTTATAGTCTGCAGGCATTAAATGAAAGAAGTCAGTGTTCCAGCAGAAGGAGACAACGTTTCAGAAAAGGCATTGTAGCAAACCAAAAAAGAAATTTTAAGCGCAGCAGAGTAACCAGCGCACATACCTGTTAGCTCAGGTGAGTTTAAAAGGCTGCTGTTGATAACAAGGGCATTTGCTAAATAGATGGTGTGTGTGCAACAATATACTGAAAGGTCAATTATATTGTGCAGCTTATCTCACCACCTGTAGTTATTTAGGTGAAAGCTCCAAAATGCTTGCCTAATATGTCTGTTTATCCAAAAGGAAGTAAAAAGGGAGAGCTAGAAAGATAGCATTGCATCACATTACATGGCAATGCAATGCACAGTTGCTGAAGTTGAACCAAAATGAGCTTGTAATCTGGCTTCTGCAACTTTGAACATGAAAAATCCAATGAGGAGAAGAAAAGCAAAGCCAAAGAGTCCATCCCCAAATCCGACAAACAAGCAAAATGAACAAAAAACATTGAATTCAATTCTTTCTGATTTTAGAAACTGCATTAAAGAAGGGGTGCACCGGTCCTGGAGATACTGCAATACCAGGTCAATGCGTGGAGTGGACAGAGCAAGCTCTTTTTCCATCTCCCTGTTCTAAAAATCCATTTAATATATGGTCCCCAGATAGGGGACGTATCAGATATTAAACTGATAAGAACAGATACTACACTTGATCTTAGCCAAAAGGCCGAGAAGCGATAACCAGAATTGGTTTCAAACTACGGAGCCACCCAAGGATCCTGAAAAGTCCATTTGTGGAGATGAGCTCCTGGACTCCCGTTAAGAAGACATGTTGTCAACCTCTAGATCCCTTACATGCCTGCACTTTTCGGCTTGCTGCTGCTGCAATCCACGCGTTTTAGATCTGCATAACTCCACCTCTTTAAACACAGCACCTTCACCCCCTGCTGTTCCCACCCGCCTCAACACCGTTGGAAGGGAGGAGAACCAATTAAGGCGGGGGGTGGGGTGGAACGAGCAGCTGTCTACCCTTAGCAGGAGGGCTCCTGATTACATACCTCTCCTGCTGCTGCTGCTGCTGGCTGTCCAGCAGCAGACTGAAGGTGGCTGCTGCTGTGCACAGGTATATAAAGGCTCAGAGCCTATTATGACACGCGCAGCCAGCGTTCCATTGCCACATTCCATCTACTGCAGGCAGGATACCTGGCTGGCTGAATGTCGCTGAGAAGCTCACAGAGACCGCCATAAGCAACAGTTTAACAGAATGCCACAGACTAATCAACCAAACTTTTTGGGTTGGGTTCTCTTTTATAGTCTGCAGGCATTAAATGAAAGAAGTCAGTGTTCCAGCAGAAGGAGACAACGTTTCAGAAAAGGCATTGTAGCAAACCAAAAAAGACATTTTAAGCGCAGCAGAGTAACCAGCGCACATACCTGTTAGCTCAGGTGAGTTTAAAAGGCTGCTGTTGATAACAAGGGCATTTGCTAAATAGATGGTGTGTGTGCAACAATATACTGAAAGGTCAATTATATTGTGCAGCTTATCTCACCACCTGTAGTTATTTAGGTGAAAGCTCCAAAATGCTTGCCTAATATGTCTGTTTATCCAAAAGGAAGTAAAAAGGGAGAGCTAGAAAGATAGCATTGCATCACATTACATGGCAATGCAATGCACAGTTGCTGAAGTTGAACCAAAATGAGCTTGTAATCTGGCTTCTGCAACTTTGAACATGAAAAATCCAATGAGGACAAGAAAAGCAAAGCCAAAGAGTCCATCCCCAAATCCGACAAACAAGCAAAATGAACAAAAAACATTGAATTCAATTCTTTCTGATTTTAGAAACTGCATTAAAGAAGGGGTGCACCGGTCCTGGAGATACTGCAATACCAGGTCAATGCGTGGAGTGGACAGAGCAAGCTCTTTTTCCATCTCCCTGTTCTAAAAATCCATTTAATATATGGTCCCCAGATAGGGGACGTATCAGATATTAAACTGATAAGAACAGATACTACACTTGATCTTAGCCAAAAGGCCGAGAAGCGATAACCAGAATTGGTTTCAAACTACGGAGCCACCCAAGGATCCTGAAAAGTCCATTTGTGGAGATGAGCTCCTGGACTCCCGTTAAGAAGACATGTTGTCAACCTCTAGATCCCTTACATGCCTGCACTTTTCGGCTTGCTGCTGCTGCAATCCACGCGTTTTAGATCTGCATAACTCCACCTCTTTAAACACAGCACCTTCACCCCCTGCTGTTCCCACCCGCCTCAACACCGTTGGAAGGGAGGAGAACCAATTAAGGCGGGGGGTGGGGTGGAACGAGCAGCTGTCTACCCTTAGCAGGAGGGCTCCTGATTACATACCTCTCCTGCTGCTGCTGCTGCTGGCTGTCCAGCAGCAGACTGAAGGTGGCTGCTGCTGTGCACAGGTATATAAAGGCTCAGAGCCTATTATGACACGCGCAGCCAGCGTTCCATTGCCACATTCCATCTACTGCAGGCAGGATACCTGGCTGGCTGAATGTCGCTGAGAAGCTCACAGAGACCGCCATAAGCAACAGTTTAACAGAATGCCACAGACTAATCAACCAAACTTTTTGGGTTGGGTTCTCTTTTATAGTCTGCAGGCATTAAATGAAAGAAGTCAGTGTTCCAGCAGAAGGAGACAACGTTTCAGAAAAGGCATTGTAGCAAACCAAAAAAGAAATTTTAAGCGCAGCAGAGTAACCAGCGCACATACCTGTTAGTTCAGGTGAGTTTAAAAGGCTGCTGTTGATAACAAGGGCATTTGCTAAATAGATGGTGTGTGTGCAACAATATACTGAAAGGTCAATTATATTGTGCAGCTTATCTCACCACCTGTAGTTATTTAGGTGAAAGCTCCAAAATGCTTGCCTAATATGTCTGTTTATCCAAAAGGAAGTAAAAAGGGAGAGCTAGAAAGATAGCATTGCATCACATTACATGGCAATGCAATGCACAGTTGCTGAAGTTGAACCAAAATGAGCTTGTAATCTGGCTTCTGCAACTTTGAACATGAAAAATCCAATGAGGAGAAGAAAAGCAAAGCCAAAGAGTCCATCCCCAAATCCGACAAACAAGCAAAATGAACAAAAAACATTGAATTCAATTCTTTCTGATTTTAGAAACTGCATTAAAGAAGGGGTGCACCGGTCCTGGAGATACTGCAATACCAGGTCAATGCGTGGAGTGGACAGAGCAAGCTCTTTTTCCATCTCCCTGTTCTAAAAATCCATTTAATATATGGTCCCCAGATAGGGGACGTATCAGATATTAAACTGATAAGAACAGATTTTTTTTTTTTATCGAAAGCCCGAATTCGTGTACAAAACCCGAGTGCGCTTAAAAAAGTGACAAGTGCCACAAAAAAAGTGCACTAGGATGCTGGTCTTCTTGAAACCCTCTCCAAAAGGAGAAGGGTCCCCCAAACCATTCCCCGTCCCTCCGAGCCAGAAGGCCACAGCGAGGAACAGGGACAAATAGCCACCTCCAGCCGGAGCCAGAGGCGACCCAATCTTACCCCCAGCACCTGCCCGAGTTCTCACCCGAGCAAGGCACTGGGAGCCAAAGACTGTGCTCCCCTCCCGGAAGAGGGGAGCCAACAACGCTCTCCTCCAGAAAGAGGAGAGCCAGGGGGGTTCAGGGGGGAGCGGAACCTGATGGCCACACACTCCCCCCCTAGACCTGCCAAGAGAGGAACCCGTAAGGGAACCGCATCCCGACAAAATCCTAGTAAGGACGTGGACACACGTGAAAAAGTGGACACACAGTGACAAAAAAATTAAATAAATAGTGAAGGTTTCACAGTATAATACTGCCCGGACCTTCGACCGGGAATTGAAAAATTCCCCATCCTAAGGCCAGAAGGCCCGGAATAAGGGTGTGTGTGAAGAAAGAAATATTGAAGTGCTAGTGCAAATGTGCCTTAAACTCAAGTGGGGTTCCCAATCCCAGTGAGTTGAGGCACCCCAGGGTCACCACTCCTGGGGCACTTCACACTTCGGGCTTTCGATCTTCCCCGACCCAATGGCGTCGATCCTGGGGGGCCATGCTTTCCACCAGATGACTATATTAGCCACCTGGCGTACTAACAAGCGCCTAAACCCCAGTGTGCATAATGTATCAATCTACTAGGGCGGCCAACATCCAAAACCGCCTTTTCGAAAGATACTACACTTGATCTTAGCCAAAAGGCCGAGAAGCGATAACCAGAATTGGTTTCAAACTACGGAGCCACCCAAGGATCCTGAAAAGTCCATTTGTGGAGATGAGCTCCTGGACTCCCGTTAAGAAGACATGTTGTCAACCTCTAGATCCCTTACATGCCTGCACTTTTCGGCTTGCTGCTGCTGCAATCCACGCGTTTTAGATCTGCATAACTCCACCTCTTTAAACACAGCACCTTCACCCCCTGCTGTTCCCACCCGCCTCAACACCGTTGGAAGGGAGGAGAACCAATTAAGGCGGGGGGTGGGGTGGAACGAGCAGCTGTCTACCCTTAGCAGGAGGGCTCCTGATTACATACCTCTCCTGCTGCTGCTGCTGCTGGCTGTCCAGCAGCAGACTGAAGGTGGCTGCTGCTGTGCACAGGTATATAAAGGCTCAGAGCCTATTATGACACGCGCAGCCAGCGTTCCATTGCCACATTCCATCTACTGCAGGCAGGATACCTGGCTGGCTGAATGTCGCTGAGAAGCTCACAGAGACCGCCATAAGCAACAGTTTAACAGAATGCCACAGACTAATCAACCAAACTTTTTGGGTTGGGTTCTCTTTTATAGTCTGCAGGCATTAAATGAAAGAAGTCAGTGTTCCAGCAGAAGGAGACAACGTTTCAGAAAAGGCATTGTAGCAAACCAAAAAAGAAATTTTAAGCGCAGCAGAGTAACCAGCGCACATACCTGTTAGCTCAGGTGAGTTTAAAAGGCTGCTGTTGATAACAAGGGCATTTGCTAAATAGATGGTGTGTGTGCAACAATATACTGAAAGGTCAATTATATTGTGCAGCTTATCTCACCACCTGTAGTTATTTAGGTGAAAGCTCCAAAATGCTTGCCTAATATGTCTGTTTATCCAAAAGGAAGTAAAAAGGGAGAGCTAGAAAGATAGCATTGCATCACATTACATGGCAATGCAATGCACAGTTGCTGAAGTTGAACCAAAATGAGCTTGTAATCTGGCTTCTGCAACTTTGAACATGAAAAATCCAATGAGGAGAAGAAAAGCAAAGCCAAAGAGTCCATCCCCAAATCCGACAAACAAGCAAAATGAACAAAAAACATTGAATTCAATTCTTTCTGATTTTAGAAACTGCATTAAAGAAGGGGTGCACCGGTCCTGGAGATACTGCAATACCAGGTCAATGCGTGGAGTGGACAGAGCAAGCTCTTTTTCCATCTCCCTGTTCTAAAAATCCATTTAATATATGGTCCCCAGATAGGGGACGTATCAGATATTAAACTGATAAGAACAGATTTTTTTTTTTTATCGAAAGCCCGAATTCGTGTACAAAACCCGAGTGCGCTTAAAAAAGTGACAAGTGCCACAAAAAAAGTGCACTAGGATGCTGGTCTTCTTGAAACCCTCTCCAAAAGGAGAAGGGTCCCCCAAACCATTCCCCGTCCCTCCGAGCCAGAAGGCCACAGCGAGGAACAGGGACAAATAGCCACCTCCAGCCGGAGCCAGAGGCGACCCAATCTTACCCCCAGCACCTGCCCGAGTTCTCACCCGAGCAAGGCACTGGGAGCCAAAGACTGTGCTCCCCTCCCGGAAGAGGGGAGCCAACAACGCTCTCCTCCAGAAAGAGGAGAGCCAGGGGGGTTCAGGGGGGAGCGGAACCTGATGGCCACACACTCCCCCCCTAGACCTGCCAAGAGAGGAACCCGTAAGGGAACCGCATCCCGACAAAATCCTAGTAAGGACGTGGACACACGTGAAAAAGTGGACACACAGTGACAAAAAAATTAAATAAATAGTGAAGGTTTCACAGTATAATACTGCCCGGACCTTCGACCGGGAATTGAAAAATTCCCCATCCTAAGGCCAGAAGGCCCGGAATAAGGGTGTGTGTGAAGAAAGAAATATTGAAGTGCTAGTGCAAATGTGCCTTAAACTCAAGTGGGGTTCCCAATCCCAGTGAGTTGAGGCACCCCAGGGTCACCACTCCTGGGGCACTTCACACTTCGGGCTTTCGATCTTCCCCGACCCAATGGCGTCGATCCTGGGGGGCCATGCTTTCCACCAGATGACTATATTAGCCACCTGGCGTACTAACAAGCGCCTAAACCCCAGTGTGCATAATGTATCAATCTACTAGGGCGGCCAACATCCAAAACCGCCTTTTCGAAAGATACTACACTTGATCTTAGCCAAAAGGCCGAGAAGCGATAACCAGAATTGGTTTCAAACTACGGAGCCACCCAAGGATCCTGAAAAGTCCATTTGTGGAGATGAGCTCCTGGACTCCCGTTAAGAAGACATGTTGTCAACCTCTAGATCCCTTACATGCCTGCACTTTTCGGCTTGCTGCTGCTGCAATCCACGCGTTTTAGATCTGCATAACTCCACCTCTTTAAACACAGCACCTTCACCCCCTGCTGTTCCCACCCGCCTCAACACCGTTGGAAGGGAGGAGAACCAATTAAGGCGGGGGGTGGGGTGGAACGAGCAGCTGTCTACCCTTAGCAGGAGGGCTCCTGATTACATACCTCTCCTGCTGCTGCTGCTGCTGCTGGCTGTCCAGCAGCAGACTGAAGGTGGCTGCTGCTGTGCACAGGTATATAAAGGCTCAGAGCCTATTATGACACGCGCAGCCAGCGTTCCATTGCCACATTCCATCTACTGCAGGCAGGATACCTGGCTGGCTGAATGTCGCTGAGAAGCTCACAGAGACCGCCATAAGCAACAGTTTAACAGAATGCCACAGACTAATCAACCAAACTTTTTGGGTTGGGTTCTCTTTTATAGTCTGCAGGCATTAAATGAAAGAAGTCAGTGTTCCAGCAGAAGGAGACAACGTTTCAGAAAAGGCATTGTAGCAAACCAAAAAAGAAATTTTAAGCGCAGCAGAGTAACCAGCGCACATACCTGTTAGCTCAGGTGAGTTTAAAAGGCTGCTGTTGATAACAAGGGCATTTGCTAAATAGATGGTGTGTGTGCAACAATATACTGAAAGGTCAATTATATTGTGCAGCTTATCTCACCACCTGTAGTTATTTAGGTGAAAGCTCCAAAATGCTTGCCTAATATGTCTGTTTATCCAAAAGGAAGTAAAAAGGGAGAGCTAGAAAGATAGCATTGCATCACATTACATGGCAATGCAATGCACAGTTGCTGAAGTTGAACCAAAATGAGCTTGTAATCTGGCTTCTGCAACTTTGAACATGAAAAATCCAATGAGGAGAAGAAAAGCAAAGCCAAAGAGTCCATCCCCAAATCCGACAAACAAGCAAAATGAACAAAAACCATTGAATTCAATTCTTTCTGATTTTAGAAACTGCATTAAAGAAGGGGTGCACCGGTCCTGGAGATACTGCAATACCAGGTCAATGCGTGGAGTGGACAGAGCAAGCTCTTTTTCCATCTCCCTGTTCTAAAAATCCATTTAATATATGGTCCCCAGATAGGGGACGTATCAGATATTAAACTGATAAGAACAGATACTACACTTGATCTTAGCCAAAAGGCCGAGAAGCGATAACCAGAATTGGTTTCAAACTACGGAGCCACCCAAGGATCCTGAAAAGTCCATTTGTGGAGATGAGCTCCTGGACTCCCGTTAAGAAGACATGTTGTCAACCTCTAGATCCCTTACATGCCTGCACTTTTCGGCTTGCTGCTGCTGCAATCCACGCGTTTTAGATCTGCATAACTCCACCTCTTTAAACACAGCACCTTCACCCCCTGCTGTTCCCACCCGCCTCAACACCGTTGGAAGGGAGGAGAACCAATTAAGGCGGGGGGTGGGGTGGAACGAGCAGCTGTCTACCCTTAGCAGGAGGGCTCCTGATTATATACCTCTCCTGCTGCTGCTGCTGCTGGCTGTCCAGCAGCAGACTGAAGGTGGCTGCTGCTGTGCACAGGTATATAAAGGCTCAGAGCCTATTATGACACGCGCAGCCAGCGTTCCATTGCCACATTCCATCTACTGCAGGCAGGATACCTGGCTGGCTGAATGTCGCTGAGAAGCTCACAGAGACCGCCATAAGCAACAGTTTAACAGAATGCCACAGACTAATCAACCAAACTTTTTGGGTTGGGTTCTCTTTTATAGTCTGCAGGCATTAAATGAAAGAAGTCAGTGTTCCAGCAGAAGGAGACAACGTTTCAGAAAAGGCATTGTAGCAAACCAAAAAAGAAATTTTAAGCGCAGCAGAGTAACCAGCGCACATACCTGTTAGCTCAGGTGAGTTTAAAAGGCTGCTGTTGATAACAAGGGCATTTGCTAAATAGATGGTGTGTGTGCAACAATATACTGAAAGGTCAATTATATTGTGCAGCTTATCTCACCACCTGTAGTTATTTAGGTGAAAGCTCCAAAATGCTTGCCTAATATGTCTGTTTATCCAAAAGGAAGTAAAAAGGGAGAGCTAGAAAGATAGCATTGCATCACATTACATGGCAATGCAATGCACAGTTGCTGAAGTTGAACCAAAATGAGCTTGTAATCTGGCTTCTGCAACTTTGAACATGAAAAATCCAATGAGGAGAAGAAAAGCAAAGCCAAAGAGTCCATCCCCAAATCCGACAAACAAGCAAAATGAACAAAAAACATTGAATTCAATTCTTTCTGATTTTAGAAACTGCATTAAAGAAGGGGTGCACGGGTCCTGGAGATACTGCAATACCAGGTCAATGCGTGGAGTGGACAGAGCAAGCTCTTTTTCCATCTCCCTGTTCTAAAAATCCATTTAATATATGGTCCCCAGATAGGGGACGTATCAGATATTAAACTGATAAGAACAGATTTTTTTTTTTTATCGAAAGCCCGAATTCGTGTACAAAACCCGAGTGCGCTTAAAAAAGTGACAAGTGCCACAAAAAAAGTGCACTAGGATGCTGGTCTTCTTGAAACCCTCTCCAAAAGGAGAAGGGTCCCCCAAACCATTCCCCGTCCCTCCGAGCCAGAAGGCCACAGCGAGGAACAGGGACAAATAGCCACCTCCAGCCGGAGCCAGAGGCGACCCAATCTTACCCCCAGCACCTGCCCGAGTTCTCACCCGAGCAAGGCACTGGGAGCCAAAGACTGTGCTCCCCTCCCGGAAGAGGGGAGCCAACAACGCTCTCCTCCAGAAAGAGGAGAGCCAGGGGGGTTCAGGGGGGAGCGGAACCTGATGGCCACACACTCCCCCCCTAGACCTGCCAAGAGAGGAACCCGTAAGGGAACCGCATCCCGACAAAATCCTAGTAAGGACGTGGACACACGTGAAAAAGTGGACACACAGTGACAAAAAAATTAAATAAATAGTGAAGGTTTCACAGTATAATACTGCCCGGACCTTCGACCGGGAATTGAAAAATTCCCCATCCTAAGGCCAGAAGGCCCGGAATAAGGGTGTGTGTGAAGAAAGAAATATTGAAGTGCTAGTGCAAATGTGCCTTAAACTCAAGTGGGGTTCCCAATCCCAGTGAGTTGAGGCACCCCAGGGTCACCACTCCTGGGGCACTTCACACTTCGGGCTTTCGATCTTCCCCGACCCAATGGCGTCGATCCTGGGGGGCCATGCTTTCCACCAGATGACTATATTAGCCACCTGGCGTACTAACAAGCGCCTAAACCCCAGTGTGCATAATGTATCAATCTACTAGGGCGGCCAACATCCAAAACCGCCTTTTCGAAAGATACTACACTTGATCTTAGCCAAAAGGCCGAGAAGCGATAACCAGAATTGGTTTCAAACTACGGAGCCACCCAAGGATCCTGAAAAGTCCATTTGTGGAGATGAGCTCCTGGACTCCCGTTAAGAAGACATGTTGTCAACCTCTAGATCCCTTACATGCCTGCACTTTTCGGCTTGCTGCTGCTGCAATCCACGCGTTTTAGATCTGCATAACTCCACCTCTTTAAACACAGCACCTTCACCCCCTGCTGTTCCCACCCGCCTCAACACCGTTGGAAGGGAGGAGAACCAATTAAGGCGGGGGGTGGGGTGGAACGAGCAGCTGTCTACCCTTAGCAGGAGGGCTCCTGATTACATACCTCTCCTGCTGCTGCTGCTGCTGGCTGTCCAGCAGCAGACTGAAGGTGGCTGCTGCTGTGCACAGGTATATAAAGGCTCAGAGCCTATTATGACATGCGCAGCCAGCGTTCCATTGCCACATTCCATCTACTGCAGGCAGGATACCTGGCTGGCTGAATGTCGCTGAGAAGCTCACAGAGACCGCCATAAGCAACAGTTTAACAGAATGCCACAGACTAATCAACCAAACTTTTTGGGTTGGGTTCTCTTTTATAGTCTGCAGGCATTAAATGAAAGAAGTCAGTGTTCCAGCAGAAGGAGACAACGTTTCAGAAAAGGCATTGTAGCAAACCAAAAAAGACATTTTAAGCGCAGCAGAGTAACCAGCGCACATACCTGTTAGCTCAGGTGAGTTTAAAAGGCTGCTGTTGATAACAAGGGCATTTGCTAAATAGATGGTGTGTGTGCAACAATATACTGAAAGGTCAATTATATTGTGCAGCTTATCTCACCACCTGTAGTTATTTAGGTGAAAGCTCCAAAATGCTTGCCTAATATGTCTGTTTATCCAAAAGGAAGTAAAAAGGGAGAGCTAGAAAGATAGCATTGCATCACATTACATGGCAATGCAATGCACAGTTGCTGAAGTTGAACCAAAATGAGCTTGTAATCTGGCTTCTGCAACTTTGAACATGAAAAATCCAATGAGGAGAAGAAAAGCAAAGCCAAAGAGTCCATCCCCAAATCCGACAAACAAGCAAAATGAACAAAAAACATTGAATTCAATTCTTTCTGATTTTAGAAACTGCATTAAAGAAGGGGTGCACCGGTCCTGGAGATACTGCAATACCAGGTCAATGCGTGGAGTGGACAGAGCAAGCTCTTTTTCCATCTCCCTGTTCTAAAAATCCATTTAATATATGGTCCCCAGATAGGGGACGTATCAGATATTAAACTGATAAGAACAGATACTACACTTGATCTTAGCCAAAAGGCCGAGAAGCGATAACCAGAATTGGTTTCAAACTACGGAGCCACCCAAGGATCCTGAAAAGTCCATTTGTGGAGATGAGCTCCTGGACTCCCGTTAAGAAGACATGTTGTCAACCTCTAGATCCCTTACATGCCTGCACTTTTCGGCTTGCTGCTGCTGCAATCCACGCGTTTTAGATCTGCATAACTCCACGTCTTTAAACACAGCACCTTCACCCCCTGCTGTTCCCACCCGCCTCAACACCGTTGGAAGGGAGGAGAACCAATTAAGGCGGGGGGTGGGGTGGAACGAGCAGCTGTCTACCCTTAGCAGAAGGGCTCCTGATTACATACCTCTCCTGCTGCTGCTGCTGCTGGCTGTCCAGCAGCAGACTGAAGGTGGCTGCTGCTGTGCACAGGTATATAAAGGCTCAGAGCCTATTATGACACGCGCAGCCAGCGTTCCATTGCCACATTCCATCTACTGCAGGCAGGATACCTGGCTGGCTGAATGTCGCTGAGAAGCTCACAGAGACCGCCATAAGCAACAGTTTAACAGAATGCCACAGACTAATCAACCAAACTTTTTGGGTTGGGTTCTCTTTTATAGTCTGCAGGCATTAAATGAAAGAAGTCAGTGTTCCAGCAGAAGGAGACAACGTTTCAGAAAAGGCATTGTAGCAAACCAAAAAAGAAATTTTAAGCGCAGCAGAGTAACCAGCGCACATACCTGTTAGCTCAGGTGAGTTTAAAAGGCTGCTGTTGATAACAAGGGCATTTGCTAAATAGATGGTGTGTGTGCAACAATATACTGAAAGGTCAATTATATTGTGCAGCTTATCTCACCACCTGTAGTTATTTAGGTGAAAGCTCCAAAATGCTTGCCTAATATGTCTGTTTATCCAAAAGGAAGTAAAAAGGGAGAGCTAGAAAGATAGCATTGCATCACATTACATGGCAATGCAATGCACAGTTGCTTAAGTTGAACCAAAATGAGCTTGTAATCTGGCTTCTGCAACTTTGAACATGAAAAATCCAATGAGGAGAAGAAAAGCAAAGCCAAAAAGTCCATCCCCAAATCCGACAAACAAGCAAAATGAACAAAAAACATTGAATTCAATTCTTTCTGATTTTAGAAACTGCATTAAAGAAGGGGTGCACCGGTCCTGGAGATACTGCAATACCAGGTCAATGCGTGGAGTGGACAGAGCAAGCTCTTTTTCCATCTCCCTGTTCTAAAAATCCATTTAATATATGGTCCCCAGATAGGGGACGTATCAGATATTAAACTGATAAGAACAGATACTACACTTGATCTTAGCCAAAAGGCCGAGAAGCGATAACCAGAATTGGTTTCAAACTACGGAGCCACCCAAGGATCCTGAAAAGTCCATTTGTGGAGATGAGCTCCTGGACTCCCGTTAAGAAGACATGTTGTCAACCTCTAGATCCCTTACATGCCTGCACTTTTCGGCTTGCTGCTGCTGCAATCCACGCGTTTTAGATCTGCATAACTCCACCTCTTTAAACACAGCACCTTCACCCCCTGCTGTTCCCACCCGCCTCAACACCGTTGGAAGGGAGGAGAACCAATTAAGGCGGGGGGTGGGGTGGAACGAGCAGCTGTCTACCCTTAGCAGGAGGGCTCCTGATTACATACCTCTCCTGCTGCTGCTGCTGGCTGTCCAGCAGCAGACTGAAGGTGGCTGCTGCTGTGCACAGGTATATAAAGGCTCAGAGCCTATTATGACACGCGCAGCCAGCGTTCCATTGCCACATTCCATCTACTGCAGGCAGGATACCTGGCTGGCTGAATGTCGCTGAGAAGCTCACAGAGACCGCCATAAGCAACAGTTTAACAGAATGCCACAGACTAATCAACCAAACTTTTTGGGTTGGGTTCTCTTTTATAGTCTGCAGGCATTAAATGAAAGAAGTCAGTGTTCCAGCAGAAGGAGACAACGTTTCAGAAAAGGCATTGTAGCAAACCAAAAAAGAAATTTTAAGCGCAGCAGAGTAACCAGCGCACATACCTGTTAGCTCAGGTGAGTTTAAAAGGCTGCTGTTGATAACAAGGGCATTTGCTAAATAGATGGTGTGTGTGCAACAATATACTGAAAGGTCAATTATATTGTGCAGCTTATCTCACCACCTGTAGTTATTTAGGTGAAAGCTCCAAAATGCTTGCCTAATATGTCTGTTTATCCAAAAGGAAGTAAAAAGGGAGAGCTAGAAAGATAGCATTGCATCACATTACATGGCAATGCAATGCACAGTTGCTGAAGTTGAACCAAAATGAGCTTGTAATCTGGCTTCTGCAACTTTGAACATGAAAAATCCAATGAGGAGAAGAAAAGCAAAGCCAAAGAGTCCATCCCCAAATCCGACAAACAAGCAAAATGAACAAAAAACATTGAATTCAATTCTTTCTGATTTTAGAAACTGCATTAAAGAAGGGGTGCACCGGTCCTGGAGATACTGCAATACCAGGTCAATGCGTGGAGTGGACAGAGCAAGCTCTTTTTCCATCTCCCTGTTCTAAAAATCCATTTAATATATGGTCCCCAGATAGGGGACGTATCAGATATTAAACTGATAAGAACAGATTTTTTTTTTTTTTTTTTTCTTTTTTTTTTTTTTTTTCGAAAGCCCGAATTCGTGTACAAAACCCGAGTGCGCTTAAAAAAGTGACAAGTGCCACAAAAAAAGTGCACTAGGATGCTGGTATTCTTGAAACCCTCTCCAAAAGGAGAAGGGTCCCCCAAACCATTCCCCGTCCCTCCGAGCCAGAAGGCCACAGCGAGGAACAGGGACAAATAGCCACCTCCAGCCGGAGCCAGAGGCGACCCAATCTGACCCCCAGCACCTGCCCGAGTTCTCACCCGAGCAAGGCACTGGGAGCCAAAGACTGTGCTCCCCTCCCGGAAGAGGGGAGCCAACAACGCTCTCCTCCCGAAAGAGGAGAGCCAGGGGGGTTCAGGGGGGAGCGGAACCTGATGGCCACACACTCCCCCCCTAGACCTGCCAAGAGAGGAACCCGTAAGGGAACCGCATCCCGACAAAATCCTAGTAGGACGTGACACACGTGAATAAGTGGACACACAGTGACAAAGAAATTAAATAAATAGTGAAGGTTTCACAGTATAATACTGCCCGGACCTTCGACCGGGAATTGAAAAATTCCCCATCCTAAGGCCAGAAGGCCCGGAATAAGGGTGTGTGCGAAGAAAGAAAATTTAAAGTGCTTGTGCAAATGTGCCATAAACTCAAGTGGGGTTCCCAATCCCAGTGAGTTAAGGCACCCCAGGGTCACCACTCCTGGGGCACTTCACACTTCAGGCTTTCGATCTTCCCCGGCCCAATGGCGTCGATCCTGGGGGGCCATGCTTTCCACCAGATGACTATATTAGCCACCTGGCGTACTAACAAGCGCCTAAACCCCAGTGTGCATAATGTATCAATCTACTAGGGCGGCCAACATCCAAAACCGCCTTTTCGAAAGATACTACACTTGATCTTAGCCAAAAGGCCGAGAAGCGATAACCAGAATTGGTTTCAAACTACGGAGCCACCCAAGGATCCTGAAAAGTCCATTTGTGGAGATGAGCTCCTGGACTCCCGTTAAGAAGACATGTTGTCAACCTCTAGATCCCTTACATGCCTGCACTTTTCGGCTTGCTGCTGCTGCAATCCACGCGTTTTAGATCTGCATAACTCCACCTCTTTAAACACAGCACCTTCACCCCCTGCTGTTCCCACCCGCCTCAACACCGTTGGAAGGGAGGAGAACCAATTAAGGCGGGGGGTGGGGTGGAACGAGCAGCTGTCTACCCTTAGCAGGAGGGCTCCTGATTACATACCTCTCCTGCTGCTGCTGCTGCTGGCTGTCCAGCAGCAGACTGAAGGTGGCTGCTGCTGTGCACAGGTATATAAAGGCTCAGAGCCTATTATGACACGCGCAGCCAGCGTTCCATTGCCACATTCCATCTACTGCAGGCAGGATACCTGGCTGGCTGAATGTCGCTGAGAAGCTCACAGAGACCGCCATAAGCAACAGTTTAACAGAATGCCACAGACTAATCAACCAAACTTTTTGGGTTGGGTTCTCTTTTATAGTCTGCAGGCATTAAATGAAAGAAGTCAGTGTTCCAGCAGAAGGAGACAACGTTTCAGAAAAGGCATTGTAGCAAACCAAAAAAGAAATTTTAAGCGCAGCAGAGTAACCAGCGCACATACCTGTTAGCTCAGGTGAGTTTAAAAGGCTGCTGTTGATAACAAGGGCATTTGCTAAATAGATGGTGTGTGTGCAACAATATACTGAAAGGTCAATTATATTGTGCAGCTTATCTCACCACCTGTAGTTATTTAGGTGAAAGCTCCAAAATGCTTGCCTAATATGTCTGTTTATCCAAAAGGAAGTAAAAAGGGAGAGCTAGAAAGATAGCATTGCATCACATTACATGGCAATGCAATGCACAGTTGCTGAAGTTGAACCAAAATGAGCTTGTAATCTGGCTTCTGCAACTTTGAACATGAAAAATCCAATGAGGAGAAGAAAAGCAAAGCCAAAGAGTCCATCCCCAAATCCGACAAACAAGCAAAATGAACAAAAAACATTGAATTCAATTCTTTCTGATTTTAGAAACTGCATTAAAGAAGGGGTGCACCGGTCCTGGAGATACTGCAATACCAGGTCAATGCGTGGAGTGGACAGAGCAAGCTCTTTTTCCATCTCCCTGTTCTAAAAATCCATTTAATATATGGTCCCCAGATAGGGGACGTATCAGATATTAAACTGATAAGAACAGATACTACACTTGATCTTAGCCAAAAGGCCGAGAAGCGATAACCAGAATTGGTTTCAAACTACGGAGCCACCCAAGGATCCTGAAAAGTCCATTTGTGGAGATGAGCTCCTGGACTCCCGTTAAGAAGACATGTTGTCAACCTCTAGATCCCTTACATGCCTGCACTTTTCGGCTTGCTGCTGCTGCAATCCACGCGTTTTAGATCTGCATAACTCCACCTCTTTAAACACAGCACCTTCACCCCCTGCTGTTCCCACCCGCCTCAACACCGTTGGAAGGGAGGAGACCAATTAAGGCGGGGGGTGGGGTGGAACGAGCAGCTGTCTACCCTTAGCAGGAGGGCTCCTGATTACATACCTCTCCTGCTGCTGCTGCTGCTGGCTGTCCAGCAGCAGACTGAAGGTGGCTGCTGCTGTGCACAGGTATATAAAGGCTCAGAGCCTATTATGACACGCGCAGCCAGCGTTCCATTGCCACATTCCATCTACTGCAGGCAGGATACCTGGCTGGCTGAATGTCGCTGAGAAGCTCACAGAGACCGCCATAAGCAACAGTTTAACAGAATGCCACAGACTAATCAACCAAACTTTTTGGGTTGGGTTCTCTTTTATAGTCTGCAGGCATTAAATGAAAGAAGTCAGTGTTCCAGCAGAAGGAGACGTTTCAGAAAAGGCATTGTAGCAAACCAAAAAAGAAATTTTAAGCGCAGCAGAGTAACCAGCGCACATACCTGTTAGCTCAGGTGAGTTTAAAAGGCTGCTGTTGATAACAAGGGCATTTGCTAAATAGATGGTGTGTGTGCAACAATATACTGAAAGGTCAATTATATTGTGCAGCTTATCTCACCACCTGTAGTTATTTAGGTGAAAGCTCCAAAATGCTTGCCTAATATGTCTGTTTATCCAAAAGGAAGTAAAAAGGGAGAGCTAGAAAGATAGCATTGCATCACATTACATGGCAATGCAATGCACAGTTGCTGAAGTTGAACCAAAATGAGCTTGTAATCTGGCTTCTGCAACTTTGAACATGAAAAATCCAATGAGGAGAAGAAAAGCAAAGCCAAAGAGTCCATCCCCAAATCCGACAAACAAGCAAAATGAACAAAAAACATTGAATTCAATTCTTTCTGATTTTAGAAACTGCATTAAAGAAGGGGTGCACCGGTCCTGGAGATACTGCAATACCAGGTCAATGCGTGGAGTGGACAGAGCAAGCTCTTTTTCCATCTCCCTGTTCTAAAAATCCATTTAATATATGGTCCCCAGATAGGGGACGTATCAGATATTAAACTGATAAGAACAGATACTACACTTGATCTTAGCCAAAAGGCCGAGAAGCGATAACCAGAATTGGTTTCAAACTACGGAGCCACCCAAGGATCCTGAAAAGTCCATTTGTGGAGATGAGCTCCTGGACTCCCGTTAAGAAGACATGTTGTCAACCTCTAGAACCCTTACATGCCTGCACTTTTCGGCTTGCTGCTGCTGCAATCCACGCGTTTTAGATCTGCATAACTCCACCTCTTTAAACACAGCACCTTCACCCCCTGCTGTTCCCACCCGCCTCAACACCGTTGGAAGGGAGGAGAACCAATTAAGGCGGGGGGTGGGGTGGAACGAGCAGCTGTCTACCCTTAGCAGGAGGGCTCCTGATTACATACCTCTCCTGCTGCTGCTGCTGCTGGCTGTCCAGCAGCAGACTGAAGGTGGCTGCTGCTGTGCACAGGTATATAAAGGCTCAGAGCCTATTATGACACGCGCAGCCAGCGTTCCATTGCCACATTCCATCTACTGCAGGCAGGATACCTGGCTGGCTGAATGTCGCTGAGAAGCTCACACAGACCGCCATAAGCAACAGTTTAACAGAATGCCACAGACTAATCAACCAAACTTTTTGGGTTGGGTTCTCTTTTATAGTCTGCAGGCATTAAATGAAAGAAGTCAGTGTTCCAGCAGAAGGAGACAACGTTTCAGAAAAGGCATTGTAGCAAACCAAAAAAGAAATTTTAAGCGCAGCAGAGTAACCAGCGCACATACCTGTTAGCTCAGGTGAGTTTAAAAGGCTGCTGTTGATAACAAGGGCATTTGCTAAATAGATGGTGTGTGTGCAACAATATACTGAAAGGTCAATTATATTGTGCAGCTTATCTCACCACCTGTAGTTATTTAGGTGAAAGCTCCAAAATGCTTGCCTAATATGTCTGTTTATCCAAAAGGAAGTAAAAAGGGAGAGCTAGAAAGATAGCATTGCATCACATTACATGGCAATGCAATGCACAGTTGCTGAAGTTGAACCAAAATGAGCTTGTAATCTGGCTTCTGCAACTTTGAACATGAAAAATCCAATGAGGAGAAGAAAAGCAAAGCCAAAGAGTCCATCCCCAAATCCGACAAACAAGCAAAATGAACAAAAAACATTGAATTCAATTCTTTCTGATTTTAGAAACTGCATTAAAGAAGGGGTGCACCGGTCCTGGAGATACTGCAATACCAGGTCAATGCGTGGAGTGGACAGAGCAAGCTCTTTTTCCATCTCCCTGTTCTAAAAATCCATTTAATATATGGTCCCCAGATAGGGGACGTATCAGATATTAAACTGATAAGAACAGATACTACACTTGATCTTAGCCAAAAGGCCGAGAAGCGATAACCAGAATTGGTTTCAAACTACGGAGCCACCCAAGGATCCTGAAAAGTCCATTTGTGGAGATGAGCTCCTGGACTCCCGTTAAGAAGACATGTTGTCAACCTCTAGATCCCTTACATGCCTGCACTTTTCGGCTTGCTGCTGCTGCAATCCACGCGTTTTAGATCTGCATAACTCCACCTCTTTAAACACAGCACCTTCACCCCCTGCTGTTCCCACCCGCCTCAACACCGTTGGAAGGGAGGAGAACCAATTAAGGCGGGGGGTGGGGTGGAACGAGCAGCTGTCTACCCTTAGCAGGAGGGCTCCTGATTACATACCTCTCCTGCTGCTGCTGCTGGCTGTCCAGCAGCAGACTGAAGGTGGCTGCTGCTGTGCACAGGTATATAAAGGCTCAGAGCCTATTATGACACGCGCAGCCAGCGTTCCATTGCCACATTCCATCTACTGCAGGCAGGATACCTGGCTGGCTGAATGTCGCTGAGAAGCTCACAGAGACCGCCATAAGCAACAGTTTAACAGAATGCCACAGACTAATCAACCAAACTTTTTGGGTTGGGTTCTCTTTTATAGTCTGCAGGCATTAAATGAAAGAAGTCAGTGTTCCAGCAGAAGGAGACAACGTTTCAGAAAAGGCATTGTAGCAAACCAAAAAAGAAATTTTAAGCGCAGCAGAGTAACCAGCGCACATACCTGTTAGCTCAGGTGAGTTTAAAAGGCTGCTGTTGATAACAAGGGCATTTGCTAAATAGATGGTGTGTGTGCAACAATATACTGAAAGGTCAATTATATTGTGCAGCTTATCTCACCGCCTGTAGTTATTTAGGTGAAAGCTCCAAAATGCTTGCCTAATATGTCTGTTTATCCAAAAGGAAGTAAAAAGGGAGAGCTAGAAAGATAGCATTGCATCACATTACATGGCAATGCAATGCACAGTTGCTGAAGTTGAACCAAAATGAGCTTGTAATCTGGCTTCTGCAACTTTGAACATGAAAAATCCAATGAGGAGAAGAAAAGCAAAGCCAAAGAGTCCATCCCCAAATCCGACAAACAAGCAAAATGAACAAAAAACATTGAATTCAATTCTTTCTGATTTTAGAAACTGCATTAAAGAAGGGGTGCACCGGTCCTGGAGATACTGCAATACCAGGTCAATGCGTGGAGTGGACAGAGCAAGCTCTTTTTCCATCTCCCTGTTCTAAAAATCCATTTAATATATGGTCCCCAGATAGGGGACGTATCAGATATTAAACTGATAAGAACAGATACTACACTTGATCTTAGCCAAAAGGCCGAGAAGCGATAACCAGAATTGGTTTCAAACTACGGAGCCACCCAAGGATCCTGAAAAGTCCATTTGTGGAGATGAGCTCCTGGACTCCCGTTAAGAAGACATGTTGTCAACCTCTAGATCCCTTACATGCCTGCACTTTTCGGCTTGCTGCTGCTGCAATCCACGCGTTTTAGATCTGCATAACTCCACCTCTTTAAACACAGCACCTTCACCCCCTGCTGTTCCCACCCGCCTCAACACCGTTGGAAGGGAGGAGAACCAATTAAGGCGGGGGGTGGGGTGGAACGAGCAGCTGTCTACCCTTAGCAGGAGGGCTCCTGATTACATACCTCTCCTGCTGCTGCTGCTGCTGGCTGTCCAGCAGCAGACTGAAGGTGGCTGCTGCTGTGCACAGGTATATAAAGGCTCAGAGCCTATTATGACACGCGCAGCCAGCGTTCCATTGCCACATTCCATCTACTGCAGGCAGGATACCTGGCTGGCTGAATGTCGCTGAGAAGCTCACAGAGACCGCCATAAGCAACAGTTTAACAGAATGCCACAGACTAATCAACCAAACTTTTTGGGTTGGGTTCTCTTTTATAGTCTGCAGGCATTAAATAAAAGAAGTCAGTGTTCCAGCAGAAGGAGACAACGTTTCAGAAAAGGCATTGTAGCAAACCAAAAAAGAAATTTTAAGCGCAGCAGAGTAACCAGCGCACATACCTGTTAGCTCAGGTGAGTTTAAAAGGCTGCTGTTGATAACAAGGGCATTTGCTAAATAGATGGTGTGTGTGCAACAATATACTGAAAGGTCAATTATATTGTGCAGCTTATCTCACCACCTGTAGTTATTTAGGTGAAAGCTCCAAAATGCTTGCCTAATATGTCTGTTTATCCAAAAGGAAGTAAAAAGGGAGAGCTAGAAAGATAGCATTGCATCACATTACATGGCAATGCAATGCACAGTTGCTGAAGTTGAACCAAAATGAGCTTGTAATCTGGCTTCTGCAACTTTGAACATGAAAAATCCAATGAGGAGAAGAAAAGCAAAGCCAAAGAGTCCATCCCCAAATCCGACAAACAAGCAAAATGAACAAAAAACATTGAATTCAATTCTTTCTGATTTTAGAAACTGCATTAAAGAAGGGGTGCACCGGTCCTGGAGATACTGCAATACCAGGTCAATGCGTGGAGTGGACAGAGCAAGCTCTTTTTCCATCTCCCTGTTCTAAAAATCCATTTAATATATGGTCCCCAGATAGGGGACGTATCAGATATTAAACTGATAAGAACAGATACTACACTTGATCTTAGCCAAAAGGCCGAGAAGCGATAACCAGAATTGGTTTCAAACTACGGAGCCACCCAAGGATCCTGAAAAGTCCATTTGTGGAGATGAGCTCCTGGACTCCCGTTAAGAAGACATGTTGTCAACCTCTAGATCCCTTACATGCCTGCACTTTTCGGCTTGCTGCTGCTGCAATCCACGCGTTTTAGATCTGCATAACTCCACCTCTTTAAACACAGCACCTTCACCCCCTGCTGTTCCCACCCGCCTCAACACCGTTGGAAGGGAGGAGAACCAATTAAGGCGGGGGGTGGGGTGGAACGAGCAGCTGTCTACCCTTAGCAGGAGGGCTCCTGATTACATACCTCTCCTGCTGCTGCTGCTGCTGGCTGTCCAGCAGCAGACTGAAGGTGGCTGCTGCTGTGCACAGGTATATAAAGGCTCAGAGCCTATTATGACACGCGCAGCCAGCGTTCCATTGCCACATTCCATCTACTGCAGGCAGGATACCTGGCTGGCTGAATGTCGCTGAGAAGCTCACAGAGACCGCCATAAGCAACAGTTTAACAGAATGCCACAGACTAATCAACCAAACTTTTTGGGTTGGGTTCTCTTTTATAGTCTGCAGGCATTAAATGAAAGAAGTCAGTGTTCCAGCAGAAGGAGACAACGTTTCAGAAAAGGCATTGTAGCAAACCAAAAAAGAAATTTTAAGCGCAGCAGAGTAACCAGCGCACATACCTGTTAGCTCAGGTGAGTTTAAAAGGCTGCTGTTGATAACAAGGGCATTTGCTAAATAGATGGTGTGTGTGCAACAATATACTGAAAGGTCAATTATATTGTGCAGCTTATCTCACCACCTGTAGTTATTTAGGTGAAAGCTCCAAAATGCTTGCCTAATATGTCTGTTTATCCAAAAGGAAGTAAAAAGGGAGAGCTAGAAAGATAGCATTGCATCACATTACATGGCAATGCAATGCACAGTTGCTGAAGTTGAACCAAAATGAGCTTGTAATCTGGCTTCTGCAACTTTGAACATGAAAAATCCAATGAGGAGAAGAAAAGCAAAGCCAAAGAGTCCATCCCCAAATCCGACAAACAAGCAAAATGAACAAAAAACATTGAATTCAATTCTTTCTGATTTTAGAAACTGCATTAAAGAAGGGGTGCACCGGTCCTGGAGATACTGCAATACCAGGTCAATGCGTGGAGTGGACAGAGCAAGCTCTTTTTCCATCTCCCTGTTCTAAAAATCCATTTAATATATGGTCCCCAGATAGGGGACGTATCAGATATTAAACTGATAAGAACAGATACTACACTTGATCTTAGCCAAAAGGCCGAGAAGCGATAACCAGAATTGGTTTCAAACTACGGAGCCACCCAAGGATCCTGAAAAGTCCATTTGTGGAGATGAGCTCCTGGACTCCCGTTAAGAAGACATGTTGTCAACCTCTAGATCCCTTACATGCCTGCACTTTTCGGCTTGCTGCTGCTGCAATCCACGCGTTTTAGATCTGCATAACTCCACCTCTTTAAACACAGCACCTTCACCCCCTGCTGTTCCCACCCGCCTCAACACCGTTGGAAGGGAGGAGAACCAATTAAGGCGGGGGGTGGGGTGGAACGAGCAGCTGTCTACCCTTAGCAGGAGGGCTCCTGATTACATACCTCTCCTGCTGCTGCTGCTGCTGGCTGTCCAGCAGCAGACTGAAGGTGGCTGCTGCTGTGCACAGGTATATAAAGGCTCAGAGCCTATTATGACACGCACAGCCAGCGTTCCATTGCCACATTCCATCTACTGCAGGCAGGATACCTGGCTGGCTGAATGTCGCTGAGAAGCTCACAGAGACCGCCATAAGCAACAGTTTAACAGAATGCCACAGACTAATCAACCAAACTTTTTGGGTTGGGTTCTCTTTTATAGTCTGCAGGCATTAAATGAAAGAAGTCAGTGTTCCAGCAGAAGGAGACAACGTTTCAGAAAAGGCATTGTAGCAAACCAAAAAAGAAATTTTAAGCGCAGCAGAGTAACCAGCGCACATACCTGTTAGCTCAGGTGAGTTTAAAAGGCTGCTGTTGATAACAAGGGCATTTGCTAAATAGATGGTGTGTGTGCAACAATATACTGAAAGGTCAATTATATTGTGCAGCTTATCTCACCACCTGTAGTTATTTAGGTGAAAGCTCCAAAATGCTTGCCTAATATGTCTGTTTATCCAAAAGGAAGTAAAAAGGGAGAGCTAGAAAGATAGCATTGCATCACATTACATGGCAATGCAATGCACAGTTGCTGAAGTTGAACCAAAATGAGCTTGTAATCTGGCTTCTGCAACTTTGAACATGAAAAATCCAATGAGGAGAAGAAAAGCAAAGCCAAAGAGTCCATCCCCAAATCCGACAAACAAGCAAAATGAACAAAAAACATTGAATTCAATTCTTTCTGATTTTAGAAACTGCATTAAAGAAGGGGTGCACCGGTCCTGGAGATACTGCAATACCAGGTCAATGCGTGGAGTGGACAGAGCAAGCTCGTTTTCCATCTCCCTGTTCTAAAAATCCATTTAATATATGGTCCCCAGATAGGGGACGTATCAGATATTAAACTGATAAGAACAGATACTACACTTGATCTTAGCCAAAAGGCCGAGAAGCGATAACCAGAATTGGTTTCAAACTACGGAGCCACCCAAGGATCCTGAAAAGTCCATTTGTGGAGATGAGCTCCTGGACTCCCGTTAAGAAGACATGTTGTCAACCTCTAGATCCCTTACATGCCTGCACTTTTCGGCTTGCTGCTGCTGCAATCCACGCGTTTTAGATCTGCATAACTCCACCTCTTTAAACACAGCACCTTCACCCCCTGCTGTTCCCACCCGCCTCAACACCGTTGGAAGGGAGGAGAACCAATTAAGGCGGGGGGTGGGGTGGAACGAGCAGCTGTCTACCCTTAGCAGGAGGGCTCCTGATTACATACCTCTCCTGCTGCTGCTGCTGCTGGCTGTCCAGCAGCAGACTGAAGGTGGCTGCTGCTGTGCACAGGTATATAAAGGCTCAGAGCCTATTATGACACGCGCAGCCAGCGTTCCATTGCCACATTCCATCTACTGCAGGCAGGATACCTGGCTGGCTGAATGTCGCTGAGAAGCTCACAGAGACCGCCATAAGCAACAGTTTAACAGAATGCCACAGACTAATCAACCAAACTTTTTGGGTTGGGTTCTCTTTTATAGTCTGCAGGCATTAAATGAAAGAAGTCAGTGTTCCAGCAGAAGGAGACAACGTTTCAGAAAAGGCATTGTAGCAAACCAAAAAAGAAATTTTAAGCGCAGCAGAGTAACCAGCGCACATACCTGTTAGCTCAGGTGAGTTTAAAAGGCTGCTGTTGATAACAAGGGCATTTGCTAAATAGATGGTGTGTGTGCAACAATATACTGAAAGGTCAATTATATTGTGCAGCTTATCTCACCACCTGTAGTTATTTAGGTGAAAGCTCCAATATGCTTGCCTAATATGTCTGTTTATCCAAAAGGAAGTAAAAAGGGAGAGCTAGAAAGATAGCATTGCATCACATTACATGGCAATGCAATGCACAGTTGCTGAAGTTGAACCAAAATGAGCTTGTAATCTGGCTTCTGCAACTTTGAACATGAAAAATCCAATGAGGAGAAGAAAAGCAAAGCCAAAGAGTCCATCCCCAAATCCGACAAACAAGCAAAATTAACAAAAAACATTGAATTCAATTCTTTCTGATTTTAGAAACTGCAAAGAAGGGGTGCACCGGTCCTGGAGATACTGCAATACCAGGTCAATGCGTGGAGTGGACAGAGCAAGCTCTTTTTCCATCTCCCTGTTCTAAAAATCCATTTAATATATGGTCCCCAGATAGGGGACGTATCAGATATTAAACTGATAAGAACAGATTTTTTTTTTTTTTTTTTTTTTTTTTTTAAAACCACTCAGGTTTAGATATAAGCAAACAGTTAACCAGACTTCGTCATAAGTTATACTGCCACTTCATAAGCATCATTGTGGTTTCTTTATTAAAGTATTATTCAACAAAAATACAAACAAGTAATCCTATGCCAGAGACATTTCCAGAAAAAATATCAACGGTATTTAACCATATCCTGCCACTTAAGGTATTTCCACACACCTTCAGAATCTGTTCCACCACCACCACCTTCTCTTGTATCCCACAAATAGATTACATATAGTCTTGCTAAGATCAACCTAATACAATCATTTACTGTTAAATTTACTCTTTTAAACACACACAAATTTCTCACATCCCACAAGCTCTCCTGCACACACACCATAATAAACCACATCATCCTTTCTAGGCCACGACGACTAGCACCAAAACCAAACATAGCCACTCTCCAATCAATAAACTTCACACCAGCAACCCCTTTACACAGTCCACCCACACCTTTCCACACATCATACGCAAAATTACAATCCCACATAAGGTGCCTCACCGTCTCATTCGCTCCACAACCATCCCTTGGACATACTGCAGATCTTATGAGATCTCTTTTCTTCTGAAAATCCCTCACTGGCAAAATATTATGAAGGCCCATCCATACTATATCTCGCTGTCTATTCGACACACCTTGAATGCTTAACTTCTTCCATACCTGCGCAACTTCCATAGAACGCAATCCCACCACATTACTCTCACACTCATTCACACACATCTTCCCCATCACCTTCTTAACCAACATAAAGTCTTTCATTGCAACTGCTAACAAATCATTCTTCCTCACAAACTTCTCAATCAAACCATACCACTCAGGACACTTAAAAGCAACAGGCACATTCTTATCACGCTTCACCCAATTCAGACCATACAGCATCCATCCAGCCAAATACTTACACATAAATGCCCCTTTATTATTCTTCCCAATCAAAATGACCGTAGTCTTAATAAAATGCAATGTTAGAAACACTTCAATATTCGGAAACTTTAGTCCCCCATACAAATATTGCTTAAACAAAATCTCTCTCTTAAGTCTTTCCATCCTACTGCCCCAAAAAAACACAAAAATTAGTTTCTCCACTTTTTTAATTTTCCTATAGGGCACTGGAAAAATACAAGAAACATAAAGCAAAATAGGGAGAATAACAGCCTTAATAATAAGAACCTTCCCTACCAAAGACAAAGAACGTAACTTCCAAAAATTCATCTTCCGCACAATCCGCTCACCACATTCATCCCAACTCTCATAACCTTTCAAATCATCATTAAAAAAAACTCCCAACACTTTAATTGCACCATCCACACCAGCCACACCATCCATCTTAATCCTATTGTCATCAAAACATTTAAACATGCATTTGTTCCAATTCACACGAAACGCTGACGCGCCATAAAATAAATTCAACAACAATTTTACTCTCTCCATAGAGGCCACACTCTCACTCACCACTACTACATCATCCATATATCCTAAGACTTTCACAGTCATTCCACCACTCCCTGGCACTAACAAACCACGCACCACTTTCTCTTTCCGAATCATACACAGCAGTGGCTCAATCACACACACAAATAATACCGGTGACATGGGACAACCTTGCCTCACACCAGACCTAATACACACTTTCTCACTCAAAAACCCATTCACCAGAAATTCACTCATCACCTCCCCATACAATCCTCTCACGGCACGCACAAATTTCTCCGGAAAACCCATTCTACGCAAAACCTCAAATAGAAACACATGAGACACGCGATCAAACGCCTTTTCAAAGTCAACAGCCATCACCATACACTTCTGCTTTCTTACTTTACAATCCCACAACACATCTCTTAAAAGACACAGATTATCCGTCATACATCTACCAGGCACTGCACACACTTGATCTTTACCAATCACATCAGCTACAACTGTGGCACCCCAGGGGTCTGGTTTTCCACAGTAATGTAATGTTATGTCTGAGAGCAGGTGGGAGGTCCTTTGGTCAGGGATCCTGTGCATGCCACACCTCCTGCCCAGTCTTGGGAGGGGAAGAACTTCCCCTGTAAAAACCCGGGGCTGAGGCACGGAGAGTCAGACAAGGAGAGTGGAGAAGAGAAGCAGCATAGGAAACAGCAGAGTTACAAGGAGTCAGGGGCTGGCAGCTGCAGAGCTCGCCCTGACTAAGAAGATTCTTTACCGGACCCGGAGTCCGAGGCTGTGGGGACTAACTCCTACCCAGCAGCAGAATCCGTCAGGCAGGGGATTTCAGGTCCTCTGGCCCAGAAGCCCGAAGGCACGGTCACACGCGTGGGACCAGCACCGCCATCGTGGAGCGGAAGCCATTAGAAGGCCCCGAGTCACCGGCCATACGGGTGAGCACCACACGGTACACTCAGGGACGTGGGCTACTTACATCAGCTTCTAGCAAGGTAGCCAGAAGAGTACAGTCAGTTTGGGAGGCCTAAAACTACGCCTGGCCAGGGGAGATCCCATCTGCTCAAAGACTGACCAGGCCCCGTTTGCTAGCAAGTACTCCGGGAGGGTCTGTTGTTGTTACCAGTAAAGACCCTGAACTACACCGTACCGTCTCTGAGTGGTTCCTGCTACCCCCATCATCCACGTCGGCTGCCCTGAGGCCATACCCCTACCGTTGGGGGTTATACTATCACGCTGCACAATCCTACCACCGGCCTCAGCGGTCTGCCCTGCAGCAGCAGCTTCCTAGCTGCACTCAACGGGTGGCGTAGTCATCAACTATTTACTACTAATAGACTGCCGTCTAGTTTGACTCCCTGGGCACAGACCGGGTCACCGCCACGAGACTACAACCCTCCACTGATCCGGCTCCGGGTAGGCTCCCGCGTGCGCAACGCAGCGCGACACAGGCCCAGGGGCGCGTCAACTTTGGCGTAGTCGGCAGGATTTCGTGCCCGCAACCACCGGGTACTGCGTGCCTGAAAAGCAAAGACTGTTCAAACTTACCAGTGGTGAAGGTTTCCCGCCATCCGGCGCCATCTTCTACCTTCTTCCCGCCATCCGCGAAGGTTTCCCGCCATCCGGCGCCATCTTCGACCTTCTTCCCGCCATCCGTGGAGTTTTCCCGCCATTGGACGCCATCTTGAGGACGCCGCGCGGGAAGAAGAGGGGCGTGGACTCCGAAAGCGCGCGAGAACTGAAGCCCCGCCTCACGTCCGGACGTTGCGTAAGGTCCTGGAAGGAGCCCAGCAGACGCCGACGTCACAGGAGCGCGACGGAAGGTCCTCAACCCTGACGATCCACTGCGGAGCCGCGGCCTACGGAAGAGGATCATCGCAAGGTAGGCCACGGTCCACTAGGGGGGAGGAAGATGTCGGATACGGAGGAGAGCTTCACTGCCTCAACCCCCGCCAGCGCTACCGCTGCTGCAGTTATGCCCTTCACCATGCCCTATATCCCGGGAGCAGCTTGGCTACCCCAGTACTCAGGGGAGTCACATACCCTGCATGACTTTAGAGAAAAGCTGGATAGCCTCTTCCAGGTGTACCCCCTCACAGAAGAACAAAAAGTGAGCATCCTGGTGGCCCAACTAACCGGGGCAGCCAAAAGGGAAGTAAAATCCTGGCCACCTGGGAGGAAGACTGTCGCAGGGATACTAACCCGGCTGAAGGACACCTTTGATACCCGCACCTCAGCCGAGATTAAGCTTAGATTCTACGGGTGCAAGCAGCGAGCGCATGAGAGTATAAGGGACTATGCACTAAACCTACAAGAGGCCCTGAGGGCCATAAAGCAGACCGACCCTGATGGGGTGGGAAACGAGGACAGGCTATTGACTGAACAATTTATAGAGGGTTTATATTGCAATGCCCACCGAACCCAGTTGCGGGCAATGGCCTTACAGGATCCCCATCTGGACTTTGCACAGTTCAAGGATAGAGCTATCCGGGTGCTCCGAGAACCAGCACCGGGTGGCGTTGTTACCCACAGGCGCCCAGCTATCACTTACCACCAGGAGGCGGCGCCCTTGTCGGCAGGGCCTGTGGGAGCTGATGCGCAGGCTTTGGACAATGACCCGGCTCCAGACCTACACCATCAGGTCCAAGAGCTAGCTAAGAGCGTTGCTGCGCTAACCCGAACTGTGCAGTCTTTACAGGTTTCCACCCCAGGGAAGATCCAGCTGGCATCCGGACTGGAGGACATCCCGTGGCGTCGACCAAGGAGGATCCCACCGGCCAGAGGAAGACCCAGTGACCGATACAGCGAGGACGGACGACCCATCTGCCGCCGCTGCAATCAACCCGGACATATGGAAAGGTACTGTTCTTTAAACGGGCACAACCTGGGGTAGAGGGCCAACCCCCAGGAAAAAGATCACCAGGCCCATCGAACTGGCGCGACAGATATGTGGGAGGACGTCCAGTCTTGCCTGTGGTACTGGATGGCATTCCCATGAGTGCCCTACTGGATACCGGGTCACAGGTCACCACCATCCCGTACGTGCTCTTCAAGCAGTACTGGAATGACTCGGATATTACCCGCTACCCTGACGACGACTTGAGTATCATCGCCAGCAATGGCCAGCCCGTGCCACAGATCGGATTTAAAGAGGTGACCCTCAAAATCGGTAGAGTCGAACTGGCCGCACAGGGACTGATCATTGTAGATATTGATAAACATGAGAGTCACCCAAAAATAACTCTAGGAACTAACGTAATTGAAAATTGTCTTGCAGAGGTGATTTTCCTTTTACAGCAGGTTGCCAAGAACGCCAGCTCCGGCGAGCAGCGGGTGCTCCAGAAAGAGATCCGGGCACTGATGCAACGGCAACAAGTGGAACTCTCCGGCGGTGAGATTGGTAGCGTAAGAATGTGTGACCCTTTTCCTATTGCCATGCCCCCAAAAAGTGAAATGATGATTTGGTGCCGGGCAGCTATTGGTCTGAGAGGTAGAGATTACCAGGCAATGGTAGAACCAGTTTACTCAGACAGTAGGCCCACCATTTTGACAGCACGGGGGGTGGTCAATGTACGCCATGGGAGGGTGCCCATTCGCATAATAAATATCGGGGAGAGGGAAGTGTACCTGCCCCGGTATGCCACGCTAGCCAAATTATATACCACTAATCAAAATTCTATACAATCTGTGGAACCCTTGCCTCCATCTCACCCGGAGGAAGGTAACGGCTCTAAGAAAGACATGGAGGACTGGTGTCAGCAACTACATTTGGGTACTGATTCCACTCCCTCACATCAGAAACAAGGAGTCTATCGGGTGGTTCAAGAGTATGAGAGAGTGTTTAGTAAACACCCGTTAGACTTCGGGCGAGTCAAGGGGGTAGAACACCGCATCCCCACGGGAGATCATCCTCCCATAAAAGAGAGGTATCGACCCGTACCCCCTGCACATTACCAACACGCCAAGGGGATGTTTAGAGACATGAAGGAGGCTGGGGTAATCCGGGATAGCTGTAGCCCCTGGGCAGCCCCACTAGTTTTAGTCAAAAAGAAAGACAACACCATGAGGATGTGTGTAGATTACCGGAAAATCAACCGTATCACACACAAGGATGCGTACCCCTTACCAAGGATAGAGGAGTCATTGGCTGCTTTAAGATCTGCTAACTTCTTCTCTACCTTGGATCTCACTAGCGGGTACTGGCAGGTTCCTGTAGCAGAGGCGGACCGGGAGAAGACCGCATTCACCACCCCGATGGGACTTAGCGAGTTCACCTGCATGCCGTTCGGACTCTGCAACGCCCCAGGAACCTTCCAACGATTAATGGAGTGCTGTCTGGGCCACAGAAACTTCGAGACGGTCCTGTTGTACCTGGACGATGTCATCGTATACTCCAAAACTTATGAGGACCACCTGAAACACCTGGCGGAGGTGTTCGAAGCTCTGGCGAGTTACGGCCTAAAGGTGAAACCCTCCAAGTGTCACCTCCTGAAACCAAAGGTGCAATACCTGGGACACGTGGTGAGCGCTGACGGAGTGGCTCCCGACCCCGATAAGATCACCGCAATTAAGGGATGGCCAAGCCCCTCCAGCGTAAAAGAAGTGCGGCAGTTCCTAGGGTTGGTAGGCTACTACCGAAGGTTTATTCCCGGTTTCACCAAAAAGGCAGCGCCTATGCAGGACCTCCTGATAGGCCAGTCCCGAAAGGCCAAGAACCAGAAGCCGCCCTTCAAATGGGAAGAGCTAGAAGAAGAGTCCTTCCGCCAGCTGAAGATGGCCCTCACGGGGGATGAAATCTTGGCGTACCCGGACTATAGCCAGCCCTTCATCCTCTACACCGACGCCAGTAACATCGGGCTAGGAGCCGTACTGTCCCAGATTCAGCAGGGGAGAGAACGAGTAATCTCCTATGCCAGCCGAAAACTGCGACCCACCGAAAGGAACCCCGAGAATTACAGCTCATTTAAGCTAGAGTTCCTGGCCGTGGTATGGGCAGTCACCGAGCGCTTTAGGCATTACCTCGCTTCTTCCCGGTTCACCGTATACACGGATAACAACCCGTTGACACACCTGGACACGGCAAGACTCGGTGCCCTGGAGCAGAGGTGGATGGCCCGTCTGTCCAACTACGAGTTCACAATCAAATACCGGGCAGGACGCTCCAATACTAACGCGGATGCCCTGTCCAGGATGCCCAACCTGCCGGACGAAGGAGAAGATCCGGAGGGACTGGAAGAAGTTGAACTCCCTGCGTTCCACCGTCATGGGACTATCCAGTATTCCCACCGGGTAAGGGGTAAGCAGGCTGCTACGTTGAACCCCTTACCCCACTACAACTGGGCGGAAACGCAAGACAGCGACCCTGCCGTCCGACTGGTGAAGGAGATGCTGACTCGGCCGGAGGCTCGCCTTGAACCAGACGCTCCGGAGGAAGCCAAACAACTATGGGCGGAGAAGAGTCGACTATTCTTTTACAAGGGGAAGTTGTGCCGCAGAATGGTCAACTCCCGGACGCATGAACTACTCTGGCAAGTAGTGGTGCCACGAAGAGACGCAGCCATGGTGATGGAGGCATACCACGACGGAGCTGGACACTTCGGGTGGAAAAAGCTGGAGTTCCTGCTGCGCGAGCGGTTCCACTGGGTAGGCATGAGGGGAACCATCGAGAAGTGGTGCAGAGACTGTGGCCCGTGCAATCTGAGAAGGAAGGACCGGGCCAGCCAGAAGACTCCCCTGCAGTCCATCGTCACCCGGCAACCGTTGGAACTGGTAGCCTTGGATCATGTAAAACTGACCCCAAGCAGAAGTGGCTACGTCTACGCGTTAACCATCGTGGATCATTACTCCCGGTTCTTGGTTGTCGTCCCCGTCAAGGACTTAACGGCTCAAACAGCAGCTAGAGCCTTCCAGCAGCACTTCTGCCGTCCACACGGGTACCCGGACCAAGTGCTGACGGACCAGGGACCTGCCTTTGAAGCGGAGGTCTTCCAGGAATTCTGCAATCTGTATGGCTGCCGGAAGATAAGGACGACACCCTACCATCCGCAAACTAATGGACTTTGTGAAAAAATGAACCAGGTGGTAATGGATCTGCTAAAAACATTGCCCCTGGAAGAACGCAGTCTGTGGCCTGAGAAGTTGCCCGATCTGGTGGACCTATACAACCACATCCCGGTAGGTTCCACCAACTGTACCCCGGCTTACCTAATGAGGGCGAGACCTGGTAAGTTACCTGTTGACCTGGAATTGGGAGTCCTGACACCTGAGGACACTTCACCAGAAACAGACTGGGACACAGAGAGGCAGCAGCAGTACCGGAGAGTACAAGAGAGCGTGGAGCGAAGTCTCTGTCAGGCTAGGGAAAGACAAGAGAAGACTTACAACCAGTATGCTCCCGCTGTTCCCCTGGTACCCGGAGAGCAGGTCTTGAAGAGGAAAAGACGGCTCCACAAGTTGGATGACCAGTGGGAGAAGGACCCGTACACCGTACTGCCCTCAAGCCACGAGAACCCGAAGGTCTGTACCATCAGTAAAGACGGAGGGGAAACCACAGCCATTGTATCCCGGGACCACCTGAAGAAGTGTCCCGAACAACTGAGGAACCCTGAAGAAGAACAAGAAGACCATCGACCCGTAGAGGAAAGGGAAGATATGGTTAGTACCGTGCTCGGGGACTTCCCTCGGTCTTGGACTCAAGTCAATAGTGCAGTTGTGGTACCCGTACTCACCTTCCTCCAACCATCATCCCAAGAACCTACGGAGCAACGGGTAGAGCTGGAAGAACAGCCGGTCCAGGAGGCAGAAGACTCCACACGAGTAGAACAGGAGAATCAACCCTCTGCTTATAGTGAGCCTGCCGTACCCCTAGTGAGACAAAGAGCCGGTAGACAGCTGCCCAGTTTACCCTTGACAGCTCCTACACCCTGTAGTTCAGGGCCAGACAGTCAGCTCCGTAGGTCCACTAGGGCCACTAGAGGCCAGTTACCCGCACGCTGGAGAATTTGAAGTGTAAAAATAGTTTTATTTATGTTTATCTGTGTATTGTTGCTTGTGTATAATTTTGTGTTTCCAGTTGTTTTTAGGAAACCTTGGTGGATTTACCGGGAATCCTTGTATATAGTTGGAGCGTAACCCAGGATGGACTAGAGACTGTTAAGGACTCGGGGTAGGACAGACCCCTACCTGGTTACGTCTCCCTGTGTTGGTGAAATGGACACCTTTGCTTTCTTCAAAGACTGCACCCGGTTGCGGACACGCCGTAACCATCTTGTGTGTTTTTCTTATTGTATTGTTATTGTTATACTTTGTTATGTTTTTCTAAATGTGTTTAGTCCCGGAGTACTAAATTTCACTAGGGGGGAATGTGGCACCCCAGGGGTCTGGTTTTCCACAGTAATGTAATGTTATGTCTGAGAGCAGGTGGGAGGTCCTTTGGTCAGGGATCCTGTGCATGCCACACCTCCTGCCCAGTCTTGGGAGGGGAAGAACTTCCCCTGTAAAAACCCGGGGCTGAGGCAGGGAGAGTCAGACAAGGAGAGTGGAGAAGAGAAGCAGCATAGGAAACAGCAGAGTTACAAGGAGTCAGGGGCTGGCAGCTGCAGAGCTCGCCCTGACTAAGAAGATTCTTTACCGGACCCGGAGTCCGAGGCTGTGGGGACTAACTCCTACCCAGCAGCAGAATCCGTCAGGCAGGGGATTTCAGGTCCTCTGGCCCAGAAGCCCGAAGGCACGGTCACACGCGTGGGACCAGCACCGCCATCGTGGAGCGGAAGCCATTAGAAGGCCCCGAGTCACCGGCCATACGGGTGAGCACCACACGGTACACTCAGGGACGTGGGCTACTTACATCAGCTTCTAGCAAGGTAGCCAGAAGAGTACAGTCAGTTTGGGAGGCCTACAACTACGCCTGGCCAGGGGAGATCCCATCTGCTCAAAGACTGACCAGGCCCCATTTGCTAGCAAGTACTCCGGGAGGGTCTGTTGTTGTTACCAGTAAAGACCCTGAACTACACCGTACCGTCTCTGAGTGGTTCCTGCTACCCCCATCATCCACGTCGGCTGCCCTGAGGCCATACCCCTCCCGTTGGGGGTTATACTATCACGCTGCACAATCCTACCACCGGCCTCAGCGGTCTGCCCTGCAGCAGCAGCTTCCTGGCTGCACTCAACGGGTGGCGTAGTCATCAACTATTTACTACTAATAGACTGCCGTCTAGTTTGACTCCCTGGGCACAGACCGGGTCACCGCCACGAGACTACAACCCTCCACTGATCCGGCTCCGGGTAGGCTCCCGCGTGCGCAACGCAGCGCGACACAGGCCCAGGGGCGCGTCACAACCACACGCATCCGACACGCCAAAATTTTACTGAATACCTTGTAATCGGCGTTCAGAAGCGTAATTGGCCTCCAATTACTCAAACACCTTTAATCCCCTTTCTTATGGATTAAGACCACCACTCCCTCCTTCATTGAACCCGCAAGCATCCCATTCTCCCACATAAACTGACACACTTCCACTAAATCCATACCCATCACTTCCCACATCATAACATATAGCTCCACAGGCAAACCATCCTTCCCAGGCGTCACATTTTTCCTTGCACCAAACACCGCTTTCTTAACTTCCTCCTCAATCACTGCCTCACATAGACCAGAACATCCATCCTTATCCACCTTACAATCCAAAGTCTTAAGCACTTCTTCTTTCAAACTCTCATCCACCCACTTCCTGCCAAACAACTCAGCATAAAACGTGAGCACTTCCTTCATTACATCCTCCCCACTCACACAAACACCATCCACATCAAAAATCTCCTCCATACCCTCCTTCTTACCATTTATTTTTTTAAAGAAATATCTTGAACACTTTTCATCTTTATCAAGATGGACCACCTTTGACCTAAAAATTATTTCCCTTCCCTTCCTCTCCAAAGTCCTCTTCAAATCCTCTCTCGCACTTCTTAACAAATCATCCACATCCACACCACACATCCTCATTTTCTCTAGCCATTCCACCCTCATCATTAAATCTTTATATTGACTCCTAACCATGGCAGCCTTTTTATAGCCCCATCGACGAAAAAACTTTTGCACTTCATACTTCATCCAATCCCACCACACCAATACACTTTCAAACTTACTCTTTTGAGATTTACACCAACTATATTTTTTCTTAAAATCATTCACAATTCTCTCATCCTCAAGCAAACTCACATTCAATTTCCACACACCTCTCCCATGCACCCGCCTTAAATCCCCTCTAAAACCACCTTTCAGGCACACATGGTCCGAAAAAGGAACTGAAAATTGAGAAAAACCATCACATATTATATTTTTAGAAAAAAACATCCTATCAATCCTAGATGTTATCCCACCCCTGTCAGCTTTATAGGTTGGTGGTGGTGGCTTCCCCAAATAAACCTCAGCAGCATCAAAAAAGAAAAAATCAGAAATAATGTTTGCCAATTTTTTTCCTGAGGCATCAACTTTCCCCTCAGTTACACAGTTAAAATCACCTGTTACTATCACAGGGATCCTACCAGGTAATTCTAAACATAATTTATCTAATAAACTTAACCTGTCTTCTTTTTTTGTAGGACCATAAATATTTATAATTTTAACTTTCCACCCCCTCCCACACACAACTGCAGAGATGCAACGACCCACCTCTATTACCTTATAATATTCAAAAACAAAATTTCTATTATTTAATACTATCCCAACTCCATCATTTTTATTCCCACTAGAGCCAGACCAGATATGCTGGCCATATGGCCAATCAGCGTCTTCCAGGGGTTCTTCTATACCACACTCCTGTAGACACATAATATCAAAAGAATGGTTATGTAAGAAGTCCAGAATCACAGATCTTCTAACTCTAGACTTTAAAAGTCTTACATTAAGGGACGCAATGTCCCAATTTGGTTTAGAGACCATTCTTTGGCTCAAAAACCAGAAACACCAGTCTCAGCAAAAAAACATGCCTTCCTTATCCTTTATCATCCGGCGAACTCCCACTTAGCTGAAAGATAGTGGACTCCAAATTCTCCTCCAGGTAAGCCGTTGACGCAGGAGAAAGAGAAACCACTGGGTAATCCAGCTCACTCACCGGACTTGCCACGCATTGGCTACTTGATGGTTCAGACAACCGGGCCCTTTTATTCTTAGCGCGGTCCGGTTCCTCAGAAGACCTCACCCCAGTCTCAGTGAAGTCTCCTTGACCTCCAGCTCCCTCTTCATCCATACTTTCACTGCTCCAACTGAGAGCCGGGTCCCCTAGGATTTCCAAGGCTCCCTCACGTTCTTCACAAAAGGAGTCAATGAAACCCCCCTGATAGGAAGAAATGTCCATCTCAGCTGCCAGAACCTCTTCCACTCTCCCGGGCTCCACCAGTAGGTCAGCAGACGCCCTCACTGGAGCAGTCTCCACACGCTGTTCCACTACCTTCACCCTGGAAGAAACTGCGGCCTCAGGTGCCACACTCTTAGGCCTCGGAGAGTTCGAGACCACCTCAGAGTATGCCCTTGCCTTGCCCTCGTTCGCACGACGAGTACAATCCTTAAAGGCATGCCCCTCCATACCACAAGCATTGCAAACAATTGGATTGGTACAGTCCTTAGCAACATGCCCACTTTGGTTGCACTTGGAGCAAACAGGCACAGCAGTACAAACCTCTTGTAAGTGTCCGTACTTCTTACATTTCCTGCAAAAAACTGGGGCCTCAGGAAAGAAGAGAATACCCCTATCTCTCCCGATAGAGAAACTTTGGGGAGGGTAATGAACACCTCCAGGCTCCGAAGAACTTTCCCCAAATCTGACAAAATATCTGTATTTGCCAGTCCATAAGTTCTCCTCGTTCATGATTTTGTGACTGTTGCTCACAAAGTCACAATGCCTCTTAAGAAAAGTCGCAATGTCATGTTCGTGCACAAAGGGATTATACATAAATATGACTAGGGGAACATCACCTTTGGAGTACAAGACTGTAAAAGTCAAACCATGCAAGGTTGGATTCTTCTCCTGCTCCCTCAACTTCTTATACAGGTTCCGGCAAGCCGCCATAGATTGTAGCACCAAGACATACCGTCCTTCTTTCCGGGATTCCTGCAGGCAGACGATGTTTTCTCTTGTCACTTCCAGGATTTTGAAGATCACCTCGTGCACCATATACGACAGATTGAAACGCTCTCTGACAGCAGCATCAACTTCAATGCGGAATGCATTGCGAACCCGATTGTCATCGGTCCCAGCATAGCGTATCTTCACGCCCATTATGATCACTCTCTCGTTCCTCCTCGTTCTCCCCCTAAAGCAGCAACCGGCTTAAGCCATCAAGATGGCGATGCCGGAAGGCCAAGGGAAAACACTCAAGGACCCCAGACAAGACACTTGGTCTTAGCCAAAAGGCCGAGAAGCGATAACCAGAATTGGTTTCAAACTACGGAGCCACCCAAGGATCCTGAAAAGTCCATTTGTGGAGATGAGCTCCTGGACTCCCGTTAAGAAGACATGTTGTCAACCTCTAGATCCCTTACATGCCTGCACTTTTCGGCTTGCTGCTGCTGCAATCCACGCGTTTTAGATCTGCATAACTCCACCTCTTTAAACACAGCACCTTCACCCCCTGCTGTTCCCACCCGCCTCAACACCGTTGGAAGGGAGGAGAACCAATTAAGGCGGGGGGTGGGGTGGAACGAGCAGCTGTCTACCCTTAGCAGGAGGGCTCCTGATTACATACCTCTCCTGCTGCTGCTGCTGCTGGCTGTCCAGCAGCAGACTGAAGGTGGCTGCTGCTGTGCACAGGTATATAAAGGCTCAGAGCCTATTATGACACGCGCAGCCAGCGTTCCATTGCCACATTCCATCTACTGCAGGCAGGATACCTGGCTGGCTGAATGTCGCTGAGAAGCTCACAGAGACCGCCATAAGCAACAGTTTAACAGAATGCCACAGACTAATCAACCAAACTTTTTGGGTTGGGTTCTCTTTTATAGTCTGCAGGCATTAAATGAAAGAAGTCAGTGTTCCAGCAGAAGGAGACAACGTTTCAGAAAAGGCATTGTAGCAAACCAAAAAAGAAATTTTAAGCGCAGCAGAGTAACCAGCGCACATACCTGTTAGCTCAGGTGAGTTTAAAAGGCTGCTGTTGATAACAAGGGCATTTGCTAAATAGATGGTGTGTGTGCAACAATATACTGAAAGGTCAATTATATTGTGCAGCTTATCTCACCACCTGTAGTTATTTAGGTGAAAGCTCCAAAATGCTTGCCTAATATGTCTGTTTATCCAAAAGGAAGTAAAAAGGGAGAGCTAGAAAGATAGCATTGCATCACATTACATGGCAATGCAATGCACAGTTGCTGAAGTTGAACCAAAATGAGCTTGTAATCTGGCTTCTGCAACTTTGAACATGAAAAATCCAATGAGGAGAAGAAAAGCAAAGCCAAAGAGTCCATCCCCAAATCCGACAAACAAGCAAAATGAACAAAAAACATTGAATTCAATTCTTTCTGATTTTAGAAACTGCATTAAAGAAGGGGTGCACCGGTCCTGGAGATACTGCAATACCAGGTCAATGCGTGGAGTGGACAGAGCAAGCTCTTTTTCCATCTCCCTGTTCTAAAAATCCATTTAATATATGGTCCCCAGATAGGGGACGTATCAGATATTAAACTGATAAGAACAGATACTACACTTGATCTTAGCCAAAAGGCCGAGAAGCGATAACCAGAATTGGTTTCAAACTACGGAGCCACCCAAGGATCCTGAAAAGTCCATTTGTGGAGATGAGCTCCTGGACTCCCGTTAAGAAGACATGTTGTCAACCTCTAGATCCCTTACATGCCTGCACTTTTCGGCTTGCTGCTGCTGCAATCCACGCGTTTTAGATCTGCATAACTCCACCTCTTTAAACACAGCACCTTCACCCCCTGCTGTTCCCACCCGCCTCAACACCGTTGGAAGGGAGGAGAACCAATTAAGGCGGGGGGTGGGGTGGAACGAGCAGCTGTCTACCCTTAGCAGGAGGGCTCCTGATTACATACCTCTCCTGCTGCTGCTGCTGCTGGCTGTCCAGCAGCAGACTGAAGGTGGCTGCTGCTGTGCACAGGTATATAAAGGCTCAGAGCCTATTATGACACGCGCAGCCAGCGTTCCATTGCCACATTCCATCTACTGCAGGCAGGATACCTGGCTGGCTGAATGTCGCTGAGAAGCTCACAGAGACCGCCATAAGCAACAGTTTAACAGAATGCCACAGACTAATCAACCAAACTTTTTGGGTTGGGTTCTCTTTTATAGTCTGCAGGCATTAAATGAAAGAAGTCAGTGTTCCAGCAGAAGGAGACAACGTTTCAGAAAAGGCATTGTAGCAAACCAAAAAAGAAATTTTAAGCGCAGCAGAGTAACCAGCGCACATACCTGTTAGCTCAGGTGAGTTTAAAAGGCTGCTGTTGATAACAAGGGCATTTGCTAAATAGATGGTGTGTGTGCAACAATATACTGAAAGGTCAATTATATTGTGCAGCTTATCTCACCACCTGTAGTTATTTAGGTGAAAGCTCCAAAATGCTTGCCTAATATGTCTGTTTATCCAAAAGGAAGTAAAAAGGGAGAGCTAGAAAGATAGCATTGCATCACATTACATGGCAATGCAATGCACAGTTGCTGAAGTTGAACCAAAATGAGCTTGTAATCTGGCTTCTGCAACTTTGAACATGAAAAATCCAATGAGGAGAAGAAAAGCAAAGCCAAAGAGTCCATCCCCAAATCCGACAAACAAGCAAAATGAACAAAAAACATTGAATTCAATTCTTTCTGATTTTAGAAACTGCATTAAAGAAGGGGTGCACCGGTCCTGGAGATACTGCAATACCAGGTCAATGCGTGGAGTGGACAGAGCAAGCTCTTTTTCCATCTCCCTGTTCTAAAAATCCATTTAATATATGGTCCCCAGATAGGGGACGTATCAGATATTAAACTGATAAGAACAGATACTACACTTGATCTTAGCCAAAAGGCCGAGAAGCGATAACCAGAATTGGTTTCAAACTACGGAGCCACCCAAGGATCCTGAAAAGTCCATTTGTGGAGATGAGCTCCTGGACTCCCGTTAAGAAGACATGTTGTCAACCTCTAGATCCCTTACATGCCTGCACTTTTCGGCTTGCTGCTGCTGCAATCCACGCGTTTTAGATCTGCATAACTCCACCTCTTTAAACACAGCACCTTCACCCCCTGCTGTTCCCACCCGCCTCAACACCGTTGGAAGGGAGGAGAACCAATTAAGGCGGGGGGTGGGGTGGAACGAGCAGCTGTCTACCCTTAGCAGGAGGGCTCCTGATTACATACCTCTCCTGCTGCTGCTGCTGCTGGCTGTCCAGCAGCAGACTGAAGGTGGCTGCTGCTGTGCACAGGTATATAAAGGCTCAGAGCCTATTATGACACGCGCAGCCAGCGTTCCATTGCCACATTCCATCTACTGCAGGCAGGATACCTGGCTGGCTGAATGTCGCTGAGAAGCTCACAGAGACCGCCATAAGCAACAGTTTAACAGAATGCCACAGACTAATCAACCAAACTTTTTGGGTTGGGTTCTCTTTTATAGTCTGCAGGCATTAAATGAAAGAAGTCAGTGTTCCAGCAGAAGGAGACAACGTTTCAGAAAAGGCATTGTAGCAAACCAAAAAAGAAATTTTAAGCGCAGCAGAGTAACCAGCGCACATACCTGTTAGCTCAGGTGAGTTTAAAAGGCTGCTGTTGATAACAAGGGCATTTGCTAAATAGATGGTGTGTGTGCAACAATATACTGAAAGGTCAATTATATTGTGCAGCTTATCTCACCACCTGTAGTTATTTAGGTGAAAGCTCCAAAATGCTTGCCTAATATGTCTGTTTATCCAAAAGGAAGTAAAAAGGGAGAGCTAGAAAGATAGCATTGCATCACATTACATGGCAATGCAATGCACAGTTGCTGAAGTTGAACCAAAATGAGCTTGTAATCTGGCTTCTGCAACTTTGAACATGAAAAATCCAATGAGGAGAAGAAAAGCAAAGCCAAAGAGTCCATCCCCAAATCCGACAAACAAGCAAAATGAACAAAAAACATTGAATTCAATTCTTTCTGATTTTAGAAACTGCATTAAAGAAGGGGTGCACCGGTCCTGGAGATACTGCAATACCAGGTCAATGCGTGGAGTGGACAGAGCAAGCTCTTTTTCCATCTCCCTGTTCTAAAAATCCATTTAATATATGGTCCCCAGATAGGGGACGTATCAGATATTAAACTGATAAGAACAGATACTACACTTGATCTTAGCCAAAAGGCCGAGAAGCGATAACCAGAATTGGTTTCAAACTACGGAGCCACCCAAGGATCCTGAAAAGTCCATTTGTGGAGATGAGCTCCTGGACTCCCGTTAAGAAGACATGTTGTCAACCTCTAGATCCCTTACATGCCTGCACTTTTCGGCTTGCTGCTGCTGCAATCCACGCGTTTTAGATCTGCATAACTCCACCTCTTTAAACACAGCACCTTCACCCCCTGCTGTTCCCACCCGCCTCAACACCGTTGGAAGGGAGGAGAACCAATTAAGGCGGGGGGTGGGGTGGAACGAGCAGCTGTCTACCCTTAGCAGGAGGGCTCCTGATTACATACCTCTCCTGCTGCTGCTGCTGCTGGCTGTCCAGCAGCAGACTGAAGGTGGCTGCTGCTGTGCACAGGTATATAAAGGCTCAGAGCCTATTATGACACGCGCAGCCAGCGTTCCATTGCCACATTCCATCTACTGCAGGCAGGATACCTGGCTGGCTGAATGTCGCTGAGAAGCTCACAGAGACCGCCATAAGCAACAGTTTAACAGAATGCCACAGACTAATCAACCAAACTTTTTGGGTTGGGTTCTCTTTTATAGTCTGCAGGCATTAAATGAAAGAAGTCAGTGTTCCAGCAGAAGGAGACAACGTTTCAGAAAAGGCATTGTAGCAAACCAAAAAAGAAATTTTAAGCGCAGCAGAGTAACCAGCGCACATACCTGTTAGCTCAGGTGAGTTTAAAAGGCTGCTGTTGATAACAAGGGCATTTGCTAAATAGATGGTGTGTGTGCAACAATATACTGAAAGGTCAATTATATTGTGCAGCTTATCTCACCACCTGTAGTTATTTAGGTGAAAGCTCCAAAATGCTTGCCTAATATGTCTGTTTATCCAAAAGGAAGTAAAAAGGGAGAGCTAGAAAGATAGCATTGCATCACATTACATGGCAATGCAATGCACAGTTGCTGAAGTTGAACCAAAATGAGCTTGTAATCTGGCTTCTGCAACTTTGAACATGAAAAATCCAATGAGGAGAAGAAAAGCAAAGCCAAAGAGTCCATCCCCAAATCCGACAAACAAGCAAAATGAACAAAAAACATTGAATTCAATTCTTTCTGATTTTAGAAACTGCATTAAAGAAGGGGTGCACCGGTCCTGGAGATACTGCAATACCAGGTCAATGCGTGGAGTGGACAGAGCAAGCTCTTTTTCCATCTCCCTGTTCTAAAAATCCATTTAATATATGGTCCCCAGATAGGGGACGTATCAGATATTAAACTGATAAGAACAGATACTACACTTGATCTTAGCCAAAAGGTCGAGAAGCGATAACCAGAATTGGTTTCAAACTACGGAGCCACCCAAGGATCCTAAAAAGTCCATTTGTGGAGATGAGCTCCTGGACTCCCGTTAAGAAGACATGTTGTCAACCTCTAGATCCCTTACATGCCTGCACTTTTCGGCTTGCTGCTGCTGCAATCCACGCGTTTTAGATCTGCATAACTCCACCTCTTTAAACACAGCACCTTCACCCCCTGCTGTTCCCACCCGCCTCAACACCGTTGGAAGGGAGGAGAACCAATTAAGGCGGGGGGTGGGGTGGAACGAGCAGCTGTCTACCCTTAGCAGGAGGGCTCCTGATTACATACCTCTCCTGCTGCTGCTGCTGGCTGTCCAGCAGCAGACTGAAGGTGGCTGCTGCTGTGCACAGGTATATAAAGGCTCAGAGCCTATTATGACACGCGCAGCCAGCGTTCCATTGCCACATTCCATCTACTGCAGGCAGGATACCTGGCTGGCTGAATGTCGCTGAGAAGCTCACAGAGACCGCCATAAGCAACAGTTTAACAGAATGCCACAGACTAATCAACCAAACTTTTTGGGTTGGGTTCTCTTTTATAGTCTGCAGGCATTAAATGAAAGAAGTCAGTGTTCCAGCAGAAGGAGACAACGTTTCAGAAAAGGCATTGTAGCAAACCAAAAAAGAAATTTTAAGCGCAGCAGAGTAACCAGCGCACATACCTGTTAGCTCAGGTGAGTTTAAAAGGCTGCTGTTGATAACAAGGGCATTTGCTAAATAGATGGTGTGTGTGCAACAATATACTGAAAGGTCAATTATATTGTGCAGCTTATCTCACCACCTGTAGTTATTTAGGTGAAAGCTCCAAAATGCTTGCCTAATATGTCTGTTTATCCAAAAGGAAGTAAAAAGGGAGAGCTAGAAAGATAGCATTGCATCACATTACATGGCAATGCAATGCACAGTTGCTGAAGTTGAACCAAAATGAGCTTGTAATCTGGCTTCTGCAACTTTGAACATGAAAAATCCAATGAGGAGAAGAAAAGCAGAGCCAAAGAGTCCATCCCAAAATCCGACAAACAAGCAAAATGAACAAAAAACATTGAATTCAATTCTTTCTGATTTTAGAAACTGCATTAAAGAAGGGGTGCACCGGTCCTGGAGATACTGCAATACCAGGTCAATGCGTGGAGTGGACAGAGCAAGCTCTTTTTCCATCTCCCTGTTCTAAAAATCCATTTAATATATGGTCCCCAGATAGGGGACGTATCAGATATTAAACTGATAAGAACAGATACTACACTTGATCTTAGCCAAAAGGCCGAGAAGCGATAACCAGAATTGGTTTCAAACTACGGAGCCACCCAAGGATCCTAAAAAGTCCATTTGTGGAGATGAGCTCCTGGACTCCCGTTAAGAAGACATGTTGTCAACCTCTAGATCCCTTACATGCCTGCACTTTTCGGCTTGCTGCTGCTGCAATCCACGCGTTTTAGATCTGCATAACTCCACCTCTTTAAACACAGCACCTTCACCCCCTGCTGTTCCCACCCGCCTCAACACCGTTGGAAGGGAGGAGAACCAATTAAGGCGGGGGGTGGGGTGGAACGAGCAGCTGTCTACCCTTAGCAGGAGGGCTCCTGATTACATACCTCTCCTGCTGCTGCTGCTGCTGGCTGTCCAGCAGCAGACTGAAGGTGGCTGCTGCTGTGCACAGGTATATAAAGGCTCAGAGCCTATTATGACACGCGCAGCCAGCGTTCCATTGCCACATTCCATCTACTGCAGGCAGGATACCTGGCTGGCTGAATGTCGCTGAGAAGCTCACAGAGACCGCCATAAGCAACAGTTTAACAGAATGCCACAGACTAATCAACCAAACTTTTTGGGTTGGGTTCTCTTTTATAGTCTGCAGGCATTAAATGAAAGAAGTCAGTGTTCCAGCAGAAGGAGACAACGTTTCAGAAAAGGCATTGTAGCAAACCAAAAAAGAAATTTTAAGCGCAGCAGAGTAACCAGCGCACATACCTGTTAGCTCAGGTGAGTTTAAAAGGCTGCTGTTGATAACAAGGTCATTTGCTAAATAGATGGTGTGTGTGCAACAATATACTGAAAGGTCAATTATATTGTGCAGCTTATCTCACCACCTGTAGTTATTTAGGTGAAAGCTCCAAAATGCTTGCCTAATATGTCTGTTTATCCAAAAGGAAGTAAAAAGGGAGAGCTAGAAAGATAGCATTGCATCACATTACATGGCAATGCAATGCACAGTTGCTGAAGTTGAACCAAAATGAGCTTGTAATCTGGCTTCTGCAACTTTGAACATGAAAAATCCAATGAGGAGAAGAAAAGAAGAGCCAAAGAGTCCATCCCAAAATCCGACAAACAAGCAAAATGAACAAAAAACATTGAATTCAATTCTTTCTGATTTTAGAAACTGCATTAAAGAAGGGGTGCACCGGTCCTGGAGATACTGCAATACCAGGTCCATGCGTGGAGTGGACAGAGCAAGCTCTTTTTCCATCTCCCTGTTCTAAAAATCCATTTAATATATGGTCCCCAGATAGGGGACGTATCAGATATTAAACTGATAAGAACAGATACTACACTTGATCTTAGCCAAAAGGCCGAGAAGCGATAACCAGAATTGGTTTCAAACTACGGAGCCACCCAAGGATCCTAAAAAGTCCATTTGTGGAGATGAGCTCCTGGACTCCCGTTAAGAAGACATGTTGTCAACCTCTAGATCCCTTACATGCCTGCACTTTTCGGCTTGCTGCTGCTGCAATCCACGCGTTTTAGATCTGCATAACTCCACCTCTTTAAACACAGCACCTTCACCCCCTGCTGTTCCCACCCGCCTCAACACCGTTGGAAGGGAGGAGAACCAATTAAGGCGGGGGGTGGGGTGGAACGAGCAGCTGTCTACCCTTAGCAGGAGGGCTCCTGATTACATACCTCTCCTGCTGCTGCTGCTGCTGGCTGTCCAGCAGCAGACTGAAGGTGGCTGCTGCTGTGCACAGGTATATAAAGGCTCAGAGCCTATTATGACACGCGCAGCCAGCGTTCCATTGCCACATTCCATCTACTGCAGGCAGGATACCTGGCTGGCTGAATGTCGCTGAGAAGCTCACAGAGACCGCCATAAGCAACAGTTTAACAGAATGACACAGACTAATCAACCAAACTTTTTGGGTTGGGTTCTCTTTTATAGTCTGTGTAGTGCCGGCGTCCCTGCCCTCTGCTAGGCAGGGACGCTGCTCCTCTCACCGCTCTGCTCCGTGCCCGGCTTCCTCCCCCCGCTCTGCTGTCAGCGCGCGCTCCGTCCCGGCGTCCTCCTCCTGCTCTGCTCTCAGCGCGCGCCCCTTCCCGGCCCCTGTGCTTAGGGCGCGCGCGCGCGCGCTCCCCTCCTCTTAAAGGGGCCGCGCGCGCCGCCCTAAAGAGTCCCCGGCCAATGGCCGGAGGACTTCATCATATATAAGGCACCTCCTCCAAAATGGAGGTGCCCGAGCAATGTTGTTTGCACCTGTGTCTCACCTGTGCTTCAGCCCTCAGGTCCCGTTGCCAGTTACCTGCCAGTTTCCTGCCAGTTTCCTGCTAGTTACCTGCCAGTACCTGCCAGTTACCTGCCTGACTCCTGCCTGAATACTTGTTACCTGTCTGCCAGTCTGAGGTCCGACGGTCTGCCTTACTACTCCTGTCAGTCTGTCTAAAGGACCAGCCTGCCCGCTCACCTGGGAGCGCATATCAGCTACCTGCCTGCTTGCCTGAGGTCCGACGGTCTGCCTTACTACTCCGGTCAGTCTGTCTATGGACCAGCTTGCCCGCTCACCTGGGAGCGCTTCTCCGTTATCTGCCTGCTTGCCAGCCCGGAGGCTCCGTTGTCACGTACTGTGACCACCAGCTACTCCAGACTCTTGCCCGCTCACCTGGGAGCGCATCTCCGTTACCTGCCTGCTTGCCAGCCCGGAGGTCCCGTTGTCACGTGCGGTGACCATCAGCTATTCCAGAGACTCTTGCCCGCTCACCTGGGAGCGCTTCTCCGTTACCTACCTGCCTGCCAGCCCGGAGGTTCCGCCGTCACGTGCCGTGACCACCTGCTATTCCAGAGACTCTCGCTTGCTCACCTGGGAGCACACATCTACCACCTGCCTGCTAGCCTACCCGGAGGCTCTGCCATCACAGGTCGTACCTACCCCTTACCCAGAGACTGCCCTGATCACTTGCCGTAACTCCCTGTCCGTTCACCCAGAGACTGCCACCCGCTCCCTTACAAGGGCCGCCCCCTTGTATAGTAGCTCAGAGGTTCCGCCTCCCGGACCCGTTACAGTCCGCCTCCCGGACCCGTTACAGTTTGCTCGGGCCATGGAACCCGGTGGCACCCAAGCTCCCTCGCTCTCGGACCTCGGTCTTGAACTGTCCCGTCAGAGGTCCCAACAGGAGGCCATCCTGGGTCACCTGCGGAATGTTAATACTCGCCTGAACACTCTGTCTGATCCACCAACAACCTCCGCCAGTGCCATATCTTGCAATCCGGCGGCTCCGCTGCTCACTAATACTATGGTATCCTACCCCGGACCCCGGCTTTCTGCACCTCCTCGCTTCGGAGGCGACCCCGTCCAGGCTCGGGGCTTCTTGAATCAGTGCACCCTGCATTTTGAACTTTTGTCTTACCAGTTTAACTCCGACCGGGCCAAAATTGCCTTCATCATGTCCCATCTCACCGGGGAGGCCCTGGCCTGGCTGAATCCTCTATGGGAGAGAGGAGACCCCCTGGTGTCCAACTTGCCTGCTTTTCTCACGGCTTTCCGGAAAGTCTTCGACGAACCCGGACGGAAGACCTCATCTGCATCATCGTTGCTACGCCTCCGTCAGGGGAGTCTCACCGTGGGCCAATATGCCATACGGTTCCGTACCCTTGCCTCGGAGCTGGCCTGGGATAACGACGCTCTGGTTTCCGTCTTCTGGGAGGGTCTGTCCGGCCGTATTAAAGATGAACTTGCCGGTCGGGACATTCCTACCACTCTCGATGACTTAATAACTCTTGCCACCCGAATTGACCTACGGTTTCAGGAGCGTGCCAAAGAGGTCACCCGTGAGAGAAGGATTCCACGTTTAGCTCCTACTTTCCAGAAACCCGTCATTCCCTCCATCTCTCCCCAGGTACACTCTCCTGAGCCTATGCAGGTCGACCAGACCAAGATGGTCAAAACCCGTCAGGACTCACGCCGTGCCGAGAGGAGCTGCTTCTACTGTGGCAGTAAGGAGCACCGGATCCGTGCCTGCCCGGAGAGGTCGGGAAACGCCTGTGTCTAGGTTCGCTCAGAGAAGTCCACCTAGACAAGAATAAATCCTCTCCATCCCTGCTGTTGTCAGTTTCGATCATCTACGGGGAGAACCGTTATTTCGAACTAGCCCAACTTGACTCTGGAGCAGCCGGGAACCTTATTTCACAGTCCCTGGTTGAGAAATACCGCATCCCCACCAAACCTCTGGCTGTACCCTTGTCTGTCGCTGCCGTGGATGGGGGCCTCTTACCTCGCCCCATTCAACTCATCACCGAATCCATTACCCTGCAGGTGGGAATGCTGCATTCTGAAAGTATCTCCTTTCATGTTCTGCCTGGACTCTCTCACGCCCTCTTGCTAGGTCTGCCCTGGCTCCAGAGACATGCACCCGTGCTAGACTGGCAAACCGGAGAGGTCCTTCGCTGGGGACAAGACTGTCATAAAACCTGCCTGGTTCCCGTCCATCCCGTCCGTCCCTCTCCTACCCCAGCTAATCTACCTGGACTTCCGATTCCTTATTGGTCTTATGCAGATGTCTTTAATAAAAAGGAGGCAGAGACATTACCACCACATAGACCATACGACTGTCCCATCGATCTGCTACCCGGTACTACTCCTCCCCGTGGGCGTATCTATCCTTTATCCGCTGCTGAGACCCGGTCAATGTCCGAATATATTGAGGAGAATCTGGCCAGAGGATTCATCCGGAAATCTACCTCCCCGGCGGAAGCAGGCTTCTTTTTCGTCAAAAAGAAGGACGGCTCTCTCCGTCCCTGTATAGACTATAGAGGCCTAAACCTGATCACGGTGAAGAATAAGTACCCCCTTCCGCTCATTCCAGAATTATTTGATCGTCTGAGGGGGGCTAGGATCTTCACCAAACTGGACCTTCGTGGGGCGTACAACCTGGTTCGTATTCGTCAGGGGGATGAATGGAAGACGGCATTCAACACCCGGGACGGCCACTATGAATACCTGGTAATGCCCTTTGGTCTCTGTAACGCTCCTGCCGTCTTTCAAGAGTTGGTCAATGACATCTTCCGGGACCTTCTCTACTCCTGCGTAGTGGTGTACCTGGACGACATCTTGGTCTTCTCTCCGGATCTCCAGACTCACCGGAGGGACGTTCGTCAGGTCCTGCTCAGGCTAAGGCAGAACCATCTCTACGCTAAATTTGAGAAGTGCCTCTTTGAGCAGACCTCGCTTCCGTTTCTGGGCTACATTATCTCTCAGACCGGCCTTCAAATGGATCCTGAGAAACTGTCTGCCATCGAGAAATGGCCCCGACCGGAGGGGTTGAAGGCCATTCAGCGTTTCCTGGGCTTCGCCAACTACTACCGCCTCTTCATACCACACTTCTCTTCCCGGACGGCCCCAATTTCTGCGCTCACCCGTAAAGGTACTAATCCCAAAGAGTGGCCACCCGAAGCAGAGGAGGCCTTTCTTTCCCTTAAACAGGCCTTCTCTTCCGCCCCGGTGCTGCATCGCCCAGATGGCAACAAGCAGTTCTTCCTGGAAGTTGACGCCTCCTCCTCTGGAGCCGGAGCGGTACTTACTCAAAAATCATCTTCCGGGAGGATGGTAACTTGTGGCTTCTTCTCTAAACTCTTCTCCTCCTCTGAGCGCAACTATTCCATAGGAGACCGAGAGTTATTGGCCATCAAACTGGCATTGGAGGAGTGGCGTTACCTGCTCGAGGGGGCTCTTCACCCGGTAATAATTTACACTGACCACAAGAACTTGGCTTACCTCCAGCATGCCCAGAGACTTAACCCGCGCCAAGCCCGGTGGTCCTTGTTTTTTGCTCGTTTTGATTTTGTCCTTCATTTTCGCCCGGCTGACAAAAACGTCAAGGCGGATGCCTTGTCTCGATCCTTTCTGGTGTCTGATCTCGAGGAGGATCCGAAACATATCATCGATCCCGCCAGAGTAATGCAGGTGGCTCCCGTGAGTCTAAATCGTCTTCCTCCTGGTAAGACGTTCGTACCAGTACCTGATCGGGAGAAGATTCTACACTGGGGTCATTCGTCTAAACTAGCTGGCCACGCCGGTCAGAAAAAGACCCTCCAGCTTATTACCCGGCACTACTGGTGGCCTAACCTGCACAAGGATGTAATAGACTTTGTTTCTGCCTGTGTGTCCTGCGCCCGCAACAAAGTTCCGAGACACCTGCCGGCCGGCCGCCTCCTACCTCTGCCAGTACCTGCTGCCCCCTGGCAGCATATAGCGATGGACTTCATTACTGATCTGCCCGTCTCTGCCGGTTGTACGGTCATTTGGGTGGTCGCTGACCGCTTCTCCAAGATGGCTCACTTCATTCCACTGCCAGGTCTTCCGTCTGCACCCGAGCTGGCTAAAGACTTTATCCGCCACATCTTCCGTCTTCATGGCCTGCCCCGTCACATCGTGTCGGATCGTGGGGTACAGTTCACTTCCCGTTTCTGGAGAGCCACTTGTAAATTGCTGGACGTCACCCTGGACTTCTCCTCCGCTTATCACCCACAGTCTAATGGTCAAGTGGAGCGGATCAATCAGAACCTGACCAGTTACCTTCGGCACTTCGTTAATGCCCACCATTCTGACTGGGTGGATCTCCTGCCATGGGCCGAATTCTCGTACAACAATCACGAGAGCGAGTCTTCCTCCAAATCCCCGTTTTTTGTAGTCTACGGTCAGCATCCTCGGATCCCGTTTCCCGTCTCCACCTCGGCGGACAATCCGGCTGCGGAATCTCTTGTTAACAAATTTTCCTCCATATGGGAGAGTACCCGGTCCGCACTCCTTCTGTCATCCGAGCGTATGAAAAGACACGCTGACAAAAAACGTCTGGACCCTCCTCAATTCCGCCCTGGGGATAAAGTCTGGCTCTCGTCCAAATATGTCCGGCTCAAGATCCCTTCCTATAAGTTAGGGCCTCGGTTCATCGGCCCACTGGAGGTCATCAGTCAGATCAACCCGGTGGCCTATAAATTGAAACTCCCGGCCAACTTACGGATCCCTAACTCCTTCCATGTGTCTCTCCTCAAACCTGTGGTACTTAACTCTTTTTCCAAGTCTACAGGTACGCCTCCTGCTCCGGTTTCTGCTGAGGACGAGTTTGAGGTAGAGAACATTCTTGCCACCAAAAGGGTAAGAGGAAAGACCTTTTTCCTGGTAGATTGGAAGGGGTTTGGTCCTGAGGAGAGAACGTGGGAGCCCCGGGAGAACATCCATGCCCCTCTCATCCTAGCTAAATTTCTGTCTGGCCTAAAAAAGGGGGGGCCTAAAGGGGGGGGTACTGTAGTGCCGGCGTCCCTGCCCTCTGCTAGGCAGGGACGCTGCTCCTCTCACCGCTCTGCTCCGTGCCCGGCTTCCTCCCCCCGCTCTGCTGTCAGCGCGCGCTCCGTCCCGGCGTCCTCCTCCTGCTCTGCTCTCAGCGCGCGCCCCTTCCCGGCCCCTGTGCTTAGGGCGCGCGCGCGCACGCTCCCCTCCTCTTAAAGGGGCCGCGCGCGCCGCCCTAAAGAGTCCCCGGCCAATGGCCGGAGGACTTCATCATATATAAGGCACCTCCTCCAAAATGGAGGTGCCCGAGCAATGTTGTTTGCACCTGTGTCTCACCTGTGCTTCAGCCCTCAGGTCCCGTTGCCAGTTACCTGCCAGTTTCCTGCCAGTTTCCTGCTAGTTACCTGCCAGTACCTGCCAGTTACCTGCCTGATTCCTGCCTGAATACTTGTTACCTGTCTGCCAGTCTGAGGTCCGACGGTCTGCCTTACTACTCCTGTCAGTCTGTCTAAAGGACCAGCCTGCCCGCTCACCTGGGAGCGCATATCAGCTACCTGCCTGCTTGCCTGAGGTCCGACGGTCTGCCTTGCTACTCCGGTCAGTCTGTCTATGGACCAGCTTGCCCGCTCACCTGGGAGCGCTTCTCCGTTATCTGCCTGCTTGCCAGCCCGGAGGCTCCGTTGTCACGTGCTGTGACCACCAGCTACTCCAGACTCTTGCCCGCTCACCTGGGAGCGCATCTCCGTTACCTGCCTGCTTGCCAGCCCGGAGGTCCCGTTGTCACGTGCGGTGACCATCAGCTATTCCAGAGACTCTTGCCCGCTCACCTGGGAGCGCTTCTCCGTTACCTACCTGCCTGCCAGCCCGGAGGTTCCGCCGTCACGTGCCGTGACCACCTGCTATTCCAGAGACTCTCGCTTGCTCACCTGGGAGCACACATCTACCACCTGCCTGCTAGCCTACCCGGAGGCTCTGCCATCACAGGTCGTACCTACCCCTTACCCAGAGACTGCCCTGATCACTTGCCGTAACTCCCTGTCCGTTCACCCAGAGACTGCCACCCGCTCCCTTACAAGGGCCGCCCCCTTGTATAGTAGCTCAGAGGTTCCGCCTCCCGGACCCGTTACAGTCCGCCTCCCGGACCCGTTACAGTCTGCAGGCATTAAATGAAAGAAGTCAGTGTTCCAGCAGAAGGAGACAACGTTTCAGAAAAGGCATTGTAGCAAACCAAAAAATAAATTTTAAGCGCAGCAGAGTAACCAGCGCACATACCTGTTAGCTCAGGTGAGTTTAAAAGGCTGCTGTTGATAACAAGGGCATTTGCTAAATAGATGGTGTGTGTGCAACAATATACTGAAAGGTCAATTATATTGTGCAGCTTATCTCACCACCTGTAGTTATTTAGGTGAAAGCTCCAAAATGCTTGCCTAATATGTCTGTTTATCCAAAAGGAAGTAAAAAGGGAGAGCTAGAAAGATAGCATTGCATCACATTACATGGCAATGCAATGCACAGTTGCTGAAGTTGAACCAAAATGAGCTTGTAATCTGGCTTCTGCAACTTTGAACATGAAAAATCCAATGAGGAGAAGAAAAGCAAAGCCAAAGAGTCCATCCCCAAATCCGACAAACAAGCAAAATGAACAAAAAACATTGAATTCAATTCTTTCTGATTTTAGAAACTGCATTAAAGAAGGGGTGCACCGGTCCTGGAGATACTGCAATACCAGGTCAATGCGTGGAGTGGACAGAGCAAGCTCTTTTTCCATCTCCCTGTTCTAAAAATCCATTTAATATATGGTCCCCAGATAGGGGACGTATCAGATATTAAACTGATAAGAACAGATACTACACTTGATCTTAGCCAAAAGGTCGAGAAGCGATAACCAGAATTGGTTTCAAACTACGGAGCCACCCAAGGATCCTAAAAAGTCCATTTGTGGAGATGAGCTCCTGGACTCCCGTTAAGAAGACATGTTGTCAACCTCTAGATCCCTTACATGCCTGCACTTTTCGGCTTGCTGCTGCTGCAATCCACGCGTTTTAGATCTGCATAACTCCACCTCTTTAAACACAGCACCTTCACCCCCTGCTGTTCCCACCCGCCTCAACACCGTTGGAAGGGAGGAGAACCAATTAAGGCGGGGGGTGGGGTGGAACGAGCAGCTGTCTACCCTTAGCAGGAGGGCTCCTGATTACATACCTCTCCTGCTGCTGCTGCTGCTGGCTGTCCAGCAGCAGACTGAAGGTGGCTGCTGCTGTGCACAGGTATATAAAGGCTCAGAGCCTATTATGACACGCGCAGCCAGCGTTCCATTGCCACATTCCATCTACTGCAGGCAGGATACCTGGCTGGCTGAATGTCGCTGAGAAGCTCACAGAGACCGCCATAAGCAACAGTTTAACAGAATGCCACAGACTAATCAACCAAACTTTTTGGGTTGGGTTCTCTTTTATAGTCTGCAGGCATTAAATGAAAGAAGTCAGTGTTCCAGCAGAAGGAGACAACGTTTCAGAAAAGGCATTGTAGCAAACCAAAAAAGAAATTTTAAGCGCAGCAGAGTAACCAGCGCACATACCTGTTAGCTCAGGTGAGTTTAAAAGGCTGCTGTTGATAACAAGGGCATTTGCTAAATAGATGGTGTGTGTGCAACAATATACTGAAAGGTCAATTATATTGTGCAGCTTATCTCACCACCTGTAGTTATTTAGGTGAAAGCTCCAAAATGCTTGCCTAATATGTCTGTTTATCCAAAAGGAAGTAAAAAGGGAGAGCTAGAAAGATAGCATTGCATCACATTACATGGCAATGCAATGCACAGTTGCTGAAGTTGAACCAAAATGAGCTTGTAATCTGGCTTCTGCAACTTTGAACATGAAAAATCCAATGAGGAGAAGAAAAGCAGAGCCAAAGAGTCCAATCCCAAAATCCGACAAACAAGCAAAATGAACAAAAAACATTGAATTCAATTCTTTCTGATTTTAGAAACTGCATTAAAGAAGGGGTGCACCGGTCCTGGAGATACTGCAATACCAGGTCAATGCGTGGAGTGGACAGAGCAAGCTCTTTTTCCATCTCCCTGTTCTAAAAATCCATTTAATATATGGTCCCCAGATAGGGGACGTATCAGATATTAAACTGATAAGAACAGATACTACACTTGATCTTAGCCAAAAGGCCGAGAAGCGATAACCAGAATTGGTTTCAAACTACGGAGCCACCCAAGGATCCTAAAAAGTCCATTTGTGGAGATGAGCTCCTGGACTCCCGTTAAGAAGACATGTTGTCAACCTCTAGATCCCTTACATGCCTGCACTTTTCGGCTTGCTGCTGCTGCAATCCACGCGTTTTAGATCTGCATAACTCCACCTCTTTAAACACAGCACCTTCACCCCCTGCTGTTCCCACCCGCCTCAACACCGTTGGAAGGGAGGAGAACCAATTAAGGCGGGGGGTGGGGTGGAACGAGCAGCTGTCTACCCTTAGCAGGAGGGCTCCTGATTACATACCTCTCCTGCTGCTGCTGCTGGCTGTCCAGCAGCAGACTGAAGGTGGCTGCTGCTGTGCACAGGTATATAAAGGCTCAGAGCCTATTATGACACGCGCAGCCAGCGTTCCATTGCCACATTCCATCTACTGCAGGCAGGATACCTGGCTGGCTGAATGTCGCTGAGAAGCTCACAGAGACCGCCATAAGCAACAGTTTAACAGAATGCCACAGACTAATCAACCAAACTTTTTGGGTTGGGTTCTCTTTTATAGTCTGCAGGCATTAAATGAAAGAAGTCAGTGTTCCAGCAGAAGGAGACAACGTTTCAGAAAAGGCATTGTAGCAGACCAAAAAAGAAATTTTAAGCGCAGCAGAGTAACCAGCGCACATACCTGTTAGCTCAGGTGAGTTTAAAAGGCTGCTGTTGATAACAAGGGCATTTGCTAAATAGATGGTGTGTGTGCAACAATATACTGAAAGGTCAATTATATTGTGCAGCTTATCTCACCACCTGTAGTTATTTAGGTGAAAGCTCCAAAATGCTTGCCTAATATGTCTGTTTATCCAAAAGGAAGTAAAAAGGGAGAGCTAGAAAGATAGCATTGCATCACATTACATGGCAATGCAATGCACAGTTGCTGAAGTTGAACCAAAATGAGCTTGTAATCTGGCTTCTGCAACTTTGAACATGAAAAATCCAATGAGGAGAAGAAAAGCAAAGCCAAAGAGTCCATCCCCAAATCCGACAAACAAGCAAAATGAACAAAAAACATTGAATTCAATTCTTTCTGATTTTAGAAACTGCATTAAAGAAGGGGTGCACCGGTCCTGGAGATACTGCAATACCAGGTCAATGCGTGGAGTGGACAGAGCAAGCTCTTTTTCCATCTCCCTGTTCTAAAAATCCATTTAATATATGGTCCCCAGATAGGGGACGTATCAGATATTAAACTGATAAGAACAGATACTACACTTGATCTTCGCCAAAAGGTCGAGAAGCGATAACCAGAATTGGTTTCAAACTACGGAGCCACCCAAGGATCCTAAAAAGTCCATTTGTGGAGATGAGCTCCTGGACTCCCGTTAAGAAGACATGTTGTCAACCTCTAGATCCCTTACATGCCTGCACTTTTCGGCTTGCTGCTGCTGCAATCCACGCGTTTTAGATCTGCATAACTCCACCTCTTTAAACACAGCACCTTCACCCCCTGCTGTTCCCACCCGCCTCAACACCGTTGGAAGGGAGGAGAACCAATTAAGGCGGGGGGTGGGGTGGAACGAGCAGCTGTCTACCCTTAGCAGGAGGGCTCCTGATTACATACCTCTCCTGCTGCTGCTGCTGCTGGCTGTCCAGCAGCAGACTGAAGGTGGCTGCTGCTGTGCACAGGTATATAAAGGCTCAGAGCCTATTATGACACGCGCAGCCAGCGTTCCATTGCCACATTCCATCTACTGCAGGCAGGATACCTGGCTGGCTGAATGTCGCTGAGAAGCTCACAGAGACCGCCATAAGCAACAGTTTAACAGAATGCCACAGACTAATCAACCAAACTTTTTGGGTTGGGTTCTCTTTTATAGTCTGCAGGCATTAAATGAAAGAAGTCAGTGTTCCAGCAGAAGGAGACAACGTTTCAGAAAAGGCATTGTAGCAAACCAAAAAAGAAATTTTAAGCGCAGCAGAGTAACCAGCGCACATACCTGTTAGCTCAGGTGAGTTTAAAAGGCTGCTGTTGATAACAAGGGCATTTGCTAAATAGATGGTGTGTGTGCAACAATATACTGAAAGGTCAATTATATTGTGCAGCTTATCTCACCACCTGTAGTTATTTAGGTGAAAGCTCCAAAATGCTTGCCTAATATGTCTGTTTATCCAAAAGGAAGTAAAAAGGGAGAGCTAGAAAGATAGCATTGCATCACATTACATGGCAATGCAATGCACAGTTGCTGAAGTTGAACCAAAATGAGCTTGTAATCTGGCTTCTGCAACTTTGAACATGAAAAATCCAATGAGGAGAAGAAAAGCAGAGCCAAAGAGTCCAATCCCAAAATCCGACAAACAAGCAAAATGAACAAAAAACATTGAATTCAATTCTTTCTGATTTTAGAAACTGCATTAAAGAAGGGGTGCACCGGTCCTGGAGATACTGCAATACCAGGTCAATGCGTGGAGTGGACAGAGCAAGCTCTTTTTCCATCTCCCTGTTCTAAAAATCCATTTAATATATGGTCCCCAGATAGGGGACGTATCAGATATTAAACTGATAAGAACAGATACTACACTTGATCTTAGCCAAAAGGCCGAGAAGCGATAACCAGAATTGGTTTCAAACTACGGAGCCACCCAAGGATCCTAAAAAGTTCATTTGTGGAGATGAGCTCCTGGACTCCCGTTAAGAAGACATGTTGTCAACCTCTAGATCCCTTACATGCCTGCACTTTTCGGCTTGCTGCTGCTGCAATCCACGCGTTTTAGATCTGCATAACTCCACCTCTTTAAACACAGCACCTTCACCCCCTGCTGTTCCCACCCGCCTCAACACCGTTGGAAGGGAGGAGAACCAATTAAGGCGGGGGGTGGGGTGGAACGAGCAGCTGTCTACCCTTAGCAGGAGGGCTCCTGATTACATACCTCTCCTGCTGCTGCTGCTGGCTGTCCAGCAGCAGACTGAAGGTGGCTGCTGCTGTGCACAGGTATATAAAGGCTCAGAGCCTATTATGACACGCGCAGCCAGCGTTCCATTGCCACATTCCATCTACTGCAGGCAGGATACCTGGCTGGCTGAATGTCGCTGAGAAGCTCACAGAGACCGCCATAAGCAACAGTTTAACAGAATGCCACAGACTAATCAACCAAACTTTTTGGGTTGGGTTCTCTTTTATAGTCTGCAGGCATTAAATGAAAGAAGTCAGTGTTCCAGCAGAAGGAGACAACGTTTCAGAAAAGGCATTGTAGCACACCAAAAAAGAAATTTTAAGCGCAGCAGAGTAACCAGCGCACATACCTGTTAGCTCAGGTGAGTTTAAAAGGCTGCTGTTGATAACAAGGGCATTTGCTAAATAGATGGTGTGTGTGCAACAATATACTGAAAGGTCAATTATATTGTGCAGCTTATCTCACCACCTGTAGTTATTTAGGTGAAAGCTCCAAAATGCTTGCCTAATATGTCTGTTTATCCAAAAGGAAGTAAAAAGGGAGAGCTAGAAAGATAGCATTGCATCACATTACATGGCAATGCAATGCACAGTTGCTGAAGTTGAACCAAAATGAGCTTGTAATCTGGCTTCTGCAACTTTGAACATGAAAAATCCAATGAGGAGAAGAAAAGCAGAGCCAAAGAGTCCATCCCAAAATCCGACAAACAAGCAAAATGAACAAAAAACATTGAATTCAATTCTTTCTGATTTTAGAAACTGCATTAAAGAAGGGGTGCACCGGTCCTGGAGATACTGCAATACCAGGTCAATGCGTGGAGTGGACAGAGCAAGCTCTTTTTCCATCTCCCTGTTCTAAAAATCCATTTAATATATGGTCCCCAGATAGGGGACGTATCAGATATTAAACTGATAAGAACAGATACTACACTTGATCTTAGCCAAAAGGCCGAGAAGCGATAACCAGAATTGGTTTCAAACTACGGAGCCACCCAAGGATCCTAAAAAGTCCATTTGTGGAGATGAGCTCCTAGACTCCCGTTAAGAAGACATGTTGTCAACCTCTAGATCCCTTACATGCCTGCACTTTTCGGCTTGCTGCTGCTGCAATCCACGCGTTTTAGATCTGCATAACTCCACCTCTTTAAACACAGCACCTTCACCCCCTGCTGTTCCCACCCGCCTCAACACCGTTGGAAGGGAGGAGAACCAATTAAGGCGGGGGGTGGGGTGGAACGAGCAGCTGTCTACCCTTAGCAGGAGGGCTCCTGATTACATACCTCTCCTGCTGCTGCTGCTGCTGGCTGTCCAGCAGCAGACTGAAGGTGGCTGCTGCTGTGCACAGGTATATAAAGGCTCAGAGCCTATTATGACACGCGCAGCCAGCGTTCCATTGCCACATTCCATCTACTGCAGGCAGGATACCTGGCTGGCTGAATGTCGCTGAGAAGCTCACAGAGACCGCCATAAGCAACAGTTTAACAGAATGCCACAGACTAATCAACCAAACTTTTTGGGTTGGGTTCTCTTTTATAGTCTGCAGGCATTAAATGAAAGAAGTCAGTGTTCCAGCAGAAGGAGACAACGTTTCAGAAAAGGCATTGTAGCAAACCAAAAAAGAAATTTTAAGCGCAGCAGAGTAACCAGCGCACATACCTGTTAGCTCAGGTGAGTTTAAAAGGCTGCTGTTGATAACAAGGGCATTTGCTAAATAGATGGTGTGTGTGCAACAATATACTGAAAGGTCAATTATATTGTGCAGCTTATCTCACCACCTGTAGTTATTTAGGTGAAAGCTCCAAAATGCTTGCCTAATATGTCTGTTTATCCAAAAGGAAGTAAAAAGGGAGAGCTAGAAAGATAGCATTGCATCACATTACATGGCAATGCAATGCACAGTTGCTGAAGTTGAACCAAAATGAGCTTGTAATCTGGCTTCTGCAACTTTGAACATGAAAAATCCAATGAGGAGAAGAAAAGCAGAGCCAAAGAGTCCATCCCAAAATCCGACAAACAAGCAAAATGAACAAAAAACATTGAATTCAATTCTTTCTGATTTTAGAAACTGCATTAAAGAAGGGGTGCACCGGTCCTGGAGATACTGCAATACCAGGTCAATGCGTGGAGTGGACAGAGCAAGCTCTTTTTCCATCTCCCTGTTCTAAAAATCCATTTAATATATGGTCCCCAGATAGGGGACGTATCAGATATTAAACTGATAAGAACAGATACTACACTTGATCTTAGCCAAAAGGCCGAGAAGCGATAACCAGAATTGGTTTCAAACTACGGAGCCACCCAAGGATCCTAAAAAGTCCATTTGTGGAGATGAGCTCCTGGACTCCCGTTAAGAAGACATGTTGTCAACCTCTAGATCCCTTACATGCCTGCACTTTTCGGCTTGCTGCTGCTGCAATCCACGCGTTTTAGATCTGCATAACTCCACCTCTTTAAACACAGCACCTTCACCCCCTGCTGTTCCCACCCGCCTCAACACCGTTGGAAGGGAGGAGAACCAATTAAGGCGGGGGGTGGGGTGGAACGAGCAGCTGTCTACCCTTAGCAGGAGGTCTCCTGATTACATACCTCTCCTGCTGCTGCTGCTGCTGGCTGTCCAGCAGCAGACTGAAGGTGGCTGCTGCTGTGCACAGGTATATAAAGGCTCAGAGCCTATTATGACACGCGCAGCCAGCGTTCCATTGCCACATTCCATCTACTGCAGGCAGGATACCTGGCTGGCTGAATGTCGCTGAGAAGCTCACAGAGACCGCCATAAGCAACAGTTTAACAGAATGCCACAGACTAATCAACCAAACTTTTTGGGTTGGGTTCTCTTTTATAGTCTGCAGGCATTAAATGAAAGAAGTCAGTGTTCCAGCAGAAGGAGACAACGTTTCAGAAAAGGCATTGTAGCAAACCAAAAAAGAAATTTTAAGCGCAGCAGAGTAACCAGCGCACATACCTGTTAGCTCAGGTGAGTTTAAAAGGCTGCTGTTGATAACAAGGGCATTTGCTAAATAGATGGTGTGTGTGCAACAATATACTGAAAGGTCAATTATATTGTGCAGCTTATCTCACCACCTGTAGTTATTTAGGTGAAAGCTCCAAAATGCTTGCCTAATATGTCTGTTTATCCAAAAGGAAGTAAAAAGGGAGAGCTAGAAAGATAGCATTGCATCACATTACATGGCAATGCAATGCACAGTTGCTGAAGTTGAACCAAAATGAGCTTGTAATCTGGCTTCTGCAACTTTGAACATGAAAAATCCAATGAGGAGAAGAAAAGCAGAGCCAAAGAGTCCATCCCAAAATCCGACAAACAAGCAAAATGAACAAAAAACATTGAATTCAATTCTTTCTGATTTTAGAAACTGCATTAAAGAAGGGGTGCACCGGTCCTGGAGATACTGCAATACCAGGTCAATGCGTGGAGTGGACAGAGCAAGCTCTTTTTCCATCTCCCTGTTCTAAAAATCCATTTAATATATGGTCCCCAGATAGGGGACGTATCAGATATTAAACTGATAAGAACAGATACTACACTTGATCTTAGCCAAAAGGCCGAGAAGCGATAACCAGAATTGGTTTCAAACTACGGAGCCACCCAAGGATCCTAAAAAGTCCATTTGTGGAGATGAGCTCCTGGACTCCCGTTAAGAAGACATGTTGTCAACCTCTAGATCCCTTACATGCCTGCACTTTTCGGCTTGCTGCTGCTGCAATCCACGCGTTTTAGATCTGCATAACTCCACCTCTTTAAACACAGCACCTTCACCCCCTGCTGTTCCCACCCGCCTCAACACCGTTGGAAGGGAGGAGAACCAATTAAGGCGGGGGGTGGGGTGGAACGAGCAGCTGTCTACCCTTAGCAGGAGGGCTCCTGATTACATACCTCTCCTGCTGCTGCTGCTGCTGGCTGTCCAGCAGCAGACTGAAGGTGGCTGCTGCTGTGCACAGGTATATAAAGGCTCAGAGCCTATTATGACACGCGCAGCCAGCGTTCCATTGCCACATTCCATCTACTGCAGGCAGGATACCTGGCTGGCTGAATGTCGCTGAGAAGCTCACAGAGACCGCCATAAGCAACAGTTTAACAGAATGCCACAGACTAATCAACCAAACTTTTTGGGTTGGGTTCTCTTTTATAGTCTGCAGGCATTAAATGAAAGAAGTCAGTGTTCCAGCAGAAGGAGACAACGTTTCAGAAAAGGCATTGTAGCAAACCAAAAAAGAAATTTTAAGCGCAGCAGAGTAACCAGCGCACATACCTGTTAGCTCAGGTGAGTTTAAAAGGCTGCTGTTGATAACAAGGGCATTTGCTAAATAGATGGTGTGTGTGCAACAATATACTGAAAGGTCAATTATATTGTGCAGCTTATCTCACCACCTGTAGTTATTTAGGTGAAAGCTCCAAAATGCTTGCCTAATATGTCTGTTTATCCAAAAGGAAGTAAAAAGGGAGAGCTAGAAAGATAGCATTGCATCACATTACATGGCAATGCAATGCACAGTTGCTGAAGTTGAACCAAAATGAGCTTGTAATCTGGCTTCTGCAACTTTGAACATGAAAAATCCAATGAGGAGAAGAAAAGCAGAGCCAAAGAGTCCATCCCAAAATCCGACAAACAAGCAAAATGAACAAAAAACATTGAATTCAATTCTTTCTGATTTTAGAAACTGCATTAAAGAAGGGGTGCATCGGTCCTGGAGATACTGCAATACCAGGTCAATGCGTGGAGTGGACAGAGCAAGCTCTTTTTCCATCTCCCTGTTCTAAAAATCCATTTAATATATGGTCCCCAGATAGGGGACGTATCAGATATTAAACTGATAAGAACAGATACTACACTTGATCTTAGCCAAAAGGCCGAGAAGCGATAACCAGAATTGGTTTCAAACTACGGAGCCACCCAAGGATCCTAAAAAGTCCATTTGTGGAGATGAGCTCCTGGACTCCCGTTAAGAAGACATGTTGTCAACCTCTAGATCCCTTACATGCCTGCACTTTTCGGCTTGCTGCTGCTGCAATCCACGCGTTTTAGATCTGCATAACTCCACCTCTTTAAACACAGCACCTTCACCCCCTGCTGTTCCCACCCGCCTCAACACCGTTGGAAGGGAGGAGAACCAATTAAGGCGGGGGGTGGGGTGGAACGAGCAGCTGTCTACCCTTAGCAGGAGGGCTCCTGATTACATACCTCTCCTGCTGCTGCTGCTGCTGGCTGTCCAGCAGCAGACTGAAGGTGGCTGCTGCTGTGCACAGGTATATAAAGGCTCAGAGCCTATTATGACACGCGCAGCCAGCGTTCCATTGCCACATTCCATCTACTGCAGGCAGGATACCTGGCTGGCTGAATGTCGCTGAGAAGCTCACAGAGACCGCCATAAGCAACAGTTTAACAGAATGCCACAGACTAATCAACCAAACTTTTTGGGTTGGGTTCTCTTTTATAGTCTGCAGGCATTAAATGAAAGAAGTCAGTGTTCCAGCTGAAGGAGACAACGTTTCAGAAAAGGCATTGTAGCAAACCAAAAAAGAAATTTTAAGCGCAGCAGAGTAACCAGCGCACATACCTGTTAGCTCAGGTGAGTTTAAAAGGCTGCTGTTGATAACAAGGGCATTTGCTAAATAGATGGTGTGTGTGCAACAATATACTGAAAGGTCAATTATATTGTGCAGCTTATCTCACCACCTGTAGTTATTTAGGTGAAAGCTCCAAAATGCTTGCCTAATATGTCTGTTTATCCAAAAGGAAGTATAAAGGGAGAGCTAGAAAGATAGCATTGCATCACATTACATGGCAATGCAATGCACAGTTGCTGAAGTTGAACCAAAATGAGCTTGTAATCTGGCTTCTGCAACTTTGAACATGAAAAATCCAATGAGGAGAAGAAAAGCAGAGCCAAAGAGTCCATCCCAAAATCCGACAAACAAGCAAAATGAACAAAAAACATTGAATTCAATTCTTTCTGATTTTAGAAACTGCATTAAAGAAGGGGTGCACCGGTCCTGGAGATACTGCAATACCAGGTCAATGCATGGAGTGGACAGAGCAAGCTCTTTTTCCATCTCCCTGTTCTAAAAATCCATTTAATATATGGTCCCCAGATAGGGGACGTATCAGATATTAAACTGATAAGAACAGATACTACACTTGATCTTAGCCAAAAGGCCGAGAAGCGATAACCAGAATTGGTTTCAAACTACGGAGCCACCCAAGGATCCTAAAAAGTCCATTTGTGGAGATGAGCTCCTGGACTCCCGTTAAGAAGACATGTTGTCAACCTCTAGATCCCTTACATGCCTGCACTTTTCGGCTTGCTGCTGCTGCAATCCACGCGTTTTAGATCTGCATAACTCCACCTCTTTAAACACAGCACCTTCACCCCCTGCTGTTCCCACCCGCCTCAACACCGTTGGAAGGGAGGAGAACCAATTAAGGCGGGGGGTGGGGTGGAACGAGCAGCTGTCTACCCTTAGCAGGAGGGCTCCTGATTACATACCTCTCCTGCTGCTGCTGCTGCTGGCTGTCCAGCAGCAGACTGAAGGTGGCTGCTGCTGTGCACAGGTATATAAAGGCTCAGAGCCTATTATGACACGCGCAGCCAGCGTTCCATTGCCACATTCCATCTACTGCAGGCAGGATACCTGGCTGGCTGAATGTCGCTGAGAAGCTCACAGAGACCGCCATAAGCAACAGTTTAACAGAATGCCACAGACTAATCAACCAAACTTTTTGGGTTGGGTTCTCTTTTATAGTCTGCAGGCATTAAATGAAAGAAGTCAGTGTTCCAGCAGAAGGAGACAACGTTTCAGAAAAGGCATTGTAGCAAACCAAAAAAGAAATTTTAAGCGCAGCAGAGTAACCAGCTCACATACCTGTTAGCTCAGGTGAGTTTAAAAGGCTGCTGTTGATAACAAGGGCATTTGCTAAATAGATGGTGTGTGTGCAACAATATACTGAAAGGTCAATTATATTGTGCAGCTTATCTCACCACCTGTAGTTATTTAGGTGAAAGCTCCAAAATGCTTGCCTAATATGTCTGTTTATCCAAAAGGAAGTAAAAAGGGAGAGCTAGAAAGATAGCATTGCATCACATTACATGGCAATGCAATGCACAGTTGCTGAAGTTGAACCAAAATGAGCTTGTAATCTGGCTTCTGCAACTTTGAACATGAAAAATCCAATGAGGAGAAGAAAAGCAGAGCCAAAGAGTCCATCCCAAAATCCGACAAACAAGCAAAATGAACAAAAAACATTGAATTCAATTCTTTCTGATTTTAGAAACTGCATTAAAGAAGGGGTGCACCGGTCCTGGAGATACTGCAATACCAGGTCAATGCGTGGAGTGGACAGAGCAAGCTCTTTTTCCATCTCCCTGTTCTAAAAATCCATTTAATATATGGTCCCCAGATAGGGGACGTATCAGATATTAAACTGATAAGAACAGATACTACACTTGATCTTAGCCAAAAGGCCGAGAAGCGATAACCAGAATTGGTTTCAAACTACGGAGCCACCCAAGGATCCTAAAAAGTCCATTTGTGGAGATGAGCTCCTGGACTCCCGTTAAGAAGACATGTTGTCAACCTCTAGATCCCTTACATGCCTGCACTTTTCGGCTTGCTGCTGCTGCAATCCACGCGTTTTAGATCTGCATAACTCCACCTCTTTAAACACAGCACCTTCACCCCCTGCTGTTCCCACCCGCCTCAACACCGTTGGAAGGGAGGAGAACCAATTAAGGCGGGGGGTGGGGTGGAACGAGCAGCTGTCTACCCTTAGCAGGAGGGCTCTTGATTACATACCTCTCCTGCTGCTGCTGCTGCTGGCTGTCCAGCAGCAGACTGAAGGTGGCTGCTGCTGTGCACAGGTATATAAAGGCTCAGAGCCTATTATGACACGCGCAGCCAGCGTTCCATTGCCACATTCCATCTACTGCAGGCAGGATACCTGGCTGGCTGAATGTCGCTGAGAAGCTCACAGAGACCGCCATAAGCAACAGTTTAACAGAATGCCACAGACTAATCAACCAAACTTTTTGGGTTGGGTTCTCTTTTATAGTCTGCAGGCATTAAATGAAAGAAGTCAGTGTTCCAGCAGAAGGAGACAACGTTTCAGAAAAGGCATTGTAGCAAACCAAAAAAGAAATTTTAAGCGCAGCAGAGTAACCAGCGCACATACCTGTTAGCTCAGGTGAGTTTAAAAGGCTGCTGTTGATAACAAGGGCATTTGCTAAATAGATGGTGTGTGTGCAACAATATACTGAAAGGTCAATTATATTGTGCAGCTTATCTCACCACCTGTAGTTATTTAGGTGAAAGCTCCAAAATGCTTGCCTAATATGTCTGTTTATCCAAAAGGAAGTAAAAAGGGAGAGCTAGAAAGATAGCATTGCATCACATTACATGGCAATGCAATGCACAGTTGCTGAAGTTGAACCAAAATGAGCTTGTAATCTGGCTTCTGCAACTTTGAACATGAAAAATCCAATGAGGAGAAGAAAAGCAGAGCCAAAGAGTCCATCCCAAAATCCGACAAACAAGCAAAATGAACAAAAAACATTGAATTCAATTCTTTCTGATTTTAGAAACTGCATTAAAGAAGGGGTGCACCGGTCCTGGAGATACTGCAATACCAGGTCAATGCGTGGAGTGGACAGAGCAAGCTCTTTTTCCATCTCCCTGTTCTAAAAATCCATTTAATATATGGTCCCCAGATAGGGGACGTATCAGATATTAAACTGATAAGAACAGATACTACACTTGATCTTAGCCAAAAGGCCGAGAAGCGATAACCAGAATTGGTTTCAAACTACGGAGCCACCCAAGGATCCTAAAAAGTCCATTTGTGGAGATGAGCTCCTGGACTCCCGTTAAGAAGACATGTTGTCAACCTCTAGATCCCTTACATGCCTGCACTTTTCGGCTTGCTGCTGCTGCAATCCACGCGTTTTAGATCTGCATAACTCCACCTCTTTAAACACAGCACCTTCACCCCCTGCTGTTCCCACCCGCCTCAACACCGTTGGAAGGGAGGAGAACCAATTAAGGCGGGGGGTGGGGTGGAACGAGCAGCTGTCTACCCTTAGCAGGAGGGCTCCTGATTACATACCTCTCCTGCTGCTGCTGCTGCTGCTGGCTGTCCAGCAGCAGACTGAAGGTGGCTGCTGCTGTGCACAGGTATATAAAGGCTCAGAGCCTATTATGACACGCGCAGCCAGCGTTCCATTGCCACATTCCATCTACTGCAGGCAGGATACCTGGCTGGCTGAATGTCGCTGAGAAGCTCACAGAGACCGCCATAAGCAACAGTTTAACAGAATGCCACAGACTAATCAACCAAACTTTTTGGGTTGGGTTCTCTTTTATAGTCTGCAGGCATTAAATGAAAGAAGTCAGTGTTCCAGCAGAAGGAGACAACGTTTCAGAAAAGGCATTGTAGCAAACCAAAAAAGAAATTTTAAGCGCAGCAGAGTAACCAGCGCACATACCTGTTAGCTCAGGTGAGTTTAAAAGGCTGCTGTTGATAACAAGGGCATTTGCTAAATAGATGGTGTGTGTGCAACAATATACTGAAAGGTCAATTATATTGTGCAGCTTATCTCACCACCTGTAGTTATTTAGGTGAAAGCTCCAAAATGCTTGCCTAATATGTCTGTTTATCCAAAAGGAAGTAAAAAGGGAGAGCTAGAAAGATAGCATTGCATCACATTACATGGCAATGCAATGCACAGTTGCTGAAGTTGAACCAAAATGAGCTTGTAATCTGGCTTCTGCAAATTTGAACATGAAAAATCCAATGAGGAGAAGAAAAGCAGAGCCAAAGAGTCCATCCCAAAATCCGACAAACAAGCAAAATGAACAAAAAACATTGAATTCAATTCTTTCTGATTTTAGAAACTGCATTAAAGAAGGGGTGCACCGGTCCTGGAGATACTGCAATACCAGGTCAATGCGTGGAGTGGACAGAGCAAGCTCTTTTTCCATCTCCCTGTTCTAAAAATCCATTTAATATATGGTCCCCAGATAGGGGACGTATCAGATATTAAACTGATAAGAACAGATACTACACTTGATCTTAGCCAAAAGGCCGAGAAGCGATAACCAGAATTGGTTTCAAACTACGGAGCCACCCAAGGATCCTAAAAAGTCCATTTGTGGAGATGAGCTCCTGGACTCCCGTTAAGAAGACATGTTGTCAACCTCTAGATCCCTTACATGCCTGCACTTTTCGGCTTGCTGCTGCTGCAATCCACGCGTTTTAGATCTGCATAACTCCACCTCTTTAAACACAGCACCTTCACCCCCTGCTGTTCCCACCCGCCTCAACACCGTTGGAAGGGAGGAGAACCAATTAAGGCGGGGGGTGGGGTGGAACGAGCAGCTGTCTACCCTTAGCAGGAGGGCTCCTGATTACATACCTCTCCTGCTGCTGCTGCTGCTGCTGGCTGTCCAGCAGCAGACTGAAGGTGGCTGCTGCTGTGCACAGGTATATAAAGGCTCAGAGCCTATTATGACATGCGCAGCCAGCGTTCCATTGCCACATTCCATCTACTGCAGGCAGGATACCTGGCTGGCTGAATGTCGCTGAGAAGCTCACAGAGACCGCCATAAGCAACAGTTTAACAGAATGCCACAGACTAATCAACCAAACTTTTTGGGTTGGGTTCTCTTTTATAGTCTGCAGGCATTAAATGAAAGAAGTCAGTGTTCCAGCAGAAGGAGACAACGTTTCAGAAAAGGCATTGTAGCAAACCAAAAAAGAAATTTTAAGCGCAGCAGAGTAACCAGCGCACATACCTGTTAGCTCAGGTGAGTTTAAAAGGCTGCTGTTGATAACAAGGGCATTTGCTAAATAGATGGTGTGTGTGCAACAATATACTGAAAGGTCAATTATATTGTGCAGCTTATCTCACCACCTGTAGTTATTTAGGTGAAAGCTCCAAAATGCTTGCCTAATATGTCTGTTTATCCAAAAGGAAGTAAAAAGGGAGAGCTAGAAAGATAGCATTGCATCACATTACATGGTAATGCAATGCACAGTTGCTGAAGTTGAACCAAAATGAGCTTGTAATCTGGCTTCTGCAACTTTGAACATGAAAAATCCAATGAGGAGAAGAAAAGCAGAGCCAAAGAGTCCATCCCAAAATCCGACAAACAAGCAAAATGAACAAAAAACATTGAATTCAATTCTTTCTGATTTTAGAAACTGCATTAAAGAAGGGGTGCACCGGTCCTGGAGATACTGCAATACCAGGTCAATGCGTGGAGTGGACAGAGCAAGCTCTTTTTCCATCTCCCTGTTCTAAAAATCCATTTAATATATGGTCCCCAGATAGGGGACGTATCAGATATTAAACTGATAAGAACAGATACTACACTTGATCTTAGCCAAAAGGCCGAGAAGCGATAACCAGAATTGGTTTCAAACTACGGAGCCACCCAAGGATCCTAAAAAGTCCATTTGTGGAGATGAGCTCCTGGACTCCCGTTAAGAAGACATGTTGTCAACCTCTAGATCCCTTACATGCCTGCACTTTTCGGCTTGCTGCTGCTGCAATCCACGCGTTTTAGATCTGCATAACTCCACCTCTTTAAACACAGCACCTTCACCCCCTGCTGTTCCCACCCGCCTCAACACCGTTGGAAGGGAGGAGAACCAATTAAGGCGGGGGGTGGGGTGGAACGAGCAGCTGTCTACCCTTAGCAGGAGGGCTCCTGATTACATACCTCTCCTGCTGCTGCTGCTGCTGGCTGTCCAGCAGCAGACTGAAGGTGGCTGCTGCTGTGCACAGGTATATAAAGGCTCAGAGCCTATTATGACACGCGCAGCCAGCGTTCCATTGCCACATTCCATCTACTGCAGGCAGGATACCTGGCTGGCTGAATGTCGCTGAGAAGCTCACAGAGACCGCCATAAGCAACAGTTTAACAGAATGCCACAGACTAATCAACCAAACTTTTTGGGTTGGGTTCTCTTTTATAGTCTGCAGGCATTAAATGAAAGAAGTCAGTGTTCCAGCAGAAGGAGACAACGTTTCAGAAAAGGCATTGTAGCAAACCAAAAAAGAAATTTTAAGCGCAGCAGAGTAACCAGCGCACATACCTGTTAGCTCAGGTGAGTTTAAAAGGCTGCTGTTGATAACAAGGGCATTTGCTAAATAGATGGTGTGTGTGCAACAATATACTGAAAGGTCAATTATATTGTGCAGCTTATCTCACCACCTGTAGTTATTTAGGTGAAAGCTCCAAAATGCTTGCCTAATATGTCTGTTTATCCAAAAGGAAGTAAAAAGGGAGAGCTAGAAAGATAGCATTGCATCACATTACATGGCAATGCAATGCACAGTTGCTGAAGTTGAACCAAAATGAGCTTGTAATCTGGCTTCTGCAACTTTGAACATGAAAAATCCAATGAGGAGAAGAAAAGCAGAGCCAAAGAGTCCATCCCAAAATCCGACAAACAAGCAAAATGAACAAAAAACATTGAATTCAATTCTTTCTGATTTTAGAAACTGCATTAAAGAAGGGGTGCACCGGTCCTGGAGATACTGCAATACCAGGTCAATGCGTGGAGTGGACAGAGCAAGCTCTTTTTCCATCTCCCTGTTCTAAAAATCCATTTAATATATGGTCCCCAGATAGGGGACGTATCAGATATTAAACTGATAAGAACAGATACTACACTTGATCTTAGCCAAAAGGCCGAGAAGCGATAACCAGAATTGGTTTCAAACTACGGAGCCACCCAAGGATCCTAAAAAGTCCATTTGTGGAGATGAGCTCCTGGACTCCCGTTAAGAAGACATGTTGTCAACCTCTAGATCCCTTACATGCCTGCACTTTTCGGCTTGCTGCTGCTGCAATCCACGCGTTTTAGATCTGCATAACTCCACCTCTTTAAACACAGCACCTTCACCCCCTGCTGTTCCCACCCGCCTCAACACCGTTGGAAGGGAGGAGAACCAATTAAGGCGGGGGGTGGGGTGGAACGAGCAGCTGTCTACCCTTAGCAGGAGGGCTCCTGATTACATACCTCTCCTGCTGCTGCTGCTGCTGGCTGTCCAGCAGCAGACTGAAGGTGGCTGCTGCTGTGCACAGGTATATAAAGGCTCAGAGCCTATTATGACACGCGCAGCCAGCGTTCCATTGCCACATTCCATCTACTGCAGGCAGGATACCTGGCTGGCTGAATGTCGCTGAGAAGCTCACAGAGACCGCCATAAGCAACAGTTTAACAGAATGCCACAGACTAATCAACCAAACTTTTTGGGTTGGGTTCTCTTTTATAGTCTGCAGGCATTAAATGAAAGAAGTCAGTGTTCCAGCAGAAGGAGACAACGTTTCAGAAAAGGCATTGTAGCAAACCAAAAAAGAAATTTTAAGCGCAGCAGAGTAACCAGCGCACATACCTGTTAGCTCAGGTGAGTTTAAAAGGCTGCTGTTGATAACAAGGGCATTTGCTAAATAGATGGTGTGTGTGCAACAATATACTGAAAGGTCAATTATATTGTGCAGCTTATCTCACCACCTGTAGTTATTTAGGTGAAAGCTCCAAAATGCTTGCCTAATATGTCTGTTTATCCAAAAGGAAGTAAAAAGGGAGAGCTAGAAAGATAGCATTGCATCACATTACATGGCAATGCAATGCACAGTTGCTGAAGTTGAACCAAAATGAGCTTGTAATCTGGCTTCTGCAACTTTGAACATGAAAAATCCAATGAGGAGAAGAAAAGCAGAGCCAAAGAGTCCATCCCAAAATCCGACAAACAAGCAAAATGAACAAAAAACATTGAATTCAATTCTTTCTGATTTTAGAAACTGCATTAAAGAAGGGGTGCACCGGTCCTGGAGATACTGCAATACCAGGTCAATGCGTGGAGTGGACAGAGCAAGCTCTTTTTCCATCTCCCTGTTCTAAAAATCCATTTAATATATGGTCCCCAGATAGGGGACGTATCAGATATTAAACTGATAAGAACAGATACTACACTTGATCTTAGCCAAAAGGCCGAGAAGCGATAACCAGAATTGGTTTCAAACTACGGAGCCACCCAAGGATCCTAAAAAGTCCATTTGTGGAGATGAGCTCCTGGACTCCCGTTAAGAAGACATGTTGTCAACCTCTAGATCCCTTACATGCCTGCACTTTTCGGCTTGCTGCTGCTGCAATCCACGCGTTTTAGATCTGCATAACTCCACCTCTTTAAACACAGCACCTTCACCCCCTGCTGTTCCCACCCGCCTCAACACCGTTGGAAGGGAGGAGAACCAATTAAGGCGGGGGGTGGGGTGGTACGAGCAGCTGTCTACCCTTAGCAGGAGGGCTCCTGATTACATACCTCTCCTGCTGCTGCTGCTGCTGGCTGTCCAGCAGCAGACTGAAGGTGGCTGCTGCTGTGCACAGGTATATAAAGGCTCAGAGCCTATTATGACACGCGCAGCCAGCGTTCCATTGCCATATTCCATCTACTGCAGGCAGGATACCTGGCTGGCTGAATGTCGCTGAGAAGCTCACAGAGACCGCCATAAGCAACAGTTTAACAGAATGCCACAGACTAATCAACCAAACTTTTTGGGTTGGGTTCTCTTTTATAGTCTGCAGGCATTAAATGAAAGAAGTCAGTGTTCCAGCAGAAGGAGACAACGTTTCAGAAAAGGCATTATAGCAAACCAAAAAAGAAATTTTAAGCGCAGCAGAGTAACCAGCGCACATACCTGTTAGCTCAGGTGAGTTTAAAAGGCTGCTGTTGATAACAAGGGCATTTGCTAAATAGATGGTGTGTGTGCAACAATATACTGAAAGGTCAATTATATTGTGCAGCTTATCTCACCACCTGTAGTTATTTAGGTGAAAGCTCCAAAATGCTTGCCTAATATGTCTGTTTATCCAAAAGGAAGTAAAAAGGGAGAGCTAGAAAGATAGCATTGCATCACATTACATGGCAATGCAATGCACAGTTGCTGAAGTTGAACCAAAATGAGCTTGTAATCTGGCTTCTGCAACTTTGAACATGAAAAATCCAATGAGGAGAAGAAAAGCAGAGCCAAAGAGTCCATCCCAAAATCCGACAAACAAGCAAAATGAACAAAAAACATTGAATTCAATTCTTTCTGATTTTAGAAACTGCATTAAAGAAGGGGTGCACCGGTCCTGGAGATACTGCAATACCAGGTCAATGCGTGGAGTGGACAGAGCAAGCTCTTTTTCCATCTCCCTGTTCTAAAAATCCATTTAATATATGGTCCCCAGATAGGGGACGTATCAGATATTAAACTGATAAGAACAGATACTACACTTGATCTTAGCCAAAAGGCCGAGAAGCGATAACCAGAATTGGTTTCAAACTACGGAGCCACCCAAGGATCCTAAAAAGTCCATTTGTGGAGATGAGCTCCTGGACTCCCGTTAAGAAGACATGTTGTCAACCTCTAGATCCCTTACATGCCTGCACTTTTCGGCTTGCTGCTGCTGCAATCCACGCGTTTTAGATCTGCATAACTCCACCTCTTTAAACACAGCACCTTCACCCCCTGCTGTTCCCACCCGCCTCAACACCGTTGGAAGGGAGGAGAACCAATTAAGGCGGGGGGTGGGGTGGAACGAGCAGCTGTCTACCCTTAGCAGGAGGGCTCCTGATTACATACCTCTCCTGCTGCTGCTGCTGCTGCTGGCTGTCCAGCAGCAGACTGAAGGTGGCTGCTGCTGTGCACAGGTATATAAAGGCTCAGAGCCTATTATGACACGCGCAGCCAGCGTTCCATTGCCACATTCCATCTACTGCAGGCAGGATACCTGGCTGGCTGAATGTCGCTGAGAAGCTCACAGAGACCGCCATAAGCAACAGTTTAACAGAATGCCACAGACTAATCAACCAAACTTTTTGGGTTGGGTTCTCTTTTATAGTCTGCAGGCATTAAATGAAAGAAGTCAGTGTTCCAGCAGAAGGAGACAACGTTTCAGAAAAGGCATTGTAGCAAACCAAAAAAGAAATTTTAAGCGCAGCAGAGTAACCAGCGCACATACCTGTTAGCTCAGGTGAGTTTAAAAGGCTGCTGTTGATAACAAGGGCATTTGCTAAATAGATGGTGTGTGTGCAACAATATACTGAAAGGTCAATTATATTGTGCAGCTTATCTCACCACCTGTAGTTATTTAGGTGAAAGCTCCAAAATGCTTGCCTAATATGTCTGTTTATCCAAAAGGAAGTAAAAAGGGAGAGCTAGAAAGATAGCATTGCATCACATTACATGGCAATGCAATGCACAGTTGCTGAAGTTGAACCAAAATGAGCTTGTAATCTGGCTTCTGCAAATTTGAACATGAAAAATCCAATGAGGAGAAGAAAAGCAGAGCCAAAGAGTCCATCCCAAAATCCGACAAACAAGCAAAATGAACAAAAAACATTGAATTCAATTCTTTCTGATTTTAGAAACTGCATTAAAGAAGGGGTGCACCGGTCCTGGAGATACTGCAATACCAGGTCAATGCGTGGAGTGGACAGAGCAAGCTCTTTTTCCATCTCCCTGTTCTAAAAATCCATTTAATATATGGTCCCCAGATAGGGGACGTATCAGATATTAAACTGATAAGAACAGATACTACACTTGATCTTAGCCAAAAGGCCGAGAAGCGATAACCAGAATTGGTTTCAAACTACGGAGCCACCCAAGGATCCTAAAAAGTCCATTTGTGGAGATGAGCTCCTGGACTCCCGTTAAGAAGACATGTTGTCAACCTCTAGATCCCTTACATGCCTGCACTTTTCGGCTTGCTGCTGCTGCAATCCACGCGTTTTAGATCTGCAAAACTCCACCTCTTTAAACACAGCACCTTCACCCCCTGCTGTTCCCACCCGCCTCAACACCGTTGGAAGGGAGGAGAACCAATTAAGGCGGGGGGTGGGGTGGAACGAGCAGCTGTCTACCCTTAGCAGGAGGGCTCCTGATTACATACCTCTCCTGCTGCTGCTGCTGCTGCTGGCTGTCCAGCAGCAGACTGAAGGTGGCTGCTGCTGTGCACAGGTATATAAAGGCTCAGAGCCTATTATGACATGCGCAGCCAGCGTTCCATTGCCACATTCCATCTACTGCAGGCAGGATACCTGGCTGGCTGAATGTCGCTGAGAAGCTCACAGAGACCGCCATAAGCAACAGTTTAACAGAATGCCACAGACTAATCAACCAAACTTTTTGGGTTGGGTTCTCTTTTATAGTCTGCAGGCATTAAATGAAAGAAGTCAGTGTTCCAGCAGAAGGAGACAACGTTTCAGAAAAGGCATTGTAGCAAACCAAAAAAGAAATTTTAAGCGCAGCAGAGTAACCAGCGCACATACCTGTTAGCTCAGGTGAGTTTAAAAGGCTGCTGTTGATAACAAGGGCATTTGCTAAATAGATGGTGTGTGTGCAACAATATACTGAAAGGTCAATTATATTGTGCAGCTTATCTCACCACCTGTAGTTATTTAGGTGAAAGCTCCAAAATGCTTGCCTAATATGTCTGTTTATCCAAAAGGAAGTAAAAAGGGAGAGCTAGAAAGATAGCATTGCATCACATTACATGGTAATGCAATGCACAGTTGCTGAAGTTGAACCAAAATGAGCTTGTAATCTGGCTTCTGCAACTTTGAACATGAAAAATCCAATGAGGAGAAGAAAAGCAGAGCCAAAGAGTCCATCCCAAAATCCGACAAACAAGCAAAATGAACAAAAAACATTGAATTCAATTCTTTCTGATTTTAGAAACTGCATTAAAGAAGGGGTGCACCGGTCCTGGAGATACTGCAATACCAGGTCAATGCGTGGAGTGGACAGAGCAAGCTCTTTTTCCATCTCCCTGTTCTAAAAATCCATTTAATATATGGTCCCCAGATAGGGGACGTATCAGATATTAAACTGATAAGAACAGATACTACACTTGATCTTAGCCAAAAGGCCGAGAAGCGATAACCAGAATTGGTTTCAAACTACGGAGCCACCCAAGGATCCTAAAAAGTCCATTTGTGGAGATGAGCTCCTGGACTCCCGTTAAGAAGACATGTTGTCAACCTCTAGATCCCTTACATGCCTGCACTTTTCGGCTTGCTGCTGCTGCAATCCACGCGTTTTAGATCTGCATAACTCCACCTCTTTAAACACAGCACCTTCACCCCCTGCTGTTCCCACCCGCCTCAACACCGTTGGAAGGGAGGAGAACCAATTAAGGCGGGGGGTGGGGTGGAACGAGCAGCTGTCTACCCTTAGCAGGAGGGCTCCTGATTACATACCTCTCCTGCTGCTGCTGCTGCTGGCTGTCCAGCAGCAGACTGAAGGTGGCTGCTGCTGTGCACAGGTATATAAAGGCTCAGAGCCTATTATGACACGCGCAGCCAGCGTTCCATTGCCACATTCCATCTACTGCAGGCAGGATACCTGGCTGGCTGAATGTCGCTGAGAAGCTCACAGAGACCGCCATAAGCAACAGTTTAACAGAATGCCACAGACTAATCAACCAAACTTTTTGGGTTGGGTTCTCTTTTATAGTCTGCAGGCATTAAATGAAAGAAGTCAGTGTTCCAGCAGAAGGAGACAACGTTTCAGAAAAGGCATTGTAGCAAACCAAAAAAGAAATTTTAAGCGCAGCAGAGTAACCAGCGCACATACCTGTTAGCTCAGGTGAGTTTAAAAGGCTGCTGTTGATAACAAGGGCATTTGCTAAATAGATGGTGTGTGTGCAACAATATACTGAAAGGTCAATTATATTGTGCAGCTTATCTCACCACCTGTAGTTATTTAGGTGAAAGCTCCAAAATGCTTGCCTAATATGTCTGTTTATCCAAAAGGAAGTAAAAAGGGAGAGCTAGAAAGATAGCATTGCATCACATTACATGGCAATGCAATGCACAGTTGCTGAAGTTGAACCAAAATGAGCTTGTAATCTGGCTTCTGCAACTTTGAACATGAAAAATCCAATGAGGAGAAGAAAAGCAGAGCCAAAGAGTCCATCCCAAAATCCGACAAACAAGCAAAATGAACAAAAAACATTGAATTCAATTCTTTCTGATTTTAGAAACTGCATTAAAGAAGGGGTGCACCGGTCCTGGAGATACTGCAATACCAGGTCAATGCGTGGAGTGGACAGAGCAAGCTCTTTTTCCATCTCCCTGTTCTAAAAATCCATTTAATATATGGTCCCCAGATAGGGGACGTATCAGATATTAAACTGATAAGAACAGATACTACACTTGATCTTAGCCAAAAGGCCGAGAAGCGATAACCAGAATTGGTTTCAAACTACGGAGCCACCCAAGGATCCTAAAAAGTCCATTTGTGGAGATGAGCTCCTGGACTCCCGTTAAGAAGACATGTTGTCAACCTCTAGATCCCTTACATGCCTGCACTTTTCGGCTTGCTGCTGCTGCAATCCACGCGTTTTAGATCTGCATAACTCCACCTCTTTAAACACAGCACCTTCACCCCCTGCTGTTCCCACCCGCCTCAACACCGTTGGAAGGGAGGAGAACCAATTAAGGCGGGGGGTGGGGTGGAACGAGCAGCTGTCTACCCTTAGCAGGAGGGCTCCTGATTACATACCTCTCCTGCTGCTGCTGCTGCTGGCTGTCCAGCAGCAGACTGAAGGTGGCTGCTGCTGTGCACAGGTATATAAAGGCTCAGAGCCTATTATGACACGCGCAGCCAGCGTTCCATTGCCACATTCCATCTACTGCAGGCAGGATACCTGGCTGGCTGAATGTCGCTGAGAAGCTCACAGAGACCGCCATAAGCAACAGTTTAACAGAATGCCACAGACTAATCAACCAAACTTTTTGGGTTGGGTTCTCTTTTATAGTCTGCAGGCATTAAATGAAAGAAGTCAGTGTTCCAGCAGAAGGAGACAACGTTTCAGAAAAGGCATTGTAGCAAACCAAAAAAGAAATTTTAAGCGCAGCAGAGTAACCAGCGCACATACCTGTTAGCTCAGGTGAGTTTAAAAGGCTGCTGTTGATAACAAGGGCATTTGCTAAATAGATGGTGTGTGTGCAACAATATACTGAAAGGTCAATTATATTGTGCAGCTTATCTCACCACCTGTAGTTATTTAGGTGAAAGCTCCAAAATGCTTGCCTAATATGTCTGTTTATCCAAAAGGAAGTAAAAAGGGAGAGCTAGAAAGATAGCATTGCATCACATTACATGGCAATGCAATGCACAGTTGCTGAAGTTGAACCAAAATGAGCTTGTAATCTGGCTTCTGCAACTTTGAACATGAAAAATCCAATGAGGAGAAGAAAAGCAGAGCCAAAGAGTCCATCCCAAAATCCGACAAACAAGCAAAATGAACAAAAAACATTGAATTCAATTCTTTCTGATTTTAGAAACTGCATTAAAGAAGGGGTGCACCGGTCCTGGAGATACTGCAATACCAGGTCAATGCGTGGAGTGGACAGAGCAAGCTCTTTTTCCATCTCCCTGTTCTAAAAATCCATTTAATATATGGTCCCCAGATAGGGGACGTATCAGATATTAAACTGATAAGAACAGATACTACACTTGATCTTAGCCAAAAGGCCGAGAAGCGATAACCAGAATTGGTTTCAAACTACGGAGCCACCCAAGGATCCTAAAAAGTCCATTTGTGGAGATGAGCTCCTGGACTCCCGTTAAGAAGACATGTTGTCAACCTCTAGATCCCTTACATGCCTGCACTTTTCGGCTTGCTGCTGCTGCAATCCACGCGTTTTAGATCTGCATAACTCCACCTCTTTAAACACAGCACCTTCACCCCCTGCTGTTCCCACCCGCCTCAACACCGTTGGAAGGGAGGAGAACCAATTAAGGCGGGGGGTGGGGTGGAACGAGCAGCTGTCTACCCTTAGCAGGAGGGCTCCTGATTACATACCTCTCCTGCTGCTGCTGCTGCTGGCTGTCCAGCAGCAGACTGAAGGTGGCTGCTGCTGTGCACAGGTATATAAAGGCTCAGAGCCTATTATGACACGCGCAGCCAGCGTTCCATTGCCACATTCCATCTACTGCAGGCAGGATACCTGGCTGGCTGAATGTCGCTGAGAAGCTCACAGAGACCGCCATAAGCAACAGTTTAACAGAATGCCACAGACTAATCAACCAAACTTTTTGGGTTGGGTTCTCTTTTATAGTCTGCAGGCATTAAATGAAAGAAGTCAGTGTTCCAGCAGAAGGAGACAACGTTTCAGAAAAGGCATTGTAGCAAACCAAAAAAGAAATTTTAAGCGCAGCAGAGTAACCAGCGCACATACCTGTTAGCTCAGGTGAGTTTAAAAGGCTGCTGTTGATAACAAGGGCATTTGCTAAATAGATGGTGTGTGTGCAACAATATAATGAAAGGTCAATTATATTGTGCAGCTTATCTCACCACCTGTAGTTATTTAGGTGAAAGCTCCAAAATGCTTGCCTAATATGTCTGTTTATCCAAAAGGAAGTAAAAAGGGAGAGCTAGAAAGATAGCATTGCATCACATTACATGGCAATGCAATGCACAGTTGCTGAAGTTGAACCAAAATGAGCTTGTAATCTGGCTTCTGCAACTTTGAACATGAAAAATCCAATGAGGAGAAGAAAAGCAGAGCCAAAGAGTCCATCCCAAAATCCGACAAACAAGCAAAATGAACAAAAAACATTGAATTCAATTCTTTCTGATTTTAGAAACTGCATTAAAGAAGGGGTGCACCGGTCCTGGAGATACTGCAATACCAGGTCAATGCGTGGAGTGGACAGAGCAAGCTCTTTTTCCATCTCCCTGTTCTAAAAATCCATTTAATATATGGTCCCCAGATAGGGGACGTATCAGATATTAAACTGATAAGAACAGATACTACACTTGATCTTAGCCAAAAGGCCGAGAAGCGATAACCAGAATTGGTTTCAAACTACGGAGCCACCCAAGGATCCTAAAAAGTCCATTTGTGGAGATGAGCTCCTGGACTCCCGTTAAGAAGACATGTTGTCAACCTCTAGATCCCTTACATGCCTGCACTTTTCGGCTTGCTGCTGCTGCAATCCACGCGTTTTAGATCTGCATAACTCCACCTCTTTAAACACAGCACCTTCACCCCCTGCTGTTCCCACCCGCCTCAACACCGTTGGAAGGGAGGAGAACCAATTAAGGCGGGGGGTGGGGTGGTACGAGCAGCTGTCTACCCTTAGCAGGAGGGCTCCTGATTACATACCTCTCCTGCTGCTGCTGCTGCTGGCTGTCCAGCAGCAGACTGAAGGTGGCTGCTGCTGTGCACAGGTATATAAAGGCTCAGAGCCTATTATGACACGCGCAGCCAGCGTTCCATTGCCATATTCCATCTACTGCAGGCAGGATACCTGGCTGGCTGAATGTCGCTGAGAAGCTCACAGAGACCGCCATAAGCAACAGTTTAACAGAATGCCACAGACTAATCAACCAAACTTTTTGGGTTGGGTTCTCTTTTATAGTCTGCAGGCATTAAATGAAAGAAGTCAGTGTTCCAGCAGAAGGAGACAACGTTTCAGAAAAGGCATTATAGCAAACCAAAAAAGAAATTTTAAGCGCAGCAGAGTAACCAGCGCACATACCTGTTAGCTCAGGTGAGTTTAAAAGGCTGCTGTTGATAACAAGGGCATTTGCTAAATAGATGGTGTGTGTGCAACAATATACTGAAAGGTCAATTATATTGTGCAGCTTATCTCACCACCTGTAGTTATTTAGGTGAAAGCTCCAAAATGCTTGCCTAATATGTCTGTTTATCCAAAAGGAAGTAAAAAGGGAGAGCTAGAAAGATAGCATTGCATCACATTACATGGCAATGCAATGCACAGTTGCTGAAGTTGAACCAAAATGAGCTTGTAATCTGGCTTCTGCAACTTTGAACATGAAAAATCCAATGAGGAGAAGAAAAGCAGAGCCAAAGAGTCCATCCCAAAATCCGACAAACAAGCAAAATGAACAAAAAACATTGAATTCAATTCTTTCTGATTTTAGAAACTGCATTAAAGAAGGGGTGCACCGGTCCTGGAGATACTGCAATACCAGGTCAATGCGTGGAGTGGACAGAGCAAGCTCTTTTTCCATCTCCCTGTTCTAAAAATCCATTTAATATATGGTCCCCAGATAGGGGACGTATCAGATATTAAACTGATAAGAACAGATACTACACTTGATCTTAGCCAAAAGGCCGAGAAGCGATAACCAGAATTGGTTTCAAACTACGGAGCCACCCAAGGATCCTAAAAAGTCCATTTGTGGAGATGAGCTCCTGGACTCCCGTTAAGAAGACATGTTGTCAACCTCTAGATCCCTTACATGCCTGCACTTTTCGGCTTGCTGCTGCTGCAATCCACGCGTTTTAGATCTGCATAACTCCACCTCTTTAAACACAGCACCTTCACCCCCTGCTGTTCCCACCCGCCTCAACACCGTTGGAAGGGAGGAGAACCAATTAAGGCGGGGGGTGGGGTGGAACGAGCAGCTGTCTACCCTTAGCAGGAGGGCTCCTGATTACATACCTCTCCTGCTGCTGCTGCTGCTGGCTGTCCAGCAGCAGACTGAAGGTGGCTGCTGCTGTGCACAGGTATATAAAGGCTCAGAGCCTATTATGACACGCGCAGCCAGCGTTCCATTGCCACATTCCATCTACTGCAGGCAGGATACCTGGCTGGCTGAATGTCGCTGAGAAGCTCACAGAGACCGCCATAAGCAACAGTTTAACAGAATGCCACAGACTAATCAACCAAACTTTTTGGGTTGGGTTCTCTTTTATAGTCTGCAGGCATTAAATGAAAGAAGTCAGTGTTCCAGCAGAAGGAGACAACGTTTCAGAAAAGGCATTATAGCAAACCAAAAAAGAAATTTTAAGCGCAGCAGAGTAACCAGCGCACATACCTGTTAGCTCAGGTGAGTTTAAAAGGCTGCTGTTGATAACAAGGGCATTTGCTAAATAGATGGTGTGTGTGCAACAATATACTGAAAGGTCAATTATATTGTGCAGCTTATCTCACCACCTGTAGTTATTTAGGTGAAAGCTCCAAAATGCTTGCCTAATATGTCTGTTTATCCAAAAGGAAGTAAAAAGGGAGAGCTAGAAAGATAGCATTGCATCACATTACATGGCAATGCAATGCACAGTTGCTGAAGTTGAACCAAAATGAGCTTGTAATCTGGCTTCTGCAACTTTGAACATGAAAAATCCAATGAGGAGAAGAAAAGCAGAGCCAAAGAGTCCATCCCAAAATCCGACAAACAAGCAAAATGAACAAAAAACATTGAATTCAATTCTTTCTGATTTTAGAAACTGCATTAAAGAAGGGGTGCACCGGTCCTGGAGATACTGCAATACCAGGTCAATGCGTGGAGTGGACAGAGCAAGCTCTTTTTCCATCTCCCTGTTCTAAAAATCCATTTAATATATGGTCCCCAGATAGGGGACGTATCAGATATTAAACTGATAAGAACAGATACTACACTTGATCTTAGCCAAAAGGCCGAGAAGCGATAACCAGAATTGGTTTCAAACTACGGAGCCACCCAAGGATCCTAAAAAGTCCATTTGTGGAGATGAGCTCCTGGACTCCCGTTAAGAAGACATGTTGTCAACCTCTAGATCCCTTACATGCCTGCACTTTTCGGCTTGCTGCTGCTGCAATCCACGCGTTTTAGATCTGCATAACTCCACCTCTTTAAACACAGCACCTTCACCCCCTGCTGTTCCCACCCGCCTCAACACCGTTGGAAGGGAGGAGAACCAATTAAGGCGGGGGGTGGGGTGGAACGAGCAGCTGTCTACCCTTAGCAGGAGGGCTCCTGATTACATACCTCTCCTGCTGCTGCTGCTGCTGGCTGTCCAGCAGCAGACTGAAGGTGGCTGCTGCTGTGCACAGGTATATAAAGGCTCAGAGCCTATTATGACACGCGCAGCCAGCGTTCCATTGCCACATTCCATCTACTGCAGGCAGGATACCTGGCTGGCTGAATGTCGCTGAGAAGCTCACAGAGACCGCCATAAGCAACAGTTTAACAGAATGCCACAGACTAATCAACCAAACTTTTTGGGTTGGGTTCTCTTTTATAGTCTGCAGGCATTAAATGAAAGAAGTCAGTGTTCCAGCAGAAGGAGACAACGTTTCAGAAAAGGCATTGTAGCAAACCAAAAAAGAAATTTTAAGCGCAGCAGAGTAACCAGCGCACATACCTGTTAGCTCAGGTGAGTTTAAAAGGCTGCTGTTGATAACAAGGGCATTTGCTAAATAGATGGTGTGTGTGCAACAATATACTGAAAGGTCAATTATATTGTGCAGCTTATCTCACCACCTGTAGTTATTTAGGTGAAAGCTCCAAAATGCTTGCCTAATATGTCTGTTTATCCAAAAGGAAGTAAAAAGGGAGAGCTAGAAAGATAGCATTGCATCACATTACATGGCAATGCAATGCACAGTTGCTGAAGTTGAACCAAAATGAGCTTGTAATCTGGCTTCTGCAACTTTGAACATGAAAAATCCAATGGGGAGAAGAAAAGCAGAGCCAAAGAGTCCATCCCAAAATCCGACAAACAAGCAAAATGAACACAAAACATTGAATTCAATTCTTTCTGATTTTAGAAACTGCATTAAAGAAGGGGTGCACCGGTCCTGGAGATACTGCAATACCAGGTCAATGCGTGGAGTGGACAGAGCAAGCTCTTTTTCCATCTCCCTGTTCTAAAAATCCATTTAATATATGGTCCCCAGATAGGGGACGTATCAGATATTAAACTGATAAGAACAGATTTTTTTGATTGAAGCTGCATCCAAGGCACTGAAAAATGTGACCGAAGTCACACCAAAACAGCGCACGAGGCGAGGATTCATGTGGACCCTTCCCGGAGGAGAGGGTCCCCAATAAACCATCCCCATCCCTCCGAGCCAGAAGGCCACAGCGAGGGTCAGGGATCTCCGATGCTCTCCCTAGCCGAAGCCGGAGAAGAGCCGTTTTCGTGCTCCCAGCTTCCATCTAGGCTGCCACCCTAGTGGAGCTGGAGCCTGTGTTGGTTTCTCAGCCCAAAGCTGACCGGACCTCCGACCGGGTTTATAAAAATTCCCCTTCCTAGCCCGGAGGCCAGGAATAGGGGGGGTTGCTCAGAAAGTATGATTGGCAAAGGTGCGGCGTGCTACGAAGCCAAGTCTTTCTGGGGTTCCCAGTCCCAGTAAGCTTGGACTCCCACCAGGGCGCCTACTCCTGGGGCACATTGCTCCAAAGCCCTCACACTTACCCAGCCTAGTGACTTCGATCCTGGAGGGCCATGTTTTCCATCAGATAACTCTATGAGCCACCTGGCGTACTAACAAGTGCACCAAACCAGTGTGTAATATGCATCAATTTACTAGGGCAGCCCAAGGACAAAACTGCCTTTTCAAAAGATACTACACTTGATCTTAGCCAAAAGGCCGAGAAGCGATAACCAGAATTGGTTTCCGACTACGGTGCCACCCAAGGATTCTGAAAAGTCCATTTGTGGAGATGGCCACCTGGACTCCCGTTAAGAAGACATGCTGTCAACCTCTAGATCCCTCACATGCCTGCACTTTTCGGCTTGCTGCTGCTGCAATCCACGCGTTTTAGATCTGCATAACTCCACCTCTTTTAGCACAGTACCCTCAACCCCCGGCTGTTCCCACCCGCCTCAACACCGTTGGAAGGGAGGAGAACCAATTAAGGCGGGGGGGGGGGGTGGAACGAGCAGCTGTCTACCCTTAGCAGGAGGGCTCCTGATTACATACCTCTCCTGCTGCTGCTGCTGCTGGCTGTCCAGCAGCAGACTGAAGGTGGCTGCTGCTATGCACAGGTATATAAAGGCTCAGAGCCTATTATGACACGCGCAGCCAGCGTTCCATTGCCACATTCCATCTACTGCAGGCAGGATACCTGGCTGGCTGAATGTCGCTGAGAAGCTCACAGAGACCGCCATAAGCAACAGTTTAACAGAATGCCACAGACTAATCAACCAAACTTTTTGGGTTGGGTTCTCTTTTATAGTCTGCAGGCATTAAATGAAAGAAGTCAGTGTTCCAGCAGAAGGAGACAACGTTTCAGAAAAGGCATTGTAGCAAACCAAAAAAGAAATTTTAAGCGCAGCAGAGTAACCAGCGCACATACCTGTTAGCTCAGGTGAGTTTAAAAGGCTGCTGTTGATAACAAGGGCATTTGCTAAATAGATGGTGTGTGTGCAACAATATACTGAAAGGTCAATTATATTGTGCAGCTTATCTCACCACCTGTAGTTATTTAGGTGAAAGCTCCAAAATGCTTGCCTAATATGTCTGTTTATCCAAAAGGAAGTAAAAAGGGAGAGCTAGAAAGATAGCATTGCATCACATTACATGGCAATGCAATGCACAGTTGCTGAAGTTGAACCAAAATGAGCTTGTAATCTGGCTTCTGCAACTTTGAACATGAAAAATCCAATGAGGAGAAGAAAAGCAGAGCCAAAGAGTCCATCCCAAAATCCGACAAACAAGCAAAATGAACAAAAAACATTGAATTCAATTCTTTCTGATTTTAGAAACTGCATTAAAGAAGGGGTGCACCGGTCCTGGAGATACTGCAATACCAGGTCAATGCGTGGAGTGGACAGAGCAAGCTCTTTTTCCATCTCCCTGTTCTAAAAATCCATTTAGTATATGGTCCCCAGATAGGGGACGTATCAGATATTAAACTGATAAGAACAGATTTTTTTTTTTTTTTCGAAAGCCCGAATTCGTGTACAAAACCCGAGTGCGCTTAAAAAAGTGACAAGTGCCACAAAAAAAGTGCACTAGGATGCTGGTCTTCTTGAAACCCTCTCCAAAAGGAGAAGAGTCCCCCAAACCATTCCCCGTCCCTCCGAGCCAGAAGGCCACAGCGAGGAACAGGGAGAAATAGCCACCTCCAGCCGGAGCCAGAGGCGACCCAATCTTACCCCCAGCACCTGCCCGAGTTCTCACCCGAGCAAGGCACTGGGAGCCAAAGACTGTGCTCCCCTCCCGGAAGAGGGGAGCCAACAACGCTCTCCTCCAGAAAGAGGAGAGCCAGGGGGGTTCAGGGGGGAGCGGAACCTGATGGCCACACACTCCCCCCCTAGACCTGCCAAGAGAGGAACCCGTAAGGGAACCGCATCCCGACAAAATCCTAGTAAGGACTTGGACACACGTGAAAAAGTGGACACACAGTGACAAAAAAATTAAATAAATAGTGAAGGTTTCACAGTATAATACTGCCCGGACCTTCGACCGGGAATTGAAAAATTCCCCATCCTAAGGCCAGAAGGCCCGGAATAAGGGTGTGTGTGAAGAAAGAAATATTGAAGTGCTAGTGCAAATGTGCCATAAACTCAAGTGGGGTTCCCAATCCCAGTGAGTTGAGGCACCCCAGGGTCACCACTCCTGGGGCACTTCACACTTCGGGCTTTCGATCTTCCCCGGCCCAATGGCGTCGATCCTGGGGGGCCATGCTTTCCACCAGATGACTATATTAGCCACCTGGCGTACTAACAAGCGCCTAAACCCCAGTGTGCATAATGTATCAATCTACTAGGGCGGCCAACATCCAAAACCGCCTTTTCGAAAAATACTACACTTGATCTTAGCCAAAAGGCCGAGAAGCGATAACCAGAATTGGTTTCAAACTACGGAGCCACCCAAGGATCCTAAAAAGTCCATTTGTGGAGATGAGCTCCTGGACTCCCGTTAAGAAGACATGTTGTCAACCTCTAGATCCCTTACATGCCTGCACTTTTCGGCTTGCTGCTGCTGCAATCCACGCGTTTTAGATCTGCATAACTCCACCTCTTTAAACACAGCACCTTCACCCCCTGCTGTTCCCACCCGCCTCAACACCGTTGGAAGGGAGGAGAACCAATTAAGGCGGGGGGTGGGGTGGAACGAGCAGCTGTCTACCCTTAGCAGGAGGGCTCCTGATTACATACCTCTCCTGCTGCTGCTGCTGGCTGTCCAGCAGCAGACTGAAGGTGGCTGCTGCTGTGCACAGGTATATAAAGGCTCAGAGCCTATTATGACACGCGCAGCCAGCGTTCCATTGCCACATTCCATCTACTGCAGGCAGGATACCTGGCTGGCTGAATGTCGCTGAGAAGCTCACAGAGACCGCCATAAGCAACAGTTTAACAGAATGCCACAGACTAATCAACCAAACTTTTTGGGTTGGGTTCTCTTTTATAGTCTGCAGGCATTAAATGAAAGAAGTCAGTGTTCCAGCAGAAGGAGACAACGTTTCAGAAAAGGCATTGTAGCAAACCAAAAAAGAAATTTTAAGCGCAGCAGAGTAACCAGCGCACATACCTGTTAGCTCAGGTGAGTTTAAAAGGCTGCTGTTGATAACAAGGGCATTTGCTAAATAGATGGTGTGTGTGCAACAATATACTGAAAGGTCAATTATATTGTGCAGCTTATCTCACCACCTGTAGTTATTTAGGTGAAAGCTCCAAAATGCTTGCCTAATATGTCTGTTTATCCAAAAGGAAGTAAAAAGGGAGAGCTAGAAAGATAGCATTGCATCACATTACATGGCAATGCAATGCACAGTTGCTGAAGTTGAACCAAAATGAGCTTGTAATCTGGCTTCTGCAACTTTGAACATGAAAAATCCAATGAGGAGAAGAAAAGCAGAGCCAAAGAGTCCATCCCAAAATCCGACAAACAAGCAAAATGAACAAAAAACATTGAATTCAATTCTTTCTGATTTTAGAAACTGCATTAAAGAAGGGGTACACCGGACCTGGAGATACTTCAATACCAGGTCAATGCGTGGAGTGGACAGAGCAAGCTCTTTTTCCATCTCCCTGTTCTAAAAATCCATTTAATATATGGTCCCCAGATAGGGGACGTATCAGATATTAAACTGATAAGAACAGATACTACACTTGATCTTAGCCAAAAGGCCGAGAAGCGATAACCAGAATTGGTTTCAAACTACGGAGCCACCCAAGGATCCTAAAAAGTCCATTTGTGGAGATGAGCTCCTGGACTCCCGTTAAGAAGACATGTTGTCAACCTCTAGATCCCTTACATGCCTGCACTTTTCGGCTTGCTGCTGCTGCAATCCACGCGTTTTAGATCTGCATAACTCCACCTCTTTAAACACAGCACCTTCACCCCCTGCTGTTCCCACCCGCCTCAACACCGTTGGAAGGGAGGAGAACCAATTAAGGCGGGGGGTGGGGTGGAACGAGCAGCTGTCTACCCTTAGCAGGAGGGCTCCTGATTACATACCTCTCCTGCTGCTGCTGCTGCTGGCTGTCCAGCAGCAGACTGAAGGTGGCTGCTGCTGTGCACAGGTATATAAAGGCTCAGAGCCTATTATGACACGCGCAGCCAGCGTTCCATTGCCACATTCCATCTACTGCAGGCAGGATACCTGGCTGGCTGAATGTCGCTGAGAAGCTCACAGAGACCGCCATAAGCAACAGTTTAACAGAATGCCACAGACTAATCAACCAAACTTTTTGGGTTGGGTTCTCTTTTATAGTCTGCAGGCATTAAATGAAAGAAGTCAGTGTTCCAGCAGAAGGAGACAACGTTTCAGAAAAGGCATTGTAGCAAACCAAAAAAGAAATTTTAAGCGCAGCAGAGTAACCAGCGCACATACCTGTTAGCTCAGGTGAGTTTAAAAGGCTGCTGTTGATAACAAGGGCATTTGCTAAATAGATGGTGTGTGTGCAACAATATACTGAAAGGTCAATTATATTGTGCAGCTTATCTCACCACCTGTAGTTATTTAGGTGAAAGCTCCAAAATGCTTGCCTAATATGTCTGTTTATCCAAAAGGAAGTAAAAAGGGAGAGCTAGAAAGATAGCATTGCATCACATTACATGGCAATGCAATGCACAGTTGCTGAAGTTGAACCAAAATGAGCTTGTAATCTGGCTTCTGCAACTTTGAACATGAAAAATCCAATGAGGAGAAGAAAAGCAGAGCCAAAGAGTCCATCCCAAAATCCGACAAACAAGCAAAATGAACAAAAAACATTGAATTCAATTCTTTCTGATTTTAGAAACTGCATTAAAGAAGGGGTGCACCGGTCCTGGAGATACTTCAATACCAGGTCAATGCGTGGAGTGGACAGAGCAAGCTCTTTTTCCATCTCCCTGTTCTAAAAATCCATTTAATATATGGTCCCCAGATAGGGGACGTATCAGATATTAAACTGATAAGAACAGATACTACACTTGATCTTAGCCAAAAGGCCGAGAAGCGATAACCAGAATTGGTTTCAAACTACGGAGCCACCCAAGGATCCTAAAAAGTCCATTTGTGGAGATGAGCTCCTGGACTCCCGTTAAGAAGACATGTTGTCAACCTCTAGATCCCTTACATGCCTGCACTTTTCGGCTTGCTGCTGCTGCAATCCACGCGTTTTAGATCTGCATAACTCCACCTCTTTAAACACAGCACCTTCACCCCCTGCTGTTCCCACCCGCCTCAACACCGTTGGAAGGGAGGAGAACCAAATAAGGCGGGGGGTGGGGTGGAACGAGCAGCTGTCTACCCTTAGCAGGAGGGCTCCTGATTACATACCTCTCCTGCTGCTGCTGCTGCTGGCTGTCCAGCAGCAGACTGAAGGTGGCTGCTGCTGTGCACAGGTATATAAAGGCTCAGAGCCTATTATGACACGCGCAGCCAGCGTTCCATTGCCACATTCCATCTACTGCAGGCAGGATACCTGGCTGGCTGAATGTCGCTGAGAAGCTCACAGAGACCGCCATAAGCAACAGTTTAACAGAATGCCACAGACTAATCAACCAAACTTTTTGGGTTGGGTTCTCTTTTATAGTCTGCAGGCATTAAATGAAAGAAGTCAGTGTTCCAGCAGAAGGAGACAACGTTTCAGAAAAGGCATTGTAGCAAACCAAAAAAGAAATTTTAAGCGCAGCAGAGTAACCAGCGCACATACCTGTTAGCTCAGGTGAGTTTAAAAGGCTGCTGTTGATAACAAGGGCATTTGCTAAATAGATGGTGTGTGTGCAACAATATACTGAAAGGTCAATTATATTGTGCAGCTTATCTCACCACCTGTAGTTATTTAGGTGAAAGCTCCAAAATGCTTGCCTAATATGTCTGTTTATCCAAAAGGAAGTAAAAAGGGAGAGCTAGAAAGATAGCATTGCATCACATTACATGGCAATGCAATGCACAGTTGCTGAAGTTGAACCAAAATGAGCTTGTAATCTGGCTTCTGCAACTTTGAACATGAAAAATCCAATGAGGAGAAGAAAAGCAGAGCCAAAGAGTCCATCCCAAAATCCGACAAACAAGCAAAATGAACAAAAAACATTGAATTCAATTCTTTCTGATTTTAGAAACTGCATTAAAGAAGGGGTGCACCGGTCCTGGAGATACTGCAATACCAGGTCAATGCGTGGAGTGGACAGAGCAAGCTCTTTTTCCATCTCCCTGTTCTAAAAATCCATTTAATATATGGTCCCCAGATAGGGGACGTATCAGATATTAAACTGATAAGAACAGATTTTTTTTTTTTTTTTTTTGAAAGCCCGAAATCGTGTACAAAACCCGAGTGCGCTTAAAAAAGTGACAAGTGCCACAAAAAAAGTGCACTAGGATGCTGGTCTTCTTGAAACCCTCTCCAAAAGAAGAAGGGTCCCCCAAACCATTCCCCGTCCCTCCGAGCCAAAAGGCCACAGCGAGGAACAGGGACAAAAAGCCACCTCCAGCCGAAGCCAGGGGCGACCCAATCTTACCCCCAGCACCTGCCCGAGTTCTCACCCGAGCAAGGCACTGGGAGCCAAAGACTGTGCTCCCCTCCCGGAAGAGGGGAGCCAACAACGCTCTCCTCCCGAAAGAGGAGAGCCAGGGGGGTTCAGGGGGGAGCGGAACCTGATGGCCACACACTCCCCCCCTAGACCTGCCAAGAGAGGAACCCGTAAGGGAACCGCATCCCGACAAAATCCTAGTAGGACGTGACACACGTGAATAAGTGGACACACAGTGACAAAGAAATTAAATAAATAGTGAAGGTTTCACAGTATAATACTGCCCGGACCTTCGACCGGGAATTGAAAAATTCCCCATCCTAAGGCCAGAAGGCCCGGAATAAGGGTGTGTGCGAAGAAAGAAAATTTGAAGTGCTTGTGCAAATGTGCCATAAACTCAAGTGGGGTTCCCAATCCCAGTGAGTTAAGGCACCCCAGGGTCACCACTCCTGGGGCACTTCACACTTCGGGCTTTCGATCTTCCCCGGCCCAATGGCGTCGATCCTGGGGGGCCATGCTTTCCACCATATGACTATATTAGCCACCTGGCGTACTAACAAGCGCCTAAATCCCAGTGTGCATAATGTATCAATCTACTAGGGCGGCCAACATCCAAAACCGCCTTTTCGAAAGATACTACACTTGATCTTAGCCAAAAGGCCGAGAAGCGATAACCAGAATTGGTTTCAAACTACGGAGCCACCCAAGGATCCTAAAAAGTCCATTTGTGGAGATGAGCTCCTGGACTCCCGTTAAGAAGACATGTTGTCAACCTCTAGATCCCTTACATGCCTGCACTTTTCGGCTTGCTGCTGCTGCAATCCACGCGTTTTAGATCTGCATAACTCCACCTCTTTAAACACAGCACCTTCACCCCCTGCTGTTCCCACCCGCCTCAACACCGTTGGAAGGGAGGAGAACCAATTAAGGCGGGGGGTGGGGTGGAACGAGCAGCTGTCTACCCTTAGCAGGAGGGCTCCTGATTACATACCTCTCCTGCTGCTGCTGCTGCTGGCTGTCCAGCAGCAGACTGAAGGTGGCTGCTGCTGTGCACAGGTATATAAAGGCTCAGAGCCTATTATGACACGCGCAGCCAGCGTTCCATTGCCACATTCCATCTACTGCAGGCAGGATACCTGGCTGGCTGAATGTCGCTGAGAAGCTCACAGAGACCGCCATAAGCAACAGTTTAACAGAATGCCACAGACTAATCAACCAAACTTTTTGGGTTGGGTTCTCTTTTATAGTCTGCAGGCATTAAATGAAAGAAGTCAGTGTTCCAGCAGAAGGAGACAACGTTTCAGAAAAGGCATTGTAGCAAACCAAAAAAGAAATTTTAAGCGCAGCAGAGTAACCAGCGCACATACCTGTTAGCTCAGGTGAGTTTAAAAGGCTGCTGTTGATAACAAGGGCATTTGCTAAATAGATGGTGTGTGTGCAACAATATACTGAAAGGTCAATTATATTGTGCAGCTTATCTCACCACCTGTAGTTATTTAGGTGAAAGCTCCAAAATGCTTGCCTAATATGTCTGTTTATCCAAAAGGAAGTAAAAAGGGAGAGCTAGAAAGATAGCATTGCATCACATTACATGGCAATGCAATGCACAGTTGCTGAAGTTGAACCAAAATGAGCTTGTAATCTGGCTTCTGCAACTTTGAACATGAAAAATCCAATGAGGAGAAGAAAAGCAGAGCCAAAGAGTCCATCCCAAAATCCGACAAACAAGCAAAATGAACAAAAAACATTGAATTCAATTCTTTCTGATTTTAGAAACTGCATTAAAGAAGGGGTGCACCGGTCCTGGAGATACTGCAATACCAGGTCAATGCGTGGAGTGGACAGAGCAAGCTCTTTTTCCATCTCCCTGTTCTAAAAATCCATTTAATATATGGTCCCCAGATAGGGGACGTATCAGATATTAAACTGATAAGAACAGATACTACACTTGATCTTAGCCAAAAGGCCGAGAAGCGATAACCAGAATTGGTTTCAAACTACGGAGCCACCCAAGGATCCTAAAAAGTCCATTTGTGGAGATGAGCTCCTGGACTCCCGTTAAGAAGACATGTTGTCAACCTCTAGATCCCTTACATGCCTGCACTTTTCGGCTTGCTGCTGCTGCAATCCACGCGTTTTAGATCTGCATAACTCCACCTCTTTAAACACAGCACCTTCACCCCCTGCTGTTCCCACCCGCCTCAACACCGTTGGAAGGGAGGAGAACCAATTAAGGCGGGGGGTGGGGTGGAACGAGCAGCTGTCTACCCTTAGCAGGAGGGCTCCTGATTACATACCTCTCCTGCTGCTGCTGCTGCTGGCTGTCCAGCAGCAGACTGAAGGTGGCTGCTGCTGTGCACAGGTATATAAAGGCTCAGAGCCTATTATGACACGCGCAGCCAGCGTTCCATTGCCACATTCCATCTACTGCAGGCAGGATACCTGGCTGGCTGAATGTCGCTGAGAAGCTCACAGAGACCGCCATAAGCAACAGTTTAACAGAATGCCACAGACTAATCAACCAAACTTTTTGGGTTGGGTTCTCTTTTATAGTCTGCAGGCATTAAATGAAAGAAGTCAGTGTTCCAGCAGAAGGAGACAACGTTTCAGAAAAGGCATTGTAGCAAACCAAAAAAGAAATTTTAAGCGCAGCAGAGTAACCAGCGCACATACCTGTTAGCTCAGGTGAGTTTAAAAGGCTGCTGTTGATAACAAGGGCATTTGCTAAATAGATGGTGTGTGTGCAACAATATACTGAAAGGTCAATTATATTGTGCAGCTTATCTCACCACCTGTAGTTATTTAGGTGAAAGCTCCAAAATGCTTGCCTAATATGTCTGTTTATCCAAAAGGAAGTAAAAAGGGAGAGCTAGAAAGATAGCATTGCATCACATTACATGGCAATGCAATGCACAGTTGCTGAAGTTGAACCAAAATGAGCTTGTAATCTGGCTTCTGCAACTTTGAACATGAAAAATCCAATGAGGAGAAGAAAAGCAGAGCCAAAGAGTCCATCCCAAAATCCGACAAACAAGCAAAATGAACAAAAAACATTGAATTCAATTCTTTCTGATTTTAGAAACTGCATTAAAGAAGGGGTGCACCGGTCCTGGAGATACTGCAATACCAGGTCAATGCGTGGAGTGGACAGAGCAAGCTCTTTTTCCATCTCCCTGTTCTAAAAATCCATTTAATATATGGTCCCCAGATAGGGGACGTATCAGATATTAAACTGATAAGAACAGATACTACACTTGATCTTAGCCAAAAGGCCGAGAAGCGATAACCAGAATTGGTTTCAAACTACGGAGCCACCCAAGGATCCTAAAAAGTCCATTTGTGGAGATGAGCTCCTGGACTCCCGTTAAGAAACCAGGGGAGGAGTCCTGAGGAGATAATTTGCATATTCCCACTGCATTTTGGGGTAAGTGAAGAGTCTCCGTGAGCTCAACGAACACTGGATTTTGGCTGTTGGAGCTGAAAAGAGGACATCGGTAAACCAGGGGAGGAGTCCTGAGGAGATAATTTGCATATTCCCACTGCATTTTGGGGTAAGTGAAGAGTCTCCGTGAGCTCAACGAACACTGGATTTTGGCTGTTGGAGCTGAAAAGAGGACATCGGTAAACCGCGCGCCTACTGGCGCGCGCATTTTGAAGCTTTTTTTTTTAAGCTTTTTTCACTGTTTTCAGAACATTAACAGTAAGAACATGGAAGAGTCCAGGAGCCATTTGGTGAGCTGCATATCCTGCTACATGTTCACAGACTTGCCAGTGGAAAAGCCAAACTTCACATGCCAGAAATGCAAGCTTGTGTCCCTGTTGGAGGAAAAGTTGCGAAATCTAGAAGAGAGGTTAACTACCTTGAAAATCATTAAGGAAGGTGAAGAGTTCTTAGACAGAGCAGAATTATCTCTTCATGATTCAGAAAGAGAAGAAATTCGAACTGCACCTGAGGAAACAGAGGAATGGAAGCATGTGACCCAGAGAAGCAGGAGGATCGAGAGGCAGTCAGCACCCATACTGCTCAGGAACCAGTATCAGGCTCTCTCGCAGGAGAACCATGAAGAAATACAGCAAGATAAGACTTTGCCAGCAATGAATAACCTTGTAAGCCCTCAGAATCCTCCTGGATGGAGAAAGAAGAATGTTGTGAAGAAAAAACGGAGAGTGGTGGTCATGGGGGATTCCCTGTTAAGAGGAACAGAGGCTGCTATCTGCAGACCAGACATAACCTCAAGAGAAATGTGCTGTCTTCCAGGAGCAAAAATTAAAGATGTGTCTGACAGGATATCAAGACTCTTCAGACCTACAGATCACTACCCATTCCTGCTAATACATGTGGGGACAAATGACACCGCAAGAAAGGACCTGGAAACCATCTGCAGTGACTTTGAAGACTTGGGCAAGAAAGTGAAAGAATTGGGAGCGCAGGTGGTCTTCTCATCCATCATCCCAGTGGATGGCCATGGAACAATGAGGTGGAATAAGATTCTACAGGTGAACAACTGGCTACGTCGATGGTGCCGTCAACAAGGATTTGGATTTCTGGATCACGGAATGAATTACCTATACGATGGACTACTTGCTAGAGATGGGGTGCACCTTACGAAGACTGGAAAACATGTATTTGGAAGTCGCCTTGCTACACTCATCAGAAGAGCTTTAAACTAGAACAATGTGGGAAGGGAAGCAAAAGGCCAGAAAAAGCCATACAGCTGACAAATACTATTGAGATCTCTGCTACTGGAAGTGGAAAGGAAGAACAAAGACAAAACTATTTAAATAATAAAAATATGGGAGGAAGAGAAACCAATCACAAACTAAAATGTTTTTATACAAATGCACAAAGCATGGGCAACAAACAAGGAGAATTAGAACTACTAATGCAGGAAAAGGAATATGATGTCATTGGAATCACTGAAACTTGGTGGGACGATACACATGATTGGAATAAAAGGCTAAAAGGATACAACTTATTTGCAAGAAACAGACTTGATAAACGAGGAGGAGGTGTCGCATTGTATGTTAGAAAAGCGTATATCTGCACAGAGATTGAAGCTTCAGAGACTGGGAGTTCTGTGGAAACTGTTTGGGTAAGAATACAAGGAGAGAACAACGGAAAGGACACCATTGTAGGCATTTACTACAGGCCACCTGGGCAAGCTGAAGATATGGATGAACTCTTTATGTATCAAATGACCAAGTTCTCAAAAAAATATGACGTAGTGGTCATGGGAGATTTCAACTATCCAGACATTTGTTGGGAATCTCTCTCAAGTAAAACTAACAGGTCAAGCAAATTCTTATCCTCTCTTGCTGACAACTTTATCTTCCAAAAGGTAGGGGAGAAAACAAGGGGATCTGCTACTTTGGATCTAATCCTTATAAACAAGGAGGAAATGGTTGAGGAGGTAAAAGTGGCTGGGACCCTAGGAGGCAGCGATCATGCTATTATAGAATTTTGGATAACTAGAGGAGGAAGACATGTGAAGACTCAAACTTCAAGGTTAGATTTTAGAAAGGCAGATTTTAAGAGACTCAGAAAGAGAATAGGAGGGATCCAATGGCTGGATGTCCTTAAGGACAAAAATGTCCAGGAAGGATGGGAAATTTTTAAAAATGAGATTCTCAAAGCACAATCGTTAACAATCCCGAAAAGTAGGAAGAATGGGAAGCATTTAAGGAAACCAGGATGGATGAACACAGAACTTAAACACATGCTAAAAAGAAAGAAAGAAATGTTTATTAAATGGAAAGAGGGAGGCATATCTAAAGAAGATTATAATGCAGTCTGCAGATCCTGCAGGGCATGTATCAGGTTAGCTAAAGCTGACAATGAATTAAGGCTTGCAAGAGATGTCAAAAGCAATAAAAAGGGATTTTGGGGATATGTCAAAAGTAAAAGAAAAGTCAAAGATGCTATAGGATTTTTACAGGATGAAAATGGAGAAATGGTAAGAGAGGATGTTGAGAAGGCCAAACTTTTTAATTCCTATTTTGCATCTGTTTTCTCTCAGAAAGAAAATGTAACATCAACTGATCTTCACTGTCCTTTTAAAGGAATAGAAGAATCCAAGTTATCTGTAAACAGAAAGATTGTGAGGGAATATTTAGCTAACATAAATGAGTTCAAGTCTCCAGGTCCAGATGAATTACACCCCAGAGTACTGAAGGAGATCGTAGAAGAAATTTTAGAACCACTCTCCATAATCTTTGAAAATTCTTGGAGAACAGGAGAAGTCCCAGAAGACTGGAGAAGAGCAAATGTTGTTCCTATCTTCAAAAAGGGGAAGAAGGTGGACCCAGGGAACTATAGGCCGGTGAGTCTGACTTCTATACCAGGAAAGATCTTTGAACAAATTATTAAACAACATGTATGTAAGTACCTGGATAAGAATGAAGTGATTAACCAGAGTCAGCATGGGTTTATAACTAACAAGTCATGTCAGACTAACTTAATTTCCTTCTATGACAGAATCACTGACTGGGTGGATCAGGGAAATGCTGTAGATATAGTATATCTTGACTTCAGCAAAGCATTTGACAAAGTATCTCACACCATCCTTATTGAAAAAATGACCAAGTATGCAATGGACCAGGCAACTGTTAGGTGGATTCATAACTGGCTTAGTGATCGGACTCAAAGGGTGGTTGTAAATGGCTTCACATCCAGCTGGATGAATGTCTCAAGTGGGGTACCACAGGGCTCCGTCCTGGGACCTGTATTGTTCAACATCTTTATCAATGATTTAGATGAAGGAATTGAGGGTAAACTGATTAAATTTGCTGATGACACAAAGCTAGGAGGGATAGCTAATACTAGAGAAGAGAGAGAGAGGATTCAAAAAGACCTAAATAAACTGGAGCAGTGGGCAGCAACCAACAGAATGGTTTTTAACAGGGAAAAATGCAAAGTACTACATCTGGGCAATAAAAATGAAAAAAGCATATACAGAATGGGAGGAATAGAGCTAAGCAACAGTACATGTGAAAAAGACTTAGGTATACTAATAGATCATAGACTGAACATGAGTCAACAGTGTGATGCAGCAGCAAAAAAGGCAAATACAATTCTGGGATGTATTAACAGAAGCATACAGTCTAGATCACGTGAAGTCATTATTGGTCTTTACTCCTCTTTGGTCAGACCTCATCTGGAATACTGTGTACAGTTTTGGGCACCACATTTTAAAAAAGACATAGACAAACTGGAGCAAGTTCAGAGAAGAGCGACCAGAATGGTGACTGGTCTGCAAACCATGTCCTATGAGGAACGGTTGCAGGATTTGGGAATGTTTAGCTTGCAAAAAAGAAGACTGAGAGGAGACTTAATAGCTGTCTACAAATATGTCAAGGGCTGTCACATTGTAGAAGGATCATCTTTATTCTCATTTGCACAAGGAAAGACTAGAAGCAATGGGATGAAACTAAATGGGAGGAGACACAGATTAGATATTAGAAAAAACTTTATGACAGTTAGGGTGATTAATGAGTGGAACAGGCTGCCACGAGAGGTGGTGAGTTCCCCTTCAATGGACGTCTTCAAACAGAGGCTGGACAGACATCTGTCTGAGATGATTTAGTGAATCCTGCTTTGAGCAGGGGGTTGGACCAGATGACCCAGGAGGTCCCTTCCAACTCTACCATTCTATGATTCTATGATTCTAAGAAGACATGTTGTCAACCTCTAGATCCCTTACATGCCTGCACTTTTCGGCTTGCTGCTGCTGCAATCCACGCGTTTTAGATCTGCATAACTCCACCTCTTTAAACACAGCACCTTCACCCCCTGCTGTTCCCACCCGCCTCAACACCGTTGGAAGGGAGGAGAACCAATTAAGGCGGGGGGTGGGGTGGAACGAGCAGCTGTCTACCCTTAGCAGGAGGGCTCCTGATTACATACCTCTCCTGCTGCTGCTGCTGCTGGCTGTCCAGCAGCAGACTGAAGGTGGCTGCTGCTGTGCACAGGTATATAAAGGCTCAGAGCCTATTATGACACGCGCAGCCAGCGTTCCATTGCCACATTCCATCTACTGCAGGCAGGATACCTGGCTGGCTGAATGTCGCTGAGAAGCTCACAGAGACCGCCATAAGCAACAGTTTAACAGAATGCCACAGACTAATCAACCAAACTTTTTGGGTTGGGTTCTCTTTTATAGTCTGCAGGCATTAAATGAAAGAAGTCAGTGTTCCAGCAGAAGGAGACAACGTTTCAGAAAAGGCATTGTAGCAAACCAAAAAAGAAATTTTAAGCGCAGCAGAGTAACCAGCGCACATACCTGTTAGCTCAGGTGAGTTTAAAAGGCTGCTGTTGATAACAAGGGCATTTGCTAAATAGATGGTGTGTGTGCAACAATATACTGAAAGGTCAATTATATTGTGCAGCTTATCTCACCACCTGTAGTTATTTAGGTGAAAGCTCCAAAATGCTTGCCTAATATGTCTGTTTATCCAAAAGGAAGTAAAAAGGGAGAGCTAGAAAGATAGCATTGCATCACATTACATGGCAATGCAATGCACAGTTGCTGAAGTTGAACCAAAATGAGCTTGTAATCTGGCTTCTGCAACTTTGAACATGAAAAATCCAATGAGGAGAAGAAAAGCAGAGCCAAAGAGTCCATCCCAAAATCCGACAAACAAGCAAAATGAACAAAAAACATTGAATTCAATTCTTTCTGATTTTAGAAACTGCATTAAAGAAGGGGTGCACCGGTCCTGGAGATACTGCAATACCAGGTCAATGCGTGGAGTGGACAGAGCAAGCTCTTTTTCCATCTCCCTGTTCTAAAAATCCATTTAATATATGGTCCCCAGATAGGGGACGTATCAGATATTAAACTGATAAGAACAGATACTACACTTGATCTTAGCCAAAAGGCCGAGAAGCGATAACCAGAATTGGTTTCAAACTACGGAGCCACCCAAGGATCCTAAAAAGTCCATTTGTGGAGATGAGCTCCTGGACTCCCGTTAAGAAGACATGTTGTCAACCTCTAGATCCCTTACATGCCTGCACTTTTCGGCTTGCTGCTGCTGCAATCCACGCGTTTTAGATCTGCATAACTCCACCTCTTTAAACACAGCACCTTCACCCCCTGCTGTTCCCACCCGCCTCAACACCGTTGGAAGGGAGGAGAACCAATTAAGGCGGGGGGTGGGGTGGAACGAGCAGCTGTCTACCCTTAGCAGGAGGGCTCCTGATTACATACCTCTCCTGCTGCTGCTGCTGCTGGCTGTCCAGCAGCAGACTGAAGGTGGCTGCTGCTGTGCACAGGTATATAAAGGCTCAGAGCCTATTATGACACGCGCAGCCAGCGTTCCATTGCCACATTCCATCTACTGCAGGCAGGATACCTGGCTGGCTGAATGTCGCTGAGAAGCTCACAGAGACCGCCATAAGCAACAGTTTAACAGAATGCCACAGACTAATCAACCAAACTTTTTGGGTTGGGTTCTCTTTTATAGTCTGCAGGCATTAAATGAAAGAAGTCAGTGTTCCAGCAGAAGGAGACAACGTTTCAGAAAAGGCATTGTAGCAAACCAAAAAAGAAATTTTAAGCGCAGCAGAGTAACCAGCGCACATACCTGTTAGCTCAGGTGAGTTTAAAAGGCTGCTGTTGATAACAAGGGCATTTGCTAAATAGATGGTGTGTGTGCAACAATATACTGAAAGGTCAATTATATTGTGCAGCTTATCTCACCACCTGTAGTTATTTAGGTGAAAGCTCCAAAATGCTTGCCTAATATGTCTGTTTATCCAAAAGGAAGTAAAAAGGGAGAGCTAGAAAGATAGCATTGCATCACATTACATGGCAATGCAATGCACAGTTGCTGAAGTTGAACCAAAATGAGCTTGTAATCTGGCTTCTGCAACTTTGAACATGAAAAATCCAATAAGGAGAAGAAAAGCAGAGCCAAAGAGTCCATCCCAAAATCCGACAAACAAGCAAAATGAACAAAAAACATTGAATTCAATTCTTTCTGATTTTAGAAACTGCATTAAAGAAGGGGTGCACCGGTCCTGGAGATACTGCAATACCAGGTCAATGCGTGGAGTGGACAGAGCAAGCTCTTTTTCCATCTCCCTGTTCTAAAAATCCATTTAATATATGGTCCCCAGATAGGGGACGTATCAGATATTAAACTGATAAGAACAGATACTACACTTGATCTTAGCCAAAAGGCCGAGAAGCGATAACCAGAATTGGTTTCAAACTACGGAGCCACCCAAGGATCCTAAAAAGTCCATTTGTGGAGATGAGCTCCTGGACTCCCGTTAAGAAGACATGTTGTCAACCTCTAGATCCCTTACATGCCTGCACTTTTCGGCTTGCTGCTGCTGCAATCCACGCGTTTTAGATCTGCATAACTCCACCTCTTTAAACACAGCACCTTCACCCCCTGCTGTTCCCACCCGCCTCAACACCGTTGGAAGGGAGGAGAACCAATTAAGGCGGGGGGTGGGGTGGAACGAGCAGCTGTCTACCCTTAGCAGGAGGGCTCCTGATTACATACCTCTCCTGCTGCTGCTGCTGCTGGCTGTCCAGCAGCAGACTGAAGGTGGCTGCTGCTGTGCACAGGTATATAAAGGCTCAGAGCCTATTATGACACGCGCAGCCAGCGTTCCATTGCCACATTCCATCTACTGCAGGCAGGATACCTGGCTGGCTGAATGTCGCTGAGAAGCTCACAGAGACCGCCATAAGCAACAGTTTAACAGAATGCCACAGACTAATCAACCAAACTTTTTGGGTTGGGTTCTCTTTTATAGTCTGCAGGCATTAAATGAAAGAAGTCAGTGTTCCAGCAGAAGGAGACAACGTTTCAGAAAAGGCATTGTAGCAAACCAAACAAGAAATTTTAAGCGCAGCAGAGTAACCAGCGCACATACCTGTTAGCTCAGGTGAGTTTAAAAGGCTGCTGTTGATAACAAGGGCATTTGCTAAATAGATGGTGTGTGTGCAACAATATACTGAAAGGTCAATTATATTGTGCAGCTTATCTCACCACCTGTAGTTATTTAGGTGAAAGCTCCAAAATGCTTGCCTAATATGTCTGTTTATCCAAAAGGAAGTAAAAAGGGAGAGCTAGAAAGATAGCATTGCATCACATTACATGGCAATGCAATGCACAGTTGCTGAAGTTGAACCAAAATGAGCTTGTAATCTGGCTTCTGCAACTTTGAACATGAAAAATCCAATGAGGAGAAGAAAAGCAGAGCCAAAGAGTCCATCCCAAAATCCGACAAACAAGCAAAATGAACAAAAAACATTGAATTCAATTCTTTCTGATTTTAGAAACTGCATTAAAGAAGGGGTGCACCGGTCCTGGAGATACTGCAATACCAGGTCAATGCGTGGAGTGGACAGAGCAAGCTCTTTTTCCATCTCCCTGTTCTAAAAATCCATTTAATATATGGTCCCCAGATAGGGGACGTATCAGATATTAAACTGATAAGAACAGATACTACACTTGATCTTAGCCAAAAGGCCGAGAAGCGATAACCAGAATTGGTTTCAAACTACGGAGCCACCCAAGGATCCTAAAAAGTCCATTTGTGGAGATGAGCTCCTGGACTCCCGTTAAGAAGACATGTTGTCAACCTCTAGATCCCTTACATGCCTGCACTTTTCGGCTTGCTGCTGCTGCAATCCACGCGTTTTAGATCTGCATAACTCCACCTCTTTAAACACAGCACCTTCACCCCCTGCTGTTCCCACCCGCCTCAACACCGTTGGAAGGGAGGAGAACCAATTAAGGCGGGGGGTGGGGTGGAACGAGCAGCTGTCTACCCTTAGCAGGAGGGCTCCTGATTACATACCTCTCCTGCTGCTGCTGCTGCTGGCTGTCCAGCAGCAGACTGAAGGTGGCTGCTGCTGTGCACAGGTATATAAAGGCTCAGAGCCTATTATGACACGCGCAGCCAGCGTTCCATTGCCACATTCCATCTACTGCAGGCAGGATACCTGGCTGGCTGAATGTCGCTGAGAAGCTCACAGAGACCGCCATAAGCAACAGTTTAACAGAATGCCACAGACTAATCAACCAAACTTTTTGGGTTGGGTTCTCTTTTATAGTCTGCAGGCATTAAATGAAAGAAGTCAGTGTTCCAGCAGAAGGAGACAACGTGTCAGAAAAGGCATTGTAGCAAACCAAAAAAGAAATTTTAAGCGCAGCAGAGTAACCAGCGCACATACCTGTTAGCTCAGGTGAGTTTAAAAGGCTGCTGTTGATAACAAGGGCATTTGCTAAATAGATGGTGTGTGTGCAACAATATACTGAAAGGTCAATTATATTGTGCAGCTTATCTCACCACCTGTAGTTATTTAGGTGAAAGCTCCAAAATGCTTGCCTAATATGTCTGTTTATCCAAAAGGAAGTAAAAAGGGAGAGCTAGAAAGATAGCATTGCATCACATTACATGGCAATGCAATGCACAGTTGCTGAAGTTGAACCAAAATGAGCTTGTAATCTGGCTTCTGCAACTTTGAACATGAAAAATCCAATGAGGAGAAGAAAAGCAGAGCCAAAGAGTCCATCCCAAAATCCGACAAACAAGCAAAATGAACAAAAAACATTGAATTCAATTCTTTCTGATTTTAGAAACTGCATTAAAGAAGGGGTGCACCGGTCCTGGAGATACTGCAATACCAGGTCAATGCGTGGAGTGGACAGAGCAAGCTCTTTTTCCATCTCCCTGTTCTAAAAATCCATTTAATATATGGTCCCCAGATAGGGGACGTATCAGATATTAAACTGATAAGAACAGATACTACACTTGATCTTAGCCAAAAGGCCGAGAAGCGATAACCAGAATTGGTTTCAAACTACGGAGCCACCCAAGGATCCTAAAAAGTCCATTTGTGGAGATGAGCTCCTGGACTCCCGTTAAGAAGACATGTTGTCAACCTCTAGATCCCTTACATGCCTGCACTTTTCGGCTTGCTGCTGCTGCAATCCACGCGTTTTAGATCTGCATAACTCCACCTCTTTAAACACAGCACCTTCACCCCCTGCTGTTCCCACCCGCCTCAACACCGTTGGAAGGGAGGAGAACCAATTAAGGCGGGGGGTGGGGTGGAACGAGCAGCTGTCTACCCTTAGCAGGAGGGCTCCTGATTACATACCTCTCCTGCTGCTGCTGCTGCTGGCTGTCCAGCAGCAGACTGAAGGTGGCTGCTGCTGTGCACAGGTATATAAAGGCTCAGAGCCTATTATGACACGCGCAGCCAGCGTTCCATTGCCACATTCCATCTACTGCAGGCAGGATACCTGGCTGGCTGAATGTCGCTGAGAAGCTCACAGAGACCGCCATAAGCAACAGTTTAACAGAATGCCACAGACTAATCAACCAAACTTTTTGGGTTGGGTTCTCTTTTATAGTCTGCAGGCATTAAATGAAAGAAGTCAGTGTTCCAGCAGAAGGAGACAACGTTTCAGAAAAGGCATTGTAGCAAACCAAAAAAGAAATTTTAAGCGCAGCAGAGTAACCAGCGCACATACCTGTTAGCTCAGGTGAGTTTAAAAGGCTGCTGTTGATAACAAGGGCATTTGCTAAATAGATGGTGTGTGTGCAACAATATACTGAAAGGTCAATTATATTGTGCAGCTTATCTCACCACCTGTAGTTATTTAGGTGAAAGCTCCAAAATGCTTGCCTAATATGTCTGTTTATCCAAAAGGAAGTAAAAAGGGAGAGCTAGAAAGATAGCATTGCATCACATTACATGGCAATGCAATGCACAGTTGCTGAAGTTGAACCAAAATGAGCTTGTAATCTGGCTTCTGCAACTTTGAACATGAAAAATCCAATAAGGAGAAGAAAAGCAGAGCCAAAGAGTCCATCCCAAAATCCGACAAACAAGCAAAATGAACAAAAAACATTGAATTCAATTCTTTCTGATTTTAGAAACTGCATTAAAGAAGGGGTGCACCGGTCCTGGAGATACTGCAATACCAGGTCAATGCGTGGAGTGGACAGAGCAAGCTCTTTTTCCATCTCCCTGTTCTAAAAATCCATTTAATATATGGTCCCCAGATAGGGGACGTATCAGATATTAAACTGATAAGAACAGATACTACACTTGATCTTAGCCAAAAGGCCGAGAAGCGATAACCAGAATTGGTTTCAAACTACGGAGCCACCCAAGGATCCTAAAAAGTCCATTTGTGGAGATGAGCTCCTGGACTCCCGTTAAGAAGACATGTTGTCAACCTCTAGATCCCTTACATGCCTGCACTTTTCGGCTTGCTGCTGCTGCAATCCACGCGTTTTAGATCTGCATAACTCCACCTCTTTAAACACAGCACCTTCACCCCCTGCTGTTCCCACCCGCCTCAACACCGTTGGAAGGGAGGAGAACCAATTAAGGCGGGGGGTGGGGTGGAACGAGCAGCTGTCTACCCTTAGCAGGAGGGCTCCTGATTACATACCTCTCCTGCTGCTGCTGCTGCTGGCTGTCCAGCAGCAGACTGAAGGTGGCTGCTGCTGTGCACAGGTATATAAAGGCTCAGAGCCTATTATGACACGCGCAGCCAGCGTTCCATTGCCACATTCCATCTACTGCAGGCAGGATACCTGGCTGGCTGAATGTCGCTGAGAAGCTCACAGAGACCGCCATAAGCAACAGTTTAACAGAATGCCACAGACTAATCAACCAAACTTTTTGGGTTGGGTTCTCTTTTATAGTCTGCAGGCATTAAATGAAAGAAGTCAGTGTTCCAGCAGAAGGAGACAACGTTTCAGAAAAGGCATTGTAGCAAACCAAAAAAGAAATTTTAAGCGCAGCAGAGTAACCAGCGCACATACCTGTTAGCTCAGGTGAGTTTAAAAGGCTGCTGTTGATAACAAGGGCATTTGCTAAATAGATGGTGTGTGTGCAACAATATACTGAAAGGTCAATTATATTGTGCAGCTTATCTCACCACCTGTAGTTATTTAGGTGAAAGCTCCAAAATGCTTGCCTAATATGTCTGTTTATCCAAAAGGAAGTAAAAAGGGAGAGCTAGAAAGATAGCATTGCATCACATTACATGGCAATGCAATGCACAGTTGCTGAAGTTGAACCAAAATGAGCTTGTAATCTGGCTTCTGCAACTTTGAACATGAAAAATCCAATGAGGAGAAGAAAAGCAGAGCCAAAGAGTCCATCCCAAAATCCGACAAACAAGCAAAATGAACAAAAAACATTGAATTCAATTCTTTCTGATTTTAGAAACTGCATTAAAGAAGGGGTGCACCGGTCCTGGAGATACTGCAATACCAGGTCAATGCGTGGAGTGGACAGAGCAAGCTCTTTTTCCATCTCCCTGTTCTAAAAATCCATTTAATATATGGTCCCCAGATAGGGGACGTATCAGATATTAAACTGATAAGAACAGATACTACACTTGATCTTAGCCAAAAGGCCGAGAAGCGATAACCAGAATTGGTTTCAAACTACGGAGCCACCCAAGGATCCTAAAAAGTCCATTTGTGGAGATGAGCTCCTGGACTCCCGTTAAGAAGACATGTTGTCAACCTCTAGATCCCTTACATGCCTGCACTTTTCGGCTTGCTGCTGCTGCAATCCACGCGTTTTAGATCTGCATAACTCCACCTCTTTAAACACAGCACCTTCACCCCCTGCTGTTCCCACCCGCCTCAACACCGTTGGAAGGGAGGAGAACCAATTAAGGCGGGGGGTGGGGTGGAACGAGCAGCTGTCTACCCTTAGCAGGAGGGCTCCTGATTACATACCTCTCCTGCTGCTGCTGCTGCTGGCTGTCCAGCAGCAGACTGAAGGTGGCTGCTGCTGTGCACAGGTATATAAAGGCTCAGAGCCTATTATGACACGCGCAGCCAGCGTTCCATTGCCACATTCCATCTACTGCAGGCAGGATACCTGGCTGGCTGAATGTCGCTGAGAAGCTCACAGAGACCGCCATAAGCAACAGTTTAACAGAATGCCACAGACTAATCAACCAAACTTTTTGGGTTGGGTTCTCTTTTATAGTCTGCAGGCATTAAATGAAAGAAGTCAGTGTTCCAGCAGAAGGAGACAACGTTTCAGAAAAGGCATTGTAGCAAACCAAAAAAGAAATTTTAAGTGCAGCAGAGTAACCAGCGCACATACCTGTTAGCTCAGGTGAGTTTAAAAGGCTGCTGTTGATAACAAGGGCATTTGCTAAATAGATGGTGTGTGTGCAACAATATACTGAAAGGTCAATTATATTGTGCAGCTTATCTCACCACCTGTAGTTATTTAGGTGAAAGCTCCAAAATGCTTGCCTAATATGTCTGTTTATCCAAAAGGAAGTAAAAAGGGAGAGCTAGAAAGATAGCATTGCATCACATTACATGGCAATGCAATGCACAGTTGCTGAAGTTGAACCAAAATGAGCTTGTAATCTGGCTTCTGCAACTTTGAACATGAAAAATCCAATGAGGAGAAGAAAAGCAGAGCCAAAGAGTCCATCCCAAAATCCGACAAACAAGCAAAATGAACAAAAAACATTGAATTCAATTCTTTCTGATTTTAGAAACTGCATTAAAGAAGGGGTGCACCGGTCCTGGAGATACTGCAATACCAGGTCAATGCGTGGAGTGGACAGAGCAAGCTCTTTTTCCATCTCCCTGTTCTAAAAATCCATTTAATATATGGTCCCCAGATAGGGGACGTATCAGATATTAAACTGATAAGAACAGATACTACACTTGATCTTAGCCAAAAGGCCGAGAAGCGATAACCAGAATTGGTTTCAAACTACGGAGCCACCCAAGGATCCTAAAAAGTCCATTTGTGGAGATGAGCTCCTGGACTCCCGTTAAGAAGACATGTTGTCAACCTCTAGATCCCTTACATGCGTGCACTTTTCGGCTTGCTGCTGCTGCAATCCACGCGTTTTAGATCTGCATAACTCCAACTCTTTAAACACAGCACCTTCACCCCCTGCTGTTCCCACCCGCCTCAACACCGTTGGAAGGGAGGAGAACCAATTAAGGCGGGGGGTGGGGTGGAACGAGCAGCTGTCTACCCTTAGCAGGAGGGCTCCTGATTACATACCTCTCCTGCTGCTGCTGCTGCTGCTGGCTGTCCAGCAGCAGACTGAAGGTGGCTGCTGCTGTGCACAGGTATATAAAGGCTCAGAGCCTATTATGACACGCGCAGCCAGCGTTCCATTGCCACATTCCATCTACTGCAGGCAGGATACCTGGCTGGCTGAATGTCGCTGAGAAGCTCACAGAGACCGCCATAAGCAACAGTTTAACAGAATGCCACAGACTAATCAACCAAACTTTTTGGGTTGGGTTCTCTTTTATAGTCTGCAGGCATTAAATGAAAGAAGTCAGTGTTCCAGCAGAAGGAGACAACGTTTCAGAAAAGGCATTGTAGCAAACCAAAAAAGAAATTTTAAGCGCAGCAGAGTAACCAGCGCACATACCTGTTAGCTCAGGTGAGTTTAAAAGGCTGCTGTTGATAACAAGGGCATTTGCTAAATAGATGGTGTGTGTGCAACAATATACTGAAAGGTCAATTATATTGTGCAGCTTATCTCACCACCTGTAGTTATTTAGGTGAAAGCTCCAAAATGCTTGCCTAATATGTCTGTTTATCCAAAAGGAAGTAAAAAGGGAGAGCTAGAAAGATAGCATTGCATCACATTACATGGCAATGCAATGCACAGTTGCTGAAGTTGAACCAAAATGAGCTTGTAATCTGGCTTCTGCAACTTTGAACATGAAAAATCCAATGAGGAGAAGAAAAGCAGAGCCAAAGAGTCCATCCCAAAATCCGACAAACAAGCAAAATGAACAAAAAACATTGAATTCAATTCTTTCTGATTTTAGAAACTGCATTAAAGAAGGGGTGCACCGGTCCTGGAGATACTGCAATACCAGGTCAATGCGTGGAGTGGACAGAGCAAGCTCTTTTTCCATCTCCCTGTTCTAAAAATCCATTTAATATATGGTCCCCAGATAGGGGACGTATCAGATATTAAACTGATAAGAACAGATACTACACTTGATCTTAGCCAAAAGGCCGAGAAGCGATAACCAGAATTGGTTTCAAACTACGGAGCCACCCAAGGATCCTAAAAAGTCCATTTGTGGAGATGAGCTCCTGGACTCCCGTTAAGAAGACATGTTGTCAACCTCTAGATCCCTTACATGCCTGCACTTTTCGGCTTGCTGCTGCTGCAATCCACGCGTTTTAGATCTGCATAACTCCACCTCTTTAAACACAGCACCTTCACCCCCTGCTGTTCCCACCCGCCTCAACACCGTTGGAAGGGAGGAGAACCAATTAAGGCGGGGGGTGGGGTGGAACGAGCAGCTGTCTACCCTTAGCAGGAGGGCTCCTGATTACATACCTCTCCTGCTGCTGCTGCTGCTGGCTGTCCAGCAGCAGACTGAAGGTGGCTGCTGCTGTGCACAGGTATATAAAGGCTCAGAGCCTATTATGACACGCGCAGCCAGCGTTCCATTGCCACATTCCATCTACTGCAGGCAGGATACCTGGCTGGCTGAATGTCGCTGAGAAGCTCACAGAGACCGCCATAAGCAACAGTTTAACAGAATGCCACAGACTAATCAACCAAACTTTTTGGGTTGGGTTCTCTTTTATAGTCTGCAGGCATTAAATGAAAGAAGTCAGTGTTCCAGCAGAAGGAGACAACGTTTCAGAAAAGGCATTGTAGCAAACCAAAAAAGAAATTTTAAGCGCAGCAGAGTAACCAGCGCACATACCTGTTAGCTCAGGTGAGTTTAAAAGGCTGCTGTTGATAACAAGGGCATTTGCTAAATAGATGGTGTGTGTGCAACAATATACTGAAAGGTCAATTATATTGTGCAGCTTATCTCACCACCTGTAGTTATTTAGGTGAAAGCTCCAAAATGCTTGCCTAATATGTCTGTTTATCCAAAAGGAAGTAAAAAGGGAGAGCTAGAAAGATAGCATTGCATCACATTACATGGCAATGCAATGCACAGTTGCTGAAGTTGAACCAAAATGAGCTTGTAATCTGGCTTCTGCAACTTTGAACATGAAAAATCCAATGAGGAGAAGAAAAGCAGAGCCAAAGAGTCCATCCCAAAATCCGACAAACAAGCAAAATGAACAAAAAACATTGAATTCAATTCTTTCTGATTTTAGAAACTGCATTAAAGAAGGGGTGCACCGGTCCTGGAGATACTGCAATACCAGGTCAATGCGTGGAGTGGACAGAGCAAGCTCTTTTTCCATCTCCCTGTTCTAAAAATCCATTTAATATATGGTCCCCAGATAGGGGACGTATCAGATATTAAACTGATAAGAACAGATTTTTTTTTTTTTTTTTTTTTTTTTTTTTTAACCAAATCAGATAGGCCGGAGCATAAGCTCAATCAAATCGACTTACAAAAGCCTTTCATTGACACTTAGCCTTTCATCACACTTGGTATATAATCAAAAATAAAACCAAACCTTATCATCAGGTACATTATACACTACGAATTAAACTTTACCAAAAACCTCCACTTTTTAAACTTCCAGATCCCTTCAGCATCTATAATACTTCCACGTTCCTGATCCCAGAGGTATATTACATACATACGTGACAGAATCAATCTCAAACATTCATTAACTGACATTTTCTTCCTTTTAAAAACTAACAAATTCCTCGCATCCCACAAACTTTCAATTACACACACCACCAACAACCATAAAATCCTATCCTTAATTCTACTACATGCACCCATCCCAAACATAGCAAGTTTCCAATTAACATACTTTACACCCACCAATTCCTTGCAAAGTCCCCCTATACCCTTCCATACATCATATGCAAAATCACAATCCCATACCATATGTCTAACATGCTCTCTCAAACCACATCCATCCCTCGGGCATACCTCAGATTTAACTAAATCCCTCTTCTTTTGCACATCTCTAACAGGCAAAATGTCATGCAATATCATCCAAGCGATATCTCTCTGTCTGTTAGTCACACCATCTATACTTAATTTTCTCCACATCTCGGTTACTTCCTCCCCTCTCAACCCATTGATATTACATACCACCTCACGCTCACGCACCATCCTAATGACTTTCTTCTTTTGCCTAAAATCACTCATGTTAACGGACAACAAATCATACTTCCTTACAAATTTCTCAACACAACCATACCATACAGGACACTTAAAAGCAACAGGCACTCTAGCATCCCTTTTGACCCACTTTAAGCCATAAAGCATCCATCCAGCCGAATACTTCATCATATAAGCACACTTATTACTTTTCCCTAGAACCACCACCACCATTTTCACGTAACCAATCCCTAAAAAGAAATCAATATTTGGAAAATCCAAACCACCATTTACACATAACTTATAGACATATTCCCGTTTCAATTTCTCCATGCGACTTCCCCAAAGAAAATTAAAGATGAATTTCTCAGTTTTCCTAATTTTCTTAAAAGCAGCAGGATATACATTCGCAACAAACAACAAAATAGGCAAAATAACCGCCTTAATAATCAGAACTTTCCCAGTCAGAGTTAATTCTCTCATTCGCCAAAAATTCAACTTGCGCACCACTCTCACCCCACAATCTTCCCAACTCTCATTTCCTTTCAAATCATCATTAAACTTAATCCCAAGCACCTTTATTGCACCATCCTCACACCTCACACCATCCATCCGTACATTCCTCTCACCAAAACATTTAAAGGAACTCTTAGTCCAATTGACCTTAAAAGCTGAGACACTACAAAACAAACTTAATATCAACCTTGCCCTACTCATCGCAGCCATATTCCCACTCACAATCACTACATCATCCATGTAACCTAGAATTCTCACATCCTTTCCATTACTCCCAGGAATCATCACACCTCTCATAACCTTATCCTTCCTAACCATACACATCAACACTTCAATCACACTAATAAACAAAAAAGGGGACATAGGGCACCCCTGACGCACTCCTGATTTAATTCTCACTTTCTCACTCAACCACCCATTCACCAAAAATTCACTTGAAACATTACAATACAAACTCCTAACACAGTTTACAAAATTCCTGGAATAACCCATCTTAGACAAAACCTTAAACATAAAGCTATGTGACACACGGTCAAAAGCTTTTTCAAAATCAACCGAAAACAACAAACATTTCTGCTTACGACTCATACAATCCCCAATCACATCACGCAACAACACCAAATTTTCAGTCATACTTCTCCCAGGCACTGCACACACTTGATCTTCATCCACCACACCGCCAATCACTTCCCGCATCCGGCTAGCCAACAATTTACTAAACACCTTATAGTCTGCATTCAAAAGGGTGATTGGCCTCCAATTCCCCAAATCCTTTTTATCACCTTTCTTATGAACCAAAACCACCACCCCATCTCTCATAGATTCACTCAACATATTCTCCGTGAACATATACTGGCACACCTCCAATAAGTCATTTCCCATCGTGTCCCATTCCTTAACATATAACTCCACGGGCAGTCCATCCTTCCCAGGTGTTTTATTCTTACTCGCAGACATCACCACTTTTTTAACTTCATCCAACACAATTACATCATCCAATATTTCACGTTCATCCTCACCCAAACAACCTTCTAAACACCCCAAAGCATCAGTCAGCATCCTATCATCAACCCATTTTTCCCCATACAACTCCTTATAAAACAACACCACCTCCTGCATCACATCCTTCCCACTCACACACACCCCATCACCATTCACCACCTCATCCATATCTACTTTCTTCCCAAAAACTTTTTTGAAAAAAAACCTTGTGCATTTCTCATTTTTCTCCAAATGTTCAATCTTAGAACGGTAAATAATTTCTTTCCCTTTACCCTCAATATATTTCTTAATCTCTTCTTTCACTTGACACATCAAAACATCCACATCCACTCCAATCATCCTTAACTTCCTCAGCCACTCCAGTCTAGAGCTTAAATCATTAAATTTTGCTCTATTCATTGCTGCTTTCCTCCTGCCCCTTTTTCTAAAGAAAAAAACAATCTCACTCTTCATCCAGTCCCACCACTCAAGCACATTCCTGAAATCACTTTTTTTATCCCTCCACCTAACATACATTCGCCTAAAATCACGCATGATCCTATTATCTTCCAGCAAACGCACATTAAGTTTCCACACGCCACCACCATATACAAAGGAAATCTTACCTTCTAGACGTGCCCTCAAACACACATGGTCAGAGAAGGGAACATCTTCCTGCTGGAAATTCCTACAAATAACATTTTGTGAAGAAAAGAAGATACGGTCTATTCTAGACTCTATGCCTCCCCTGTCGGCCTTATAGGTCGCAGGAGGTGGATTACCTAAAAAAACTTCCGCAGCATCCTGTAAGGAAAAATCCGCCACAAGACTCTTGAGTCTTTTACCTGTAACATCCATCTTATCCCCCTCCGTCACACAATTGAAATCTCCAACAAAAATTATTGGCATTTTGCCAGATAAAAAAAAACATAATTTCTCAAAAATTTCCAGCCTCTCCCCTTTATGTATTGGTGCATACATATTTACCACCCTAACCCTCCACCCCCTACAATTTAACTTACATATTACACACCTCCCCGCCTCCACCACCATGTAACTTTCTATCTTAACACTATAACCCTTCACCAAAACACCTACCCCACAATTTTTATTACATACAGAACCAGACCACACACTTTGACCTAAAGGCCATGCATTTTCACTTAAGGGATCGGAGATCCCACACTCCTGGACACAGTATACGTCCGCATCCAAGTTGCTCAAGTAGTCCAAAATTGCCACTCTTCTCGACTCAGATTTAATCAGCCGAACATTTAGCGACAAGATGCTGAGAGCAACTTGGGCACCCATCTATTAATTTGATGTGGCAGGTCACGACAACATGCCCACCTGTACATCATCCTAACCCTTCTGGGGGTAGGACGCTGGACGTGCAGATATCGTAGTTTGTGCCTTCCCCCAAAAAAGACACATCTTGGGGATCGGATGCAGTAGGGTACACCCGGGCTGGACTCACACTGCAGTCACTTAAAGGGGAAAAGGATGGTTCAGTTTTCTTCTTTTTCTTCACTGAAGTGCCTCCATCTTCATCTGAACTATAATCCCGCCGCTGGGGGTCAAAGTCCCCCTGACCTCCCTCCTCCTCAAGGTCAGAAACGACATCGCTCCAGGCCACATGCGGTGTTCTGGTCAGATCAGACTCCTCTTCCCCCTGCAATGTAACCATCATGTCTGGAATTTCAGCCTCCAGATCCTCCACCGGGGCCACTTCCATGTCTATACGATCATCAGTTATCGTCTCAGACTCACTGACATCTGAAGCCACAGACGCGGCCCTCTGCACCGGTGGCTCAGGTGCCAGCTCCATATTTCCTCTTACATTCACACGAACCAGTTCTGGAAAAGCAACCCGAGCCTCCTCCTCATCCAGGAAAGCCAGAGTAGATATCGGAGCAGTCGGAGTTGGAGCAGTCGGAGTTGTAGCTGTGGGTGCAGGAGATTCATTTCTTCTCCTTCCCCTTCCCGCTGCCCCCGCATATGAACCAGGATGGAATATACAGTCTCTGAAGGCATGCCCCTTCTCTCCGCAGAGGTTACAGACTATTTCATTTTTGCAATTATTGGAAGAATGACCCACCTCATTGCACTTCCTGCAAATAATCTGTCTGATGTCGCATGCTTCCTGAGTATGGCCATACCTCCTACAATGACGACAAAACCTGGGCGCATTGGGGAAGAACAGGTAACCCCGCTCACTCCCAATGGAAAAATTTGATGGAGGATAATGTATACCCCCTGGTTCATCAGGACTTTCCCGGAACTTGACCATGAAACGATATTTACCGGTCCATAGTTCCTCCTCATTCATGACTTTTACTGCCACCTTGGTAATATAGCAGTGCCTATTTAGAAAGGCATAAATCAAAGCCAAGTCCACATGTGGGTTGTACATGAAAACAGTCAGAGGTACCTCTTTGGAGCAATACAAGATGACAAAAGTCAGCCCATCCAAATATTGATTGTCCAGATTCTTTTTCAAACAATCATAGAAATTGTTGCAAACAGCCATAGAAGTAAATACAAGATTATACTTGCTTTTGAATTGCTGGAGGCACAAGATTTCTTCCTTCTTCACTTCAAGGAGTCCAAACAAAATCTCCTTCACCACGAAGCTGAGGGTAAAGATTCCTTCTTTGCCTTCTTCCACATCAATCTGGATTCCAAACTTCACTCGAGCCTCACCGGGCCCAGCATATCGAATGCGTCCCATTATCGCTAGTCGTGTCTACTGGCCAACTCCTTATAGCAGCAAGTGGCTTAAGCCATAAAATGGCGATGCCACAGGGCCAAGAGTTAACGCACAGACAGCCAAATGACTAGACCCATTACAGATCTGAGCCAAAAGGCCGAGAAGCGATAACCAGAATTGGTTTCAAACTACGGAGCCACCCAAGGATCCTAAAAAGTCCATTTGTGGAGATGAGCTCCTGGACTCCCGTTAAGAAGACATGTTGTCAACCTCTAGATCCCTTACATGCCTGCACTTTTCGGCTTGCTGCTGCTGCAATCCACGCGTTTTAGATCTGCATAACTCCACCTCTTTAAACACAGCACCTTCACCCCCTGCTGTTCCCACCCGCCTCAACACCGTTGGAAGGGAGGAGAACCAATTAAGGCGGGGGGTGGGGTGGAACGAGCAGCTGTCTACCCTTAGCAGGAGGGCTCCTGATTACATACCTCTCCTGCTGCTGCTGCTGCTGGCTGTCCAGCAGCAGACTGAAGGTGGCTGCTGCTGTGCACAGGTATATAAAGGCTCAGAGCCTATTATGACACGCGCAGCCAGCGTTCCATTGCCACATTCCATCTACTGCAGGCAGGATACCTGGCTGGCTGAATGTCGCTGAGAAGCTCACAGAGACCGCCATAAGCAACAGTTTAACAGAATGCCACAGACTAATCAACCAAACTTTTTGGGTTGGGTTCTCTTTTATAGTCTGCAGGCATTAAATGAAAGAAGTCAGTGTTCCAGCAGAAGGAGACAACGTTTCAGAAAAGGCATTGTAGCAAATCAAAAAAGAAATTTTAAGCGCAGCAGAGTAACCAGCGCACATACCTGTTAGCTCAGGTGAGTTTAAAAGGCTGCTGTTGATAACAAGGGCATTTGCTAAATAGATGGTGTGTGTGCAACAATATACTGAAAGGTCAATTATATTGTGCAGCTTATCTCACCACCTGTAGTTATTTAGGTGAAAGCTCCAAAATGCTTGCCTAATATGTCTGTTTATCCAAAAGGAAGTAAAAAGGGAGAGCTAGAAAGATAGCATTGCATCACATTACATGGCAATGCAATGCACAGTTGCTGAAGTTGAACCAAAATGAGCTTGTAATCTGGCTTCTGCAACTTTGAACATGAAAAATCCAATGAGGAGAAGAAAAGCAGAGCCAAAGAGTCCATCCCAAAATCCGACAAACAAGCAAAATGAACAAAAAACATTGAATTCAATTCTTTCTGATTTTAGAAACTGCATTAAAGAAGGGGTGCACCGGTCCTGGAGATACTGCAATACCAGGTCAATGCGTGGAGTGGACAGAGCAAGCTCTTTTTCCATCTCCCTGTTCTAAAAATCCATTTAATATATGGTCCCCAGATAGGGGACGTATCAGATATTAAACTGATAAGAACAGATACTACACTTGATCTTAGCCAAAAGGCCGAGAAGCGATAACCAGAATTGGTTTCAAACTACGGAGCCACCCAAGGATCCTGAAAAGTCCATTTGTGGAGATGAGCTCCTGGACTCCCGTTAAGAAGACATGTTGTCAACCTCTAGATCCCTTACATGCCTGCACTTTTCGGCTTGCTGCTGCTGCAATCCACGCGTTTTAGATCTGCATAACTCCACCTCTTTAAACACAGCACCTTCACCCCCTGCTGTTCCCACCCGCCTCAACACCGTTGGAAGGGAGGAGAACCAATTAAGGCGGGGGGTGGGGTGGAACGAGCAGCTGTCTACCCTTAGCAGGAGGGCTCCTGATTACATACCTCTCCTGCTGCTGCTGCTGCTGGCTGTCCAGCAGCAGACTGAAGGTGGCTGCTGCTGTGCACAGGTATATAAAGGCTCAGAGCCTATTATGACACGCGCAGCCAGCGTTCCATTGCCACATTCCATCTACTGCAGGCAGGATACCTGGCTGGCTGAATGTCGCTGAGAAGCTCACAGAGACCGCCATAAGCAACAGTTTAACAGAATGCCACAGACTAATCAACCAAACTTTTTGGGTTGGGTTCTCTTTTATAGTCTGCAGGCATTAAATGAAAGAAGTCAGTGTTCCAGCAGAAGGAGACAACGTTTCAGAAAAGGCATTGTAGCAAACCAAAAAAGAAATTTTAAGCGCAGCAGAGTAACCAGCGCACATACCTGTTAGCTCAGGTGAGTTTAAAAGGCTGCTGTTGATAACAAGGGCATTTGCTAAATAGATGGTGTGTGTGCAACAATATACTGAAAGGTCAATTATATTGTGCAGCTTATCTCACCACCTGTAGTTATTTAGGTGAAAGCTCCAAAATGCTTGCCTAATATGTCTGTTTATCCAAAAGGAAGTAAAAAGGGAGAGCTAGAAAGATAGCATTGCATCACATTACATGGCAATGCAATGCACAGTTGCTGAAGTTGAACCAAAATGAGCTTGTAATCTGGCTTCTGCAACTTTGAACATGAAAAATCCAATGAGGAGAAGAAAAGCAGAGCCAAAGAGTCCATCCCAAAATCCGACAAACAAGCAAAATGAACAAAAAACATTGAATTCAATTCTTTCTGATTTTAGAAACTGCATTAAAGAAGGGGTGCACCGGTCCTGGAGATACTGCAATACCAGGTCAATGCGTGGAGTGGACAGAGCAAGCTCTTTTTCCATCTCCCTGTTCTAAAAATCCATTTAATATATGGTCCCCAGATAGGGGACGTATCAGATATTAAACTGATAAGAACAGATACTACACTTGATCTTAGCCAAAAGGCCGAGAAGCGATAACCAGAATTGGTTTCAAACTACGGAGCCACCCAAGGATCCTAAAAAGTCCATTTGTGGAGATGAGCTCCTGGACTCCCGTTAAGAAGACATGTTGTCAACCTCTAGATCCCTTACATGCCTGCACTTTTCGGCTTGCTGCTGCTGCAATCCACGCGTTTTAGATCTGCATAACTCCACCTCTTTAAACACAGCACCTTCACCCCCTGCTGTTCCCACCCGCCTCAACACCGTTGGAAGGGAGGAGAACCAATTAAGGCGGGGGGTGGGGTGGAACGAGCAGCTGTCTACCCTTAGCAGGAGGGCTCCTGATTACATACCTCTCCTGCTGCTGCTGCTGCTGCTGGCTGTCCAGCAGCAGACTGAAGGTGGCTGCTGCTGTGCACAGGTATATAAAGGCTCAGAGCCTATTATGACACGCGCACCCAGCGTTCCATTGCCACATTCCATCTACTGCAGGCAGGATACCTGGCTGGCTGAATGTCGCTGAGAAGCTCACAGAGACCGCCATAAGCAACAGTTTAACAGAATGCCACAGACTAATCAACCAAACTTTTTGGGTTGGGTTCTCTTTTATAGTCTGCAGGCATTAAATGAAAGAAGTCAGTGTTCCAGCAGAAGGAGACAACGTTTCAGAAAAGGCATTGTAGCAAACCAAAAAAGAAATTTTAAGCGCAGCAGAGTAACCAGCGCACATACCTGTTAGCTCAGGTGAGTTTAAAAGGCTGCTGTTGATAACAAGGGCATTTGCTAAATAGATGGTGTGTGTGCAACAATATACTGAAAGGTCAATTATATTGTGCAGCTTATCTCACCACCTGTAGTTATTTAGGTGAAAGCTCCAAAATGCTTGCCTAATATGTCTGTTTATCCAAAAGGAAGTAAAAAGGGAGAGCTAGAAAGATAGCATTGCATCACATTACATGGCAATGCAATGCACAGTTGCTGAAGTTGAACCAAAATGAGCTTGTAATCTGGCTTCTGCAACTTTGAACATGAAAAATCCAATGAGGAGAAGAAAAGCAGAGCCAAAGAGTCCATCCCAAAATCCGACAAACAAGCAAAATGAACAAAAAACATTGAATTCAATTCTTTCTGATTTTAGAAACTGCATTAAAGAAGGGGTGCACCGGTCCTGGAGATACTGCAATACCAGGTCAATGCGTGGAGTGGACAGAGCAAGCTCTTTTTCCATCTCCCTGTTCTAAAAATCCATTTAATATATGGTCCCCAGATAGGGGACGTATCAGATATTAAACTGATAAGAACAGATACTACACTTGATCTTAGCCAAAAGGCCGAGAAGCGATAACCAGAATTTGTTTCAAACTACGGAGCCACCCAAGGATCCTAAAAAGTCCATTTGTGGAGATGAGCTCCTGGACTCCCGTTAAGAAGACATGTTGTCAACCTCTAGATCCCTTACATGCCTGCACTTTTCGGCTTGCTGCTGCTGCAATCCACGCATTTTAGATCTGCATAACTCCACCTCTTTAAACACAGCACCTTCACCCCCTGCTGTTCCCACCCGCCTCAACACCGTTGGAAGGGAGGAGAACCAATTAAGGCGGGGGGTGGGGTGGAACGAGCAGCTGTCTACCCTTAGCAGGAGGGCTCCTGATTACATACCTCTCCTGCTGCTGCTGCTGCTGCTGGCTGTCCAGCAGCAGACTGAAGGTGGCTGCTGCTGTGCACAGGTATATAAAGGCTCAGAGCCTATTATGACACGCGCAGCCAGCGTTCCATTGCCACATTCCATCTACTGCAGGCAGGATACCTGGCTGGCTGAATGTCGCTGAGAAGCTCACAGAGACCGCCATAAGCAACAGTTTAACAGAATGCCACAGACTAATCAACCAAACTTTTTGGGTTGGGTTCTCTTTTATAGTCTGCAGGCATTAAATGAAAGAAGTCAGTGTTCCAGCAGAAGGAGACAACGTTTCAGAAAAGGCATTGTAGCAAACCAAAAAAGAAATTTTAAGCGCAGCAGAGTAACCAGCGCACATACCTGTTAGCTCAGGTGAGTTTAAAAGGCTGCTGTTGATAACAAGGGCATTTGCTAAATAGATGGTGTGTGTGCAACAATATACTGAAAGGTCAATTATATTGTGCAGCTTATCTCACCACCTGTAGTTATTTAGGTGAAAGCTCCAAAATGCTTGCCTAATATGTCTGTTTATCCAAAAGGAAGTAAAAAGGGAGAGCTAGAAAGATAGCATTGCATCACATTACATGGCAATGCAATGCACAGTTGCTGAAGTTGAACCAAAATGAGCTTGTAATCTGGCTTCTGCAACTTTGAACATGAAAAATCCAATGAGGAGAAGAAAGGCAGAGCCAAAGAGTCCATCCCAAAATCCGACAAACAAGCAAAATGAACAAAAAACATTGAATTCAATTCTTTCTGATTTTAGAAACTGCATTAAAGAAGGGTGCACCGGTCCTGGAGATACTGCAATACCAGGTCAATGCGTGGAGTGGACAGAGCAAGCTCTTTTTCCATCTCCCTGTTCTAAAAATCCATTTAATATATGGTCCCCAGATAGGGAACGTATCAGATATTAAACTGATAAGAACAGATACTACACTTGATCTTAGCCAAAAGGCCGAGAAGCGATAACCAGAATTGGTTTCAAACTACGGAGCCACCCAAGGATCCTAAAAAGTCCATTTGTGGAGATGAGCTCCTGGACTCCCGTAAGAAGACATGTTGTCAACCTCTAGATCCCTTACATGCCTGCACTTTTCGGCTTGCTGCTGCTGCAATCCACGCGTTTTAGATCTGCATAACTCCACCTCTTTAAACACAGCACCTTCACCCCCTGCTGTTCCCACCCGCCTCAACACCGTTGGAAGGGAGCAGAACCAATTAAGGCGGGGGTGGGGTGGAACGAGCAGCTGTCTACCCTTAGCAGGAGGGGTCCTGATTACATACCTCTCCTGCTGCTGCTGCTGCTGCTGGCTGTCCAGCAGCAGACTGAAGGTGGCTGCTGCTGTGCACAGGTATATAAAGGCTCAGAGCCTATTATGACACGCGCAGCCAGCGTTCCATTGCCACATTCCATCTACTGCAGGCAGGATACCTGGCTGGCTGAATGTCGCTGAGAAGCTCACAGAGACCGCCATAAGCAACAGTTTAACAGAATGCCACAGACTAATCAACCAAACTTTTTGGGTTGGGTTCTCTTTTATAGTCTGCAGGCATTAAATGAAAGAAGTCAGTGTTCCAGCAGAAGGAGACAACGTTTCAGAAAAGGCATTGTAGCAAACCAAAAAAGAAATTTTAAGCGCAGCAGAGTAACCAGCGCACATACCTGTTAGCTCAGGTGAGTTTAAAAGGCTGCTGTTGATAACAAGGGCATTTGCTAAATAGATGGTGTGTGTGCAACAATATACTGAAAGGTCAATTATATTGTGCAGCTTATCTCACCACCTGTAGTTATTTAGGTGAAAGCTCCAAAATGCTTGCCTAATATGTCTGTTTATCCAAAAGGAAGTAAAAAGGGAGAGCTAGAAAGATAGCATTGCATCACATTACATGGCAATGCAATGCACAGTTGCTGAAGTTGAACCAAAATGAGCTTGTAATCTGGCTTCTGCAACTTTGAACATGAAAAATCCAATGAGGAGAAGAAAAGCAGAGCCAAAGAGTCCATCCCAAAATCCGACAAACAAGCAAAATGAACAAAAAACATTGAATTCAATTCTTTCTGATTTTAGAAACTGCATTAAAGAAGGGGTGCACTGGTCCTGGAGATACTGCAATACCAGGTCAATGCGTGGAGTGGACAGAGCAAGCTCTTTTTCCATCTCCCTGTTCTAAAAATCCATTTAATATATGGTCCCCAGATAGGGGACGTATCAGATATTAAACTGATAAGAACAGATACTACACTTGATCTTAGCCAAAAGGCCGAGAAGCGATAACCAGAATTGGTTTCAAACTACGGAGCCACCCAAGGATCCTAAAAAGTCCATTTGTGGAGATGAGCTCCTGGACTCCCGTTAAGAAGACATGTTGTCAACCTCTAGATCCCTTACATGCCTGCACTTTTCGGCTTGCTGCTGCTGCAATCCACGCGTTTTAGATCTGCATAACTCCACCTCTTTAAACACAGCACCTTCACCCCCTGCTGTTCCCACCCGCCTCAACACCGTTGGAAGGGAGGAGAACCAATTAAGGCGGGGGGTGGGGTGGAACGAGCAGCTGTCTACCCTTAGCAGGAGGGCTCCTGATTACATACCTCTCCTGCTGCTGCTGCTGCTGGCTGTCCAGCAGCAGACTGAAGGTGGCTGCTGCTGTGCACAGGTATATAAAGGCTCAGAGCCTATTATGACACGCGCAGCCAGCGTTCCATTGCCACATTCCATCTACTGCAGGCAGGATACCTGGCTGGCTGAATGTCGCTGAGAAGCTCACAGAGACCGCCATAAGCAACAGTTTAACAGAATGCCACAGACTAATCAACCAAACTTTTTGGGTTGGGTTCTCTTTTATAGTCTGCAGGCATTAAATGAAAGAAGTCAGTGTTCCAGCAGAAGGAGACAACGTTTCAGAAAAGGCATTGTAGCAAACCAAAAAAGAAATTTTAAGCGCAGCAGAGTAACCAGCGCACATACCTGTTAGCTCAGGTGAGTTTAAAAGGCTGCTGTTGATAACAAGGGCATTTGCTAAATAGATGGTGTGTGTGCAACAATATACTGAAAGGTCAATTATATTGTGCAGCTTATCTCACCACCTGTAGTTATTTAGGTGAAAGCTCCAAAATGCTTGCCTAATATGTCTGTTTATCCAAAAGGAAGTAAAAAGGGAGAGCTAGAAAGATAGCATTGCATCACATTACATGGCAATGCAATGCACAGTTGCTGAAGTTGAACCAAAATGAGCTTGTAATCTGGCTTCTGCAACTTTGAACATGAAAAATCCAATGAGGAGAAGAAAAGCAGAGCCAAAGAGTCCATCCCAAAATCCGACAAACAAGCAAAATGAACAAAAAACATTGAATTCAATTCTTTCTGATTTTAGAAACTGCATTAAAGAAGGGTTGCACCGGTCCTGGAGATACTGCAATACCAGGTCAATGCGTGGAGTGGACAGAGCAAGCTCTTTTTCCATCTCCCTGTTCTAAAAATCCATTTAATATATGGTCCCCAGATAGGGGACGTATCAGATATTAAACTGATAAGAACAGATACTACACTTGATCTTAGCCAAAAGGCCGAGAAGCGATAACCAGAATTGGTTTCAAACTACGGAGCCACCCAAGGATCCTAAAAAGTCCATTTGTGGAGATGAGCTCCTGGACTCCCGTTAAGAAGACATGTTGTCAACCTCTAGATCCCTTACATGCCTGCACTTTTCGGCTTGCTGCTGCTGCAATCCACGCGTTTTAGATCTGCATAACTCCACCTCTTTAAACACAGCACCTTCACCCCCTGCTGTTCCCACCCGCCTCAACACCGTTGGAAGGGAGGAGAACCAATTAAGGCGGGGGGTGGGGTGGAACGAGCAGCTGTCTACCCTTAGCAGGAGGGCTCCTGATTACATACCTCTCCTGCTGCTGCTGCTGCTGCTGGCTGTCCAGCAGCAGACTGAAGGTGGCTGCTGCTGTGCACAGGTATATAAAGGCTCAGAGCCTATTATGACACGCGCAGCCAGCGTTCCATTGCCACATTCCATCTACTGCAGGCAGGATACCTGGCTGGCTGAATGTCGCTGAGAAGCTCACAGAGACCGCCATAAGCAACAGTTTAACAGAATGCCACAGACTAATCAACCAAACTTTTTGGGTTGGGTTCTCTTTTATAGTCTGCAGGCATTAAATGAAAGAAGTCAGTGTTCCAGCAGAAGGAGACAACGTTTCAGAAAAGGCATTGTAGCAAACCAAAAAAGAAATTTTAAGCGCAGCAGAGTAACCAGCGCACATACCTGTTAGCTCAGGTGAGTTTAAAAGGCTGCTGTTGATAACAAGGGCATTTGCTAAATAGATGGTGTGTGTGCAACAATATACTGAAAGGTCAATTATATTGTGCAGCTTATCTCACCACCTGTAGTTATTTAGGTGAAAGCTCCAAAATGCTTGCCTAATATGTCTGTTTATCCAAAAGGAAGTAAAAAGGGAGAGCTAGAAAGATAGCATTGCATCACATTACATGGCAATGCAATGCACAGTTGCTGAAGTTGAACCAAAATGAGCTTGTAATCTGGCTTCTGCAACTTTGAACATGAAAAATCCAATGAGGAGAAGAAAAGCAGAGCCAAAGAGTCCATCCCAAAATCCGACAAACAAGCAAAATGAACAAAAAACATTGAATTCAATTCTTTCTGATTTTAGAAACTGCATTAAAGAAGGGGTGCACCGGTCCTGGAGATACTGCAATACCAGGTCAATGCGTGGAGTGGACAGAGCAAGCTCTTTTTCCATCTCCCTGTTCTAAAAATCCATTTAATATATGGTCCCCAGATAGGGGACGTATCAGATATTAAACTGATAAGAACAGATACTACACTTGATCTTAGCCAAAAGGCCGAGAAGCGATAACCAGAATTGGTTTCAAACTACGGAGCCACCCAAGGATCCTAAAAAGTCCATTTGTGGAGATGAGCTCCTGGACTCCCGTTAAGAAGACATGTTGTCAACCTCTAGATCCCTTACATGCCTGCACTTTTCGGCTTGCTGCTGCTGCAATCCACGCGTTTTAGATCTGCATAACTCCACCTCTTTAAACACAGCACCTTCACCCCCTGCTGTTCCCACCCGCCTCAACACCGTTGGAAGGGAGGAGAACCAATTAAGGCGGGGGGTGGGGTGGAACGAGCAGCTGTCTACCCTTAGCAGGAGGGCTCCTGATTACATACCTCTCCTGCTGCTGCTGCTGCTGGCTGTCCAGCAGCAGACTGAAGGTGGCTGCTGCTGTGCACAGGTATATAAAGGCTCAGAGCCTATTATGACACGCGCAGCCAGCGTTCCATTGCCACATTCCATCTACTGCAGGCAGGATACCTGGCTGGCTGAATGTCGCTGAGAAGCTCACAGAGACCGCCATAAGCAACAGTTTAACAGAATGCCACAGACTAATCAACCAAACTTTTTGGGTTGGGTTCTCTTTTATAGTCTGCAGGCATTGAATGAAAGAAGTCAGTGTTCCAGCAGAAGGAGACAACGTTTCAGAAAAGGCATTATAGCAAACCAAAAAAGAAATTTTAAGCGCAGCAGAGTAACCAGCGCACATACCTGTTAGCTCAGGTGAGTTTAAAAAGGCTGCTGTTGATAACAAGGGCATTTGCTAAATAGATGGTGTGTGTGCAACAATATACTGAAAGGTCAATTATATTGTGCAGCTTATCTCACCACCTGTAGTTATTTAGGTGAAAGCTCCAAAATGCTTGCCTAATATGTCTGTTTATCCAAAAGGAAGTAAAAAGGGAGAGCTAGAAAGATAGCATTGCATCACATTACATGGCAATGCAATGCACAGTTGCTGAAGTTGAACCAAAATGAGCTTGTAATCTGGCTTCTGCAACTTTGAACATGAAAAATCCAATGAGGAGAAGAAAAGCAGAGCCAAAGAGTCCATCCCAAAATCCGACAAACAAGCAAAATGAACAAAAAACATTGAATTCAATTCTTTCTGATTTTAGAAACTGCATTAAAGAAGGGGTGCACCGGTCCTGGAGATACTGCAATACCAGGTCAATGCGTGGAGTGGACAGAGCAAGCTCTTTTTCCATCTCCCTGTTCTAAAAATCCATTTAATATATGGTCCCCAGATAGGGGACGTATCAGATATTAAACTGATAAGAACAGATACTACACTTGATCTTAGCCAAAAGGCCGAGAAGCGATAACCAGAATTGGTTTCAAACTACGGAGACACCCAAGGATCGTAAAAAGTCCATTTGTGGAGATGAGCTCCTGGACTCCCGTTAAGAAGACATGTTGTCAACCTCTAGATCCCTTACATGCCTGCACTTTTCGGCTTGCTGCTGCTGCAATCCACGCGTTTTAGATCTGCATAACTCCACCTCTTTAAACACAGCACCTTCACCCCCTGCTGTTCCCACCCGCCTCAACACCGTTGGAAGGGAGGAGAACCAATTAAGGCGGGGGGTGGGGTGGAACGAGCAGCTGTCTACCCTTAGCAGGAGGGCTCCTGATTACATACCTCTCCTGCTGCTGCTGCTGCTGGCTGTCCAGCAGCAGACTGAAGGTGGCTGCTGCTGTGCACAGGTATATAAAGGCTCAGAGCCTATTATGACACGCGCAGCCAGCGTTCCATTGCCACATTCCATCTACTGCAGGCAGGACACCTAGCTGGCTGAATGTCGCTGAGAAGCTCACAGAGACCGCCATAAGCAACAGTTTAACAGAATGCCACAGACTAATCAACCAAACTTTTTGGGTTGGGTTCTCTTTTATAGTCTGCAGGCATTAAATGAAAGAAGTCAGTGTTCCAGCAGAAGGAGACAACGTTTCAGAAAAGGCATTGTAGCAAACCAAAAAAGAAATTTTAAGCGCAGCAGAGTAACCAGCGCACATACCTGTTAGCTCAGGTGAGTTTAAAAGGCTGCTGTTGATAACAAGGGCATTTGCTAAATAGATGGTGTGTGTGCAACAATATACTGAAAGGTCAATTATATTGTGCAGCTTATCTCACCACCTGTAGTTATTTAGGTGAAAGCTCCAAAATGCTTGCCTAATATGTCTGTTTATCCAAAAGGAAGTAAAAAGGGAGAGCTAGAAAGATAGCATTGCATCACATTACATGGCAATGCAATGCACAGTTGCTGAAGTTGAACCAAAATGAGCTTGTAATCTGGCTTCTGCAACTTTGAACATGAAAAATCCAATGAGGAGAAGAAAAGCAGAGCCAAAGAGTCCATCCCAAAATCCGACAAACAAGCAAAATGAACAAAAAACATTGAATTCAATTCTTTCTGATTTTAGAAACTGCATTAAAGAAGGGGTGCACCGGTCCTGGAGATACTGCAATACCAGGTCAATGCGTGGAGTGGACAGAGCAAGCTCTTTTTCCATCTCCCTGTTCTAAAAATCCATTTAATATATGGTCCCCAGATAGGGGACGTATCAGATATTAAACTGATAAGAACAGATACTACACTTGATCTTAGCCAAAAGGCCGAGAAGCGATAACCAGAATTGGTTTCAAACTACGGAGCCACCCAAGGATCCTAAAAAGTCCATTTGTGGAGATGAGCTCCTGGACTCCCGTTAAGAAGACATGTTGTCAACCTCTAGATCCCTTACATGCCTGCACTTTTCGGCTTGCTGCTGCTGCAATCCACGCGTTTTAGATCTGCATAACTCCACCTCTTTAAACACAGCACCTTCACCCCCTGCTGTTCCCACCCGCCTCAACACCGTTGGAAGGGAGGAGAACCAATTAAGGCGGGGGGTGGGGTGGAACGAGCAGCTGTCTACCCTTAGCAGGAGGGCTCCTGATTACATACCTCTCCTGCTGCTGCTGCTGCTGGCTGTCCAGCAGCAGACTGAAGGTGGCTGCTGCTGTGCACAGGTATATAAAGGCTCAGAGCCTATTATGACACGCGCAGCCAGCGTTCCATTGCCACATTCCATCTACTGCAGGCAGGACACCTAGCTGGCTGAATGTCGCTGAGAAGCTCACAGAGACCGCCATAAGCAACAGTTTAACAGAATGCCACAGACTAATCAACCAAACTTTTTGGGTTGGGTTCTCTTTTATAGTCTGCAGGCATTAAATGAAAGAAGTCAGTGTTCCAGCAGAAGGAGACAACGTTTCAGAAAAGGCATTGTAGCAAACCAAAAAAGAAATTTTTAGCGCAGCAGAGTAACCAGCGCACATACCTGTTAGCTCAGGTGAGTTTAAAAGGCTGCTGTTGATAACAAGGGCATTTGCTAAATAGATGGTGTGTGTGCAACAATATACTGAAAGGTCAATTATATTGTGCAGCTTATCTCACCACCTGTAGTTATTTAGGTGAAAGCTCCAAAATGCTTGCCTAATATGTCTGTTTATCCAAAAGGAAGTAAAAAGGGAGAGCTAGAAAGATAGCATTGCATCACATTACATGGCAATGCAATGCACAGTTGCTGAAGTTGAACCAAAATGAGCTTGTAATCTGGCTTCTGCAACTTTGAACATGAAAAATCCAATGAGGAGAAGAAAAGCAGAGCCAAAGAGTCCATCCCAAAATCCGACAAACAAGCAAAATGAACAAAAAACATTGAATTCAATTCTTTCTGATTTTAGAAACTGCATTAAAGAAGGGGTGCACCGGTCCTGGAGATACTGCAATACCAGGTCAATGCGTGGAGTGGACAGAGCAAGCTCTTTTTCCATCTCCCTGTTCTAAAAATCCATTTAATATATGGTCCCCAGATAGGGGACGTATCAGATATTAAACTGATAAGAACAGATACTACACTTGATCTTAGCCAAAAGGCCGAGAAGCGATAACCAGAATTGGTTTCAAACTACGGAGCCACCCAAGGATCCTAAAAAGTCCATTTGTGGAGATGAGCTCCTGGACTCCCGTTAAGAAGACATGTTGTCAACCTCTAGATCCCTTACATGCCTGCACTTTTCGGCTTGCTGCTGCTGCAATCCACGCGTTTTAGATCTGCATAACTCCACCTCTTTAAACACAGCACCTTCACCCCCTGCTGTTCCCACCCGCCTCAACACCGTTGGAAGGGAGGAGAACCAATTAAGGCGGGGGGTGGGGTGGAACGAGCAGCTGTCTACCCTTAGCAGGAGGGCTCCTGATTACATACCTCTCCTGCTGCTGCTGCTGCTGGCTGTCCAGCAGCAGACTGAAGGTGGCTGCTGCTGTGCACAGGTATATAAAGGCTCAGAGCCTATTATGACACGCGCAGCCAGCGTTCCATTGCCACATTCCATCTACTGCAGGCAGGATACCTGGCTGGCTGAATGTCGCTGAGAAGCTCACAGAGACCGCCATAAGCAACAGTTTAACAGAATGCCACAGACTAATCAACCAAACTTTTTGGGTTGGGTTCTCTTTTATAGTCTGCAGGCATTAAATGAAAGAAGTCAGTGTTCCAGCAGAAGGAGACAACGTTTCAGAAAAGGCATTGTAGCAAACCAAAAAAGAAATTTTAAGCGCAGCAGAGTAACCAGCGCACATACCTGTTAGCTCAGGTGAGTTTAAAAAGCTGCTGTTGATAACAAGGGCATTTGCTAAATAGATGGTGTGTGTGCAACAATATACTGAAAGGTCAATTATATTGTGCAGCTTATCTCACCACCTGTAGTTATTTAGGTGAAAGCTCCAAAATGCTTGCCTAATATGTCTGTTTATCCAAAAGGAAGTAAAAAGGGAGAGCTAGAAAGATAGCATTGCATCACATTACATGGCAATGCAATGCACAGTTGCTGAAGTTGAACCAAAATGAGCTTGTAATCTGGCTTCTGCAACTTTGAACATGAAAAATCCAATGAGGAGAAGAAAAGCAGAGCCAAAGAGTCCATCCCAAAATCCGACAAACAAGCAAAATGAACAAAAAACATTGAATTCAATTCTTTCTGATTTTAGAAACTGCATTAAAGAAGGGGTGCACCGGTCCTGGAGATACTGCAATACCAGGTCAATGCGTGGAGTGGACAGAGCAAGCTCTTTTTCCATCTCCCTGTTCTAAAAATCCATTTAATATATGGTCCCCAGATAGGGGACGTATCAGATATTAAACTGATAAGAACAGATACTACACTTGATCTTAGCCAAAAGGACGAGAAGCGATAACCAGAATTGGTTTCAAACTACGGAGCCACCCAAGGATCCTAAAAAGTCCATTTGTGGAGATGAGCTCCTGGACTCCCGTTAAGAAGACATGTTGTCAACCTCTAGATCCCTTACATGCCTGCACTTTTCGGCTTGCTGCTGCTGCAATCCACGCGTTTTAGATCTGCATAACTCCACCTCTTTAAACACAGCACCTTCACCCCCTGCTGTTCCCACCCGCCTCAACACCGTTGGAAGGGAGGAGAACCAATTAAGGCGGGGGGTGGGGTGGAACGAGCAGCTGTCTACCCTTAGCAGGAGGGCTCCTGATTACATACCTCTCCTGCTGCTGCTGCTGCTGGCTGTCCAGCAGCAGACTGAAGGTGGCTGCTGCTGTGCACAGGTATATAAAGGCTCAGAGCCTATTATGACACGCGCAGCCAGCGTTCCATTGCCACATTCCATCTACTGCAGGCAGGATACCTGGCTGGCTGAATGTCGCTGAGAAGCTCACAGAGACCGCCATAAGCAACAGTTTAACAGAATGCCACAGACTAATCAACCAAACTTTTTGGGTTGGGTTCTCTTTTATAGTCTGCAGGCATTAAATGAAAGAAGTCAGTGTTCCAGCAGAAGGAGACAACGTTTCAGAAAAGGCATTGTAGCAAACCAAAAAAGAAATTTTAAGCGCAGCAGAGTAACCAGCGCACATACCTGTTAGCTCAGGTGAGTTTAAAAGGCTGCTGTTGATAACAAGGGCATTTGCTAAATAGATGGTGTGTGTGCAACAATATACTGAAAGGTCAATTATATTGTGCAGCTTATCTCACCACCTGTAGTTATTTAGGTGAAAGCTCCAAAATGCTTGCCTAATATGTCTGTTTATCCAAAAGGAAGTAAAAAGGGAGAGCTAGAAAGATAGCATTGCATCACATTACATGGCAATGCAATGCACAGTTGCTGAAGTTGAACCAAAATGAGCTTGTAATCTGGCTTCTGCAACTTTGAACATGAAAAATCCAATGAGGAGAAGAAAAGCAGAGCCAAAGAGTCCATCCCAAAATCCGACAAACAAGCAAAATGAACAAAAAACATTGAATTCAATTCTTTCTGATTTTAGAAACTGCATTAAAGAAGGGGTGCACCGGTCCTGGAGATACTGCAATACCAGGTCAATGCGTGGAGTGGACAGAGCAAGCTCTTTTTCCATCTCCCTGTTCTAAAAATCCATTTAATATATGGTCCCCAGATAGGGGACGTATCAGATATTAAACTGATAAGAACAGATACTACACTTGATCTTAGCCAAAAGGCCGAGAAGCGATAACCAGAATTGGTTTCAAACTACGGAGCCACCCAAGGATCCTAAAAAGTCCATTTGTGGAGATGAGCTCCTGGACTCCCGTTAAGAAGACATGTTGTCAACCTCTAGATCCCTTACATGCCTGCACTTTTCGGCTTGCTGCTGCTGCTGCAATCCACGCGTTTTAGATCTGCATAACTCCACCTCTTTAAACACAGCACCTTCACCCCCTGCTGTTCCCACCCGCCTCAACACCGTTGGAAGGGAGGAGAACCAATTAAGGCGGGGGGTGGGGTGGAACGAGCAGCTGTCTACCCTTAGCAGGAGGGCTCCTGATTACATACCTCTCCTGCTGCTGCTGCTGCTGGCTGTCCAGCAGCAGACTGAAGGTGGCTGCTGCTGTGCACAGGTATATAAAGGCTCAGAGCCTATTATGACACGCGCAGCCAGCGTTCCATTGCCACATTCCATCTACTGCAGGCAGGATACCTGGCTGGCTGAATGTCGCTGAGAAGCTCACAGAGACCGCCATAAGCAACAGTTTAACAGAATGCCACAGACTAATCAACCAAACTTTTTGGGTTGGGTTCTCTGTTATAGTCTGCAGGCATTAAATGAAAGAAGTCAGTGTTCCAGCAGAAGGAGACAACGTTTCAGAAAAGGCATTGTAGCAAACCAAAAAAGAAATTTTAAGCGCAGCAGAGTAACCAGCGCACATACCTGTTAGCTCAGGTGAGTTTAAAAGGCTGCTGTTGATAACAAGGGCATTTGCTAAATAGATGGTGTGTGTGCAACAATATACTGAAAGGTCAATTATATTGTGCAGCTTATCTCACCACCTGTAGTTATTTAGGTGAAAGCTCCAAAATGCTTGCCTAATATGTCTGTTTATCCAAAAGGAAGTAAAAAGGGAGAGCTAGAAAGATAGCATTGCATCACATTACATGGCAATGCAATGCACAGTTGCTGAAGTTGAACCAAAATGAGCTTGTTATCTGGCTTCTGCAACTTTGAACATGAAAAATCCAATGAGGAGAAGAAAAGCAGAGCCAAAGAGTCCATCCCAAAATCCGACAAACAAGCAAAATGAACAAAAAACATTAAATTCAATTCTTTCTGATTTTAGAAACTGCATTAAAGAAGGGGTGCACCGGTCCTGGAGATACTGCAATACCAGGTCAATGCGTGGAGTGGACAGAGCAAGCTCTTTTTCCATCTCCCTGTTCTAAAAATCCATTTAATATATGGTCCCCAGATAGGGGACGTATCAGATATTAAACTGATAAGAACAGATACTACACTTGATCTTAGCCAAAAGGCCGAGAAGCGATAACCAGAATTGGTTTCAAACTACGGAGCCACCCAAGGATCCTAAAAAGTCCATTTGTGGAGATGAGCTCCTGGACTCCCGTTAAGAAGACATGTTGTCAACCTCTAGATCCCTTACATGCCTGCACTTTTCGGCTTGCTGCTGCTGCAATCCACGCGTTTTAGATCTGCATAACTCCACCTCTTTAAACACAGCACCTTCACCCCCTGCTGTTCCCACCCGCCTCAACACCGTTGGAAGGGAGGAGAACCAATTAAGGCGGGGGGTGGGGTGGAACGAGCAGCTGTCTACCCTTAGCAGGAGGGCTCCTGATTACATACCTCTCCTGCTGCTGCTGCTGCTGGCTGTCCAGCAGCAGACTGAAGGTGGCTGCTGCTGTGCACAGGTATATAAAGGCTCAGAGCCTATTATGACACGCGCAGCCAGCGTTCCATTGCCACATTCCATCTACTGCAGGCAGGATACCTGGCTGGCTGAATGTCGCTGAGAAGCTCACAGAGACCGCCATAAGCAACAGTTTAACAGAATGCCACAGACTAATCAACCAAACTTTTTGGGTTGGGTTCTCTTTTATAGTCTGCAGGCATTAAATGAAAGAAGTCAGTGTTCCAGCAGAAGGAGACAACGTTTCAGAAAAGGCATTGTAGCAAACCAAAAAAGAAATTTTAAGCGCAGCAGAGTAACCAGCGCACATACCTGTTAGCTCAGGTGAGTTTAAAAGGCTGCTGTTGATAACAAGGGCATTTGCTAAATACATGGTGTGTGTGCAACAATATACTGAAAGGTCAATTATATTGTGCAGCTTATCTCACCACCTGTAGTTATTTAGGTGAAAGCTCCAAAATGCTTGCCTAATATGTCTGTTTATCCAAAAGGAAGTAAAAAGGGAGAGCTAGAAAGATAGCATTGCATCACATTACATGGCAATGCAATGCACAGTTGCTGAAGTTGAACCAAAATGAGCTTGTAATCTGGCTTCTGCAACTTTGAACATGAAAAATCCAATGAGGAGAAGAAAAGCAGAGCCAAAGAGTCCATCCCAAAATCCGACAAACAAGCAAAATGAACAAAAAACATTGAATTCAATTCTTTCTGATTTTAGAAACTGCATTAAAGAAGGGGTGCACCGGTCCTGGAGATACTGCAATACCAGGTCAATGCGTGGAGTGGACAGAGCAAGCTCTTTTTCCATCTCCCTGTTCTAAAAATCCATTTAATATATGGTCCCCAGATAGGGGACGTATCAGATATTAAACTGATAAGAACAGATACTACACTTGATCTTAGCCAAAAGGCCGAGAAGCGATAACCAGAATTGGTTTCAAACTACGGAGCCACCCAAGGATCCTAAAAAGTCCATTTGTGGAGATGAGCTCCTGGACTCCCGTTAAGAAGACATGTTGTCAACCTCTAGATCCCTTACATGCCTGCACTTTTCGGCTTGCTGCTGCTGCAATCCACGCGTTTTAGATCTGCATAACTCCACCTCTTTAAACACAGCACCTTCACCCCCTGCTGTTCCCACCCGCCTCAACACCGTTGGAAGGGAGGAGAACCAATTAAGGCGGGGGGTGGGGTGGAACGAGCAGCTGTCTACCCTTAGCAGGAGGGCTCCTGATTACATACCTCTCCTGCTGCTGCTGCTGCTGGCTGTCCAGCAGCAGACTGAAGGTGGCTGCTGCTGTGCACAGGTATATAAAGGCTCAGAGCCTATTATGACACGCGCAGCCAGCGTTCCATTGCCACATTCCATCTACTGCAGGCAGGATACCTGGCTGGCTGAATGTCGCTGAGAAGCTCACAGAGACCGCCATAAGCAACAGTTTAACAGAATGCCACAGACTAATCAACCAAACTTTTTGGGTTGGGTTCTCTTTTATAGTCTGCAGGCATTAAATGAAAGAAGTCAGTGTTCCAGCAGAAGGAGACAACGTTTCAGAAAAGGCATTGTAGCAAACCAAAAAAGAAATTTTAAGCGCAGCAGAGTAACCAGCGCACATACCTGTTAGCTCAGGTGAGTTTAAAAGGCTGCTGTTGATAACAAGGGCATTTGCTAAATAGATGGTGTGTGTGCAACAATATACTGAAAGGTCAATTATATTGTGCAGCTTATCTCACCACCTGTAGTTACTTAGGTGAAAGCTCCAAAATGCTTGCCTAATATGTCTGTTTATCCAGAAGGAAGTAAAAAGGGAGAGCTAGAAAGATAGCATTGCATCACATTACATGGCAATGCAATGCACAGTTGCTGAAGTTGAACCAAAATGAGCTTGTAATCTGGCTTCTGCAACTTTGAACATGAAAAATCCAATGAGGAGAAGAAAAGCAGAGCCAAAGAGTCCATCCCAAAATCCGACAAACAAGCAAAATGAACAAAAAACATTGAATTCAATTCTTTCTGATTTTAGAAACTGCATTAAAGAAGGGGTGCACCGGTCCTGGAGATACTGCAATACCAGGTCAATGCGTGGAGTGGACAGAGCAAGCTCTTTTTCCATCTCCCTGTTCTAAAAATCCATTTAATATATGGTCCCCAGATAGGGGACGTATCAGATATTAAACTGATAAGAACAGATACTACACTTGATCTTAGCCAAAAGGCCGAGAAGCGATAACCAGAATTGGTTTCAAACTACGGAGCCACCCAAGGATCCTAAAAAGTCCATTTGTGGAGATGAGCTCCTGGACTCCCGTTAAGAAGACATGTTGTCAACCTCTAGATCCCTTACATGCCTGCACTTTTCGGCTTGCTGCTGCTGCAATCCACGCGTTTTAGATCTGCATAACTCCACCTCTTTAAATACAGCACCTTCACCCCCTGCTGTTCCCACCCGCCTCAACACCGTTGGAAGGGAGGAGAACCAATTAAGGCGGGGGGTGGGGTGGAACGAGCAGCTGTCTACCCTTAGCAGGAGGGCTCCTGATTACATACCTCTCCTGCTGCTGCTGCTGCTGGCTGTCCAGCAGCAGACTGAAGGTGGCTGCTGCTGTGCACAGGTATATAAAGGCTCAGAGCCTATTATGACACGCGCAGCCAGTGTTCCATTGCCACATTCCATCTACTGCAGGCAGGATACCTGGCTGGCTGAATGTCGCTGAGAAGCTCACAGAGACCGCCATAAGCAACAGTTTAACAGAATGCCACAGACTAATCAACCAAACTTTTTGGGTTGGGTTCTCTTTTATAGTCTGCAGGCATTAAATGAAAGAAGTCAGTGTTCCAGCAGAAGGAGACAACGTTTCAGAAAAGGCATTGTAGCAAACCAAAAAAGAAATTTTAAGCGCAGCAGAGTAACCAGTGCACATACCTGTTAGCTCAGGTGAGTTTAAAAGGCTGCTGTTGATAACAAGGGCATTTGCTAAATAGATGGTGTGTGTGCAACAATATACTGAAAGGTCAATTATATTGTGCAGCTTATCTCACCACCTGTAGTTATTTAGGTGAAAGCTCCAAAATGCTTGCCTAATATGTCTGTTTATCCAAAAGGAAGTAAAAAGGGAGAGCTAGAAAGATAGCATTGCATCACATTACATGGCAATGCAATGCACAGTTGCTGAAGTTGAACCAAAATGAGCTTGTAATCTGGCTTCTGCAACTTTGAACATGAAAAATCCAATGAGGAGAAGAAAAGCAGAGCCAAAGAGTCCATCCCAAAATCCGACAAACAAGCAAAATGAACAAAAAACATTGAATTCAATTCTTTCTGATTTTAGAAACTGCATTAAAGAAGGGGTGCACCGGTCCTGGAGATACTGCAATACCAGGTCAATGCGTGGAGTGGACAGAGCAAGCTCTTTTTCCATGTCCCTGTTCTAAAAATCCATTTAATATATGGTCCCCAGATAGGGGACGTATCAGATATTAAACTGATAAGAACAGATACTACACTTGATCTTAGCCAAAAGGCCGAGAAGCGATAACCAGAATTGGTTTCAAACTACGGAGCCACCCAAGGATCCTAAAAAGTCCATTTGTGGAGATGAGCTCCTGGACTCCCGTTAAGAAGACATGTTGTCAACCTCTAGATCCCTTACATGCCTGCACTTTTCGGCTTGCTGCTGCTGCAATCCACGCGTTTTAGATCTGCATAACTCCACCTCTTTAAACACAGCACCTTCACCCCCTGCTGTTCCCACCCGCCTCAACACCGTTGGAAGGGAGGAGAACCAATTAAGGCGGGGGGTGGGGTGGAACGAGCAGCTGTCTACCCTTAGCAGGAGGGCTCCTGATTACATACCTCTCCTGCTGCTGCTGCTGCTGGCTGTCCAGCAGCAGACTGAAGGTGGCTGCTGCTGTGCACAGGTATATAAAGGCTCAGAGCCTATTATGACACGCGCAGCCAGCGTTCCATTGCCACATTCCATCTACTGCAGGCAGGATACCTGGCTGGCTGAATGTCGCTGAGAAGCTCACAGAGACCGCCATAAGCAACAGTTTAACAGAATGCCACAGACTAATCAACCAAACTTTTTGGGTTGGGTTCTCTTTTATAGTCTGCAGGCATTAAATGAAAGAAGTCAGTGTTCCAGCAGAAGGAGACAACGTTTCAGAAAAGGCATTGTAGCAAACCAAAAAAGAAATTTTAAGCGCAGCAGAGTAACCAGCGCACATACCTGTTAGCTCAGGTGAGTTTAAAAGGCTGCTGTTGATAACAAGGGCATTTGCTAAATAGATGGTGTGTGTGCAACAATATACTGAAAGGTCAATTATATTGTGCAGCTTATCTCACCACCTGTAGTTATTTAGGTGAAAGCTCCAAAATGCTTGCCTAATATGTCTGTTTATCCAAAAGGAAGTAAAAAGGGAGAGCTAGAAAGATAGCATTGCATCACATTACATGGCAATGCAATGCACAGTTGCTGAAGTTGAACCAAAATGAGCTTGTAATCTGGCTTCTGCAACTTTGAACATGAAAAATCCAATGAGGAGAAGAAAAGCAAAGCCAAAGAGTCCATCTCAAAATCCGACAAACAAGCAAAATGAACAAAAAACATTGAATTCAATTCTTTCTGATTTTAGAAACTGCATTAAAGAAGGGGTGCACCGGTCCTGGAGATACTGCAATACCAGGTCAATGCGTGGAGTGGACAGAGCAAGCTCTTTTTCCATCTCCCTGTTCTAAAAATCCATTTAATATATGGTCCCCAGATAGGGGACGTATCAGATATTAAACTGATAAGAACAGATACTACACTTGATCTTAGCCAAAAGGCCGAGAAGCGATAACCAGAATTGGTTTCAAACTACGGAGCCACCCAAGGATCCTGAAAAGTCCATTTGTGGAGATGAGCTCCTGGACTCCCGTTAAGAAGACATGTTGTCAACCTCTAGATCCCTTACATGCCTGCACTTTTCGGCTTGCTGCTGCTGCAATCCACGCGTTTTAGATCTGCATAACTCCACCTCTTTAAACACAGCACCTTCACCCCCTGCTGTTCCCACCCGCCTCAACACCGTTGGAAGGGAGGAGAACCAATTAAGGCGGGGGGTGGGGTGGAACGAGCAGCTGTCTACCCTTAGCAGGAGGGCTCCTGATTACATACCTCTCCTGCTGCTGCTGCTGCTGGCTGTCCAGCAGCAGACTGAAGGTGGCTGCTGCTGTGCACAGGTATATAAAGGCTCAGAGCCTATTATGACACGCGCAGCCAGCGTTCCATTGCCACATTCCATCTACTGCAGGCAGGATACCTGGCTGGCTGAATGTCTCTGAGAAGCTCACAGAGACCGCCATAAGCAACAGTTTAACAGAATGCCACAGACTAATCAACCAAACTTTTTGGGTTGGGTTCTCTTTTATAGTCTGCAGGCATTAAATGAAAGAAGTCAGTGTTCCAGCAGAAGGAGACAACGTTTCAGAAAAGGCATTGTAGCAAACCAAAAAAGAAATTTTAAGCGCAGCAGAGTAACCAGCGCACATACCTGTTAGCTCAGGTGAGTTTAAAAGGCTGCTGTTGATAACAAGGGCATTTGCTAAATAGATGGTGTGTGTGCAACAATATACTGAAAGGTCAATTATATTGTGCAGCTTATCTCACCACCTGTAGTTATTTAGGTGAAAGCTCCAAAATGCTTGCCTAATATGTCTGTTTATCCAAAAGGAAGTAAAAAGGGAGAGCTAGAAAGATAGATTGCATCACATTACATGGCAATGCAATGCACAGTTGCTGAAGTTGAACCAAAATGAGCTTGTAATCTGGCTTCTGCAACTTTGAACATGAAAAATCCAATGAGGAGAAGAAAAGCAAAGCCAAAGAGTCCATCCCAAAATCCGACAAACAAGCAAAATGAACAAAAAACATTGAATTCAATTCTTTCTGATTTTAGAAACTGCATTAAAGAAGGGGTGCACCGGTCCTGGAGATACTGCAATACCAGGTCAATGCGTGGAGTGGACAGAGCAAGCTCTTTTTCCATCTCCCTGTTCTAAAAATCCATTTAATATATGGTCCCCAGATAGGGGACGTATCAGATATTAAACTGATAAGAACAGATACTACACTTGATCTTAGCCAAAAGGCCGAGAAGCGATAACCAGAATTGGTTTCAAACTACGGAGCCACCCAAGGATCCTGAAAAGTCCATTTGTGGAGATGAGCTCCTGGACTCCCGTTAAGAAGACATGTTGTCAACCTCTAGATCCCTTACATGCCTGCACTTTTCGGCTTGCTGCTGCTGCAATCCACGCGTTTTAGATCTGCATAACTCCACCTCTTTAAACACAGCACCTTCACCCCCTGCTGTTCCCACCCGCCTCAACACCGTTGGAAGGGAGGAGAACCAATTAAGGCGGGGGGTGGGGTGGAACGAGCAGCTGTCTACCCTTAGCAGGAGGGCTCCTGATTACATACCTCTCCTGCTGCTGCTGCTGCTGGCTGTCCAGCAGCAGACTGAAGGTGGCTGCTGCTGTGCACAGGTATATAAAGGCTCAGAGCCTATTATGACACGCGCAGCCAGCGTTCCATTGCCACATTCCATCTACTGCAGGCAGGATACCTGGCTGGCTGAATGTCGCTGAGAAGCTCACAGAGACCGCCATAAGCAACAGTTTAACAGAATGCCACAGACTAATCAACCAAACTTTTTGGGTTGGGTTCTCTTTTATAGTCTGCAGGCATTAAATGAAAGAAGTCAGTGTTCCAGCAGAAGGAGACAACGTTTCAGAAAAGGCATTGTAGCAAACCAAAAAAGAAATTTTAAGCGCAGCAGAGTAACCAGCGCACATACCTGTTAGCTCAGGTGAGTTTAAAAGGCTGCTGTTGATAACAAGGGCATTTGCTAAATAGATGGTGTGTGTGCAACAATATACTGAAAGGTCAATTATATTGTGCAGCTTATCTCACCACCTGTAGTTATTTAGGTGAAAGCTCCAAAATGCTTGCCTAATATGTCTGTTTATCCAAAAGGAAGTAAAAAGGGAGAGCTAGAAAGATAGCATTGCATCACATTACATGGCAATGCAATGCACAGTTGCTGAAGTTGAACCAAAATGAGCTTGTAATCTGGCTTCTGCAACTTTGAACATGAAAAATCCAATGAGGAGAAGAAAAGCTGAGCCAAAGAGTCCATCCCAAAATCCGACAAACAAGCAAAATGAACAAAAAACATTGAATTCAATTCTTTCTGATTTTAGAAACTGCATTAAAGAAGGGGTGCACCGGTCCTGGAGATACTGCAATACCAGGTCAATGCGTGGAGTGGACAGAGCAAGCTCTTTTTCCATCTCCCTGTTCTAAAAATCCATTTAATATATGGTCCCCAGATAGGGGACGTATCAGATATTAAACTGATAAGAACAGATACTACACTTGATCTTAGCAAAAAGGCCGAGAAGCGATAACCAGAATTGGTTTCAAACTACGGAGCCACCCAAGGATCCTAAAAAGTCCATTTGTGGAGATGAGCTCCTGGACTCCCGTTAAGAAGACATGTTGTCAACCTCTAGATCCCTTACATGCCTGCACTTTTCGGCTTGCTGCTGCTGCAATCCACGCATTTTAGATCTGCATAACTCCACCTCTTTAAACACAGCACCTTCACCCCCTGCTGTTCCCACCCGCCTCAACACCGTTGGAAGGGAGGAGAACCAATTAAGGCGGGGGGTGGGGTGGAACGAGCAGCTGTCTACCCTTAGCAGGAGGGCTCCTGATTACATACCTCTCCTGCTGCTGCTGCTGCTGGCTGTCCAGCAGCAGACTGAAGGTGGCTGCTGCTGTGCACAGGTATATAAAGGCTCAGAGCCTATTATGACACGCGCAGCCAGCGTTCCATTGCCACATTCCATCTACTGCAGGCAGGATACCTGGCTGGCTGAATGTCGCTGAGAAGCTCACAGAGACCGCCATAAGCAACAGTTTAACAGAATGCCACAGACTAATCAACCAAACCTTTTTGGGTTGGGTTCTCTTTTATAGTCTGCAGGCATTAAATGAAAGAAGTCAGTGTTCCAGCAGAAGGAGACAACGTTTCAGAAAAGGCATTGTAGCAAACCAAAAAAGAAATTTTAAGCGCAGCAGAGTAACCAGCGCACATACCTGTTAGCTCAGGTGAGTTTAAAAGGCTGCTGTTGATAACAAGGGCATTTGCTAAATAGATGGTGTGTGTGCAACAATATACTGAAAGGTCAATTATATTGTGCAGCTTATCTCACCACCTGTAGTTATTTAGGTGAAAGCTCCAAAATGCTTGCCTAATATGTCTGTTTATCCAAAAGGAAGTAAAAAGGGAGAGCTAGAAAGATAGCATTGCATCACATTACATGGCAATGCAATGCACAGTTGCTGAAGTTGAACCAAAATGAGCTTGTAATCTGGCTTCTGCAACTTTGAACATGAAAAATCCAATGAGGAGAAGAAAAGCAAAGCCAAAGAGTCCATCCCAAAATCCGACAAACAAGCAAAATGAACAAAAAACATTGAATTCAATTCTTTCTGATTTTAGAAACTGCATTAAAGAAGGGGTGCACCGGTCCTGGAGATACTGCAATACCAGGTCAATGCGTGGAGTGGACAGAGCAAGCTCTTTTTCCATCTCCCTGTTCTAAAAATCCATTTAATATATGGTCCCCAGATAGGGGACGTATCAGATATTAAACTGATAAGAACAGATACTACAGTTGATCTTAGCCAAAAGGCCGAGAAGCGATAACCAGAATTGATTTCAAACTACGGAGCCACCCAAGGATCCTGAAAAGTCCATTTGTGGAGATGAGCTCCTGGACTCCCGTTAAGAAGACATGTTGTCAACCTCTAGATCCCTTACATGCCTGCACTTTTCGGCTTGCTGCTGCTGCAATCCACGCGTTTTAGATCTGCATAACTCCACCTCTTTAAACACAGCACCTTCACCCCCTGCTGTTCCCACCCGCCTCAACACCGTTGGAAGGGAGGAGAACCAATTAAGGCGGGGGGTGGGGTGGAACGAGCAGCTGTCTACCCTTAGCAGGAGGGCTCCTGATTACATACCTCTCCTGCTGCTGCTGCTGCTGGCTGTCCAGCAGCAGACTGAAGGTGGCTGCTGCTGTGCACAGGTATATAAAGGCTCAGAGCCTATTATGACACGCGCAGCCAGCGTTCCATTGCCACATTCCATCTACTGCAGGCAGGATACCTGGCTGGCTGAATGTCTCTGAGAAGCTCACACAGACCGCCATAAGCAACAGTTTAACAGAATGCCACAGACTAATCAACCAAACTTTTTGGGTTGGGTTCTCTTTTATAGTCTGCAGGCATTAAATGAAAGAAGTCAGTGTTCCAGCAGAAGGAGACAACGTTTCAGAAAAGGCATTGTAGCAAACCAAAAAAGAAATTTTAAGCGCAGCAGAGTAACCAGCGCACATACCTGTTAGCTCAGGTGAGTTTAAAAGGCTGCTGTTGATAACAAGGGCATTTGCTAAATAGATGGTGTGTGTGCAACAATATACTGAAAGGTCAATTATATTGTGCAGCTTATCTCACCACCTGTAGTTATTTAGGTGAAAGCTCCAAAATGCTTGCCTAATATGTCTGTTTATCCAAAAGGAAGTAAAAAGGGAGAGCTAGAAAGATAGCATTGCATCACATTACATGGCAATGCAATGCACAGTTGATGAAGTTGAACCAAAATGAGCTTGTAATCTGGCTTCTGCAACTTTGAACATGAAAAATCCAATGAGGAGAAGAAAAGCAAAGCCAAAGAGTCCATCCCAAAATCCGACAAACAAGCAAAATGAACAAAAAACATTGAATTCAATTCTTTCTGATTTTAGAAACTGCATTAAAGAAGGGGTGCACCGGTCCTGGAGATACTGCAATACCAGGTCAATGCGTGGAGTGGACAGAGCAAGCTCTTTTTCCATCTCCCTGTTCTAAAAATCCATTTAATATATGGTCCCCAGATAGGGGACGTATCAGATAGTAACCACTTCGCACCAGAGCCTGTTTTTGCCTTCGTGACCGGGCCAATTTTTTCAATTCTGACCACTGTCACTTTATGAAGCAATTACTCTGGAACGCTTCAACGGATCCCCCTGATTCTGAGATTGTTTTTTTGTGACATATTGTACTTCATGATAGTGGTAAAATTTCTTTGATATCACATGCGTTTATTTGTGAAAAAATCGGAAATTTGGCGAAAATTTTGAAAATTTTGCAATTTTCAAACTTTGAATTTTTAAGCCCTTAAATCAGAGAAATATGTCACACAAAATACTTAATAAATAACATTTCCCACATGTCTACTTTACATCAGCACAATTTTGGAACCAAAATTTTTTTTTGTTAGGGAGCTATAAGGGTTAAAAGTTGACCAGCGATTTCTCATTTTTCCAACAAAATTTACAAAAACATTTTTTTAGGGACCACATCATATTTGAAGTCACTTTGAGGGGTCTTTATGACAGAAAATACCCAAAAGTGACACTGTTCTAAAAACTGCACCCCTCAAGGTGCTCAAAACCACATTCAAGAACTTTATTAACCCTTCAGGTGCTTCACAGAAATTTTTGGAATGTGGAAGAAAAAAATTAACATTTAACTTTTTTCACAAAAATGTTACTTTAGACCCAATTTTTTTTATTTTCACAGGGGTAACAGGAAAAAAATGGACCCCAAAATTTTTTGTGCAATTTCTCTTGAGCGTGCTGATACCCCATATGTGAGGGAAAACCACTGTTTGGGCGCACGGCAGGGCTCGGAAGGGAAGGAGCGCCATTAGACTTTTTGAATGTAAAATTTGTCTGAATAATTAGCAGACGCCATGTTGCGTTTGGAGAGCTCCTGATGTGCCTAAACAGTGGAAACCCCCCACAAGTGACACCATTTTGGAAACTAGACCCCTTAGGGAACTTATCTAGATGTGTGGTGAGCACCTTGAACCCCAAGGTGCTTCACAGAAGTTTATAATATTGAGCTGTAAAAATAAAATTTTCACATTTTTCCCACAAAACCGTTTTTCATCCCTTAATTTTGCATTATCATAAGGGTAATAGGATAAATTGCACCATGAAATTTGTTGTGCAATTTCTCCTGAACACGCTGATACCCCATATGCGGAGGCAAATTACTGTTTGGGCGCATGGCACGGTTTGAAAGGGAAGGAGCGCCATTTGACTTTTTGAATGTAAAATTTGTTTGAATAATTAGCAGACGCCATGTCGCATTTGGGGAGCCCCTAATGTGACTAAACAGTGGAAACCCCCCACAAGTGCCACCATTTTGGAAACTAGACCCCTTAGGGAACTTATCTAGATGTGTGGTGAGCACCTCGCACCCCCAGCTGCTTCACAGAAGTTTATAATATTGAGCCGTAAAAATAAAATTTTCACATTTTTCCCACAAAAAATCTTTTTCATTCTCTAATTTTGTATTATCATAAGGGTAACAGGATAAATTGCACCATGAAGTTTGTTGTGCAATTTCTCCTGAACACGCCGATACCCCATATGTGAGGGAAAACCACTGTTTGGGCGCACGGCAGGGCTCGGAAGGGAAGGAGCGCCATTTGACTTTTTGAATGTAAAATTTATTTGAATAATTAGCGGACGCCATGTCACATTTGTGGAGCCCCTAATGTGTCTAAACAGCGGAAACCCCCCACAAGTGCCACCATTTTGGAAACTAGACCCCTTAGGGAACTTATCTAGATGTGTGGTGAGCACCTTGCACCCCCAGCTGCTTCACAGAAGTTTATAATATTGAGCCGTAAAAATAAAATTTTCACATTTTTCCCATAAAAAATGTTTTTCATCCCCTAATTTTGCATTATCATAAGGATAACCGGAGAAATTGCACCATGAAATTTGTTGTACAATTTCTCATGAGTACGCCGATACCCCATATGTGGGGGAAAACCACTGCTTTGGTGTACGGCAGGGTTCGGAAGAGAAAGGAGCGCTATGTTGGCTGGGATAGGCAGCAGACACCATGTCACATTTGAAGAGTCGCTGACATGCCAAAACAGCAGAAACCTCCACAAATGACCCCATTTTGTAAACTACATCTCTCAAGGAATTCATCTAGGGAAGTAGTGAGTATTTTTTAATTTTTAAATTTATACCATTGGGCAGTGAAAAAATCATAATTATATTTTTACCACAAAAAAATGTTTTACCCTCAGATTTTACATTTTCACACAGGGCAATGGGTAAAAATGGTGCCGAAATGTGTCACACAATTTCTTCTAAAAGTGTCAATACCCCATATGTGGCTGTATCGTACCGCTTAGCCATACGGTGAGATCTGGGGGGGACGGAGTGCTATTTGACAATTGGAGAACAAATTATTGTAGAATAGGCATTTGGATTTGGGAGCACAAAATTTTCTGAATTTCTTTTGGGGGGCAAGGGTCATTTTGCTTTTCCAGAGCCTTTCTGCTACCAGTAACTTGGAAGTCCCTTATATTTTTAACAGATGACGGACCTGAGTGGGGACTAGCTTTTTTTGAGGACTGAGTTGAAGCTTTTATTGGGAACATTTTACGTAACATTTATCCGGCGCTCTAGGCTGAGCACTTACATCGGGGTTTCCATCTAAATTTCCAAGTGATGTAATTCAGATGAAACCCCTGCAGGATCCATTCACTGTAATGAGGCAGCAGAGTTACTCTGGACACCGTCTGGCCTCTGTGTAGCGGTGTCCTTTTTTTCAGAAGTGCACAAAACTGTGGCCAACCGCACTTTTATGCACGCCTAAAACAAATGACACCGTGGGATCCCAGGCTAGACGGCGTCCACAGTGGCCTATATCTGTCTCATTACAGGGAATCTTCCGTCATGGGTTCCGGCTGAATCATGTATTTCAGAGATTTACACGGAAACTCTGGTGTAAGTGCTCAGCGCAGAGCACAGGATAAATGTGGGCAGAGCCTTACTGGGATCTTTGGGGACATAATAAACAAATCAGTAGCAGGTGAAGAATTGGTTTTATTTATTTTTTACGCCGTTCCTAGTGTGATATAACTGATTAGATTACTTTATTCTTCGGGTCGGTGTGATTACAGAGATACCAGATTGATATCGGGTTTTTATGACTGACAGCTGTCACACACTAAAAGACGCTTTTTTTGCAAAATCTAGTTTTTGCATCACCATATTTTGAGAGCTATAATTTTTCCATATTTCGGCCGACAGAGTCATGTGATGGCTTGTTTTTTGCGGGACGAGTTGACATTTTTATTGGTACCATTTTTGGGGACGTGACATTTTTTGATCGCTTTCTATTCCGTTTTTTGGGAGGTAAAATTAACAAAAACAAACAATTCAGGAATTGTTTTTTGAGTTTTTTTTTATGCCGTTCTGCGTGTGGTAAAAGTGATCAGGCAGCGTTATTCTTCGGGTCAGTACGTTTACAGCGATACTACACTTACTGTATTTTTTTTATGTTTTGGCGTTTTAACACAATAAAACTATTTTATAGAAAAAAATATTTTTTTTGCATTGCTTTATTCTGAGCGCTATAACTTTTTTATTTTTCGGCTGATGGAGCTGTATGGCGGCTTTTTTTTTGCGTAACAAGATGACGTTTTCAGTGGTACCATTTTTATTTCTATTTTGTTTTTTGATCGCATTTTTTTCCACTTTTTGTTTGGCAATATGATGAAAAAGCATATTTTTTTGCTCCGTTTTTTATTTATTTTTATTACGGTGTGCACAGAAGGAGTTAATTAGTGTGACAGTTTTATAGCTCGGGTTGTTTCGGACGCGGCGATACCAAATATGTGTACTTTTTTTGGTTTTGTAAAAATATACGGATTTATTGGTTTAATATTTTATTTATTTATTTTTATTTATTTTGTGATTTTTTTATTAATAGTTTAAAAACTTTTTTTTTACTTTTTTTCACATTTTTACTTAGTCCCTGTATGGGACATTAATCTTTATTTTTCTGATCTCTGATCTCATGTAATGTAATAGACATATATTACATTACATGAGATCTTCCCTGACTGTTTCAGTCAGAGTCTCCTGTCTGGCTACAGCTGCAGCTGAGCCAGACAGGACACCATATATGGCAGAGCTGGAGGCGGTCATGTGACCTCCAGCTGCCATAGCAACCCCAGGTCCTGGAAGGACACGGAGGTCTTCGGAGAGGTAAGTTGACGACCCCCTCTCCTCCTGCTGTCTCCTATATGCCGTGATCACTATAGATCACAGCATATAGAAGACAGCTAAGGGTTAACATCACTGGGACCTGATCTAATCAGGTCCCGATGATGTTCCCTGTCAGAGCTAACGCTCTGCACCGGAATCGCAGCGCTTGCAGGACCCTAGGGGTCCTGAGCGCTGCGAGACCACCCACCGTTTTTAAACGTCGGCGCTGCACAGAGCCCGGCAAGCGCCGACGTTTATCTACAGTGGGCGGTCGGGAACCGGTTAAACTGATAAGAACAGATACTACACTTGATCTTAGCCAAAAGGCCGAGAAGCGATAACCAGAATTGGTTTCAAACTACGGAGCCACCCAAGGATCCTGAAAAGTCCATTTGTGGAGATGAGCTCCTGGACTCCCGTTAAGAAGACATGTTGTCAACCTCTAGATCCCTTACATGCCTGCACTTTTCGGCTTGCTGCTGCTGCAATCCACGCGTTTTAGATCTGCATAACTCCACCTCTTTAAACACAGCACCTTCACCCCCTGCTGTTCCCACCCGCCTCAACACCGTTGGAAGGGAGGAGAACCAATTAAGGCGGGGGGTGGGGTGGAACGAGCAGCTGTCTACCCTTAGCAGGAGGGCTCCTGATTACATACCTCTCCTGCTGCTGCTGCTGCTGGCTGTCCAGCAGCAGACTGAAGGTGGCTACTGCTGTGCACAGGTATATAAAGGCTCAGAGCCTATTATGACACGCGCAGCCAGCGTTCCATTGCCACATTCCATCTACTGCAGGCAGGATACCTGGCTGGCTGAATGTCGCTGAGAAGCTCACAGAGACCGCCATAAGCAACAGTTTAACAGAATGCCACAGACTAATCAACCAAACTTTTTGGGTTGGGTTCTCTTTTATAGTCTGCAGGCATTAAATGAAAGAAGTCAGTGTTCCAGCAGAAGGAGACAACGTTTCAGAAAAGGCATTGTAGCAAACCAAAAAAGAAATTTTAAGCGCAGCAGAGTAACCAGCGCACATACCTGTTAGCTCAGGTGAGTTTAAAAGGCTGCTGTTGATAACAAGGGCATTTGCTAAATAGATGGTGTGTGTGCAACAATATACTGAAAGGTCAATTATATTGTGCAGCTTATCTCACCACCTGTAGTTATTTAGGTGAAAGCTCCAAAATGCTTGCCTAATATGTCTGTTTATCCAAAAGGAAGTAAAAAGGGAGAGCTAGAAAGATAGCATTGCATCACATTACATGGCAATGCAATGCACAGTTGCTGAAGTTGAACCAAAATGAGCTTGTAATCTGGCTTCTGCAACTTTGAACATGAAAAATCCAATGAGGAGAAGAAAATCAAAGCCAAAGAGTCCATCCCAAAATCCAACAAACAAGCAAAATGAACAAAAAACATTGAATTCAATTCTTTCTGATTTTAGAAACTGCATTAAAGAAGGGGTGCACCGGTCCTGGAGATACTGCAATACCAGGTCAATGCGTGGAGTGGACAGAGCAAGCTCTTTTTCCATCTCCCTGTTCTAAAAATCCATTTAATATATGGTCCCCAGATAGGGGACGTATCAGATATTAAACTGATAAGAACAGATACTACACTTGATCTTAGCCAAAAGGCCGAGAAGCGATAACCAGAATTGGTTTCAAACTACGGAGCAACCAAGGATCCTGAAAAGTCCATTTGTGGAGATGAGCTCCTGGACTCCCATTAAGAAGACATGTTGTCAACCTCTAGATCCCTTACATGCCTGCACTTTTCGGCTTGCTGCTGCTGCAATCCACGCGTTTTAGATCTGCATAACTCCACCTCTTTAAACACAGCACCTTCACCCCCTGCTGTTCCCACCCGCCTCAACACCGTTGGAAGGGAGGAGAACCAATTAAGGCGGGGGGTGGGGTGGAACGAGCAGCTGTCTACCCTTAGCAGGAGGGCTCCTGATTACATACCTCTCCTGCTGCTGCTGCTGCTGGCTGTCCAGCAGCAGACTGAAGGTGGCTGCTGCTGTGCACAGGTATATAAAGGCTCAGAGCCTATTATGACACGCGCAGCCAGCGTTCCATTGCCACATTCCATCTACTGCAGGCAGGATACCTGGCTGGCTGAATGTCGCTGAGAAGCTCACAGAGACCGCCATAAGCAACAGTTTAACAGAATGCCACAGACTAATCAACCAAACTTTTTGGGTTGGGTTCTCTTTTATAGTCTGCAGGCATTAAATGAAAGAAGTCAGTGTTCCAGCAGAAGGAGACAACGTTTCAGAAAAGGCATTGTAGCAAACCAAAAAAGAAATTTTAAGCGCAGCAGAGTAACCAGCGCACATACCTGTTAGCTCAGGTGAGTTTAAAAGGCTGCTGTTGATAACAAGGGCATTTGCTAAATAGATGGTGTGTGTGCAACAATATACTGAAAGGTCAATTATATTGTGCAGCTTATCTCACCACCTGTAGTTATTTAGGTGAAAGCTCCAAAATGCTTGCCTAATATGTCTGTTTATCCAAAAGGAAGTAAAAAGGGAGAGCTAGAAAGATAGCATTGCATCACATTACATGGCAATGCAATGCACAGTTGCTGAAGTTGAACCAAAATGAGCTTGTAATCTGGCTTCTGCAACTTTGAACATGAAAAATCCAATGAGGAGAAGAAAAGCAAAGCCAAAGAGTCCATCCCAAAATCCGACAAACAAGCAAAATGAACAAAAAACATTGAATTCAATTCTTTCTGATTTTAGAAACTGCATTAAAGAAGGGGTGCACCGGTCCTGGAGATACTGCAATACCAGGTCAATGCGTGGAGTGGACAGAGCAAGCTCTTTTTCCATCTCCCTGTTCTAAAAATCCATTTAATATATGGTCCCCAGATAGGGGACGTATCAGATATTAAACTGATAAGAACAGATACTACACTTGATCTTAGCCAAAAGGCCGAGAAGCGATAACCAGAATTGGTTTCAAACTACGGAGCCACCCAAGGATCCTGAAAAGTCCATTTGTGGAGATGAGCTCCTGGACTCCCGTTAAGAAGACATGTTGTCAACCTCTAGATCCCTTACATGCCTGCACTTTTCTGCTTGCTGCTGCTGCAATCCACGCGTTTTAGATCTGCATAACTCCACCTCTTTAAACACAGCACCTTCACCCCCTGCTGTTCCCACCCGCCTCAACACCGTTGGAAGGGAGGAGAACCAATTAAGGCGGGGGGTGGGGTGGAACGAGCAGCTGTCTACCCTTAGCAGGAGGGCTCCTGATTACATACCTCTCCTGCTGCTGCTGCTGCTGGCTGTCCAGCAGCAGACTGAAGGTGGCTGCTGCTGTGCACAGGTATATAAAGGCTCAGAGCCTATTATGACACGCGCAGCCAGCGTTCCATTGCCACATTCCATCTACTGCAGGCAGGATACCTGGCTGGCTGAATGTCGCTGAGAAGCTCACAGAGACCGCCATAAGCAACAGTTTAACAGAATGCCACAGACTAATCAACCAAACTTTTTGGGTTGGGTTCTCTTTTATAGTCTGCAGGCATTAAATGAAAGAAGTCAGTGTTCCAGCAGAAGGAGACAACGTTTCAGAAAAGGCATTGTAGCAAACCAAAAAAGAAATTTTAAGCGCAGCAGAGTAACCAGCGCACATACCTGTTAGCTCAGGTGAGTTTAAAAGGCTGCTGTTGATAACAAGGGCATTTGCTAAATAGATGGTGTGTGTGCAACAATATACTGAAAGGTCAATTATATTGTGCAGCTTATCTCACCACCTGTAGTTATTTAGGTGAAAGCTCCAAAATGCTTGCCTAATATGTCTGTTTATCCAAAAGGAAGTAAAAAGGGAGAGCTAGAAAGATAGCATTGCATCACATTACATGGCAATGCAATGCACAGTTGCTGAAGTTGAACCAAAATGAGCTTGTAATCTGGCTTCTGCAACTTTGAACATGAAAAATCCAATGAGGAGAAGAAAAGCAAAGCCAAAGAGTCCATCCCAAAATCCGACAAACAAGCAAAATGAACAAAAAACATTGAATTCAATTCTTTCTGATTTTAGAAACTGCATTAAAGAAGGGGTGCACCGGTCCTGGAGATACTGCAATACCAGGTCAATGCGTGGAGTGGACAGAGCAAGCTCTTTTTCCATCTCCCTGTTCTAAAAATCCATTTAATATATGGTCCCCAGATAGGGGACGTATCAGATATTAAACTGATAAGAACAGATACTACACTTGATCTTAGCCAAAAGGCCGAGAAGCGATAACCAGAATTGGTTTCAAACTACGGAGCCACCCAAGGATCCTGAAAAGTCCATTTGTGGAGATGAGCTCCTGGACTCCCGTTAAGAAGACATGTTGTCAACCTCTAGATCCCTTACATGCCTGCACTTTTCTGCTTGCTGCTGCTGCAATCCACGCGTTTTAGATCTGCATAACTCCACCTCTTTAAACACAGCACCTTCACCCCCTGCTGTTCCCACCCGCCTCAACACCGTTGGAAGGGAGGAGAACCAATTAAGGCGGGGGGTGGGGTGGAACGAGCAGCTGTCTACCCTTAGCAGGAGGGCTCCTGATTACATACCTCTCCTGCTGCTGCTGCTGCTGGCTGTCCAGCAGCAGACTGAAGGTGGCTACTGCTGTGCACAGGTATATAAAGGCTCAGAGCCTATTATGACACGCGCAGCCAGCGTTCCATTGCCACATTCCATCTACTGCAGGCAGGATACCTGGCTGGCTGAATGTCGCTGAGAAGCTCACAGAGACCGCCATAAGCAACAGTTTAACAGAATGCCACAGACTAATCAACCAAACTTTTTGGGTTGGGTTCTCTTTTATAGTCTGCAGGCATTAAATGAAAGAAGTCAGTGTTCCAGCAGAAGGAGACAACGTTTCAGAAAAGGCATTGTAGCAAACCAAAAAATAAATTTTAAGCGCAGCAGAGTAACCAGCGCACATACCTGTTAGCTCAGGTGAGTTTAAAAGGCTGCTGTTGATAACAAGGGCATTTGCTAAATAGATGGTGTGTGTGCAACAATATACTGAAAGGTCAATTATATTGTGCAGCTTATCTCACCACCTGTAGTTATTTAGGTGAAAGCTCCAAAATGCTTGCCTAATATGTCTGTTTATCCAAAAGGAAGTAAAAAGGGAGAGCTAGAAAGATAGCATTGCATCACATTACATGGCAATGCAATGCACAGTTGCTGAAGTTGAACCAAAATGAGCTTGTAATCTGGCTTCTGCAACTTTGAACATGAAAAATCCAATGAGGAGAAGAAAAGCAAAGCCAAAGAGTCCATCCCAAAATCCGACAAACAAGCAAAATGAACAAAAAACATTGAATTCAATTCTTTCTGATTTTAGAAACTGCATTAAAGAAGGGGTGCACCGGTCCTGGAGATACTGCAATACCAGGTCAATGCGTGGAGTGGACAGAGCAAGCTCTTTTTCCATCTCCCTGTTCTAAAAATCCATTTAATATATGGTCCCCAGATAGGGGACGTATCAGATATTAAACTGATAAGAACAGATACTACACTTGATCTTAGCCAAAAGGCCGAGAAGCGATAACCAGAATTGGTTTCAAACTACGGAGCAACCAAGGATCCTGAAAAGTCCATTTGTGGAGATGAGCTCCTGGACTCCCGTTAAGAAGACATGTTGTCAACCTCTAGATCCCTTACATGCCTGCACTTTTCGGCTTGCTGCTGCTGCAATCCACGCGTTTTAGATCTGCATAACTCCACCTCTTTAAACACAGCACCTTCACCCCCTGCTGTTCCCACCCGCCTCAACACCGTTGGAAGGGAGGAGAACCAATTAAGGCGGGGGGTGGGGTGGAACGAGCAGCTGTCTACCCTTAGCAGGAGGGCTCCTGATTACATACCTCTCCTGCTGCTGCTGCTGCTGGCTGTCCAGCAGCAGACTGAAGGTGGCTGCTGCTGTGCACAGGTATATAAAGGCTCAGAGCCTATTATGACACGCGCAGCCAGCGTTCCATTGCCACATTCCATCTACTGCAGGCAGGATACCTGGCTGGCTGAATGTCGCTGAGAAGCTCACAGAGACCGCCATAAGCAACAGTTTAACAGAATGCCACAGACTAATCAACCAAACTTTTTGGGTTGGGTTCTCTTTTATAGTCTGCAGGCATTAAATGAAAGAAGTCAGTGTTCCAGCAGAAGGAGACAACGTTTCAGAAAAGGCATTGTAGCAAACCAAAAAAGAAATTTTAAGCGCAGCAGAGTAACCAGCGCACATACCTGTTAGCTCAGGTGAGTTTAAAAGGCTGCTGTTGATAACAAGGGCATTTGCTAAATAGATGGTGTGTGTGCAACAATATACTGAAAGGTCAATTATATTGTGCAGCTTATCTCACCACCTGTAGTTATTTAGGTGAAAGCTCCAAAATGCTTGCCTAATATGTCTGTTTATCCAAAAGGAAGTAAAAAGGGAGAGCTAGAAAGATAGCATTGCATCACATTACATGGCAATGCAATGCACAGTTGCTGAAGTTGAACCAAAATGAGCTTGTAATCTGGCTTCTGCAACTTTGAACATGAAAAATCCAATGAGGAGAAGAAAAGCAAAGCCAAAGAGTCCATCCCAAAATCCGACAAACAAGCAAAATGAACAAAAAACATTGAATTCAATTCTTTCTGATTTTAGAAACTGCATTAAAGAAGGGGTGCACCGGTCCTGGAGATACTGCAATACCAGGTCAATGCGTGGAGTGGACAGAGCAAGCTCTTTTTCCATCTCCCTGTTCTAAAAATCCATTTAATATATGGTCCCCAGATAGGGGACGTATCAGATATTAAACTGATAAGAACAGATACTACACTTGATCTTAGCCAAAAGGCCGAGAAGCGATAACCAGAATTGGTTTCAAACTACGGAGCCACCCAAGGATCCTGAAAAGTCCATTTGTGGAGATGAGCTCCTGGACTCCCGTTAAGAAGACATGTTGTCAACCTCTAGATCCCTTACATGCCTGCACTTTTCTGCTTGCTGCTGCTGCAATCCACGCGTTTTAGATCTGCATAACTCCACCTCTTTAAACACAGCACCTTCACCCCCTGCTGTTCCCACCCGCCTCAACACCGTTGGAAGGGAGGAGAACCAATTAAGGCGGGGGGTGGGGTGGAACGAGCAGCTGTCTACCCTTAGCAGGAGGGCTCCTGATTACATACCTCTCCTGCTGCTGCTGCTGGCTGTCCAGCAGCAGACTGAAGGTGGCTGCTGCTGTGCACAGGTATATAAAGGCTCAGAGCCTATTATGACACGCGCAGCCAGCGTTCCATTGCCACATTCCATCTACTGCAGGCAGGATACCTGGCTGGCTGAATGTCGCTGAGAAGCTCACAGAGACCGCCATAAGCAACAGTTTAACAGAATGCCACAGACTAATCAACCAAACTTTTTGGGTTGGGTTCTCTTTTATAGTCTGCAGGCATTAAATGAAAGAAGTCAGTGTTCCAGCAGAAGGAGACAACGTTTCAGAAAAGGCATTGTAGCAAACCAAAAAAGAAATTTTAAGCGCAGCAGAGTAACCAGCGCACATACCTGTTAGCTCAGGTGAGTTTAAAAGGCTGTTGTTGATAACAAGGGCATTTGCTAAATAGATGGTGTGTGTGCAACAATATACTGAAAGGTCAATTATATTGTGCAGCTTATCTCACCACCTGTAGTTATTTAGGTGAAAGCTCCAAAATGCTTGCCTAATATGTCTGTTTATCCAAAAGGAAGTAAAAAGGGAGAGCTAGAAAGATAGCATTGCATCACATTACATGGCAATGCAATGCACAGTTGCTGAAGTTGAACCAAAATGAGCTTGTAATCTGGCTTCTGCAACTTTGACCATGAAAAATCCAATGAGGAGAAGAAAAGCAAAGCCAAAGAGTCCATCCCAAAATCCGACAAACAAGCAAAATGAACAAAAAACATTGAATTCAATTCTTTCTGATTTTAGAAACTGCATTAAAGAAGGGGTGCACCGGTCCTAGAGATACTGCAATACCAGGTCAATGCGTGGAGTGGACAGAGCAAGCTCTTTTTCCATCTCCCTGTTCTAAAAATCCATTTAATATATGGTCCCCAGATAGGGGACGTATCAGATATTAAACTGATAAGAACAGATACTACACTTGATCTTAGCCAAAAGGCCGAGAAGCGATAACCAGAATTGGTTTCAAACTACGGAGCCACCCAAGGATCCTGAAAAGTCCATTTGTGGAGATGAGCTCCTGGACTCCCGTTAAGAAGACATGTTGTCAACCTCTAGATCCCTTACATGCCTGCACTTTTCGGCTTGCTGCTGCTGCAATCCACGCGTTTTAGATCTGCATAACTCCACCTCTTTAAACACAGCACCTTCACCCCCTGCTGTTCCCACCCGCCTCAACACCGTTGGAAGGGAGGAGAACCAATTAAGGCGGGGGGTGGGGTGGAACGAGCAGCTGTCTACCCTTAGCAGGAGGGCTCCTGATTACATACCTCTCCTGCTGCTGCTGCTGCTGGCTGTCCAGCAGCAGACTGAAGGTGGCTGCTGCTGTGCACAGGTATATAAAGGCTCAGAGCCTATTATGACACGCGCAGCCAGCGTTCCATTGCCACATTCCATCTACTGCAGGCAGGATACCTGGCTGGCTGAATGTCGCTGAGAAGCTCACAGAGACCGCTATAAGCAACAGTTTAACAGAATGCCACAGACTAATCAACCAAACTTTTTGGGTTGGGTTCTCTTTTATAGTCTGCAGGCATTAAATGAAAGAAGTCAGTGTTCCAGCAGAAGGAGACAACGTTTCAGAAAAGGCATTGTAGCAAACCAAAAAAGAAATTTTAAGCGCAGCAGAGTAACCAGCGCACATACCTGTTAGCTCAGGTGAGTTTAAAAGGCTGCTGTTGATAACAAGGGCATTTGCTAAATAGATGGTGTGTGTGCAACAATATACTGAAAGGTCAATTATATTGTGCAGCTTATCTCACCACCTGTAGTTATTTAGGTGAAAGCTCCAAAATGCTTGCCTAATATGTCTGTTTATCCAAAAGGAAGTAAAAAGGGAGAGCTAGAAAGATAGCATTGCATCACATTACATGGCAATGCAATGCACAGTTGCTGAAGTTGAACCAAAATGAGCTTGTAATCTGGCTTCTGCAACTTTGAACATGAAAAATCCAATGAGGAGAAGAAAAGCAAAGCCAAAGAGTCCATCCCAAAATCCGACAAACAAGCAAAATGAACAAAAAACATTGAATTCAATTCTTTCTGATTTTAGAAACTGCATTAAAGAAGGGGTGCACCGGTCCTGGAGATACTGCAATACCAGGTCAATGCGTGGAGTGGACAGAGCAAGCTCTTTTTCCATCTCCCTGTTCTAAAAATCCATTTAATATATGGTCCCCAGATAGGGGACGTATCAGATATTAAACTGATAAGAACAGATACTACACTTGATCTTAGCCAAAAGGCCGAGAAGCGATAACCAGAATTGGTTTCAAACTACAGAGCCACCCAAGGATCCTGAAAAGTCCATTTGTGGAGATGAGCTCCTGGACTCCCGTTAAGAAGACATGTTGTCAACCTCTAGATCCCTTACATGCCTGCACTTTTCGGCTTGCTGCTGCTGCAATCCACGCGTTTTAGATCTGCATAACTCCACCTCTTTAAACACAGCACCTTCACCCCCTGCTGTTCCCACCCGCCTCAACACCGTTGGAAGGGAGGAGAACCAATTAAGGCGGGGGGTGCGGTGGAACGAGCAGCTGTCTACCCTTAGCAGGAGGGCTCCTGATTACATACCTCTCCTGCTGCTGCTGCTGCTGCTGGCTGTCCAGCAGCAGACTGAATGTGGCTGCTGCTGTGCACAGGTATATAAAGGCTCAGAGCCTATTATGACACGCGCAGCCAGCGTTCCATTGCCACATTCCATCTACTGCAGGCAGGATACCTGGCTGGCTGAATGTCGCTGAGAAGCTCACAGAGACCGCCATAAGCAACAGTTTAACAGAATGCCACAGACTAATCAACCAAACTTTTTGGGTTGGGTTCTCTTTTATAGTCTGCAGGCATTAAATGAAAGAAGTCAGTGTTCCAGCAGAAGGAGACAACGTTTCAGAAAAGGCATTGTAGCAAACCAAAAAAGAAATTTTAAGCGCAGCAGAGTAACCAGCGCACATACCTGTTAGCTCAGGTGAGTTTAAAAGGCTGCTGTTGATAACAAGGGCATTTGCTAAATAGATGGTGTGTGTGCAACAATATACTGAAAGGTCAATTATATTGTGCAGCTTATCTCACCACCTGTAGTTATTTAGGTGAAAGCTCCAAAATGCTTGCCTAATATGTCTGTTTATCCAAAAGGAAGTAAAAAGGGAGAGCTAGAAAGATAGCATTGCATCACATTACATGGCAATGCAATGCACAGTTGCTGAAGTTGAACCAAAATGAGCTTGTAATCTGGCTTCTGCAACTTTGAACATGAAAAATCCAATGAGGAGAAGAAAAGCAAAGCCAAAGAGTCCATCCCAAAATCCGACAAACAAGCAAAATGAACAAAAAACATTGAATTCAATTCTTTCTGATTTTAGAAACTGCATTAAAGAAGGGGTGCACCGGTCCTGGAGATACTGCAATACCAGGTCAATGCGTGGAGTGGACAGAGCAAGCTCTTTTTCCATCTCCCTGTTCTAAAAATCCATTTAATATATGGTCCCCAGATAGGGGACGTATCAGATATTAAACTGATAAGAACAGATACTACACTTGATCTTAGCCAAAAGGCCGAGAAGCGATAACCAGAATTGGTTTCAAACTACGGAGCCACCCAAGGATCCTGAAAAGTCCATTTGTGGAGATGAGCTCCTGGACTCCCGTTAAGAAGACATGTTGTCAACCTCTAGATCCCTTACATGCCTGCACTTTTCGGCTTGCTGCTGCTGCAATCCACGCGTTTTAGATCTGCATAACTCCACCTCTTTAAACACAGCACCTTCACCCCCTGCTGTTCCCACCCGCCTCAACACCGTTGGAAGGGAGGAGAACCAATTAAGGCGGGGGGTGGGGTGGAACGAGCAGCTGTCTACCCTTAGCAGGAGGGCTCCTGATTACATACCTCTCCTGCTGCTGCTGCTGCTGGCTGTCCAGCAGCAGACTGAAGGTGGCTGCTGCTGTGCACAGGTATATAAAGGCTCAGAGCCTATTATGACACGCGCAGCCAGCGTTCCATTGCCACATTCCATCTACTGCAGGCAGGATACCTGGCTGGCTGAATGTCGCTGAGAAGCTCACAGAGACCGCCATAAGCAACAGTTTAACAGAATGCCACAGACTAATCAACCAAACTTTTTGGGTTGGGTTCTCTTTTATAGTCTGCAGGCATTAAATGAAAGAAGTCAGTGTTCCAGCAGAAGGAGACAACGTTTCAGAAAAGGCATTGTAGCAAACCAAAAAAGAAATTTTAAGCGCAGCAGAGTAACCAGCGCACATACCTGTTAGCTCAGGTGAGTTTAAAAGGCTGCTGTTGATAACAAGGGCATTTGCTAAATAGATGGTGTGTGTGCAACAATATACTGAAAGGTCAATTATATTGTGCAGCTTATCTCACCACCTGTAGTTATTTAGGTGAAAGCTCCAAAATGCTTGCCTAATATGTCTGTTTATCCAAAAGGAAGTAAAAAGGGAGAGCTAGAAAGATAGCATTGCATCACATTACATGGCAATGCAATGCACAGTTGCTGAAGTTGAACCAAAATGAGCTTGTAATCTGGCTTCTGCAACTTTGAACATGAAAAATCCAATGAGGAGAAGAAAAGCAAAGCCAAAGAGTACATCCCAAAATCCGACAAACAAGCAAAATGAACAAAAAACATTGAATTCAATTCTTTCTGATTTTAGAAACTGCATTAAAGAAGGGGTGCACCGGTCCTGGAGATACTGCAATACCAGGTCAATGCGTGGAGTGGACAGAGCAAGCTCTTTTTCCATCTCCCTGTTCTAAAAATCCATTTAATATATGGTCCCCAGATAGGGGACGTATCAGATATTAAACTGATAAGAACAGATACTACACTTGATCTTAGCCAAAAGGCCGAGAAGCGATAACCAGAATTGGTTTCAAACTACGGAGCCACCCAAGGATCCTGAAAAGTCCATTTGTGGAGATGAGCTCCTGGACTCCCGTTAAGAAGACATGTTGTCAACCTCTAGATCCCTTACATGCCTGCACTTTTCGGCTTGCTGCATCTGCAATCCACGCATTTTAGATCTGCATAACTCCACCTCTTTAAACACAGCACCTTCAACCCCTGCTGTTCCCACCCGCCTCAACACCGTTGGAAGGGAGGAGAACCAATTAAGGCGGGGGGTGGGGTGGAACGAGCAGCTGTCTACCCTTAGCAGGAGGGCTCCTGATTACATACCTCTCCTGCTGCTGCTGCTGCTGGCTGTCCAGCAGCAGACTGAAGGTGGCTGCTGCTGTGCACAGGTATATAAAGGCTCAGAGCCTATTATGACACGCGCAGCCAGCGTTCCATTGCCACATTCCATCTACTGCAGGCAGGATACCTGGCTGGCTGAATGTCGCTGAGAAGCTCACAGAGACCGCCATAAGCAACAGTTTAACAGAATGCCACAGACTAATCAACCAAACTTTTTGGGTTGGGTTCTCTTTTATAGTCTGCAGGCATTAAATGAAAGAAGTCAGTGTTCCAGCAGAAGGAGACAACGTTTCAGAAAAGGCATTGTAGCAAACCAAAAAAGAAATTTTAAGCGCAGCAGAGTAACCAGCGCACATACCTGTTAGCTCAGGTGAGTTTAAATGGCTGCTGTTGATAACAAGGGCATTTGCTAAATAGATGGTGTGTGTGCAACAATATACTGAAAGGTCAATTATATTGTGCAGCTTATCTCACCACCTGTAGTTATTTAGGTGAAAGCTCCAAAATGCTTGCCTAATATGTCTGTTTATCCAAAAGGAAGTAAAAAGGGAGAGCTAGAAAGATAGCATTGCATCACATTACATGGCAATGCAATGCACAGTTGCTGAAGTTGAACCAAAATGAGCTTGTAATCTGGCTTCTGCAACTTTGAACATGAAAAATCCAATGAGGAGAAGAAAAGCAAAGCCAAAGAGTCCATCCCAAAATCCGACAAACAAGCAAAATGAACAAAAAACATTGAATTCAATTCTTTCTGATTTTAGAAACTGCATTAAAGAAGGGGTGCACCGGTCCTGGAGATACTGCAATACCAGGTCAATGCGTGGAGTGGACAGAGCAAGCTCTTTTTCCATCTCCCTGTTCTAAAAATCCATTTAATATATGGTCCCCAGATAGGGGACGTATCAGATATTAAACTGATAAGAACAGATACTACACTTGATCTTAGCCAAAAGGCCGAGAAGCGATAACCAGAATTGGTTTCAAACTACGGAGCCACCCAAGGATCCTGAAAAGTCCATTTGTGGAGATGAGCTCCTGGACTCCCGTTAAGAAGACATGTTGTCAACCTCTAGATCCCTTACATGCCTGCACTTTTCGGCTTGCTGCATCTGCAATCCACGCATTTTAGATCTGCATAACTCCACCTCTTTAAACACAGCACCTTCAACCCCTGCTGTTCCCACCCGCCTCAACACCGTTGGAAGGGAGGAGAACCAATTAAGGCGGGGGGTGGGGTGGAACGAGCAGCTGTCTACCCTTAGCAGGAGGGCTCCTGATTACATACCTCTCCTGCTGCTGCTGCTGCTGGCTGTCCAGCAGCAGACTGAAGGTGGCTGCTGCTGTGCACAGGTATATAAAGGCTCAGAGCCTATTATGACACGCGCAGCCAGCGTTCCATTGCCACATTCCATCTACTGCAGGCAGGATACCTGGCTGGCTGAATGTCGCTGAGAAGCTCACAGAGACCGCCATAAGCAACAGTTTAACAGAATGCCACAGACTAATCAACCAAACTTTTTGGGTTGGGTTCTCTTTTATAGTCTGCAGGCATTAAATGAAAGAAGTCAGTGTTCCAGCAGAAGGAGACAACGTTTCAGAAAAGGCATTGTAGCAAACCAAAAAAGAAATTTTAAGCGCAGCAGAGTAACCAGCGCACATACCTGTTAGCTCAGGTGAGTTTAAATGGCTGCTGTTGATAACAAGGGCATTTGCTAAATAGATGGTGTGTGTGCAACAATATACTGAAAGGTCAATTATATTGTGCAGCTTATCTCACCACCTGTAGTTATTTAGGTGAAAGCTCCAAAATGCTTGCCTAATATGTTTGTTTATCCAAAAGGAAGTAAAAAGGGAGAGCTAGAAAGATAGCATTGCATCACATTACATGGCAATGCAATGCACAGTTGCTGAAGTTGAACCAAAATGAGCTTGTAATCTGGCTTCTGCAACTTTGAACATGAAAAATCCAATGAGGAGAAGAAAAGCAAAGCCAAAGAGTCCATCCCAAAATCCGACAAACAAGCAAAATGAACAAAAAACATTGAATTCAATTCTTTCTGATTTTAGAAACTGCATTAAAGAAGGGGTGCACCGGTCCTGGAGATACTGCAATACCAGGTCAATGCGTGGAGTGGACAGAGCAAGCTCTTTTTCCATCTCCCTGTTCTAAAAATCCATTTAATATATGGTCCCCAGATAGGGGACGTATCAGATATTAAACTGATAAGAACAGATACTACACTTGATCTTAGCCAAAAGGCCGAGAAGCGATAACCAGAATTGGTTTCAAACTACGGAGCCACCCAAGGATCCTGAAAAGTCCATTTGTGGAGATGAGCTCCTGGACTCCCGTTAAGAAGACATGTTGTCAACCTCTAGATCCCTTACATGCCTGCACTTTTCGGCTTGCTGCTGCTGCAATCCACGCATTTTAGATCTGCATAACTCCACCTCTTTAAACACAGCACCTTCACCCCCTGCTGTTCCCACCCGCCTCAACACCGTTGGAAGGGAGGAGAACCAATTAAGGCGGGGGGTGGGGTGGAACGAGCAGCTGTCTACCCTTAGCAGGAGGGCTCCTGATTACATACCTCTCCTGCTGCTGCTGCTGGCTGTCCAGCAGCAGACTGAAGGTGGCTGCTGCTGTGCACAGGTATATAAAGGCTCAGAGCCTATTATGACACGCGCAGCCAGCGTTCCATTGCCACATTCCATCTACTGCAGGCAGGATACCTGGCTGGCTGAATGTCGCTGAGAAGCTCACAGAGACCGCCATAAGCAACAGTTTAACAGAATGCCACAGACTAATCAACCAAACTTTTTGGGTTGGGTTCTCTTTTATAGTCTGCAGGCATTAAATGAAAGAAGTCAGTGTTCCAGCAGAAGGAGACAACGTTTCAGAAAAGGCATTGTAGCAAACCAAAAAAGAAATTTTAAGCGCAGCAGAGTAACCAGCGCACATACCTGTTAGCTCAGGTGAGTTTAAAAGGCTGCTGTTGATAACAAGGGCATTTGCTAAATAGATGGTGTGTGTGCAACAATATACTGAAAGGTCAATTATATTGTGCAGCTTATCTCACCACCTGTAGTTATTTAGGTGAAAGCTCCAAAATGCTTGCCTAATATGTCTGTTTATCCAAAAGGAAGTAAAAAGGGAGAGCTAGAAAGATAGCATTGCATCACATTACATGGCAATGCAATGCACAGTTGCTGAAGTTGAACCAAAATGAGCTTGTAATCTGGCTTCTGCAACTTTGAACATGAAAAATCCAATGAGGAGAAGAAAAGCAAAGCCAAAGAGTCCATCCCAAAATCCGACAAACAAGCAAAATGAACAAAAAACATTGAATTCAATTCTTTCTGATTTTAGAAACTGCATTAACCCCTTAAGCCCCGCGGGTGGTTTGCACGTTAATGACCGGGCCAATTTTTACAATTCTGACCACTGTCACTTTATGAGGTAATTACTCTCGAACGCTTCAACGGATCCCCCTGATTCTGAGATTGTTTTTTCGTGACATATTGTACTTCATGATTGTGGAAAAATTTCTTCGATATCACTTGCGTTTATTTGTGAAAAAAACGGAAATTTGGCGAAAATTTTGAAAATTTTGCAATTTTCAAAATTTGAATTTTTAAGCCCTGAAATCAGAGCGATATGTCACACAAAAGAGTTAATAAATAACATTTCCCACATGTCTACTTTACATCAGCACAATTTTGGAACCAAAATTTTTTTTTGTTAGGGAGCTATAAGGGTTAAAAATTGACCAGCGATTTCTCATTTTTCCAACAAAATTTACAAAACCATTTTTTTAGGGACCACATCACATTTGAAGTCACTTTGAGAGGTCTTTATGACAGAAAATACCCAAAAGTGACACCATTCTAAAAACTGCACCCCTCAAGGTGCTCAAAACCACATTCAAGAACTTTATTAACCCTTCAGGTGCTTCACAGGAATTTTTTGAATGTGGAAGAAAAAAATGAACATTTAACTTTTTTCACAAAAATGTTAATTTAGACCCAATTTTTTTTATTTTCACAGGGGTAACAAGAAAAAATGGACCCCAAAATTTGTTGTGCAATTTCCCCTGGGCACGCAGATACCCAATATTTGGGGAAAAAATACTGTTTGGGCGCACGGCAGGGCTCGGAAGGGAAGGAGCGCTATTTTACTTTTTGATTGTAAAATTTGCTTGAATAATTAGCGGACGCCATGTTGTGTTTGGAGAGCCCATGTGTGCCCAAACTTTGGAGCTCCCCCACAAGTGACCCCATTTTGGAAACTAGACCCCCCAAGGCACCTTTCTAGATGCATAGTGAGCACTTGGAACCCCCAGGTGCTTCACAAATTGATTCGTAACAATGAAAAAGTGAAAAAAAAAAACACTTTTTCATTTTTATGAATCAATTTGTGAAGCACCTGAGTGTTCCAAGTGCTCACAATGCATCTAGATAGGTGCCTTGGGGGGTCTAGTTTCCAAAATGGGGTCACTTGTTGGGGAGCTCCAATGTTTGGGCACACAGCGGCTCTCCAAACGCAATATGGTGTCGCTAACAATTTGAGCCGATTTTCCGTTAAATTTGTTAGAGGACACCATGTTGCATTTAGAGAGTCCCTGTGTGCCCAAACATTGGAGCTCCCCCACAAGTGACCCCATTTTGGAAACTAGACCCCCCAAGGCACCTATCTAGATGCATAGTGAGCACTTGGAACCCCCAGGTGCTTCACAAATTGATTCGTAACAATGAAAAAGTGAAAAAAAAAACACTTTTTCATTTGTATGAATCAATTTGTGAAGCACCTGAGGGTTCCAAGTGCTCACTATGCATCTAGATAGGTGCCTTGGGTGGTCTAGTTTCCAAAATGGGGTCACTTGTGGGGGAGCTCCAATATTTGGGCACACAGCGGCTCTCTAAATGCAACATGGTGTCCGCTAACAAATTGAATGGAAAATCGGCTCAAATTGTTAGCGGACACCACATTGCGTTTGGAGAGCTTCTCTGTGCCCAAACTTTGGAGCTCCCCCACAAGTGACCCCATTTTGGAAACTAGACCCCCCAAGGCACCTTTCTAGATGCATAGTGAGCACTTGGAACCCCCAGGTGCTTCACAAATTGATTCGTAATAATGAAAAAGTGAAAAAAAAAACACTTTTTCATTTTTACGAATCAATTTGTGAAGCACCTAGGGGTTCCAAGTGCTCACTATGCATCTAGATAGGTGCCTTGGGGGGTCTAGTTTCCAAAATGGGGTCACTTGTGGGGGAGCTCCAATGTTTGGGCACACAGGGACTCTCTAAATGCAACATGGTATCCGCTAACAAATTGAATGGAAAATCGGCTCAAATTGTTAGCGGACGCCACATTGCGTTTGGAGAGCCCCTCTGTGCCCAAACTTTGGAGCTCCCCCACAAGTGACCCCATTTTGGAAACTAAACCCCCCAAGGCACCTTTCTAGATGCATAGTGAGCACTTGGAACCCCCAGGTGCTTCACAAATTGATTCGTAATAATGAAAAAGTGAAAAAAAAAACACTTTTTCATTTTTACGAATCAATTTGTGAAGCACCTAGGGGTTCCAAGTGCTTACTATGCATCTAGATAGGTGCCTTGGGGGGTCTAGTTTCCAAAATGGGGTCACTTGTGGGGGAGCTCCGATGTTTGGGCACACAGGGACTCTCTAAATGCAACATGGTATCCGCTAACAAATTGAATGGAAAATCGGCTCAAATTGTTAGCGGACGCCACATTGCGTTTGGAGAGCCCCTCTGTGCCCAAACTTTGGAGCTCCCCCACAAGTGACCCCATTTTGGAAACTAGACCCCCCAAGGCACCTTTCTAGATGCATAGTGAGCACTTGGAACCCCCAGGTGCTTCACAAATTGATTCGTAATAATGAAAAAGTGAAAAAAAAAACACTTTTTCATTTTTACGAATTAATTTGTGAAGCACCTAGGGGTTCCAAGTGCTCACTATGCATCTAGATAGGTGCCTTGGGGGGTCTAGTTTCCAAAATGGGGTCACTTGTGGAGGAGCTCCAATGTTTGGGCACACAGGGACTCTCCAAATGCAACATGATATCCGCTAACAATTTGAGCCGACAATTTGTTAGCGGATATCATGTTGCATTTGGAGAGTCCCTGTGTGCCCAAACATTGGAGCTCCCCCACAAGTGACCCCATTTTGGAAACTAGACCCCCCAAGGCACCTATCTAGATTCATAGTGAGCACTTGGAACCCCAGGTGCTTCACAAATTGATTCATAAAAATGAAAAAGTGTTTTTTTTTTCACTTTTTCATTTTTACGAATTAATTTGTGAAGCACCTGGGGGTTCCAAGTGCTCACTATGCATCTAGAAAGGTGCCTTGGGGGGTCTAGTTTCCAAAATGGGGTCACTTGTGGGGGAGCTCCAAAGTTTGGGCACAGAGGGGCTTTCCAAACGCAATGTGGTGTCCGCTAACAATTTGAGCCGATTTTCCATTCAATTTGTTAGCGGATACCATGTTGCATTTAGAGAGTCCCTGTGTGCCCAAACATTGGAGCTCCCCCACAAGTGACCCCATTTTGGAAACTAGACCCCCCAAGGCACCTATCTAGATTCATAGTGAGCACTTGGAACCCCAGGTGCTTCACAAATTGATTCATAAAAATGAAAAAGTGTTTTTTTTTTCACTTTTTCATTTTTACGAATCAATTTGTGAAGCACCTGGGGGTTCCAAGTGCTCACTATGCATCTAGAAAGGTGCCTTGGGGGGTCTAGTTTCCAAAATCAGGTCACTTGTGGGGGAGCTCCAAAGTTTGGGCACAGAGGGGCTCTCCAAACGCAATGTGGTGTCCGCTAACAATTTGAGCCGATTTTCCATTCAATTTGTTAGCGGATACCATGTTGCATTTAGAGAGTCCCTGTGTGCCCAAACATTGAAGCTCCCCCACAAGTGACCCCATTTTGGAAACTAGACCCCCCAAGGCACCTTTCTAGATTCATAGTGAGCACTTGGAACCCCAGGTGCTTCACAAATTGATTCATAAAAATGAAAAAGTGTTTTTTTTTTCACTTTTTCATTTTTATGAATCAATTTGTGAAGCACCTGGGGGTTCCAAGTGCTCACTATGCATCTAGAAAGGTGCCTTGGGGGGTCTAGTTTCCAAAATGGGGTCACTTGTGGGGGAGCTCCAAAGTTTGGGCACAGAGGGGCTCTCCAAACGCAATGTGGTGTCCGCTAACAATTTGAGCCGATTTTCCATTCAATTTGTTAGCGGATACCATGTTGCATTTAGAGAGTCCCTGTGTGCCCAAACATTGGAGCTCCCCCACAAGTGACCCCATTTTGGAAACTAGACCCCCCAAGGCACCTATCTAGATTCATAGTGAGCACTTGGAACCCCAGGTGCTTCACAAATTGATTCATAAAAATGAAAAAGTGTTTTATTTTCACTTTTTCATTTTTACGAATCAATTTGTGAAGCACCTGGGGGTTCTAAGTGCTCACTATGCATCTAGATAGGTGCCTTGGGGGGTCTAGTTTCCAAAATGGGGTCACTTGTGGGGGAGCTCCAATGTTTGGACACACAGGGGCTCTCCAAACGCAACATGGCGTCCGCTAACAATTTGAGCCGATTTTCCATTCAATTTGTTAGCGGACACCATGTCGCGTTTGGAGAGCCCGTGATGTGCCTAAACAGTGGAGCTCCCCCACAAGTGTCCCCATTTTGGAAACTATACCCCTCAAAGATTTTATTAAGGTGTATAGTGAACATTTTGAACCCAGAGGTACGGCACATTATTTGTTTACATTAGGTCATCATATTGAATAAGTTTTCATTATTCTTGAGCGCAAGTGCTCGCTACTTGAGTTTGCATCGGGTACTCAGGTATGCACCATGTACAGCGTGTGCTCGAGTGACATGCTCGAGTCCCTGCTCCGCATGTTTCACGGTTATTAGACACCCAAAAAAAAACATGCGGGGATCGCTCGTGCATGGCAGGCAATCCCCGTAAAGTTTTTTGGCCGCGAAGCATATGGGGCAGAGACTCGAGCATGTCACTCAAATACCCACGATACTAAATGCATACCAGAGCACCCGATGCAAACTCAAGTAGCGAGCACTTGCTCTCAACACTAGTCGCCATATCGTCATCTTTTTTTCTTACTTTTGAAAAAAATCCCAACCCCAGCCCTAACCCTAGCACAACCCTAGCCCCAGCACAACCCTAGCCCCAAACCCAGCCCTAACCCTAGCCCAATCCTAACTCAAGAGTTTATTTTTGACGCCGTTCCTTGTGCGGTATAAGTGATTAGACGACTTTATTCTTCGGGTCGGTGTGATTACAGCAATGCCAGAATCATATGGGGTTTTTATGACTGACAGCTGTCACACACTAAAAGACGCATTTTTTGTAAAATCTAGTTTTTGCATCGCCATATTTTGAGAGCTATAATTTTTCCAGATTTTGGCAGACAGTCATGTGACGGCTCGTTTTTTGCGGGATGACTTGACGTTGTTATTGGTGCCATTTTCAGGCACGTGACATTTTTTGATCGCTTTCTATTCCGATTTTTGGGAGGCAGAATAAACAAAAACCAACAATTCAGGAATTGTTTTTTTTTTTTTTTTTTTATTCTGTTCCGCGTGTGGTAAAATTGATAAGGCAGCTTTACTCTTCGGGTCAGTACGTTTACAGCGGTACCACATTTGTATCATTTTTCTATGTTTTGGCGCTTATACACAATAAAAGCTATTTTATAGAAATAAATATTTTTTAGTATCGCTTTATTATGAGAGCTATAACTTTTTTATTTTTCGGCTGATGGAGCTATATGGCGGCTTGTTTTTTGCGGGACGAGATGCCGTTTTCAGCGGTATCATTTCTATTTATATACGTCTTTTTGATCGCGTGTTATTCCACTTTTTGTTTGGCGGTATGGTGATAAAGCATTGTTTTTTGCTTGGTTTTTTTTTTTTTTACCGTGTTCACTGAAGGGGTTAACTAGTGGGACAGTTTTATAGGTCAGGCTGTTCCGGACGCGGTGATACCAAATATGTGTACTTTTATTGTTTTTTTTTTATTTTTTTTATAATAATATTTATTGATGGGTACATTATATTTTTATTTTTGGTGTATTATTTTTTTTATTTTTTTATAATATTTTTGCACATTTTTTTTTTTTTTTTTTTCCACTTTCACACAGTTTATACACTTTATTACTTTGTCCCACTCTGGGACTTTCACTTTTTTTTTTCTGATCGCCTGCATGGCACAGGAATGGAGCACCATCCCTATGCCATGAAGGCTGTCAGAAGTGCACAGTGTGAAGATTGCTTGGAGATGCACTGCGCATGTCCAAGCAATCTTCCTGCTCTCTGGTGACCCGGATGTTGTCATGACAACATCGGGTCATCATGGCAACACCCGGGAAGCCTTTGCAGACTGCGCTGGAAGCCGGAAGAGGAGGTGAGTATCGCCGATCACCTCCCCTTGCCCCCGCAATGCCGCGATCGACTTCGATCGACTTCGATCGCAGCATCGCGGGGGTTAATGTGCTGGGAGCGGTGCGTGACCGCTCCCTGCACATAGTACCGGGTGTCAGCTGTGACAATCAGCTGACACCCGGCGGCGATCGCGCCCGCACAGCCTGTGTGCGGGCGCGATCGCGATGACGTACTAATACGGGTCTGGCTCTTAAGTCCCAGGGCACAGACGCGTATTAGTACGTCAGATGTTATTAAGGGGTTAAAGAAGGGGTGCACCGGTCCTGGAGATACTGCAATACCAGGTCAATGCGTGGAGTGGACAGAGCAAGCTCTTTTTCCATCTCCCTGTTCTAAAAATCCATTTAATATATGGTCCCCAGATAGGGGACGTATCAGATATTAAACTGATAAGAACAGATACTACACTTAATCTTAGCCAAAAGGCCGAGAAGCGATAACCAGAATTGGTTTCAAACTACGGAGCCACCCAAGGATCCTGAAAAGTCCATTTGTGGAGATGAGCTCCTGGACTCCCGTTAAGAAGACATGTTGTCAACCTCTAGATCCCTTACATGCCTGCACTTTTCGGCTTGCTGCTGCTGCAATCCACGCGTTTTAGATCTGCATAACTCCACCTCTTTAAGCACAGCACCTTCACCCCCTGCTGTTCCCACCCGCCTCAACACCGTTGGAAGGGAGGAGAACCAATTAAGGCGGGGGGTGGGGTGGAACGAGCAGCTGTCTACCCTTAGCAGGAGGGCTCCTGATTACATACCTCTCCTGCTGCTGCTGCTGCTGGCTGTCCAGCAGCAGACTGAAGGTGGCTGCTGCTGTGCACAGGTATATAAAGGCTCAGAGCCTATTATGACACGCGCAGCCAGCGTTCCATTGCCACATTCCATCTACTGCAGGCAGGATACCTGGCTGGCTGAATGTCGCTGAGAAGCTCACAGAGACCGCTATAAGCAACAGTTTAACAGAATGCCACAGACTAATCAACCAAACTTTTTGGATTGGGTTCTCTTTTATAGTCTGCGGGCATTAAATGAAAGAAGTCAGTGTTCCAGCAGAAGGAGACAACGTTTCAGAAAAGGCATTGTAGCAAACCAAAAAAGAAATTTTAAGCGCAGCAGAGTAACCAGCGCACATACCTGTTAGCTCAGGTGAGTTTAAAAGGCTGCTGTTGATAACAAGGGCATTTGCTAAATAGATGGTGTGTGTGCAACAATATACTGAAAGGTCAATTATATTGTGCAGCTTATCTCACCACCTGTAGTTATTTAGGTGAAAGCTCCAAAATGCTTGCCTAATATGTCTGTTTATCCAAAAGGAAGTAAAAAGGGAGAGCTAGAAAGATAGCATTGCATCACATTACATGGCAATGCAATGCACAGTTGCTGAAGTTGAACCAAAATGAGCTTGTAATCTGGCTTCTGCAACTTTGAACATGAAAAATCCAATGAGGAGAAGAAAAGCAAAGCCAAAGAGTCCATCCCAAAATCCGACAAACAAGCAAAATGAACAAAAAACATTGAATTCAATTCTTTCTGATTTTAGAAACTGCATTAAAGAAGGGGTGCACCGGTCCTGGAGATACTGCAATACCAGGTCAATGCGTGGAGTGGACAGAGCAAGCTCTTTTTCCATCTCCCTGTTCTAAAAATCCATTTAATATATGGTCCCCAGATAGGGGACGTATCAGATATTAAACTGATAAGAACAGATACTACACTTGATCTTAGCCAAAAGGCCGAGAAGCGATAACCAGAATTGGTTTCAAACTACGGAGCCACCCAAGGATCCTGAAGAGTCCATTTGTGGAGATGAGCTCCTGGACTCCCGTTAAGAAGACATGTTGTCAACCTCTAGATCCCTTACATGCCTGCACTTTTCGGCTTGCTGCTGCTGCAATCCACGCGTTTTAGATCTGCATAACTCCACCTCTTTAAACACAGCACCTTCACCCCCTGCTGTTCCCACCCGCCTCAACACCGTTGGAAGGGAGGAGAACCAATTAAGGCGGGGGGTGGGGTGGAACGAGCAGCTGTCTACCCTTAGCAGGAGGGCTCCTGATTACATACCTCTCCTGCTGCTGCTGCTGCTGGCTGTCCAGCAGCAGACTGAAGGTGGCTGCTGCTGTGCACAGGTATATAAAGGCTCAGAGCCTATTATGACACGCGCAGCCAGCGTTCCATTGCCACATTCCATCTACTGCAGGCAGGATACCTGGCTGGCTGAATGTCGCTGAGAAGCTCACAGAGACCGCCATAAGCAACAGTTTAACAGAATGCCACAGACTAATCAACCAAACTTTTTGGGTTGGGTTCTCTTTTATAGTCTGCAGGCATTAAATGAAAGAAGTCAGTGTTCCAGCAGAAGGAGACAACGTTTCAGAAAAGGCATTGTAGCAAACCAAAAAAGAAATTTTAAGCGCAGCAGAGTAACCAGCGCACATACCTGTTAGCTCAGGTGAGTTTAAAAGGCTGCTGTTGATAACAAGGGCATTTGCTAAATAGATGGTGTGTGTGCAACAATATACTGAAAGGTCAATTATATTGTGCAGCTTATCTCACCACCTGTAGTTATTTAGGTGAAAGCTCCAAAATGCTTGCCTAATATGTCTGTTTATCCAAAAGGAAGTAAAAAGGGAGAGCTAGAAAGATAGCATTGCATCACATTACATGGCAATGCAATGCACAGTTGCTGAAGTTGAACCAAAATGAGCTTGTAATCTGGCTTCTGCAACTTTGAACATGAAAAATCCAATGAGGAGAAGAAAAGCAAAGCCAAAGAGTCCATCCCAAAATCCGACAAACAAGCAAAATGAACAAAAAACATTGAATTCAATTCTTTCTGATTTTAGAAACTGCATTAAAGAAGGGGTGCACCGGTCCTGGAGATACTGCAATACCAGGTCAATGCGTGGAGTGGACAGAGCAAGCTCTTTTTCCATCTCCCTGTTCTAAAAATCCATTTAATATATGGTCCCCAGATAGGGGACGTATCAGATATTAAACTGATAAGAACAGATCCGTTTTCAAACAAGCTTTATTTAAATCAGACATACATCATAAATTACAAACAAATCACAAAGACTTGAATAAAATATGACATAAAACAAATACAAGGTCAGATTTAAAAAGCGCATAAAAGCATAAAAATCATAAAACACAGTTTTGCATATAATTTGCATAAATAAATACATATGTCAAATGCAAACACCATAGCTTTTTAACTTTATCTTTTTACAATCAGGTAGTATGAAAACTTTTCACAAAGAACATATCCGATACAATATTTGAAACAAATCACAAATACTGGAATAAAATATGACATAAAACTAATACAGAGTCAGAATTAAAATGCACTTAAAAGCATAAAAAGCATAAAACACAGTTTTGCATATAATTTACATAAATAAATACATATTCCAAATTTGCAAACACCATAGCTTTTTTGCTTCATTGATTCCCATCTTTTTACAATCTCTCAGGTAGTATGTAAACATTTCACAAAGAGCAAGCCCAATACAATCTTTGACAGGAATAAATTCACGTTTAAACAATAATATATTGCGCACTTTCCATAAAGCTTCTTTTAAACAGTTTATTATAAGCCATGCGACTCGTGCTTGTTTCATGGTTGGGCAATTAATTATCCCATATATTATAATGTCACAATTAAGGGTTTGTATACCACATATCCATTTTAGGAGGGTGCCCACCGTCTGCCATAGCTCTTGTGCGTAGGGGCAATCCCACAATAAATGAAACACTGACTCGTTTGGGGCGCATCTTTCTCTGGGACATCTAGCACTAGCCACCAGCCCCCTATGATGCTGAAAAGCTCTCGTAGGGAGACATTGGTGAACAACCTGCCAAGCTAAATCCTTTTGTGAGTTGCTAAGTGCAGGACAGGCCACGTTGTTCCACACCAGGCGGCACCTGGAGATGGAAAAATTAGACACATCCTCCATCTCCTCATGTCCCTTACAAATAACTGTTAACTTACGTTGATCAAATAAAAGCTGACGATCAACTTGGGTCAGATCATATTCTGAAATGACCTTCTCCAAGATCTTGTAATGCTTAGGGGGAGATAAGAGAAAAGGACAATTAACAGTCATACCGAAGTTCAACTTTCGGAAAAGAAACCCAGTTGTATATCTAAGAAAACAAGAGAAAGCCCCAACATTATTCAAGCTTTTGCAACAAAATACAAAAAACTTGATAAATAAAAACAATTTTAAATCAGGGAACCCTTTACCCCCATTTTTCTTGCTTTTACATACCACCTCCCTCCTCAATTTCTCCATTTTGGATCCCCACAGAAAATAAAACATGGGCTTCATAAGTCTTCTAAGATACAGAGAATTAGGGGGAAAAACCATAGTGGCATACAAAATGATAGGAAGCAAAACCATTTTAATTACAAGAATCTTGCCCTCCATTGTTAGTTTTCGAGTTTGCCATAAAGAGATCTTCTGATTTAATTTATTCAAAACCAAATCCCAGTTTTCAATACCATCATTAGCAGGATTAAACAAGACACCCAGGATCTTGATTCCTACTGTTTGTGTGGGAACCCTAGGCGGATCTGACTCCCATTGACCCATAATCATACAGTCACATTTATTTATATTCAACTTAAACCCAGACCCAGCACTAAAAATTTCAGTAATTAGAATTGCTCTGTTAATAGATGCTGAGCTAGTGCCATATACAGATATGTCATCCATATATCCAATGGCTTTAACTTGTTGTCCACCCCCACCCGGAATAAAAATGCCCCTAACCACCTTGTCCCGACGCAGCAGGCACAACAGTGGCTCAATGGAGCAGACAAATAAAAGTGGGGACATGGGGCAACCTTGTTTAACACCGGAAAGAAGCTCCACCTCTCTAGTTAAAAAACCATTGACTAAAATCCGGGCAGATGACTGTTTGTATAAAAGCGCAATTTTCTGAATAAAAGAATCAGGGAACCCCATCTTTCCCATAACTTTAAAAAGATAAAAGTGGGAGACCCTATCAAACGCTTTCATAAAATCCAAAGATAAAATAGCTAGTGGCTGTTTTCTATCTTTTTGAAACCAGATAAGATCACGAATTAGGTTTAGATGCTCCCAGATTGATCTCCCGGGGACACCACACACCTGATCTGGATGAATTACATTTTTAATAACTGCTTTAAGACGACCAGCAACAACTTTAGCTAAAATCTTGTAGTCTGTATTTAATAGTGAAATAGGCCTCCAATTCTCCAACTTTGATTTATCACCTTTCTTAAAAATTAATGTAATCATACTTTTACGCCATGAATATGGTAATAAATCAGCCTTAGAGGCTTCACAAACTACTTGTATAAAATCCTCCTTAATTAGATCCCAAAAGCAAAGATAAAATTCAAAAGGAAGGCCATCTGATCCAGGAGCCTTACCTTTATTAAAACTCTTAAGGGTCTCTTCAATTTCACTGGGTAAAAGTTCTTTAGCTAAAAAAATCTGGTCATCTTTATTTAAAAACTGGGATAAAACATTAAGATTCTCTGTAAAAGCAGGTTCATCAACATTTTTAATACTAAAAAGATCTCTATAAAAATTAGCAGTATGCTCTAAAATGCCCTCAGTGGAAGATTGTCCTTCTAGCTCAGTAATCACTTGTTTTTTGTCACTCATTTTTTTAAAGAAAAACCTTGAGCAGGTCTCACCCTCTTCCAAATATTTCACACGGGTATTAAATATAATTTCTTTACCCTTTTGTTCCAGGAATTTTTGGATTTCTGTCTGGATCTTGGCAATCTCATCATCCACACCAGGTACTCCCCACCCCTTAAGCTTAAGGAGAGTTTGCATCCTGACATTAAAATCTTTAAAACATTTCCTTTTTTCACGTGCCTTCCTTTTACCAATTTTAATAAAAAATTCTTTAATACGGGTTTTAACACACTCCCACCACCCCAACATACTCTGATTTGGGTGTTTCCGTCTTCTCCAACTCTCATACTTTGCATAAAACTCCGCCCTTACCAGTTCGTCTTCTAATAAGAGCACATTCAATTTCCACATACCTTTTCCAACTTTTGCTTCCTGTGGAGTTTGCAATACATTGTATAGTAATACATGATCAGAAAAAATATTTTCTATTAGACCAGCATTCCTAGGTTTAAAAACATCAGAAGAGGAAAAAATAAAATCAATACGAGATGACATCCCTCTACCCCTCCATGTATGCCCAGGGTCAGTAGGGTAGGACTTTCTCCAAGCATCTAATAATTTGAGGTCCGTTGTCAAATGTTTTAACAGACTGGATGTTTTGTCTGTTCTTCCATTAGTATCACCTCCACTCCTCCCCTCCCCCAACATGACACAGTTAAAATCCCCTCCCACTATCACAGGGGACGGACCTGATAAAAACAAAGGGATGACATTAAAAAGGGAAGCACGCTCATTTTTCTCTGGGGATGCATAAACATTAATAAGACGACAGGTAAAACCATTTAAAATAACATGAGTTGATAAGGCACGACCTGGAACTATTTCAGTGATGGATAAAACATTAACATTTTGACATTTGAATAAAATCCCAACCCCGGCAGCTTTATTTTCATTGGACCCTGACCAAATAGAGGGTCCTGCTGACCAGTCCATTTTTAAGTTGGGGTATGACAAATCGTGATCAATACCGCATTCTTGCAGGAAAAAAATGTCAAAGTTCAGAGTCATTAACCAAGCAAACAAAGCAGCCCGTCTAACAGGGCTCTTTAGGCTTCTCACATTTAGTGAGGCAACACGGATTTCTGCCATGTTAGGTGTTTTTTATTGATTCATTATACTCTGAATCTGAATCAATAATTTGTGACAGAGAAGGTGAAGGAAGGGATGACACAGTTCGTAAACTGTCCGTTTCATCTGAGTCCGTGAAATCCTCAATTAAGTTAGTCCCCTCTGGGCTGAGAATTTTTGCAGCACTAGATAGAAAGACTTTACGGGACATCTGAGGCAGGTTATGCTCCTCCTGCGCCTCTTCACGACTTCTCTTACCACTGGCGCTGAGATCCATCCGATCCTCCGAATCCACCCGATCCTCACCAGGCACTGCAGCAGGTGGAATACCCGCAGACCCTCCAGGAGCACCAAGGGACATCATTTCCGGAGCAGGATGACCATCAGGACCAGCAACAGGTTCACCAACCACTGCACGACCTCTATCATCCAGGCAGGCAACAGGACATCCATCAGGAATGGTTCCAGGACATCCATCTGGACTGGCATCAGGACATCCATCTGGACTGGCATCAGGGCATCCATCTGGGTTGGCATCAGGACATCCATCTGGATTGGCATCAGGGCATCCGTCTGGATTGGCATCAGGGCATCCATCTGGATTGGCATCAGGGCATCCGTCTGGACTGGCATCAGGGCAGACATCTGGTCCAACATCTGTGCTGGCATCAGCAGGGGTATCTGGATGGACATCTGGATTGGTACCAACAGCTCCAGATTTTCGCCTCTTTTTTGGTTCCCTCTCATTTCCGCTCTGAGAAGGTGCCATCTCCCCACCAGGTGAAACCTGGACCCCTGCAGGAGTAGGCAAAGGCGTGACCTCGGCTACAGAGGCCGGGTTTTTCCGCAAAGGTACCGACAGAGCATCGACTGAGTCAGACTGTTTTTGACCTTTAGTAATGTCCACAAAGCTTTTTCTGGGGTCACCCGGGCTGACCCTGCTGGCATCAGCAGGAACTCCTGCGGAACTAGCCGCAGGCGCCCGAGAGCCACCACGAGACCTTGTCCGCATCGGACAATTACTGAACAGGTGAGTAGACATTCCGCACCCACTGCAGGTCTTACTGTTCTTACAGTCCTTTGAGGCATGACCCCATTGTCCACAGTTGTGGCACTGACTCATCCGCTCGTTCTTACAATCGCTCTGTATGTGATCAAGGTCACCACACCTACGACACCTGAATGGTTGTCCATCATAGAAGAGGTAGCCATGGTCTCTTCCCAGCACCACTGTGGAGGGGGGGTGCATAAGGCCTTCTACACCCCCAGGGTCAAGTCTGAAGCGTACCATAAAGCGTCGTTTCCCATTCCAGAAACCGCTCCGACCTTTGACGTTCCCCGTAAATCTGACAGATGTACAATATCTGCTCAGAAAAAGCTCAATATCATCTGTGGACACATGGGGGTTAAACATGTATACCACAAGGGGAACGTCAACTCCGCCATAGAGACCCGTAAAAATCACTCCGTCCAACAGCTTGCTGTTACGGTGGCCCTTAACGCATTCGTAAAAGTGCTGGCAGGCAACTTTGGTCGAGAACGTGAGAATATATGTACTCTGCCCCTTCTCCTGCAGGCAGTAAACATCATGATCTTTCACGTTCAACAGATCTCTCAAACTCTGTACATAGAACTCACGGGGGTTGTCATATCCGACGTGGTTTGCTGGAACCTCGATACGCACCGAGTTCCTGATCTGGCCGAAGCCAGTGGAAAATTGAAATGAACAAGGCATCTCACCAAAGTGGCAAAGGCTTACCGTCACTACGGGCTCGGACTTTCGCCTGGGGATCGCAACTTGTTGCCCGGGGACTAAGCCAGCTCCCTAATAGCAGCAGGGGGGTGAAGTCCCACCAAAAGGTGAGACGATCCCCCCAGGCCAAGGAGCCGGGTACCCCGGGCACCTCTCAGCCAAGACCAAGGCAGCAACCGTTAGATCACTGCACCTGATCTCAGCCAAAAGGCCGAGAAGCGATAACCAGAATTGGTTTCAAACTACGGAGCCACCCAAGGATCCTAAAAAGTCCATTTGTGGAGATGAGCTCCTGGACTCCCGTTAAGAAGACATGTTGTCAACCTCTAGATCCCTTACATGCCTGCACTTTTCGGCTTGCTGCTGCTGCAATCCACGCGTTTTAGATCTGCATAACTCCACCTCTTTAAACACAGCACCTTCACCCCCTGCTGTTCCCACCCGCCTCAACACCGTTGGAAGGGAGGAGAACCAATTAAGGCGGGGGGTGGGGTGGAACGAGCAGCTGTCTACCCTTAGCAGGAGGGCTCCTGATTACATACCTCTCCTGCTGCTGCTGCTGCTGGCTGTCCAGCAGCAGACTGAAGGTGGCTGCTGCTGTGCACAGGTATATAAAGGCTCAGAGCCTATTATGACACGCGCAGCCAGCGTTCCATTGCCACATTCCATCTACTGCAGGCAGGATACCTGGCTGGCTGAATGTCGCTGAGAAGCTCACAGAGACCGCCATAAGCAACAGTTTAACAGAATGCCACAGACTAATCAACCAAACTTTTTGGGTTGGGTTCTCTTTTATAGTCTGCAGGCATTAAATGAAAGAAGTCAGTGTTCCAGCAGAAGGAGACAACGTTTCAGAAAAGGCATTGTAGCAAACCAAAAAAGAAATTTTAAGCGCAGCAGAGTAACCAGCGCACATACCTGTTAGCTCAGGTGAGTTTAAAAGGCTGCTGTTGATAACAAGGGCATTTGCTAAATAGATGGTGTGTGTGCAACAATATACTGAAAGGTCAATTATATTGTGCAGCTTATCTCACCACCTGTAGTTATTTAGGTGAAAGCTCCAAAATGCTTGCCTAATATGTCTGTTTATCCAAAAGGAAGTAAAAAGGGAGAGCTAGAAAGATAGCATTGCATCACATTACATGGCAATGCAATGCACAGTTGCTGAAGTTGAACCAAAATGAGCTTGTAATCTGGCTTCTGCAACTTTGAACATGAAAAATCCAATGAGGAGAAGAAAAGCAGAGCCAAAGAGTCCATCCCAAAATCCGACAAACAAGCAAAATGAACAAAAAACATTGAATTCAATTCTTTCTGATTTTAGAAACTGCATTAAAGAAGGGGTGCACCGGTCCTGGAGATACTGCAATACCAGGTCAATGCGTGGAGTGGACAGAGCAAGCTCTTTTTCCATCTCCCTGTTCTAAAAATCCATTTAATATATGGTCCCCAGATAGGGGACGTATCAGATATTAAACTGATAAGAACAGATTTTTTTTTTTTTTTGAAAGCCCGAATTCGTGTACAAAACCCGAGTGCGCTTAAAAAAGTGACAAGTGCCACAAAAAAAGTGCACTAGGATGCTGGTCTTCTTGAAACCCTCTCCAAAAGGAGAAGGGTCCCCCAAACCATTCCCCGTCCCTCCGAGCCAAAAGGCCACAGCGAGGAACAGGGACAAAAAGCCACCTCCATCCGAAGCCAGAGGCGACCCAATCTTACCCCCAGCACCTGCCCGAGTTCTCACCCGAGCAAGGCACTGGGAGCCAAAGACTGTGCTCCCCTCCCGGAAGAGGGGAGCCAACAACGCTGTCCTCCCGAAAGAGGAGAGCCAGGGGGTTTCAGGGGGGAGCGGAACCTGATGGCCACACACTCCCCCCCTAGACCTGCCAAGAGAGGAACCCGTAAGGGAACCGCATCCCGACAAAATCCTAGTAGGACGTGACACACGTGAATAAGTGGACACACAGTGACAAAGAAATTAAATAAATAGTGAAGGTTTCACAGTATAATACTGCCTGGACCTTCGACCGGGAATTGAAAAATTCCCCATCCTAAGGCCAGAAGGCCCGGAATAAGGGTGTGTGCGAAGAAAGAAAATTTGAAGTGCTTGTGCAAATGTGCCATAAACTCAAGTGGGGTTCCCAATCCCAGTGAGTTAAGGCACCCCAGGGTCACCACTCCTGGGGCACTTCACACTTCGGGCTTTCGATCTTCCCCGGCCCAATGGCGTCGATCCTGGGGGGCCATGCTTTCCACCAGATGACTATATTAGCCACCTGGCGTACTAACAAGCGCCTAAACCCCAGTGTGCATAATGTATCAATCTACTAGGGCGGCCAACATCCAAAACCGCCTTTTCGAAAGATACTACACTTGATCTTAGCCAAAAGGCCGAGAAGCGATAACCAGAATTGGTTTCAAACTACGGAGCCACCCAAGGATCCTAAAAAGTCCATTTGTGGAGATGAGCTCCTGGACTCCCGTTAAGAAGACATGTTGTCAACCTCTAGATCCCTTACATGCCTGCACTTTTCGGCTTGCTGCTGCTGCAATCCACGCGTTTTAGATCTGCATAACTCCACCTCTTTAAACACAGCACCTTCACCCCCTGCTGTTCCCACCCGCCTCAACACCGTTGGAAGGGAGGAGAACCAATTAAGGCGGGGGGTGGGGTGGAACGAGCAGCTGTCTACCCTTAGCAGGAGGGCTCCTGATTACATACCTCTCCTGCTGCTGCTGCTGCTGGCTGTCCAGCAGCAGACTGAAGGTGGCTGCTGCTGTGCACAGGTATATAAAGGCTCAGAGCCTATTATGACACGCGCAGCCAGCGTTCCATTGCCACATTCCATCTACTGCAGGCAGGATACCTGGCTGGCTGAATGTCGCTGAGAAGCTCACAGAGACCGCCATAAGCAACAGTTTAACAGAATGGCACAGACTAATCAACCAAACTTTTTGGGTTGGGTTCTCTTTTATAGTCTGCAGGCATTAAATGAAAGAAGTCAGTGTTCCAGCAGAAGGAGACAACGTTTCAGAAAAGGCATTGTAGCAAACCAAAAAAGAAATTTTAAGCGCAGCAGAGTAACCAGCGCACATACCTGTTAGCTCAGGTGAGTTTAAAAGGCTGCTGTTGATAACAAGGGCATTTGCTAAATAGATGGTGTGTGTGCAACAATATACTGAAAGGTCAATTATATTGTGCAGCTTATCTCACCACCTGTAGTTATTTAGGTGAAAGCTCCAAAATGCTTGCCTAATATGTCTGTTTATCCAAAAGGAAGTAAAAAGGGAGAGCTAGAAAGATAGCATTGCATCACATTACATGGCAATGCAATGCACAGTTGCTGAAGTTGAACCAAAATGAGCTTGTAATCTGGCTTCTGCAACTTTGAACATGAAAAATCCAATGAGGAGAAGAAAAGCAGAGCCAAAGAGTCCATCCCAAAATCCGACAAACAAGCAAAATGAACAAAAAACATTGAATTCAATTCTTTCTGATTTTAGAAACTGCATTAAAGAAGGGGTGCACCGGTCCTGGAGATACTGCAATACCAGGTCAATGCGTGGAGTGGACAGAGCAAGCTCTTTTTCCATCTCCCTGTTCTAAAAATCCATTTAATATATGGTCCCCAGATAGGGGACGTATCAGATATTAAACTGATAAGAACAGATACTACACTTGATCTTAGCCAAAAGGCTGAGAAGCGATAACCAGAATTGGTTTCAAACTACGGAGCCACCCAAGGATCCTAAAAAGTCCATTTGTGGAGATGAGCTCCTGGACTCCCGTTAAGAAGACATGTTGTCAACCTCTAGATCCCTTACATGCCTGCACTTTTCGGCTTGCTGCTGCTGCAATCCACGCGTTTTAGATCTGCATAACTCCACCTCTTTAAACACAGCACCTTCACCCCCTGCTGTTCCCACCCGCCTCAACACCGTTGGAAGGGAGGAGAACCAATTAAGGCGGGGGGTGGGGTGGAACGAGCAGCTGTCTACCCTTAGCAGGAGGGCTCCTGATTACATACCTCTCCTGCTGCTGCTGCTGCTGGCTGTCCAGCAGCAGACTGAAGGTGGCTGCTGCTGTGCACAGGTATATAAAGGCTCAGAGCCTATTATGACACGCGCAGCCAGCGTTCCATTGCCACATTCCATCTACTGCAGGCAGGATACCTGGCTGGCTGAATGTCGCTGAGAAGCTCACAGAGACCGCCATAAGCAACAGTTTAACAGAATGCCACAGACTAATCAACCAAACTTTTTGGGTTGGGTTCTCTTTTATAGTCTGCAGGCATTAAATGAAAGAAGTCAGTGTTCCAGCAGAAGGAGACAACGTTTCAGAAAAGGCATTGTAGCAAACCAAAAAAGAAATTTTAAGCGCAGCAGAGTAACCAGCGCACATACCTGTTAGCTCAGGTGAGTTTAAAAGGCTGCTGTTGATAACAAGGGCATTTGCTAAATAGATGGTGTGTGTGCAACAATATACTGAAAGGTCAATTATATTGTGCAGCTTATCTCACCACCTGTAGTTATTTAGGTGAAAGCTCCAAAATGCTTGCCTAATATGTCTGTTTATCCAAAAGGAAGTAAAAAGGGAGAGCTAGAAAGATAGCATTGCATCACATTACATGGCAATGCAATGCACAGTTGCTGAAGTTGAACCAAAATGAGCTTGTAATCTGGCTTCTGCAACTTTGAACATGAAAAATCCAATGAGGAGAAGAAAAGCAGAGCCAAAGAGTCCATCCCAAAATCCGACAAACAAGCAAAATGAACAAAAAACATTGAATTCAATTCCTTCTGATTTTGGAAACTGCATTAAAGAAGGGGTGCACCGGTCCTGGAGATACTGCAATACCAGGTCAATGCGTGGAGTGGACAGAGCAAGCTCTTTTTCCATCTCCCTGTTCTAAAAATCCATTTAATATATGGTCCCCAGATAGGGGACGTATCAGATATTAAACTGATAAGAACAGATACTACACTTGATCTTAGCCAAAAGGCCGAGAAGCGATAACCAGAATTGGTTTCAAACTACGGAGCCACCCAAGGATCCTAAAAAGTCCATTTGTGGAGATGAGCTCCTGGACTCCCGTTAAGAAGACATGTTGTCAACCTCTAGATCCCTTACATGCCTGCACTTTTCGGCTTGCTGCTGCTGCAATCCACGCGTTTTAGATCTGCATAACTCCACCTCTTTAAACACAGCACCTTCACCCCCTGCTGTTCCCACCCGCCTCAACACCGTTGGAAGGGAGGAGAACCAATTAAGGCGGGGGGTGGGGTGGAACGAGCAGCTGTCTACCCTTAGCAGGAGGGCTCCTGATTACATACCTCTCCTGCTGCTGCTGCTGCTGGCTGTCCAGCAGCAGACTGAAGGTGGCTGCTGCTGTGCACAGGTATATAAAGGCTCAGAGCCTATTATGACACGCGCAGCCAGCGTTCCATTGCCACATTCCATCTACTGCAGGCAGGATACCTGGCTGGCTGAATGTCGCTGAGAAGCTCACAGAGACCGCCATAAGCAACAGTTTAACAGAATGCCACAGACTAATCAACCAAACTTTTTGGGTTGGGTTCTCTTTTATAGTCTGCAGGCATTAAATGAAAGAAGTCAGTGTTCCAGCAGAAGGAGACAACGTTTCAGAAAAGGCATTGTAGCAAACCAAAAAAGAAATTTTAAGCGCAGCAGAGTAACCAGCGCACATACCTGTTAGCTCAGGTGAGTTTAAAAGGCTGCTGTTGATAACAAGGGCATTTGCTAAATAGATGGTGTGTGTGCAACAATATACTGAAAGGTCAATTATATTGTGCAGCTTATCTCACCACCTGTAGTTATTTAGGTGAAAGCTCCAAAATGCTTGCCTAATATGTCTGTTTATCCAAAAGGAAGTAAAAAGGGAGAGCTAGAAAGATAGCATTGCATCACATTACATGGCAATGCAATGCACAGTTGCTGAAGTTGAACCAAAATGAGCTTGTAATCTGGCTTCTGCAACTTTGAACATGAAAAATCCAATGAGGAGAAGAAAAGCAGAGCCAAAGAGTCCATCCCAAAATCCGACAAACAAGCAAAATGAACAAAAAACATTGAATTCAATTCTTTCTGATTTTAGAAACTGCATTAAAGAAGGGGTGCACCGGTCCTGGAGATACTGCAATACCAGGTCAATGCGTGGAGTGGACAGAGCAAGCTCTTTTTCCATCTCCCTGTTCTAAAAATCCATTTAATATATGGTCCCCAGATAGGGGACGTATCAGATATTAAACTGATAAGAACAGATACTACACTTGATCTTAGCCAAAAGGCCGAGAAGCGATAACCAGAATTGGTTTCAAACTACGGAGCCACCCAAGGATCCTAAAAAGTCCATTTGTGGAGATGAGCTCCTGGACTCCCGTTAAGAAGACATGTTGTCAACCTCTAGATCCCTTACATGCCTGCACTTTTCGGCTTGCTGCTGCTGCAATCCACGCGTTTTAGATCTGCATAACTCCACCTCTTTAAACACAGCACCTTCACCCCCTGCTGTTCCCACCCGCCTCAACACCGTTGGAAGGGAGGAGAACCAATTAAGGCGGGGGGTGGGGTGGAACGAGCAGCTGTCTACCCTTAGCAGGAGGGCTCCTGATTACATACCTCTCCTGCTGCTGCTGCTGCTGGCTGTCCAGCAGCAGACTGAAGGTGGCTGCTGCTGTGCACAGGTATATAAAGGCTCAGAGCCTATTATGACACGCGCAGCCAGCGTTCCATTGCCACATTCCATCTACTGCAGGCAGGATACCTGGCTGGCTGAATGTCGCTGAGAAGCTCACAGAGACCGCCATAAGCAACAGTTTAACAGAATGCCACAGACTAATCAACCAAACTTTTTGGGTTGGGTTCTCTTTTATAGTCTGCAGGCATTAAATGAAAGAAGTCAGTGTTCCAGCAGAAGGAGACAACGTTTCAGAAAAGGCATTGTAGCAAACCAAAAAAGAAATTTTAAGCGCAGCAGAGTAACCAGCGCACATACCTGTTAGCTCAGGTGAGTTTAAAAGGCTGCTGTTGATAACAAGGGCATTTGCTAAATAGATGGTGTGTGTGCAACAATATACTGAAAGGTCAATTATATTGTGCAGCTTATCTCACCACCTGTAGTTATTTAGGTGAAAGCTCCAAAATGCTTGCCTAATATGTCTGTTTATCCAAAAGGAAGTAAAAAGGGAGAGCTAGAAAGATAGCATTGCATCACATTACATGGCAATGCAATGCACAGTTGCTGAAGTTGATCCAAAATGAGCTTGTAATCTGGCTTCTGCAACTTTGAACATGAAAAATCCAATGAGGAGAAGAAAAGCAGAGCCAAAGAGTCCATCCCAAAATCCGACAAACAAGCAAAATGAACAAAAAACATTGAATTCAATTCTTTCTGATTTTAGAAACTGCATTAAAGAAGGGGTGCACCGGTCCTGGAGATACTGCAATACCAGGTCAATGCGTGGAGTGGACAGAGCAAGCTCTTTTTCCATCTCCCTGTTCTAAAAATCCATTTAATATATGGTCCCCAGATAGGGGACGTATCAGATATTAAACTGATAAGAACAGATACTACACTTGATCTTAGCCAAAAGGCCGAGAAGCGATAACCAGAATTGGTTTCAAACTACGGAGCCACCCAAGGATCCTAAAAAGTCCATTTGTGGAGATGAGCTCCTGGACTCCCGTTAAGAAGACATGTTGTCAACCTCTAGATCCCTTACATGCCTGCACTTTTCGGCTTGCTGCTGCTGCAATCCACGCGTTTTAGATCTGCATAACTCCACCTCTTTAAACACAGCACCTTCACCCCCTGCTGTTCCCACCCGCCTCAACACCGTTGGAAGGGAGGAGAACCAATTAAGGCGGGGGGTGGGGTGGAACGAGCAGCTGTCTACCCTTAGCAGGAGGGCTCCTGATTACATACCTCTCCTGCTGCTGCTGCTGCTGGCTGTCCAGCAGCAGACTGAAGGTGGCTGCTGCTGTGCACAGGTATATAAAGGCTCAGAGCCTATTATGACACGCGCAGCCAGCGTTCCATTGCCACATTCCATCTACTGCAGGCAGGATACCTGGCTGGCTGAATGTCGCTGGGAAGCTCACAGAGACCGCCATAAGCAACAGTTTAACAGAATGCCACAGACTAATCAACCAAACTTTTTGGGTTGGGTTCTCTTTTATAGTCTGCAGGCATTAAATGAAAGAAGTCAGTGTTCCAGCAGAAGGAGACAACGTTTCAGAAAAGGCATTGTAGCAAACCAAAAAAGAAATTTTAAGCGCAGCAGAGTAACCAGCGCACATACCTGTTAGCTCAGGTGAGTTTAAAAGGCTGCTGTTGATAACAAGGGCATTTGCTAAATAGATGGTGTGTGTGCAACAATATACTGAAAGGTCAATTATATTGTGCAGCTTATCTCACCACCTGTAGTTATTTAGGTGAAAGCTCCAAAATGCTTGCCTAATATGTCTGTTTATCCAAAAGGAAGTAAAAAGGGAGAGCTAGAAAGATAGCATTGCATCACATTACATGGCAATGCAATGCACAGTTGCTGAAGTTGAACCAAAATGAGCTTGTAATCTGGCTTCTGCAACTTTGAACATGAAAAATCCAATGAGGAGAAGAAAAGCAGAGCCAAAGAGTCCATCCCAAAATCCGACAAACAAGCAAAATGAACAAAAAACATTGAATTCAATTCTTTCTGATTTTAGAAACTGCATTAAAGAAGGGGTGCACCGGTCCTGGAGATACTGCAATACCAGGTCAATGCGTGGAGTGGACAGAGCAAGCTCTTTTTCCATCTCCCTGTTCTAAAAATCCATTTAATATATGGTCCCCAGATAGGGGACGTATCAGATATTAAACTGATAAGAACAGATACTACACTTGATCTTAGCCAAAAGGCCGAGAAGCGATAACCAGAATTGGTTTCAAACTACGGAGCCACCCAAGGATCCTAAAAAGTCCATTTGTGGAGATGAGCTCCTGGACTCCCGTTAAGAAGACATGTTGTCAACCTCTAGATCCCTTACATGCCTGCACTTTTCGGCTTGCTGCTGCTGCAATCCACGCGTTTTAGATCTGCATAACTCCACCTCTTTAAACACAGCACCTTCACCCCCTGCTGTTCCCACCCGCCTCAACACCGTTGGAAGGGAGGAGAACCAATTAAGGCGGGGGGTGGGGTGGAACGAGCAGCTGTCTACCCTTAGCAGGAGGGCTCCTGATTACATACCTCTCCTGCTGCTGCTGCTGCTGGCTGTCCAGCAGCAGACTGAAGGTGGCTGCTGCTGTGCACAGGTATATAAAGGCTCAGAGCCTATTATGACACGCGCAGCCAGCGTTCCATTGCCACATTCCATCTACTGCAGGCAGGATACCTGGCTGGCTGAATGTCGCTGAGAAGCTCACAGAGACCGCCATAAGCAACAGTTTAACAGAATGCCAAAGACTAATCAACCAAACTTTTTGGGTTGGGTTCTCTTTTATAGTCTGCAGGCATTAAATGAAAGAAGTCAGTGTTCCAGCAGAAGGAGACAACGTTTCAGAAAAGGCATTGTAGCAAACCAAAAAAGAAATTTTAAGCGCAGCAGAGTAACCAGCGCACATACCTGTTAGCTCAGGTGAGTTTAAAAGGCTGCTGTTGATAACAAGGGCATTTGCTAAATAGATGGTGTGTGTGCAACAATATACTGAAAGGTCAATTATATTGTGCAGCTTATCTCACCACCTGTAGTTATTTAGGTGAAAGCTCCAAAATGCTTGCCTAATATGTCTGTTTATCCAAAAGGAAGTAAAAAGGGAGAGCTAGAAAGATAGCATTGCATCACATTACATGGCAATGCAATGCACAGTTGCTGAAGTTGAACCAAAATGAGCTTGTAATCTGGCTTCTGCAACTTTGAACATGAAAAATCCAATGAGGAGAAGAAAAGCAGAGCCAAAGAGTCCATCCCAAAATCCGACAAACAAGCAAAATGAACAAAAAACATTGAATTCAATTCTTTCTGATTTTAGAAACTGCATTAAAGAAGGGGTGCACCGGTCCTGGAGATACTGCAATACCAGGTCAATGCGTGGAGTGGACAGAGCAAGCTCTTTTTCCATCTCCCTGTTCTAAAAATCCATTTAATATATGGTCCCCAGATAGGGGACGTATCAGATATTAAACTGATAAGAACAGATTTTTTTTTTTTTTTTGAAAGCCCGAATTCGTGTACAAAACCCGAGTGCGCTTAAAAAAGTGACAAGTGCCACAAAAAAAGTGCACTAGGATGCTGGTCTTCATGAAACCCTCTCCAAAAGGAGAAGGGTCCCCCAAACCATTCCCCGTCCCTCCGAGCCAAAAGGCCACAGCGAGGAACAGGGACAAAAAGCCACCTCCAGCCGAAGCCAGAGGCGACCCAATCTTACCCCCAGCACCTGCCCGAGTTCTCACCCGAGCAAGGCACTGGGAGCCAAAGACTGTGCTCCCCTCCCGGAAGAGGGGAGCCAACAACGCTGTCCTCCCGAAAGAGGAGAGCCAGGGGGTTTCAGGGGGGAGCGGAACCTGATGGCCACACACTCCCCCCCTAGACCTGCCAAGAGAGGAACCCGTAAGGGAACCGCATCCCGACAAAATCCTAGTAGGACGTGACACACGTGAATAAGTGGACACACAGTGACAAAGAAATTAAATAAATAGTGAAGGTTTCACAGTATAATACTGCCCGGACCTTCGACCGGGAATTGAAAAATTCCCCATCCTAAGGCCAGAAGGCCCGTAATAAGGGTGTGTGCGAAGAAAGAAAATTTGAAGTGCTTGTGCAAATGTGCCATAAACTCAAGTGGGGTTCCCAATCCCAGTGAGTTAAGGCACCCCAGGGTCACCACTCCTGGGGCACTTCACACTTCGGGCTTTCGATCTTCCCCGGCCCAATGGCGTCGATCCTGGGGGGCCATGCTTTCCACCAGATGACTATATTAGCCACCTGGCGTACTAACAAGCGCCTAAACCCCAGTGTGCATAATGTATCAATCTACTAGGGCGGCCAACATCCAAAACCGCCTTTTCGAAAGATACTACACTTGATCTTAGCCAAAAGGCCGAGAAGCGATAACCAGAATTGGTTTCAAACTACGGAGCCACCCAAGGATCCTAAAAAGTCCATTTGTGGAGATGAGCTCCTGGACTCCCGTTAAGAAGACATGTTGTCAACCTCTAGATCCCTTACATGCCTGCACTTTTCGGCTTGCTGCTGCTGCAATCCACGCGTTTTAGATCTGCATAACTCCACCTCTTTAAACACAGCACCTTCACCCCCTGCTGTTCCCACCCGCCTCAACACCGTTGGAAGGGAGGAGAACCAATTAAGGCGGGGGGTGGGGTGGAACGAGCAGCTGTCTACCCTTAGCAGGAGGGCTCCTGATTACATACCTCTCCTGCTGCTGCTGCTGCTGGCTGTCCAGCAGCAGACTGAAGGTGGCTGCTGCTGTGCACAGGTATATAAAGGCTCAGAGCCTATTATGACACGTGCAGCCAGCGTTCCATTGCCACATTCCATCTACTGCAGGCAGGATACCTGGCTGGCTGAATGTCGCTGAGAAGCTCACAGAGACCGCCATAAGCAACAGTTTAACAGAATGCCACAGACTAATCAACCAAACTTTTTGGGTTGGGTTCTCTTTTATAGTCTGCAGGCATTAAATGAAAGAAGTCAGTGTTCCAGCAGAAGGAGACAACGTTTCAGAAAAGGCATTGTAGCAAACCAAAAAAGAAATTTTAAGCGCAGCAGAGTAACCAGCGCACATACCTGTTAGCTCAGGTGAGTTTAAAAGGCTGCTGTTGATAACAAGGGCATTTGCTAAATAGATGGTGTGTGTGCAACAATATACTGAAAGGTCAATTATATTGTGCAGCTTATCTCACCACCTGTAGTTATTTAGGTGAAAGCTCCAAAATGCTTGCCTAATATGTCTGTTTATCCAAAAGGAAGTAAAAAGGGAGAGCTAGAAAGATAGCATTGCATCACATTACATGGCAATGCAATGCACAGTTGCTGAAGTTGAACCAAAATGAGCTTGTAATCTGGCTTCTGCAACTTTGAACATGAAAAATCCAATGAGGAGAAGAAAAGCAGAGCCAAAGAGTCCATCCCAAAATCCGACAAACAAGCAAAATGAACAAAAAACATTGAATTCAATTCTTTCTGATTTTAGAAACTGCATTAAAGAAGGGGTGCACCGGTCCTGGAGATACTGCAATACCAGGTCAATGCGTGGAGTGGACAGAGCAAGCTCTTTTTCCATCTCCCTGTTCTAAAAATCCATTTAATATATGGTCCCCAGATAGGGGACGTATCAGATATTAAACTGATAAGAACAGATACTACACTTGATCTTAGCTAAAAGGCCGAGAAGCGATAACCAGAATTGGTTTCAAACTACGGAGCCACCCAAGGATCCTAAAAAGTCCATTTGTGGAGATGAGCTCCTGGACTCCCGTTAAGAAGACATGTTGTCAACCTCTAGATCCCTTACATGCCTGCACTTTTCGGCTTGCTGCTGCTGCAATCCACGCGTTTTAGATCTGCATAACTCCACCTCTTTAAACACAGCACCTTCACCCCCTGCTGTTCCCACCCGCCTCAACACCGTTGGAAGGGAGGAGAACCAATTAAGGCGGGGGGTGGGGTGGAACGAGCAGCTGTCTACCCTTAGCAGGAGGGCTCCTGATTACATACCTCTCCTGCTGCTGCTGCTGCTGGCTGTCCAGCAGCAGACTGAAGGTGGCTGCTGCTGTGCACAGGTATATAAAGGCTCAGAGCCTATTATGACACGCGCAGCCAGCGTTCCATTGCCACATTCCATCTACTGCAGGCAGGATACCTGGCTGGCTGAATGTCGCTGAGAAGCTCACAGAGACCGCCATAAGCAACAGTTTAACAGAATGCCACAGACTAATCAACCAAACTTTTTGGGTTGGGTTCTCTTTTATAGTCTGCAGGCATTAAATGAAAGAAGTCAGTGTTCCAGCAGAAGGAGACAACGTTTCAGAAAAGGCATTGTAGCAAACCAAAAAAGAAATTTTAAGCGCAGCAGAGTAACCAGCGCACATACCTGTTAGCTCAGGTGAGTTTAAAAGGCTGCTGTTGATAACAAGGGCATTTGCTAAATAGATGGTGTGTGTGCAACAATATACTGAAAGGTCAATTATATTGTGCAGCTTATCTCACCACCTGTAGTTATTTAGGTGAAAGCTCCAAAATGCTTGCCTAATATGTCTGTTTATCCAAAAGGAAGTAAAAAGGGAGAGCTAGAAAGATAGCATTGCATCACATTACATGGCAATGCAATGCACAGTTGCTGAAGTTGAACCAAAATGAGCTTGTAATCTGGCTTCTGCAACTTTGAACATGAAAAATCCAATGAGGAGAAGAAAAGCAGAGCCAAAGAGTCCATCCCAAAATCCGACAAACAAGCAAAATGAACAAAAAACATTGAATTCAATTCTTTCTGATTTTAGAAACTGCATTAAAGAAGGGGTGCACCGGTCCTGGAGATACTGCAATACCAGGTCAATGCGTGGAGTGGACAGAGCAAGCTCTTTTTCCATCTCCCTGTTCTAAAAATCCATTTAATATATGGTCCCCAGATAGGGGACGTATCAGATATTAAACTGATAAGAACAGATACTACACTTGATCTTAGCCAAAAGGCCGAGAAGCGATAACCAGAATTGGTTTCAAACTACGGAGCCACCCAAGGATCCTAAAAAGTCCATTTGTGGAGATGAGCTCCTGGACTCCCGTTAAGAAGACATGTTGTCAACCTCTAGATCCCTTACATGCCTGCACTTTTCGGCTTGCTGCTGCTGCAATCCACGCGTTTTAGATCTGCATAACTCCACCTCTTTAAACACAGCACCTTCACCCCCTGCTGTTCCCACCCGCCTCAACACCGTTGGAAGGGAGGAGAACCAATTAAGGCGGGGGGTGGGGTGGAACGAGCAGCTGTCTACCCTTAGCAGGAGGGCTCCTGATTACATAGCTCTCCTGCTGCTGCTGCTGCTGGCTGTCCTGCAGCAGACTGAAGGTGGCTGCTGCTGTGCACAGGTATATAAAGGCTCAGAGCCTATTATGACACGCGCAGCCAGCGTTCCATTGCCACATTCCATCTACTGCAGGCAGGATACCTGGCTGGCTGAATGTCGCTGAGAAGCTCACAGAGACCGCCATAAGCAACAGTTTAACAGAATGCCACAGACTAATCAACCAAACTTTTTGGGTTGGGTTCTCTTTTATAGTCTGCAGGCATTAAATGAAAGAAGTCAGTGTTCCAGCAGAAGGAGACAACGTTTCAGAAAAGGCATTGTAGCAAACCAAAAAAGAAATTTTAAGCGCAGCAGAGTAACCAGCGCACATACCTGTTAGCTCAGGTGAGTTTAAAAGGCTGCTGTTGATAACAAGGGCATTTGCTAAATAGATGGTGTGTGTGCAACAATATACTGAAAGGTCAATTATATTGTGCAGCTTATCTCACCACCTGTAGTTATTTAGGTGAAAGCTCCAAAATGCTTGCCTAATATGTCTGTTTATCCAAAAGGAAGTAAAAAGGGAGAGCTAGAAAGATAGCATTGCATCACATTACATGGCAATGCAATGCACAGTTGCTGAAGTTGAACCAAAATGAGCTTGTAATCTGGCTTCTGCAACTTTGAACATGAAAAATCCAATGAGGAGAAGAAAAGCAGAGCCAAAGAGTCCATCCCAAAATCCGACAAACAAGCAAAATGAACAAAAAACATTGAATTCAATTCTTTCTGATTTTAGAAACTGCATTAAAGAAGGGGTGCACCGGTCCTGGAGATACTGCAATACCAGGTCAATGCATGGAGTGGACAGAGCAAGCTCTTTTTCCATCTCCCTGTTCTAAAAATCCATTTAATATATGGTCCCCAGATAGGGGACGTATCAGATATTAAACTGATAAGAACAGATACTACACTTGATCTTAGCCAAAAGGCCGAGAAGCGATAACCAGAATTGGTTTCAAACTACGGAGCCACCCAAGGATCCTAAAAAGTCCATTTGTGGAGATGAGCTCCTGGACTCCCGTTAAGAAGACATGTTGTCAACCTCTAGATCCCTTACATGCCTGCACTTTTCGGCTTGCTGCTGCTGCAATCCACGCGTTTTAGATCTGCATAACTCCACCTCTTTAAACACAGCACCTTCACCCCCTGCTGTTCCCACCCGCCTCAACACCGTTGGAAGGGAGGAGAACCAATTAAGGCGGGGGGTGGGGTGGAACGAGCAGCTGTCTACCCTTAGCAGGAGGGCTCCTGATTACATACCTCTCCTGCTGCTGCTGCTGCTGGCTGTCCAGCAGCAGACTGAAGGTGGCTGCTGCTGTGCACAGGTATATAAAGGCTCAGAGCCTATTATGACACGCGCAGCCAGCGTTCCATTGCCACATTCCATCTACTGCAGGCAGGATACCTGGCTGGCTGAATGTCGCTGAGAAGCTCACAGAGACCGCCATAAGCAACAGTTTAACAGAATGCCACAGACTAATCAACCAAACTTTTTGGGTTGGGTTCTCTTTTATAGTCTGCAGGCATTAAATGAAAGAAGTCAGTGTTCCAGCAGAAGGAGACAACGTTTCAGAAAAGGCATTGTAGCAAACCAAAAAAGAAATTTTAAGCGCAGCAGAGTAACCAGCGCACATACCTGTTAGCTCAGGTGAGTTTAAAAGGCTGCTGTTGATAACAAGGGCATTTGCTAAATAGATGGTGTGTGTGCAACAATATACTGAAAGGTCAATTATATTGTGCAGCTTATCTCACCACCTGTAGTTATTTAGGTGAAAGCTCCAAAATGCTTGCCTAATATGTCTGTTTATCCAAAAGGAAGTAAAAAGGGAGAGCTAGAAAGATAGCATTGCATCACATTACATGGCAATGCAATGCACAGTTGCTGAAGTTGAACCAAAATGAGCTTGTAATCTGGCTTCTGCAACTTTGAACACGAAAAATCCAATGAGGAGAAGAAAAGCAGAGCCAAAGAGTCCATCCCAAAATCCGACAAACAAGCAAAATGAACAAAAAACATTGAATTCAATTCTTTCTGATTTTAGAAACTGCATTAAAGAAGGGGTGCACCGGTCCTGGAGATACTGCAATACCAGGTCAATGCGTGGAGTGGACAGAGCAAGCTCTTTTTCCATCTCCCTGTTCTAAAAATCCATTTAATATATGGTCCCCAGATAGGGGACGTATCAGATATTAAACTGATAAGAACAGATACTACACTTGATCTTAGCCAAAAGGCCGAGAAGCGATAACCAGAATTGGTTTCAAACTACGGAGCCACCCAAGGATCCTAAAAAGTCCATTTGTGGAGATGAGCTCCTGGACTCCCGTTAAGAAGACATGTTGTCAACCTCTAGATCCCTTACATGCCTGCACTTTTCGGCTTGCTGCTGCTGCAATCCACGCGTTTTAGATCTGCATAACTCCACCTCTTTAAACACAGCACCTTCACCCCCTGCTGTTCCCACCCGCCTCAACACCGTTGGAAGGGAGGAGAACGAATTAAGGCGGGGGGTGGGGTGGAACGAGCAGCTGTCTACCCTTAGCAGGAGGGCTCCTGATTACATACCTCTCCTGCTGCTGCTGCTGCTGCTGGCTGTCCAGCAGCAGACTGAAGGTGGCTGCTGCTGTGCACAGGTATATAAAGGCTCAGAGCCTATTATGACACGCGCAGCCAGCGTTCCATTGCCACATTCCATCTACTGCAGGCAGGATACCTGGCTGGCTGAATGTCGCTGAGAAGCTCACAGAGACCGCCATAAGCAACAGTTTAACAGAATGCCACAGACTAATCAACCAAACTTTTTGGGTTGGGTTCTCTTTTATAGTCTGCAGGCATTAAATGAAAGAAGTCAGTGTTCCAGCAGAAGGAGACAACGTTTCAGAAAAGGCATTGTAGCAAACCAAAAAAGAAATTTTAAGCGCAGCAGAGTAACCAGCGCACATACCTGTTAGCTCAGGTGAGTTTAAAAGGCTGCTGTTGATAACAAGGGCATTTGCTAAATAGATGGTGTGTGTGCAACAATATACTGAAAGGTCAATTATATTGTGCAGCTTATCTCACCACCTGTAGTTATTTAGGTGAAAGCTCCAAAATGCTTGCCTAATATGTCTGTTTATCCAAAAGGAAGTAAAAAGGGAGAGCTAGAAAGATAGCATTGCATCACATTACATGGCAATGCAATGCACAGTTGCTGAAGTTGAACCAAAATGAGCTTGTAATCTGGCTTCTGCAACTTTGAACATGAAAAATCCAATGAGGAGAAGAAAAGCAGAGCCAAAGAGTCCATCCCAAAATCCGACAAACAAGCAAAATGAACAAAAAACATTGAATTCAATTCTTTCTGATTTTAGAAACTGCATTAAAGAAGGGGTGCACCGGTCCTGGAGATACTGCAATACCAGGTCAATGCGTGGAGTGGACAGAGCAAGCTCTTTTTCCATCTCCCTGTTCTAAAAATCCATTTAATATATGGTCCCCAGATAGGGGACGTATCAGATATTAAACTGATAAGAACAGATACTACACTTGATCTTAGCCAAAAGGCCGAGAAGCGATAACCAGAATTGGTTTCAAACTACGGAGCCACCCAAGGATCCTAAAAAGTCCATTTGTGGAGATGAGCTCCTGGACTCCCGTTAAGAAGACATGTTGTCAACCTCTAGATCCCTTACATGCCTGCACTTTTCGGCTTGCTGCTGCTGCAATCCACGCGTTTTAGATCTGCATAACTCCACCTCTTTAAACACAGCACCTTCACCCCCTGCTGTTCCCACCCGCCTCAACACCGTTGGAAGGGAGGAGAACCAATTAAGGCGGGGGGTGGGGTGGAACGAGCAGCTGTCTACCCTTAGCAGGAGGGCTCCTGATTACATACCTCTCCTGCTGCTGCTGCTGCTGCTGGCTGTCCAGCAGCAGACTGAAGGTGGCTGCTGCTGTGCACAGGTATATAAAGGCTCAGAGCCTATTATGACACGCGCAGCCAGCGTTCCATTGCCACATTCCATCTACTGCAGGCAGGATACCTGGCTGGCTGAATGTCGCTGAGAAGCTCACAGAGACCGCCATAAGCAACAGTTTAACAGAATGCCACAGACTAATCAACCAAACTTTTTGGGTTGGGTTCTCTTTTATAGTCTGCAGGCATTAAATGAAAGAAGTCAGTGTTCCAGCAGAAGGAGACAACGTTTCAGAAAAGGCATTGTAGCAAACCAAAAAAGAAATTTTAAGCGCAGCAGAGTAACCAGCGCACATACCTGTTAGCTCAGGTGAGTTTAAAAGGCTGCTGTTGATAACAAGGGCATTTGCTAAATAGATGGTGTGTGTGCAACAATATACTGAAAGGTCAATTATATTGTGCAGCTTATCTCACCACCTGTAGTTATTTAGGTGAAAGCTCCAAAATGCTTGCCTAATATGTCTGTTTATCCAAAAGGAAGTAAAAAGGGAGAGCTAGAAAGATAGCATTGCATCACATTACATGGCAATGCAATGCACAGTTGCTGAAGTTGAACCAAAATGAGCTTGTAATCTGGCTTCTGCAACTTTGAACATGAAAAATCCAATGAGGAGAAGAAAAGCAGAGCCAAAGAGTCCATCCCAAAATCCGACAAACAAGCAAAATGAACAAAAAACATTGAATTCAATTCTTTCTGATTTTAGAAACTGCATTAAAGAAGGGGTGCACCGGTCCTGGAGATACTGCAATACCAGGTCAATGCGTGGAGTGGACAGAGCAAGCTCTTTTTCCATCTCCCTGTTCTAAAAATCCATTTAATATATGGTCCCCAGATAGGGGACGTATCAGATATTAAACTGATAAGAACAGATACTACACTTGATCTTAGCCAAAAGGCCGAGAAGCGATAACCAGAATTGGTTTCAAACTACGGAGCCACCCAAGGATCCTAAAAAGTCCATTTGTGGAGATGAGCTCCTGGACTCCCGTTAAGAAAACATGTTGTCAACCTCTAGATCCCTTACATGCCTGCACTTTTCGGCTTGCTGCTGCTGCAATCCACGCGTTTTAGATCTGCATAACTCCACCTCTTTAAACACAGCACCTTCACCCCCTGCTGTTCCCACCCGCCTCAACACCGTTGGAAGGGAGGAGAACCAATTAAGGCGGGGGGTGGGGTGGAACGAGCAGCTGTCTACCCTTAGCAGGAGGGCTCCTGATTACATACCTCTCCTGCTGCTGCTGCTGCTGGCTGTCCAGCAGCAGACTGAAGGTGGCTGCTGCTGTGCACAGGTATATAAAGGCTCAGAGCCTATTATGACACGCGCAGCCAGCGTTCCATTGCCACATTCCATCTACTGCAGGCAGGATACCTGGCTGGCTGAATGTCGCTGAGAAGCTCACAGAGACCGCCATAAGCAACAGTTTAACAGAATGCCACAGACTAATCAACCAAACTTTTTGGGTTGGGTTCTCTTTTATAGTCTGCAGGCATTAAATGAAAGAAGTCAGTGTTCCAGCAGAAGGAGACAACGTTTCAGAAAAGGCATTGTAGCAAACCAAAAAAGAAATTTTAAGCGCAGCAGAGTAACCAGCGCACATACCTGTTAGCTCAGGTGAGTTTAAAAGGCTGCTGTTGATAACAAGGGCATTTGCTAAATAGATGGTGTGTGTGCAACAATATACTGAAAGGTCAATTATATTGTGCAGCTTATCTCACCACCTGTAGTTATTTAGGTGAAAGCTCCAAAATGCTTGCCTAATATGTCTGTTTATCCAAAAGGAAGTAAAAAGGGAGAGCTAGAAAGATAGCATTGCATCACATTACATGGCAATGCAATGCACAGTTGCTGAAGTTGAACCAAAATGAGCTTGTAATCTGGCTTCTGCAACTTTGAACATGAAAAATCCAATGAGGAGAAGAAAAGCAGAGCCAAAGAGTCCATCCCAAAATCCGACAAACAAGCAAAATGAACAAAAAACATTGAATTCAATTCTTTCTGATTTTAGAAACTGCATTAAAGAAGGGGTGCACCGGTCCTGGAGATACTGCAATACCAGGTCAATGCGTGGAGTGGACAGAGCAAGCTCTTTTTCCATCTCCCTGTTCTAAAAATCCATTTAATATATGGTCCCCAGATAGGGGACGTATCAGATATTAAACTGATAAGAACAGATACTACACTTGATCTTAGCCAAAAGGCCGAGAAGCGATAACCAGAATTGGTTTCAAACTACGGAGCCACCCAAGGATCCTAAAAAGTCCATTTGTGGAGATGAGCTCCTGGACTCCCGTTAAGAAGACATGTTGTCAACCTCTAGATCCCTTACATGCCTGCACTTTTCGGCTTGCTGCTGCTGCAATCCACGCGTTTTAGATCTGCATAACTCCACCTCTTTAAACACAGCACCTTCACCCCCTGCTGTTCCCACCCGCCTCAACGCCGTTGGAAGGGAGGAGAACCAATTAAGGCGGGGGGTGGGGTGGAACGAGCAGCTGTCTACCCTTAGCAGGAGGGCTCCTGATTACATACCTCTCCTGCTGCTGCTGCTGCTGGCTGTCCAGCAGCAGACTGAAGGTGGCTGCTGCTGTGCACAGGTATATAAAGGCTCAGAGCCTATTATGACACGCGCAGCCAGCGTTCCATTGCCACATTCCATCTACTGCAGGCAGGATACCTGGCTGGCTGAATGTCGCTGAGAAGCTCACAGAGACCGCCATAAGCAACAGTTTAACAGAATGCCACAGACTAATCAACCAAACTTTTTGGGTTGGGTTCTCTTTTATAGTCTGCAGGCATTAAATGAAAGAAGTCAGTGTTCCAGCAGAAGGAGACAACGTTTCAGAAAAGGCATTGTAGCAAACCAAAAAAGAAATTTTAAGCGCAGCAGAGTAACCAGCGCACATACCTGTTAGCTCAGGTGAGTTTAAAAGGCTGCTGTTGATAACAAGGGCATTTGCTAAATAGATGGTGTGTGTGCAACAATATACTGAAAGGTCAATTATATTGTGCAGCTTATCTCACCACCTGTAGTTATTTAGGTGAAAGCTCCAAAATGCTTGCCTAATATGTCTGTTTATCCAAAAGGAAGTAAAAAGGGAGAGCTAGAAAGATAGCATTGCATCACATTACATGGCAATGCAATGCACAGTTGCTGAAGTTGAACCAAAATGAGCTTGTAATCTGGCTTCTGCAACTTTGAACATGAAAAATCCAATGAGGAGAAGAAAAGCAGAGCCAAAGAGTCCATCCCAAAATCCGACAAACAAGCAAAATGAACAAAAAACATTGAATTCAATTCTTTCTGATTTTAGAAACTGCATTAAAGAAGGGGTGCACCGGTCCTGGAGGTACTGCAATACCAGGTCAATGCGTGGAGTGGACAGAGCAAGCTCTTTTTCCATCTCCCTGTTCTAAAAATCCATTTAATATATGGTCCCCAGATAGGGGACGTATCAGATATTAAACTGATAAGAACAGATACTACACTTGATCTTAGCCAAAAGGCCGAGAAGCGATAACCAGAATTGGTTTCAAACTACGGAGCCACCCAAGGATCCTAAAAAGTCCATTTGTGGAGATGAGGTCCTGGACTCCCGTTAAGAAGACATGTTGTCAACCTCTAGATCCCTTACATGCCTGCACTTTTCGGCTTGCTGCTGCTGCAATCCACGCGTTTTAGATCTGCATAACTCCACCTCTTTAAACACAGCACCTTCACCCCCTGCTGTTCCCACCCGCCTCAACACCGTTGGAAGGGAGGAGAACCAATTAAGGCGGGGGGTGGGGTGGAACGAGCAGCTGTCTACCCTTAGCAGGAGGGCTCCTGATTACATACCTCTCCTGCTGCTGCTGCTGCTGGCTGTCCAGCAGCAGACTGAAGGTGGCTGCTGCTGTGCACAGGTATATAAAGGCTCAGAGCCTATTATGACACGCGCAGCCAGCGTTCCATTGCCACATTCCATCTACTGCAGGCAGGATACCTGGCTGGCTGAATGTCGCTGAGAAGCTCACAGAGACCGCCATAAGCAACAGTTTAACAGAATGCCACAGACTAATCAACCAAACTTTTTGGGTTGGGTTCTCTTTTATAGTCTGCAGGCATTAAATGAAAGAAGTCAGTGTTCCAGCAGAAGGAGACAACGTTTCAGAAAAGGCATTGTAGCAAACCAAAAAAGAAATTTTAAGCGCAGCAGAGTAACCAGCGCACATACCTGTTAGCTCAGGTGAGTTTAAAAGGCTGCTGTTGATAACAAGGGCATTTGCTAAATAGATGGTGTGTGTGCAACAATATACTGAAAGGTCAATTATATTGTGCAGCTTATCTCACCACCTGTAGTTATTTAGGTGAAAGCTCCAAAATGCTTGCCTAATATGTCTGTTTATCCAAAAGGAAGTAAAAAGGGAGAGCTAGAAAGATAGCATTGCATCACATTACATGGCAATGCAATGCACAGTTGCTGAAGTTGAACCAAAATGAGCTTGTAATCTGGCTTCTGCAACTTTGAACATGAAAAATCCAATGAGGAGAAGAAAAGCAGAGCCAAAGAGTCCATCCCAAAATCCGACAAACAAGCAAAATGAACAAAAAACATTGAATTCAATTCTTTCTGATTTTAGAAACTGCATTAAAGAAGGGGTGCACCGGTCCTGGAGATACTGCAATACCAGGTCAATGCGTGGAGTGGACAGAGCAAGCTCTTTTTCCATCTCCCTGTTCTAAAAATCCATTTAATATATGGTCCCCAGAGAGGGGACGTATCAGATATTAAACTGATAAGAACAGATACTACACTTGATCTTAGCCAAAAGGCCGAGAAGCGATAACCAGAATTGGTTTCAAACTACGGAGCCACCCAAGGATCCTAAAAAGTCCATTTGTGGAGATGAGCTCCTGGACTCCCGTTAAGAAGACATGTTGTCAACCTCTAGATCCCTTACATGCCTGCACTTTTCGGCTTGCTGCTGCTGCAATCCACGCGTTTTAGATCTGCATAACTCCACCTCTTTAAACACAGCACCTTCACCCCCTGCTGTTCCCACCCGCCTCAACACCGTTGGAAGGGAGGAGAACCAATTAAGGCGGGGGGTGGGGTGGAACGAGCAGCTGTCTACCCTTAGCAGGAGGGCTCCTGATTACATACCTCTCCTGCTGCTGCTGCTGCTGGCTGTCCAGCAGCAGACTGAAGGTGGCTGCTGCTGTGCACAGGTATATAAAGGCTCAGAGCCTATTATGACACGCGCAGCCAGCGTTCCATTGCCACATTCCATCTACTGCAGGCAGGATACCTGGCTGGCTGAATGTCGCTGAGAAGCTCACAGAGACCGCCATAAGCAACAGTTTAACAGAATGCCACAGACTAATCAACCAAACTTTTTGGGTTGGGTTCTCTTTTATAGTCTGCAGGCATTAAATGAAAGAAGTCAGTGTTCCAGCAGAAGGAGACAACGTTTCAGAAAAGGCATTGTAGCAATCCAAAAAAGAAATTTTAAGCGCAGCAGAGTAACCAGTGCACATACCTGTTAGCTCAGGTGAGTTTAAAAGGCTGCTGTTGATAACAAGGGCATTTGCTAAATAGATGGTGTGTGTGCAACAATATACTGAAAGGTCAATTATATTGTGCAGCTTATCTCACCACCTGTAGTTATTTAGGTGAAAGCTCCAAAATGCTTGCCTAATATGTCTGTTTATCCAAAAGGAAGTAAAAAGGGATAAAAGATAGCATTGCATCACATTACATGGCAATGCAATGCACAGTTGCTGAAGTTGAACCAAAATGAGCTTGTAATCTGGCTTCTGCAACTTTGAACATGAAAAATCCAATGAGGAGAAGAAAAGCAGAGCCAAAGAGTCCATCCCAAAATCCGACAAACAAGCAAAATGAACAAAAAACATTGAATTCAATTCTTTCTGATTTTAGAAACTGCATTAAAGAAGGGGTGCACCGGTCCTGGAGATACTGCAATACCAGGTCAATGCGTGGAGTGGACAGAGCAAGCTCTTTTTCCATCTCCCTGTTCTAAAAATCCATTTAATATATGGTCCCCAGATAGGGGACGTATCAGATATTAAACTGATAAGAACAGATACTACACTTGATCTTAGCCAAAAGGCCGAGAAGCGATAACCAGAATTGGTTTCAAACTACGGAGCCACCCAAGGATCCTAAAAAGTCCATTTGTGGAGATGAGCTCCTGGACTCCCGTTAAGAAGACATGTTGTCAACCTCTAGATCCCTTACATGCCTGCACTTTTCGGCTTGCTGCTGCTGCAATCCACGCGTTTTAGATCTGCATAACTCCACCTCTTTAAACACAGCACCTTCACCCCCTGCTGTTCCCACCCGCCTCAACACCGTTGGAAGGGAGGAGAACCAATTAAGGCGGGGGGTGGGGTGGAACGAGCAGCTGTCTACCCTTAGCAGGAGGGCTCCTGATTACATACCTCTCCTGCTGCTGCTGCTGCTGGCTGTCCAGCAGCAGACTGAAGGTGGCTGCTGCTGTGCACAGGTATATAAAGGCTCAGAGCCTATTATGACACGCGCAGCCAGCGTTCCATTGCCACATTCCATCTACTGCAGGCAGGATACCTGGCTGGCTGAATGTCGCTGAGAAGCTCACAGAGACCGCCATAAGCAACAGTTTAACAGAATGCCACAGACTAATCAACCAAACTTTTTGGGTTGGGTTCTCTTTTATAGTCTGCAGGCATTAAATGAAAGAAGTCAGTGTTCCAGCAGAAGGAGACAACGTTTCAGAAAAGGCATTGTAGCAAACCAAAAAAGAAATTTTAAGCGCAGCAGAGTAACCAGCGCACATACCTGTTAGCTCAGGTGAGTTTAAAAGGCTGCTGTTGATAACAAGGGCATTTGCTAAATAGATGGTGTGTGTGCAACAATATACTGAAAGGTCAATTATATTGTGCAGCTTATCTCACCACCTGTAGTTATTTAGGTGAAAGCTCCAAAATGCTTGCCTAATATGTCTGTTTATCCAAAAGGAAGTAAAAAGGGAGAGCTAGAAAGATAGCATTGCATCACATTACATGGCAATGCAATGCACAGTTGCTGAAGTTGAACCAAAATGAGCTTGTAATCTGGCTTCTGCAACTTTGAACATGAAAAATCCAATGAGGAGAAGAAAAGCAGAGCCAAAGAGTCCATCCCAAAATCCGACAAACAAGCAAAATGAACAAAAAACATTGAATTCAATTCTTTCTGATTTTAGAAACTGCATTAAAGAAGGGGTGCACCGGTCCTGGAGATACTGCAATACCAGGTCAATGCGTGGAGTGGACAGAGCAAGCTCTTTTTCCATCTCCCTGTTCTAAAAATCCATTTAATATATGGTCCCCAGATAGGGGACGTATCAGATATTAAACTGATAAGAACAGATACTACACTTGATCTTAGCCAAAAGGCCGAGAAGCGATAACCAGAATTGGTTTCAAACTACGGAGCCACCCAAGGATCCTAAAAAGTCCATTTGTGGAGATGAGCTCCTGGACTCCCGTTAAGAAGACATGTTGTCAACCTCTAGATCCCTTACATGCCTGCACTTTTCGGCTTGCTGCTGCTGCAATCCACGCGTTTTAGATCTGCATAACTCCACCTCTTTAAACACAGCACCTTCACCCCCTGCTGTTCCCACCCGCCTCAACACCGTTGGAAGGGAGGAGAACCAATTAAGGCGGGGGGTGGGGTGGAACGAGCAGCTGTCTACCCTTAGCAGGAGGGCTCCTGATTACATACCTCTCCTGCTGCTGCTGCTGCTGGCTGTCCAGCAGCAGACTGAAGGTGGCTGCTGCTGTGCACAGGTATATAAAGGCTCAGAGCCTATTATGACACGCGCAGCCAGCGTTCCATTGCCACATTCCATCTACTGCAGGCAGGATACCTGGCTGGCTGAATGTCGCTGAGAAGCTCACAGAGACCGCCATAAGCAACAGTTTAACAGAATGCCACAGACTAATCAACCAAACTTTTTGGGTTGGGTTCTCTTTTATAGTCTGCAGGCATTAAATGAAAGAAGTCAGTGTTCCAGCAGAAGGAGACAATGTTTCAGAAAAGGCATTGTAGCAAACCAAAAAAGAAATTTTAAGCGCAGCAGAGTAACCAGCGCACATACCTGTTAGCTCAGGTGAGTTTAAAAGGCTGCTGTTGATAACAAGGGCATTTGCTAAATAGATGGTGTGTGTGCAACAATATACTGAAAGGTCAATTATATTGTGCAGCTTATCTCACCACCTGTAGTTATTTAGGTGAAAGCTCCAAAATGCTTGCCTAATATGTCTGTTTATCCAAAAGGAAGTAAAAAGGGAGAGCTAGAAAGATAGCATTGCATCACATTACATGGCAATGCAATGCACAGTTGCTGAAGTTGAACCAAAATGAGCTTGTAATCTGGCTTCTGCAACTTTGAACATGAAAAATCCAATGAGGAGAAGAAAAGCAGAGCCAAAGAGTCCATCCCAAAATCCGACAAACAAGCAAAATGAACAAAAAACATTGAATTCAATTCTTTCTGATTTTAGAAACTGCATTAAAGAAGGGGTGCACCGGTCCTGGAGATACTGCAATACCAGGTCAATGCGTGGAGTGGACAGAGCAAGCTCTTTTTCCATCTCCCTGTTCTAAAAATCCATTTAATATATGGTCCCCAGATAGGGGACGTATCAGATATTAAACTGATAAGAACAGATTTTCTTTTTTAATCGAAAGCCCGAATTCGTGTACAAAACCCGAGTGCGCTTAAAAAAGTGACAAGTGCCACAAAAAAAGTGCACTAGGATGCTGGTCTTCTTGAAACCCTCTCCAAAAGGAGAAGGGTCCCCCAAACCATTCCCCGTCCCTCCGAGCCAAAAGGCCACAGCGAGGAACAGGGACAAAAAGCCACCTCCAGCCGAAGCCAGAGGCGACCCAATCTTACACCCAGCACCTGCCCGAGTTCTCACCCGAGCAAGGCACTGGGAGCCAAAGACTGTGCTCCCCTCCCGGAAGAGGGGAGCCAACAACGCTCTCCTCCCGAAAGAGGAGAGCCAGGGGGGTTCAGGGGGGAGCGGAACCTGATGGCCACACACTCCCCCCCTAGACCTGCCAAGAGAGGAACCCGTAAGGGAACCGCATCCCGACAAAATCCTAGTAGGACGTGACACACGTGAATAAGTGGACACACAGTGACAAAGAAATTAAATAAATAGTGAAGGTTTCACAGTATAATACTGCCCGGACCTTCGACCGGGAATTGAAAAATTCCCCATCCTAAGGCCAGAAGGCCCGGAATAAGGGTGTGTGCGAAGAAAGAAAATTTGAAGTGCTTGTGCAAATGTGCCATAAACTCAAGTGGGGTTCCCAATCCCAGTGAGTTAAGGCACCCCAGGGTCACCACTCCTGGGGCACTTCACACTTCGGGCTTTCGATCTTCCCCGGCCCAATGGCGTCGATCCTGGGGGGCCATGCTTTCCACCAGATGACTATATTAGCCACCTGGCATACTAACAAGCGCCTAAACCCCAGTGTGCATAAGGTATCAATCTACTAGGGCGGCCAACATCCAAAACCGCCTTTTCGAAAGATACTACACTTGATCTTAGCCAAAAGGCCGAGAAGCGATAACCAGAATTGGTTTCAAACTACGGAGCCACCCAAGGATCCTAAAAAGTCCATTTGTGGAGATGAGCTCCTGGACTCCCGTTAAGAAGACATGTTGTCAACCTCTAGATCCCTTACATGCCTGCACTTTTCGGCTTGCTGCTGCTGCAATCCACGCGTTTTAGATCTGCATAACTCCACCTCTTTAAACACAGCACCTTCACCCCCTGCTGTTCCCACCCGCCTCAACACCGTTGGAAGGGAGGAGAACCAATTAAGGCGGGGGGTGGGGTGGAACGAGCAGCTGTCTACCCTTAGCAGGAGGGCTCCTGATTACATACCTCTCCTGCTGCTGCTGCTGCTGGCTGTCCAGCAGCAGACTGAAGGTGGCTGCTGCTGTGCACAGGTATATAAAGGCTCAGAGCCTATTATGACACGCGCAGCCAGCGTTCCATTGGCACATTCCATCTACTGCAGGCAGGATACCTGGCTGGCTGAATGTCGCTGAGAAGCTCACAGAGACCGCCATAAGCAACAGTTTAACAGAATGCCACAGACTAATCAACCAAACTTTTTGGGTTGGGTTCTCTTTTATAGTCTGCAGGCATTAAATGAAAGAAGTCAGTGTTCCAGCAGAAGGAGACAACGTTTCAGAAAAGGCATTGTAGCAAACCAAAAAAGAAATTTTAAGCGCAGCAGAGTAACCAACGCACATACCTGTTAGCTCAGGTGAGTTTAAAAGGCTGCTGTTGATAACAAGGGCATTTGCTAAATAGATGGTGTGTGTGCAACAATATACTGAAAGGTCAATTATATTGTGCAGCTTATCTCACCACCTGTAGTTATTTAGGTGAAAGCTCCAAAATGCTTGCCTAATATGTCTGTTTATCCAAAAGGAAGTAAAAAGGGAGAGCTAGAAAGATAGCATTGCATCACATTACATGGCAATGCAATGCACAGTTGCTGAAGTTGAACCAAAATGAGCTTGTAATCTGGCTTCTGCAACTTTGAACATGAAAAATCCAATGAGGAGAAGAAAAGCAGAGCCAAAGAGTCCATCCCAAAATCCGACAAACAAGCAAAATGAACAAAAAACATTGAATTCAATTCTTTCTGATTTTAGAAGCTGCATTAAAGAAGGGGTGCACCGGTCCTGGAGATACTGCAATACCAGGTCAATGCGTGGAGTGGACAGAGCAAGCTCTTTTTCCATCTCCCTGTTCTAAAAATCCATTTAATATATGGTCCCCAGATAGGGGACGTATCAGATATTAAACTGATAAGAACAGATACTACACTTGATCTTAGCCAAAAGGCCGAGAAGCGATAACCAGAATTGGTTTCAAACTACGGAGCCACCCAAGGATCCTAAAAAGTCCATTTGTGGAGATGAGCTCCTGGACTCCCGTTAAGAAGACATGTTGTCAACCTCTAGATCCCTTACATGCCTGCACTTTTCGGCTTGCTGCTGCTGCAATCCACGCGTTTTAGATCTGCATAACTCCACCTCTTTAAACACAGCACCTTCACCCCCTGCTGTTCCCACCCGCCTCAACACCGTTGGAAGGGAGGAGAACCAATTAAGGCGGGGGGTGGGGTGGAACGAGCAGCTGTCTACCCTTAGCAGGAGGGCTCCTGATTACATACCTCTCCTGCTGCTGCTGCTGCTGGCTGTCCAGCAGCAGACTGAAGGTGGCTGCTGCTGTGCACAGGTATATAAAGGCTCAGAGCCTATTATGACACGCGCAGCCAGCGTTCCATTGGCACATTCCATCTACTGCAGGCAGGATACCTGGCTGGCTGAATGTCGCTGAGAAGCTCACAGAGACCGCCATAAGCAACAGTTTAACAGAATGCCACAGACTAATCAACCAAACTTTTTGGGTTGGGTTCTCTTTTATAGTCTGCAGGCATTAAATGAAAGAAGTCAGTGTTCCAGCAGAAGGAGACAACGTTTCAGAAAAGGCATTGTAGCAAACCAAAAAAGAAATTTTAAGCGCAGCAGAGTAACCAGCGCACATACCTGTTAGCTCAGGTGAGTTTAAAAGGCTGCTGTTGATAACAAGGGCATTTGCTAAATAGATGGTGTGTGTGCAACAATATACTGAAAGGTCAATTATATTGTGCAGCTTATCTCACCACCTGTAGTTATTTAGGTGAAAGCTCCAAAATGCTTGCCTAATATGTCTGTTTATCCAAAAGGAAGTAAAAAGGGAGAGCTAGAAAGATAGCATTGCATCACATTACATGGCAATGCAATGCACAGTTGCTGAAGTTGAACCAAAATGAGCTTGTAATCTGGCTTCTGCAACTTTGAACATGAAAAATCCAATGAGGAGAAGAAAAGCAGAGCCAAAGAGTCCATCCCAAAATCCGACAAACAAGCAAAATGAACAAAAAACATTGAATTCAATTCTTTCTGATTTTAGAAACTGCATTAAAGAAGGGGTGCACCGGTCCTGGAGATACTGCAATACCAGGTCAATGCGTGGAGTGGACAGAGCAAGCTCTTTTTCCATCTCCCTGTTCTAAAAATCCATTTAATATATGGTCCCCAGATAGGGGACGTATCAGATATTAAACTGATAAGAACAGATACTACACTTGATCTTAGCCAAAAGGCCGAGAAGCGATAACCAGAATTGGTTTCAAACTACGGAGCCACCCAAGGATCCTAAAAAGTCCATTTGTGGAGATGAGCTCCTGGACTCCCGTTAAGAAGACATGTTGTCAACCTCTAGATCCCTTACATGCCTGCACTTTTCGGCTTGCTGCTGCTGCAATCCACGCGTTTTAGATCTGCATAACTCCACCTCTTTAAACACAGCACCTTCACCCCCTGCTGTTCCCACCCGCCTCAACACCGTTGGAAGGGAGGAGAACCAATTAAGGCCGGGGGTGGGGTGGAACGAGCAGCTGTCTACCCTTAGCAGGAGGGCTCCTGATTACATACCTCTCCTGCTGCTGCTGCTGCTGGCTGTCCAGCAGCAGACTGAAGGTGGCTGCTGCTGTGCACAGGTATATAAAGGCTCAGAGCCTATTATGACACGCGCAGCCAGCGTTCCATTGCCACATTCCATCTACTGCAGGCAGGATACCTGGCTGGCTGAATGTCGCTGAGAAGCTCACAGAGACCGCCATAAGCAACAGTTTAACAGAATGCCACAGACTAATCAACCAAACTTTTTGGGTTGGGTTCTCTTTTATAGTCTGCAGGCATTAAATGAAAGAAGTCAGTGTTCCAGCAGAAGGAGACAACGTTTCAGAAAAGGCATTGTAGCAAACCAAAAAAGAAATTTTAAGCGCAGCAGAGTAACCAGCGCACATACCTGTTAGCTCAGGTGAGTTTAAAAGGCTGCTGTTGATAACAAGGGCATTTGCTAAATAGATGGTGTGTGTGCAACAATATACTGAAAGGTCAATTATATTGTGCAGCTTATCTCACCACCTGTAGTTATTTAGGTGAAAGCTCCAAAATGCTTGCCTAATATGTCTGTTTATCCAAAAGGAAGTAAAAAGGGAGAGCTAGAAAGATAGCATTGCATCACATTACATGGCAATGCAATGCACAGTTGCTGAAGTTGAACCAAAATGAGCTTGTAATCTGGCTTCTGCAACTTTGAACATGAAAAATCCAATGAGGAGAAGAAAAGCAGAGCCAAAGAGTCCATCCCAAAATCCGACAAACAAGCAAAATGAACAAAAAACATTGAATTCAATTCTTTCTGATTTTAGAAACTGCATTAAAGAAGGGGTGCACCGGTCCTGGAGATACTGCAATACCAGGTCAATGCGTGTAGTGGACAGAGCAAGCTCTTTTTCCATCTCCCTGTTCTAAAAATCCATTTAATATATGGTCCCCAGATAGGGGACGTATCAGATATTAAACTGATAAGAACAGATACTACACTTGATCTTAGCCAAAAGGCCGAGAAGCGATAACCAGAATTGGTTTCAAACTACGGAGCCACCCAAGGATCCTAAAAAGTCCATTTGTGGAGATGAGCTCCTGGACTCCCGTTAAGAAGACATGTTGTCAACCTCTAGATCCCTTACATGCCTGCACTTTTCGGCTTGCTGCTGCTGCAATCCACGCGTTTTAGATCTGCATAACTCCACCTCTTTAAACACAGCACCTTCACCCCCTGCTGTTCCCACCCGCCTCAACACCGTTGGAAGGGAGGAGAACCAATTAAGGCGGGGGGTGGGGTGGAACGAGCAGCTGTCTACCCTTAGCAGGAGGGCTCCTGATTACATACCTCTCCTGCTGCTGCTGCTGGCTGTCCAGCAGCAGACTGAAGGTGGCTGCTGCTGTGCACAGGTATATAAAGGCTCAGAGCCTATTATGACACGCGCAGCCAGCGTTCCATTGCCACATTCCATCTACTGCAGGCAGGATACCTGGCTGGCTGAATGTCGCTGAGAAGCTCACAGAGACCGCCATAAGCAACAGTTTAACAGAATGCCACAGACTAATCAACCAAACTTTTTGGGTTGGGTTCTCTTTTATAGTCTGCAGGTATTAAATGAAAGAAGTCAGTGTTCCAGCAGAAGGAGACAACGTTTCAGAAAAGGCATTGTAGCAAACCAAAAAAGAAATTTTAAGCGCAGCAGAGTAACCAGCGCACATACCTGTTAGCTCAGGTGAGTTTAAAAGGCTGCTGTTGATAACAAGGGCATTTGCTAAATAGATGGTGTGTGTGCAACAATATACTGAAAGGTCAATTATATTGTGCAGCTTATCTCACCACCTGTAGTTATTTAGGTGAAAGCTCCAAAATGCTTGCCTAATATGTCTGTTTATCCAAAAGGAAGTAAAAAGGGAGAGCTAGAAAGATAGCATTGCATCACATTACATGGCAATGCAATGCACAGTTGCTGAAGTTGAACCAAAATGAGCTTGTAATCTGGCTTCTGCAACTTTGAACATGAAAAATCCAATGAGGAGAAGAAAAGCAGAGCCAAAGAGTCCATCCCAAAATCCGACAAACAAGCAAAATGAACAAAAAACATTGAATTCAATTCTTTCTGATTTTAGAAACTGCATTAAAGAAGGGGTGCACCGGTCCTGGAGATACTGCAATACCAGGTCAATGCGTGGAGTGGACAGAGCAAGCTCTTTTTCCATCTCCCTGTTCTAAAAATCCATTTAATATATGGTCCCCAGATAGGGGACGTATCAGATATTAAACTGATAAGAACAGATACTACACTTGATCTTAGCCAAAAGGCCGAGAAGCGATAACCAGAATTGGTTTCAAACTACGGAGCCACCCAAGGATCCTAAAAAGTCCATTTGTGGAGATGAGCTCCTGGACTCCCGTTAAGAAGACATGTTGTCAACCTCTAGATCCCTTACATGCCTGCACTTTTCGGCTTGCTGCTGCTGCAATCCACGCGTTTTAGATCTGCATAACTCCACCTCTTTAAACACAGCACCTTCACCCCCTGCTGTTCCCACCCGCCTCAACACCGTTGGAAGGGAGGAGAACCAATTAAGGCGGGGGGTGGGGTGGAACGAGCAGCTGTCTACCCTTAGCAGGAGGGCTCCTGATTACATACCTCTCCTGCTGCTGCTGCTGCTGGCTGTCCAGCAGCAGACTGAAGGTGGCTGCTGCTGTGCACAGGTATATAAAGGCTCAGAGCCTATTATGACACGCGCAGCCAGCGTTCCATTGCCACATTCCATCTACTGCAGGCAGGATACCTGGCTGGCTGAATGTCACTGAGAAGCTCACAGAGACCGCCATAAGCAACAGTTTAACAGAATGCCACAGACTAATCAACCAAACTTTTTGGGTTGGGTTCTCTTTTATAGTCTGCAGGCATTAAATGAAAGAAGTCAGTGTTCCAGCAGAAGGAGACAACGTTTCAGAAAAGGCATTGTAGCAAACCAAAAAAGAAATTTTAAGCGCAGCAGAGTAACCAGCGCACATACCTGTTAGCTCAGGTGAGTTTAAAAGGCTGCTGTTGATAACAAGGGCATTTGCTAAATAGATGGTGTGTGTGCAACAATATACTGAAAGGTCAATTATATTGTGCAGCTTATCTCACCACCTGTAGTTATTTAGGTGAAAGCTCCAAAATGCTTGCCTAATATGTCTGTTTATCCAAAAGGAAGTAAAAAGGGAGAGCTAGAAAGATAGCATTGCATCACATTACATGGCAATGCAATGCACAGTTGCTGAAGTTGAACCAAAATGAGCTTGTAATCTGGCTTCTGCAACTTTGAACATGAAAAATCCAATGAGGAGAAGAAAAGCAGAGCCAAAGAGTCCATCCCAAAATCCGACAAACAAGCAAAATGAACAAAAAACATTGAATTCAATTCTTTCTGATTTTAGAAACTGCATTAAAGAAGGGGTGCACCGGTCCTGGAGATACTGCAATACCAGGTCAATGCGTGGAGTGGACAGAGCAAGCTCTTTTTCCATCTCCCTGTTCTAAAAATCCATTTAATATATGGTCCCCAGATAGGGGACGTATCAGATATTAAACTGATAAGAACAGATTTTTTTTTTTTTTTTTTTTTTTTATTCTTTTTTTTTGAAAGCCCGAATTCGTGTACAAAACCCGAGTGCGCTTAAAAAAGTGACAAGTGCCACAAAAAAAGTGCACTAGGATGCTGGTCTTCTTGAAACCCTCTCCAAAAGGAGAAGGGTCCCCCAAACCATTCCCCGTCCCTCCGAGCCAAAAGGCCACAGCGAGGAACAGGGACAAAAAGCCACCTCCAGCCGAAGCCAGAGGCGACCCAATCTTACCCCCAGCACCTGCCCGAGTTCTCACCCGAGCAAGGCACTGGGAGCCAAAGACTGTGCTCCCCTCCCGGAAGAGGGGAGCCAACAACGCTCTCCTCCCGAAAGAGGAGAGCCAGGGGGGTTCAGGGGGGAGCGGAACCTGATGGCCACACACTCCCCCCCTAGACCTGCCAAGAGAGGAACCCGTAAGGGAACCGCATCCCGACAAAATCCTAGTAGGACGTGACACACGTGAATAAGTGGACACACAGTGACAAAGAAATTAAATAAATAGTGAAGGTTTCACAGTATAATACTGCCCGGACCTTCGACCGGGAATAGAAAAATTCCCCATCCTAAGGCCAGAAGGCCCGGAATAAGGGTGTGTGCGAAGAAAGAAAATTTGAAGTGCTTGTGCAAATGTGCCATAAACTCAAGTGGGGTTCCCAATCCCAGTGAGTTAAGGCACCCCAGGGTCACCACTCCTGGGGCACTTCACACTTCGGGCTTTCGATCTTCCCCGGCCCAATGGCGTCGATCCTGGGGGGCCATGCTTTCCACAAGATGACTATATTAGCCACCTGGCGTACTAACAAGCGCCTAAACCCCAGTGTGCATAATGTATCAATCTACTAGGGCGGCCAACATCCAAAACCGCCTTTTCGAAAGATACTACACTTGATCTTAGCCAAAAGGCCGAGAAGCGATAACCAGAATTGGTTTCAAACTACGGAGCCACCCAAGGATCCTAAAAAGTCCATTTGTGGAGATGAGCTCCTGGACTCCCGTTAAGAAGACATGTTGTCAACCTCTAGATCCCTTACATGCCTGCACTTTTCGGCTTGCTGCTGCTGCAATCCACGCGTTTTAGATCTGCATAACTCCACCTCTTTAAACACAGCACCTTCACCCCCTGCTGTTCCCACCCGCCTCAACACCGTTGGAAGGGAGGAGAACCAATTAAGGCGGGGGGTGGGGTGGAACGAGCAGCTGTCTACCCTTAGCAGGAGGGCTCCTGATTACATACCTCTCCTGCTGCTGCTGCTGCTGGCTGTCCAGCAGCAGACTGAAGGTGGCTGCTGCTGTGCACAGGTATATAAAGGCTCAGAGCCTATTATGACACGCGCAGCCAGCGTTCCATTGCCACATTCCATCTACTGCAGGCAGGATACCTGGCTGGCTGAATGTCGCTGAGAAGCTCACAGAGACCGCCATAAGCAACAGTTTAACAGAATGCCACAGACTAATCAACCAAACTTTTTGGGTTGGGTTCTCTTTTATAGTCTGCAGGCATTAAATGAAAGAAGTCAGTGTTCCAGCAGAAGGAGACAACGTTTCAGAAAAGGCATTGTAGCAAACCAAAAAAGAAATTTTAAGCGCAGCAGAGTAACCAGCGCACATACCTGTTAGCTCAGGTGAGTTTAAAAGGCTGCTGTTGATAACAAGGGCATTTGCTAAATAGATGGTGTGTGTGCAACAATATACTGAAAGGTCAATTATATTGTGCAGCTTATCTCACCACCTGTAGTTATTTAGGTGAAAGCTCCAAAATGCTTGCCTAATATGTCTGTTTATCCAAAAGGAAGTAAAAAGGGAGAGCTAGAAAGATAGCATTGCATCACATTACATGGCAATGCAATGCACAGTTGCTGAAGTTGAACCAAAATGAGCTTGTAATCTGGCTTCTGCAACTTTGAACATGAAAAATCCAATGAGGAGAAGAAAAGCAGAGCCAAAGAGTCCATCCCAAAATCCGACAAACAAGCAAAATGAACAAAAAACATTGAATTCAATTCTTTCTGATTTTAGAAACTGCATTAAAGAAGGGGTGCACCGGTCCTGGAGATACTGCAATACCAGGTCAATGCGTGGAGTGGACAGAGCAAGCTCTTTTTCCATCTCCCTGTTCTAAAAATCCATTTAATATATGGTCCCCAGATAGGGGACGTATCAGATATTAAACTGATAAGAACAGATACTACACTTGATCTTAGCCAAAAGGCCGAGAAGCGATAACCAGAATTGGTTTCAAACTACGGAGCCACCCAAGGATCCTAAAAAGTCCATTTGTGGAGATGAGCTCCTGGACTCCCGTTAAGAAGACATGTTGTCAACCTCTAGATCCCTTACATGCCTGCACTTTTCGGCTTGCTGCTGCTGCAATCCACGCGTTTTAGATCTGCATAACTCCACCTCTTTAAACACAGCACCTTCACCCCCTGCTGTTCCCACCCGCCTCAACACCGTTGGAAGGGAGGAGAACCAATTAAGGCGGGGGGTGGGGTGGAACGAGCAGCTGTCTACCCTTAGCAGGAGGGCTCCTGATTACATACCTCTCCTGCTGCTGCTGCTGCTGGCTGTCCAGCAGCAGACTGAAGGTGGCTGCTGCTGTGCACAGGTATATAAAGGCTCAGAGCCTATTATGACACGCGCAGCCAGCGTTCCATTGCCACATTGCATCTACTGCAGGCAGGATACCTGGCTGGCTGAATGTCGCTGAGAAGCTCACAGAGACCGCCATAAGCAACAGTTTAACAGAATGCCACAGACTAATCAACCAAACTTTTTGGGTTGGGTTCTCTTTTATAGTCTGCAGGCATTAAATGAAAGAAGTCAGTGTTCCAGCAGAAGGAGACAACGTTTCAGAAAAGGCATTGTAGCAAACCAAAAAAGAAATTTTAAGCGCAGCAGAGTAACCAGCGCACATACCTGTTAGCTCAGGTGAGTTTAAAAGGCTGCTGTTGATAACAAGGGCATTTGCTAAATAGATGGTGTGTGTGCAACAATATACTGAAAGGTCAATTATATTGTGCAGCTTATCTCACCACCTGTAGTTATTTAGGTGAAAGCTCCAAAATGCTTGCCTAATATGTCTGTTTATCCAAAAGGAAGTAAAAAGGGAGAGCTAGAAAGATAGCATTGCATCACATTACATGGCAATGCAATGCACAGTTGCTGAAGTTGAACCAAAATGAGCTTGTAATCTGGCTTCTGCAACTTTGAACATGAAAAATCCAATGAGGAGAAGAAAAGCAGAGCCAAAGAGTCCATCCCAAAATCCGACAAACAAGCAAAATGAACAAAAAACATTGAATTCAATTCTTTCTGATTTTAGAAACTGCATTAAAGAAGGGGTGCACCGGTCCTGGAGATACTGCAATACCAGGTCAATGCGTGGAGTGGACAGAGCAAGCTCTTTTTCCATCTCCCTGTTCTAAAAATCCATTTAATATATGGTCCCCAGATAGGGGACGTATCAGATATTAAACTGATAAGAACAGATTTTGCGTTTATATTTAAAATATCGTAGTCTTTATCTTTTCTTCAGAGCTTTAAAATAACATCTTCCATAGGTGATAGTTCCATATACTCAGGGCTCTTTTCTTTCCAAGCTTCTTCATATCCATTAGGTAGTACATATAAATTTCACTTAATGCCAGTCTTATACAATCCTTGACTTCTATATAGTCTCTTTTAAACAACAATATGTTTCTGGTCTTCCATAGAGCACTTTTAACACAACTCAAAGTGCACCATAAAACTCTCTCTTTTTCTTTCATCATGTTTGGTAAAATCCCATATAAAACCACTTCATGGCTTAAAAAATTAAGACCAGATAAAAATTTTAAAAGCTCACCACAGTCTTTCCACACTTGCTGTGCAAAATCACAATTCCAAATAAGGTGCATAGTAGTCTCATCATTATTGCACTGATGCCTCGGGCAGGTTTGTATAGTGCTCAGTCTTCTTTTATACTGGAAATCACGAGTCGGTAAACATTCCTGCACAATCATCCAAGCTAAGTCTTTATGTTGATTCATCAGGTAAGGTGCATTTGTTAAATTCCATATTTTAGTGACTCTGCTATATGAATAATGGCTTATGGGCGTCAAAGTTTCTTTCTTTTTTAATTGCTGCAGCAGCTTCCTTGCATTCTTCAATGTCTCCATCTCAAAAGAATCTAGGCCATATAATCTGATAACTTTCTCCAGGATGGCATATTGTTGTGGAGGTGATAACAACACTGGGCTTGTTAAAGAAATGGATATCCACTTTCGCCTCCTAAAAATGTGGCCAGCTGCATATCTTAAAAAATGTGCCCAAGGGCTTGAAGCAAACATATATTTAAAACAGAGGCTAAAAAACTTGGAGTATAAAAACAGTTTGACGTTGGGAACATCCTTACCACCAAGGTGGTGCATCTTGTACATTGTTTCTCTCTTCACCTTTTCGAACTTAGAGTTCCACACAAATTCAAACAGCATTCTCTGTAATCTTCTCGCTGTAAGGTCACTTGGGGGATAAACATAACTGAGATATAACATGACAGGAAGCAGAAGGGCCTTAATAATTAAAACTTTACCTTCGATTGTTAATTTTCTTAATTTCCAAAAGTCAATCTTCTTTTGTATTTTGTCCCTTACTCCATCCCAGCTCTTCATTCCATCATTCTGTCGATCAAAAATCACGCCCAGAATTTTAATCTTCTCTGACTGCATCGGGAGATCAGGGATGGACACATCCGCCCAATTGCCACGGACAAAACAATCACATTTCTCAATGTTTAACTTAAAACCTGAGGCTTCACAAAAAAAATTGGTCGTTCTTATAGCTCTCCTGAGAGCGGCAGGTGATGAACAAAAAATAGTAATATCATCCATGTAGCCCATTACCTTCACATCTCTTCCATGTCCTCCAGGGATAGGGACACCTTTAATCACTTTATCCTCTCGTAGCATAGATAAAAGAGGCTCTATTGCACATATAAATAGCACTGGGGACAAAGGGCAGCCTTGCTTCACACCTGAATGCAAAAACACTTCATTAGACAAAAATCCATTGATTAAAATTTTACTAAAAGAGTTCTTATATAAAAGTGCCACTTGCTTGATAAAAATTTCAGGGAAGCCCATTTTTTTTAAAACCAACCATAAAAAACAATGAGAGACACGATCAAAAGCCTTTTGAAAATCCAACGATAAAATTGCTAAGTCTTGCTTCCTGGATTGCTGGTACCATATGACATCGCGGATGGTATTGAGATGCTCCGCAACTCCTCTTCCTGGCACCCCACATACCTGGTCTTCATAAATAACTTTGGATAAAACTTTTTTAAAACGGTTCACTAAAATTTTGGACATCAACTTGTAATCAACATTCAACAGTGTGATTGGTCTCCAGTTTGCCAGATGGGATTTGGCTCCTTTTTTAAAAATCAGGGAGACCAGACCACTTCTCCAAGATATAGGCAGGATATCACACTTAAAAGCTTCTTTGATTACTAAAAACAAGTCGGGTTTTAAAAAATTCCAAAATTCACGATAAAATTCAACAGGCAAACCGTCAGAACCAGGGGTTTTCCCATAGGAAAAACTTTTGATAGCAGCATCTACTTCCGACAAGGTGACTTCAGTGCATAACAATTCTTGGTCTTCGCGGCTCAGACTATTTTTTAATGAATTAAGGGCATCTTCAGTAAAAGACTGGTCTATAGTTTTCTCATTAAAAAGCTGCTGATAAAACTGGTGAGCTTGGTTGAGCATACCTTCAGTTGTAGTTTCACCCTCTAATTCTGTTATCATTTCCTTAGCAGCAACTACTTTTTTAAAAAAAAATCTTGAGCACTTTTCATTTTTCTCTATCACTTCAATTTTTGAGTTATAAATTGTTTCCTTACCCTTCGACTCTATACTCTTTTTAATTTCTTTTTTTGTTGCTTCAATTAAATCGTCCATTTCAAGTCCCACATCTCTTAGTTGATAACAGGTCTGCAATTTAGTAATAAGCCTTTTATGCCAAGCGGACCTTTCTCTTGCATTGGCTATGCTGACCTTGATAAAAAAACTTTTTATCTTCATCTTGCTGTATTCCCACCATTCTAGCAGAGTTAAAAATTTTTGTTGTTTTGTTCTTAAATAATTAAAAAACGCTTTAAAATCTGTTCTTACCTTAGGATCTTGTAACAATGTTGTATTTAGCCTCCAAACTCCTCTTGCCTTGACAAGCCCAGGTAATTCTAACTCTGATAGCAACATCTTATGATCTGAAAAAATGTTTGGGATTAAGACAACAGATTTGACATTCACATATTGGGACATGAAAATAAAATCAATACGAGATTTAGAAGAAGAGTTCTCCCAAGTATAACCGGGATCATTACTACGGATCTCTTTCCAGGAGTCTCTAAGAAAAAAATCAGTTAACAAATCCTTTAGTTGTTTCTCTGTTTTGTCTTTTTTAGGAACGGTGGAACTCCCGCTTCTCCCTTCACCAGGCAAGACACAATTGAAATCCCCACAGAACATCAGAGGCGATGAACCAGGTAGGTAATATTGCACATCTTCAAACAACTGATGTCTCTCTTCCTTCACCGGAGAAGCATAAATGTTCAAAAGTCTAAAGTCCACACCTTTAAAACTAATATTTAAGAAAAGAGCACGTCCAGAAGAAATGTCCACAAAAGAGTTGATTTTAAAGTCATGCGACCTAAACAGCACTCCAATGCCAGAGGAACGATTTTCATTATCTCCGGACCAGATAGAGGGCCCATGAGGCCAATCTTTTCTTAAATCTGCATAATTCATATCAAAGTCAATGTTACATTCTTGCAAACAAAAGACATCACAGTCCACTGTTGACAGGTAGGAAAACAAAGCAGCCCTTCTTGTAGAGCCCCTTATACTCCTCACATTGAGCGAGGCTACTTTAATTGATGAGGTCATGATAGGATAGTTCAGGTCACACTACTGTCAGAATCAGACATAAAGCCCACCGATGTTAACGGGCTCTGCACTTCTGAGTCCGAAAAAGAAATGTTTATAGGGTCTGAAGGCCTTGGCTCCTCAGGAGGGGCAGCGGGAGCCATTGGCTTGTATTGCAGAAGACTTGGTTTTAATGGACACTTCTTGGAAGTCTCCCTGGCCACATTCTCATCAGACCTATCATCTGTTTTCCTTTTCCTACGAGTTTCCAGCTCCATTGCTTCTTCCTCCGAGCTAAATGTCCCGATTTCAGCAGAGGGACTCCCCTCCACCACCATATCACCCGGATCAGAATCAGCAGCCCAGTCCTTAGATGAAGCTTCCCTCCTCTCAGGACGGACAGGTTTCTCAGCTGGAGGTTTCTGCATAGACGTGGGCTTATGCGCAGCAGGAATAGGAGAACTGGCAGGTTTTCCCTGTGCAGCAGGCACTGAAGTGCTTGTGGACCCGCCTACAGGGGGTTGTGTTCGCACAGTAGATACAGGAACACCGGTGGGACCCCCCTTAGCAGCAGGAGCAGGAGGGTTGGTTGGCTTCCTCTGTGCAGCAGGTGCAGACGTACCACCTGATGTACTAGCAGGCTTGGTCTGTGGAGCAGGTACTGGAGAGCTAGAAGACTGCCCCCGCGCTGTAGACGCACCCGCAGGAGCAGGAACAGCAGAGGGTTGCCTCTGCCCCCCGGGAGCAGATGGAGGCACACGGGCAGGTTGCTTTGCCAGCGTTTCAGCATAGGTTTCCGCCTTTTTCTTCAAAGGACACTCCCGGAAGGAGTGACCTGGGACCCGGCAGATGTTGCACACCATCTCATTGGTACAGTCCATTGTGGCATGTCCATGCTTGTAGCACTTCTTACAGATTGCCACCTCCTCCTTGCAGTTCTCATAAGTGTGACCGAAACACATGCATTTCCGGCAGAAGAGGGGCATGTCCGGGTAGAAGAGGCGCCCCCGCTCCCTACCGATCAGGAAACTTGACGGAGGATGACGCTGACCACCAATGCCATTTGGATCTTCACAAAATTTAACAAAAAATTTATGCTTTCCCGTCCAGAGGTTTTCCTCATTCATGACCTTGTGGGAATACCGCAGTTCTGGGAAATAGTTTTGAAGAAAGCAAATAATATTAACTAAGGGAACATGAGGGTTGCTCATCTGAACCACGAGCGGCTTCTCTCCACCGGAGTAAAGGATGACAAAGGTGAGTCCTTTAAGATCCTCATCTGAAAGGTGCAGGTGAATCTGGCGGAAGAGGTTCTGGCACGCATACTCCGACTCCAGAGTCAAAGTGAAGGAACCGGGGCGATCTTGAAGGGCCAGGATGTCTTCCCTCTTTACTCCTAGGATCTCCAGCAGCACTCTCCTCACGAAAAACTTCAAGGTCATCTTCTCCTTGGATGCATCGTCCACTTCGATCTTGAAAGAGTTCTTGATGCGAAGGTCACCAGCTCTGGCATAGCGCACTGCGGCCGCTACTGCTGATGCCATCTTCAAAAGGTAGATAGGGGCGATCGCCTTCTTGGTTTCTTTGCGTATCTGCCCCCTAAAGCAGCATGAGGCTTAAGACGGCTTTTACACCGCCGATGCCTCAAGGCCAAGGGCACGATTGGCTTAGAATCCTTCTGGCAAGATGTGGTATCTTAGCCAAAAGGCCGAGAAGCGATAACCAGAATTGGTTTCCGACTACGGTGCCACCCAAGGATTCTGAAAAGTCCATTTGTGGAGATGGCCACCTGGACTCCCGTTAAGAAGACATGCTGTCAACCTCTAGATCCCTCACATGCCTGCACTTTTCGGCTTGCTGCTGCTGCAATCCACGCGTTTTAGATCTGCATAACTCCACCTCTTTTAGCACAGTACCCTCAACCCCCGGCTGTTCCCACCCGCCTCAACACCGTTGGAAGGGAGGAGAACCAATTAAGGCGGGGGGGGGGGGGTGGAACGAGCAGCTGTCTACCCTTAGCAGGAGGGTTGCTGATTAATTACCTCTCCTGCTGCTGCTGGCTGTCCAGCAGCAGACTGAAGGTGGCTGCTGCTGTGCGCAGGTATATAAAGGCTCAGAGCCTATTATGACACGCGCAGCCAGCGTTCCATTGCCACATTCCGTCTACTGCAGGCGGGATACCTGGATGGCTGAATGTCACTGAGAAGTTCACAGAGACCGCCATAAGCAACAGTTTAAAAGAATGCCACAGACTAATCAACCAAACTTTTTGGGTTGGTTTCTCTTTTATAGTCTGCAGGCATTAAATGAAAGAAGTCAGTGTTCCAGCAGAGGGAGACAACGTTTCAGAAAAGGCATTGTAGCAAACCAAAAAAGAAATTTTAAGCGCAGCAGAGTAACCAGCTCACATACCTGTTAGCTCAGGTGAGTTTAAAAGGCTGCTGTTGATAACAAGGGCATTTGCTAAATAGATGGTGTGTGTGCAACAATATACTGAAAGGTCAATTATATTGTGCAGCTTATCTCACCACCTGTAGTTATTTAGGTGAAAGCTCCAAAATGCTTGCCTAATATGTCTGTTTATCCAAAAGGAAGTATAGAGGGAGAGCTAGATAGATAGCATTGCATTACATTACATTACATGGCAATGCAATGCACAGTTGCTGAAGTTGAACCAAAATGAGCTTGTCATCTGGCTTCTGCAACTTTTAACATGAAAAATCCAATGAGGAGAAGAAAAGCAAAGCCAAAGAGTCCATCCCAAAATCCGACAAACAAGCAAAATGAACAAAAAGCATTGAATTCAATTCTTTCTGATTTTAGAAACTGCATTAAAGAAGGGGTTCACCGGTCCTGGAGATACTGCAATACCAGGTCAATGCGTGGAGTGGACAGAGCAAGCTCTTTTTCCATCTCCCTGTTCTAAAAATCCATTTAATATATGGTCCCCAGATAGGGGACGTATCAGATATTAAACTGATAAGAACAGATACTACACTTGATCTTAGCCAAAAGGCCGAGAAGCGATAACCAGAATTGGTTTCCGACTACGGTGCCACCCAAGGATTCTGAAAAGTCCATTTGTGGAGATGGCCACCTGGACTCCCGTTAAGAAGACATGCTGTCAACCTCTAGATCCCTCACATGCCTGCACTTTTCGGCTTGCTGCTGCTGCAATCCACGCGTTTTAGATCTGCATAACTCCACCTCTTTTAGCACAGTACCCTCAACCCCCGGCTGTTCCCACCCGCCTCAACACCGTTGGAAGGGAGGAGAACCAATTAAGGCGGGGGGGGGGGGTGGAACGAGCAGCTGTCTACCCTTAGCAGGAGGGTTGCTGATTAATTACCTCTCCTGCTGCTGCTGCTGCTGGCTGTCCAGCAGCAGACTGAAGGTGGCTGCTGCTGTGCGCAGGTATATAAAGGCTAAGAGCCTATTATGACACGCGCAGCCAGCGTTCCATTGCCACATTCCGTCTACTGCAGGCGGGATACCTGGATGGCTGAATGTCACTGAGAAGCTCATAGAGACCGCCATAAGCAACAGTTTAAAAGAATGCCACAGACTAATCAACCAAACTTTTTGGGTTGGTTTCTCTTTTATAGTCTGCAGGCATTAAATGAAAGAAGTCAGTGTTCCAGCAGAGGGAGACAACGTTTTAGAAAAGGCATTGTAGCAAACCAAAAAAGAAATTTTAAGCGCAGCAGAGTAACCAGCTCACATACCTGTTAGCTCAGGTGAGTTTAAAAGGCTGCTGTTGATAACAAGGGCATTTGCTAAATAGATGGTGTGTGTGCAACAATATACTGAAAGGTCAATTATATTGTGCAGCTTATCTCACCACCTGTAGTTATTTAGGTGAAAGCTCCAAAATGCTTGCCTAATATGTCTGTTTATCCAAAAGGAAGTATAGAGGGAGAGCTAGATAGATAGCATTGCATTACATTACATTACATGGCAATGCAATGCACAGTTGCTGAAGTTGAACCAAAATGAGCTTGTCATCTGGCTTCTGCAACTTTTAACATGAAAAATCCAATGAGGAGAAGAAAAGCAAAGCCAAAGAGTCCATCCCAAAATCCGACAAACAAGCAAAATGAACAAAAAGCATTGAATTCAATTCTTTCTGATTTTAGAAACTGCATTAAAGAAGGGGTGCACCGGTCCTGGAGATACTGCAATACCAGGTCAATGCGTGGAGTGGACAGAGCAAGCTCTTTTTCCATCTCCCTGTTCTAAAAATCCATTTAATATATGGTCCCCAGATAGGGGACGTATCAGATATTAAACTGATAAGAACAGATACTACACTTGATCTTAGCCAAAAGGCCGAGAAGCGATAACCAGAATTGGTTTCCGACTACGGTGCCACCCAAGGATTCTGAAAAGTCCATTTGTGGAGATGGCCACCTGGACTCCCGTTAAGAAGACATGCTGTCAACCTCTAGATCCCTCACATGCCTGCACTTTTCGGCTTGCTGCTGCTGCAATCCACGCGTTTTAGATCTGCATAACTCCACCTCTTTTAGCACAGTACCCTCAACCCCCGGCTGTTCCCACCCGCCTCAACACCGTTGGAAGGGAGGAGAACCAATTAAGGCGGGGGGGGGGGGGGGGTGGAACGAGCAGCTGTCTACCCTTAGCAGGAGGGTTGCTGATTAATTACCTCTCCTGCTGCTGCTGCTGCTGGCTGTCCAGCAGCAGACTGAAGGTGGCTGCTGCTGTGCGCAGGTATATAAAGGCTCAGAGCCTATTATGACACGCGCAGCCAGCGTTCCATTGCCACATTCCGTCTACTGCAGGCGGGATACCTGGATGGCTGAATGTCACTGAGAAGCTCACAGAGACCGCCATAAGCAACAGTTTAAAAGAATGCCACAGACTAATCAACCAAACTTTTTGGGTTGGTTTCTCTTTTATAGTCTGCAGGCATTAAATGAAAGAAGTCAGTGTTCCAGCAGAGGGAGACAACGTTTCAGAAAAGGCATTGTAGCAAACCAAAAAAGAAATTTTAAGCGCAGCAGAGTAACCAGCTCACATACCTGTTAGCTCAGGTGAGTTTAAAAGGCTGCTGTTGATAACAAGGGCATTTGCTAAATAGATGGTGTGTGTGCAACAATATACTGAAAGGTCAATTATATTGTGCAGCTTATCTCACCACCTGTAGTTATTTAGGTGAAAGCTCCAAAATGCTTGCCTAATATGTCTGTTTATCCAAAAGGAAGTATAGAGGGAGAGCTAGATAGATAGCATTGCATTACATTACATTACATGGCAATGCAATGCACAGTTGCTGAAGTTGAACCAAAATGAGCTTGTGATCTGGCTTCTGCAACTTTTAACATGAAAAATCCAATGAGGAGAAGAAAAGCAAAGCCAAAGAGTCCATCCCAAAATCCGACAAACAAGCAAAATGAACAAAAAGCATTGAATTCAATTCTTTCTGATTTTAGAAACTGCATTAAAGAAGGGGTGCACCGGTCCTGGAGATACTGCAATACCAGGTCAATGCGTGGAGTGGACAGAGCAAGCTCTTTTTCCATCTCCCTGTTCTAAAAATCCATTTAATATATGGTCCCCAGATAGGGGACGTATCAGATATTAAACTGATAAGAACAGATACTACACTTGATCTTAGCCAAAATGCCGAGAAGCGATAACCAGAATTGGTTTCCGACTACGGTGCCACCCAAGGATTCTGAAAAGTCCATTTGTGGAGATGGCCACCTGGACTCCCGTTAAGAAGACATGCTGTCAACCTCTAGATCCCTCACATGCCTGCACTTTTCGGCTTGCTGCTGCTGCAATCCACGCGTTTTAGATCTGCATAACTCCACCTCTTTTAGCACAGTACCCTCAACCCCCGGCTGTTCCCACCCGCCTCAACACCGTTGGAAGGGAGGAGAACCAATTAAGGCGGGGGGGGGGGGGTGGAACGAGCAGCTGTCTACCCTTAGCAGGAGGGTTGCTGATTAATTACCTCTCCTGCTGCTGCTGCTGCTGGCTGTCCAGCAGCAGACTGAAGGTGGCTGCTGCTGTGCGCAGGTATATAAAGGCTCAGAGCCTATTATGACACGCGCAGCCAGCGTTCCATTGCCACATTCCGTCTACTGCAGGCGGGATACCTGGATGGCTGAATGTCACTGAGAAGCTCACAGAGACCGCCATAAGCAACAGTTTAAAAGAATGCCACAGACTAATCAACCAAACTTTTTGGGTTGGTTTCTCTTTTATAGTCTGCAGGCATTAAATGAAAGAAGTCAGTGTTCCAGCAGAGGGAGACAACGTTTCAGAAAAGGCATTGTAGCAAACCAAAAAAGAAATTTTAAGCGCAGCAGAGTAACCAGCTCACATACCTGTTAGCTCAGGTGAGTTTAAAAGGCTGCTGTTGATAACAAGGGCATTTGCTAAATAGATGGTGTGTGTGCAACAATATACTGAAAGGTCAATTATATTGTGCAGCTTATCTCACCACCTGTAGTTATTTAGGTGAAAGCTCCAAAATGCTTGCCTAATATGTCTGTTTATCCAAAAGGAAGTATAGAGGGAGAGCTAGATAGATAGCATTGCATTACATTACATTACATGGCAATGCAATGCACAGTTGCTGAAGTTGAACCAAAATGAGCTTGTCATCTGGCTTCTGCAACTTTTAACATGAAAAATCCAATGAGGAGAAGAAAAGCAAAGCCAAAGAGTCCATCCCAAAATCCGACAAACAAGCAAAATGAACAAAAAGCATTGAATTCAATTCTTTCTGATTTTAGAAACTGCATTAAAGAAGGGGTGCACCGGTCCTGGAGATACTGCAATACCAGGTCAATGCGTGGAGTGGACAGAGCAAGCTCTTTTTCCATCTCCCTGTTCTAAAAATCCATTTAATATATGGTCCCCAGATAGGGGACGTATCAGATATTAAACTGATAAGAACAGATACTACACTTGATCTTAGCCAAAAGGCCGAGAAGCGATAACCAGAATTGGTTTCCGACTACGGTGCCACCCAAGGATTCTGAAAAGTCCATTTGTGGAGATGGCCACCTGGTTTCCCGTTAAGAAGACATGCTGTCAACCTCTAGATCCCTCACATGCCTGCACTTTTCGGCTTGCTGCTGCTGCAATCCACGCGTTTTAGATCTGCATAACTCCACCTCTTTTAGCACAGTACCCTCAACCCCCGGCTGTTCCCACCCGCCTCAACACCGTTGGAAGGGAGGAGAACCAATTAAGGCGGGGGGGGGGTGGAACGAGCAGCTGTCTACCCTTAGCAGGAGGGTTGCTGATTAATTACCTCTCCTGCTGCTGCTGCTGCTGGCTGTCCAGCAGCAGACTGAAGGTGGCTGCTGCTGTGCGCAGGTATATAAAGGCTCAGAGCCTATTATGACACGCGCAGCCAGCGTTCCATTGCCACATTCCGTCTACTGCAGGCGGGATACCTGGATGGCTGAATGTCACTGAGAAGCTCACAGAGACCGCCATAAGCAACAGTTTAAAAGAATGCCACAGACTAATCAACCAAACTTTTTGGGTTGGTTTCTCTTTTATAGTCTGCAGGCATTAAATGAAAGAAGTCAGTGTTCCAGCAGAGGGAGACAACGTTTCAGAAAAGGCATTGTAGCAAACCAAAAAAGAAATTTTAAGCGCAGCAGAGTAACCAGCTCACATACCTGTTAGCTCAGGTGAGTTTAAAAGGCTGCTGTTGATAACAAGGGCATTTGCTAAATAGATGGTGTGTGTGCAACAATATACTGAAAGGTCAATTATATTGTGCAGCTTATCTCACCACCTGTAGTTATTTAGGTGAAAGCTCCAAAATGCTTGCCTAATATGTCTGTTTATCCAAAAGGAAGTATAGAGGGAGAGCTAGATAGATAGCATTGCATTACATTACATTACATGGCAATGCAATGCACAGTTGCTGAAGTTGAACCAAAATGAGCTTGTCATCTGGCTTCTGCAACTTTTAACATGAAAAATCCAATGAGGAGAAGAAAAGCAAAGCCAAAGAGTCCATCCCAAAATCCGACAAACAAGCAAAATGAACAAAAAGCATTGAATTCAATTCTTTCTGATTTTAGAAACTGCATTAAAGAAGGGGTGCACCGGTCCTGGAGATACTGCAATACCAGGTCAATGCGTGGAGTGGACAGAGCAAGCTCTTTTTCCATCTCCCTGTTCTAAAAATCCATTTAATATATGGTCCCCAGATAGGGGACGTATCAGATATTAAACTGATAAGAACAGATACTACACTTGATCTTAGCCAAAAGGCCGAGAAGCGATAACCAGAATTGGTTTCCGACTACGGTGCCACCCAAGGATTCTGAAAAGTCCATTTGTGGAGATGGCCACCTGGACTCCCGTTAAGAAGACATGCTGTCAACCTCTAGATCCCTCACATGCCTGCACTTTTCGGCTTGCTGCTGCTGCAATCCACGCGTTTTAGATCTGCATAACTCCACCTCTTTTAGCACAGTACCCTCAACCCCCGGCTGTTCCCACCCGCCTCAACACCGTTGGAAGGGAGGAGAACCAATTAAGGCGGGGGGGGGGGTGGAACGAGCAGCTGTCTACCCTTAGCAGGAGGGTTGCTGATTAATTACCTCTCCTGCTGCTGCTGCTGCTGGCTGTCCAGCAGCAGACTGAAGGTGGCTGCTGCTGTGCGCAGGTATATAAAGGCTCAGAGCCTATTATGACACGCGCAGCCAGCGTTCCATTGCCACATTCCGTCTACTGCAGGCGGGATACCTGGATGGCTGAATGTCACTGAGAAGCTCACAGAGACCGCCATAAGCAACAGTTTAAAAGAATGCCACAGACTAATCAACCAAACTTTTTGGGTTGGTTTCTCTTTTATAGTCTGCAGGCATTAAATGAAAGAAGTCAGTGTTCCAGCAGAGGGAGACAACGTTTCAGAAAAGGCATTGTAGCAAACCAAAAAAGAAATTTTAAGCGCAGCAGAGTAACCAGCTCACATACCTGTTAGCTCAGGTGAGTTTAAAAGGCTGCTGTTGATAACAAGGGCATTTGCTAAATAGATGGTGTGTGTGCAACAATATACTGAAAGGTCAATTATATTGTGCAGCTTATCTCACCACCTGTAGTTATTTAGGTGAAAGCTCCAAAATGCTTGCCTAATATGTCTGTTTATCCAAAAGGAAGTATAGAGGGAGAGCTAGATAGATAGCATTGCATTACATTACATTACATGGCAATGCAATGCACAGTTGCTGAAGTTGAACCAAAATGAGCTTGTCATCTGGCTTCTGCAACTTTTAGCATGAAAAATCCAATGAGGAGAAGAAAAGCAAAGCCAAAGAGTCCATCCCAAAATCCGACAAACAAGCAAAATGAACAAAAAGCATTGAATTCAATTCTTTCTGATTTTAGAAACTGCATTAAAGAAGGGGTGCACCGGTCCTGGAGATACTGCAATACCAGGTCAATGCGTGGAGTGGACAGAGCAAGCTCTTTTTCCATCTCCCTGTTCTAAAAATCCATTTAATATATGGTCCCCAGATAGGGGACGTATCAGATATTAAACTGATAAGAACAGATACTACACTTGATCTTAGCCAAAAGGCCGAGAAGCGATAACCAGAATTGGTTTCCGACTACGGTGCCACCCAAGGATTCTGAAAAGTCCATTTGTGGAGATGGCCACCTGGACTCCCGTTAAGAAGACATGCTGTCAACCTCTAGATCCCTCACATGCCTGCACTTTTCGGCTTGCTGCTGCTGCAATCCACGCGTTTTAGATCTGCATAACTCCACCTCTTTTAGCACAGTACCCTCAACCCCCGGCTGTTCCCACCCGCCTCAACACCGTTGGAAGGGAGGAGAACCAATTAAGGCGGGGGGGGGGGTGGAACGAGCAGCTGTCTACCCTTAGCAGGAGGGTTGCTGATTAATTACCTCTCCTGCTGCTGCTGCTGCTGGCTGTCCAGCAGCAGACTGAAGGTGGCTGCTGCTGTGCGCAGGTATATAAAGGCTCAGAGCCTATTATGACACGCGCAGCCAGCGTTCCATTGCCACATTCCGTCTACTGCAGGCGGGATACCTGGATGGCTGAATGTCACTGAGAAGCTCACAGAGACCGCCATAAGCAACAGTTTAAAAGAATGCCACAGACTAATCAACCAAACTTTTTGGGTTGGTTTCTCTTTTATAGTCTGCAGGCATTAAATGAAAGAAGTCAGTGTTCCAGCAGAGGGAGACAACGTTTCAGAAAAGGCATTGTAGCAAACCAAAAAAGAAATTTTAAGCGCAGCAGAGTAACCAGCTCACATACCTGTTAGCTCAGGTGAGTTTAAAAGGCTGCTGTTGATAACAAGGGCATTTGCTAAATAGATGGTGTGTGTGCAACAATATACTGAAAGGTCAATTATATTGTGCAGCTTATCTCACCACCTGTAGTTATTTAGGTGAAAGCTCCAAAATGCTTGCCTAATATGTCTGTTTATCCAAAAGGAAGTATAGAGGGAGAGCTAGATAGATAGCATTGCATTACATTACATTACATGGCAATGCAATGCACAGTTGCTGAAGTTGAACCAAAATGAGCTTGTCATCTGGCTTCTGCAACTTTTAACATGAAAAATCCAATGAGGAGAAGAAAAGCAAAGCCAAAGAGTCCATCCCAAAATCCGACAAACAAGCAAAATGAACAAAAAGCATTGAATTCAATTCTTTCTGATTTTAGAAACTGCATTAAAGAAGGGGTGCACCGGTCCTGGAGATACTGCAATACCAGGTCAATGCGTGGAGTGGACAGAGCAAGCTCTTTTTCCATCTCCCTGTTCTAAAAATCCATTTAATATATGGTCCCCAGATAGGGGACGTATCAGATATTAAACTGATAAGAACAGATACTACACTTGATCTTAGCCAAAAGGCCGAGATGCGATAACCAGAATTGGTTTCCGACTACGGTGCCACAAAAGGATTCTGAAAAGTCCATTTGTGGAGATGGCCACCTGGACTCCCGTTAAGAAGACATGCTGTCAACCTCTAGATCCCTCACATGCCTGCACTTTTCGGCTTGCTGCTGCTGCAATCCACGCGTTTTAGATCTGCATAACTCCACCTCTTTTAGCACAGTACCCTCAACCCCCGGCTGTTCCCACCCGCCTCAACACCGTTGGAAGGGAGGAGAACCAATTAAGGCGGGGGGGGGGGTGGAACGAGCAGCTGTCTACCCTTAGCAGGAGGGTTGCTGATTAATTACCTCTCCTGCTGCTGCTGCTGCTGGCTGTCCAGCAGCAGACTGAAGGTGGCTGCTGCTGTGCGCAGGTATATAAAGGCTCAGAGCCTATTATGACATGCGCAGCCAGCGTTCCATTGCCACATTCCGTCTACTGCAGGCGGGATACCTGGATGGCTGAATGTCACTGAGAAGCTCACAGAGACCGCCATAAGCAACAGTTTAAAAGAATGCCACAGACTAATCAACCAAACTTTTTGGGTTGGTTTCTCTTTTATAGTCTGCAGGCATTAAATGAAAGAAGTCAGTGTTCCAGCAGAGGGAGACAATGTTTCAGAAAAGGCATTGTAGCAAACCAAAAAAGAAATTTTAAGCGCAGCAGAGTAACCAGCTCACATACCTGTTAGCTCAGGTGAGTTTAAAAGGCTGCTGTTGATAACAAGGGCATTTGCTAAATAGATGGTGTGTGTGCAACAATATACTGAAAGGTCAATTATATTGTGCAGCTTATCTCACCACCTGTAGTTATTTAGGTGAAAGCTCCAAAATGCTTGCCTAATATGTCTGTTTATCCAAAAGGAAGTATAGAGGGAGAGCTAGATAGATAGCATTGCATTACATTACATTACATGGCAATGCAATGCACAGTTGCTGAAGTTGAACCAAAATGAGCTTGTCATCTGGCTTCTGCAACTTTTAACATGAAAAATCCAATGAGGAGAAGAAAAGCAAAGCCAAAGAGTCCATCCCAAAATCCGACAAACAAGCAAAATGAACAAAAAGCATTGAATTCAATTCTTTCTGATTTTAGAAACTGCATTAAAGAAGGGGTGCACCGGTCCTGGAGATACTGCAATACCAGGTCAATGCGTGGAGTGGACAGAGCAAGCTCTTTTTCCATCTCCCTGTTCTAAAAATCCATTTAATATATGGTCCCCAGATAGGGGACGTATCAGATATTAAACTGATAAGAACAGATACTACACTTGATCTTAGCCAAAAGGCCGAGAAGCGATAACCAGAATTGGTTTCCGACTACGGTGCCACCCAAGGATTCTGAAAAGTCCATTTGTGGAGATGGCCACCTGGACTCCCGTTAAGAAGACATGCTGTCAACCTCTAGATCCCTCACATGCCTGCACTTTTCGGCTTGCTGCTGCTGCAATCCACGCGTTTTAGATCTGCATAACTCCACCTCTTTTAGCACAGTACCCTCAACCCCCGGCTGTTCCCACCTGCCTCAACACCGTTGGAAGGGAGGAGAACCAATTAAGGCGGGGGGGGGGTGGAACGAGCAGCTGTCTACCCTTAGCAGGAGGGTTGCTGATTAATTACCTCTCCTGCTGCTGCTGCTGCTGGCTGTCCAGCAGACTGAAGGTGGCTGCTGCTGTGCGCAGGTATATAAAGGCTCAGAGCCTATTATGACACGCGCAGCCAGCGTTCCATTGCCACATTCCGTCTACTGCAGGCGGGATACCTGGATGGCTGAATGTCACTGAGAAGCTCACAGAGACCGCCATAAGCAACAGTTTAAAAGAATGCCACAGACTAATCAACCAAACTTTTTGGGTTGGTTTCTCTTTTATAGTCTGCAGGCATTAAATGAAAGAAGTCAGTGTTCCAGCAGAGGGAGACAACGTTTCAGAAAAGGCATTGTAGCAAACCAAAAAAGAAATTTTAAGCGCAGCAGAGTAACCAGCTCACATACCTGTTAGCTCAGGTGAGTTTAAAAGGCTGCTGTTGATAACAAGGGCATTTGCTAAATAGATGGTGTGTGTGCAACAATATACTGAAAGGTCAATTATATTGTGCAGCTTATCTCACCACCTGTAGTTATTTAGGTGAAAGCTCCAAAATGCTTGCCTAATATGTCTGTTTATCCAAAAGGAAGTATAGAGGGAGAGCTAGATAGATAGCATTGCATTACATTACATTACATGGCAATGCAATGCACAGTTGCTGAAGTTGAACCAAAATGAGCTTGTCATCTGGCTTCTGCAACTTTTAACATGAAAAATCCAATGAGGAGAAGAAAAGCAAAGCCAAAGAGTCCATCCCAAAATCCGACAAACAAGCAAAATGAACAAAAAGCATTGAATTCAATTCTTTCTGATTTTAGAAACTGCATTAAAGAAGGGGTGCACCGGTCCTGGAGATACTGCAATACCAGGTCAATGCGTGGAGTGGACAGAGCAAGCTCTTTTTCCATCTCCCTGTTCTAAAAATCCATTTAATATATGGTCCCCAGATAGGGGACGTATCAGATATTAAACTGATAAGAACAGATACTACACTTGATCTTAGCCAAAAGGCCGAGAAGCGATAACCAGAATTGGTTTCCGACTACGGTGCCACCCAAGGATTCTGAAAAGTCCATTTGTGGAGATGGCCACCTGGACTCCCGTTAAGAAGACATGCTGTCAACCTCTAGATCCCTCACATGCCTGCACTTTTCGGCTTGCTGCTGCTGCAATCCACGCGTTTTAGATCTGCATAACTCCACCTCTTTTAGCACAGTACCCTCAACCCCCGGCTGTTCCCACCCGCCTCAACACCGTTGGAAAGGTGGAGAACCAATTAAGGCGGGGGGGGGGGGTGGAACGAGCAGCTGTCTACCCTTAGCAGGAGGGTTGCTGATTAATTACCTCTCCTGCTGCTGCTGGCTGTCCAGCAGCAGACTGAAGGTGGCTGCTGCTGTGCGCAGGTATATAAAGGCTCAGAGCCTATTATGACACGCGCAGCCAGCGTTCCATTGCCACATTCCGTCTACTGCAGGCGGGATACCTGGATGGCTGAATGTCACTGAGAAGCTCACAGAGACCGCCATAAGCAACAGTTTAAAAGAATGCCACAGACTAATCAACCAAACTTTTTGGGTTGGTTTCTCTTTTATAGTCTGCAGGCATTAAATGAAAGAAGTCAGTGTTCCAGCAGAGGGAGACAACGTTTCAGAAAAGGCATTGTAGCAAACCAAAAAAGAAATTTTAAGCGCAGCAGAGTAACCAGCTCACATACCTGTTAGCTCAGGTGAGTTTAAAAGGCTGCTGTTGATAACAAGGGCATTTGCTAAATAGATGGTGTGTGTGCAACAATATACTGAAAGGTCAATTATATTGTGCAGCTTATCTCACCACCTGTAGTTATTTAGGTGAAAGCTCCAAAATGCTTGCCTAATATGTCTGTTTATCCAAAAGGAAGTATAGAGGGAGAGCTAGATAGATAGCATTGCATTACATTACATTACATGGCAATGCAATGCACAGTTGCTGAAGTTGAACCAAAATGAGCTTGTCATCTGGCTTCTGCAACTTTTAACATGAAAAATCCAATGAGGAGAAGAAAAGCAAAGCCAAAGAGTCCATCCCAAAATCCGACAAACAAGCAAAATGAACAAAAAGCATTGAATTCAATTCTTTCTGATTTTAGAAACTGCATTAAAGAAGGGGTGCACCGGTCCTGGAGATACTGCAATACCAGGTCAATGCGTGGAGTGGACAGAGCAAGCTCTTTTTCCATCTCCCTGTTCTAAAAATCCATTTAATATATGGTCCCCAGATAGGGGACGTATCAGATATTAAACTGATAAGAACAGATACTACACTTGATCTTAGCCAAAAGGCCGAGAAGCGATAACCAGAATTGGTTTCCGACTACGGTGCCACCCAAGGATTCTGAAAAGTCCATTTGTGGAGATGGCCACCTGGACTCCCGTTAAGAAGACATGCTGTCAACCTCTAGATCCCTCACATGCCTGCACTTTTCGGCTTGCTGCTGCTGCAATCCACGCGTTTTAGATCTGCATAACTCCATCTCTTTTAGCACAGTACCCTCAACCCCCGGCTGTTCCCACCCGCCTCAACACCGTTGGAAGGGAGGAGAACCAATTAAGGCGGGGGGGGTGGAACGAGCAGCTGTCTACCCTTAGCAGGAGGGTTGCTGATTAATTACCTCTCCTGCTGCTGCTGCTGCTGGCTGTCCAGCAGCAGACTGAAGGTGGCTGCTGCTGTGCGCAGGTATATAAAGGCTCAGAGCCTATTATGACACGCGCAGCCAGCGTTCCATTGCCACATTCCGTCTACTGCAGGCGGGATACCTGGATGGCTGAATGTCACTGAGAAGCTCACAGAGACCGCCATAAGCAACAGTTTAAAAGAATGCCACAGACTAATCAACCAAACTTTTTGGGTTGGTTTCTCTTTTATAGTCTGCAGGCATTAAATGAAAGAAGTCAGTGTTCCAGCAGAGGGAGACAACGTTTCAGAAAAGGCATTGTAGCAAACCAAAAAAGAAATTTTAAGCGCAGCAGAGTAACCAGCTCACATACCTGTTAGCTCAGGTGAGTTTAAAAGGCTGCTGTTGATAACAAGGGCATTTGCTAAATAGATGGTGTGTGTGCAACAATATACTGAAAGGTCAATTATATTGTGCAGCTTATCTCACCACCTGTAGTTATTTAGGTGAAAGCTCCAAAATGCTTGCCTAATATGTCTGTTTATCCAAAAGGAAGTATAGAGGGAGAGCTAGATAGATAGCATTGCATTACATTACATTACATGGCAATGCAATGCACAGTTGCTGAAGTTGAACCAAAATGAGCTTGTCATCTGGCTTCTGCAACTTTTAACATGAAAAATCCAATGAGGAGAAGAAAAGCAAAGCCAAAGAGTCCATCCCAAAATCCGACAAACAAGCAAAATGAACAAAAAGCATTGAATTCAATTCTTTCTGATTTTAGAAACTGCATTAAAGAAGGGGTGCACCGGTCCTGGAGATACTGCAATACCAGGTCAATGCGTGGAGTGGACAGAGCAAGCTCTTTTTCCATCTCCCTGTTCTAAAAATCCATTTAATATATGGTCCCCAGATAGGGGACGTATCAGATATTAAACTGATAAGAACAGATACTACACTTGATCTTAGCCAAAAGGCCGAGAAGCGATAACCAGAATTGGTTTCCGACTACGGTGCCACCCAAGGATTCTGAAAAGTCCATTTGTGGAGATGGCCACCTGGACTCCCGTTAAGAAGACATGCTGTCAACCTCTAGATCCCTCACATGCCTGCACTTTTCGGCTTGCTGCTGCTGCAATCCACGCGTTTTAGATCTGCATAACTCCACCTCTTTTAGCACAGTACCCTCAACCCCCGGCTGTTCCCACCCGCCTCAACACCGTTGGAAAGGTGGAGAACCAATTAAGGCAGGGGGGGGGGGTGGAACGAGCAGCTGTCTACCCTTAGCAGGAGGGTTGCTGATTAATTACCTCTCCTGCTGCTGCTGGCTGTCCAGCAGCAGACTGAAGGTGGCTGCTGCTGTGCGCAGGTATATAAAGGCTCAGAGCCTATTATGACACGCGCAGCCAGCGTTCCATTGCCACATTCCGTCTACTGCAGGCGGGATACCTGGATGGCTGAATGTCACTGAGAAGCTCACAGAGACCGCCATAAGCAACAGTTTAAAAGAATGCCACAGACTAATCAACCAAACTTTTTGGGTTGGTTTCTCTTTTATAGTCTGCAGGCATTAAATGAAAGAAGTCAGTGTTCCAGCAGAGGGAGACAACGTTTCAGAAAAGGCATTGTAGCAAACCAAAAAAGAAATTTTAAGCGCAGCAGAGTAACCAGCTCACATACCTGTTAGCTCAGGTGAGTTTAAAAGGCTGCTGTTGATAACAAGGGCATTTGCTAAATAGATGGTGTGTGTGCAACAATATACTGAAAGGTCAATTATATTGTGCAGCTTATCTCACCACCTGTAGTTATTTAGGTGAAAGCTCCAAAATGCTTGCCTAATATGTCTGTTTATCCAAAAGGAAGTATAGAGGGAGAGCTAGATAGATAGCATTGCATTACATTACATTACATGGCAATGCAATGCACAGTTGCTGAAGTTGAACCAAAATGAGCTTGTCATCTGGCTTCTGCAACTTTTAACATGAAAAATCCAATGAGGAGAAGAAAAGCAAAGCCAAAGAGTCCATCCCAAAATCCGACAAACAAGCAAAATGAACAAAAAGCATTGAATTCAATTCTTTCTGATTTTAGAAACTGCATTAAAGAAGGGGTGCACCGGTCCTGGAGATACTGCAATACCAGGTCAATGCGTGGAGTGGACAGAGCAAGCTCTTTTTCCATCTCCCTGTTCTAAAAATCCATTTAATATATGGTCCCCAGATAGGGGACGTATCAGATATTAAACTGATAAGAACAGATACTACACTTGATCTTAGCCAAAAGGCCGAGAAGCGATAACCAGAATTGGTTTCCGACTACGGTGCCACCCAAGGATTCTGAAAAGTCCATTTGTGGAGATGGCCACCTGGACTCCCGTTAAGAAGACATGCTGTCAACCTCTAGATCCCTCACATGCCTGCACTTTTCGGCTTGCTGCTGCTGCAATCCACGCGTTTTAGATCTGCATAACTCCACCTCTTTTAGCACAGTACCCTCAACCCCCGGCTGTTCCCACCCGCCTCAACACCGTTGGAAGGGAGGAGAACCAATTAAGGCGGGGGGGGGGGTGGAACGAGCAGCTGTCTACCCTTAGCAGGAGGGTTGCTGATTACTTACCTCTCCTGCTGCTGCTGCTGCTGGCTGTCCAGCAGCAGACTGAAGGTGGCTGCTGCTGTGCGCAGGTATATAAAGGCTCAGAGCCTATTATGACACGCGCAGCCAGCGTTCCATTGCCACATTCCGTCTACTGCAGGCGGGATACCTGGATGGCTGAATGTCACTGAGAAGCTCACAGAGACCGCCATAAGCAACAGTTTAAAAGAATGCCACAGACTAATCAACCAAACTTTTTGGGTTGGTTTCTCTTTTATAGTCTGCAGGCATTAAATGAAAGAAGTCAGTGTTCCAGCAGAGGGAGACAACGTTTCAGAAAAGGCATTGTAGCAAACCAAAAAAGAAATTTTAAGCGCAGCAGAGTAACCAGCTCACATACCTGTTAGCTCAGGTGAGTTTAAAAGGCTGCTGTTGATAACAAGGGCATTTGCTAAATAGATGGTGTGTGTGCAACAATATACTGAAAGGTCAATTATATTGTGCAGCTTATCTCACCACCTGTAGTTATTTAGGTGAAAGCTCCAAAATGCTTGCCTAATATGTCTGTTTATCCAAAAGGAAGTATAGAGGGAGAGCTAGATAGATAGCATTGCATTACATTACATTACATGGCAATGCAATGCACAGTTGCTGAAGTTGAACCAAAATGAGCTTGTCATCTGGCTTCTGCAACTTTTAACATGAAAAATCCAATGAGGAGAAGAAAAGCAAAGCCAAAGAGTCCATCCCAAAATCCGACAAACAAGCAAAATGAACAAAAAGCATTGAATTCAATTCTTTCTGATTTTAGAAACTGCATTAAAGAAGGGGTGCACCGGTCCTGGAGATACTGCAATACCAGGTCAATGCGTGGAGTGGACAGAGCAAGCTCTTTTTCCATCTCCCTGTTCTAAAAATCCATTTAATATATGGTCCCCAGATAGGGGACGTATCAGATATTAAACTGATAAGAACAGATACTACACTTGATCTTAGCCAAAAGGCCGAGAAGCGATAACCAGAATTGGTTTCCGACTACGGTGCCACCCAAGGATTCTGAAAAGTCCATTTGTGGAGATGGCCACCTGGACTCCCGTTAAGAAGACATGCTGTCAACCTCTAGATCCCTCACATGCCTGCACTTTTCGGCTTCCTGCTGCTGCAATCCACGCGTTTTAGATCTGCATAACTCCACCTCTTTTAGCACAGTACCCTCAACCCCCGGCTGTTCCCACCCGCCTCAACACCGTTGGAAGGGAGGAGAACCAATTAAGGCGGGGGGGGGGTGGAACGAGCAGCTGTCTACCCTTAGCAGGAGGGTTGCTGATTAATTACCTCTCCTGCTGCTGCTGCTGCTGGCTGTCCAGCAGCAGACTGAAGGTGGCTGCTGCTGTGCGCAGGTATATAAAGGCTCAGAGCCTATTATGACACGCGCAGCCAGCGTTCCATTGCCACATTCCGTCTACTGCAGGCGGGATACCTGGATGGCTGAATGTCACTGAGAAGCTCACAGAGACCGCCATAAGCAACAGTTTAAAAGAATGCCACAGACTAATCAACCAAACTTTTTGGGTTGGTTTCTCTTTTATAGTCTGCAGGCATTAAATGAAAGAAGTCAGTGTTCCAGCAGAGGGAGACAACGTTTCAGAAAAGGCATTGTAGCAAACCAAAAAAGAAATTTTAAGCGCAGCAGAGTAACCAGCTCACATACCTGTTAGCTCAGGTGAGTTTAAAAGGCTGCTGTTGATAACAAGGGCATTTGCTAAATAGATGGTGTGTGTGCAACAATATACTGAAAGGTCAATTATATTGTGCAGCTTATCTCACCACCTGTAGTTATTTAGGTGAAAGCTCCAAAATGCTTGCCTAATATGTCTGTTTATCCAAAAGGAAGTATAGAGGGAGAGCTAGATAGATAGCATTGCATTACATTACATTACATGGCAATGCAATGCACAGTTGCTGAAGTTGAACCAAAATGAGCTTGTCATCTGGCTTCTGCAACTTTTAACATGAAAAATCCAATGAGGAGAAGAAAAGCAAAGCCAAAGAGTCCATCCCAAAATCCGACAAACAAGCAAAATGAACAAAAAGCATTGAATTCAATTCTTTCTGATTTTAGAAACTGCATTAAAGAAGGGGTGCACCGGTCCTGGAGATACTGCAATACCAGGTCAATGCGTGGAGTGGACAGAGCAAGCTCTTTTTCCATCTCCCTGTTCTAAAAATCCATTTAATATATGGTCCCCAGATAGGGGACGTATCAGATATTAAACTGATAAGAACAGATACTACACTTGATCTTAGCCAAAAGGCCGAGAAGCGATAACCAGAATTGGTTTCCGACTACGGTGCCACCCAAGGATTCTGAAAAGTCCATTTGTGGAGATGGCCACCTGGACTCCCGTTAAGAAGACATGCTGTCAACCTCTAGATCCCTCACATGCCTGCACTTTTCGGCTTGCTGCTGCTGCAATCCACGCGTTTTAGATCTGCATAACTCCACCTCTTTTAGCACAGTACCCTCAACCCCCGGCTGTTCCCACCCGCCTCAACACCGTTGGAAGGGAGGAGAACCAATTAAGGCGGGGGGGGGGGGTGGAACGAGCAGCTGTCTACCCTTAGCAGGAGGGTTGCTGATTAATTACCTCTCCTGCTGCTGCTGCTGCTGGCTGTCCAGCAGCAGACTGAAGGTGGCTGCTGCTGTGCGCAGGTATATAAAGGCTCAGAGCCTATTATGACACGCGCAGCCAGCGTTCCATTGCCACATTCCGTCTACTGCAGGCGGGATACCTGGATGGCTGAATGTCACTGAGAAGCTCACAGAGACCGCCATAAGCAACAGTTTAAAAGAATGCCACAGACTAATCAACCAAACTTTTTGGGTTGGTTTCTCTTTTATAGTCTGCAGGCATTAAATGAAAGAAGTCAGTGTTCCAGCAGAGGGAGACAACGTTTCAGAAAAGGCATTGTAGCAAACCAAAAAAGAAATTTTAAGCGCAGCAGAGTAACCAGCTCACATACCTGTTAGCTCAGGTGAGTTTAAAAGGCTGCTGTTGATAACAAGGGCATTTGCTAAATAGATGGTGTGTGTGCAACAATATACTGAAAGGTCAATTATATTGTGCAGCTTATCTCACCACCTGTAGTTATTTAGGTGAAAGCTCCAAAATGCTTGCCTAATATGTCTGTTTATCCAAAAGGAAGTATAGAGGGAGAGCTAGATAGATAGCATTGCATTACATTACATTACATGGCAATGCAATGCACAGTTGCTGAAGTTGAACCAAAATGAGCTTGTCATCTGGCTTCTGCAACTTTTAACATGAAAAATCCAATGAGGAGAAGAAAAGCAAAGCCAAAGAGTCCATCCCAAAATCCGACAAACAAGCAAAATGAACAAAAAGCATTGAATTCAATTCTTTCTGATTTTAGAAACTGCATTAAAGAAGGGGTGCACCGGTCCTGGAGATACTGCAATACCAGGTCAATGCGTGGAGTGGACAGAGCAAGCTCTTTTTCCATCTCCCTGTTCTAAAAATCCATTTAATATATGGTCCCCAGATAGGGGACGTATCAGATATTAAACTGATAAGAACAGATACTACACTTGATCTTAGCCAAAAGGCCGAGAAGCGATAACCAGAATTGGTTTCCGACTACGGTGCCACCCAAGGATTCTGAAAAGTCCATTTGTGGAGATGGCCACCTGGACTCCCGTTAAGAAGACATGCTGTCAACCTCTAGATCCCTCACATGCCTGCACTTTTCGGCTTGCTGCTGCTGCAATCCACGCGTTTTAGATCTGCATAACTCCACCTCTTTTAGCACAGTACCCTCAACCCCCGGCTGTTCCCACCCGCCTCAACACCGTTGGAAGGGAGGAGAACCAATTAAGGCGGGGGGGGGGTGGAACGAGCAGCTGTCTACCCTTAGCAGGAGGGTTGCTGATTAATTACCTCTCCTGCTGCTGCTGCTGCTGGCTGTCCAGCAGCAGACTGAAGGTGGCTGCTGCTGTGCGCAGGTATATAAAGGCTCAGAGCCTATTATGACATGCGCAGCCAGCGTTCCATTGCCACATTCCGTCTACTGCAGGCAGGATACCTGGATGGCTGAATGTCACTGAGAAGCTCACAGAGACCGCCATAAGCAACAGTTTAAAAGAATGCCACAGACTAATCAACCAAACTTTTTGGGTTGGTTTCTCTTTTATAGTCTGCAGGCATTAAATGAAAGAAGTCAGTGTTCCAGCAGAGGGAGACAACGTTTCAGAAAAGGCATTGTAGCAAACCAAAAAAGAAATTTTAAGCGCAGCAGAGTAACCAGCTCACATACCTGTTAGCTCAGGTGAGTTTAAAAGGCTGCTGTTGATAACAAGGGCATTTGCTAAATAGATGGTGTGTGTGCAACAATATACTGAAAGGTCAATTATATTGTGCAGCTTATCTCACCACCTGTAGTTATTTAGGTGAAAGCTCCAAAATGCTTGCCTAATATGTCTGTTTATCCAAAAGGAAGTATAGAGGGAGAGCTAGATAGATAGCATTGCATTACATTACATTACATGGCAATGCAATGCACAGTTGCTGAAGTTGAACCAAAATGAGCTTGTCATCTGGCTTCTGCAACTTTTAACATGAAAAATCCAATGAGGAGAAGAAAAGCAAAGCCAAAGAGTCCATCCCAAAATCCGACAAACAAGCAAAATGAACAAAAAGCATTGAATTCAATTCTTTCTGATTTTAGAAACTGCATTAAAGAAGGGGTGCACCGGTCCTGGAGATACTGCAATACCAGGTCAATGCGTGGAGTGGACAGAGCAAGCTCTTTTTCCATCTCCCTGTTCTAAAAATCCATTTAATATATGGTCCCCAGATAGGGGACGTATCAGATATTAAACTGATAAGAACAGATACTACACTTGATCTTAGCCAAAAGGCCGAGAAGCGATAACCAGAATTGGTTTCCGACTACGGTGCCACCCAAGGATTCTGAAAAGTCCATTTGTGGAGATGGCCACCTGGACTCCCGTTAAGAAGACATGCTGTCAACCTCTAGATCCCTCACATGCCTGCACTTTTCGGCTTGCTGCTGCTGCAATCCACGCGTTTTAGATCTGCATAACTCCACCTCTTTTAGCACAGTACCCTCAACCCCCGGCTGTTCCCACCCGCCTCAACACCGTTGGAAGGGAGGAGAACCAATTAAGGCGGGGGGGGGGGGTGGAACGAGCAGCTGTCTACCCTTAGCAGGAGGGTTGCTGATTAATTACCTCTCCTGCTGCTGCTGCTGCTGGCTGTCCAGCAGCAGACTGAAGGTGGCTGCTGCTGTGCGCAGGTATATAAAGGCTCAGAGCCTATTATGACATGCGCAGCCAGCGTTCCATTGCCACATTCCGTCTACTGCAGGCAGGATACCTGGATGGCTGAATGTCACTGAGAAGCTCACAGAGACCGCCATAAGCAACAGTTTAAAAGAATGCCACAGACTAATCAACCAAACTTTTTGGGTTGGTTTCTCTTTTATAGTCTGCAGGCATTAAATGAAAGAAGTCAGTGTTCCAGCAGAGGGAGACAACGTTTCAGAAAAGGCATTGTAGCAAACCAAAAAAGAAATTTTAAGCGCAGCAGAGTAACCAGCTCACATACCTGTTAGCTCAGGTGAGTTTAAAAGGCTGCTGTTGATAACAAGGGCATTTGCTAAATAGATGGTGTGTGTGCAACAATATACTGAAAGGTCAATTATATTGTGCAGCTTATCTCACCACCTGTAGTTATTTAGGTGAAAGCTCCAAAATGCTTGCCTAATATGTCTGTTTATCCAAAAGGAAGTATAGAGGGAGAGCTAGATAGATAGCATTGCATTACATTACATTACATGGCAATGCAATGCACAGTTGCTGAAGTTGAACCAAAATGAGCTTGTCATCTGGCTTCTGCAACTTTTAACATGAAAAATCCAATGAGGAGAAGAAAAGCAAAGCCAAAGAGTCCATCCCAAAATCCGACAAACAAGCAAAATGAACAAAAAGCATTGAATTCAATTCTTTCTGATTTTAGAAACTGCATTAAAGAAGGGGTGCACCGGTCCTGGAGATACTGCAATACCAGGTCAATGCGTGGAGTGGACAGAGCAAGCTCTTTTTCCATCTCCCTGTTCTAAAAATCCATTTAATATATGGTCCCCAGATAGGGGACGTATCAGATATTAAACTGATAAGAACAGATACTACACTTGATCTTAGCCAAAAGGCCGAGAAGCGATAACCAGAATTGGTTTCCGACTACGGTGCCACCCAAGGATTCTGAAAAGTCCATTTGTGGAGATGGCCACCTGGACTCCCGTTAAGAAGACATGCTGTCAACCTCTAGATCCCTCACATGCCTGCACTTTTCGGCTTGCTGCTGCTGCAATCCACGCGTTTTAGATCTGCATAACTCCACCTCTTTTAGCACAGTACCCTCAACCCCCGGCTGTTCCCACCCGCCTCAACACCGTTGGAAGGGAGGAGAACCAATTAAGGCGGGGGGGGGGGGGTGGAACGAGCAGCTGTCTACCCTTAGCAGGAGGGTTGCTGATTAATTACCTCTCCTGCTGCTGCTGCTGCTGGCTGTCCAGCAGCAGACTGAAGGTGGCTGCTGCTGTGCGCAGGTATATAAAGGCTCAGAGCCTATTATGACACGCGCAGCCAGCGTTCCATTGCCACATTCCGTCTACTGCAGGCGGGATACCTGGATGGCTGAATGTCACTGAGAAGCTCACAGAGACCGCCATAAGCAACAGTTTAAAAGAATGCCACAGACTAATCAACCAAACTTTTTGGGTTGGTTTCTCTTTTATAGTCTGCAGGCATTAAATGAAAGAAGTCAGTGTTCCAGCAGAGGGAGACAACGTTTCAGAAAAGGCATTGTAGCAAACCAAAAAAGAAATTTTAAGCGCAGCATAGTAACCAGCTCACATACCTGTTAGCTCAGGTGAGTTTAAAAGGCTGCTGTTGATAACAAGGGCATTTGCTAAATAGATGGTGTGTGTGCAACAATATACTGAAAGGTCAATTATATTGTGCAGCTTATCTCACCACCTGTAGTTATTTAGGTGAAAGCTCCAAAATGCTTGCCTAATATGTCTGTTTATCCAAAAGGAAGTATAGAGGGAGAGCTAGATAGATAGCATTGCATTACATTACATTACATGGCAATGCAATGCACAGTTGCTGAAGTTGAACCAAAATGAGCTTGTCATCTGGCTTCTGCAACTTTTAACATGAAAAATCCAATGAGGAGAAGAAAAGCAAAGCCAAAGAGTCCATCCCAAAATCCGACAAACAAGCAAAATGAACAAAAAGCATTGAATTCAATTCTTTCTGATTTTAGAAACTGCATTAAAGAAGGGGTGCACCGGTCCTGGAGATACTGCAATACCAGGTCAATGCGTGGAGTGGACAGAGCAAGCTCTTTTTCCATCTCCCTGTTCTAAAAATCCATTTAATATATGGTCCCCAGATAGGGGACGTATCAGATATTAAACTGATAAGAACAGATACTACACTTGATCTTAGCCAAAAGGCCGAGAAGCGATAACCAGAATTGGTTTCCGACTACGGTGCCACCCAAGGATTCTGAAAAGTCCATTTGTGGAGATGGCCACCTGGACTCCCGTTAAGAAGACATGCTGTCAACCTCTAGATCCCTCACATGCCTGCACTTTTCGGCTTGCTGCTGCTGCAATCCACGCGTTTTAGATCTGCATAACTCCACCTCTTTTAGCACAGTACCCTCAACCCCCGGCTGTTCCCACCCGCCTCAACACCGTTGGAAGGGAGGAGAACCAATTAAGGCGGGGGGGGGGGGGTGGAACGAGCAGCTGTCTACCCTTAGCAGGAGGGTTGCTGATTAATTACCTCTCCTGCTGCTGCTGCTGCTGGCTGTCCAGCAGCAGACTGAAGGTGGCTGCTGCTGTGCGCAGGTATATAAAGGCTCAGAGCCTATTATGACACGCGCAGCCAGCGTTCCATTGCCACATTCCGTCTACTGCAGGCGGGATACCTGGATGGCTGAATGTCACTGAGAAGCTCACAGAGACCGCCATAAGCAACAGTTTAAAAGAATGCCACAGACTAATCAACCAAACTTTTTGGGTTGGTTTCTCTTTTATAGTCTGCAGGCATTAAATGAAAGAAGTCAGTGTTCCAGCAGAGGGAGACAACGTTTCAGAAAAGGCATTGTAGCAAACCAAAAAAGAAATTTTAAGCGCAGCAGAGTAACCAGCTCACATACCTGTTAGCTCAGGTGAGTTTAAAAGGCTGCTGTTGATAACAAGGGCATTTGCTAAATAGATGGTGTGTGTGCAACAATATACTGAAAGGTCAATTATATTGTGCAGCTTATCTCACCACCTGTAGTTATTTAGGTGAAAGCTCCAAAATGCTTGCCTAATATGTCTGTTTATCCAAAAGGAAGTATAGAGGGAGAGCTAGATAGATAGCATTGCATTACATTACATTACATGGCAATGCAATGCACAGTTGCTGAAGTTGAACCAAAATGAGCTTGTCATCTGGCTTCTGCAACTTTTAACATGAAAAATCCAATGAGGAGAAGAAAAGCAAAGCCAAAGAGTCCATCCCAAAATCCGACAAACAAGCAAAATGAACAAAAAGCATTGAATTCAATTCTTTCTGATTTTAGAAACTGCATTAAAGAAGGGGTGCACCGGTCCTGGAGATACTGCAATACCAGCTCAATGCGTGGAGTGGACAGAGCAAGCTCTTTTTCCATCTCCCTGTTCTAAAAATCCATTTAATATATGGTCCCCAGATAGGGGACGTATCAGATATTAAACTGATAAGAACAGATACTACACTTGATCTTAGCCAAAAGGCCGAGAAGCGATAACCAGAATTGGTTTCCGACTACGGTGCCACCCAAGGATTCTGAAAAGTCCATTTGTGGAGATGGCCACCTGGACTCCCGTTAAGAAGACATGCTGTCAACCTCTAGATCCCTCACATGCCTGCACTTTTCGGCTTGCTGCTGCTGCAATCCACGCGTTTTAGATCTGCATAACTCCACCTCTTTTAGCACAGTACCCTCAACCCCCGGCTGTTCCCACCCGCCTCAACACCGTTGGAAGGGAGGAGAACCAATTAAGGCGGGGGTGGGGGGGGGGTGGAACGAGCAGCTGTCTACCCTTAGCAGGAGGGTTGCTGATTAATTACCTCTCCTGCTGCTGCTGCTGCTGGCTGTCCAGCAGCAGACTGAAGGTGGCTGCTGCTGTGCGCAGGTATATAAAGGCTCAGAGCCTATTATGACACGCGCAGCCAGCGTTCCATTGCCACATTCCGTCTACTGCAGGCGGGATACCTGGATGGCTGAATGTCACTGAGAAGCTCACAGAGACCGCCATAAGCAACAGTTTAAAAGAATGCCACAGACTAATCAACCAAACTTTTTGGGTTGGTTTCTCTTTTATAGTCTGCAGGCATTAAATGAAAGAAGTCAGTGTTCCAGCAGAGGGAGACAACGTTTCAGAAAAGGCATTGTAGCAAACCAAAAAAGAAATTTTAAGCGCAGCAGAGTAACCAGCTCACATACCTGTTAGCTCAGGTGAGTTTAAAAGGCTGCTGTTGATAACAAGGGCATTTGCTAAATAGATGGTGTGTGTGCAACAATATACTGAAAGGTCAATTATATTGTGCAGCTTATCTCACCACCTGTAGTTATTTAGGTGAAAGCTCCAAAATGCTTGCCTAATATGTCTGTTTATCCAAAAGGAAGTATAGAGGGAGAGCTAGATAGATAGCATTGCATTACATTACATTACATGGCAATGCAATGCACAGTTGCTGAAGTTGAACCAAAATGAGCTTGTCATCTGGCTTCTGCAACTTTTAACATGAAAAATCCAATGAGGAGAAGAAAAGCAAAGCCAAAGAGTCCATCCCAAAATCCGACAAACAAGCAAAATGAACAAAAAGCATTGAATTCAATTCTTTCTGATTTTAGAAACTGCATTAAAGAAGGGGTGCACCGGTCCTGGAGATACTGCAATACCAGGTCAATGCGTGGAGTGGACAGAGCAAGCTCTTTTTCCATCTCCCTGTTCTAAAAATCCATTTAATATATGGTCCCCAGATAGGGGACGTATCAGATATTAAACTGATAAGAACAGATACTACACTTGAACTTAGCCAAAAGGCCGAGAAGCGATAACCAGAATTGGTTTCCGACTACGGTGCCACCCAAGGATTCTGAAAAGTCCATTTGTGGAGATGGCCACCTGGACTCCCGTTAAGAAGACATGCTGTCAACCTCTAGATCCCTCACATGCCTGCACTTTTCGGCTTGCTGCTGCTGCAATCCACGCGTTTTAGATCTGCATAACTCCACCTCTTTTAGCACAGTACCCTCAACCCCCGGCTGTTCCCACCCGCCTCAACACCGTTGGAAGGGAGGAGAACCAATTAAGGCGGGGGGGGGGTGGAACGAGCAGCTGTCTACCCTTAGCAGGAGGGTTGCTGATTAATTACCTCTCCTGCTGCTGCTGCTGCTGGCTGTCCAGCAGCAGACTGAAGGTGGCTGCTGCTGTGCGCAGGTATATAAAGGCTCAGAGCCTATTATGACACGCGCAGCCAGCGTTCCATTGCCACATTCCGTCTACTGCAGGCGGGATACCTGGATGGCTGAATGTCACTGAGAAGCTCACAGAGACCGCCATAAGCAACAGTTTAAAAGAATGCCACAGACTAATCAACCAAACTTTTTGGGTTGGTTTCTCTTTTATAGTCTGCAGGCATTAAATGAAAGAAGTCAGTGTTCCAGCAGAGGGAGACAACGTTTCAGAAAAGGCATTGTAGCAAACCAAAAAAGAAATTTTAAGCGCAGCAGAGTAACCAGCTCACATACCTGTTAGCTCAGGTGAGTTTAAAAGGCTGCTGTTGATAACAAGGGCATTTGCTAAATAGATGGTGTGTGTGCAACAATATACTGAAAGGTCAATTATATTGTGCAGCTTATCTCACCACCTGTAGTTATTTAGGTGAAAGCTCCAAAATGCTTGCCTAATATGTCTGTTTATCCAAAAGGAAGTATAGAGGGAGAGCTAGATAGATAGCATTGCATTACATTACATTACATGGCAATGCAATGCACAGTTGCTGAAGTTGAACCAAAATGAGCTTGTCATCTGGCTTCTGCAACTTTTAACATGAAAAATCCAATGAGGAGAAGAAAAGCAAAGCCAAAGAGTCCATCCCAAAATCCGACAAACAAGCAAAATGAACAAAAAGCATTGAATTCAATTCTTTCTGATTTTAGAAACTGCATTAAAGAAGGGGTGCACCGGTCCTGGAGATACTGCAATACCAGGTCAATGCGTGGAGTGGACAGAGCAAGCTCTTTTTCCATCTCCCTGTTCTAAAAATCCATTTAATATATGGTCCCCAGATAGGGGACGTATCAGATATTAAACTGATAAGAACAGATACTACACTTGATCTTAGCCAAAAGGCCGAGAAGCGATAACCAGAATTGGTTTCCGACTACGGTGCCACCCAAGGATTCTGAAAAGTCCATTTGTGGAGATGGCCACCTGGACTCCCGTTAAGAAGACATGCTGTCAACCTCTAGATCCCTCACATGCCTGCACTTTTCGGCTTGCTGCTGCTGCAATCCACGCGTTTTAGATCTGCATAACTCCACCTCTTTTAGCACAGTACCCTCAACCCCCGGCTGTTCCCACCCGCCTCAACACCGTTGGAAGGGAGGAGAACCAATTAAGGCGGGGGGGGGGGGGGGTGGAACGAGCAGCTGTCTACCCTTAGCAGGAGGGTTGCTGATTAATTACCTCTCCTGCTGCTGCTGCTGCTGGCTGTCCAGCAGCAGACTGAAGGTGGCTGCTGCTGTGCGCAGGTATATAAAGGCTCAGAGCCTATTATGACACGCGCAGCCAGCGTTCCATTGCCACATTCCGTCTACTGCAGGCGGGATACCTGGATGGCTGAATGTCACTGAGAAGCTCACAGAGACCGCCATAAGCAACAGTTTAAAAGAATGCCACAGACTAATCAACCAAACTTTTTGGGTTGGTTTCTCTTTTATAGTCTGCAGGCATTAAATGAAAGAAGTCAGTGTTCCAGCAGAGGGAGACAACGTTTCAGAAAAGGCATTGTAGCAAACCAAAAAAGAAATTTTAAGCGCAGCAGAGTAACCAGCTCACATACCTGTTAGCTCAGGTGAGTTTAAAAGGCTGCTGTTGATAACAAGGGCATTTGCTAAATAGATGGTGTGTGTGCAACAATATACTGAAAGGTCAATTATATTGTGCAGCTTATCTCACCACCTGTAGTTATTTAGGTGAAAGCTCCAAAATGCTTGCCTAATATGTCTGTTTATCCAAAAGGAAGTATAGAGGGAGAGCTAGATAGATAGCATTGCATTACATTACATTACATGGCAATGCAATGCACAGTTGCTGAAGTTGAACCAAAATGAGCTTGTCATCTGGCTTCTGCAACTTTTAACATGAAAAATCCAATGAGGAGAAGAAAAGCAAAGCCAAAGAGTCCATCCCAAAATCCGACAAACAAGCAAAATGAACAAAAAGCATTGAATTCAATTCTTTCTGATTTTAGAAACTGCATTAAAGAAGGGGTGCACCGGTCCTGGAGATACTGCAATACCAGGTCAATGCGTGGAGTGGACAGAGCAAGCTCTTTTTCCATCTCCCTGTTCTAAAAATCCATTTAATATATGGTCCCCAGATAGGGGACGTATCAGATATTAAACTGATAAGAACAGATACTACACTTGATCTTAGCCAAAAGGCCGAGAAGCGATAACCAGAATTGGTTTCCGACTACGGTGCCACCCAAGGATTCTGAAAAGTCCATTTGTGGAGATGGCCACCTGGACTCCCGTTAAGAAGACATGCTGTCAACCTCTAGATCCCTCACATGCCTGCACTTTTCGGCTTGCTGCTGCTGCAATCCACGCGTTTTAGATCTGCATAACTCCACCTCTTTTAGCACAGTACCCTCAACCCCCGGCTGTTCCCACCCGCCTCAACACCGTTGGAAGGGAGGAGAACCAATTAAGGCGGGGGGGGGTGGAACGAGCAGCTGTCTACCCTTAGCAGGAGGGTTGCTGATTAATTACCTCTCCTGCTGCAGCTGCTGCTGGCTGTCCAGCAGCAGACTGAAGGTGGCTGCTGCTGTGCGCAGGTATATAAAGGCTCAGAGCCTATTATGACACGCGCAGCCAGCGTTCCATTGCCACATTCCGTCTACTGCAGGCGGGATACCTGGATGGCTGAATGTCACTGAGAAGCTCACAGAGACCGCCATAAGCAACAGTTTAAAAGAATGCCACAGACTAATCAACCAAACTTTTTGGGTTGGTTTCTCTTTTATAGTCTGCAGGCATTAAATGAAAGAAGTCAGTGTTCCAGCAGAGGGAGACAACGTTTCAGAAAAGGCATTGTAGCAAACCAAAAAAGAAATTTTAAGCGCAGCAGAGTAACCAGCTCACATACCTGTTAGCTCAGGTGAGTTTAAAAGGCTGCTGTTGATAACAAGGGCATTTGCTAAATAGATGGTGTGTGTGCAACAATATACTGAAAGGTCAATTATATTGTGCAGCTTATCTCACCACCTGTAGTTATTTAGGTGAAAGCTCCAAAATGCTTGCCTAATATGTCTGTTTATCCAAAAGGAAGTATAGAGGGAGAGCTAGATAGATAGCATTGCATTACATTACATTACATGGCAATGCAATGCACAGTTGCTGAAGTTGAACCAAAATGAGCTTGTCATCTGGCTTCTGCAACTTTTAACATGAAAAATCCAATGAGGAGAAGAAAAGCAAAGCCAAAGAGTCCATCCCAAAATCTGACAAACAAGCAAAATGAACAAAAAGCATTGAATTCAACTCTTTCTGATTTTAGAAACTGCATTAAAGAAGGGGTGCACCGGTCCTGGAGATACTGCAATACCAGGTCAATGCGTGGAGTGGACAGAGCAAGCTCTTTTTCCATCTCCCTGTTCTAAAAATCCATTTAATATATGGTCCCCAGATAGGGGACGTATCAGATATTAAACTGATAAGAACAGATACTACACTTGATCTTAGCCAAAAGGCCGAGAAGCGATAACCAGAATTGGTTTCCGACTACGGTGCCACCCAAGGATTCTGAAAAGTCCATTTGTGGAGATGGCCACCTGGACTCCCGTTAAGAAGACATGCTGTCAACCTCTAGATCCCTCACATGCCTGCACTTTTCGGCTTGCTGCTGCTGCAATCCACGCGTTTTAGATCTGCATAACTCCACCTCTTTTAGCACAGTACCCTCAACCCCCGGCTGTTCCCACCCGCCTCAACACCGTTGGAAGGGAGGAGAACCAATTAAGGCGGGGGTGGGGGTGGAACGAGCAGCTGTCTACCCTTAGCAGGAGGGTTGCTGATTAATTACCTCTCCTGCTGCTGCTGCTGCTGGCTGTCCAGCAGCAGACTGAAGGTGGCTGCTGCTGTGCGCAGGTATATAAAGGCTCAGAGCCTATTATGACACGCGCAGCCAGCGTTCCATTGCCACATTCCGTCTACTGCAGGCGGGATACCTGGATGGCTGAATGTCACTGAGAAGCTCACAGAGACCGCCATAAGCAACAGTTTAAAAGAATGCCACAGACTAATCAACCAAACTTTTTGGGTTGGTTTCTCTTTTATAGTCTGCAGGCATTAAATGAAAGAAGTCAGTGTTCCAGCAGAGGGAGACAACGTTTCAGAAAAGGCATTGTAGCAAACCAAAAAAGAAATTTTAAGCGCAGCAGAGTAACCAGCTCACATACCTGTTAGCTCAGGTGAGTTTAAAAGGCTGCTGTTGATAACAAGGGCATTTGCTAAATAGATGGTGTGTGTGCAACAATATACTGAAAGGTCAATTATATTGTGCAGCTTATCTCACCACCTGTAGTTATTTAGGTGAAAGCTCCAAAATGCTTGCCTAATATGTCTGTTTATCCAAAAGGAAGTATAGAGGGAGAGCTAGATAGATAGCATTGCATTACATTACATTACATGGCAATGCAATGCACAGTTGCTGAAGTTGAACCAAAATGAGCTTGTCATCTGGCTTCTGCAACTTTTAACATGAAAAATCCAATGAGGAGAAGAAAAGCAAAGCCAAAGAGTCCATCCCAAAATCCGACAAACAAGCAAAATGAACAAAAAGCATTGAATTCAATTCTTTCTGATTTTAGAAACTGCATTAAAGAAGGGGTGCACCGGTCCTGGAGATACTGCAATACCAGGTCAATGCGTGGAGTGGACAGAGCAAGCTCTTTTTCCATCTCCCTGTTCTAAAAATCCATTTAATATATGGTCCCCAGATAGGGGACGTATCAGATATTAAACTGATAAGAACAGATACTACACTTGATCTTAGCCAAAAGGCCGAGAAGCGATAACCAGAATTGGTTTCCGACTATGGTGCCACCCAAGGATTCTGAAAAGTCCATTTGTGGAGATGGCCACCTGGACTCCCGTTAAGAAGACATGCTGTCAACCTCTAGATCCCTCACATGCCTGCACTTTTCGGCTTGCTGCTGCTGCAATCCACGCGTTTTAGATCTGCATAACTCCACCTCTTTTAGCACAGTGCCCTCAACCCCCGGATGTTCCCACCCGCCTCAACACCGTTGGAAGGGAGGAGAACCAATTAAGGCGGGGGGGGGGGTGGAACGAGCAGCTGTCTACCCTTAGCAGGAGGGTTGCTGATTAATTACCTCTCCTGCTGCTGCTGCTGCTGGCTGTCCAGCAGCAGACTGAAGGTGGCTGCTGCTGTGCGCAGGTATATAAAGGCTCAGAGCCTATTATGACACGCGCAGCCAGCGTTCCATTGCCACATTCCGTCTACTGCAGGCGGGATACCTGGATGGCTGAATGTCACTGAGAAGCTCACAGAGACCGCCATAAGCAACAGTTTAAAAGAATGCCACAGACTAATCAACCAAACTTTTTGGGTTGGTTTCTCTTTTATAGTCTGCAGGCATTAAATGAAAGAAGTCAGTGTTCCAGCAGAGGGAGACAACGTTTCAGAAAAGGCATTGTAGCAAACCAAAAAAGAAATTTTAAGCGCAGCAGAGTAACCAGCTCACATACCTGTTAGCTCAGGTGAGTTTAAAAGGCTGCTGTTGATAACAAGGGCATTTGCTAAATAGATGGTGTGTGTGCAACAATATACTGAAAGGTCAATTATATTGTGCAGCTTATCTCACCACCTGTAGTTATTTAGGTGAAAGCTCCAAAATGCTTGCCTAATATGTCTGTTTATCCAAAAGGAAGTATAGAGGGAGAGCTAGATAGATAGCATTGCATTACATTACATTACATGGCAATGCAATGCACAGTTGCTGAAGTTGAACCAAAATGAGCTTGTCATCTGGCTTCTGCAACTTTTAACATGAAAAATCCAATGAGGAGAAGAAAAGCAAAGCCAAAGAGTCCATCCCAAAATCCGACAAACAAGCAAAATGAACAAAAAGCATTGAATTCAATTCTTTCTGATTTTAGAAACTGCATTAAAGAAGGGGTGCACCGGTCCTGGAGATACTGCAATACCAGGTCAATGCGTGGAGTGGACAGAGCAAGCTCTTTTTCCATCTCCCTGTTCTAAAAATCCATTTAATATATGGTCCCCAGATAGGGGACGTATCAGATATTAAACTGATAAGAACAGATACTACACTTGATCTTAGCCAAAAGGCCGAGAAGCGATAACCAGAATTGGTTTCCGACTACGGTGCCACCCAAGGATTCTGAAAAGTCCATTTGTGGAGATGGCCACCTGGACTCCCGTTAAGAAAACATGCTGTCAACCTCTAGATCCCTCACATGCCTGCACTTTTCGGCTTGCTGCTGCTGCAATCCACGCGTTTTAGATCTGCATAACTCCACCTCTTTTAGCACAGTACCCTCAACCCCCGGCTGTTCCCACCCGCCTCAACACCGTTGGAAGGGAGGAGAACCAATTAAGGCGGGGGGGGGGGTGGAACGAGCAGCTGTCTACCCTTAGCAGGAGGGTTGCTGATTAATTACCTCTCCTGCTGCTGCTGCTGCTGGCTGTCCAGCAGCAGACTGAAGGTGGCTGCTGCTGTGCGCAGGTATATAAAGGCTCAGAGCCTATTATGACACGCGCAGCCAGCGTTCCATTGCCACATTCCGTCTACTGCAGGCGGGATACCTGGATGGCTGAATGTCACTGAGAAGCTCACAGAGACCGCCATAAGCAACAGTTTAAAAGAATGCCACAGACTAATCAACCAAACTTTTTGGGTTGGTTTCTCTTTTATAGTCTGCAGGCATTAAATGAAAGAAGTCAGTGTTCCAGCAGAGGGAGACAACGTTTCAGAAAAGGCATTGTAGCAAACCAAAAAAGAAATTTTAAGCGCAGCAGAGTAACCAGCTCACATACCTGTTAGCTCAGGTGAGTTTAAAAGGCTGCTGTTGATAACAAGGGCATTTGCTAAATAGATGGTGTATGTGCAACAATATACTGAAAGGTCAATTATATTGTGCAGCTTATCTCACCACCTGTAGTTATTTAGGTGAAAGCTCCAAAATGCTTGCCTAATATGTCTGTTTATCCAAAAGGAAGTATAGAGGGAGAGCTAGATAGATAGCATTGTATTACATTACATTACATGGCAATGCAATGCACAGTTGCTGAAGTTGAACCAAAATGAGCTTGTCATCTGGCTTCTGCAACTTTTAACATGAAAAATCAAATGAGGAGAAGAAAAGCAAAGCCAAAGAGTCCATCCCAAAATCCGACAAACAAGCAAAATGAACAAAAAGCATTGAATTCAATTCTTTCTGATTTTAGAAACTGCATTAAAGAAGGGGTGCACCGGTCCTGGAGATACTGCAATACCAGGTCAATGCGTGGAGTGGACAGAGCAAGCTCTTTTTCCATCTCCCTGTTCTAAAAATCCATTTAATATATGGTCCCCAGATAGGGGACGTATCAGATATTAAACTGATAAGAACAGATAAAAAAATATTTAAAGCCCGAATTCGTGTACAAAACCCGAGTGCGCTTAAAAAAGTGACAAGTGCCACAAAAAAAGTGCACTAGGATGCTGGTCTTCTTGAAACCCTCTCCAAAAGGAGAAGGGTCCCCCAAACCATTCCCCGTCCCTCCGAGCCAAAAGGCCACAGCGAGGAACAGGGACAAAAAGCCACCTCCAGCCGAAGCCAGAGGCGACCCAATCATACCCCCAGCACCTGCCCGAGTTCTCACCCGAACAAGGCACTGGGAGCCAAAGACTGTGCTCCCCTCCCGGAAGAGGGGAGCCAACAACGCTCTCCTCCCGAAAGAGGAGAGCCAGGGGGGTTCAGGGGGGAGCGGAACCTGATGGCCACACACTCCCCCCCTAGACCTGCCAAGAGAGGAACCCGTAAGGGAACCGCATCCCGACAAAATCCTAGTAGGACGTGACACACGTGAATAAGTGGACACACAGTGACAAAGAAATTAAATAAATAGTGAAGGTTTCACAGTATAATACTGCCCGGACCTTCAACCGGGAATTGAAAAATTCCCCATCCTAAGGCCAGAAGGCCCGGAATAAGGGTGTGTGCGAAGAAAGAAAATTTGAAGTGCTTGTGCAAATGTGCCATAAACTCAAGTGGGGTTCCCAATCCCAGTGAGTTAAGGCACCCCAGGGTCATCACTCCTGGGGCACTTCACACTTCGGGCTTTCGATCTTCCCCGGCCCAATGGCGTCGATCCTGGGGGGCCATGCTTTCCACCAGATGACTATATTAGCCACCTGGCGTACTAACAAGCGCCTAAACCCCAGTGTGCATAATGTATCAATCTACTAGGGCGGCCAACATCCAAAACCGCCTTTTCGAAAGATACTACACTTGATCTTAGCCAAAAGGCCGAGAAGCGATAACCAGAATTGGTTTCCGACTACGGTGCCACCCAAGGATTCTGAAAAGTCCATTTGTGGAGATGGCCACCTGGACTCCCGTTAAGAAGACATGCTGTCAACCTCTAGATCCCTCACATGCCTGCACTTTTCGGCTTGCTGCTGCTGCAATCCACGCGTTTTAGATCTGCATAACTCCACCTCTTTTAGCACAGTACCCTCAACCCCCGGCTGTTCCCACCCGCCTCAACACCGTTGGAAGGGAGGAGAACCAATTAAGGCGGGGGGGGGGGGTGGAACGAGCAGCTGTCTACCCTTAGCAGGAGGGTTGCTGATTAATTACCTCTCCTGCTGCTGCTGCTGGCTGTCCAGCAGCAGACTGAAGGTGGCTGCTGCTGTGCGCAGGTATATAAAGGCTCAGAGCCTATTATGACACGCGCAGCCAGCGTTCCATTGCCACATTCCGTCTACTGCAGGCGGGATACCTGGATGGCTGAATGTCACTGAGAAGCTCACAGAGACCGCCATAAGCAACAGTTTAAAAGAATGCCACAGACTAATCAACCAAACTTTTTGGGTTGGTTTCTCTTTTATAGTCTGCAGGCATTAAATGAAAGAAGTCAGTGTTCCAGCAGAGGGAGACAACGTTTCAGAAAAGGCATTGTAGCAAACCAAAAAAGAAATTTTAAGCGCAGCAGAGTAACCAGCTCACATACCTGTTAGCTCAGGTGAGTTTAAAAGGCTGCTGTTGATAACAAGGGCATTTGCTAAATAGATGGTGTGTGTGCAACAATATACTGAAAGGTCAATTATATTGTGCAGCTTATCTCACCACCTGTAGTTATTTAGGTGAAAGCTCCAAAATGCTTGCCTAATATGTCTGTTTATCCAAAAGGAAGTATAGAGGGAGAGCTAGATAGATAGCATTGCATTACATTACATTACATTACATGGCAATGCAATGCACAGTTGCTGAAGTTGAACCAAAATGAGCTTGTCATCTGGCTTCTGCAACTTTTAACATGAAAAATCCAATGAGGAGAAGAAAAGCAAAGCCAAAGAGTCCATCCCAAAATCCGACAAACAAGCAAAATGAACAAAAAGCATTGAATTCAATTCTTTCTGATTTTAGAAACTGCATTAAAGAAGGGGTGCACCGGTCCTGGAGATACTGCAATACCAGGTCAATGCGTGGAGTGGACAGAGCAAGCTCTTTTTCCATCTCCCTGTTCTAAAAATCCATTTAATATATGGTCCCCAGATAGGGGACGTATCAGATATTAAACTGATAAGAACAGATACTACACTTGATCTTAGCCAAAAGGCCGAGAAGCGATAACCAGAATTGGTTTCCGACTACGGTGCCACCCAAGGATTCTGAAAAGTCCATTTGTGGAGATGGCCACCTGGACTCCCGTTAAGAAGACATGCTGTCAACCTCTAGATCCCTCACATGCCTGCACTTTTCGGCTTGCTGCTGCTGCAATCCACGCGTTTTAGATCTGCATAACTCCACCTCTTTTAGCACAGTACCCTCAACCCCCGGCTGTTCCCACCCGCCTCAACACCGTTGGAAGGGAGGAGAACCAATTAAGGCGGGGGGGGGGGTGGAACGAGCAGCTGTCTACCCTTAGCAGGAGGGTTGCTGATTAATTACCTCTCCTGCTGCTGCTGCTGCTGGCTGTCCAGCAGCAGACTGAAGGTGGCTGCTGCTGTGCGCAGGTATATAAAGGCTCAGAGCCTATTATGACACGCGCAGCCAGCGTTCCATTGCCACATTCCGTCTACTGCAGGCGGGATACCTGGATGGCTGAATGTCACTGAGAAGCTCACAGAGACCGCCATAAGCAACAGTTTAAAAGAATGCCACAGACTAATCAACCAAACTTTTTGGGTTGGTTTCTCTTTTATAGTCTGCAGGCATTAAATGAAAGAAGTCAGTGTTCCAGCAGAGGGAGACAACGTTTCAGAAAAGGCATTGTAGCAAACCAAAAAAGAAATTTTAAGCGCAGCAGAGTAACCAGCTCACATACCTGTTAGCTCAGGTGAGTTTAAAAGGCTGCTGTTGATAACAAGGGCATTTGCTAAATAGATGGTGTGTGTGCAACAATATACTGAAAGGTCAATTATATTGTGCAGCTTATCTCACCACCTGTAGTTATTTAGGTGAAAGCTCCAAAATGCTTGCCTAATATGTCTGTTTATCCAAAAGGAAGTATAGAGGGAGAGCTAGATAGATAGCATTGCATTACATTACATTACATGGCAATGCAATGCACAGTTGCTGAAGTTGAACCAAAATGAGCTTGTCATCTGGCTTCTGCAACTTTTAACATGAAAAATCCAATGAGGAGAAGAAAAGCAAAGCCAAAGAGTCCATCCCAAAATCCGACAAAGAAGCAAAATGAACAAAAAGCATTGAATTCAATTCTTTCTGATTTTAGAAACTGCATTAAAGAAGGGGTGCACCGGTCCTGGAGATACTGCAATACCAGGTCAATGCGTGGAGTGGACAGAGCAAGCTCTTTTTCCATCTCCCTGTTCTAAAAATCCATTTAATATATGGTCCCCAGATAGGGGACGTATCAGATATTAAACTGATAAGAACAGATACTACACTTGATCTTAGCCAAAAGGCCGAGAAGCGATAACCAGAATTGGTTTCCGACTACGGTGCCACCCAAGGATTCTGAAAAGTCCATTTGTGGAGATGGCCACCTGGACTCCCGTTAAGAAGACATGCTGTCAACCTCTAGATCCCTCACATGCCTGCACTTTTCGGCTTCCTGCTGCTGCAATCCACGCGTTTTAGATCTGCATAACTCCACCTCTTTTAGCACAGTACCCTCAACCCCCGGCTGTTCCCACCCGCCTCAACACCGTTGGAAGGGAGGAGAACCAATTAAGGCGGGGGGGGGGGGTGGAACGAGCAGCTGTCTACCCTTAGCAGGAGGGTTGCTGATTAATTACCTCTCCTGCTGCTGCTGCTGCTGGCTGTCCAGCAGCAGACTGAAGGTGGCTGCTGCTGTGCGCAGGTATATAAAGGCTCAGAGCCTATTATGACACGCGCAGCCAGCGTTCCATTGCCACATTCCGTCTACTGCAGGCGGGATACCTGGATGGCTGAATGTCACTGAGAAGCTCACAGAGACCGCCATAAGCAACAGTTTAAAAGAATGCCACAGACTAATCAACCAAACTTTTTGGGTTGGTTTCTCTTTTATAGTCTGCAGGCATTAAATGAAAGAAGTCAGTGTTCCAGCAGAGGGAGACAACGTTTCAGAAAAGGCATTGTAGCAAACCAAAAAAGAAATTTTAAGCGCAGCAGAGTAACCAGCTCACATACCTGTTAGCTCAGGTGAGTTTAAAAGGCTGCTGTTGATAACAAGGGCATTTGCTAAATAGATGGTGTATGTGCAACAATATACTGAAAGGTCAATTATATTGTGCAGCTTATCTCACCACCTGTAGTTATTTAGGTGAAAGCTCCAAAATGCTTGCCTAATATGTCTGTTTATCCAAAAGGAAGTATAGAGGGAGAGCTAGATAGATAGCATTGTATTACATTACATTACATGGCAATGCAATGCACAGTTGCTGAAGTTGAACCAAAATGAGCTTGTCATCTGGCTTCTGCAACTTTTAACATGAAAAATCAAATGAGGAGAAGAAAAGCAAAGCCAAAGAGTCCATCCCAAAATCCGACAAACAAGCAAAATGAACAAAAAGCATTGAATTCAATTCTTTCTGATTTTAGAAACTGCATTAAAGAAGGGGTGCACCGGTCCTGGAGATACTGCAATACCAGGTCAATGCGTGGAGTGGACAGAGCAAGCTCTTTTTCCATCTCCCTGTTCTAAAAATCCATTTAATATATGGTCCCCAGATAGGGGACGTATCAGATATTAAACTGATAAGAACAGATAAAAAAATATTTAAAGCCCGAATTCGTGTACAAAACCCGAGTGCGCTTAAAAAAGTGACAAGTGCCACAAAAAAAGTGCACTAGGATGCTGGTCTTCTTGAAACCCTCTCCAAAAGGAGAAGGGTCCCCCAAACCATTCCCCGTCCCTCCGAGCCAAAAGGCCACAGCGAGGAACAGGGACAAAAAGCCACCTCCAGCCGAAGCCAGAGGCGACCCAATCATACCCCCAGCACCTGCCCGAGTTCTCACCCGAACAAGGCACTGGGAGCCAAAGACTGTGCTCCCCTCCCGGAAGAGGGGAGCCAACAACGCTCTCCTCCCGAAAGAGGAGAGCCAGGGGGGTTCAGGGGGGAGCGGAACCTGATGGCCACACACTCCCCCCCTAGACCTGCCAAGAGAGGAACCCGTAAGGGAACCGCATCCCGACAAAATCCTAGTAGGACGTGACACACGTGAATAAGTGGACACACAGTGACAAAGAAATTAAATAAATAGTGAAGGTTTCACAGTATAATACTGCCCGGACCTTCAACCGGGAATTGAAAAATTCCCCATCCTAAGGCCAGAAGGCCCGGAATAAGGGTGTGTGCGAAGAAAGAAAATTTGAAGTGCTTGTGCAAATGTGCCATAAACTCAAGTGGGGTTCCCAATCCCAGTGAGTTAAGGCACCCCAGGGTCACCACTCCTGGGGCACTTCACACTTCGGGCTTTCGATCTTCCCCGGCCCAATGGCGTCGATCCTGGGGGGCCATGCTTTCCACCAGATGACTATATTAGCCACCTGGCGTACTAACAAGCGCCTAAACCCCAGTGTGCATAATGTATCAATCTACTAGGGCGGCCAACATCCAAAACCGCCTTTTCGAAAGATACTACACTTGATCTTAGCCAAAAGGCCGAGAAGCGATAACCAGAATTGGTTTCCGACTACGGTGCCACCCAAGGATTCTGAAAAGTCCATTTGTGGAGATGGCCACCTGGACTCCCGTTAAGAAGACATGCTGTCAACCTCTAGATCCCTCACATGCCTGCACTTTTCGGCTTGCTGCTGCTGCAATCCACGCGTTTTAGATCTGCATAACTCCACCTCTTTTAGCACAGTACCCTCAACCCCCGGCTGTTCCCACCCGCCTCAACACCGTTGGAAGGGAGGAGAACCAATTAAGGCGGGGGGGGGGGTGGAACGAGCAGCTGTCTACCCTTAGCAGGAGGGTTGCTGATTAATTACCTCTCCTGCTGCTGCTGCTGGCTGTCCAGCAGCAGACTGAAGGTGGCTGCTGCTGTGCGCAGTTATATAAAGGCTCAGAGCCTATTATGACACGCGCAGCCAGCGTTCCATTGCCACATTCCGTCTACTGCAGGCGGGATACCTGGATGGCTGAATGTCACTGAGAAGCTCACAGAGACCGCCATAAGCAACAGTTTAAAAGAATGCCACAGACTAATCAACCAAACTTTTTGGGTTGGTTTCTCTTTTATAGTCTGCAGGCATTAAATGAAAGAAGTCAGTGTTCCAGCAGAGGGAGACAACGTTTCAGAAAAGGCATTGTAGCAAACCAAAAAAGAAATTTTAAGCGCAGCAGAGTAACCAGCTCACATACCTGTTAGCTCAGGTGAGTTTAAAAGGCTGCTGTTGATAACAAGGGCATTTGCTAAATAGATGGTGTGTGTGCAACAATATACTGAAAGGTCAATTATATTGTGCAGCTTATCTCACCACCTGTAGTTATTTAGGTGAAAGCTCCAAAATGCTTGCCTAATATGTCTGTTTATCCAAAAGGAAGTATAGAGGGAGAGCTAGATAGATAGCATTGCATTACATTACATTACATGGCAATGCAATGCACAGTTGCTGAAGTTGAACCAAAATGAGCTTGTCATCTGGCTTCTGCAACTTTTAACATGAAAAATCCAATGAGGAGAAGAAAAGCAAAGCCAAAGAGTCCATCCCAAAATCCGACAAACAAGCAAAATGAACAAAAAGCATTGAATTCAATTCTTTCTGATTTTAGAAACTGCATTAAAGAAGGGGTGCACCGGTCCTGGAGATACTGCAATACCAGGTCAATGCGTGGAGTGGACAGAGCAAGCTCTTTTTCCATCTCCCTGTTCTAAAAATCCATTTAATATATGGTCCCCAGATAGGGGACGTATCAGATATTAAACTGATAAGAACAGATACTACACTTGATCTTAGCCAAAAGGCCGAGAAGCGATAACCAGAATTGGTTTCCGACTACGGTGCCACCCAAGGATTCTGAAAAGTCCATTTGTGGAGATGGCCACCTGGACTCCCGTTAAGAAGACATGCTGTCAACCTCTAGATCCCTCACATGCCTGCACTTTTCGGCTTGCTGCTGCTGCAATCCACGCGTTTTAGATCTGCATAACTCCACCTCTTTTAGCACAGTACCCTCAACCCCCGGCTGTTCCCACCCGCCTCAACACCGTTGGAAGGGAGGAGAACCAATTAAGGCGGGGGGGGGGTGGAACGAGCAGCTGTCTACCCTTAGCAGGAGGGTTGCTGATTAATTACCTCTCCTGCTGCTGCTGCTGCTGGCTGTCCAGCAGCAGACTGAAGGTGGCTGCTGCTGTGCGCAGGTATATAAAGGCTCAGAGCCTATTATGACACGCGCAGCCAGCGTTCCATTGCCACATTCCGTCTACTGCAGGCGGGATACCTGGATGGCTGAATGTCACTGAGAAGCTCACAGAGACCGCCATAAGCAACAGTTTAAAAGAATGCCACAGACTAATCAACCAAACTTTTTGGGTTGGTTTCTCTTTTATAGTCTGCAGGCATTAAATGAAAGAAGTCAGTGTTCCAGCAGAGGGAGACAACGTTTCAGAAAAGGCATTGTAGCAAACCAAAAAAGAAATTTTAAGCGCAGCAGAGTAACCAGCTCACATACCTGTTAGCTCAGGTGAGTTTAAAAGGCTGCTGTTGATAACAAGGGCATTTGCTAAATAGATGGTGTGTGTGCAACAATATACTGAAAGGTCAATTATATTGTGCAGCTTATCTCACCACCTGTAGTTATTTAGGTGAAAGCTCCAAAATGCTTGCCTAATATGTCTGTTTATCCAAAAGGAAGTATAGAGGGAGAGCTAGATAGATAGCATTGCATTACATTACATTACATGGCAATGCAATGCACAGTTGCTGAAGTTGAACCAAAATGAGCTTGTCATCTGGCTTCTGCAACTTTTAACATGAAAAATCCAATGAGGAGAAGAAAAGCAAAGCCAAAGAGTCCATCCCAAAATCCGACAAACAAGCAAAATGAACAAAAAGCATTGAATTCAATTCTTTCTGATTTTAGAAACTGCATTAAAGAAGGGGTGCACCGGTCCTGGAGATACTGCAATACCAGGTCAATGCGTGGAGTGGACAGAGCAAGCTCTTTTTCCATCTCCCTGTTCTAAAAATCCATTTAATATATGGTCCCCAGATAGGGGACGTATCAGATATTAAACTGATAAGAACAGATACTACACTTGATCTTAGCCAAAAGGCCGAGAAGCGATAACCAGAATTGGTTTCCGACTACGGTGCCACCCAAGGATTCTGAAAAGTCCATTTGTGGAGATGGCCACCTGGACTCCCGTTAAGAAGACATGCTGTCAACCTCTAGATCCCTCACATGCCTGCACTTTTCGGCTTGCTGCTGCTGCAATCCACGCGTTTTAGATCTGCATAACTCCACCTCTTTTAGCACAGTACCCTCAACCCCCGGCTGTTCCCACCCGCCTCAACACCGTTGGAAGGGAGGAGAACCAATTAAGGCGGGGGGGGGGGTGGAACGAGCAGCTGTCTACCCTTAGCAGGAGGGTTGCTGATTAATTACCTCTCCTGCTGCTGCTGCTGCTGGCTGTCCAGCAGCAGACTGAAGGTGGCTGCTGCTGTGCGCAGGTATATAAAGGCTCAGAGCCTATTATGACACGCGCAGCCAGCGTTCCATTGCCACATTCCGTCTACTGCAGGCGGGATACCTGGATGGCTGAATGTCACTGAGAAGCTCACAGAGACCGCCATAAGCAACAGTTTAAAAGAATGCCACAGACTAATCAACCAAACTTTTTGGGTTGGTTTCTCTTTTATAGTCTGCAGGCATTAAATGAAAGAAGTCAGTGTTCCAGCAGAGGGAGACAACGTTTCAGAAAAGGCATTGTAGCAAACCAAAAAAGAAATTTTAAGCGCAGCAGAGTAACCAGCTCACATACCTGTTAGCTCAGGTGAGTTTAAAAGGCTGCTGTTGATAACAAGGGCATTTGCTAAAAAGATGGTGTGTGTGCAACAATATACTGAAAGGTCAATTATATTGTGCAGCTTATCTCACCACCTGTAGTTATTTAGGTGAAAGCTCCAAAATGCTTGCCTAATATGTCTGTTTATCCAAAAGGAAGTATAGAGGGAGAGCTAGATAGATAGCATTGCATTACATTACATTACATGGCAATGCAATGCACAGTTGCTGAAGTTGAACCAAAATGAGCTTGTCATCTGGCTTCTGCAACTTTTAACATGAAAAATCCAATGAGGAGAAGAAAAGCAAAGCCAAAGAGTCCATCCCAAAATCCGACAAACAAGCAAAATGAACAAAAAGCATTGAATTCAATTCTTTCTGATTTTAGAAACTGCATTAAAGAAGGGGTGCACCGGTCCTGGAGATACTGCAATACCAGGTCAATGCGTGGAGTGGACAGAGCAAGCTCTTTTTCCATCTCCCTGTTCTAAAAATCCATTTAATATATGGTCCCCAGATAGGGGACGTATCAGATATTAAACTGATAAGAACAGATAAAAAAATATTTAAAGCCCGAATTCGTGTACAAAACCCGAGTGCGCTTAAAAAAGTGACAAGTGCCACAAAAAAAGTGCACTAGGATGCTGGTCTTCTTGAAACCCTCTCCAAAAGGAGAAGGGTCCCCCAAACCATTCCCCGTCCCTCCGAGCCAAAAGGCCACAGCGAGGAACAGGGACAAAAAGCCACCTCCAGCCGAAGCCAGAGGCGACCCAATCATACCCCCAGCACCTGCCCGAGTTCTCACCCGAACAAGGCACTGGGAGCCAAAGACTGTGCTCCCCTCCCGGAAGAGGGGAGCCAACAACGCTCTCCTCCCGAAAGAGGAGAGCCAGGGGGGTTCAGGGGGGAGCGGAACCTGATGGCCACACACTCCCCCCCTAGACCTGCCAAGAGAGGAACCCGTAAGGGAACCGCATCCCGACAAAATCCTAGTAGGACGTGACACACGTGAATAAGTGGACACACAGTGACAAAGAAATTAAATAAATAGTGAAGGTTTCACAGTATAATACTGCCCGGACCTTCAACCGGGAATTGAAAAATTCCCCATCCTAAGGCCAGAAGGCCCGGAATAAGGGTGTGTGCAAAGAAAGAAAATTTGAAGTGCTTGTGCAAATGTGCCATAAACTCAAGTGGGGTTCCCAATCCCAGTGAGTTAAGGCACCCCAGGGTCACCACTCCTGGGGCACTTCACACTTCGGGCTTTCGATCTTCCCCGGCCCAATGGCGTCGATCCTGGGGGGCCATGCTTTCCACCAGATGACTATATTAGCCACCTGGCGTACTAACAAGCGCCTAAACCCCAGTGTGCATAATGTATCAATCTACTAGGGCGGCCAACATCCAAAACCGCCTTTTCGAAAGATACTACACTTGATCTTAGCCAAAAGGCCGAGAAGCGATAACCAGAATTGGTTTCCGACTACGGTGCCACCCAAGGATTCTGAAAAGTCCATTTGTGGAGATGGCCACCTGGACTCCCGTTAAGAAGACATGCTGTCAACCTCTAGATCCCTCACATGCCTGCACTTTTCGGCTTGCTGCTGCTGCAATCCACGCGTTTTAGATCTGCATAACTCCACCTCTTTTAGCACAGTACCCTCAACCCCCGGCTGTTCCCACCCGCCTCAACACCGTTGGAAGGGAGGAGAACCAATTAAGGCGGGGGGGGGGGTGGAACGAGCAGCTGTCTACCCTTAGCAGGAGGGTTGCTGATTAATTACCTCTCCTGCTGCTGCTGCTGGCTGTCCAGCAGCAGACTGAAGGTGGCTGCTGCTGTGCGCAGGTATATAAAGGCTCAGAGCCTATTATGACACGCGCAGCCAGCGTTCCATTGCCACATTCCGTCTACTGCAGGCGGGATACCTGGATGGCTGAATGTCACTGAGAAGCTCACAGAGACCGCCATAAGCAACAGTTTAAAAGAATGCCACAGACTAATCAACCAAACTTTTTGGGTTGGTTTCTCTTTTATAGTCTGCAGGCATTAAATGAAAGAAGTCAGTGTTCCAGCAGAGGGAGACAACGTTTCAGAAAAGGCATTGTAGCAAACCAAAAAAGAAATTTTAAGCGCAGCAGAGTAACCAGCTCACATACCTGTTAGCTCAGGTGAGTTTAAAAGGCTGCTGTTGATAACAAGGGCATTTGCTAAATAGATGGTGTGTGTGCAACAATATACTGAAAGGTCAATTATATTGTGCAGCTTATCTCACCACCTGTAGTTATTTAGGTGAAAGCTCCAAAATGCTTGCCTAATATGTCTGTTTATCCAAAAGGAAGTATAGAGGGAGAGCTAGATAGATAGCATTGCATTACATTACATTACATGGCAATGCAATGCACAGTTGCTGAAGTTGAACCAAAATGAGCTTGTCATCTGGCTTCTGCAACTTTTAACATGAAAAATCCAATGAGGAGAAGAAAAGCAAAGCCAAAGAGTCCATCCCAAAATCCGACAAACAAGCAAAATGAACAAAAAGCATTGAATTCAATTCTTTCTGATTTTAGAAACTGCATTAAAGAAGGGGTGCACCGGTCCTGGAGATACTGCAATACCAGGTCAATGCGTGGAGTGGACAGAGCAAGCTCTTTTTCCATCTCCCTGTTCTAAAAATCCATTTAATATATGGTCCCCAGATAGGGGACGTATCAGATATTAAACTGATAAGAACAGATACTACACTTGATCTTAGCCAAAAGGCCGAGAAGCGATAACCAGAATTGGTTTCCGACTACGGTGCCACCCAAGGATTCTGAAAAGTCCATTTGTGGAGATGGCCACCTGGACTCCCGTTAAGAAGACATGCTGTCAACCTCTAGATCCCTCACATGCCTGCACTTTTCGGCTTGCTGCTGCTGCAATCCACGCGTTTTAGATCTGCATAACTCCACCTCTTTTAGCACAGTACCCTCAACCCCCGGCTGTTCCCACCCGCCTCAACACCGTTGGAAGGGAGGAGAACCAATTAAGGCGGGGGGGGGGGTGGAACGAGCAGCTGTCTACCCTTAGCAGGAGGGTTGCTGATTAATTACCTCTCCTGCTGCTGCTGCTGCTGGCTGTCCAGCAGCAGACTGAAGGTGGCTGCTGCTGTGCGCAGGTATATAAAGGCTCAGAGCCTATTATGACACGCGCAGCCAGCGTTCCATTGCCACATTCCGTCTACTGCAGGCGGGATACCTGGATGGCTGAATGTCACTGAGAAGCTCACAGAGACCGCCATAAGCAACAGTTTAAAAGAATGCCACAGACTAATCAACCAAACTTTTTGGGTTGGTTTCTCTTTTATAGTCTGCAGGCATTAAATGAAAGAAGTCAGTGTTCCAGCAGAGGGAGACAACGTTTCAGAAAAGGCATTGTAGCAAACCAAAAAAGAAATTTTAAGCGCAGCAGAGTAACCAGCTCACATACCTGTTAGCTCAGGTGAGTTTAAAAGGCTGCTGTTGATAACAAGGGCATTTGCTAAATAGATGGTGTGTGTGCAACAATATACTGAAAGGTCAATTATATTGTGCAGCTTATCTCACCACCTGTAGTTATTTAGGTGAAAGCTCCAAAATGCTTGCCTAATATGTCTGTTTATCCAAAAGGAAGTATAGAGGGAGAGCTAGATAGATAGCATTGCATTACATTACATTACATGGCAATGCAATGCACAGTTGCTGAAGTTGAACCAAAATGAGCTTGTCATCTGGCTTCTGCAACTTTTAACATGAAAAATCCAATGAGGAGAAGAAAAGCAAAGCCAAAGAGTCCATCCCAAAATCCGACAAACAAGCAAAATGAACAAAAAGCATTGAATTCAATTCTTTCTGATTTTAGAAACTGCATTAAAGAAGGGGTGCACCGGTCCTGGAGATACTGCAATACCAGGTCAATGCGTGGAGTGGACAGAGCAAGCTCTTTTTCCATCTCCCTGTTCTAAAAATCCATTTAATATATGGTCCCCAGATAGGGGACGTATCAGATATTAAACTGATAAGAACAGATACTACACTTGATCTTAGCCAAAAGGCCGAGAAGCGATAACCAGAATTGGTTTCCGACTACGGTGCCACCCAAGGATTCTGAAAAGTCCATTTGTGGAGATGGCCACCTGGACTCCCGTTAAGAAGACATGCTGTCAACCTCTAGATCCCTCACATGCCTGCACTTTTCGGCTTGCTGCTGCTGCAATCCACGCGTTTTAGATCTGCATAACTCCACCTCTTTTAGCACAGTACCCTCAACCCCCGGCTGTTCCCACCCGCCTCAACACCGTTGGAAGGGAGGAGAACCAATTAAGGCGGGGGGGGGTGGAACGAGCAGCTGTCTACCCTTAGCAGGAGGGTTGCTGATTAATTACCTCTCCTGCTGCTGCTGCTGCTGGCTGTCCAGCAGCAGACTGAAGGTGGCTGCTGCTGTGCGCAGGTATATAAAGGCTCAGAGCCTATTATGACACGCGCAGCCAGCGTTCCATTGCCACATTCCGTCTACTGCAGGCGGGATACCTGGATGGCTGAATGTCACTGAGAAGCTCACAGAGACCGCCATAAGCAACAGTTTAAAAGAATGCCACAGACTAATCAACCAAACTTTTTGGGTTGGTTTCTCTTTTATAGTCTGCAGGCATTAAATGAAAGAAGTCAGTGTTCCAGCAGAGGGAGACAACGTTTCAGAAAAGGCATTGTAGCAAACCAAAAAAGAAATTTTAAGCGCAGCAGAGTAACCAGCTCACATACCTGTTAGCTCAGGTGAGTTTAAAAGGCTGCTGTTGATAACAAGGGCATTTGCTAAATAGATGGTGTGTGTGCAACAATATACTGAAAGGTCAATTATATTGTGCAGCTTATCTCACCACCTGTAGTTATTTAGGTGAAAGCTCCAAAATGCTTGCCTAATATGTCTGTTTATCCAAAAGGAAGTATAGAGGGAGAGCTAGATAGATAGCATTGCATTACATTACATTACATGGCAATGCAATGCACAGTTGCTGAAGTTGAACCAAAATGAGCTTGTCATCTGGCTTCTGCAACTTTTAACATGAAAAATCCAATGAGGAGAAGAAAAGCAAAGCCAAAGAGTCCATCCCAAAATCCGACAAACAAGCAAAATGAACAAAAAGCATTGAATTCAATTCTTTCTGATTTTAGAAACTGCATTAAAGAAGGGGTGCACCGGTCCTGGAGATACTGCAATACCAGGTCAATGCGTGGAGTGGACAGAGCAAGCTCTTTTTCCATCTCCCTGTTCTAAAAATCCATTTAATATATGGTCCCCAGATAGGGGACGTATCAGATATTAAACTGATAAGAACAGATACTACACTTGATCTTAGCCAAAAGGCCGAGAAGCGATAACCAGAATTGGTTTCCGACTACGGTGCCACCCAAGGATTCTGAAAAGTCCATTTGTGGAGATGGCCACCTGGACTCCCGTTAAGAAGACATGCTGTCAACCTCTAGATCCCTCACATGCCTGCACTTTTCGGCTTGCTGCTGCTGCAATCCACGCGTTTTAGATCTGCATAACTCCACCTCTTTTAGCACAGTACCCTCAACCCCCGGCTGTTCCCACCCGCCTCAACACCGTTGGAAGGGAGGAGAACCAATTAAGGCGGGGGGGGGGTGGAACGAGCAGCTGTCTACCCTTAGCAGGAGGGTTGCTGATTAATTACCTCTCCTGCTGCTGCTGCTGCTGGCTGTCCAGCAGCAGACTGAAGGTGGCTGCTGCTGTGCGCAGGTATATAAAGGCTCAGAGCCTATTATGACACGCGCAGCCAGCGTTCCATTGCCACATTCCGTCTACTGCAGGCGGGATACCTGGATGGCTGAATGTCACTGAGAAGCTCACAGAGACCGCCATAAGCAACAGTTTAAAAGAATGCCACAGACTAATCAACCAAACTTTTTGGGTTGGTTTCTCTTTTATAGTCTGCAGGCATTAAATGAAAGAAGTCAGTGTTCCAGCAGAGGGAGACAACGTTTCAGAAAAGGCATTGTAGCAAACCAAAAAAAAATAAATTTTAAGCGCAGCAGAGTAACCAGCTCACATACCTGTTAGCTCAGGTGAGTTTAAAAGGCTGCTGTTGATAACAAGGGCATTTGCTAAATAGATGGTGTGTGTGCAACAATATACTGAAAGGTCAATTATATTGTGCAGCTTATCTCACCACCTGTAGTTATTTAGGTGAAAGCTCCAAAATGCTTGCCTAATATGTCTGTTTATCCAAAAGGAAGTATAGAGGGAGAGCTAGATAGATAGCATTGCATTACATTACATTACATGGCAATGCAATGCACAGTTGCTGAAGTTGAACCAAAATGAGCTTGTCATCTGGCTTCTGCAACTTTTAACATGAAAAATCAAATGAGGAGAAGAAAAGCAAAGCCAAAGAGTCCATCCCAAAATCCGACAAACAAGCAAAATGAACAAAAAGCATTGAATTCAATTCTTTCTGATTTTAGAAACTGCATTAAAGAAGGGGTGCACCGGTCCTGGAGATACTGCAATACCAGGTCAATGCGTGGAGTGGACAGAGCAAGCTCTTTTTCCATCTCCCTGTTCTAAAAATCCATTTAATATATGGTCCCCAGATAGGGGACGTATCAGATATTAAACTGATAAGAACAGATACTACACTTGATCTTAGCCAAAAGGCCGAGAAGCGATAACCAGAATTGGTTTCCGACTACGGTGCCACCCAAGGATTCTGAAAAGTCCATTTGTGGAGATGGCCACCTGGACTCCCGTTAAGAAGACATGCTGTCAACCTCTAGATCCCTCACATGCCTGCACTTTTCGGCTTGCTGCTGCTGCAATCCACGCGTTTTAGATCTGCATAACTCCACCTCTTTTAGCACAGTACCCTCAACCCCCGGCTGTTCCCACCCGCCTCAACACCGTTGGAAGGGAGGAGAACCAATTAAGGCGGGGGGGGGTGGAACGAGCAGCTGTCTACCCTTAGCAGGAGGGTTGCTGATTAATTACCTCTCCTGCTGCTGCTGCTGCTGGCTGTCCAGCAGCAGACTGAAGGTGGCTGCTGCTGTGCGCAGGTATATAAAGGCTCAGAGCCTATTATGACACGCGCAGCCAGCGTTCCATTGCCACATTCCGTCTACTGCAGGCGGGATACCTGGATGGCTGAATGTCACTGAGAAGCTCACAGAGACCGCCATAAGCAACAGTTTAAAAGAATGCCACAGACTAATCAACCAAACTTTTTGGGTTGGTTTCTCTTTTATAGTCTGCAGGCATTAAATGAAAGAAGTCAGTGTTCCAGCAGAGGGAGACAACGTTTCAGAAAAGGCATTGTAGCAAACCAAAAAAGAAATTTTAAGCGCAGCAGAGTAACCAGCTCACATACCTGTTAGCTCAGGTGAGTTTAAAAGGCTGCTGTTGATAACAAGGGCATTTGCTAAATAGATGGTGTGTGTGCAACAATATACTGAAAGGTCAATTATATTGTGCAGCTTATCTCACCACCTGTAGTTATTTAGGTGAAAGCTCCAAAATGCTTGCCTAATATGTCTGTTTATCCAAAAGGAAGTATAGAGGGAGAGCTAGATAGATAGCATTGCATTACATTACATTACATGGCAATGCAATGCACAGTTGCTGAAGTTGAACCAAAATGAGCTTGTCATCTGGCTTCTGCAACTTTTAACATGAAAAATCCAATGAGGAGAAGAAAAGCAAAGCCAAAGAGTCCATCCCAAAATCCGACAAACAAGCAAAATGAACAAAAAGCATTGAATTCAATTCTTTCTGATTTTAGAAACTGCATTAAAGAAGGGGTGCACCGGTCCTGGAGATACTGCAATACCAGGTCAATGCGTGGAGTGGACAGAGCAAGCTCTTTTTCCATCTCCCTGTTCTAAAAATCCATTTAATATATGGTCCCCAGATAGGGGACGTATCAGATATTAAACTGATAAGAACAGATACTACACTTGATCTTAGCCAAAAGGCCGAGAAGCGATAACCAGAATTGGTTTCCGACTACGGTGCCACCCAAGGATTCTGAAAAGTCCATTTGTGGAGATGGCCACCTGGACTCCCGTTAAGAAGACATGCTGTCAACCTCTAGATCCCTCACATGCCTGCACTTTTCGGCTTGCTGCTGCTGCAATCCACGCGTTTTAGATCTGCATAACTCCACCTCTTTTAGCACAGTACCCTCAACCCCCGGCTGTTCCCACCCGCCTCAACACCGTTGGAAGGGAGGAGAACCAATTAAGGCGGGGGGGGGGGGGTGGAACGAGCAGCTGTCTACCCTTAGCAGGAGGGTTGCTGATTAATTACCTCTCCTGCTGCTGCTGCTGCTGGCTGTCCAGCAGCAGACTGAAGGTGGCTGCTGCTGTGCGCAGGTATATAAAGGCTCAGAGCCTATTATGACACGCGCAGCCAGCGTTCCATTGCCACATTCCGTCTACTGCAGGCGGGATACCTGGATGGCTGAATGTCACTGAGAAGCTCACAGAGACCGCCATAAGCAACAGTTTAAAAGAATGCCACAGACTAATCAACCAAACTTTTTGGGTTGGTTTCTCTTTTATAGTCTGCAGGCATTAAATGAAAGAAGTCAGTGTTCCAGCAGAGGGAGACAACGTTTCAGAAAAGGCATTGTAGCAAACCAAAAAAGAAATTTTAAGCGCAGCAGAGTAACCAGCTCACATACCTGTTAGCTCAGGTGAGTTTAAAAGGCTGCTGTTGATAACAAGGGCATTTGCTAAATAGATGGTGTGTGTGCAACAATATACTGAAAGGTCAATTATATTGTGCAGCTTATCTCACCACCTGTAGTTATTTAGGTGAAAGCTCCAAAATGCTTGCCTAATATGTCTGTTTATCCAAAAGGAAGTATAGAGGGAGAGCTAGATAGATAGCATTGCATTACATTACATTACATGGCAATGCAATGCACAGTTGCTGAAGTTGAACCAAAATGAGCTTGACATCTGGCTTCTGCAACTTTTAACATGAAAAATCCAATGAGGAGAAGAAAAGCAAAGCCAAAGAGTCCATCCCAAAATCCGACAAACAAGCAAAATGAACAAAAAGCATTGAATTCAATTCTTTCTGATTTTAGAAACTGCATTAAAGAAGGGGTGCACCGGTCCTGGAGATACTGCAATACCAGGTCAATGCGTGGAGTGGACAGAGCAAGCTCTTTTTCCATCTCCCTGTTCTAAAAATCCATTTAATATATGGTCCCCAGATAGGGGACGTATCAGATATTAAACTGATAAGAACAGATACTACACTTGATCTTAGCCAAAAGGCCGAGAAGCGATAACCAGAATTGGTTTCCAACTACGGTGCCACCCAAGGATTCTGAAAAGTCCATTTGTGGAGATGGCCACCTGGACTCCCGTTAAGAAGACATGCTGTCAACCTCTAGATCCCTCACATGCCTGCACTTTTCGGCTTGCTGCTGCTGCAATCCACGCGTTTTAGATCTGCATAACTCCACCTCTTTTAGCACAGTACCCTCAACCCCCGGCTGTTCCCACCCGCCTCAACACCGTTGGAAGGGAGGAGAACCAATTAAGGCGGGGGGGGGGGGGGTGGAACGAGCAGCTGTCTACCCTTAGCAGGAGGGTTGCTGATTAATTACCTCTCCTGCTGCTGCTGCTGCTGGCTGTCCAGCAGCAGACTGAAGGTGGCTGCTGCTGTGTGCAGGTATATAAAGGCTCAGAGCCTATTATGACACGCGCAGCCAGCGTTCCATTGCCACATTCCGTCTACTGCAGGCGGGATACCTGGATGGCTGAATGTCACTGAGAAGCTCACAGAGACCGCCATAAGCAACAGTTTAAAAGAATGCCACAGACTAATCAACCAAACTTTTTGGGTTGGTTTCTCTTTTATAGTCTGCAGGCATTAAATGAAAGAAGTCAGTGTTCCAGCAGAGGGAGACAACGTTTCAGAAAAGGCATTGTAGCAAACCAAAAAAGAAATTTTAAGCGCAGCAGAGTAACCAGCGCACATACCTGTTAGCTCAGGTGAGTTTAAAAGGCTGCTGTTGATAACAAGGGCATTTGCTAAATAGATGGTGTGTGTGCAACAATATACTGAAAGGTCAATTATATTGTGCAGCTTATCTCACCACCTGTAGTTATTTAGGTGAAAGCTCCAAAATGCTTGCCTAATATGTCTGTTTATCCAAAAGGAAGTATAGAGGGAGAGCTAGATAGATAGCATTGCATTACATTACATTACATGGCAATGCAATGCACAGTTGCTGAAGTTGAACCAAAATGAGCTTGTCATCTGGCTTCTGCAACTTTTAACATGAAAAATCCAATGAGGAGAAGAAAAGCAAAGCCAAAGAGTCCATCCCAAAATCCGACAAACAAGCAAAATGAACAAAAAGCATTGAATTCAATTCTTTCTGATTTTAGAAACTGCATTAAAGAAGGGGTGCACCGGTCCTGGAGATACTGCAATACCAGGTCAATGCGTGGAGTGGACAGAGCAAGCTCTTTTTCCATCTCCCTGTTCTAAAAATCCATTTAATATATGGTCCCCAGATAGGGGACGTATCAGATATTAAACTGATAAGAACAGATACTACACTTGATCTTAGCCAAAAGGCCGAGAAGCGATAACCAGAATTGGTTTCCGACTACGGTGCCACCCAAGGATTCTGAAAAGTCCATTTGTGGAGATGGCCACCTGGACTCCCGTTAAGAAGACATGCTGTCAACCTCTAGATCCCTCACATGCCTGCACTTTTCGGCTTGCTGCTGCTGCAATCCACGCGTTTTAGATCTGCATAACTCCACCTCTTTTAGCACAGTACCCTCAACCCCCGGCTGTTCCCACCCGCCTCAACACCGTTGGAAGGGAGGAGAACCAATTAAGGCGGGGGGGGGTGGAACGAGCAGCTGTCTACCCTTAGCAGGAGGGTTGCTGATTAATTACCTCTCCTGCTGCTGCTGCTGCTGGCTGTCCAGCAGCAGACTGAAGGTGGCTGCTGCTGTGCGCAGGTATATAAAGGCTCAGAGCCTATTATGACACGCGCAGCCAGCGTTCCATTGCCACATTCCGTCTACTGCAGGCGGGATACCTGGATGGCTGAATGTCACTGAGAAGCTCACAGAGACCGCCATAAGCAACAGTTTAAAAGAATGCCACAGACTAATCAACCAAACTTTTTGGGTTGGTTTCTCTTTTATAGTCTGCAGGCATTAAATGAAAGAAGTCAGTGTTCCAGCAGAGGGAGACAACGTTTCAGAAAAGGCATTGTAGCAAACCAAAAAAGAAATTTTAAGCGCAGCAGAGTAACCAGCTCACATACCTGTTAGCTCAGGTGAGTTTAAAAGGCTGCTGTTGATAACAAGGGCATTTGCTAAATAGATGGTGTGTGTGCAACAATATACTGAAAGGTCAATTATATTGTGCAGCTTATCTCACCACCTGTAGTTATTTAGGTGAAAGCTCCAAAATGCTTGCCTAATATGTCTGTTTATCCAAAAGGAAGTATAGAGGGAGAGCTAGATAGATAGCATTGCATTACATTACATGGCAATGCAATGCACAGTTGCTGAAGTTGAACCAAAATGAGCTTGTCATCTGGCTTCTGCAACTTTTAACATGAAAAATCCAATGAGGAGAAGAAAAGCAAAGCCAAAGAGTCCATCCCAAAATCCGACAAACAAGCAAAATGAACAAAAAGCATTGAATTCAATTCTTTCTGATTTTAGAAACTGCATTAAAGAAGGGGTGCACCGGTCCTGGAGATACTGCAATACCAGGTCAATGCGTGGAGTGGACAGAGCAAGCTCTTTTTCCATCTCCCTGTTCTAAAAATCCATTTAATATATGGTCCCCAGATAGGGGACGTATCAGATATTAAACTGATAAGAACAGATACTACACTTGATCTTAGCCAAAAGGCCGAGAAGCGATAACCAGAATTGGTTTCCGACTACGGTGCCACCCAAGGATTCTGAAAAGTCCATTTGTGGAGATGGCCACCTGGACTCCCGTTAAGAAGACATGCTGTCAACCTCTAGATCCCTCACATGCCTGCACTTTTCGGCTTGCTGCTGCTGCAATCCACGCGTTTTAGATCTGCATAACTCCACCTCTTTTAGCACAGTACCCTCAACCCCCGGCTCTTCCCACCCACCTCAACACCGTTGGAAGGGAGGAGAACCAATTAAGGCGGGGGGGGGGTGGAACGAGCAGCTGTCTACCCTTAGCAGGAGGGTTGCTGATTAATTACCTCTCCTGCTGCTGCTGCTGCTGGCTGTCCAGCAGCAGACTGAAGGTGGCTGCTGCTGTGCGCAGGTATATAAAGGCTCAGAGCCTATTATGACACGCGCAGCCAGCGTTCCATTGCCACATTCCGTCTACTGCAGGCGGGATACCTGGATGGCTGAATGTCACTGAGAAGCTCACAGAGACCGCCATAAGCAACAGTTTAAAAGAATGCCACAGACTAATCAACCAAACTTTTTGGGTTGGTTTCTCTTTTATAGTCTGCAGGCATTAAATGAAAGAAGTCAGTGTTCCAGCAGAGGGAGACAACGTTTCAGAAAAGGCATTGTAGCAAACCAAAAAAGAAATTTTAAGCGCAGCAGAGTAACCAGCTCACATACCTGTTAGCTCAGGTGAGTTTAAAAGGCTGCTGTTGATAACAAGGGCATTTGCTAAATAGATGGTGTGTGTGCAACAATATACTGAAAGGTCAATTATATTGTGCAGCTTATCTCACCACCTGTAGTTATTTAGGTGAAAGCTCCAAAATGCATGCCTAATATGTCTGTTTATCCAAAAGGAAGTATAGAGGGAGAGCTAGATAGATAGCATTGCATTACATTACATTACATGGCAATGCAATGCACAGTTGCTGAAGTTGAACCAAAATGAGCTTGTCATCTGGCTTCTGCAACTTTTAACATGAAAAATCCAATGAGGAGAAGAAAAGCAAAGCCAAAGAGTCCATCCCAAAATCCGACAAACAAGCAAAATGAACAAAAAGCATTGAATTCAGTTCTTTCTGATTTTAGAAACTGCATTAAAGAAGGGGTGCACCGGTCCTGGAGATACTGCAATACCAGGTCAATGCGTGGAGTGGACAGAGCAAGCTCTTTTTCCATCTCCCTGTTCTAAAAATCCATTTAATATATGGTCCCCAGATAGGGGACGTATCAGATATTAAACTGATAAGAACAGATACTACACTTGATCTTAGCCAAAAGGCCGAGAAGCGATAACCAGAATTGGTTTCCGACTACGGTGCCACCCAAGGATTCTGAAAAGTCCATTTGTGGAGATGGCCACCTGGACTCCCGTTAAGAAGACATGCTGTCAACCTCTAGATCCCTCACATGCCTGCACTTTTCGGCTTGCTGCTGCTGCAATCCACGCGTTTTAGATCTGCATAACTCCACCTCTTTTAGCACAGTACCCTCAACCCCCGGCTGTTCCCACCCGCCTCAACACCGTTGGAAGGGAGGAGAACCAATTAAGGCGGGGGGGGGGTGGAACGAGCAGCTGTCTACCCTTAGCAGGAGGGTTGCTGATTAATTACCTCTCCTGCTGCTGCTGCTGCTGGCTGTCCAGCAGCAGACTGAAGGTGGCTGCTGCTGTGCGCAGGTATATAAAGGCTCAGAGCCTATTATGACACGCGCAGCCAGCGTTCCATTGCCACATTCCGTCTACTGCAGGCAGGATACCTGGATGGCTGAATGTCACTGAGAAGCTCACAGAGACCGCCATAAGCAACAGTTTAAAAGAATGCCACAGACTAATCAACCAAACTTTTTGGGTTGATTTATATTTTATAGTCTGCAGGCATTAAATGAAAGAAGTCAGTGTTCCAGCAGAGGGAGACAACGTTTCAGAAAAGGCATTGTAGCAAACCAAAAAAGAAATTTTAAGCGCAGCAGAGTAACCAGCTCACATACCTGTTAGCTCAGGTGAGTTTAAAAGGCTGCTGTTGATAACAAGGGCATTTGCTAAATAGATGGTGTGTGTGCAACAATATACTGAAAGGTCAATTATATTGTGCAGCTTATCTCACCACCTGTAGTTATTTAGGTGAAAGCTCCAAAATGCTTGCCTAATATGTCTGTTTATCCAAAAGGAAGTATAGAGGGAGAGCTAGATAGATAGCATTGCATTACATTACATTACATGGCAATGCAATGCACAGTTGCTGAAGTTGAACCAAAATGAGCTTGTCATCTGGCTTCTGCAACTTTTAACATGAAAAATCCAATGAGGAGAAGAAAAGCAAAGCCAAAGAAAGAGTCCATCCCAAAATCCGACAAACAAGCAAAATGAACAAAAAGCATTGAATTCAATTCTTTCTGATTTTAGAAACTGCATTAAAGAAGGGGTGCACCGGTCCTGGAGATACTGCAATACCAGGTCAATGCGTGGAGTGGACAGAGCAAGCTCTTTTTCCATCTCCCTGTTCTAAAAATCCATTTAATATATGGTCCCCAGATAGGGGACGTATCAGATATTAAACTGATAAGAACAGATACTACACTTGATCTTAGCCAAAAGGCCGAGAAGCGATAACCAGAATTGGTTTCCGACTACGGTGCCACCCAAGGATTCTGAAAAGTCCATTTGTGGAGATGGCCACCTGGACTCCCGTTAAGAAGACATGCTGTCAACCTCTAGATCCCTCACATGCCTGCACTTTTCGGCTTGCTGCTGCTGCAATCCACGCGTTTTAGATCTGCATAACTCCACCTCTTTTAGCACAGTACCCTCAACCCCCGGCTGTTCCCACCCGCCTCAACACCGTTGGAAGGGAGGAGAACCAATTAAGGCGGGGGGGGGGGTGGAACGAGCAGCTGTCTACCCTTAGCAGGAGGGTTGCTGATTAATTACCTCTCCTGCTGCTGCTGCTGCTGGCTGTCCAGCAGCAGACTGAAGGTGGCTGCTGCTGTGCGCAGGTATATAAAGGCTCAGAGCCTATTATGACACGCGCAGCCAGCGTTCCATTGCCACATTCCGTCTACTGCAGGCGGGATACCTGGATGGCTGAATGTCACTGAGAAGCTCACAGAGACCGCCATAAGCAACAGTTTAAAAGAATGCCACAGACTAATCAACCAAACTTTTTGGGTTGGTTTCTCTTTTATAGTCTGCAGGCATTAAACGAAAGAAGTCAGTGTTCCAGCAGAGGGAGACAACGTTTCAGAAAAGGCATTGTAGCAAACCAAAAAAGAAATTTTAAGCGCAGCAGAGTAACCAGCTCACATACCTGTTAGCTCAGGTGAGTTTAAAAGGCTGCTGTTGATAACAAGGGCATTTGCTAAATAGATGGTGTGTGTGCAACAATATACTGAAAGGTCAATTATATTGTGCAGCTTATCTCACCACCTGTAGTTATTTAGGTGAAAGCTCCAAAATGCTTGCCTAATATGTCTGTTTATCCAAAAGGAAGTATAGAGGGAGAGCTAGATAGATAGCATTGCATTACATTACATTACATGGCAATGCAATGCACAGTTGCTGAAGTTGAACCAAAATGAGCTTGTCATCTGGCTTCTGCAACTTTTAACATGAAAAATCCAATGAGGAGAAGAAAAGCAAAGCCAAAGAGTCCATCCCAAAATCCGACAAACAAGCAAAATGAACAAAAAGCATTGAATTCAATTCTTTCTGATTTTAGAAACTGCATTAAAGAAGGGGTGCACCGGTCCTGGAGATACTGCAATACCAGGTCAATGCGTGGAGTGGACAGAGCAAGCTCTTTTTCCATCTCCCTGTTCTAAAAATCCATTTAATATATGGTCCCCAGATAGGGGACGTATCAGATATTAAACTGATAAGAACAGATACTACACTTGATCTTAGCCAAAAGGCCGAGAAGCGATAACCAGAATTGGTTTCCGACTACGGTGCCACCCAAGGATTCTGAAAAGTCCATTTGTGGAGATGGCCACCTGGACTCCCGTTAAGAAGACATGCTGTCAACCTCTAGATCCCTCACATGCCTGCACTTTTCGGCTTGCTGCTGCTGCAATCCACGCGTTTTAGATCTGCATAACTCCACCTCTTTTAGCACAGTACCCTCAACCCCCGGCTGTTCCCACCCGCCTCAACACCGTTGGAAGGGAGGAGAACCAATTAAGGCGGGGGGGGGGGTGGAACGAGCAGCTGTCTACCCTTAGCAGGAGGGTTGCTGATTAATTACCTCTCCTGCTGCTGCTGCTGCTGGCTGTCCAGCAGCAGACTGAAGGTGGCTGCTGCTGTGCGCAGGTATATAAAGGCTCAGAGCCTATTATGACACGCGCAGCCAGCGTTCCATTGCCACATTCCGTCTACTGCAGGCGGGATACCTGGATGGCTGAATGTCACTGAGAAGCTCACAGAGACCGCCATAAGCAACAGTTTAAAAGAATGCCACAGACTAATCAACCAAACTTTTTGGGTTGGTTTCTCTTTTATAGTCTGCAGGCATTAAATGAAAGAAGTCAGTGTTCCAGCAGAGGGAGACAACGTTTCAGGAAAGGCATTGTAGCAAACCAAAAAAGAAATTTTAAGCGCAGCAGAGTAACCAGCTCACATACCTGTTAGCTCAGGTGAGTTTAAAAGGCTGCTGTTGATAACAAGGGCATTTGCTAAATAGATGGTGTGTGTGCAACAATATACTGAAAGGTCAATTATATTGTGCAGCTTATCTCACCACCTGTAGTTATTTAGGTGAAAGCTCCAAAATGCATGCCTAATATGTCTGTTTATCCAAAAGGAAGTATAGAGGGAGAGCTAGATAGATAGCATTGCATTACATTACATTACATGGCAATGCAATGCACAGTTGCTGAAGTTGAACCAAAATGAGCTTGTCATCTGGCTTCTGCAACTTTTAACATGAAAAATCCAATGAGGAGAAGAAAAGCAAAGCCAAAGAGTCCATCCCAAAATCCGACAAACAAGCAAAATGAACAAAAAGCATTGAATTCAGTTCTTTCTGATTTTAGAAACTGCATTAAAGAAGGGGTGCACCGGTCCTGGAGATACTGCAATACCAGGTCAATGCGTGGAGTGGACAGAGCAAGCTCTTTTTCCATCTCCCTGTTCTAAAAATCCATTTAATATATGGTCCCCAGATAGGGGACGTATCAGATATTAAACTGATAAGAACAGATACTACACTTGATCTTAGCCAAAAGGCCGAGAAGCGATAACCAGAATTGGTTTCCGACTACGGTGCCACCCAAGGATTCTGAAAAGTCCATTTGTGGAGATGGCCACCTGGACTCCCGTTAAGAAGACATGCTGTCAACCTCTAGATCCCTCACATGCCTGCACTTTTCGGCTTGCTGCTGCTGCAATCCACGCGTTTTAGATCTGCATAACTCCACCTCTTTTAGCACAGTACCCTCAACCCCCGGCTGTTCCCACCCGCCTCAACACCGTTGGAAGGGAGGAGAACCAATTAAGGCGGGGGGGGGTGGAACGAGCAGCTGTCTACCCTTAGCAGGAGGGTTGCTGATTAATTACCTCTCCTGCTGCTGCTGCTGCTGGCTGTCCAGCAGCAGACTGAAGGTGGCTGCTGCTGTGCGCAGGTATATAAAGGCTCAGAGCCTATTATGACACGCGCAGCCAGCGTTCCATTGACACATTCCGTCTACTGCAGGCGGGATACCTGGATGGCTGAATGTCACTGAGAAGCTCACAGAGACCGCCATAAGCAACAGTTTAAAAGAATGCCACAGACTAATCAACCAAACTTTTTGAGTTGGTTTCTCTTTTATAGTCTGCAGGCATTAAATGAAAGAAGTCAGTGTTCCAGCAGAGGGAGACAACGTTTCAGAAAAGGCATTGTAGCAAACCAAAAAAGAAATTTTAAGCGCAGCAGAGTAACCAGCTCACATACCTGTTAGCTCAGGTGAGTTTAAAAGGCTGCTGTTGATAACAAGGGCATTTGCTAAATAGATGGTGTGTGTGCAACAATATACTGAAAGGTCAATTATATTGTGCAGCTTATCTCACCACCTGTAGTTATTTAGGTGAAAGCTCCAAAATGCTTGCCTAATATGTCTGTTTATCCAAAAGGAAGTATAGAGGGAGAGCTAGATAGATAGCATTGCATTACATTACATTACATGGCAATGCAATGCACAGTTGCTGAAGTTGAACCAAAATGAGCTTGTCATCTGGCTTCTGCAACTTTTAACATGAAAAATCCAATGAGGAGAAGAAAAGCAAAGCCAAAGAGTCCATCCCAAAATCCGACAAACAAGCAACATGAACAAAAAGCATTGAATTCAATTCTTTCTGATTTTAGAAACTGCATTAAAGAAGGGGTGCACCGGTCCTGGAGATACTGCAATACCAGGTCAATGCGTGGAGTGGACAGAGCAAGCTCTTTTTCCATCTCCCTGTTCTAAAAATCCATTTAATATATGGTCCCCAGATAGGGGACGTATCAGATATTAAACTGATAAGAACAGATACTACACTTGATCTTAGCCAAAAGGCCGAGAAGCGATAACCAGAATTGGTTTCCGACTACGGTGCCACCCAAGGATTCTGAAAAGTCCATTTGTGGAGATGGCCACCTGGACTCCCGTTAAGAAGACATGCTGTCAACCTCTAGATCCCTCACATGCCTGCACTTTTCGGCTTGCTGCTGCTGCAATCCACGCGTTTTAGATCTGCATAACTCCACCTCTTTTAGCACAGTACCCTCAACCCCCGGCTGTTCCCACCCGCCTCAACACCGTTGGAAGGGAGGAGAACCAATTAAGGCGGGGGGGGGGGGGTGGAACGAGCAGCTGTCTACCCTTAGCAGAAGGGTTGCTGATTAATTACCTCTCCTGCTGCTGCTGCTGCTGGCTGTCCAGCAGCAGACTGAAGGTGGCTGCTGGTGTGCGCAGGTATATAAAGGCTCAGAGCCTATTATGACACGCGCAGCCAGCGTTCCATTGCCACATTCCGTCTACTGCAGGCGGGATACCTGGATGGCTGAATGTCACTGAGAAGCTCACAGAGACCGCCATAAGCAACAGTTTAAAAGAATGCCACAGACTAATCAACCAAACTTTTTGGGTTGGTTTCTCTTTTATAGTCTGCAGGCATTAAATGAAAGAAGTCAGTGTTCCAGCAGAGGGAGACAACGTTTCAGAAAAGGCATTGTAGCAAACCAAAAAAGAAATTTTAAGCGCAGCAGAGTAACCAGCTCACATACCTGTTAGCTCAGGTGAGTTTAAAAGGCTGCTGTTGATAACAAGGGCATTTGCTAAATAGATGGTGTGTGTGCAACAATATACTGAAAGGTCAATTATATTGTGCAGCTTATCTCACCACCTGTAGTTATTTAGGTGAAAGCTCCAAAATGCTTGCCTAATATGTCTGTTTATCCAAAAGGAAGTATAGAGGGAGAGCTAGATAGATAGCATTGCATTACATTACATTACATGGCAATGCAATGCACAGTTGCTGAAGTTGAACCAAAATGAGCTTGTCATCTGGCTTCTGCAACTTTTAACATGAAAAATCCAATGAGGAGAAGAAAAGCAAAGCCAAAGAGTCCATCCCAAAATCCGACAAACAAGCAAAATGAACAAAAAGCATTGAATTCAATTCTTTCTGATTTTAGAAACTGCATTAAAGAAGGGGTGCACTGGTCCTGGAGATACTGCAATACCAGGTCAATGCGTGGAGTGGACAGAGCAAGCTCTTTTTCCATCTCCCTGTTCTAAAAATCCATTTAATATATGGTCCCCAGATAGGGGACGTATCAGATATTAAACTGATAAGAACAGATACTACACTTGATCTTAGCCAAAAGGCCGAGAAGCGATAACCAGAATTGGTTTCCGACTACGGTGCCACCCAAGGATTCTGAAAAGTCCATTTGTGGAGATGGCCACCTGGACTCCCGTTAAGAAGACATGCTGTCAACCTCTAGATCCCTCACATGCCTGCACTTTTCGGCTTGCTGCTGCTGCAATCCACGCGTTTTAGATCTGCATAACTCCACCTCTTTTAGCACAGTACCCTCAACCCCCGGCTGTTCCCACCCGCCTCAACACCGTTGGAAGGGAGGAGAACCAATTAAGGCGGGGGGGGGGGGGGGGTGGAACGAGCAGCTGTCTACCCTTAGCAGGAGGGTTGCTGATTAATTACCTCTCCTGCTGCTGCTGCTGCTGGCTGTCCAGCAGCAGACTGAAGGTGGCTGCTGCTGTGCGCAGGTATATAAAGGCTCAGAGCCTATTATGACACGCGCAGCCAGCGTTCCATTGCCACATTCCGTCTACTGCAGGCGGGATACCTGGATGGCTGAATGTCACTGAGAAGTTCACAGAGACCACCATAAGCAACAGTTTAAAAGAATGCCACAGACTAATCAACCAAACTTTTTGGGTTGGTTTCTCTTTTATAGTCTGCAGGCATTAAATGAAAGAAGTCAGTGTTCCAGCAGAGGGAGACAACGTTTCAGAAAATTCATTGTAGCAAACCAAAAAAGAAATTTTAAGCGCAGCAGAGTAACCAGCTCACATACCTGTTAGCTCAGGTGAGTTTAAAAGGCTGCTGTTGATAACAAGGGCATTTGCTAAATAGATGGTGTGTGTGCAACAATATACTGAAAGGTCAATTATATTGTGCAGCTTATCTCACCACCTGTAGTTATTTAGGTGAAAGCTCCAAAATGCATGCCTAATATGTCTGTTTATCCAAAAGGAAGTATAGAGGGAGAGCTAGATAGATAGCATTGCATTACATTACATTACATGGCAATGCAATGCACAGTTGCTGAAGTTGAACCAAAATGAGCTTGTCATCTGGCTTCTGCAACTTTTAACATGAAAAATCCAATGAGGAGAAGAAAAGCAAAGCCAAAGAGTCCATCCCAAAATCCGACAAACAAGCAAAATGAACAAAAAGCATTGAATTCAATTCTTTCTGATTTTAGAAACTGCATTAAAGAAGGGGTGCACCGGTCCTGGAGATACTGCAATACCAGGTCAATGCGTGGAGTGGACAGAGCAAGCTCTTTTTCCATCTCCCTGTTCTAAAAATCCATTTAATATATGGTCCCCAGATAGGGGACGTATCAGATATTAAACTGATAAGAACAGATACTACACTTGATCTTAGCCAAAAGGCCGAGAAGCGATAACCAGAATTGGTTTCTGACTACGGTGCCACCCAAGGATTCTGAAAACTCCATTTGTGGAGATGGCCACCTGGACTCCCGTTAAGAAGACATGCTGTCAACCTCTAGATCCCTCACATGCCTGCACTTTTCGGCTTGCTGCTGCTGCAATCCACGCGTTTTAGATCTGCATAACTCCACCTCTTTTAGCACAGTACCCTCAACCCCCGGCTGTTCCCACCCGCCTCAACACCGTTGGAAGGGAGGAGAACCAATTAAGGCGGGGGGGGGGTGGAACGAGCAGCTGTCTACCCTTAGCAGGAGGGTTGCTGATTAATTACCTCTCCTGCTGCTGCTGCTGCTGGCTGTCCAGCAGCAGACTGAAGGTGGCTGCTGTGCGCAGGTATATAAAGGCTCAGAGCCTATTATGACACGCGCAGCCAGCGTTCCATTGCCACATTCCGTCTACTGCAGGCGGGATACCTGGATGGCTGAATGTCACTGAGAAGCTCACAGAGACCGCCATAAGCAACAGTTTAAAAGAATGCCACAGACTAATCAACCAAACTTTTTGGGTTGGTTTCTCTTTTATAGTCTGCAGGCATTAAATGAAAGAAGTCAGTGTTCCAGCAGAGGGAGACAACGTTTCAGAAAAGGCATTGTAGCAAACCAAAAAAGAAATTTTAAGCGCAGCAGAGTAACCAGCTCACATACCTGTTAGCTCAGGTGAGTTTAAAAGGCTGCTGTTGATAACAAGGGCATTTGCTAAATAGATGGTGTGTGTGCAACAATATACTGAAAGGTCAATTATATTGTGCAGCTTATCTCACCACCTGTAGTTATTTAGGTGAAAGCTCCAAAATGCTTGCCTAATATGTCTGTTTATCCAAAAGGAAGTATAGAGGGAGAGCTAGATAGATAGCATTGCATTACATTACATTACATGGCAATGCAATGCACAGTTGCTGAAGTTGAACCAAAATGAGCTTGTCATCTGGCTTCTGCAACTTTTAACATGAAAAATCCAATGAGGAGAAGAAAAGCAAAGCCAAAGAGTCCATCCCAAAATCCGACAAACAAGCAAAATGAACAAAAAGCATTGAATTCAATTCTTTCTGATTTTAGAAACTGCATTAAAGAAGGGGTGCACCGGTCCTGGAGATACTGCAATACCAGGTCAATGCGTGGAGTGGACAGAGCAAGCTCTTTTTCCATCTCCCTGTTCTAAAAATCCATTTAATATATGGTCCCCAGATAGGGGACGTATCAGATATTAAACTGATAAGAACAGATACTACACTTGATCTTAGCCAAAAGGCCGAGAAGCGATAACCAGAATTGGTTTCCAACTACGGTGCCACCCAAGGATTCTGAAAAGTTCATTTGTGGAGATGGCCACCTGGACTCCCGTTAAGAAGACATGCTGTCAACCTCTAGATCCCTCACATGCCTGCACTTTTCGGCTTGCTGCTGCTGCAATCCACGCGTTTTAGATCTGCATAACTCCACCTCTTTTAGCACAGTACCCTCAACCCCCGGCTGTTCCCACCCGCCTCAACACCGTTGGAAGGGAGGAGAACCAATTAAGGCGGGGGGGGGGGGTGGAACGAGCAGCTGTCTACCCTTAGCAGGAGGGTTGCTGATTAATTACCTCTCCTGCTGCTGCTGCTGCTGGCTGTCCAGCAGCAGACTGAAGGTGGCTGCTGCTGTGCGCAGGTATATAAAGGCTCAGAGCCTATTATGACACGTGCAGCCAGCGTTCCATTGCCACATTCCGTCTACTGCAGGCGGGATACCTGGATGGCTGAATGTCACTGAGAAGCTCACAGAGACCGCCATAAGCAACAGTTTAAAAGAATGCCACAGACTAATCAACCAAACTTTTTGGGTTGGTTTCTCTTTTATAGTCTGCAGGCATTAAATGAAAGAAGTCAGTGTTCCAGCAGAGGGAGACAACATTTCAGAAAAGGCATTGTAGCAAACCAAAAAAGAAATTTTAAGCGCAGCAGAGTAACCAGCTCACATACCTGTTAGCTCAGGTGAGTTTAAAAGGCTGCTGTTGATAACAAGGGCATTTGCTAAATAGATGGTGTGTGTGCAACAATATACTGAAAGGTCAATTATATTGTGCAGCTTATCTCACCACCTGTAGTTATTTAGGTGAAAGCTCCAAAATGCTTGCCTAATATGTCTGTTTATCCAAAAGGAAGTATAGAGGGAGAGCTTGATAGATAGCATTGCATTACATTACATTACATGGCAATGCAATGCACAGTTGCTGAAGTTGAACCAAAATGAGCTTGTCATCTGGCTTCTGCAACTTTTAACATGAAAAATCCAATGAGGAGAAGAAAAGCAAAGCCAAAGAGTCCATCCCAAAATCCGACAAACAAGCAAAATGAACAAAAAGCATTGAATTCAATTCTTTCTGATTTTAGAAACTGCATTAAAGAAGGGGTGCACCGGTCCTGGAGATACTGCAATACCAGGTCAATGCGTGGAGTGGACAGAGCAAGCTCTTTTTCCATCTCCCTGTTCTAAAAATCCATTTAATATATGGTCCCCAGATAGGGGACGTATCAGATATTAAACTGATAAGAACAGATACTACACTTGATCTTAGCCAAAAGGCCGAGAAGCGATAACCAGAATTGGTTTCCGACTACGGTGCCACCCAACGATTCTGAAAAGTCCATTTGTGGAGATGGCCACCTGGACTCCCGTTAAGAAGACATGCTGTCAACCTCTAGATCCCTCACATGCCTGCACTTTTCGGCTTGCTGCTGCTGCAATCCACGCGTTTTAGATCTGCATAACTCCACCTCTTTTAGCACAGTACCCTCAACCCCCGGCTGTTCCCACCCGCCTCAACACCGTTGGAAGGGAGGAGAACCAATTAAGGCGGGGGGGGGGGGGGTGGAACGAGCAGCTGTCTACCCTTAGCAGGAGGGTTGCTGATTAATTACCTCTCCTGCTGCTGCTGCTGCTGGATGTCCAGCAGCAGACTGAAGGTGGCTGCTGCTGTGCGCAGGTATATAAAGGCTCAGAGCCTATTATGACACGCGCAGCCAGCGTTCCATTGCCACATTCCGTCTACTGCAGGCGGGATACCTGGATGGCTGAATGTCACTGAGAAGCTCACAGAGACCGCCATAAGCAACAGTTTAAAAGAATGCCACAGACTAATCAACCAAACTTTTTGGGTTGGTTTCTCTTTTATAGTCTGCAGGCATTAAATGAAAGAAGTCAGTGTTCCAGCAGAGGGAGACAACGTTTCAGAAAAGGCATTGTAGCAAACCAAAAAAGAAATTTTAAGCGCAGCAGAGTAACCAGCTCACATACCTGTTAGCTCAGGTGAGTTTAAAAGGCTGCTGTTGATAACAAGGGCATTTGCTAAATAGACGGTGTGTGTGCAACAATATACTGAAAGGTCAATTATATTGTGCAGCTTATCTCACCACCTGTAGTTATTTAGGTGAAAGCTCCAAAATGCTTGCCTAATATGTCTGTTTATCCAAAAGGAAGTATAGAGGGAGAGCTAGATAGATAGCATTGCATTACATTACATTACATGGCAATGCAATGCACAGTTGCTGAAGTTGAACCAAAATGAGCTTGTCATCTGGCTTCTGCAACTTTTAACATGAAAAATCCAATGAGGAGAAGAAAAGCAAAGCCAAAGAGTCCATCCCAAAATCCGACAAACAAGCAAAATGAACAAAAAGCATTGAATTCAATTCTTTCTGATTTTAGAAACTGCATTAAAGAAGGGGTGCACCGGTCCTGGAGATACTGCAATACCAGGTCAATGCGTGGAGTGGACAGAGCAAGCTCTTTTTCCATCTCCCTGTTCTAAAAATCCATTTAATATATGGTCCCCAGATAGGGGACGTATCAGATATTAAACTGATAAGAACAGATACTACACTTGATCTTAGCCAAAAGGCCGAGAAGCGATAACCAGAATTGGTTTCCGACTACGGTGCCACCCAACGATTCTGAAAAGTCCATTTGTGGAGATGGCCACCTGGACTCCCGTTAAGAAGACATGCTGTCAACCTCTAGATCCCTCACATGCCTGCACTTTTCGGCTTGCTGCTGCTGCAATCCACGCGTTTTAGATCTGCATAACTCCACCTCTTTTAGCACAGTACCCTCAACCCCCGGCTGTTCCCACCCGCCTCAACACCGTTGGAAGGGAGGAGAACCAATTAAGGCGGGGGGGGGGGGGGTGGAACGAGCAGCTGTCTACCCTTAGCAGGAGGGTTGCTGATTAATTATCTCTCCTGCTGCTGCTGCTGCTGGCTGTCCAGCAGCAGACTGAAGGTGGCTGCTGCTGTGCGCAGGTATATAAAGGCTCAGAGCCTATTATGACACGCGCAGCCAGCGTTCCATTGCCACATTCCCTCTACTGCAGGCGGGATACCTGGATGGCTGAATGTCACTGAGAAGCTCACAGAGACCGCCATAAGCAACAGTTTAAAAGAATGCCACAGACTAATCAACCAAACTTTTTGGGTTGGTTTCTCTTTTATAGTCTGCAGGCATTAAATGAAAGAAGTCAGTGTTCCAGCAGAGGGAGACAACGTTTCAGAAAAGGCATTGTAGCAAACCAAAAAAGAAATTTTAAGCGCAGCAGAGTAACCAGCGCACATACCTGTTAGCTCAGGTGAGTTTAAAAGGCTGCTGTTGATAACAAGGGCATTTGCTAAATAGACGGTGTGTGTGCAACAATATACTGAAAGGTCAATTATATTGTGCAGCTTATCTCACCACCTGTAGTTATTTAGGTGAAAGCTCCAAAATGCTTGCCTAATATGTCTGTTTATCCAAAAGGAAGTATAGAGGGAGAGCTAGATAGATAGCATTGCATTACATTACATTACATGGCAATGCAATGCACAGTTGCTGAAGTTGAACCAAAATGAGCTTGTCATCTGGCTTCTGCAACTTTTAACATGAAAAATCCAATGAGGAGAAGAAAAGCAAAGCCAAAGAGTCCATCCCAAAATCCGACAAACAAGCAAAATGAACAAAAAGCATTGAATTCAATTCTTTCTGATTTTAGAAACTGCATTAAAGAAGGGGTGCACCGGTCCTGGAGATACTGCAATACCAGGTCAATGCGTGGAGTGGACAGAGCAAGCTCTTTTTCCATCTCCCTGTTCTAAAAATCCATTTAATATATGGTCCCCAGATAGGGGACGTATCAGATATTAAACTGATAAGAACAGATACTACACTTGATCTTAGCCAAAAGGCCGAGAAGCGATAACCAGAATTGGTTTCCGACTACGGTGCCACCCAAGGATTCTGAAAAGTCCATTTGTGGAGATGGCCACCTGGACTCCCGTGAAGAAGACATGCTGTCAACCTCTAGATCCCTCACATGCCTGCACTTTTCGGCTTGCTGCTGCTGCAATACACGCGTTTTAGATCTGCATAACTCCACCTCTTTTAGCACAGTACCCTCAACCCCCGGCTGTTCCCACCCGCCTCAACACCGTTGGAAGGGAGGAGAACCAATTAAGGCGGGGGGGGGGGTGGAACGAGCAGCTGTCTACCCTTAACAGGAGGGTTGCTGATTAATTACCTCTCCTGCTGCTGCTGCTGCTGGCTGTCCAGCAGCAGACTGAAGGTGGCTGCTGCTGTGCGCAGGTATATAAAGGCTCAGAGCCTATTATGACACGCGCAGCCAGCGTTCCATTGCCACATTCCGTCTACTGCAGGCGGGATACCTGGATGGCTGAATGTCACTGAGAAGCTCACAGAGACCGCCATAAGCAACAGTTTAAAAGAATGCCACAGACTAATCAACCAAACTTTTTGGGTTGGTTTCTCTTTTATAGTCTGCAGGCATTAAATGAAAGAAGTCAGTGTTCCAGCAGAGGGAGACAACGTTTCAGAAAAGGCATTGTAGCAAACCAAAAAAGAAACTTTAAGCGCAGCAGAGTAACCAGCTCACATACCTGTTAGCTCAGGTGAGTTTAAAAGGCTGCTGTTGATAACAAGGGCATTTGCTAAATAGATGGTGTGTGTGCAACAATATACTGAAAGGTCAATTATATTGTGCAGCTTATCTCACCACCTGTAGTTATTTAGGTGAAAGCTCCAAAATGCTTGCCTAATATGTCTGTTTATCCAAAAGGAAGTATAGAGGGAGAGCTAGATAGATAGCATTGCATTACATTACATTACATGGCAATGCAATGCACAGTTGCTGAAGTTGAACCAAAATGAGCTTGTCATCTGGCTTCTGCAACTTTTAACATGAAAAATCCAATGAGGAGAAGAAAAGCAAAGCCAAAGAGTCCATCCCAAAATCCGACAAACAAGCAAAACGAACAAAAAGCATTGAATTCAATTCTTTCTGATTTTAGAAACTGCATTAAAGAAGGGGTGCACCGGTCCTGGAGATACTGCAATACCAGGTCAATGCGTGGAGTGGACAGAGCAAGCTCTTTTTCCATCTCCCTGTTCTAAAAATCCATTTAATATATGGTCCCCAGATAGGGGACGTATCAGATATTAAACTGATAAGAACAGATACTACACTTGATCTTAGCCAAAAGGCCGAGAAGCGATAACCAGAATTGGTTTCCGACTACGGTGCCACCCAAGGATTCTGAAAAGTCCATTTGTGGAGATGGCCACCTGGACTCCCGTTAAGAAGACATGCTGTCAACCTCTAGATCCCTCACATGCCTGCACTTTTCGGCTTGCTGCTGCTGCAATCCACGCGTTTTAGATCTGCATAACTCCAACTCTTTTAGCACAGTACCCTCAACCCCCGGCTGTTCCCACCCGCCTCAACACCGTTGGAAGGGAGGAGAACCAATTAAGGCGGGGGGGGGGTGGAACGAGCAGCTGTCTACCCTTAGCAGGAGGGTTGCTGATTAATTACCTCTCCTGCTGTTGCTTCTGCTGGCTGTCCAGCAGCAGACTGAAGGTGGCTGCTGCTGTGCGCAGGTATATAAAGGCTCAGAGCCTATTATGACACGCGCAGCCAGCGTTCCATTGCCACATTCCGTCTACTGCAAGCGGGATACCTGGATGGCTGAATGTCACTGAGAAGCTCACAGAGACCGCCATAAGCAACAGTTTAAAAGAATGCCACAGACTAATCAACCAAACTTTTTGGGTTGGTTTCTCTTTTATAGTCTGCAGGCATTAAATGAAAGAAGTCAGTGTTCCAGCAGAGGGAGACAACGTTTCAGAAAAGGCATTGTAGCAAACCAAAAAAGAAATTTTAAGCGCAGCAGAGTAACCAGCTCACATACCTGTTAGCTCAGGTGAGTTTAAAAGGCTGCTGTTGATAAGAAGGGCATTTGCTAAATAGATGGTGTGTGTGCAACAATATACTGAAAGGTCAATTATATTGTGCAGCTTATCTCACCACCTGTAGTTATTTAGGTGAAAGCTCCAAAATGCTTGCCTAATATGTCTGTTTATCCAAAAGGAAGTATAGAGGGAGAGCTAGATAGATAGCATTGTATTACATTACATTACATGGCAATGCAATGCACAGTTGCTGAAGTTGAACCAAAATGAGCTTGTCATCTGGCTTCTGCAACTTTTAACATGAAAAATCCAATGAGGAGAAGAAAAGCAAAGCCAAAGAGTCCATCCCAAAATCCGACAAACAAGCAAAATGAACAAAAAGCATTGAATTCAATTCTTTCTGATTTTAGAAACTGCATTAAAGAAGGGGTGCACCGGTCCTGGAGATACTGCAATACCAGGTCAATGCGTGGAGTGGACAGAGCAAGCTCTTTTTCCATCTCCCTGTTCTAAAAATCCATTTAATATATGGTCCCCAGATAGGGGACGTATCAGATATTAAACTGATAAGAACAGATACTACACTTGATCTTAGCCAAAAGGCCGAGAAGCGATAACCAGAATTGGTTTCCGACTACGGTGCCACCCAAGGATTCTGAAAAGTCCATTTGTGGAGATGGCCACCTGGACTCCCGTTAAGAAGACATGCTGTCAACCTCTAGATCCCTCACATGCCTGCACTTTTCGGCTTGCTGCTGCTGCAATCCACGCGTTTTAGATCTGCATAACTCCACCTCTTTTAGCACAGTACCCTCAACCCCCGGCTGTTCCCACCCGCCTCAACACCGTTGGAAGGGAGGAGAACCAATTAAGGCGGGGGGGGGGTGGAACGAGCAGCTGTCTACCCTTAGCAGGAGGGTTGCTGATTAATTACCTCTCCTGCTGCTGCTGCTGCTGGCTGTCCAGCAGCAGACTGAAGGTGGCTGCTGCTGTGCGCAGGTATATAAAGGCTCAGAGCCTATTATGACACGCGCAGCCAGCGTTCCATTGCCACATTCCCTCTACTGCAGGCGGGATACCTGGATGGCTGAATGTCACTGAGAAGCTCACAGAGACCGCCATAAGCAACAGTTTAAAAGAATGCCACAGACTAATCAACCAAACTTTTTGGGTTGGTTTCTCTTTTATAGTCTGCAGGCATTAAATGAAAGAAGTCAGTGTTCCAGCAGAGGGAGACAACGTTTCAGAAAAGGCATTGTAGCAAACCAAAAAAGAAATTTTAAGCGCAGCAGAGTAACCAGCTCACATACCTGTTAGCTCAGGTGAGTTTAAAAGGCTGCTGTTGATAACAAGGGCATTTGCTAAATAGATGGTGTGTGTGCAACAATATACTGAAAGGTCAATTATATTGTGCAGCTTATCTCACCACCTGTAGTTATTTAGGTGAAAGCTCCAAAATGCTTGCCTAATATGTCTGTTTATCCAAAAGGAAGTATAGAGGGAGAGCTAGATAGATAGCATTGCATTACATTACATCACATGGCAATGCAATGCACAGTTGCTGAAGTTGAACCAAAATGAGCTTGTCATCTGGCTTCTGCAACTTTTAACATGAAAAATCCAATGAGGAGAAGAAAAGCAAAGCTAAAGAGTCCATCCCAAAATCCGACAAACAAGCAAAATGAACAAAAAGCATTGAATTCAATTCTTTCTGATTTTAGAAACTGCATTAAAGAAGGGGTGCACCGGTCCTGGAGATACTGCAATACCAGGTCAATGCGTGGAGTGGACAGAGCAAGCTCTTTTTCCATCTCCCTGTTCTAAAAATCCATTTAATATATGGTCCCCAGATAGGGGACGTATCACATATTAAACTGATAAGAACAGATACTACACTTGATCTTAGCCAAAAGGCCGAGAAGCGATAACCAGAATTGGTTTCCGACTACGGTGCCACCCAAGGATTCTGAAAAGTCCATTTGTGGAGATGGCCACCTGGACTCCCGTTAAGAAGACATGCTGTCAACCTCTAGATCCCTCACATGCCTGCACTTTTCGGCTTGCTGCTGCTGCAATCCACGCGTTTTAGATCTGCATAACTCCACCTCTTTTAGCACAGTACCCTCAACCCCCGGCTGTTCCCACCCGCCTCAACACCGTTGGAAGGGAGGAGAACCAATTAAGGCGGGGGGGGGGGGGGGTGGAACGAGCAGCTGTCTACCCTTAGCAGGAGGGTTGCTGATTAATTACCTCTCCTGCTGCTGCTGCTGGCTGTCCAGCAGCAGACTGAAGGTGGCTGCTGCTGTGCGCAGGTATATAAAGGCTCAGAGCCTATTATGACACGCGCAGCCAGCGTTCCATTGCCACATTCCGTCTACTGCAGGCGGGATACCTGGATGGCTGAATGTCACTGAGAAGCTCACAGAGACCGCCATAAGCAACAGTTTAAAAGAATGCCACAGACTAATCAACCAAACTTTTTGGGTTGGTTTCTCTTTTATAGTCTGCAGGCATTAAATAAAAGAAGTCAGTGTTCCAGCAGAGGGAGACAACGTTTCAGAAAAGGCATTGTAGCAAACCAAAAAAGAAATTTTAAGCGCAGCAGAGTAACCAGCTCACATACCTGTTAGCTCAGGTGAGTTTAAAAGGCTGCTGTTGATAACAAGGGCATTTGCTAAATAGATGGTGTGTGTGCAACAATATACTGAAAGGTCAATTATATTGTGCAGCTTATCTCACCACCTGTAGTTATTTAGGTGAAAGCTCCAAAATGCTTGCCTAATATGTCTGTTTATCCAAAAGGAAGTATAGAGGGAGAGCTAGATAGATAGCATTGCATTACATTACATTACATGGCAATGCAATGCACAGTTGCTGAAGTTGAACCAAAATGAGCTTGTCATCTGGCTTCTGCAACTTTTAACATGAAAAATCCAATGAGGAGAAGAAAAGCAAAGCCAAAGAGTCCATCCCAAAATCCGACAAACAAGCAAAATGAACAAAAAGCATTGAATTCAATTCTTTCTGATTTTAGAAACTGCATTAAAGAAGGGGTGCACCGGTCCTGGAGATACTGCAATACCAGGTCAATGCGTGGAGTGGACAGAGCAAGCTCTTTTTCCATCTCCCTGTTCTAAAAATCCATTTAATATATGGTCCCCAGATAGGGGACGTATCAGATATTAAACTGATAAGAACAGATACTACACTTGATCTTAGCCAAAAGGCCGAGAAGCGATAACCAGAATTGGTTTCCGACTACGGTGCCACCCAAGGATTCTGAAAAGTCCATTTGTGGAGATGGCCACCTGGACTCCCGTTAAGAAGACATGCTGTCAACCTCTAGATCCCTCACATGCCTGCACTTTTCGGCTTGCTGCTGCTGCAATCCACGCGTTTTAGATCTGCATAACTCCACCTCTTTTAGCACAGTACCCTCAACCCCCGGCTTTTCCCACCCGCCTCAACACCGTTGGAAGGGAGGAGAACCAATTAAGGCGGGGGGGGGGTGGAACGAGCAGCTGTCTACCCTTAGCAGGAGGGTTGCTGATTAATTACCTCTCCTGCTGCTGCTGCTGCTGGCTGTCCAGCAGCAGACTGAAGGTGGCTGCTGCTGTGCGCAAGTATATAAAGGCTCAGAGCCTATTATGACACGCGCAGCCAGCGTTCCATTGCCACATTCCGTCTACTGCAGGCGGGATACCTGGATGGCTGAATGTCACTGAGAAGCTCACAGAGACCGCCATAAGCAACAGTTTAAAAGAATGCCACAGACTAATCAACCAAACTTTTTGGGTTGGTTTCTCTTTTATAGTCTGCAGGCATTAAATGAAAGAAGTCAGTGTTCCAGCAGAGGGAGACAACGTTTCAGAAAAGGCATTGTAGCAAACCAAAAAAGAAATTTTAAGCGCAGCAGAGTAACCAGCTCACATACCTGTTAGCTCAGGTGAGTTTAAAAGGCTGCTGTTGATAACAAGGGCATTTGCTAAATAGATGGTGTGTGTGCAATAATATACTGAAAGGTCAATTATATTGTGCAGCTTATCTCACCACCTGTAGTTATTTAGGTGAAAGCTCCAAAATGCTTGCCTAATATGTCTGTTTATCCAAAAGGAAGTATAGAGGGAGAGCTAGATAGATAGCATTGCATTACATTACATTACATGGCAATGCAATGCACAGTTGCTGAAGTTGAACCAAAATGAGCTTGTCATCTGGCTTCTGCAACTTTTAACATGAAAAATCCAATGAGGAGAAGAAAAGCAAAGCCAAAGAGTCCATCCCAAAATCCGACAAACAAGCAAAATGAACAAAAAGCATTGAATTCAATTCTTTCTGATTTTAGAAACTGCATTAAAGAAGGGGTGCACCGGTCCTGGAGATACTGCAATACCAGGTCAATGCGTGGAGTGGACAGAGCAAGCTCTTTTTCCATCTCCCTGTTCTAAAAATCCATTTAATATATGGTCCCCAGATAGGGGACGTATCAGATATTAAACTGATAAGAACAGATACTACACTTGATCTTAGCCAAAAGGCCGAGAAGCGATAACCAGAATTGGTTTCCGACTACGGTGCCACCCAAGGATTCTGAAAAGTCCATTTGTGGAGATGGCCACCTGGACTCCCGTTAAGAAGACATGCTGTCAACCTCTAGATCCCTCACATGCCTGCACTTTTCGGCTTGCTGCTGCTGCAATCCACGCGTTTTAGATCTGCATAACTCCACCTCTTTTAGCACAGTACCCTCAACCCCCGGCTTTTCCCACCCGCCTCAACACCGTTGGAAGGGAGGAGAACCAATTAAGGCGGGGGGGGGGGGGTGGAACGAGCAGCTGTCTACCCTTAGCAGGAGGGTTGCTGATTAATTACCTCTCCTGCTGCTGCTGCTGCTGGCTGTCCAGCAGCAGACTGAAGGTGGCTGCTGCTGTGCGCAAGTATATAAAGGCTCAGAGCCTATTATGACACGCGCAGCCAGCGTTCCATTGCCACATTCCGTCTACTGCAGGCGGGATACCTGGATGGCTGAATGTCACTGAGAAGCTCACAGAGACCGCCATAAGCAACAGTTTAAAAGAATGCCACAGACTAATCAACCAAACTTTTTGGGTTGGTTTCTCTTTTATAGTCTGCAGGCATTAAATGAAAGAAGTCAGTGTTCCAGCAGAGGGAGACAACGTTTCAGAAAAGGCATTGTAGCAAACCAAAAAAGAAATTTTAAGCGCAGCAGAGTAACCAGCTCACATACCTGTTAGCTCAGGTGAGTTTAAAAGGCTGCTGTTGATAACAAGGGCATTTGCTAAATAGATGGTGTGTGTGCAACAATATACTGAAAGGTCAATTATATTGTGCAGCTTATCTCACCACCTGTAGTTATTTAGGTGAAAGCTCCAAAATGCTTGCCTAATATGTCTGTTTATCCAAAAGGAAGTATAGAGGGAGAGCTAGATAGATAGCATTGCATTACATTACATTACATGGCAATGCAATGCACAGTTGCTGAAGTTGAACCAAAATGAGCTTGTCATCTGGCTTCTGCAACTTTTAACATGAAAAATCCAATGAGGAGAAGAAAAGCAAAGCCAAAGAGTCCATCCCAAAATCCGACAAACAAGCAAAATGAACAAAAAGCATTGAATTCAATTCTTTCTGATTTTAGAAACTGCATTAAAGAAGGGGTGCACCGGTCCTGGAGATACTGCAATACCAGGTCAATGCGTGGAGTGGACAGAGCAAGCTCTTTTTCCATCTCCCTGTTCTAAAAATCCATTTAATATATGGTCCCCAGATAGGGGACGTATCAGATATTAAACTGATAAGAACAGATACTACACTTGATCTTAGCCAAAAGGCCGAGAAGCGATAACCAGAATTGGTTTCCGACTACGGTGCCACCCAAGGATTCTGAAAAGTCCATTTGTGGAGATGGCCACCTGGACTCCCGTTAAGAAGACATGCTGTCAACCTCTAGATCCCTCACATGCCTGCACTTTTCGGCTTGCTGCTGCTGCAATCCACGCGTTTTAGATCTGCATAACTCCACCTCTTTTAGCACAGTACCCTCAACCCCCGGCTGTTCCCACCCGCCTCAACACCGTTGGAAGGGAGGAGAACCAATTAAGGCGGGGGGGGGGGGGGTGGAACGAGCAGCTGTCTACCCTTAGCAGGAGGGTTGCTGATTAATTACCTCTCCTGCTGCTGCTGCTGCTGGCTGTCCAGCAGCAGACTGAAGGTGGCTGCTGCTGTGCGCAGGTATATAAAGGCTCAGAGCCTATTATGACACGCGCAGCCAGCGTTCCATTGCCACATTCCGTCTACTGCAGGCGGGATACCTGGATGGCTGAATGTCACTGAGAAGCTCACAGAGACCGCCATAAGCAACAGTTTAAAAGAATGCCACAGACTAATCAACCAAACTTTTTGGGTTGGTTTCTCTTTTATAGTCTGCAGGCATTAAATGAAAGAAGTCAGTGTTCCAGCAGAGGGAGACAACGTTTCAGAAAAGGCATTGTAGCAAACCAAAAAAGAAATTTTAAGCGCAGCAGAGTAACCAGCTCACATACCTGTTAGCTCAGGTGAGTTTAAAAGGCTGCTGTTGATAACAAGGGCATTTGCTAAATAGATGGTGTGTGTGCAACAATATACTGAAAGGTCAATTATATTGTGCAGCTTATCTCACCACCTGTAGTTATTTAGGTGAAAGCTCCAAAATGCTTGCCTAATATGTCTGTTTATCCAAAAGGAAGTATAGAGGGAGAGCTAGATAGATAGCATTGCATTACATTACATTACATGGCAATGCAATGCACAGTTGCTGAAGTTGAACCAAAATGAGCTTGTCATCTGGCTTCTGCAACTTTTAACATGAAAAATCCAATGAGGAGAAGAAAAGCAAAGCCAAAGAGTCCATCCCAAAATCCGACAAACAAGCAAAATGAACAAAAAGCATTGAATTCAATTCTTTCTGATTTTAGAAACTGCATTAAAGAAGGGGTGCACCGGTCCTGGAGATACTGCAATACCAGGTCAATGCGTGGAGTGGACAGAGCAAGCTCTTTTTCCATCTCCCTGTTCTAAAAATCCATTTAATATATGGTCCCCAGATAGGGGACGTATCAGATATTAAACTGATAAGAACAGATACTACACTTGATCTTAGCCAAAAGGCCGAGAAGCGATAACCAGAATTGGTTTCCGACTACGGTGCCACCCAAGGATTCTGAAAAGTCCATTTGTGGAGATGGCCACCTGGACTCCCGTTAAGAAGACATGCTGTCAACCTCTAGATCCCTCACATGCCTGCACTTTTCGGCTTGCTGCTGCTGCAATCCACGCGTTTTAGATCTGCATAACTCCACCTCTTTTAGCACAGTACCCTCAACCCCCGGCTGTTCCCACCCGCCTCAACACCGTTGGAAGGGAGGAGAACCAATTAAGGCGGGGGGGTGGGGGTGGAACGAGCAGCTGTCTACCCTTAGCAGGAGGGTTGCTGATTAATTACCTCTCCTGCTGCTGCTGCTGCTGGCTGTCCAGCAGCAGACTGAAGGTGGCTGCTGCTGTGCGCAGGTATATAAAGGCTCAGAGCCTATTATGACACGCGCAGCCAGCGTTCCATTGCCACATTCCGTCTACTGCAGGCGGGATACCTGGATGGCTGAATGTCACTGAGAAGCTCACAGAGACCGCCATAAGCAACAGTTTAAAAGAATGCCACAGACTAATCAACCAAACTTTTTGGGTTGGTTTCTCTTTTATAGTCTGCAGGCATTAAATGAAAGAAGTCAGTGTTCCAGCAGAGGGAGACAACGTTTCAGAAAAGGCATTGTAGCAAACCAAAAAAGAAATTTTAAGCGCAGCAGAGTAACCAGCTCACATACCTGTTAGCTCAGGTGAGTTTAAAAGGCTGCTGTTGATAACAAGGGCATTTGCTAAATAGATGGTGTGTGTGCAACAATATACTGAAAGGTCAATTATATTGTGCAGCTTATCTCACCACCTGTAGTTATTTAGGTGAAAGCTCCAAAATGCTTGCCTAATATGTCTGTTTATCCAAAAGGAAGTATAGAGGGAGAGCTAGATAGATAGCATTGCATTACATTACATTACATGGCAATGCAATGCACAGTTGCTGAAGTTGAACCAAAATGAGCTTGTCATCTGGCTTCTGCAACTTTTAACATGAAAAATCCAATGAGGAGAAGAAAAGCAAAGCCAAAGAGTCCATCCCAAAATCCGACAAACAAGCAAAATGAACAAAAAGCATTGAATTCAATTCTTTCTGATTTTAGAAACTGCATTAAAGAAGGGGTGCACCGGTCCTGGAGATACTGCAATACCAGGTCAATGCGTGGAGTGGACAGAGCAAGCTCTTTTTCCATCTCCCTGTTCTAAAAATCCATTTAATATATGGTCCCCAGATAGGGGACGTATCAGATATTAAACTGATAAGAACAGATACTACACTTGATCTTAGCCAAAAGGCCGAGAAGCGATAACCAGAATTGGTTTCCGACTACGGTGCCACCCAAGGATTCTGAAAAGTCCATTTGTGGAGATGGCCACCTGGACTCCCGTTAAGAAGACATGCTGTCAACCTCTAGATCCCTCACATGCCTGCACTTTTCGGCTTGCTGCTGCTGCAATCCACGCGTTTTAGATCTGCATAACTCCACCTCTTTTAGCACAGTACCCTCAACCCCCGGCTGTTCCCACCCGCCTCAACACCGTTGGAAGGGAGGAGAACCAATTAAGGCGGGGGGGGGGGTGGAACGAGCAGCTGTCTACCCTTAGCAGGAGGGTTGCTGATTAATTACCTCTCCTGCTGCTGCTGCTGCTGGCTGTCCAGCAGCAGACTGAAGGTGGCTGCTGCTGTGCTCAGGTATATAAAGGCTCAGAGCCTATTATGACACGCGCAGCCAGCGTTCCATTGCCACATTCCGTCTACTGCAGGCGGGATACCTGGATGGCTGAATGTCACTGAGAAGCTCACAGAGACCGCCATAAGCAACAGTTTAAAAGAATGCCACAGACTAATCAACCAAACTTTTTGGGTTGGTTTCTCTTTTATAGTCTGCAGGCATTAAATGAAAGAAGTCAGTGTTCCAGCAGAGGGAGACAACGTTTCAGAAAAGGCATTGTAGCAAACCAAAAAAGAAATTTTAAGCGCAGCAGAGTAACCAGCTCACATACCTGTTAGCTCAGGTGAGTTTAAAAGGCTGCTGTTGATAACAAGGGCATTTGCTAAATAGATGGTGTGTGTGCAACAATATACTGAAAGGTCAATTATATTGTGCAGCTTATCTCACCACCTGTAGTTATTTAGGTGAAAGCTCCAAAATGCTTGCCTAATATGTCTGTTTATCCAAAAGGAAGTATAGAGGGAGAGCTAGATAGATAGCATTGCATTACATTACATTACATGGCAATGCAATGCACAGTTGCTGAAGTTGAACCAAAATGAGCTTGTCATCTGGCTTCTGCAACTTTTAACATGAAAAATCCAATGAGGAGAAGAAAAGCAAAGCCAAAGAGTCCATCCCAAAATCCGACAAACAAGCAAAATGAACAAAAAGCATTGAATTCAATTCTTTCTGATTTTAGAAACTGCATTAAAGAAGGGGTGCACCGGTCCTGGAGATACTGCAATACCAGGTCAATGCGTGGAGTGGACAGAGCAAGCTCTTTTTCCATCTCCCTGTTCTAAAAATCCATTTAATATATGGTCCCCAGATAGGGGACGTATCAGATATTAAACTGATAAGAACAGATACTACACTTGATCTTAGCCAAAAGGCCGAGAAGCGATAACCAGAATTGGTTTCCGACTACGGTGCCACCCAAGGATTCTGAAAAGTCCATTTGTGGAGATGGCCACCTGGACTCCCGTTAAGAAGACATGCTGTCAACCTCTAGATCCCTCACATGCCTGCACTTTTCGGCTTGCTGCTGCTGCAATCCACGCGTTTTAGATCTGCATAACTCCACCTCTTTTAGCACAGTACCCTCAACCCCCGGCTGTTCCCACCCGCCTCAACACCGTTGGAAGGGAGGAGAACCAATTAAGGCGGGGGGGGGTGGAACGAGCAGCTGTCTACCCTTAGCAGGAGGGTTGCTGATTAATTACCTCTCCTGCTGCTGCTGCTGCTGGCTGTCCAGCAGCAGACTGAAGGTGGCTGCTGCTGTGCGCAGGTATATAAAGGCTCAGAGCCTATTATGACACGCGCAGCCAGCGTTCCATTGCCACATTCCGTCTACTGCAGGCGGGATACCTGGATGGCTGAATGTCACTGAGAAGCTCACAGAGACCGCCATAAGCAACAGTTTAAAAGAATGCCACAGACTAATCAACCAAACTTTTTGGGTTGGTTTCTCTTTTATAGTCTGCAGGCATTAAATGAAAGAAGTCAGTGTTCCAGCAGAGGGAGACAACGTTTCAGAAAAGGCATTGTAGCAAACCAAAAAAGAAATTTTAAGCGCAGCAGAGTAACCAGCTCACATACCTGTTAGCTCAGGTGAGTTTAAAAGGCTGCTGTTGATAACAAGGGCATTTGCTAAATAGATGGTGTGTGTGCAACAATATACTGAAAGGTCAATTATATTGTGCAGCTTATCTCACCACCTGTAGTTATTTAGGTGAAAGCTCCAAAATGCTTGCCTAATATGTCTGTTTATCCAAAAGGAAGTATAGAGGGAGAGCTAGATAGATAGCATTGCATTACATTACATTACATGGCAATGCAATGCACAGTTGCTGAAGTTGAACCAAAATGAGCTTGTCATCTGGCTTCTGCAACTTTTAACATGAAAAATCCAATGAGGAGAAGAAAAGCAAAGCCAAAGAGTCCATCCCAAAATCCGACAAACAAGCAAAATGAACAAAAAGCATTGAATTCAATTCTTTCTGATTTTAGAAACTGCATTAAATAAGGGGTGCACCGGTCCTGGAGATACTGCAATACCAGGTCAATGCGTGGAGTGGACAGAGCAAGCTCTTTTTCCATCTCCCTGTTCTAAAAATCCATTTAATATATGGTCCCCAGATAGGGGACGTATCAGATATTAAACTGATAAGAACAGATACTACACTTGATCTTAGCCAAAAGGCCGAGAAGCGATAACCAGAATTGGTTTCCGACTACGGTGCCACCCAAGGATTCTGAAAAGTCCATTTGTGGAGATGGCCACCTGGACTCCCGTTAAGAAGACATGCTGTCAACCTCTAGATCCCTCACATGCCTGCACTTTTCGGCTTGCTGCTGCTGCAATCCACGCGTTTTAGATCTGCATAACTCCACCTCTTTTAGCACAGTACCCTCAACCCCCGGCTGTTCCCACCCGCCTCAACACCGTTGGAAGGGAGGAGAACCAATTAAGGCGGGGGGGGGGTGGAACGAGCAGCTGTCTACCCTTAGCAGGAGGGTTGCTGATTAATTACCTCTCCTGCTGCTGCTGCTGCTGGCTGTCCAGCAGCAGACTGAAGGTGGCTGCTGCTGTGCGCAGGTATATAAAGGCTCAGAGCCTATTATGACACGCGCAGCCAGCGTTCCATTGCCACATTCCGTCTACTGCAGGCGGGATACCTGGATGGCTGAATGTCACTGAGAAGCTCACAGAGACCGCCATAAGCAACAGTTTAAAAGAATGCCACAGACTAATCAACCAAACTTTTTGGGTTGGTTTCTCTTTTATAGTCTGCAGGCATTAAATGAAAGAAGTCAGTGTTCCAGCAGAGGGAGACAACGTTTCAGAAAAGGCATTGTAGCAAACCAAAAAAGAAATTTTAAGCGCAGCAGAGTAACCAGCTCACATACCTGTTAGCTCAGGTGAGTTTAAAAGGCTGCTGTTGATAACAAGGGCATTTGCTAAATAGATGGTGTGTGTGCAACAATATACTGAAAGGTCAATTATATTGTGCAGCTTATCTCACCACCTGTAGTTATTTAGGTGAAAGCTCCAAAATGCTTGCCTAATATGTCTGTTTATCCAAAAGGAAGTATAGAGGGAGAGCTAGATAGATAGCATTGCATTACATTACATTACATGGCAATGCAATGCACAGTTGCTGAAGTTGAACCAAAATGAGCTTGTCATCTGGCTTCTGCAACTTTTAACATGAAAAATCCAATGAGGAGAAGAAAAGCAAAGCCAAAGAGTCCATCCCAAAATCCGACAAACAAGCAAAATGAACAAAAAGCATTGAATTCAATTCTTTCTGATTTTAGAAACTGCATTAAAGAAGGGGTGCACCGGTCCTGGAGATACTGCAATACCAGGTCAATGCGTGGAGTGGACAGAGCAAGCTCTTTTTCCATCTCCCTGTTCTAAAAATCCATTTAATATATGGTCCCCAGATAGGGGACGTATCAGATATTAAACTGATAAGAACAGATACTACACTTGATCTTAGCCAAAAGGCCGAGAAGCGATAACCAGAATTGGTTTCCGACTACGGTGCCACCCAAGGATTCTGAAAAGTCCATTTGTGGAGATGGCCACCTGGACTCCCGTTAAGAAGACATGCTGTCAACCTCTAGATCCCTCACATGCCTGCACTTTTCGGCTTGCTGCTGCTGCAATCCACGCGTTTTAGATCTGCATAACTCCACCTCTTTTAGCACAGTACCCTCAACCCCCGGCTGTTCCCACCCGCCTCAACACCGTTGGAAGGGAGGAGAACCAATTAAGGCGGGGGGGGGGGTGGAACGAGCAGCTGTCTACCCTTAGCAGGAGGGTTGCTGATTAATTACCTCTCCTGCTGCTGCTGCTGCTGGCTGTTTAGCAGCAGACTGAAGGTGGCTGCTGCTGTGCGCAGGTATATAAAGGCTCAGAGCCTATTATGACACGCGCAGCCAGCGTTCCATTGCCACATTCCGTCTACTGCAGGCGGGATACCTGGATGGCTGAATGTCACTGAGAAGCTCACAGAGACCGCCATAAGCAACAGTTTAAAAGAATGCCACAGACTAATCAACCAAACTTTTTGGGTTGGTTTCTCTTTTATAGTCTGCAGGCATTAAATGAAAGAAGTCAGTGTTCCAGCAGAGGGAGACAACGTTTCAGAAAAGGCATTGTAGCAAACCAAAAAAGAAATTTTAAGCGCAGCAGAGTAACCAGCTCACATACCTGTTAGCTCAGGTGAGTTTAAAAGGCTGCTGTTGATAACAAGGGCATTTGCTAAATAGATGGTGTGTGTGCAACAATATACTGAAAGGTCAATTATATTGTGCAGCTTATCTCACCACCTGTAGTTATTTAGGTGAAAGCTCCAAAATGCTTGCCTAATATGTCTGTTTATCCAAAAGGAAGTATAGAGGGAGAGCTAGATAGATAGCATTGCATTACATTACATTACATGGCAATGCAATGCACAGTTGCTGAAGTTGAACCAAAATGAGCTTGTCATCTGGCTTCTGCAACTTTTAACATGAAAAATCCAATGAGGAGAAGAAAAGCAAAGCCAAAGAGTCCATCCCAAAATCCGACAACCAAGCAAAATGAACAAAAAGCATTGAATTCAATTCTTTCTGATTTTAGAAACTGCATTAAAGAAGGGGTGCACCGGTCCTGGAGATACTGCAATACCAGGTCAATGCGTGGAGTGGACAGAGCAAGCTCTTTTTCCATCTCCCTGTTCTAAAAATCCATTTAATATATGGTCCCCAGATAGGGGACGTATCAGATATTAAACTGATAAGAACAGATACTACACTTGATCTTAGCCAAAAGGCCGAGAAGCGATAACCAGAATTGGTTTCCGACTACGGTGCCACCCAAGGATTCTGAAAAGTCCATTTGTGGAGATGGCCACCTGGACTCCCGTTAAGAAGACATGCTGTCAACCTCTAGATCCCTCACATGCCTGCACTTTTCGGCTTGCTGCTGCTGCAATCCACGCGTTTTAGATCTGCATAACTCCACCTCTTTTAGCACAGTACCCTCAACCCCCGGCTGTTCCCACCCGCCTCAACACCGTTGGAAGGGAGGAGAACCAATTAAGGCGGGGGGGGGGGTGGAACGAGCAGCTGTCTACCCTTAGCAGGAGGGTTGCTGATTAATTACCTCTCCTGCTGCTGCTGCTGCTGGCTGTCCAGCAGCAGACTGAAGGTGGCTGCTGCTGTGCGCAGGTATATAAAGGCTCAGAGCCTATTATGACACGCGCAGCCAGCGTTCCATTGCCACATTCCGTCTACTGCAGGCGGGATACCTGGATGGCTGAATGTCACTGAGAAGCTCACAGAGACCGCCATAAGCAACAGTTTAAAAGAATGCCACAGACTAATCAACCAAACTTTTTGGGTTGGTTTCTCTTTTATAGTCTGCAGGCATTAAATGAAAGAAGTCAGTGTTCCAGCAGAGGGAGACAACGTTTCAGAAAAGGCATTTTAGCAAACCAAAAAAGAAATTTTAAGCGCAGCAGAGTAACCAGCTCACATACCTGTTAGCTCAGGTGAGTTTAAAAGGCTGCTGTTGATAACAAGGGCATTTGCTAAATAGATGGTGTGTGTGCAACAATATACTGAAAGGTCAATTATATTGTGCAGCTTATCTCACCACCTGTAGTTATTTAGGTGAAAGCTCCAAAATGCTTGCCTAATATGTCTGTTTATCCAAAAGGAAGTATAGAGGGAGAGCTAGATAGATAGCATTGCATTACATTACATTACATGGCAATGCAATGCACAGTTGCTGAAGTTGAACCAAAATGAGCTTGTCATCTGGCTTCTGCAACTTTTAACATGAAAAATCCAATGAGGAGAAGAAAAGCAAAGCCAAAGAGTCCATCCCAAAATCCGACAAACAAGCAAAATGAACAAAAAGCATTGAATTCAATTCTTTCTGATTTTAGAAACTGCATTAAAGAAGGGGTGCACCGGTCCTGGAGATACTGCAATACCAGGTCAATGCGTGGAGTGGACAGAGCAAGCTCTTTTTCCATCTCCCTGTTCTAAAAATCCATTTAATATATGGTCCCCAGATAGGGGACGTATCAGATATTAAACTGATAAGAACAGATACTACACTTGATCTTAGCCAAAAGGCCGAGAAGCGATAACCAGAATTGGTTTCCGACTACGGTGCCACCCAAGGATTCTGAAAAGTCCATTTGTGGAGATGGCCACCTGGACTCCCGTTAAGAAGACATGCTGTCAACCTCTAGATCCCTCACATGCCTGCACTTTTCGGCTTGCTGCTGCTGCAATCCACGCGTTTTAGATCTGCATAACTCCACCTCTTTTAGCACAGTACCCTCAACCCCCGGCTGTTCCCACCCGCCTCAACACCGTTGGAAGGGAGGAGAACCAATTAAGGCGGGGGGGGGTGGAACGAGCAGCTGTCTACCCTTAGCAGGAGGGTTGCTGATTAATTACCTCTCCTGCTGCTGCTGCTGGCTGTCCAGCAGCAGACTGAAGGTGGCTGCTGCTGTGCGCAGGTATATAAAGGCTCAGAGCCTATTATGACACGCGCAGCCAGCGTTCCATTGCCACATTCCGTCTACTGCAGGCGGGATACCTGGATGGCTGAATGTCACTGAGAAGCTCACAGAGACCGCCATAAGCAACAGTTTAAAAGAATGCCACAGACTAATCAACCAAACTTTTTGGGTTGGTTTCTCTTTTATAGTCTGCAGGCATTAAATGAAAGAAGTCAGTGTTCCAGCAGAGGGAGACAACGTTTCAGAAAAGGCATTGTAGCAAACCAAAAAAGAAATTTTAAGCGCAGCAGAGTAACCAGCTCACATACCTGTTAGCTCAGGTGAGTTTAAAAGGCTGCTGTTGATAACAAGGGCATTTGCTAAATAGATGGTGTGTGTGCAACAATATACTGAAAGGTCAATTATATTGTGCAGCTTATCTCACCACCTGTAGTTATTTAGGTGAAAGCTCCAAAATGCTTGCCTAATATGTCTGTTTATCCAAAAGGAAGTATAGAGGGAGAGCTAGATAGATAGCATTGCATTACATTACATTACATGGCAATGCAATGCACAGTTGCTGAAGTTGAACCAAAATGAGCTTGTCATCTGGCTTCTGCAACTTTTAACATGAAAAATCCAATGAGGAGAAGAAAAGCAAAGCCAAAGAGTCCATCCCAAAATCCGACAAACAAGCAAAATGAACAAAAAGCATTGAATTCAATTCTTTCTGATTTTAGAAACTGCATTAAAGAAGGGGTGCACCGGTCCTGGAGATACTGCAATACCAGGTCAATGCGTGGAGTGGACAGAGCAAGCTCTTTTTCCATCTCCCTGTTCTAAAAATCCATTTAATATATGGTCCCCAGATAGGGGACATATCAGATATTAAACTGATAAGAACAGATACTACACTTGATCTTAGCCAAAAGGCCGAGAAGCGATAACCAGAATTGGTTTCCGACTACGGTGCCACCCAAGGATTCTGAAAAGTCCATTTGTGGAGATGGCCACCTGGACTCCCGTTAAGAAGACATGCTGTCAACCTCTAGATCCCTCACATGCCTGCACTTTTCGGCTTGCTGCTGCTGCAATCCACGCGTTTTAGATCTGCATAACTCCACCTCTTTTAGCACAGTACCCTCAACCCCCGGCTGTTCCCACCCGCCTCAACACCGTTGGAAGGGAGGAGAACCAATTAAGGCGGGGGGGGGTGGAACGAGCAGCTGTCTACCCTTAGCAGGAGGGTTGCTGATTAATTACCTCTCCTGCTGCTGCTGCTGCTGGCTGTCCAGCAGCAGACTGAAGGTGGCTGCTGCTGTGCGCAGGTATATAAAGGCTCAGAGCCTATTATGACACGCGCAGCCAGCGTTCCATTGCCACATTCCGTCTACTGCAGGCGGGATACCTGGATGGCTGAATGTCACTGAGAAGCTCACAGAGACCGCCATAAGCAACAGTTTAAAAGAATGCCACAGACTAATCAACCAAACTTTTTGGGTTGGTTTCTCTTTTATAGTCTGCAGGCATTAAATGAAAGAAGTCAGTGTTCCAGCAGAGGGAGACAACGTTTCAGAAAAGGCATTGTAGCAAACCAAAAAAGAAATTTTAAGCGCAGCAGAGTAACCAGCTCACATACCTGTTAGCTCAGGTGAGTTTAAAAGGCTGCTGTTGATAACAAGGGCATTTGCTAAATAGATGGTGTGTGTGCAACAATATACTGAAAGGTCAATTATATTGTGCAGCTTATCTCACCACCTGTAGTTATTTAGGTGAAAGCTCCAAAATGCTTGCCTAATATGTCTGTTTATCCAAAAGGAAGTATAGAGGGAGAGCTAGATAGATAGCATTGCATTACATTACATTACATGGCAATGCAATGCACAGTTGCTGAAGTTGAACCAAAATGAGCTTGTCATCTGGCTTCTGCAACTTTTAACATGAAAAATCCAATGAGGAGAAGAAAAGCAAAGCCAAGGAGTCCATCCCAAAATCCGACAAACAAGCAAAATGAACAAAAAGCATTGAATTCAATTCTTTCTGATTTTAGAAACTGCATTAAAGAAGGGGTGCACCGGTCCTGGAGATACTGCAATACCAGGTCAATGCGTGGAGTGGACAGAGCAAGCTCTTTTTCCATCTCCCTGTTCTAAAAATCCATTTAATATATGGTCCCCAGATAGGGGACGTATCAGATATTAAACTGATAAGAACAGATACTACACTTGATCTTAGCCAAAAGGCCGAGAAGCGATAACCAGAATTGGTTTCCGACTACGGTGCCACCCAAGGATTCTGAAAAGTCCATTTGTGGAGATGGCCACCTGGACTCCCGTTAAGAAGACATGCTGTCAACCTCTAGATCCCTCACATGCCTGCACTTTTCGGCTTGCTGCTGCTGCAATCCACGCGTTTTAGATCTGCATAACTCCACCTCTTTTAGCACAGTACCCTCAACCCCCGGCTGTTCCCACCCGCCTCAACACCGTTGGAAGGGAGGAGAACCAATTAAGGCGGGGGGGGTGGAACGAGCAGCTGTCTACCCTTAGCAGGAGGGTTGCTGATTAATTACCTCTCCTGCTGCTGCTGCTGCTGGCTGTCCAGCAGCAGACTGAAGGTGGCTGCTGCTGTGCGCAGGTATATAAAGGCTCAGAGCCTATTATGACACACGCAGCCAGCGTTCCATTGCCACATTCCGTCTACTGCAGGCGGGATACCTGGATGGCTGAATGTCACTGAGAAGCTCACAGAGACCGCCATAAGCAACAGTTTAAAAGAATGCCACAGACTAATCAACCAAACTTTTTGGGTTGGTTTCTCTTTTATAGTCTGCAGGCATTAAATGAAAGAAGTCAGTGTTCCAGCAGAGGGAGACAACGTGTCAGAAAAGGCATTGTAGCAAACCAAAAAAGAAATTTTAAGCGCAGCAGAGTAACCAGCTCACATACCTGTTAGCTCAGGTGAGTTTAAAAGGCTGCTGTTGATAACAAGGGCATTTGCTAAATAGATGGTGTGTGTGCAACAATATACTGAAAGGTCAATTATATTGTGCAGCTTATCTCACCACCTGTAGTTATTTAGGTGAAAGCTCCAAAATGCTTGCCTAATATGTCTGTTTATCCAAAAGGAAGTATAGAGGGAGAGCTAGATAGATAGCATTGCATTACATTACATTACATGGCAATGCAATGCACAGTTGCTGAAGTTGAACCAAAATGAGCTTGTCATCTGGCTTCTGCAACTTTTAACATGAAAAATCCAATGAGGAGAAGAAAAGCAAAGCCAAAGAGTCCATCCCAAAATCCGACAAACAAGCAAAATGAACAAAAAGCATTGAATTCAATTCTTTCTGATTTTAGAAACTGCATTAAAGAAGGGGTGCACCGGTCCTGGAGATACTGCAATACCAGGTCAATGCGTGGAGTGGACAGAGCAAGCTCTTTTTCCATCTCCCTGTTCTAAAAATCCATTTAATATATGGTCCCCAGATAGGGGACGTATCAGATATTAAACTGATAAGAACAGATACTACACTTGATCTTAGCCAAAAGGCCGAGAAGCGATAACCAGAATTGGTTTCCGACTATGGTGCCACCCAAGGATTCTGAAAAGTCCATTTGTGGAGATGGCCACCTGGACTCCCGTTAAGAAGACATGCTGTCAACCTCTGGATCCCTCACATGCCTGCACTTTTCGGCTTGCTGCTGCTGCAATCCACGCGTTTTAGATCTGCATAACTCCACTCTTTTAGCACAGTACCCTCAACCCCCGGCTGTTCCCACCCGCCTCAACACCGTTGGAAGGGAGGAGAACCAATTAAGGCGGGGGGGGGGTGGAACGAGCAGCTGTCTACCCTTAGCAGGACGGTTGCTGATTAATTACCTCTCCTGCTGCTGCTGCTGCTGGCTGTCCAGCAGCAGACTGAAGGTGGCTGCTGCTGTGCGCAGGTATATAAAGGCTCAGAGCCTATTATGACACGCGCAGCCAGCGTTCCATTGCCACATTCCGTCTACTGCAGGCGGGATACCTGGATGGCTGAATGTCACTGAGAAGCTCACAGAGACCGCCATAAGCAACAGTTTAAAAGAATGCCACAGACTAATCAACCAAACTTTTTGGGTTGGTTTCTCTTTTATAGTCTGCAGGCATTAAATGAAAGAAGTCAGTGTTCCAGCAGAGGGAGACAACGTTTCAGAAAAGGCATTGTAGCAAACCAAAAAAGAAATTTTAAGCGCAGCAGAGTAACCAGCTCACATACCTGTTAGCTCAGGTGAGTTTAAAAGGCTGCTGTTGATAACAAGGGCATTTGCTAAATAGATGGTGTGTGTGCAACAATATACTGAAAGGTCAATTATATTGTGCAGCTTATCTCACCACCTGTAGTTATTTAGGTGAAAGCTCCAAAATGCTTGCCTAATATGTCTGTTTATCCAAAAGGAAGTATAGAGGGAGAGCTAGATAGATAGCATTGCATTACATTACATTACATGGCAATGCAATGCACAGTTGCTGAAGTTGAACCAAAATGAGCTTGTCATCTGGCTTCTGCAACTTTTAACATGAAAAATCCAATGAGGAGAAGAAAAGCAAAGCCAAAGAGTCCATCCCAAAATCCGACAAACAAGCAAAATGAACAAAAAGCATTGAATTCAATTCTTTCTGATTTTAGAAACTGCATTAAAGAAGGGGTGCACCGGTCCTGGAGATACTGCAATACCAGGTCAATGCGTGGAGTGGACAGAGCAAGCTCTTTTTCCATCTCCCTGTTCTAAAAATCCATTTAATATATGGTCCCCAGATAGGGGACGTATCAGATATTAAACTGATAAGAACAGATACTACACTTGATCTTAGCCAAAAGGCCGAGAAGCGATAACCAGAATTGGTTTCCGACTACGGTGCCACCCAAGGATTCTGAAAAGTCCATTTGTGGAGATGGCCACCTGGACTCCCGTTAAGAAGACATGCTGTCAACCTCTAGATCCCTCACATGCCTGCACTTTTCGGCTTGCTGCTGCTGCAATCCACGCGTTTTAGATCTGCATAACTCCACCTCTTTTAGCACAGTACCCTCAACCCCCGGCTGTTCCCACCCGCCTCAACACCGTTGGAAGGGAGGAGAACCAATTAAGGCGGGGGGAGGAGGGGGTGGAACGAGCAGCTGTCTACCCTTAGCAGGAGGGTTGCTGATTAATTACCTCTCCTGCTGCTGCTGCTGCTGGCTGTCCAGCAGCAGACTGAAGGTGGCTGCTGCTGTGCGCAGGTATATAAAGGCTCAGAGCCTATTATGACACGCGCAGCCAGCGTTCCATTGCCACATTCCGTCTTCTGCAGGCGGGATTCCTGGATGGCTGAATGTCACTGAGAAGCTCACAGAGACCGCCATAAGCAACAGTTTAAAAGAATGCCACAGACTAATCAACCAAACTTTTTGGGTTGGTTTCTCTTTTATAGTCTGCAGGTATTAAGTGAAAGAAGTCAGTGTTCCAGCAGAGGGAGACAACGTTTCAGAAAAGGCATTGTAGCAAACCAAAAAAGAAATTTTAAGCGCAGCAGAGTATCCAGCTCACATACCTGTTAGCTCAGGTGAGTTTAAAAGGCTGCTGTTGATAACAAGGGCATTTGCTAAATAGATGGTGTGTGTGCAACAATATACTGAAAGGTCAATTATATTGTGCAGCTTATCTCACCACCTGTAGTTATTTAGGTGAAAGCTCCAAAATGCTTGCCTAATATGTCTGTTTATCCAAAAGGAAGTATAGAGGGAGAGCTAGATAGATAGCATTGCATTACATTACATTACATGGCAATGCAATGCACAGTTGCTGAAGTTGAACCAAAATGAGCTTGTCATCTGGCTTCTGCAACTTTTAACATGAAAAATCCAATGAGGAGAAGAAAAGCAAAGCCAAAGAGTCCATCCCAAAATCCGACAAACAAGCAAAATGAACAAAAAGCATTGAATTCAATTCTTTCTGATTTTAGAAACTGCATTAAAGAAGGGGTGCACCGGTCCTGGAGATACTGCCATACCAGGTCAATGCGTGGAGTGGACAGAGCAAGCTCTTTTTCCATCTCCCTGTTCTAAAAATCCATTTAATATATGGTCCCCAGATAGGGGACGTATCAGATATTAAACTGATAAGAACAGATACTACACTTGATCTTAGCCAAAAGGCCGAGAAGCGATAACCAGAATTGGTTTCCGACTACGGTGCCACCCAAGGATTCTGAAAATTCCATTTGTGGAGATGGCCACCTGGACTCCCGTTAAGAAGACATGCTGTCAACCTCTAGATCCCTCACATGCCTGCACTTTTCGGCTTGCTGCTGCTGCAATCCACGCGTTTTAGATCTGCATAACTCCACCTCTTTTAGCACAGTACCCTCAACCCCCGGCTGTTCCCACCCGCCTCAACACCGTTGGAAGGGAGGAGAACCAATTAAGGCGGGGGGGGGTGGAACGAGCAGCTGTCTACCCTTAGCAGGAGGGTTGCTGATTAATTACCTCTCCTGCTGCTGCTGCTGCTGGCTGTCCAGCAGCAGACTGAAGGTGGCTGCTGCTGTGCGCAGGTATATAAAGGCTCAGAGCCTATTATGACACGCGCAGCCAGCGTTCCATTGCCACATTCCGTCTACTGCAGGCGGGATACCTGGATGGCTGAATGTCACTGAGAAGCTCACAGAGACCGCCATAAGCAACAGTTTAAAAGAATGCCACAGACTAATCAACCAAACTTTTTGGGTTGGTTTCTCTTTTATAGTCTGCAGGCATTAAATGAAAGAAGTCAGTGTTCCAGCAGAGGGAGACAACGTTTCAGAAAAGGCATTGTAGCAAACCAAAAAAGAAATTTTAAGCGCAGCAGAGTAACCAGCTCACATACCTGTTAGCTCAGGTGAGTTTAAAAGGCTGCTGTTGATAACAAGGGCATTTGCTAAATAGATGGTGTGTGTGCAACAATATACTGAAAGGTCAATTATATTGTGCAGCTTATCTCACCACCTGTAGTTATTTAGGTGAAAGCTCCAAAATGCTTGCCTAATATGTCTGTTTATCCAAAAGGAAGTATAGAGGGAGAGCTAGATAGATAGCATTGCATTACATTACATTACATGGCAATGCAATGCACAGTTGCTGAAGTTGAACCAAAATGAGCTTGTCATCTGGCTTCTGCAACTTTTAACATGAAAAATCCAATGAGGAGAAGAAAAGCAAAGCCAAAGAGTCCATCCCAAAATCCGACAAACAAGCAAAATGAACAAAAAGCATTGAATTCAATTCTTTCTGATTTTAGAAACTGCATTAAAGAAGGGGTGCACCGGTCCTGGAGATACTGCAATACCAGGTCAATGCGTGGAGTGGACAGAGCAAGCTCTTTTTCCATCTCCCTGTTCTAAAAATCCATTTAATATATGGTCCCCAGATAGGGGACGTATCAGATATTAAACTGATAAGAACAGATACTACACTTGATCTTAGCCAAAAGGCCGAGAAGCGATAACCAGAATTGGTTTCCGACTACGGTGCCACCCAAGGATTCTGAAAAGTCCATTTGTGGAGATGGCCACCTGGACTCCCGTTAAGAAGACATGCTGTCAACCTCTAGATCCCTCACATGCCTGCACTTTTCGGCTTGCTGCTGCTGCAATCCACGCGTTTTAGATCTGCATAACTCCACCTCTTTTAGCACAGTACCCTCAACCCCCGGCTGTTCCCACCCGCCTCAACACCGTTGGAAGGGAGGAGAACCAATTAAGGCGGGGGGAGGAGGGGGTGGAACGAGCAGCTGTCTACCCTTAGCAGGAGGGTTGCTGATTAATTACCTCTCCTGCTGCTGCTGCTGCTGGCTGTCCAGCAGCAGACTGAAGGTGGCTGCTGCTGTGCGCAGGTATATAAAGGCTCAGAGCCTATTATGACACGCGCAGCCAGCGTTCCATTGCCACATTCCGTCTTCTGCAGGCGGGATTCCTGGATGGCTGAATGTCACTGAGAAGCTCACAGAGACCGCCATAAGCAACAGTTTAAAAGAATGCCACAGACTAATCAACCAAACTTTTTGGGTTGGTTTCTCTTTTATAGTCTGCAGGTATTAAGTGAAAGAAGTCAGTGTTCCAGCAGAGGGAGACAACGTTTCAGAAAAGGCATTGTAGCAAAGCAAAAAAGAAATTTTAAGCGCAGCAGAGTATCCAGCTCACATACCTGTTAGCTCAGGTGAGTTTAAAAGGCTGCTGTTGATAACAAGGGCATTTGCTAAATAGATGGTGTGTGTGCAACAATATACTGAAAGGTCAATTATATTGTGCAGCTTATCTCACCACCTGTAGTTATTTAGGTGAAAGCTCCAAAATGCTTGCCTAATATGTCTGTTTATCCAAAAGGAAGTATAGAGGGAGAGCTAGATAGATAGCATTGCATTACATTACATTACATGGCAATGCAATGCACAGTTGCTGAAGTTGAACCAAAATGAGCTTGTCATCTGGCTTCTGCAACTTTTAACATGAAAAATCCAATGAGGAGAAGAAAAGCAAAGCCAAAGAGTCCATCCCAAAATCCGACAAACAAGCAAAATGAACAAAAAGCATTGAATTCAATTCTTTCTGATTTTAGAAACTGCATTAAAGAAGGGGTGCACCGGTCCTGGAGATACTGCCATACCAGGTCAATGCGTGGAGTGGACAGAGCAAGCTCTTTTTCCATCTCCCTGTTCTAAAAATCCATTTAATATATGGTCCCCAGATAGGGGACGTATCAGATATTAAACTGATAAGAACAGATACTACACTTGATCTTAGCCAAAAGGCCGAGAAGCGATAACCAGAATTGGTTTCCGACTACGGTGCCACCCAAGGATTCTGAAAATTCCATTTGTGGAGATGGCCACCTGGACTCCCGTTAAGAAGACATGCTGTCAACCTCTAGATCCCTCACATGCCTGCACTTTTCGGCTTGCTGCTGCTGCAATCCACGCGTTTTAGATCTGCATAACTCCACCTCTTTTAGCACAGTACCCTCAACCCCCGGCTGTTCCCACCCGCCTCAACACCGTTGGAAGGGAGGAGAACCAATTAAGGCGGGGGGGGGTGGAACGAGCAGCTGTCTACCCTTAGCAGGAGGGTTGCTGATTAATTACCTCTCCTGCTGCTGCTGCTGCTGGCTGTCCAGCAGCAGACTGAAGGTGGCTGCTGCTGTGCGCAGGTATATAAAGGCTCAGAGCCTATTATGACACGCGCAGCCAGCGTTCCATTGCCACATTCCGTCTACTGCAGGCGGGATACCTGGATGGCTGAATGTCACTGAGAAGCTCACAGAGACCGCCATAAGCAACAGTTTAAAAGAATGCCACAGACTAATCAACCAAACTTTTTGGGTTGGTTTCTCTTTTATAGTCTGCAGGCATTAAATGAAAGAAGTCAGTGTTCCAGCAGAGGGAGACAACGTTTCAGAAAAGGCATTGTAGCAAACCAAAAAAGAAATTTTAAGCGCAGCAGAGTAACCAGCTCACATACCTGTTAGCTCAGGTGAGTTTAAAAGGCTGCTGTTGATAACAAGGGCATTTGCTAAATAGATGGTGTGTGTGCAACAATATACTGAAAGGTCAATTATATTGTGCAGCTTATCTCACCACCTGTAGTTATTTAGGTGAAAGCTCCAAAATGCTTGCCTAATATGTCTGTTTATCCAAAAGGAAGTATAGAGGGAGAGCTAGATAGATAGCATTGCATTACATTACATTACATGGCAATGCAATGCACAGTTGCTGAAGTTGAACCAAAATGAGCTTGTCATCTGGCTTCTGGAACTTTTAACATGAAAAATCCAATGAGGAGAAGAAAAGCAAAGCCAAACAGTCCATCCCAAAATCCGACAAACAAGCAAAATGAACAAAAAGCATTGAATTCAATTCTTTCTGATTTTAGAAACTGCATTAAAGAAGGGGTGCACCGGTCCTGGAGATACTGCAATACCAGGTCAATGTGTGGAGTGGACAGAGCAAGCTCTTTTTCCATCTCCCTGTTCTAAAAATCCATTTAATATATGGTCCCCAGATAGGGGACGTATCAGATATTAAACTGATAAGAACAGATACTACACTTGATCTTAGCCAAAAGGCCGAGAAGCGATAACCAGAATTGGTTTCCGACTACGGTGCCACCCAAGGATTCTGAAAAGTCCATTTGTGGAGATGGCCACCTGGACTCCCGTTAAGAAGACATGCTGTCAACCTCTAGATCCCTCACATGCCTGCACTTTTCGGCTTGCTGCTGCTGCAATCCATGCGTTTTAGATCTGCATAACTCCACCTCTTTTAGCACAGTACCCTCAACCCCCGGCTGTTCCCACCCGCCTCAACACCGTTGGAAGGGAGGAGAACCAATTAAGGCGGGGGGGGGGGGGTGGAACGAGCAGCTGTCTACCCTTAGCAGGAGGGTTGCTGATTAATTACCTCTCCTGCTGCTGCTGCTGCTGGCTGTCCAGCAGCAGACTGAAGGTGGCTGCTGCTGTGCGCAGGTATATAAAGGCTCAGAGCCTATTATGACACGCGCAGCCAGCGTTCCATTGCCACATTCCGTCTACTGCAGGCGGGATACCTGGATGGCTGAATGTCACTGAGAAGCTCACAGAGACCGCCATAAGCAACAGTTTAAAAGAATGCCACAGACTAATCAACCAAACTTTTTGGGTTGGTTTCTCTTTTATAGTCTGCAGGCATTAAATGAAAGAAGTCAGTGTTCCAGCAGAGGGAGACAACGTTTCAGAAAAGGCATTGTAGCAAACCAAAAAAGAAATTTTAAGCGCAGCAGAGTAACCAGCTCACATACCTGTTAGCTCAGGTGAGTTTAAAAGGCTGCTGTTGATAACAAGGGCATTTGCTAAATAGATGGTGTGTGTGCAACAATATACTGAAAGGTCAATTATATTGTGCAGCTTATCTCACCACCTGTAGTTATTTAGGTGAAAGCTCCAAAATGCTTGCCTAATATGTCTGTTTATCCAAAAGGAAGTATAGAGGGAGAGCTAGATAGATAGCATTGCATTACATTACATTACATGGCAATGCAATGCACAGTTGCTGAAGTTGAACCAAAATGAGCTTGTCATCTGGCTTCTGCAACTTTTAACATGAAAAATCCAATGAGGAGAAGAAAAGCAAAGCCAAAGAGTCCATCCCAAAATCCGACAAACAAGCAAAATGAACAAAAAGCATTGAATTCAATTCTTTCTGATTTTAGAAACTGCATTAAAGAAGGGGTGCACCGGTCCTGGAGATACTGCAATACCAGGTCAATGCGTGGAGTGGACAGAGCAAGCTCTTTTTCCATCTCCCTGTTCTAAAAATCCATTTAATATATGGTCCCCAGATAGGGGACGTATCAGATATTAAACTGATAAGAACAGATACTACACTTGATCTTAGCCAAAAGGCCGAGAAGCGATAACCAGAATTGGTTTCCGACTACGGTGCCACCCAAGGATTCTGAAAAGTCCATTTGTGGAGATGGCCACCTGGACTCCCGTTAAGAAGACATGCTGTCAACCTCTAGATCCCTCACATGCCTGCACTTTTCGGCTTGCTGCTGCTGCAATCCACGCGTTTTAGATCTGCATAACTCCACCTCTTTTAGCACAGTACCCTCAACCCCTGGCTGTTCCCACCCGCCTCAACACCGTTGGAAGGGAGGAGAACCAATTAAGGCGGGGGGGGGGGGGGTGGAACGAGCAGCTGTCTACCCTTAGCAGGAGGGTTGCTGATTAATTACCTCTCCTGCTGCTGCTGCTGCTGGCTGTCCAGCAGCAGACTGAAGGTGGCTGCTGCTGTGCGCAGGTATATAAAGGCTCAGAGCCTATTATGACACGCGCAGCCAGCGTTCCATTGCCACATTCCGTCTACTGCAGGCGGGATACCTGGATGGCTGAATGTCACTGAGAAGCTCACAGAGACCGCCATAAGCAACAGTTTAAAAGAATGCCACAGACTAATCAACCAAACTTTTTGGGTTGGTTTCTCTTTTATAGTCTGCAGGCATTAAATGAAAGAAGTCAGTGTTCCAGCAGAGGGAGACAACGTTTCAGAAAAGGCATTGTAGCAAACCAAAAAAGAAATTTTAAGCGCAGCAGAGTAACCAGCTCACATACCTGTTAGCTCAGGTGAGTTTAAAAGGCTGCTGTTGATAACAAGGGCATTTGCTAAATAGATGGTGTGTGTGCAACAATATACTGAAAGGTCAATTATATTGTGCAGCTTATCTCACCACCTGTAGTTATTTAGGTGAAAGCTCCAAAATGCTTGCCTAATATGTCTGTTTATCCAAAAGGAAGTATAGAGGGAGAGCTAGATAGATAGCATTGCATTACATTACATTACATGGCAATGCAATGCACAGTTGCTGAAGTTGAACCAAAATGAGCTTGTCATCTGGCTTCTGCAACTTTTAACATGAAAAATCCAATGAGGAGAAGAAAAGCAAAGCCAAAGAGTCCATCCCAAAATCCGACAAACAAGCAAAATGAACAAAAAGCATTGAATTCAATTCTTTCTGATTTTAGAAACTGCATTAAAGAAGGGGTGCACCGGTCCTGGAGATACTGCAATACCAGGTCAATGCGTGGAGTGGACAGAGCAAGCTCTTTTTCCATCTCCCTGTTCTAAAAATCCATTTAATATATGGTCCCCAGATAGGGGACGTATCAGATATTAAACTGATAAGAACAGATACTACACTTGATCTTAGCCAAAAGGCCGAGAAGCGATAACCAGAATTGGTTTCCGACTACGGTGCCACCCAAGGATTCTGAAAAGTCCATTTGTGGAGATGGCCACCTGGACTCCCGTTAAGAAGACATGCTGTCAACCTCTAGATCCCTCACATGCCTGCACTTTTCGGCTTGCTGCTGCTGCAATCCACGCGTTTTAGATCTGCATAACTCCACCTCTTTTAGCACAGTACCCTCAACCCCCGGCTGTTCCCACCCGCCTCAACACCGTTGGAAGGGAGGAGAACCAATTAAAGCGAGGGGGGGGGGGTGGAACGAGCAGCTGTCTACCCTTAGCAGGAGGGTTGCTGATTAATTACCTCTCCTGCTGCTGCTGCTGCTGGCTGTCCAGCAGCAGACTGAAGGTGGCTGCTGCTGTGCGCAGGTATATAAAGGCTCAGAGCCTATTATGACACGCGCAGCCAGCGTTCCATTGCCACATTCCGTCTACTGCAGGCGGGATACCTGGATGGCTGAATGTCACTGAGAAGCTCACAGAGACCGCCATAAGCAACAGTTTAAAAGAATGCCACAGACTAATCAACCAAACTTTTTGGGTTGGTTTCTCTTTTATAGTCTGCAGGCATTAAATGAAAGAAGTCAGTTTTCCAGCAGAGGGAGACAACGTTTCAGAAAAGGCATTGTAGCAAAAGAAAAAAGAAATTTTAAGCGCAGCAGAGTAACCAGCTCACATACCTGTTAGCTCAGGTGAGTTTAAAAGGCTGCTGTTGATAACAAGGGCATTTGCTAAATAGATGGTGTGTGTGCAACAATATACTGAAAGGTCAATTATATTGTGCAGCTTATCTCACCACCTGTAGTTATTTAGGTGAAAGCTCCAAAATGCTTGCCTAATATGTCTGTTTATCCAAAAGGAAGTATAGAGGGAGAGCTAGATAGATAGCATTGCATTACATTACATTACATGGCAATGCAATGCACAGTTGCTGAAGTTGAACCAAAATGAGCTTGTCATCTGGCTTCTGCAACTGTTAACATGAAAAATCCAATGAGGAGAAGAAAAGCAAAGCCAAAGAGTCCATCCCAAATCCGACAAACAAGCAAAATGAACAAAAAGCATTGAATTCAATTCTTTCTGATTTTAGAAACTGCATTAAAGAAGGGGTGCACCGGTCCTGGAGATACTGCAATACCAGGTCAATGCGTGGAGTGGACAGAGCAAGCTCTTTTTCCATCTCCCTGTTCTAAAAATCCATTTAATATATGGTCCCCAGATAGGGGACGTATCAGATATTAAACTGATAAGAACAGATACTACACTTGATCTTAGCCAAAAGGCCGAGAAGCGATAACCAGAATTGGTTTCCGACTACGGTGCCACCCAAGGATTCTGAAAAGTCCATTTGTGGAGATGGCCACCTGGACTCCCGTTAAGAAGACATGCTGTCAACCTCTAGATCCCTCACATGCCTGCACTTTTCGGCTTGCTGCTGCTGCAATCCACGCGTTTTAGATCTGCATAACTCCACCTCTTTTAGCACAGTACCCTCAACCTCCGGCTGTTCCCACCCGCCTCAACACCGTTGGAAGGGAGGAGAAACAATTAAGGCGGGGGGGGGGGTGGAACGAGCAGCTGTCTACCCTTAGCAGGAGGGTTGCTGATTAATTACCTCTCCTGCTGCTGCTGCTGCTGGCTGTCCAGCAGCAGACTGAAGGTGGCTGCTGCTGTGCGCAGGTATATAAAGGCTCAGAGCCTATTATGACACGCGCAGCCAGCGTTCCATTGCCACATTCCGTCTACTGCAGGCGGGATACCTGGATGGCTGAATGTCACTGAGAAGCTCACAGAGACCGCCATAAGCAACAGTTTAAAAGAATGCCACAGACTAATCAACCAAACTTTTTGGGTTGGTTTCTCTTTTATAGTCTGCAGGCATTAAATGAAAGAAGTCAGTGTTCCAGCAGAGGGAGACAACGTTTCAGAAAAGGCATTGTAGCAAACCAAAAAAGAAATTTTAAGCGCAGCAGAGTAACCAGCTCACATACCTGTTAGCTCAGGTGAGTTTAAAAGGCTGCTGTTGATAACAAGGGCATTTGCTAAATAGATGGTGTGTGTGCAACAATATACTGAAAGGTCAATTATATTGTGCAGCTTATCTCACCACCTGTAGTTATTTAGGTGAAAGCTCCAAAATGCTTGCCTAATATGTCTGTTTATCCAAAAGGAAGTATAGAGGGAGAGCTAGATAGATAGCATTGCATTACATTACATTACATGGCAATGCAATGCACAGTTGCTGAAGTTGAACCAAAATGAGCTTGTCATCTGGCTTCTGCAACTTTTAACATGAAAAATCCAATGAGGAGAAGAAAAGCAAAGCCAAAGAGTCCATCCCAAAATCCGACAAACAAGCAAAATGAACAAAAAGCATTGAATTCAATTCTTTCTGATTTTAGAAACTGCATTAAAGAAGGGGTGCACCGGTCCTGGAGATACTGCAATACCAGGTCAATGCGTGGAGTGGACAGAGCAAGCTCTTTTTCCATCTCCCTGTTCTAAAAATCCATTTAATATATGGTCCCCAGATAGGGGACGTATCAGATATTAAACTGATAAGAACAGATTTTTTTTTTTTTTTTCGAAAGCCCGAATTCGTGTACAAAACCCGAGTGCGCTTAAAAAAGTGACAAGTGCCACAAAAAAAGTGCACTAGGATGCTGGTCTTCTTGAAACCCTCTCCAAAAGGAGAAGGGTCCCCCAAACCATTCCCCGTCCCTCCGAGCCAAAAGGCCACAGCGAGGAACAGGGACAAAAAGCCACCTCCAGCCGAAGCCAGAGGCGACCCAATCTTACCCCCAGCACCTGCCCGAGTTCTCACCCGAGCAAGGCACTGGGAGCCAAAGACTGTGCTCCCCTCCCGGAAGAGGGGAGCCAACAACGCTCTCCTCCCGAAAGAGGAGAGCCAGGGGGGTTCAGGGGGGAGCGGAACCTGATGGCCACACACTCCCCCCCTAGACCTGCCAAGAGAGGAACCCGTAAGGGAACCGCATCCCGACAAAATCCTAGTAGGACGTGACACACATGAATAAGTGGACACACAGTGACAAAGAAATTAAATAAATAGTGAAGGTTTCACAGTATAATACTGCCCGGACCTTCGACCGGGAATTGAAAAATTCCCCATCCTAAGGCCAGAAGGCCCGGAATAAGGGTGTGTGCGAAGAAAGAAAATTTGAAGTGCTTGTGCAAATGTGCCATAAACTCAAGTGGGGTTCCCAATCCCAGTGAGTTAAGGCACCCCAGGGTCACCACTCCTGGGGCACTTCACACTACGGGCTTTCGATCTTCCCCGGCCCAATGGCGTCGATCCTGGGGGGCCATGCTTTCCACCAGGTGACTATATTAGCCAACTGGCGTACTAACAAGCGCCTAAACCCCAGTGTGCATAATGTATCAATCTACTAGGGCAGCCAACATCCAAAACCACCTTTTCGAAAGATACTACACTTGATCTTAGCCAAAAGGCCGAGAAGCGATAACCAGAATTGGTTTCCGACTACGGTGCCACCCAAGGATTCTGAAAAGTCCATTTGTGGAGATGGCCACCTGGACTCCCGTTAAGAAGACATGCTGTCAACCTCTAGATCCCTCACATGCCTGCACTTTTCGGCTTGCTGCTGCTGCAATCCACGCGTTTTAGATCTGCATAACTCCACCTCTTTTAGCACAGTACCCTCAACCCCCGGCTGTTCCCACCCGCCTCAACACCGTTGGAAGGGAGGAGAACCAATTAAGGCGGGGGGGGTGGAACGAGCAGCTGTCTACCCTTAGCAGGAGGGTTGCTGATTAATTACCTCTCCTGCTGCTGCTGCTGCTGGCTGTCCAGCAGCAGACTGAAGGTGGCTGCTGCTGTGCGCAGGTATATAAAGGCTCAGAGCCTATTATGACACGCGCAGCCAGCGTTCCATTGCCACATTCCGTCTACTGCAGGCGGGATACCTGGATGGCTGAATGTCACTGAGAAGCTCACAGAGACCGCCATAAGCAACAGTTTAAAAGAATGCCACAGACTAATCAACCAAACTTTTTGGGTTGGTTTCTCTTTTATAGTCTGCAGGCATTAAATGAAAGAAGTCAGTGTTCCAGCAGAGGGAGACAACGTTTCAGAAAAGGCATTGTAGCAAACCAAAAAAGAAATTTTAAGCGCAGCAGAGTAACCAGCTCACATACCTGTTAGCTCAGGTGAGTTTAAAAGGCTGCTGTTGATAACAAGGGCATTTGCTAAATAGATGGTGTGTGTGCAACAATATACTGAAAGGTCAATTATATTGTGCAGCTTATCTCACCACCTGTAGTTATTTAGGTGAAAGCTCCAAAATGCTTGCCTAATATGTCTGTTTATCCAAAAGGAAGTATAGAGGGAGAGCTAGATAGATAGCATTGCATTACATTACATTACATGGCAATGCAATGCACAGTTGCTGAAGTTGAACCAAAATGAGCTTGTCATCTGGCTTCTGCAACTTTTAACATGAAAAATCCAATGAGGAGAAGAAAAGCAAAGCCAAAGAGTCCATCCCAAAATCCGACAAACAAGCAAAATGAACAAAAAGCATTGAATTCAATTCTTTCTGATTTTAGAAACTGCATTAAAGAAGGGGTGCACCGGTCCTGGAGATACTGCAATACCAGGTCAATGCGTGGAGTGGACAGAGCAAGCTCTTTTTCCATCTCCCTGTTCTAAAAATCCATTTAATATATGGTCCCCAGATAGGGGACGTATCAGATATTAAACTGATAAGAACAGATACTACACTTGATCTTAGCCAAAAGGCCGAGAAGCGATAACCAGAATTGGTTTCCGACTACGGTGCCACCCAAGGATTCTGAAAAGTCCATTTGTGGAGATGGCCACCTGGACTCCCGTTAAGAAGACATGCTGTCAACCTCTAGATCCCTCACATGCCTGCACTTTTCGGCTTGCTGCTGCTCCAATCCACGCGTTTTAGATCTGCATAACTCCACCTCTTTTAGCACAGTACCCTCAACCCCCGGCTGTTCCCACCCGCCTCAACACCGTTGGAAGGGAGGAGAACCAATTAAGGCGGGGGGGGGGTGGAACGAGCAGCTGTCTACCCTTAGCAGGAGGGTTGCTGATTAATTACCTCTCCTGCTGCTGCTGCTGCTGGCTGTCCAGCAGCAGACTGAAGGTGGCTGCTGCTGTGCGCAGGTATATAAAGGCTCAGAGCCTATTATGACACGCGCAGCCAGCGTTCCATTGCCACATTCCGTCTACTGCAGGCGGGATACCTGGATGGCTGAATGTCACTGAGAAGCTCACAGAGACCGCCATAAGCAACAGTTTAAAAGAATGCCACAGACTAATCAACCAAACTTTTTGGGTTGGTTTCTCTTTTATAGTCTGCAGGCATTAAATGAAAGAAGTCAGTGTTCCAGCAGAGGGAGACAACGTTTCAGAAAAGGCATTGTAGCAAACCAAAAAAGAAATTTTAAGCGCAGCAGAGTAACCGGCTCACATACCTGTTAGCTCAGGTGAGTTTAAAAGGCTGCTGTTGATAACAAGGGCATTTGCTAAATAGATGGTGTGTGTGCAACAATATACTGAAAGGTCAATTATATTGTGCAGCTTATCTCACCACCTGTAGTTATTTAGGTGAAAGCTCCAAAATGCTTGCCTAATATGTCTGTTTATCCAAAAGGAAGTATAGAGGGAGAGCTAGATAGATAGCATTGCATTACATTACATTACATGGCAATGCAATGCACAGTTGCTGAAGTTGAACCAAAATGAGCTTGTCATCTGGCTTCTGCAACTTTTAACATGAAAAATCCAATGAGGAGAAGAAAAGCAAAGCCAAAGAGTCCATCCCAAAATCCGACAAACAAGCAAAATGAACAAAAAGCATTGAATTCAATTCTTTCTGATTTTAGAAACTGCATTAAAGAAGGGGTGCACCGGTCCTGGAGATACTGCAATACCAGGTCAATGCGTGGAGTGGACAGAGCAAGCTCTTTTTCCATCTCCCTGTTCTAAAAATCCATTTAATATATGGTCCCCAGATAGGGGACGTATCAGATATTAAACTGATAAGAACAGATACTACACTTGATCTTAGCCAAAAGGCCGAGAAGCGATAACCAGAATTGGTTTCCGACTACGGTGCCACCCAAGGATTTTGAAAAGTCCATTTGTGGAGATGGCCACCTGGACTCCCGTTAAGAAGACATGCTGTCAACCTCTAGATCCCTCACATGCCTGCACTTTTCGGCTTGCTGCTGCTGCAATCCACGCATTTTAGATCTGCATAACTCCACCTCTTTTAGCACAGTACCCTCAACCCCCGGCTGTTCCCACCCGCCTCAACACCGTTGGAAGGGAGGAGAACCAATTAAGGCGGGGGGGGGGTGGAACGAGCAGCTGTCTACCCTTAGCAGGAGGGTTGCTGATTAATTACCTCTCCTGCTGCTGCTGCTGCTGGCTGTCCAGCAGCAGACTGAAGGTGGCTGCTGCTGTGCGCAGGTATATAAAGGCTCAGAGCCTATTATGACACGCGCAGCCAGCGTTCCATTGCCACATTCCGTCTACTGCAGGCGGGATACCTGGATGGCTGAATGTCACTGAGAAGCTCACAGAGACCGCCAAAAGCAACAGTTTAAAAGAATGCCACAGACTAATCAACCAAACTTTTTGGGTTGGTTTCTCTTTTATAGTCTGCAGGCATTAAATGAAAGAAGTCAGTGTTCCAGCAGAGGGAGACAACGTTTCAGAAAAGGCATTGTAGCAAACCAAAAAAGAAATTTTAAGCGCAGCAGAGTAACCAGCTCACATACCTGTTAGCTCAGGTGAGTTTAAAAGGCTGCTGTTGATAACAAGGGCATTTGCTAAATAGATGGTGTGTGTGCAACAATATACTGAAAGGTCAATTATATTTTGCAGCTTATCTCACCACCTGTAGTTATTTAGGTGAAAGCTCCAAAATGCTTGCCTAATATGTCTGTTTATCCAAAAGGAAGTATAGAGGGAGAGCTAGATAGATAGCATTGCATTACATTACATTACATGGCAATGCAATGCACAGTTGCTGAAGTTGAACCAAAATGAGCTTGTCATCTGGCTTCTGCAACTTTTAACATGAAAAATCCAATGAGGAGAAGAAAAGCAAAGCCAAAGAGTCCATCCCAAAATCCGACAAACAAGCAAAATGAACAAAAAGCATTGAATTCAATTCTTTCTGATTTTAGAAACTGCATTAAAGAAGGGGTGCACCGGTCCTGGAGATACTGCAATACCAGGTCAATGCGTGGAGTGGACAGAGCAAGCTCTTTTTCCATCTCCCTGTTCTAAAAATCCATTTAATATATGGTCCCCAGATAGGGGACGTATCAGATATTAAACTGATAAGAACAGATACTACACTTGATCTTAGCCAAAAGGCCGAGAAGCGATAACCAGAATTGGTTTCCGACTACGGTGCCACCCAAGGATTCTGAAAAGTCCATTTGTGGAGATGGCCACCTGGACTCCCGTTAAGAAGACATGCTGTCAACCTCTAGATCCCTCACATGCCTGCACTTTTCGGCTTGCTGCTGCTGCAATCCACGCATTTTAGATCTGCATAACTCCACCTCTTTTAGCACAGTACCCTCAACCCCCGGCTGTTCCCACCCGCCTCAACACCGTTGGAAGGGAGGAGAACCAATTAAGGCGGGGGGGGGGGGTGGAACGAGCAGCTGTCTACCCTTAGCAGGAGGGTTGCTGATTAATTACCTCTCCTGCTGCTGCTGCTGCTGGCTGTCCAGCAGCAGACTGAAGGTGGCTGCTGCTGTGCGCAGGTATATAAAGGCTCAGAGCCTATTATGACACGCGCAGCCAGCGTTCCATTGCCACATTCCGTCTACTGCAGGCGGGATACCTGGATGGCTGAATGTCACTGAGAAGCTCACAGAGACCGCCATAAGCAACAGTTTAAAAGAATGCCACAGACTAATCAACCAAACTTTTTGGGTTGGTTTCTCTTTTATAGTCTGCAGGCATTAAATGAAAGAAGTCAGTGTTCCAGCAGAGGGAGACAACGTTTCAGAAAAGGCATTGTAGCAAACCAAAAAAGAAATTTTAAGCGCAGCAGAGTAACCAGCTCACATACCTGTTAGCTCAGGTGAGTTTAAAAGGCTGCTGTTGATAACAAGGGCATTTGCTAAATAGATGGTGTGTGTGCAACAATATACTGAAAGGTCAATTATATTGTGCAGCTTATCTCACCACCTGTAGTTATTTAGGTGAAAGCTCCAAAATGCTTGCCTAATATGTCTGTTTATCCAAATGGAAGTATAGAGGGAGAGCTAGATAGATAGCATTGCATTACATTACATTACATGGCAATGCAATGCACAGTTGCTGAAGTTGAACCAAAATGAGCTTGTCATCTGGCTTCTGCAACTTTTAACATGAAAAATCCAATGAGGAGAAGAAAAGCAAAGCCAAAGAGTCCATCCCAAAATCCGACAAACAAGCAAAATGAACAAAAAGCATTGAATTCAATTCTTTCTGATTTTAGAAACTGCATTAAAGAAGGGGTGCACCGGTCCTGGAGATACTGCAATACCAGGTCAATGCGTGGAGTGGACAGAGCAAGCTCTTTTTCCATCTCCCTGTTCTAAAAATCCATTTAATATATGGTCCCCAGATAGGGGACGTATCAGATATTAAACTGATAAGAACAGATACTACACTTGATCTTAGCCAAAAGGCCGAGAAGCGATAACCAGAATTGGTTTCCGACTACGGTGCCACCCAAGGATTCTGAAAAGTCCATTTGTGGAGATGGCCACCTGGACTCCCGTTAAGAAGACATGCTGTCAACCTCTAGATCCCTCACATGCCTGCACTTTTCGGCTTGCTGCTGCTGCAATCCACGCGTTTTAGATCTGCATAACTCCACCTCTTTTAGCACAGTACCCTCAACCCCCGGCTGTTCCCACCCGCCTCAACACCGTTGGAAGGGAGGAGAACCAATTAAGGCGGTGGGGGGGTGGAACGAGCAGCTGTCTACCCTTAGCAGGAGGGTTGCTGATTAATTACCTCTCCTGCTGCTGCTGCTGCTGGCTGTCCAGCAGCAGACTGAAGGTGGCTGCTGCTGTGCGCAGGTATATAAAGGCTCAGAGCCTATTATGACACGCGCAGCCAGCGTTCCATTGCCACATTCCGTCTACTGCAGGCGGGATACCTGGATGGCTGAATGTCACTGAGAAGCTCACAGAGACCGCCATAAGCAACAGTTTAAAAGAATGCCACAGACTAATCAACCAAACTTTTTGGGTTGGTTTCTCTTTTATAGTCTGCAGGCATTAAATGAAAGAAGTCAGTGTTCCAGCAGAGGGAGACAACGTTTCAGAAAAGGCATTGTAGCAAACCAAAAAAGAAATTTTAAGCGCAGCAGAGTAACCAGCTCACATACCTGTTAGCTCAGGTGAGTTTAAAAGGCTGCTGTTGATAACAAGGGCATTTGCTAAATAGATGGTGTGTGTGCAACAATATACTGAAAGGTCAATTATATTGTGCAGCTTATCTCACCACCTGTAGTTATTTAGGTGAAAGCTCCAAAATGCTTGCCTAATATGTCTGTTTATCCAAAAGGAAGTATAGAGGGAGAGCTAGATAGATAGCATTGCATTACATTACATTACATGGCAATGCAATGCACAGTTGCTGAAGTTGAACCAAAATGAGCTTGTCATCTGGCTTCTGCAACTTTTAACATGAAAAATCCAATGAGGAGAAGAAAAGCAAAGCCAAAGAGTCCATCCCAAAATCCGACAAACAAGCAAAATGAACAAAAAGCATTGAATTCAATTCTTTCTGATTTTAGAAACTGCATTAAAGAAGGGGTGCACCGGTCCTGGAGATACTGCAATACCAGGTCAATGCGTGGAGTGGACAGAGCAAGCTCTTTTTCCATCTCCCTGTTCTAAAAATCCATTTAATATATGGTCCCCAGATAGGGGACGTATCAGATATTAAACTGATAAGAACAGATACTACACTTGATCTTAGCCAAAAGGCCGAGAAGCGATAACCAGAATTGGTTTCCGACTACGGTGCCACCCAAGGATTCTGAAAAGTCCATTTGTGGAGATGGCCACCTGGACTCCCGTTAAGAAGACATGCTGTCAACCTCTAGATCCCTCACATGCCTGCACTTTTCGGCTTGCTGCTGCTGCAATCCACGCGTTTTAGATCTGCATAACTCCACCTCTTTTAGCACAGTACCCTCAACCCCCGGCTGTTCCCACCCGCCTCAACACCGTTGGAAGGGAGGGGAACCAATTAAGGCGGGGGGGGGGGTGGAACGAGCAGCTGTCTACCCTTAGCAGGAGGGTTGCTGATTAATTACCTCTCCTGCTGCTGCTGCTGCTGGCTGTCCAGCAGCAGACTGAAGGTGGCTGCTGCTGTGCGCAGGTATATAAAGGCTCAGAGCCTATTATGACACGCGCAGCCAGCGTTCCATTGCCACATTCCGTCTACTGCAGGCGGGATACCTGGATGGCTGAATGTCACTGAGAAGCTCACAGAGACCGCCATAAGCAACAGTTTAAAAGAATGCCACAGACTAATCAACCAAACTTTTTGGGTTGGTTTCTCTTTTATAGTCTGCAGGCATTAAATGAAAGAAGTCAGTGTTCCAGCAGAGGGAGACAACGTTTCAGAAAAGGCATTGTAGCAAACCAAAAAAGAAATTTTAAGCGCAGCAGAGTAACCAGCTCACATACCTGTTAGCTCAGGTGAGTTTAAAAGGCTGCTGTTGATAACAAGGGCATTTGCTAAATAGATGGTGTGTGTGCAACAATATACTGAAAGGTCAATTATATTGTGCAGCTTATCTCACCACCTGTAGTTATTTAGGTGAAAGCTCCAAAATGCTTGCCTAATATGTCTGTTTATCCAAAAGGAAGTATAGAGGGAGAGCTAGATAGATAGCATTGCATTACATTACATTACATGGCAATGCAATGCACAGTTGCTGAAGTTGAACCAAAATGAGCTTGTCATCTGGCTTCTGCAACTTTTAACATGAAAAATCCAATGAGGAGAAGAAAAGCAAAGCCAAACAGTCCATCCCAAAATCCGACAAACAAGCAAAATGAACAAAAAGCATTGAATTCAATTCTTTCTGATTTTAGAAACTGCATTAAAGAAGGGGTGCACCGGTCCTGGAGATACTGCAATACCAGGTCAATGCGTGGAGTGGACAGAGCAAGCTCTTTTTCCATCTCCCTGTTCTAAAAATCCATTTAATATATGGTCCCCAGATAGGGGACGTATCAGATATTAAACTGATAAGAACAGATACTACACTTGATCTTAGCCAAAAGGCCGAGAAGCGATAACCAGAATTGGTTTCCGACTACGGTGCCACCCAAGGATTCTGAAAACTCCATTTGTGGAGATGGCCACCTGGACTCCCGTTAAGAAGACATGCTGTCAACCTCTAGATCCCTCACATGCCTGCACTTTTCGGCTTGCTGCTGCTGCAATCCACGCGTTTTAGATCTGCATAACTCCACCTCTTTTAGCACAGTACCCTCAACCCCCGGCTGTTCCCACCCGCCTCAACACCGTTGGAAGGGAGGAGAACCAATTAAGGCGGGGGTGGGGGGGAACGAGCAGCTGTCTACCCTTAGCAGGAGGGTTGCTGATTAATTACCTCTCCTGCTGCTGCTGCTGCTGGCTGTCCAGCAGCAGACTGAAGGTGGCTGCTGCTGTGCGCAGGTATATAAAGGCTCAGAGCCTATTATGACACGCGCAGCCAGCGTTCCATTGCCACATTCCGTCTACTGCAGGCGGGATACCTGGATGGCTGAATGTCACTGAGAAGCTCACAGAGACCGCCATAAGCAACAGTTTAAAAGAATGCCACAGACTAATCAACCAAATTTTTGGGTTGCTTTCTCTTTTATAGTCTGCAGGCATTAAATGAAAGAAGTCAGTGTTCCAGCAGAGGGAGACAACGTTTCAGAAAAGGCATTGTAGCAAACCAAAAAAGAAATTTTAAGCGCAGCAGAGTAACCAGCTCACATACCTGTTAGCTCAGGTGAGTTTAAAAGGCTGCTGTTGATAACAAGGGCATTTGCTAAATAGATGGTGTGTGTGCAACAATATACTGAAAGGTCAATTATATTGTGCAGCTTATCTCACCACCTGTAGTTATTTAGGTGAAAGCTCCAAAATGCTTGCCTAATATGTCTGTTTATCCAAAAGGAAGTATAGAGGGAGAGCTAGATAGATAGCATTGCATTACATTACATTACATGGCAATGCAATGCACAGTTGCTGAAGTTGAACCAAAATGAGCTTGTCATCTGGCTTCTGCAACTTTTAACATGAAAAATCCAATGAGGAGAAGAAAAGCAAAGCCAAAGAGTCCATCCCAAAATCCGACAAACAAGCAAAATGAACAAAAAGCATTGAATTCAATTCTTTCTGATTTTAGAAACTGCATTAAAGAAGGGGTGCACCGGTCCTGGAGATACTGCAATACCAGGTCAATGCGTGGAGTGGACAGAGCAAGCTCTTTTTCCATCTCCCTGTTCTAAAAATCCATTTAATATATGGTCCCCAGATAGGGGACGTATCAGATATTAAACTGATAAGAACAGATACTACACTTGATCTTAGCCAAAAGGCCGAGAAGCGATAACCAGAATTGGTTTCCGACTACGGTGCCACCCAAGGATTCTGAAAAGTCCATTTGTGGAGATGGCCACCTGGACTCCCGTTAAGAAGACATGCTGTCAACCTCTAGATCCCTCACATGCCTGCACTTTTCGGCTTGCTGCTGCTGCAATCCACGCGTTTTAGATCTGCATAACTCCACCTCTTTTAGCACAGTACCCTCAACCCCCGGCTGTTCCCACCCGCCTCAACACCGTTGGAAGGGAGGAGAACCAATTAAGGCGGGGGGGGGGGTGGAACGAGCAGCTGTCTACCCTTAGCAGGAGGGTTGCTGATTAATTACCTCTCCTGCTGCTGCTGCTGCTGGCTGTCCAGCAGCAGACTGAAGGTGGCTGCTGCTGTGCGCAGGTCTATAAAGGCTCAGAGCCTATTATGACACGCGCAGCCAGCGTTCCATTGCCACATTCCGTCTACTGCAGGCGGGATACCTGGATGGCTGAATGTCACTGAGAAGCTCACAGAGACCGCCATAAGCAACAGTTTAAAAGAATGCCACAGACTAATCAACCAAACTTTTTGGGTTGGTTTCTCTTTTATAGTCTGCAGGCATTAAATGAAAGAAGTCAGTGTTCCAGCAGAGGGAGACAACGTTTCAGAAAAGGCATTGTAGCAAACCAAAAAAGAAATTTTAAGCGCAGCAGAGTAACCAGCTCACATACCTGTTAGCTCAGGTGAGTTTAAAAGGCTGCTGTTGATAACAAGGGCATTTGCTAAATAGATGGTGTGTGTGCAACAATATACTGAAAGGTCAATTATATTGTGCAGCTTATCTCACCACCTGTAGTTATTTAGGTGAAAGCTCCAAAATGCTTGCCTAATATGTCTGTTTATCCAAAAGGAAGTATAGAGGGAGAGCTAGATAGATAGCATTGCATTACATTACATTACATGGCAATGCAATGCACAGTTGCTGAAGTTGAACCAAAATGAGCTTGTCATCTGGCTTCTGCAACTTTTAACATGAAAAATCCAATGAGGAGAAGAAAAGCAAAGCCAAAGAGTCCATCCCAAAATCCGACAAACAAGCAAAATGAACAAAAAGCATTGAATTCAATTCTTTCTGATTTTAGAAACTGCATTAAAGAAGGGGTGCACCGGTCCTGGAGATACTGCAATACCAGGTCAATGCGTGGAGTGGACAGAGCAAGCTCTTTTTCCATCTCCCTGTTCTAAAAATCCATTTAATATATGGTCCCCAGATAGGGGACGTATCAGATATTAAACTGATAAGAACAGATACTACACTTGATCTTAGCCAAAAATCCGAGAAGCGATAACCAGAATTGGTTTCCGACTACGGTGCCACCCAAGGATTCTAAAAAGTCCATTTGTGGAGATGGCCACCTGGACTCCCGTTAAGAAGACATGCTGTCAACCTCTAGATCCCTCACATGCCTGCACTTTTCGGCTTGCTGCTGCTGCAATCCACGCGTTTTAGATCTGCATAACTCCACCTCTTTTAGCACAGTACCCTCAACCCCCGGCTGTTCCCACCCGCCTCAACACCGTTGGAAGGGAGGAGAACCAATTAAGGCGGGGGGGGGGGGTGGAACGAGCAGCTGTCTACCCTTAGCAGGAGGGTTGCTGATTAAGTACCTCTCCTGCTGCTGCTGCTGCTGGCTGTCCAGCAGCAGACTGAAGGTGGCTGCTGCTGTGCGCAGATATATAAAGGCTCAGAGCCTATTATGACACGCGCAGCCAGCGTTCCATTGCCACATTCCGTCTACTGCAGGCGGGATACCTGGATGGCTGAATGTCACTGAGAAGCTCACAGAGACCGCCATAAGCAACAGTTTAAAAGAATGCCACAGACTAATCAACCAAACTTTTTGGGTTGGTTTCTCTTTTATAGTCTGCAGGCATTAAATGAAAGAAGTCAGTGTTCCAGCAGAGGGAGACAACGTTTCAGAAAAGGCATTGTAGCAAACCAAAAAAGAAATTTTAAGCGCAGCAGAGTAACCAGCTCACATACCTGTTAGCTCAGGTGAGTTTAAAAGGCTGCTGTTGATAACAAGGGCATTTGCTAAATAGATGGTGTGTGTGCAACAATATACTGAAAGGTCAATTATATTGTGCAGCTTATCTCACCACCTGTAGTTATTTAGGTGAAAGCTCCAAAATGCTTGCCTAATATGTCTGTTTATCCAAAAGGAAGTATAGAGGGAGAGCTAGATAGATAGCATTGCATTACATTACATTACATGGCAATGCAATGCACAGTTGCTGAAGTTGAACCAAAATGAGCTTGTCATCTGGCTTCTGCAACTTTTAACATGAAAAATCCAATGAGGAGAAGAAAAGCAAAGCCAAAGAGTCCATCCCAAAATCCGACAAACAAGCAAAATGAACAAAAAGCATTGAATTCAATTCTTTCTGATTTTAGAAACTGCATTAAAGAAGGGGTGCACCGGTCCTGGAGATACTGGAATACCAGGTCAATGCGTGGAGTGGACAGAGCAAGCTCTTTTTCCATCTCCCTGTTCTAAAAATCCATTTAATATATGGTCCCCAGATAGGGGACGTATCAGATATTAAACTGATAAGAACAGATACTACACTTGATCTTAGCCAAAAGGCCGAGAAGCGATAACCAGAATTGGTTTCCGACTACGGTGCCACCCAAGGATTCTGAAAAGTCCATTTGTGGAGATGGCCACCTGGACTCCCGTTAAGAAGACATGCTGTCAACCTCTAGATCCCTCACATGCCTGCACTTTTCGGCTTGCTGCTGCTGCAATCCACGCGTTATAGATCTGCATAACTCCACCTCTTTTAGCACAGTACCCTCAACCCCCGGCTGTTCCCACCCGCCTCAACACCGTTGGAAGGGAGGAGAACCAATTAAGGCGGGGGGGGGGGTGGAACGAGCAGCTGTCTACCCTTAGCAGGAGGGTTGCTGATTAATTACCTCTCCTGCTGCTGCTGCTGCTGGCTGTCCAGCAGCAGACTGAAGGTGGCTGCTGCTGTGCGCAGGTATATAAAGGCTCAGAGCCTATTATGACACGCGCAGCCAGCGTTCCATTGCCACATTCCGTCTACTGCAGGCGGGATACCTGGATGGCTGAATGTCACTGAGAAGCTCACAGAGACCGCCATAAGCAACAGTTTAAAAGAATGCCACAGACTAATCAACCAAACTTTTTGGGTTGGTTTCTCTTTTATAGTCTGCAGGCATTAAATGAAAGAAGTCAGTGTTACAGCAGAGGGAGACAACGTTTCAGAAAAGGCATTGTAGCAAACCAAAAAAGAAATTTTAAGCGCAGCAGAGTAACCAGCTCACATACCTGTTAGCTCAGGTGAGTTTAAAAGGCTGCTGTTGATAACAAGGGCATTTGCTAAATAGATGGTGTGTGTGCAACATTATACTGAAAGGTCAATTATATTGTGCAGCTTATCTCACCACCTGTAGTTATTTAGGTGAAAGCTCCAAAATGCTTGCCTAATATGTCTGTTTATCCAAAAGGAAGTATAGAGGGAGAGCTAGATAGATAGCATTGCATTACATTACATTACATGGCAATGCAATGCACAGTTGCTGAAGTTGAACCAAAATGAGCTTGTCATCTGGCTTCTGCAACTTTTAACATGAAAAATCCAATGAGGAGAAGAAAAGCAAAGCCAAAGAGTCCATCCCAAAATCCGACAAACAAGCAAAATGAACAAAAAGCATTGAATTCAATTCTTTCTGATTTTAGAAACTGCATTAAAGAAGGGGTGCACCAGTCCTGGAGATACTGCAATACCAGGTCAATGCGTGGAGTGGACAGAGCAAGCTCTTTTTCCATCTCCCTGTTCTAAAAATCCATTTAATATATGGTCCCCAGATAGGGGACGTATCAGATATTAAACTGATAAGAACAGATACTACACTTGATCTTAGCCAAAAGGCCGAGAAGCGATAACCAGAATTGGTTTCCGACTACGGTGCCACCCAAGGATTCTGAAAAGTCCATTTGTGGAGATGGCCACCTGGACTCCCGTTAAGAAGACATGCTGTCAACCTCTAGATCCCTCACATGCCTGCACTTTTCGGCTTGCTGCTGCTGCAATCCACGCGTTTTAGATCTGCATAACTCCACCTCTTTTAGCACAGTACCCTCAACCCCCGGCTGTTCCCACCCGCCTCAACACCGTTGGAAGGGAGGAGAACCAATTAAGGCGGGGGGGGGGTGGAACGAGCAGCTGTCTACCCTTAGCAGGAGGGTTGCTGATTAATTACCTCTCCTGCTGCTGCTGCTGCTGGCTGTCCAGCAGCAGACTGAAGGTGGCTGCTGCTGTGCGCAGGTATATAAAGGCTCAGAGCCTATTATGACACGCGCAGCCAGCGTTCCATTGCCACATTCCGTCTACTGCAGGCGGGATACCTGGATGGCTGAATGTCACTGAGAAGCTCACAGAGACAGCCATAAGCAACAGTTTAAAAGAATGCCACAGACTAATCAACCAAACTTTTTGGGTTGGTTTCTCTTTTATAGTCTGCAGGCATTAAATGAAAGAAGTCAGTGTTCCAGCAGAGGGAGACAACGTTTCAGAAAAGGCATTATAGCAAACCAAAAAAGAAATTTTAAGCGCAGCAGAGTAACCAGCTCACATACCTGTTAGCTCAGGTGAGTTTAAAAGGCTGCTGTTGATAACAAGGGCATTTGCTAAATAGATGGTGTGTGTGCAACAATAAACTGAAAGGTCAATTATATTGTGCAGCTTATCTCACCACCTGTAGTTATTTAGGTGAAAGCTCCAAAATGCTTGCCTAATATGTCTGTTTATCCAAAAGGAAGTATAGAGGGAGAGCTAGATAGATAGCATTGCATTACATTACATTACATGGCAATGCAATGCACAGTTGCTGAAGTTGAACCAAAATGAGCTTGTCATCTGGCTTCTGCAACTTTTAACATGAAAAATCCAATGAGGAGAAGAAAAGCAAAGCCAAAGAGTCCATCCCAAAATCCGACAAACAAGCAAAATGAACAAAAAGCATTGAATTCAATTCTTTCTGATTTTAGAAACTGCATTAAAGAAGGGGTGCACCGGTCCTGGAGATACTGCAATACCAGGTCAATGCGTGGAGTGGACAGAGCAAGCTCTTTTTCCATCTCCCTGTTCTAAAAATCCATTTAATATATGGTCCCCAGATAGGGGACGTATCAGATATTAAACTGATAAGAACAGATACTACACTTGATCTTAGCCAAAAGGCCGAGAAGCGATAACCAGAATTGGTTTCCGACTACGGTGCCACCCAAGGATTCTGAAAAGTCCATTTGTGGAGATGGCCACCTGGACTCCCGTTAAGAAGACATGCTGTCAACCTCTAGATCCCTCACATGCCTGCACTTTTCGGCTTGCTGCTGCTGCAATCCACGCGTTTTAGATCTGCATAACTCCACCTCTTTTAGCACAGTACCCTCAACCCCCGGCTGTTCCCACTCGCCTCAACACCGTTGGAAGGGAGGAGAACCAATTAAGGCGGGGGGGGGGTGGAACGAGCAGCTGTCTACCCTTAGCAGGAGGGTTGCTGATTAATTACCTCTCCTGCTGCTGCTGCTGCTGGCTGTCCAGCAGCAGACTGAAGGTGGCTGCTGCTGTGCGCAGGTATATAAAGGCTCAGAGCCTATTATGACACGCGCAGCCAGCGTTCCATTGCCACATTCCGTCTACTGCAGGCGGGATACCTGGATGGCTGAATGTCACTGAGAAGCTCACAGAGACCGCCATAAGCAACAGTTTAAAAGAATGCCACAGACTAATCAACCAAACTTTTTGGGTTGGTTTCTCTTTTATAGTCTGCAGGCATTAAATGAAAGAAGTCAGTGTTCCAGCAGAGGGAGACAACGTTTCAGAAAAGGCATTGTAGCAAACCAAAAAAGAAATTTTAAGCGCAGCAGAGTAACCAGCTCACATACCTGTTAGCTCAGGTGAGTTTAAAAGGCTGCTGTTGATAACAAGGGCATTTGCTAAATAGATGGTGTGTGTGCAACAATATACTGAAAGGTCAATTATATTGTGCAGCTTATCTCACCACCTGTAGTTATTTAGGTGAAAGCTCCAAAATGCTTGCCTAATATGTCTGTTTATCCAAAAGGAAGTATAGAGGGAGAGCTAGATAGATAGCATTGCATTACATTACATTACATGGCAATGCAATGCACAGTTGCTGAAGTTGAACCAAAATGAGCTTGTCATCTGGCTTCTGCAACTTTTAACATGAAAAATCCAATGAGGAGAAGAAAAGCAAAGCCAAAGAGTCCATCCCAAAATCCGACAAACAAGCAAAATGAACAAAAAGCATTGAATTCAATTCTTTCTGATTTTAGAAACTGCATTAAAGAAGGGGTGCACCGGTCCTGGAGATACTGCAATACCAGGTCAATGCGTGGAGTGGACAGAGCAAGCTCTTTTTCCATCTCCCTGTTCTAAAAATCCATTTAATATATGGTCCCCAGATAGGGGACGTATCAGATATTAAACTGATAAGAACAGATACTACACTTGATCTTAGCCAAAAGGCCGAGAAGCGATAACCAGAATTGGTTTCCGACTACGGTGCCACCCAAGGATTCTGAAAAGTCCATTTGTGGAGATGGCCACCTGGACTCCCGTTAAGAAGACATGCTGTCAACCTCTAGATCCCTCACATGCCTGCACTTTTCGGCTTGCTGCTGCTGCAATCCACGCGTTTTAGATCTGCATAACTCCACCTCTTTTAGCACAGTACCCTCAACCCCCGGCTGTTCCCACCCGCCTCAACACCGTTGGAAGGGAGGAGAACCAATTAAGGCGGGGGGGGGGGGGGTGGAACGAGCAGCTGTCTACCCTTAGCAGGAGGGTTGCTGATTAATTACCTCTCCTGCTGCTGCTGCTGCTGGCTGTCCAGCAGCAGACTGAAGGTGGCTGCTGCTGTGCGCAGGTATATAAAGGCTCAGAGCCTATTATGACACGCGCAGCCAGCGTTCCATTGCCACATTCCGTCTACTGCAGGCGGGATACCTGGATGGCTGAATGTCACTGAGAAGCTCACAGAGACCGCCATAAGCAACAGTTTAAAAGAATGCCACAGACTAATCAACCAAACTTTTTGGGTTGGTTTCTCTTTTATAGTCTGCAGGCATTAAATGAAAGAAGTCAGTGTTCCAGCAGAGGGAGACAACGTTTCAGAAAAGGCATTGTAGCAAACCAAAAAAGAAATTTTAAGCGCAGCAGAGTAACCAGCTCACATACCTGTTAGCTCAGGTGAGTTTAAAAGGCTGCTGTTGATAACAAGGGCATTTGCTAAATAGATGGTGTGTGTGCAACAATATACTGAAAGGTCAATTATATTGTGCAGCTTATCTCACCACCTGTAGTTATTTAGGTGAAAGCTCCAAAATGCTTGCCTAATATGTCTGTTTATCCAAAAGGAAGTATAGAGGGAGAGCTAGATAGATAGCATTGCATTACATTACATTACATGGCAATGCAATGCACAGTTGCTGAAGTTGAACCAAAATGAGCTTGTCATCTGGCTTCTGCAACTTTTAACATGAAAAATCCAATGAGGAGAAGAAAAGCAAAGCCAAAGAGTCCATCCCAAAATCCGACAAACAAGCAAAATGAACAAAAAGCATTGAATTCAATTCTTTCTGATTTTAGAAACTGCATTAAAGAAGGGGTGCACCGGTCCTGGAGATACTGCAATACCAGGTCAATGCGTGGAGTGGACAGAGCAAGCTCTTTTTCCATCTCCCTGTTCTAAAAATCCATTTAATATATGGTCCCCAGATAGGGGACGTATCAGATATTAAACTGATAAGAACAGATACTACACTTGATCTTAGCCAAAAGGCCGAGAAGCGATAACCAGAATTGGTTTCCGACTACGGTGCCACCCAAGGATTCTGAAAAGTCCATTTGTGGAGATGGCCACCTGGACTCCCGTTAAGAAGACATGCTGTCAACCTCTAGATCCCTCACATGCCTGCACTTTTCGGCTTGCTGCTGCTGCAATCCACGCGTTTTAGATCTGCATAACTCCACCTCTTTTAGCACAGTACCCTCAACCCCCGGCTGTTCCCACTCGCCTCAACACCGTTGGAAGGGAGGAGAACCAATTAAGGCGGGGGGGGGGTGGAACCAGCAGCTGTCTACCCTTAGCAGGAGGGTTGCTGATTAATTACCTCTCCTGCTGCTGCTGCTGCTGGCTGTCCAGCAGCAGACTGAAGGTGGCTGCTGCTGTGCGCAGGTATATAAAGGCTCAGAGCCTATTATGACACGCGCAGCCAGCGTTCCATTGCCACATTCCGTCTACTGCAGGCGGGATACCTGGATGGCTGAATGTCACTGAGAAGCTCACAGAGACCGCCATAAGCAACAGTTTAAAAGAATGCCACAGACTAATCAACCAAACTTTTTGGGTTGGTTTCTCTTTTATAGTCTGCAGGCATTAAATGAAAGAAGTCAGTGTTCCAGCAGAGGGAGACAACGTTTCAGAAAAGGCATTGTAGCAAACCAAAAAAGAAATTTTAAGCGCAGCAGAGTAACCAGCTCACATACCTGTTAGCTCAGGTGAGTTTAAAAGGCTGCTGTTGATAACAAGGGCATTTGCTAAATAGATGGTGTGTGTGCAACAATATACTGAAAGGTCAATTATATTGTGCAGCTTATCTCACCACCTGTAGTTATTTAGGTGAAAGCTCCAAAATGCTTGCCTAATATGTCTGTTTATCCAAAAGGAAGTATAGAGGGAGAGCTAGATAGATAGCATTGCATTACATTACATTACATGGCAATGCAATGCACAGTTGCTGAAGTTGAACCAAAATGAGCTTGTCATCTGGCTTCTGCAACTTTTAACATGAAAAATCCAATGAGGAGAAGAAAAGCAAAGCCAAAGAGTCCATCCCAAAATCCGACAAACAAGCAAAATGAACAAAAAGCATTGAATTCAATTCTTTCTGATTTTAGAAACTGCATTAAAGAAGGGGTGCACCGGTCCTGGAGATACTGCAATACCAGGTCAATGCGTGGAGTGGACAGAGCAAGCTCTTTTTCCATCTCCCTGTTCTAAAAATCCATTTAATATATGGTCCCCAGATAGGGGACGTATCAGATATTAAACTGATAAGAACAGATACTACACTTGATCTTAGCCAAAAGGCCGAGAAGCGATAACCAGAATTGGTTTCCGACTACGGTGCCACCCAAGGATTCTGAAAAGTCCATTTGTGGAGATGGCCACCTGGACTCCCGTTAAGAAGACATGCTGTCAACCTCTAGATCCCTCACATGCCTGCACTTTTCGGCTTGCTGCTGCTGCAATCCACGCGTTTTAGATCTGCATAACTCCACCTCTTTTAGCACAGTACCCTCAACCCCCGGCTGTTCCCACCCGCCTCAACACCGTTGGAAGGGAGGAGAACCAATTAAGGCGGGGGGGGGGGGGGTGGAACGAGCAGCTGTCTACCCTTAGCAGGAGGGTTGCTGATTAATTACCTCTCCTGCTGCTGCTGCTGCTGGCTGTCCAGCAGCAGACTGAAGGTGGCTGCTGCTGTGCGCAGGTATATAAAGGCTCAGAGCCTATTATGACACGCGCAGCCAGCGTTCCATTGCCACATTCCGTCTACTGCAGGCGGGATACCTGGATGGCTGAATGTCACTGAGAAGCTCACAGAGACCGCCATAAGCAACAGTTTAAAAGAATGCCACAGACTAATCAACCAAACTTTTTGGGTTGGTTTCTCTTTTATAGTCTGCAGGCATTAAATGAAAGAAGTCAGTGTTCCAGCAGAGGGAGACAACGTTTCAGAAAAGGCATTGTAGCAAACCAAAAAAGAAATTTTAAGCGCAGCAGAGTAACCAGCTCACATACCTGTTAGCTCAGGTGAGTTTAAAAGGCTGCTGTTGATAACAAGGGCATTTGCTAAATAGATGGTGTGTGTGCAACAATATACTGAAAGGTCAATTATATTGTGCAGCTTATCTCACCACCTGTAGTTATTTAGGTGAAAGCTCCAAAATGCTTGCCTAATATGTCTGTTTATCCAAAAGGAAGTATAGAGGGAGAGCTAGATAGATAGCATTGCATTACATTACATTACATGGCAATGCAATGCACAGTTGCTGAAGTTGAACCAAAATGAGCTTGTCATCTGGCTTCTGCAACTTTTAACATGAAAAATCCAATGAGGAGAAGAAAAGCAAAGCCAAAGAGTCCATCCCAAAATCCGACAAACAAGCAAAATGAACAAAAAGCATTGAATTCAATTCTTTCTGATTTTAGAAACTGCATTAAAGAAGGGGTGCACCGGTCCTGGAGATACTGCAATACCAGGTCAATGCGTGGAGTGGACAGAGCAAGCTCTTTTTCCATCTCCCTGTTCTAAAAATCCATTTAATATATGGTCCCCAGATAGGGGACGTATCAGATATTAAACTGATAAGAACAGATACTACACTTGATCTTAGCCAAAAGGCCGAGAAGCGATAACCAGAATTGGTTTCCGACTACGGTGCCACCCAAGGATTCTGAAAAGTCCATTTGTGGAGATGGCCACCTGGACTCCCGTTAAGAAGACATGCTGTCAACCTCTAGATCCCTCACATGCCTGCACTTTTCGGCTTGCTGCTGCTGCAATCCACGCGTTTTAGATCTGCATAACTCCACCTCTTTTAGCACAGTACCCTCAACCCCCGGCTGTTCCCACTCGCCTCAACACCGTTGGAAGGGAGGAGAACCAATTAAGGCGGGGGGGGGGTGGAACCAGCAGCTGTCTACCCTTAGCAGGAGGGTTGCTGATTAATTACCTCTCCTGCTGCTGCTGCTGCTGGCTGTCCAGCAGCAGACTGAAGGTGGCTGCTGCTGTGCGCAGGTATATAAAGGCTCAGAGCCTATTATGACACGCGCAGCCAGCGTTCCATTGCCACATTCCGTCTACTGCAGGCGGGATACCTGGATGGCTGAATGTCACTGAGAAGCTCACAGAGACCGCCATAAGCAACAGTTTAAAAGAATGCCACAGACTAATCAACCAAACTTTTTGGGTTGGTTTCTCTTTTATAGTCTGCAGGCATTAAATGAAAGAAGTCAGTGTTCCAGCAGAGGGAGACAACGTTTCAGAAAAGGCATTGTAGCAAACCAAAAAAGAAATTTTAAGCGCAGCAGAGTAACCAGCTCACATACCTGTTAGCTCAGGTGAGTTTAAAAGGCTGCTGTTGATAACAAGGGCATTTGCTAAATAGATGGTGTGTGTGCAACAATATACTGAAAGGTCAATTATATTGTGCAGCTTATCTCACCACCTGTAGTTATTTAGGTGAAAGCTCCAAAATGCTTGCCTAATATGTCTGTTTATCCAAAAGGAAGTATAGAGGGAGAGCTAGATAGATAGCATTGCATTACATTACATTACATGGCAATGCAATGCACAGTTGCTGAAGTTGAACCAAAATGAGCTTGTCATCTGGCTTCTGCAACTTTTAACATGAAAAATCCAATGAGGAGAAGAAAAGCAAAGCCAAAGAGTCCATCCCAAAATCCGACAAACAAGCAAAATGAACAAAAAGCATTGAATTCAATTCTTTCTGATTTTAGAAACTGCATTAAAGAAGGGGTGCACCGGTCCTGGAGATACTGCAATACCAGGTCAATGCGTGGAGTGGACAGAGCAAGCTCTTTTTCCATCTCCCTGTTCTAAAAATCCATTTAATATATGGTCCCCAGATAGGGGACGTATCAGATATTAAACTGATAAGAACAGATACTACACTTGATCTTAGCCAAAAGGCCGAGAAGCGATAACCAGAATTGGTTTCCGACTACGGTGCCACCCAAGGATTCTGAAAAGTCCATTTGTGGAGATGGCCACCTGGACTCCCGTTAAGAAGACATGCTGTCAACCTCTAGATCCCTCACATGCCTGCACTTTTCGGCTTGCTGCTGCTGCAATCCACGCGTTTTAGATCTGCATAACTCCACCTCTTTTAGCACAGTACCCTCAACCCCCGGCTGTTCCCACCCGCCTCAACACCGTTGGAAGGGAGGAGAACCAATTAAGGCGGGGGGGGGGGGTGGAACGAGCAGCTGTCTACCCTTAGCAGGAGGGTTGCTGATTAATTACCTCTCCTGCTGCTGCTGCTGCTGGCTGTCCAGCAGCAGACTGAAGGTGGCTGCTGCTGTGCGCAGGTATATAAAGGCTCAGAGCCTATTATGACACGCGCAGCCAGCGTTCCATTGCCACATTCCGTCTACTGCAGGCGGGATACCTGGATGGCTGAATGTCACTGAGAAGCTCACAGAGACCGCCATAAGCAACAGTTTAAAAGAATGCCACAGACTAATCAACCAAACTTTTTGGGTTGGTTTCTCTTTTATAGTCTGCAGGCATTAAATGAAAGAAGTCAGTGTTCCAGCAGAGGGAGACAACGTTTCAGAAAAGGCATTGTAGCAAACCAAAAAAGAAATTTTAAGCGCAGCAGAGTAACCAGCTCACATACCTGTTAGCTCAGGTGAGTTTAAAAGGCTGCTGTTGATAACAAGGGCATTTGCTAAATAGATGGTGTGTGTGCAACAATATACTGAAAGGTCAATTATATTGTGCAGCTTATCTCACCACCTGTAGTTATTTAGGTGAAAGCTCCAAAATGCTTGCCTAATATGTCTGTTTATCCAAAAGGAAGTATAGAGGGAGAGCTAGATAGATAGCATTGCATTACATTACATTACATGGCAATGCAATGCACAGTTGCTGAAGTTGAACCAAAATGAGCTTGTCATCTGGCTTCTGCAACTTTTAACATGAAAAATCCAATGAGGAGAAGAAAAGCAAAGCCAAAGAGTCCATCCCAAAATCCGACAAACAAGCAAAATGAACAAAAAGCATTGAATTCAATTCTTTCTGATTTTAGAAACTGCATTAAAGAAGGGGTGCACCGGTCCTGGAGATACTGCAATACCAGGTCAATGCGTGGAGTGGACAGAGCAAGCTCTTTTTCCATCTCCCTGTTCTAAAAATCCATTTAATATATGGTCCCCAGATAGGGGACGTATCAGATATTAAACTGATAAGAACAGATACTACACTTGATCTTAGCCAAAAGGCCGAGAAGCGATAACCAGAATTGGTTTCCGACTACGGTGCCACCCAAGGATTCTGAAAAGTCCATTTGTGGAGATGGCCACCTGGACTCCCGTTAAGAAGACATGCTGTCAACCTCTAGATCCCTCACATGCCTGCACTTTTCGGCTTGCTGCTGCTGCAATCCACGCGTTTTAGATCTGCATAACTCCACCTCTTTTAGCACAGTACCCTCAACCCCCGGCTGTTCCCACCCGCCTCAACACCGTTGGAAGGGAGGAGAACCAATTAAGGCGGGGGGGGGGGGGGGTGGAACGAGCAGCTGTCTACCCTTAGCAGGAGGGTTGCTGATTAATTACCTCTCCTGCTGCTGCTGCTGCTGGCTGTCCAGCAGCAGACTGAAGGTGGCTGCTGCTGTGCGCAGGTATATAAAGGCTCAGAGCCTATTATGACACGCGCAGCCAGCGTTCCATTGCCACATTCCGTCTACTGCAGGCGGGATACCTGGATGGCTGAATGTCACTGAGAAGCTCACAGAGACCGCCATAAGCAACAGTTTAAAAGAATGCCACAGACTAATCAACCAAACTTTTTGGGTTGGTTTCTCTTTTATAGTCTGCAGGCATTAAATGAAAGAAGTCAGTGTTCCAGCAGAGGGAGACAACGTTTCAGAAAAGGCATTGTAGCAAACCAAAAAAGAAATTTTAAGCGCAGCAGAGTAACCAGCTCACATACCTGTTAGCTCAGGTGAGTTTAAAAGGCTGCTGTTGATAACAAGGGCATTTGCTAAATAGATGGTGTGTGTGCAACAATATACTGAAAGGTCAATTATATTGTGCAGCTTATCTCACCACCTGTAGTTATTTAGGTGAAAGCTCCAAAATGCTTGCCTAATATGTCTGTTTATCCAAAAGGAAGTATAGAGGGAGAGCTAGATAGATAGCATTGCATTACATTACATTACATGGCAATGCAATGCACAGTTGCTGAAGTTGAACCAAAATGAGCTTGTCATCTGGCTTCTGCAACTTTTAACATGAAAAATCCAATGAGGAGAAGAAAAGCAAAGCCAAAGAGTCCATCCCAAAATCCGACAAACAAGCAAAATGAACAAAAAGCATTGAATTCAATTCTTTCTGATTTTAGAAACTGCATTAAAGAAGGGGTGCACCGGTCCTGGAGATACTGCAATACCAGGTCAATGCGTGGAGTGGACAGAGCAAGCTCTTTTTCCATCTCCCTGTTCTAAAAATCCATTTAATATATGGTCCCCAGATAGGGGACGTATCAGATATTAAACTGATAAGAACAGATACTACACTTGATCTTAGCCAAAAGGCCGAGAAGCGATAACCAGAATTGGTTTCCGACTACGGTGCCACCCAAGGATTCTGAAAAGTCCATTTGTGGAGATGGCCACCTGGACTCCCGTTAAGAAGACATGCTGTCAACCTCTAGATCCCTCACATGCCTGCACTTTTCGGCTTGCTGCTGCTGCAATCCACGCGTTTTAGATCTGCATAACTCCACCTCTTTTAGCACAGTACCCTCAACCCCCGGCTGTTCCCACCCGCCTCAACACCGTTGGAAGGGAGGAGAACCAATTAAGGCGGGGGGGGGGGTGGAACGAGCAGCTGTCTACCCTTAGCAGGAGGGTTGCTGATTAATTACCTCTCCTGCTGCTGCTGCTGCTGGCTGTCCAGCAGCAGACTGAAGGTGGCTGCTGCTGTGCGCAGGTATATAAAGGCTCAGAGCCTATTATGACACGCGCAGCCAGCGTTCCATTGCCACATTCCGTCTACTGCAGGCGGGATACCTGGATGGCTGAATGTCACTGAGAAGCTCACAGAGACCGCCATAAGCAACAGTTTAAAAGAATGCCACAGACTAATCAACCAAACTTTTTGGGTTGGTTTCTCTTTTATAGTCTGCAGGCATTAAATGAAAGAAGTCAGTGTTCCAGCAGAGGGAGACAACGTTTCAGAAAAGGCATTGTAGCAAACCAAAAAAGAAATTTTAAGCGCAGCAGAGTAACCAGCTCACATACCTGTTAGCTCAGGTGAGTTTAAAAGGCTGCTGTTGATAACAAGGGCATTTGCTAAATAGATGGTGTGTGTGCAACAATATACTGAAAGGTCAATTATATTGTGCAGCTTATCTCACCACCTGTAGTTATTTAGGTGAAAGCTCCAAAATGCTTGCCTAATATGTCTGTTTATCCAAAAGGAAGTATAGAGGGAGAGCTAGATAGATAGCATTGCATTACATTACATTACATGGCAATGCAATGCACAGTTGCTGAAGTTGAACCAAAATGAGCTTGTCATCTGGCTTCTGCAACTTTTAACATGAAAAATCCAATGAGGAGAAGAAAAGCAAAGCCAAAGAGTCCATCCCAAAATCCGACAAACAAGCAAAATGAACAAAAAGCATTGAATTCAATTCTTTCTGATTTTAGAAACTGCATTAAAGAAGGGGTGCACCGGTCCTGGAGATACTGGAATACCAGGTCAATGCGTGGAGTGGACAGAGCAAGCTCTTTTTCCATCTCCCTGTTCTAAAAATCCATTTAATATATGGTCCCCAGATAGGGGACGTATCAGATATTAAACTGATAAGAACAGATACTACACTTGATCTTAGCCAAAAGGCCGAGAAACGATAACCAGAATTGGTTTCCGACTACGGTGCCACCCAAGGATTCTGAAAAGTCCATTTGTGGAGATGGCCACCTGGACTCCCGTTAAGAAGACATGCTGTCAACCTCTAGATCCCTCACATGCCTACACTTTTCGGCTTGCTGCTGCTGCAATCCACGCGTTATAGATCTGCATAACTCCACCTCTTTTAGCACAGTACCCTCAACCCCCGGCTGTTCCCACCCGCCTCAACACCGTTGGAAGGGAGGAGAACCAATTAAGGCGGGGGGGGGGGTGGAACGAGCAGCTGTCTACCCTTAGCAGGAGGGTTGCTGATTAATTACCTCTCCTGCTGCTGCTGCTGCTGGCTGTCCAGCAGCAGACTGAAGGTGGCTGCTGCTGTGCGCAGGTATATAAAGGCTCAGAGCCTATTATGACACGCGCAGCCAGCGTTCCATTGCCACATTCCGTCTACTGCAGGCGGGATACCTGGATGGCTGAATGTCACTGAGAAGCTCACAGAGACCGCCATAAGCAACAGTTTAAAAGAATGCCACAGACTAATCAACCAAACTTTTTGGGTTGGTTTCTCTTTTATAGTCTGCAGGCATTAAATGAAAGAAGTCAGTGTTCCAGCAGAGGGAGACAACGTTTCAGAAAAGGCATTGTAGCAAACCAAAAAAGAAATTTTAAGCGCAGCAGAGTAACCAGCTCACATACCTGTTAGCTCAGGTGAGTTTAAAAGGCTGCTGTTGATAACAAGGGCATTTGCTAAATAGATGGTGTGTGTGCAACAATATACTGAAAGGTCAATTATATTGTGCAGCTTATCTCACCACCTGTAGTTATTTAGGTGAAAGCTCCAAAATGCTTGCCTAATATGTCTGTTTATCCAAAAGGAAGTATAGAGGGAGAGCTAGATAGATAGCATTGCATTACATTACATTACATGGCAATGCAATGCAGAGTTGCTGAAGTTGAACCAAAATGAGCTTGTCATCTGGCTTCTGCAACTTTTAACATGAAAAATCCAATGAGGAGAAGAAAAGCAAAGCCAAAGAGTCCATCCCAAAATCCGACAAACAAGCAAAATGAACAAAAAGCATTGAATTCAATTCTTTCTGATTTTAGAAACTGCATTAAAGAAGGGGTGCACCGGTCCTGGAGATACTGCAATACCAGGTCAATGCGTGGAGTGGACAGAGCAAGCTCTTTTTCCATCTCCCTGTTCTAAAAATCCATTTAATATATGGTCCCCAGATAGGGGACGTATCAGATATTAAACTGATAAGAACAGATACTACACTTGATCTTAGCCAAAAGGCCGAGAAGCGATAACCAGAATTGGTTTCCGACTACGGTGCCACCCAAGGATTCTGAAAAGTCCATTTGTGGAGATGGCCACCTGGACTCCCGTTAAGAAGACATGCTGTCAACCTCTAGATCCCTCACATGCCTGCACTTTTCGGCTTGCTGCTGCTGCAATCCACGCGTTTTAGATCTGCATAACTCCACCTCTTTTAGCACAGTACCCTCAACCCCCAGCTGTTCCCACCCGCCTCAACACCGTTGGAAGGGAGGAGAACCAATTAAGGCGGGGGGGGGGGGGTGGAACGAGCAGCTGTCTACCCTTAGCAGGAGGGTTGCTGATTAATTACCTCTCCTGCTGCTGCTGCTGCTGGCTGTCCAGCAGCAGACTGAAGGTGGCTGCTGCTGTGCGCAGGTATATAAAGGCTCAGAGCCTATTATGACACGCGCAGCCAGCGTTCCATTGCCACATTCCGACTACTGCAGGCGGGATACCTGGATGGCTGAATGTCACTGAGAAGCTCACAGAGACCGCCATAAGCAACAGTTTAAAAGAATGCCACAGACTAATCAACCAAACTTTTTGGGTTGGTTTCTCTTTTATAGTCTGCAGGCATTAAATGAAAGAAGTCAGTGTTCCAGCAGAGGGAGACAACGTTTCAGAAAAGGCATTGTAGCAAACCAAAAAAGAAATTTTAAGCGCAGCAGAGTAACCAGCTCACATACCTGTTAGCTCAGGTGAGTTTAAAAGGCTGCTGTTGATAACAAGGGCATTTGCTAAATAGATGGTGTGTGTGCAACAATATACTGAAAGGTCAATTATATTGTGCAGCTTATCTCACCACCTGTAGTTATTTAGGTGAAAGCTCCAAAATGCTTGCCTAATATGTCTGTTTATCCAAAAGGAAGTATAGAGGGAGAGCTAGATAGATAGCATTGCATTACATTACATTACATGGCAATGCAATGCACAGTTGCTGAAGTTGAACCAAAATGAGCTTGTCATCTGGCTTCTGCAACTTTTAACATGAAAAATCCAATGAGGAGAAGAAAAGCAAAGCCAAAGAGTCCATCCCAAAATCCGACAAACAAGCAAAATGAACAAAAAGCATTGAATTCAATTCTTTCTGATTTTAGAAACTGCATTAAAGAAGGGGTGCACCGGTCCTGGAGATACTGGAATACCAGGTCAATGCGTGGAGTGGACAGAGCAAGCTCTTTTTCCATCTCCCTGTTCTAAAAATCCATTTAATATATGGTCCCCAGATAGGGGACGTATCAGATATTAAACTGATAAGAACAGATACTACACTTGATCTTAGCCAAAAGGCCGAGAAGCGATAACCAGAATTGGTTTCCGACTACGGTGCCACCCAAGGATTCTGAAAAGTCCATTTGTGGAGATGGCCACCTGGACTCCCGTTAAGAAGACATGCTGTCAACCTCTAGATCCCTCACATGCCTGCACTTTTCGGCTTGCTGCTGCTGCAATCCACGCGTTATAGATCTGCATAACTCCACCTCTTTTAGCACAGTACCCTCAACCCCCGGCTGTTCCCACCCGCCTCAACACCGTTGGAAGGGAGGAGAACCAATTAAGGCGGGGGGGGGGGTGGAACGAGCAGCTGTCTACCCTTAGCAGGAGGGTTGCTGATTAATTACCTCTCCTGCTGCTGCTGCTGCTGGCTGTCCAGCAGCAGACTGAAGGTGGCTGCTGCTGTGCGCAGGTATATAAAGGCTCAGAGCCTATTATGACACGCGCAGCCAGCGTTCCATTGCCACATTCCGTCTACTGCAGGCGGGATACCTGGATGGCTGAATGTCACTGAGAAGCTCACAGAGACCGCCATAAGCAACAGTTTAAAAGAATGCCACAGACTAATCAACCAAACTTTTTGGGTTGGTTTCTCTTTTATAGTCTGCAGGCATTAAATGAAAGAAGTCAGTGTTCCAGCAGAGGGAGACAACGTTTCAGAAAAGGCATTGTAGCAAACCAAAAAAGAAATTTTAAGCGCAGCAGAGTAACCAGCTCACATACCTGTTAGCTCAGGTGAGTTTAAAAGGCTGCTGTTGATAACAAGGGCATTTGCTAAATAGATGGTGTGTGTGCAACAATATACTGAAAGGTCAATTATATTGTGCAGCTTATCTCACCACCTGTAGTTATTTAGGTGAAAGCTCCAAAATGCTTGCCTAATATGTCTGTTTATCCAAAAGGAAGTATAGAGGGAGAGCTAGATAGATAGCATTGCATTACATTACATTACATGGCAATGCAATGCAGAGTTGCTGAAGTTGAACCAAAATGAGCTTGTCATCTGGCTTCTGCAACTTTTAACATGAAAAATCCAATGAGGAGAAGAAAAGCAAAGCCAAAGAGTCCATCCCAAAATCCGACAAACAAGCAAAATGAACAAAAAGCATTGAATTCAATTCTTTCTGATTTTAGAAACTGCATTAAAGAAGGGGTGCACCGGTCCTGGAGATACTGCAATACCAGGTCAATGCGTGGAGTGGACAGAGCAAGCTCTTTTTCCATCTCCCTGTTCTAAAAATCCATTTAATATATGGTCCCCAGATAGGGGACGTATCAGATATTAAACTGATAAGAACAGATACTACACTTGATCTTAGCCAAAAGGCCGAGAAGCGATAACCAGAATTGGTTTCCGACTACGGTGCCACCCAAGGATTCTGAAAAGTCCATTTGTGGAGATGGCCACCTGGACTCCCGTTAAGAAGACATGCTGTCAACCTCTAGATCCCTCACATGCCTGCACTTTTCGGCTTGCTGCTGCTGCAATCCACGCGTTTTAGATCTGCATAACTCCACCTCTTTTAGCACAGTACCCTCAACCCCCAGCTGTTCCCACCCGCCTCAACACCGTTGGAAGGGAGAAGAACCAATTAAGGCGGGGGGGGGGGGGTGGAACGAGCAGCTGTCTACCCTTAGCAGGAGGGTTGCTGATTAATTACCTCTCCTGCTGCTGCTGCTGCTGGCTGTCCAGCAGCAGACTGAAGGTGGCTGCTGCTGTGCGCAGGTATATAAAGGCTCAGAGCCTATTATGACACGCGCAGCCAGCGTTCCATTGCCACATTCCGACTACTGCAGGCGGGATACCTGGATGGCTGAATGTCACTGAGAAGCTCACAGAGACCGCCATAAGCAACAGTTTAACAGAATGCCACAGACTAATCAACCAAACTTTTTGGGTTGGTTTCTCTTTTATAGTCTGCAGGCATTAAATGAAAGAAGTCAGTGTTCCAGCAGAGGGAGACAACGTTTCAGAAAAGGCATTGTAGCAAACCAAAAAAGAAATTTTAAGCGCAGCAGAGTAACCAGCTCACATACCTGTTAGCTCAGGTGAGTTTAAAAGGCTGCTGTTGATAACAAGGGCATTTGCTAAATAGATGGTGTGTGTGCAACAATATACTGAAAGGTCAATTATATTGTGCAGCTTATCTCACCACCTGTAGTTATTTAGGTGAAAGCTCCAAAATGCTTGCCTAATATGTCTGTTTATCCAAAAGGAAGTATAGAGGGAGAGCTAGATAGATAGCATTGCATTACATTACATTACATGGCAATGCAATGCACAGTTGCTGAAGTTGAACCAAAATGAGCTTGTCATCTGGCTTCTGCAACTTTTAACATGAAAAATCCAATGAGGAGAAGAAAAGCAAAGCCAAAGAGTCCATCCCAAAATCCGACAAACAAGCAAAATGAACAAAAAGCATTGAATTCAATTCTTTCTGATTTTAGAAACTGCATTAAAGAAGGGGTGCACCGGTCCTGGAGATACTGGAATACCAGGTCAATGCGTGGAGTGGACAGAGCAAGCTCTTTTTCCATCTCCCTGTTCTAAAAATCCATTTAATATATGGTCCCCAGATAGGGGACGTATCAGATATTAAACTGATAAGAACAGATACTACACTTGATCTTAGCCAAAAGGCCGAGAAGCGATAACCAGAATTGGTTTCCGACTACGGTGCCACCCAAGGATTCTGAAAAGTCCATTTGTGGAGATGGCCACCTGGACTCCCGTTAAGAAGACATGCTGTCAACCTCTAGATCCCTCACATGCCTGCACTTTTCGGCTTGCTGCTGCTGCAATCCACGCGTTATAGATCTGCATAACTCCACCTCTTTTAGCACAGTACCCTCAACCCCCGGCTGTTCCCACCCGCCTCAACACCGTTGGAAGGGAGGAGAACCAATTAAGGCGGGGGGGGGGGGTGGAACGAGCAGCTGTCTACCCTTAGCAGGAGGGTTGCTGATTAATTACCTCTCCTGCTGCTGCTGCTGCTGGCTGTCCAGCAGCAGACTGAAGGTGGCTGCTGCTGTGCGTAGGTATATAAAGGCTCAGAGCCTATTATGACACGCGCAGCCAGCGTTCCATTGCCACATTCCGACTACTGCAGGCGGGATACCTGGATGGCTGAATGTCACTGAGAAGCTCACAGAGACCGCCATAAGCAACAGTTTAAAAGAATGCCACAGACTAATCAACCAAACTTTTTGGGTTGGTTTCTCTTTTATAGTCTGCAGGCATTAAATGAAAGAAGTCAGTGTTCCAGCAGAGGGAGACAACGTTTCAGAAAAGGCATTGTAGCAAACCAAAAAAGAAATTTTAAGCGCAGCAGAGTAACCAGCTCACATACCTGTTAGCTCAGGTGAGTTTAAAAGGCTGCTGTTGATAACAAGGGCATTTGCTAAATAGATGGTGTGTGTGCAACAATATACTGAAAGGTCAATTATATTGTGCAGCTTATCTCACCACCTGTAGTTATTTAGGTGAAAGCTCCAAAATGCTTGCCTAATATGTCTGTTTATCCAAAAGGAAGTATAGAGGGAGAGCTAGATAGATAGCATTGCATTACATTACATTACATGGCAATGCAATGCACAGTTGCTGAAGTTGAACCAAAATGAGCTTGTCATCTGGCTTCTGCAACTTTTAACATGAAAAATCCAATGAGGAGAAGAAAAGCAAAGCCAAAGAGTCCATCCCAAAATCCGACAAACAAGCAAAATGAACAAAAAGCATTGAATTCAATTCTTTCTGATTTTAGAAACTGCATTAAAGAAGGGGTGCACCGGTCCTGGAGATACTGCAATACCAGGTCAATGCGTGGAGTGGACAGAGCAAGCTCTTTTTCCATCTCCCTGTTCTAAAAATCCATTTAATATATGGTCCCCAGATAGGGGACGTATCAGATATTAAACTGATAAGAACAGATACTACACTTGATCTTAGCCAAAAGGCCGAGAAGCGATAACCAGAATTGGTTTCCGACTACGGTGCCACCCAAGGATTCTGAAAAGTCCATTTGTGGAGATGGCCACCTGGACTCCCGTTAAGAAGACATGCTGTCAACCTCTAGATCCCTCACATGCCTGCACTTTTCGGCTTGCGGCTGCTGCAATCCACGCGTTTTAGATCTGCATAACTCCACCTCTTTTAGCACAGTACCCTCAACCCCCGGCTGTTCCCACCCGCCTCTACACCGTTGGAAGGGAGGAGAACCAATTAAGGCGGGGGGGGGGTGGAACGAGCAGCTGTCTACCCTTAGCAGGAGGGTTGCTGATTAATTACCTCTCCTGCTGCTGCTGCTGCTGGCTGTCCAGCAGCAGACTGAAGGTGGCTGCTGCTGTGCGCAGGTATATAAAGGCTCAGAGCCTATTATGACACGCGCAGCCAGCGTTCCATTGCCACATTCCGTCTACTGCAGGCGGGATACCTGGATGGCTGAATGTCACTGAGAAGCTCACAGAGACCGCCATAAGCAACAGTTTAAAAGAATGCCACAGACTAATCAACCAAACTTTTTGGGTTGGTTTCTCTTTTATAGTCTGCAGGCATTAAATGAAAGAAGTCAGTGTTCCAGCAGAGGGAGACAACGTTTCAGAAAAGGCATTGTAGCAAACCAAAAAAGAAATTTTAAGCGCAGCAGAGTAACCAGCTCACATACCTGTTAGCTCAGGTGAGTTTAAAAGGCTGCTGTTGATAACAAGGGCATTTGCTAAATAGATGGTGTGTGTGCAACAATATACTGAAAGGTCAATTATATTGTGCAGCTTATCTCACCACCTGTAGTTATTTAGGTGAAAGCTCCAAAATGCTTGCCTAATATGTCTGTTTATCCAAAAGGAAGTATAGAGGGAGAGCTAGATAGATAGCATTGCATTACATTACATTACATGGCAATGCAATGCACAGTTGCTGAAGTTGAACCAAAATGAGCTTGTCATCTGGCTTCTGCAACTTTTAACATGAAAAATCCAATGAGGAGAAGAAAAGCAAAGCCAAAGAGTCCATCCCAAAATCCGACAAACAAGCAAAATGAACAAAAAGCATTGAATTCAATTCTTTCTGATTTTAGAAACTGCATTAAAGAAGGGGTGCACCGGTCCTGGAGATACTGCAATACCAGGTCAATGCGTGGAGTGGACAGAGCAAGCTCTTTTTCCATCTCCCTGTTCTAAAAATCCATTTAATATATGGTCCCCAGATAGGGGACGTATCAGATATTAAACTGATAAGAACAGATACTACACTTGATCTTAGCCAAAAGGCCGAGAAGCGATAACCAGAATTGGTTTCCGACTACGGTGCCACCCAAGGATTCTGAAAAGTCCATTTGTGGAGATGGCCACCTGGACTCCCGTTAAGAAGACATGCTGTCAACCTCTAGATCCCTCACATGCCTGCACTTTTCGGCTTGCTGCTGCTGCAATCCACGCGTTTTAGATCTGCATAACTCCACCTCTTTTAGCACAGTACCCTCAACCCCCGGCTGTTCCCACCCGCCTCAACACCGTTGGAAGGGAGGAGAACCAATTAAGGCGGGGGGGGGGGGGGGTGGAACGAGCAGCTGTCTACCCTTAGCAGGAGGGTTGCTGATTAATTACCTCTTCTGCTGCTGCTGCTGCTGGCTGTCCAGCAGCAGTCTGAAGGTGGCTGCTGCTGTGCGCAGGTATATAAAGGCTCAGAGCCTATTATGACACGCGCAGACAGCGTTCCATTGCCACATTCCGTCTACTGCAGGCGGGATACCTGGATGGCTGAATGTCACTGAGAAGCTCACAGAGACCGCCATAAGCAACAGTTTAAAAGAATGCCACAGACTAATCAACCAAACTTTTTGGGTTGGTTTCTCTTTTATAGTCTGCAGGCATTAAATGAAAGAAGTCAGTGTTCCAGCAGAGGGAGACAACGTTTCAGAAAAGGCATTGTAGCAAACCAAAAAAGAAATTTTAAGCGCAGCAGAGTAACCAGCTCACATACCTGTTAGCTCAGGTGAGTTTAAAAGGCTGCTGTTGATAACAAGGGCATTTGCTAAATAGATGGTGTGTGTGCAACAATATACTGAAAGGTCAATTATATTGTGCAGCTTATCTCACCACCTGTAGTTATTTAGGTGAAAGCTCCAAAATGCTTGCCTAATATGTCTGTTTATCCAAAAGGAAGTATAGAGGGAGAGCTAGATAGATAGCATTGCATTACATTACATTACATGGCAATGCAATGCACAGTTGCTGAAGTTGAACCAAAATGAGCTTGTCATCTGGCTTCTGCAACTTTTAACATGAAAAATCCAATGAGGAGAAGAAAAGCAAAGCCAAAGAGTCCATCCCAAAATCCGACAAACAAGCAAAATGAACAAAAAGCATTGAATTCAATTCTTTCTGATTTTAGAAACTGCATTAAAGAAGGGGTGCACCGGTCCTGGAGATACTGCAATACCAGGTCAATGCGTGGAGTGGACAGAGCAAGCTCTTTTTCCATCTCCCTGTTCTAAAAATCCATTTAATATATGGTCCCCAGATAGGGGACGTATCAGATATTAAACTGATAAGAACAGATACTACACTTGATCTTAGCCAAAAGGCCGAGAAGCGATAACCAGAATTGGTTTCCGACTACGGTGCCACCCAAGGATTCTGAAAAGTCCATTTGTGGAGATGGCCACCTGGACTCCCGTTAAGAAGACATGCTGTCAACCTCTAGATCCCTCACATGCCTGCACTTTTCGGCTTGCTGCTGCTGCAATCCACGCGTTTTAGATCTGCATAACTCCACCTCTTTTAGCACAGTACCCTCAACCCCCGGCTGTTCCCACCCGCCTCAACACCGTTGGAAGGGAGGAGAACCAATTAAGGCGGGGGGGGGGGGTGGAACGAGCAGCTGTCTACCCTTAGCAGGAGGGTTGCTGATTAATTACCTCTCCTGCTGCTGCTGCTGCTGGCTGTCCAGCAGCAGACTGAAGGTGGCTGCTGCTGTGCGCAGGTATATAAAGGCTCAGAGCCTATTATGACACGCGCAGCCAGCGTTCCATTGCCACATTCCGTCTACTGCAGGCGGGATACCTGGATGGCTGAATGTCACTGAGAAGCTCACAGAGACCGCCATAAGCAACAGTTTAAAAGAATGCCACAGACTAATCAACCAAACTTTTTGGGTTGGTTTCTCTTTTATAGTCTGCAGGCATTAAATGAAAGAAGTCAGTGTTCCAGCAGAGGGAGACAACGTTTCAGAAAAGGCATTGTAGCAAACCAAAAAAGAAATTTTAAGCGCAGCAGAGTAACCAGCTCACATACCTGTTAGCTCAGGTGAGTTTAAAAGGCTGCTGTTGATAACAAGGGCATTTGCTAAATAGATGGTGTGTGTGCAACAATATACTGAAAGGTCAATTATATTGTGCAGCTTATCTCACCACCTGTAGTTATTTAGGTGAAAGCTCCAAAATGCTTGCCTAATATGTCTGTTTATCCAAAAGAAAGTTTAGAGGGAGAGCTAGATAGATAGCATTGCATTACATTACATTACATGGCAATGCAATGCACAGTTGCTGAAGTTGAACCAAAATGAGCTTGTCATCTGGCTTCTGCAACTTTTAACATGAAAAATCCAATGAGGAGAAGAAAAGCAAAGCCAAAGAGTCCATCCCAAAATCCGACAAACAAGCAAAATGAACAAAAAGCATTGAATTCAATTCTTTCTGATTTTAGAAACTGCATTAAAGAAGGGGTGCACCGGTCCTGGAGATACTGCAATACCAGGTCAATGCGTGGAGTGGACAGAGCAAGCTCTTTTTCCATCTCCCTGTTCTAAAAATCCATTTAATATATGGTCCCCAGATAGGGGACGTATCAGATATTAAACTGATAAGAACAGATACTACACTTGATCTTAGCCAAAAGGCCGAGAAGCGATAACCAGAATTGGTTTCCGACTACGGTGCCACCCAAGGATTCTGAAAAGTCCATTTGTGGAGATGGCCACCTGGACTCCCGTTAAGAAGACATGCTGTCAACCTCTAGATCCCTCACATGCCTGCACTTTTCGGCTTGCTGCTGCTGCAATCCACGCGTTTTAGATCTGCATAACTCCACCTCTTTTAGCACAGTACCCTCAACCCCCGGCTGTTCCCACCCGCCTCAACACCGTTGGAAGGGAGGAGAACCAATTAAGGCGGGGGGGGTGGTGGAACGAGCAGCTGTCTACCCTTAGCAGGAGGGTTGCTGATTAATTACCTCTCCTGCTGCTGCTGCTGCTGGCTGTCCAGCAGCAGACTGAAGGTGGCTGCTGCTGTGCGCAGGTATATAAAGGCTCAGAGCCTATTATGACACGCGCAGCCAGCGTTCCATTGCCACATTCCGTTTACTGCAGGCGGGATACCTGGATGGCTGAATGTCACTGAGAAGCTCACAGAGACCGCCATAAGCAACAGTTTAAAAGAATGCCACAGACTAATCAACCAAACTTTTTGGGTTGGTTTCTCTTTTATAGTCTGCAGGCATTAAATGAAAGAAGTCAGTGTTCCAGCAGAGGGAGACAACGTTTCAGAAAAGGCATTGTAGCAAACCAAAAAAGAAATTTTAAGCGCAGCAGAGTAACCAGCTCACATACCTGTTAGCTCAGGTGAGTTTAAAAGGCTGCTGTTGATAACAAGGGCATTTGCTAAATAGATGGTGTGTGTGCAACAATATACTGAAAGGTCAATTATATTGTGCAGCTTATCTCACCACCTGTAGTTATTTAGGTGAAAGCTCCAAAATGCTTGCCTAATATGTCTGTTTATCCAAAAGGAAGTATAGAGGGAGAGCTAGATAGATAGCATTGCATTACATTACATTACATGGCAATGCAATGCACAGTTGCTGAAGTTGAACCAAAATGAGCTTGTCATCTGGCTTCTGCAACTTTTAACATGAAAAATCCAATGAGGAGAAGAAAAGCAAAGCCAAAGAGTCCATCCCAAAATCCGACAAACAAGCAAAATGAACAAAAAGCATTGAATTCAATTCTTTCTGATTTTAGAAACTGCATTAAAGAAGGGGTGCACCGGTCCTGGAGATACTGCAATACCAGGTCAATGCGTGGAGTGGACAGAGCAAGCTCTTTTTCCATCTCCCTGTTCTAAAAATCCATTTAATATATGGTCCCCAGATAGGGGACGTATCAGATATTAAACTGATAAGAACAGATACTACACTTGATCTTAGCTAAAAGGCCGAGAAGCGATAACCAGAATTGGTTTCCGACTACGGTGCCACCCAAGGATTCTGAAAAGTCCATTTGTGGAGATGGCCACCTGGACTCCCGTTAAGAAGACATGCTGTCAACCTCTAGATCCCTCACATGCCTGCACTTTTCAGCTTGCTGCTGCTGCAATCCACGCGTTTTAGATCTGCATAACTCCACCTCTTTTAGCACAGTACCCTCAACCCCCGGCTGTTCCCACCCGCCTCAACACCGTTGGAAGGGAGGAGAACCAATTAAGGCGGGGGGGGGGGTGGAACGAGCAGCTGTCTTCCCTTAGCAGGAGGGTTGCTGATTAATTACCTCTCCTGCTGCTGCTGCTGCTGGCTGTCCAGCAGCAGACTGAAGGTGGCTGCTGCTGTGCGCAGGTATATAAAGGCTCAGAGCCTATTATGACACGCGCAGCCAGCGTTCCATTGCCACATTCCGTCTACTGCAGGCGGGATACCTGGATGGCTGAATGTCACTGAGAAGCTCACAGAGACCGCCATAAGCAACAGTTTAAAAGAATGCCACAGACTAATCAACCAAACTTTTTGGGTTGGTTTCTCTTTCATAGTCTGCAGGCATTAAATGAAAGAAGTCAGTGTTCCAGCAGAGGGAGACAACGTTTCAGAAAAGGCATTGTAGCAAACCAAAAAAGAAATTTTAAGCGCAGCAGAGTAACCAGCTCACATACCTGTTAGCTCAGGTGAGTTTAAAAGGCTGCTGTTGATAACAAGGGCATTTGCTAAATAGATGGTGTGTGTGCAACAATATACTGAAAGGTCAATTATATTGTGCAGCTTATCTCACCACCTGTAGTTATTTAGGTGAAAGCTCCAAAATGCTTGCCTAATATGTCTGTTTATCCAAAAGGAAGTATAGAGGGAGAGCTAGATAGATAGCATTGCATTACATTACATTACATGGCAATGCAATGCACAGTTGCTGAAGTTGAACCAAAATGAGCTTGTCATCTGGCTTCTGCAACTTTTAACATGAAAAATCCAATGAGGAGAAGAAAAGCAAAGCCAAAGAGTCCATCCCAAAATCCGACAAACAAGCAAAATGAACAAAAAGCATTGAATTCAATTCTTTCTGATTTTAGAAACTGCATTAAAGAAGGGGTGCACCGGTCCTGGAGATACTGAAATACCAGGTCAATGCGTGGAGTGGACAGAGCAAGCTCTTTTTCCATCTCCCTGTTCTAAAAATCCATTTAATATATGGTCCCCAGATAGGGGACGTATCAGATATTAAACTGATAAGAACAGATACTACACTTGATCTTAGCCAAAAGGCCGAGAAGCGATAACCAGAATTGGTTTCCGACTACGGTGCCACCCAAGGATTCTGAAAAGTCCATTTGTGGAGATGGCCACCTGGACTCCCGTTAAGAAGACATGCTGTCAACCTCTAGATCCCTCACATGCCTGCACTTTTCGGCTTGCTGCTGCTGCAATCCACGCGTTTTAGATCTGCATAACTCCACCTCTTTTAGCACAGTACCCTCAACCCCCGGCTGTTCCCACCCGCCTCAACACCGTTGGAAGGGAGGAGAACCAATTAAGGCGGGGGGGGGGGTGGAACGAGCAGCTGTCTACCCTTAGCAGGAGGGTTGCTGATTAATTACCTCTCCTGCTGCTGCTGCTGCTGGCTGTCCAGCAGCAGACTGAAGGTGGCTGCTGCTGTGCGCAGGTATATAAAGGCTCAGAGCCTATTATGACACGCGCAGCCAGCGTTCCATTGCCACATTCCGTCTACTGCAGGCGGGATACCTGGATGGCTGAATGTCACTGAGAAGCTCACAGAGACCGCCATAAGCAACAGTTTAAAAGAATGCCACAGACTAATCAACCAAACTTTTTGGGTTGGTTTCTCTTTTATAGTCTGCAGGCATTAAATGAAAGAAGTCAGTGTTCCAGCAGAGGGAGACAACGTTTCAGAAAAGGCATTGTAGCAAACCAGAAAAGAAATTTTAAGCGCAGCAGAGTAACCAGCTCACATACCTGTTAGCTCAGGTGAGTTTAAAAGGCTGCTGTTGATAACAAGGGCATTTGCTAAATAGATGGTGTGTGTGCAACAATATACTGAAAGGTCAATTATATTGTGCAGCTTATCTCACCACCTGTAGTTATTTAGGTGAAAGCTCCAAAATGCTTGCCTAATATGTCTGTTTATCCAAAAGGAAGTATAGAGGGAGAGATAGATAGATAGCATTGCATTACATTACATTACATGGCAATGCAATGCACAGTTGCTGAAGTTGAACCAAAATGAGCTTGTCATCTGGCTTCTGCAACTTTTAACATGAAAAATCCAATGAGGAGAAGAAAAGCAAAGCCAAAGAGTCCATCCCAAAATCCGACAAACAAGCAAAATGAACAAAAAGCATTGAATTCAATTCTTTCTGATTTTAGAAACTGCATTAAAGAAGGGGTGCACCGGTCCTGGAGATACTGCAATACCAGGTCAATGCGTGGAGTGGACAGAGCAAGCTCTTTTTCCATCTCCCTGTTCTAAAAATCCATTTAATATATGGTCCCCAGATAGGGGACGTATCAGATATTAAACTGATAAGAACAGATACTACACTTGATCTTAGCCAAAAGGCCGAGAAGCGATAACCAGAATTGGTTTCCGACTACGGTGCCACCCAAGGATTCTGAAAAGTCCATTTGTGGAGATGGCCACCTGGACTTCCGTTAAGAAGACATGCTGTCAACCTCTAGATCCCTCACATGCCTGCACTTTTCGGCTTGCTGCTGCTGCAATCCACGCGTTTTAGATCTGCATAACTCCACCTCTTTTAGCACAGTACCCTCAACCCCCGGCTGTTCCCACCCGCCTCAACACCGTTGGAAGGGAGGAGAACCAATTAAGGCGGGGGGGGGTGGAACGAGCAGCTGTCTACCCTTAGCAGGAGGGTTGCTGATTAATTACCTCTCCTGCTGCTGCTGCTGCTGGCTGTCCAGCAGCAGACTGAACGTGGCTGCTGCTGTGCGCAGGTATATAAAGGCTCAGAGCCTATTATGACATGCGCAGCCAGCGTTCCATTGCCACATTCCGTCTACTGCAGGCGGGATACCTGGATGGCTGAATGTCACTGAGAAGCTCACAGAGACCGCCATATGCAACAGTTTAAAAGAATGCCACAGACTAATCAACCAAACTTTTTGGGTTGGTTTCTCTTTTATAGTCTGCAGGCATTAAATGAAAGAAGTCAGTGTTCCAGCAGAGGGAGACAACGTTTCAGAAAAGGCATTGTAGCAAACCAAAAAAGAAATTTTAAGCGCAGCAGAGTAACCAGCTCACATACCTGTTAGCTCAGGTGAGTTTAAAAGGCTGCTGTTGATAACAAGGGCATTTGCTAAATAGATGGTGTGTGTGCAACAATATACTGAAAGGTCAATTATATTGTGCAGCTTATCTCACCACCTGTAGTTATTTAGGTGAAAGCTCCAAAATGCTTGCCTAATATGTCTGTTTATCCAAAAGGAAGTATAGAGGGAGAGCTAGATAGATAGCATTGCATTACATTACATTACATGGCAATGCAATGCACAGTTGCTGAAGTTGAACCAAAATGAGCTTGTCATCTGGCTTCTGCAACTTTTAACATGAAAAATCCAATGAGGAGAAGAAAAGCAAAGCCAAAGAGTCCATCCCAAAATCCGACAAACAAGCAAAATGAACAAAAAGCATTGAATTCAATTCTTTCTGATTTTAGAAACTGCATTAAAGAAGGGGTGCACCGGTCCTGGAGATACTGCAATACCAGGTCAATGCGTGGAGTGGACAGAGCAAGCTCTTTTTCCATCTCCCTGTTCTAAAAATCCATTTAATATATGGTCCCCAGATAGGGGACGTATCAGATATTAAACTGATAAGAACAGATACTACACTTGATCTTAGCCAAAAGGCCGAGAAGCGATAACCAGAATTGGTTTCCGACTACGGTGCCACCCAAGGATTCTGAAAAGTCCATTTGTGGAGATGGCCACCTGGACTCCCGTTAAGAAGACATGCTGTCAACCTCTAGATCCCTCACATGCCTGCACTTTTCGGCTTGCTGCTGCTGCAATCCACGCGTTTTAGATCTGCATAACTCCACCTCTTTTAGCACAGTACCCTCAACCCCCGGCTGTTCCCACCCGCCTCAACACCGTTGGAAGGGAGGAGAACCAATTAAGGCGGGGGGTGGGGTGGAACGAGCAGCTGTCTACCCTTAGCAGGAGGGTTGCTGATTAATTACCTCTCCTGCTGCTGCTGCTGCTGGCTGTCCAGCAGCAGACTGAAGGTGGCTGCTGCTGTGCGCAGGTATATAAAGGCTCAGAGCCTATTATGACACGCGCAGCCAGCGTTCCATTGTCACATTCCGTCTACTGCAGGCGGGATACCTGGATGGCTGAATGTCACTGAGAAGCTCACAGAGACCGCCATAAGCAACAGTTTAAAAGAATGCCACAGACTAATCAACCAAACTTTTTGGGTTGGTTTCTCTTTTATAGTCTGCAGGCATTAAATGAAAGAAGTCAGTGTTCCAGCAGAGGGAGACAACGTTTCAGAAAAGGCATTGTAGCAAACCAAAAAAGAAATTTTAAGCGCAGCAGAGTAACCAGCTCACATACCTGTTAGCTCAGGTGAGTTTAAAAGGCTGCTGTTGATAACAAGGGCATTTGCTAAATAGATGGTGTGTGTGCAACAATATACTGAAAGGTCAATTATATTGTGCAGCTTATCTCACCACCTGTAGTTATTTAGGTGAAAGCTCCAAAATGCTTGCCTAATATGTCTGTTTATCCAAAAGGAAGTATAGAGGGAGAGCTAGATAGATAGCATTGCATTACATTACATTACATGGCAATGCAATGCACAGTTGCTGAAGTTGAACCAAAATGAGCTTGTCATCTGGCTTCTGCAACTTTTAACATGAAAAATCCAATGAGGAGAAGAAAAGCAAAGCCAAAGAGTCCATCCCAAAATCCGACAAACAAGCAAAATGAACAAAAAGCATTGAATTCAATTCTTTCTGATTTTAGAAACTGCATTAAAGAAGGGGTGCACCGGTCCTGGAGATACTGCAATACCAGGTCAATGCGTGGAGTGGACAGAGCAAGCTCTTTTTCCATCTCCCTGTTCTAAAAATCCATTTAATATATGGTCCCCAGATAGGGGACGTATCAGATATTAAACTGATAAGAACAGATACTACACTTGATCTTAGCCAAAAGGCCGAGAAGCGATAACCAGAATTGGTTTCCGACTACGGTGCCACCCAAGGATTCTGAAAAGTCCATTTGTGGAGATGGCCACCTGGACTCCCGTTAAGAAGACATGCTGTCAACCTCTAGATCCCTCACATGCCTGCACTTTTCGGCTTGCTGCTGCTGCAATCCACGCGTTTTAGATCTGCATAACTCCACCTCTTTTAGCACAGTACCCTCAACCCCCGGCTGTTCCCACCCGCCTCAACACCGTTGGAAGGGAGGAGAACCAATTAAGGCTGGGGGGGGGGTGGAACGAGCAGCTGTCTACCCTTAGCAGGAGGGTTGCTGATTAATTACCTCTCCTGCTGCTGCTGCTGCTGGCTGTCCAGCAGCAGACTGAAGGTGGCTGCTGCTGTGCGCAGGTATATAAAGGCTCAGAGCCTATTATGACACGCGCAGCCAGCGTTCCATTGCCACATTCCGTCTACTGCAGGCGGGATACCTGGATGGCTGAATGTCACTGAGAAGCTCACAGAGACCGCCATAAGCAACAGTTTAAAAGAATGCCACAGACTAATCAACCAAACTTTTTGGGTTGGTTTCTCTTTTATAGTCTGCAGGCATTAAATGAAAGAAGTCAGTGTTCCAGCAGAGGGAGACAACGTTTCAGAAAAGGCATTGTAGCAAACCAAAAAAGAAATTTTAAGCGCAGCAGAGTAACCAGCTCACATACCTGTTAGCTCAGGTGAGTTTAAAAGGCTGCTGTTGATAACAAGGGCATTTGCTAAATAGATGGTGTGTGTGCAACAATATACTGAAAGGTCAATTATATTGTGCAGCTTATCTCACCACCTGTAGTTATTTAGGTGAAAGCTCCAAAATGCTTGCCTAATATGTCTGTTTATCCAAAAGGAAGTATAGAGGGAGAGCTAGATAGATAGCATTGCATTACATTACATTACATGGCAATGCAATGCACAGTTGCTGAAGTTGAACCAAAATGAGCTTGTCATCTGGCTTCTGCAACTTTTAACATGAAAAATCCAATGAGGAGAAGAAAAGCAAAGCCAAAGAGTCCATCCCAAAATCCGACAAACAAGCAAAATGAACAAAAAGCATTGAATTCAATTCTTTCTGATTTTAGAAACTGCATTAAAGAAGGGGTGCACCGGTCCTGGAGATACTGCAATACCAGGTCAATGCGTGGAGTGGACAGAGCAAGCTCTTTTTCCATCTCCCTGTTCTAAAAATCCATTTAATATATGGTCCCCAGATAGGGGACGTATCAGATATTAAACTGATAAGAACAGATTTTTTTGATTGAATATATCTTTTATTAGCACAAAAAATAAGTTAACAGACAGTGTACAGTGCCGCAGCCCAGTACACACAGAATTCTACATCACATTTACATAGCATGAGGATACGACGCACTAACTAGACACATCACACCCCTATGCTACACAAAACACTCAATATGAAAGAAAAAGCATGTCAATCAATACAGTACGACGAACCGTGATAATGGATGGGGATTGGGAAAAAGGGGATGGGGAGGGGAAAATCACAGGCCCGAAGCTTTATTAAAAGACAAGACACATAAGGGGAGAGGGGGAGGAGGGGTTTAGTCCTCATCCTCGTCCTCCGGACCGTCCACGATGGAATAGTCTCTGAGCAGGCTGTGGATCAGCCTGCGGCAGTCCTGGATGGACATCCTCTCCCTCCTCAAGATGAGCCGGTTCCTGGCGACCCAAACGGCATCCTTGAAGCAGTTCATAAGGCGCCAAGCCTCCTGGATGGCTCCGACGGTATGAACCCCAGGGAAGAGTCCGTAAAGCACAGAATGGTGCGATAGGCTCGCCCTGGGGACAGAGTTCCTCAGGTCGTCCTCAAGGGCAGTCAACAGGCGCTGTGCAAATCCGCAGTCCCAAAAAGTGTGCAAAGATGTTTTCTCCACGAAGGGGCACCTTGGGCAGTACCGGGTCTTGCACAGGTTCCGGGCATGCATGAATGACCGGACGGGCAGTCCGCCCTGAATCGCCATCCACGACAAGTCCTTGTGCCCGTTGGTCAGCCTGTCAGACGACACATTTGTCCACACAGTCTCCAGCGTGTCCTGGTGAAGTCCTGTGATGTTCTCCACGTCATCCTTGGCTCTGATGAGCTTGTGGATAGTTTTGGGCTTCCACAAGTCGGGCTTGAGTCCCTCCAGTTGATGTTCCCCCACAAATCGAACGACGTCTCCATAGAACCATGGCGTCGTCCAGTTGTAGGGGAAGGAGCTGTCCCACTTGTCCCAGCCGAGTCGCCTCCAAAGAGGAAGCAGGAAGAAGCGAGACATGGACCTGCCCGCGGAGCCATTCTTGACTTGCAAAGTCCGGCGGACACAATCACACACAAAAGAGGATCGCAGGAGGGTGGGGATATCTGGAACGCCCTTCCCACCCTTGCGAGGCTCCTTGTACATGACGGCCCGCCTGACTCTGTCCATCTTGGATCCCCAGACAAAGTGAAACACTGTCCTGGTAATGGCCCTGCACACAGTGACGTGTGGGGGCCAGGCCTGCGCCGTGTACTGCAAGACGGGCAGGACCTCATTACGCAGGACGAGTGCCTTACCCTCACAAGTGAGGTGTCTGAGGCTCCAGAGTCCGATCCGTTGCTTCACCTTGGCCAAGCGTTCTTGCCAGGACTTGAGGGCCGCTCCTTCCTTCCCGAACCAGACTCCCAGCACCTTGAGGAAATCCGGTTGAATGTTGAAGGGGAAGGGGGCGGAGGAGGCCGGCTGCCAATCCCCGAAGAGCATGGCTTCCGACTTCCTGCAGTTGACTTTGGCCCCTGAAGCCCGGCCGAACCTCTCACACGTCTGGACGAGGGCGTCGACTGAACCACGATCAGCGCAGAAGACGGTGACGTCGTCCATGTAGAGCGAGCACTTGACCTCGTGTCGTCCCGGACCCGGTGCGGTGATCCCTCTGATCTCTCCATTCTGCCGGATAGCCTCTGCGAAGAGTTCTATAACACAAACAAAAAGAAGAGGTGATAGAGGGCAGCCTTGTCTGACCCCAGAGAGGACAGGGAAGGGGTCAGTCTTCCAGCCTTTCACCAACACCGAGCTGTGGATATCAAAATACATCAAACGGACATACGAACAAAACATGTTACCCAAACCTAACCGGTGCAGAGCTCGGCCCATGAACTCGTGGGAAACCCGGTCGAAGGCCTTCTCCTGATCCAAGGAGACCAGGGCCGCGTGTGCGCGGCGGACCTTGATGTACTCGACCGTGTCCCGCACGAGAGCGAGGCTGTCTGCGATGCGACGTCCAGGGATGCCGCAGGTCTGGTCCGGGTGGATGATCCGTCCGATGACCGTCTTAAGTCGTGTCGCCATCGTCTTGGCCAGGATCTTGTAGTCCACGTTGAGCAGAGTGATGGGACGCCAATTCCTCAGGTCGCAACTCTCTCCCTTCCGCTTGTACAGGATCGTGACCATTCCTTCCCTCAAAGATGGAGGCATTCTACCCTCCACCACCATCTCCTCGTACAGGTCCAACAGGTCCGGACAGATGAGGTCTCCCAGCGCTACATAGAGCTCCGCTGGAAGACCATCACTGCCCGGGGTCCTGCCGGTCCTAAAGGATTTAGCGGCAGAGAGCAATTCGCCCACCATCAGAGGTTTGTCCAAGGCTGCCATGCCTGCAGGATCAAGATGGTTAGTGATACCTGACAGGAAGTTATCAGCAGCGTCGGGGTCGGTAGTCTTGTGGGAGTAGAGTTCGCTGTAGAAGTCGCTGACGACCCTCATCACGTCCTCCTTCCCACGTCGCATGTTTCCGCTCTCGTCTCGCAGCTCGTTCAGGGGCGTGTGACCGGCATGAAGTTTCCTGAAAAAGAATGAGTTACATTTCTCACCCTTCTCCAGATTCTCCACTTTGGAACGGAAGACGATTCGCTTGGACTCCTCCTCAAAGTGCCTTTTCAGGCTCTTCTTGGTCTCCTCCAGCTCCTCCCTCACGTCCCAGCCACAGTGAAGAAAGTCCTGCAGCGACCGCAGCTCGCGCTGCAGCCCTCTGAAGTCCCTCCTCTTCTCACACGCCTGTTGTCGACCCTTGGCCTGAAAGAAACAGCGAAACTCAAGTTTAACATATTCCCACCAATCAGAGACTGTTTGGAAGCTACCCTTGTAGGACTGCCACATTGCGTAGGCTGCTCTCAGCTCCTCCACGACTTCATCCTGAGCCAGCAGAGCACAATTCAGCTTCCAGGAGCCGGGACCGGACGGAAAACCGTCGCCGAGGACACCTTGTAAGTGAATGGCTCTGTGGTCGGAGAAGAAGCAGGGGACCATCGAGTGCCTACTCTGCCTGACTGCCCGAGAGGTGAACACAAAGTCAATCCTGGAGCGGAGTGAGCCATCCGGTCGGCTCCACGAATAGTTCGTGGAGCCTCTCCCCATGGAGCCCACCACGTCCTGAAGAGAGGCCTCGGTTACCATCTCGATGAGCAGCTTGGACGTGATGTCCAACTTGGCAGATGTGCCAGAACTACGACCATCCTCCTCGATGGGGCAGTTGAAATCCCCGGCCATCACTAAGGTCCTGGTGGTGGCAAGCTGAAGCCGCAGGGTCTGGAAAAGCTCCAAACGCTCATTCTTCAGTGGGGACGCATACACGTTGATGAACCTGACAGGTTCTCCCGCCCAGTTGCCATCTACAACAAGAGCCCTGCCGCAGATGAGCTCCTGGACGGACTCAAGCGTGAATGCGCCCCCCCTGATCAGAATTGCGACCCCTGCAGACTTGCAGTCACCCCCACCGGACCAGTAGGATGGACCGTGGGACCACTCCCTGGCCAGATGTTTGAAGGACCTAGAGGAGGGAAGGGAACATTCCTGCAACATATAAACATCACACAACTGGGAAGTAAGGAAGGCATAAATAGTCTGACGTCTGAACTTGTCCTTGATGCTCCTGACATTAATGGAAAATAAGTTAATATTAGCCATCATGTAGGGAAAAAAGAAAAAGTTAGCGCAGGCAATACACCTTAGTTACCACTCCGGTCGGGTGGTCCCTCGTCGGTGTTGACTGCTGGTGACGGGATCACCAGCAGGCCCTCTTCCTCCATCTGGTCAAGCAGCGCGGCCTCGATCTCGGCGACCACCAGTTCCTCCTCTTCTGGCTCGGCCACCAGGGTCTCAACCATGTGCTCCATCTCTTCTGGCTCAGGGAGGGTATCCTCCTTTTCGCCTACGAAATCCAGAATCTTCTTTTTGGAGGATTCAGTAGCAGGGCTGTCCTCCACCTTCCTCTTTCCCCGGGTTGGAACTGGGGAGACAAGAAGGGGAAAATCCTCCTCGGAATAGATAGCGGCAGGTGGAGGAAAGGTTAATTCCACCACTACCATGGTCTGAGGAGGGAGAGTGGCTGCCGGGGCAGGGGAAAGGACACCTGCTGAGGAGTAGGGGAAGGAGGAAGAGGAAGTGGAATCCTCAGCAGGGGTGGCCGGGGTGGGGGGGGATTGGACGGGGGTGGCAGGGGGAGGGATCGAGAGAGGGGTGACAGAACTCTTACCCTCCTTTGACTTTTTCTTCTGCTTCGGAGCTGCTGGGACCGTCGCTGGGGCTTTGGCCACCGACTCCTTGACCGCTTTGGCCTTGGTCGTCTCGGCCTTGGCCGCTGGGGCCTTGGTCGTCGCGTCCTTGACCTTCACAGGCCTGGTTGTCGGGGCGTTGTCCTCCGGAGCTGGGGTCGTCGCAACCACCGATGCCCAGGATCTCTCACGCTTGGGGCAATCCTTGTACAGATGAGCCGCCAGCCCACACAGGTTGCAGGACGTCTTCTTCGGGCAGTCCTTCGAGCTGTGTCCCGTCACTCGACAAATCCTGCAGGCATCCTCCTTGCAGTCCTTCATCTCGTGGCCGTTCTTGCCGCATCTCCTGCAGTTCCGCGGCATGTCCGGGTAATAGATGAGGCCGTAGGAGTTGCCCAGGGAGAATGTCGGGGGCAGGTGCCGAAGTCCGTCTGAGTACGCCAGGTCCCTGTGAAGTCTAACAGTCACCGACCACTTACCTGTCCAGAAGCCGAGTCCATTCAGGATGTGAGAGGGTTCCTTCACAACCAAACAGAAGCGTCTCAGGAAGGTACAGATGTCTTGGCCTGGGGTGTGCGGGTTGCGCATGGAGACCGTGATCCTCTTTTCGTCCCTCTGGATAGGGCAGCTACCTGTAAAGGCAGAGAAAGAATTATCCGATCCTTTTGCGCTTACCATTTCCCAGAACCTCCTGCAGGTGTTCACAGTGGCGAAGGTGACGAAGAAGATCCCCGTCAAGAAGGTCTGGATGCTGAGGGTGTCCGACCTGGAGAAGCCTCGATCCAGCAGCATCTTCTGGCAGAACACGTCCGAGGACATGTCCGGCACCCTCCCATCCACTTCCTTCAGCTTCAGGGCCACCGTCTGCCGCATCCATGGCTCCAGGGCTGGAGCTTCGTGGCGGGGCTTCTGGGGTCCCTTCTGCTGGCCAGTCGTGGAGGCAGAGTCCTTGGGGTCAGAATCGGCTCCTGGCTGGGCCCTCCTGGCTGTCCCCTGCTCCAGGCTCTTCTTTTCGGCCTTCCTCGCAGCGCTTGCCATGGCTTTCCTCCTGCAGTTACTTCTTGGAGCTGGATCTGGAGCTCTTCCCGAAATGGGTGGAGCTATGCAGATTCTTCTCCCGTCGTGTTCTGGACAAATTCCCCGAAAGGTCTTTGTCTCGATGATTTTCTTACTCAAAGATTCCACAGGACAGCCCGATTCTTCTCCGAGTCTTCGTCTTCTTCTGGATTCTTTAGAGCTTCTTCCTCCCACCGATATCCGCCTTCCTTCTCCGATGTCAGCTGCGCTCCGAAGCTCTTCTCCTTCCGAGTTCGATCGCTCTCGTCAAGTGTAGATCGTAGCTCTTGTGTTCTTAAAAGAACAGATACTACACTTGATCTTAGCCAAAAGGCCGAGAAGCGATAACCAGAATTGGTTTCCGACTACGGTGCCACCCAAGGATTCTGAAAAGTCCATTTGTGGAGATGGCCACCTGGACTCCCGTTAAGAAGACATGCTGTCAACCTCTAGATCCCTCACATGCCTGCACTTTTCGGCTTGCTGCTGCTGCAATCCACGCGTTTTAGATCTGCATAACTCCACCTCTTTTAGCACAGTACCCTCAACCCCCGGCTGTTCCCACCCGCCTCAACACCGTTGGAAGGGAGGAGAACCAATTAAGGCGGGGGGGGGGTGGAACGAGCAGCTGTCTACCCTTAGCAGGAGGGTTGCTGATTAATTACCTCTCCTGCTGCTGCTGCTGCTGGCTGTCCAGCAGCAGACTGAAGGTGGCTGCTGCTGTGCGCAGGTATATAAAGGCTCAGAGCCTATTATGACACGCGCAGCCAGCGTTCCATTGCCACATTCCGTCTACTGCAGGCGGGATACCTGGATGGCTGAATGTCACTGAGAAGCTCACAGAGACCGCCATAAGCAACAGTTTAAAAGAATGCCACAGACTAATCAACCAAACTTTTTGGGTTGGTTTCTCTTTTATAGTCTGCAGGCATTAAATGAAAGAAGTCAGTGTTCCAGCAGAGGGAGACAACGTTTCAGAAAAGGCATTGTAGCAAACCAAAAAAGAAATTTTAAGCGCAGCAGAGTAACCAGCTCACATACCTGTTAGCTCAGGTGAGTTTAAAAGGCTGCTGTTGATAACAAGGGCATTTGCTAAATAGATGGTGTGTGTGCAACAATATACTGAAAGGTCAATTATATTGTGCAGCTTATCTCACCACCTGTAGTTATTTAGGTGAAAGCTCCAAAACGCTTGCCTAATATGTCTGTTTATCCGAAAGGAAGTATAGAGGGAGAGCTAGATAGATAGCATTGCATTACATTACATTACATGGCAATGCAATGCACAGTTGCTGAAGTTGAACCAAAATGAGCTTGTCATCTGGCTTCTGCAACTTTTAACATGAAAAATCCAATGAGGAGAAGAAAAGCAAAGCCAAAGAGTCCATCCCAAAATCCGACAAACAAGCAAAATGAACAAAAAGCATTGAATTCAATTCTTTCTGATTTTAGAAACTGCATTAAAGAAGGGGTGCACCGGTCCTGGAGATACTGCAATACCAGGTCAATGCGTGGAGTGGACAGAGCAAGCTCTTTTTCCATCTCCCTGTTCTAAAAATCCATTTAATATATGGTCCCCAGATAGGGGACGTATCAGATATTAAACTGATAAGAACAGATACTACACTTGATCTTAGCCAAAAGGCCGAGAAGCGATAACCAGAATTGGTTTCCGACTACGGTGCCACCCAAGGATTCTGAAAAGTCCATTTGTGGAGATGGCCACCTGGACTCCCGTTAAGAAGACATGCTGTCAACCTCTAGATCCCTCACATGCCTGCACTTTTCGGCTTGCTGCTGCTGCAATCCACGCGTTTTAGATCTGCATAACTCCACCTCTTTTAGCACAGTACCCTCAACCCCCGGCTGTTCCCACCCGCCTCAACACCGTTGGAAGGGAGGAGAACCAATTAAGGCGGGGGGGGGGGGGTGGAACGAGCAGCTGTCTACCCTTAGCAGGAGGGTTGCTGATTAATTACCTCTCCTGCTGCTGCTGCTGGCTGTCCAGCAGCAGACTGAAGGTGGCTGCTGCTGTGCGCAGGTATATAAAGGCTCAGAGCCTATTATGACACGCGCAGCCAGCGTTCCATTGCCACATTCCGTCTACTGCAGGCGGGATACCTGGATGGCTGAATGTCACTGAGAAGCTCACAGAGACCGCCATAAGCAACAGTTTAAAAGAATGCCACAGACTAATCAACCAAACTTTTTGGGTTGGTTTCTCTTTTATAGTCTGCAGGCATTAAATGAAAGAAGTCAGTGTTCCAGCAGAGGGAGACAACGTTTCAGAAAAGGCATTGTAGCAAACCAAAAAAGAAATTTTAAGCGCAGCAGAGTAACCAGCTCACATACCTGTTAGCTCAGGTGAGTTTAAAAGGCTGCTGTTGATAACAAGGGCATTTGCTAAATAGATGGTGTGTGTGCAACAATATACTGAAAGGTCAATTATATTGTGCAGCTTATCTCACCACCTGTAGTTATTTAGGTGAAAGCTCCAAAATGCTTGCCTAATATGTCTGTTTATCCAAAAGGAAGTATAGAGGGAGAGCTAGATAGATAGCATTGCATTACATTACATTACATGGCAATGCAATGCACAGTTGCTGAAGTTGAACCAAAATGAGCTTGTCATCTGGCTTCTGCAACTTTTAACATGAAAAATCCAATGAGGAGAAGAAAAGCAAAGCCAAAGAGTCCATCCCAAAATCCGACAAACAAGCAAAATGAACAAAAAGCATTGAATTCAATTCTTTCTGATTTTAGAAACTGCATTAAAGAAGGGGTGCACCGGTCCTGGAGATACTGCAATACCAGGTCAATGCGTGGAGTGGACAGAGCAAGCTCTTTTTCCATCTCCCTGTTCTAAAAATCCATTTAATATATGGTCCCCAGATAGGGGACGTATCAGATATTAAACTGATAAGAACAGATTTTTTTGATTGAATATATCTTTTATTAGCACAAAAAATAAGTTAACAGACAGTGTACAGTGCCGCAGCCCAGTACACACATAATTCTACATCACATTTACATAGCATGAGGATACGACGCACTAACTAGACACATCACACCCCTATGCTACACAAAACACTCAATATGAAAGAAAAAGCATGTCAATCAATACAGTACGACGAACCGTGATAAGGGATGGGGATTGGGAAAAAGGGGATGGGGAGGGGAAAATCACAGGCCCGAAGCTTTATTAAAAGACAAGACACATAAGGGGAGAGGGGGAGGAGGGGTTTAGTCCTCATCCTCGTCCTCCGGACCGTCCACGATGGAATAGTCTCTGAGCAGGCTGTGGATCAGCCTGCGGCAGTCCTGGATGGACATCCTCTCCCTCCTCAAGATGAGCCGGTTCCTGGCGACCCAAACGGCATCCTTGAAGCAGTTCATAAGGCGCCAAGCCTCCTGGATGGCTCCGACGGTATGAACCCCAGGGAAGAGTCCGTAAAGCACAGAATGGTGCGATAGGCTCGCCCTGGGGACAGAGTTCCTCAGGTCGTCCTCAAGGGCAGTCAACAGGCGCTGTGCAAATCCGCAGTCCCAAAAAGTGTGCAAAGATGTTTCCTCCACGAAGGGGCACCTTGGGCAGTACCGGGTCTTGCACAGGTTCCGGGCATGCATGAATGACCGGACGGGCAGTCCGCCCTGAATCGCCATCCACGACAAGTCCTTGTGCCCGTTGGTCAGCCTGTCAGACGACACATTTGTCCACACAGTCTCCAGCGTGTCCTGGTGAAGTCCTGTGATGTTCTCCACGTCATCCTTGGCTCTGATGAGCTTGTGGATAGTTTTGGGCTTCCACAAGTCGGGCTTGAGTCCCTCCAGTTGATGTTCCCCCACAAATCGAACGACGTCTCCATAGAACCATGGCGTCGTCCAGTTGTAGGGGAAGGAGCTGTCCCACTTGTCCCAGCCGAGTCGCCTCCAAAGAGGAAGCAGGAAGAAGCGAGACATGGACCTGCCCGCGGAGCCATTCTTGACTTGCAAAGTCCGGCGGACACAATCACACACAAAAGAGGATCGCAGGAGGGTGGGGATATCTGGAACGCCCTTCCCACCCTTGCGAGGCTCCTTGTACATGACGGCCCGCCTGACTCTGTCCATCTTGGATCCCCAGACAAAGTGAAACACTGTCCTGGTAATGGCCCTGCACACAGTGACGTGTGGGGGCCAGGCCTGCGCCGTGTACTGCAAGACGGGCAGGACCTCATTACGCAGGACGAGTGCCTTACCCTCACAAGTGAGGTGTCTGAGGCTCCAGAGTCCGATCCGTTGCTTCACCTTGGCCAAGCGTTCTTGCCAGGACTTGAGGGCCGCTCCTTCCTTCCCGAACCAGACTCCCAGCACCTTGAGGAAATCCGGTTGAATGTTGAAGGGGAAGGGGGCGGAGGAGGCCGGCTGCCAATCCCCGAAGAGCATGGCTTCCGACTTCCTGCAGTTGACTTTGGCCCCTGAAGCCCGGCCGAACCTCTCACACGTCTGGACGAGGGCGTCGACTGAACCACGATCAGCGCAGAAGACGGTGACGTCGTCCATGTAGAGCGAGCACTTGACCTCGTGTCGTCCCGGACCCGGTGCGGTGATCCCTCTGATCTCTCCATTCTGCCGGATAGCCTCTGCGAAGAGTTCTATAACACAAACAAAAAGAAGAGGTGATAGAGGGCAGCCTTGTCTGACCCCAGAGAGGACAGGGAAGGGGTCAGTCTTCCAGCCTTTCACCAACACCGAGCTGTGGATATCAAAATACATCAAACGGACATACGAACAAAACATGTTACCCAAACCTAACCGGTGCAGAGCTCGGCCCATGAACTCGTGGGAAACCCGGTCGAAGGCCTTCTCCTGATCCAAGGAGACCAGGGCCGCGTGTGCGCGGCGGACCTTGATGTACTCGACCGTGTCCCGCACGAGAGCGAGGCTGTCTGCGATGCGACGTCCAGGGATGCCGCAGGTCTGGTCCGGGTGGATGATCCGTCCGATGACCGTCTTAAGTCGTGTCGCCATCGTCTTGGCCAGGATCTTGTAGTCCACGTTGAGCAGAGTGATGGGACGCCAATTCCTCAGGTCGCAACTCTCTCCCTTCCGCTTGTACAGGATCGTGACCATTCCTTCCCTCAAAGATGGAGGCATTCTACCCTCCACCACCATCTCCTCGTACAGGTCCAACAGGTCCGGACAGATGAGGTCTCCCAGCGCTACATAGAGCTCCGCTGGAAGACCATCACTGCCCGGGGTCCTGCCGGTCCTAAAGGATTTAGCGGCAGAGAGCAATTCGCCCACCATCAGAGGTTTGTCCAAGGCTGCCGTGCCTGCAGGATCAAGATGGTTAGTGATACCTGACAGGAAGTTATCAGCAGCGTCGGGGTCGGTAGTCTTGTGGGAGTAGAGTTCGCTGTAGAAGTCGCTGACGACCCTCATCACGTCCTCCTTCCCACGTCGCATGTTTCCGCTCTCGTCTCGCAGCTCGTTCAGGGGCGTGTGACCGGCATGAAGTTTCCTGAAAAAGAATGAGTTACATTTCTCACCCTTCTCCAGATTCTCCACTTTGGAACGGAAGACGATTCGCTTGGACTCCTCCTCAAAGTGCCTTTTCAGGCTCTTCTTGGTCTCCTCCAGCTCCTCCCTCACGTCCCAGCCACAGTGAAGAAGGTCCTGCAGCGACCGCAGCTCGCGCTGCAGCCCTCTGAAGTCCCTCCTCTTCTCACACGCCTGTTGTCGACCCTTGGCCTGAAAGAAACAGCGAAACTCAAGTTTAACATATTCCCACCAATCAGAGACTGTTTGGAAGCTACCCTTGTAGGACTGCCACATTGCGTAGGCTGCTCTCAGCTCCTCCACGACTTCATCCTGAGCCAGCAGAGCACAATTCAGCTTCCAGGAGCCGGGGCCGGACGGAAAACCGTCGCCGAGGACACCTTGTAAGTGAATGGCTCTGTGGTCGGAGAAGAAGCAGGGGACCATCGAGTGCCTACTCTGCCTGACTGCCCGAGAGGTGAACACAAAGTCAATCCTGGAGCGGAGTGAGCCATCCGGTCGGCTCCACGAATAGTTCGTGGAGCCTCTCCCCATGGAGCCCACCACGTCCTGAAGAGAGGCCTCGGTTACCATCTCGATGAGCAGCTTGGACGTGATGTCCAACTTGGCAGATGTGCCAGAACTACGACCATCCTCCTCGATGGGGCAGTTGAAATCCCCGGCCATCACTAAGGTCCTGGTGGTGGCAAGCTGAAGCCGCAGGGTCTGGAAAAGCTCCAAACGCTCATTCTTCAGTGGGGACGCATACACGTTGATGAACCTGACAGGTTCTCCCGCCCAGTTGCCATCTACAACAAGAGCCCTGCCGCAGATGAGCTCCTGGACGGACTCAAGCGTGAATGCGCCCCCCCTGATCAGAATTGCGACCCCTGCAGACTTGCAGTCACCCCCACCGGACCAGTAGGATGGACCGTGGGACCACTCCCTGGCCAGATGTTTGAAGGACCTAGAGGAGGGAAGGGAACATTCCTGCAACATATAAACATCACACAACTGGGAAGTAAGGAAGGCATAAATAGTCTGACGTCTGAACTTGTCCTTGATGCTCCTGACATTAATGGAAAATAAGTTAATATTAGCCATCATGTAGGGAAAAAAGAAAAAGTTAGCGCAGGCAATACACCTTAGTTACCACTCCGGTCGGGTGGTCCCTCGTCGGTGTTGACTGCTGGTGACGGGATCACCAGCAGGCCCTCTTCCTCCATCTGGTCAAGCAGCGCGGCCTCGATCTCGGCGACCACCAGTTCCTCCTCTTCTGGCTCGGCCACCAGGGTCTCAACCATGTGCTCCATCTCTTCTGGCTCAGGGAGGGTATCCTCCTTTTCGCCTACGAAATCCAGAATCTTCTTTTTGGAGGATTCAGTAGCAGGGCTGTCCTCCACCTTCCTCTTTCCCCGGGTTGGAACTGGGGAGACAAGAAGGGGAAAATCCTCCTCGGAATAGATAGCGGCAGGTGGAGGAAAGGTTAATTCCACCACTACCATGGTCTGAGGAGGGAGAGTGGCTGCCGGGGCAGGGGAAAGGACACCTGCTGAGGAGTAGGGGAAGGAGGAAGAGGAAGTGGAATCCTCAGCAGGGGTGGCCGGGGTGGGGGGGGATTGGACGGGGGTGGCAGGGGGAGGGATCGAGAGAGGGGTGACAGAACTCTTACCCTCCTTTGACTTTTTCTTCTGCTTCGGAGCTGCTGGGACCGTCGCTGGGGCTTTGGCCACCGACTCCTTGACCGCTTTGGCCTTGGTCGTCTCGGCCTTGGCCGCTGGGGCCTTGGTCGTCGCGTCCTTGACCTTCACAGGCCTGGTCGTCGGGGCCTTGTCCTCCGGAGCTGGGGTCGTCGCAACCACCGATGCCCAGGATCTCTCACGCTTGGGGCAATCCTTGTACAGATGAGCCGCCAGCCCACACAGGTTGCAGGACGTCTTCTTCGGGCAGTCCTTCGAGCTGTGTCCCGTCACTCGACAAATCCTGCAGGCATCCTCCTTGCAGTCCTTCATCTCGTGGCCGTTCTTGCCGCATCTCCTGCAGTTCCGCGGCATGTCCGGGTAATAGATGAGGCCGTAGGAGTTGCCCAGGGAGAATGTCGGGGGCAGGTGCCGAAGTCCGTCTGAGTACGCCAGGTCCCTGTGAAGTCTAACAGTCACCGACCACTTACCTGTCCAGAAGCCGAGTCCATTCAGGATGTGAGAGGGTTCCTTCACAACCAAACAGAAGCGTCTCAGGAAGGTACAGATGTCTTGGCCTGGGGTGTGCGGGTTGCGCATGGAGACCGTGATCCTCCTTTCGTCCCTCTGGATAGGGCAGCTACCTGTAAAGGCAGAGAAAGAATTATCCGATCCTTTTGCGCTTACCATTTCCCAGAACCTCCTGCAGGTGTTCACAGTGGCGAAGGTGACGAAGAAGATCCCCGTCAAGAAGGTCTGGATGCTGAGGGTGTCCGACCTGGAGAAGCCTCGATCCAGCAGCATCTTCTGGCAGAACACGTCCGAGGACATGTCCGGCACCCTCCCATCCACTTCCTTCAGCTTCAGGGCCACCGTCTGCCGCATCCATGGCTCCAGGGCTGGAGCTTCGTGGCGGGGCTTCTGGGGTCCCTTCTGCTGGCCAGTCGTGGAGGCAGAGTCCTTGGGGTCAGAATCGGCTCCTGGCTGGGCCCTCCTGGCTGTCCCCTGCTCCAGGCTCTTCTTTTCGGCCTTCCTCGCAGCGCTTGCCATGGCTTTCCTCCTGCAGTTACTTCTTGGAGCTGGATCTGGAGCTCTTCCCGAAATGGGTGGAGCTATGCAGATTCTTCTCCCGTCGTGTTCTGGACAAATTCCCCGAAAGGTCTTTGTCTCGATGATTTTCTTACTCAAAGATTCCACAGGACAGCCCGATTCTTCTCCGAGTCTTCGTCTTCTTCTGGATTCTTTAGAGCTTCTTCCTCCCACCGATATCCGCCTTCCTTCTCCGATGTCAGCTGCGCTCCGAAGCTCTTCTCCTTCCGAGTTCGATCGCTCTCGTCAAGTGTAGATCGTAGCTCTTGTGTTCTTAAAAGAACAGATACTACACTTGATCTTAGCCAAAAGGCCGAGAAGCGATAACCAGAATTGGTTTCCGACTACGGTGCCACCCAAGGATTCTGAAAAGTCCATTTGTGGAGATGGCCACCTGGACTCCCGTTAAGAAGACATGCTGTCAACCTCTAGATCCCTCACATGCCTGCACTTTTCGGCTTGCTGCTGCTGCAATCCACGCGTTTTAGATCTGCATAACTCCACCTCTTTTAGCACAGTACCCTCAACCCCCGGCTGTTCCCACCCGCCTCAACACCGTTGGAAGGGAGGAGAACCAATTAAGGCGGGGGGGGGGTGGAACGAGCAGCTGTCTACCCTTAGCAGGAGGGTTGCTGATTAATTACCTCTCCTGCTGCTGCTGCTGCTGGCTGTCCAGCAGCAGACTGAAGGTGGCTGCTGCTGTGCGCAGGTATATAAAGGCTCAGAGCCTATTATGACACGCGCAGCCAGCGTTCCATTGCCACATTCCGTCTACTGCAGGCGGGATACCTGGATGGCTGAATGTCACTGAGAAGCTCACAGAGACCGCCATAAGCAACAGTTTAAAAGAATGCCACAGACTAATCAACCAAACTTTTTGGGTTGGTTTCTCTTTTATAGTCTGCAGGCATTAAATGAAAGAAGTCAGTGTTCCAGCAGAGGGAGACAACGTTTCAGAAAAGGCATTGTAGCAAACCAAAAAAGAAATTTTAAGCGCAGCAGAGTAACCAGCTCACATACCTGTTAGCTCAGGTGAGTTTAAAAGGCTGCTGTTGATAACAAGGGCATTTGCTAAATAGATGGTGTGTGTGCAACAATATACTGAAAGGTCAATTATATTGTGCAGCTTATCTCACCACCTGTAGTTATTTAGGTGAAAGCTCCAAAATGCTTGCCTAATATGTCTGTTTATCCAAAAGGAAGTATAGAGGGAGAGCTAGATAGATAGCATTGCATTACATTACATTACATGGCAATGCAATGCACAGTTGCTGAAGTTGAACCAAAATGAGCTTGTCATCTGGCTTCTGCAACTTTTAACATGAAAAATCCAATGAGGAGAAGAAAAGCAAAGCCAAAGAGTCCATCCCAAAATCCGACAAACAAGCAAAATGAACAAAAAGCATTGAATTCAATTCTTTCTGATTTTAGAAACTGCATTAAAGAAGGGGTGCACCGGTCCTGGAGATACTGCAATACCAGGTCAATGCGTGGAGTGGACAGAGCAAGCTCTTTTTCCATCTCCCTGTTCTAAAAATCCATTTAATATATGGTCCCCAGATAGGGGACGTATCAGATATTAAACTGATAAGAACAGATACTACACTTGATCTTAGCCAAAAGGCCGAGAAGCGATAACCAGAATTGGTTTCCGACTACGGTGCCACCCAAGGATTCTGAAAAGTCCATTTGTGGAGATGGCCACCTGGACTCCCGTTAAGAAGACATGCTGTCAACCTCTAGATCCCTCACATGCCTGCACTTTTCGGCTTGCTGCTGCTGCAATCCACGCGTTTTAGATCTGCATAACTCCACCTCTTTTAGCACAGTACCCTCAACCCCCGGCTGTTCCCACCCGCCTCAACACCGTTGGAAGGGAGGAAAACCAATTAAGGCGGGGGGGGTGGAACGAGCAGCTGTCTACCCTTAGCAGGAGGGTTGCTGATTAATTACCTCTCCTGCTGCTGCTGCTGCTGGCTGTCCAGCAGCAGACTGAAGGTGGCTGCTGCTGTGCGCAGGTATATAAAGGCTCAGAGCCTATTATGACACGCGCAGCCAGCGTTCCATTGCCACATTCCGTCTACTGCAGGCGGGATACCTGGATGGCTGAATGTCACTGAGAAGCTCACAGAGACCGCCATAAGCAACAGTTTAAAAGAATGCCACAGACTAATCAACCAAACTTTTTGGGTTGGTTTCTCTTTTATAGTCTGCAGGCATTAAATGAAAGAAGTCAGTGTTCCAGCAGAGGGAGACAACGTTTCAGAAAAGGCATTGTAGCAAACCAAAAAAGAAATTTTAAGCGCAGCAGAGTAACCAGCTCACATACCTGTTAGCTCAGGTGAGTTTAAAAGGCTGCTGTTGATAACAAGGGCATTTGCTAAATAGATGGTGTGTGTGCAACAATATACTGAAAGGTCAATTATATTGTGCAGCTTATCTCACCACCTGTAGTTATTTAGGTGAAAGCTCCAAAATGCTTGCCTAATATGTCTGTTTATCCAAAAGGAAGTATAGAGGGAGAGCTAGATAGATAGCATTGCATTACATTACATTACATGGCAATGCAATGCACAGTTGCTGAAGTTGAACCAAAATGAGCTTGTCATCTGGCTTCTGCAACTTTTAACATGAAAAATCCAATGAGGAGAAGAAAAGCAAAGCCAAAGAGTCCATCCCAAAATCCGACAAACAAGCAAAATGAACAAAAAGCATTGAATTCAATTCTTTCTGATTTTAGAAACTGCATTAAAGAAGGGGTGCACCGGTCCTGGAGATACTGCAATACCAGGTCAATGCGTGGAGTGGACAGAGCAAGCTCTTTTTCCATCTCCCTGTTCTAAAAATCCATTTAATATATGGTCCCCAGATAGGGGACGTATCAGATATTAAACTGATAAGAACAGATACTACACTTGATCTTAGCCAAAAGGCCGAGAAGCGATAACCAGAATTGGTTTCCGACTACGGTGCCACCCAAGGATTCTGAAAAGTCCATTTGTGGAGATGGCCTCCTGGACTCCCGTTAAGAAGACATGCTGTCAACCTCTAGATCCCTCACATGCCTGCACTTTTCAGCTTGCTGCTGCTGCAATCCACGCATTTTAGATCTGCATAACTCCACCTCTTTTAGCACAGTACCCTCAACCCCCGGCTGTTCCCACCCGCCTCAACACCGTTGGAAGGGAGGAGAACCAATTAAGGCGGGGGGGGGGGTGGAACGAGCAGCTGTCTACCCTTAGCAGGAGGGTTGCTGATTAATTACCTCTCCTGCTGCTGCTGCTGCTGGCTGTCCAGCAGCAGACTGAAGGTGGCTGCTGCTGTGCGCAGGTATATAAAGGCTCAGAGCCTATTATGACACGCGCAGCCAGCGTTCCATTGCCACATTCCGTCTACTGCAGGCGGGATACCTGGATGGCTGAATGTCACTGAGAAGCTCACAGAGACCGCCATAAGCAACAGTTTAAAAGAATGCCACAGACTAATCAACCAAACTTTTTGGGTTGGTTTCTCTTTTATAGTCTGCAGGCATTAAATGAAAGAAGTCAGTGTTCCAGCAGAGGGAGACAACGTTTCAGAAAAGGCATTGTAGCAAACCAAAAAAGAAATTTTAAGCGCAGCAGAGTAACCAGCTCACATACCTGTTAGCTCAGGTGAGTTTAAAAGGCTGCTGTTGATAACAAGGGCATTTGCTAAATAGATGGTGTGTGTGCAACAATATACTGAAAGGTCAATTATATTGTGCAGCTTATCTCACCACCTGTAGTTATTTAGGTGAAAGCTCCAAAATGCTTGCCTAATATGTCTGTTTATCCAAAAGGAAGTATAGAGGGAGAGCTAGATAGATAGCATTGCATTACATTACATTACATGGCAATGCAATGCACAGTTGCTGAAGTTGAACCAAAATGAGCTTGTCATCTGGCTTCTGCAACTTTTAACATGAAAAATCCAATGAGGAGAAGAAAAGCAAAGCCAAAGAGTCCATCCCAAAATCCGACAAACAAGCAAAATGAACAAAAAGCATTGAATTCAATTCTTTCTGATTTTAGAAACTGCATTAAAGAAGGGGTGCACCGGTCCTGGAGATACTGCAATACCAGGTCAATGCGTGGAGTGGACAGAGCAAGCTCTTTTTCCATCTCCCTGTTCTAAAAATCCATTTAATATATGGTCCCCAGATAGGGGACGTATCAGATATTAAACTGATAAGAACAGATACTACACTTGATCTTAGCCAAAAGGCCGAGAAGCGATAACCAGAATTGGTTTCCGACTACGGTGCCACCCAAGGATTCTGAAAAGTCCATTTGTGGAGATGGCCACCTGGACTCCCGTTAAGAAGACATGCTGTCAACCTCTAGATCCCTCACATGCCTGCACTTTTCGGCTTGCTGCTGCTGCAATCCACGCGTTTTAGATCTGCATAACTCCACCTCTTTTAGCACAGTACCCTCAACCCTCGGCTGTTCCCACCCGCCTCAACACCGTTGGAAGGGAGGAGAACCAATTAAGGCGGGGGGGGGTGGAACGAGCAGCTGTCTACCCTTAGCAGGAGGGTTGCTGATTAATTACCTCTCCTGCTGCTGCTGCTGCTGGCTGTCCAGCAGCAGACTGAAGGTGGCTGCTGCTGTGCGCAGGTATATAAAGGCTCAGAGCCTATTATGACATGCGCAGCCAGCGTTCCATTGCCACATTCCGTCTACTGCAGGCGGGATACCTGGATGGCTGAATGTCACTGAGAAGCTCACAGAGACCGCCATAAGCAACAGTTTAAAAGAATGCCACAGACTAATCAACCAAACTTTTTGGGTTGGTTTCTCTTTTATAGTCTGCAGGCATTAAATGAAAGAAGTCAGTGTTCCAGCAGAGGGAGACAACGTTTCAGAAAAGGCATTGTAGCAAACCAAAAAAGAAATTTTAAGCGCAGCAGAGTAACCAGCTCACATACCTGTTAGCTCAGGTGAGTTTAAAAGGCTGCTGTTGATAACAAGGGCATTTGCTAAATAGATGGTGTGTGTGCAACAATATACTGAAAGGTCAATTATATTGTGCAGCTTATCTCACCACCTGTAGTTATTTAGGTGAAAGCTCCAAAATGCTTGCCTAATATGTCTGTTTATCCAAAAGGAAGTATAGAGGGAGAGCTAGATAGATAGCATTGCATTACATTACATTACATGGCAATGCAATGCACAGTTGCTGAAGTTGAACCAAAATGAGCTTGTCATCTGGCTTCTGCAACTTTTAACATGAAAAATCCAATGAGGAGAAGAAAAGCAAAGCCAAAGAGTCCATCCCAAAATCCGACAAACAAGCAAAATGAACAAAAAGCATTGAATTCAATTCTTTCTGATTTTAGAAACTGCATTAAAGAAGGGGTGCACCGGTCCTGGAGATACTGAAATACCAGGTCAATGCGTGGAGTGGACAGAGCAAGCTCTTTTTCCATCTCCCTGTTCTAAAAATCCATTTAATATATGGTCCCCAGATAGGGGACGTATCAGATATTAAACTGATAAGAACAGATACTACACTTGATGTTAGCCAAAAGGCCGAGAAGCGATAACCAGAATTGGTTTCCGACTACGGTGCCACCCAAGGATTCTGAAAAGTCCATTTGTGGAGATGGCCACCTGGACTCCCGTTAAGAAGACATGCTGTCAACCTCTAGATCCCTCACATGCCTGCACTTTTCGGCTTGCTGCTGCTGCAATCCACGCGTTTTAGATCTGCATAACTTCACCTCTTTTAGCACAGTACCCTCAACCCCCGGCTGTTCCCACCCGCCTCAACACCGTTGGAAGGGAGGAGAACCAATTAAGGCGGGGGGGGGTGGAACGAGCAGCTGTCTACCCTTAGCAGGAGGGTTGCTGATTAATTACCTCTCCTGCTGCTGCTGCTGCTGGCTGTCCAGCAGCAGACTGAAGGTGGCTGCTGCTGTGCGCAGGTATATAAAGGCTCAGAGCCTATTATGACACGCGCAGCCAGCGTTCCATTGCCACATTCCGTCTACTGCAGGCGGGATACCTGGATGGCTGAATGTCACTGAGAAGCTCACAGAGACCGCCATAAGCAACAGTTTAAAAGAATGCCACAGACTAATCAACCAAACTTTTTGGGTTGGTTTCTCTTTTATAGTCTGCAGGCATTAAATGAAAGAAGTCAGTGTTCCAGCAGAGGGAGACAACGTTTCAGAAAAGGCATTGTAGCAAACCAAAAAAGAAATTTTAAGCGCAGCAGAGTAACCAGCTCACATACCTGTTAGCTCAGGTGAGTTTAAAAGGCTGCTGTTGATAACAAGGGCATTTGCTAAATAGATGGTGTGTGTGCAACAATATACTGAAAGGTCAATTATATTGTGCAGCTTATCTCACCACCTGTAGTTATTTAGGTGAAAGCTCCAAAATGCTTGCCTAATATGTCTGTTTATCCAAAAGGAAGTATAGAGGGAGAGCTAGATAGATAGCATTGCATTACATTACATTACATGGCAATGCAATGCACAGTTGCTGAAGTTGAACCAAAATGAGCTTGTCATCTGGCTTCTGCAACTTTTAACATGAAAAATCCAATGAGGAGAAGAAAAGCAAAGCCAAAGAGTCCATCCCAAAATCCGACAAACAAGCAAAATGAACAAAAAGCATTGAATTCAATTCTTTCTGATTTTAGAAACTGCATTAAAGAAGGGGTGCACCGGTCCTGGAGATACTGCAATACCAGGTCAATGCGTGGAGTGGACAGAGCAAGCTCTTTTTCCATCTCCCTGTTCTAAAAATCCATTTAATATATGGTCCCCAGATAGGGGACGTATCAGATATTAAACTGATAAGAACAGATACTACACTTGATCTTAGCCAAAAGGCCGAGAAGCGATAACCAGAATTGGTTTCCGACTACGGTGCCACCCAAGGATTCTGAAAAGTCCATTTGTGGAGATGGCCACCTGGACTCCCGTTAAGAAGACATGCTGTCAACCTCTAGATCCCTCACATGCCTGCACTTTTCGGCTTGCTGCTGCTGCAATCCACGCGTTTTAGATCTGCATAACTCCACCTCTTTTAGCACAGTACCCTCAACCCCCGGCTGTTCCCACCCGCCTCAACACCGTTGGAAGGGAGGAGAACCAATTAAGGTGGGGGGGGGGGGTGGAACGAGCAGCTGTCTACCCTTAGCAGGAGGGTTGCTGATTAATTACCTCTCCTGCTGCTGCTGCTGCTGGCTGTCCAGCAGCAGACTGAAGGTGGCTGCTGCTGTGCGCAGGTATATAAAGGCTCAGAGCCTATTATGACACGCGCAGCCAGCGTTCCATTGCCACATTCCGTCTACTGCAGGCGGGATACCTGGATGGCTGAATGTCACTGAGAAGCTCACAGAGACCGCCATAAGCAACAGTTTAAAAGAATGCCACAGACTAATCAACCAAACTTTTTGGGTTGGTTTCTCTTTAATAGTCTGCAGGCATTAAATGAAAGAAGTCAGTGTTCCAGCAGAGGGAGACAACGTTTCAGAAAAGGCATTGTAGCAAACCAAAAAAGAAATTTTAAGCGCAGCAGAGTAACCAGCTCACATACCTGTTAGCTCAGGTGAGTTTAAAAGGCTGCTGTTGATAACAAGGGCATTTGCTAAATAGATGGTGTGTGTGCAACAATATACTGAAAGGTCAATTATATTGTGCAGCTTATCTCACCACCTGTAGTTATTTAGGTGAAAGCTCCAAAATGCTTGCCTAATATGTCTGTTTATCCAAAAGGAAGTATAGAGGGAGAGCTAGATAGATAGCATTGCATTACATTACATTACATGGCAATGCAATGCACAGTTGCTGAAGTTGAACCAAAATGAGCTTGTCATCTGGCTTCTGCAACTTTTAACATGAAAAATCCAATGAGGAGAAGAAAAGCAAAGCCAAAGAGTCAATCCAAAAATCCGACAAACAAGCAAAATGAACAAAAAGCATTGAATTCAATTCTTTCTGATTTTAGAAACTGCATTAAAGAAGGGGTGCACCGGTCCTGGAGATACTGCAATACCAGGTCAATGCGTGGAGTGGACAGAGCAAGCTCTTTTTCCATCTCCCTGTTCTAAAAATCCATTTAATATATGGTCCCCAGATAGGGGACGTATCAGATATTAAACTGATAAGAACAGATACTACACTTGATCTTAGCCAAAAGGCCGAGAAGCGATAACCAGAATTGGTTTCCGACTACGGTGCCACCCAAGGATTCTGAAAAGTCCATTTGTGGAGATGGCCACCTGGACTCCCGTTAAGAAGACATGCTGTCAACCTCTAGATCCCTCACATGCCTGCACTTTTCGGCTTGCTGCTGCTGCAATCCACGCGTTTTAGATCTGCATAACTCCACCTCTTTTAGCACAGTACCCTCAACCCCCGGCTGTTCCCACCCGCCTCAACACCGTTGGAAGGGAGGAGAACCAATTAAGGCGGGGGGGGGGTGGAACGAGCAGCTGTCTACCCTTAGCAGGAGGGTTGCTGATTAATTACCTCTCCTGCTGCTGCTGCTGCTGGCTGTCCAGCAGCAGACTGAAGGTGGCTGCTGCTGTGCGCAGGTATATAAAGGCTCAGAGCCTATTATGACACGCGCAGCCAGCGTTCCATTGCCACATTCCGTCTACTGCAGGCGGGATACCTGGATGGCTGAATGTCACTGAGAAGCTCACAGAGACCACCATAAGCAACAGTTTAAAAGAATGCCACAGACTAATCAACCAAACTTTTTGGGTTGGTTTCTCTTTTATAGTCTGCAGGCATTAAATGAAAGAAGTCAGTGTTCCAGCAGAGGGAGACAACGTTTCAGAAAAGGCATTGTAGCAAACCAAAAAAGAAATTTTAAGCGCAGCAGAGTAACCAGCTCACATACCTGTTAGCTCAGGTGAGTTTAAAAGGCTGCTGTTGATAACAAGGGCATTTGCTAAATAGATGGTGTGTGTGCAACAATATACTGAAAGGTCAATTATATTGTGCAGCTTATCTCACCACCTGTTGTTATTTAGGTGAAAGCTCCAAAATGCTTGCCTAATATGTCTGTTTATCCAAAAGGAAGTATAGAGGGAGAGCTAGATAGATAGCATTGCATTACATTACATTACATGGCAATGCAATGCACAGTTGCTGAAGTTGAACCAAAATGAGCTTGTCATCTGGCTTCTGCAACTTTTAACATGAAAAATCCAATGAGGAGAAGAAAAGCAAAGCCAAAGAGTCCATCCCAAAATCCGACAAACAAGCAAAATGAACAAAAAGCATTGAATTCAATTCTTTCTGATTTTAGAAACTGCATTAAAGAAGGGGTGCACCGGTCCTGGAGATACTGCAATACCAGGTCAATGCGTGGAGTGGACAGAGCAAGCTCTTTTTCCATCTCCCTGTTCTAAAAATCCATTTAATATATGGTCCCCAGATAGGGGACGTATCAGATATTAAACTGATAAGAACAGATACTACACTTGATCTTAGCCAAAAGGCCGAGAAGCGATAACCAGAATTGGTTTCCGACTACGGTGCCACCCAAGGATTCTGAAAAGTCCATTTGTGGAGATGGCCACCTGGACTCCCGTTAAGAAGACATGCTGTCAACCTCTAGATCCCTCACATGCCTGCACTTTTCGGCTTGCTGCTGCTGCAATCCACGCGTTTTAGATCTGCATAACTCCACCTCTTTTAGCACAGTACCCTCAACCCCCGGCTGTTCCCACCCGCCTCAACACCGTTGGAAGGGAGGAGAACCAATTAAGGCGGGGGGGGGGTGGAACGAGCAGCTGTCTACCCTTAGCAGGAGGGTTGCTGATTAATTACCTCTCCTGCTGCTGCTGCTGCTGGCTGTCCAGCAGCAGACTGAAGGTGGCTGCTGCTGTGCGCAGGTATATAAAGGCTCAGAGCCTATTATGACACGCGCAGCCAGCGTTCCATTGCCACATTCCGTCTACTGCAGGCGGGATACCTGGATGGCTGAATGTCACTGAGAAGCTCACAGAGACCGCCATAAGCAACAGTTTAAAAGAATGCCACAGACTAATCAACCAAACTTTTTGGGTTGGTTTCTCTTTTATAGTCTGCAGGCATTAAATGAAAGAAGTCAGTGTTCCAGCAGAGGGAGACAACGTTTCAGAAAAGGCATTGTAGCAAACCAAAAAAGAAATTTTAAGCGCAGCAGAGTAACCAGCTCACATACCTGTTAGCTCAGGTGAGTTTAAAAGGCTGCTGTTGATAACAAGGGCATTTGCTAAATAGATGGTGTGTGTGCAACAATATACTGAAAGGTCAATTATATTGTGCAGCTTATCTCACCACCTGTAGTTATTTAGGTGAAAGCTCCAAAATGCTTGCCTAATATGTCTGTTTATCCAAAAGGAAGTATAGAGGGAGAGCTAGATAGATAGCATTGCATTACATTACATGGCAATGCAATGCACAGTTGCTGAAGTTGAACCAAAATGAGCTTGTCATCTGGCTTCTGCAACTTTTAACATGAAAAATCCAATGAGGAGAAGAAAAGCAAAGCCAAAGAGTCCATCCCAAAATCCGACAAACAAGCAAAATGAACAAAAAGCATTGAATTCAATTCTTTCTGATTTTAGAAACTGCATTAAAGAAGGGGTGCACCGGTCCTGGAGATACTGCAATACCAGGTCAATGCGTGGAGTGGACAGAGCAAGCTCTTTTTCCATCTCCCTGTTCTAAAAATCCATTTAATATATGGTCCCCAGATAGGGGACGTATCAGATATTAAACTGATAAGAACAGATACTACACTTGATCTTAGCCAAAAGGCCGAGAAGCGATAACCAGAATTGGTTTCCGACTACGGTGCCACCCAAGGATTCTGAAAAGTCCATTTGTGGAGATGGCCACCTGGACTCCCGTTAAGAAGACATGCTGTCAACCTCTAGATCCCTCACATGCCTGCACTTTTCGGCTTGCTGCTGCTGCAATCCACGCGTTTTAGATCTGCATAACTCCACCTCTTTTAGCACAGTACCCTCAACCCCCGGCTGTTCCCACCCGCCTCAACACCGTTGGAAGGGAGGAGAACCAATTAAGGCGGGGGGTGGGGGTGGAACGAGCAGCTGTCTACCCTTAGCAGGAGGGTTGCTGATTAATTACCTCTCCTGCTGCTGCTGCTGCTGGCTGTCCAGCAGCAGACTGAAGGTGGCTGCTGCTGTGCGCAGGTATATAAAGGCTCAGAGCCTATTATGACACGCGCAGCCAGCGTTCCATTGCCACATTCCGTCTACTGCAGGCGGGATACCTGGATGGCTGAATGTCACTGAGAAGCTCACAGAGACCGCCATAAGCAACAGTTTAAAAGAATGCCACAGACTAATCAACCAAACTTTTTGGGTTGGTTTCTCTTTTATAGTCTGCAGGCATTAAATGAAAGAAGTCAGTGTTCCAGCAGAGGGAGACAACGTTTCAGAAAAGGCATTGTAGCAAACCAAAAAAGAAATTTTAAGCGCAGCAGAGTAACCAGCTCACATACCTGTTAGCTCAGGTGAGTTTAAAAGGCTGCTGTTGACAACAAGGGCATTTGCTAAATAGATGGTGTGTGTGCAACAATATACTGAAAGGTCAATTATATTGTGCAGCTTATCTCACCACCTGTAGTTATTTAGGTGAAAGCTCCAAAATGCTTGCCTAATATGTCTGTTTATCCAAAAGGAAGTATAGAGGGAGAGCTAGATAGATAGCATTGCATTACATTACATTACATGGCAATGCAATGCACAGTTGCTGAAGTTGAACCAAAATGAGCTTGTCATCTGGCTTCTGCAACTTTTAACATGAAAAATCCAATGAGGAGAAGAAAAGCAAAGCCAAAGAGTCCATCCCAAAATCCGACAAACAAGCAAAATGAACAAAAAGCATTGAATTCAATTCTTTCTGATTTTAGAAACTGCATTAAAGAAGGGGTGCACCGGTCCTGGAGATACTGCAATACCAGGTCAATGCGTGGAGTGGACAGAGCAAGCTCTTTTTCCATCTCCCTGTTCTAAAAATCCATTTAATATATGGTCCCCAGATAGGGGACGTATCAGATATTAAACTGATAAGAACAGATACTACACTTGATCTTAGCCAAAAGGCCGAGAAGCGATAACCAGAATTGGTTTCCGACTACGGTGCCACCCAAGGATTCTGAAAAGTCCATTTGTGGAGATGGCCACCTGGACTCCCGTTAAGAAGACATGCTGTCAACCTCTAGATCCCTCACATGCCTGCACTTTTCGGCTTGCTGCTGCTGCAATCCACGCGTTTTAGATCTGCATAACTCCACCTCTTTTAGCACAGTACCCTCAACCCCCGGCTGTTCCCACCCGCCTCAACACCGTTGGAAGGGAGGAGAACCAATTAAGGCGGGGGGGGGGGGTGGAACGAGCAGCTGTCTACCCTTAGCAGGAGGGTTGCTGATTAATTACCTCTCCTGCTGCTGCTGCTGCTGGCTGTCCAGCAGCAGACTGAAGGTGGCTGCTGCTGTGCGCAGGTATATAAAGGCTCAGAGCCTATTATGACACGCGCAGCCAGCGTTCCATTGCCACATTCCGTCTACTGCAGGCGGGATACCTGGATGGCTGAATGTCACTGAGAAGCTCACAGAGACCGCCATAAGCAACAGTTTAAAAGAATGCCACAGACTAATCAACCAAACTTTTTGGGTTGGTTTCTCTTTTATAGTCTGCAGGCATTAAATGAAAGAAGTCAGTGTTCCAGCAGAGGGAGACAACGTTTCAGAAAAGGCATTGTAGCAAACCAAAAAAGAAATTTTAAGCGCAGCAGAGTAACCAGCTCACATACCTGTTAGCTCAGGTGAGTTTAAAAGGCTGCTGTTGATAACAAGGGCATTTGCTAAATAGATGGTGTGTGTGCAACAATATACTGAAAGGTCAATTATATTGTGCAGCTTATCTCACCACCTGTAGTTATTTAGGTGAAAGCTCCAAAATGCTTGCCTAATATGTCTGTTTATCCAAAAGGAAGTATAGAGGGAGAGCTAGATAAATAGCATTGCATTACATTACATTACATGGCAATGCAATGCACAGTTGCTGAAGTTGAACCAAAATGAGCTTGTCATCTGGCTTCTGCAACTTTTAACATGAAAAATCCAATGAGGAGAAGAAAAGCAAAGCCAAAGAGTCCATCCCAAAATCCGACAAACAAGCAAAATGAACAAAAAGCATTGAATTCAATTCTTTCTGATTTTAGAAACTGCATTAAAGAAGGGGTGCACCGGTCCTGGAGATACTGCAATACCAGGTCAATGCGTGGAGTGGACAGAGCAAGCTCTTTTTCCATCTCCCTGTTCTAAAAATCCATTTAATATATGGTCCCCAGATAGGGGACGTATCAGATATTAAACTGATAAGAACAGATACTACACTTGATCTTAGCCAAAAGGCCGAGAAGCGATAACCAGAATTGGTTTCCGACTACGGTGCCACCCAAGGATTCTGAAAAGTCCATTTGTGGAGATGGCCACCTGGACTCCCGTTAAGAAGACATGCTGTCAACCTCTAGATCCCTCACATGCCTGCACTTTTCGGCTTGCTGCTGCTGCAATCCACGCGTTTTAGATCTGCATAACTCCACCTCTTTTAGCACAGTACCCTCAACCCCCGGCTGTTCCCACCCGCCTCAACACCGTTGGAAGGGAGGAGAACCAATTAAGGCGGGGGGGGGGTGGAACGAGCAGCTGTCTACCCTTAGCAGGAGGATTGCTGATTAATTACCTCTCCTGCTGCTGCTGCTGGCTGTCCAGCAGCAGACTGAAGGTGGCTGCTGCTGTGCGCAGGTATATAAAGGCTCAGAGCCTATTATGACACGCGCAGCCAGCGTTCCATTGCCACATTCCGTCTACTGCAGGCGGGATACCTGGATGGCTGAATGTCACTGAGAAGCTCACAGAGACCGCCATAAGCAACAGTTTAAAAGAATGCCACAGACTAATCAACCAAACTTTTTGGGTTGGTTTCTCTTTTATAGTCTGCAGGCATTAAATGAAAGAAGTCAGTGTTCCAGCAGAGGGAGACAACGTTTCAGAAAAGGCATTGTAGCAAACCAAAAAATAAATTTTAAGCGCAGCAGAGTAACCAGCTCACATACCTGTTAGCTCAGGTGAGTTTAAAAGGCTGCTGTTGATAACAAGGGCATTTGCTAAATAGATGGTGTGTGTGCAACAATATACTGAAAGGTCAATTATATTGTGCAGCTTATCTCACCACCTGTAGTTATTTAGGTGAAAGCTCCAAAATGCTTGCCTAATATGTCTGTTTATCCAAAAGGAAGTATAGAGGGAGAGCTAGATAGATAGCATTGCATTACATTACATTACATGGCAATGCAATGCACAGTTGCTGAAGTTGAACCAAAATGAGCTTGTCATCTGGCTTCTGCAACTTTTAACATGAAAAATCCAATGAGGAGAAGAAAAGCAAAGCCAAAGAGTCCATCCCAAAATCCGACAAACAAGCAAAATGAACAAAAAGCATTGAATTCAATTCTTTCTGATTTTAGAAACTGCATTAAAGAAGGGGTGCACCGGTCCTGGAGATACTGCAATACCAGGTCAATGCGTGGAGTGGACAGAGCAAGCTCTTTTTCCATCTCCCTGTTCTAAAAATCCATTTAATATATGGTCCCCAGATAGGGGACGTATCAGATATTAAACTGATAAGAACAGATACTACACTTGATCTTAGCCAAAAGGCCGAGAAGCGATAACCAGAATTGGTTTCCGACTACGGTGCCACCCAAGGATTCTGAAAAGTCCATTTGTGGAGATGGCCACCTGGACTCCCGTTAAGAAGACATGCTGTCAACCTCTAGATCCCTCACATGCCTGCACTTTTCGGCTTGCTGCTGCTGCAATCCACGCGTTTTAGATCTGCATAACTCCACCTCTTTTAGCACAGTACCCTCAACCCCCGGCTGTTCCCACCCGCCTCAACACCGTTGGAAGGGAGGAGAACCAATTAAGGCGGGGGGGGGGGTGGAACGAGCAGCTGTCTACCCTTAGCAGGAGGATTGCTGATTAATTACCTCTCCTGCTGCTGCTGCTGCTGGCTGTCCAGCAGCAGACTGAAGGTGGCTGCTGCTGTGCGCAGGTATATAAAGGCTCAGAGCCTATTATGACACGCGCAGCCAGCGTTCCATTGCCACATTCCGTCTACTGCAGGCGGGATACCTGGATGGCTGAATGTCACTGAGAAGCTCACAGAGACCGCCATAAGCAACAGTTTAAAAGAATGCCACAGACTAATCAACCAAACTTTTTGGGTTGGTTTCTCTTTTATAGTCTGCAGGCATTAAATGAAAGAAGTCAGTGTTCCAGCAGAGGGAGACAACGTTTCAGAAAAGGCATTGTAGCAAACCAAAAAATAAATTTTAAGCGCAGCAGAGTAACCAGCTCACATACCTGTTAGCTCAGGTGAGTTTAAAAGGCTGCTGTTGATAACAAGGGCATTTGCTAAATAGATGGTGTGTGTGCAACAATATACTGAAAGGTCAATTATATTGTGCAGCTTATCTCACCACCTGTAGTTATTTAGGTGAAAGCTCCAAAATGCTTGCCTAATATGTCTGTTTATCCAAAAGGAAGTATAGAGGGAGAGCTAGATAGATAGCATTGCATTACATTACATTACATGGCAATGCAATGCACAGTTGCTGAAGTTGAACCAAAATGAGCTTGTCATCTGGCTTCTGCAACTTTTAACATGAAAAATCCAATGAGGAGAAGAAAAGCAAAGCCAAAGAGTCCATCCCAAAATCCGACAAACAAGCAAAATGAACAAAAAGCATTGAATTCAATTCTTTCTGATTTTAGAAACTGCATTAAAGAAGGGGTGCACCGGTCCTGGAGATACTGCAATACCAGGTCAATGCGTGGAGTGGACAGAGCAAGCTCTTTTTCCATCTCCCTGTTCTAAAAATCCATTTAATATATGGTCCCCAGATAGGGGACGTATCAGATATTAAACTGATAAGAACAGATACTACACTTGATCTTAGCCAAAAGGCCGAGAAGCGATAACCAGAATTGGTTTCCGACTACGGTGCCACCCAAGGATTCTGAAAAGTCCATTTGTGGAGATGGCCACCTGGACTCCCGTTAAGAAGACATGCTGTCAACCTCTAGATCCCTCACATGCCTGCACTTTTCGGCTTGCTGCTGCTGCAATCCACGCGTTTTAGATCTGCATAACTCCACCTCTTTTAGCACAGTACCCTCAACCCCCGGCTGTTCCCACCCGCCTCAACACCGTTGGAAGGGAGGAGAACCAATTAAGGCGGGGGGGGGGTGGAACGAGCAGCTGTCTACCCTTAGCAGGAGGGTTGCTGATTAATTACCTCTCCTGCTGCTGCTGCTGCTGGCTGTCCAGCAGCAGACTGAAGGTGGCTGCTGCTGTGCGCAGGTATATAAAGGCTCAGAGCCTATTATGACACGCGCAGCCAGCGTTCCATTGCCACATTCCGTCTACTGCAGGCGGGATACCTGGATGGCTGAATGTCACTGAGAAGCTCACAGAGACCGCCATAAGCAACAGTTTAAAAGAATGCCACAGACTAATCAACCAAACTTTTTGGGTTGGTTTCTCTTTTATAGTCTGCAGGCATTAAATGAAAGAAGTCAGTGTTCCAGCAGAGGGAGACAACGTTTCAGAAAAGGCATTGTAGCAAACCAAAAAAGAAATTTTAAGCGCAGCAGAGTAACCAGCTCACATACCTGTTAGCTCAGGTGAGTTTAAAAGGCTGCTGTTGATAACAAGGGCATTTGCTAAATAGATGGTGTGTGTGCAACAATATACTGAAAGGTCAATTATATTGTGCAGCTTATCTCACCACCTGTAGTTATTTAGGTGAAAGCTCCAAAATGCTTGCCTAATATGTCTGTTTATCCAAAAGGAAGTATAGAGGGAGAGCTAGATAGATAGCATTGCATTACATTACATTACATGGCAATGCAATGCACAGTTGCTGAAGTTGAACCAAAATGAGCTTGTCATCTGGCTTCTGCAACTTTTAACATGAAAAATCCAATGAGGAGAAGAAAAGCAAAGCCAAAGAGTCCATCCCAAAATCCGACAAACAAGCAAAATGAACAAAAAGCATTGAATTCAATTCTTTCTGATTTTAGAAACTGCATTAAAGAAGGGGTGCACCGGTCCTGGAGATACTGCAATACCAGGTCAATGCGTGGAGTGGACAGAGCAAGCTCTTTTTCCATCTCCCTGTTCTAAAAATCCATTTAATATATGGTCCCCAGATAGGGGACGTATCAGATATTAAACTGATAAGAACAGATACTACACTTGATCTTAGCCAAAAGGCCGAGAAGCGATAACCAGAATTGGTTTCCGACTACGGTGCCACCCAAGGATTCTGAAAAGTCCATTTGTGGAGATGGCCACCTGGACTCCCGTTAAGAAGACATGCTGTCAACCTCTAGATCCCTCACATGCCTGCACTTTTCGGCTTGCTGCTGCTGCAATCCACGCGTTTTAGATCTGCATAACTCCACCTCTTTTAGCACAGTACCCTCAACCCCCGGCTGTTCCCACCCGCCTCAACACCGTTGGAAGGGAGGAGAACCAATTAAGGCGGGGGGGGGGGTGGAACGAGCAGCTGTCTACCCTTAGCAGGAGGGTTGCTGATTAATTACCTCTCCTGCTGCTGCAGCTGCTGGCTGTCCAGCAGCAGACTGAAGGTGGCTGCTGCTGTGCGCAGGTATATAAAGGCTCAGAGCCTATTATGACACGCGCAGCCAGCGTTCCATTGCCACATTCCGTCTACTGCAGGCGGGATACCTGGATGGCTGAATGTCACTGAGAAGCTCACAGAGACCGCCATAAGCAACAGTTTAAAAGAATGCCACAGACTAATCAACCAAACTTTTTGGGTTGGTTTCTCTTTTATAGTCTGCAGGCATTAAATGAAAGAAGTCAGTGTTCCAGCAGAGGGAGACAACGTTTCAGAAAAGGCATTGTAGCAAACCAAAAAAGAAATTTTAAGCGTAGCAGAGTAACCAGCTCACATACCTGTTAGCTCAGGTGAGTTTAAAAGGCTGCTGTTGATAACAAGGGCATTTGCTAAATAGATGGTGTGTGTGCAACAATATACTGAAAGGTCAATTATATTGTGCAGCTTATCTCACCACCTGTAGTTATTTAGGTGAAAGCTCCAAAATGCTTGCCTAATATGTCTGTTTATCCAAAAGGAAGTATAGAGGGAGAGCTAGATAGATAGCATTGCATTACATTACATTACATGGCAATGCAATGCACAGTTGCTGAAGTTGAACCAAAATGAGCTTGTCATCTGGCTTCTGCAACTTTTAACATGAAAAATCCAATGAGGAGAAGAAAAGCAAAGCCAAAGAGTCCATCCCAAAATCCGACAAACAAGCAAAATGAACAAAAAGCATTGAATTCAATTCTTTCTGATTTTAGAAACTGCATTAAAGAAGGGGTGCACCGGTCCTGGAGATACTGCAATACCAGGTCAATGCGTGGAGTGGACAGAGCAAGCTCTTTTTCCATCTCCCTGTTCTAAAAATCCATTTAATATGTGTCCCCAGATAGGGGACGTATCAGATATTAAACTGATAAGAACAGATACTACACTTGATCTTAGCCAAAAGGCCGAGAAGCGATAACCAGAATTGGTTTCCGACTACGGTGCCACCCAAGGATTCTGAAAAGTCCATTTGTGGAGATGGCCACCTGGACTCCCGTTAAGAAGACATGCTGTCAACCTCTAGATCCCTCACATGCCTGCACTTTTCGGCTTGCTGCTGCTGCAATCCACGCTTTTTAGATCTGCATAACTCCACCTCTTTTAGCACAGTACCCTCAACCCCCGGCTGTTCCCACCCGCCTCAACACCGTTGGAAGGGAGGAGAACCAATTAAGGCGGGGGGGGGGGTGGAACGAGCAGCTGTCTACCCTTAGCAGGAGGGTTGCTGATTAATTACCTCTCCTGCTGCTGCTGCTGCTGGCTGTCCAGCAGCAGACTGAAGGTGGCTGCTGCTGTGCGCAGGTATATAAAGGCTCAGAGCCTATTATGACACGCGCAGCCAGCGTTCCATTGCCACATTCCATCTACTGCAGGCGGGATACCTGGATGGCTGAATGTCACTGAGAAGCTCACAGAGACCGCCATAAGCAACAGTTTAAAAGAATGCCACAGACTAATCAACCAAACTTTTTGGGTTGGTTTCTCTTTTATAGTCTGCAGGCATTAAATGAAAGAAGTCAGTGTTCCAGCAGAGGGAGACAACGTTTCAGAAAAGGCATTGTAGCAAACCAAAAAAGAAATTTTAAGCGCAGCAGAGTAACCAGCTCACATACCTGTTAGCTCAGGTGAGTTTAAAAGGCTGCTGTTGATAACAAGGGCATTTGCTAAATAGATGGTGTGTGTGCAACAATATACTGAAAGGTCAATTATATTGTGCAGCTTATCTCACCACCTGTAGTTATTTAGGTGAAAGCTCCAAAATGCTTGCCTAATATGTCTGTTTATCCAAAAGAAAGTTTAGAGGGAGAGCTAGATAGATAGCATTGCATTACATTACATTACATGGCAATGCAATGCACAGTTGCTGAAGTTGAACCAAAATGAGCTTGTCATCTGGCTTCTGCAACTTTTAACATGAAAAATCCAATGAGGAGAAGAAAAGCAAAGCCAAAGAGTCCATCCCAAAATCCGACAAACAAGCAAAATGAACAAAAAGCATTGAATTCAATTCTTTCTGATTTTAGAAACTGCATTAAAGAAGGGGTGCACCGGTCCTGGAGATACTGCAATACCAGGTCAATGCGTGGAGTGGACAGAGCAAGCTCTTTTTCCATCTCCCTGTTCTAAAAATCCATTTAATATATGGTCCCCAGATAGGGGACGTATCAGATATTAAACTGATAAGAACAGATACTACACTTGATCTTAGCCAAAAGGCCGAGAAGCGATAACCAGAATTGGTTTCCGACTACGGTGCCACCCAAGGATTCTGAAAAGTCCATTTGTGGAGATGGCCACCTGGACTCCCGTTAAGAAGACATGCTGTCAACCTCTAGATCCCTCACATGCCTGCACTTTTCGGCTTGCTGCTGCTGCAATCCACGCGTTTTAGATCTGCATAACTCCACCTCTTTTAGCACAGTACCCTCAACCCCCGGCTGTTCCCACCCGCCTCAACACCGTTGGAAGGGAGGAGAACCAATTAAGGCGGGGGGGGGGGTGGAACGAGCAGCTGTCTACCCTTAGCAGGAGGGTTGCTGATTAATTACCTCTCCTGCTGCTGCTGCTGGCTGTCCAGCAGCAGACTGAAGGTGGCTGCTGCTGTGCGCAGGTATATAAAGGCTCAGAGCCTATTTTGACACGCGCAGCCAGCGTTCCATTGCCACATTCCGTCTACTGCAGGCGGGATACCTGGATGGCTGAATGTCACTGAGAAGCTCACAGAGACCGCCATAAGCAACAGTTTAAAAGAATGCCACAGACTAATCAACCAAACTTTTTGGGTTGGTTTCTCTTTTATAGTCTGCAGGCATTAAATGAAAGAAGTCAGTGTTCCAGCAGAGGGAGACAACGTTTCAGAAAAGGCATTGTAGCAAACCAAAAAAGAAATTTTAAGCGCAGCAGAGTAACCAGCTCACATACCTGTTAGCTCAGGTGAGTTTAAAAGGCTGCTGTTGATAACAAGGGCATTTGCTAAATAGATGGTGTGTGTGCAACAATATACTGATAGGTCAATTATATTGTGCAGCTTATCTCACCACCTGTAGTTATTTAGGTGAAAGCTCCAAAATGCTTGCCTAATATGTCTGTTTATCCAAAAGGAAGTATAGAGGGAGAGCTAGATAGATAGCATTGCATTACATTACATTACATGGCAATGCAATGCACAGTTGCTGAAGTTGAACCAAAATGAGCTTGTCATCTGGCTTCTGCAACTTTTAACATGAAAAATCCAATGAGGAGAAGAAAAGCAAAGCCAAAGAGTCCATCCCAAAATCCGACAAACAAGCAAAATGAACAAAAAGCATTGAATTCAATTCTTTCTGATTTTAGAAACTGCATTAAAGAAGGGGTGCACCGGTCCTGGAGATACTGCAATACCAGGTCAATGCGTGGAGTGGACAGAGCAAGCTCTTTTTCCATCTCCCTGTTCTAAAAATCCATTTAATATATGGTCCCCAGATAGGGGACGTATCAGATATTAAACTGATAAGAACAGATACTACACTTGATCTTAGCCAAAAGGCCGAGAAGCGATAACCAGAATTGGTTTCCGACTACGGTGCCACCCAAGGATTCTGAAAAGTCCATTTGTGGAGATGGCCACCTGGACTCCCGTTAAGAAGACATGCTGTCAACCTCTAGATCCCTCACATGCCTGCACTTTTCGGCTTGCTGCTGCTGCAATCCACGCGTTTTAGATCTGCATAACTCCACCTCTTTTAGCACAGTACCCTCAACCCCCGGCTGTTCCCACCCGCCTCAACACCGTTGGAAGGGAGGAGAACCAATTAAGGCGGGGGGGGTGGTGGAACGAGCAGCTGTCTACCCTTAGCAGGAGGGTTGCTGATTAATTACCTCTCCTGCTGCTGCTGCTGCTGGCTGTCCAGCAGCAGACTGAAGGTGGCTGCTGCTGTGCGCAGGTATATAAAGGCTCAGAGCCTATTATGACACGCGCAGCCAGCGTTCCATTGCCACATTCCGTCTACTGCAGGCGGGATACCTGGATGGCTGAATGTCACTGAGAAGCTCACAGAGACCGCCATAAGCAACAGTTTAAAAGAATGCCACAGACTAATCAACCAAACTTTTTGGGTTGGTTTCTCTTTTATAGTCTGCAGGCATTAAATGAAAGAAGTCAGTGTTCCAGCAGAGGGAGACAACGTTTCAGAAAAGGCATTGTAGCAAACCAAAAAAGAAATTTTAAGCGCAGCAGAGTAACCAGCTCACATACCTGTTAGCTCAGGTGAGTTTAAAAGGCTGCTGTTGATAACAAGGGCATTTGCTAAATAGATGGTGTGTGTGCAACAATATACTGAAAGGTCAATTATATTGTGCAGCTTATCTCACCACCTGTAGTTATTTAGGTGAAAGCTCCAAAATGCTTGCCTAATATGTCTGTTTATCCAAAAGGAAGTATAGAGGGAGAGCTAGATAGATAGCATTGCATTACATTACATTACATGGCAATGCAATGCACAGTTGCTGAAGTTGAACCAAAATGAGCTTGTCATCTGGCTTCTGCAACTTTTAACATGAAAAATCCAATGAGGAGAAGAAAAGCAAAGCCAAAGAGTCCATCCCAAAATCCGACAAACAAGCAAAATGAACAAAAAGCATTGAATTCAATTCTTTCTGATTTTAGAAACTGCATTAAAGAAGGGGTGCACCGGTCCTGGAGATACTGCAATACCAGGTCAATGCGTGGAGTGGACAGAGCAAGCTCTTTTTCCATCTCCCTGTTCTAAAAATCCATTTAATATATGGTCCCCAGATAGGGGACGTATCAGATATTAAACTGATAAGAACAGATACTACACTTGATCTTAGCCAAAAGGCCGAGAAGCGATAACCAGAATTGGTTTCCGACTACGGTGCCACCCAAGGATTCTGAAAAGTCCATTTGTGGAGATGGCCACCTGGACTTCCGTTAAGAAGACATGCTGTCAACCTCTAGATCCCTCACATGCCTGCACTTTTCGGCTTGCTGCTGCTGCAATCCACGCGTTTTAGATCTGCATAACTCCACCTCTTTTAGCACAGTACCCTCAACCCCCGGCTGTTCCCACCCGCCTCAACACCGTTGGAAGGGAGGAGAACCAATTAAGGCGGGGGGGGGGTGGAACGAGCAGCTGTCTACCCTTAGCAGGAGGGTTGCTGATTAATTACCTCTCCTGCTGCTGCTGCTGCTGGCTGTCCAGCAGCAGACTGAACGTGGCTGCTGCTGTGCGCAGGTATATAAAGGCTCAGAGCCTATTATGACACGCGCAGCCAGCGTTCCATTGCCACATTCCGTCTACTGCAGGCGGGATACCTGGATGGCTGAATGTCACTGAGAAGCTCACAGAGACCGCCATAAGCAACAGTTTAAAAGAATGCCACAGACTAATCAACCAAACTTTTTGGGTTGGTTTCTCTTTTATAGTCTGCAGGCATTAAATGAAAGAAGTCAGTGTTCCAGCAGAGGGAGACAACGTTTCAGAAAAGGCATTGTAGCAAACCAAAAAAGAAATTTTAAGCGCAGCAGAGTAACCAGCTCACATACCTGTTAGCTCAGGTGAGTTTAAAAGGCTGCTGTTGATAACAAGGGCATTTGCTAAATAGATGGCGTGTGTGCAACAATATACTGAAAGGTCAATTATATTGTGCAGCTTATCTCACCACCTGTAGTTATTTAGGTGAAAGCTCCAAAATGCTTGCCTAATATGTCTGTTTATCCAAAAGGAAGTATAGAGGGAGAGCTAGATAGATAGCATTGCATTACATTACATTACATGGCAATGCAATGCACAGTTGCTGAAGTTGAACCAAAATGAGCTTGTCATCTGGCTTCTGCAACTTTTAACATGAAAAATCCAATGAGGAGAAGAAAAGCAAAGCCAAAGAGTCCATCCCAAAATCCGACAAACAAGCAAAATGAACAAAAAGCATTGAATTCAATTCTTTCTGATTTTAGAAACTGCATTAAAGAAGGGGTGCACCGGTCCTGGAGATACTGCAATACCAGGTCAATGCGTGGAGTGGACAGAGCAAGCTCTTTTTCCATCTCCCTGTTCTAAAAATCCATTTAATATATGGTCCCCAGATAGGGGACGTATCAGATATTAAACTGATAAGAACAGATACTACACTTGATCTTAGCCAAAAGGCCGAGAAGCGATAACCAGAATTGGTTTCCGACTACGGTGCCACCCAAGGATTCTGAAAAGTCCATTTGTGGAGATGGCCACCTGGACTCCCGTTAAGAAGACATGCTGTCAACCTCTAGATCCCTCACATGCCTGCACTTTTCGGCTTGCTGCTGCTGCAATCCACGCGTTTTAGATCTGCATAACTCCACCTATTTTAGCACAGTACCCTCAACCCCCGGCTGTTCCCACCCGCCTCAACACCGTTGGAAGGGAGGAGAACCAATTAAGGCTGGGGGGGGGGGTGGAACGAGCAGCTGTCTACCCTTAGCAGGAGGGTTGCTGATTAATTACCTCTCCTGCTGCTGCTGCTGCTGGCTGTCCAGCAGCAGACTGAAGGTGGCTGCTGCTGTGCGCAGGTATATAAAGGCTCAGAGCCTATTATGACACGCGCAGCCAGCGTTCCATTGCCACATTCCGTCTACTGCAGGCGGGATACCTGGATGGCTGAATGTCACTGAGAAGCTCACAGAGACCGCCATAAGCAACAGTTTAAAAGAATGCCACAGACTAATCAACCAAACTTTTTGGGTTGGTTTCTCTTTTATAGTCTGCAGGCATTAAATGAAAGAAGTCAGTGTTCCAGCAGAGGGAGACAACGTTTCAGAAAAGGCATTGTAGCAAACCAAAAAAGAAATTTTAAGCGCAGCAGAGTAACCAGCTCACATACCTGTTAGCTCAGGTGAGTTTAAAAGGCTGCTGTTGATAACAAGGGCATTTGCTAAATAGATGGTGTGTGTGCAACAATATACTGAAAGGTCAATTATATTGTGCAGCTTATCTCACCACCTGTAGTTATTTAGGTGAAAGCTCCAAAATGCTTGCCTAATATGTCTGTTTATCCAAAAGGAAGTATAGAGGGAGAGCTAGATAGATAGCATTGCATTACATTACATTACATGGCAATGCAATGCACAGTTGCTGAAGTTGAACCAAAATGAGCTTGTCATCTGGCTTCTGCAACTTTTAACATGAAAAATCCAATGAGGAGAAGAAAAGCAAAGCCAAAGAGTCCATCCCAAAATCCGACAAACAAGCAAAATGAACAAAAAGCATTGAATTCAATTCTTTCTGATTTTAGAAACTGCATTAAAGAAGGGGTGCACCGGTCCTGGAGATACTGCAATACCAGGTCAATGCGTGGAGTGGACAGAGCAAGCTCTTTTTCCATCTCCCTGTTCTAAAAATCCATTTAATATATGGTCCCCAGATAGGGGACGTATCAGATATTAAACTGATAAGAACAGATACTACACTTGATCTTAGCCAAAAGGCCGAGAAGCGATAACCAGAATTGGTTTCCGACTACGGTGCCACCCAAGGATTCTGAAAAGTCCATTTGTGGAGATGGCCACCTGGACTCCCGTTAAGAAGACATGCTGTCAACCTCTAGATCCCTCACATGCCTGCACTTTTCGGCTTGCTGCTGCTGCAATCCACGCGTTTTAGATCTGCATAACTCCACCTCTTTTAGCACAGTACCCTCAACCCCCGGCTGTTCCCACCCGCCTCAACACCGTTGGAAGGGAGGAGAACCAATTAAGGCGGGGGGGGGGGTGGAACGAGCAGCTGTCTACCCTTAGCAGGAGGGTTGCTGATTAATTACCTCTCCTGCTGCTGCTGCTGCTGGCTGTCCAGCAGCAGACTGAAGGTGGCTGCTGCTGTGCGCAGGTATATAAAGGCTCAGAGCCTATTATGACACGCGCAGCCAGCGTTCCATTGCCACATTCCGTCTACTGCAGGCGGGATACCTGGATGGCTGAATGTCACTGAGAAGCTCACAGAGACCGCCATAAGCAACAGTTTAAAAGAATGCCACAGACTAATCAACCAAACTTTTTGGGTTGGTTTCTCTTTTATAGTCTGCAGGCATTAAATGAAAGAAGTCAGTGTTCCAGCAGAGGGAGACAACGTTTCAGAAAAGGCATTGTAGCAAACCAAAAAAGAAATTTTAAGCGCAGCAGAGTAACCAGCTCACATACCTGTTAGCTCAGGTGAGTTTAAAAGGCTGCTGTTGATAACAAGGGCATTTGCTAAATAGATGGTGTGTGTGCAACAATATACTGAAAGGTCAATTATATTGTGCAGCTTATCTCACCACCTGTAGTTATTTAGGTGAAAGCTCCAAAATGCTTGCCTAATATGTCTGTTTATCCAAAAGGAAGTATAGAGGGAGAGCTAGATAGATAGCATTGCATTACATTACATTACATGGCAATGCAATGCACAGTTGCTGAAGTTGAACCAAAATGAGCTTGTCATCTGGCTTCTGCAACTTTTAACATGAAAAATCCAATGAGGAGAAGAAAAGCAAAGCCAAAGAGTCCATCCCAAAATCCGACAAACAAGCAAAATGAACAAAAAGCATTGAATTCAATTCTTTCTGATTTTAGAAACTGCATTAAAGAAGGGGTGCACCGGTCCTGGAGATACTGCAATACCAGGTCAATGCATGGAGTGGACAGAGCAAGCTCTTTTTCCATCTCCCTGTTCTAAAAATCCATTTAATATATGGTCCCCAGATAGGGGACGTATCAGATATTAAACTGATAAGAACAGATTTTTTTGATTGAATATATCTTTTATTAGCACAAAAAATAAGTTAACAGACAGTGTACAGTGCCGCAGCCCAGTACACACAGAATTCTACATCACATTTACATAGCATGAGGATACGACGCACTAACTAGACACATCACACCCCTATGCTACACAAAACACTCAATATGAAAGAAAAAGCATGTCAATCAATACAGTACGACGATCCGTGATAAGGGATGGGGATTGGGAAAAAGGGGATGGGGAGGGGAAAATCACAGGCCCGAAGCTTTATTAAAAGACAAGACACATAAGGGGAGAGGGGGAGGAGGGGTTTAGTCCTCATCCTCGTCCTCCGGACCGTCCACGATGGAATAGTCTCTGAGCAGGCTGTGGATCAGCCTGCGGCAGTCCTGGATGGACATCCTCTCCCTCCTCAAGATGAGCCGGTTCCTGGCGACCCAAACGGCATCCTTGAAGCAGTTCATAAGGCGCCAAGCCTCCTGGATGGCTCCGACGGTATGAACCCCAGGGAAGAGTCCGTAAAGCACAGAATGGTGCGATAGGCTCGCCCTGGGGACAGAGTTCCTCAGGTCGTCCTCAAGGGCAGTCAACAGGCGCTGTGCAAATCCGCAGTCCCAAAAAGTGTGCAAAGATGTTTCCTCCACGAAGGGGCACCTTGGGCAGTACCGGGTCTTGCACAGGTTCCGGGCATGCATGAATGACCGGACGGGCAGTCCGCCCTGAATCGCCATCCACGACAAGTCCTTGTGCCCGTTGGTCAGCCTGTCAGACGACACATTTGTCCACACAGTCTCCAGCGTGTCCTGGTGAAGTCCTGTGATGTTCTCCACGTCATCCTTGGCTCTGATGAGCTTGTGGATAGTTTTGGGCTTCCACAAGTCGGGCTTGAGTCCCTCCAGTTGATGCACCCCCACAAATCGAACGACGTCTCCGTAGAACCATGGCGTCGTCCAGTTGTAGGGGAAGGAGCTGTCCCACTTGTCCCAGCCGAGTCGCCTCCAAAGAGGAAGCAGGAAGAAGCGAGACATGGACCTGCCCGCGGAGCCATTCTTGACTTGCAAAGTCCGGCGGACACAATCACACACAAAAGAGGATCGCAGGAGGGTGGGGATATCTGGAACGCCCTTCCCACCCTTGCGAGGCTCCTTGTACATGACGGCCCGCCTGACTCTGTCCATCTTGGATCCCCAGACAAAGTGAAACACTGTCCTGGTAATGGCCCTGCACACAGTGACGTGTGGGGGCCAGGCCTGCGCCGTGTACTGCAAGACGGGCAGGACCTCATTACGCAGGACGAGTGCCTTACCCTCACAAGTGAGGTGTCTGAGGCTCCAGAGTCCGATCCGTTGCTTCACCTTGGCCAAGCGTTCTTGCCAGGACTTGAGGGCCGCTCCTTCCTTCCCGAACCAGACTCCCAGCACCTTGAGGAAATCCGGTTGAATGTTGAAGGGGAAGGGGGCGGAGGAGGCCGGCTGCCAATCCCCGAAGAGCATGGCTTCCGACTTCCTGCAGTTGACTTTGGCCCCTGAAGCCCGGCCGAACCTCTCACACGTCTGGACGAGGGCGTCAACTGAACCACGATCAGCGCAGAAGACGGTGACGTCGTCCATGTAGAGCGAGCACTTGACCTCGTGTCGTCCCGGACCCGGTGCGGTGATCCCTCTGATCTCTCCATTCTGCCGGATAGCCTCTGCGAAGAGTTCTATAACACAAACAAAAAGAAGAGGTGATAGAGGGCAGCCTTGTCTGACCCCAGAGAGGACAGGGAAGGGGTCAGTCTTCCAGCCTTTCACCAACACCGAGCTGTGGATATCAAAATACATCAAACGGACATACGAACAAAACATGTTACCCAAACCTAACCGGTGCAGAGCTCGGCCCATGAACTCGTGGGAAACCCGGTCGAAGGCCTTCTCCTGATCCAAGGAGACCAGGGCCGCGTGTGCGCGGCGGACCTTGATGTACTCGACCGTGTCCCGCACGAGAGCGAGGCTGTCTGCGATGCGACGTCCAGGGATGCCGCAGGTCTGGTCCGGGTGGATGATCCGTCCGATGACCGTCTTAAGTCGTGTCGCCATCGTCTTGGCCAGGATCTTGTAGTCCACGTTGAGCAGAGTGATGGGACGCCAATTCCTCAGGTCGCAACTCTCTCCCTTCCGCTTGTACAGGATCGTGACCATTCCTTCCCTCAAAGATGGAGGCATTCTACCCTCCACCACCATCTCCTCGTACAGGTCCAACAGGTCCGGACAGATGAGGTCTCCCAGCGCTACATAGAGCTCCGCTGGAAGACCATCACTGCCCGGGGTCCTGCCGGTCCTAAAGGATTTAGCGGCAGAGAGCAATTCGCCCACCATCAGAGGTTTGTCCAAGGCTGCCGTGCCTGCAGGATCAAGATGGTTAGTGATACCTGACAGGAAGTTATCAGCAGCGTCGGGGTCGGTAGTCTTGTGGGAGTAGAGTTCGCTGTAGAAGTCGCTGACGACCCTCATCACGTCCTCCTTCCCACGTCGCATGTTTCCGCTCTCGTCTCGCAGCTCGTTCAGGGGCGTGTGACCGGCATGAAGTTTCCTGAAAAAGAATGAGTTACATTTCTCACCCTTCTCCAGATTCTCCACTTTGGAACGGAAGACGATTCGCTTGGACTCCTCCTCAAAGTGCCTTTTCAGGCTCTTCTTGGTCTCCTCCAGCTCCTCCCTCACGTCCCAGCCACAGTGAAGAAGGTCCTGCAGCGACCGCAGCTCGCGCTGCAGCCCTCTGAAGTCCCTCCTCTTCTCACACGCCTGTTGTCGACCCTTGGCCTGAAAGAAACAGCGAAACTCAAGTTTAACATATTCCCACCAATCAGAGACTGTTTGGAAGCTACCCTTGTAGGACTGCCACATTGCGTAGGCTGCTCTCAGCTCCTCCACGACTTCATCCTGAGCCAGCAGAGCACAATTCAGCTTCCAGGAGCCGGGGCCGGACGGAAAACCGTCGCCGAGGACACCTTGTAAGTGAATGGCTCTGTGGTCGGAGAAGAAGCAGGGGACCATCGAGTGCCTACTCTGCCTGACTGCCCGAGAGGTGAACACAAAGTCAATCCTGGAGCGGAGTGAGCCATCCGGTCGGCTCCACGAATAGTTCGTGGAGCCTCTCCCCATGGAGCCCACCACGTCCTGAAGAGAGGCCTCGGTTACCATCTCGATGAGCAGCTTGGACGTGATGTCCAACTTGGCAGATGTGCCAGAACTACGACCATCCTCCTCGATGGGGCAGTTGAAATCCCCGGCCATCACTAAGGTCCTGGTGGTGGCAAGCTGAAGCCGCAGGGTCTGGAAAAGCTCCAAACGCTCATTCTTCAGTGGGGACGCATACACGTTGATGAACCTGACAGGTTCTCCCGCCCAGTTGCCATCTACAACAAGAGCCCTGCCGCAGATGAGCTCCTGGACGGACTCAAGCGTGAATGCGCCCCCCCTGATCAGAATTGCGACCCCTGCAGACTTGCAGTCACCCCCACCGGACCAGTAGGATGGACCGTGGGACCACTCCCTGGCCAGATGTTTGAAGGACCTAGAGGAGGGAAGGGAACATTCCTGCAACATATAAACATCACACAACTGGGAAGTAAGGAAGGCATAAATAGTCTGACGTCTGAACTTGTCCTTGATGCTCCTGACATTAATGGAAAATAAGTTAATATTAGCCATCATGTAGGGAAAAAAGAAAAAGTTAGCGCAGGCAATACACCTTAGTTACCACTCCGGTCGGGTGGTCCCTCGTCGGTGTTGACTGCTGGTGACGGGATCACCAGCAGGCCCTCTTCCTCCATCTGGTCAAGCAGCGCGGCCTCGATCTCGGCGACCACCAGTTCCTCCTCTTCTGGCTCGGCCACCAGGGTCTCAACCATGTGCTCCATCTCTTCTGGCTCAGGGAGGGTATCCTCCTTTTCGCCTACGAAATCCAGAATCTTCTTTTTGGAGGATTCAGTAGCAGGGCTGTCCTCCACCTTCCTCTTTCCCCGGGTTGGAACTGGGGAGACAAGAAGGGGAAAATCCTCCTCGGAATAGATAGCGGCAGGTGGAGGAAAGGTTAATTCCACCACTACCATGGTCTGGGGAGGGAGAGTGGCTGCCGGGGCAGGGGAAAGGACACCTGCTGAGGAGTAGGGGAAGGAGGAAGAGGAAGTGGAATCCTCAGCAGGGGTGGCCGGGGTGGGGGGGGATTGGACGGGGGTGGCAGGGGGAGGGATCGAGAGAGGGGTGACAGAACTCTTACCCTCCTTTGACTTTTTCTTCTGCTTCGGAGCTGCTGGGACCGTCGCTGGGGCTTTGGCCACCGACTCCTTGACCGCTTTGGCCTTGGTCGTCTCGGCCTTGGCCGCTGGGGCCTTGGTCGTCGCGTCCTTGACCTTCACAGGCCTGGTCGTCGGGGCCTTGTCCTCCGGAGCTGGGGTCGTCGCAACCACCGATGCCCAGGATCTCTCACGCTTGGGGCAATCCTTGTACAGATGAGCCGCCAGCCCACACAGGTTGCAGGACGTCTTCTTCGGGCAGTCCTTCGAGCTGTGTCCCGTCACTCGACAAATCCTGCAGGCATCCTCCTTGCAGTCCTTCATCTCGTGGCCGTTCTTGCCGCATCTCCTGCAGTTCCGCGGCATGTCCGGGTAATAGATGAGGCCGTAGGAGTTGCCCAGGGAGAATGTCGGGGGCAGGTGCCGAAGTCCGTCTGAGTACGCCAGGTCCCTGTGAAGTCTAACAGTCACCGACCACTTACCTGTCCAGAAGCCGAGTCCATTCAGGATGTGAGAGGGTTCCTTCACAACCAAACAGAAGCGTCTCAGGAAGGTACAGATGTCTTGGCCTGGGGTGTGCGGGTTGCGCATGGAGACCGTGATCCTCCTTTCGTCCCTCTGGATAGGGCAGCTACCTGTAAAGGCAGAGAAAGAATTATCCGATCCTTTTGCGCTTACCATTTCCCAGAACCTCCTGCAGGTGTTCACAGTGGCGAAGGTGACGAAGAAGATCCCCGTCAAGAAGGTCTGGATGCTGAGGGTGTCCGACCTGGAGAAGCCTCGATCCAGCAGCATCTTCTGGCAGAACACGTCCGAGGACATGTCCGGCACCCTCCCATCCACTTCCTTCAGCTTCAGGGCCACCGTCTGCCGCATCCATGGCTCCAGGGCTGGAGCTTCGTGGCGGGGCTTCTGGGGTCCCTTCTGCTGGCCAGTCGTGGAGGCAGAGTCCTTGGGGTCAGAATCGGCTCCTGGCTGGGCCCTCCTGGCTGTCCCCTGCTCCAGGCTCTTCTTTTCGGCCTTCCTCGCAGCGCTTGCCATGGCTTTCCTCCTGCAGTTACTTCTTGGAGCTGGATCTGGAGCTCTTCCCGAAATGGGTGGAGCTATGCAGATTCTTCTCCCGTCGTGTTCTGGACAAATTCCCCGAAAGGTCTTTGTCTCGATGATTTTCTTACTCAAAGATTCCACAGGACAGCACGATTCTTCTCCGAGTCTTCGTCTTCTTCTGGATTCTTTAGAGCTTCTTCCTCCCACCGATATCCGCCTTCCTTCTCCGATGTCAGCTGCGCTCCGAAGCTCTTCTCCTTCCGAGTTCGATCGCTCTCGTCAAGTGTAGATCGTAGCTCTTGTGTTCTTAAAAGAACAGATACTACACTTGATCTTAGCCAAAAGGCCGAGAAGCGATAACCAGAATTGGTTTCCGACTACGGTGCCACCCAAGGATTCTGAAAAGTCCATTTGTGGAGATGGCCACCTGGACTCCCGTTAAGAAGACATGCTGTCAACCTCTAGATCCCTCACATGCCTGCACTTTTCGGCTTGCTGCTGCTGCAATCCACGCGTTTTAGATCTGCATAACTCCACCTCTTTTAGCACAGTACCCTCAACCCCCGGCTGTTCCCACCCGCCTCAACACCGTTGGAAGGGAGGAGAACCAATTAAGGCGGGGGGGGGGTGGAACGAGCAGCTGTCTACCCTTAGCAGGAGGGTTGCTGATTAATTACCTCTCCTGCTGCTGCTGCTGCTGGCTGTCCAGCAGCAGACTGAAGGTGGCTGCTGCTGTGCGCAGGTATATAAAGGCTCAGAGCCTATTATGACACGCGCAGCCAGCGTTCCATTGCCACATTCCGTCTACTGCAGGCGGGATACCTGGATGGCTGAATGTCACTGAGAAGCTCACAGAGACCGCCATAAGCAACAGTTTAAAAGAATGCCACAGACTAATCAACCAAACTTTTTGGGTTGGTTTCTCTTTTATAGTCTGCAGGCATTAAATGAAAGAAGTCAGTGTTCCAGCAGAGGGAGACAACGTTTCAGAAAAGGCATTGTAGCAAACCAAAAAAGAAATTTTAAGCGCAGCAGAGTAACCAGCTCACATACCTGTTAGCTCAGGTGAGTTTAAAAGGCTGCTGTTGATAACAAGGGCATTTGCTAAATAGATGGTGTGTGTGCAACAATATACTGAAAGGTCAATTATATTGTGCAGCTTATCTCACCACCTGTAGTTATTTAGGTGAAAGCTCCAAAACGCTTGCCTAATATGTCTGTTTATCCGAAAGGAAGTATAGAGGGAGAGCTAGATAGATAGCATTGCATTACATTACATTACATGGCAATGCAATGCACAGTTGCTGAAGTTGAACCAAAATGAGCTTGTCATCTGGCTTCTGCAACTTTTAACATGAAAAATCCAATGAGGAGAAGAAAAGCAAAGCCAAAGAGTCCATCCCAAAATCCGACAAACAAGCAAAATGAACAAAAAGCATTGAATTCAATTCTTTCTGATTTTAGAAACTGCATTAAAGAAGGGGTGCACCGGTCCTGGAGATACTGCAATACCAGGTCAATGCGTGGAGTGGACAGAGCAAGCTCTTTTTCCATCTCCCTGTTCTAAAAATCCATTTAATATATGGTCCCCAGATAGGGGACGTATCAGATATTAAACTGATAAGAACAGATACTACACTTGATCTTAGCCAAAAGGCCGAGAAGCGATAACCAGAATTGGTTTCCGACTACGGTGCCACCCAAGGATTCTGAAAAGTCCATTTGTGGAGATGGCCACCTGGACTCCCGTTAAGAAGACATGCTGTCAACCTCTAGATCCCTCACATGCCTGCACTTTTCGGCTTGCTGCTGCTGCAATCCACGCGTTTTAGATCTGCATAACTCCACCTCTTTTAGCACAGTACCCTCAACCCCCGGCTGTTCCCACCCGCCTCAACACCGTTGGAAGGGAGGAGAACCAATTAAGGCGGGGGGGTGGGGTGGAACGAGCAGCTGTCTACCCTTAGCAGGAGGGTTGCTGATTAATTACCTCTCCTGCTGCTGCTGCTGCTGGCTGTCCAGCAGCAGACTGAAGGTGGCTGCTGCTGTGCGCAGGTATATAAAGGCTCAGAGCCTATTATGACACGCGCAGCCAGCGTTCCATTGCCACATTCCGTCTACTGCAGGCGGGATACCTGGATGGCTGAATGTCACTGAGAAGCTCACAGAGACCGCCATAAGCAACAGTTTAAAAGAATGCCACAGACTAATCAACCAAACTTTTTGGGTTGGTTTCTCTTTTATAGTCTGCAGGCATTAAATGAAAGAAGTCAGTGTTCCAGCAGAGGGAGACAACGTTTCAGAAAAGGCATTGTAGCAAACCAAAAAAGAAATTTTAAGCGCAGCAGAGTAACCAGCTCACATACCTGTTAGCTCAGGTGAGTTTAAAAGGCTGCTGTTGATAACAAGGGCATTTGCTAAATAGATGGTGTGTGTGCAACAATATACTGAAAGGTCAATTATATTGTGCAGCTTATCTCACCACCTGTAGTTATTTAGGTGAAAGCTCCAAAATGCTTGCCTAATATGTCTGTTTATCCAAAAGGAAGTATAGAGGGAGAGCTAGATAGATAGCATTGCATTACATTACATTACATGGCAATGCAATGCACAGTTGCTGAAGTTGAACCAAAATGAGCTTGTCATCTGGCTTCTGCAACTTTTAACATGAAAAATCCAATGAGGAGAAGAAAAGCAAAGCCAAAGAGTCCATCCCAAAATCCGACAAACAAGCAAAATGAACAAAAAGCATTGAATTCAATTCTTTCTGATTTTAGAAACTGCATTAAAGAAGGGGTGCACCGGTCCTGGAGATACTGCAATACCAGGTCAATGCGTGGAGTGGACAGAGCAAGCTCTTTTTCCATCTCCCTGTTCTAAAAATCCATTTAATATATGGTCCCCAGATAGGGGACGTATCAGATATTAAACTGATAAGAACAGATTTTTTTGATTGAATATATCTTTTATTAGCACAAAAAATAAGTTAACAGACAGTGTACAGTGCCGCAGCCCAGTACACACAGAATTCTACATCACATTTACATAGCATGAGGATACGACGCACTAACTAGACACATCACACCCCTATGCTACACAAAACACTCAATATGAAAGAAAAAGCATGTCAATCAATACAGTACGACGAACCGTGATAAGGGATGGGGATTGGGAAAAAGGGGATGGGGAGGGGAAAATCACAGGCCCGAAGCTTTATTAAAAGACAAGACACATAAGGGGAGAGGGGGAGGAGGGGTTTAGTCCTCATCCTCGTCCTCCGGACCGTCCACGATGGAATAGTCTCTGAGCAGGCTGTGGATCAGCCTGCGGCAGTCCTGGATGGACATCCTCTCCCTCCTCAAGATGAGCCGGTTCCTGGCGACCCAAACGGCATCCTTGAAGCAGTTCATAAGGCGCCAAGCCTCCTGGATGGCTCCGACGGTATGAACCCCAGGGAAGAGTCCGTAAAGCACAGAATGGTGCGATAGGCTCGCCCTGGGGACAGAGTTCCTCAGGTCGTCCTCAAGGGCAGTCAACAGGCGCTGTGCAAATCCGCAGTCCCAAAAAGTGTGCAAAGATGTTTCCTCCACGAAGGGGCACCTTGGGCAGTACCGGGTCTTGCACAGGTTCCGGGCATGCATGAATGACCGGACGGGCAGTCCGCCCTGAATCGCCATCCACGACAAGTCCTTGTGCCCGTTGGTCAGCCTGTCAGACGACACATTTGTCCACACAGTCTCCAGCGTGTCCTGGTGAAGTCCTGTGATGTTCTCCACGTCATCCTTGGCTCTGATGAGCTTGTGGATAGTTTTGGGCTTCCACAAGTCGGGCTTGAGTCCCTCCAGTTGATGTTCCCCCACAAATCGAACGACGTCTCCATAGAACCATGGCGTCGTCCAGTTGTAGGGGAAGGAGCTGTCCCACTTGTCCCAGCCGAGTCGCCTCCAAAGAGGAAGCAGGAAGAAGCGAAACATGGACCTGCCCGCGGAGCCATTCTTGACTTGCAAAGTCCGGCGGACACAATCACACACAAAAGAGGATCGCAGGAGGGTGGGGATATCTGGAACGCCCTTCCCACCCTTGCGAGGCTCCTTGTACATGACGGCCCGCCTGACTCTGTCCATCTTGGATCCCCAGACAAAGTGAAACACTGTCCTGGTAATGGCCCTGCACACAGTGACGTGTGGGGGCCAGGCCTGCGCCGTGTACTGCAAGACGGGCAGGACCTCATTACGCAGGACGAGTGCCTTACCCTCACAAGTGAGGTGTCTGAGGCTCCAGAGTCCGATCCGTTGCTTCACCTTGGCCAAGCGTTCTTGCCAGGACTTGAGGGCCGCTCCTTCCTTCCCGAACCAGACTCCCAGCACCTTGAGGAAATCCGGTTGAATGTTGAAGGGGAAGGGGGCGGAGGAGGCCGGCTGCCAATCCCCGAAGAGCATGGCTTCCGACTTCCTGCAGTTGACTTTGGCCCCTGAAGCCCGGCCGAACCTCTCACACGTCTGGACGAGGGCGTCGACTGAACCACGATCAGCGCAGAAGACGGTGACGTCGTCCATGTAGAGCGAGCACTTGACCTCGTGTCGTCCCGGACCCGGTGCGGTGATCCCTCTGATCTCTCCATTCTGCCGGATAGCCTCTGCGAAGAGTTCTATAACACAAACAAAAAGAAGAGGTGATAGAGGGCAGCCTTGTCTGACCCCAGAGAGGACAGGGAAGGGGTCAGTCTTCCAGCCTTTCACCAACACCGAGCTGTGGATATCAAAATACATCAAACGGACATACGAACAAAACATGTTACCCAAACCTAACCGGTGCAGAGCTCGGCCCATGAACTCGTGGGAAACCCGGTCGAAGGCCTTCTCCTGATCCAAGGAGACCAGGGCCGCGTGTGCGCGGCGGACCTTGATGTACTCGACCGTGTCCCGCACGAGAGCGAGGCTGTCTGCGATGCGACGTCCAGGGATGCCGCAGGTCTGGTCCGGGTGGATGATCCGTCCGATGACCGTCTTAAGTCGTGTCGCCATCGTCTTGGCCAGGATCTTGTAGTCCACGTTGAGCAGAGTGATGGGACGCCAATTCCTCAGGTCGCAACTCTCTCCCTTCCGCTTGTACAGGATCGTGACCATTCCTTCCCTCAAAGATGGAGGCATTCTACCCTCCACCACCATCTCCTCGTACAGGTCCAACAGGTCCGGACAGATGAGGTCTCCCAGCGCTACATAGAGCTCCGCTGGAAGACCATCACTGCCCGGGGTCCTGCCGGTCCTAAAGGATTTAGCGGCAGAGAGCAATTCGCCCACCATCAGAGGTTTGTCCAAGGCTGCCGTGCCTGCAGGATCAAGATGGTTAGTGATACCTGACAGGAAGTTATCAGCAGCGTCGGGGTCGGTAGTCTTGTGGGAGTAGAGTTCGCTGTAGAAGTCGCTGACGACCCTCATCACGTCCTCCTTCCCACGTCGCATGTTTCCGCTCTCGTCTCGCAGCTCGTTCAGGGGCGTGTGACCGGCATGAAGTTTCCTGAAAAAGAATGAGTTACATTTCTCACCCTTCTCCAGATTCTCCACTTTGGAACGGAAGACGATTCGCTTGGACTCCTCCTCAAAGTGCCTTTTCAGGCTCTTCTTGGTCTCCTCCAGCTCCTCCCTCACGTCCCAGCCACAGTGAAGAAAGTCCTGCAGCGACCGCAGCTCGCGCTGCAGCCCTCTGAAGTCCCTCCTCTTCTCACACGCCTGTTGTCGACCCTTGGCCTGAAAGAAACAGCGAAACTCAAGTTTAACATATTCCCACCAATCAGAGACTGTTTGGAAGCTACCCTTGTAGGACTGCCACATTGCGTAGGCTGCTCTCAGCTCCTCCACGACTTCATCCTGAGCCAGCAGAGCACAATTCAGCTTCCAGGAGCCGGGACCGGACGGAAAACCGTCGCCGAGGACACCTTGTAAGTGAATGGCTCTGTGGTCGGAGAAGAAGCAGGGGACCATCGAGTGCCTACTCTGCCTGACTGCCCGAGAGGTGAACACAAAGTCAATCCTGGAGCGGAGTGAGCCATCCGGTCGGCTCCACGAATAGTTCGTGGAGCCTCTCCCCATGGAGCCCACCACGTCCTGAAGAGAGGCCTCGGTTACCATCTCGATGAGCAGCTTGGACGTGATGTCCAACTTGGCAGATGTGCCAGAACTACGACCATCCTCCTCGATGGGGCAGTTGAAATCCCCGGCCATCACTAAGGTCCTGGTGGTGGCAAGCTGAAGCCGCAGGGTCTGGAAAAGCTCCAAACGCTCATTCTTCAGTGGGGACGCATACACGTTGATGAACCTGACAGGTTCTCCCGCCCAGTTGCCATCTACAACAAGAGCCCTGCCGCAGATGAGCTCCTGGACGGACTCAAGCGTGAATGCGCCCCCCCTGATCAGAATTGCGACCCCTGCAGACTTGCAGTCACCCCCACCGGACCAGTAGGATGGACCGTGGGACCACTCCCTGGCCAGATGTTTGAAGGACCTAGAGGAGGGAAGGGAACATTCCTGCAACATATAAACATCACACAACTGGGAAGTAAGGAAGGCATAAATAGTCTGACGTCTGAACTTGTCCTTGATGCTCCTGACATTAATGGAAAATAAGTTAATATTAGCCATCATGTAGGGAAAAAAGAAAAAGTTAGCGCAGGCAATACACCTTAGTTACCACTCCGGTCGGGTGGTCCCTCGTCGGTGTTGACTGCTGGTGACGGGATCACCAGCAGGCCCTCTTCCTCCATCTGGTCAAGCAGCGCGGCCTCGATCTCGGCGACCACCAGTTCCTCCTCTTCTGGCTCGGCCACCAGGGTCTCAACCATGTGCTCCATCTCTTCTGGCTCAGGGAGGGTATCCTCCTTTTCGCCTACGAAATCCAGAATCTTCTTTTTGGAGGATTCAGTAGCAGGGCTGTCCTCCACCTTCCTCTTTCCCCGGGTTGGAACTGGGGAGACAAGAAGGGGAAAATCCTCCTCGGAATAGATAGCGGCAGGTGGAGGAAAGGTTAATTCCACCACTACCATGGTCTGAGGAGGGAGAGTGGCTGCCGGGGCAGGGGAAAGGACACCTGCTGAGGAGTAGGGGAAGGAGGAAGAGGAAGTGGAATCCTCAGCAGGGGTGGCCGGGGTGGGGGGGGATTGGACGGGGGTGGCAGGGGGAGGGATCGAGAGAGGGGTGACAGAACTCTTACCCTCCTTTGACTTTTTCTTCTGCTTCGGAGCTGCTGGGACCGTCGCTGGGGCTTTGGCCACCGACTCCTTGACCGCTTTGGCCTTGGTCGTCTCGGCCTTGGCCGCTGGGGCCTTGGTCGTCGCGTCCTTGACCTTCACAGGCCTGGTTGTCGGGGCGTTGTCCTCCGGAGCTGGGGTCGTCGCAACCACCGATGCCCAGGATCTCTCACGCTTGGGGCAATCCTTGTACAGATGAGCCGCCAGCCCACACAGGTTGCAGGACGTCTTCTTCGGGCAGTCCTTCGAGCTGTGTCCCGTCACTCGACAAATCCTGCAGGCATCCTCCTTGCAGTCCTTCATCTCGTGGCCGTTCTTGCCGCATCTCCTGCAGTTCCGCGGCATGTCCGGGTAATAGATGAGGCCGTAGGAGTTGCCCAGGGAGAATGTCGGGGGCAGGTGCCGAAGTCCGTCTGAGTACGCCAGGTCCCTGTGAAGTCTAACAGTCACCGACCACTTACCTGTCCAGAAGCCGAGTCCATTCAGGATGTGAGAGGGTTCCTTCACAACCAAACAGAAGCGTCTCAGGAAGGTACAGATGTCTTGGCCTGGGGTGTGCGGGTTGCGCATGGAGACCGTGATCCTCCTTTCGTCCCTCTGGATAGGGCAGCTACCTGTAAAGGCAGAGAAAGAATTATCCGATCCTTTTGCGCTTACCATTTCCCAGAACCTCCTGCAGGTGTTCACAGTGGCGAAGGTGACGAAGAAGATCCCCGTCAAGAAGGTCTGGATGCTGAGGGTGTCCGACCTGGAGAAGCCTCGATCTAGCAGCATCTTCTGGCAGAACACGTCCGAGGACATGTCCGGCACCCTCCCATCCACTTCCTTCAGCTTCAGGGCCACCGTCTGCCGCATCCATGGCTCCAGGGCTGGAGCTTCGTGGCGGGGCTTCTGGGGTCCCTTCTGCTGGCCAGTCGTGGAGGCAGAGTCCTTGGGGTCAGAATCGGCTCCTGGCTGGGCCCTCCTGGCTGTCCCCTGCTCCAGGCTCTTCTTTTCGGCCTTCCTCGCAGCGCTTGCCATGGCTTTCCTCCTGCAGTTACTTCTTGGAGCTGGATCTGGAGCTCTTCCCGAAATGGGTGGAGCTATGCAGATTCTTCTCCCGTCGTGTTCTGGACAAATTCCCCGAAAGGTCTTTGTCTCGATGATTTTCTTACTCAAAGATTCCACAGGACAGCCCGATTCTTCTCCGAGTCTTCGTCTTCTTCTGGATTCTTTAGAGCTTCTTCCTCCCACCGATATCCGCCTTCCTTCTCCGATGTCAGCTGCGCTCCGAAGCTCTTCTCCTTCCGAGTTCGATCGCTCTCGTCAAGTGTAGATCGTAGCTCTTGTGTTCTTAAAAGAACAGATACTACACTTGATCTTAGCCAAAAGGCCGAGAAGCGATAACCAGAATTGGTTTCCGACTACGGTGCCACCCAAGGATTCTGAAAAGTCCATTTGTGGAGATGGCCACCTGGACTCCCGTTAAGAAGACATGCTGTCAACCTCTAGATCCCTCACATGCCTGCACTTTTCGGCTTGCTGCTGCTGCAATCCACGCGTTTTAGATCTGCATAACTCCACCTCTTTTAGCACAGTACCCTCAACCCCCGGCTGTTCCCACCCGCCTCAACACCGTTGGAAGGGAGGAGAACCAATTAAGGCGGGGGGGGGGGTGGAACGAGCAGCTGTCTACCCTTAGCAGGAGGGTTGCTGATTAATTACCTCTCCTGCTGCTGCTGCTGCTGGCTGTCCAGCAGCAGACTGAAGGTGGCTGCTGCTGTGCGCAGGTATATAAAGGCTCAGAGCCTATTATGACACGCGCAGCCAGCGTTCCATTGCCACATTCCGTCTACTGCAGGCGGGATACCTGGATGGCTGAATGTCACTGAGAAGCTCACAGAGACCGCCATAAGCAACAGTTTAAAAGAATGCCACAGACTAATCAACCAAACTTTTTGGGTTGGTTTCTCTTTTATAGTCTGCAGGCATTAAATGAAAGAAGTCAGTGTTCCAGCAGAGGGAGACAACGTTTCAGAAAAGGCATTGTAGCAAACCAAAAAAGAAATTTTAAGCGCAGCAGAGTAACCAGCTCACATACCTGTTAGCTCAGGTGAGTTTAAAAGGCTGCTGTTGATAACAAGGGCATTTGCTAAATAGATGGTGTGTGTGCAACAATATACTGAAAGGTCAATTATATTGTGCAGCTTATCTCACCACCTGTAGTTATTTAGGTGAAAGCTCCAAAACGCTTGCCTAATATGTCTGTTTATCCGAAAGGAAGTATAGAGGGAGAGCTAGATAGATAGCATTGCATTACATTACATTACATGGCAATGCAATGCACAGTTGCTGAAGTTGAACCAAAATGAGCTTGTCATCTGGCTTCTGCAACTTTTAACATGAAAAATCCAATGAGGAGAAGAAAAGCAAAGCCAAAGAGTCCATCCCAAAATCCGACAAACAAGCAAAATGAACAAAAAGCATTGAATTCAATTCTTTCTGATTTTAGAAACTGCATTAAAGAAGGGGTGCACCGGTCCTGGAGATACTGCAATACCAGGTCAATGCGTGGAGTGGACAGAGCAAGCTCTTTTTCCATCTCCCTGTTCTAAAAATCCATTTAATATATGGTCCCCAGATAGGGGACGTATCAGATATTAAACTGATAAGAACAGATACTACACTTGATCTTAGCCAAAAGGCCGAGAAGCGATAACCAGAATTGGTTTCCGACTACGGTGCCACCCAAGGATTCTGAAAAGTCCATTTGTGGAGATGGCCACCTGGACTCCCGTTAAGAAGACATGCTGTCAACCTCTAGATCCCTCACATGCCTGCACTTTTCGGCTTGCTGCTGCTGCAATCCACGCGTTTTAGATCTGCATAACTCCACCTCTTTTAGCACAGTACCCTCAACCCCCGGCTGTTCCCACCCGCCTCAACACCGTTGGAAGGGAGGAGAACCAATTAAGGCGGGGGGGGGGGGGGGGTGGAACGAGCAGCTGTCTACCCTTAGCAGGAGGGTTGCTGATTAATTACCTCTCCTGCTGCTGCTGCTGCTGGCTGTCCAGCAGCAGACTGAAGGTGGCTGCTGCTGTGCGCAGGTATATAAAGGCTCAGAGCCTATTATGACACGCGCAGCCAGCGTTCCATTGCCACATTCCGTCTACTGCAGGCGGGATACCTGGATGGCTGAATGTCACTGAGAAGCTCACAGAGACCGCCATAAGCAACAGTTTAAAAGAATGCCACAGACTAATCAACCAAACTTTTTGGGTTGGTTTCTCTTTTATAGTCTGCAGGCATTAAATGAAAGAAGTCAGTGTTCCAGCAGAGGGAGACAACGTTTCAGAAAAGGCATTGTAGCAAACCAAAAAAGAAATTTTAAGCGCAGCAGAGTAACCAGCTCACATACCTGTTAGCTCAGGTGAGTTTAAAAGGCTGCTGTTGATAACAAGGGCATTTGCTAAATAGATGGTGTGTGTGCAACAATATACTGAAAGGTCAATTATATTGTGCAGCTTATCTCACCACCTGTAGTTATTTAGGTGAAAGCTCCAAAATGCTTGCCTAATATGTCTGTTTATCCAAAAGGAAGTATAGAGGGAGAGCTAGATAGATAGCATTGCATTACATTACATTACATGGCAATGCAATGCACAGTTGCTGAAGTTGAACCAAAATGAGCTTGTCATCTGGCTTCTGCAACTTTTAACATGAAAAATCCAATGAGGAGAAGAAAAGCAAAGCCAAAGAGTCCATCCCAAAATCCGACAAACAAGCAAAATGAACAAAAAGCATTGAATTCAATTCTTTCTGATTTTAGAAACTGCATTAAAGAAGGGGTGCACCGGTCCTGGAGATACTGCAATACCAGGTCAATGCGTGGAGTGGACAGAGCAAGCTCTTTTTCCATCTCCCTGTTCTAAAAATCCATTTAATATATGGTCCCCAGATAGGGGACGTATCAGATATTAAACTGATAAGAACAGATTTTTTTGATTGAATATATCTTTTATTAGCACAAAAAATAAGTTAACAGACAGTGTACAGTGCCGCAGCCCAGTACACACATAATTCTACATCACATTTACATAGCATGAGGATACGACGCACTAACTAGACACATCACACCCCTATGCTACACAAAACACTCAATATGAAAGAAAAAGCATGTCAATCAATACAGTACGACGAACCGTGATAAGGGATGGGGATTGGGAAAAAGGGGATGGGGAGGGGAAAATCACAGGCCCGAAGCTTTATTAAAAGACAAGACACATAAGGGGAGAGGGGGAGGAGGGGTTTAGTCCTCATCCTCGTCCTCCGGACCGTCCACGATGGAATAGTCTCTGAGCAGGCTGTGGATCAGCCTGCGGCAGTCCTGGATGGACATCCTCTCCCTCCTCAAGATGAGCCGGTTCCTGGCGACCCAAACGGCATCCTTGAAGCAGTTCATAAGGCGCCAAGCCTCCTGGATGGCTCCGACGGTATGAACCCCAGGGAAGTGTCCGTAAAGCACAGAATGGTGCGATAGGCTCGCCCTGGGGACAGAGTTCCTCAGGTCGTCCTCAAGGGCAGTCAACAGGCGCTGTGCAAATCCGCAGTCCCAAAAAGTGTGCAAAGATGTTTCCTCCACGAAGGGGCACCTTGGGCAGTACCGGGTCTTGCACAGGTTCCGGGCATGCATGAATGACCGGACGGGCAGTCCGCCCTGAATCGCCATCCACGACAAGTCCTTGTGCCCGTTGGTCAGCCTGTCAGACGACACATTTGTCCACACAGTCTCCAGCGTGTCCTGGTGAAGTCCTGTGATGTTCTCCACGTCATCCTTGGCTCTGATGAGCTTGTGGATAGTTTTGGGCTTCCACAAGTCGGGCTTGAGTCCCTCCAGTTGATGTTCCCCCACAAATCGAACGACGTCTCCATAGAACCATGGCGTCGTCCAGTTGTAGGGGAAGGAGCTGTCCCACTTGTCCCAGCCGAGTCGCCTCCAAAGAGGAAGCAGGAAGAAGCGAGACATGGACCTGCCCGCGGAGCCATTCTTGACTTGCAAAGTCCGGCGGACACAATCACACACAAAAGAGGATCGCAGGAGGGTGGGGATATCTGGAACGCCCTTCCCACCCTTGCGAGGCTCCTTGTACATGACGGCCCGCCTGACTCTGTCCATCTTGGATCCCCAGACAAAGTGAAACACTGTCCTGGTAATGGCCCTGCACACAGTGACGTGTGGGGGCCAGGCCTGCGCCGTGTACTGCAAGACGGGCAGGACCTCATTACGCAGGACGAGTGCCTTACCCTCACAAGTGAGGTGTCTGAGGCTCCAGAGTCCGATCCGTTGCTTCACCTTGGCCAAGCGTTCTTGCCAGGACTTGAGGGCCGCTCCTTCCTTCCCGAACCAGACTCCCAGCACCTTGAGGAAATCCGGTTGAATGTTGAAGGGGAAGGGGGCGGAGGAGGCCGGCTGCCAATCCCCGAAGAGCATGGCTTCCGACTTCCTGCAGTTGACTTTGGCCCCTGAAGCCCGGCCGAACCTCTCACACGTCTGGACGAGGGCGTCGACTGAACCACGATCAGCGCAGAAGACGGTGACGTCGTCCATGTAGAGCGAGCACTTGACCTCGTGTCGTCCCGGACCCGGTGCGGTGATCCCTCTGATCTCTCCATTCTGCCGGATAGCCTCTGCGAAGAGTTCTATAACACAAACAAAAAGAAGAGGTGATAGAGGGCAGCCTTGTCTGACCCCAGAGAGGACAGGGAAGGGGTCAGTCTTCCAGCCTTTCACCAACACCGAGCTGTGGATATCAAAATACATCAAACGGACATACGAACAAAACATGTTACCCAAACCTAACCGGTGCAGAGCTCGGCCCATGAACTCGTGGGAAACCCGGTCGAAGGCCTTCTCCTGATCCAAGGAGACCAGGGCCGCGTGTGCGCGGCGGACCTTGATGTACTCGACCGTGTCCCGCACGAGAGCGAGGCTGTCTGCGATGCGACGTCCAGGGATGCCGCAGGTCTGGTCCGGGTGGATGATCCGTCCGATGACCGTCTTAAGTCGTGTCGCCATCGTCTTGGCCAGGATCTTGTAGTCCACGTTGAGCAGAGTGATGGGACGCCAATTCCTCAGGTCGCAACTCTCTCCCTTCCGCTTGTACAGGATCGTGACCATTCCTTCCCTCAAAGATGGAGGCATTCTACCCTCCACCACCATCTCCTCGTACAGGTCCAACAGGTCCGGACAGATGAGGTCTCCCAGCGCTACATAGAGCTCCGCTGGAAGACCATCACTGCCCGGGGTCCTGCCGGTCCTAAAGGATTTAGCGGCAGAGAGCAATTCGCCCACCATCAGAGGTTTGTCCAAGGCTGCCGTGCCTGCAGGATCAAGATGGTTAGTGATACCTGACAGGAAGTTATCAGCAGCGTCGGGGTCGGTAGTCTTGTGGGAGTAGAGTTCGCTGTAGAAGTCGCTGACGACCCTCATCACGTCCTCCTTCCCACGTCGCATGTTTCCGCTCTCGTCTCGCAGCTCGTTCAGGGGCGTGTGACCGGCATGAAGTTTCCTGAAAAAGAATGAGTTACATTTCTCACCCTTCTCCAGATTCTCCACTTTGGAACGGAAGACGATTCGCTTGGACTCCTCCTCAAAGTGCCTTTTCAGGCTCTTCTTGGTCTCCTCCAGCTCCTCCCTCACGTCCCAGCCACAGTGAAGAAGGTCCTGCAGCGACCGCAGCTCGCGCTGCAGCCCTCTGAAGTCCCTCCTCTTCTCACACGCCTGTTGTCGACCCTTGGCCTGAAAGAAACAGCGAAACTCAAGTTTAACATATTCCCACCAATCAGAGACTGTTTGGAAGCTACCCTTGTAGGACTGCCACATTGCGTAGGCTGCTCTCAGCTCCTCCACGACTTCATCCTGAGCCAGCAGAGCACAATTCAGCTTCCAGGAGCCGGGGCCGGACGGAAAACCGTCGCCGAGGACACCTTGTAAGTGAATGGCTCTGTGGTCGGAGAAGAAGCAGGGGACCATCGAGTGCCTACTCTGCCTGACTGCCCGAGAGGTGAACACAAAGTCAATCCTGGAGCGGAGTGAGCCATCCGGTCGGCTCCACGAATAGTTCGTGGAGCCTCTCCCCATGGAGCCCACCACGTCCTGAAGAGAGGCCTCGGTTACCATCTCGATGAGCAGCTTGGACGTGATGTCCAACTTGGCAGATGTGCCAGAACTACGACCATCCTCCTCGATGGGGCAGTTGAAATCCCCGGCCATCACTAAGGTCCTGGTGGTGGCAAGCTGAAGCCGCAGGGTCTGGAAAAGCTCCAAACGCTCATTCTTCAGTGGGGACGCATACACGTTGATGAACCTGACAGGTTCTCCCGCCCAGTTGCCATCTACAACAAGAGCCCTGCCGCAGATGAGCTCCTGGACGGACTCAAGCGTGAATGCGCCCCCCCTGATCAGAATTGCGACCCCTGCAGACTTGCAGTCACCCCCACCGGACCAGTAGGATGGACCGTGGGACCACTCCCTGGCCAGATGTTTGAAGGACCTAGAGGAGGGAAGGGAACATTCCTGCAACATATAAACATCACACAACTGGGAAGTAAGGAAGGCATAAATAGTCTGACGTCTGAACTTGTCCTTGATGCTCCTGACATTAATGGAAAATAAGTTAATATTAGCCATCATGTAGGGAAAAAAGAAAAAGTTAGCGCAGGCAATACACCTTAGTTACCACTCCGGTCGGGTGGTCCCTCGTCGGTGTTGACTGCTGGTGACGGGATCACCAGCAGGCCCTCTTCCTCCATCTGGTCAAGCAGCGCGGCCTCGATCTCGGCGACCACCAGTTCCTCCTCTTCTGGCTCGGCCACCAGGGTCTCAACCATGTGCTCCATCTCTTCTGGCTCAGGGAGGGTATCCTCCTTTTCGCCTACGAAATCCAGAATCTTCTTTTTGGAGGATTCAGTAGCAGGGCTGTCCTCCACCTTCCTCTTTCCCCGGGTTGGAACTGGGGAGACAAGAAGGGGAAAATCCTCCTCGGAATAGATAGCGGCAGGTGGAGGAAAGGTTAATTCCACCACTACCATGGTCTGAGGAGGGAGAGTGGCTGCCGGGGCAGGGGAAAGGACACCTGCTGAGGAGTAGGGGAAGGAGGAAGAGGAAGTGGAATCCTCAGCAGGGGTGGCCGGGGTGGGGGGGGATTGGACGGGGGTGGCAGGGGGAGGGATCGAGAGAGGGGTGACAGAACTCTTACCCTCCTTTGACTTTTTCTTCTGCTTCGGAGCTGCTGGGACCGTCGCTGGGGCTTTGGCCACCGACTCCTTGACCGCTTTGGCCTTGGTCGTCTCGGCCTTGGCCGCTGGGGCCTTGGTCGTCGCGTCCTTGACCTTCACAGGCCTGGTCGTCGGGGCCTTGTCCTCCGGAGCTGGGGTCGTCGCAACCACCGATGCCCAGGATCTCTCACGCTTGGGGCAATCCTTGTACAGATGAGCCGCCAGCCCACACAGGTTGCAGGACGTCTTCTTCGGGCAGTCCTTCGAGCTGTGTCCCGTCACTCGACAAATCCTGCAGGCATCCTCCTTGCAGTCCTTCATCTCGTGGCCGTTCTTGCCGCATCTCCTGCAGTTCCGCGGCATGTCCGGGTAATAGATGAGGCCGTAGGAGTTGCCCAGGGAGAATGTCGGGGGCAGGTGCCGAAGTCCGTCTGAGTACGCCAGGTCCCTGTGAAGTCTAACAGTCACCGACCACTTACCTGTCCAGAAGCCGAGTCCATTCAGGATGTGAGAGGGTTCCTTCACAACCAAACAGAAGCGTCTCAGGAAGGTACAGATGTCTTGGCCTGGGGTGTGCGGGTTGCGCATGGAGACCGTGATCCTCCTTTCGTCCCTCTGGATAGGGCAGCTACCTGTAAAGGCAGAGAAAGAATTATCCGATCCTTTTGCGCTTACCATTTCCCAGAACCTCCTGCAGGTGTTCACAGTGGCGAAGGTGACGAAGAAGATCCCCGTCAAGAAGGTCTGGATGCTGAGGGTGTCCGACCTGGAGAAGCCTCGATCCAGCAGCATCTTCTGGCAGAACACGTCCGAGGACATGTCCGGCACCCTCCCATCCACTTCCTTCAGCTTCAGGGCCACCGTCTGCCGCATCCATGGCTCAAGGGCTGGAGCTTCATGGCGGGGCTTCTGGGGTCCCTTCTGCTGGCCAGTCGTGGAGGCAGAGTCCTTGGGGTCAGAATCGGCTCCTGGCTGGGCCCTCCTGGCTGTCCCCTGCTCCAGGCTCTTCTTTTCGGCCTTCCTCGCAGCGCTTGCCATGGCTTTCCTCCTGCAGTTACTTCTTGGAGCTGGATCTGGAGCTCTTCCCGAAATAGGTGGAGCTATGCAGATTCTTCTCCCGTCGTGTTCTGGACAAATTCCCCGAAAGGTCTTTGTCTCGATGATTTTCTTACTCAAAGATTCCACAGGACAGCCCGATTCTTCTCCGAGTCTTCGTCTTCTTCTGGATTCTTTAGAGCTTCTTCCTCCCACCGATATCCGCCTTCCTTCTCCGATGTCAGCTGCGCTCCGAAGCTCTTCTCCTTCCGAGTTCGATCGCTCTCGTCAAGTGTAGATCGTAGCTCTTGTGTTCTTAAAAGAACAGATACTACACTTGATCTTAGCCAAAAGGCCGAGAAGCGATAACCAGAATTGGTTTCCGACTACGGTGCCACCCAAGGATTCTGAAAAGTCCATTTGTGGAGATGGCCACCTGGACTCCCGTTAAGAAGACATGCTGTCAACCTCTAGATCCCTAACATGCCTGCACTTTTCGGCTTGCTGCTGCTGCAATCCACGCGTTTTAGATCTGCATAACTCCACCTCTTTTAGCACAGTACCCTCAACCCCCGGCTGTTCCCACCCGCCTCAACACCGTTGGAAGGGAGGAGAACCAATTAAGGCGGGGGGGGGGTGGAACGAGCAGCTGTCTACCCTTAGCAGGAGGGTTGCTGATTAATTACCTCTCCTGCTGCTGCTGCTGCTGGCTGTCCAGCAGCAGACTGAAGGTGGCTGCTGCTGTGCGCAGGTATATAAAGGCTCAGAGCCTATTATGACATGCGCAGCCAGCGTTCCATTGCCACATTCCGTCTACTGCAGGCGGGATACCTGGATGGCTGAATGTCACTGAGAAGCTCACAGAGACCGCCATAAGCAACAGTTTAAAAGAATGCCACAGACTAATCAACCAAACTTTTTGGGTTGGTTTCTCTTTTATAGTCTGCAGGCATTAAATGAAAGAAGTCAGTGTTCCAGCAGAGGGAGACAACGTTTCAGAAAAGGCATTGTAGCAAACCAAAAAAGAAATTTTAAGCGCAGCAGAGTAACCAGCTCACATACCTGTTAGCTCAGGTGAGTTTAAAAGGCTGCTGTTGATAACAAGGGCATTTGCTAAATAGATGGTGTGTGTGCAACAATATACTGAAAGGTCAATTATATTGTGCAGCTTATCTCACCACCTGTAGTTATTTAGGTGAAAGCTCCAAAATGCTTGCCTAATATGTCTGTTTATCCAAAAGGAAGTAAAAAGGGAGAGCTAGAAAGATAGCATTGCATCACATTACATGGCAATGCAATGCACAGTTGCTGAAGTTGAACCAAAATGAGCTTGTCATCTGGCTTCTGCAACTTTTAACATGAAAAATCCAATGAGGAGAAGAAAAGCAAAGCCAAAGAGTCCATCCCAAAATCCGACAAACAAGCAAAATGAACAAAAAGCATTGAATTCAATTCTTTCTGATTTTAGAAACTGCATTAAAGAAGGGGTGCACCGGTCCTGGAGATACTGCAATACCAGGTCAATGCGTGGAGTGGACAGAGCAAGCTCTTTTTCCATCTCCCTGTTCTAAAAATCCATTTAATATATGGTCCCCAGATAGGGGACGTATCAGATATTAAACTGATAAGAACAGATACTACACTTGATCTTAGCCAAAAGGCCGAGAAGCGATAACCAGAATTGGTTTCCGACTACGGTGCCACCCAAGGATTCTGAAAAGTCCATTTGTGGAGATGGCCACCTGGACTCCCGTTAAGAAGACATGCTGTCAACCTCTAGATCCCTCACATGCCTGCACTTTTCGGCTTTGTGCTGCTGCAATCCACGCGTTTTAGATCTGCATAACTCCACCTCTTTTAGCACAGTACCCTCAACCCCCGGCTGTTCCCACCCGCCTCAACACCGTTGGAAGGGAGGAAAACCAATTAAGGCGGGGGGGGGTGGAACGAGCAGCTGTCTACCCTTAGCAGGAGGGTTGCTGATTAATTACCTCTCCTGCTGCTGCTGCTGCTGGCTGTCCAGCAGCAGACTGAAGGTGGCTGCTGCTGTGCGCAGGTATATAAAGGCTCAGAGCCTATTATGACACGCGCAGCCAGCGTTCCATTGCCACATTCCGTCTACTGCAGGCGGGATACCTGGATGGCTGAATGTCACTGAGAAGCTCACAGAGACCGCCATAAGCAACAGTTTAAAAGAATGCCACAGACTAATCAACCAAACTTTTTGGGTTGGTTTCTCTTTTATAGTCTGCAGGCATTAAATGAAAGAAGTCAGTGTTCCAGCAGAGGGAGACAACGTTTCAGAAAAGGCATTGTAGCAAACCAAAAAAGAAATTTTAAGCGCAGCAGAGTAACCAGCTCACATACCTGTTAGCTCAGGTGAGTTTAAAAGGCTGCTGTTGATAACAAGGGCATTTGCTAAATAGATGGTGTGTGTGCAACAATATACTGAAAGGTCAATTATATTGTGCAGCTTATCTCACCACCTGTAGTTATTTAGGTGAAAGCTCCAAAATGCTTGCCTAATATGTCTGTTTATCCAAAAGGAAGTATAGAGGGAGAGCTAGATAGATAGCATTGCATTACATTACATTACATGGCAATGCAATGCACAGTTGCTGAAGTTGAACCAAAATGAGCTTGTCATCTGGCTTCTGCAACTTTTAACATGAAAAATCCAATGAGGAGAAGAAAAGCAAAGCCAAAGAGTCCATCCCAAAATCCGACAAACAAGCAAAATGAACAAAAAGCATTGAATTCAATTCTTTCTGATTTTAGAAACTGCATTAAAGAAGGGGTGCACCGGTCCTGGAGATACTGCAATACCAGGTCAATGCGTGGAGTGGACAGAGCAAGCTCTTTTTCCATCTCCCTGTTCTAAAAATCCATTTAATATATGGTCCCCAGATAGGGGACGTATCAGATATTAAACTGATAAGAACAGATACTACACTTGATCTTAGCCAAAAGGCCGAGAAGCGATAACCAGAATTGGTTTCCGACTACGGTGCCACCCAAGGATTCTGAAAAGTCCATTTGTGGAGATGGCCACCTGGACTCCCGTTAAGAAGACATGCTGTCAACCTCTAGATCCCTCACATGCCTGCACTTTTCGGCTTGCTGCTGCTGCAATCCACGCGTTTTAGATCTGCATAACTCCACCTCTTTTAGCACAGTACCCTCAACCCCCGGCTGTTCCCACCCACCTCAACACCGTTGGAAGGGAGGAGAACCAATTAAGGCGGGGGGGGGGTGGAACGAGCAGCTGTAAACCCTTAGCAGGAGGGTTGCTGATTAATTACCTCTCCTGCTGCTGCTGCTGCTGGCTGTCCAGCAGCAGACTGAAGGTGGCTGCTGCTGTGCGCAGGTATATAAAGGCTCAGAGCCTATTATGACACGCGCAGCCAGCGTTCCATTGCCACATTCCGTCTACTGCAGGCGGGATACCTGGATGGCTGAATGTCACTGAGAAGCTCACAGAGACCGCCATAAGCAACAGTTTAAAAGAATGCCACAGACTAATCAACCAAACTTTTTGGGTTGGTTTCTCTTTTATAGTCTGAAGGCATTAAATGAAAGAAGTCAGTGTTCCAGCAGAGGGAGACAACGTTTCAGAAAAGGCATTGTAGCAAACCAAAAAAGAAATTTTAAGCGCAGCAGAGTAACCAGCTCACATACCTGTTAGCTCAGGTGAGTTTAAAAGGCTGCTGTTGATAACAAGGGCATTTGCTAAATAGATGGTGTGTGTGCAACAATATACTGAAAGGTCAATTATATTGTGCAGCTTATCTCACCACCTGTAGTTATTTAGGTGAAAGCTCCAAAATGCTTGCCTAATATGTCTGTTTATCCAAAAGGAAGTATAGAGGGAGAGCTAGATAGATAGCATTGCATTACATTACATTACATGGCAATGCAATGCACAGTTGCTGAAGTTGAACCAAAATGAGCTTGTCATCTGGCTTCTGCAACTTTTAACATGAAAAATCCAATGAGGAGAAGAAAAGCAAAGCCAAAGAGTCCATCCCAAAATCCGACAAACAAGCAAAATGAACAAAAAGCATTGAATTCAATTCTTTCTGATTTTAGAAACTGCATTAAAGAAGGGGTGCACCGGTCCTGGAGATACTGCAATACCAGGTCAATGCGTGGAGTGGACAGAGCAAGCTCTTTTTCCATCTCCCTGTTCTAAAAAATCCATTTAATATATGGTCCCCAGATAGGGGACGTATCAGATATTAAACTGATAAGAACAGATACTACACTTGATCTTAGCCAAAAGGCCGAGAAGCGATAACCAGAATTGGTTTCCGACTACGGTGCCACCCAAGGATTCTGAAAAGTCCATTTGTGGAGATGGCCTCCTGGACTCCCGTTAAGAAGACATGCTGTCAACCTCTAGATCCCTCACATGCCTGCACTTTTCAGCTTGCTGCTGCTGCAATCCACGCGTTTTAGATCTGCATAACTCCACCTCTTTTAGCACAGTACCCTCAACCCCCGGCTGTTCCCACCCGCCTCAACACCGTTGGAAGGGAGGAGAACCAATTAAGGCGGGGGGGGGGTGGAACGAGCAGCTGTCTACCCTTAGCAGGAGGGTTGCTGATTAATTACCTCTCCTGCTGCTGCTGCTGCTGGCTGTCCAGCAGCAGACTGAAGGTGGCTGCTGCTGTGCGCAGGTATATAAAGGCTCAGAGCCTATTATGACACGCGCAGCCAGCGTTCCATTGCCACATTCCGTCTACTGCAGGCGGGATACCTGGATGGCTGAATGTCACTGAGAAGCTCACAGAGACCGCCATAAGCAACAGTTTAAAAGAATGCCACAGACTAATCAACCAAACTTTTTGGGTTGGTTTCTCTTTTATAGTCTGCAGGCATTAAATGAAAGAAGTCAGTGTTCCAGCAGAGGGAGACAACGTTTCAGAAAAGGCATTGTAGCAAACCAAAAAAGAAATTTTAAGCGCAGCAGAGTAACCAGCTCACATACCTGTTAGCTCAGGTGAGTTTAAAAGGCTGCTGTTGATAACAAGGGCATTTGCTAAATAGATGGTGTGCGTGCAAGAATGTACTGAAAGGTCAATTATATTGTGCAGCTTATCTCACCACCTGTAGTTATTTAGGTGAAAGCTCCAAAATGCTTGCCTAATATGTCTGTTTATCCAAAAGGAAGTATAGAGGGAGAGCTAGATAGATAGCATTGCATTACATTACATTACATGGCAATGCAATGCACAGTTGCTGAAGTTGAACCAAAATGAGCTTGTCATCTGGCTTCTGCAACTTTTAACATGAAAAATCCAATGAGGAGAAGAAAAGCAAAGCCAAAGAGTCCATCCCAAAATCCGACAAACAATCAAAATGAACAAAAAGCATTGAATTCAATTCTTTCTGATTTTAGAAACTGCATTAAAGAAGGTGTGCACCGGTCCTGGAGATACTGCAATACCAGGTCAATGCGTGGAGTGGACAGAGCAAGCTCTTTTTCCATCTCCCTGTTCTAAAAATCCATTTAATATATGGTCCCCAGATTGGGGACGTATCAGATATTAAACTGATAAGAACAGATACTACACTTGATCTTAGCCAAAAGGCCGAGAAGCGATAACCAGAATTGGTTTCCGACTACGGTGCCACCCAAGGATTCTGAAAAGTCCATTTGTGGAGATGGCCACCTGGACTCCCGTTAAGAAGACATGCTGTCAACCTCTAGATCCCTCACATGCCTGCACTTTTCGGCTTGCTGCTGCTGCAATCCACGCGTTTTAGATCTGCATAACTCCACCTCTTTTAGCACAGTACCCTCAACCCCCGGCTGTTCCCACCCGCCTCAACACCGTTGGAAGGGAGGAGAACCAATTAAGGCGGGGGGGGGTGGAACGAGCAGCTGTCTACCCTTAGCAGGAGGGTTGCTGATTAATTACCTCTCCTGCTGCTGCTGCTGCTGGCTGTCCAGCAGCAGACTGAAGGTGGCTGCTGCTGTGCGCAGGTATATAAAGGCTCAGAGCCTATTATGACACGCGCAGCCAGCGTTCCATTGCCACATTCCGTCTACTGCAGGCGGGATACCTGGATGGCTGAATGTCACTGAGAAGCTCACAGAGACCGCCATAAGCAACAGTTTAAAAGAATGCCACAGACTAATCAACCAAACTTTTTGGGTTGGTTTCTCTTTAATAGTCTGCAGGCATTAAATGAAAGAAGTCAGTGTTCCAGCAGAGGGAGACAACGTTTCAGAAAAGGCATTGTAGCAAACCAAAAAAGAAATTTTAAGCGCAGCAGAGTAACCAGCTCACATACCTGTTAGCTCAGGTGAGTTTAAAAGGCTGCTGTTGATAACAAGGGCATTTGCTAAATAGATGGTGTGTGTGCAACAATATACTGAAAGGTCAATTATATTGTGCAGCTTATCTCACCACCTGTAGTTATTTAGGTGAAAGCTCCAAAATGCTTGCCTAATATGTCTGTTTATCCAAAAGGAAGTATAGAGGGAGAGCTAGATAGATAGCATTGCATTACATTACATTACATGGCAATGCAATGCACAGTTGCTGAAGTTGAACCAAAATGAGCTTGTCATCTGGCTTCTGCAACTTTTAACATGAAAAATCCAATGAGGAGAAGAAAAGCAAAGCCAAAGAGTCAATCCCAAAATCCGACAAACAAGCAAAATGAACAAAAAGCATTGAATTCAATTCTTTCTGATTTTAGAAACTGCATTAAAGAAGGGGTGCACCGGTCCTGGAGATACTGCAATACCAGGTCAATGCGTGGAGTGGACAGAGCAAGCTCTTTTTCCATCTCCCTGTTCTAAAAATCCATTTAATATATGGTCCCCAGATAGGGGACGTATCAGATATTAAACTGATAAGAACAGATACTACACTTGATCTTAGCCAAAAGGCCGAGAAGCGATAACCAGAATTGGTTTCCGACTACGGTGCCACCCAAGGATTCTGAAAAGTCCATTTGTGGAGATGGCCACCTGGACTCCCGTTAAGAAGACATGCTGTCAACCTCTAGATCCCTCACATGCCTGCACTTTTCGGCTTGCTGCTGCTGCAATCCACGCGTTTTAGATCTGCATAACTCCACCTCTTTTAGCACAGTACCCTCAACCCCCGGCTGTTCCCACCCGCCTCAACACCGTTGGAAGGGAGGAGAACCAATTAAGGCGGGGGGGGGGGTGGAACGAGCAGCTGTCTACCCTTAGCAGGAGGGTTGCTGATTAATTACCTCTCCTGCTGCTGCTGCTGCTGGCTGTCCAGCAGCAGACTGAAGGTGGCTGCTGCTGTGCGCAGGTATATAAAGGCTCAGAGCCTATTATGACACGCGCAGCCAGCGTTCCATTGCCACATTCCGTCTACTGCAGGCGGGATACCTGGATGGCTGAATGTCACTGAGAAGCTCACAGAGACCGCCATAAGCAACAGTTTAAAAGAATGCCACAGACTAATCAACCAAACTTTTTGGGTTGGTTTCTCTTTTATAGTCTGCAGGCATTAAATGAAAGAAGTCAGTGTTCCAGCAGAGGGAGACAACGTTTCAGAAAAGGCATTGTAGCAAACCAAAAAAGAAATTTTAAGCGCAGCAGAGTAACCAGCTCACATACCTGTTAGCTCAGGTGAGTTTAAAAGGCTGCTGTTGATAACAAGGGCATTTGCTAAATAGATGGTGTGTGTGCAACAATATACTGAAAGGTCAATTATATTGTGCAGCTTATCTCACCACCTGTAGTTATTTAGGTGAAAGCTCCAAAATGCTTGCCTAATATGTCTGTTTATCCAAAAGGAAGTATAGAGGGAGAGCTAGATAGATAGCATTGCATTACATTACATTACATGGCAATGCAATGCACAGTTGCTGAAGTTGAACCAAAATGAGCTTGTCATCTGGCTTCTGCAACTTTTAACATGAAAAATCCAATGAGGAGAAGAAAAGCAAAGCCAAAGAGTCCATCCCAAAATCCGACAAACAAGCAAAATGAACAAAAAGCATTGAATTCAATTCTTTCTGATTTTAGAAACTGCATTAAAGAAGGGGTGCACCGGTCCTGGAGATACTGCAATACCAGGTCAATGCGTGGAGTGGACAGAGCAAGCTCTTTTTCCATCTCCCTGTTCTAAAAATCCATTTAATATATGGTCCCCAGATAGGGGACGTATCAAATATTAAACTGATAAGAACAGATACTACACTTGATCTTAGCCAAAAGGCCGAGAAGCGATAACCAGAATTGGTTTCCGACTACGGTGCCACCCAAGGATTCTGAAAAGTCCATTTGTGGAGATGGCCACCTGGACTCCCGTTAAGAAGACATGCTGTCAACCTCTAGATCCCTCACATGCCTGCACTTTTCGGCTTGCTGCTGCTGCAATCCACGCGTTTTAGATCTGCATAACTCCACCTCTTTTAGCACAGTACCCTCAACCCCCGGCTGTTCCCACCCGCCTCAACACCGTTGGAAGGGAGGAGAACCAATTAAGGCGGGGGGGGGGTGGAACGAGCAGCTGTCTACCCTTAGCAGGAGGGTTGCTGATTAATTACCTCTCCTGCTGCTGCTGCTGCTGGCTGTCCAGCAGCAGACTGAAGGTGGCTGCTGCTGTGCGCAGGTATATAAAGGCTCAGAGCCTATTATGACACGCGCAGCCAGCGTTCCATTGCCACATTCCGTCTACTGCAGGCGGGATACCTGGATGGCTGAATGTCACTGAGAAGCTCACAGAGACCGCCATAAGCAACAGTTTAAAAGAATGCCACAGACTAATCAACCAAACTTTTTGGGTTGGTTTCTCTTTTATAGTCTGCAGGCATTAAATGAAAGAAGTCAGTGTTCCAGCAGAGGGAGACAACGTTTCAGAAAAGGCATTGTAGCAAACCAAAAAAGAAATTTTAAGCGCAGCAGAGTAACCAGCTCACATACCTGTTAGCTCAGGTGAGTTTAAAAGGCTGCTGTTGATAACAAGGGCATTTGCTAAATAGATGGTGTGTGTGCAACAATATACTGAAAGGTCAATTATATTGTGCAGCTTATCTCACCACCTGTAGTTATTTAGGTGAAAGCTCCAAAATGCTTGCCTAATATGTCTGTTTATCCAAAAGGAAGTATAGAGGGAGAGCTAGATAGATAGCATTGCATTACATTACATTACATGGCAATGCAATGCACAGTTGCTGAAGATGAACCAAAATGAGCTTGTCATCTGGCTTCTGCAACTTTTAACATGAAAAATCCAATGAGGAGAAGAAAAGCAAAGCCAAAGAGTCCATCCCAAAATCCGACAAACAAGCAAAATGAACAAAAAGCATTGAATTCAATTCTTTCTGATTTTAGAAACTGCATTAAAGAAGGGGTGCACCGGTCCTGGAGATACTGCAATACCAGGTCAATGCGTGGAGTGGACAGAGCAAGCTCTTTTTCCATCTCCCTGTTCTAAAAATCCATTTAATATATGGTCCCCAGATAGGGGACGTATCAGATATTAAACTGATAAGAACAGATACTACACTTGATCTTAGCCAAAAGGCCGAGAAGCGATAACCAGAATTGGTTTCCGACTACGGTGCCACCCAAGGATTCTGAAAAGTCCATTTGTGGAGATGGCCACCTGGACTCCCGTTAAGAAGACATGCTGTCAACCTCTAGATCCCTCACATGCCTGCACTTTTCGGCTTGCTGCTGCTGCAATCCACGCGTTTTAGATCTGCATAACTCCACCTCTTTTAGCACAGTACCCTCAACCCCCGGCTGTTCCCACCCGCCTCAACACCGTTGGAAGGGAGGAGAACCAATTAAGGCGGGGGGGGGGTGGAACGAGCAGCTGTCTACCCTTAGCAGGAGGGTTGCTGATTAATTACCTCTCCTGCTGCTGCTGCTGCTGGCTGTCCAGCAGCAGACTGAAGGTGGCTGCTGCTGTGCGCAGGTATATAAAGGCTCAGAGCCTATTATGACACGCGCAGCCAGCGTTCCATTGCCACATTCCGTCTACTGCAGGCGGGATACCTGGATGGCTGAATGTCACTGAGAAGCTCACAGAGACCGCCATAAGCAACAGTTTAAAAGAATGCCACAGACTAATCAACCAAACTTTTTGGGTTGGTTTCTCTTTTATAGTCTGCAGGCATTAAATGAAAGAAGTCAGTGTTCCAGCAGAGGGAGACAACGTTTCAGAAAAGGCATTGTAGCAAACCAAAAAAGAAATTTTAAGCGCAGCAGAGTAACCAGCTCACATACCTGTTAGCTCAGGTGAGTTTAAAAGGCTGCTGTTGATAACAAGGGCATTTGCTAAATAGATGGTGTGCGTGCAAGAATGTACTGAAAGGTCAATTATATTGTGCAGCTTATCTCACCACCTGTAGTTATTTAGGTGAAAGCTCCAAAATGCTTGCCTAATATGTCTGTTTATCCAAAAGGAAGTATAGAGGGAGAGCTAGATAGATAGCATTGCATTACATTACATTACATGGCAATGCAATGCACAGTTGCTGAAGTTGAACCAAAATGAGCTTGTCATCTGGCTTCTGCAACTTTTAACATGAAAAATCCAATGAGGAGAAGAAAAGCAAAGCCAAAGAGTCCATCCCAAAATCCGACAAACAAGCAAAATGAACAAAAAGCATTGAATTCAATTCTTTCTGATTTTAGAAACTGCATTAAAGAAGGTGTGCACCGGTCCTGGAGATACTGCAATACCAGGTCAATGCGTGGAGTGGACAGAGCAAGCTCTTTTTCCATCTCCCTGTTCTAAAAATCCATTTAATATATGGTCCCCAGATTGGGGACGTATCAGATATTAAACTGATAAGAACAGATACTACACTTGATCTTAGCCAAAAGGCCGAGAAGCGATAACCAGAATTGGTTTCCGACTACGGTGCCACCCAAGGATTCTGAAAAGTCCATTTGTGGAGATGGCCACCTGGACTCCCGTTAAGAAGACATGCTGTCAACCTCTAGATCCCTCACATGCCTGCACTTTTCGGCTTGCTGCTGCTGCAATCCACGCGTTTTAGATCTGCATAACTCCACCTCTTTTAGCACAGTACCCTCAACCCCCGGCTGTTCCCACCCGCCTCAACACCGTTGGAAGGGAGGAGAACCAATTAAGGCGGGGGGGGGGTGGAACGAGCAGCTGTCTACCCTTAGCAGGAGGGTTGCTGATTAATTACCTCTCCTGCTGCTGCTGCTGCTGGCTGTCCAGCAGCAGACTGAAGGTGGCTGCTGCTGTGCGCAGGTATATAAAGGCTCAGAGCCTATTATGACACGCGCAGCCAGCGTTCCATTGCCACATTCCGTCTACTGCAGGCGGGATACCTGGATGGCTGAATGTCACTGAGAAGCTCACAGAGACCGCCATAAGCAACAGTTTAAAAGAATGCCACAGACTAATCAACCAAACTTTTTGGGTTGGTTTCTCTTTTATAGTCTGCAGGCATTAAATGAAAGAAGTCAGTGTTCCAGCAGAGGGAGACAACGTTTCAGAAAAGGCATTGTAGCAAACCAAAAAAGAAATTTTAAGCGCAGCAGAGTAACCAGCTCACATACCTGTTAGCTCAGGTGAGTTTAAAAGGCTGCTGTTGATAACAAGGGCATTTGCTAAATAGATGGTGTGTGTGCAACAATATACTGAAAGGTCAATTATATTGTGCAGCTTATCTCACCACCTGTAGTTATTTAGGTGAAAGCTCCAAAATGCTTGCCTAATATGTCTGTTTATCCAAAAGGAAGTATAGAGGGAGAGCTAGATAGATAGCATTGCATTACATTACATTACATGGCAATGCAATGCACAGTTGCTGAAGTTGAACCAAAATGAGCTTGTCATCTGGCTTCTGCAACTTTTAACATGAAAAATCCAATGAGGAGAAGAAAAGCAAAGCCAAAGAGTCCATCCCAAAATCCGACAAACAAGCAAAATGAACAAAAAGCATTGAATTCAATTCTTTCTGATTTTAGAAACTGCATTAAAGAAGGGGTGCACCGGTCCTGGAGATACTGCAATACCAGGTCAATGCGTGGAGTGGACAGAGCAAGCTCTTTTTCCATCTCCCTGTTCTAAAAATCCATTTAATATATGGTCCCCAGATAGGGGACGTATCAAATATTAAACTGATAAGAACAGATACTACACTTGATCTTAGCCAAAAGGCCGAGAAGCGATAACCAGAATTGGTTTCCGACTACGGTGCCACCCAAGGATTCTGAAAAGTCCATTTGTGGAGATGGCCACCTGGACTCCCGTTAAGAAGACATGCTGTCAACCTCTAGATCCCTCACATGCCTGCACTTTTCGGCTTGCTGCTGCTGCAATCCACGCGTTTTAGATCTGCATAACTCCACCTCTTTTAGCACAGTACCCTCAACCCCCGGCTGTTCCCACCCGCCTCAACACCGTTGGAAGGGAGGAGAACCAATTAAGGCGGGGGGGGGGTGGAACGAGCAGCTGTCTACCCTTAGCAGGAGGGTTGCTGATTAATTACCTCTCCTGCTGCTGCTGCTGCTGGCTGTCCAGCAGCAGACTGAAGGTGGCTGCTGCTGTGCGCAGGTATATAAAGGCTCAGAGCCTATTATGACACGCGCAGCCAGCGTTCCATTGCCACATTCCGTCTACTGCAGGCGGGATACCTGGATGGCTGAATGTCACTGAGAAGCTCACAGAGACCGCCATAAGCAACAGTTTAAAAGAATGCCACAGACTAATCAACCAAACTTTTTGGGTTGGTTTCTCTTTTATAGTCTGCAGGCATTAAATGAAAGAAGTCAGTGTTCCAGCAGAGGGAGACAACGTTTCAGAAAAGGCATTGTAGCAAACCAAAAAAGAAATTTTAAGCGCAGCAGAGTAACCAGCTCACATACCTGTTAGCTCAGGTGAGTTTAAAAGGCTGCTGTTGATAACAAGGGCATTTGCTAAATAGATGGTGTGTGTGCAACAATATACTGAAAGGTCAATTATATTGTGCAGCTTATCTCACCACCTGTAGTTATTTAGGTGAAAGCTCCAAAATGCTTGCCTAATATGTCTGTTTATCCAAAAGGAAGTATAGAGGGAGAGCTAGATAGATAGCATTGCATTACATTACATTACATGGCAATGCAATGCACAGTTGCTGAAGATGAACCAAAATGAGCTTGTCATCTGGCTTCTGCAACTTTTAACATGAAAAATCCAATGAGGAGAAGAAAAGCAAAGCCAAAGAGTCCATCCCAAAATCCGACAAACAAGCAAAATGAACAAAAAGCATTGAATTCAATTCTTTCTGATTTTAGAAACTGCATTAAAGAAGGGGTGCACCGGTCCTGGAGATACTGCAATACCAGGTCAATGCGTGGAGTGGACAGAGCAAGCTCTTTTTCCATCTCCCTGTTCTAAAAATCCATTTAATATATGGTCCCCAGATAGGGGACGTATCAGATATTAAACTGATAAGAACAGATACTACACTTGATCTTAGCCAAAAGGCCGAGAAGCGATAACCAGAATTGGTTTCCGACTACGGTGCCACCCAAGGATTCTGAAAAGTCCATTTGTGGAGATGGCCACCTGGACTCCCGTTAAGAAGACATGCTGTCAACCTCTAGATCCCTCACATGCCTGCACTTTTCGGCTTGCTGCTGCTGCAATCCACGCGTTTTAGATCTGCATAACTCCACCTCTTTTAGCACAGTACCCTCAACCCCCGGCTGTTCCCACCCGCCTCAACACCGTTGGAAGGGAGGAGAACCAATTAAGGCGGGGGGGGGGGTGGAACGAGCAGCTGTCTACCCTTAGCAGGAGGGTTGCTGATTAATTACCTCTCCTGCTGCTGCTGCTGCTGGCTGTCCAGCAGCAGACTGAAGGTGGCTGCTGCTGTGCGCAGGTATATAAAGGCTCAGAGCCTATTATGACACGCGCAGCCAGCGTTCCATTGCCACATTCCGTCTACTGCAGGCGGGATACCTGGATGGCTGAATGTCACTGAGAAGCTCACAGAGACCGCCATAAGCAACAGTTTAAAAGAATGCCACAGACTAATCAACCAAACTTTTTGGGTTGGTTTCTCTTTTATAGTCTGCAGGCATTAAATGAAAGAAGTCAGTGTTCCAGCAGAGGGAGACAACGTTTCAGAAAAGGCATTGTAGCAAACCAAAAAAGAAATTTTAAGCGCAGCAGAGTAACCAGCTCACATACCTGTTAGCTCAGGTGAGTTTAAAAGGCTGCTGTTGATAACAAGGGCATTTGCTAAATAGATGGTGTGTGTGCAACAATATACTGAAAGGTCAATTATATTGTGCAGCTTATCTCACCACCTGTAGTTATTTAGGTGAAAGCTCCAAAATGCTTGCCTAATATGTCTGTTTATCCAAAAGGAAGTATAGAGGGAGAGCTAGATAGATAGCATTGCATTACATTACATGGCAATGCAATGCACAGTTGCTGAAGTTGAACCAAAATGAGCTTGTCATCTGGCTTCTGCAACTTTTAACATGAAAAATCCAATGAGGAGAAGAAAAGCAAAGCCAAAGAGTCCATCCCAAAATCCGACAAACAAGCAAAATGAACAAAAAGCATTGAATTCAATTCTTTCTGATTTTAGAAACTGCATTAAAGAAGGGGTGCACCGGTCCTGGAGATACTGCAATACCAGGTCAATGCGTGGAGTGGACAGAGCAAGCTCTTTTTCCATCTCCCTGTTCTAAAAATCCATTTAATATATGGTCCCCAGATAGGGGACGTATCAGATATTAAACTGATAAGAACAGATACTACACTTGATCTTAGCCAAAAGGCCGAGAAGCGATAACCAGAATTGGTTTCCGACTACGGTGCCACCCAAGGATTCTGAAAAGTCCATTTGTGGAGATGGCCACCTGGACTCCCGTTAAGAAGACATGCTGTCAACCTCTAGATCCCTCACATGCCTGCACTTTTCGGCTTGCTGCTGCTGCAATCCACGCGTTTTAGATCTGCATAACTCCACCTCTTTTAGCACAGTACCCTCAACCCCCGGCTGTTCCCACCCGCCTCAACACCGTTGGAAGGGAGGAGAACCAATTAAGGCGGGGGGTGGGGGTGGAACGAGCAGCTGTCTACCCTTAGCAGGAGGGTTGCTGATTAATTACCTCTCCTGCTGCTGCTGCTGCTGGCTGTCCAGCAGCAGACTGAAGGTGGCTGCTGCTGTGCGCAGGTATATAAAGGCTCAGAGCCTATTATGACACGTGCAGCCAGCGTTCCATTGCCACATTCCGTCTACTGCAGGCGGGATACCTGGATGGCTGAATGTCACTGAGAAGCTCACAGAGACCGCCATAAGCAACAGTTTAAAAGAATGCCACAGACTAATCAACCAAACTTTTTGGTTTGGTTTCTCTTTTATAGTCTGCAGGCATTAAATGAAAGAAGTCAGTGTTCCAGCAGAGGGAGACAACGTTTCAGAAAAGGCATTGTAGCAAACCAAAAAAGAAATTTTAAGCGCAGCAGAGTAACCAGCTCACATACCTGTTAGCTCAGGTGAGTTTAAAAGGCTGCTGTTGACAACAAGGGCATTTGCTAAATAGATGGTGTGTGTGCAACAATATACTGAAAGGTCAATTATATTGTGCAGCTTATCTCACCACCTGTAGTTATTTAGGTGAAAGCTCCAAAATGCTTGCCTAATATGTCTGTTTATCCAAAAGGAAGTATAGAGGGAGAGCTAGATAGATAGCATTGCATTACATTACATTACATGGCAATGCAATGCACAGTTGCTGAAGTTGAACCAAAATGAGCTTGTCATCTGGCTTCTGCAACTTTTAACATGAAAAATCCAATGAGGAGAAGAAAAGCAAAGCCAAAGAGTCCATCCCAAAATCCGACAAACAATCAAAATGAACAAAAAGCATTGAATTCAATTCTTTCTGATTTTAGAAACTGCATTAAAGAAGGGGTGCACCGGTCCTGGAGATACTGCAATACCAGGTCAATGCGTGGAGTGGACAGAGCAAGCTCTTTTTCCATCTCCCTGTTCTAAAAATCCATTTAATATATGGTCCCCAGATAGGGGACGTATCAGATATTAAACTGATAAGAACAGATACTACACTTGATCTTAGCCAAAAGGCCGAGAAGCGATAACCAGAATTGGTTTCCGACTACGGTGCCACCCAAGGATTCTGAAAAGTCCATTTGTGGAGATGGCCACCTGGACTCCCGTTAAGAAGACATGCTGTCAACCTCTAGATCCCTCACATGCCTGCACTTTTCGGCTTGCTGCTGCTGCAATCCACGCGTTTTAGATCTGCATAACTCCACCTCTTTTAGCACAGTACCCTCAACCCCCGGCTGTTCCCACCCGCCTCAACACCGTTGGAAGGGAGGAGAACCAATTAAGGCGGGGGGGGGTGGAACGAGCAGCTGTCTACCCTTAGCAGGAGGGTTGCTGATTAATTACCTCTCCTGCTGCTGCTGCTGCTGGCTGTCCAGCAGCAGACTGAAGGTGGCTGCTGCTGTGCGCAGGTATATAAAGGCTCAGAGCCTATTATGACACGCGCAGCCAGCGTTCCATTGCCACATTCCGTCTACTGCAGGCGGGATACCTGGATGGCTGAATGTCACTGAGAAGCTCACAGAGACCGCCATAAGCAACAGTTTAAAAGAATGCCACAGACTAATCAACCAAACTTTTTGGGTTGGTTTCTCTTTTATAGTCTGCAGGCATTAAATGAAAGAAGTCAGTGTTCCAGCAGAGGGAGACAACGTTTCAGAAAAGGCATTGTAGCAAACCAAAAAAGAAATTTTAAGCGCAGCAGAGTAACCAGCTCACATACCTGTTAGCTCAGGTGAGTTTAAAAGGCTGCTGTTGATAACAAGGGCATTTGCTAAATAGATGGTGTGTGTGCAACAATATACTGAAAGGTCAATTATATTGTGCAGCTTATCTCACCACCTGTAGTTATTTAGGTGAAAGCTCCAAAATGCTTGCCTAATATGTCTGTTTATCCAAAAGGAAGTATAGAGGGAGAGCTAGATAGATAGCATTGCATTACATTACATTACATGGCAATGCAATGCACAGTTGCTGAAGTTGAACCAAAATGAGCTTGTCATCTGGCTTCTGCAACTTTTAACATGAAAAATCCAATGAGGAGAAGAAAAGCAAAGCCAAAGAGTCCATCCCAAAATCCGACAAACAAGCAAAATGAACAAAAAGCATTGAATTCAATTCTTTCTGATTTTAGAAACTGCATTAAAGAAGGGGTGCACCGGTCCTGGAGATACTGCAATACCAGGTCAATGCGTGGAGTGGACAGAGCAAGCTCTTTTTCCATCTCCCTGTTCTAAAAATCCATTTAATATATGGTCCCCAGATAGGGGACGTATCAGATATTAAACTGATAAGAACAGATACTACACTTGATCTTAGCCAAAAGGCCGAGAAGCGATAACCAGAATTGGTTTCCGACTACGGTGCCACCCAAGGATTCTGAAAAGTCCATTTGTGGAGATGGCCACCTGGACTCCCGTTAAGAAGACATGCTGTCAACCTCTAGATCCCTCACATGCCTGCACTTTTCGGCTTGCTGCTGCTGCAATCCACGCGTTTTAGATCTGCATAACTCCACCTCTTTTAGCACAGTACCCTCAACCCCCGGCTGTTCCCACCCGCCTCAACACCGTTGGAAGGGAGGAGAACCAATTAAGGCGGGGGGGGGGTGGAACGAGCAGCTGTCTACCCTTAGCAGGAGGGTTGCTGATTAATTACCTCTCCTGCTGCTGCTGCTGCTGGCTGTCCAGCAGCAGACTGAAGGTGGCTGCTGCTGTGCGCAGGTATATAAAGGCTCAGAGCCTATTATGACACGCGCAGCCAGCGTTCCATTGCCACATTCCGTCTACTGCAGGCGGGATACCTGGATGGCTGAATGTCACTGAGAAGCTCACAGAGACCGCCATAAGCAACAGTTTAAAAGAATGCCACAGACTAATCAACCAAACTTTTTGGGTTGGTTTCTCTTTTATAGTCTGCAGGCATTAAATGAAAGAAGTCAGTGTTCCAGCAGAGGGAGACAACGTTTCAGAAAAGGCATTGTAGCAAACCAAAAAAGAAATTTTAAGCGCAGCAGAGTAACCAGCTCACATACCTGTTAGCTCAGGTGAGTTTAAAAGGCTGCTGTTGATAACAAGGGCATTTGCTAAATAGATGGTGTGTGTGCAACAATATACTGAAAGGTCAATTATATTGTGCAGCTTATCTCACCACCTGTAGTTATTTAGGTGAAAGCTCCAAAATGCTTGCCTAATATGTCTGTTTATCCAAAAGGAAGTATAGAGGGAGAGCTAGATAGATAGCATTGCATTACATTACATTACATGGCAATGCAATGCACAGTTGCTGAAGTTGAACCAAAATGAGCTTGTCATCTGGCTTCTGCAACTTTTAACATGAAAAATCCAATGAGGAGAAGAAAAGCAAAGCCAAAGAGTCCATCCCAAAATCCGACAAACAAGCAAAATGAACAAAAAGCATTGAATTCAATTCTTTCTGATTTTAGAAACTGCATTAAAGAAGGGGTGCACCGGTCCTGGAGATACTGCAATACCAGGTCAATGCGTGGAGTGGACAGAGCAAGCTCTTTTTCCATCTCCCTGTTCTAAAAATCCATTTAATATATGGTCCCCAGATAGGGGACGTATCAGATATTAAACTGATAAGAACAGATACTACACTTGATCTTAGCCAAAAGGCCGAGAAGCGATAACCAGAATTGGTTTCCGACTACGGTGCCACCCAAGGATTCTGAAAAGTCCATTTGTGGAGATGGCCACCTGGACTCCCGTTAAGAAGACATGCTGTCAACCTCTAGATCCCTCACATGCCTGCACTTTTCGGCTTGCTGCTGCTGCAATCCACGCGTTTTAGATCTGCATAACTCCACCTCTTTTAGCACAGTACCCTCAACCCCCGGCTGTTCCCACCCGCCTCAACACCGTTGGAAGGGAGGAGAACCAATTAAGGCGGGGGGGGGGTGGAACGAGCAGCTGTCTACCCTTAGCAGGAGGGTTGCTGATTAATTACCTCTCCTGCTGCTGCTGCTGCTGGCTGTCCAGCAGCAGACTGAAGGTGGCTGCTGCTGTGCGCAGGTATATAAAGGCTCAGAGCCTATTATGACACGCGCAGCCAGCGTTCCATTGCCACATTCCGTCTACTGCAGGCGGGATACCTGGATGGCTGAATGTCACTGAGAAGCTCACAGAGACCGCCATAAGCAACAGTTTAAAAGAATGCCACAGACTAATCAACCAAACTTTTTGGGTTGGTTTCTCTTTTATAGTCTGCAGGCATTAAATGAAAGAAGTCAGTGTTCCAGCAGAGGGAGACAACGTTTCAGAAAAGGCATTGTAGCAAACCAAAAAAGAAATTTTAAGCGCAGCAGAGTAACCAGCTCACATACCTGTTAGCTCAGGTGAGTTTAAAAGGCTGCTGTTGATAACAAGGGCATTTGCTAAATAGATGGTGTGTGTGCAACAATATACTGAAAGGTCAATTATATTGTGCAGCTTATCTCACCACCTGTAGTTATTTAGGTGAAAGCTCCAAAATGCTTGCCTAATATGTCTGTTTATCCAAAAGGAAGTATAGAGGGAGAGCTAGATAGATAGCATTGCATTACATTACATGGCAATGCAATGCACAGTTGCTGAAGTTGAACCAAAATGAGCTTGTCATCTGGCTTCTGCAACTTTTAACATGAAAAATCCAATGAGGAGAAGAAAAGCAAAGCCAAAGAGTCCATCCCAAAATCCGACAAACAAGCAAAATGAACAAAAAGCATTGAATTCAATTCTTTCTGATTTTAGAAACTGCATTAAAGAAGGGGTGCACCGGTCCTGGAGATACTGCAATACCAGGTCAATGCGTGGAGTGGACAGAGCAAGCTCTTTTTCCATCTCCCTGTTCTAAAAATCCATTTAATATATGGTCCCCAGATAGGGGACGTATCAGATATTAAACTGATAAGAACAGATACTACACTTGATCTTAGCCAAAAGGCCGAGAAGCGATAACCAGAATTGGTTTCCGACTACGGTGCCACCCAAGGATTCTGAAAAGTCCATTTGTGGAGATGGCCACCTGGACTCCCGTTAAGAAGACATGCTGTCAACCTCTAGATCCCTCACATGCCTGCACTTTTCGGCTTGCTGCTGCTGCAATCCACGCGTTTTAGATCTGCATAACTCCACCTCTTTTAGCACAGTACCCTCAACCCCCGGCTGTTCCCACCCGCCTCAACACCGTTGGAAGGGAGGAGAACCAATTAAGGCGGGGGGTGGGGGTGGAACGAGCAGCTGTCTACCCTTAGCAGGAGGGTTGCTGATTAATTACCTCTCCTGCTGCTGCTGCTGCTGGCTGTCCAGCAGCAGACTGAAGGTGGCTGCTGCTGTGCGCAGGTATATAAAGGCTCAGAGCCTATTATGACACGCGCAGCCAGCGTTCCATTGCCACATTCCGTCTACTGCAGGCGGGATACCTGGATGGCTGAATGTCACTGAGAAGCTCACAGAGACCGCCATAAGCAACAGTTTAAAAGAATGCCACAGACTAATCAACCAAACTTTTTGGGTTGGTTTCTCTTTTATAGTCTGCAGGCATTAAATGAAAGAAGTCAGTGTTCCAGCAGAGGGAGACAACGTTTCAGAAAAGGCATTGTAGCAAACCAAAAAAGAAATTTTAAGCGCAGCAGAGTAACCAGCTCACATACCTGTTAGCTCAGGTGAGTTTAAAAGGCTGCTGTTGACAACAAGGGCATTTGCTAAATAGATGGTGTGTGTGCAACAATATACTGAAAGGTCAATTATATTGTGCAGCTTATCTCACCACCTGTAGTTATTTAGGTGAAAGCTCCAAAATGCTTGCCTAATATGTCTGTTTATCCAAAAGGAAGTATAGAGGGAGAGCTAGATAGATAGCATTGCATTACATTACATTACATGGCAATGCAATGCACAGTTGCTGAAGTTGAACCAAAATGAGCTTGTCATCTGGCTTCTGCAACTTTTAACATGAAAAATCCAATGAGGAGAAGAAAAGCAAAGCCAAAGAGTCCATCCCAAAATCCGACAAACAAGCAAAATGAACAAAAAGCATTGAATTCAATTCTTTCTGATTTTAGAAACTGCATTAAAGAAGGGGTGCACCGGTCCTGGAGATACTGCAATACCAGGTCAATGCGTGGAGTGGACAGAGCAAGCTCTTTTTCCATCTCCCTGTTCTAAAAATCCATTTAATATATGGTCCCCAGATAGGGGACGTATCAGATATTAAACTGATAAGAACAGATACTACACTTGATCTTAGCCAAAAGGCCGAGAAGCGATAACCAGAATTGGTTTCCGACTACGGTGCCACCCAAGGATTCTGAAAAGTCCATTTGTGGAGATGGCCACCTGGACTCCCGTTAAGAAGACATGCTGTCAACCTCTAGATCCCTCACATGCCTGCACTTTTCGGCTTGCTGCTGCTGCAATCCACGCGTTTTAGATCTGCATAACTCCACCTCTTTTAGCACAGTACCCTCAACCCCCGGCTGTTCCCACCCGCCTCAACACCGTTGGAAGGGAGGAGAACCAATTAAGGCGGGGAGGGGGGGTGGAACGAGCAGCTGTCTACCCTTAGCAGGAGGGTTGCTGATTAATTACCTCTCCTGCTGCTGCTGCTGCTGGCTGTCCAGCAGCAGACTGGAGGTGGCTGCTGCTGTGCGCAGGTATATAAAGGCTCAGAGCCTATTATGACATGCGCAGCCAGCGTTCCATTGCCACATTCCGTCTACTGCAGGCGGGATACCTGGATGGCTGAATGTCACTGAGAAGCTCACAGAGACCGCCATAAGCAACAGTTTAAAAGAATGCCACAGACTAATCAACCAAACTTTTTGGGTTGGTTTCTCTTTTATAGTCTGCAGGCATTAAATGAAAGAAGTCAGTGTTCCAGCAGAGGGAGACAACGTTTCAGAAAAGGCATTGTAGCAAACCAAAAAAGAAATTTTAAGCGCAGCAGAGTAACCAGCTCACATACCTGTTAGCTCAGGTGAGTTTAAAAGGCTGCTGTTGATAACAAGGGCATTTGCTAAATAGATGGTGTGTGTGCAACAATATACTGAAAGGTCAATTATATTGTGCAGCTTATCTCACCACCTGTAGTTATTTAGGTGAAAGCTCCAAAATGCTTGCCTAATATGTCTGTTTATCCAAAAGGAAGTATAGAGGGAGAGCTAGATAGATAGCATTGCATTACATTACATTACATGGCAATGCAATGCACAGTTGCTGAAGTTGAACCAAAATGAGCTTGTCATCTGGCTTCTGCAACTTTTAACATGAAAAATCCAATGAGGAGAAGAAAAGCAAAGCCAAAGAGTCCATCCCAAAATCCGACAAACAAGCAAAATGAACAAAAAGCATTGAATTCAATTCTTTCTGATTTTAGAAACTGCATTAAAGAAGGGGTGCACCGGTCCTGGAGATACTGCAATACCAGGTCAATGCGTGGAGTGGACAGAGCAAGCTCTTTTTCCATCTCCCTGTTCTAAAAATCCATTTAATATATGGTCCCCAGATAGGGGACGTATCAGATATTAAACTGATAAGAACATATTTTTTTTTTTTTTTTTTTTTAAAACCATTCAGGTTAGTTTTATAGCAAATCAGTAGGATATACCAAAACTGTTGCAAAAAAACTTCTCATCATCATGGCCATATTTATTAAGCATAAAGCAACCTAATATTACAGAAAGAAGAACATCTTATTAATATAAACCAAAAGATCACTGAAATTTTACAATATGCCTCGACTTTTTAAATTTCCATATTCCCTCGGCATCTGTTCCACCACCGCTACTACTATCCATCTTGTAAGTCAAAAATAGCCTAGAAAGAATAATCCTAATACATTCATTTACTGTAATTGATTTCCTTTTAAATACACAAAGATTCCTCACATCCCACAAACTTTCTAACACACAAGCCATAATTAACCATAAAACTCTCTCCTTTACACGTCCACTTGCACCAATACCAAACATAACCACACGCCAATCCACAAAAGTCACTCCTGCCAAACTCCTACACAACCCCCCTACACATTTCCACACGTCTTGCGCAAAATCACAATTCCACATCAGATGCATAACCGTCTCACAACCATTACATCCATCTCTTGGACAAACATCCGACCTAATCAAACCTCTCTTCTTTTGAACGTCTCTCACTGGAAGAATATTGTGAAACGCCATCCACACTACATCCTTCTGTTTGTTGGACATCCCATACATACCCAACTTTCTCCAAGCATCCGCAACCTCATTCCCTCTCAAACCAACAATATTAGACTCGACCTCATTTGCACACAATTTCCTATACACCCTCTTAGTCATTCTAAACTCATCCGCCGGCACACTCAGCAAATCATACTTCTTGACAAACTTCTCAATCACCTCATACCTCACCGGACACTTAAAAGACACAGGCACTCTCGCATCCCTCTTTCTCCAACCTAACCCATACAACATCCATCCTGCAGAATAACTTGCCATACATGCACCCTTATTACCTTTACCCAACAATACCACAATCGTCTTAATATAATGGAGCCCTAAAAAAAACTCAACATTAGGAAATCCCAAACCACCATGCTGGCAGGCCTTATAAAGGCTTTCCCTCTTCAGCTTCTCCATCTTGCTGCACCAGAAAAAAGAAAAAATCATTTTCTCAACTCTCTTCACTTTCCTAAAAGGGGATGGAAAAATTATGGCCACAAAAAGCAGAATGGGTAAGATCACTGCTTTGATAACTAGAACTTTGCCCCGCAAAGAAAGATCTCTCATTCTCCAAAAATTCAATTTTCGCTCAACACGCATACCACACTCGTCCCAACTCTCATTTCCTTTCAGATCATCATTGAAAAATACCCCTAAAATCTTAATTGCACTCTCCTCATACTTAACACCTTCCATACGAATACTGTCATCTCCAAAGCATTTGAAACTACACTTAGTCCAGTTAACTCTAAAACCTGATGCACCACAGAAAAAATCCAAAAGCAACCTCACCCTACTCATTGAAGCCATACTTTCACTCACCATCACAACATCATCCATGTAACCTAACACCTTCACATGCTTACCACCACTCCCAGGCACTAACAATCCTCTCATCATTTTCTCACGTCTCACTAAACACAGCAAAGGCTCAATCACACATACAAACAAGACAGGGGACATAGGGCACCCCTGTCTTACACCAGACCTAATCATCACTTTGTCAGACAACCATCCATTCACTAAAAACTCACTTGACACATAATCATATAAAGACTTAACTCCATTCAGAAAAACCCTAGGGAAACCCATCCTCTCCAATACTTTAAACAGAAACACATGCGAAACTCTATCAAAAGCCTTTTCGAAATCAATTGCTAACACCATACACTTCTGCTTTCTAGTCTTACAATCCCCAAGCATATCCCTTAACAATAACAAATTATCACTTATACTCCGACCAGGCAGGGCACACACTTGGTCATCCTCCACAACCCTACCAATCACCTCACGCATACGATTTGCTAACAATTTACTGTAGACCTTATAATCAGCGTTAAGCAATGATATGGGTCTCCAGTTCTCCAAACGCTTTTTCTCACCCTTCTTAAACACAAGAACCACTATACCCTCTTTCATACTGTCACACAAAACACCATTCATCCACATATACCTACAAACCTCAGTCAAGTCCTTACCCAAAAACTCCCAAGCTTTCACATACAGCTCCACAGGCAACCCATCCTTCCCAGGCGTCTTATTCTTTTTAGCACTCATAACAACATTCCTCACCTCATCCAAAATAACATCCGCACACAAAGCATCACATTCATCCGAACCAAGTCTCTTCTCCATACCACTCAATACATGCGACACAAGTCCAGGATCAATCCATTTCTCATCGTACAACTTACTATAGAAGCCATTCACCTCATTCAACACATTCTTCCCAACCACACTAGATCCATCTTCACCTACCACTTCACTCAAATCCAACTTCCTTCCATTCATTTTTTAAAAAAAGTACCTGGTGCACTTTTCATTCTTTTCCAAATGCTCTAACTTGGTACGGTAAATAATCTCTTTACCTTTTTCATCCAGAAGACATTTTAACTCATTCTTAGCAACCTCAAGCTGATCAGACATATCCATTCCTTTCCTAACACACCCACGCAACCAATCAATCCGTCTACTTAAGTCATTAAATCTATTACGATATCTGGCAGCTTTTTTGTAGCCCCATTTTTTAAAGAAAGTTTTTAACTGTAATTTCACCCAATCCCACCATTCAAGCACACTACCAAAATCACGCTTACGCCACCTCCAACTTGCATACCTTTTCTCCAACTCACTCATCACCTCCTCATCCTCCAACAACCTCGTATTCAATTTCCAAACCCCACCCCCAAACACCATGTCCCCATTCGCACTAAAAACTCCACGCAAACACTCATAATCAGAAAAAGGTACCTTATGTTGAACATAACTTGAACAAACCATATTTTTGGAAAATAACATCCTATCTATCCTCGATGAAATATTACCACGGTCAGCATAATATGTAGGCGGTGGTGGAATGCCATACTCAAGTATTGCAGCGTCTAAGAAAGAAAAATCAGAAATAAGTTGAGATAACTTTTTTCCTGTAATGTCCACATTACCTTCTGTGACACAATTACAGTCACCAACAAAAACTGTAGGAATTTTTCCAGGGAGAAAAAAACTCAATTTCTCAAGAAGAGCAAGCCGCTCCTCTTTTTTAGTAGGACAATATAAATTAATCATTCTAACCTTCCACCCCCTATAACTCAAAAAAACAATAATGCAGCGACCCACCTCCACAACCGTGTAACTATCAATAGTAATATTCTTATTACCAACTAAAATCCCCACACCATCATTTTTGTTAAAGCTGGACCCCGACCAAACATACTGGCCATAAGGCCAGTCCTTATCCCCTGGAGATTCAGTAATCCCACACTCTTGTAGACAATAGACATCTGCACTCAAACCCTTTAGATAATCCAGAACTGTTGTTCTTCGGGTAACAGATCTAATTTGCCTAACATTAAGGGACACAATGTCCCATCCAGAATGATGCGGCATAACTAAAGGGGATCACACATAACCTGAAAAAAAAAGAAAGAAAACATCAACTCAACCTTCATCAAGCAAAGCAAAGCTATTACCATCTGGCTGAATGCCAAATGTAACAATGTCAGGAGAAAATACATCTGATGGGTAAGCACGAGAGTCCACCGGGCTATCACACACGGCAGCAATGGATGAACACTCAGTCCTTGGCTTCTTCTTGACCACATCAGGATCCTCCTCATCAGAGAAACGGACAGCAGACAAGTCCCCTTGGCCACCGCCCCCGATCTCCTCTGAAGCAGTATTGCACCAAGATATGACAGGAGAATTGGACAAGTCCATTTCCCCCTCACCACGGACACCAAACTGGGGAGGGAAAGGTGACATCACCTCTGGAATCACCATGTCAAAGCCTCCTGACGCAGGAGGCTGAAGCTGGGCATCTTCAAATATGTCGTCCATCTGAGTGCCATCCTCTTCCTCTTGGGGAGCAGTTGCCTCCCCGACATCCGGAAGGGGACCTTGTGGAACCCTAGTAGAAGTCGAAGGAACAGCAGGCCCCTCCGCGACCACTTGAGCAAAAGACTTAGGAGTGGTTCTAGCTTGACACTGCCTAAGAACATGCCCCTCCTCACCACAAGCATCACACTTTACCTGGTTCTTGCAGTCTTTCGCCATATGACCAGACGTGTTACACCTCCTGCAGGTTGGAGGATACCTGCAGGACTCCTGGACATGACCATACTTGTTACATCTTCTGCAGAAAAAAGGAGCATCAGGAAAGTACAAGAAACCAGTGTCTCTCCCAATAGAGAAACTCATAGGAGGATAATGTATGCCCCCTGGCCCCTCGGGGTCTGTAGCAAAACGAACAAAGTACTTGTATTTGCCAGTCCACAAGCCTTCTTCATTCGAGATCTTGTGGGAAAAATGCACATAAGTACAATGCCTCCTCAAGAATACAGTAATGTCCTCCTGGGGGATAAAGGGATTGTGCATAAACACAACAACAGGAACATCCCCATTTGAATAGAGGACAGTAAAAGTGAGTCCATCTAGGAGGGAGTTCTCAGTATGGCCTTTCAAGGTTCTATAAAGATTTTGGCAAGCAGCCATAGTAGAAAGAACAAGCACATACCTTCCATGACTTCTAAATTCCTGCAGGCAAAGAATGTCCGACTTCTTAATCTTCAATGCTTCATAGAAGATGGCATTCACCAGGTAGGACATGGAAAAATGTCCCTTCTTCTAATCGGAAATCTCAATGCGAAATCCATTCTTGACCCGGGGGTCCCCGGTCCCAGCAAATTTCAGCTTGACTCCCATAGTCAGCCACGGAAATCGCCTTCCCGTTTCCTCCTCACTCTCCCCCTATAGCAGCATCCAGCTTAAGCCACCGGAGTGGCGATGCTGGAAGGCCGAGGGCTAGCACTCAAGGAACCTGATGTCCAGACACTTGATCTGAGCCAAAAGGCCGAGAAGCGATAACCAGAATTGGTTTCCGACTACGGTGCCACCCAAGGATTCTGAAAAGTCCATTTGTGGAGATGGCCACCTGGACTCCCGTTAAGAAGACATGCTGTCAACCTCTAGATCCCTCACATGCCTGCACTTTTCGGCTTGCTGCTGCTGCAATCCACGCGTTTTAGATCTGCATAACTCCACCTCTTTTAGCACAGTACCCTCAACCCCCGGCTGTTCCCACCCGCCTCAACACCGTTGGAAGGGAGGAGAACCAATTAAGGCGGGGGGGGGGGTGGAACGAGCAGCTGTCTACCCTTAGCAGGAGGGTTGCTGATTAATTACCTCTCCTGCTGCTGCTGCTGCTGGCTGTCCAGCAGCAGACTGAAGGTGGCTGCTGCTGTGCGCAGGTATATAAAGGCTCAGAGCCTATTATGACACGCGCAGCCAGCGTTCCATTGCCACATTCCGTCTACTGCAGGCGGGATACCTGGATGGCTGAATGTCACTGAGAAGCTCACAGAGACCGCCATAAGCAACAGTTTAAAAGAATGCCACAGACTAATCAACCAAACTTTTTGGGTTGGTTTCTCTTTTATAGTCTGCAGGCATTAAATGAAAGAAGTCAGTGTTCCAGCAGAGGGAGACAACGTTTCAGAAAAGGCATTGTAGCAAACCAAAAAAGAAATTTTAAGCGCAGCAGAGTAACCAGCTCACATACCTGTTAGCTCAGGTGAGTTTAAAAGGCTGCTGTTGATAACAAGGGCATTTGCTAAATAGATGGTGTGTGTGCAACAATATACTGAAAGGTCAATTATATTGTGCAGCTTATCTCACCACCTGTAGTTATTTAGGTGAAAGCTCCAAAATGCTTGCCTAATATGTCTGTTTATCCAAAAGGAAGTATAGAGGGAGAGCTAGATAGATAGCATTGCATTACATTACATTACATGGCAATGCAATGCACAGTTGCTGAAGTTGAACCAAAATGAGCTTGTCATCTGGCTTCTGCAACTTTTAACATGAAAAATCCAATGAGGAGAAGAAAAGCAAAGCCAAAGAGTCCATCCCAAAATCCGACAAACAAGCAAAATGAACAAAAAGCATTGAATTCAATTCTTTCTGATTTTAGAAACTGCATTAAAGAAGGGGTGCACCGGTCCTGGAGATACTGCAATACCAGGTCAATGCGTGGAGTGGACAGAGCAAGCTCTTTTTCCATCTCCCTGTTCTAAAAATCCATTTAATATATGGTCCCCAGATAGGGGACGTATCAGATATTAAACTGATAAGAACAGATACTACACTTGATCTTAGCCAAAAGGCCGAGAAGCGATAACCAGAATTGGTTTCCGACTACGGTGCCACCCAAGGATTCTGAAAAGTCCATTTGTGGAGATGGCCACCTGGACTCCCGTTAAGAAGACATGCTGTCAACCTCTAGATCAGTCACATGCCTGCACTTTTCGGCTTGCTGCTGCTGCAATCCACGCGTTTTAGATCTGCATAACTCCACCTCTTTTAGCACAGTACCCTCAACCCCCGGCTGTTCCCACCCGCCTCAACACCGTTGGAAGGGAGGAGAACCAATTAAGGCGGGGGGGGGGGGTGGAACGAGCAGCTGTCTACCCTTAGCAGGAGGGTTGCTGATTAATTACCTCTCCTGCTGCTGCTGCTGCTGGCTGTCCAGCAGCAGACTGAAGGTGGCTGCTGCTGTGCGCAGGTATATAAAGGCTCAGAGCCTATTATGACACGCGCAGCCAGCGTTCCATTGCCACATTCCGTCTACTGCAGGCGGGATACCTGGATGGCTGAATGTCACTGAGAAGCTCACAGAGACCGCCATAAGCAACAGTTTAAAAGAATGCCACAGACTAATCAACCAAACTTTTTGGGTTGGTTTCTCTTTTATAGTCTGCAGGCATTAAATGAAAGAAGTCAGTGTTCCAGCAGAGGGAGACAACGTTTCAGAAAAGGCATTGTAGCAAACCAAAAAAGAAATTTTAAGCGCAGCAGAGTAACCAGCTCACATACCTGTTAGCTCAGGTGAGTTTAAAAGGCTGCTGTTGATAACAAGGGCATTTGCTAAATAGATGGTGTGTGTGCAACAATATACTGAAAGGTCAATTATATTGTGCAGCTTATCTCACCACCTGTAGTTATTTAGGTGAAAGCTCCAAAATGCTTGCCTAATATGTCTATTTATCCAAAAGGAAGTATAGAGGGAGAGCTAGATAGATAGCATTGCATTACATTACATTACATGGCAATGCAATGCACAGTTGCTGAAGTTGAACCAAAATGAGCTTGTCATCTGGCTTCTGCAACTTTTAACATGAAAAATCCAATGAGGAGAAGAAAAGCAAAGCCAAAGAGTCCATCCCAAAATCCGACAAACAAGCAAAATGAACAAAAAGCATTGAATTCAATTCTTTCTGATTTTAGAAACTGCATTAAAGAAGGGGTGCACCGGTCCTGGAGATACTGCAATACCAGGTCAATGCGTGGAGTGGACAGAGCAAGCTCTTTTTCCATCTCCCTGTTCTAAAAATCCATTTAATATATGGTCCCCAGATAGGGGACGTATCAGATATTAAACTGATAAGAACAGATACTACACTTGATCTTAGCCAAAAGGCCGAGAAGCGATAACCAGAATTGGTTTCCGACTACGGTGCCACCCAAGGATTCTGAAAAGTCCATTTGTGGAGATGGCCACCTGTACTCCCGTTAAGAAGACATGCTGTCAACCTCTAGATCCCTCACATGCCTGCACTTTTCGGCTTGCTGCTGCTGCAATCCACGTGTTTTAGATCTGCATAACTCCACCTCTTTTAGCACAGTACCCTCAACCCCCGGCTGTTCCCACCCGCCTCAACACCGTCGGAAGGGAGGAGAACCAATTAAGGCGGGGGGGGGGTGGAACGAGCAGCTGTCTACCCTTAGCAGGAGGGTTGCTGATTAATTACCTCTCCTGCTGCTGCTGCTGCTGGCTGTCCAGCAGCAGACTGAAGGTGGCTGCTGCTGTGCGCAGGTATATAAAGGCTCAGAGCCTATTATGACACGCGCAGCCAGCGTTCCATTGCCACATTCCGTCTACTGCAGGCGGGATACCTGGATGGCTGAATGTCACTGAGAAGCTCACAGAGACCGCCATAAGCAACAGTTTAAAAGAATGCCACAGACTAATCAACCAAACTTTTTGGGTTGGTTTCTCTTTTATAGTCTGCAGGCATTAAATGAAAGAAGTCAGTGTTCCAGCAGAGGGAGACAACGTTTCAGAAAAGGCATTGTAGCAAACCAAAAAAGAAATTTTAAGCGCAGCAGAGTAACCAGCTCACATACCTGTTAGCTCAGGTGAGTTTAAAAGGCTGCTGTTGATAACAAGGGCATTTGCTAAATAGATGGTGTGTGTGCAACAATATACTGAAAGGTCAATTATATTGTGCAGCTTATCTCACCACCTGTAGTTATTTAGGTGAAAGCTCCAAAATGCTTGCCTAATATGTCTGTTTATCCAAAAGGAAGTATAGAGGGAGAGCTAGATAGATAGCATTGCATTACATTACATTACATGGCAATGCAATGCACAGTTGCTGAAGTTGAACCAAAATGAGCTTGTCATCTGGCTTCTGCAACTTTTAACATGAAAAATCCAATGAGGAGAAGAAAAGCAAAGCCAAAGAGTCCATCCCAAAATCCGACAAACAAGCAAAATGAACAAAAATCATTGAATTCAATTCTTTCTGATTTTAGAAACTGCATTAAAGAAGGGGTGCACCGGTCCTGGAGATACTGCAATACCAGGTCAATGCGTGGAGTGGACAGAGCAAGCTCTTTTTCCATCTCCCTGTTCTAAAAATCCATTTAATATATGGTCCCCAGATAGGGGACGTATCAGATATTAAACTGATAAGAACAGATACTACACTTGATCTTAGCCAAAAGGCCGAGAAGCGATAACCAGAATTGGTTTCCGACTACGGTGCCACCCAAGGATTCTGAAAAGTCCATTTGTGGAGATGGCCACCTGGACTCCCGTTAAGAAGACATGCTGTCAACCTCTAGATCCCTCACATGCCTGCACTTTTCGGCTTGCTGCTGCTGCAATCCACGCGTTTTAGATCTGCATAACTCCACCTCTTTTAGCACAGTACCCTCAACCCCCGGCTGTTCCCACCCGCCTCAACACCGTTGGAAGGGAGGAGAACCAATTAAGGCGGGGGGGGGGGTGGAACGAGCAGCTGTCTACCCTTAGCAGGAGGGTTGCTGATTAATTACCTCTCCTGCTGCTGCTGCTGCTGGCTGTCCAGCAGCAGACTGAAGGTGGCTGCTGCTGTGCGCAGGTATATAAAGGCTCAGAGCCTATTATGACACGCGCAGCCAGCGTTCCATTGCCACATTCCGTCTACTGCAGGCGGGATACCTGGATGGCTGAATGTCACTGAGAAGCTCACAGAGACCGCCATAAGCAACAGTTTAAAAGAATGCCACAGACTAATCAACCAAACTTTTTGGGTTGGTTTCTCTTTTATAGTCTGCAGGCATTAAATGAAAGAAGTCAGTGTTCCAGCAGAGGGAGACAACGTTTCAGAAAAGGCATTGTAGCAAACCAAAAAAGAAATTTTAAGCGCAGCAGAGTAACCAGCTCACATACCTGTTAGCTCAGGTGAGTTTAAAAGGCTGCTGTTGATAACAAGGGCATTTGCTAAATAGATGGTGTGTGTGCAACAATATACTGAAAGGTCAATTATATTGTGCAGCTTATCTCACCACCTGTAGTTATTTAGGTGAAAGCTCCAAAATGCTTGCCTAATATGTCTGTTTATCCAAAAGGAAGTATAGAGGGAGAGCTAGATAGATAGCATTGCATTACATTACATTACATGGCAATGCAATGCACAGTTGCTGAAGTTGAACCAAAATGAGCTTGTCATCTGGCTTCTGCAACTTTTAACATGAAAAATCCAATGAGGAGAAGAAAAGCAAAGCCAAAGAGTCCATCCCAAAATCCGACAAACAAGCAAAATGAACAAAAAGCATTGAATTCAATTCTTTCTGATTTTAGAAACTGCATTAAAGAAGGGGTGCACCGGTCCTGGAGATACTGCAATACCAGGTCAATGCGTGGAGTGGACAGAGCAAGCTCTTTTTCCATCTCCCTGTTCTAAAAATCCATTTAATATATGGTCCCCAGATAGGGGACGTATCAGATATTAAACTGATAAGAACAGATACTACACTTGATCTTAGCCAAAAGGCCGAGAAGCGATAACCAGAATTGGTTTACGACTACGGTGCCACCCAAGGATTCTGAAAAGTCCATTTGTGGAGATGGCCACCTGGACTCCCGTTAAGAAGACATGCTGTCAACCTCTAGATCCCTCACATGCCTGCACTTTTCGGCTTGCTGCTGCTGCAATCCACGCGTTTTAGATCTGCATAACTCCACCTCTTTTAGCACAGTACCCTCAACCCCCGGCTGTTCCCACCCGCCTCAACACCGTTGGAAGGGAGGAGAACAAATTAAGGCGGGGGGGGGGGTGGAACGAGCAGCTGTCTACCCTTAGCAGGAGGGTTGCTGATTAATTACCTCTCCTGCTGCTGCTGCTGCTGCTGGCTGTCCAGCAGCAGACTGAAGGTGGCTGCTGCTGTGCGCAGGTATATAAAGGCTCAGAGCCTATTATGACACGCGCAGCCAGCGTTCCATTGCCACATTCCGCCTACTGCAGGCGGGATACCTGGATGGCTGAATGTCACTGAGAAGCTCACAGAGACCGCCATAAGCAACAGTTTAAAAGAATGCCACAGACTAATCAACCAAACTTTTTGGGTTGGTTTCTCTTTTATAGTCTGCAGGCATTAAATGAAAGAAGTCAGTGTTCCAGCAGAGGGAGACAACGTTTCAGAAAAGGCATTGTAGCAAACCAAAAAAGAAATTTTAAGCGCAGCAGAGTAACCAGCTCACATACCTGTTAGCTCAGGTGAGTTTAAAAGGCTGCTGTTGATAACAAGGGCATTTGCTAAATAGATGGTGTGTGTGCAACAACATACTGAAAGGTCAATTATATTGTGCAGCTTATCTCACCACCTGTAGTTATTTAGGTGAAAGCTCCAAAATGCTTGCCTAATATGTCTGTTTATCCAAAAGGAAGTATAGAGGGAGAGCTAGATAGATAGCATTGCATTACATTACATTACATGGCAATGCAATGCACAGTTGCTGAAGTTGAACCAAAATGAGCTTGTCATCTGGCTTCTGCAACTTTTAACATGAAAAATCCAATGAGGAGAAGAAAAGCAAAGCCAAAGAGTCCATCCCAAAATCCGACAAACAAGCAAAATGAACAAAAAGCATTGAATTCAATTCTTTCTGATTTTAGAAACTGCATTAAAGAAGGGGTGCACCGGTCCTGGAGATACTGCAATACCAGGTCAATGCGTGGAGTGGACAGAGCAAGCTCTTTTTCCATCTCCCTGTTCTAAAAATCCATTTAATATATGGTCCCCAGATAGGGGACGTATCAGATATTAAACTGATAAGAACAGATACTACACTTGATCTTAGCCAAAAGGCCGAGAAGCGATAACCAGAATTGGTTTCCGACTACGGTGCCACCCAAGGATTCTGAAAAGTCCATTTGTGGAGATGGCCACCTGGACTCCCGTTAAGAAGACATGCTGTCAACCTCTAGATCCCTCACATGCCTGCACTTTTCGGCTTGCTGCTGCTGCAATCCACGCGTTTTAGATCTGCATAACTCCACCTCTTTTAGCACAGTACCCTCAACCCCCGGCTGTTCCCACCCGCCTCAACACCGTTGGAAGGGAGGAGAACCAATTAAGGCGGGGGGGGGGGTGGAACGAGCAGCTGTCTACCCTTAGCAGGAGGGTTGCTGATTAATTACCTCTCCTGCTGCTGCTGCTGCTGGCTGTCCAGCAGCAGACTGAAGGTGGCTGCTGCTGTGCGCAGGTATATAAAGGCTCAGAGCCTATTATGACACGCGCAGCCAGCGTTCCATTGCCACATTCCGTCTACTGCAGGCGGGATACCTGGATGGCTGAATGTCACTGAGAAGCTCACAGCGACCGCCATAAGCAACAGTTTAAAAGAATGCCACAGACTAATCAACCAAACTTTTTGGGTTGCTTTCTCTTTTATAGTCTGCAGGCATTAAATGAAAGAAGTCAGTGTTCCAGCAGAGGGAGACAACGTTTCAGAAAAGGCATTGTAGCAAACCAAAAAAGAAATTTTAAGCGCAGCAGAGTAACCAGCTCACATACCTGTTAGCTCAGGTGAGTTTAAAAGGCTGCTGTTGATAACAAGGGCATTTGCTAAATAGATGGTGTGTGTGCAACAATATACTGAAAGGTCAATTATATTGTGCAGCTTATCTCACCACCTGTAGTTATTTAGGTGAAAGCTCCAAAATGCTTGCCTAATATGTCTGTTTATCCAAAAGGAAGTATAGAGGGAGAGCTAGATAGATAGCATTGCATTACATTACATTACATGGCAATGCAATGCACAGTTGCTGAAGTTGAACCAAAATGAGCTTGTCATCTGGCTTCTGCAACTTTTAACATGAAAAATCCAATGAGGAGAAGAAAAGCAAAGCCAAAGAGTCCATCCCAAAATCCGACAAACAAGCAAAATGAACAAAAAGCATTGAATTCAATTCTTTCTGATTTTAGAAACTGCATTAAAGAAGGGGTGCACCGGTCCTGGAGATACTGCAATACCAGGTCAATGCGTGGAGTGGACAGAGCAAGCTCTTTTTCCATCTCCCTGTTCTAAAAATCCATTTAATATATGGTCCCCAGATAGGGGACGTATCAGATATTAAACTGATAAGAACAGATACTACACTTGATCTTAGCCAAAAGGCCGAGAAGCGATAACCAGAATTGGTTTCCGACTACGGTGCCACCCAAGGATTCTGAAAAGTCCATTTGTGGAGATGGCCACCTGGACTCCCGTTAAGAAGACATGCTGTCAACCTCTAGATCCCTCACATGCCTGCACTTTTCGGCTTGCTGCTGCTGCAATCCACGCGTTTTAGATCTGCATAACTCCACCTCTTTTAGCACAGTACCCTCAACCCCCGGCTGTTCCCACCCGCCTCAACACCGTTGGAAGGGAGGAGAACCAATTAAGGCGGGGGGGGGTGGAACGAGCAGCTGTCTACCCTTAGCAGGAGGGTTGCTGATTAATTACCTCTCCTGCTGCTGCTGCTGCTGGCTGTCCAGCAGCAGACTGAAGGTGGCTGCTGCTGTGCGCAGGTATATAAAGGCTCAGAGCCTATTATGACACGCGCAGCCAGCGTTCCATTGCCACATTCCGTCTACTGCAGGCGGGATACCTGGATGGCTGAATGTCACTGAGAAGCTCACAGCGACCGCCATAAGCAACAGTTTAAAAGAATGCCACAGACTAATCAACCAAACTTTTTGGGTTGGTTTCTCTTTTATAGTCTGCAGGCATTAAATGAAAGAAGTCAGTGTTCCAGCAGAGGGAGACAACGTTTCAGAAAAGGCATTGTAGCAAACCAAAAAAGAAATTTTAAGCGCAGCAGAGTAACCAGCTCACATACCTGTTAGCTCAGGTGAGTTTAAAAGGCTGCTGTTGATAACAAGGGCATTTGCTAAATAGATGGTGTGTGTGCAACAATATACTGAAAGGTCAATTATATTGTGCAGCTTATCTCACCACCTGTAGTTATTTAGGTGAAAGCTCCAAAATGCTTGCCTTATATGTCTGTTTATCCAAAAGGAAGTATAGAGGGAGAGCTAGATAGATAGCATTGCATTACATTACATTACATGGCAATGCAATGCACAGTTGCTGAAGTTGAACCAAAATGAGCTTGTCATCTGGCTTCTGCAACTTTTAACATGAAAAATCCAATGAGGAGAAGAAAAGCAAAGCCAAAGAGTCCATCCCAAAATCCGACAAACAAGCAAAATGAACAAAAAGCATTGAATTCAATTCTTTCTGATTTTAGAAACTGCATTAAAGAAGGGGTGCACCGGTCCTGGAGATACTGCAATACCAGGTCAATGCGTGGAGTGGACAGAGCAAGCTCTTTTTCCATCTCCCTGTTCTAAAAATCCATTTAATATATGGTCCCCAGATAGGGGACGTATCAGATATTAAACTGATAAGAACAGATACTACACTTGATCTTAGCCAAAAGGCCGAGAAGCGATAACCAGAATTGGTTTCCGACTACGGTGCCACCCAAGGATTCTGAAAAGTCCATTTGTGGAGATGGCCACCTGGACTCCCGTTAAGAAGACATGCTGTCAACCTCTAGATCCCTCACATGCCTGCACTTTTCGGCTTGCTGCTGCTGCAATCCACGCGTTTTAGATCTGCATAACTCCACCTCTTTTAGCACAGTACCCTCAACCCCCGGCTGTTCCCACCCGCCTCAACACCGTTGGAAGGGAGGAGAACCAATTAAGGCGGGGGGGGGGGGGGTGGAACGAGCAGCTGTCTACCCTTAGCAGGAGGGTTGCTGATTAATTACCTCTCCTGCTGCTGCTGCTGCTGGCTGTCCAGCAGCAGACTGAAGGTGGCTGCTGCTGTGCTCAGGTATATAAAGGCTCAGAGCCTATTATAACACGCGCAGCCAGCGTTCCATTGCCACATTCCGTCTACTGCAGGCGGGATACCTGGATGGCTGAATGTCACTGAGAAGCTCACAGAGACCGCCATAAGCAACAGTTTAAAAGAATGCCACAGACTAATCAACCAAACTTTTTGGGTTGGTTTCTCTTTTATAGTCTGCAGGCATTAAATGAAAGAAGTCAGTGTTCCAGCAGAGGGAGACAACGTTTCAGAAAAGGCATTGTAGCAAACCAAAAAAGAAATTTTAAGCGCAGCAGAGTAACCAGCTCACATACCTGTTAGCTCAGGTGAGTTTAAAAGGCTGCTGTTGATAACAAGGGCATTTGCTAAATAGATGGTGTGTGTGCAACAATATACTGAAAGGTCAATTATATTGTGCAGCTTATCTCACCACCTGTAGTTATTTAGGTGAAAGCTCCAAAATGCTTGCCTAATATGTCTGTTTATCCAAAAGGAAGTATAGAGGGAGAGCTAGATAGATAGCATTGCATTACATTACATTACATGGCAATGCAATGCACAGTTGCTGAAGTTGAACCAAAATGAGCTTGTCATCTGGCTTCTGCAACTCTTAACATGAAAAATCCAATGAGGAGAAGAAAAGCAAAGCCAAAGAGTCCATCCCAAAATCCGACAAACAAGCAAAATGAACAAAAAGCATTGAATTCAATTCTTTCTGATTTTAGAAACTGCATTAAAGAAGGGGTGCACCGGTCCTGGAGATACTGCAATACCAGGTCAATGCGTGGAGTGGACAGAGCAAGCTCTTTTTCCATCTCCCTGTTCTAAAAATCCATTTAATATATGGTCCCCAGATAGGGGACGTATCAGATATTAAACTGATAAGAACAGATACTACACTTGATCTTAGCCAAAAGGCCGAGAAGCGATAACCAGAATTGGTTTCCGACTACGGTGCCACCCAAGGATTCTGAAAAGTCCATTTGTGGAGATGGCCACCTGGACTCCCGTTAAGAAGACATGCTGTCAACCTCTAGATCCCTCACATGCCTGCACTTTTCGGCTTGCTGCTGCTGCAATCCACGCGTTTTAGATCTGCATAACTCCACCTCTTTTAGCACAGTACCCTCAACCCCCGGCTGTTCCCACCCGCCTCAACAGCGTTGGAAGGGAGGAGAACCAATTAAGGCGGGGGGGGGTGGAACGAGCAGCTGTCTACCCTTAGCAGGAGGGTTGCTGATTAATTACCTCTCCTGCTGCTGCTGCTGCTGGCTGTCCAGCAGCAGACTGAAGGTGGCTGCTGCTGTGCGCAGGTATATAAAGGCTCAGAGCCTATTATGACACGCGCAGCCAGCGTTCCATTGCCACATTCCGTCTACTGCAGGCGGGATACCTGGATGGCTGAATGTCACTGAGAAGCTCACAGAGACCGCCATAAGCAACAGTTTAAAAGAATGCCACAGACTAATCAACCAAACTTTTTGGGTTGGTTTCTCTTTTATAGTCTGCAGGCATTAAATGAAAGAAGTCAGTGTTCCAGCAGAGGGAGACAACGTTTCAGAAAAGGCATTGTAGCAAACCAAAAAAGAAATTTTAAGCGCAGCAGAGTAACCAGCTCACATACCTGTTAGCTCAGGTGAGTTTAAAAGGCTGCTGTTGATAACAAGGGCATTTGCTAAATAGATGGTTTGTGTGCAACAATATACTGAAAGGTCAATTATATTGTGCAGCTTATCTCACCACCTGTAGTTATTTAGGTGAAAGCTCCAAAATGCTTGCCTAATATGTCTGTTTATCCAAAAGGAAGTATAGAGGGAGAGCTAGATAGATAGCATTGCATTACATTACATTACATGGCAATGCAATGCACAGTTGCTGAAGTTGAACCAAAATGAGCTTGTCATCTGGCTTCTGCAACTTTTAACATGAAAAATCCAATGAGGAGAAGAAAAGCAAAGCCAAAGAGTCCATCCCAAAATCCGACAAACAAGCAAAATGAACAAAAAGCATTGAATTCAATTCTTTCTGATTTTAGAAACTGCATTAAAGAAGGGGTGCACCGGTCCTGGAGATACTGCAATACCAGGTCAATGCGTGGAGTGGACAGAGCAAGCTCTTTTTCCATCTCCCTGTTCTAAAAATCCATTTAATATATGGTCCCCAGATAGGGGACGTATCAGATATTAAACTGATAAGAACAGATACTACACTTGATCTTAGCCAAAAGGCCGAGAAGCGATAACCAGAATTGGTTTCCGACTACGGTGCCACCCAAGGATTCTGAAAAGTCCATTTGTGGAGATGGCCACCTGGACTCCCGTTAAGAAGACATGCTGTCAACCTCTAGATCCCTCACATGCCTGCACTTTTCGGCTTGCTGCTGCTGCAATCCACGCGTTTTAGATCTGCATAACTCCACCTCTTTTAGCACAGTACCCTCAACCCCCGGCTGTTCCCACCCGCCTCAACACCGTTGGAAGGGAGGAGAACCAATTAAGGCGGGGGGGGGGGGTGGAACGAGCAGCTGTCTACCCTTAGCAGGAGGGTTGCTGATTAATTACCTCTCCTGCTGCTGCTGCTGCTGGCTGTCCAGCAGCAGACTGAAGGTGGCTGCTGCTGTGCGCAGGTATATAAAGGCTCAGAGCCTATTATGACACGCGCAGCCAGCGTTCCATTGCCACATTCCGTCTACTGCAGGCGGGATACCTGGATGGCTGAATGTCACTGAGAAGCTCACAGAGACCGCCATAAGCAACAGTTTAAAAGAATGCCACAGACTAATCAACCAAACTTTTTGGGTTGGTTTCTCTTTTATAGTCTGCAGGCATTAAATGAAAGAAGTCAGTGTTCCAGCAGAGGGAGACAACGTTTCAGAAAAGGCATTGTAGCAAACCAAAAAAGAAATTTTAAGCGCAGCAGAGTAACCAGCTCACATACCTGTTAGCTCAGGGGAGTTTAAAAGGCTGCTGTTGATAACAAGGGCATTTGCTAAATAGATGGTGTGTGTGCAACAATATACTGAAAGGTCAATTATATTGTGCAGCTTATCTCACCACCTGTAGTTATTTAGGTGAAAGCTCCAAAATGCTTGCCTAATATGTCTGTTTATCCAAAAGGAAGTATAGAGGGAGAGCTAGATAGATAGCATTGCATTACATTACATTACATGGCAATGCAATGCACAGTTGCTGAAGTTGAACCAAAATGAGCTTGTCATCTGGCTTCTGCAACTTTTAACATGAAAAATCCAATGAGGAGAAGAAAAGCAAAGCCAAAGAGTCCATCCCAAAATTCGACAAACAAGCAAAATGAACAAAAAGCATTGAATTCAATTCTTTCTGATTTTAGAAACTGCATTAAAGAAGGGGTGCACCGGTCCTGGAGATACTGCAATACCAGGTCAATGCGTGGAGTGGACAGAGCAAGCTCTTTTTCCATCTCCCTGTTCTAAAAATCCATTTAATATATGGTCCCCAGATAGGGGACGTATCAGATATTAAACTGATAAGAACAGATACTACACTTGATCTTAGCCAAAAGGCCGAGAAGCGATAACCAGAATTGGTGTCCGACTACGGTGCCACCCAAGGATTCTGAAAAGTCCATTTGTGGAGATGGCCACCTGGACTCCCGTTAAGAAGACATGCTGTCAACCTCTAGATCCCTCACATGCCTGCACTTTTCGGCTTGCTGCTGCTGCAATCCACGCGTTTTAGATCTGCATAACTCCACCTCTTTTAGCACAGTACCCTCAACCCCCGGCTGTTCCCACCCGCCTCAACACCGTTGGAAGGGAGGAGAACCAATTAAGGCGGGGGGGGTGTGGAACGAGCAGCTGTCTACCCTTAGCAGGAGGGTTGCTGATTAATTACCTCTCCTGCTGCTGCTGCTGCTGGCTGTCCAGCAGCAGACTGAAGGTGGCTGCTGCTGTGCGCAGGTATATAAAGGCTCAGAGCCTATTATGACACGCGCAGCCAGCGTTCCATTGCCACATTCCGTCTACTGCAGGCGGGATACCTGGATGGCTGAATGTCACTGAGAAGCTCACAGAGACCGCCATAAGCAACAGTTTAAAAGAATGCCACAGACTAATCAACCAAACTTTTTGGGTTGGTTTCTCTTTTATAGTCTGCAGGCATTAAATGAAAGAAGTCAGTGTTCCAGCAGAGGGAGACAACGTTTCAGAAAAGGCATTGTAGCAAACCAAAAAAGAAATTTTAAGCGCAGCAGAGTAACCAGCTCACATACCTGTTAGCTCAGGTGAGTTTAAAAGGCTGCTGTTGATAACAAGGGCATTTGCTAAATAGATGGTGTGTGTGCAACAATATACTGAAAGGTCAATTATATTGTGCAGCTTATCTCACCACCTGTAGTTATTTAGGTGAAAGCTCCAAAATGCTTGCCTAATATGTCTGTTTATCCAAAAGGAAGTATAGAGGGAGAGCTAGATAGATAGCATTGCATTACATTACATTACATGGCAATGCAATGCACAGTTGCTGAAGTTGAACCAAAATGAGCTTGTCATCTGGCTTCTGCAACTTTTAACATGAAAAATCCAATGAGGAGAAGAAAAGCAAAGCCAAAGAGTCCATCCCAAAATCCGACAAACAAGCAAAATGAACAAAAAGCATTGAATTCAATTCTTTCTGATTTTAGAAACTGCATTAAAGAAGGGGTGCACCGGTCCTGGATATACTGCAATACCAGGTCAATGCGTGGAGTGGACAGAGCAAGCTCTTTTTCCATCTCCCTGTTCTAAAAATCCATTTAATATATGGTCCCCAGATAGGGGACGTATCAGATATTAAACTGATAAGAACAGATACTGCACTTGATCTTAGCCAAAAGGCCGAGAAGCGATAACCAGAATTGGTTTCCGACTACGGTGCCACCCAAGGATTCTGAAAAGTCCATTTGTGGAGATGGCCACCTGGACTCCCGTTAAGAAGACATGCTGTCAACCTCTAGATCCCTCACATGCCTGCACTTTTCGGCTTGCTGCTGCTGCAATCCACGCGTTTTAGATCTGCATAACTCCACCTCTTTTAGCACAGTACCCTCAACCCCCGGCTGTTCCCACCCGCCTCAACACCGTTGGAAGGGAGGAGAACCAATTAAGGCGGGGGGGGGGGTGGAACGAGCAGCTGTCTACCCTTAGCAGGAGGGTTGCTGATTAATTACCTCTCCTGCTGCTGCTGCTGCTGGCTGTCCAGCAGCAGACTGAAGGTGGCTGCTGCTGTGCGCAGGTATATAAAGGCTCAGAGCCTATTATAACACGCGCAGCCAGCGTTCCATTGCCACATTCCGTCTACTGCAGGCGGGATACCTGGATGGCTGAATGTCACTGAGAAGCTCACAGAGACCGCCATAAGCAACAGTTTAAAAGAATGCCACAGACTAATCAACCAAACTTTTTGGGTTGGTTTCTCTTTTGTAGTCTGCAGGCATTAAATGAAAGAAGTCAGTGTTCCAGCAGAGGGAGACAACGTTTCAGAAAAGGCATTGTAGCAAACCAAAAAAGAAATTTTAAGCGCAGCAGAGTAACCAGCTCACATACCTGTTAGCTCAGGTGAGTTTAAAAGGCTGCTGTTGATAACAAGGGCATTTGCTAAATAGATGGTGTGTGTGCAACAATATACTGAAAGGTCAATTATATTGTGCAGCTTATCTCACCACCTGTAGTTATTTAGGTGAAAGCTCCAAAATGCTTGCCTAATATGTCTGTTTATCCAAAAGGAAGTATAGAGGGAGAGCTAGATAGATAGCATTGCATTACATTACATTACATGGCAATGCAATGCACAGTTGCTGAAGTTGAACCAAAATGAGCTTGTCATCTGGCTTCTGCAACTCTTAACATGAAAAATCCAATGAGGAGAAGAAAAGCAAAGCCAAAGAGTCCATCCCAAAATCCGACAAACAAGCAAAATGAACAAAAAGCATTGAATTCAATTCTTTCTGATTTTAGAAACTGCATTAAAGAAGGGGTGCACCGGTCCTGGAGATACTGCAATACCAGGTCAATGCGTGGAGTGGACAGAGCAAGCTCTTTTTCCATCTCCCTGTTCTAAAAATCCATTTAATATATGGTCCCCAGATAGGGGACGTATCAGATATTAAACTGATAAGAACAGATACTACACTTGATCTTAGCCAAAAGGCCGAGAAGCGATAACCAGAATTGGTTTCCGACTACGGTGCCACCCAAGGATTCTGAAAAGTCCATTTGTGGAGATGGCCACCTGGACTCCCGTTAAGAAGACATGCTGTCAACCTCTAGATCCCTCACATGCCTGCACTTTTCGGCTTGCTGCTGCTGCAATCCACGCGTTTTAGATCTGCATAACTCCACCTCTTTTAGCACAGTACCCTCAACCCCCGGCTGTTCCCACCCGCCTCAACACCGTTGGAAGGGAGGAGAACCAATTAAGGCGGGGGGGGGTGGAACGAGCAGCTGTCTACCCTTAGCAGGAGGGTTGCTGATTAATTACCTCTCCTGCTGCTGCTGCTGCTGGCTGTCCAGCAGCAGACTGAAGGTGGCTGCTGCTGTGCGCAGGTATATAAAGGCTCAGAGCCTATTATGACACGCGCAGCCAGCGTTCCATTGCCACATTCCGTCTACTGCAGGCGGGATACCTGGATGGCTGAATGTCACTGAGAAGCTCACAGAGACCGCCATAAGCAACAGTTTAAAAGAATGCCACAGACTAATCAACCAAACTTTTTGGGTTGGTTTCTCTTTTATAGTCTGCAGGCATTAAATGAAAGAAGTCAGTGTTCCAGCAGAGGGAGACAACGTTTCAGAAAAGGCATTGTAGCAAACCAAAAAAGAAATTTTAAGCGCAGCAGAGTAACCAGCTCACATACCTGTTAGCTCAGGTGAGTTTAAAAGGCTGCTGTTGATAACAAGGGCATTTGCTAAATAGATGGTTTGTGTGCAACAATATACTGAAAGGTCAATTATATTGTGCAGCTTATCTCACCACCTGTAGTTATTTAGGTGAAAGCTCCAAAATGCTTGCCTAATATGTCTGTTTATCCAAAAGGAAGTATAGAGGGAGAGCTAGATAGATAGCATTGCATTACATTACATTACATGGCAATGCAATGCACAGTTGCTGAAGTTGAACCAAAATGAGCTTGTCATCTGGCTTCTGCAACTTTTAACATGAAAAATCCAATGAGGAGAAGAAAAGCAAAGCCAAAGAGTCCATCCCAAAATCCGACAAACAAGCAAAATGAACAAAAAGCATTGAATTCAATTCTTTCTGATTTTAGAAACTGCATTAAAGAAGGGGTGCACCGGTCCTGGAGATACTGCAATACCAGGTCAATGCGTGGAGTGGACAGAGCAAGCTCTTTTTCCATCTCCCTGTTCTAAAAATCCATTTAATATATGGTCCCCAGATAGGGGACGTATCAGATATTAAACTGATAAGAACAGATACTACACTTGATCTTAGCCAAAAGGCCGAGAAGCGATAACCAGAATTGGTTTCCGACTACGGTGCCACCCAAGGATTCTGAAAAGTCCATTTGTGGAGATGGCCACCTGGACTCCCGTTAAGAAGACATGCTGTCAAACTCTAGATCCCTCACATGCCTGCACTTTTCGGCTTGCTGCTGCTGCAATCCACGCGTTTTAGATCTGCATAACTCCACCTCTTTTAGCACAGTACCCTCAACCCCCGGCTGTTCCCACCCGCCTCAACACCGTTGGAAGGGAGGAGAACCAATTAAGACGGGGGGGGGGGGGGTGGAACGAGCAGCTGTCTACCCTTAGCAGGAGGGTTGCTGATTAATTACCTCTCCTGCTGCTGCTGCTGCTGGCTGTCCAGCAGCAGACTGAAGGTGGCTGCTGCTGTGCGCAGGTATATAAAGGCTCAGAGCCTATTATGACACGCGCAGCCAGCGTTCCATTGCCACATTCCGTCTACTGCAGGCGGGATACCTGGATGGCTGAATGTCACTGAGAAGCTCACAGAGACCGCCATAAGCAACAGTTTAAAAGAATGCCACAGACTAATCAACCAAACTTTTTGGGTTGGTTTCTCTTTTATAGTCTGCAGGCATTAAATGAAAGAAGTCAGTGTTCCAGCAGAGGGAGACAACGTTTCAGAAAAGGCATTGTAGCAAACCAAAAAAGAAATTTTAAGCGCAGCAGAGTAACCAGCTCACATACCTGTTAGCTCAGGTGAGTTTAAAAGGCTGCTGTTGATAACAAGGGCATTTGCTAAATAGATGGTGTGTGTGCAACAATATACTGAAAGGTCAATTATATTGTGCAGCTTATCTCACCACCTGTAGTTATTTAGGTGAAAGCTCCAAAATGCTTGCCTAATATGTCTGTTTATCCAAAAGGAAGTATAGAGGGAGAGCTAGATAGATAGCATTGCATTACATTACATTACATGGCAATGCAATGCACAGTTGCTGAAGTTGAACCAAAATGAGCTTGTCATCTGGCTTCTGCAACTTTTAACATGAAAAATCCAATGAGGAGAAGAAAAGCAAAGCCAAAGAGTCCATCCCAAAATCCGACAAACAAGCAAAATGAACAAAAAGCATTGAATTCAATTCTTTCTGATTTTAGAAACTGCATTAAAGAAGGGGTGCACCGGTCCTGGAGATACTGCAATACCAGGTCAATGCGTGGAGTGGACAGAGCAAGCTCTTTTTCCATCTCCCTGTTCTAAAAATCCATTTAATATATGGTCCCCAGATAGGGGACGTATCAGATATTAAACTGATAAGAACAGATACTACACTTGATCTTAGCCAAAAGGCCGAGAAGCGATAACCAGAATTGGTGTCCGACTACGGTGCCACCCAAGGATTCTGAAAAGTCCATTTGTGGAGATGGCCACCTGGACTCCCGTTAAGAAGACATGCTGTCAACCTCTAGATCCCTCACATGCCTGCACTTTTCGGCTTGCTGCTGCTGCAATCCACGCGTTTTAGATCTGCATAACTCCACCTCTTTTAGCACAGTACCCTCAACCCCTGGCTGTTCCCACCCGCCTCAACACCGTTGGAAGGGAGGAGAACCAATTAAGGCGGGGGGGGTGTGGAACGAGCAGCTGTCTACCCTTAGCAGGAGGGTTGCTGATTAATTACCTCTCCTGCTGCTGCTGCTGCTGGCTGTCCAGCAGCAGACTGAAGGTGGCTGCTGCTGTGCGCAGGTATATAAAGGCTCAGAGCCTATTATGACATGCGCAGCCAGTGTTCCATTGCCACATTCCGTCTACTGCAGGCGGGATACCTGGATGGCTGAATGTCACTGAGAAGCTCACAGAGACCGCCATAAGCAACAGTTTAAAAGAATGCCACAGACTAATCAACCAAACTTTTTGGGTTGGTTTCTCTTTTATAGTCTGCAGGCATTAAATGAAAGAAGTCAGTGTTCCAGCAGAGGGAGACAACGTTTCAGAAAAGGCATTGTAGCAAACCAAAAAAGAAATTTTAAGCGCAGCAGAGTAACCAGCTCACATACCTGTTAGCTCAGGGGAGTTTAAAAGGCTGCTGTTGATAACAAGGGCATTTGCTAAATAGATGGTGTGTGTGCAACAATATACTGAAAGGTCAATTATATTGTGCAGCTTATCTCACCACCTGTAGTTATTTAGGTGAAAGCTCCAAAATGCTTGCCTAATATGTCTGTTTATCCAAAAGGAAGTATAGAGGGAGAGCTAGATAGATAGCATTGCATTACATTACATTACATGGCAATGCAATGCACAGTTGCTGAAGTTGAACCAAAATGAGCTTGTCATCTGGCTTCTGCAACTTTTAACATGAAAAATCCAATGAGGAGAAGAAAAGCAAAGCCAAAGAGTCCATCCCAAAATCCGACAAACAAGCAAAATGAACAAAAAGCATTGAATTCAATTCTTTCTGATTTTAGAAACTGCATTAAAGAAGGGGTGCACCGGTCCTGGAGATACTGCAATACCAGGTCAATGCGTGGAGTGGACAGAGCAAGCTCTTTTTCCATCTCCCTGTTCTAAAAATCCATTTAATATATGGTCCCCAGATAGGGGACGTATCAGATATTAAACTGATAAGAACAGATACTACACTTGATCTTAGCCAAAAGGCCGAGAAGCGATAACCAGAATTGGTGTCCGACTACGGTGCCACCCAAGGATTCTGAAAAGTCCATTTGTGGAGATGGCCACCTGGACTCCCGTTAAGAAGACATGCTGTCAACCTCTAGATCCCTCACATGCCTGCACTTTTCGGCTTGCTGCTGCTGCAATCCACGCGTTTTAGATCTGCATAACTCCACCTCTTTTAGCACAGTACCCTCAACCCCCGGCTGTTCCCACCCGCCTCAACACCGTTGGAAGGGAGGAGAACCAATTAAGGCGGGGGGGGTGTGGAACGAGCAGCTGTCTACCCTTAGCAGGAGGGTTGCTGATTAATTACCTCTCCTGCTGCTGCTGCTGCTGGCTGTCCAGCAGCAGACTGAAGGTGGCTGCTGCTGTGCGCAGGTATATAAAGGCTCAGAGCCTATTATGACACGCGCAGCCAGCGTTCCATTGCCACATTCCGTCTACTGCAGGCGGGATACCTGGATGGCTGAATGTCACTGAGAAGCTCACAGAGACCGCCATAAGCAACAGTTTAAAAGAATGCCACAGACTAATCAACCAAACTTTTTGGGTTGGTTTCTCTTTTATAGTCTGCAGGCATTAAATGAAAGAAGTCAGTGTTCCAGCAGAGGGAGACAACGTTTCAGAAAAGGCATTGTAGCAAACCAAAAAAGAAATTTTAAGCGCAGCAGAGTAACCAGCTCACATACCTGTTAGCTCAGGTGAGTTTAAAAGGCTGCTGTTGATAACAAGGGCATTTGCTAAATAGATGGTGTGTGTGCAACAATATACTGAAAGGTCAATTATATTGTGCAGCTTATCTCACCACCTGTAGTTATTTAGGTGAAAGCTCCAAAATGCTTGCCTAATATGTCTGTTTATCCAAAAGGAAGTATAGAGGGAGAGCTAGATAGATAGCATTGCATTACATTACATTACATGGCAATGCAATGCACAGTTGCTGAAGTTGAACCAAAATGAGCTTGTCATCTGGCTTCTGCAACTTTTAACATGAAAAATCCAATGAGGAGAAGAAAAGCAAAGCCAAAGAGTCCATCCCAAAATCCGACAAACAAGCAAAATGAACAAAAAGCATTGAATTCAATTCTTTCTGATTTTAGAAACTGCATTAAAGAAGGGGTGCACCGGTCCTGGATATACTGCAATACCAGGTCAATGCGTGGAGTGGACAGAGCAAGCTCTTTTTCCATCTCCCTGTTCTAAAAATCCATTTAATATATGGTCCCCAGATAGGGGACGTATCAGATATTAAACTGATAAGAACAGATACTACACTTGATCTTAGCCAAAAGGCCGAGAAGCGATAACCAGAATTGGTTTCCGACTACGGTGCCACCCAAGGATTCTGAAAAGTCCATTTGTGGAGATGGCCACCTGGACTCCCGTTAAGAAGACATGCTGTCAACCTCTAGATCCCTCACATGCCTGCACTTTTCGGCTTGCTGCTGCTGCAATCCACGCGTTTTAGATCTGCATAACTCCACCTCTTTTAGCACAGTACCCTCAACCCCCGGCTGTTCCCACCCGCCTCAACACCGTTGGAAGGGAGGAGAACCAATTAAGGCGGGGGGGGGGGTGGAACGAGCAGCTGTCTACCCTTAGCAGGAGGGTTGCTGATTAATTACCTCTCCTGCTGCTGCTGCTGCTGGCTGTCCAGCAGCAGACTGAAGGTGGCTGCTGCTGTGCGCAGGTATATAAAGGCTCAGAGCCTATTATAACACGCGCAGCCAGCGTTCCATTGCCACATTCCGTCTACTGCAGGCGGGATACCTGGATGGCTGAATGTCACTGAGAAGCTCACAGAGACCGCCATAAGCAACAGTTTAAAAGAATGCCACAGACTAATCAACCAAACTTTTTGGGTTGGTTTCTCTTTTGTAGTCTGCAGGCATTAAATGAAAGAAGTCAGTGTTCCAGCAGAGGGAGACAACGTTTCAGAAAAGGCATTGTAGCAAACCAAAAAAGAAATTTTAAGCGCAGCAGAGTAACCAGCTCACATACCTGTTAGCTCAGGTGAGTTTAAAAGGCTGCTGTTGATAACAAGGGCATTTGCTAAATAGATGGTGTGTGTGCAACAATATACTGAAAGGTCAATTATATTGTGCAGCTTATCTCACCACCTGTAGTTATTTAGGTGAAAGCTCCAAAATGCTTGCCTAATATGTCTGTTTATCCAAAAGGAAGTATAGAGGGAGAGCTAGATAGATAGCATTGCATTACATTACATTACATGGCAATGCAATGCACAGTTGCTGAAGTTGAACCAAAATGAGCTTGTCATCTGGCTTCTGCAACTCTTAACATGAAAAATCCAATGAGGAGAAGAAAAGCAAAGCCAAAGAGTCCATCCCAAAATCCGACAAACAAGCAAAATGAACAAAAAGCATTGAATTCAATTCTTTCTGATTTTAGAAACTGCATTAAAGAAGGGGTGCACCGGTCCTGGAGATACTGCAATACCAGGTCAATGCGTGGAGTGGACAGAGCAAGCTCTTTTTCCATCTCCCTGTTCTAAAAATCCATTTAATATATGGTCCCCAGATAGGGGACGTATCAGATATTAAACTGATAAGAACAGATACTACACTTGATCTTAGCCAAAAGGCCGAGAAGCGATAACCAGAATTGGTTTCCGACTACGGTGCCACCCAAGGATTCTGAAAAGTCCATTTGTGGAGATGGCCACCTGGACTCCCGTTAAGAAGACATGCTGTCAACCTCTAGATCCCTCACATGCCTGCACTTTTCGGCTTGCTGCTGCTGCAATCCACGCGTTTTAGATCTGCATAACTCCACCTCTTTTAGCACAGTACCCTCAACCCCCGGCTGTTCCCACCCGCCTCAACACCGTTGGAAGGGAGGAGAACCAATTAAGGCGGGGGGGGGTGGAACGAGCAGCTGTCTACCCTTAGCAGGAGGGTTGCTGATTAATTACCTCTCCTGCTGCTGCTGCTGCTGGCTGTCCAGCAGCAGACTGAAGGTGGCTGCTGCTGTGCGCAGGTATATAAAGGCTCAGAGCCTATTATGACACGCGCAGCCAGCGTTCCATTGCCACATTCCGTCTACTGCAGGCGGGATACCTGGATGGCTGAATGTCACTGAGAAGCTCACAGAGACCGCCATAAGCAACAGTTTAAAAGAATGCCACAGACTAATCAACCAAACTTTTTGGGTTGGTTTCTCTTTTATAGTCTGCAGGCATTAAATGAAAGAAGTCAGTGTTCCAGCAGAGGGAGACAACGTTTCAGAAAAGGCATTGTAGCAAACCAAAAAAGAAATTTTAAGCGCAGCAGAGTAACCAGCTCACATACCTGTTAGCTCAGGTGAGTTTAAAAGGCTGCTGTTGATAACAAGGGCATTTGCTAAATAGATGGTTTGTGTGCAACAATATACTGAAAGGTCAATTATATTGTGCAGCTTATCTCACCACCTGTAGTTATTTAGGTGAAAGCTCCAAAATGCTTGCCTAATATGTCTGTTTATCCAAAAGGAAGTATAGAGGGAGAGCTAGATAGATAGCATTGCATTACATTACATTACATGGCAATGCAATGCACAGTTGCTGAAGTTGAACCAAAATGAGCTTGTCATCTGGCTTCTGCAACTTTTAACATGAAAAATCCAATGAGGAGAAGAAAAGCAAAGCCAAAGAGTCCATCCCAAAATCCGACAAACAAGCAAAATGAACAAAAAGCATTGAATTCAATTCTTTCTGATTTTAGAAACTGCATTAAAGAAGGGGTGCACCGGTCCTGGAGATACTGCAATACCAGGTCAATGCGTGGAGTGGACAGAGCAAGCTCTTTTTCCATCTCCCTGTTCTAAAAATCCATTTAATATATGGTCCCCAGATAGGGGACGTATCAGATATTAAACTGATAAGAACAGATACTACACTTGATCTTAGCCAAAAGGCCGAGAAGCGATAACCAGAATTGGTTTCCGACTACGGTGCCACCCAAGGATTCTGAAAAGTCCATTTGTGGAGATGGCCACCTGGACTCCCGTTAAGAAGACATGCTGTCAAACTCTAGATCCCTCACATGCCTGCACTTTTCGGCTTGCTGCTGCTGCAATCCACGCGTTTTAGATCTGCATAACTCCACCTCTTTTAGCACAGTACCCTCAACCCCCGGCTGTTCCCACCCGCCTCAACACCGTTGGAAGGGAGGAGAACCAATTAAGACGGGGGGGGGGGGGTGGAACGAGCAGCTGTCTACCCTTAGCAGGAGGGTTGCTGATTAATTACCTCTCCTGCTGCTGCTGCTGCTGGCTGTCCAGCAGCAGACTGAAGGTGGCTGCTGCTGTGCGCAGGTATATAAAGGCTCAGAGCCTATTATGACACGCGCAGCCAGCGTTCCATTGCCACATTCCGTCTACTGCAGGCGGGATACCTGGATGGCTGAATGTCACTGAGAAGCTCACAGAGACCGCCATAAGCAACAGTTTAAAAGAATGCCACAGACTAATCAACCAAACTTTTTGGGTTGGTTTCTCTTTTATAGTCTGCAGGCATTAAATGAAAGAAGTCAGTGTTCCAGCAGAGGGAGACAACGTTTCAGAAAAGGCATTGTAGCAAACCAAAAAAGAAATTTTAAGCGCAGCAGAGTAACCAGCTCACATACCTGTTAGCTCAGGTGAGTTTAAAAGGCTGCTGTTGATAACAAGGGCATTTGCTAAATAGATGGTGTGTGTGCAACAATATACTGAAAGGTCAATTATATTGTGCAGCTTATCTCACCACCTGTAGTTATTTAGGTGAAAGCTCCAAAATGCTTGCCTAATATGTCTGTTTATCCAAAAGGAAGTATAGAGGGAGAGCTAGATAGATAGCATTGCATTACATTACATTACATGGCAATGCAATGCACAGTTGCTGAAGTTGAACCAAAATGAGCTTGTCATCTGGCTTCTGCAACTTTTAACATGAAAAATCCAATGAGGAGAAGAAAAGCAAAGCCAAAGAGTCCATCCCAAAATCCGACAAACAAGCAAAATGAACAAAAAGCATTGAATTCAATTCTTTCTGATTTTAGAAACTGCATTAAAGAAGGGGTGCACCGGTCCTGGAGATACTGCAATACCAGGTCAATGCGTGGAGTGGACAGAGCAAGCTCTTTTTCCATCTCCCTGTTCTAAAAATCCATTTAATATATGGTCCCCAGATAGGGGACGTATCAGATATTAAACTGATAAGAACAGATACTACACTTGATCTTAGCCAAAAGGCCGAGAAGCGATAACCAGAATTGGTGTCCGACTACGGTGCCACCCAAGGATTCTGAAAAGTCCATTTGTGGAGATGGCCACCTGGACTCCCGTTAAGAAGACATGCTGTCAACCTCTAGATCCCTCACATGCCTGCACTTTTCGGCTTGCTGCTGCTGCAATCCACGCGTTTTAGATCTGCATAACTCCACCTCTTTTAGCACAGTACCCTCAACCCCTGGCTGTTCCCACCCGCCTCAACACCGTTGGAAGGGAGGAGAACCAATTAAGGCGGGGGGGGTGTGGAACGAGCAGCTGTCTACCCTTAGCAGGAGGGTTGCTGATTAATTACCTCTCCTGCTGCTGCTGCTGCTGGCTGTCCAGCAGCAGACTGAAGGTGGCTGCTGCTGTGCGCAGGTATATAAAGGCTCAGAGCCTATTATGACATGCGCAGCCAGCGTTCCATTGCCACATTCCGTCTACTGCAGGCGGGATACCTGGATGGCTGAATGTCACTGAGAAGCTCACAGAGACCGCCATAAGCAACAGTTTAAAAGAATGCCACAGACTAATCAACCAAACTTTTTGGGTTGGTTTCTCTTTTATAGTCTGCAGGCATTAAATGAAAGAAGTCAGTGTTCCAGCAGAGGGAGACAACGTTTCAGAAAAGGCATTGTAGCAAACCAAAAAATAAATTTTAAGCGCAGCAGAGTAACCAGCTCACATACCTGTTAGCTCAGGTGAGTTTAAAAGGCTGCTGTTGATAACAAGGGCATTTGCTAAATAGATGGTGTGTGTGCAACAATATACTGAAAGGTCAATTATATTGTGCAGCTTATCTCACCACCTGTAGTTATTTAGGTGAAAGCTCCAAAATGCTTGCCTAATATGTCTGTTTATCCAAAAGGAAGTATAGAGGGAGAGCTAGATAGATAGCATTGCATTACATTACATTACATGGCAATGCAATGCACAGTTGCTGAAGTTGAACCAAAATGAGCTTGTCATCTGGCTTCTGCAACTTTTAACATGAAAAATCCAATGAGGAGAAGAAAAGCAAAGCCAAAGAGTCCATCCCAAAATCCGACAAACAAGCAAAATGAACAAAAAGCATTGAATTCAATTCTTTCTGATTTTAGAAACTGCATTAAAGAAGGGGTGCACCGGTCCTGGAGATACTGCAATACCAGGTCAATGCGTGGAGTGGACAGAGCAAGCTCTTTTTCCATCTCCCTGTTCTAAAAATCCATTTAATATATGGTCCCCAGATAGGGGACGTATCAGATATTAAACTGATAAGAACAGATACTACACTTGATCTTAGCCAAAAGGCCGAGAAGCGATAACAAGAATTGGTTTCCGACTACGGTGCCACCCAAGGATTCTGAAAAGTCCATTTGTGGAGATGGCCACCTGGACTCCCGTTAAGAAGACATGCTGTCAACCTCTAGATCCCTCACATGCCTGCACTTTTCGGCTTGCTGCTGCTGCAATCCACGCGTTTTAGATCTGCATAACTCCACCTCTTTTAGCACAGTACCCTCAACCCCCGGCTGTTCCCACCCGCCTCAACACCGTTGGAAGGGAGGAGAACCAATTAAGGCGGGGGGGGGTGGAACGAGCAGCTGTCTACCCTTAGCAGGAGGGTTGCTGATTAATTACCTCTCCTGCTGCTGCTGCTGCTGGCTGTCCAGCAGCAGACTGAAGGTGGCTGCTGCTGTGCGCAGGTATATAAAGGCTCAGAGCCTATTATGACACGCGCAGCCAGCGTTCCATTGCCACATTCCGTCTACTGCAGGCGGGATACCTGGATGGCTGAATGTCACTGAGAAGCTCACAGAGACCGCCATAAGCAACAGTTTAAAAGAATGCCACAGACTAATCAACCAAACTTTTTGGGTTGGTTTCTCTTTTATAGTCTGCAGGCATTAAATGAAAGAAGTCAGTGTTCCAGCAGAGGGAGACAACGTTTCAGAAAAGGCATTGTAGCAAACCAAAAAAGAAATTTTAAGCGCAGCAGAGTAACCAGCTCACATACCTGTTAGCTCAGGTGAGTTTAAAAGGCTGCTGTTGATAACAAGGGCATTTGCTAAATAGATGGTGTGTGTGCAACAATATACTGAAAGGTCAATTATATTGTGCAGCTTATCTCACCACCTGTAGTTATTTAGGTGAAAGCTCCAAAATGCTTGCCTAATATGTCTGTTTATCCAAAAGGAAGTATAGAGGGAGAGCTAGATAGATAGCATTGCATTACATTACATTACATGGCAATGCAATGCACAGTTGCTGAAGTTGAACCAAAATGAGCTTGTCATCTGGCTTCTGCAACTTTTAACATGAAAAATCCAATGAGGAGAAGAAAAGCAAAGCCAAAGAGTCCATCCCAAAATCCGACAAACAAGCAAAATGAACAAAAAGCATTGAATTCAATTCTTTCTGATTTTAGAAACTGCATTAAAGAAGGGGTGCACCGGTCCTGGAGATACTGCAATACCAGGTCAATGCGTGGAGTGGACAGAGCAAGCTCTTTTTCCATCTCCCTGTTCTAAAAATCCATTTAATATATGGTCCCCAGATAGGGGACGTATCAGATATTAAACTGATAAGAACAGATACTACACTTGATCTTAGCCAAAAGGCCGAGAAGCGATAACCAGAATTGGTTTCCGACTACGGTGCCACCCAAGGATTCTGAAAAGTCCATTTGTGGAGATGGCCACCTGGACTCCCGTTAAGAAGACATGCTGTCAACCTCTAGATCCCTCACATGCCTGCACTTTTCGGCTTGCTGCTGCTGCAATCCACGCGTTTTAGATCTGCATAACTCCACCTCTTTTAGCACAGTACCCTCAACCCCCGGCTGTTCCCACCCGCCTCAACACCGTTGGAAGGGAGGAGAACCAATTAAGGCGGGGGGGGGGGTGGAACGAGCAGCTGTCTACCCTTAGCAGGAGGGTTGCTGATTAATTACCTCTCCTGCTGCTGCTGCTGCTGGCTGTCCAGCAGCAGACTGAAGGTGGCTGCTGCTGTGCGCAGGTATATAAAGGCTCAGAGCCTATTATGACACGCGCAGCCAGCGTTCCATTGCCACATTCCGTCTACTGCAGGCGGGATACCTGGATGGCTGAATGTCACTGAGAAGCTCACAGAGACCGCCATAAGCAAAAGTTTAAAAGATTGCCACAGACTAATCAACCAAACTTTTTGGGTTGGTTTCTCTTTTATAGTCTGCAGGCATTAAATGAAAGAAGTCAGTGTTCCAGCAGAGGGAGACAACGTTTCAGAAAAGGCATTGTAGCAAACCAAAAAAGAAATTTTAAGCGCAGCAGAGTAACCAGCTCACATACCTGTTAGCTCAGGTGAGTTTAAAAGGCTGCTGTTGATAACAAGGGCATTTGCTAAATAGATGGTGTGTGTGCAACAATATACTGAAAGGTCAATTATATTGTGCAGCTTATCTCACCACCTGTAGTTATTTAGGTGAAAGCTCCAAAATGCTTGCCTAATATGTCTGTTTATCCAAAAGGAAGTATAGAGGGAGAGCTAGATAGATAGCATTGCATTACATTACATTACATGGCAATGCAATGCACAGTTGCTGAAGTTGAACCAAAATGAGCTTGTCATCTGGCTTCTGCAACTTTTAACATGAAAAATCCAATGAGGAGAAGAAAAGCAAAGCCAAAGAGTCCATCCCAAAATCCGACAAACAAGCAAAATGAACAAAAAGCATTGAATTCAATTCTTTCTGATATTAGAAACTGCATTAAAGAAGGGGTGCACCGGTCCTGGAGATACTGCAATACCAGGTCAATGCGTGGAGTGGACAGAGCAAGCTCTTTTTCCATCTCCCTGTTCTAAAAATCCATTTAATATATGGTCCCCAGATAGGGGACGTATCAGATATTAAACTGATAAGAACAGATACTACACTTGATCTTAGCCAAAAGGCCGAGAAGCGATAACCAGAATTGGTTTCCGACTACGGTGCCACCCAAGGATTCTGAAAAGTCCATTTGTGGAGATGGCCACCTGGACTCCCGTTAAGAAGACATGCTGTCAACCTCTAGATCCCTCACATGCCTGCACTTTTCGGCTTGCTGCTGCTGCAATCCACGCGTTTTAGATCTGCATAACTCCACCTCTTTTAGCACAGTACCCTCAACCCCCGGCTGTTCCCACCCGCCTCAACACCGTTGGAAGGGAGGAGAACCATTTAAGGCGGGGGGGGGGGGGGGGTGGAACGAGCAGCTGTCTACCCTTAGCAGGAGGGTTGCTGATTAATTACCTCTCCTGCTGCTGCTGCTGCTGGCTGTCCAGCAGCAGACTGAAGGTGGCTGCTGCTGTGCGCAGGTATATAAAGGCTCAGAGCCTATTATGACACGCGCAGCCAGCGTTCCATTGCCACATTCCGTCTACTGCAGGCGGGATACCTGGATGGCTGAATGTCACTGAGAAGCTCACAGAGACCGCCATAAGCAACAGTTTAAAAGAATGCCACAGACTAATCAACCAAACTTTTTGGGTTGGTTTCTCTTTTATAGTCTGCAGGCATTAAATGAAAGAAGTCAGTGTTCCAGCAGAGGGAGACAACGTTTCAGAAAAGGCATTGTAGCAAACCAAAAAAGAAATTTTAAGCGCAGCAGAGTAACCAGCTCACATACCTGTTAGCTCAGGTGAGTTTAAAAGGCTGCTGTTGATAACAAGGGCATTTGCTAAATAGATGGTGTGTGTGCAACAATATACTGAAAGGTCAATTATATTGTGCAGCTTATCTCACCACCTGTAGTTATTTAGGTGAAAGCTCCAAAATGCTTGCCTAATATGTCTGTTTATCCAAAAGGAAGTATAGAGGGAGAGCTAGATAGATAACATTGCATTACATTACATTACATGGCAATGCAATGCACAGTTGCTGAAGTTGAACCAAAATGAGCTTGTCATCTGGCTTCTGCAACTTTTAACATGAAAAATCCAATGAGGAGAAGAAAAGCAAAGCCAAAGAGTCCATCCCAAAATCCGACAAACAAGCAAAATGAACAAAAAGCATTGAATTCAATTCTTTCTGATTTTAGAAACTGCATTAAAGAAGGGGTGCACCGGTCCTGGAGATACTGCAATACCAGGTCAATGCGTGGAGTGGACAGAAGAAAGCTCTTTTTCCATCTCCCTGTTCTAAAAATCCATTTAATATATGGTCCCCAGATAGGGGACGTATCAGATATTAAACTGATAAGAACAGATACTACACTTGATCTTAGCCAAAAGGCCGAGAAGCGATAACCAGAATTGGTTTCCGACTACGGTGCCACCCAAGGATTCTGAAAAGTCCATTTGTGGAGATGGCCACCTGGACTCCCGTTAAGAAGACATGCTGTCAACCTCTAGATCCCTCACATGCCTGCACTTTTCGGCTTGCTGCTGCTGCAATCCACGCGTTTTAGATCTGCATAACTCCACCTCTTTTAGCACAGTACCCTCAACCCCCGGCTGTTCCCACCCGCCTCAACACCGTTGGAAGGGAGGAGAACCAATTAAGGCGGGGGGGGGGGTGGAACGAGCAGCTGTCTACCCTTAGCAGGAGGGTTGCTGATTAATTACCTCTCCTGCTGCTGCTGCTGCTGGCTGTCCAGCAGCAGACTGAAGGTGGCTGCTGCTGTGCGCAGGTATATAAAGGCTCAGAGCCTATTATGACACGCGCAGCCAGCGTTCCATTGCCACATTCCGTCTACTGCAGGCGGGATACCTGGATGGCTGAATGTCACTGAGAAGCTCACAGAGACCGCCATAAGCAACAGTTTAAAAGAATGCCACAGACTAATCAACCAAACTTTTTGGGTTGGTTTCTCTTTTATAGTCTGCAGGCATTAAATGAAAGAAGTCAGTGTTCCAGCAGAGGGAGACAACGTTTCAGAAAAGGCATTGTAGCAAACCAAAAAAGAAATTTTAAGCGCAGCAGAGTAACCAGCTCACATACCTGTTAGCTCAGGTGAGTTTAAAAGGCTGCTGTTGATAACAAGGGCATTTGCTAAATAGATGGTGTGTGTGCAACAATATACTGAAAGGTCAATTATATTGTGCAGCTTATCTCACCACCTGTAGTTATTTAGGTGAAAGCTCCAAAATGCTTGCCTAATATGTCTGTTTATCCAAAAGGAAGTATAGAGGGAGAGCTAGATAGATAGCATTGCATTACATTACATTACATGGCAATGCAATGCACAGTTGCTGAAGTTGAACCAAAATGAGCTTGTCATCTGGCTTCTGCAACTTTTAACATGAAAAATCCAATGAGGAGAAGAAAAGCAAAGCCAAAGAGTCCATCCCAAAATCCGACAAACAAGCAAAATGAACAAAAAGCATTGAATTCAATTCTTTCTGATTTTAGAAACTGCATTAAAGAAGGGGTGCACCGGTCCTGGAGATACTGCAATACCAGGTCAATGCGTGGAGTGGACAGAGCAAGCTCTTTTTCCATCTCCCTGTTCTAAAAATCCATTTAATATATGGTCCCCAGATAGGGGACGTATCAGATATTAAACTGATAAGAACAGATACTACACTTGATCTTAGCCAAAAGGCCGAGAAGCGATAACCAGAATTGGTTTCCGACTACGGTGCCACCCAAGGATTCTGAAAAGTCCATTTGTGGAGATGGCCACCTGGACTCCCGTTAAGAAGACATGCTGTCAACCTCTAGATCCCTCACATGCCTGCACTTTTCGGCTTGCTGCTGCTGCAATCCACGCGTTTTAGATCTGCATAACTCCACCTCTTTTAGCACAGTACCCTCAACCCCCGGCTGTTCCCACCCGCCTCAACACCGTTGGAAGGGAGGAGAACCAATTAAGGCGGGGGGGGGGGGGGTGGAACGAGCAGCTGTCTACCCTTAGCAGGAGGGTTGCTGATTAATTACCTCTCCTGCTGCTGCTGCTGGCTGTCCAGCAGCAGACTGAAGGTGGCTGCTGCTGTGCGCAGGTATATAAAGGCTCAGAGCCTATTATGACACGCGCAGCCAGCGTTCCATTGCCACATTCCGTCTACTGCAGGCGGGATACCTGGATGGCTGAATGTCACTGAGAAGCTCACAGAGACCGCCATAAGCAACAGTTTAAAAGAATGCCACAGACAAATCAACCAAACTTTTTGGGTTGGTTTCTCTTTTATAGTCTGCAGGCATTAAATGAAAGAAGTCAGTGTTCCAGCAGAGGGAGACAACGTTTCAGAAAAGGCATTGTAGCAAACCAAAAAAGAAATTTTAAGCGCAGCAGAGTAACCAGCTCACATACCTGTTAGCTCAGGTGAGTTTAAAAGGCTGCTGTTGATAACAAGGGCATTTGCTAAATAGATGGTGTGTGTGCAACAATATACTGAAAGGTCAATTATATTGTGCAGCTTATCTCACCACCTGTAGTTATTTAGGTGAAAGCTCCAAAATGCTTGCCTAATATGTCTGTTTATCCAAAAGGAAGTATAGAGGGAGAGCTAGATAGATAGCATTGCATTACATTACATTACATGGCAATGCAATGCACAGTTGCTGAAGTTGAACCAAAATGAGCTTGTCATCTGGCTTCTGCAACTTTTAACATGAAAAATCCAATGAGGAGAAGAAAAGCAAAGCCAAAGAGTCCATCCCAAAATCCGACAAACAAGCAAAATGAACAAAAAGCATTGAATTCAATTCTTTCTGATTTTAGAAACTGCATTAAAGAAGGGGTGCACCGGTCCTGGAGATACTGCAATACCAGGTCAATGCGTGGAGTGGACAGAGCAAGCTCTTTTTCCATCTCCCTGTTCTAAAAATCCATTTAATATATGGTCCCCAGATAGGGGACGTATCAGATATTAAACTGATAAGAACAGATACTACACTTGATCTTAGCCAAAAGGCCGAGAAGCGATAACCAGAATTGGTTTCCGACTACGGTGCCACCCAAGGATTCTGAAAAGTCCATTTGTGGAGATGGCCACCTGGACTCCCGATAAGAAGATATGCTGTCAACCTCTAGATCCCTCACATGCCTGCACTTTTCGGCTTGCTGCTGCTGCAATCCACGCGTTTTAGATCTGCATAACTCCACCTCTTTTAGTACAGTACCCTCAACCCCCGGCTGTTCCCACCCGCCTCAACACCGTTGGAAGGGAGGAGAACCAATTAAGGCGGGGGGGGGGGGGGTGGAACGAGCAGCTGTCTACCCTTAGCAGGAGGGTTGCTGATTAATTACCTCTCCTGCTGCTGCTGCTGCTGGCTGTCCAGCAGCAGACTGAAGGTGGCTGCTGCTGTGCGCAGGTATATAAAGGCTCAGAGCCTATTATGACACGCGCAGCCAGCGTTCCATTGCCACATTCCGTCTACTGCAGGCGGGATACCTGGATGGCTGAATGTCACTGAGAAGCTCACAGAGACCGCCATAAGCAACAGTTTAAAAGAATGCCACAGACTAATCAACCAAACTTTTTGGGTTGGTTTCTCTTTTATAGTCTGCAGGCATTAAATGAAAGAAGTCAGTGTTCCAGCAGAGGGAGACAACGTTTCAGAAAAGGCATTGTAGCAAACCAAAAAAGAAATTTTAAGCGCAGCAGAGTAACCAGCTCACATACCTGTTAGCTCAGGTGAGTTTAAAAGGCTGCTGTTGATAACAAGGGCATTTGCTAAATAGATGGTGTGTGTGCAACAATATACTGAAAGGTCAATTATATTGTGCAGCTTATCTCACCACCTGTAGTTATTTAGGTGAAAGCTCCAAAATGCTTGCCTAATATGTCTGTTTATCCAAAAGGAAGTATAGAGGGAGAGCTAGATAGATAGCATTGCATTACATTACATTACATGGCAATGCAATGCACAGTTGCTGAAGTTGAACCAAAATGAGCTTGTCATCTGGCTTCTGCAACTTTTAACATGAAAAATCCAATGAGGAGAAGAAAAGCAAAGCCAAAGAGTCCATCCCAAAATCCGACAAACAAGCAAAATGAACAAAAAGCATTGAATTCAATTCTTTCTGATTTTAGAAACTGCATTAAAGAAGGGGTGCACCGGTCCTGGAGATACTGCAATATCAGGTCAATGCGTGGAGTGGACAGAGCAAGCTCTTTTTCCATCTCCCTGTTCTAAAAATCCATTTAATATATGGTCCCCAGATAGGGGACGTATCAGATATTAAACTGATAAGAACAGATACTACACTTGATCTTAGCCAAAAGGCCGAGAAGCGATAACCAGAATTGGTTTCCGACTACGGTGCCACCCAAGGATTCTGAAAAGTCCATTTGTGGAGATGGCCACCTGGACTCCCGTTAAGAAGACATGCTGTCAACCTCTAGATCCCTCACATGCCTGCACTTTTTGGCTTGCTGCTGCTGCAATCCACGCGTTTTAGATCTGCATAACTCCACCTCTTTTAGCACAGTACCCTCTACCCCCGGCTGTTCCCACCCGCCTCAACACCGTTGGAAGGGAGATGAACCAATTAAGGCGGGGGGGGGGGGTGGAACGAGCAGCTATCTACCCTTAGCAGGAGGGTTGCTGATTAATTACCTCTCCTGCTGCTGCTGCTGCTGGCTGTCCAGCAGCAGACTGAAGGTGGCTGCTGCTGTGCGCAGGTATATAAAGGCTCAGAGCCTATTATGACACGCGCAGCCAGCGTTCCATTGCCACATTCCGTCTACTGCAGGCGGGATACCTGGATGGCTGAATGTCACTGAGAAGCTCACAGAGACCGCCATAAGCAACAGTTTAAAAGAATGCCACAGACTAATCAACCAAACTTTTTGGGTTGGTTTCTCTTTTATAGTCTGCAGGCATTAAATGAAAGAAGTCAGTGTTCCAGCAGAGGGAGACAACGTTTCAGAAAAGGCATTGTAGCAAACCAAAAAAGAAATTTTAAGCGCAGCAGAGTAACCAGCTCACATACCTGTTAGCTCAGGTGAGTTTAAAAGGCTGCTGTTGATAACAAGGGCATTTGCTAAATAGATGGTGTGTGTGCAACAATATACTGAAAGGTCAATTATATTGTGCAGCTTATCTCACCACCTGTAGTTATTTAGGTGAAAGCTCCAAAATGCTTGCCTAATATGTCTGTTTATCCAAAAGGAAGTATAGAGGGAGAGCTAGATAGATAGCATTGCATTACATTACATTACATGGCAATGCAATGCACAGTTGCTGAAGTTGAACCAAAATGAGCTTGTCATCTGGCTTCTGCAACTTTTAACATGAAAAATCCAATGAGGAGAAGAAAAGCAAAGCCAAAGAGTCCATCCCAAAATCCGACAAACAAGCAAAATGAACAAAAAGCATTGAATTCAATTCTTTCTGATTTTAGAAACTGCATTAAAGAAGGGGTGCACCGGTCCTGGAGATACTGCAATACCAGGTCAATGCGTGGAGTGGACAGAGCAAGCTCTTTTTCCATCTCCCTGTTCTAAAAATCCATTTAATATATGGTCCCCAGATAGGGGACGTATCAGATATTAAACTGATAAGAACAGATACTACACTTGATCTTAGCCAAAAGGCCGAGAAGCGATAACCAGAATTGGTTTCCGACTACGGTGCCACCCAAGGATTCTGAAAAGTCCATTTGTGGAGATGGCCACCTGGACTCCCGATAAGAAGACATTCTGTCAACCTCTAGATCCCTCACATGCCTGCACTTTTCGGCTTGCTGCTGCTGCAATCCACGCGTTTTAGATCTGCATAACTCCACCTCTTTTAGTACAGTACCCTCAACCCCCGGCTGTTCCCACCCGCCTCAACACCGTTGGAAGGGAGGAGAACCAATTAAGGCGGGGGGGGGGGGTGGAACGAGCAGCTGTCTACCCTTAGCAGGAGGGTTGCTGATTAATTACCTCTCCTGCTGCTGCTGCTGCTGGCTGTCCAGCAGCAGACTGAAGGTGGCTGCTGCTGTGCGCAGGTATATAAAGGCTCAGAGCCTATTATGACACGCGCAGCCAGCGTTCCATTGCCACATTCCGTCTACTGCAGGCGGGATACCTGGATGGCTGAATGTCACTGAGAAGCTCACAGAGACCGCCATAAGCAACAGTTTAAAAGAATGCCACAGACTAATCAACCAAACTTTTTGGGTTGGTTTCTCTTTTATAGTCTGCAGGCATTAAATGAAAGAAGTCAGTGTTCCAGCAGAGGGAGACAACGTTTCAGAAAAGGCATTGTAGCAAACCAAAAAAGAAATTTTAAGCGCAGCAGAGTAACCAGCTCACATACCTGTTAGCTCAGGTGAGTTTAAAAGGCTGCTGTTGATAACAAGGGCATTTGCTAAATAGATGGTGTGTGTGCAACAATATACTGAAAGGTCAATTATATTGTGCAGCTTATCTCACCACCTGTAGTTATTTAGGTGAAAGCTCCAAAATGCTTGCCTAATATGTCTGTTTATCCAAAAGGAAGTATAGAGGGAGAGCTAGATAGATAGCATTGCATTACATTACATTACATGGCAATGCAATGCACAGTTGCTGAAGTTGAACCAAAATGAGCTTGTCATCTGGCTTCTGCAACTTTTAACATGAAAAATCCAATGAGGAGAAGAAAAGCAAAGCCAAAGAGTCCATCCCAAAATCCGACAAACAAGCAAAATGAACAAAAAGCATTGAATTCAATTCTTTCTGATTTTAGAAACTGCATTAAAGAAGGGGTGCACCGGTCCTGGAGATACTGCAATATCAGGTCAATGCGTGGAGTGGACAGAGCAAGCTCTTTTTCCATCTCCCTGTTCTAAAAATCCATTTAATATATGGTCCCCAGATAGGGGACGTATCAGATATTAAACTGATAAGAACAGATACTACACTTGATCTTAGCCAAAAGGCCGAGAAGCGATAACCAGAATTGGTTTCCGACTACGGTGCCACCCAAGGATTCTGAAAAGTCCATTTGTGGAGATGGCCACCTGGACTCCCGTTAAGAAGACATGCTGTCAACCTCTAGATCCCTCACATGCCTGCACTTTTTGGCTTGCTGCTGCTGCAATCCACGCGTTTTAGATCTGCATAACTCCACCTCTTTTAGCACAGTACCCTCTACCCCCGGCTGTTCCCACCCGCCTCAACACCGTTGGAAGGGAGATGAACCAATTAAGGCGGGGGGGGGGGTGGAACGAGCAGCTATCTACCCTTAGCAGGAGGGTTGCTGATTAATTACCTCTCCTGCTGCTGCTGCTGCTGGCTGTCCAGCAGCAGACTGAAGGTGGCTGCTGCTGTGCGCAGGTATATAAAGGCTCAGAGCCTATTATGACACGCGCAGCCAGCGTTCCATTGCCACATTCCGTCTACTGCAGGCGGGATACCTGGATGGCTGAATGTCACTGAGAAGCTCACAGAGACCGCCATAAGCAACAGTTTAAAAGAATGCCACAGACTAATCAACCAAACTTTTTGGGTTGGTTTCTCTTTTATAGTCTGCAGGCATTAAATGAAAGAAGTCAGTGTTCCAGCAGAGGGAGACAACGTTTCAGAAAAGGCATTGTAGCAAACCAAAAAAGAAATTTTAAGCGCAGCAGAGTAACCAGCTCACATACCTGTTAGCTCAGGTGAGTTTAAAAGGCTGCTGTTGATAACAAGGGCATTTGCTAAATAGATGGTGTGTGTGCAACAATATACTGAAAGGTCAATTATATTGTGCAGCTTATCTCACCACCTGTAGTTATTTAGGTGAAAGCTCCAAAATGCTTGCCTAATATGTCTGTTTATCCAAAAGGAAGTATAGAGGGAGAGCTAGATAGATAGCATTGCATTACATTACATTACATGGCAATGCAATGCACAGTTGCTGAAGTTGAACCAAAATGAGCTTGTCATCTGGCTTCTGCAACTTTTAACATGAAAAATCCAATGAGGAGAAGAAAAGCAAAGCCAAAGAGTCCATCCCAAAATCCGACAAACAAGCAAAATGAACAAAAAGCATTGAATTCAATTCTTTCTGATTTTAGAAACTGCATTAAAGAAGGGGTGCACCGGTCCTGGAGATACTGCAATACCAGGTCAATGCGTGGAGTGGACAGAGCAAGCTCTTTTTCCATCTCGATGTTCTAAAAATCCATTTAATATATGGTCCCCAGATAGGGGACGTATCAGATATTAAACTGATAAGAACAGATACTACACTTGATCTTAGCCAAAAGGCCGAGAAGCGATAACCAGAATTGGTTTCCGACTACGGTGCAACCCAAGGATTCTGAAAAGTCCATTTGTGGAGATGGCCACCTGGACTCCCGTTAAGAAGACATGCTGTCAACCTCTAGATCCCTCACATGCCTGCACTTTTCGGCTTGCTGCTGCTGCAATCCACGCGTTTTAGATCTGCATAACTCCACCTCTTTTAGCACAGTACCCTCAACCCCCGGCTGTTCCCACCCGCCTCAACACCGTTGGAAGGGAGGAGAACCAATTAAGGCGGGGGGGGGGGGGGTGGAACGAGCAGCTGTCTACCCTTAGCAGGAGGGTTGCTGATTAATTACCTCTCCTGCTGCTGCTGCTGCTGCTGGCTGTCCAGCAGCAGACTGAAGGTGGCTGCTGCTGTGCGCAGGTATATAAAGGCTCAGAGCCTATTATGACACGCGCAGCCAGCGTTCCATTGCCACATTCCGTCTACTGCAGGCGGGATACCTGGATGGCTGAATGTCACTGAGAAGCTCACAGAGACCGCCATAAGCAACAGTTTAAAAGAATGCCACAGACTAATCAACCAAACTTTTTGGATTGGTTTCTCTTTTATAGTCTGCAGGCATTAAATGAAAGAAGTCAGTGTTCCAGCAGAGGGAGACAACGTTTCAGAAAAGGCATTGTAGCAAACCAAAAAAGAAATTTTAAGCGCAGCAGAGTAACCAGCTCACATACCTGTTAGCTCAGGTGAGTTTAAAAGGCTGCTGTTGATAACAAGGGCATTTGCTAAATAGATGGTGTGTGTGCAACAATATACTGAAAGGTCAATTATATTGTGCAGCTTATCTCACCACCTGTAGTTATTTAGGTGAAAGCTCCAAAATGCTTGCCTAATATGTCTGTTTATCCAAAAGGAAGTATAGAGGGAGAGCTAGATAGATAGCATTGCATTACATTACATTACATGGCAATGCAATGCACAGTTGCTGAAGTTGAACCAAAATGAGCTTGTCATCTGGCTTCTGCAACTTTTAACATGAAAAATCCAATGAGGAGAAGAAAAGCAAAGCCAAAGAGTCCATCCCAAAATCCGACAAACAAGCAAAATGAACAAAAAGCATTGAATTCAATTCTTTCTGATTTTAGAAACTGCATTAAAGAAGGGGTGCACCGGTCCTGGAGATACTGCAATACCAGGTCAATGCGTGGAGTGGACAGAGCAAGCTCTTTTTCCATCTCCCTGTTCTAAAAATCCATTTAATATATGGTCCCCAGATAGGGGACGTATCAGATATTAAACTGATAAGAACAGATACTACACTTGATCTTAGCCAAAAGGCCGAGAAGCGATAACCAGAATTGTTTCCGACTACGGTGCCACCCAAGGATTCTGAAAAGTCCATTTGTGGAGATGGCCACCTGGACTCCCGTTAAGAAGACATGCTGTCAACCTCTAGATCCCTCACATGCCTGCACTTTTCGGCTTGCTGCTGCTGCAATCCACGCGTTTTAGATCTGCATAACTCCACCTCTTTTAGCACAGTACCCTCAACCCCCGGCTGTTCCCACCCGCCTCAACACCGTTGGAAGGGAGGAGAACCAATTAAGGCGGGGGGGGGGGGTGGAACGAGCAGCTGTCTACCCTTAGCAGGAGGGTTGCTGATTAATTACCTCTCCTGCTGCTGCTGCTGCTGGCTGTCCAGCAGCAGACTGAAGGTGGCTGCTGCTGTGCGCAGGTATATAAAGGCTCAGAGCCTATTATGACACGCGCAGCCAGCGTTCCATTGCCACATTCCGTCTACTGCAGGCGGGATACCTGGATGGCTGAATGTCACTGAGAAGCTCACAGAGACCGCCATAAGCAACAGTTTAAAAGAATGCCACAGACTAATCAACCAAACTTTTTGGGTTGGTTTCTCTTTTATAGTCTGCAGGCATTAAATGAAAGAAGTCAGTGTTCCAGCAGAGGGAGACAACGTTTCAGAAAAGGCATTGTAGCAAACCAAAAAAGAAATTTTAAGCGCAGCAGAGTAACCAGCTCACATACCTGTTAGCTCAGGTGAGTTTAAAAGGCTGCTGTTGATAACAAGGGCATTTGCTAAATAGATGGTGTGTGTGCAACAATATACTGAAAGGTCAATTATATTGTGCAGCTTATCTCACCACCTGTAGTTATTTAGGTGAAAGCTCCAAAATGCTTGCCTAATATGTCTGTTTATCCAAAAGGAAGTATAGAGGGAGAGCTAGATAGATAGCATTGCATTACATTACATTACATGGCAATGCAATGCACAGTTGCTGAAGTTGAACCAAAATGAGCTTGTCATCTGGCTTCTGCAACTTTTAACATGAAAAATCCAATGAGGAGAAGAAAAGCAAAGCCAAAGAGTCCATCCCAAAATCCGACAAACAAGCAAAATGAACAAAAAGCATTGAATTCAATTCTTTCTGATTTTAGAAACTGCATTAAAGAAGGGGTGCACCGGTCCTGGAGATACTGCAATACCAGGTCAATGCGTGGAGTGGACAGAGCAAGCTCTTTTTCCATCTCCCTGTTCTAAAAATCCATTTAATATATGGTCCCCAGATAGGGGACGTATCAGATATTAAACTGATAAGAACAGATACTACACTTGATCTTAGCCAAAAGGCCGAGAAGCGATAACCAGAATTGGTTTCCGACTACGGTGCCACCCAAGGATTCTGAAAAGTCCATTTGTGGAGATGGCCACCTGGACTCCCGATAAGAAGACATGCTGTCAACCTCTAGATCCCTCACATGCCTGCACTTTTCGGCTTGCTGCTGCTGCAATCCACGCGTTTTAGATCTGCATAACTCCACCTCTTTTAGTACAGTACCCTCAACCCCCGGCTGTTCCCACCCGCCTCAACACCGTTGGAAGGGAGGAGAACCAATTAAGGCGGGGGGGGGGGGGGTGGAACGAGCAGCTGTCTACCCTTAGCAGGAGGGTTGCTGATTAATTACCTCTCCTGCTGCTGCTGCTGCTGGCTGTCCAGCAGCAGACTGAAGGTGGCTGCTGCTGTGCGCAGGTATATAAAGGCTCAGAGCCTATTATGACACGCGCAGCCAGCGTTCCATTGCCACATTCCGTCTACTGCAGGCGGGATACCTGGATGGCTGAATGTCACTGAGAAGCTCACAGAGACCGCCATAAGCAACAGTTTAAAAGAATGCCACAGACTAATCAACCAAACTTTTTGGGTTGGTTTCTCTTTTATAGTCTGCAGGCATTAAATGAAAGAAGTCAGTGTTCCAGCAGAGGGAGACAACGTTTCAGAAAAGGCATTGTAGCAAACCAAAAAAGAAATTTTAAGCGCAGCAGAGTAACCAGCTCACATACCTGTTAGCTCAGGTGAGTTTAAAAGGCTGCTGTTGATAACAAGGGCATTTGCTAAATAGATGGTGTGTGTGCAACAATATACTGAAAGGTCAATTATATTGTGCAGCTTATCTCACCACCTGTAGTTATTTAGGTGAAAGCTCCAAAATGCTTGCCTAATATGTCTGTTTATCCAAAAGGAAGTATAGAGGGAGAGCTAGATAGATAGCATTGCATTACATTACATTACATGGCAATGCAATGCACAGTTGCTGAAGTTGAACCAAAATGAGCTTGTCATCTGGCTTCTGCAACTTTTAACATGAAAAATCCAATGAGGAGAAGAAAAGCAAAGCCAAAGAGTCCATCCCAAAATCCGACAAACAAGCAAAATGAACAAAAAGCATTGAATTCAATTCTTTCTGATTTTAGAAACTGCATTAAAGAAGGGGTGCACCGGTCCTGGAGATACTGCAATACCAGGTCAATGCGTGGAGTGGACAGAGCAAGCTCTTTTTCCATCTCCCTGTTCTAAAAATCCATTTAATATATGGTCCCCAGATAGGGGACGTATCAGATATTAAACTGATAAGAACAGATACTACACTTGATCTTAGCCAAAAGGCCGAGAAGCGATAACCAGAATTGGTTTCCGACTACGGTGCCACCCAAGGATTCTGAAAAGTCCATTTGTGGAGATGGCCACCTGGACTCCCGTTAAGAAGACATGCTGTCAACCTCTAGATCCCTCACATGCCTGCACTTTTCGGCTTGCTGCTGCTGCAATCCACGCGTTTTAGATCTGCATAACTCCACCTCTTTTAGCACAGTACCCTCAACCCCCGGCTGTTCCCACCCGCCTCAACACCGTTGGAAGGGAGGAGAACCAATTAAGGCGGGGGGGGGGGGTGGAACGAGCAGCTGTCTACCCTTAGCAGGAGGGTTGCTGATTAATTACCTCTCCTGCTGCTGCTGCTGCTGGCTGTCCAGCAGCAGACTGAAGGTGGCTGCTGCTGTGCGCAGGTATATAAAGGCTCAGAGCCTATTATGACACGCGCAGCCAGCGTTCCATTGCCACATTCCGTCTACTGCAGGCGGGATACCTGGATGGCTGAATGTCACTGAGAAGCTCACAGAGACCGCCATAAGCAACAGTTTAAAAGAATGCCACAGACTAATCAACCAAACTTTTTGGGTTGGTTTCTCTTTTATAGTCTGCAGGCATTAAATGAAAGAAGTCAGTGTTCCAGCAGAGGGAGACAACGTTTCAGAAAAGGCATTGTAGCAAACCAAAAAAGAAATTTTAAGCGCAGCAGAGTAACCAGCTCACATACCTGTTAGCTCAGGTGAGTTTAAAAGGCTGCTGTTGATAACAAGGGCATTTGCTAAATAGATGGTGTGTGTGCAACAATATACTGAAAGGTCAATTATATTGTGCAGCTTATCTCACCACCTGTAGTTATTTAGGTGAAAGCTCCAAAATGCTTGCCTAATATGTCTGTTTATCCAAAAGGAAGTATAGAGGGAGAGCTAGATAGATAGCATTGCATTACATTACATTACATGGCAATGCAATGCACAGTTGCTGAAGTTGAACCAAAATGAGCTTGTCATCTGGCTTCTGCAACTTTTAACATGAAAAATCCAATGAGGAGAAGAAAAGCAAAGCCAAAGAGTCCATCCCAAAATCCGACAAACAAGCAAAATGAACAAAAAGCATTGAATTCAATTCTTTCTGATTTTAGAAACTGCATTAAAGAAGGGGTGCACCGGTCCTGGAGATACTGCAATACCAGGTCAATGCGTGGAGTGGACAGAGCAAGCTCTTTTTCCATCTCGATGTTCTAAAAATCCATTTAATATATGGTCCCCAGATAGGGGACGTATCAGATATTAAACTGATAAGAACAGATACTACACTTGATCTTAGCCAAAAGGCCGAGAAGCGATAACCAGAATTGGTTTCCGACTACGGTGCAACCCAAGGATTCTGAAAAGTCCATTTGTGGAGATGGCCACCTGGACTCCCGTTAAGAAGACATGCTGTCAACCTCTAGATCCCTCACATGCCTGCACTTTTCGGCTTGCTGCTGCTGCAATCCACGCGTTTTAGATCTGCATAACTCCACCTCTTTTAGCACAGTACCCTCAACCCCCGGCTGTTCCCACCCGCCTCAACACCGTTGGAAGGGAGGAGAACCAATTAAGGCGGGGGGGGGGGGGGTGGAACGAGCAGCTGTCTACCCTTAGCAGGAGGGTTGCTGATTAATTACCTCTCCTGCTGCTGCTGCTGCTGCTGGCTGTCCAGCAGCAGACTGAAGGTGGCTGCTGCTGTGCGCAGGTATATAAAGGCTCAGAGCCTATTATGACACGCGCAGCCAGCGTTCCATTGCCACATTCCGTCTACTGCAGGCGGGATACCTGGATGGCTGAATGTCACTGAGAAGCTCACAGAGACCGCCATAAGCAACAGTTTAAAAGAATGCCACAGACTAATCAACCAAACTTTTTGGATTGGTTTCTCTTTTATAGTCTGCAGGCATTAAATGAAAGAAGTCAGTGTTCCAGCAGAGGGAGACAACGTTTCAGAAAAGGCATTGTAGCAAACCAAAAAAGAAATTTTAAGCGCAGCAGAGTAACCAGCTCACATACCTGTTAGCTCAGGTGAGTTTAAAAGGCTGCTGTTGATAACAAGGGCATTTGCTAAATAGATGGTGTGTGTGCAACAATATACTGAAAGGTCAATTATATTGTGCAGCTTATCTCACCACCTGTAGTTATTTAGGTGAAAGCTCCAAAATGCTTGCCTAATATGTCTGTTTATCCAAAAGGAAGTATAGAGGGAGAGCTAGATAGATAGCATTGCATTACATTACATTACATGGCAATGCAATGCACAGTTGCTGAAGTTGAACCAAAATGAGCTTGTCATCTGGCTTCTGCAACTTTTAACATGAAAAATCCAATGAGGAGAAGAAAAGCAAAGCCAAAGAGTCCATCCCAAAATCCGACAAACAAGCAAAATGAACAAAAAGCATTGAATTCAATTCTTTCTGATTTTAGAAACTGCATTAAAGAAGGGGTGCACCGGTCCTGGAGATACTGCAATACCAGGTCAATGCGTGGAGTGGACAGAGCAAGCTCTTTTTCCATCTCCCTGTTCTAAAAATCCATTTAATATATGGTCCCCAGATAGGGGACGTATCAGATATTAAACTGATAAGAACAGATACTACACTTGATCTTAGCCAAAAGGCCGAGAAGCGATAACCAGAATTGTTTCCGACTACGGTGCCACCCAAGGATTCTGAAAAGTCCATTTGTGGAGATGGCCACCTGGACTCCCGTTAAGAAGACATGCTGTCAACCTCTAGATCCCTCACATGCCTGCACTTTTCGGCTTGCTGCTGCTGCAATCCACGCGTTTTAGATCTGCATAACTCCACCTCTTTTAGCACAGTACCCTCAACCCCCGGCTGTTCCCACCCGCCTCAACACCGTTGGAAGGGAGGAGAACCAATTAAGGCGGGGGGGGGGGGGGTGGAACGAGCAGCTGTCTACCCTTAGCAGGAGGGTTGCTGATTAATTACCTCTCCTGCTGCTGCTGCTGCTGGCTGTCCAGCAGCAGACTGAAGGTGGCTGCTGCTGTGCGCAGGTATATAAAGGCTCAGAGCCTATTATGACACGCGCAGCCAGCGTTCCATTGCCACATTCCGTCTACTGCAGGCGGGATACCTGGATGGCTGAATGTCACTGAGAAGCTCACAGAGACCGCCATAAGCAACAGTTTAAAAGAATGCCACAGACTAATCAACCAAACTTTTTGGGTTGGTTTCTCTTTTATAGTCTGCAGGCATTAAATGAAAGAAGTCAGTGTTCCAGCAGAGGGAGACAACGTTTCAGAAAAGGCATTGTAGCAAACCAAAAAAGAAATTTTAAGCGCAGCAGAGTAACCAGCTCACATACCTGTTAGCTCAGGTGAGTTTAAAAGGCTGCTGTTGATAACAAGGGCATTTGCTAAATAGATGGTGTGTGTGCAACAATATACTGAAAGGTCAATTATATTGTGCAGCTTATCTCACCACCTGTAGTTATTTAGGTGAAAGCTCCAAAATGCTTGCCTAATATGTCTGTTTATCCAAAAGGAAGTATAGAGGGAGAGCTAGATAGATAGCATTGCATTACATTACATTACATGGCAATGCAATGCACAGTTGCTGAAGTTGAACCAAAATGAGCTTGTCATCTGGCTTCTGCAACTTTTAACATGAAAAATCCAATGAGGAGAAGAAAAGCAAAGCCAAAGAGTCCATCCCAAAATCCGACAAACAAGCAAAATGAACAAAAAGCATTGAATTCAATTCTTTCTGATTTTAGAAACTGCATTAAAGAAGGGGTGCACCGGTCCTGGAGATACTGCAATACCAGGTCAATGCGTGGAGTGGACAGAGCAAGCTCTTTTTCCATCTCCCTGTTCTAAAAATCCATTTAATATATGGTCCCCAGATAGGGGACGTATCAGATATTAAACTGATAAGAACAGATACTACACTTGATCTTAGCCAAAAGGCCGAGAAGCGATAACCAGAATTGGTTTCCGACTACGGTGCCACCCAAGGATTCTGAAAAGTCCATTTGTGGAGATGGCCACCTGGACTCCCGATAAGAAGACATGCTGTCAACCTCTAGATCCCTCACATGCCTGCACTTTTCGGCTTGCTGCTGCTGCAATCCACGCGTTTTAGATCTGCATAACTCCACCTCTTTTAGCACAGTACCCTCAACCCCCGGCTGTTCCCACCCGCCTCAACACCGTTGGAAGGGAGGAGAACCAATTAAGGCGGGGGGGGGGGGGTGGAACGAGCAGCTGTCTACCCTTAGCAGGAGGGTTGCTGATTAATTACCTCTCCTGCTGCTGCTGCTGCTGGCTGTCCAGCAGCAGACTGAAGGTGGCTGCTGCTGTGCGCAGGTATATAAAGGCTCAGAGCCTATTATGACACGCGCAGCCAGCGTTCCATTGCCACATTCCGTCTACTGCAGGCGGGATACCTGGATGGCTGAATGTCACTGAGAAGCTCACAGAGACCGCCATAAGCAACAGTTTAAAAGAATGCCACAGACTAATCAACCAAACTTTTTGGGTTGGTTTCTCTTTTATAGTCTGCAGGCATTAAATGAAAGAAGTCAGTGTTCCAGCAGAGGGAGACAACGTTTCAGAAAAGGCATTGTAGCAAACCAAAAAAGAAATTTTAAGCGCAGCAGAGTAACCAGCTCACATACCTGTTAGCTCAGGTGAGTTTAAAAGGCTGCTGTTGATAACAAGGGCATTTGCTAAATAGATGGTGTGTGTGCAACAATATACTGAAAGGTCAATTATATTGTGCAGCTTATCTCACCACCTGTAGTTATTTAGGTGAAAGCTCCAAAATGCTTGCCTAATATGTCTGTTTATCCAAAAGGAAGTATAGAGGGAGAGCTAGATAGATAGCATTGCATTACATTACATTACATGGCAATGCAATGCACAGTTGCTGAAGTTGAACCAAAATGAGCTTGTCATCTGGCTTCTGCAACTTTTAACATGAAAAATCCAATGAGGAGAAGAAAAGCAAAGCCAAAGAGTCCATCCCAAAATCCGACAAACAAGCAAAATGAACAAAAAGCATTGAATTCAATTCTTTCTGATTTTAGAAACTGCATTAAAGAAGGGGTGCACCGGTCCTGGAGATACTGCAATACCAGGTCAATGCGTGGAGTGGACAGAGCAAGCTCTTTTTCCATCTCCCTGTTCTAAAAATCCATTTAATATATGGTCCCCAGATAGGGGACGTATCAGATATTAAACTGATAAGAACAGATACTACACTTGATCTTAGCCAAAAGGCCGAGAAGCGATAACCAGAATTGGTTTCCGACTACGGTGCCACCCAAGGATTCTGAAAAGTCCATTTGTGGAGATGGCCACCTGGACTCCCGTTAAGAAGACATGCTGTCAACCTCTAGATCCCTCACATGCCTGCACTTTTCGGCTTGCTGCTGCTGCAATCCACGCGTTTTAGATCTGCATAACTCCACCTCTTTTAGCACAGTACCCTCAACCCCCGGCTGTTCCCACCCGCCTCAACACCGTTGGAAGGGAGGAGAACCAATTAAGGCGGGGGGGGGGGGGGTGGAACGAGCAGCTGTCTACCCTTAGCAGGAGGGTTGCTGATTAATTACCTCTCCTGCTGCTGCTGCTGCTGCTGGCTGTCCAGCAGCAGACTGAAGGTGGCTGCTGCTGTGCGCAGGTATATAAAGGCTCAGAGCCTATTATGACACGCGCAGCCAGCGTTCCATTGCCACATTCCGTCTACTGCAGGCGGGATACCTGGATGGCTGAATGTCACTGAGAAGCTCACAGAGACCGCCATAAGCAACAGTTTAAAAGAATGCCACAGACTAATCAACCAAACTTTTTGGGTTGGTTTCTCTTTTATAGTCTGCAGGCATTAAATGAAAGAAGTCAGTGTTCCAGCAGAGGGAGACAACGTTTCAGAAAAGGCATTGTAGCAAACCAAAAAAGAAATTTTAAGCGCAGCAGAGTAACCAGCTCACATACCTGTTAGCTCAGGTGAGTTTAAAAGGCTGCTGTTGATAACAAGGGCATTTGCTAAATAGATGGTGTGTGTGCAACAATATACTGAAAGGTCAATTATATTGTGCAGCTTATCTCACCACCTGTAGTTATTTAGGTGAAAGCTCCAAAATGCTTGCCTAATATGTCTGTTTATCCAAAAGGAAGTATAGAGGGAGAGCTAGATAGATAGCATTGCATTACATTACATTACATGGCAATGCAATGCACAGTTGCTGAAGTTGAACCAAAATGAGCTTGTCATCTGGCTTCTGCAACTTTTAACATGAAAAATCCAATGAGGAGAAGAAAAGCAAAGCCAAAGAGTCCATCCCAAAATCCGACAAACAAGCAAAATGAACAAAAAGCATTGAATTCAATTCTTTCTGATTTTAGAAACTGCATTAAAGAAGGGGTGCACCGGTCCTGGAGATACTGCAATATCAGGTCAATGCGTGGAGTGGACAGAGCAAGCTCTTTTTCCATCTCCCTGTTCTAAAAATCCATTTAATATATGGTCCCCAGATAGGGGACGTATCAGATATTAAACTGATAAGAACAGATACTACACTTGATCTTAGCCAAAAGGCCGAGAAGCGATAACCAGAATTGGTTTCCGACTACGGTGCCACCCAAGGATTCTGAAAAGTCCATTTGTGGAGATGGCCACCTGGACTCCCGTTAAGAAGACATGCTGTCAACCTCTAGATCCCTCACATGCCTGCACTTTTCGGCTTGCTGCTGCTGCAATCCACGCGTTTTAGATCTGCATAACTCCACCTCTTTTAGCACAGTACCCTCTACCCCCGGCTGTTCCCACCCGCCTCAACACCGTTGGAAGGGAGATGAACCAATTAAGGCGGGGGGGGGGGTGGAACGAGCAGCTATCTACCCTTAGCAGGAGGGTTGCTGATTAATTACCTCTCCTGCTGCTGCTGCTGCTGGCTGTCCAGCAGCAGACTGAAGGTGGCTGCTGCTGTGCGCAGGTATATAAAGGCTCAGAGCCTATTATGACACGCGCAGCCAGCGTTCCATTGCCACATTCCGTCTACTGCAGGCGGGATACCTGGATGGCTGAATGTCACTGAGAAGCTCACAGAGACCGCCATAAGCAACAGTTTAAAAGAATGCCACAGACTAATCAACCAAACTTTTTGGGTTGGTTTCTCTTTTATAGTCTGCAGGCATTAAATGAAAGAAGTCAGTGTTCCAGCAGAGGGAGACAACGTTTCAGAAAAGGCATTGTAGCAAACCAAAAAAGAAATTTTAAGCGCAGCAGAGTAACCAGCTCACATACCTGTTAGCTCAGGTGAGTTTAAAAGGCTGCTGTTGATAACAAGGGCATTTGCTAAATAGATGGTGTGTGTGCAACAATATACTGAAAGGTCAATTATATTGTGCAGCTTATCTCACCACCTGTAGTTATTTAGGTGAAAGCTCCAAAATGCTTGCCTAATATGTCTGTTTATCCAAAAGGAAGTATAGAGGGAGAGCTAGATAGATAGCATTGCATTACATTACATTACATGGCAATGCAATGCACAGTTGCTGAAGTTGAACCAAAATGAGCTTGTCATCTGGCTTCTGCAACTTTTAACATGAAAAATCCAATGAGGAGAAGAAAAGCAAAGCCAAAGAGTCCATCCCAAAATCCGACAAACAAGCAAAATGAACAAAAAGCATTGAATTCAATTCTTTCTGATTTTAGAAACTGCATTAAAGAAGGGGTGCACCGGTCCTGGAGATACTGCAATACCAGGTCAATGCGTGGAGTGGACAGAGCAAGCTCTTTTTCCATCTCGATGTTCTAAAAATCCATTTAATATATGGTCCCCAGATAGGGGACGTATCAGATATTAAACTGATAAGAACAGATACTACACTTGATCTTAGCCAAAAGGCCGAGAAGCGATAACCAGAATTGGTTTCCGACTTCGGTGCAACCCAAGGATTCTGAAAAGTCCATTTGTGGAGATGGCCACCTGGACTCCCGTTAAGAAGACATGCTGTCAACCTCTAGATCCCTCACATGCCTGCACTTTTCGGCTTGCTGCTGCTGCAATCCACGCGTTTTAGATCTGCATAACTCCACCTCTTTTAGCACAGTACCCTCAACCCCCGGCTGTTCCCACCCGCCTCAACACCGTTGGAAGGGAGGAGAACCAATTAAGGCGGGGGGGGGGGGGTGGAACGAGCAGCTGTCTACCCTTAGCAGGAGGGTTGCTGATTAATTACCTCTCCTGCTGCTGCTGCTGCTGCTGGCTGTCCAGCAGCAGACTGAAGGTGGCTGCTGCTGTGCGCAGGTATATAAAGGCTCAGAGCCTATTATGACACGCGCAGCCAGCGTTCCATTGCCACATTCCGTCTACTGCAGGCGGGATACCTGGATGGCTGAATGTCACTGAGAAGCTCACAGAGACCGCCATAAGCAACAGTTTAAAAGAATGCCACAGACTAATCAACCAAACTTTTTGGATTGGTTTCTCTTTTATAGTCTGCAGGCATTAAATGAAAGAAGTCAGTGTTCCAGCAGAGGGAGACAACGTTTCAGAAAAGGCATTGTAGCAAACCAAAAAAGAAATTTTAAGCGCAGCAGAGTAACCAGCTCACATACCTGTTAGCTCAGGTGAGTTTAAAAGGCTGCTGTTGATAACAAGGGCATTTGCTAAATAGATGGTGTGTGTGCAACAATATACTGAAAGGTCAATTATATTGTGCAGCTTATCTCACCACCTGTAGTTATTTAGGTGAAAGCTCCAAAATGCTTGCCTAATATGTCTGTTTATCCAAAAGGAAGTATAGAGGGAGAGCTAGATAGATAGCATTGCATTACATTACATTACATGGCAATGCAATGCACAGTTGCTGAAGTTGAACCAAAATGAGCTTGTCATCTGGCTTCTGCAACTTTTAACATGAAAAATCCAATGAGGAGAAGAAAAGCAAAGCCAAAGAGTCCATCCCAAAATCCGACAAACAAGCAAAATGAACAAAAAGCATTGAATTCAATTCTTTCTGATTTTAGAAACTGCATTAAAGAAGGGGTGCACCGGTCCTGGAGATACTGCAATACCAGGTCAATGCGTGGAGTGGACAGAGCAAGCTCTTTTTCCATCTCCCTGTTCTAAAAATCCATTTAATATATGGTCCCCAGATAGGGGACGTATCAGATATTAAACTGATAAGAACAGATACTACACTTGATCTTAGCCAAAAGGCCGAGAAGCGATAACCAGAATTGTTTCCGACTACGGTGCCACCCAAGGATTCTGAAAAGTCCATTTGTGGAGATGGCCACCTGGACTCCCGTTAAGAAGACATGCTGTCAACCTCTAGATCCCTCACATGCCTGCACTTTTCGGCTTGCTGCTGCTGCAATCCACGCGTTTTAGATCTGCATAACTCCACCTCTTTTAGCACAGTACCCTCAACCCCCGGCTGTTCCCACCCGCCTCAACACCGTTGGAAGGGAGGAGAACCAATTAAGGCGGGGGGGGGGGTGGAACGAGCAGCTGTCTACCCTTAGCAGGAGGGTTGCTGATTAATTACCTCTCCTGCTGCTGCTGCTGCTGGCTGTCCAGCAGCAGACTGAAGGTGGCTGCTGCTGTGCGCAGGTATATAAAGGCTCAGAGCCTATTATGACACGCGCAGCCAGCGTTCCATTGCCACATTCCGTCTACTGCAGGCGGGATACCTGGATGGCTGAATGTCACTGAGAAGCTCACAGAGACCGCCATAAGCAACAGTTTAAAAGAATGCCACAGACTAATCAACCAAACTTTTTGGGTTGGTTTCTCTTTTATAGTCTGCAGGCATTAAATGAAAGAAGTCAGTGTTCCAGCAGAGGGAGACAACGTTTCAGAAAAGGCATTGTAGCAAACCAAAAAAGAAATTTTAAGCGCAGCAGAGTAACCAGCTCACATACCTGTTAGCTCAGGTGAGTTTAAAAGGCTGCTGTTGATAACAAGGGCATTTGCTAAATAGATGGTGTGTGTGCAACAATATACTGAAAGGTCAATTATATTGTGCAGCTTATCTCACCACCTGTAGTTATTTAGGTGAAAGCTCCAAAATGCTTGCCTAATATGTCTGTTTATCCAAAAGGAAGTATAGAGGGAGAGCTAGATAGATAGCATTGCATTACATTACATTACATGGCAATGCAATGCACAGTTGCTGAAGTTGAACCAAAATGAGCTTGTCATCTGGCTTCTGCAACTTTTAACATGAAAAATCCAATGAGGAGAAGAAAAGCAAAGCCAAAGAGTCCATCCCAAAATCCGACAAACAAGCAAAATGAACAAAAAGCATTGAATTCAATTCTTTCTGATTTTAGAAACTGCATTAAAGAAGGGGTGCACCGGTCCTGGAGATACTGCAATACCAGGTCAATGCGTGGAGTGGACAGAGCAAGCTCTTTTTCCATCTCCCTGTTCTAAAAATCCATTTAATATATGGTCCCCAGATAGGGGACGTATCAGATATTAAACTGATAAGAACAGATACTACACTTGATCTTAGCCAAAAGGCCGAGAAGCGATAACCAGAATTGGTTTCCGACTACGGTGCCACCCAAGGATTCTGAAAAGTCCATTTGTGGAGATGGCCACCTGGACTCCCGTTAAGAAGACATGCTGTCAACCTCTAGATCCCTCACATGCCTGCACTTTTCGGCTTGCTGCTGCTGCAATCCACGCGTTTTAGATCTGCATAACTCCACCTCTTTTAGCACAGTACCCTCAACCCCCGGCTGTTCCCACCCGCCTCAACACCGTTGGAAGGGAGGAGAACCAATTAAGGCGGGGGGGGGGTGGAACGAGCAGCTGTCTACCCTTAGCAGGAGGGTTGCTGATTAATTACCTCTCCTGCTGCTGCTGCTGCTGGCTGTCCAGCAGCAGACTGAAGGTGGCTGCTGCTGTGCGCAGGTATATAAAGGCTCAGAGCCTATTATGACACGCGCAGCCAGCGTTCCATTGCCACATTCCGTCTACTGCAGGCGGGATACCTGGATGGCTGAATGTCACTGAGAAGCTCACAGAGACCGCCATAAGCAACAGTTTAAAAGAATGCCACAGACTAATCAACCAAACTTTTTGGGTTGGTTTCTCTTTTATAGTCTGCAGGCATTAAATGAAAGAAGTCAGTGTTCCAGCAGAGGGAGACAACGTTTCAGAAAAGGCATTGTAGCAAACCAAAAAAGAAATTTTAAGCGCAGCAGAGTAACCAGCTCACATACCTGTTAGCTCAGGTGAGTTTAAAAGGCTGCTGTTGATAACAAGGGCATTTGCTAAATAGATGGTGTGTGTGCAACAATATACTGAAAGGTCAATTATATTGTGCAGCTTATCTCACCACCTGTAGTTATTTAGGTGAAAGCTCCAAAATGCTTGCCTAATATGTCTGTTTATCCAAAAGGAAGTATAGAGGGAGAGCTAGATAGATAGCATTGCATTACATTACATTACATGGCAATGCAATGCACAGTTGCTGAAGTTGAACCAAAATGAGCTTGTCATCTGGCTTCTGCAACTTTTAACATGAAAAATCCAATGAGGAGAAGAAAAGCAAAGCCAAAGAGTCCATCCCAAAATCCGACAAACAAGCAAAATGAACAAAAAGCATTGAATTCAATTCTTTCTGATTTTAGAAACTGCATTAAAGAAGGGGTGCACCGGTCCTGGAGATACTGCAATACCAGGTCAATGCGTGGAGTGGACAGAGCAAGCTCTTTTTCCATCTCCCTGTTCTAAAAATCCATTTAATATATGGTCCCCCCAGATAGGGGACGTATCAGATATTAAACTGATAAGAACAGATACTACACTTGATCTTAGCCAAAAGGCCGAGAAGCGATAACCAGAATTGGTTTCCGACTACGGTGCCACCCAAGGATTCTGAAAAGTCCATTTGTGGAGATGGCCACCTGGACTCCCGTTAAGAAGACATGCTGTCAACCTCTAGATCCCTCACATGCCTGCACTTTTCGGCTTGCTGCTGCTGCAATCCACGCGTTTTAGATCTGCATAACTCCACCTCTTTTAGCACAGTACCCTCAACCCCCGGCTGTTCCCACCCGCCTCAACACCGTTGGAAGGGAGGAGAACCAATTAAGGCGGGGGGGGGGGGGGGTGGAACGAGCAGCTGTCTACCCTTAGCAGGAGGGTTGCTGATTAATTACCTCTCCTGCTGCTGCTGCTGCTGGCTGTCCAGCAGCAGACTGAAAGTGGCTGCTGCTGTGCGCAGGTATATAAAGGCTCAGAGCCTATTATGACACGCGCAGCCAGCGTTCCATTGCCACATTCCGTCTACTGCAGGCGGGATACCTGGATGGCTGAATGTCACTGAGAAGCTCACAGAGACCGCCATAAGCAACAGTTTAAAAGAATGCCACAGACTAATCAACCAAACTTTTTGGGTTGGTTTCTCTTTTATAGTCTGCAGGCATTAAATGAAAGAAGTCAGTGTTCCAGCAGAGGGAGACAACGTTTCAGAAAAGGCATTGTAGCAAACCAAAAAAGAAATTTTAAGCGCAGCAGAGTAACCAGCTCACATACCTGTTAGCTCAGGTGAGTTTAAAAGGCTGCTGTTGATAACAAGGGCATTTGCTAAATAGATGGTGTGTGTGCAACAATATACTGAAAGGTCAATTATATTGTGCAGCTTATCTCACCACCTGTAGTTATTTAGGTGAAAGCTCCAAAATGCTTGCCTAATATGTCTGTTTATCCAAAAGGAAGTATAGAGGGAGAGCTAGATGGATAGCATTGCATTACATTACATTACATGGCAATGCAATGCACAGTTGCTGAAGTTGAACCAAAATGAGCTTGTCATCTGGCTTCTGCAACTTTTAACATGAAAAATCCAATGAGGAGAAGAAAAGCAAAGCCAAAGAGTCCATCCCAAAATCCGAAAAACAAGCAAAATGAACAAAAAGCATTGAATTCAATTCTTTCTGATTTTAGAAACTGCATTAAAGAAGGGGTGCACCGGTCCTGGAGATACTGCAATATCAGGTCAATGCGTGGAGTGGACAGAGCAAGCTCTTTTTCCATCTCCCTGTTCTAAAAATCCATTTAATATATGGTCCCCAGATAGGGGACGTATCAGATATTAAACTGATAAGAACAGATACTACACTTGATCTTAGCCAAAAGGCCGAGAAGCGATAACCAGAATTGGTTTCCGACTACGGTGCCACCCAAGGATTCTGAAAAGTCCATTTGTGGAGATGGCCACCTGGACTCCCGTTAAGAAGACATGCTGTCAACCTCTAGATCCCTCACATGCCTGCACTTTTCGGCTTGCTGCTGCTGCAATCCACGCGTTTTAGATCTGCATAACTCCACCTCTTTTAGCACAGTACCCTCTACCCCCGGCTGTTCCCACCCGCCTCAACACCGTTGGAAGGGAGATGAACCAATTAAGGCGGGGGGGGGGGTGTGGAACGAGCAGCTGTCTACCCTTAGCAGGAGGGTTGCTGATTAATTACCTCTCCTGCTGCTGCTGCTGCTGGCTGTCCAGCAGCAGACTGAAGGTGGCTGCTGCTGTGCGCAGGTATATAAAGGCTCAGAGCCTATTATGACACGCGCAGCCAGCGTTCCATTGCCACATTCCATCTACTGCAGGCGGGATACCTGGATGGCTGAATGTCACTGAGAAGCTCACAGAGACCGCCATAAGCAACAGTTTAAAAGAATACCACAGACTAATCAACCAAACTTTTTGGGTTGGTTTCTCTTTTATAGTCTGCAGGCATTAAATGAAAGAAGTCAGTGTTCCAGCAGAGGGAGACAACGTTTCAGAAAAGGCATTGTAGCAAACCAAAAAAGAAATTTTAAGCGCAGCAGAGTAACCAGCTCACATACCTGTTAGCTCAGGTGAGTTTAAAAGGCTGCTGTTGATAACAAGGGCATTTGCTAAATAGATGGTGTGTGTGCAACAATATACTGAAAGGTCAATTATATTGTGCAGCTTATCTCACCACCTGTAGTTATTTAGGTGAAAGCTCCAAAATGCTTGCCTAATATGTCTGTTTATCCAAAAGGAAGTATAGAGGGAGAGCTAGATAGATAGCATTGCATTACATTACATTACATGGCAATGCAATGCACAGTTGCTGAAGTTGAACCAAAATGAGCTTGTCATCTGGCTTCTGCAACTTTTAACATGAAAAATCCAATGAGGAGAAGAAAAGCAAAGCCAAAGAGTCCATCCCAAAATCCGACAAACAAGCAAAATGAACAAAAAGCATTGAATTCAATTCTTTCTGATTTTAGAAACTGCATTAAAGAAGGGGTGCACCGGTCCTGGAGATACTGCAATACCAGGTCAATGCGTGGAGTGGACAGAGCAAGCTCTTTTTCCATCTCCCTGTTCTAAAAATCCATTTAATATATGGTCCCCAGATAGGGGACGTATCAGATATTAAACTGATAAGAACAGATACTACACTTGATCTTAGCCAAAAGGCCGAGAAGCGATAACCAGAATTGGTTTCCGACTACGGTGCCACCCAAGGATTCTGAAAAGTCCATTTGTGGAGATGGCCACCTGGACTCCCGTTAAGAAGACATGCTGTCAACCTCTAGATCCCTCACATGCCTGCACTTTTCGGCTTGCTGCTGCTGCAATCCACGCATTTTAGATCTGCATAACTCCACCTCTTTTAGCACAGTACCCTCAACCCCCGGCTGTTCCCACCCGCCTCAACACCGTTGGAAGGGAGGAGAACCAATTAAGGTGGGGGGGGTGGAACGAGCAGCTGTCTACCCTTAGCAGGAGGGTTGCTGATTAATTACCTCTCCTGCTGCTGCTGCTGCTGGCTGTCCAGCAGCAGACTGAAGGTGGCTGCTGCTGTGCGCAGGTATATAAAGGCTCAGAGCCTATTATGACACGCGCAGCCAGCGTTCCATTGCCACATTCCGTCTACTGCAGGCGGGATACCTGGATGGCTGAATGTCACTGAGAAGCTCACAGAGACCACCATAAGCAACAGTTTAAAAGAATGCCACAGACTAATCAACCAAACTTTTTGGGTTGGTTTCTCTTTTATAGTCTGCAGGCATTAAATGAAAGAAGTCAGTGTTCCAGCAGAGGGAGACAACGTTTCAGAAAAGGCATTGTAGCAAACCAAAAAAGAAATTTTAAGCGCAGCAGAGTAACCAGCTCACATACCTGTTAGCTCAGGTGAGTTTAAAAGGCTGCTGTTGATAACAAGGGCATTTGCTAAATAGATGGTGTGTGTGCAACAATATACTGAAAGGTCAATTATATTGTGCAGCTTATCTCACCACCTGTAGTTATTTAGGTGAAAGCTCCAAAATGCTTGCCTAATATGTCTGTTTATCCAAAAGGAAGTATAGAGGGAGAGCTAGATAGATAGCATTGCATTACATTACATTACATGGCAATGCAATGCACAGTTGCTGAAGTTGAACCAAAATGAGCTTGTCATCTGGCTTCTGCAACTTTTAACATGAAAAATCCAATGAGGAGAAGAAAAGCAAAGCCAAAGAGTCCATCCCAAAATCCGACAAACAAGCAAAATGAACAAAAAGCATTGAATTAAATTCTTTCTGATTTTAGAAACTGCATTAAAGAAGGGGTGCACCGGTCCTGGAGATACTGCAATACCAGGTCAATGCGTGGAGTGGACAGAGCAAGCTCTTTTTCCATCTCCCTGTTCTAAAAATCCATTTAATATATGGTCCCCAGATAGGGGACGTATCAGATATTAAACTGATAAGAACAGATACTACACTTGATCTTAGCCAAAAGGCCGAGAAGCGATAACCAGAATTGGTTTCCGACTACGGTGCCACCCAAGGATTCTGAAAAGTCCATTTGTGGAGATGGCCACCTGGACTCCCGTTAAGAAGACATGCTGTCAACCTCTAGATCCCTCACATGCCTGCACTTTTCGGCTTGCTGCTGCTGCAATCCACGCGTTTTAGATCTGCATAACTCCACCTCTTTTAGCACAGTACCCTCAACCCCCGGCTGTTCCCACCCGCCTCAACACCGTTGGAAGGGAGGAGAACCAATTAAGGCGGGGGGGGGGGTGGAATGAGCAGCTGTCTACCCTTAGCAGGAGGGTTGCTGATTAATTACCTCTCCTGCTGCTGCTGCTGCTGGCTGTCCAGCAGCAGACTGAAGGTGGCTGCTGCTGTGCGCAGGTATATAAAGGCTCAGAGCCTATTATGACACGCGCAGCCAGCGTTCCATTGCCACATTCCGTCTACTGCAGGCGGGATACCTGGATGGCTGAATGTCACTGAGAAGCTCACAGAGACCGCCATAAGCAACAGTTTAAAAGAATGCCACAGACTAATCAACCAAACTTTTTGGGTTGGTTTCTCTTTTATAGTCTGCAGGCATTAAATGAAAGAAGTCAGTGTTCCAGCAGAGGGAGACAACGTTTCAGAAAAGGCATTGTAGCAAACCAAAAAAGAAATTTTAAGCGCAGCAGAGTAACCAGCTCACATACCTGTTAGCTCAGGTGAGTTTAAAAGGCTGCTGTTGATAACAAGGGCATTTGCTAAATAGATGGTGTGTGTGCAACAATATACTGAAAGGTCAATTATATTGTGCAGCTTATCTCACCACCTGTAGTTATTTAGGTGAAAGCTCCAAAATGCTTGCCTAATATGTCTGTTTATCCAAAAGGAAGTATAGAGGGAGAGCTAGATAGATAGCATTGCATTACATTACATTACATGGCAATGCAATGCACAGTTGCTGAAGTTGAACCAAAATGAGCTTGTCATCTGGCTTCTGCAACTTTTAACATGAAAAATCCAATGAGGAGAAGAAAAGCAAAGCCAAAGAGTCCATCCCAAAATCCGACAAACAAGCAAAATGAACAAAAAGCATTGAATTCAATTCTTTCTGATTTTAGAAACTGCATTAAAGAAGGGGTGCACCGGTCCTGGAGATACTGCAATACCAGGTCAATGCGTGGAGTGGACAGAGCAAGCTCTTTTTCCATCTCCCTGTTCTAAAAATCCATTTAATATATGGTCCCCAGATAGGGGACGTATCAGATATTAAACTGATAAGAACAGATACTACACTTGATCTTAGCCAAAAGGCCGAGAAGCGATAACCAGAATTGGTTTCCGACTACGGTGCCACCCAAGGATTCTGAAAAGTCCATTTGTGGAGATGGCCACCTGGACTCCCGTTAAGAAGACATGCTGTCAACCTCTAGATCCCTCACATGCCTGCACTTTTCGGCTTGCTGCTGCTGCAATCCACGCGTTTTAGATCTGCATAACTCCACCTCTTTTAGCACAGTACCCTCAACCCCCGGCTGTTCCCACCCGCCTCAACACCGTTGGAAGGGAGGAGAACCAATTAAGGCGGGGGGGGGGGGGGTGGAACGAGCAGCTGTCTACCCTTAGCAGGAGGGTTGCTGATTAATTACCTCTCCTGCTGCTGCTGCTGCTGGCTGTCCAGCAGCAGACTGAAGGTGGCTGCTGCTGTGCGCAGGTATATAAAGGCTCAGAGCCTATTATGACACGCGCAGCCAGCGTTCCATTGCCACATTCCGTCTACTGCAGGCGGGATACCTGGATGGCTGAATGTCACTGAGAAGCTCACAGAGACCGCCATAAGCAACAGTTTAAAAGAATGCCACAGACTAATCAACCAAACTTTTTGGGTTGGTTTCTCTTTTATAGTCTGCAGGCATTAAATGAAAGAAGTCAGTGTTCCAGCAGAGGGAGACAACGTTTCAGAAAAGGCATTGTAGCAAACCAAAAAAGAAATTTTAAGCGCAGCAGAGTAACCAGCTCACATACCTGTTAGCTCAGGTGAGTTTAAAAGGCTGCTGTTGATAACAAGGGCATTTGCTAAATAGATGGTGTGTGTGCAACAATATACTGAAAGGTCAATTATATTGTGCAGCTTATCTCACCACCTGTAGTTATTTAGGTGAAAGCTCCAAAATGCTTGCCTAATATGTCTGTTTATCCAAAAGGAAGTATAGAGGGAGAGCTAGATAGATAGCATTGCATTACATTACATTACATGGCAATGCAATGCACAGTTGCTGAAGTTGAACCAAAATGAGCTTGTCATCTGGCTTCTGCAACTTTTAACATGAAAAATCCAATGAGGAGAAGAAAAGCAAAGCCAAAGAGTCCATCCCAAAATCCGACAAACAAGCAAAATGAACAAAAAGCATTGAATTCAATTCTTTCTGATTTTAGAAACTGCATTAAAGAAGGGGTGCACCGGTCCTGGAGATACTGCAATACCAGGTCAATGCGTGGAGTGGACAGAGCAAGCTCTTTTTCCATCTCCCTGTTCTAAAAATCCATTTAATATATGGTCCCCAGATAGGGGACGTATCAGATATTAAACTGATAAGAACAGATACTACACTTGATCTTAGCCAAAAGGCCGAGAAGCGATAACCAGAATTGGTTTCCGACTACGGTGCCACCCAAGGATTCTGAAAAGTCCATTTGTGGAGATGGCCACCTGGACTCCCGTTAAGAAGACATGCTGTCAACCTCTAGATCCCTCACATGCCTGCACTTTTCGGCTTGCTGCTGCTGCAATCCACGCGTTTTAGATCTGCATAACTCCACCTCTTTTAGCACAGTACCCTCAACCCCCGGCTGTTCCCACCCGCCTCAACACCGTTGGAAGGGAGGAGAACCAATTAAGGCGGGGGGGGGGGTGGAACGAGCAGCTGTCTACCCTTAGCAGGAGGGTTGCTGATTAATTACCTCTCCTGCTGCTGCTGCTGCTGGCTGTCCAGCAGCAGACTGAAGGTGGCTGCTGCTGTGCGCAGGTATATAAAGGCTCAGAGCCTATTATGACACGCGCAGCCAGCGTTCCATTGCCACATTCCGTCTACTGCAGGCGGGATACCTGGATGGCTGAATGTCACTGAGAAGCTCACAGAGACCGCCATAAGCAACAGTTTAAAAGAATGCCACAGACTAATCAACCAAACTTTTTGGGTTGGTTTCTCTTTTATAGTCTGCAGGCATTAAATGAAAGAAGTCAGTGTTCCAGCAGAGGGAGACAACGTTTCAGAAAAGGCATTGTAGCAAACCAAAAAAGAAATTTTAAGCGCAGCAGAGTAACCAGCTCACATACCTGTTAGCTCAGGTGAGTTTAAAAGGCTGCTGTTGATAACAAGGGCATTTGCTAAATAGATGGTGTGTGTGCAACAATATACTGAAAGGTCAATTATATTGTGCAGCTTATCTCACCACCTGTAGTTATTTAGGTGAAAGCTCCAAAATGCTTGCCTAATATGTCTGTTTATCCAAAAGGAAGTATAGAGGGAGAGCTAGATAGATAGCATTGCATTACATTACATTACATGGCAATGCAATGCACAGTTGCTGAAGTTGAACCAAAATGAGCTTGTCATCTGGCTTCTGCAACTCTTAACATGAAAAATCCAATGAGGAGAAGAAAAGCAAAGCCAAAGAGTCCATCCCAAAATCCGACAAACAAGCAAAATGAACAAAAAGCATTGAATTCAATTATTTCTGATTTTAGAAACTGCATTAAAGAAGGGGTGCACCGGTCCTGGAGATACTGCAATACCAGGTCAATGCGTGGAGTGGACAGAGCAAGCTCTTTTTCCATCTCCCTGTTCTAAAAATCCATTTAATATATGGTCCCCAGATAGGGGACGTATCAGATATTAAACTGATAAGAACAGATACTACACTTGATCTTAGCCAAAAGGCCGAGAAGCGATAACCAGAATTGGTTTCCGACTACGGTGCCACCCAAGGATTCTGAAAAGTCCATTTGTGGAGATGGCCACCTGGACTCCCGTTAAGAAGACATGCTGTCAACCTCTAGATCCCTCACATGCCTGCACTTTTCGGCTTGCTGCTGCTGCAATCCACGCGTTTTAGATCTGCATAGCTCCACCTCTTTTAGCACAGTACCCTCAACCCCCGGCTGTTCCCACCCGCCTCAACACCGTTGGAAGGGAGGAGAACCAATTAAGGCGGGGGGGGGGGGTGGAACGAGCAGCTGTCTACCCTTAGCAGGAGGGTTGCTGATTAATTACCTCTCCTGCTGCTGCTGCTGCTGGCTGTCCAGCAGCAGACTGAAGGTGGCTGCTGCTGTGCGCAGGTATATAAAGGCTCAGAGCCTATTATGACACGCGCAGCCAGCGTTCCATTGCCACATTCCGTCTACTGCAGGCGGGATACCTGGATGGCTGAATGTCACTGAGAAGCTCACAGAGACCGCCATAAGCAACAGTTTAAAAGAATGCCACAGACTAATCAACCAAACTTTTTGGGTTGGTTTCTCTTTTATAGTCTGCAGGCATTAAATGAAAGAAGTCAGTGTTCCAGCAGAGGGAGACAACGTTTCAGAAAAGGCATTGTAGCAAACCAAAAAAGAAATTTTAAGCGCAGCAGAGTAACCAGCTCACATACCTGTTAGCTCAGGTGAGTTTAAAAGGCTGCTGTTGATAACAAGGGCATTTGCTAAATAGATGGTGTGTGTGCAACAATATACTGAAAGGTCAATTATATTGTGCAGCTTATCTCACCACCTGTAGTTATTTAGGTGAAAGCTCCAAAATGCTTGCCTAATATGTCTGTTTATCCAAAAGGAAGTATAGAGGGAGAGCTAGATAGATAGCATTGCATTACATTACATTACATGGCAATGCAATGCACAGTTGCTGAAGTTGAACCAAAATGAGCTTGTCATCTGGCTTCTGCAACTTTTAACATGAAAAATCCAATGAGGAGAAGAAAAGCAAAGCCAAAGAGTCCATCCCAAAATCCGACAAACAAGCAAAATGAACAAAAAGCATTGAATTCAATTCTTTCTGATTTTAGAAACTGCATTAAAGAAGGGGTGCACCGGTCCTGGAGATACTGCAATACCAGGTCAATGCGTGGAGTGGACAGAGCAAGCTCTTTTTCCATCTCCCTGTTCTAAAAATCCATTTAATATATGGTCCCCAGATAGGGGACGTATCAGATATTAAACTGATAAGAACAGATACTACACTTGATCTTAGCCAAAAGGCCGAGAAGCGATAACCAGAATTGGTTTCCGACTACGGTGCCACCCAAGGATTCTGAAAAGTCCATTTGTGGAGATGGCCACCTGGACTCCCGTTAAGAAGACATGCTGTCAACCTCTAGATCCCTCACATGCCTGCACTTTTCGGCTTGCTGCTGCTGCAATCCACGCGTTTTAGATCTGCATAACTCCACCTCTTTTAGCACAGTACCCTCAACCCCCGGCTGTTCCCACCCGCCTCAACACCGTTGGAAGGGAGGAGAACCAATTAAGGCGGGGGGGGGGGGTGGAACGAGCAGCTGTCTACCCTTAGCAGGAGGGTTGCTGATTAATTACCTCTCCTGCTGCTGCTGCTGCTGGCTGTCCAGCAGCAGACTGAAGGTGGCTGCTGCTGTGCGCAGGTATATAAAGGCTCAGAGCCTATTATGACACGCGCAGCCAGCGTTCCATTGCCACATTCCGTCTACTGCAGGCGGGATACCTGGATGGCTGAATGTCACTGAGAAGCTCACAGAGACCGCCATAAGCAACAGTTTAAAAGAATGCCACAGACTAATCAACCAAACTTTTTGGGTTGGTTTCTCTTTTATAGTCTGCAGGCATTAAATGAAAGAAGTCAGTGTTCCAGCAGAGGGAGACAACGTTTCAGAAAAGGCATTGTAGCAAACCAAAAAAGAAATTTTAAGCGCAGCAGAGTAACCAGCTCACATACCTGTTAGCTCAGGTGAGTTTAAAAGGCTGCTGTTGATAACAAGGGCATTTGCTAAATAGATGGTGTGTGTGCAACAATATACTGAAAGGTCAATTATATTGTGCAGCTTATCTCACCACCTGTAGTTATTTAGGTGAAAGCTCCAAAATGCTTGCCTAATATGTCTGTTTATCCAAAAGGAAGTATAGAGGGAGAGCTAGATAGATAGCATTGCATTACATTACATTACATGGCAATGCAATGCACAGTTGCTGAAGTTGAACCAAAATGAGCTTGTCATCTGGCTTCTGCAACTTTTAACATGAAAAATCCAATGAGGAGAAGAAAAGCAAAGCCAAAGAGTCCATCCCAAAATCCGACAAACAAGCAAAATGAACAAAAAGCATTGAATTCAATTCTTTCTGATTTTAGAAACTGCATTAAAGAAGGGGTGCACCGGTCCTGGAGATACTGCAATACCAGGTCAATGCGTGGAGTGGACAGAGCAAGCTCTTTTTCCATCTCCCTGTTCTAAAAATCCATTTAATATATGGTCCCCAGATAGGGGACGTATCAGATATTAAACTGATAAGAACAGATACTACACTTGATCTTAGCCAAAAGGCCGAGAAGCGATAACCAGAATTGGTTTCCGACTACGGTGCCACCCAAGGATTCTGAAAAGTCCATTTGTGGAGATGGCCACCTGGACTCCCATTAAGAAGACATGCTGTCAACCTCTAGATCCCTCACATGCCTGCACTTTTCGGCTTGCTGCTGCTGCAATCCATGCGTTTTAGATCTGCATAGCTCCACCTCTTTTAGCACAGTACCCTCAACCCCCGGCTGTTCCCACCCGCCTCAACACCGTTGGAAGGGAGGAGAGCCAATTAAGGCGGGGGGGGGGGTGGAACGAGCAGCTGTCTACCCTTAGCAGGAGGGTTGCTGATTAATTACCTCTCCTGCTGCTGCTGCTGCTGGCTGTCCAGCAGCAGACTGAAGGTGGCTGCTGCTGTGCGCAGGTATATAAAGGCTCAGAGCCTATTATGACACGCGCAGCCAGCGTTCCATTGCCACATTCCGTCTACTGCAGGCGGGATACCTGGATGGCTGAATGTCACTGAGAAGCTCACAGAGACCGCCATAAGCAACAGTTTAAAAGAATGCCACAGACTAATCAACCAAACTTTTTGGGTTGGTTTCTCTTTTATAGTCTGCAGGCATTAAATGAAAGAAGTCAGTGTTCCAGCAGAGGGAGACAACGTTTCAGAAAAGGCATTGTAGCAAACCAAAAAAGAAATTTTAAGCGCAGCAGAGTAACCAGCTCACATACCTGTTAGCTCAGGTGAGTTTAAAAGGCTGCTGTTGATAACAAGGGCATTTGCTAAATAGATGGTGTGTGTGCAACAATATACTGAAAGGTCAATTATATTGTGCAGCTTATCTCACCACCTGTAGTTATTTAGGTGAAAGCTCCAAAATGCTTGCCTAATATGTCTGTTTATCCAAAAGGAAGTATAGAGGGAGAGCTAGATAGATAGCATTGCATTACATTACATTACATGGCAATGCAATGCACAGTTGCTGAAGTTGAACCAAAATGAGCTTGTCATCTGGCTTCTGCAACTTTTAACATGAAAAATCCAATGAGGAGAAGAAAAGCAAAGCCAAAGAGTCCATCCCAAAATCCGACAAACAAGCAAAATGAACAAAAAGCATTGAATTCAATTCTTTCTGATTTTAGAAACTGCATTAAAGAAGGGGTGCACCGGTCCTGGAGATACTGCAATACCAGGTCAATGCGTGGAGTGGACAGAGCAAGCTCTTTTTCCATCTCCCTGTTCTAAAAATCCATTTAATATATGGTCCCCAGATAGGGGACGTATCAGATATTAAACTGATAAGAACAGATACTACACTTGATCTTAGCCAAAAGGCCGAGAAGCGATAACCAGAATTGGTTTCCGACTACGGTGCCACCCAAGGATTCTGAAAAGTCCATTTGTGGAGATGGCCACCTGGACTCCCGTTAAGAAGACATGCTGTCAACCTCTAGATCCCTCACATGCCTGCACTTTTCGGCTTGCTGCTGCTGCAATCCACGCGTTTTAGATCTGCATAACTCCACCTCTTTTAGCACAGTACCCTCAACCCCCGGCTGTTCCCACCCGCCTCAACACCATTGGAAGGGAGGAGAACCAATTAAGGCGGGGGGGGGGGTGGAACGAGCAGCTGTCTACCCTTAGCAGGAGGGTTGCTGATTAATTACCTCTCCTGCTGCTGCTGCTGCTGGCTGTCCAGCAGCAGACTGAAGGTGGCTGCTGCTGTGCGCAGGTATATAAAGGCTCAGAGCCTATTATGACACGCGCAGCCAGCGTTCCATTGCCACATTCCGTCTACTGCAGGCGGGATACCTGGATGGCTGAATGTCACTGAGAAGCTCACAGAGACCGCCATAAGCAACAGTTTAAAAGAATGCCACAGACTAATCAACCAAACTTTTTGGGTTGGTTTCTCTTTTATAGTCTGCAGGCATTAAATGAAAGAAGTCAGTGTTCCAGCAGAGGGAGACAACGTTTCAGAAAAGGCATTGTAGCAAACCAAAAAAGAAATTTTAAGCGCAGCAGAGTAACCAGCTCACATACCTGTTAGCTCAGGTGAGTTTAAAAGGCTGCTGTTGATAACAAGGGCATTTGCTAAATAGATGGTGTGTGTGCAACAATATACTGAAAGGTCAATTATATTGTGCAGCTTATCTCACCACCTGTAGTTATTTAGGTGAAAGCTCCAAAATGCTTGCCTAATATGTCTGTTTATCCAAAAGGAAGTATAGAGGGAGAGCTAGATAGATAGCATTGCATTACATTACATTACATGGCAATGCAATGCACAGTTGCTGAAGTTGAACCAAAATGAGCTTGTCATCTGGCTTCTGCAACTTTTAACATGAAAAATCCAATGAGGAGAAGAAAAGCAAAGCCAAAGAGTCCATCCCAAAATCCGACAAACAAGCAAAATGAACAAAAAGCATTGAATTCAATTCTTTCTGATTTTAGAAACTGCATTAAAGAAGGGGTGCACCGGTCCTGGAGATACTGCAATACCAGGTCAATGCGTGGAGTGGACAGAGCAAGCTCTTTTTCCATCTCCCTGTTCTAAAAATCCATTTAATATATGGTCCCCAGATAGGGGACGTATCAGATATTAAACTGATAAGAACAGATACTACACTTGATCTTAGCCAAAAGGCCGAGAAGCGATAACCAGAATTGGTTTCCGACTACGGTGCCACCCAAGGATTCTGAAAAGTCCATTTGTGGAGATGGCCACCTGGACTCCCGTTAAGAAGACATGCTGTCAACCTCTAGATCCCTCACATGCCTGCACTTTTCGGCTTGCTGCTGCTGCAATCCACGCGTTTTAGATCTGCATAACTCCACCTCTTTTAGCACAGTACCCTCAACCCCCGGCTGTTCCCACCCGCCTCAACACCGTTGGAAGGGAGGAGAACCAATTAAGGCGGGGGGGGGGGGGTGGAACGAGCAGCTGTCTACCCTTAGCAGGAGGGTTGCTGATTAATTACCTCTCCTGCTGCTGCTGCTGCTGGCTGTCCAGCAGCAGACTGAAGGTGGCTGCTGCTGTGCGCAGGTATATAAAGGCTCAGAGCCTATTATGACACGCGCAGCCAGCGTTCCATTGCCACATTCCGTCTACTGCAGGCGGGATACCTGGATGGCTGAATGTCACTGAGAAGCTCACAGAGACCGCCATAAGCAACAGTTTAAAAGAATGCCACAGACTAATCAACCAAACTTTTTGGGTTGGTTTCTCTTTTATAGTCTGCAGGCATTAAATGAAAGAAGTCAGTGTTCCAGCAGAGGGAGACAACGTTTCAGAAAAGGCATTGTAGCAAACCAAAAAAGAAATTTTAAGCGCAGCAGAGTAACCAGCTCACATACCTGTTAGCTCAGGTGAGTTTAAAAGGCTGCTGTTGATAACAAGGGCATTTGCTAAATAGATGGTGTGTGTGCAACAATATACTGAAAGGTCAATTATATTGTGCAGCTTATCTCACCACCTGTAGTTATTTAGGTGAAAGCTCCAAAATGCTTGCCTAATATGTCTGTTTATCCAAAAGGAAGTATAGAGGGAGAGCTAGATAGATAGCATTGCATTACATTACATTACATGGCAATGCAATGCACAGTTGCTGAAGTTGAACCAAAATGAGCTTGTCATCTGGCTTCTGCAACTTTTAACATGAAAAATCCAATGAGGAGAAGAAAAGCAAAGCCAAAGAGTCCATCCCAAAATCCGACAAACAAGCAAAATGAACAAAAAGCATTGAATTCAATTCTTTCTGATTTTAGAAACTGCATTAAAGAAGGGGTGCACCAGTCCTGGAGATACTGCAATACCAGGTCAATGCGTGGAGTGGACAGAGCAAGCTCTTTTTCCATCTCCCTGTTCTAAAAATCCATTTAATATATGGTCCCCAGATAGGGGACGTATCAGATATTAAACTGATAAGAACAGATACTACACTTGATCTTAGCCAAAAGGCCGAGAAGCGATAACCAGAATTGGTTTCCGACTACGGTGCCACCCAAGGATTCTGAAAAGTCCATTTGTGGAGATGGCCACCTGGACTCCCGTTAAGAAGACATGCTGTCAACCTCTAGATCCCTCACATGCCTGCACTTTTCGGCTTGCTGCTGCTGCAATCCACGCGTTTTAGATCTGCATAACTCCACCTCTTTTAGCACAGTACCCTCAACCCCCGGCTGTTCCCACCCGCCTCAACACCGTTGGAAGGGAGGAGAACCAATTAAGGCGGGGGGGGGGGTGGAACGAGCAGCTGTCTACCCTTAGCAGGAGGGTTGCTGATTAATTACCTCTCCTGCTGCTGCTGCTGCTGGCTGTCTAGCAGCAGACTGAAGGTGGCTGCTGCTGTGCGCAGGTATATAAAGGCTCAGAGCCTATTATGACACGCGCAGCCAGCGTTCCATTGCCACATTCCGTCTACTGCAGGCGGGATACCTGGATGGCTGAATGTCACTGAGAAGCTCACAGAGACCGCCATAAGCAACAGTTTAAAAGAATGCCACAGACTAATCAACCAAACTTTTTGGGTTGGTTTCTCTTTTATAGTCTGCAGGCATTAAATGAAAGAAGTCAGTGTTCCAGCAGAGGGAGACAACGTTTCAGAAAAGGCATTGTAGCAAACCAAAAAAGAAATTTTAAGCGCAGCAGAGTAACCAGCTCACATACCTGTTAGCTCAGGTGAGTTTAAAAGGCTGCTGTTGATAACAAGGGCATTTGCTAAATAGATGGTGTGTGTGCAACAATATACTGAAAGGTCAATCATATTGTGCAGCTTAACTCACCACCTGTAGTTATTTAGGTGAAAGCTCCAAAATGCTTGCCTAATATGTCTGTTTATCCAAAAGGAAGTATAGAGGGAGAGCTAGATAGATAGCATTGCATTACATTACATTACATGGCAATGCAATGCACAGTTGCTGAAGTTGAATCAAAATGAGCTTGTCATCTGGCTTCTGCAACTTTTAACATGAAAAATCCAATGAGGAGAAGAAAAGCAAAGCCAAAGAGTCCATCCCAAAATCCGACAAACAAGCAAAATGAACAAAAAGCATTGAATTCAATTCTTTCTGATTTTAGAAACTGCATTAAAGAAGGGGTGCACCGGTCCTGGAGATACTGCAATACCAGGTCAATGCGTGGAGTGGACAGAGCAAGCTCTTTTTCCATCTCCCTGTTCTAAAAATCCATTTAATATATGGTCCCCAGATAGGGGACGTATCAGATATTAAACTGATAAGAACAGATACTACACTTGATCTTAGCCAAAAGGCCGAGAAGCGATAACCAGAATTGGTTTCCGACTACGGTGCCACCCAAGGATTCTGAAAAGTCCATTTGTGGAGATGGCCACCTGGACTCCCGTTAAGAAGACATGCTGTCAACCTCTAGATCCCTCACATGCCTGCACTTTTCGGCTTGCTGCTGCTGCAATCCACGCGTTTTAGATCTGCATAGCTCCACCTCTTTTAGCACAGTACCCTCAACCCCCGGCTGTTCCCACCCGCCTCAACACCGTTGGAAGGGAGGAGAACCAATTAAGGCGGGGGGGGGGGTGGAACGAGCAGCTGTCTACCCTTAGCAGGAGGGTTGCTGATTAATTACCTCTCCTGCTGCTGCTGCTGCTGGCTGTCCAGCAGCAGACTGAAGGTGGCTGCTGCTGTGCGCAGGTATATAAAGGCTCAGAGCCTATTATGACACGCGCAGCCAGCGTTCCATTGCCACATTCCGTCTACTGCAGGCGGGATACCTGGATGGCTGAATGTCACTGAGAAGCTCACAGAGACCGCCATAAGCAACAGTTTAAAAGAATGCCACAGACTAATCAACCAAACTTTTTGGGTTGGTTTCTCTTTTATAGTCTGCAGGCATTAAATGAAAGAAGTCAGTGTTCCAGCAGAGGGAGACAACGTTTCAGAAAAGGCATTGTAGCAAACCAAAAAAGAAATTTTAAGCGCAGCAGAGTAACCAGCTCACATACCTGTTAGCTCAGGTGAGTTTAAAAGGCTGCTGTTGATAACAAGGGCATTTGCTAAATAGATGGTGTGTGTGCAACAATATACTGAAAGGTCAATTATATTGTGCAGCTTATCTCACCACCTGTAGTTATTTAGGTGAAAGCTCCAAAATGCTTGCCTAATATGTCTGTTTATCCAAAAGGAAGTATAGAGGGAGAGCTAGATAGATAGCATTGCATTACATTACATTACATGGCAATGCAATGCACAGTTGCTGAAGTTGAACCAAAATGAGCTTGTCATCTGGCTTCTGCAACTTTTAACATGAAAAATCCAATGAGGAGAAGAAAAGCAAAGCCAAAGAGTCCATCCCAAAATCCGACAAACAAGCAAAATGAACAAAAAGCATTGAATTCAATTCTTTCTGATTTTAGAAACTGCATTAAAGAAGGGGTGCACCGGTCCTGGAGATACTGCAATACCAGGTCAATGCGTGGAGTGGACAGAGCAAGCTCTTTTTCCATCTCCCTGTTCTAAAAATCCATTTAATATATGGTCCCCAGATAGGGGACGTATCAGATATTAAACTGATAAGAACAGATACTACACTTGATCTTAGCCAAAAGGCCGAGAAGCGATAACCAGAATTGGTTTCCGACTACGGTGCCACCCAAGGATTCTGAAAAGTCCATTTGTGGAGATGGCCACCTGGACTCCCGTTAAGAAGACATGCTGTCAACCTCTAGATCCCTCACATGCCTGCACTTTTCGGCTTGCTGCTGCTGCAATCCACGCGTTTTAGATCTGCATAACTCCACCTCTTTTAGCACAGTACCCTCAACCCCCGGCTGTTCCCACCCGCCTCAACACCGTTGGAAGGGAGGAGAACCAATTAAGGCGGGGGGGGGGGGGTGGAACGAGCAGCTGTCTACCCTTAGCAGGAGGGTTGCTGATTAATTACCTCTCCTGCTGCTGCTGCTGCTGGCTGTCCAGCAGCAGACTGAAGGTGGCTGCTGCTGTGCGCAGGTATATAAAGGCTCAGAGCCTATTATGACACGTGCAGCCAGCGTTCCATTGCCACATTCCGTCTACTGCAGGCGGGATACCTGGATGGCTGAATGTCACTGAGAAGCTCACAGAGACCGCCATAAGCAACAGTTTAAAAGAATGCCACAGACTAATCAACCAAACTTTTTGGGTTGGTTTCTCTTTTATAGTCTGCAGGCATTAAATGAAAGAAGTCAGTGTTCCAGCAGAGGGAGACAACGTTTCAGAAAAGGCATTGTAGCAAACCAAAAAAGAAATTTTAAGCGCAGCAGAGTAACCAGCTCACATACCTGTTAGCTCAGGTGAGTTTAAAAGGCTGCTGTTGATAACAAGGGCATTTGCTAAATAGATGGTGTGTGTGCAACAATATACTGAAAGGTCAATTATATTGTGCAGCTTATCTCACCACCTGTAGTTATTTAGGTGAAAGCTCCAAAATGCTTGCCTAATATGTCTGTTTATCCAAAAGGAAGTATAGAGGGAGAGCTAGATAGATAGCATTGCATTACATTACATTACATGGCAATGCAATGCACAGTTGCTAAAGTTGAACCAAAATGAGCTTGTCATCTGGCTATTGCAACTTTTAACATGAAAAATCCAATGAGGAGAAGAAAAGCAAAGCCAAAGAGTCCATCCCAAAATCCGACAAACAAGCAAAATGAACAAAAAGCATTGAATTCAATTCTTTCTGATTTTAGAAACTGCATTAAAGAAGGGGTGCACCGGTCCTGGAGATACTGCAATACCAGGTCAATGCGTGGAGTGGACAGAGCAAGCTCTTTTTCCATCTCCCTGTTCTAAAAATCCATTTAATATATGGTCCCCAGATAGGGGACGTATCAGATATTAAACTGATAAGAACAGATACTACACTTGATCTTAGCCAAAAGGCCGAGAAGCGATAACCAGAATTGGTTTCCGACTACGGTGCCACCCAAGGATTCTGAAAAGTCCATTTGTGGAGATGGCCACCTGGACTCCCGTTAAGAAGACATGCTGTCAACCTCTAGATCCCTCACATGCCTGCACTTTTCGGCTTGCTGCTGCTGCAATCCACGCGTTTTAGATCTGCATAACTCCACCTCTTTTAGCACAGTACCCTCAACCCCCGGCTGTTCCCACCCGCCTCAACACCGTTGGAAGGGAGGAGAACCAATTAAGGCGGGGGGGGGGGGGGGGTGGAACGAGCAGCTGTCTACCCTTAGCAGGAGGGTTGCTGATTAATTACCTCTCCTGCTGCTGCTGCTGCTGGCTGTCCAGCAGCAGACTGAAGGTGGCTGCTGCTGTGCGCAGGTATATAAAGGCTCAGAGCCTATTATGACACGCGCAGCCAGCGTTCCATTGCCACATTCCGTCTACTGCAGGCGGGATACCTGGATGGCTGAATGTCACTGAGAAGCTCACAGAGACCGCCATAAGCAACAGTTTAAAAGAATGCCACAGACTAATCAACCAAACTTTTTGGGTTGGTTTCTCTTTTATAGTCTGCAGGCATTAAATGAAAGAAGTCTGTGTTCCAGCAGAGGGAGACAACGTTTCAGAAAAGGCATTGTAGCAAACCAAAAAAGAAATTTTAAGCGCAGCAGAGTAACCAGCTCACATACCTGTTAGCTCAGGTGAGTTTAAAAGGCTGCTGTTGATAACAAGGGCATTTGCTAAATAGATGGTGTGTGTGCAACAATATACTGAAAGGTCAATTATATTGTGCAGCTTATCTCACCACCTGTAGTTATTTAGGTGAAAGCTCCAAAATGCTTGCCTAATATGTCTGTTTATCCAAAAGGAAGTATAGAGGGAGAGCTAGATAGATAGCATTGCATTACATTACATTACATGGCAATGCAATGCACAGTTGCTGAAGTTGAACCAAAATGAGCTTGTCATCTGGCTTCTGCAACTTTTAACATGAAAAATCCAATGAGGAGAAGAAAAGCAAAGCCAAAGAGTCCATCCCAAAATCCGACAAACAAGCAAAATGAACAAAAAGCATTGAATTCAATTCTTTCTGATTTTAGAAACTGCATTAAAGAAGGGGTGCACCGGTCCTGGAGATACTGCAATACCAGGTCAATGCGTGGAGTGGACAGAGCAAGCTCTTTTTCCATCTCCCTGTTCTAAAAATCCATTTAATATATGGTCCCCAGATAGGGGACGTATCAGATATTAAACTGATAAGAACAGATACTACACTTGATCTTAGCCAAAAGGCCGAGAAGCGATAACCAGAATTGGTTTCCGACTACGGTGCCACCCAAGGATTCTGAAAAGTCCATTTGTGGAGATGGCCACCTGGACTCCCGTTAAGAAGACATGCTGTCAACCTCTAGATCCCTCACATGCCTGCACTTTTCGGCTTGCTGCTGCTGCAATCCACGCGTTTTAGATCTGCATAACTCCACCTCTTTTAGCACAGTACCCTCAACCCCCGGCTGTTCCCACCCGCCTCAACACCGTTGGAAGGGAGGAGAACCAATTAAGGCGGGGGGGGGGGGTGGAACGAGCAGCTGTCTACCCTTAGCAGGAGGGTTGCTGATTAATTACCTCTCCTGCTGCTGCTGCTGCTGGCTGTCCAGCAGCAGACTGAAGGTGGCTGCTGCTGTGCGCAGGTATATAAAGGCTCAGAGCCTATTATGACACGCGCAGCCAGCGTTCCATTGCCACATTCCGTCTACTGCAGGCGGGATACCTGGATGGCTGAATGTCACTGAGAAGCTCACAGAGACCGCCATAAGCAACAGTTTAAAAGAATGCCACAGACTAATCAACCAAACTTTTTGGGTTGGTTTCTCTTTTATAGTCTGCAGGCATTAAATGAAAGAAGTCAGTGTTCCAGCAGAGGGAGACAACGTTTCAGAAAAGGCATTGTAGCAAACCAAAAAAGAAATTTTAAGCGCAGCAGAGTAACCAGCTCACATACCTGTTAGCTCAGGTGAGTTTAAAAGGCTGCTGTTGATAACAAGGGCATTTGCTAAATAGATGGTGTGTGTGCAACAATATACTGAAAGGTCAATTATATTGTGCAGCTTATCTCACCACCTGTAGTTATTTAGGTGAAAGCTCCAAAATGCTTGCCTAATATGTCTGTTTATCCAAAAGGAAGTATAGAGGGAGAGCTAGATAGATAGCATTGCATTACATTACATTACATGGCAATGCAATGCACAGTTGCTGAAGTTGAACCAAAATGAGCTTGTCATCTGGCTTCTGCAACTTTTAACATGAAAAATCCAATGAGGAGAAGAAAAGCAAAGCCAAAGAGTCCATCCCAAAATCCGACAAACAAGCAAAATGAACAAAAAGCATTGAATTCAATTCTTTCTGATTTTAGAAACTGCATTAAAGAAGGGGTGCACCAGTCCTGGAGATACTGCAATACCAGGTCAATGCGTGGAGTGGACAGAGCAAGCTCTTTTTCCATCTCCCTGTTCTAAAAATCCATTTAATATATGGTCCCCAGATAGGGGACGTATCAGATATTAAACTGATAAGAACAGATACTACACTTGATCTTAGCCAAAAGGCCGAGAAGCGATAACCAGAATTGGTTTCCGACTACGGTGCCACCCAAGGATTCTGAAAAGTCCATTTGTGGAGATGGCCACCTGGACTCCCGTTAAGAAGACATGCTGTCAACCTCTAGATCCCTCACATGCCTGCACTTTTCGGCTTGCTGCTGCTGCAATCCACGCGTTTTAGATCTGCATAACTCCACCTCTTTTAGCACAGTACCCTCAACCCCCGGCTGTTCCCACCCGCCTCAACACCGTTGGAAGGGAGGAGAACCAATTAAGGCGGGGGGGGGGTGGAACGAGCAGCTGTCTACCCTTAGCAGGAGGGTTGCTGATTAATTACCTCTCCTGCTGCTGCTGCTGCTGGCTGTCTAGCAGCAGACTGAAGGTGGCTGCTGCTGTGCGCAGGTATATAAAGGCTCAGAGCCTATTATGACACGCGCAGCCAGCGTTCCATTGCCACATTCCGTCTACTGCAGGCGGGATACCTGGATGGCTGAATGTCACTGAGAAGCTCACAGAGACCGCCATAAGCAACAGTTTAAAAGAATGCCACAGACTAATCAACCAAACTTTTTGGGTTGGTTTCTCTTTTATAGTCTGCAGGCATTAAATGAAAGAAGTCAGTGTTCCAGCAGAGGGAGACAACGTTTCAGAAAAGGCATTGTAGCAAACCAAAAAAGAAATTTTAAGCGCAGCAGAGTAACCAGCTCACATACCTGTTAGCTCAGGTGAGTTTAAAAGGCTGCTATTGATAACAAGGGCATTTGCTAAATAGATGGTGTGTGTGCAACAATATACTGAAAGGTCAATTATATTGTGCAGCTTATCTCACCACCTGTAGTTATTTAGGTGAAAGCTCCAAAATGCTTGCCTAATATGTCTGTTTATCCAAAAGGAAGTATAGAGGGAGAGCTAGATAGATAGCATTGCATTACATTACATTACATGGCAATGCAATGCACAGTTGCTGAAGTTGAACCAAAATGAGCTTGTCATCTGGCTTCTGCAACTTTTAACATGAAAAATCCAATGAGGAGAAGAAAAGCAAAGCCAAAGAGTCCATCCCAAAATCCGACAAACAAGCAAAATGAACAAAAAGCATTGAATTCAATTCTTTCTGATTTTAGAAACTGCATTAAAGAAGGGGTGCACCGGTCCTGGAGATACTGCAATACCAGGTCAATGCGTGGAGTGGACAGAGCAAGCTCTTTTTCCATCTCCCTGTTCTAAAAATCCATTTAATATATGGTCCCCAGATAGGGGACGTATCAGATATTAAACTGATAAGAACAGATACTACACTTGATCTTAGCCAAAAGGCCGAGAAGCGATAACCAGAATTGGTTTCCGACTACGGTGCCACCCAAGGATTCTGAAAAGTCCATTTGTGGAGATGGCCACCTGGACTCCCGTTAAGAAGACATGCTGTCAACCTCTAGATCCCTCACATGCCTGCACTTTTCGGCTTGCTGCTGCTGCAATCCACGCGTTTTAGATCTGCATAGCTCCACCTCTTTTAGCACAGTACCCTCAACCCCCGGCTGTTCCCACCCGCCTCAACACCGTTGGAAGGGAGGAGAACCAATTAAGGCGGGGGGGGGGGTGGAACGAGCAGCTGTCTACCCTTAGCAGGAGGGTTGCTGATTAATTACCTCTCCTGCTGCTGCTGCTGCTGGCTGTCCAGCAGCAGACTGAAGGTGGCTGCTGCTGTGCGCAGGTATATAAAGGCTCAGAGCCTATTATGACACGCGCAGCCAGCGTTCCATTGCCACATTCCGTCTACTGCAGGCGGGATACCTGGATGGCTGAATGTCACTGAGAAGCTCACAGAGACCGCCATAAGCAACAGTTTAAAAGAATGCCACAGACTAATCAACCAAACTTTTTGGGTTGGTTTCTCTTTTATAGTCTGCAGGCATTAAATGAAAGAAGTCAGTGTTCCAGCAGAGGGAGACAACGTTTCAGAAAAGGCATTGTAGCAAACCAAAAAAGAAATTTTAAGCGCAGCAGAGTAACCAGCTCACATACCTGTTAGCTCAGGTGAGTTTAAAAGGCTGCTGTTGATAACAAGGGCATTTGCTAAATAGATGGTGTGTGTGCAACAATATACTGAAAGGTCAATTATATTGTGCAGCTTATCTCACCACCTGTAGTTATTTAGGTGAAAGCTCCAAAATGCTTGCCTAATATGTCTGTTTATCCAAAAGGAAGTATAGAGGGAGAGCTAGATAGATAGCATTGCATTACATTACATTACATGGCAATGCAATGCACAGTTGCTGAAGTTGAACCAAAATGAGCTTGTCATCTGGCTTCTGCAACTTTTAACATGAAAAATCCAATGAGGAGAAGAAAAGCAAAGCCAAAGAGTCCATCACAAAATCCGACAAACAAGCAAAATGAACAAAAAGCATTGAATTCAATTCTTTCTGATTTTAGAAACTGCATTAAAGAAGGGGTGCACCGGTCCTGGAGATACTGCAATACCAGGTCAATGCGTGGAGTGGACAGAGCAAGCTCTTTTTCCATCTCCCTGTTCTAAAAATCCATTTAATATATGGTCCCCAGATAGGGGACGTATCAGATATTAAACTGATAAGAACAGATACTACACTTGATCTTAGCCAAAAGGCCGAGAAGCGATAACCAGAATTGGTTTCCGACTACGGTGCCACCCAAGGATTCTGAAAAGTCCATTTGTGGAGATGGCCACCTGGACTCCCGTTAAGAAGACATGCTGTCAACCTCTAGATCCCTCACATGCCTGCACTTTTCGGCTTGCTGCTGCTGCAATCCACGCGTTTTAGATCTGCATAACTCCACCTCTTTTAGCACAGTACCCTCAACCCCCGGCTGTTCCCACCCGCCTCAACACCGTTGGAAGGGAGGAGAACCAATTAAGGCGGGGGGGGGGGGGTGGAACGAGCAGCTGTCTACCCTTAGCAGAAGGGTTGCTGATTAATTACCTCTCCTGCTGCTGCTGCTGCTGGCTGTCCAGCAGCAGACTGAAGGTGGCTGCTGCTGTGCGCAGGTATATAAAGGCTCAGAGCCTATTATGACACGTGCAGCCAGCGTTCCATTGCCACATTCCGTCTACTGCAGGCGGGATACCTGGATGGCTGAATGTCACTGAGAAGCTCACAGAGACCGCCATAAGCAACAGTTTAAAAGAATGCCACAGACTAATCAACCAAACTTTTTGGGTTGGTTTCTCTTTTATAGTCTGCAGGCATTAAATGAAAGAAGTCAGTGTTCCAGCAGAGGGAGACAACGTTTCAGAAAAGGCATTGTAGCAAACCAAAAAAGAAATTTTAAGCGCAGCAGAGTAACCAGCTCACATACCTGTTAGCTCAGGTGAGTTTAAAAGGCTGCTGTTGATAACAAGGGCATTTGCTAAATAGATGGTGTGTGTGCAACAATATACTGAAAGGTCAATTATATTGTGCAGCTTATCTCACCACCTGTAGTTATTTAGGTGAAAGCTCCAAAATGCTTGCCTAATATGTCTGTTTATCCAAAAGGAAGTATAGAGGGAGAGCTAGATAGATAGCATTGCATTACATTACATTACATGGCAATGCAATGCACAGTTGCTGAAGTTGAACCAAAATGAGCTTGTCATCTGGCTTCTGCAACTTTTAACATGAAAAATCCAATGAGGAGAAGAAAAGCAAAGCCAAAGAGTCCATCCCAAAATCCGACAAACAAGCAAAATGAACAAAAAGCATTGAATTCAATTCTTTCTGATTTTAGAAACTGCATTAAAGAAGGGGTGCACCGGTCCTGGAGATACTGCAATACCAGGTCAATGCGTGGAGTGGACAGAGCAAGCTCTTTTTCCATCTCCCTGTTCTAAAAATCCATTTAATATATGGTCCCCAGATAGGGGACGTATCAGATATTAAACTGATAAGAACAGATACTACACTTGATCTTAGCCAAAAGGCCGAGAAGCGATAACCAGAATTGGTTTCCGACTACGGTGCCACCCAAGGATTCTGAAAAGTCCATTTGTGGAGATGGCCACCTGGACTCCCGTTAAGAAGACATGCTGTCAACCTCTAGATCCCTCACATGCCTGCACTTTTCGGCTTGCTGCTGCTGCAATCCACGCGTTTTAGATCTGCATAACTCCACCTCTTTTAGCACAGTACCCTCAACCCCCGGCTGTTCCCACCCGCCTCAACACCGTTGGAAGGGAGGAGAACCAATTAAGGCGGGGGGGGGGTGGAACGAGCAGCTGTCTACCCTTAGCAGGAGGGTTGCTGATTAATTACCTCTCCTGCTGCTGCTGCTGCTGGCTGTCTAGCAGCAGACTGAAGGTGGCTGCTGCTGTGCGCAGGTATATAAAGGCTCAGAGCCTATTATGACACGCGCAGCCAGCGTTCCATTGCCACATTCCGTCTACTGCAGGCGGGATACCTGGATGGCTGAATGTCACTGAGAAGCTCACAGAGACCGCCATAAGCAACAGTTTAAAAGAATGCCACAGACTAATCAACCAAACTTTTTGGGTTGGTTTCTCTTTTATAGTCTGCAGGCATTAAATGAAAGAAGTCAGTGTTCCAGCAGAGGGAGACAACGTTTCAGAAAAGGCATTGTAGCAAACCAAAAAAGAAATTTTAAGCGCAGCAGAGTAACCAGCTCACATACCTGTTAGCTCAGGTGAGTTTAAAAGGCTGCTGTTGATAACAAGGGCATTTGCTAAATAGATGGTGTGTGTGCAACAATATACTGAAAGGTCAATTATATTGTGCAGCTTATCTCACCACCTGTAGTTATTTAGGTGAAAGCTCCAAAATGCTTGCCTAATATGTCTGTTTATCCAAAAGGAAGTATAGAGGGAGAGCTAGATAGATAGCATTGCATTACATTACATTACATGGCAATGCAATGCACAGTTGCTGAAGTTGAACCAAAATGAGCTTGTCATCTGGCTTCTGCAACTTTTAACATGAAAAATCCAATGAGGAGAAGAAAAGCAAAGCCAAAGAGTCCATCCCAAAATCCGACAAACAAGCAAAATGAACAAAAAGCATTGAATTCAATTCTTTCTGATTTTAGAAACTGCATTAAAGAAGGGGTGCACCGGTCCTGGAGATACTGCAATACCAGGTCAATGCGTGGAGTGGACAGAGCAAGCTCTTTTTCCATCTCCCTGTTCTAAAAATCCATTTAATATATGGTCCCAAGATAGGGGACGTATCAGATATTAAACTGATAAGAACAGATACTACACTTGATCTTAGCCAAAAGGCCGAGAAGCGATAACCAGAATTGGTTTCCGACTACGGTGCCACCCAAAGATTCTGAAAAGTCCATTTGTGGAGATGGCCACCTGGACTCCCGTTAAGAAGACATGCTGTCAACCTCTAGATCCCTCACATGCCTGCACTTTTCGGCTTGCTGCTGCTGCAATCCATGCGTTTTAGATCTGCATAACTCCACCTCTTTTAGCACAGTACCCTCAACCCCCGGCTGTTCCCACCCGCCTCAACACCGTTGGAAGGGAGGAGAACCAATTAAGGCGGGGGGGGCGTGGAACGAGCAGCTGTCTACCCTTAGCAGGAGGGTTGCTGATTAATTACCTCTCCTGCTGCTGCTGCTGCTGGCTGTCCAGCAGCAGACTGAAGGTGGCTGCTGCTGTGCGCAGGTATATAAAGGCTCAGAGCCTATTATGACACGCGCAGCCAGCGTTCCATTGCCACATTCCGTCTACTGCAGGCGGGATACCTGGATGGCTGAATGTCACTGAGAAGCTCACAGAGACCGCCATAAGCAACAGTTTAAAAGAATGCCACAGACTAATCAACCAAACTTTTTGGGTTGGTTTCTCTTTTATAGTCTGCAGGCATTAAATGAAAGAAGTCAGTGTTCCAGCAGAGGGAGACAACGTTTCAGAAAAGGCATTGTAGCAAACCAAAAAAGAAATTTTAAGCGCAGCAGAGTAACCAGCTCACATACCTGTTAGCTCAGGTGAGTTTAAAAGGCTGCTGTTGATAACAAGGGCATTTGCTAAATAGATGGTGTGTGTGCAACAATATACTGAAAGGTCAATTATATTGTGCAGCTTATCTCACCACCTGTAGTTATTTAGGTGAAAGCTCCAAAATGCTTGCCTAATATGTCTGTTTATCCAAAAGGAAGTATAGAGGGAGAGCTAGATAGATAGCATTGCATTACATTACATTACATGGCAATGCAATGCACAGTTGCTGAAGTTGAACCAAAATGAGCTTGTCATCTGTCTTCTGCAACTTTTAACATGAAAAATCCAATGAGGAGAAGAAAAGCAAAGCCAAAGAGTCCATCCCAAAATCTGACAAACAAGCAAAATGAACAAAAAGCATTGAATTCAATTCTTTCTGATTTTAGAAACTGCATTAAAGAAGGGGTGCACCGGTCCTGGAGATACTGCAATACCAGGTCAATGCGTGGAGTGGACAGAGCAAGCTCTTTTTCCATCTCCCTGTTCTAAAAATCCATTTAATATATGGTCCCCAGATAGGGGACGTATCAGATATTAAACTGATAAGAACAGATACTACACTTGATCTTAGCCAAAAGGCCGAGAAGCGATAACCAGAATTGGTTTCCGACTACGGTGCCACCCAAGGATTCTGAAAAGTCCATTTGTGGAGATGGCCACCTGGACTCCCGTTAAGAAGACATGCTGTCAACCTCTAGATCCCTCACATGCCTGCACTTTTCGGCTTGCTGCTGCTGCAATCCACGCGTTTTAGATCTGCATAACTCCACCTCTTTTAGCACAGTACCCTCAACCCCCGGCTGTTCCCACCCGCCTCAACACCGTTGGAAGGGAGGAGAACCAATTAAGGCGGGGGGGGGGGGTGGAACGAGCAGCTGTCTACCCTTAGCAGGAGGGTTGCTGATTAATTACCTCTCCTGCTGCTGCTGCTGCTGGCTGTCCAGCAGCAGACTGAAGGTGGCTGCTGCTGTGCGCAGGTATATAAAGGCTCAGAGCCTATTATGACACGCGCAGCCAGCGTTCCATTGCCACATTCCGTCTACTGCAGGCGGGATACCTGGATGGCTGAATGTCACTGAGAAGCTCACAGAGACCGCCATAAGCAACAGTTTAAAAGAATGCCACAGACTAATCAACCAAACTTTTTGGGTTGGTTTCTCTTTTATAGTCTGCAGGCATTAAATGAAAGAAGTCAGTGTTCCAGCAGAGGGAGACAACGTTTCAGAAAAGGCATTGTAGCAAACCAAAAAAGAGATTTTAAGCGCAGCAGAGTAACCAGCTCACATACCTGTTAGCTCAGGTGAGTTTAAAAGGCTGCTGTTGATAACAAGGGCATTTGCTAAATAGATGGTGTGTGTGCAACAATATACTGAAAGGTCAATTATATTGTGCAGCTTATCTCACCACCTGTAGTTATTTAGGTGAAAGCTCCAAAATGCTTGCCTAATATGTCTGTTTATCCAAAAGGAAGTATAGAGGGAGAGCTAGATAGATAGCATTGCATTACATTACATTACATGGCAATGCAATGCACAGTTGCTGAAGTTGAACCAAAATGAGCTTGTCATCTGGCTTCTGCAACTTTTAACATGAAAAATCCAATGAGGAGAAGAAAAGCAAAGCCAAAGAGTCCATCCCAAAATCCGACAAACAAGCAAAATGAACAAAAAGCATTGAATTCAATTCTTTCTGATTTTAGAAACTGCATTAAAGAAGGGGTGCACCGGTCCTGGAGATACTGCAATACCAGGTCAATGCGTGGAGTGGACAGAGCAAGCTCTTTTTCCATCTCCCTGTTCTAAAAATCCATTTAATATATGGTCCCCAGATAGGGGACGTATCAGATATTAAACTGATAAGAACAGATACTACACTTGATCTTAGCCAAAAGGCCGAGAAGCGATAACCAGAATTGGTTTCCGACTACGGTGCCACCCAAGGATTCTGAAAAGTCCATTTGTGGAGATGGCCACCTGGACTCCCGTTAAGAAGACATGCTGTCAACCTCTAGATCCCTCACATGCCTGCACTTTTCGGCTTGCTGCTGCTGCAATCCACGCGTTTTAGATCTGCATAACTCCACCTCTTTTAGCACAGTACCCTCAACCCCCGGCTGTTCCCACCCGCCTCAACACCGTTGGAAGGGAGGAGAACCAATTAAGGCGGGGTGGGGGGGGGGTGGAACGAGCAGCTGTCTACCCTTAGCAGGAGGGTTGCTGATTAATTACCTCTCCTGCTGCTGCTGCTGCTGGCTGTCCAGCAGCAGACTGAAGGTGGCTGCTGCTGTGCGCAGGTATATAAAGGCTCAGAGCCTATTATGACACGCGCAGCCAGCGTTCCATTGCCACATTCCGTCTACTGCAGGCGGGATACCTGGATGGCTGAATGTCACTGAGAAGCTCACAGAGACCGCCATAAGCAACAGTTTAAAAGAATGCCACAGACTAATCAACCAAACTTTTTGGGTTGGTTTCTCTTTTATAGTCTGCAGGCATTAAATGAAAGAAGTCAGTGTTCCAGCAGAGGGAGACAACGTTTCAGAAAAGGCATTGTAGCAAACCAAAAAAGAAATTTTAAGCGCAGCAGAGTAACCAGCTCACATACCTGTTAGCTCAGGTGAGTTTAAAAGGCTGCTGTTGATAACAAGGGCATTTGCTAAATAGATGGTGTGTGTGCAACAATATACTGAAAGGTCAATTATATTGTGCAGCTTATCTCACCACCTGTAGTTATTTAGGTGAAAGCTCCAAAATGCTTGCCTAATATGTCTGTTTATCCAAAAGGAAGTATAGAGGGAGAGCTAGATAGATAGCATTGCATTACATTACATTACATGGCAATGCAATGCACAGTTGCTGAAGTTGAACCAAAATGAGCTTGTCATCTGGCTTCTGCTACTTTTAACTTGAAAAATCCAATGAGGAGAAGAAAAGCAAAGCCAAAGAGTCCATCCCAAAATCCGACAAACAAGCAAAATGAACAAAAAGCATTGAATTCAATTCTTTCTGATTTTAGAAACTGCATTAAAGAAGGGGTGCACCGGTCCTGGAGATACTGCAATACCAGGTCAATGCGTGGAGTGGACAGAGCAAGCTCTTTTTCCATCTCCCTGCTCTAAAAATCCATTTAATATATGGTCCCCAGATAGGGGACGTATCAGATATTAAACTGATAAGAACAGATACTACACTTGATCTTAGCCAAAAGGCCGAGAAGCGATAACCAGAATTGGTTTCCGACTACGGTGCCACCCAAGGATTCTGAAAAGTCCATTTGTGGAGATGGCCACCTGGACTCCCGTTAAAAAGACATGCTGTCAACCTCTAGATCCCTCACATGCCTGCACTTTTCGGCTTGCTGCTGCTGCAATCCACGCGTTTTAGATCTGCATAACTCCACCTCTTTTAGCACAGTACCCTCAACCCCCGGCTGTTCCCACCCGCCTCAACACCGTTGGAAGGGAGGAGAACCAATTAAGGCGGGGGGGGGGGGGTGGAACGAGCAGCTGTCTACCCTTAGCAGGAGGGTTGCTGATTAATTACCTCTCCTGCTGCTGCTGCTGCTGGCTGTCCAGCAGCAGACTGAAGGTGGCTGCTGCTGTGCGCAGGTATATAAAGGCTCAGAGCCTATTATGACACGCGCAGCCAGCGTTCCATTGCCACATTCCGTCTACTGCAGGCGGGATACCTGGATGGCTGAATGTCACTGAGAAGCTCACAGAGACCGCCATAAGCAACAGTTTAAAAGAATGCCACAGACTAATCAACCAAACTTTTTGGGTTGGTTTCTCTTTTATAGTCTGCAGGCATTAAATGAAAGAAGTCAGTGTTCCAGCAGAGGGAGACAACATTTCAGAAAAGGCATTGTAGCAAACCAAAAAAGAAATTTTAAGCGCAGCAGAGTAACCAGCTCACATACCTGTTAGCTCAGGTGAGTTTAAAAGGCTGCTGTTGATAACAAGGGCATTTGCTAAATAGATGGTGTGTGTGCAACAATATACTGAAAGGTCAATTATATTGTGCAGCTTATCTCACCACCTGTAGTTATTTAGGTGAAAGCTCCAAAATGCTTGCCTAATATGTCTGTTTATCCAAAAGGAAGTATAGAGGGAGAGCTAGATAGATAGCATTGCATTACATTACATTACATGGCAATGCAATGCACAGTTGCTGAAGTTGAACCAAAATGAGCTTGTCATCTGGCTTCTGCAACTTTTAACATGAAAAATCCAATGAGGAGAAGAAAAGCAAAGCCAAAGAGTCCATCCCAAAATCCGACAAACAAGCAAAATGAACAAAAAGCATTGAATTCAATTCTTTCTGATTTTAGAAACTGCATTAAAGAAGGGGTGCACCGGTCCTGGAGATACTGCAATACCAGGTCAATGCGTGGAGTGGACAGAGCAAGCTCTTTTTCCATCTCCCTGTTCTAAAAATCCATTTAATATATGGTCCCCAGATAGGGGACGTATCAGATATTAAACTGATAAGAACAGATACTACACTTGATCTTAGCCAAAAGGCCGAGAAGCGATAACCAGAATTGGTTTCCGACTACGGTGCCACCCAAGGATTCTGAAAAGTCAATTTGTGGAGATGGCCACCTGGACTCCCGTTAAGAAGACATGCTGTCAACCTCTAGATCCCTCACATGCCTGCACTTTTCGGCTTGCTGCTGCTGCAATCCACGCGTTTTAGATCTGCATAACTCCACCTCTTTTAGCACAGTACCCTCAACCCCCGGCTGTTCCCACCCGCCTCAACACCGTTGGAAGGGAGGAGAACCAATTAAGGTGGGGGGGGGGTGGAACGAGCAGCTGTCTACCCTTAGCAGGAGAGTTGCTGATTAATTACCTCTCCTGCTGCTGCTGCTGCTGGCTGTCCAGCAGCAGACTGAAGGTGGCTGCTGCTGTGCGCAGGTATATAAAGGCTCAGAGCCTATTATGACACGCGCAGCCAGCGTTCCATTGCCACATTCCGTCTACTGCAGGCGGGATACCTGGATGGCTGAATGTCACTGAGAAGCTCACAGAGACCGCCATAAGCAACAGTTTAAAAGAATGCCACAGACTAATCAACCAAACTTTTTGGGTTGGTTTCTCTTTTATAGTCTGCAGGCATTAAATGAAAGAAGTCAGTGTTCCAGCAGAGGGAGACAACGTTTCAGAAAAGGCATTGTAGCAAACCAAAAAAGAAATTTTAAGCGCAGCAGAGTAACCAGCTCACATACCTGTTAGCTCAGGTGAGTTTAAAAGGCTGCTGTTGATAACAAGGGCATTTGCTAAATAGATGGTGTGTGTGCAACAATATACTGAAAGGTCAATTATATTGTGCAGCTTATCTCACCACCTGTAGTTATTTAGGTGAAAGCTCCAAAATGCTTGCCTAATATGTCTGTTTATCCAAAAGGAAGTATAGAGGGAGAGCTAGATAGATAGCATTGCATTACATTACATTACATGGCAATGCAATGCACAGTTGCTGAAGTTGAACCAAAATGAGCTTGTCATCTGGCTTCTGCAACTTTTAACATGAAAAATCCAATGAGGAGAAGAAAAGCAAAGCCAAAGAGTCCATCCCAAAATCCGACAAACAAGCAAAATGAACAAAAAGCATTGAATTCAATTCTTTCTGATTTTAGAAACTGCATTAAAGAAGGGGTGCACCGGTCCTGGAGATACTGCAATACCAGGTCAATGCGTGGAGTGGACAGAGCAAGCTCTTTTTCCATCTCCCTGTTCTAAAAATCCATTTAATATATGGTCCCCAGATAGGGGACGTATCAGATATTAAACTGATAAGAACAGATACTACACTTGATCTTAGCCAAAAGGCCGAGAAGCGATAACCAGAATTGGTTTCCGACTACGGTGCCACCCAAGGATTCTGAAAAGTCCATTTGTGGAGATGGCCACCTGGACTCCCGTTAAGAAGACATGCTGTCAACCTCTAGATCCCTCACATGCCTGCACTTTTCGGCTTGCTGCTGCTGCAATCCACGCGTTTTAGATCTGCATAACTCCACCTCTTTTAGCACAGTACCCTCAACCCCCGGCTGTTCCCACCCGCCTCAACACCGTTGGAAGGGAGGAGAACCAGTTAAGGCGGGGGGGGGGGTGGAACGAGCAGCTGTCTACCCTTAGCAGGAGGGTTGCTGATTAATTACCTCTCCTGCTGCTGCTGCTGCTGGCTGTCCAGCAGCAGACTGAAGGTGGCTGCTGCTGTGCGCAGGTATATAAAGGCTCAGAGCCTATTATGACACGCGCAGCCAGCGTTCCATTGCCACATTCCGTCTACTGCAGGCGGGATACCTGGATGGCTGAATGTCACTGAGAAGCTCACAGAGACCGCCATAAGCAACAGTTTAAAAGAATGCCACAGACTAATCAACCAAACTTTTTGGGTTGGTTTCTCTTTTATAGTCTGCAGGCATTAAATGAAAGAAGTCAGTGTTCCAGCAGAGGGAGACAACGTTTCAGAAAAGGCATTGTAGCAAACCAAAAAAGAAATTTTAAGCGCAGCAGAGTAACCAGCTCACATACCTGTTAGCTCAGGTGAGTTTAAAAGGCTGCTGTTGATAACAAGGGCATTTGCTAAATAGATGGTGTGTGTGCAACAATATACTGAAAGGTCAATTATATTGTGCAGCTTATCTCACCACCTGTAGTTATTTAGGTGAAAGCTCCAAAATGCTTGCCTAATATGTCTGTTTATCCAAAAGGAAGTATAGAGGGAGAGCTAGATAGATAGCATTGCATTACATTACATTACATGGCAATGCAATGCACAGTTGCTGAAGTTGAACCAAAATGAGCTTGTCATCTGGCTTCTGCAACTTTTAACATGAAAAATCCAATGAGGAGAAGAAAAGCAAAGCCAAAGAGTCCATCCCAAAATCCGACAAACAAGCAAAATGAACAAAAAGCATTGAATTCAATTCTTTCTGATTTTAGAAACTGCATTAAAGAAGGGGTGCACCGGTCCTGGAGATACTGCAATACCAGGTCAATGCGTGGAGTGGACAGAGCAAGCTCTTTTTCCATCTCCCTGTTCTAAAAATCCATTTAATATATGGTCCCCAGATAGGGGACGTATCAGATATTAAACTGATAAGAACAGATACTACACTTGATCTTAGCCAAAAGGCCGAGAAGCGATAACCAGAATTGGTTTCCGACTACGGTGCCACCCAAGGATTCTGAAAAGTCCATTTGTGGAGATGGCCACCTGGACTCCCGTTAAGAAGACATGCTGTCAACCTCTAGATCCCTCACATGCCTGCACTTTTCGGCTTGCTGCTGCTGCAATCCACGCGTTTTAGATCTGCATAACTCCACCTCTTTTAGCACAGTACCCTCAACCCCCGGCTGTTCCCACCCGCCTCAACACCGTTGGAAGGGAGGAGAACCAATTAAGGCAGGGAGGGGGGGGTGGAACGAGCAGCTGTCTACCCTTAGCAGGAGGGTTGCTGATTAATTACCTCTCCTGCTGCTGCTGCTGCTGGCTGTCCAGCAGCAGACTGAAGGTGGCTGCTGCTGTGCGCAGGTATATAAAGGCTCAGAGCCTATTATGACACGCGCAGCCAGCGTTCCATTGCCACATTCCGTCTACTGCAGGCAGGATACCTGGATGGCTGAATGTCACTGAGAAGCTCACAGAGACCGCCATAAGCAACAGTTTAAAAGAATGCCACAGACTAATCAACCAAACTTTTTGGGTTGGTTTCTCTTTTATAGTCTGCAGGCATTAAATGAAAGAAGTCAGTGTTCCAGCAGAGGGAGACAACGTTTCAGAAAAGGCATTGTAGCAAACCAAAAAAGAAATTTTAAGCGCAGCAGAGTAACCAGCTCACATACCTGTTAGCTCAGGTGAGTTTAAAAGGCTGCTGTTGATAACAAGGGCATTTGCTAAATAGATGGTGTGTGTGCAACAATATACTGAAAGGTCAATTATATTGTGCAGCTTATCTCACCACCTGTAGTTATTTAGGTGAAAGCTCCAAAATGCTTGCCTAATATGTCTGTTTATCCAAAAGGAAGTATAGAGGGAGAGCTAGATAGATAGCATTGCATTACATTACATTACATGGCAATGCAATGCACAGTTGCTGAAGTTGAACCAAAATGAGCTTGTCATCTGGCTTCTGCAACTTTTAACATGAAAAATCCAATGAGGAGAAGAAAAGCAAAGCCAAAGAGTCCATCCCAAAATCCGACAAACAAGCAAAATGAACAAAAAGCATTGAATTCAATTCTTTCTGATTTTAGAAACTGCATTAAAGAAGGGGTGCACCGGTCCTGGAGATACTGCAATACCAGGTCAATGCGTGGAGTGGACAGAGCAAGCTCTTTTTCCATCTCCCTGTTCTAAAAATCCATTTAATATATGGTCCCCAGATAGGGGACGTATCAGATATTAAACTGATAAGAACAGATACTACACTTGATCTTAGCCAAAAGGCCGAGAAGCGATAACCAGAATTGGTTTCCGACTACGGTGCCACCCAAGGATTCTGAAAAGTCCATTTGTGGAGATGGCCACCTGGACTCCCGTTAAGAAGACATGCTGTCAACCTCTAGATCCCTCACATGCCTGCACTTTTCGGCTTGCTGCTGCTGCAATCCACGCGTTTTAGATCTGCATAACTCCACCTCTTTTAGCACAGTACCCTCAACCCCCGGCTGTTCCCACCCGCCTCAACACCGTTGGAAGGGAGGAGAACCAATTAAGGCGGGGGGGGGGGGTGGAACGAGCAGCTGTCTACCCTTAGCAGGAGGGTTGCTGATTAATTACCTCTCCTGCTGCTGCTGCTGCTGGCTGTCCAGCAGCAGACTGAAGGTGGCTGCTGCTGTGCGCAGGTATATAAAGGCTCAGAGCCTATTATGACACGCGCAGCCAGCGTTCCATTGCCACATTCCGTCTACTGCAGGCGGGATACCTGGATGGCTGAATGTCACTGAGAAGCTCACAGAGACCGCCATAAGCAACAGTTTAAAAGAATGCCACAGACTAATCAACCAAACATTTTGGGTTGGTTTCTCTTTTATAGTCTGCAGGCATTAAATGAAAGAAGTCAGTGTTCCAGCAGAGGGAGACAACGTTTCAGAAAAGGCATTGTAGCAAACCAAAAAAGAAATTTTAAGCGCAGCAGAGTAACCAGCTCACATACCTGTTAGCTCAGGTGAGTTTAAAAGGCTGCTGTTGATAACAAGGGCATTTGCTAAATAGATGGTGTGTGTGCAACAATATACTGAAAGGTCAATTATATTGTGCAGCTTATCTCACCACCTGTAGTTATTTAGGTGAAAGCTCCAAAATGCTTGCCTAATATGTCTGTTTATCCAAAAGGAAGTATAGAGGGAGAGCTAGATAGATAGCATCGCATTACATTACATTACATGGCAATGCAATGCACAGTTGCTGAAGTTGAACCAAAATGAGCTTGTCATCTGGCTTCTGCAACTTTTAACATGAAAAATCCAATGAGGAGAAGAAAAGCAAAGCCAAAGAGTCCATCCCAAAATCCGACAAACAAGCAAAATGAACAAAAAGCATTGAATTCAATTCTTTCTGATTTTAGAAACTGCATTAAAGAAGGGGTGCACCGGTCCTGGAGATACTGCAATACCAGGTCAATGTGTGGAGTGGACAGAGCAAGCTCTTTTTCCATCTCCCTGTTCTAAAAATCCATTTAATATATGGTCCCCAGATAGGGGACGTATCAGATATTAAACTGATAAGAACAGATACTACACTTGATCTTAGCCAAAAGGCCGAGAAGCGATAACCAGAATTGGTTTCCGACTACGGTGCCACCCAAGGATTCTGAAAAGTCCATTTGTGGAGATGGCCACCTGGACTCCCGTTAAGAAGACATGCTGTCAACCTCTAGATCCCTCACATGCCTGCACTTTTCGGCTTGCTGCTGCTGCAATCCACGCGTTTTAGATCTGCATAACTCCACCTCTTTTAGCACAGTACCCTCAACCCCCGGCTGTTCCCACCCGCCTCAACACCGTTGGAAGGGAGGAGAACCAATTAAGGCGGGGGGGGGGGGTGGAACGAGCAGCTGTCTACCCTTAGCAGGAGGGTTGCTGATTAATTACCTCTCCTGCTGCTGCTGCTGCTGGCTGTCCAGCAGCAGACTGAAGGTGGCTGCTGCTGTGCGCAGGTATATAAAGGCTCAGAGCCTATTATGACACGCGCAGCCAGCGTTCCATTGCCACATTCCGTCTACTGCAGGCGGGATACCTGGATGGCTGAATGTCACTGAGAAGCTCACAGAGACCGCCATAAGCAACAGTTTAAAAGAATGCCACAGACTAATCAACCAAACTTTTTGGGTTGGTTTCTCTTTTATAGTCTGCAGGCATTAAATGAAAGAAGTCAGTGTTCCAGCAGAGGGAGACAACGTTTCAGAAAAGGCATTGTAGCAAACCAAAAAAGAAATTTTAAGCGCAGCAGAGTAACCAGCTCACATACCTGTTAGCTCAGGTGAGTTTAAAAGGCTGCTGTTGATAACAAGGGCATTTGCTAAATAGATGGTGTGTGTGCAACAATATACTGAAAGGTCAATTATATTGTGCAGCTTATCTCACCACCTGTAGTTATTTAGGTGAAAGCTCCAAAATGCTTGCCTAATATGTCTGTTTATCCAAAAGGAAGTATAGAGGGAGAGCTAGATAGATAGCATTGCATTACATTACATTACATGGCAATGCAATGCACAGTTGCTGAAGTTGAACCAAAATGAGCTTGTCATCTGGCTTCTGCAACTTTTAACATGAAAAATCCAATGAGGAGAAGAAAAGCAAAGCCAAAGAGTCCATCCCAAAATCCGACAAACAAGCAAAATGAACAAAAAGCATTGAATTCAATTCTTTCTGATTTTAGAAACTGCATTAAAGAAGGGGTGCACCGGTCCTGGAGATACTGCAATACCAGGTCAATGCGTGGAGTGGACAGAGCAAGCTCTTTTTCCATCTCCCTGTTCTAAAAATCCATTTAATATATGGTCCCCAGATAGGGGACGTATCAGATATTAAACTGATAAGAACAGATACTACACTTGATCTTAGCCAAAAGGCCGAGAAGCGATAACCAGAATTGGTTTCCGACTACGGTGCCACCCAAGGATTCTGAAAAGTCCATTTGTGGAGATGGCCACCTGGACTCCCGTTAAGAAGACATGCTGTCAACCTCTAGATCCCTCACATGCCTGCACTTTTCGGCTTGCTGCTGCTGCAATCCACGCGTTTTAGATCTGCATAACTCCACCTCTTTTAGCACAGTACCCTCAACCCCCGGCTGTTCCCACCCACCTCAACACCGTTGGAAGGGAGGAGAACCAATTAAGGCGGGGGGGGGGGTGGAACGAGCAGCTGTCTACCCTTAGCAGGAGGGTTGCTGATTAATTACCTCTCCTGCTGCTGCTGCTGCTGGCTGTCCAGCAGCAGACTGAAGGTGGCTGCTGCTGTGCGCAGGTATATAAAGGCTCAGAGCCTATTATGACACGCGCAGCCAGCGTTCCATTGCCACATTCCGTCTACTGCAGGCGGGATACCTGGATGGCTGAATGTCACTGAGAAGCTCACAGAGACCGCCATAAGCAACAGTTTAAAAGAATGCCACAGACTAATCAACCAAACTTTTTGGGTTGGTTTCTCTTTTATAGTCTGCAGGCATTAAATGAAAGAAGTCAGTGTTCCAGCAGAGGGAGACAACGTTTCAGAAAAGGCATTGTAGCAAACCAAAAAAGAAATTTTAAGCGCAGCAGAGTAACCAGCTCACATACCTGTTAGCTCAGGTGAGTTTAAAAGGCTGCTGTTGATAACAAGGGCATTTGCTAAATAGATGGTGTGTGTGCAACAATATACTGAAAGGTCAATTATATTGTGCAGCTTATCTCACCACCTGTAGTTATTTAAGTGAAAGCTCCAAAATGCTTGCCTAATATGTCTGTTTATCCAAAAGGAAGTATAGAGGGAGAGCTAGATAGATAGCATTGCATTACATTACATTACATGGCAATGCAATGCACAGTTGCTGAAGTTGAACCAAAATGAGCTTGTCATCTGACTTCTGCAACTTTTAACATGAAAAATCCAATGAGGAGAAGAAAAGCAAAGCCAAAGAGTCCATCCCAAAATCCGACAAACAAGCAAAATGAACAAAAAGCATTGAATTCAATTCTTTCTGATTTTAGAAACTGCATTAAAGAAGGGGTGCACCGGTCCTGGAGATACTGCAATACCAGGTCAATGCGTGGAGTGGACAGAGCAAGCTCTTTTTCCATCTCCCTGTTCTAAAAATCCATTTAATATATGGTCCCCAGATAGGGGACGTATCAGATATTAAACTGATAAGAACAGATACTACACTTGATCTTAGCCAAAAGGCTGAGAAGCGATAACCAGAATTGGTTTCCGACTACGGTGCCACTCAAGGATTCTGAAAAGTCCATTTGTGGAGATGGCCACCTGGACTCCCGTTAAGAAGACATGCTGTCAACCTCTAGATCCCTCACATGCCTGCACTTTTCGGCTTGCTGCTGCTGCAATCCACGCGTTTTAGATCTGCATAACTCCACCTCTTTTAGCACAGTACCCTCAACCCCCGGCTGTTCCCACCCGCCTCAACACCGTTGGAAGGGAGGAGAACCAGTTAAGGCGGGGGGGGGGTGGAACGAGCAGCTGTCTACCCTTAGCAGGAGGGTTGCTGATTAATTACCTCTCCTGCTGCTGCTGCTGCTGGCTGTCCAGCAGCAGACTGAAGGTGGCTGCTGCTGTGCGCAGGTATATAAAGGCTCAGAGCCTATTATGACACGCGCAGCCAGCGTTCCATTGCCACATTCCGTCTACTGCAGGCGGGATACCTGGATGGCTGAATGTCACTGAGAAGTTCACAGAGACCACCATAAGCAACAGTTTAAAAGAATGCCACAGACTAATCAACCAAACTTTTTGGGTTGGTTTCTCTTTTATAGTCTGCAGGCATTAAATGAAAGAAGTCAGTGTTCCAGCAGAGGGAGACAACGTTTCAGAAAAGGCATTGTAGCAAACCAAAAAAGAAATTTTAAGCGCAGCAGAGTAACCAGCTCACATACCTGTTAGCTCAGGTGAGTTTAAAAGGCTGCTGTTGATAACAAGGGCATTTGCTAAATAGATGGTGTGTGTGCAACAATATACTGAAAGGTCAATTATATTGTGCAGCTTATCTCACCACCTGTAGTTATTTAGGTGAAAGCTCCAAAATGCTTGCCTAATATGTCTGTTTATCCAAAAGGAAGTATAGAGGGAGAGCTAGATAGATAGCATTGCATTACATTACATTACATGGCAATGCAATGCACAGTTGCTGAAGTTGAACCAAAATGAGCTTGTCATCTGGCTTCTGCAACTTTTAACATGAAAAATCCAATGAGGAGAAGAAAAGCAAAGCCAAAGAGTCCATCCCAAAATCCGACAAACAAGCAAAATGAACAAAAAGCATTGAATTCAATTCTTTCTGATTTTAGAAACTGCATTAAAGAAGGGGTGCACCGGTCCTGGAGATACTGCAATACCAGGTCAATGCGTGGAGTGGACAGAGCAAGCTCTTTTTCCATCTCCCTGTTCTAAAAATCCATTTAATATATGGTCCCCAGATAGGGGACGTATCAGATATTAAACTGATAAGAACAGATACTACACTTGATCTTAGCCAAAAGGCCGAGAAGCGATAACCAGAATTGGTTTCCGACTACGGTGCCACCCAAGGATTCTGAAAAGTCCATTTGTGGAGATGGCCACCTGGACTCCCGTTAAGAAGACATGCTGTCAACCTCTAGATCCCTCACATGCCTGCACTTTTCGGCTTGCTGCTGCTGCAATCCACGCGTTTTAGATCTGCATAACTCCACCTCTTTTAGCACAGTACCCTCAACCCCCGGCTGTTCCCACCCGCCTCAACACCGTTGGAAGGGAGGAGAACCAATTAAGGCGGGGGGGGGTGGAACGAGCAGCTGTCTACCCTTAGCAGGAGGGTTGCTGATTAATTACCTCTCCTGCTGCTGCTGCTGCTGGCTGTCCAGCAGCAGACTGAAGGTGGCTGCTGCTGTGCGCAGGTATATAAAGGCTCAGAGCCTATTATGACACGCGCAGCCAGCGTTCCATTGCCACATTCCGTCTACTGCAGGCGGGATACCTGGATGGCTGAATGTCACTGAGAAGCTCACAGAGACCGCCATAAGCAACAGTTTAAAAGAATGCCACAGACTAATCAACCAAACTTTTTGGGTTGGTTTCTCTTTTATAGTCTGCAGGCATTAAATGAAAGAAGTCAGTGTTCCAGCAGAGGGAGACAACGTTTCAGAAAAGGCATTGTAGCAAACCAAAAAAGAAATTTTAAGCGCAGCAGAGTAACCAGCTCACATACCTGTTAGCTCAGGTGAGTTTAAAAGGCTGCTGTTGATAACAAGGGCATTTGCTAAATAGATGGTGTGTGTGCAACAATATACTGAAAGGTCAATTATATTGTGCAGCTTATCTCACCACCTGTAGTTATTTAGGTGAAAGCTCCAAAATGCTTGCCTAATATGTCTGTTTATCCAAAAGGAAGTATAGAGGGAGAGCTAGATAGATAGCATTGCATTACATTACATTACATGGCAATGCAATGCACAGTTGCTGAAGTTGAACCAAAATGAGCTTGTCATCTGGCTTCTGCAACTTTTAACATGAAAAATCCAATGAGGAGAAGAAAAGCAAAGCCAAAGAGTCCATCCCAAAATCCGACAAACAAGCAAAATGAACAAAAAGCATTGAATTCAATTCTTTCTGATTTTAGAAACTGCATTAAAGAAGGGGTGCACCGGTCCTGGAGATACTGCAATACCAGGTCAATGCGTGGAGTGGACAGAGCAAGCTCTTTTTCCATCTCCCTGTTCTAAAAATCCATTTAATATATGGTCCCCAGATAGGGGACGTATCAGATATTAAACTGATAAGAACAGATACTACACTTGATCTTAGCCAAAAGGCCGAGAAGCGATAACCAGAATTGGTTTCCGACTACGGTGCCACCCAAGGATGAAAAGTCCATTTGTGGAGATGGCCACCTGGACTCCCGTTAAGAAGACATGCTGTCAACCTCTAGATCCCTCACATGCCTGCACTTTTCGGCTTGCTGCTGCTGCAATCCACGCGTTTTAGATCTGCATAACTCCACCTCTTTTAGCACAGTACCCTCAACCCCCGGCTGTTCCCACCCGCCTCAACACCGTTGGAAGGGAGGAGAACCAATTAAGGCGGGGGGGGGGGGTGGAACGAGCAGCTGTCTACCCTTAGCAGGAGGGTTGCTGATTAATTACCTCTCCTGCTGCTGCTGCTGCTGGCTGTCCAGCAGCAGACTGAAGGTGGCTGCTGCTGTGCGCAGGTATATAAAGGCTCAGAGCCTATTATGACACGCGCAGCCAGCGTTCCATTGCCACATTCCGTCTACTGCAGGCGGGATACCTGGATGGCTGAATGTCACTGAGAAGCTCACAGAGACCGCCATAAGCAACAGTTTAAAAGAATGCCACAGACTAATCAACCAAACTTTTTGGGTTGGTTTCTCTTTTATAGTCTGCAGGCATTAAATGAAAGAAGTCAGTGTTCCAGCAGAGGGAGACAACGTTTCAGAAAAGGCATTGTAGCAAACCAAAAAAGAAATTTTAAGCGCAGCAGAGTAACCAGCTCACATACCTGTTAGCTCAGGTGAGTTTAAAAGGCTGCTGTTGATAACAAGGGCATTTGCTAAATAGATGGTGTGTGTGCAACAATATACTGAAAGGTCAATTATATTGTGCAGCTTATCTCACCACCTGTAGTTATTTAGGTGAAAGCTCCAAAATGCTTGCCTAATATGTCTGTTTATCCAAAAGGAAGTATAGAGGGAGAGCTAGATAGATAGCATTGCATTACATTACATTACATGGCAATGCAATGCACAGTTGCTGAAGTTGAACCAAAATGAGCTTGTCATCTGGCTTCTGCAACTTTTAACATGAAAAATCCAATGAGGAGAAGAAAAGCAAAGCCAAAGAGTCCATCCCAAAATCCGACAAACAAGCAAAATGAACAAAAAGCATTGAATTCAATTCTTTCTGATTTTAGAAACTGCATTAAAGAAGGGGTGCACCGGTCCTGGAGATACTGCAATACCAGGTCAATGCGTGGAGTGGACAGAGCAAGCTCTTTTTCCATCTCCCTGTTCTAAAAATCCATTTAATATATGGTCCCCAGATAGGGGACGTATCAGATATTAAACTGATAAGAACAGATACTACACTTGATCTTAGCCAAAAGGCCGAGAAGCGATAACCAGAATTGGTTTCCGACTACGGTGCCACCCAAGGATGAAAAGTCCATTTGTGGAGATGGCCACCTGGACTCCCGTTAAGAAGACATGCTGTCAACCTCTAGATCCCTCACATGCCTGCACTTTTCGGCTTGCTGCTGCTGCAATCCACGCGTTTTAGATCTGCATAACTCCACCTCTTTTAGCACAGTACCCTCAACCCCCGGCTGTTCCCACCCGCCTCAACACCGTTGGAAGGGAGGAGAACCAATTAAGGCGGGGGGGGGGGGTGGAACGAGCAGCTGTCTACCCTTAGCAGGAGGGTTGCTGATTAATTACCTCTCCTGCTGCTGCTGCTGCTGGCTGTCCAGCAGCAGACTGAAGGTGGCTGCTGCTGTGCGCAGGTATATAAAGGCTCAGAGCCTATTATGACACGCGCAGCCAGCGTTCCATTGCCACATTCCGTCTACTGCAGGCGGGATACCTGGATGGGTGAATGTCACTGAGAAGCTCACAGAGACCGCCATAAGCAACAGTTTAAAAGAATGCCACAGACTAATCAACCAAACTTTTTGGGTTGGTTTCTCTTTTATAGTCTGCAGGCATTAAATGAAAGAAGTCAGTGTTCCAGCAGAGGGAGACAACGTTTCAGAAAAGGCATTGTAGCAAACCAAAAAAGAAATTTTAAGCGCAGCAGAGTAACCAGCTCACATACCTGTTAGCTCAGGTGAGTTTAAAAGGCTGCTGTTGATAACAAGGGCATTTGCTAAATAGATGGTGTGTGTGCAACAATATACTGAAAGGTCAATTATATTGTGCAGCTTATCTCACCACCTGTAGTTATTTAGGTGAAAGCTCCAAAATGCTTGCCTAATATGTCTGTTTATCCAAAAGGAAGTATAGAGGGAGAGCTAGATAGATAGCATTGCATTACATTACATTACATGGCAATGCAATGCACAGTTGCTGAAGTTGAACCAAAATGAGCTTGTCATCTGGCTTCTGCAACTTTTAACATGAAAAATCCAATGAGGAGAAGAAAAGCAAAGCCAAAGAGTCCATCCCAAAATCCGACAAACAAGCAAAATGAACAAAAAGCATTGAATTCAATTCTTTCTGATTTTAGAAACTGCATTAAAGAAGGGGTGCACCGGTCCTGGAGATACTGCAATACCAGGTCAATGCGTGGAGTGGACAGAGCAAGCTCTTTTTCCATCTCCCTGTTCTAAAAATCCATTTAATATATGGTCCCCAGATAGGGGACGTATCAGATATTAAACTGATAAGAACAGATACTACACTTGATCTTAGCCAAAAGGCCGAGAAGCGATAACCAGAATTGGTTTCCGACTACGGTGCCACCCAAGGATTCTGAAAAGTCCATTTGTGGAGATGGCCACCTGGACTCCCGTTAAGAAGACATGCTGTCAACCTCTAGATCCCTCACATGCCTGCACTTTTCGGCTTGCTGCTGCTGCAATCCACGCGTTTTAGATCTGCATAACTCCACCTCTTTTAGCACAGTACCCTCAACCCCCGGCTGTTCCCACCCGCCTCAACACCGTTGGAAGGGAGGAGAACCAGTTAAGGCGGGGGGGGGGGTGGAACGAGCAGCTGTCTACCCTTAGCAGGAGGGTTGCTGATTAATTACCTCTCCTGCTGCTGCTGCTGCTGGCTGTCCAGCAGCAGACTGAAGGTGGCTGCTGCTGTGCGCAGGTATATAAAGGCTCAGAGCCTATTATGACACGCGCAGCCAGCGTTCCATTGCCACATTCCGTCTACTGCAGGCGGGATACCTGGATGGCTGAATGTCACTGAGAAGCTCACAGAGACCGCCATAAGCAACAGTTTAAAAGAATGCCACAGACTAATCAACCAAACTTTTTGGGTTGGTTTCTCTTTTATAGTCTGCAGGCATTAAATGAAAGAAGTCAGTGTTCCAGCAGAGGGAGACAACGTTTCAGAAAAGGCATTGTAGCAAACCAAAAAAGAAATTTTAAGCGCAGCAGAGTAACCAGCTCACATACCTGTTAGCTCAGGTGAGTTTAAAAGGCTGCTGTTGATAACAAGGGCATTTGCTAAATAGATGGTGTGTGTGCAACAATATACTGAAAGGTCAATTATATTGTGCAGCTTATCTCACCACCTGTAGTTATTTAGGTGAAAGCTCCAAAATGCTTGCCTAATATGTCTGTTTATCCAAAAGGAAGTATAGAGGGAGAGCTAGATAGATAGCATTGCATTACATTACATTACATGGCAATGCAATGCACAGTTGCTGAAGTTGAACCAAAATGAGCTTGTCATCTGGCTTCTGCAACTTTTAACATGAAAAATCCAATGAGGAGAAGAAAAGCAAAGCCAAAGATTCCATCCCAAAATCCGACAAACAAGCAAAATGAACAAAAAGCATTGAATTCAATTCTTTCTGATTTTAGAAACTGCATTAAAGAAGGGGTGCACCGGTCCTGGAGATACTGCAATACCAGGTCAATGCGTGGAGTGGACAGAGCAAGCTCTTTTTCCATCTCCCTGTTCTAAAAATCCATTTAATATATGGTCCCCAGATAGGGGACGTATCAGATATTAAACTGATAAGAACAGATACTACACTTGATCTTAGCCAAAAGGCCGAGAAGCGATAACCAGAATTGGTTTCCGACTACGGTGCCACCCAAGGATTCTGAAAAGTCCATTTGTGGAGATGGCCACCTGGACTCCCGTTAAGAAGACATGCTGTCAACCTCTAGATCCCTCACATGCCTGCACTTTTCGGCTTGCTGCTGCTGCAATCCACGCGTTTTAGATCTGCATAACTCCACCTCTTTTAGCACAGTACCCTCAACCCCCGGCTGTTCCCACCCGCCTCAACACCGTTGGAAGGGAGGAGAACCAATTAAGGCGGGGGGGGGGTGGAACGAGCAGCTGTCTACCCTTAGCAGGAGGGTTGCTGATTAATTACCTCTCCTGCTGCTGCTGCTGGCTGTCCAGCAGCAGACTGAAGGTGGCTGCTGCTGTGCGCAGGTATATAAAGGCTCAGAGCCTATTATGACACGCGCAGCCAGCGTTCCATTGCCGCATTCCGTCTACTGCAGGCGGGATACCTGGATGGCTGAATGTCACTGAGAAGCTCACAGAGACCGCCATAAGCAACAGTTTAAAAGAATGCCACAGACTAATCAACCAAACTTTTTGGGTTGGTTTCTCTTTTATAGTCTGCAGGCATTAAATGAAAGAAGTCAGTGTTCCAGCAGAGGGAGACAACGTTTCAGAAAAGGCATTGTAGCAAACCAAAAAAGAAATTTTAAGCGCAGCAGAGTAACCAGCTCACATACCTGTTAGCTCAGGTGAGTTTAAAAGGCTGCTGTTGATAACAAGGGCATTTGCTAAATAGATGGTGTGTGTGCAACAATATACTGAAAGGTCAATTATATTGTGCAGCTTATCTCACCACCTGTAGTTATTTAGGTGAAAGCTCCAAAATGCTTGCCTAATATGTCTGTTTATCCAAAAGGAAGTATAGAGGGAGAGCTAGATAGATAGCATTGCATTACATTACATTACATGGCAATGCAATGCACAGTTGCTGAAGTTGAACCAAAATGAGCTTGTCATCTGGCTTCTGCAACTTTTAACATGAAAAATCCAATGAGGAGAAGAAAAGCAAAGCCAAAGAGTCCATCCCAAAATCCGACAAACAAGCAAAATGAACAAAAAGCATTGAATTCAATTCTTTCTGATTTTAGAAACTGCATTAAAGAAGGGGTGCACCGGTCCTGGAGATACTGCAATACCAGGTCAATGCGTGGAGTGGACAGAGCAAGCTCTTTTTCCATCTCCCTGTTCTAAAAATCCATTTAATATATGGTCCCCAGATAGGGGACGTATCAGATATTAAACTGATAAGAACAGATACTACACTTGATCTTAGCCAAAAGGCCGAGAAGCGATAACCAGAATTGGTTTCCGACTACGGTGCCACCCAAGGATTCTGAAAAGTCCATTTGTGGAGATGGCCACCTGGACTCCCGTTAAGAAGACATGCTGTCAACCTCTAGATCCCTCACATGCCTGCACTTTTCGGCTTGCTGCTGCTGCAATCCACGCGTTTTAGATCTGCATAACTCCACCTCTTTTAGCACAGTACCCTCAACCCCCGGCTGTTCCCACCCGCCTCAACACCGTTGGAAGGGAGGAGAACCAATTAAGGCGGGGGGGGGGTGGAACGAGCAGCTGTCTACCCTTAGCAGGAGGGTTGCTGATTAATTACCTCTCCTGCTGCTGCTGCTGCTGGCTGTCCAGCAGCAGACTGAAGGTGGCTGCTGCTGTGCGCAGGTATATAAAGGCTCAGAGCCTATTATGACACGCGCAGCCAGCGTTCCATTGCCACATTCCGTCTACTGCAGGCGGGATACCTGGATGGCTGAATGTCACTGAGAAGCTCACAGAGACCGCCATAAGCAACAGTTTAAAAGAATGCCACAGACTAATCAACCAAACTTTTTGGGTTGGTTTCTCTTTTATAGTCTGCAGGCATTAAATGAAAGAAGTCAGTGTTCCAGCAGAGGGAGACAACGTTTCAGAAAAGGCATTGTAGCAAACCAAAAAAGAAATTTTAAGCGCAGCAGAGTAACCAGCTCACATACCTGTTAGCTCAGGTGAGTTTAAAAGGCTGCTGTTGATAACAAGGGCATTTGCTAAATAGATGGTGTGTGTGCAACAATATACTGAAAGGTCAATTATATTGTGCAGCTTATCTCACCACCTGTAGTTATTTAGGTGAAAGCTCCAAAATGCTTGCCTAATATGTCTGTTTATCCAAAAGGAAGTATAGAGGGAGAGCTAGATAGATAGCATTGCATTACATTACATTACATGGCAATGCAATGCACAGTTGCTGAAGTTGAACCAAAATGAGCTTGTCATCTGGCTTCTGCAACTTTTAACATGAAAAATCCAATGAGGAGAAGAAAAGCAAAGCCAAAGAGTCCATCCCAAAATCCGACAAACAAGCAAAATGAACAAAAAGCATTGAATTCAATTCTTTCTGATTTTAGAAACTGCATTAAAGAAGGGGTGCACCGGTCCTGGAGATACTGCAATACCAGGTCAATGCGTGGAGTGGACAGAGCAAGCTCTTTTTCCATCTCCCTGTTCTAAAAATCCATTTAATATATGGTCCCCAGATAGGGGACATATCAGATATTAAACTGATAAGAACAGATACTACACTTGATCTTAGCCAAAAGGCCGAGAAGCGATAACCAGAATTGGTTTCCGACTACGGTGCCACCCAAGGATTCTGAAAAGTCCATTTGTGGAGATGGCCACCTGGACTCCCGTTAAGAAGACATGCTGTCAACCTCTAGATCCCTCACATGCCTGCACTTTTCGGCTTGCTGCTGCTGCAATCCACGCGTTTTAGATCTGCATAACTCCACCTCTTTTAGCACAGTACCCTCAACCCCCGGCTGTTCCCACCCGCCTCAACACCGTTGGAAGGGAGGAGAACCAATTAAGGCGGGGGGGGGGGGGTGGAACGAGCAGCTGTCTACCCTTAGCAGGAGGGTTGCTGATTAATTACCTCTCCTGCTGCTGCTGCTCCTGGCTGTCCAGCAGCAGACTGAAGGTGGCTGCTGCTGTGCGCAGGTATATAAAGGCTCAGAGCCTATTATGACACGCGCAGCCAGCGTTCCATTGCCACATTCCGTCTACTGCAGGCGGGATACCTGGATGGCTGAATGTCACTGAGAAGCTCACAGAGACCGCCATAAGCAACAGTTTAAAAGAATGCCACAGACTAATCAACCAAACTTTTTGGGTTGGTTTCTCTTTTATAGTCTGCAGGCATTAAATGAAAGAAGTCAGTGTTCCAGCAGAGGGAGACAACGTTTCAGAAAAGGCATTGTAGCAAACCAAAAAAGAAATTTTAAGCGCAGCAGAGTAACCAGCTCACATACCTGTTAGCTCAGGTGAGTTTAAAAGGCTGCTGTTGATAACAAGGGCATTTGCTAAATAGATGGTGTGTGTGCAACAATATACTGAAAGGTCAATTATATTGTGCAGCTTATCTCACCACCTGTAGTTATTTAGGTGAAAGCTCCAAAATGCTTGCCTAATATGTCTGTTTATCCAAAAGGAAGTATAGAGGGAGAGCTAGATAGATAGCATTGCATTACATTACATTACATGGCAATGCAATGCACAGTTGCTGAAGTTGAACCAAAATGAGCTTGTCATCTGGCTTCTGCAACTTTTAACATGAAAAATCCAATGAGGAGAAGAAAAGCAAAGCCAAAGAGTCCATCCCAAAATCCGACAAACAAGCAAAATGAACAAAAAGCATTGAATTCAATTCTTTCTGATTTTAGAAACTGCATTAAAGAAGGGGTGCACCGGTCCTGGAGATACTGCAATATCAGGTCAATGCGTGGAGTGGACAGAGCAAGCTCTTTTTCCATCTCCCTGTTCTAAAAATCCATTTAATATATGGTCCCCAGATAGGGGACGTATCAGATATTAAACTGATAAGAACAGATACTACACTTGATCTTAGCCAAAAGGCCGAGAAGCGATAACCAGAATTGGTTTCCGACTACGGTGCCACCCAAGGATTCTGAAAAGTCCATTTGTGGAGATGGCCACCTGGACTCCCGTTAAGAAGGCATGCTGTCAACCTCTAGATCCCTCACATGCCTGCACTTTTCGGCTTGCTGCTGCTGCAATCCACGCGTTTTAGATCTGCATAACTCCACCTCTTTTAGCACAGTACCCTCAACCCCCGGCTGTTCCCACCCGCCTCAACACCGTTGGAAGGGAGGAGAACCAATTAAGGCGGGGGGGGGGGGGGTGGAACGAGCAGCTGTCTACCCTTAGCAGGAGGGTTGCTGATTTATTACCTCTCCTGCTGCTGCTGCTGCTGGCTGTCCAGCAGCAGACTGAAGGTGGCTGCTGCTGTGCGCAGGTATATAAAGGCTCAGAGCCTATTATGACACGCGCAGCCAGCGTTCCATTGCCACATTCCGTCTACTGCAGGCGGGATACCTGGATGGCTGAATGTCACTGAGAAGCTCACAGAGACCGCCATAAGCAACAGTTTAAAAGAATGCCACAGACTAATCAACCAAACTTTTTGGGTTGGTTTCTCTTTTATAGTCTGCAGGCATTAAATGAAAGAAGTCAGTGTTCCAGCAGAGGGAGACAACGTTTCAGAAAAGGCATTGTAGCAAACCAAAAAAGAAATTTTAAGCGCAGCAGAGTAACCAGCTCACATACCTGTTATCTCAGGTGAGTTTAAAAGGCTGCTGTTGATAACAAGGGCATTTGCTAAATAGATGGTGTGTGTGCAACAATATACTGAAAGGTCAATTATATTGTGCAGCTTATCTCACCACCTGTAGTTATTTAGGTGAAAGCTCCAAAATGCTTGCCTAATATGTCTGTTTATCCAAAAGGAAGTATAGAGGGAGAGCTAGATAGATAGCATTGCATTACATTACATTACATGGCAATGCAATGCACAGTTGCTGAAGTTGAACCAAAATGAGCTTGTCATCTGGCTTCTGCAACTTTTAACATGAAAAATCCAATGAGGAGAAGAAAAGCAAAGCCAAAGAGTCCATCCCAAAATCCGACAAACAAGCAAAATGAACAAAAAGCATTGAATTCAATTCTTTCTGATTTTAGAAACTGCATTAAAGAAGGGGTGCACCGGTCCTGGAGATACTGCAATACCAGGTCAATGCGTGGAGTGGACAGAGCAAGCTCTTTTTCCATCTCCCTGTTCTAAAAGCCATTTAATATATGGTCCCCAGATAGGGGACGTATCAGATATTAAACTGATAAGAACAGATACTACACTTGATCTTAGCCAAAAGGCCGAGAAGCGATAACCAGAATTGGTTTCCGACTACGGTGCCACCCAAGGATTCTGAAAAGTCCATTTGTGGAGATGGCCACCTGGACTCCCGTTAAGAAGACATGCTGTCAACCTCTAGATCCCTCACATGCCTGCACTTTTCGGCTTGCTGCTGCTGCAATCCACGCGTTTTAGATCTGCATAACTCCACCTCTTTTAGCACAGTACCCTCAACCCCCGGCTGTTCCCACCCGCCTCAACACCGTTGGAAGGGAGGAGAACCAATTAAGGCGGGGGGGGGGGGGTGGAACGAGCAGCTGTCTACCCTTAGCAGGAGGGTTGCTGATTAATTACCTCTCCTGCTGCTGCTGCTGCTGGCTGTCCAGCAGCAGACTGAAGGTGGCTGCTGCTGTGCGCAGGTATATAAAGGCTCAGAGCCTATTATGACACGCGCAGCCAGCGTTCCATTGCCACATTCCGTCTACTGCAGGCGGGATACCTGGATGGCTGAATGTCACTGAGAAGCTCACAGAGACCGCCATAAGCAACAGTTTAAAAGAATGCCACAGACTAATCAACCAAACTTTTTGGGTTGGTTTCTCTTTTATAGTCTGCAGGCATTAAATGAAAGAAGTCAGTGTTCCAGCAGAGGGAGACAACGTTTCAGAAAAGGCATTGTAGCAAACCAAAAAAGAAATTTTAAGCGCAGCAGAGTAACCAGCTCACATACCTGTTAGCTCAGGTGAGTTTAAAAGGCTGCTGTTGATAACAAGGGCATTTGCTAAATAGATGGTGTGTGTGCAACAATATACTGAAAGGTCAATTATATTGTGCAGCTTATCTCACCACCTGTAGTTATTTAGGTGAAAGCTCCAAAATGCTTGCCTAATATGTCTGTTTATCCAAAAGGAAGTATAGAGGGAGAGCTAGATAGATAGCATTGCATTACATTACATTACATGGCAATGCAATGCACAGTTGCTGAAGTTGAACCAAAATGAGCTTGTCATCTGGCTTCTGCAACTTTTAACATGAAAAATCCAATGAGGAGAAGAAAAGCAAAGCCAAAGAGTCCATCCCAAAATCCGACAAACAAGCAAAATGAACAAAAAGCATTGAATTCAATTCTTTCTGATTTTAGAAACTGCATTAAAGAAGGGGTGCACCGGTCCTGGAGATACTGCAATACCAGGTCAATGCGTGGAGTGGACAGAGCAAGCTCTTTTTCCATCTCCCTGTTCTAAAAATCCATTTAATATATGGTCCCCAGATAGGGGACATATCAGATATTAAACTGATAAGAACAGATACTACACTTGATCTTAGCCAAAAGGCCGAGAAGCGATAACCAGAATTGGTTTCCGACTACGGTGCCACCCAAGGATTCTGAAAAGTCCATTTGTGGAGATGGCCACCTGGACTCCCGTTAAGAAGACATGCTGTCAACCTCTAGATCCCTCACATGCCTGCACTTTTCGTCTTGCTGCTGCTGCAATCCACGCGTTTTAGATCTGCATAACTCCACCTCTTTTAGCACAGTACCCTCAACCCCCGGCTGTTCCCACCCGCCTCAACACCGTTGGAAGGGAGGAGAACCAATTAAGGCGGGGGGGGGGGGGTGGAACGAGCAGCTGTCTACCCTTAGCAGGAGGGTTGCTGATTAATTACCTCTCCTGCTGCTGCTGCTCCTGGCTGTCCAGCAGCAGACTGAAGGTGGCTGCTGCTGTGCGCAGGTATATAAAGGCTCAGAGCCTATTATGACACGCGCAGCCAGCGTTCCATTGCCACATTCCGTCTACTGCAGGCGGGATACCTGGATGGCTGAATGTCACTGAGAAGCTCCCAGAGACCGCCATAAGCAACAGTTTAAAAGAATGCCACAGACTAATCAACCAAACTTTTTGGGTTGGTTTCTCTTTTATAGTCTGCAGGCATTAAATGAAAGAAGTCAGTGTTCCAGCAGAGGGAGACAACGTTTCAGAAAAGGCATTGTAGCAAACCAAAAAAGAAATTTTAAGCGCAGCAGAGTAACCAGCTCACATACCTGTTAGCTCAGGTGAGTTTAAAAGGCTGCTGTTGATAACAAGGGCATTTGCTAAATAGATGGTGTGTGTGCAACAATATACTGAAAGGTCAATTATATTGTGCAGCTTATCTCACCACCTGTAGTTATTTAGGTGAAAGCTCCAAAATGCTTGCCTAATATGTCTGTTTATCCAAAAGGAAGTATAGAGGGAGAGCTAGATAGATAGCATTGCATTACATTACATTACATGGCAATGCAATGCACAGTTGCTGAAGTTGAACCAAAATGAGCTTGTCATCTGGCTTCTGCAACTTTTAACATGAAAAATCCAATGAGGAGAAGAAAAGCAAAGCCAAAGAGTCCATCCCAAAATCCGACAAACAAGCAAAATGAACAAAAAGCATTGAATTCAATTCTTTCTGATTTTAGAAACTGCATTAAAGAAGGGGTGCACCGGTCCTGGAGATACTGCAATATCAGGTCAATGCGTGGAGTGGACAGAGCAAGCTCTTTTTCCATCTCCCTGTTCTAAAAATCCATTTAATATATGGTCCCCAGATAGGGGACGTATCAGATATTAAACTGATAAGAACAGATACTACACTTGATCTTAGCCAAAAGGCCGAGAAGCGATAACCAGAATTGGTTTCCGACTACGGTGCCACCCAAGGATTCTGAAAAGTCCATTTGTGGAGATGGCCACCTGGACTCCCGTTAAGAAGGCATGCTGTCAACCTCTAGATCCCTCACATGCCTGCACTTTTCGGCTTGCTGCTGCTGCAATCCACGCGTTTTAGATCTGCATAACTCCACCTCTTTTAGCACAGTACCCTCAACCCCCGGCTGTTCCCACCCGCCTCAACACCGTTGGAAGGGAGGAGAACCAATTAAGGCGGGGGGGGGGGGGGGTGGAACGAGCAGCTGTCTACCCTTAGCAGGAGGGTTGCTGATTTATTACCTCTCCTGCTGCTGCTGCTGCTGGCTGTCCAGCAGCAGACTGAAGGTGGCTGCTGCTGTGCGCAGGTATATAAAGGCTCAGAGCCTATTATGACACGCGCAGCCAGCGTTCCATTGCCACATTCCGTCTACTGCAGGCGGGATACCTGGATGGCTGAATGTCACTGAGAAGCTCACAGAGACCGCCATAAGCAACAGTTTAAAAGAATGCCACAGACTAATCAACCAAACTTTTTGGGTTGGTTTCTCTTTTATAGTCTGCAGGCATTAAATGAAAGAAGTCAGTGTTCCAGCAGAGGGAGACAACGTTTCAGAAAAGGCATTGTAGCAAACCAAAAAAGAAATTTTAAGCGCAGCAGAGTAACCAGCTCACATACCTGTTATCTCAGGTGAGTTTAAAAGGCTGCTGTTGATAACAAGGGCATTTGCTAAATAGATGGTGTGTGTGCAACAATATACTGAAAGGTCAATTATATTGTGCAGCTTATCTCACCACCTGTAGTTATTTAGGTGAAAGCTCCAAAATGCTTGCCTAATATGTCTGTTTATCCAAAAGGAAGTATAGAGGGAGAGCTAGATAGATAGCATTGCATTACATTACATTACATGGCAATGCAATGCACAGTTGCTGAAGTTGAACCAAAATGAGCTTGTCATCTGGCTTCTGCAACTTTTAACATGAAAAATCCAATGAGGAGAAGAAAAGCAAAGCCAAAGAGTCCATCCCAAAATCCGACAAACAAGCAAAATGAACAAAAAGCATTGAATTCAATTCTTTCTGATTTTAGAAACTGCATTAAAGAAGGGGTGCACCGGTCCTGGAGATACTGCAATACCAGGTCAATGCGTGGAGTGGACAGAGCAAGCTCTTTTTCCATCTCCCTGTTCTAAAAGCCATTTAATATATGGTCCCCAGATAGGGGACGTATCAGATATTAAACTGATAAGAACAGATACTACACTTGATCTTAGCCAAAAGGCCGAGAAGCGATAACCAGAATTGGTTTCCGACTACGGTGCCACCCAAGGATTCTGAAAAGTCCATTTGTGGAGATGGCCACCTGGACTCCCGTTAAGAAGACATGCTGTCAACCTCTAGATCCCTCACATGCCTGCACTTTTCGGCTTGCTGCTGCTGCAATCCACGCGTTTTAGATCTGCATAACTCCACCTCTTTTAGCACAGTACCCTCAACCCCCGGCTGTTCCCACCCGCCTCAACACCGTTGGAAGGGAGGAGAACCAATTAAGGCGGGGGGGGGGGGGGTGGAACGAGCAGCTGTCTACCCTTAGCAGGAGGGTTGCTGATTAATTACCTCTCCTGCTGCTGCTGCTGCTGGCTGTCCAGCAGCAGACTGAAGGTGGCTGCTGCTGTGCGCAGGTATATAAAGGCTCAGAGCCTATTATGACACGCGCAGCCAGCGTTCCATTGCCACATTCCGTCTACTGCAGGCGGGATACCTGGATGGCTGAATGTCACTGAGAAGCTCACAGAGACCGCCATAAGCAACAGTTTAAAAGAATGCCACAGACTAATCAACCAAACTTTTTGGGTTGGTTTCTCTTTTATAGTCTGCAGGCATTAAATGAAAGAAGTCAGTGTTCCAGCAGAGGGAGACAACGTTTCAGAAAAGGCATTGTAGCAAACCAAAAAAGAAATTTTAAGCGCAGCAGAGTAACCAGCTCACATACCTGTTAGCTCAGGTGAGTTTAAAAGGCTGCTGTTGATAACAAGGGCATTTGCTAAATAGATGGTGTGTGTGCAACAATATACTGAAAGGTCAATTATATTGTGCAGCTTATCTCACCACCTGTAGTTATTTAGGTGAAAGCTCCAAAATGCTTGCCTAATATGTCTGTTTATCCAAAAGGAAGTATAGAGGGAGAGCTAGATAGATAGCATTGCATTACATTACATTACATGGCAATGCAATGCACAGTTGCTGAAGTTGAACCAAAATGAGCTTGTCATCTGGCTTCTGCAACTTTTAACATGAAAAATCCAATGAGGAGAAGAAAAGCAAAGCCAAAGAGTCCATCCCAAAATCCGACAAACAAGCAAAATGAACAAAAAGCATTGAATTCAATTCTTTCTGATTTTAGAAACTGCATTAAAGAAGGGGTGCACCGGTCCTGGAGATACTGCAATACCAGGTCAATGCGTGGAGTGGACAGAGCAAGCTTTTTTTCCATCTCCCTGTTCTAAAAGCCATTTAATATATGGTCCCCAGATAGGGGACGTATCAGATATGAAACTGATAAGAACAGATACTACACTTGATCTTAGCCAAAAGGCCGAGAAGCGATAACCAGAATTGGTTTCCGACTACGGTGCCACCCAAGGATTCTGAAAAGTCCATTTGTGGAGATGGCCACCTGGACTCCCGTTAGGAAGACATGCTGTCAACCTCTAGATCCCTCACATGCCTGCACTTTTCGGCTTGCTGCTGCTGCAATCCACGCGTTTTAGATCTGCATAACTCCACCTCTTTTAGCACAGTACCCTCAACCCCCGGCTGTTCCCACCCGCCTCAACACCGTTGGCAGGGAGGAGAACCAATTAAGGCGGGGGGGGGGGGGGTGGAACGAGCAGCTGTCTACCCTTAGCAGGAGGGTTGCTGATTAATTACCTCTCCTGCTGCTGCTGCTGCTGGCTGTCCAGCAGCAGACTGAAGGTGGCTGCTGCTGTGCGCAGGTATATAAAGGCTCAGAGCCTATTATGACACGCGCAGCCAGCGTTCCATTGCCACATTCCGTCTACTGCAGGCGGGATACCTGGATGGCTGAATGTCACTGAGAAGCTCACAGAGACCGCCATAAGCAACAGTTTAAAAGAATGCCACAGACTAATCAACCAAACTTTTTGGGTTGGTTTCTCTTTTATAGTCTGCAGGCATTAAATGAAAGAAGTCAGTGTTCCAGCAGAGGGAGACAACGTTTCAGAAAAGGCATTGTAGCAAACCAAAAAAGAAATTTTAAGCGCAGCAGAGTAACCAGCTCACATACCTGTTAGCTCAGGTGAGTTTAAAAGGCTGCTGTTGATAACAAGGGCATTTGCTAAATAGATGGTGTGTGTGCAACAATATACTGAAAGGTCAATTATATTGTGCAGCTTATCTCACCACCTGTAGTTATTTAGGTGAAAGCTCCAAAATGCTTGCCTAATATGTCTGTTTATCCAAAAGGAAGTATAGAGGGAGAGCTAGATAGATAGCATTGCATTACATTACATTACATGGCAATGCAATGCACAGTTGCTGAAGTTGAACCAAAATGAGCTTGTCATCTGGCTTCTGCAACTTTTAACATGAAAAATCCAATGAGGAGAAGAAAAGCAAAGCCAAAGAGTCCATCCCAAAATCCGACAAACAAGCAAAATGAACAAAAAGCATTGAATTCAATTCTTTCTGATTTTAGAAACTGCATTAAAGAAGGGGTGCACCGGTCCTGGAGATACTGCAATACCAGGTCAATGCGTGGAGTGGACAGAGCAAGCTCTTTTTCCATCTCCCTGTTCTAAAAATCCATTTAATATATGGTCCCCAGATAGGGGACGTATCAGATATTAAACTGATAAGAACAGATACTACACTTGATCTTAGCCAAAAGGCCGAGAAGCGATAACCAGAATTGGTTTCCGACTACGGTGCCACCCAAGGATTCTGAAAAGTCCATTTGTGGAGATGGCCACCTGGACTCCCGTTAAGAAGACATGCTGTCAACCTCTAGATCCCTCACATGCCTGCACTTTTCGGCTTGCTGCTGCTGCAATCCACGCGTTTTAGATCTGCATAACTCCACCTCTTTTAGCACAGTACCCTCAACCCCCGGCTGTTCCCACCCGCCTCAACACCGTTGGAAGGGAGGAGAACCAATTAAGGCGGGGGGGGGGGGGGGTGGAACGAGCAGCTGTCTACCCTTAGCAGGAGGGTTGCTGATTAATTACCTCTCCTGCTGCTGCTGCTGCTGGCTGTCCAGCAGCAGACTGAAGGTGGCTGCTGCTGTGCGCAGGTATATAAAGGCTCAGAGCCTATTATGACACGCGCAGCCAGCGTTCCATTGCCACATTCCGTCTACTGCAGGCGGGATACCTGGATGGCTGAATGTCACTGAGAAGCTCACAGAGACCGCCATAAGCAACAGTTTAAAAGAATGCCACAGACTAATCAACCAAACTTTTTGGGTTGGTTTCTCTTTTATAGTCTGCAGGCATTAAATGAAAGAAGTCAGTGTTCCAGCAGAGGGAGACAACGTTTCAGAAAAGGCATTGTAGCAAACCAAAAAAGAAATTTTAAGCGCAGCAGAGTAACCAGCTCACATACCTGTTAGCTCAGGTGAGTTTAAAAGGCTGCTGTTGATAACAAGGGCATTTGCTAAATAGATGGTGTGTGTGCAACAATATACTGAAAGGTCAATTATATTGTGCAGCTTATCTCACCACCTGTAGTTATTTAGGTGAAAGCTCCAAAATGCTTGCCTAATATGTCTGTTTATCCAAAAGGAAGTATAGAGGGAGAGCTAGATAGATAGCATTGCATTACATTACATTACATGGCAATGCAATGCACAGTTGCTGAAGTTGAACCAAAATGAGCTTGTCATCTGGCTTCTGCAACTTTTAGCATGAAAAATCCAATGAGGAGAAGAAAAGCAAAGCCAAAGAGTCCATCCCAAAATCCGACAAACAAGCAAAATGAACAAAAAGCATTGAATTCAATTCTTTCTGATTTTAGAAACTGCATTAAAGAAGGGGTGCACCGGTCCTGGAGATACTGCAATACCAGGTCAATGCGTGGAGTGGACAGAGCAAGCTCTTTTTCCATCTCCCTGTTCTAAAAATCCATTTAATATATGGTCCCCAGATAGGGGACGTATCAGATATTAAACTGATAAGAACAGATACTACACTTGATCTTAGCCAAAAGGCCGAGAAGCGATAACCAGAATTGGTTTCCGACTACGGTGCCACCCAAGGATTCTGAAAAGTCCATTTGTGGAGATGGCCACCTGGACTCCCGTTAAGAAGACATGCTGTCAACCTCTAGATCCCTCACATGCCTGCACTTTTCGGCTTGCTGCTGCTGCAATCAACGCGTTTTAGATCTGCATAACTCCACCTCTTTTAGCACAGTACCCTCAACCCCCGGCTGTTCCCACCCGCCTCAACACCGTTGGAAGGGAGGAGTACCAATTAAGGCGGGGGGGGGTGGAACGAGCAGCTGTCTACCCTTAGCAGGAGGGTTGCTGATTAATTACCTCTCCTGCTGCTGCTGCTGCTGGCTGTCCAGCAGCAGACTGAAGGTGGCTGCTGCTGTGCGCATGTATATAAAGGCTCAGAGCCTATTATGACACGCGCAGCCAGCGTTCCATTGCCACATTCCGTCTACTGCAGGCGGGATACCTGGATGGCTGAATGTCACTGAGAAGCTCACAGAGACCGCCATAAGCAACAGTTTAAAAGAATGCCACAGACTAATCAACCAAACTTTTTGGGTTGGTTTCTCTTTTATAGTCTGCAGGCATTAAATGAAAGAAGTCAGTGTTCCAGCAGAGGGAGACAACGTTTCAGAAAAGGCATTGTAGCAAACCAAAAAAGAAATTTTAAGCGCAGCAGAGTAACCAGCTCACATACCTGTTAGCTCAGGTGAGTTTAAAAGGCTGCTGTTGATAACAAGGGCATTTGCTAAATAGATGGTGTGTGTGCAACAATATACTGAAAGGTCAATTATATTGTGCAGCTTATCTCACCACCTGTAGTTATTTAGGTGAAAGCTCCAAAATGCTTGCCTAATATGTCTGTTTATCCAAAAGGAAGTATAGAGGGAGAGCTAGATAGATAGCATTGCATTACATTACATTACATGGCAATGCAATGCACAGTTGCTGAAGTTGAACCAAAATGAGCTGGTCATCTGGCTTCTGCAACTTTTAACATGAAAAATCCAATGAGGAGAAGAAAAGCAAAGCCAAAGAGTCCATCCCAAAATCCAACAAACAAGCAAAATGAACAAAAAGCATTGAATTCAATTCTTTCTGATTTTAGAAACTGCATTAAAGAAGGGGTGCACCGGTCCTGGAGATACTGCAATACCAGGTCAATGCGTGGAGTGGACAGAGCAAGCTCTTTTTCCATCTCCCTGTTCTAAAAATCCATTTAATATATGGTCCCCAGATAGGGGACGTATCAGATATTAAACTGATAAGAACAGATACTACACTTGATCTTAGCCAAAAGGCCGAGAAGCGATAACCAGAATTGGTTTCCGACTACGGTGCCACCCAAGGATTCTGAAAAGTCCATTTGTGGAGATGGCCACCTGGACTCCCGTTAAGAAGACATGCTGTCAACCTCTAGATCCCTCACATGCCTGCACTTTTCGGCTTGCTGCTGCTGCAATCCACGCGTTTTAGATCTGCATAACTCCACCTCTTTTAGCACAGTACCCTCAACCCCCGGCTGTTCCCACCCGCCTCAACACCGTTGGAAGGGAGGAGAACCAATTAAGGCGGGGGGGGGGTGGAACGAGCAGCTGTCTACCCTTAGCAGGAGGGTTGCTGATTAATTACCTCTCCTGCTGCTGCTGCTGCTGGCTGTCCAGCAGCAGACTGAAGGTGGCTGCTGCTGTGCGCAGGTATATAAAGGCTCAGAGCCTATTATGACACGCGCAGCCAGCGTTCCATTGCCACATTCCGTCTACTGCAGGCGGGATACCTGGATGGCTGAATGTCACTGAGAAGCTCACAGAGACCGCCATAAGCAACAGTTTAAAAGAATGACACAGACTAATCAACCAAACTTTTTGGGTTGGTTTCTCTTTTATAGTCTGCAGGCATTAAATGAAAGAAGTCAGTGTTCCAGCAGAGGGAGACAACGTTTCAGAAAAGGCATTGTAGCAAACCAAAAAAGAAATTTTAAGCGCAGCAGAGTAACCAGCTCACATACCTGTTAGCTCAGGTGAGTTTAAAAGGCTGCTGTTGATAACAAGGGCATTTGCTAAATAGATGGTGTGTGTGCAACAATATACTGAAAGGTCAATTATATTGTGCAGCTTATCTCACCACCTGTAGTTATTTAGGTGAAAGCTCCAAAATGCTTGCCTAATATGTCTGTTTATCCAAAAGGAAGTATAGAGGGAGAGCTAGATAGATAGCATTGCATTACATTACATTACATGGCAATGCAATGCACAGTTGCTGCAGTTGAACCAAAATGAGCTTGTCATCTGGCTTCTGCAACTTTTAACATGAAAAATCCAATGAGGAGAAGAAAAGCAAAGCCAAAGAGTCCATCCCAAAATCCGACAAACAAGCAAAATGAACAAAAAGCATTGAATTCAATTCTTTCTGATTTTAGAAACTGCATTAAAGAAGGGGTGCACCGGTCCTGGAGATACTGCAATACCAGGTCAATGCGTGGAGTGGACAGAGCAAGCTCTTTTTCCATCTCCCTGTTCTAAAAATCCATTTAATATATGTTCCCCAGATAGGGGACGTATCAGATATTAAACTGATAAGAACAGAATTTTTTTTTTTTTATTGAATATATCTTTTATTAGCACAAAAAAATAAGTTAACAGACAGTGTACAGTGCCGCAGCCCAGTACACACAGAATTCTACATCATATTTACATAGCATGAGGATACGACGCACTAACTAGACACATCACACCCCTATGCTACACAAAACACTCAATCTGAAAGAAAAAGCATGTCAATCAATACAGTACGACGAACCGTGAAAAGGGATGGGGATTGGGAAAAAGGGGATGGGGAGGGGAAAATCACAGGCCCGAAGCTTTATTGAAAGACAAGACACATAAGGGGAGAGGGGGAGGAGGGGTTTAGTCCTCATCCTCGTCCTCCGTACTGTCCACGATGGAATAGTCTCTGAGCAGGCTGTGGATCAGCCTGCGGCAGTCCTGGATGGACATCCTCTCCCTCCTCAAGATGAGCCGGTTCCTGGCGACCCAAACGGCATCCTTGAAGCAGTTCATAAGGCGCCAAGCCTCCTGGATGGCTCCGACGGTATGAACCCCAGGGAAGAGTCCGTAAAACACAGAATGGTGCGATAGGCTCGCCCTGGGGACAGAGTTCCTCAGGTCGTCCTCAAGGGCAGTCAACAGGCGCTGTGCAAATCCGCAGTCCCAAAAAGTGTGCAAAGATGTTTCCTCCACGAAGGGGCATCTTTGGCAGTACTGGGTCTTGCACAGGTTCCGGGCATGCATGAATGACCGGACGGGCAGTCCGCCCTGAATCGCCATCCACGACAAGTCCTTGTGCCCGTTGGTCAGCCTGTCAGACGACACATTTGTCCACACAGTCTCCAGCGTGTCCTGGTGAAGTCCTGTGATGTTCTCCACGTCATCCTTGGCTCTGATGAGCTTGTGGATAGTTTTGGGCTTCCACAAGTCGGGCTTGAGTCCCTCCAGTTGATGTTCCCCCACAAATCGAACGACGTCTCCGTAGAACCATGGCGTCGTCCAGTTGTAGGGGAAGGAGCTGTCCCACTTGTCCCAGCCGAGTCGCCTCCAAAGAGGAAGCAGGAAGAAGCGAGACATGGACCTGCCCGCGGAGCCATTCTTGACTTGCAAAGTCCGGCGGACACAATCACACACAAAAGAGGATCGCAGGAGGGTGGGGATATCTGGAACGCCCTTCCCACCCTTGCGAGGCTCCTTGTACATGACGGCCCGCCTGACTCTGTCCATCTTGGATCCCCAGACAAAGTGAAACACTGTCCTGGTAATGGCCCTGCACACAGTGACGTGTGGGGGCCAGGCCTGCGCCGTGTACTGCAAGACGGGCAGGACCTCATTACGCAGGACGAGTGCCTTACCCTCACAAGTGAGGTGTCTGAGGCTCCAGAGTCCGATCCGTTGCTTCACCTTGGCCAAGCGTTCTTGCCAGGACTTGAGGGCCGCTCCTTCCTTCCCGAACCAGACTCCCAGCACCTTGAGGAAATCCGGTTGAATGTTGAAGGGGAAGGGGGCGGAGGAGGCCGGCTGCCAATCCCCGAAGAGCATGGCTTCCGACTTCCTGCAGTTGACTTTGGCCCCTGAAGCCCGGCCGAACCTCTCACACGTCTGGACGAGGGCGTCGACTGAACCACGATCAGCGCAGAAGACGGTGACGTCGTCCATGTAGAGCGAGCACTTGACCTCGTGTCGTCCCGGACCCGGTGCGGTGATCCCTCTGATCTCTCCATTCTGCCGGATAGCCTCTGCGAAGAGTTCTATAACACAAACAAAAAGAAGAGGTGATAGAGGGCAGCCTTGTCTGACCCCAGAGAGGACAGGGAAGGGGTCAGTCTTCCAGCCGTTCACCAACACCGAGCTGTGGATATCAAAATACATCAGACGGACATACGAACAAAACATGTTACCCAAACCTAACCGGTGCAGAGCTCGGCCCATGAACTCGTGGGAAACCCGGTCGAAGGCCTTCTCCTGATCCAAGGAGACCAGGGCCGCGTGTGCGCGGCGGACCTTGATGTACTCGACCGTGTCCCGCACGAGAGCGAGGCTGTCTGCGATGCGACGTCCAGGGATGCCGCAGGTCTGGTCCGGGTGGATAATCCGTCCGATGACCGTCTTAAGTCGTGTCGCCATCGTCTTGGCCAGGATCTTGTAGTCCACGTTGAGCAGAGTGATGGGACGCCAATTCCTCAGGTCGCACCTCTCTCCCTTCCGCTTGTACAGGATCGTGACCATTCCTTCCCTCAAAGATGGAGGCATTCTACCCTCCACCACCATCTCCTCGTACAGGTCCAACAGGTCCGGACAGATGAGGTCTCCCAGCGCTACATAGAGCTCCGCTGGAAGACCATCACTGCCCGGGGTCCTGCCGGTCCTAAAGGATTTAGCGGCAGAGAGCAATTCGCCCACCATCAGAGGTTTGTCCAAGGCTGCCGTGCCTGCAGGATCAAGATGGTTAGTGATACCTGACAGGAACTTATCAGCAGCGTCGGGGTCGGTAGTCTTGTGGGAGTAGAGTTCGCTGTAGAAGTCGCTGACGACCCTCATCACGTCCTCCTTCCCACGTCGCATGTTTCCGCTCTCATCTCGCAGCTCGTTCAGGGGCGTGTGACCGGCATGAAGTTTCCTGAAAAAGAATGAGTTACATTTCTCACCCTTCTCCAGATTCTCCACTTTGGAACGGAAGACGATTCGCTTGGACTCCTCCTCAAAGTGCCTTTTCAGGCTCTTCTTGGTCTCCTCCAGCTCCTCCCTCACGTCCCAGCCGCAGTGAAGAAGGTCCTGCAGCGACCGCAGCTCGCGCTGCAGCCCTCTGAAGTCCCTCCTCTTCTCACACGCCTGTTGTCGACCCTTGGCCTGAAAGAAACAGCGAAACTCAAGTTTAACATATTCCCACCAATCAGAGACTGTTTGGAAGCTACCCTTGTAGGACTGCCACATTGCGTAGGCTGCTCTCAGCTCCTCCACGACTTCATCCTGAGCCAGCAGAGCACAATTCAGCTTCCAGGAGCCGGGGCCGGACGGAAAACCGTCGCCGAGGACACCTTGTAAGTGAATGGCTCTGTGGTCGGAGAAGAAGCAGGGGACCATCGAGTGCCTACTCTGCCTGACTGCCCGAGAGGTGAACACAAAGTCAATCCTGGAGCGGAGTGAGCCATCGGGTCGGCTCCACGAATAGTTTGTGGAGCCTCTCCCCATGGAGCCCACCACGTCCTGAAGAGAGGCCTCGGTTACCATCTCGATGAGCAGCTTGGACGTGATGTCCAACTTGGCAGATGTGCCAGAACTACGACCATCCTCCTCGATGGGGCAGTTGAAATCCCCGGCCATCACTAAGGTCCTGGTGGTGGCAAGCTGAAGCCGCAGGGTCTGGAAAAGCTCCAAACGCTCATTCTTCAGTGGGGACGCATACACGTTGATGAACCTGACAGGTTCTCCCGCCCAGTTGCCATCTACAACAAGAGCCCTGCCGCAGATGAGCTCCTGGACGGACTCAAGCGTGAATGCGCCCCCCCTGATCAGAATTGCGACCCCCGCAGACTTGCAGTCACCCCCACCGGACCAGTAGGATGGACCGTGGGACCACTCCCTGGCCAGATGTTTGAAGGACCTAGAGGAGGGAAGGGAACATTCCTGCAACATATAAACATCACACAACTGGGAAGTAAGGAAGGCATAAATAGTCTGACGTCTGAACTTGTCCTTGATGCTCCTGACATTAATGGAAAATAAGTTAATATTAGCCATCATGTAGGGAAAAAAGAAAAAGTTAGCGCAGGCAATACACCTTAGTTACCACTCCGGTCGGGTGGTCCCTCGTCGGTGTTGACTGCTGGTGACGGGATCACCAGCAGGCCCTCTTCCTCCATCTGGTCAAGCAGCGCGGCCTCGATCTCGGCGACCACCAGTTCCTCCTCTTCTGGCTCGGCCACCAGGGTCTCAACCATGTGCTCCATCTCTTCTGGCTCAGGGAGGGTATCCTCCTTTTCGCCTACGAAATCCAGAATCTTCTTTTTGGAGGATTCAGTAGCAGGGCTGTCCTCCACCTTCCTCTTTCCCCGAGTTGGAACTGGGGAGACAAGAAGGGGAAAATCCTCCTCGGAATAGATAGCGGCAGGTGGAGGAAAGGTTAATTCCACCGCTACCATGGTCTGGGGAGGGAGAGTGGCTGCCGGGGCAGGGGAAAGGACACCTGCTGAGGAGTAGGGGAAGGAGGAAGAGGAAGTGGAATCCTCAGCAGGGGTGGCCGGGGTGGGGGGGGATTGGACAGGGGTGGCAGGGGGAGGGATCGAGAGAGGGGTGACAGAACTCTTACCCTCCTTTGACTTTTTCTTCTGCTTCGGAGCTGCTGGGACCGTCGCTGCGGCTTTGGCCACCGACTCCTTGACCGCTTTGGCCTTGGTCGTCTCGGCCTTGGCCGCTGGGGCCTTGGTCGTCGCGTCCTTGACCTTCACAGGCCTGGTCGTCGGGGCCTTGTCCTCCGGAGCAGGGGTCGTCGCAACCACCGATGCCCAGGATCTCTCACGCTTGGGGCAATCCTTGTACAGATGAGCCGCCAGCCCACACAGGTTGCAGGACGTCTTCTTCGGGCAGTCCTTCGAGCTGTGTCCCGTCACTCGACAAATCCTGCAGGCATCCTCCTTGCAGTTCTTCATCTCGTGGCCGTTCTTGCCGCATCTCCTGCAGTTCCGCGGCATGTCCGGGTAATAGATGAGGCCGTAGGAGTTGCCCAGGGAGAATGTCGGGGGCAGGTGCCGAAGTCCGTCTGAGTACGCCAGGTCCCTGTGAAGTCTAACGGTCACCGACCACTTACCTGTCCAGAAGCCGAGTCCATTCAGGATGTGAGAGGGTTCCTTCACAACCAAACAGAAGCGTCTCAGGAAGGTACAGATGTCTTGGCCTGGGGTGTGCGGGTTGCGCATGGAGACCGTGATCCTCCTTTCGTCCCTCTGGATAGGGCAGCTACCTGTAAAGGCAGAGAAAGAATTATCCGGTCCTTTTGCGCTTACCATTTCCCAGAACCTCCTGCAGGTGTTCACAGTGGCGAAGGTGACGAAGAAGATCCCCGTCAAGAAGGTCTGGATGCTGAGGGTGTCCGACCTGGAGAAGCCTCGATCCAGCAGCATCTTCTGGCAGAACACGTCCGAGGACATGTCCGGCACCCTCCCATCCACTTCCTTCAGCTTCAGGGCCACCGTCTGCCGCATCCATGGCTCCAGGGCTGGAGCTTCGTGGCGGGGCTTCTGGGGTCCCTTCTGCTGGCCATTCGTGGAGGCAGAGTCCTTGGGGTCAGAATCGGCTCCTGGCTGGGCCCTCCTGGCTGTCCCCGGCTCCAGGCTCTTCTTTTCGGCCTTCCTCGCAGCGCTTGCCATGGCTTTCCTCCTGCAGTTACTTCTTGGAGCTGGATCTGGAACTCTTCCCGGAATGGGTGGAGCTATGCAGATTCTTCTCCCGTCGTGTTCTGGACAAATTCCCCGAAAGGTCTTTGTCTCGATGATTTTCTTCCTCGAAGATTCCACAGGACAGCCCAATTCTTCTCCGAGTCTTCGTCTTCTTCTGGATTCTTTAGAGCTTCTTCCTCCCACCGATATCCGCCTTCCTTCTCCGATGTCAGCTGGGCTCCGAAGCTCTTCTCCTTCTGAGTTCGATCGCTCTCGTCAAGTGTAGATCGTAGCTCTTGTGTTCTTAAAAGAACAGATACTACACTTGATCTTAGCCAAAAGGCCGAGAAGCGATAACCAGAATTGGTTTCCGACTACGGTGCCACCCAAGGATTCTGAAAAGTCCATTTGTGGAGATGGCCACCTGGACTCCCGTTAAGAAGACATGCTGTCAACCTCTAGATCCCTCACATGCCTGCACTTTTCGGCTTGCTGCTGCTGCAATCCACGCGTTTTAGATCTGCATAACTCCACCTCTTTTAGCACAGTACCCTCAACCCCCGGCTGTTCCCACCCGCCTCAACACCGTTGGAAGGGAGGAGAACCAATTAAGGCGGTGGGGGGGGTGGAACGAGCAGCTGTCTACCCTTAGCAGGAGGGTTGCTGATTAATTACCTCTCCTGCTGCTGCTGCTGCTGGCTGTCCAGCAGCAGACTGAAGGTGGCTACTGCTGTGCGCAGGTATATAAAGGCTCAGAGCCTATTATGACACGCGCAGCCAGCGTTCCATTGCCACATTCCCTCTACTGCAGGCGGGATACCTGGATGGCTGAATGTCACTGAGAAGCTCACAGAGACCGCCATAAGCAACAGTTTAAAAGAATGCCACAGACTAATCAACCAAACTTTTTGGGTTGGTTTCTCTTTTATAGTCTGCAGGCATTAAATGAAAGAAGTCAGTGTTCCAGCAGAGGGAGACAACGTTTCAGAAAAGGCATTGTAGCAAACCAAAAAGAAATTTTAAGCGCAGCAGAGTAACCAGCTCACATACCTGTTAGCTCAGGTGAGTTTAAAAGGCTGCTGTTGATAACAAGGGCATTTGCTAAATAGATGGTGTGTGTGCAACAATATACTGAAAGGTCAATTATATTGTGCAGCTTATCTCACCACCTGTAGTTATTTAGGTGAAAGCTCCAAAATGCTTGCCTAATATGTCTGTTTATCCAAAAGGAAGTATAGAGGGAGAGCTAGATAGATAGCATTGCATTACATTACATTACATGGCAATGCAATGCACAGTTGCTGAAGTTGAACCAAAATGAGCTTGTCATCTGGCTTCTGCAACTTTTAACATGAAAAATCCAATGAGGAGAAGAAAAGCAAAGCCAAAGAGTCCATCCCAAAATCCGACAAACAAGCAAAATGAACAAAAAGCATTGAATTCAATTCTTTCTGATTTTAGAAACTGCATTAAAGAAGGGGTGCACCGGTCCTGGAGATACTGCAATACCAGGTCAATGCGTGGAGTGGACAGAGCAAGCTCTTTTTCCATCTCCCTGTTCTAAAAATCCATTTAATATATGGTCCCCAGATAGGGGACGTATCAGATATTAAACTGATAAGAACAGATACTACACTTGATCTTAGCCAAAAGGCCGAGAAGCGATAACCAGAATTGGTTTCCGACTACGGTGCCACCCAAGGATTCTGAAAAGTCCATTTGTGGAGATGGCCACCTGGACTCCCGTTAAGAAGACATGCTGTCAACCTCTAGATCCCTCACATGCCTGCACTTTTCGGCTTGCTGCTGCTGCAATCCACGCGTTTTAGATCTGCATAACTCCACCTCTTTTAGCACAGTACCCTCAACCCCCGGCTGTTCCCACCCGCCTCAACACCGTTGGAAGGGAGGAGAACCAATTAAGGCGGGGGGGGGTGGAACGAGCAGCTGTCTACCCTTAGCAGGAGGGTTGCTGATTAATTACCTCTCCTGCTGCTGCTGCTGCTGGCTGTCCAGCAGCAGACTGAAGGTGGCTGCTGCTGTGCGCAGGTATATAAAGGCTCAGAGCCTATTATGACACGCGCAGCCAGCGTTCCATTGCCACATTCCGTCTACTGCAGGCGGGATACCTGGATGGCTGAATTTCACTGAGAAGCTCACAGAGACCGCCATAAGCAACAGTTTAAAAGAATGCCACAGACTAATCAACCAAACTTTTTGGGTTGGTTTCTCTTTTATAGTCTGCAGGCATTAAATGAAAGAAGTCAGTGTTCCAGCAGAGGGAGACAACGTTTCAGAAAAGGCATTGTAGCAAACCAAAAAAGAAATTTTAAGCGCAGCAGAGTAACCAGCTCACATACCTGTTAGCTCAGGTGAGTTTAAAAGGCTGCTGTTGATAACAAGGGCATTTGCTAAATAGATGGTGTGTGTGCAACAATATACTGAAAGGTCAATTATATTGTGCAGCTTATCTCACCACCTGTAGTTATTTAGGTGAAAGCTCCAAAATGCTTGCCTAATATGTCTGTTTATCCAAAAGGAAGTATAGAGGGAGAGCTAGATAGATAGCATTGCATTACATTACATTACATGGCAATGCAATGCACAGTTGCTGAAGTTGAACCAAAATGAGCTTGTCATCTGGCTTCTGCAACTTTTAACATGAAAAATCCAATGAGGAGAAGAAAAGCAAAGCCAAAGAGTCCATCCCAAAATCCGACAAACAAGCAAAATGAACAAAAAGCATTGAATTCAATTCTTTCTGATTTTAGAAACTGCATTAAAGAAGGGGTGCACCGGTCCTGGAGATACTGCAATACCAGGTCAATGCGTGGAGTGGACAGAGCAAGCTCTTTTTCCATCTCCCTGTTCTAAAAATCCATTTAATATATGGTCCCCAGATAGGGGACCTATCAGATATTAAACTGATAAGAACAGATACTACACTTGATCTTAGCCAAAAGGCCGAGAAGCGATAACCAGAATTGGTTTCCAACTACGGTGCCACCCAAGGATTCTGAAAAGTCCATTTGTGGAGATGGCCACCTGGACTCCCGTTAAGAAGACATGCTGTCAACCTCTAGATCCCTCACATGCCTGCACTTTTCGGCTTGCTGCTGCTGCAATCCACGCGTTTTAGATCTGCATAACTCCACCTCTTTTAGCACAGTACCCTCAACCCCCGGCTGTTCCCACCCGCCTCAACACCGTTGGAAGGGAGGAGAACCAATTAAGGCGGGGGGGGGGGTGGAACGAGCAGCTGTCTACCCTTAGCAGGAGGGTTGCTGATTAATTACCTCTCCTGCTGCTGCTGCTGCTGGCTGTCCAGCAGCAGACTGAAGGTGGCTGCTGCTGTGCGCAGGTATATAAAGGCTCAGAGCCTATTATGACACGCGCAGCCAGCGTTCCATTGCCACATTCCGTCTACTGCAGGCGGGATACCTGGATGGCTGAATGTCACTGAGAAGCTCACAGAGACCGCCATAAGCAACAGTTTAAAAGAATGCCACAGACTAATCAACCAAACTTTTTGGGTTGGTTTCTCTTTTATAGTCTGCAGGCATTAAATGAAAGAAGTCAGTGTTCCAGCAGAGGGAGACAACGTTTCAGAAAAGGCATTGTAGCAAACCAAAAAAGAAATTTTAAGCGCAGCAGAGTAACCAGCTCACATACCTGTTAGCTCAGGTGAGTTTAAAAGGCTGCTGTTGATAACAAGGGCATTTGCTAAATAGATGGTGTGTGTGCAACAATATACTGAAAGGTCAATTATATTGTGCAGCTTATCTCACCACCTGTAGTTATTTAGGTGAAAGCTCCAAAATGCTTGCCTAATATGTCTGTTTATCCAAAAGGAAGTATAGAGGGAGAGCTAGATAGATAGCATTGCATTACATTACATTACATGGCAATGCAATGCACAGTTGCTGAAGTTGAACCAAAATGAGCTTGTCATCTGGCTTCTGCAACTTTTAACATGAAAAATCCAATGAGGAGAAGAAAAGCAAAGCCAAAGAGTCCATCCCAAAATCCGACAAACAAGCAAAATGAACAAAAAGCATTGAATTCAATTCTTTCTGATTTTAGAAACTGCATTAAAGAAGGGGTGCACCGGTCCTGGAGATACTGCAATACCAGGTCAATGCGTGGAGTGGACAGAGCAAGCTCTTTTTCCATCTCCCTGTTCTAAAAATCCATTTAATATATGGTCCCCAGATAGGGGACGTATCAGATATTAAACTGATAAGAACAGATACTACACTTGATCTTAGCCAAAAGGCCGAGAAGCGATAACCAGAATTGGTTTCCGACTACGGTGCCACCCAAGGATTCTGAAAAGTCCATTTGTGGAGATGGCCACCTGGACTCCCGTTAAGAAGACATGCTGTCAACCTCTAGATCCCTCACATGCCTGCACTTTTCGGCTTGCTGCTGCTGCAATCCACGCGTTTTAGATCTGCATAACTCCACCTCTTTTAGCACAGTACCCTCAACCCCCGGCTGTTCCCACCCGCCTCAACACCGTTGGAAGGGAGGAGAACCAATTAAGGCGGGGGGGGGGTGGAACGAGCAGCTGTCTACCCTTAGCAGGAGGGTTGCTGATTAATTACCTCTCCTGCTGCTGCTGCTGCTGGCTGTCCAGCAGCAGACTGAAGGTGGCTGCTGTTGTGCGCAGGTATATAAAGGCTCAGAGCCTATTATGACACGCGCAGCCAGCGTTCCATTGCCGCATTCCGTCTACTGCAGGCGGGATACCTGGATGGCTGAATGTCACTGAGAAGCTCACAGAGACCGCCATAAGCAACAGTTTAAAAGAATGCCACAGACTAATCAACCAAACTTTTTGGGTTGGTTTCTCTTTTATAGTCTGCAGGCATTAAATGAAAGAAGTCAGTGTTCCAGCAGAGGGAGACAACGTTTCAGAAAAGGCATTGTAGCAAACCAAAAAAGAAATTTTAAGCGCAGCAGAGTAACCAGCTCACATACCTGTTAGCTCAGGTGAGTTTAAAAGGCTGCTGTTGATAACAAGGGCATTTGCTAAATAGATGGTGTGTGTGCAACAATATACTGAAAGGTCAATTATATTGTGCAGCTTATCTCACCACCTGTAGTTATTTAGGTGAAAGCTCCAAAATGCTTGCCTAATATGTCTGTTTATCCAAAAGGAAGTATAGAGGGAGAGCTAGATAGATAGCATTGCATTACATTACATTACATGGCAATGCAATGCACAGTTGCTGAAGTTGAACCAAAATGAGCTTGTCATCTGGCTTCTGCAACTTTTAACATGAAAAATCCAATGAGGAGAAGAAAAGCAAAGCCAAAGAGTCCATCCCAAAATCCGACAAACAAGCAAAATGAACAAAAAGCATTGAATTCAATTCTTTCTGATTTTAGAAACTGCATTAAAGAAGGGGTGCACCGGTCCTGGAGATACTGCAATACCAGGTCAATGCGTGGAGTGGACAGAGCAAGCTCTTTTTCCATCTCCCTGTTCTAAAAATCCATTTAATATATGGTCCCCAGATAGGGGACGTATCAGATATTAAACTGATAAGAACAGATACTACACTTGATCTTAGCCAAAAGGCCGAGAAGCGATAACCAGAATTGGTTTCCGACTACGGTGCCACCCAAGGATTCTGAAAAGTCCATTTGTGGAGATGGCCACCTGGACTCCCGTTAAGAAGACATGCTGTCAACCTCTAGATCCCTCACATGCCTGCACTTTTCGGCTTGCTGCTGCTGCAATCCACGCGTTTTAGATCTGCATAACTCCACATCTTTTAGCACAGTACCCTCAACCCCCGGCTGTTCCCACCCGCCTCAACACCGTTGGAAGGGAGGAGAACCAATTAAGGCGGGGGGGGGGGTGGAACGAGCAGCTGTCTACCCTTAGCAGGAGGGTTGCTGATTAATTACCTCTCCTGCTGCTGCTGCTGCTGGCTGTCCAGCAGCAGACTGAAGGTGGCTGCTGCTGTGCGCAGGTATATAAAGGCTCAGAGCCTATTATGACACGCGCAGCCAGCGTTCCATTGCCACATTCCGTCTACTGCAGGCGGGATACCTGGATGGCTGAATGTCACTGAGAAGCTCACAGAGACCGCCATAAGCAACAGTTTAAAAGAATGCCACAGACTAATCAACCAAACTTTTTGGGTTGGTTTCTCTTTTATAGTCTGCAGGCATTAAATGAAAGAAGTCAGTGTTCCAGCAGAGGGAGACAACGTTTCAGAAAAGGCATTGTAGCAAACCAAAAAAGAAATTTTAAGCGCAGCAGAGTAACCAGCTCACATACCTGTTAGCTCAGGTGAGTTTAAAAGGCTGCTGTTGATAACAAGGGCATTTGCTAAATAGATGGTGTGTGTGCAACAATATACTGAAAGGTCAATTATATTGTGCAGCTTATCTCACCACCTGTAGTTATTTAGGTGAAAGCTCCAAAATGCTTGCCTAATATGTCTGTTTATCCAAAAGGAAGTATAGAGGGAGAGCTAGATAGATAGCATTGCATTACATTACATTACATGGCAATGCAATGCACAGTTGCTGAAGTTGAACCAAAATGAGCTTGTCATCTGGCTTCTGCAACTTTTAACATGAAAAATCCAATGAGGAGAAGAAAAGCAAAGCCAAAGAGTCCATCCCAAAATCCGACAAACAAGCAAAATGAACAAAAAGCATTGAATTCAATTCTTTCTGATTTTAGAAACTGCATTAAAGAAGGGGTGCACCGGTCCTGGAGATACTGCAATACCAGGTCAATGCGTGGAGTGGACAGAGCAAGCTCTTTTTCCATCTCCCTGTTCTAAAAATCCATTTAATATATGGTCCCCAGATAGGGGACGTATCAGATATTAAACTGATAAGAACAGATACTACACTTGATCTTAGCCAAAAGGCCGAGAAGCGATAACCAGAATTGGTTTCCGACTACGGTGCCACCCAAGGATTCTGAAAAGTCCATTTGTGGAGATGGCCACCTGGACTCCCGTTAAGAAGACATGCTGTCAACCTCTAGATCCCTCACATGCCTGCACTTTTCGGCTTGCTGCTGCTGCAATCCACGCGTTTTAGATCTGCATAACTCCACCTCTTTTAGCACAGTACCCTCAACCCCCGGCTGTTCCCACCCGCCTCAACACCGTTGGAAGGGAGGAGAACCAATTAAGGCGGGGGGGGGGGGTTGGAACGAGCAGCTGTCTACCCTTAGCAGGAGGGTTGCTGATTAATTACCTCTCCTGCTGCTGCTGCTGCTGGCTGTCCAGCAGCAGACTGAAGGTGGCTGCTGCTGTGCGCAGGTATATAAAGGCTCAGAGCCTATTATGACACGTGCAGCCAGCGTTCCATTGCCACATTCCGTCTACTGCAGGCGGGATACCTGGATGGCTGAATGTCACTGAGAAGCTCACAGAGACCGCCATAAGCAACAGTTTAAAAGAATGCCACAGACTAATCAACCAAACTTTTTGGGTTGGTTTCTCTTTTATAGTCTGCAGGCATTAAATGAAAGAAGTCAGTGTTCCAGCAGAGGGAGACAACGTTTCAGAAAAGGCATTGTAGCAAACCAAAAAAGAAATTTTAAGCGCAGCAGAGTAACCAGCTCACATACCTGTTAGCTCAGGTGAGTTTAAAAGGCTGCTGTTGATAACAAGGGCATTTGCTAAATAGATGGTGTGTGTGCAACAATATACTGAAAGGTCAATTATATTGTGCAGCTTATCTCACCACCTGTAGTTATTTAGGTGAAAGCTCCAAAATGCTTGCCTAATATGTCTGTTTATCCAAAAGGAAGTATAGAGGGAGAGCTAGATAGATAGCATTGCATTACATTACATTACATGGCAATGCAATGCACAGTTGCTGAAGTTGAACCAAAATGAGCTTGTCATCTGGCTTCTGCAACTTTTAACATGAAAAATCCAATGAGGAGAAGAAAAGCAAAGCCAAAGAGTCCATCCCAAAATCCGACAAACAAGCAAAATGAACAAAAAGCATTGAATTCAATTCTTTCTGATTTTAGAAACTGCATTAAAGAAGGGGTGCACCGGTCCTGGAGATACTGCAATACCAGGTCAATGCGTGGAGTGGACAGAGCAAGCTCTTTTTCCATCTCCCTGTTCTAAAAATCCATTTAATATATGGTCCCCAGATAGGGGACGTATCAGATATTAAACTGATAAGAACAGATACTACACTTGATCTTAGCCAAAAGGCCGAGAAGCGATAACCAGAATTGGTTTCCGACTACGGTGCCACCCAAGGATTCTGAAAAGTCCATTTGTGGAGATGGCCACCTGGACTCCCGTTAAGAAGACATGCTGTCAACCTCTAGATCCCTCACATGCCTGCACTTTTCGGCTTGCTGCTGCTGCAATCCACGCGTTTTAGATCTGCATAACTCCACCTCTTTTAGCACAGTACCCTCAACCCCCGGCTGTTCCCACCCGCCTCAACACCGTTGGAAGGGAGGAGAACCAATTAAGGCGGGGGTGGCGGTGGAACGAGCAGCTGTCTACCCTTAGCAGGAGGGTTGCTGATTAATTACCTCTCCTGCTGCTGCTGCTGGCTGTCCAGCAGCAGACTGAAGGTGGCTGCTGCTGTGCGCAGGTATATAAAGGCTCAGAGCCTATTATGACACGCGCAGCCAGCGTTCCATTGCCACATTCCGTCTACTGCAGGCGGGATACCTGGATGGCTGAATGTCACTGAGAAGCTCACAGAGACCGCCATAAGCAACAGTTTAAAAGAATGCCACAGACTAATCAACCAAACTTTTTGGGTTGGTTTCTCTTTTATAGTCTGCAGGCATTAAATGAAAGAAGTCAGTGTTCCAGCAGAGGGAGACAACGTTTCAGAAAAGGCATTGTAGCAAACCAAAAAAGAAATTTTAAGCGCAGCAGAGTAACCAGCTCACATACCTGTTAGCTTAGGTGAGTTTAAAAGGCTGCTGTTGATAACAAGGGCATTTGCTAAATAGATGGTGTGTGTGCAACAATATACTGAAAGGTCAATTATATTGTGCAGCTTATCTCACCACCTGTAGTTATTTAGGTGAAAGCTCCAAAATGCTTGCCTAATATGTCTGTTTATCCAAAAGGAAGTATAGAGGGAGAGCTAGATAGATAGCATTGCATTACATTACATTACATGGCAATGCAATGCACAGTTGCTGAAGTTGAACCAAAATGAGCTTGTCATCTGGCTTCTGCAACTTTTAACATGAAAAATCCAATGAGGAGAAGAAAAGCAAAGCCAAAGAGTCCATCCCAAAATCCGACAAACAAGCAAAATGAACAAAAAGCATTGAATTCAATTCTTTCTGATTTTAGAAACTGCATTAAAGAAGGGGTGCACCGGTCCTGGAGATACTGCAATACCAGGTCAATGCGTGGAGTGGACAGAGCAAGCTCTTTTTCCATCTCCCTGTTCTAAAAATCCATTTAATATATGGTCCCCAGATAGGGGACGTATCAGATATTAAACTGATAAGAACAGATACTACACTTGATCTTAGCCAAAAGGCCGAGAAGCGATAACCAGAATTGGTTTCCGACTACGGTGCCACCCAAGGATTCTGAAAAGTCCATTTGTGGAGATGGCCACCTGGACTCCCGTTAAGAAGACATGCTGTCAACCTCTAGATCCCTCACATGCCTGCACTTTTCGGCTTGCTGCTGCTGCAATCCACGCGTTTTAGATCTGCATAACTCCACCTCTTTTAGCACAGTACCCTCAACCCCCGGCTGTTCCCACCCGCCTCAACACCGTTGGAAGGGAGGAGAACCAATTAAGGCGGGGGGGGGGTGGAACGAGCAGCTGTCTACCCTTAGCAGGAAGGTTGCTGATTAATTACCTCTCCTGCTGCTGCTGCTGCTGCTGGCTGTCCAGCAGCAGACTGAAGGTTGCTGCTGCTGTGCGCAGGTATATAAAGGCTCAGAGCCTATTATGACACGCGCAGCCAGCGTTCCATTGCCACATTCCGTCTACTGCAGGCGGGATACCTGGATGGCTGAATGTCACTGAGAAGCTCACAGAGACCGCCATAAGCAACAGTTTAAAAGAATGCCACAGACTAATCAACCAAACTTTTTGGGTTGGTTTCTCTTTTATAGTCTGCAGGCATTAAATGAAAGAAGTCAGTGTTCCAGCAGAGGGAGACAACGTTTCAGAAAAGGCATTGTAGCAAACCAAAAAAGAAATTTTAAGCGCAGCAGAGTAACCAGCTCACATACCTGTTAGCTCAGGTGAGTTTAAAAGGCTACTGTTGATAACAAGGGCATTTGCTAAATAGATGGTGTGTGTGCAACAATATACTGAAAGGTCAATTATATTGTGCAGCTTATCTCACCACCTGTAGTTATTTAGGTGAAAGCTCCAAAATGCTTGCCTAATATGTCTGTTTATCCAAAAGGAAGTATAGAGGGAGAGCTAGATAGATAGCATTGCATTACATTACATTACATGGCAATGCAATGCACAGTTGCTGAAGTTGAACCAAAATGAGCTTGTCATCTGGCTTCTGCAACTTTTAACATGAAAAATCCAATGAGGAGAAGAAAAGCAAAGCCAAAGAGTCCATCCCAAAATCCGACAAACAAGCAAAATGAACAAAAAGCATTGAATTCAATTCTTTCTGATTTTAGAAACTGCATTAAAGAAGGGGTGCACCGGTCCTGGAGATACTGCAATACCAGGTCAATGCGTGGAGTGGACAGAGCAAGCTCTTTTTCCATCTCCCTGTTCTAAAAATCCATTTAATATATGGTCCCCAGATAGGGGACGTATCAGATATTAAACTGATAAGAACAGATACTACACTTGATCTTAGCCAAAAGGCCGAGAAGCGATAACCAGAATTGGTTTCCGACTACGGTGCCACCCAAGGATTCTGAAAAGTCCATTTGTGGAGATGGCCACCTGGACTCCCTTTAAGAAGACATGCTGTCAACCTCTAGATCCCTCACATGCCTGCACTTTTCGGCTTGCTGCTGCTGCAATCCACGCGTTTTAGATCTGCATAACTCCACCTCTTTTAGCACAGTACCCTCAACCCCCGGCTGTTCCCACCCGCCTCAACACCGTTGGAAGGGAGGAGAACCAATTAAGGCGGGGGGGGGGGGGTGGAACGAGCAGCTGTCTACCCTTAGCAGGAGGGTTGCTGATTAATTACCTCTCCTGCTGCTGCTGCTGCTGGCTGTCCAGCAGCAGACTGAAGGTTGCTGCTGCTGTGCGCAGGTATATAAAGGCTCAGAGCCTATTATGACACGCGCAGCCAGCGTTCCATTGCCACATTCCGTCTACTGCAGGCGGGATACCTGGATGGCTGAATGTCACTGAGAAGCTCACAGAGACCGCCATAAGCAACAGTTTAAAAGAATGCCACAGACTAATCAACCAAACTTTTTGGGTTGGTTTCTCTTTTATAGTCTGCAGGCATTAAATGAAAGAAGTCAGTGTTCCAGCAGAGGGAGACAACGTTTCAGAAAAGGCATTGTAGCAAACCAAAAAAGAAATTTTAAGCGCAGCAGAGTAACCAGCTCACATACCTGTTAGCTGAGGTGAGTTTAAAAGGCTGCTGTTGATAACAAGGGCATTTGCTAAATAGATGGTGTGTGTGCAACAATATACTGAAAGGTCAATTATATTGTGCAGCTTATCTCACCACCTGTAGTTATTTAGGTGAAAGCTCCAAAATGCTTGCCTAATATGTCTGTTTATCCAAAAGGAAGTATAGAGGGAGAGCTAGATAGATAGCATTGCATTACATTACATTACATGGCAATGCAATGCACAGTTGCTGAAGTTGAACCAAAATGAGCTTGTCATCTGGCTTCTGCAACTTTTAACATGAAAAATCCAATGAGGAGAAGAAAAGCAAAGCCAAAGAGTCCATCCCAAAATCCGACAAACAAGCAAAATGAACAAAAAGCATTGAATTCAATTCTTTCTGATTTTAGAAACTGCATTAAAGAAGGGGTGCACCGGTCCTGGAGATACTGCAATACCAGGTCAATGCGTGGAGTGGACAGAGCAAGCTCTTTTTCCATCTCCCTGTTCTAAAAATCCATTTAATATATGGTCCCCAGATAGGGGACGTATCAGATATTAAACTGATAAGAACAGATACTACACTTGATCTTAGCCAAAAGGCCGAGAAGCGATAACCAGAATTGGTTTCCGACTACGGTGCCACCCAAGGATTCTGAAAAGTCCATTTGTGGAGATGGCCTCCTGGACTCCCGTTAAGAAGACATGCTGTCAACCTCTAGATCCCTCACATGCCTGCACTTTTCGGCTTGCTGCTGCTGCAATCCACGCGTTTTAGATCTGCATAACTCCACCTCTTTTAGCACAGTACCCTCAACCCCCGGCTGTTCCCACCCGCCTCAACACCGTTGGAAGGGAGGAGAACCAATTAAGGCGGGGGGGGGGGTGGAACGAGCAGCTGTCTACCCTTAGCAGGAGGGTTGCTGATTAATTACCTCTCCTGCTGCTGCTGCTGCTGGCTGTCCAGCAGCAGACTGAAGGTGGCTGCTGCTGTGCGCAGTTATATAAAGGCTCAGAGCCTATTATGACACGCGCAGCCAGCGTTCCATTGCCACATTCCGTCTACTGCAGGCGGGATACCTGGATGGCTGAATGTCACTGAGAAGCTCACAGAGACCGCCATAAGCAACAGTTTAAAAGAATGCCACAGACTAATCAACCAAACTTTTTGGGTTGGTTTCTCTTTTATAGTCTGCAGGCATTAAATGAAAGAAGTCAGTGTTCCAGCAGAGGGAGACAACGTTTCAGAAAAGGCATTGTAGCAAACCAAAAAAGAAATTTTAAGCGCAGCAGAGTAACCAGCTCACATACCTGTTAGCTCAGGTGAGTTTAAAAGGCTGCTGTTGATAACAAGGGCATTTGCTAAATAGATGGTGTGTGTGCAACAATATACTGAAAGGTCAATTATATTGTGCAGCTTATCTCACCACCTGTAGTTATTTAGGTGAAAGCTCCAAAATGCTTGCCTAATATGTCTGTTTATCCAAAAGGAAGTATAGAGGGAGAGCTAGATAGATAGCATTGCATTACATTACATTACATGGCAATGCAATGCACAGTTGCTGAAGTTGAACCAAAATGAGCTTGTCATCTGGCTTCTGCAACTTTTAACATGAAAAATCCAATGAGGAGAAGAAAAGCAAAGCCAAAGAGTCCATCCCAAAATCCTACAAACAAGCAAAATGAACAAAAAGCATTGAATTCAATTCTTTCTGATTTTAGAAACTGCATTAAAGAAGGGGTGCACCGGTCCTGGAGATACTGCAATACCAGGTCAATGCGTGGAGTGGACAGAGCAAGCTCTTTTTCCATCTCCCTGTTCTAAAAATCCATTTAATATATGGTCCCCAGATAGGGGACGTATCAGATATTAAACTGATAAGAACAGATACTACACTTGATCTTAGCCAAAAGGCCGAGAAGCGATAACCAGAATTGGTTTCCGACTACGGTGCCACCCAAGGATTCTGAAAAGTCCATTTGTGGAGATGGCCACCTGGACTCCCGTTAAGAAGACATGCTGTCAACCTCTAGATCCCTCACATGCCTGCACTTTTCGGCTTGCTGCTGCTGCAATCCACGCGTTTTAGATCTGCATAACTCCACCTCTTTTAGCACAGTACCCTCAACCCCCGGCTGTTCCCACCCGCCTCAACACCGTTGGAAGGGAGGAGAACCAATTAAGGCGGGGGGGGGGGTGGAACGAGCAGCTGTCTACCCTTAGCAGGAGGGTTGCTGATTAATTACCTCTCCTGCTGCTGCTGCTGCTGGCTGTCCAGCAGCAGACTGAAGGTGGCTGCTGCTGTGCGCAGGTATATAAAGGCTCAGAGCCTATTATGACACGCGCAGCCAGCGTTCCATTGCCACATTCCGTCTACTGCAGGCGGGATACCTGGATGGCTGAATGTCACTGAGAAGCTCACAGAGACCGCCATAAGCAACAGTTTAAAAGAATGCCACAGACTAATCAACCAAACTTTTTGGGTTGGTTTCTCTTTTATAGTCTGCAGGCATTAAATGAAAGAAGTCAGTGTTCCAGCAGAGGGAGACAACGTTTCAGAAAAGGCATTGTAGCAAACCAAAAAAGAAATTTTAAGCGCAGCAGAGTAACCAGCTCACATACCTGTTAGCTCAGGTGAGTTTAAAAGGCTGCTGTTGATAACAAGGGCATTTGCTAAATAGATGGTGTGTGTGCAACAATATACTGAAAGGTCAATTATATTGTGCAGCTTATCTCACCACCTGTAGTTATTTAGGTGAAAGCTCCAAAATGCTTGCCTAATATGTCTGTTTATCCAAAAGGAAGTATAGAGGGAGAGCTAGATAGATAGCATTGCATTACATTACATTACATGGCAATGCAATGCACAGTTGCTGAAGTTGAACCAAAATGAGCTTGTCATCTGGCTTCTGCAACTTTTAACATGAAAAATCCAATGAGGAGAAGAAAAGCAAAGCCAAAGAGTCCATCCCAAAATCCGACAAACAAGCAAAATGAACAAAAAGCATTGAATTCAATTCTTTCTGATTTTAGAAACTGCATTAAAGAAGGGGTGCACCGGTCCTGGAGATACTGCAATACCAGGTCAATGCGTGGAGTGGACAGAGCAAGCTCTTTTTCCATCTCCCTGTTCTAAAAATCCATTTAATATATGGTCCCCAGATAGGGGACGTATCAGATATTAAACTGATAAGAACAGATACTACACTTGATCTTAGCCAAAAGGCCGAGAAGCGATAACCAGAATTGGTTTCCGACTACGGTGCCACCCAAGGATTCTGAAAAGTCCATTTGTGGAGATGGCCTCCTGGACTCCCGTTAAGAAGACATGCTGTCAACCTCTAGATCCCTCACATGCCTGCACTTTTCGGCTTGCTGCTGCTGCAATCCACGCGTTTTAGATCTGCATAACTCCACCTCTTTTAGCACAGTACCCTCAACCCCCGGCTGTTCCCACCCGCCTCAACACCGTTGGAAGGGAGGAGAACCAATTAAGGCGGGGGGGGGGGGTGGAACGAGCAGCTGTCTACCCTTAGCAGGAGGGTTGCTGATTAATTACCTCTCCTGCTGCTGCTGCTGCTGGCTGTCCAGCAGCAGACTGAAGGTGGCTGCTGCTGTGTGCAGGTATATAAAGGCTCAGAGCCTATTATGACACGCGCAGCCAGCGTTCCATTGCCACATTCCGTCTACTGCAGGCGGGATACCTGGATGGCTGAATGTCACTGAGAAGCTCACAGAGACCGCCATAAGCAACAGTTTAAAAGAATGCCACAGACTAATCAACCAAACTTTTTGGGTTGGTTTCTCTTTTATAGTCTGCAGGCATTAAATGAAAGAAGTCAGTGTTCCAGCAGAGGGAGACAACGTTTCAGAAAAGGCATTGTAGCAAACCAAAAAAGAAATTTTAAGCGCAGCAGAGTAACCAGCTCACATACCTGTTAGCTCAGGTGAGTTTAAAAGGCTGCTGTTGATAACAAGGGCATTTGCTAAATAGATGGTGTGTGTGCAACAATATACTGAAAGGTCAATTATATTGTGCAGCTTATCTCACCACCTGTAGTTATTTAGGTGAAAGCTCCAAAATGCTTGCCTAATATGTCTGTTTATCCAAAAGGAAGTATAGAGGGAGAGCTAGATAGATAGCATTGCATTACATTACATTACATGGCAATGCAATGCACAGTTGCTGAAGTTGAACCAAAATGAGCTTGTCATCTGGCTTCTGCAACTTTTAACATGAAAAATCCAATGAGGAGAAGAAAAGCAAAGCCAAAGAGTCCATCCCAAAATCCGACAAACAAGCAAAATGAACAAAAAGCATTGAATTCAATTCTTTCTGATTTTAGAAACTGCATTAAAGAAGGGGTGCACCGGTCCTGGAGATACTGCAATACCAGGTCAATGCGTGGAGTGGACAGAGCAAGCTCTTTTTCCATCTCCCTGTTCTAAAAATCCATTTAATATATGGTCCCCAGATAGGGGACGTATCAGATATTAAACTGATAAGAACAGATACTACACTTGATCTTAGCCAAAAGGCCGAGAAGCGATAACCAGAATTGGTTTCCGACTACGGTGCCTCCCAAGGATTCTGAAAAGTCCATTTGTGGAGATGGCCACCTGGACTCCCGTTAAGAAGACATGCTGTCAACCTCTAGATCCCTCACATGCCTGCACTTTTCGGCTTGCTGCTGCTGCAATCCACGCGTTTTAGATCTGCATAACTCCACCTCTTTTAGCACAGTACCCTCAACCCCCGGCTGTTCCCACCCGCCTCAACACCGTTGGAAGGGAGGAGAACCAATTAAGGCGGGGGGGGGGTGGAACGAGCAGCTGTCTACCCTTAGCAGGAGGGTTGCTGATTAATTACCTCTCCTGCTGCTGCTGCTGGCTGTCCAGCAGCAGACTGAAGGTGGCTGCTGCTGTGCGCAGGTATATAAAGGCTCAGAGCCTATTATGACACGCGCAGCCAGCGTTCCATTGCCACATTCCGTCTACTGCAGGCGGGATACCTGGATGGCTGAATGTCACTGAGAAGCTCACAGAGACCGCCATAAGCAACAGTTTAAAAGAATGCCACAGACTAATCAACCAAACCTTTTGGGTTGGTTTCTCTTTTATAGTCTGCAGGCATTAAATGAAAGAAGTCAGTGTTCCAGCAGAGGGAGACAACGTTTCAGAAAAGGCATTGTAGCAAACCAAAAAAGAAATTTTAAGCGCAGCAGAGTAACCAGCTCACATACCTGTTAGCTCAGGTGAGTTTAAAAGGCTGCTGTTGATAACAAGGGCATTTGCTAAATAGATGGTGTGTGTGCAACAATATACTGAAAGGTCAATTATATTGTGCAGCTTATCTCACCACCTGTAGTTATTTAGGTGAAAGCTCCAAAATGCTTGCCTAATATGTCTGTTTATCCAAAAGGAAGTATAGAGGGAGAGCTAGATAGATAGCATTGCATTACATTACATTACATGGCAATGCAATGCACAGTTGCTGAAGTTGAACCAAAATGAGCTTGTCATCTGGCTTCTGCAACTTTTAACATGAAAAATCCAATGAGGAGAAGAAAAGCAAAGCCAAAGAGTCCATCCCAAAATCCGACAAACAAGCAAAATGAACAAAAAGCATTGAATTCAATTCTTTCTGATTTTAGAAACTGCATTAAAGAATGGTTGCACCGGTCCTGGAGATACTGCAATACCAGGTCAATGCGTGGAGTGGACAGAGCAAGCTCTTTTTCCATCTCCCTGTTCTAAAAATCCATTTAATATATGGTCCCCAGATAGGGGACGTATCAGATATTAAACTGATAAGAACAGATACTACACTTGATCTTAGCCAAAAGGCCGAGAAGCGATAACCAGAATTGGTTTCCGACTACGGTGCCACCCAAGGATTCTGAAAAGTCCATTTGTGGAGATGGCCACCTGGACTCCCGTTAAGAAGACATGCTGTCAACCTCTAGATCCCTCACATGCCTGCACTTTTCGGCTTGCTGCTGCTGCAATCCACGCGTTTTAGATCTGCATAACTCCACCTCTTTTAGCACAGTACCCTCAACCCCCGGCTGTTCCCACCCGCCTCAACACCGTTGGAAGGGAGGAGAACCAATTAAGGCGGGGGGGGGGGGGTGGAACGAGCAGCTGTCTACCCTTAGCAGGAGGGTTGCTGATTAATTACCTCTCCTGCTGCTGCTGCTGGCTGTCCAGCAGCAGACTGAAGGTGGCTGCTGCTGTGCGCAGGTATATAAAGGCTCAGAGCCTATTATGACACGCGCAGCCAGCGTTCCATTGCCACATTCCGTCTACTGCAGGCGGGATACCTGGATGGCTGAATGTCACTGAGAAGCTCACAGAGACCGCCATAAGCAACAGTTTAAAAGAATGCCACAGACTAATCAACCAAACTTTTTGGGTTGGTTTCTCTTTTATAGTCTGCAGGCATTAAATGAAAGAAGTCAGTGTTCCAGCAGAGGGAGACAACGTTTCAGAAAAGGCATTGTAGCAAACCAAAAAAGAAATTTTAAGCGCAGCAGAGTAACCAGCTCACATACCTGTTAGCTCAGGTGAGTTTAAAAGGCTGCTGTTGATAACAAGGGCATTTGCTAAATAGATGGTGTGTGTGCAACAATATACTGAAAGGTCAATTATATTGTGCAGCTTATCTCACCACCTGTAGTTATTTAGGTGAAAGCTCCAAAATGCTTGCCTAATATGTCTGTTTATCCAAAAGGAAGTATAGAGGGAGAGCTAGATAGATAGCATTGCATTACATTACATTACATGGCAATGCAATGCACAGTTGCTGAAGTTGAAACAAAATGAGCTTGTCATCTGGCTTCTGCAACTTTTAACATGAAAAATCCAATGAGGAGAAGAAAAGCAAAGCCAAAGAGTCCATCCCAAAATCCGACAAACAAGCAAAATGAACAAAAAGCATTGAATTCAATTCTTTCTGATTTTAGAAACTGCATTAAAGAAGGGGTGCACCGGTCCTGGAGATACTGCAATACCAGGTCAATGCGTGGAGTGGACAGAGCAAGCTCTTTTTCCATCTCCCTGTTCTAAAAATCCATTTAATATATGGTCCCCAGATAGGGGACGTATCAGATATTAAACTGATAAGAACAGATACTACACTTGATCTTAGCCAAAAGGCCGAGAAGCGATAACCAGAATTGGTTTCCGACTACGGTGCCTCCCAAGGATTCTGAAAAGTCCATTTGTGGAGATGGCCACCTGGACTCCCGTTAAGAAGACATGCTGTCAACCTCTAGATCCCTCACATGCCTGCACTTTTCGGCTTGCTGCTGCTGCAATCCACGCGTTTTAGATCTGCATAACTCCACCTCTTTTAGCACAGTACCCTCAACCCCCGGCTGTTCCCACCCGCCTCAACACCGTTGGAAGGGAGGAGAACCAATTAAGGCGGGGGGGGGGTGGAACGAGCAGCTGTCTACCCTTAGCAGGAGGGTTGCTGATTAATTACCTCTCCTGCTGCTGCTGCTGGCTGTCCAGCAGCAGACTGAAGGTGGCTGCTGCTGTGCGCAGGTATATAAAGGCTCAGAGCCTATTATGACACGCGCAGCCAGCGTTCCATTGCCACATTCCGTCTACTGCAGGCGGGATACCTGGATGGCTGAATGTCACTGAGAAGCTCACAGAGACCGCCATAAGCAACAGTTTAAAAGAATGCCACAGACTAATCAACCAAACTTTTTGGGTTGGTTTCTCTTTTATAGTCTGCAGGCATTAAATGAAAGAAGTCAGTGTTCCAGCAGAGGGAGACAACGTTTCAGAAAAGGCATTGTAGCAAACCAAAAAAGAAATTTTAAGCGCAGCAGAGTAACCAGCTCACATACCTGTTAGCTCAGGTGAGTTTAAAAGGCTGCTGTTGATAACAAGGGCATTTGCTAAATAGATGGTGTGTGTGCAACAATATACTGAAAGGTCAATTATATTGTGCAGCTTATCTCACCACCTGTAGTTATTTAGGTGAAAGCTCCAAAATGCTTGCCTAATATGTCTGTTTATCCAAAAGGAAGTATAGAGGGAGAGCTAGATAGATAGCATTGCATTACATTACATTACATGGCAATGCAATGCACAGTTGCTGAAGTTGAACCAAAATGAGCTTGTCATCTGGCTTCTGCAACTTTTAACATGAAAAATCCAATGAGGAGAAGAAAAGCAAAGCCAAAGAGTCCATCCCAAAATCCGACAAACAAGCAAAATGAACAAAAAGCATTGAATTCAATTCTTTCTGATTTTAGAAACTGCATTAAAGAAGGGGTGCACCGGTCCTGGAGATACTGCAATACCAGGTCAATGCGTGGAGTGGACAGAGCAAGCTCTTTTTCCATCTCCCTGTTCTAAAAATCCATTTAATATATGGTCCCCAGATAGGGGACGTATCAGATATTAAACTGATAAGAACAGATACTACACTTGATCTTAGCCAAAAGGCCGAGAAGCGATAACCAGAATTGGTTTCCGACTACGGTGCCACCCAAGGATTCTGAAAAGTCCATTTGTGGAGATGGCCACCTGGACTCCCGTTAAGAAGACATGCTGTCAACCTCTAGATCCCTCACATGCCTGCACTTTTCGGCTTGCTGCTGCTGCAATCCACGCGTTTTAGATCTGCATAACTCCACCTCTTTTAGCACAGTACCCTCAACCCCCGGCTGTTCCCACCCGCCTCAACACCGTTGGAAGGGAGGAGAACCAATTAAGGCGGGGGGGGGGGGGTGGAACGAGCAGCTGTCTACCCTTAGCAGGAGGGTTGCTGATTAATTACCTCTCCTGCTGCTGCTGCTGGCTGTCCAGCAGCAGACTGAAGGTGGCTGCTGCTGTGCGCAGGTATATAAAGGCTCAGAGCCTATTATGACACGCGCAGCCAGCGTTCCATTGCCACATTCCGTCTACTGCAGGCGGGATACCTGGATGGCTGAATGTCACTGAGAAGCTCACAGAGACCGCCATAAGCAACAGTTTAAAAGAATGCCACAGACTAATCAACCAAACTTTTTGGGTTGGTTTCTCTTTTATAGTCTGCAGGCATTAAATGAAAGAAGTCAGTGTTCCAGCAGAGGGAGACAACGTTTCAGAAAAGGCATTGTAGCAAACCAAAAAAGAAATTTTAAGCGCAGCAGAGTAACCAGCTCACATACCTGTTAGCTCAGGTGAGTTTAAAAGGCTGCTGTTGATAACAAGGGCATTTGCTAAATAGATGGTGTGTGTGCAACAATATACTGAAAGGTCAATTATATTGTGCAGCTTATCTCACCACCTGTAGTTATTTAGGTGAAAGCTCCAAAATGCTTGCCTAATATGTCTGTTTATCCAAAAGGAAGTATAGAGGGAGAGCTAGATAGATAGCATTGCATTACATTACATTACATGGCAATGCAATGCACAGTTGCTGAAGTTGAACCAAAATGAGCTTGTCATCTGGCTTCTGCAACTTTTAACATGAAAAATCCAATGAGGAGAAGAAAAGCAAAGCCAAAGAGTCCATCCCAAAATCCGACAAACAAGCAAAATGAACAAAAAGCATTGAATTCAATTCTTTCTGATTTTAGAAACTGCATTAAAGAAGGGGTGCACCGGTCCTGGAGATACTGCAATACCAGGTCAATGCGTGGAGTGGACAGAGCAAGCTCTTTTTCCATCTCCCTGTTCTAAAAATCCATTTAATATATGGTCCCCAGATAGGGGACGTATCAGATATTAAACTGATAAGAACAGATACTACACTTGATCTTAGCCAAAAGGCCGAGAAGCGATAACCAGAATTGGTTTCCGACTACGGTGCCACCCAAGGATTCTGAAAAGTCCATTTGTGGAGATGGCCACCTGGACTCCCGTTAAGAAGACATGCTGTCAACCTCTAGATCCCTCACATGCCTGCACTTTTCGGCTTGCTGCTGCTGCAATCCACGCATTTTAGATCTGCATAACTCCACCTCTTTTAGCACAGTACCCTCAACCCCCGGCTGTTCCCACCCGCCTCAACACCGTTGGAAGGGAGGAGAACCAATTAAGGCGGGGGTGGGGTGGAACGAGCAGCTGTCTACCCTTAGCAGGAGGGTTGCTGATTAATTACCTCTCCTGCTGCTGCTGCTACTGGCTGTCCAGCAGCAGACTGAAGGTGGCTGCTGCTGTGCGCAGGTATATAAAGGCTCAGAGCCTATTATGACATGCGCAGCCAGCGTTCCATTGCCACATTCCGTCTACTGCAGGCGGGATACCTGGATGGCTGAATGTCACTGAGAAGCTCACAGAGACCGCCATAAGCAACAGTTTAAAAGAATGCCACAGACTAATCAACCAAACTTTTTGGGTTGGTTTCTCTTTTATAGTCTGCAGGCATTAAATGAAAGAAGTCAGTGTTCCAGCAGAGGGAGACAACGTTTCAGAAAAGGCATTGTAGCAAACCAAAAAAGAAATTTTAAGCGCAGCAGAGTAACCAGCTCACATACCTGTTAGCTCAGGTGAGTTTAAAAGGCTGCTGTTGATAACAAGGGCATTTGCTAAATAGATGGTGTGTGTGCAACAATATACTGAAAGGTCAATTATATTGTGCAGCTTATCTCACCACCTGTAGTTATTTAGGTGAAAGCTCCAAAATGCTTGCCTAATATGTCTGTTTATCTAAAAGGAAGTATAGAGGGAGAGCTAGATAGATAGCATTGCATTACATTACATTACATGGCAATGCAATGCACAGTTGCTGAAGTTGAACCAAAATGAGCTTGTCATCTGGCTTCTGCAACTTTTAACATGAAAAATCCAATGAGGAGAAGAAAAGCAAAGCCAAAGAGTCCATCCCAAAATCCGACAAACAAGCAAAATGAACAAAAAGCATTGAATTCAATTCTTTCTGATTTTAGAAACTGCATTAAAGAAGGGGTGCACCGGTCCTGGAGATACTGCAATACCAGGTCAATGCGTGGAGTGGACAGAGCAAGCTCTTTTTCCATCTCCCTGTTCTAAAAATCCATTTAATATATGGTCCCCAGATAGGGGACGTATCAGATATTAAACTGATAAGAACAGATACTACACTTGATCTTAGCCAAAAGGCCGAGAAGCGATAACCAGAATTGGTTTCCGACTACGGTGCCACCCAAGGATTCTGAAAAGTCCATTTGTGGAGATGGCCTCCTGGACTCCCGTTAAGAAGACATGCTGTCAACCTCTAGATCCCTCACATGCCTGCACTTTTCGGCTTGCTGCTGCTGCAATCCACGCGTTTTAGATCTGCATAACTCCACCTCTTTTAGCACAGTACCCTCAACCCCCGGCTGTTCCCACCCGCCTCAACACCGTTGGAAGGGAGGAGAACCAATTAAGGCGGGGGGGGGGTGGAACGAGCAGCTGTCTACCCTTAGCAGGAGGGTTGCTGATTAATTACCTCTCCTGCTGCTGCTGCTGGCTGTCCAGCAGCAGACTGAAGGTGGCTGCTGCTGTGCGCAGGTATATAAAGGCTCAGAGCCTATTATGACACGCGCAGCCAGCGTTCCATTGCCACATTCCGTCTACTGCAGGCGGGATACCTGGATGGCTGAATGTCACTGAGAAGCTCACAGAGACCGCCATAAGCAACAGTTTAAAAGAATGCCACAGACTAATCAACCAAACTTTTTGGGTTGGTTTCTCTTTTATAGTCTGCAGGCATTAAATGAAAGAAGTCAGTGTTCCAGCAGAGGGAGACAACGTTTCAGAAAAGGCATTGCAGCAAACCAAAAAAGAAATTTTAAGCGCAGCAGAGTAACCAGCTCACATACCTGTTAGCTCAGGTGAGTTTAAAAGGCTGCTGTTGATAACAAGGGCATTTGCTAAATAGATGGTGTGTGTGCAACAATATACTGAAAGGTCAATTATATTGTGCAGCTTATCTCACCACCTGTAGTTATTTAGGTGAAAGCTCCAAAATGCTTGCCTAATATGTCTGTTTATCCAAAAGGAAGTATAGAGGGAGAGCTAGATAGATAGCATTGCATTACATTACATTACATGGCAATGCAATGCACAGTTGCTGAAGTTGAACCAAAATGAGCTTGTCATCTGGCTTCTGCAACTTTTAACATGAAAAATCCAATGAGGAGAAGAAAAGCAAAGCCAAAGAGTCCATCCCAAAATCCGACAAACAAGCAAAATGAACAAAAAGCATTGAATTCAATTCTTTCTGATTTTAGAAACTGCATTAAAGAACTGGTGCACCGGTCCTGGAGATACTGCAATACCAGGTCAATGCGTGGAGTGGACAGAGCAAGCTCTTTTTCCATCTCCCTGTTCTAAAAATCCATTTAATATATGGTCCCCAGATAGGGGACGTATCAGATATTAAACTGATAAGAACAGATACTACACTTGATCTTAGCCAAAAGGCCGAGAAGCAATAACCAGAATTGGTTTCCGACTACGGTGCCACCCAAGGATTCTGAAAAGTCCATTTGTGGAGATGGCCACCTGGACTCCCGTTAAGAAGACATGCTGTCAACCTCTAGATCCCTCACATGCCTGCACTTTTCGGCTTGCTGCTGCTGCAATCCACGCGTTTTAGATCTGCATAACTCCACCTCTTTTAGCACAGTACCCTCAACCCCCGGCTGTTCCCACCCGCCTCAACACCGTTGGAAGGGAGGAGAACCAATTAAGGCGGGGGGGGGGGTGGAACGAGCAGCTGTCTACCCTTAGCAGGAGGGTTGCTGATTAATTACCTCTCCTGCTGCTGCTGCTGGCTGTCCAGCAGCAGACTGAAGGTGGCTGCTGCTGTGCGCAGGTATATAAAGGCTCAGAGCCTATTATGACACGCGCAGCCAGCGTTCCATTGCCACATTCCGTCTACTGCAGGCGGGATACCTGGATGGCTGAATGTCACTGAGAAGCTCACAGAGACCGCCATAAGCAACAGTTTAAAAGAATGCCACAGACTAATCAACCAAACTTTTTGGGTTGGTTTCTCTTTTATAGTCTGCAGGCATTAAATGAAAGAAGTCAGTGTTCCAGCAGAGGGAGACAACGTTTCAGAAAAGGCATTGTAGCAAACCAAAAAAGAAATTTTAAGCGCAGCAGAGTAACCAGCTCACATACCTGTTAGCTCAGGTGAGTTTAAAAGGCTGCTGTTGATAACAAGGGCATTTGCTAAATAGATGGTGTGTGTGCAACAATATACTGAAAGGTCAATTATATTGTGCAGCTTATCTCACCACCTGTAGTTATTTAGGTGAAAGCTCCAAAATGCTTGCCTAATATGTCTGTTTATCCAAAAGGAAGTATAGAGGGAGAGCTAGATAGATAGCATTGCATTACATTACATTACATGGCAATGCAATGCACAGTTGCTGAAGTTGAACCAAAATGAGCTTGTCATCTGGCTTCTGCAACTTTTAACATGAAAAATCCAATGAGGAGAAGAAAAGCAAAGCCAAAGAGTCCATCCCAAAATCCGACAAACAAGCAAAATGAACAAAAAGCATTGAATTCAATTCTTTCTGATTTTAGAAACTGCATTAAAGAAGGGGTGCACCGGTCCTGGAGATACTGCAATACCAGGTCAATGCGTGGAGTGGACAGAGCAAGCTCTTTTTCCATCTCCCTGTTCTAAAAATCCATTTAATATATGGTCCCCAGATAGGGGACGTATCAGATATTAAACTGATAAGAACAGATACTACACTTGATCTTAGCCAAAAGGCCGAGAAGCGATAACCAGAATTGGTTTCCGACTACGGTGCCACCCAAGGATTCTGAAAAGTCCATTTGTGGAGATGGCCACCTGGACTCCCGTTAAGAAGACATGCTGTCAACCTCTAGATCCCTCACATGCCTGCACTTTTCGGCTTGCTGCTGCTGCAATCCACGCGTTTTAGATCTGCATAACTCCACCTCTTTTAGCACAGTACCCTCAACCCCCGGCTGTTCCCACCCGCCTCAACACCGTTGGAAGGGAGGAGAACCAATTAAGGCGGGGGGGGGGGTGGAACGAGCAGCTGTCTACCCTTAGCAGGAGGGTTGCTGATTAATTACCTCTCCTGCTGCTGCTGCTGCTGGCTGTCCAGCAGCAGACTGAAGGTGGCTGCTGCTGTGCGCAGGTATATAAAGGCTCAGAGCCTATTATGACACGCGCAGCCAGCGTTCCATTGCCACATTCCGTCTACTGCAGGCGGGATACCTGGATGGCTGAATGTCACTGAGAAGCTCACAGAGACCGCCATAAGCAACAGTTTAAAAGAATGCCACAGACTAATCAACCAAACTTTTTGGGTTGGTTTCTCTTTTATAGTCTGCAGGCATTAAATGAAAGAAGTCAGTGTTCCAGCAGAGGGAGACAACGTTTCAGAAAAGGCATTGTAGCAAACCAAAAAAGAAATTTTAAGCGCAGCAGAGTAACCAGCTCACATACCTGTTAGCTCAGGTGAGTTTAAAAGGCTGCTGTTGATAACAAGGGCATTTGCTAAATAGATGGTGTGTGTGCAACAATATACTGAAAGGTCAATTATATTGTGCAGCTTATCTCACCACCTGTAGTTATTTAGGTGAAAGCTCCAAAATGCTTGCCTAATATGTCTGTTTATCCAAAAGGAAGTATAGAGGGAGAGCTAGATAGATAGCATTGCATTACATTACATTACATGGCAATGCAATGCACAGCTGCTGAAGTTGAACCAAAATGAGCTTGTCATCTGGCTTCTGCAACTTTTAACATGAAAAATCCAATGAGGAGAAGAAAAGCAAAGCCAAAGAGTCCATCCCAAAATCCGACTAACAAGCAAAATGAACAAAAAGCATTGAATTCAATTCTTTCTGATTTTAGAAACTGCATTAAAGAAGGGGTGCACCGGTCCTGGAGATACTGCAATACCAGGTCAATGCGTGGAGTGGACAGAGCAAGCTCTTTTTCCATCTCCCTGTTCTAAAAATTCATTTAATATATGGTCCCCAGATAGGGGACGTATCAGATATTAAACTGATAAGAACAGATACTACACTTGATCTTAGCCAAAAGGCCGAGAAGCGATAACCAGAATTGGTTTCCGACTACGGTGCCACCCAAGGATTCTGAAAAGTCCATTTGTGGAGATGGCCACCTGGACTCCCGTTAAGAAGACATGCTGTCAACCTCTAGATCCCTCACATGCCTGCACTTTTCGGCTTGCTGCTGCTGCAATCCACGCGTTTTAGATCTGCATAACTCCACCTCTTTTAGCACAGTACCCTCAACCCCCGGCTGTTCCCACCCGCCTCAACACCGTTGGAAGGGAGGAGAACCAATTAAGGCGGGGGGGGGGTGGAACGAGCAGCTGTCTACCCTTAGCAGGAGGGTTGCTGATTAATTACCTCTCCTGCTGCTGCTGCTGGCTGTCCAGCAGCAGACTGAAGGTGGCTGCTGCTGTGCGCAGGTATATAAAGGCTCAGAGCCTATTATGACACGCGCAGCCAGCGTTCCATTGCCACATTCCGTCTACTGCAGGCGGGATACCTGGATGGCTGAATGTCACTGAGAAGCTCACAGAGACCGCCATAAGCAACAGTTTAAAAGAATGCCACAGACTAATCAACCAAATTTTTTGGGTTGGTTTCTCTTTTATAGTCTGCAGGCATTAAATGAAAGAAGTCAGTGTTCCAGCAGAGGGAGACAACGTTTCAGAAAAGGCATTGTAGCAAACCAAAAAAGAAATTTTAAGCGCAGCAGAGTAACCAGCTCACATACCTGTTAGCTCAGGTGAGTTTAAAAGGCTGCTGTTGATAACAAGGGCATTTGCTAAATAGATGGTGTGTGTGCAACAATATACTGAAAGGTCAATTATATTGTGCAGCTTATCTCACCACCTGTAGTTATTTAGGTGAAAGCTCCAAAATGCTTGCCTAATATGTCTGTTTATCCAAAAGGAAGTATAGAGGGAGAGCTAGATAGATAGCATTGCATTACATTACATTACATGGCAATGCAATGCACAGTTGCTGAAGTTGAACCAAAATGAGCTTGTCATCTGGCTTCTGCAACTTTTAACATGAAAAATCCAATGAGGAGAAGAAAAGCAAAGCCAAAGAGTCCATCCCAAAATCCGACTAACAAGCAAAATGAACAAAAAGCATTGAATTCAATTCTTTCTGATTTTAGAAACTGCATTAAAGAAGGGGTGCACCGGTCCTGGAGATACTGCAATACCAGGTCAATGCGTGGAGTGGACAGAGCAAGCTCTTTTTCCATCTCCCTGTTCTAAAAATTCATTTAATATATGGTCCCCAGATAGGGGACGTATCAGATATTAAACTGATAAGAACAGATACTACACTTGATCTTAGCCAAAAGGCCGAGAAGCGATAACCAGAATTGGTTTCCGACTACGGTGCCACCCAAGGATTCTGAAAAGTCCATTTGTGGAGATGGCCACCTGGACTCCCGTTAAGAAGACATGCTGTCAACCTCTAGATCCCTCACATGCCTGCACTTTTCGGCTTGCTGCTGCTGCAATCCACGCGTTTTAGATCTGCATAACTCCACCTCTTTTAGCACAGTACCCTCAACCCCCGGCTGTTCCCACCCGCCTCAACACCGTTGGAAGGGAGGAGAACCAATTAAGGCGGGGGGGGGGTGGAACGAGCAGCTGTCTACCCTTAGCAGGAGGGTTGCTGATTAATTACCTCTCCTGCTGCTGCTGCTGCTGGCTGTCCAGCAGCAGACTGAAGGTGGCTGCTGCTGTGCGCAGGTATATAAAGGCTCAGAGCCTATTATGACACGCGCAGCCAGCGTTCCATTGCCACATTCCGTCTACTGCAGGCGGGATACCTGGATGGCTGAATGTCACTGAGAAGCTCACAGAGACCGCCATAAGCAACAGTTTAAAAGAATGCCACAGACTAATCAACCAAATTTTTTGGGTTGGTTTCTCTTTTATAGTCTGCAGGCATTAAATGAAAGAAGTCAGTGTTCCAGCAGAGGGAGACAACGTTTCAGAAAAGGCATTGTAGCAAACCAAAAAAGAAATTTTAAGCGCAGCAGAGTAACCAGCTCACATACCTGTTAGCTCAGGTGAGTTTAAAAGGCTGCTGTTGATAACAAGGGCATTTGCTAAATAGATGGTGTGTGTGCAACAATATACTGAAAGGTCAATTATATTGTGCAGCTTATCTCACCACCTGTAGTTATTTAGGTGAAAGCTCCAAAATGCTTGCCTAATATGTCTGTTTATCCAAAAGGAAGTATAGAGGGAGAGCTAGATAGATAGCATTGCATTACATTACATTACATGGCAATGCAATGCACAGTTGCTGAAGTTGAACCAAAATGAGCTTGTCATCTGGCTTCTGCAACTTTTAACATGAAAAATCCAATGAGGAGAAGAAAAGCAAAGCCAAAGAGTCCATCCCAAAATCCGACAAACAAGCAAAATGAACAAAAAGCATTGAATTCAATTCTTTCTGATTTTAGAAACTGCATTAAAGAAGGGGTGCACCGGTCCTGGAGATACTGCAATACCAGGTCAATGCGTGGAGTGGACAGAGCAAGCTCTTTTTCCATCTCCCTGTTCTAAAAATCCATTTAATATATGGTCCCCAGATAGGGGACGTATCAGATATTAAACTGATAAGAACAGATACTACACTTGATCTTAGCCAAAAGGCCGAGAAGCGATAACCAGAATTGGTTTCCGACTACGGTGCCACCCAAGGATTCTGAAAAGTCCATTTGTGGAGATGGCCACCTGGACTCCCGTTAAGAAGACATGCTGTCAACCTCTAGATCCCTCACATGCCTGCACTTTTCGGCTTGCTGCTGCTGCAATCCACGCGTTTTAGATCTGCATAACTCCACCTCTTTTAGCACAGTACCCTCAACCCCCGGCTGTTCCCACCCGCCTCAACACCGTTGGAAGGGAGGAGAACCAATTAAGGCGGGGGGGGGGGGGGTGGAACGAGCAGCTGTCTACCCTTAGCAGGAGGGTTGCTGATTAATTACCTCTCCTGCTGCTGCTGCTGCTGGCTGTCCAGCAGCAGACTGAAGGTGGCTGCTGCTGTGCGCAGGTATATAAAGGCTCAGAGCCTATTATGACACGCGCAGCCAGCGTTCCATTGCCACATTCCGTCTACTGCAGGCGGGATACCTGGATGGCTGAATGTCACTGAGAAGCTCACAGAGACCGCCATAAGCAACAGTTTAAAAGAATGCCACAGACTAATCAACCAAACTTTTTGGGTTGGTTTCTCTTTTATAGTCTGCAGGCATTAAATGAAAGAAGTCAGTGTTCCAGCAGAGGGAGACAACGTTTCAGAAAAGGCATTGTAGCAAACCAAAAAAGAAATTTTAAGCGCAGCAGAGTAACCAGCTCACATACCTGTTAGCTCAGGTGAGTTTAAAAGGCTGCTGTTGATAACAAGGGCATTTGCTAAATAGATGGTGTGTGTGCAACAATATACTGAAAGGTCAATTATATTGTGCAGCTTATCTCACCACCTGTAGTTATTTAGGTGAAAGCTCCAAAATGCTTGCCTAATATGTCTGTTTATCCAAAAGGAAGTATAGAGGGAGAGCTAGATAGATAGCATTGCATTACATTACATTACATGGCAATGCAATGCACAGTTGCTGAAGTTGAACCAAAATGAGCTTGTCATCTGGCTTCTGCAACTTTTAACATGAAAAATCCAATGAGGAGAAGAAAAGCAAAGCCAAAGAGTCCATCCCAAAATCCGACTAACAAGCAAAATGAACAAAAAGCATTGAATTCAATTCTTTCTGATTTTAGAAACTGCATTAAAGAAGGGGTGCACCGGTCCTGGAGATACTGCAATACCAGGTCAATGCGTGGAGTGGACAGAGCAAGCTCTTTTTCCATCTCCCTGTTCTAAAAATTCATTTAATATATGGTCCCCAGATAGGGGACGTATCAGATATTAAACTGATAAGAACAGATACTACACTTGATCTTAGCCAAAAGGCCGAGAAGCGATAACCAGAATTGGTTTCCGACTACGGTGCCACCCAAGGATTCTGAAAAGTCCATTTGTGGAGATGGCCACCTGGACTCCCGTTAAGAAGACATGCTGTCAACCTCTAGATCCCTCACATGCCTGCACTTTTCGGCTTGCTGCTGCTGCAATCCACGCGTTTTAGATCTGCATAACTCCACCTCTTTTAGCACAGTACCCTCAACCCCCGGCTGTTCCCACCCGCCTCAACACCGTTGGAAGGGAGGAGAACCAATTAAGGCGGGGGGGGGGTGGAACGAGCAGCTGTCTACCCTTAGCAGGAGGGTTGCTGATTAATTACCTCTCCTGCTGCTGCTGCTGCTGGCTGTCCAGCAGCAGACTGAAGGTGGCTGCTGCTGTGCGCAGGTATATAAAGGCTCAGAGCCTATTATGACACGCGCAGCCAGCGTTCCATTGCCACATTCCGTCTACTGCAGGCGGGATACCTGGATGGCTGAATGTCACTGAGAAGCTCACAGAGACCGCCATAAGCAACAGTTTAAAAGAATGCCACAGACTAATCAACCAAATTTTTTGGGTTGGTTTCTCTTTTATAGTCTGCAGGCATTAAATGAAAGAAGTCAGTGTTCCAGCAGAGGGAGACAACGTTTCAGAAAAGGCATTGTAGCAAACCAAAAAAGAAATTTTAAGCGCAGCAGAGTAACCAGCTCACATACCTGTTAGCTCAGGTGAGTTTAAAAGGCTGCTGTTGATAACAAGGGCATTTGCTAAATAGATGGTGTGTGTGCAACAATATACTGAAAGGTCAATTATATTGTGCAGCTTATCTCACCACCTGTAGTTATTTAGGTGAAAGCTCCAAAATGCTTGCCTAATATGTCTGTTTATCCAAAAGGAAGTATAGAGGGAGAGCTAGATAGATAGCATTGCATTACATTACATTACATGGCAATGCAATGCACAGTTGCTGAAGTTGAACCAAAATGAGCTTGTCATCTGGCTTCTGCAACTTTTAACATGAAAAATCCAATGAGGAGAAGAAAAGCAAAGCCAAAGAGTCCATCCCAAAATCCGACTAACAAGCAAAATGAACAAAAAGCATTGAATTCAATTCTTTCTGATTTTAGAAACTGCATTAAAGAAGGGGTGCACCGGTCCTGGAGATACTGCAATACCAGGTCAATGCGTGGAGTGGACAGAGCAAGCTCTTTTTCCATCTCCCTGTTCTAAAAATTCATTTAATATATGGTCCCCAGATAGGGGACGTATCAGATATTAAACTGATAAGAACAGATACTACACTTGATCTTAGCCAAAAGGCCGAGAAGCGATAACCAGAATTGGTTTCCGACTACGGTGCCACCCAAGGATTCTGAAAAGTCCATTTGTGGAGATGGCCACCTGGACTCCCGTTAAGAAGACATGCTGTCAACCTCTAGATCCCTCACATGCCTGCACTTTTCGGCTTGCTGCTGCTGCAATCCACGCGTTTTAGATCTGCATAACTCCACCTCTTTTAGCACAGTACCCTCAACCCCCGGCTGTTCCCACCCGCCTCAACACCGTTGGAAGGGAGGAGAACCAATTAAGGCGGGGGGGGGGTGGAACGAGCAGCTGTCTACCCTTAGCAGGAGGGTTGCTGATTAATTACCTCTCCTGCTGCTGCTGCTGCTGGCTGTCCAGCAGCAGACTGAAGGTGGCTGCTGCTGTGCGCAGGTATATAAAGGCTCAGAGCCTATTATGACACGCGCAGCCAGCGTTCCATTGCCACATTCCGTCTACTGCAGGCGGGATACCTGGATGGCTGAATGTCACTGAGAAGCTCACAGAGACCGCCATAAGCAACAGTTTAAAAGAATGCCACAGACTAATCAACCAAATTTTTTGGGTTGGTTTCTCTTTTATAGTCTGCAGGCATTAAATGAAAGAAGTCAGTGTTCCAGCAGAGGGAGACAACGTTTCAGAAAAGGCATTGTAGCAAACCAAAAAAGAAATTTTAAGCGCAGCAGAGTAACCAGCTCACATACCTGTTAGCTCAGGTGAGTTTAAAAGGCTGCTGTTGATAACAAGGGCATTTGCTAAATAGATGGTGTGTGTGCAACAATATACTGAAAGGTCAATTATATTGTGCAGCTTATCTCACCACCTGTAGTTATTTAGGTGAAAGCTCCAAAATGCTTGCCTAATATGTCTGTTTATCCAAAAGGAAGTATAGAGGGAGAGCTAGATAGATAGCATTGCATTACATTACATTACATGGCAATGCAATGCACAGTTGCTGAAGTTGAACCAAAATGAGCTTGTCATCTGGCTTCTGCAACTTTTAACATGAAAAATCCAATGAGGAGAAGAAAAGCAAAGCCAAAGAGTCCATCCCAAAATCCGACAAACAAGCAAAATGAACAAAAAGCATTGAATTCAATTCTTTCTGATTTTAGAAACTGCATTAAAGAAGGGGTGCACCGGTCCTGGAGATACTGCAATACCAGGTCAATGCGTGGAGTGGACAGAGCAAGCTCTTTTTCCATCTCCCTGTTCTAAAAATCCATTTAATATATGGTCCCCAGATAGGGGACGTATCAGATATTAAACTGATAAGAACAGATACTACACTTGATCTTAGCCAAAAGGCCGAGAAGCGATAACCAGAATTGGTTTCCGACTACGGTGCCACCCAAGGATTCTGAAAAGTCCATTTGTGGAGATGGCCACCTGGACTCCCGTTAAGAAGACATGCTGTCAACCTCTAGATCCCTCACATGCCTGCACTTTTCGGCTTGCTGCTGCTGCAATCCACGCGTTTTAGATCTGCATAACTCCACCTCTTTTAGCACAGTACCCTCAACCCCCGGCTGTTCCCACCCGCCTCAACACCGTTGGAAGGGAGGAGAACCAATTAAGGCGGGGGGGGGGGGGGTGGAACGAGCAGCTGTCTACCCTTAGCAGGAGGGTTGCTGATTAATTACCTCTCCTGCTGCTGCTGCTGCTGGCTGTCCAGCAGCAGACTGAAGGTGGCTGCTGCTGTGCGCAGGTATATAAAGGCTCAGAGCCTATTATGACACGCGCAGCCAGCGTTCCATTGCCACATTCCGTCTACTGCAGGCGGGATACCTGGATGGCTGAATGTCACTGAGAAGCTCACAGAGACCGCCATAAGCAACAGTTTAAAAGAATGCCACAGACTAATCAACCAAACTTTTTGGGTTGGTTTCTCTTTTATAGTCTGCAGGCATTAAATGAAAGAAGTCAGTGTTCCAGCAGAGGGAGACAACGTTTCAGAAAAGGCATTGTAGCAAACCAAAAAAGAAATTTTAAGCGCAGCAGAGTAACCAGCTCACATACCTGTTAGCTCAGGTGAGTTTAAAAGGCTGCTGTTGATAACAAGGGCATTTGCTAAATAGATGGTGTGTGTGCAACAATATACTGAAAGGTCAATTATATTGTGCAGCTTATCTCACCACCTGTAGTTATTTAGGTGAAAGCTCCAAAATGCTTGCCTAATATGTCTGTTTATCCAAAAGGAAGTATAGAGGGAGAGCTAGATAGATAGCATTGCATTACATTACATTACATGGCAATGCAATGCACAGTTGCTGAAGTTGAACCAAAATGAGCTTGTCATCTGGCTTCTGCAACTTTTAACATGAAAAATCCAATGAGGAGAAGAAAAGCAAAGCCAAAGAGTCCATCCCAAAATCCGACAAACAAGCAAAATGAACAAAAAGCATTGAATTCAATTCTTTCTGATTTTAGAAACTGCATTAAAGAAGGGGTGCACCGGTCCTGGAGATACTGCAATACCAGGTCAATGCGTGGAGTGGACAGAGCAAGCTCTTTTTCCATCTCCCTGTTCTAAAAATCCATTTAATATATGGTCCCCAGATAGGGGACGTATCAGATATTAAACTGATAAGAACAGATACTACACTTGATCTTAGCCAAAAGGCCGAGAAGCGATAACCAGAATTGGTTTCCAACTACGGTGCCACCCAAGGATTCTGAAAAGTCCATTTGTGGAGATGGCCACCTGGACTCCCGTTAAGAAGACATGCTGTCAACCTCTAGATCCCTCACATGCCTGCACTTTTCGGCTTGCTGCTGCTGCAATCCACGCGTTTTAGATCTGCATAACTCCACCTCTTTTAGCACAGTACCCTCAACCCCCGGCTGTTCCCACCCGCCTCAACACCGTTGGAAGGGAGGAGAACCAATTAAGGCGGGGGGGGTGGAACGAGCAGCTGTCTACCCTTAGCAGGAGGGTTGCTGATTAATTACCTCTCCTGCTGCTGCTGCTGCTGGCTGTCCAGCAGCAGACTGAAGGTGGCTGCTGCTGTGCGCAGGTATATAAAGGCTCAGAGCCTATTATGACACGCGCAGCCAGCGTTCCATTGCCACATTCCGTCTACTGCAGGCGGGATACCTGGATGGCTGAATGTCACTAAGAAGCTCACAGAGACCGCCATAAGCAACAGTTTAAAAGAATGCCACAGACTAATCAACCAAACTTTTTGGGTTGGTTTCTCTTTTATAGTCTGCAGGCATTAAATGAAAGAAGTCAGTGTTCCAGCAGAGGGAGACAACGTTTCAGAAAAGGCATTGTAGCAAACCAAAAAAGAAATTTTAAGCTCAGCAGAGTAACCAGCTCACATACCTGTTAGCTCAGGTGAGTTTAAAAGGCTGCTGTTGATAACAAGGGCATTTGCTAAATAGATGGTGTGTGTGCAACAATATACTGAAAGGTCAATTATATTGTGCAGCTTATCTCACCACCTGTAGTTATTTAGGTGAAAGCTCCAAAATGCTTGCCTAATATGTCTGTTTATCCAAAAGGAAGTATAGAGGGAGAGCTAGATAGATAGCATTGCATTACATTACATTACATGGCAATGCAATGCACAGTTGCTGAAGTTGAACCAAAATGAGCTTGTCATCTGGCTTCTGCAACTTTTAACATGAAAAATCCAATGAGGAGAAGAAAAGCAAAGCCAAAGAGTCCATCCCAAAATCCGACAAACAAGCAAAATGAACAAAAAGCATTGAATTCAATTCTTTCTGATTTTAGAAACTGCATTAAAGAAGGGGTGCACCGATCCTGGAGATACTGCAATACCAGGTCAATGCGTGGAGTGGACAGAGCAAGCTCTTTTTCCATCTCCCTGTTCTAAAAATCCATTTAATATATGGTCCCCAGATAGGGGACGTATCAGATATTAAACTGATAAGAACAGATACTACACTTGATCTTAGCCAAAAGGCCGAGAAGCGATAACCAGAATTGCTTTCCGACTACGGTGCCACCCAAGGATTCTGAAAAGTTCATTTGTGGAGATGGCCACCTGGACTCCCGTTAAGAAGACATGCTGTCAACCTCTAGATCCCTCACATGCCTGCACTTTTCGGCTTGCTGCTGCTGCAATCCACGCGTTTTAGATCTGCATAACTCCACCTCTTTTAGCACAGTACCCTCAACCCCCGGCTGTTCCCACCCGCCTCAACACCGTTGGAAGGGAGGAGAACCAATTAAGGCGGGGGGGGGGGTGGAACGAGCAGCTGTCTACCCTTAGCAGGAGGGTTGCTGATTAATTACCTCTCCTGCTGCTGCTGCTGCTGGCTGTCCAGCAGCAGACTGAAGGTGGCTGCTGCTGTGCGCAGGTATATAAAGGCTCAGAGCCTATTATGACACGCGCAGCCAGCGTTCCATTGCCACATTCCGTCTACTGCAGGCGGGATACCTGGATGGCTGAATGTCACTGAGAAGCTCACAGAGACCGCCATAAGCAACAGTTTAAAAGAATGCCACAGACTAATCAACCAAACTTTTTGGGTTGGTTTCTCTTTTATAGTCTGCAGGCATTAAATGAAAGAAGTCAGTGTTCCAGCAGAGGGAGACAACGTTTCAGAAAAGGCATTGTAGCAAACCAAAAAAGAAATTTTAAGCGCAGCAGAGTAACCAGCTCACATACCTGTTAGCTCAGGTGAGTTTAAAAGGCTGCTGTTGATAACAAGGGCATTTGCTAAATAGATGGTGTGTGTGCAACAATATACTGAAAGGTCAATTATATTGTGCAGCTTATCTCACCACCTGTAGTTATTTAGGTGAAAGCTCCAAAATGCTTGCCTAATATGTCTGTTTATCCAAAAGGAAGTATAGAGGGAGAGCTAGATAGATAGCATTGCATTACATTACATTACATGGCAATGCAATGCACAGTTGCTGAAGTTGAACCAAAATGAGCTTGTCATCTGGCTTCTGCAACTTTTAACATGAAAAATCCAATGAGGAGAAGAAAAGCAAAGCCAAAGAGTCCATCCCAAAATCCGACAAACAAGCAAAATGAACAAAAAGCATTGAATTCAATTCTTTCTGATTTTAGAAACTGCATTAAAGAAGGGGTGCACCGGTCCTGGAGATACTGCAATACCAGGTCAATGCGTGGAGTGGACAGAGCAAGCTCTTTTTCCATCTCCCTGTTCTAAAAATCCATTTAATATATGGTCCCCAGATAGGGGACGTATCAGATATTAAACTGATAAGAACAGATACTACACTTGATCTTAGCCAAAAGGCCGAGAAGCGATAACCAGAATTGGTTTCCGACTACGGTGCCACCCAAGGATTCTGAAAAGTCCATTTGTGGAGATGGCCACCTGGACTCCCGTTAAGAAGACATGCTGTCAACCTCTAGATCCCTCACATGCCTGCACTTTTCGGCTTGCTGCTGCTGCAATCCACGCGTTTTAGATCTGCATAACTCCACCTCTTTTAGCACAGTACCCTCAACCCCCGGCTGTTCCCACCCGCCTCAACACCGTTGGAAGGGAGGAGAACCAATTAAGGCGGGGGGGGGGGGTGGAACGAGCAGCTGTCTACCCTTAGCAGGAGGGTTGCTGATTAATTACCTCTCCTGCTGCTGCTGCTGCTGGCTGTCCAGCAGCAGACTGAAGGTGGCTGCTGCTGTGCGCAGGTATATAAAGGCTCAGAGCCTATTATGACACGCGCAGCCAGCGTTCCATTGCCACATTCCGTCTACTGCAGGCGGGATACCTGGATGGCTGAATGTCACTGAGAAGCTCACAGAGACCGCCATAAGCAACAGTTTAAAAGAATGCCACAGACTAATCAACCAAACTTTTTGGGTTGGTTTCTCTTTTATAGTCTGCAGGCATTAAATGAAAGAAGTCAGTGTTCCAGCAGAGGGAGACAACGTTTCAGAAAAGGCATTGTAGCAAACCAAAAAAGAAATTTTAAGCGCAGCAGAGTAACCAGCTCACATACCTGTTAGCTCAGGTGAGTTTAAAAGGCTGCTGTTGATAACAAGGGCATTTGCTAAATAGATGGTGTGTGTGCAACAATATACTGAAAGGTCAATTATATTGTGCAGCTTATCTCACCACCTGTAGTTATTTAGGTGAAAGCTCCAAAATGCTTGCCTAATATGTCTGTTTATCCAAAAGGAAGTATAGAGGGAGAGCTAGATAGATAGCATTGCATTACATTACATTACATGGCAATGCAATGCACAGTTGCTGAAGTTGAACCAAAATGAGCTTGTCATCTGGCTTCTGCAACTTTTAACATGAAAAATCCAATGAGGAGAAGAAAAGCAAAGCCAAAGAGTCCATCCCAAAATCCGACAAACAAGCAAAATGAACAAAAAGCATTGAATTCAATTCTTTCTGATTTTAGAAACTGCATTAAAGAAGGGGTGCACCGGTCCTGGAGATACTGCAATACCAGGTCAATGCGTGGAGTGGACAGAGCAAGCTCTTTTTCCATCTCCCTGTTCTAAAAATCCATTTAATATATGGTCCCCAGATAGGGGACGTATCAGATATTAAACTGATAAGAACAGATACTACACTTGATCTTAGCCAAAAGGCCGAGAAGCGATAACCAGAATTGGTTTCCGACTACGGTGCCACCCAAGGATTCTGAAAAGTCCATTTGTGGAGATGGCCACCTGGACTCCCGTTAAGAAGACATGCTGTCAACCTCTAGATCCCTCACATGCCTGCACTTTTCGGCTTGCTGCTGCTGCAATCCACGCGTTTTAGATCTGCATAACTCCACCTCTTTTAGCACAGTACCCTCAACCCCCGGCTGTTCCCACCCGCCTCAACACCGTTGGAAGGGAGGAGAACCAATTAAGGCGGGGGGGGGTGGAACGAGCAGCTGTCTACCCTTAGCAGGAGGGTTGCTGATTAATTACCTCTCCTGCTGCTGCTGCTGCTGGCTGTCCAGCAGCAGACTGAAGGTGGCTGCTGCTGTGCGCAGGTATATAAAGGCTCAGAGCCTATTATGACACGCGCAGCCAGCGTTCCATTGCCACATTCCGTCTACTGCAGGCGGGATACCTGGATGGCTGAATGTCACTAAGAAGCTCACAGAGACCGCCATAAGCAACAGTTTAAAAGAATGCCACAGACTAATCAACCAAACTTTTTGGGTTGGTTTCTCTTTTATAGTCTGCAGGCATTAAATGAAAGAAGTCAGTGTTCCAGCAGAGGGAGACAACGTTTCAGAAAAGGCATTGTAGCAAACCAAAAAAGAAATTTTAAGCTCAGCAGAGTAACCAGCTCACATACCTGTTAGCTCAGGTGAGTTTAAAAGGCTGCTGTTGATAACAAGGGCATTTGCTAAATAGATGGTGTGTGTGCAACAATATACTGAAAGGTCAATTATATTGTGCAGCTTATCTCACCACCTGTAGTTATTTAGGTGAAAGCTCCAAAATGCTTGCCTAATATGTCTGTTTATCCAAAAGGAAGTATAGAGGGAGAGCTAGATAGATAGCATTGCATTACATTACATTACATGGCAATGCAATGCACAGTTGCTGAAGTTGAACCAAAATGAGCTTGTCATCTGGCTTCTGCAACTTTTAACATGAAAAATCCAATGAGGAGAAGAAAAGCAAAGCCAAAGAGTCCATCCCAAAATCCGACAAACAAGCAAAATGAACAAAAAGCATTGAATTCAATTCTTTCTGATTTTAGAAACTGCATTAAAGAAGGGGTGCACCGGTCCTGGAGATACTGCAATACCAGGTCAATGAGTGGAGTGGACAGAGCAAGCTCTTTTTCCATCTCCCTGTTCTAAAAATCCATTTAATATATGGTCCCCAGATAGGGGACGTATCAGATATTAAACTGATAAGAACAGATACTACACTTGATCTTAGCCAAAAGGCCGAGAAGCGATAACCAGAATTGGTTTCCAACTACGGTGCCACCCAAGGATTCTGAAAAGTCCATTTGTGGAGATGGCCACCTGGACTCCCGTTAAGAAGACATGCTGTCAACCTCTAGATCCCTCACATGCCTGCACTTTTCGGCTTGCTGCTGCTGCAATCCACGCGTTTTAGATCTGCATAACTCCACCTCTTTTAGCACAGTACCCTCAACCCCCGGCTGTTCCCACCCGCCTCAACACCGTTGGAAGGGAGGAGAACCAATTAAGGCGGGGGGTGGGGGTGGAACGAGCAGCTGTCTACCCTTAGCAGGAGGGTTGCTGATTAATTACCTCTCCTGCTGCTGCTGCTGCTGGCTGTCCAGCAGCAGACTGAAGGTGGCTGCTGCTGTGCGCAGGTATATAAAGGCTCAGAGCCTATTATGACACGCGCAGCCAGCGTTCCATTGCCACATTCCGTCTACTGCAGGCGGGATACCTGGATGGCTGAATGTCACTGAGAAGCTCACAGAGACCGCCATAAGCAACAGTTTAAAAGAATGCCACAGACTAATCAACCAAACTTTTTGGGTTGGTTTCTCTTTTATAGTCTGCAGGCATTAAATGAAAGAAGTCAGTGTTCCAGCAGAGGGAGACAACGTTTCAGAAAAGGCATTGTAGCAAACCAAAAAAGAAATTTTAAGCGCAGCAGAGTAACCAGCTCACATACCTGTTAGCTCAGGTGAGTTTAAAAGGCTGCTGTTGATAACAAGGGCATTTGCTAAATAGATGGTGTGTGTGCAACAATATACTGAAAGGTCAATTATATTGTGCAGCTTATCTCACCACCTGTAGTTATTTAGGTGAAAGCTCCAAAATGCTTGCCTAATATGTCTGTTTATCCAAAAGGAAGTATAGAGGGAGAGCTAGATAGATAGCATTGCATTACATTACATTACATGGCAATGCAATGCACAGTTGCTGAAGTTGAACCAAAATGAGCTTGTCATCTGGCTTCTGCAACTTTTAACATGAAAAATCCAATGAGGAGAAGAAAAGCAAAGCCAAAGAGTCCATCCCAAAATCCGACAAACAAGCAAAATGAACAAAAAGCATTGAATTCAATTCTTTCTGATTTTAGAAACTGCATTAAAGAAGGGGTGCACAGGTCCTGGAGATACTGCAATACCAGGTCAATGCGTGGAGTGGACAGAGCAAGCTCTTTTTCCATCTCCCTGTTCTAAAAATCCATTTAATATATGGTCCCCAGATAGGGGACGTATCAGATATTAAACTGATAAGAACAGATACTACACTTGATCTTAGCCAAAAGGCAGAGAAGCGATAACCAGAATTGGTTTCCGACTACGGTGCCACCCAAGGATTCTGAAAAGTCCATTCGTGGAGATGGCCACCTGGACTCCCGTTAAGAAGACATGCTGTCAACCTCTAGATCCCTCACATGCCTGCACTTTTCGGCTTGCTGCTGCTGCAATCCACGCGTTTTAGATCTGCATAACTCCACCTCTTTTAGCACAGTACCCTCAACCCCCGGCTGTTCCCACCCGCCTCAACACCGTTGGAAGGGAGGAGAACCAATTAAGGCGGGGGGGGGGGTGGAACGAGCAGCTGTCTACCCTTAGCAGGAGGGTTGCTGATTAATTACCTCTCCTGCTGCTGCTGCTGCTGGCTGTCCAGCAGCAGACTGAAGGTGGCTGCTGCTGTGCGCAGGTATATAAAGGCTCAGAGCCTATTATGACACGCGCAGCCAGCGTTCCATTGCCACATTCCGTCTACTGCAGGCGGGATACCTGGATGGCTGAATGTCACTGAGAAGCTCACAGAGACCGCCATAAGCAACAGTTTAAAAGAATGCCACAGACTAATCAACCAAACTTTTTGGGTTGGTTTCTCTTTTATAGTCTGCAGGCATTAAATGAAAGAAGTCAGTGTTCCAGCAGAGGGAGACAACATTTCAGAAAAGGCATTGTAGCAAACCAAAAAAGAAATTTTAAGCGCAGCAGAGTAACCAGCTCACATACCTGTTAGCTCAGGTGAGTTTAAAAGGCTGCTGTTGATAACAAGGGCATTTGCTAAATAGATGGTGTGTGTGCAACAATATACTGAAAGGTCAATTATATTGTGCAGCTTATCTCACCACCTGTAGTTATTTAGGTGAAAGCTCCAAAATGCTTGCCTAATATGTCTGTTTATCCAAAAGGAAGTATAGAGGGAGAGCTAGATAGATAGCATTGCATTACATTACATTACATGGCAATGCAATGCACAGTTGCTGAAGTTGAACCAAAATGAGCTTGTCATCTGGCTTCTGCAACTTTTAACATGAAAAATCCAATGAGGAGAAGAAAAGCAAAGCCAAAGAGTCCATCCCAAAATCCGACAAACAAGCAAAATGAACAAAAAGCATTGAATTCAATTCTTTCTGATTTTAGAAACTGCATTAAAGAAGGGGTGCACCGATCCTGGAGATACTGCAATACCAGGTCAATGCGTGGAGTGGACAGAGCAAGCTCTTTTTCCATCTCCCTGTTCTAAAAATCCATTTAATATATGGTCCCCAGATAGGGGACGTATCAGATATTAAACTGATAAGAACAGATACTACACTTGATCTTAGCCAAAAGGCCGAGAAGCGATAACCAGAATTGGTTTCCGACTACGGTGCCACCCAAGGATTCTGAAAAGTCCATTTGTGGAGATGGCCACCTGGACTCCCGTTAAGAAGACATGCTGTCAACCTCTAGATCCCTCACATGCCTGCACTCTTCGGCTTGCTGCTGCTGCAATCCACGCGTTTTAGATCTGCATAACTCCACCTCTTTTAGCACAGTACCCTCAACCCCCGGCTGTTCCCACCCGCCTCAACACCGTTGGAAGGGAGGAGAACCAATTAAGGCGGGGGGGGGGGTGGAACGAGCAGCTGTCTACCCTTAGCAGGAGGGTTGCTGATTAATTACCTCTCCTGCTGCTGCTGCTGCTGGCTGTCCAGCAGCAGACTGAAGGTGGCTGCTGCTGTGCGCAGGTATATAAAGGCTCAGAGCCTATTATGACACGCGCAGCCAGCGTTCCATTGCCACATTCCGTCTACTGCAGGCGGGATACCTGGATGGCTGAATGTCACTGAGAAGCTCACAGAGACCGCCATAAGCAACAGTTTAAAAGAATGCCACAGACTAATCAACCAAACTTTTTGGGTTGGTTTCTCTTTTATAGTCTGCAGGCATTAAATGAAAGAAGTCAGTGTTCCAGCAGAGGGAGACAACGTTTCAGAAAAGGCATTGTAGCAAACCAAAAAAGAAATTTTAAGCGCAGCAGAGTAACCAGCTCACATACCTGTTAGCTCAGGTGAGTTTAAAAGGCTGCTGTTGATAACAAGGGCATTTGCTAAATAGATGGTGTGTGTGCAACAATATACTGAAAGGTCAATTATATTGTGCAGCTTATCTCACCACCTGTAGTTATTTAGGTGAAAGCTCCAAAATGCTTGCCTAATATGTCTGTTTATCCAAAAGGAAGTATAGAGGGAGAGCTAGATAGATAGCATTGCATTACATTACATTACATGGCAATGCAATGCACAGTTGCTGAAGTTGAACCAAAATGAGCTTGTCATCTGGCTTCTGCAACTTTTAACATGAAAAATCCAATGAGGAGAAGAAAAGCAAAGCCAAAGAGTCCATCCCAAAATCCGACAAACAAGCAAAATGAACAAAAAGCATTGAATTCAATTCTTTCTGATTTTAGAAACTGCATTAAAGAAGGGGTGCACCGGTCCTGGAGATACTGCAATACCAGGTCAATGCGTGGAGTGGACAGAGCAAGCTCTTTTTCCATCTCCCTGTTCTAAAAATCCATTTAATATATGGTCCCCAGATAGGGGACGTATCAGATATTAAACTGATAAGAACAGATACTACACTTGATCTTAGCCAAAAGGCCGAGAAGCGATAACCAGAATTGGTTTCCGACTATGGTGCCACCCAAGGATTCTGAAAAGTCCATTTGTGGAGATGGCCACCTGGACTCCCGTTAAGAAGACATGCTGTCAACCTCTAGATCCCTCACATGCCTGCACTTTTCGGCTTGCTGCTGCTGCAATCCACGCGTTTTAGATCTGCATAACTCCACCTCTTTTAGCACAGTACCCTCAACCCCCGGCTGTTCCCACCCGCCTCAACACCGTTGGAAGGGAGGAGAACCAATTAAGGCGGGGGGGGGGTGGAACGAGCAGCTGTCTACCCTTAGCAGGAGGGTTGCTGATTAATTACCTCTCCTGCTGCTGCTGCTGCTGGCTGTCCAGCAGCAGACTGAAGGTGGCTGCTGCTGTGCGCAGGTATATAAAGGCTCAGAGCATATTATGACACGCGCAGCCAGCGTTCCATTGCCACATTCCGTCTACTGCAGGCGGGATACCTGGATGGCTGAATGTCACTGAGAAGCTCACAGAGACCGCCATAAGCAACAGTTTAAAAGAATGCCACAGACTAATCAACCAAACTTTTTGGGTTGGTTTCTCTTTTATAGTCTGCAGGCATTAAATGAAAGAAGTCAGTGTTCCAGCAGAGGGAGACAACGTTTCAGAAAAGACATTGTAGCAAACCAAAAAAGAAATTTTAAGCGCAGCAGAGTAACCAGCTCACATACCTGTTAGCTCAGGTGAGTTTAAAAGGCTGCTGTTGATAACAAGGGCATTTGCTAAATAGATGGTGTGTGTGCAACAATATACTGAAAGGTCAATTATATTGTGCAGCTTATCTCACCACCTGTAGTTATTTAGGTGAAAGCTCCAAAATGCTTGCCTAATATGTCTGTTTATCCAAAAGGAAGTATAGAGGGAGAGCTAGATAGATAGCATTGCATTACATTACATTACATGGCAATGCAATGCACAGTTGCTGAAGTTGAACCAAAATGAGCTTGTCATCTGGCTTCTGCAACTTTTAACATGAAAAATCCAATGAGGAGAAGAAAAGCAAAGCCAAAGAGTCCATCCCAAAATCCGACAAACAAGCAAAATGAACAAAAAGCATTGAATTCAATTCTTTCTGATTTTAGAAACTGCATTAAAGAAGGGGTGCACCGGTCCTGGAGATACTGCAATACCAGGTCAATGCGTGGAGTGGACAGAGCAAGCTCTTTTTCCATCTCCCTGTTCTAAAAATCCATTTAATATATGGTCCCCAGATAGGGGACGTATCAGATATTAAACTGATAAGAACAGATACTACACTTGATCTTAGCCAAAAGGCCGAGAAGCGATAACCAGAATTGGTTTCCGACTACGGTGCCACCCAAGGATTCTGAAAAGTCCATTTGTGGAGATGGCCACCTGGACTCCCGTTAAGAAGACATGCTGTCAACCTCTAGATCCCTCACATGCCTGCACTTTTCGGCTTGCTGCTGCTGCAATCCACGCGTTTTAGATCTGCATAACTCCACCTCTTTTAGCACAGTACCCTCAACCCCCGGCTGTTCCCACCCGCCTCAACACCGTTGGAAGGGAGGAGAACCAATTAAGGCGGGGGGGTGGGGGTGGAACGAGCAGCTGTCTACCCTTAGCAGGAGGGTTGCTGATTAATTACCTCTCCTGCTGCTGCTGCTGCTGGCTGTCCAGCAGCAGACTGAAGGTGGCTGCTGCTGTGCGCAGGTATATAAAGGCTCAGAGCCTATTATGACACGCGCAGCCAGCGTTCCATTGCCACATTCCGTCTACTGCAGGCGAGATACCTGGATGGCTGAATGTCACTGAGAAGCTCACAGAGACCGCCATAAGCAACAGTTTAAAAGAATGCCACAGACTAATCAACCAAACTTTTTGGGTTGGTTTCTCTTTTATAGTCTGCAGGCATTAAATGAAAGAAGTCAGTGTTCCAGCAGAGGGAGACAACGTTTCAGAAAAGGCATTGTAGCAAACCAAAAAAGAAATTTTAAGCGCAGCAGAGTAACCAGCTCACATACCTGTTAGCTCAGGTGAGTTTAAAAGGCTGCTGTTGATAACAAGGGCATTTGCTAAATAGATGGTGTGTGTGCAACAATATACTGAAAGGTCAATTATATTGTGCAGCTTATCTCACCACCTGTAGTTATTTAGGTGAAAGCTCCAAAATGCTTGCCTAATATGTCTGTTTATCCAAAAGGAAGTATAGAGGGAGAGCTAGATAGATAGCATTGCATTACATTACATTACATGGCAATGCAATGCACAGTTGCTGAAGTTGAACCAAAATGAGCTTGTCATCTGGCTTCTGCAACTTTTAACATGAAAAATCCAATGAGGAGAAGAAAAGCAAAGCCAAAGAGTCCATCCCAAAATCCGACAAACAAGCAAAATGAACAAAAAGCATTGAATTCAATTCTTTCTGATTTTAGAAACTGCATTAAAGAAGGGGTGCACCGGTCCTGGAGATACTGCAATACCAGGTCAATGCGTGGAGTGGACAGAGCAAGCTCTTTTTCCATCTCCCTGTTCTAAAAATCCATTTAATATATGGTCCCCAGATAGGGGACGTATCAGATATTAAACTGATAAGAACAGATACTACACTTGATCTTAGCCAAAAGGCCGAGAAGCGATAACCAGAATTGCTTTCCGACTACGGTGCCACCCAAGGATTCTGAAAAGTTCATTTGTGGAGATGGCCACCTGGACTCCCGTTAAGAAGACATGCTGTCAACCTCTAGATCCCTCACATGCCTGCACTTTTCGGCTTGCTGCTGCTGCAATCCACGCGTTTTAGATCTGCATAACTCCACCTCTTTTAGCACAGTACCCTCAACCCCCGGCTGTTCCCACCCGCCTCAACACCGTTGGAAGGGAGGAGAACCAATTAAGGCGGGGGGGGGGGGTGGAACGAGCAGCTGTCTACCCTTAGCAGGAGGGTTGCTGATTAATTACCTCTCCTGCTGCTGCTGCTGCTGGCTGTCCAGCAGCAGACTGAAGGTGGCTGCTGCTGTGCGCAGGTATATAAAGGCTCAGAGCCTATTATGACACGCGCAGCCAGCGTTCCATTGCCACATTCCGTCTACTGCAGGCGGGATACCTGGATGGCTGAATGTCACTGAGAAGCTCACAGAGACCGCCATAAGCAACAGTTTAAAAGAATGCCACAGACTAATCAACCAAACTTTTTGGGTTGGTTTCTCTTTTATAGTCTGCAGGCATTAAATGAAAGAAGTCAGTGTTCCAGCAGAGGGAGACAACGTTTCAGAAAAGACATTGTAGCAAACCAAAAAAGAAATTTTAAGCGCAGCAGAGTAACCAGCTCACATACCTGTTAGCTCAGGTGAGTTTAAAAGGCTGCTGTTGATAACAAGGGCATTTGCTAAATAGATGGTGTGTGTGCAACAATATACTGAAAGGTCAATTATATTGTGCAGCTTATCTCACCACCTGTAGTTATTTAGGTGAAAGCTCCAAAATGCTTGCCTAATATGTCTGTTTATCCAAAAGGAAGTATAGAGGGAGAGCTAGATAGATAGCATTGCATTACATTACATTACATGGCAATGCAATGCACAGTTGCTGAAGTTGAACCAAAATGAGCTTGTCATCTGGCTTCTGCAACTTTTAACATGAAAAATCCAATGAGGAGAAGAAAAGCAAAGCCAAAGAGTCCATCCCAAAATCCGACAAACAAGCAAAATGAACAAAAAGCATTGAATTCAATTCTTTCTGATTTTAGAAACTGCATTAAAGAAGGGGTGCACCGGTCCTGGAGATACTGCAATACCAGGTCAATGCGTGGAGTGGACAGAGCAAGCTCTTTTTCCATCTCCCTGTTCTAAAAATCCATTTAATATATGGTCCCCAGATAGGGGACGTATCAGATATTAAACTGATAAGAACAGATACTACACTTGATCTTAGCCAAAAGGCCGAGAAGCGATAACCAGAATTGGTTTCCGACTACGGTGCCACCCAAGGATTCTGAAAAGTCCATTTGTGGAGATGGCCACCTGGACTCCCGTTAAGAAGACATGCTGTCAACCTCTAGATCCCTCACATGCCTGCACTTTTCGGCTTGCTGCTGCTGCAATCCACGCGTTTTAGATCTGCATAACTCCACCTCTTTTAGCACAGTACCCTCAACCCCCGGCTGTTCCCACCCGCCTCAACACCGTTGGAAGGGAGGAGAACCAATTAAGGCGGGGGGGTGGGGGTGGAACGAGCAGCTGTCTACCCTTAGCAGGAGGGTTGCTGATTAATTACCTCTCCTGCTGCTGCTGCTGCTGGCTGTCCAGCAGCAGACTGAAGGTGGCTGCTGCTGTGCGCAGGTATATAAAGGCTCAGAGCCTATTATGACACGCGCAGCCAGCGTTCCATTGCCACATTCCGTCTACTGCAGGCGAGATACCTGGATGGCTGAATGTCACTGAGAAGCTCACAGAGACCGCCATAAGCAACAGTTTAAAAGAATGCCACAGACTAATCAACCAAACTTTTTGGGTTGGTTTCTCTTTTATAGTCTGCAGGCATTAAATGAAAGAAGTCAGTGTTCCAGCAGAGGGAGACAACGTTTCAGAAAAGGCATTGTAGCAAACCAAAAAAGAAATTTTAAGCGCAGCAGAGTAACCAGCTCACATACCTGTTAGCTCAGGTGAGTTTAAAAGGCTGCTGTTGATAACAAGGGCATTTGCTAAATAGATGGTGTGTGTGCAACAATATACTGAAAGGTCAATTATATTGTGCAGCTTATCTCACCACCTGTAGTTATTTAGGTGAAAGCTCCAAAATGCTTGCCTAATATGTCTGTTTATCCAAAAGGAAGTATAGAGGGAGAGCTAGATAGATAGCATTGCATTACATTACATTACATGGCAATGCAATGCACAGTTGCTGAAGTTGAACCAAAATGAGCTTGTCATCTGGCTTCTGCAACTTTTAACATGAAAAATCCAATGAGGAGAAGAAAAGCAAAGCCAAAGAGTCCATCCCAAAATCCGACAAACAAGCAAAATGAACAAAAAGCATTGAATTCAATTCTTTCTGATTTTAGAAACTGCATTAAAGAAGGGGTGCACCGGTCCTGGAGATACTGCAATACCAGGTCAATGCGTGGAGTGGACAGAGCAAGCTCTTTTTCCATCTCCCTGTTCTAAAAATCCATTTAATATATGGTCCCCAGATAGGGGACGTATCAGATATTAAACTGATAAGAACAGATACTACACTTGATCTTAGCCAAAAGGCCGAGAAGCGATAACCAGAATTGCTTTCCGACTACGGTGCCACCCAAGGATTCTGAAAAGTTCATTTGTGGAGATGGCCACCTGGACTCCCGTTAAGAAGACATGCTGTCAACCTCTAGATCCCTCACATGCCTGCACTTTTCGGCTTGCTGCTGCTGCAATCCACGCGTTTTAGATCTGCATAACTCCACCTCTTTTAGCACAGTACCCTCAACCCCCGGCTGTTCCCACCCGCCTCAACACCGTTGGAAGGGAGGAGAACCAATTAAGGCGGGGGGGGGGGTGGAACGAGCAGCTGTCTACCCTTAGCAGGAGGGTTGCTGATTAATTACCTCTCCTGCTGCTGCTGCTGCTGGCTGTCCAGCAGCAGACTGAAGGTGGCTGCTGCTGTGCGCAGGTATATAAAGGCTCAGAGCCTATTATGACACGCGCAGCCAGCGTTCCATTGCCACATTCCGTCTACTGCAGGCGGGATACCTGGATGGCTGAATGTCACTGAGAAGCTCACAGAGACCGCCATAAGCAACAGTTTAAAAGAATGCCACAGACTAATCAACCAAACTTTTTGGGTTGGTTTCTCTTTTATAGTCTGCAGGCATTAAATGAAAGAAGTCAGTGTTCCAGCAGAGGGAGACAACGTTTCAGAAAAGGCATTGTAGCAAACCAAAAAAGAAATTTTAAGCGCAGCAGAGTAACCAGCTCACATACCTGTTAGCTCAGGTGAGTTTAAAAGGCTGCTGTTGATAACAAGGGCATTTGCTAAATAGATGGTGTGTGTGCAACAATATACTGAAAGGTCAATTATATTGTGCAGCTTATCTCACCACCTGTAGTTATTTAGGTGAAAGCTCCAAAATGCTTGCCTAATATGTCTGTTTATCCAAAAGGAAGTATAGAGGGAGAGCTAGATAGATAGCATTGCATTACATTACATTACATGGCAATGCAATGCACAGTTGCTGAAGTTGAACCAAAATGAGCTTGTCATCTGGCTTCTGCAACTTTTAACATGAAAAATCCAATGAGGAGAAGAAAAGCAAAGCCAAAGAGTCCATCCCAAAATCCGACAAACAAGCAAAATGAACAAAAAGCATTGAATTCAATTCTTTCTGATTTTAGAAACTGCATTAAAGAAGGGGTGCACCGGTCCTGGAGATACTGCAATACCAGGTCAATGCGTGGAGTGGACAGAGCAAGCTCTTTTTCCATCTCCCTGTTCTAAAAATCCATTTAATATATGGTCCCCAGATAGGGGACGTATCAGATATTAAACTGATAAGAACAGATACTACACTTGATCTTAGCCAAAAGGCCGAGAAGCGATAACCAGAATTGCTTTCCGACTACGGTGCCACCCAAGGATTCTGAAAAGTTCATTTGTGGAGATGGCCACCTGGACTCCCATTAAGAAGACATGCTGTCAACCTCTAGATCCCTCACATGCCTGCACTTTTCGGCTTGCTGCTGCTGCAATCCACGCGTTTTAGATCTGCATAACTCCACCTCTTTTAGCACAGTACCCTCAACCCCCGGCTGTTCCCACCCGCCTCAACACCGTTGGAAGGGAGGAGAACCAATTAAGGCGGGGGGGGGGGTGGAACGAGCAGCTGTCTACCCTTAGCAGGAGGGTTGCTGATTAATTACCTCTCCTGCTGCTGCTGCTGCTGGCTGTCCAGCAGCAGACTGAAGGTGGCTGCTGCTGTGCGCAGGTATATAAAGGCTCAGAGCCTATTATGACACGCGCAGCCAGCGTTCCATTGCCACATTCCGTCTACTGCAGGCGGGATACCTGGATGGCTGAATGTCACTGAGAAGCTCACAGAGACCGCCATAAGCAACAGTTTAAAAGAATGCCACAGACTAATCAACCAAACTTTTTGGGTTGGTTTCTCTTTTATAGTCTGCAGGCATTAAATGAAAGAAGTCAGTGTTCCAGCAGAGGGAGACAACGTTTCAGAAAAGGCATTGTAGCAAACCAAATAAGAAATTTTAAGCGCAGCAGAGTAACCAGCTCACATACCTGTTAGCTCAGGTGAGTTTAAAAGGCTGCTGTTGATAACAAGGGCATTTGCTAAATAGATGGTGTGTGTGCAACAATATACTGAAAGGTCAATTATATTGTGCAGCTTATCTCACCACCTGTAGTTATTTAGGTGAAAGCTCCAAAATGCTTGCCTAATATGTCTGTTTATCCAAAAGGAAGTATAGAGGGAGAGCTAGATAGATAGCATTGCATTACATTACATTACATGGCAATGCAATGCACAGTTGCTGAAGTTGAACCAAAATGAGCTTGTCATCTGGCTTCTGCAACTTTTAACATGAAAAATCCAATGAGGAGAAGAAAAGCAAAGCCAAAGAGTCCATCCCAAAATCCGACAAACAAGCAAAATGAACAAAAAGCATTGAATTCAATTCTTTCTAGTTTTAGAAACTGCATTAAAGAAGGGGTGCACCGGTCCTGGAGATACTGCAATACCAGGTCAATGCGTGGAGTGGACAGAGCAAGCTCTTTTTCCATCTCCCTGTTCTAAAAATCCATTTAATATATGGTCCCCAGATAGGGGACGTATCAGATATTAAACTGATAAGAACAGATACTACACTTGATCTTAGCCAAAAGGCCGAGAAGCGATAACCAGAATTGGTTTCCGACTACGGTGCCACCCAAGGATTCTGAAAAGTCCTTTTGTGGAGATGGCCACCTGGACTCCCGTTAAGAAGACATGCTGTCAACCTCTAGATCCCTCACATGCCTGCACTTTTCGGCTTGCTGCTGCTGCAATCCACGCGTTTTAGATCTGCATAACTCCACCTCTTTTAGCACAGTACCCTCAACCCCCGGCTGTTCCCACCCGCCTCAACACCGTTGGAAGGGAGGAGAACCAATTAAGGCGGGGGGGGGGGGGTGGAACGAGCAGCTGTCTACCCTTAGCAGGAGGGTTGCTGATTAATTACCTCTCCTGCTGCTGCTGCTGCTGGCTGTCCAGCAGCAGACTGAAGGTGGCTGCTGCTGTGCGCAGGTATATAAAGGCTCAGAGCCTATTATGACACGCGCAGCCAGCGTTCCATTGCCACATTCCGTCTACTGCAGGCGGGATACCTGGCTGGCTGAATGTCGCTGAGAAGCTCACAGAGACCGCCATAAGCAACAGTTTAAAAGAATGCCACAGACTAATCAACCAAACTTTTTGGGTTGGTTTCTCTTTTATAGTCTGCAGGCATTAAATGAAAGAAGTCAGTGTTCCAGCAGAGGGAGACAACGTTTCAGAAAAGGCATTGTAGCAAACCAAAAAAGAAATTTTAAGCGCAGCAGAGTAACCAGCTCACATACCTGTTAGCTCAGGTGAGTTTAAAGGCTGCTGTTGATAACAAGGGCATTTGCTAAATAGATGGTGTGTGTGCAACAATATACTGAAAGGTCAATTATATTGTGCAGCTTATCTCACCACCTGTAGTTATTTAGGTGAAAGCTCCAAAATGCTTGCCTAATATGTCTGTTTATCCAAAAGGAAGTATAGAGGGAGAGCTAGATAGATAGCATTGCATTACATTACATTACATGGCAATGCAATGCACAGTTGCTGAAGTTGAACCAAAATGAGCTTGTCATCTGGCTTCTGCAACTTTTAACATGAAAAATCCAATGAGGAGAAGAAAAGCAAAGCCAAAGAGTCCATCCCAAAATCCGACAAACAAGCAAAATGAACAAAAAGCATTGAATTCAATTCTTTCTAGTTTTAGAAACTGCATTAAAGAAGGGGTGCACCGGTCCTGGAGATACTGCAATACCAGGTCAATGCGTGGAGTGGACAGAGCAAGCTCTTTTTCCATCTCCCTGTTCTAAAAATCCATTTAATATATGGTCCCCAGATAGGGGACGTATCAGATATTAAACTGATAAGAACAGATACTACACTTGATCTTAGCCAAAAGGCCGAGAAGCGATAACCAGAATTGGTTTCCGACTACGGTGCCACCCAAGGATTCTGAAAAGTCCTTTTGTGGAGATGGCCACCTGGACTCCCGTTAAGAAGACATGCTGTCAACCTCTAGATCCCTCACATGCCTGCACTTTTCGGCTTGCTGCTGCTGCAATCCACGCGTTTTAGATCTGCATAACTCCACCTCTTTTAGCACAGTACCCTCAACCCCCGGCTGTTCCCACCCGCCTCAACACCGTTGGAAGGGAGGAGAACCAATTAAGGCGGGGGGGGGGGTGGAACGAGCAGCTGTCTACCCTTAGCAGGAGGGTTGCTGATTAATTACCTCTCCTGCTGCTGCTGCTGCTGGCTGTCCAGCAGCAGACTGAAGGTGGCTGCTGCTGTGCGCAGGTATATAAAGGCTCAGAGCCTATTATGACACGCGCAGCCAGCGTTCCATTGCCACATTCCGTCTACTGCAGGCGGGATACCTGGATGGCTGAATGTCACTGAGAAGCTCACAGAGACCGCCATAAGCAACAGTTTAAAAGAATGCCACAGACTAATCAACCAAACTTTTTGGGTTGGTTTCTCTTTTATAGTCTGCAGGCATTAAATGAAAGAAGTCAGTGTTCCAGCAGAGGGAGACAACGTTTCAGAAAAGGCATTGTAGCAAACCAAAAAAGAAATTTTAAGCGCAGCAGAGTAACCAGCTCACATACCTGTTAGCTCAGGTGAGTTTAAAAGGCTGCTGTTGATAACAAGGGCATTTGCTAAATAGATGGTGTGTGTGCAACAATATACTGAAAGGTCAATTATATTGTGCAGCTTATCTCACCACCTGTAGTTATTTAGGTGAAAGCTCCAAAATGCTTGCCTAATATGTCTGTTTATCCAAAAGGAAGTATAGAGGGAGAGCTAGATAGATAGCATTGCATTACATTACATTACATGGCAATGCAATGCACAGTTGCTGAAGTTGAACCAAAATGAGCTTGTCATCTGGCTTCTGCAACTTTTAACATGAAAAATCCAATGAGGAGAAGAAAAGCAAAGCCAAAGAGTCCATCCCAAAATCCGACAAACAAGCAAAATGAACAAAAAGCATTGAATTCAATTCTTTCTGATTTTAGAAACTGCATTAAAGAAGGGGTGCACCGGTCCTGGAGATACTGCAATACCAGGTCAATGCGTGGAGTGGACAGAGCAAGCTCTTTTTCCATCTCCCTGTTCTAAAAATCCATTTAATATATGGTCCCCAGATAGGGGACGTATCAGATATTAAACTGATAAGAACAGATACTACACTTGATCTTAGCCAAAAGGCCGAGAAGCGATAACCAGAATTGGATTCCGACTACTGTGCCACCCAAGGATTCTGAAAAGTCCATTTGTGGAGATGGCCACCTGGACTCCCGTTAAGAAGACATGCTGTCAACCTCTAGATCCCTCACATGCCTGCACTTTTCGGCTTGCTGCTGCTGCTATCCACGCGTTTTAGATCTGCATAACTCCACCTCTTTTAGCACAGTACCCTCAACCCCCGGCTGTTCCCACCCGCCTCAACACCGTTGGAAGGGAGGAGAACCAATTAAGGCGGGGGGGGGGTGGAACGAGCAGCTGTCTACCCTTAGCAGGAGGGTTGCTGATTAATTACCTCTCCTGCTGCTGCTGCTGCTGGCTGTCCAGCAGCAGACTGAAGGTGGCTGCTGCTGTGCGCAGGTATATAAAGGCTCAGAGCCTATTATGACACGCGCAGCCAGCGTTCCATTGCCACATTCCGTCTACTGCAGGCGGGATACCTGGATGGCTGAATGTCACTGAGAAGCTCACAGAGACCGCCATAAGCAACAGTTTAAAAGAATGCCACAGACTAATCAACCAAACTTTTTGGGTTGGTTTCTCTTTTATAGTCTGCAGGCATTAAATGAAAGAAGTCAGTGTTCCAGAAGAGGGAGACAACGTTTCAGAAAAGGCATTGTAGCAAACCAAAAAAGAAATTTTAAGCGCAGCAGAGTAACCAGCTCACATACCTGTTAGCTCAGGTGAGTTTAAAAGGCTGCTGTTGATAACAAGGGCATTTGCTAAATAGATGGTGTGTGTGCAACAATATACTGAAAGGTCAATTATATTGTGCAGCTTATCTCACCACCTGTAGTTATTTAGGTGAAAGCTCCAAAATGCTTGCCTAATATGTCTGTTTATCCAAAAGGAAGTATAGAGGGAGAGCTAGATAGATAGCATTGCATTACATTACATTACATGGCAATGCAATGCACAGTTGCTGAAGTTGAACCAAAATGAGCTTGTCATCTGGCTTCTGCAACTTTTAACATGAAAAATCCAATGAGGAGAAGAAAAGCAAAGCCAAAGAGTCCATCCCAAAATCCGACAAACAAGCAAAATGAACAAAAAGCATTGAATTCAATTCTTTCTGATTTTAGAAACTGCATTAAAGAAGGGGTGCACCGGTCCTGGAGATACTGCAATACCAGGTCAATGCGTGGAGTGGACAGAGCAAGCTCTTTTTCCATCTCCCTGTTCTAAAAATCCATTTAATATATGGTCCCCAGATAGGGGACGTATCAGATATTAAACTGATAAGAACAGATACTACACTTGATCTTAGCCAAAAGGCCGAGAAGCGATAACCAGAATTGGATTCCGACTACTGTGCCACCCAAGGATTCTGAAAAGTCCATTTGTGGAGATGGCCACCTGGACTCCCGTTAAGAAGACATGCTGTCAACCTCTAGATCCCTCACATGCCTGCACTTTTCGGCTTGCTGCTGCTGCTATCCACGCGTTTTAGATCTGCATAACTCCACCTCTTTTAGCACAGTACCCTCAACCCCCGGCTGTTCCCACCCGCCTCAACACCGTTGGAAGGGAGGAGAACCAATTAAGGCGGGGGGGGGGTGGAACGAGCAGCTGTCTACCCTTAGCAGGAGGGTTGCTGATTAATTACCTCTCCTGCTGCTGCTGCTGCTGGCTGTCCAGCAGCAGACTGAAGGTGGCTGCTGCTGTGCGCAGGTATATAAAGGCTCAGAGCCTATTATGACACGCGCAGCCAGCGTTCCATTGCCACATTCCGTCTACTGCAGGCGGGATACCTGGATGGCTGAATGTCACTGAGAAGCTCACAGAGACCGCCATAAGCAACAGTTTAAAAGAATGCCACAGACTAATCAACCAAACTTTTTGGGTTGGTTTCTCTTTTATAGTCTGCAGGCATTAAATGAAAGAAGTCAGTGTTCCAGCAGAGGGAGACAACGTTTCAGAAAAGGCATTGTAGCAAACCAAAAAAGAAATTTTAAGCGCAGCAGAGTAACCAGCTCACATACCTGTTAGCTCAGGTGAGTTTAAAAGGCTGCTGTTGATAACAAGGGCATTTGCTAAATAGATGGTGTGTGTGCAACAATATACTGAAAGGTCAATTATATTGTGCAGCTTATCTCACCACCTGTAGTTATTTAGGTGAAAGCTCCAAAATGCTTGCCTAATATGTCTGTTTATCCAAAAGGAAGTATAGAGGGAGAGCTAGATAGATAGCATTGCATTACATTACATTACATGGCAATGCAATGCACAGTTGCTGAAGTTGAACCAAAATGAGCTTGTCATCTGGCTTCTGCAACTTTTAACATGAAAAATCCAATGAGGAGAAGAAAAGCAAAGCCAAAGAGTCCATCCCAAAATCCGACAAACAAGCAAAATGAACAAAAAGCATTGAATTCAATTCTTTCTGATTTTAGAAACTGCATTAAAGAAGGGGTGCACCGGTCCTGGAGATACTGCAATACCAGGTCAATGCGTGGAGTGGACAGAGCAAGCTCTTTTTCCATCTCCCTGTTCTAAAAATCCATTTAATATATGGTCCCCAGATAGGGGACGTATCAGATATTAAACTGATAAGAACAGATACTACACTTGATCTTAGCCAAAAGGCCGAGAAGCGATAACCAGAATTGGTTTCCGACTATGGTGCCACCCAAGGATTCTGAAAAGTCCATTTGTGGAGATGGCCACCTGGACTCCCGTTAAGAAGACATGCTGTCAACCTCTAGATCCCTCACATGCCTGCACTTTTCGGCTTGCTGCTGCTGCAATCCACGCGTTTTAGATCTGCATAACTCCACCTCTTTTAGCACAGTACCCTCAACCCCCGGCTGTTCCCACCCGCCTCAACACCGTTGGAAGGGAGGAGAACCAATTAAGGCGGGGGGGGGGTGGAACGAGCAGCTGTCTACCCTTAGCAGGAGGGTTGCTGATTAATTACCTCTCCTGCTGCTGCTGCTGCTGGCTGTCCAGCAGCAGACTGAAGGTGGCTGCTGCTGTGCGCAGGTATATAAAGGCTCAGAGCCTATTATGACACGCGCAGCCAGCGTTCCATTGCCACATTCCGTCTACTGCAGGCGGGATACCTGGATGGCTGAATGTCACTGAGAAGCTCACAGAGACCGCCATAAGCAACAGTTTAAAAGAATGCCACAGACTAATCAACCAAACTTTTTGGGTTGGTTTCTCTTTTATAGTCTGCAGGCATTAAATGAAAGAAGTCAGTGTTCCAGCAGAGGGAGACAACGTTTCAGAAAAGGCATTGTAGCAAACCAAAAAAGAAATTTTAAGCGCAGCAGAGTAACCAGCTCACATACCTGTTAGCTCAGGTGAGTTTAAAAGGCTGCTGTTGATAACAAGGGCATTTGCTAAATAGATGGTGTGTGTGCAACAATATACTGAAAGGTCAATTATATTGTGCAGCTTATCTCACCACCTGTAGTTATTTAGTTGAAAGCTCCAAAATGCTTGCCTAATATGTCTGTTTATCCAAAAGGAAGTATAGAGGGAGAGCTAGATAGATAGCATTGCATTACATTACATTACATGGCAATGCAATGCACAGTTGCTGAAGTTGAACCAAAATGAGCTTGTCATCTGGCTTCTGCAACTTTTAACATGAAAAATCCAATGAGGAGAAGAAAAGCAAATCCAAAGAGTCCATCCCAAAATCCGACAAACAAGCAAAATGAACAAAAAGCATTGAATTCAATTCTTTCTGATTTTAGAAACTGCATTAAAGAAGGGGTGCACCGGTCCTGGAGATACTGCAATACCAGGTCAATGCGTGGAGTGGACAGAGCAAGCTCTTTTTCCATCTCCCTGTTCTAAAAATCCATTTAATATATGGTCCCCAGATAGGGGACGTATCAGATATTAAACTGATAAGAACAGATACTACACTTGATCTTAGCCAAAAGGCCGAGAAGCGATAACCAGAATTGGTTTCCGACTACGGTGCCACCCAAGGATTCTGAAAAGTCCATTTGTGGAGATGGCCACCTGGACTCCCGTTAAGAAGACATGCTGTCAACCTCTAGATCCCTCACATGCCTGCACTTTTCGGCTTGCTGCTGCTGCAATCCACGCGTTTTAGATCTGCATAACTCCACCTCTTTTAGAACAGTACCCTCAACCCCCGGCTGTTCCCACCCGCCTCAACACCGTTGGAAGGGAGGAGAACCAATTAAGGCGGGGGGGGGGGGGGGGGGTGGAACGAGCAGCTGTCTACCCTTAGCAGGAGGGTTGCTGATTAATTACCTCTCCTGCTGCTGCTGCTGCTGGCTGTCCAGCAGCAGACTGAAGGTGGCTGCTGCTGTGCGCAGGTATATAAAGGCTCAGAGCCTATTATGACACGCGCAGCCAGCGTTCCATTGCCACATTCCGTCTACTGCAGGCGGGATACCTGGATGGCTGAATGTCACTGAGAAGCTCACAGAGACCGCCATAAGCAACAGTTTAAAAGAATGCCACAGACTAATCAACCAAACTTTTTGGGTTGGTTTCTCTTTTATAGTCTGCAGGCATTAAATGAAAGAAGTCAGTGTTCCAGCAGAGGGAGACAACGTTTCAGAAAAGGCATTGTAGCAAACCAAAAAAGAAATTTTAAGCGCAGCAGAGTAACCAGCTCACATACCTGTTAGCTCAGGTGAGTTTAAAAGGCTGCTGTTGATAACAAGGGCATTTGCTAAATAGATGGTGTGTGTGCAACAATATACTTAAAGGTCAATTATATTGTGCAGCTTATCTCACCACCTGTAGTTATTTAGGTGAAAGCTCCAAAATGCTTGCCTAATATGTCTGTTTATCCAAAAGGAAGTATAGAGGGAGAGCTAGATAGATAGCATTGCATTACATTACATTACATGGCAATGCAATGCACAGTTGCTGAAGTTGAACCAAAATGAGCTTGTCATCTGGCTTCTGCAACTTTTAACATGAAAAATCCAATGAGGAGAAGAAAAGCAAAGCCAAAGAGTCCATCCCAAAATCCGACAAACAAGCAAAATGAACAAAAAGCATTGAATTCAATTCTTTCTGATTTTAGAAACTGCATTAAAGAAGGGGTGCACCGGTCCTGGAGATACTGCAATACCAGGTCAATGCGTGGAGTGGACAGAGCAAGCTCTTTTTCCATCTCCCTGTTCTAAAAATCCATTTAATATATGGTCCCCAGATAGGGGACGTATCAGATATTAAACTGATAAGAACAGATTTTTTTTTTTTTTTTTTCGAAAGCCCGAATTCGTGTACAAAACCCGAGTGCGCTTAAAAAAGTGACAAGTGCCACAAAAAAAGTGCACTAGGATGCTGGTCTTCTTGAAACCCTCTCCAAAAGGAGAAGGGTCCCCCAAACCATTCCCCGTCCCTCCGAGCCAAAAGGCCACAGCGAGGAACAGGGACAAAAAGCCACCTCCAGCCGAAGCCAGAGGCGACCCAATCTTACTCCCAGCACCTGCCCGAGTTCTCACCCGAGCAAGGCACTGGGAGCCAAAGACTGTGCTCCCCTCCCGGAAGAGGGGAGCCAACAACGCTCTCCTCCCGAAAGAGGAGAGCCAGGGGGGTTCAGGGGGGAGCGGAACCTGATGGCCACACACTCCCCCCCTAGACCTGCCAAGAGAGGAACCCGTAAGGGAACCGCATCCCGACAAAATCCTAGTAGGACGTGACACACGTGAATAAGTGGACACACAGTGACAAAGAAATTAAATAAATAGTGAAGGTTTCACAGTATAATACTGCCCGGACCTTCGACCGGGAATTGAAAAATTCCCCATCCTAAGGCCAGAAGGCCCGGAATAAGGGTGTGTGCGAAGAAAGAAAATTTGAAGTGCTTGTGCAAATGTGCCATAAACTCAAGTGGGGTTCCCAATCCCAGTGAGTTAAGGCACCCCAGGGTCACCACTCCTGGGGCACTTCACACTTCGGGCTTTCGATCTTCCCCGGCCCAATGGCGTCGATCCTGGGGGGCCATGCTTTCCACCAGATGACTATATTAGCCACCTGGCGTACTAACAAGCGCCTAAACCCCAGTGTGCATAATGTATCAATCTACTAGGGCGGCCAACATCCAAAACCGCCTTTTCGAAAGATACTACACTTGATCTTAGCCAAAAGGCCGAGAAGCGATAACCAGAATTGGTTTCCGACTACGGTGCCACCCAAGGATTCTGAAAAGTCCATTTGTGGAGATGGCCACCTGGACTCCAGTTAAGAAGACATGCTGTCAACCTCTAGATCCCTCACATGCCTGCACTTTTCGGCTTGCTGCTGCTGCAATCCACGCGTTTTAGATCTGCATAACTCCACCTCTTTTAGCACAGTACCCTCAACCCCCGGCTGTTCCCACCCGCCTCAACACCGTTGGAAGGGAGGAGAACCAATTAAGGCGGGGGGTGGGGGTGGAACGAGCAGCTGTCTACCCTTAGCAGGAGGGTTGCTGATTAATTACCTCTCCTGCTGCTGCTGCTGCTGGCTGTCCAGCAGCAGACTGAAGGTGGCTGCTGCTGTGCGCAGGTATATAAAGGCTCAGAGCCTATTATGACACGCGCAGCCAGCGTTCCATTGCCACATTCCGTCTACTGCAGGCGGGATACCTGGATGGCTGAATGTCACTGAGAAGCTCACAGAGACCGCCATAAGCAACAGTTTAAAAGAATGCCACAGACTAATCAACCAAACTTTTTGGGTTGGTTTCTCTTTTATAGTCTGCAGGCATTAAATGAAAGAAGTCAGTGTTCCAGCAGAGGGAGACAACGTTTCAGAAAAGGCATTGTAGCAAACCAAAAAAGAAATTTTAAGCGCAGCAGAGTAACCAGCTCACATACCTGTTAGCTCAGGTGAGTTTAAAAGGCTGCTGTTGATAACAAGGGCATTTGCTAAATAGATGGTGTGTGTGCAACAATATACTGAAAGGTCAATTATATTGTGCAGCTTATCTCACCACCTGTAGTTATTTAGGTGAAAGCTCCAAAATGCTTGCCTAATATGTCTGTTTATCCAAAAGGAAGTATAGAGGGAGAGCTAGATAGATAGCATTGCATTACATTACATTACATGGCAATGCAATGCACAGTTGCTGAAGTTGAACCAAAATGAGCTTGTCATCTGGCTTCTGCAACTTTTAACATGAAAAATCCAATGAGGAGAAGAAAAGCAAAGCCAAAGAGTCCATCCCAAAATCCGACAAACAAGCAAAATGAACAAAAAGCATTGAATTCAATTCTTTCTGATTTTAGAAACTGCATTAAAGAAGGGGTGCACCGGTCCTGGAGATACTGCAATACCAGGTCAATGCGTGGAGTGGACAGAGCAAGCTCTTTTTCCATCTCCCTGTTCTAAAAATCCATTTAATATATGGTCCCCAGATAGGGGACGTATCAGATATTAAACTGATAAGAACAGATACTACACTTGATCTTAGCCAAAAGGCCGAGAAGCGATAACCAGAATTGGTTTCCGACTACGGTGCCACCCAAGGATTCTGAAAAGTCCATTTGTGGAGATGGCCACCTGGACTCCCGTTAAGAAGACATGCTGTCAACCTCTAGATCCCTCACATGCCTGCACTTTTCGGCTTGCTGCTGCTGCAATCCACGCGTTTTAGATCTGCATAACTCCACCTCTTTTAGCACAGTACCCTCAACCCCCGGCTGTTCCCACCCGCCTCAACACCGTTGGAAGGGAGGAGAACCAATTAAGGCGGGGGGGGGGGGGTGGAACGAGCAGCTGTCTACCCTTAGCAGGAGGGTTGCTGATTAATTACCTCTCCTTCTGCTGCTGCTGCTGGCTGTCCAGCAGCAGACTGAAGGTGGCTGCTGCTGTGCGCAGGTATATAAAGGCTCAGAGCCTATTATGACACGCGCAGCCAGCGTTCCATTGCCACATTCCGTCTACTGCAGGCGGGATACCTGGATGGCTGAATGTCACTGAGAAGCTCACAGAGACCGCCATAAGCAACAGTTTAAAAGAATGCCACAGACTAATCAACCAAACTTTTTGGGTTGGTTTCTCTTTTATAGTCTGCAGGCATTAAATGAAAGAAGTCAGTGTTCCAGCAGAGGGAGACAACGTTTCAGAAAAGGCATTGTAGCAAACCAAAAAAGAAATTTTAAGCGCAGCAGAGTAACCAGCTCACATACCTGTTAGCTCAGGTGAGTTTAAAAGGCTGCTGTTGATAACAAGGGCATTTGCTAAATAGATGGTGTGTGTGCAACAATATACTGAAAGGTCAATTATATTGTGCAGCTTATCTCACCACCTGTAGTTATTTAGGTGAAAGCTCCAAAATGCTTGCCTAATATGTCTGTTTATCCAAAAGGAAGTATAGAGGGAGAGCTAGATAGATAGCATTGCATTACATTACATTACATGGCAATGCAATGCACAGTTACTGAAGTTGAACCAAAATGAGCTTGTCATCTGGCTTCTGCAACTTTTAACATGAAAAATCCAATGAGGAGAAGAAAAGCAAAGCCAAAGAGTCCATCCCAAAATCCGACAAACAAGCAAAATGAACAAAAAGCATTGAATTCAATTCTTTCTGATTTTAGAAACTGCATTAAAGAAGGGGTGCACCGGTCCTGGAGATACTGCAATACCAGGTCAATGCGTGGAGTGGACAGAGCAAGCTCTTTTTCCATCTCCCTGTTCTAAAAATCCATTTAATATATGGTCCCCAGATAGGGGACGTATCAGATATTAAACTGATAAGAACAGATACTACACTTGATCTTAGCCAAAAGGCCGAGAAGTGATAACCAGAATTGGTTTCCGACTACGGTGCCACCCAAGGATTCTGAAAAGTCCATTTGTGGAGATGGCCACCTGGACTCCCGTTAAGAAGACATGCTGTCAACCTCTAGATCCCTCACATGCCTGCACTTTTCGGCTTGCTGCTGCTGCAATCCACGCGTTTTAGATCTGCATAACTCCACCTCTTTTAGCACAGTACCCTCAACCCCCGGCTGTTCCCACCCGCCTCAACACCGTTGGAAGGGAGGAGAACCAATTAAGGCGGGGGGGGGGGGTGGAACGAGCAGCTGTCTACCCTTAGCAGGAGGGTTGCTGATTAATTACCTCTCCTGCTGCTGCTGCTGCTGGCTGTCCAGCAGCAGACTGAAGGTGGCTGCTGCTGTGCGCAGGTATATAAAGGCTCAGAGCCTATTATGACACGCGCAGCCAGCGTTCCATTGCCACATTCCGTCTACTGCAGGCGGGATACCTGGATGGCTGAATGTCACTGAGAAGCTCACAGAGACCGCCATAAGCAACAGTTTAAAAGAATGCCACAGACTAATCAACCAAACTTTTTGGGTTGGTTTCTGTTTTATAGTCTGCAGGCATTAAATGAAAGAAGTCAGTGTTCCAGCAGAGGGAGACAACGTTTCAGAAAAGGCATTGTAGCAAACCAAAAAAGAAATTTTAAGCGCAGCAGAGTAACCAGCTCACATACCTGTTAGCTCAGGTGAGTTTAAAAGGCTGCTGTTGATAACAAGGGCATTTGCTAAATAGATGGTGTGTGTGCAACAATATACTGAAAGGTCAATTATATTGTGCAGCTTATCTCACCACCTGTAGTTATTTAGGTGAAAGCTCCAAAATGCTTGCCTAATATGTCTGTTTATCCAAAAGGAAGTATAGAGGGAGAGCTAGATAGATAGCATTGCATTACAATACATTACATGGCAATGCAATGCACAGTTGCTGAAGTTGAACCAAAATGAGCTTGTCATCTGGCTTCTGCAACTTTTAACATGAAAAATCCAATGAGGAGAAGATAAGCAAAGCCAAAGAGTCCATCCCAAAATCCGACAAACAAGCAAAATGAACAAAAAGCATTGAATTCAATTCTTTCTGATTTTAGAAACTGCATTAAAGAAGGGGTGCACCGGTCCTGGAGATACTGCAATACCAGGTCAATGCGTGGAGTGGAAAGAGCAAGCTCTTTTTCCATCTCCCTGTTCTAAAAATCCATTTAATATATGGTCCCCAGATAGGGGACGTATCAGATATTAAACTGATAAGAACAGATACTACACTTGATCTTAGCCAAAAGGCCGAGAAGCGATAACCAGAATTGGTTTCCGACTACGGTGCCACCCAAGGATTCTGAAAAGTCCATTTGTGGAGATGGCCACCTGGACTCCCGTTAAGAAGACATGCTGTCAACCTCTAGATCCCTCACATGCCTGCACTTTTCGGCTTGCTGCTGCTGCAATCCACGCGTTTTAGATCTGCATAACTCCACCTCTTTTAGCACAGTACCCTCAACCCCCGGCTGTTCCCACCCGCCTCAACACCGTTGGAAGGGAGGAGAACCAATTAAGGCGGGGGGGGGGGGTGGAACGAGCAGCTGTCTACCCTTAGCAGGAGGGTTGCTGATTAATTACCTCTCCTGCTGCTGCTGCTGCGGGCTGTCCAGCAGCAGACTGAAGGTGGCTGCTGCTGTGCGCAGGTATATAAAGGCTCAGAGCCTATTATGACACGCGCAGCCAGCGTTCCATTGCCACATTCCGTCTACTGCAGGCGGGATACCTGGATGGCTGAATGTCACTGAGAAGCTCACAGAGACCGCCATAAGCAACAGTTTAAAAGAATGCCACAGACTAATCAACCAAACTTTTTGGGTTGGTTTCTCTTTTATAGTCTGCAGGCATTAAATGAAAGAAGTCAGTGTTCCAGCAGAGGGAGACAACGTTTCAGAAAAGGCATTGTAGCAAACCAAAAAAGAAATTTTAAGCGCAGCAGAGTAACCAGCTCACATACCTGTTAGCTCAGGTGAGTTTAAAAGGCTGCTGTTGATAACAAGGGCATTTGCTAAATAGATGGTGTGTGTGCAACAATATACTGAAAGGTCAATTATATTGTGCAGCTTATCTCACCACCTGTAGTTATTTAGGTGAAAGCTCCAAAATGCTTGCCTAATATGTCTGTTTATCCAAAAGGAAGTATAGAGGGAGAGCTAGATAGATAGCATTGCATTACATTACATTACATGGCAATGCAATGCACAGTTGCTGAAGTTGAACCAAAATGAGCTTGTCATCTGGCTTCTGCAACTTTTAACATGAAAAATCCAATGAGGAGAAGAAAAGCAAAGCCAAAGAGTCCATCCCAAAATCCGACAAACAAGCAAAATGAACAAAAAGCATTGAATTCAATTCTTTCTGATTTTAGAAACTGCATTAAAGAAGGGGTGCACCGGTCCTGGAGATACTGCAATACCAGGTCAATGCGTGGAGTGGACAGAGCAAGCTCTTTTTCCATCTCCCTGTTCTAAAAATCCATTTAATATATGGTCCCCAGATAGGGTACGTATCAGATATTAAACTGATAAGAACAGATACTACACTTGATCTTAGCCAAAAGGCCGAGAAGCGATAACCAGAATTGGTTTCCGACTACGGTGCCACCCAAGGATTCTGAAAAGTCCATTTGTGGAGATGGCCACCTGGACTCCCGTTAAGAAGACATGCTGTCAACCTCTAGATCCCTCACATGCCTGCACTTTTCGGCTTGCTGCTGCTGCAATCCACGCGTTTTAGATCTGCATAACTCCACCTCTTTTAGCACAGTACCCTCAACCCCCGGCTGTTCCCACCCGCCTCAACACCGTTGGAAGGGAGGAGAACCAATTAAGGCGGGGGGGGGGGTGGAACGAGCAGCTGTCTACCCTTAGCAGGAGGGTTGCTGATTAATTACCTCTCCAGCTGCTGCTGGCTGTCCAGCAGCAGACTGAAGGTGGCTGCTGCTGTGCGCAGGTATATAAAGGCTCAGAGCCTAATATGACACGCGCAGCCAGCGTTCCATTGCCACATTCCGTCTACTGCAGGCGGGATACCTGGATGGCTGAATGTCACTGAGAAGCTCACAGAGACCGCCATAAGCAACAGTTTAAAAGAATGCCACAGACTAATCAACCAAACTTTTTGGGTTGGTTTCTCTTTTATAGTCTGCAGGCATTAAATGAAAGAAGTCAGTGTTCCAGCAGAGGGAGACAACGTTTCAGAAAAGACATTGTAGCAAACCAAAAAAGAAATTTTAAGCGCAGCAGAGTAACCAGCTCACATACCTGTTAGCTCAGGTGAGTTTAAAAGGCTGCTGTTGATAACAAGGGCATTTGCTAAATAGATGGTGTGTGTGCAACAATATACTGAAAGGTCAATTATATTGTGCAGCTTATCTCACCACCTGTAGTTATTTAGGTGAAAGCTCCAAAATGCTTGCCTAATATGTCTGTTTATCCAAAAGGAAGTATAGAGGGAGAGCTAGATAGATAGCATTGCATTACATTACATTACATGGCAATGCAATGCACAGTTGCTGAAGTTGAACCAAAATGAGCTTGTCATCTGGCTTCTGCAACTTTTAACATGAAAAATCCAATGAGGAGAAGAAAAGCAAAGCCAAAGAGTCCATCCCAAAATCCGACAAACAAGCAAAATGAACAAAAAGCATTGAATTCAATTCTTTCTGATTTTAGAAACTGCATTAAAGAAGGGGTGCACCGGTCCTGGAGATACTGCAATACCAGGTCAATGCGTGGAGTGGACAGAGCAAGCTCTTTTTCCATCTCCCTGTTCTAAAAATCCATTTAATATATGGTCCCCAGATAGGGGACGTATCAGATATTAAACTGATAAGAACAGATACTACACTTGATCTTAGCCAAAAGGCCGAGAAGCGATAACCAGAATTGGTTTCCGACTACGGTGCCACCCAAGGATTCTGAAAAGTCCATTTGTGGAGATGGCCACCTGGACTCCCGTTAAGAAGACATGCTGTCAACCTCTAGATCCCTCACATGCCTGCACTTTTCGGCTTGCTGCTGCTGCAATCCACGCGTTTTAGATCTGCATAACTCCACCTCTTTTAGCACAGTACCCTCAACCCCCGGCTGTTCCCACCCGCCTCAACACCGTTGGAAGGGAGGAGAACCAATTAAGGCGGGGGGGGGGGTGGAACGAGCAGCTGTCTACCCTTAGCAGGAGGGTTGCTGATTAATTACCTCTCCAGCTGCTGCTGGCTGTCCAGCAGCAGACTGAAGGTGGCTGCTGCTGTGCGCAGGTATATAAAGGCTCAAAGCCTATTATGACACGCGCAGCCAGCGTTCCATTGCCACATTCCGTCTACTGCAGGCGGGATACCTGGATGGCTGAATGTCACTGAGAAGCTCACAGAGACCGCCATAAGCAACAGTTTAAAAGAATGCCACAGACTAATCAACCAAACTTTTTGGGTTGGTTTCTCTTTTATAGTCTGCAGGCATTAAATGAAAGAAGTCAGTGTTCCAGCAGAGGGAGACAACGTTTCAGAAAAGGCATTGTAGCAAACCAAAAAAGAAATTTTAAGCGCAGCAGAGTAACCAGCTCACATACCTGTTAGCTCAGGTGAGTTTAAAAGGCTGCTGTTGATAACAAGGGCATTTGCTAAATAGATGGTGTGTGTGCAACAATATACTGAAAGGTCAATTATATTGTGCAGCTTATCTCACCACCTGTAGTTATTTAGGTGAAAGCTCCAAAATGCTTGCCTAATATGTCTGTTTATCCAAAAGGAAGTATAGAGGGAGAGCTAGATAGATAGCATTGCATTACATTACATTACATGGCAATGCAATGCACAGTTGCTGAAGTTGAACCAAAATGAGCTTGTCATCTGGCTTCTGCAACTTTTAACATGAAAAATCCAATGAGGAGAAGAAAAGCAAAGCCAAAGAGTCCATCCCAAAATCCGACAAACAAGCAAAATGAACAAAAAGCATTGAATTCAATTCTTTCTGATTTTAGAAACTGCATTAAAGAAGGGGTGCACCGGTCCTGGAGATACTGCAATACCAGGTCAATGCGTGGAGTGGACAGAGCAAGCTCTTTTTCCATCTCCCTGTTCTAAAAATCCATTTAATATATGGTCCCCAGATAGGGGACGTATCAGATATTAAACTGATAAGAACAGATACTACACTTGATCTTAGCCAAAAGGCCGAGAAGCGATAACCAGAATTGGTTTCCGACTACGGTGCCACCCAAGGATTCTGAAAAGTCCATTTGTGGAGATGGCCACCTGGACTCCCGTTAAGAAGACATGCTGTCAACCTCTAGATCCCTCACATGCCTGCACTTTTCGGCTTGCTGCTGCTGCAATCCACGCGTTTTAGATCTGCATAACTCCACCTCTTTTAGCACAGTACCCTCAACCCCCGGCTGTTCCCACCCGCCTCAACACCGTTGGAAGGGAGGAGAACCAATTAAGGCGGGGGGGGGGTGGAACGAGCAGCTGTCTACCCTTAGCAGGAGGGTTGCTGATTAATTACCTCTCCTGCTGCTGCTGCTCCTGGCTGTCCAGCAGCAGACTGAAGGTGGCTGCTGCTGTGCGCAGGTATATAAAGGCTCAGAGCCTATTATGACACGCGCAGCCAGCATTCCATTGCCACATTCCGTCTACTGCAGGCGGGATACCTGGATGGCTGAATGTCACTGAGAAGCTCACAGAGACCGCCATAAGCAACAGTTTAAAAGAATGCCACAGACTAATCAACCAAACTTTTTGGGTTGGTTTCTCTTTTATAGTCTGCAGGCATTAAATGAAAGAAGTCAGTGTTCCAGCAGAGGGAGACAACGTTTCAGAAAAGGCATTGTAGCAAACCAAAAAAGAAATTTTAAGCGCAGCAGAGTAACCAGCTCACATACCTGTTAGCTCAGGTGAGTTTAAAAGGCTGCTGTTGATAACAAGGGCATTTGCTAAATAGATGGTGTGTGTGCAACAATATACTGAAAGGCCAATTATATTGTGCAGCTTATCTCACCACCTGTAGTTATTTAGGTGAAAGCTCCAAAATGCTTGCCTAATATGTCTGTTTATCCAAAAGGAAGTATAGAGGGAGAGCTAGATAGATAGCATTGCATTACATTACATTACATGGCAATGCAATGCACAGTTGCTGAAGTTGAACCAAAATGAGCTTGTCATCTGGCTTCTGCAACTTTTAACATGAAAAATCCAATGAGGAGAAGAAAAGCAAAGCCAAAGAGTCCATCCCAAAATCCGACAAACAAGCAAAATGAACAAAAAGCATTGAATTCAATTCTTTCTGATTTTAGAAACTGCATTAAAGAAGGGGTGCACCGGTCCTGGAGATACTGCAATACCAGGTCAATGCGTGGAGTGGACAGAGCAAGCTCTTTTTCCATCTCCCTGTTCTAAAAATCCATTTAATATATGGTCCCCAGATAGGGGACGTATCAGATATTAAACTGATAAGAACAGATACTACACTTGATCTTAGCCAAAAGGCCGAGAAGCGATAACCAGAATTGGTTTCCAACTACGGTGCCACCCAAGGATTCTGAAAAGTCCATTTGTGGAGATGGCCACCTGGACTCCCGTTAAGAAGACATGCTGTCAACCTCTAGATCCCTCACATGCCTGCACTTTTCGGCTTGCTGCTGCTGCAATCCACGCGTTTTAGATCTGCATAACTCCACCTCTTTTAGCACAGTACCCTCAACCCCCGGCTGTTCCCACCCGCCTCAACACCGTTGGAAGGGAGGAGAACCAATTAAGGCGGGGGGGGGGGGGGGTGGAACGAGCAGCTGTCTACCCTTAGCAGGAGGGTTGCTGATTAATTACCTCTCCTGCTGCTGCTGCTGCTGGCTGTCCAGCAGCAGACTGAAGGTGGCTGCTGCTGTGCGCAGGTATATAAAGGCTCAGAGCCTATTATGACACGCGCAGCCAGCGTTCCATTGCCACATTCCGTCTACTGCAGGCGGGATACCTGGATGGCTGAATGTCACTGAGAAGCTCACAGAGACCGCCATAAGCAACAGTTTAAAAGAATGCCACAGACTAATCAACCAAACTTTTTGGGTTGGTTTCTCTTTTATAGTCTGCAGGCATTAAATGAAAGAAGTCAGTGTTCCAGCAGAGGGAGACAACGTTTCAGAAAAGGCATTGTAGCAAACCAAAAAAGAAATTTTAAGCTCAGCAGAGTAACCAGCTCACATACCTGTTAGCTCAGGTGAGTTTAAAAGGCTGCTGTTGATAACAAGGGCATTTGCTAAATAGATGGTGTGTGTGCAACAATATACTGAAAGGTCAATTATATTGTGCAGCTTATCTCACCACCTGTAGTTATTTAGGTGAAAGCTCCAAAATGCTTGCCTAATATGTCTGTTTATCCAAAAGGAAGTATAGAGGGAGAGCTAGATAGATAGCATTGCATTACATTACATTACATGGCAATGCAATGCACAGTTGCTGAAGTTGAACCAAAATGAGCTTGTCATCTGGCTTCTGCAACTTTTAACATGAAAAATCCAATGAGGAGAAGAAAAGCAAAGCCAAAGAGTCCATCCCAAAATCCGACAAACAAGCAAAATGAACAAAAAGCATTGAATTCAATTCTTTCTGATTTTAGAAACTGCATTAAAGAAGGGGTGCACCGGTCCTGGAGATACTGCAATACCAGGTCAATGCGTGGAGTGGACAGAGCAAGCTCTTTTTCCATCTCCCTGTTCTAAAAATCCATTTAATATATGGTCCCCAGATAGGGGACGTATCAGATATTAAACTGATAAGAACAGATACTACACTTGATCTTAGCCAAAAGGCCGAGAAGCGATAACCAGAATTGGTTTACGACTACGGTGCCACCCAAGGATTCTGAAAAGTCCATTTGTGGAGATGGCCACCTGGACTCCCGTTAAGAAGACATGCTGTCAACCTCTAGATCCCTCACATGCCTGCACTTTTCGGCTTGCTGCTGCTGCAATCCACGCGTTTTAGATCTGCATAACTCCACCTCTTTTAGCACAGTACACTCAACCCCCGGCTGTTCCCACCCGCCTCAACACCGTTGGAAGGGAGGAGAACCAATTAAGGCGGGGGGGGGGGGGTGGATCGAGCAGCTGTCTACCCTTAGCAGGAGGGTTGCTGATTAATTACCTCTCCTGCTGCTGCTGCTGCTGGCTGTCCAGCAGCAGACTGAAGGTGGCTGCTGCTGTGCGCAGGTATATAAAGGCTCAGAGCCTATTATGACACGCGCAGCCAGCGTTCCATTGCCACATTCCGTCTACTGCAGGCGGGATACCTGGATGGCTGAATGTCACTGAGAAGCTCACAGAGACCGCCATAAGCAACAGTTTAAAAGAATGCCACAGACTAATCAACCAAACTTTTTGGGTTGGCTTCTCTTTTATAGTCTGCAGGCATTAAATGAATGAAGTCAGTGTTCCAGCAGAGGGAGACAACGTTTCAGAAAAGGCATTGTAGCAAACCAAAAAAGAAATTTTAAGCGCAGCAGAGTAACCAGCTCACATACCTGTTAGCTCAGGTGAGTTTAAAAGGCTGCTGTTGATAACAAGGGCATTTGCTAAATAGATGGTGTGTGTGCAACAATATACTGAAAGGTCAGTTATATTGTGCAGCTTATCTCACCACCTGTAGTTATTTAGGTGAAAGCTCCAAAATGCTTGCCTAATATGTCTGTTTATCCAAAAGGAAGTATAGAGGGAGAGCTAGATAGATAGCATTGCATTACATTACATTACATGGCAATGCAATGCACAGTTGCTGAAGTTGAACCAAAATGAGCTTGTCATCTGGCTTCTGCAACTTTTAACATGAAAAATCCAATGAGGAGAAGAAAAGCAAAGCCAAAGAGTCCATCCCAAAATCCGACAAACAAGCAAAATGAACAAAAAGCATTGAATTCAATTCTTTCTGATTTTAGAAACTGCATTAAAGAAGGGGTGCACCGGTCCTGGAGATACTGCAATACCAGGTCAATGCGTGGAGTGGACAGAGCAAGCTCTTTTTCCATCTCCCTGTTCTAAAAATCCATTTAATATATGGTCCCCAGATAGGGGACGTATCAGATATTAAACTGATAAGAACAGATACTACACTTGATCTTAGCCAAAAGGCCGAGAAGCGATAACCAGAATTGGTTTACGACTACGGTGCCACCCAAGGATTCTGAAAAGTCCATTTGTGGAGATGGCCACCTGGACTCCCGTTAAGAAGACATGCTGTCAACCTCTAGATCCCTCACATGCCTGCACTTTTCGGCTTGCTGCTGCTGCAATCCACGCGTTTTAGATCTGCATAACTCCACCTCTTTTAGCACAGTACCCTCAACCCCCGGCTGTTCCCACCCGCCTCAACACCGTTGGAAGGGAGGAGAACCAATTAAGGCGGGGGGGGGGGGGGGTGGAACGAGCAGCTGTCTACCCTTAGCAGGAGGGTTGCTGATTAATTACCTCTCCTGCTGCTGCTGCTGCTGGCTGTCCAGCAGCAGACTGAAGGTGGCTGCTGCTGTGCGCAGGTATATAAAGGCTCAGAGCCTATTATGACACGCGCAGCCAGCGTTCCATTGCCACATTCCGTCTACTGCAGGCGGGATACCTGGATGGCTGAATGTCACTGAGAAGCTCACAGAGACCGCCATAAGCAACAGTTTAAAAGAATGCCACAGACTAATCAACCAAACTTTTTGGGTTGGCTTCTCTTTTATAGTCTGCAGGCATTAAATGAATGAAGTCAGTGTTCCAGCAGAGGGAGACAACGTTTCAGAAAAGGCATTGTAGCAAACCAAAAAAGAAATTTTAAGCGCAGCAGAGTAACCAGCTCACATACCTGTTAGCTCAGGTGAGTTTAAAAGGCTGCTGTTGATAACAAGGGCATTTGCTAAATAGATGGTGTGTGTGCAACAATATACTGAAAGGTCAATTATATTGTGCAGCTTATCTCACCACCTGTAGTTATTTAGGTGAAAGCTCCAAAATGCTTGCCTAATATGTCTGTTTATCCAAAAGGAAGTATAGAGGGAGAGCTAGATAGATAGCATTGCATTACATTACATTACATGGCAATGCAATGCACAGTTGCTGAAGTTGAACCAAAATGAGCTTGTCATCTGGCTTCTGCAACTTTTAACATGAAAAATCCAATGAGGAGAAGAAAAGCAAAGCCAAAGAGTCCATCCCAAAATCCGACAAACAAGCAAAATGAACAAAAAGCATTGAATTCAATTCTTTCTGATTTTAGAAACTGCATTAAAGAAGGGGTGCACCGGTCCTGGAGATACTGCAATACCAGGTCAATGCGTGGAGTGGACAGAGCAAGCTCTTTTTCCATCTCCCTGTTCTAAAAATCCATTTAATATATGGTCCCCAGATAGGGGACGTATCAGATATTAAACTGATAAGAACAGATACTACACTTGATCTTAGCCAAAAGGCAGAGAAGCGATAACCAGAATTGGTTTCCGACTACGGTGCCACCCAAGGATTCTGAAAAGTCCATTTGTGGAGATGGCCACCTGGACTCCCGTTAAGAAGACATGCTGTCAACCTCTAGATCCCTCACATGCCTGCACTTTTCGGCTTGCTGCTGCTGCAATCCACGCGTTTTAGATCTGCATAACTCCACCTCTTTTAGCACAGTACCCTCAATCCCCGGCTGTTCCCACCCGCCTCAACACCGTTGGAAGGGAGGAGAACCAATTAAGGCGGGGGGGGGGTGGAACGAGCAGCTGTCTACCCTTAGCAGGAGGGTTGCTGATTAATTACCTCTCCTGCTGCTGCTGCTGCTGGCTGTCCAGCAGCAGACTGAAGGTGGCTGCTGCTGTGCGCAGGTATATAAAGGCTCAGAGCCTATTATGACACGCGCAGCCAGCGTTCCATTGCCACATTCCGTCTACTGCAGGCGGGATACCTGGATGGCTGAATGTCACTGAGAAGCTCACAGAGACCGCCATAAGCAACAGTTTAAAAGAATGCCACAGACTAATCAACCAAACTTTTTGGGTTGGTTTCTCTTTTATAGTCTGCAGGCATTAAATGAAAGAAGTCAGTGTTCCAGCAGAGGGAGACAACGTTTCAGAAAAGGCATTGTAGCAAACCAAAAAAGAAATTTTAAGCGCAGCAGAGTAACCAGCTCACATACCTGTTAGCTCAGGTGAGTTTAAAAGGCTGCTGTTGATAACAAGGGCATTTGCTAAATAGATGGTGTGTGTGCAACAATATACTGAAAGGTCAATTATATTGTGCAGCTTATCTCACCACCTGTAGTTATTTAGGTGAAAGCTCCAAAATGCTTGCCTAATATGTCTGTTTATCCAAAAGGAAGTATAGAGGGAGAGCTAGATAGATAGCATTGCATTACATTACATTACATGGCAATGCAATGCACAGTTGCTGAAGTTGAACCAAAATGAGCTTGTCATCTGGCTTCTGCAACTTTTAACATGAAAAATCCAATGAGGAGAAGAAAAGCAAAGCCAAAGAGTCCATCCCAAAATCCGACAAACAAGCAAAATGAACAAAAAGCATTGAATTCAATTCTTTCTGATTTTAGAAACTGCATTAAAGAAGGGGTGCACCGGTCCTGGAGATACTGCAATACCAGGTCAATGCGTGGAGTGGACAGAGCAAGCTCTTTTTCCATCTCCCTGTTCTAAAAATCCATTTAATATATGGTCCCCAGATAGGGGACGTATCAGATATTAAACTGATAAGAACAGATACTACACTTGATCTTAGCCAAAAGGCCGAGAAGCGATAACCAGAATTGGTTTCCGACTACGGTGCCACCCAAGGATTCTGAAAAGTCCATTTGTGGAGATGGCCACCTGGACTCCCGTTAAGAAGACATGCTGTCAACCTCTAGATCCCTCACATGCCTGCACTTTTCGGCTTGCTGCTGCTGCAATCCACGCGTTTTAGATCTGCATAACTCCACCTCTTTTAGCACAGTACCCTCAACCCCCGGCTGTTCCCACCCGCCTCAACACCGTTGGAAGGGAGGAGAACCAATTAAGGCGGGGGGGGGGGTGGAACGAGCAGCTGTCTACCCTTAGCAGGAGGGTTGCTGATTAATTATCTCTCCTGCTGCTGCTGCTGCTGGCTGTCCAGCAGCAGACTGAAGGTGGCTGCTGCTGTGCGCAGGTATATAAAGGCTCAGAGCCTATTATGACACGCGCAGCCAGCGTTCCATTGCCACATTCCGTCTACTGCAGGCGGGATACCTGGATGGCTGAATGTCACTGAGAAGCTCACAGAGACCGCCATAAGCAACAGTTTAAAAGAATGCCACAGACTAATCAACCAAACTTTTTGGGTTGGTTTCTCTTTTATAGTCTGCAGGCATTAAATGAAAGAAGTCAGTGTTCCAGCAGAGGGAGACAACGTTTCAGAAAAGGCATTGTAGCAAACCAAAAAAGAAATTTTAAGCGCAGCAGAGTAACCAGCTCACATACCTGTTAGCTCAGGTGAGTTTAAAAGGCTGCTGTTGATAACAAGGGCATTTGCTAAATAGATGGTGTGTGTGCAACAATATACTGAAAGGTCAATTATATTGTGCAGCTTATCTCACCACCTGTAGTTATTTAGGTGAAAGCTCCAAAATGCTTGCCTAATATGTCTGTTTATCCAAAAGGAAGTATAGAGGGAGAGCTAGATAGATAGCATTGCATTACATTACATTACATGGCAATGCAATGCACAGTTGCTGAAGTTGAACCAAAATGAGCTTGTCATCTGGCTTCTGCAACTTTTAACATGAAAAATCCAATGAGGAGAAGAAAAGCAAAGCCAAAGAGTCCATCCCAAAATCCGACAAACAAGCAAAATGAACAAAAAGCATTGAATTCAATTCTTTCTGATTTTAGAAACTGCATTAAAGAAGGGGTGCACCGGTCCTGGAGATACTGCAATACCAGGTCAATGCGTGGAGTGGACAGAGCAAGCTCTTTTTCCATCTCCCTGTTCTAAAAATCCATTTAATATATGGTCCCCAGATAGGGGACGTATCAGATATTAAACTGATAAGAACAGATACTACACTTGATCTTAGCCAAAAGGCCGAGAAGCGATAACCAGAATTGGTTTCCGACTACGGTGCCACCCAAGGATTCTGAAAAGTCCATTTGTGGAGATGGCCACCTGGACTCCCGTTAAGAAGACATGCTGTCAACCTCTAGATCCCTCACATGCCTGCACTTTTCGGCTTGCTGCTGCTGCAATCCACGCGTTTTAGATCTGCATAACTCCACCTCTTTTAGCACAGTACCCTCAACCCCCGGCTGTTCCCACCCGCCTCAACACCGTTGGAAGGGAGGAGAACCAATTAAGGCGGGGGGGGGGGGTGGAACGAGCAGCTGTCTACCCTTAGCAGGAGGGTTGCTGATTAATTACCTCTCCTGCTGCTGCTGCTGCTGGCTGTCCAGCAGCAGACTGAAGGTGGCTGCTGCTGTGCGCAGGTATATAAAGGCTCAGAGCCTATTATGACACGCGCAGCCAGCGTTCCATTGCCACATTCCGTCTACTGCAGGCGGGATACCTGGATGGCTGAATGTCACTGAGAAGCTCACAGAGACCGCCATAAGCAACAGTTTAAAAGAATGCCACAGACTAATCAACCAAACTTTTTGGGTTGGTTTCTCTTTTATAGTCTGCAGGCATTAAATGAAAGAAGTCAGTGTTCCAGCAGAGGGAGACAACGTTTCAGAAAAGGCATTGTAGCAAACCAAAAAAGAAATTTTAAGCGCAGCAGAGTAACCAGCTCACATACCTGTTAGCTCAGGTGAGTTTAAAAGGCTGCTGTTGATAACAAGGGCATTTGCTAAATAGATGGTGTGTGTGCAACAATATACTGAAAGGTCAATTATATTGTGCAGCTTATCTCACCACCTGTAGTTATTTAGGTGAAAGCTCCAAAATGCTTGCCTAATATGTCTGTTTATCCAAAAGGAAGTATAGAGGGAGAGCTAGATAGATAGCATTGCATTACATTACATTACATGGCAATGCAATGCACAGTTGCTGAAGTTGAACCAAAATGAGCTTGTCATCTGGCTTCTGCAACTTTTAACATGAAAAATCCAATGAGGAGAAGAAAAGCAAAGCCAAAGAGTCCATCCCAAAATCCGACAAACAAGCAAAATGAACAAAAAGCATTGAATTCAATTCTTTCTGATTTTAGAAACTGCATTAAAGAAGGGGTGCACCGGTCCTGGAGATACTGCAATACCAGGTCAATGCGTGGAGTGGACAGAGCAAGCTCTTTTTCCATCTCCCTGTTCTAAAAATCCATTTAATATATGGTCCCCAGATAGGGGACGTATCAGATATTAAACTGATAAGAACAGATACTACACTTGATCTTAGCCAAAAGGCCGAGAAGCGATAACCAGAATTGGTTTCCGACTACGGTGCCACCCAAGGATTCTGAAAAGTCCATTTGTGGAGATGGCCACCTGGACTCCCGTTAAGAAGACATGCTGTCAACCTCTAGATCCCTCACATGCCTGCACTTTTCGGCTTGCTGCTGCTGCAATCCACGCGTTTTAGATCTGCATAACTCCACCTCTTTTAGCACAGTACCCTCAACCCCCGGCTGTTCCCACCCGCCTCAACACCGTTGGAAGGGAGAAGAACCAATTAAGGCGGGGGGGGGGGGGTGGAACGAGCAGCTGTCTACCCTTAGCAGGAGGGTTGCTGATTAATTACCTCTCCTGCTGCTGCTGCTGCTGGCTGTCCAGCAGCAGACTGAAGGTGGCTGCTGCTGTGCGCAGGTATATAAAGGCTCAGAGCCTATTATGACACGCGCAGCCAGCGTTCCATTGCCACATTCCGTCTACTGCAGGCGGGATACCTGGATGGCTGAATGTCACTGAGAAGCTCACAGAGACCGCCATAAGCAACAGTTTAAAAGAATGCCACAGACTAATCAACCAAACTTTTTGGGTTGGTTTCTCTTTTATAGTCTGCAGGCATTAAATGAAAGAAGTCAGTGTTCCAGCAGAGGGAGACAACGTTTCAGAAAAGGCATTGTAGCAAACCAAAAAAGAAATTTTAAGCGCAGCAGAGTAACCAGCTCACATACCTGTTAGCTCAGGTGAGTTTAAAAGGCTGCTGTTGATAACAAGGGCATTTGCTAAATAGATGGTGTGTGTGCAACAATATACTGAAAGGTCAATTATATTGTGCAGCTTATCTCACCACCTGTAGTTATTTAGGTGAAAGCTCCAAAATGCTTGCCTAATATGTCTGTTTATCCAAAAGGAAGTATAGAGGGAGAGCTAGATAGATAGCATTGCATTACATTACATTACATGGCAATGCAATGCACAGTTGCTGAAGTTGAACCAAAATGAGCTTGTCATCTGGCTTCTGCAACTTTTAACATGAAAAATCCAATGAGGAGAAGAAAAGCAAAGCCAAAGAGTCCATCCCAAAATCCGACAAACAAGCAAAATGAACAAAAAGCATTGAATTCAATTCTTTCTGATTTTAGAAACTGCATTAAAGAAGGGGTGCACCGGTCCTGGAGATACTGCAATACCAGGTCAATGCGTGGAGTGGACAGAGCAAGCTCTTTTTCCATCTCCCTGTTCTAAAAATCCATTTAATATATGGTCCCCAGATAGGGGACGTATCAGATATTAAACTGATAAGAACAGATACTACACTTGATCTTAGCCAAAAGGCCGAGAAGCGATAACCAGAATTGGTTTCCGACTACGGTGCCACCCAAGGATTCTGAAAAGTCCATTTGTGGAGATGGCCACCTGGACTCCCGTTAAGAAGACATGCTGTCAACCTCTAGATCCCTCACATGCCTGCACTTTTCGGCTTGCTGCTGCTGCAATCCACGCGTTTTAGATCTGCATAACTCCACCTCTTTTAGCACAGTACCCTCAACCCCCGGCTGTTCCCACCCGCCTCAACACCGTTGGAAGGGAGGAGAACCAATTAAGGCGGGGGGGGGGTGGAACGAGCAGCTGTCTACCCTTAGCAGGAGGGTTGCTGATTAATTACCTCTCCTGCTGCTGCTGCTGCTGGCTGTCCAGCAGCAGACTGAAGGTGGCTGCTGCTGTGCGCAGGTATATAAAGGCTCAGAGCCTATTATGACACGCGCAGCCAGCGTTCCATTGCCACATTCCGTCTACTGCAGGCGGGATACCTGGATGGCTGAATGTCACTGAGAAGCTCACAGAGACCGCCATAAGCAACAGTTTAAAAGAATGCCACAGACTAATCAACCAAACTTTTTGGGTTGGTTTCTCTTTTATAGTCTGCAGGCATTAAATGAAAGAAGTCAGTGTTCCAGCAGAGGGAGACAACGTTTCAGAAAAGGCATTGTAGCAAACCAAAAAAGAAATTTTAAGCGCAGCAGAGTAACCAGCTCACATACCTGTTAGCTCAGGTGAGTTTAAAAGGCTGCTGTTGATAACAAGGGCATTTGCTAAATAGATGGTGTGTGTGCAACAATATACTGAAAGGTCAATTATATTGTGCAGCTTATCTCACCACCTGTAGTTATTTAGGTGAAAGCTCCAAAATGCTTGCCTAATATGTCTGTTTATCCAAAAGGAAGTATAGAGGGAGAGCTAGATAGATAGCATTGCATTACATTACATTACATGGCAATGCAATGCACAGTTGCTGAAGTTGAACCAAAATGAGCTTGTCATCTGGCTTCTGCAACTTTTAACATGAAAAATCCAATGAGGAGAAGAAAAGCAAAGCCAAAGAGTCCATCCCAAAATCTGACAAACAAGCAAAATGAACAAAAAGCATTGAATTCAATTCTTTCTGATTTTAGAAACTGCATTAAAGAAGGGGTGCACCGGTCCTGGAGATACTGCAATACCAGGTCAATGCGTGGAGTGGACAGAGCAAGCTCTTTTTCCATCTCCCTGTTCTAAAAATCCATTTAATATATGGTCCCCAGATAGGGGACGTATCAGATATTAAACTGATAAGAACAGATACTACACTTGATCTTAGCCAAAAGGCCGAGAAGCGATAACCAGAATTGGTTTCCGACTACGGTGCCACCCAAGGATTCTGAAAAGTCCATTTGTGGAGATGGCCACCTGGACTCCCGTTAAGAAGACATGCTGTCAACCTCTAGATCCCTCACATGCCTGCACTTTTCGGCTTGCTGCTGCTGCAATCCACGCGTTTTAGATCTGCATAACTCCACCTCTTTTAGCACAGTACCCTCAACCCCCGGCTGTTCCCACCCGCCTCAACACCGTTGGAAGGGAGGAGAACCAATTAAGGCGGGGGGGGGGGTGGAACGAGCAGCTGTCTACCCTTAGCAGGAGGGTTGCTGATTAATTACCTCTCCTGCTGCTGCTGCTGCTGGCTGTCCAGCAGCAGACTGAAGGTGGCTGCTGCTGTGCGCAGGTATATAAAGGCTCAGAGCCTATTATGACACGCGCAGCCAGCGTTCCATTGCCACATTCCGTCTACTGCAGGCGGGATACCTGGATGGCTGAATGTCACTGAGAAGCTCACATAGACCGCCATAAGCAACAGTTTAAAAGAATGCCACAGACTAATCAACCAAACTTTTTGGGTTGGTTTCTCTTTTATAGTCTGCAGGCATTAAATGAAAGAAGTCAGTGTTCCAGCAGAGGGAGACAACGTTTCAGAAAAGGCATTGTAGCAAACCAAAAAAGAAATTTTAAGCGCAGCAGAGTAACCAGCTCACATACCTGTTAGCTCAGGTGAGTTTAAAAGGCTGCTGTTGATAACAAGGGCATTTGCTAAATAGATGGTGTGTGTGCAACAATATACTGAAAGGTCAATTATATTGTGCAGCTTATCTCACCACCTGTAGTTATTTAGGTGAAAGCTCCAAAATGCTTGCCTAATATGTCTGTTTATCCAAAAGGAAGTATAGAGGGAGAGCTAGATAGATAGCATTGCATTACATTACATTACATGGCAATGCAATGCACAGTTGCTGAAGTTGAACCAAAATGAGCTTGTCATCTGGCTTCTGCAACTTTTAACATGAAAAATCCAATGAGGAGAAGAAAAGCAAAGCCAAAGAGTCCATCCCAAAATCCGACAAACAAGCAAAATGAACAAAAAGCATTGAATTCAATTCTTTCTGATTTTAGAAACTGCATTAAAGAAGGGGTGCACCGGTCCTGGAGATACTGCAATACCAGGTCAATGCGTGGAGTGGACAGAGCAAGCTCTTTTTCCATCTCCCTGTTCTAAAAATCCATTTAATATATGGTCCACAGATAGGGGACGTATCAGATATTAAACTGATAAGAACAGATACTACACTTGATCTTAGCCAAAAGGCCGAGAAGCGATAACCAGAATTGGTTTCCGACTACGGTGCCACCCAAGGATTCTGAAAAGTCCATTTGTGGAGATGGCCACCTGGACTCCCGTTAAGAAGACAAGCTGTCAACCTCTAGATCCCTCACATGCCTGCACTTTTCGGCTTGCTGCTGCTGCAATCCACGCGTTTTAGATCTGCATAACTCCACCTCTTTTAGCACAGTACCCTCAACCCCCGGCTGTTCCCACCCGCCTCAACACCGTTGGAAGGGAGGAGAACCAATTAAGGCGGGGGGGGTGGAACGAGCAGCTGTCTACCCTTAGCAGGAGGGATGCTGATTAATTACCTCTCCTGCTGCTGCTGCTGCTGGCTGTCCAGCAGCAGACTGAAGGTGGCTGCTGCTGTGCGCAGGTATATAAAGGCTCAGAGCCTATTATGGCACGCGCAGCCAGCGTTCCATTGCCACATTCCGTCTACTGCAGGCGGGATACCTGGATGGCTGAATGTCACTGAGAAGCTCACAGAGACCGCCATAAGCAACAGTTTAAAAGAATGCCACAGACTAATCAACCAAACTTTTTGGGTTGGTTTCTCTTTTATAGTCTGCAGGCATTAAATGAAAGAAGTCAGTGTTCCAGCAGAGGGAGACAACGTTTCAGAAAAGGCATTGTAGCAAACCAAAAAAGAAATTTTAAGCGCAGCAGAGTAACCAGCTCACATACCTGTTAGCTCAGGTGAGTTTAAAAGGCTGCTGTTGATAACAAGGGCATTTGCTAAATAGATGGTGTGTGTGCAACAATATACTGAAAGGTCAATTATATTGTGCAGCTTATCTCACCACCTGTAGTTATTTAGGTGAAAGCTCCAAAATGCTTGCCTAATATGTCTGTTTATCCAAAAGGAAGTATAGAGGGAGAGCTAGATAGATAGCATTGCATTACATTACATTACATGGCAATGCAATGCACAGTTGCTGAAGTTGAACCAAAATGAGCTTGTCATCTGGCTTCTGCAACTTTTAACATGAAAAATCCAATGAGGAGAAGAAAAGCAAAGCCAAAGAGTCCATCCCAAAATCCGACAAACAAGCAAAATGAACAAAAAGCATTGAATTCAATTCTTTCTGATTTTAGAAACTGCATTAAAGAAGGGGTGCACCAGTCCTGGAGATACTGCAATACCAGGTCAATGCGTGGAGTGGACAGAGCAAGCTCTTTTTCCATCTCCCTGTTCTAAAAATCCATTTAATATATGGTCCCCAGATAGGGGACGTATCAGATATTAAACTGATAAGAACAGATACTACACTTGATCTTAGCCAAAAGGCCGAGAAGCGATAACCAGAATTGGTTTCCGACTACGGTGCCACCCAAGGATTCTGAAAAGTCCATTTGTGGAGATGGCCACCTGGACTCCCGTTAAGAAGACATGCTGTCAACCTCTAGATCCCTCACATGCCTGCACTTTTCGGCTTGCTGCTGCTGCAATCCACGCGTTTTAGATCTGCATAACTCCACCTCTTTTAGCACAGTACCCTCAACCCCCGGCTGTTCCCTCCCGCCTCAACACCGTTGGAAGGGAGGAGAACCAATTAAGGCGGGGGGGGGGTGGAACGAGCAGCTGTCTACCCTTAGCAGGAGGGTTGCTGATTAATTACCTCTCCTGCTGCTGCTGCTGCTGGCTGTCCAGCAGCAGACTGAAGGTGGCTGCTGCTGTGCGCAGGTATATAAAGGCTCAGAGCCTATTATGACACGCGCAGCCAGCGTTCCATTGCCACATTCCGTCTACTGCAGGCGGGATACCTGGATGGCTGAATGTCACTGAGAAGCTCACAGAGACCGCCATAAGCAACAGTTTAAAAGAATGCCACAGACTAATCAACCAAACTTTTTGGGTTGGTTTCTCTTTTATAGTCTGCAGGCATTAAATGAAAGAAGTCAGTGTTCCAGCAGAGGGAGACAACGTTTCAGAAAAGGCATTGTAGCAAACCAAAAAAGAAATTTTAAGCGCAGCAGAGTAACCAGCTCACATACCTGTTAGCTCAGGTGAGTTTAAAAGGCTGCTGTTGATAACAAGGGCATTTGCTAAATAGATGGTGTGTGTGCAACAATATACTGAAAGGTCAATTATATTGTGCAGCTTATCTCACCACCTGTAGTTATTTAGGTGAAAGCTCCAAAATGCTTGCCTAATATGTCTGTTTATCCAAAAGGAAGTATAGAGGGAGAGCTAGATAGATAGCATTGCATTACATTACATTACATGGCAATGCAATGCACAGTTGCTGAAGTTGAACCAAAATGAGCTTGTCATCTGGCTTCTGCAACTTTTAACATGAAAAATCCAATGAGGAGAAGAAAAGCAAAGCCAAAGAGTGCATCCCAAAATCCGACAAACAAGCAAAATGAACAAAAAGCATTGAATTCAATTCTTTCTGATTTTAGAAACTGCATTAAAGAAGGGGTGCACCGGTCCTGGAGATACTGCAATACCAGGTCAATGCGTGGAGTGGACAGAGCAAGCTCTTTTTCCATCTCCCTGTTCTAAAAATCCATTTAATATATGGTCCCCAGATAGGGGACGTATCAGATATTAAACTGATAAGAACAGATACTACACTTGATCTTAGCCAAAAGGCCGAGAAGCGATAACCAGAATTGGTTTCCGACTACGGTGCCACCCAAGGATTCTGAAAAGTCCATTTGTGGAGATGGCCACCTGGACTCCCGTTAAGAAGACATGCTGTCAACCTCTAGATCCCTCACATGCCTGCACTTTTCGGCTTGCTGCTGCTGCAATCCACGCGTTTTAGATCTGCATAACTCCACCTCTTTTAGCACAGTACCCTCAACCCCCGGCTGTTCCCACCCGCCTCAACACCGTTGGAAGGGAGGAGAACCAATTAAGGCGGGGGGGGGGGTGGAACGAGCAGCTGTCTACCCTTAGCAGGAGGGTTGCTGATTAATTACCTCTCCTGCTGCTGCTGCTGCTGGCTGTCCAGCAGCAGACTGAAGGTGGCTGCTGCTGTGCGCAGGTATATAAAGGCTCAGAGCCTATTATGACACGCGCAGCCAGCGTTCCATTGCCACATTCCGTCTACTGCAGGCGGGATACCTGGATGGCTGAATGTCACTGAGAAGCTCACAGAGACCGCCATAAGCAACAGTTTAAAAGAATGCCACAGACTAATCAACCAAACTTTTTGGGTTGGTTTCTCTTTTATAGTCTGCAGGCATTAAATGAAAGAAGTCAGTGTTCCAGCAGAGGGAGACAACGTTTCAGAAAAGGCATTGTAGCAAACCAAAAAAGAAATTTTAAGCGCAGCAGAGTAACCAGCTCACATACCTGTTAGCTCAGGTGAGTTTAAAAGGCTGCTGTTGATAACAAGGGCATTTGCTAAATAGATGGTGTGTGTGCAACAATATACTGAAAGGTCAATTATATTGTGCAGCTTATCTCACCACCTGTAGTTATTTAGGTGAAAGCTCCAAAATGCTTGCCTAATATGTCTGTTTATCCAAAAGGAAGTATAGAGGGAGAGCTAGATAGATAGCATTGCATTACATTACATTACATGGCAATGCAATGCACAGTTGCTGAAGTTGAACCAAAATGAGCTTGTCATCTGGCTTCTGCAACTTTTAACATGAAAAATCCAATGAGGAGAAGAAAAGCAAAGCCAAAGAGTCCATCCCAAAATCCGACAAACAAGCAAAATGAACAAAAAGCATTGAATTCAATTCTTTCTGATTTTAGAAACTGCATTAAAGAAGGGGTGCACCGGTCCTGGAGATACTGCAATACCAGGTCAATGCGTGGAGTGGACAGAGCAAGCTCTTTTTCCATCTCCCTGCTCTAAAAATCCATTTAATATATGGTCCCCAGATAGGGGACGTATCAGATATTAAACTGATAAGAACAGATACTACACTTGATCTTAGCCAAAAGGCCGAGAAGCGATAACCAGAATTGGTTTCCGACTACGGTGCCACCCAAGGATTCTGAAAAGTCCATTTGTGGAGATGGCCACCTGGACTCCCGTTAAGAAGACATGCTGTCAACCTCTAGATCCCTCACATGCCTGCACTTTTCGGCTTGCTGCTGCTGCAATCCACGCGTTTTAGATCTGCATAACTCCACCTCTTTTAGCACAGTACCCTCAACCCCCGGCTGTTCCCACCCGCCTCAACACCGTTGGAAGGGAGGAGAACCAATTAAGGCGGGGGGGGGGTGGAACGAGCAGCTGTCTACCCTTAGCAGGAGGGTTGCTGATTAATTACCTCTCCTGCTGCTGCTGCTTCTGGCTGTCCAGCAGCAGACTGAAGGTGGCTGCTGCTGTGCGCAGGTATATAAAGGCTCAGAGCCTATTATGACACGCGCAGCCAGCGTTCCATTGCCACATTCCGTCTACTGCAGGCGGGATACCTGGATGGCTGAATGTCACTGAGAAGCTCACAGAGACCGCCATAAGCAACAGTTTAAAAGAATGCCACAGACTAATCAACCAAACTTTTTGGGTTGGTTTCTCTTTTATAGTCTGCAGGCATTAAATGAAAGAAGTCAGTGTTCCAGCAGAGGGAGACAACGTTTCAGAAAAGGCATTGTAGCAAACCAAAAAAGAAATTTTAAGCGCAGCAGAGTAACCAGCTCACATACCTGTTAGCTCAGGTGAGTTTAAAAGGCTGCTGTTGATAACAAGGGCATTTGCTAAATAGATGGTGTGTGTGCAACAATATACTGAAAGGTCAATTATATTGTGCAGCTTATCTCACCACCTGTAGTTATTTAGGTGAAAGCTCCAAAATGCTTGCCTAATATGTCTGTTTATCCAAAAGGAAGTATAGAGGGAGAGCTAGATAGATAGCATTGCATTACATTACATTACATGGCAATGCAATGCACAGTTGCTGAAGTTGAACCAAAATGAGCTTGTCATCTGGCTTCTGCAACTTTTAACATGAAAAATCCAATGAGGAGAAGAAAAGCAAAGCCAAAGAGTCCATCCCAAAATCCGACAAACAAGCAAAATGAACAAAAAGCATTGAATTCAATTCTTTCTGATTTTAGAAACTGCATTAAAGAAGGGGTGCACCGGTCCTGGAGATACTGCAATACCAGGTCAATGCGTGGAGTGGACAGAGCAAGCTCTTTTTCCATCTCCCTGTTCTAAAAATCCATTTAATATATGGTCCCCAGATAGGGGACGTATCAGATATTAAACTGATAAGAACAGATACTACACTTGATCTTAGCCAAAAGGCCGAGAAGCGATAACCAGAATTGGTTTCCGACTACGGTGCCACCCAAGGATTCTGAAAAGTCCATTTGTGGAGATGGCCACCTGGACTCCCGTTAAGAAGACATGCTGTCAACCTCTAGATCCCTCACATGCCTGCACTTTTCGGCTTGCTGCTGCTGCAATCCACGCGTTTTAGATCTGCATAACTCCACCTCTTTTAGCACAGTACCCTCAACCCCCGGCTGTTCCCACCCGCCTCAACACCGTTGGAAGGGAGGAGAACCAATTAAGGCGGGGGTGGGGGTGGAACGAGCAGCTGTCTACCCTTAGCAAGAGGGTTTCTGATTAATTACCTCTCCTGCTGCTGCTGCTGCTGGCTGTCCAGCAGCAGACTGAAGGTGGCTGCTGCTGTGCGCAGGTATATAAAGGCTCAGAGCCTATTATGACACGCGCAGCCAGCGTTCCATTGCCACATTCCGTCTACTGCAGGCGGGATACCTGGATGGCTGAATGTCACTGAGAAGCTCACAGAGACCGCCATAAGCAACAGTTTAAAAGAATGCCACAGACTAATCAACCAAACTTTTTGGGTTGGTTTCTCTTTTATAGTCTGCAGGCATTAAATGAAAGAAGTCAGTGTTCCAGCAGAGGGAGACAACGTTTCAGAAAAGGCATTGTAGCAAACCAAAAAAGAAATTTTAAGCGCAGCAGAGTAACCAGCTCACATACCTGTTAGCTCAGGTGAGTTTAAAAGGCTGCTGTTGATAACAAGGGCATTTGCTAAATAGATGGTGTGTGTGCAACAATATACTGAAAGGTCAATTATATTGTGCAGCTTATCTCACCACCTGTAGTTATTTAGGTGAAAGCTCCAAAATGCTTGCCTAATATGTCTGTTTATCCAAAAGGAAGTATAGAGGGAGAGCTAGATAGATAGCATTGCATTACATTACATTACATGGCAATGCAATGCACAGTTGCTGAAGTTGAACCAAAATGAGCTTGTCATCTGGCTTCTGCAACTTTTAACATGAAAAATCCAATGAGGAGAAGAAAAGCAAAGCCAAAGAGTCCATCCCAAAATCCGACAAACAAGCAAAATGAACAAAAAGCATTGAATTCAATTCTTTCTGATTTTAGAAACTGCATTAAAGAAGGGGTGCACCGGTCCTGGAGATACTGCAATACCAGGTCAATGCGTGGAGTGGACAGAGCAAGCTCTTTTTCCATCTCCCTGCTCTAAAAATCCATTTAATATATGGTCCCCAGATAGGGGACGTATCAGATATTAAACTGATAAGAACAGATACTACACTTGATCTTAGCCAAAAGGCCGAGAAGCGATAACCAGAATTGGTTTCCGACTACGGTGCCACCCAAGGATTCTGAAAAGTCCATTTGTGGAGATGGCCACCTGGACTCCCGTTAGGAAGACATGCTGTCAACCTCTAGATCCCTCACATGCCTGCACTTTTCGGCTTGCTGCTGCTGCAATCCACGCGTTTTAGATCTGCATAACTCCACCTCTTTTAGCACAGTACCCTCAACCCCCGGCTGTTCCCACCCGCCTCAACACCGTTGGAAGGGAGGAGAACCAATTAAGGCAGGGGGGGGTGGAACGAGCAGCTGTCTACCCTTAGCAGGAGGGTTGCTGATTAATTACCTCTCCTGCTGCTGCTGCTGCTGGCTGTCCAGCAGCAGACTGAAGGTGGCTGCTGCTGTGCGCAGGTATATAAAGGCTCAGAGCCTATTATGACACGCGCAGCCAGCGTTCCATTGCCACATTCCGTCTACTGCAGGCGGGATACCTGGATGGCTGAATGTCACTGAGAAGCTCACAGAGACCGCCATAAGCAACAGTTTAAAAGAATGCCACAGACTAATCAACCAAACTTTTTGGGTTGGTTTCTCTTTTATAGTCTGCAGGCATTAAATGAAAGAAGTCAGTGTTCCAGCAGAGGGAGACAACGTTTCAGAAAAGGCATTGTAGCAAACCAAAAAAGAAATTTTAAGCGCAGCAGAGTAACCAGCTCACATACCTGTTAGCTCAGGTGAGTTTAAAAGGCTGCTGTTGATAACAAGGGCATTTGCTAAATAGATGGTGTGTGTGCAACAATATACTGAAAGGTCAATTATATTGTGCAGCTTATCTCACCACCTGTAGTTATTTAGGTGAAAGCTCCAAAATGCTTGCCTAATATGTCTGTTTATCCAAAAGGAAGTATAGAGGGAGAGCTAGATAGATAGCATTGCATTACATTACATGGCAATGCAATGCACAGTTGCTGAAGTTGAACCAAAATGAGCTTGTCATCTGGCTTCTGCAACTTTTAACATGAAAAATCCAATGAGGAGAAGAAAAGCAAAGCCAAAGAGTCCATCCCAAAATCCGACAAACAAGCAAAATGAACAAAAAGCATTGAATTCAATTCTTTCTGATTTTAGAAACTGCATTAAAGAAGGGGTGCACCAGTCTTGGAGATACTGCAATACCAGGTCAATGCGTGGAGTGGACAGAGCAAGCTCTTTTTCCATCTCCCTGTTCTAAAAATCCATTTAATATATGGTCCCCAGATAGGGGACGTATCAGATATTAAACTGATAAGAACAGATACTACACTTGATCTTAGCCAAAAGGCCGAGAAGCGATAACCAGAATTGGTTTCCGACTACGGTGCCACCCAAGGATTCTGAAAAGTCCATTTGTGGAGATGGCCACCTGGACTCCCGTTAAGAAGACATGCTGTCAACCTCTAGATCCCTCACATGCCTGCACTTTTCGGCTTGCTGCTGCTGCAATCCACGCGTTTTAGATCTGCATAACTCCACCTCTTTTAGCACAGTACCCTCAACCCCCGGCTGTTCCCACCCGCCTCAACACCGTTGGAAGGGAGGAGAACCAATTAGGCGGGGGGGGGGTGGAACGAGCAGCTGTCTACCCTTAGCAGGAGGGTTGCTGATTAATTACCTCTCCTGCTGCTGCTGCTGCTGGCTGTCCAGCAGCAGACTGAAGGTGGCTGCTGCTGTGCGCAGGTATATAAAGGCTCAGAGCCTATTATGACACGCGCAGCCAGCGTTCCATTGCCACATTCCGTCTACTGCAGGCGGGATACCTGGATGGCTGAATGTCACTGAGAAGCTCACAGAGACCGCCATAAGCAACAGTTTAAAAGAATGCCACAGACTAATCAACCAAACTTTTTGGGTTGGTTTCTCTTTTATAGTCTGCAGGCATTAAATGAAAGAAGTCAGTGTTCCAGCAGAGGGAGACAACGTTTCAGAAAAGGCATTGTAGCAAACCAAAAAAGAAATTTTAAGCGCAGCAGAGTAACCAGCTCACATACCTGTTAGCTCAGGTGAGTTTAAAAGGCTGCTGTTGATAACAAGGGCATTTGCTAAATAGATGGTGTGTGTGCAACAATATACTGAAAGGTCAATTATATTGTGCAGCTTATCTCACCACCTGTAGTTATTTAGTTGAAAGCTCCAAAATGCTTGCCTAATATGTCTGTTTATCCAAAAGGAAGTATAGAGGGAGAGCTAGATAGATAGCATTGCATTACATTACATTACATGGCAATGCAATGCACAGTTGCTGAAGTTGAACCAAAATGAGCTTGTCATCTGGCTTCTGCAACTTTTAACATGAAAAATCCAATGAGGAGAAGAAAAGCAAAGCCAAAGAGTCCATCCCAAAATCCGACAAACAAGCAAAATGAACAAAAAGCATTGAATTCAATTCTTTCTGATTTTAGAAACTGCATTAAAGAAGGGGTGCACCGGTCCTGGAGATACTGCAATACCAGGTCAATGCGTGGAGTGGACAGAGCAAGCTCTTTTTCCATCTCCCTGTTCTAAAAATCCATTTAATATATGGTCCCCAGATAGGGGACGTATCAGATATTAAACTGATAAGAACAGATACTACACTTGATCTTAGCCAAAAGGCCGAGAAGCGATAACCAGAATTGGTTTCCGACTACGGTGCCACCCAAGGATTCTGAAAAGTCCATTTGTGGAGATGGCCACCTGGACTCCCGTTAAGAAGACATGCTGTCAACCTCTAGATCCCTCACATGCCTGCACTTTTCGGCTTGCTGCTGCTGCAATCCACGCGTTTTACATCTGCATAACTCCACCTCTTTTAGCACAGTACCCTCAACCCCCGGCTGTTCCCACCCGCCTCAACACCGTTGGAAGGGAGGAGAACCAATTAAGGCGGGGGGGGGGGGGTGGAACGAGCAGCTGTCTACCCTTAGCAGGAGGGTTGCTGATTAATTACCTCTCCTGCTGCTGCTGCTGCTGGCTGTCCAGCAGCAGACTGAAGGTGGCTGCTGCTGTGCGCAGGTATATAAAGGCTCAGAGCCTATTATGACACGCGCAGCCAGCGTTCCATTGCCACATTCCGTCTACTGCAGGCGGGATACCTGGATGGCTGAATGTCACTGAGAAGCTCACAGAGACCGCCATAAGCAACAGTTTAAAAGAATGCCACAGACTAATCAACCAAACTTTTTGGGTTGGTTTCTCTTTTATAGTCTGCAGGCATTAAATGAAAGAAGTCAGTGTTCCAGCAGAGGGAGACAACGTTTCAGAAAAGGCATTGTAGCAAACCAAAAAAGAAATTTTAAGCGCAGCAGAGTAACCAGCTCACATACCTGTTAGCTCAGGTGAGTTTAAAAGGCTGCTGTTGATAACAAGGGCTTTTGCTAAATAGATGGTGTGTGTGCAACAATATACTGAAAGGTCAATTATATTGTGCAGCTTATCTCACCACCTGTAGTTATTTAGGTGAAAGCTCCAAAATGCTTGCCTAATATGTCTGTTTATCCAAAAGGAAGTATAGAGGGAGAGCTAGATAGATAGCATTGCATTACATTACATTACATGGCAATGCAATGCACAGTTGCTGAAGTTGAACCAAAATGAGCTTGTCATCTGGCTTCTGCAACTTTTAACATGAAAAATCCAATGAGGAGAAGAAAAGCAAAGCCAAAGAGTCCATCCCAAAATCCGACAAACAAGCAAAATGAACAAAAAGCATTGAATTCAATTCTTTCTGATTTTAGAAACTGCATTAAAGAAGGGGTGCACCGGTCCTGGAGATACTGCAATACCAGGTCAATGCGTGGAGTGGACAGAGCAAGCTCTTTTTCCATCTCCCTGTTCTAAAAATCCATTTAATATATGGTCCCCAGATAGGGGACGTATCAGATATTAAACTGATAAGAACAGATACTACACTTGATCTTAGCCAAAAGGCCGAGAAGCGATAACCAGAATTGGTTTCCGACTACGGTGCCACCCAAGGATTCTGAAAAGTCCATTTGTGGAGATGGCCACCTGGACTCCCGTTAAGAAGACATGCTGTCAACCTCTAGATCCCTCACATGCCTGCACTTTTCGGCTTGCTGCTGCTGCAATCCACGCGTTTTAGATCTGCATAACTCCACCTCTTTTAGCACAGTACCCTCAACCCCCGGCTGTTCCCACCCGCCTCAACACCGTTGGAAGGGAGGAGAACCAATTAAGGCGGGGGGGGGGTGGAACGAGCAGCTGTCTACCCTTAGCAGGAGGGTTGCTGATTAATTACCTCTCCTGCTGCTGCTGCTGCTGGCTGTCCAGCAGCAGACTGAAGGTGGCTGCTGCTGTGCGCAGGTATATAAAGGCTCAGAGCCTATTATGACACGCGCAGCCAGCGTTCCATTGCCACATTCCGTCTACTGCAGGCGGGATACCTGGATGGCTGAATGTCACTGAGAAGCTCACAGAGACCGCCATAAGCAACAGTTTAAAAGAATGCCACAGACTAATCAACCAAACTTTTTGGGTTGGTTTCTCTTTTATAGTCTGCAGGCATTAAATGAAAGAAGTCAGTGTTCCAGCAGAGGGAGACAACATTTCAGAAAAGGCATTGTAGCAAACCAAAAAAGAAATTTTAAGCGCAGCAGAGTAACCAGCTCACATACCTGTTAGCTCAGGTGAGTTTAAAAGGCTGCTGTTGATAACAAGGGCATTTGCTAAATAGATGGTGTGTGTGCAACAATATACTGAAAGGTCAATTATATTGTGCAGCTTATCTCACCACCTGTAGTTATTTAGGTGAAAGCTCCAAAATGCTTGCCTAATATGTCTGTTTATCCAAAAGGAAGTATAGAGGGAGAGCTAGATAGATAGCATTGCATTACATTACATTACATGGCAATGCAATGCACAGTTGCTGAAGTTGAACCAAAATGAGCTTGTCATCTGGTTTCTGCAACTTTTAACATGAAAAATCCAATGAGGAGAAGAAAAGCAAAGCCAAAGAGTCCATCCCAAAATCCGACAAACAAGCAAAATGAACAAAAAGCATTGAATTCAATTCTTTCTGATTTTAGAAACTGCATTAAAGAAGGGGTGCACCGGTCCTGGAGATACTGCAATACCAGGTCAATGCGTGGAGTGGACAGAGCAAGCTCTTTTTCCATCTCCCTGTTCTAAAAATCCATTTAATATATGGTCCCCAGATAGGGGACGTATCAGATATTAAACTGATAAGAACAGATACTACACTTGATCTTAGCCAAAAGGCCGAGAAGCGATAACCAGAATTGGTTTCCGACTACGGTGCCACCCAAGGATTCTGAAAAGTCCATTTGTGGAGATGGCCACCTGGACTCGCGTTAAGAAGACATGCTGTCAACCTCTAGATCCCTCACATGCCTGCACTTTTCGGCTTGCTGCTGCTGCAATCCACGCGTTTTAGATCTGCATAACTCCACCTCTTTTAGCACAGTACCCTCAACCCCCGGCTGTTCCCACCCGCCTCAACACCGTTGGAAGGGAGGAGAACCAATTAAGGCGGGGGGGGGGTGGAACGAGCAGCTGTCTACCCTTAGCAGGAGGGTTGCTGATTAATTACCTCTCCTGCTGCTGCTGCTGGCTGTCCAGCAGCAGACTGAAGGTGGCTGCTGCTGTGCGCAGGTATATAAAGGCTCAGAGCCTATTATGACACGCGCAGCCAGCATTCCATTGCCACATTCCGTCTACTGCAGGCGGGATACCTGGATGGCTGAATGTCACTGAGAAGCTCACAGAGACCGCCATAAGCAACAGTTTAAAAGAATGCCACAGACTAATCAACCAAACTTTTTGGGTTGGTTTCTCTTTTATAGTCTGCAGGCATTAAATGAAAGAAGTCAGTGTTCCAGCAGAGGGAGACAACGTTTCAGAAAAGGCATTGTAGCAAACCAAAAAAGAAATTTTAAGCGCAGCAGAGTAACCAGCGCACATACCTGTTAGCTCAGGTGAGTTTAAAAGGCTGCTGTTGATAACAAGGGCATTTGCTAAATAGATGGTGTGTGTGCAACAATATACTGAAAGGTCAATTATATTGTGCAGCTTATCTCACCACCTGTAGTTATTTAGGTGAAAGCTCCAAAATGCTTGCCTAATATGTTTGTTTATCCAAAAGGAAGTATAGAGGGAGAGCTAGATAGATAGCATTGCATTACATTACATTACATGGCAATGCAATGCACAGTTGCTGAAGTTGAACCAAAATGAGCTTGTCATCTGGCTTCTGCAACTTTTAACATGAAAAATCCAATGAGGAGAAGAAAAGCAAAGCCAAAGAGTCCATCCCAAAATCCGACAAACAAGCAAAATGAACAAAAAGCATTGAATTCAATTCTTTCTGATTTTAGAAACTGCATTAAAGAAGGGGTGCACCGGTCCTGGAGATACTGCAATACCAGGTCAATGCGTGGAGTGGACAGAGCAAGCTCTTTTTCCATCTCCCTGTTCTAAAAATCCATTTAATATATGGTCCCCAGATAGGGGACGTATCAGATATTAAACTGATAAGAACAGATACTACACTTGATCTTAGCCAAAAGGCCGAGAAGCGATAACCAGAATTGGTTTCCGACTACGGTGCCACCCAAGGATTCTGAAAAGTCCATTTGTGGAGATGGCCACCTGGACTCCCGTTAAGAAGACATGCTGTCAACCTCTAGATCCCTCACATGCCTGCACTTTTCGGCTTGCTGCTGCTGCAATCCACGCGTTTTAGATCTGCATAACTCCACCTCTTTTAGCACAGTACCCTCAACCCCCGGCTGTTCCCACCCGCCTCAACACCGTTGGAAGGGAGGAGAACCAATTAAGGCGGGGGGGGGGTGGAACGAGCAGCTGTCTACCCTTAGCAGGAGGGTTGCTGATTAATTACCTCTCCTGCTGCTGCTGCTGCTGGCTGTCCAGCAGCAGACTGAAGGTGGCTGCTGCTGTGCGCAGGTATATAAAGGCTCAGAGCCTATTATGACACGCGCAGCCAGCGTTCCATTGCCACATTCCGTCTACTGCAGGCGGGATACCTGGATGGCTGAATGTCACTGAGAAGCTCACAGAGACCGCCATAAGCAAGAGTTTAAAAGAATGCCACAGACTAATCAACCAAACTTTTTGGGTTGGTTTCTCTTTTATAGTCTGCAGGCATTAAATGAAAGAAGTCAGTGTTCCAGCAGAGGGAGACAACGTTTCAGAAAAGGCATTGTAGCAAACCAAAAAAGAAATTTTAAGCGCAGCAGAGTAACCAGCTCACATACCTGTTAGCTCAGGTGAGTTTAAAAGGCTGCTGTTGATAACAAGGGCATTTGCTAAATAGATGGTGTGTGTGCAACAATATACTGAAAGGTCAATTATATTGTGCAGCTTATCTCACCACCTGTAGTTATTTAGGTGAAAGCTCCAAAATGCTTGCCTAATATGTCTGTTTATCCAAAAGGAAGTATAGAGGGAGAGCTAGATAGATAGCATTGCATTACATTACATTACATGGCAATGCAATGCACAGTTGCTGAAGTTGAACCAAAATGAGCTTGTCATCTGGCTTCTGCAACTTTTAACATGAAAAATCCAATGAGGAGAAGAAAAGCAAAGCCAAAGAGTCCATCCCAAAATCCGACAAACAAGCAAAATGAACAAAAAGCATTGAATTCAATTCTTTCTGATTTTAGAAACTGCATTAAAGAAGGGGTGCACCGGTCCTGGAGATACTGCAATACCAGGTCAATGCGTGGAGTGGACAGAGCAAGCTCTTTTTCCATCTCCCTGTTCTAAAAATCCATTTAATATATGGTCCCCAGATAGGGGACGTATCAGATATTAAACTGATAAGAACAGATACTACACTTGATCTTAGCCAAAAGGCCGAGAAGCGATAACCAGAATTGGTTTCCGACTACGGTGCCACCCAAGGATTCTGAAAAGTCCATTTGTGGAGATGGCCACCTGGACTCCCGTTAAGAAGACATGCTGTCAACCTCTAGATCCCTCACATGCCTGCACTTTTCGGCTTGCTGCTGCTGCAATCCACGCGTTTTAGATCTGCATAACTCCACCTCTTTTAGCACAGTACTCTCAACCCCCGGCTGTTCCCATCCGCCTCAACACCGTTGGAAGGGAGGAGAACCAATTAAGGCGGGGGGGGGGTGGAACGAGCAGCTGTCTACCTTAGCAGGAGGGTTGCTGATTAATTACCTCTCCTGCTGCTGCTGCTGCTGGCTGTCCAGCAGCAGACTGAAGGTGGCTGCTGCTGTGCGCAGGTATATAAAGGCTCAGAGCCTATTATGACACGCGCAGCCAGCGTTCCATTGCCACATTCCGTCTACTGCAGGCGGGATACCTGGATGGCTGAATGTCACTGAGAAGCTCACAGAGACCGCCATAAGCAACAGTTTAAAAGAATGCCACAGACTAATCAACCAAACTTTTTGGGTTGGTTTCTCTTTTATAGTCTGCAGGCATTAAATGAAAGAAGTCAGTGTTCCAGCAGAGGGAGACAACGTTTCAGAAAAGGCATTGTAGCAAACCAAAAAAGAAATTTTAAGCGCAGCAGAGTAACCAGCTCACATACCTGTTAGCTCAGGTGAGTTTAAAAGGCTGCTGTTGATAACAAGGGCATTTGCTAAATAGATGGTGTGTGTGCAACAATATACTGAAAGGTCAATTATATTGTGCAGCTTATCTCACCACCTGTAGTTATTTAGGTGAAAGCTCCAAAATGCTTGCCTAATATGTCTGTTTATCCAAAAGGAAGTATAGAGGGAGAGCTAGATAGATAGCATTGCATTACATTACATTACATGGCAATGCAATGCACAGTTGCTGAAGTTGAACCAAAATGAGCTTGTCATCTGGCTTCTGCAACTTTTAACATGAAAAATCCAATGAGGAGAAGAAAAGCAAAGCCAAAGAGTCCATCCCAAAATCCGACAAACAAGCAAAATGAACAAAAAGCATTGAATTCAATTCTTTCTGATTTTAGAAACTGCATTAAAGAAGGGGTGCACCGGTCCTGGAGATACTGCAATACCAGGTCAATGCGTGGAGTGGACAGAGCAAGCTCTTTTTCCATCTCCCTGTTCTAAAAATCCATTTAATATATGGTCCCCAGATAGGGGACGTATCAGATATTAAACTGATAAGAACAGATACTACACTTGAACTTAGCCAAAAGGCCGAGAAGCGATAACCAGAATTGGTTTCCGACTACGGTGCCACCCAAGGATTCTGAAAAGTCCATTTGTGGAGATGGCCACCTGGACTCCCGTTAAGAAGACATGCTGTCAACCTCTAGATCCCTCACATGCCTGCACTTTTCGGCTTGCTGCTGCTGCAATCCACGCGTTTTAGATCTGCATAACTCCACCTCTTTTAGCACAGTACCCTCAACCCCCGGCTGTTCCCACCCGCCTCAACACCGTTGGAAGGGAGGAGAACCAATTAAGGCGGGGGGGGGGGGGTGGAACGAGCAGCTGTCTACCCTTAGCAGGAGGGTTGCTGATTAATTACCTCTCCTGCTGCTGCTGCTGCTGGCTGTCCAGCAGCAGACTGAAGGTGGCTGCTGCTGTGCGCAGGTATATAAAGGCTCAGAGCCTATTATGACACGCGCAGCCAGCGTTCCATTGCCACATTCCGTCTACTGCAGGCGGGATACCTGGATGGCTGAATGTCACTGAGAAGCTCACAGAGACCGCCATAAGCAACAGTTTAAAAGAATGCCACAGACTAATCAACCAAACTTTTTGGGTTGGTTTCTCTTTTATAGTCTGCAGGCATTAAATGAAAGAAGTCAGTGTTCCAGCAGAGGGAGACAACGTTTCCGAAAAGGCATTGTAGCAAACCAAAAAAGAAATTTTAAGCGCAGCAGAGTAACCAGCTCACATACCTGTTAGCTCAGGTGAGTTTAAAAGGCTGCTGTTGATAACAAGGGCATTTGCTAAATAGATGGTGTTTGTGCAACAATATACTGAAAGGTCAATTATATTGTGCAGCTTATCTCACCACCTGTAGTTATTTAGGTGAAAGCTCCAAAATGCTTGCCTAATATGTCTGTTTATCCAAAAGGAAGTATAGAGGGAGAGCTAGATAGATAGCATTGCATTACATTACATTACATGGCAATGCAATGCACAGTTGCTGAAGTTGAACCAAAATGAGCTTGTCATCTGGCTTCTGCAACTTTTAACATGAAAAATCCAATGAGGAGAAGAAAAGCAAAGCCAAAGAGTCCATCCCAATATCCGACAAACAAGCAAAATGAACAAAAAGCATTGAATTCAATTCTTTCTGATTTTAGAAACTGCATTAAAGAAGGGGTTCACCGGTCCTGGAGATACTGCAATACCAGGTCAATGCGTGGAGTGGACAGAGCAAGCTCTTTTTCCATCTCCCTGTTCTAAAAATCCATTTAATATATGGTCCCCAGATAGGGGACGTATCAGATATTAAACTGATAAGAACAGATACTACACTTGATCTTAGCCAAAAGGCCGAGAAGCGATAACCAGAATTGGTTTCCGACTACGGTGCCACCCAAGGATTCTGAAAAGTCCATTTGTGGAGATGGCCACCTGGACTCCCGTTAAGAAGACATGCTGTCAACCTCTAGATCCCTCACATGCCTGCACTTTTCGGCTTGCTGCTGCTGCAATCCACGCGTTTTAGATCTGCATAACTCCACCTCTTTTAGCACAGTACCCTCAACCCCCGGCTGTTCCCACCCGCCTCAACACCGTTGGAAGGGAGGAGAACCAATTAAGGCGGGGGGGGGGGGTGGAACGAGCAGCTGTCTACCCTTAGCAGGAGGGTTGCTGATTAATTACCTCTCCTGCTGCTGCTGCTGCTGGCTGTCCAGCAGCAGACTGAAGGTGGCTGCTGCTGTGCGCAGGTATATAAAGGCTCAGAGCCTATTATGACACGCGCAGCCAGCGTTCCATTGCCACATTCCGTCTACTGCAGGCGGGATACCTGGATGGCTGAATGTCACTGAGAAGCTCACAGAGACCGCCATAAGCAACAGTTTAAAAGAATGCCACAGACTAATCAACCAAACTTTTTGGGTTGGTTTCTCTTTTATAGTCTGCAGGCATTAAATGAAAGAAGTCAGTGTTCCAGCAGAGGGAGACAACGTTTCAGAAAAGGCATTGTAGCAAACCAAAAAAGAAATTTTAAGCGCAGCAGAGTAACCAGCTCACATACCTGTTAGCTCAGGTGAGTTTAAAAGGCTGCTGTTGATAACAAGGGCATTTGCTAAATAGATGGTGTGTGTGCAACAATATACTGAAAGGTCAATTATATTGTGCAGCTTATCTCACCACCTGTAGTTATTTAGGTGAAAGCTCCAAAATGCTTGCCTAATATGTCTGTTTATCCAAAAGGAAGTATAGAGGGAGAGCTAGATAGATAGCATTGCATTACATTACATTACATGGCAATGCAATGCACAGTTGCTGAAGTTGAACCAAAATGAGCTTGTCATCTGGCTTCTGCAACTTTTAACATGAAAAATCCAATGAGGAGAAGAAAAGCAAAGCCAAAGAGTCCATCCCAAAATCCGACAAACAAGCAAAATGAACAAAAAGCATTGAATTCAATTCTTTCTGATTTTAGAAACTGCATTAAAGAAGGGGTGCACCGGTCCTGGAGATACTGCAATACCAGGTCAATGCGTGGAGTGGACAGAGCAAGCTCTTTTTCCATCTCCCTGTTCTAAAAATCCATTTAATATATGGTCCCCAGATAGGGGACGTATCAGATATTAAACTGATAAGAACAGATACTACACTTGATCTTAGCCAAAAGGCCGAGAAGCGATAACCAGAATTGGTTTCCGACTACGGTGCCACCCAAGGATTCTGAAAAGTCCATTTGTGGAGATGGCCACCTGGACTCCCGTTAAGAAGACATGCTGTCAACCTCTAGATCCCTCACATGCCTGCACTTTTCGGCTTGCTGCTGCTGCAATCCACGCGTTTTAGATCTGCATAACTCCACCTCTTTTAGCACAGTACCCTCAACCCCCGGCTGTTCCCACCCGCCTCAACACCGTTGGAAGGGAGGAGAACCAATTAAGGCGGGGGGTGGGGTGGAACGAGCAGCTGTCTACCCTTAGCAGGAGGGTTGCTGATTAATTACCTCTCCTGCTGCTGCTGCTGCTGGCTGTCCAGCAGCAGACTGAAGGTGGCTGCTGCTGTGCGCAGGTATATTAAGGCTCAGAGCCTATTATGACACGCGCAGCCAGCGTTCCATTGCCACATTCCGTCTACTGCAGGCGGGATACCTGGATGGCTGAATGTCACTGAGAAGCTCACAGAGACCGCCATAAGCAACAGTTTAAAAGAATGCCACAGACTAATCAACCAAACTTTTTGGGTTGGTTTCTCTTTTATAGTCTGCAGGCATTAAATGAAAGAAGTCAGTGTTCCAGCAGAGGGAGACAACGTTTCAGAAAAGGCATTGTAGCAAACCAAAAAAGAAATTTTAAGCGCAGCAGAGTAACCAGCTCACATACCTGTTAGCTCAGGTGAGTTTAAAAGGCTGCTGTTGATAACAAGGGCATTTGCTAAATAGATGGTGTGTGTGCAACAATATACTGAAAGGTCAATTATATTGTGCAGCTTATCTCACCACCTGTAGTTATTTAGGTGAAAGCTCCAAAATGCTTGCCTAATATGTCTGTTTATCCAAAAGGAAGTATAGAGGGAGAGCTAGATAGATAGCATTGCATTACATTACATTACATGGCAATGCAATGCACAGTTGCTGAAGTTGAACCAAAATGAGCTTGTCATCTGGCTTCTGCAACTTTTAACATGAAAAATCCAATGAGGAGAAGAAAAGCAAAGCCAAAGAGTCCATCCCAAAATCCGACAAACAAGCAAAATGAACAAAAAGCATTGAATTCAATTCTTTCTGATTTTAGAAACTGCATTAAAGAAGGGGTGCACCGGTCCTGGAGATACTGCAATACCAGGTCAATGCGTGGAGTGGACAGAGCAAGCTCTTTTTCCATCTCCCTGTTCTAAAAATCCATCCATTTAATATATGGTCCCCAGATAGGGGACGTATCAGATATTAAACTGATAAGAACAGATACTACACTTGATCTTAGCCAAAAGGCCGAGAAGCGATAACCAGAATTGGTTTCCGACTACGGTGCCACCCAAGGATTCTGAAAAGTCCATTTGTGGAGATGGCCACCTGGACTCCCGTTAAGAAGACATGCTGTCAACCTCTAGATCCCTCACATGCCTGCACTTTTCGGCTTGCTGCTGCTGCAATCCACGCGTTTTAGATCTGCATAACTCCACCTCTTTTAGCACAGTACCCTCAACCCCCGGCTGTTCCCACCCGCCTTAACACCGTTGGAAGGGAGGAGAACCAATTAAGGCGGGAGGGGGTGGAACGAGCAGCTGTCTACCCTTAGCAGGAGGGTTGCTGATTAATTACCTCTCCTGCTGCTGCTGCTGCTGGCTGTCCAGCAGCAGACTGAAGGTGGCTGCTGCTGTGCGCAGGTATATAAAGGCTCAGAGCCTATTATGACACGCGCAGCCAGCGTTCCATTGCCACATTCCGTCTACTGCAGGCGGGATACCTGGATGGCTGAATGTCACTGAGAAGCTCACAGAGACCGCCATAAGCAACAGTTTAAAAGAATGCCACAGACTAATCAACCAAACTTTTTGGGTTGGTTTCTCTTTTATAGTCTGCAGGCATTAAATGAAAGAAGTCAGTGTTCCAGCAGAGGGAGACAACGTTTCAGAAAAGGCATTGTAGCAAACCAAAAAAGAAATTTTAAGCGCAGCAGAGTAACCAGCTCACATACCTGTTAGCTCAGGTGAGTTTAAAAGGCTGCTGTTGATAACAAGGGCATTTGCTAAATAGATGGTGTGTGTGCAACAATATACTGAAAGGTCAATTATATTGTGCAGCTTATCTCACCACCTGTAGTTATTTAGGTGAAAGCTCCAAAATGCTTGCCTAATATGTCTGTTTATCCAAAAGGAAGTATAGAGGGAGAGCTAGATAGATAGCATTGCATTACATTACATTACATGGCAATGCAATGCACAGTTGCTGAAGTTGAACCAAAATGAGCTTGTCATCTGGCTTCTGCAACTTTTAACATGAAAAATCCAATGAGGAGAAGAAAAGCAAAGCCAAAGAGTCCATCCCAAAATCCGACAAACAAGCAAAATGAACAAAAAGCATTGAATTCAATTCTTTCTGATTTTAGAAACTGCATTAAAGAAGGGGTGCACCGGTCCTGGAGATACTGCAATACCAGGTCAATGCGTGGAGTGGACAGAGCAAGCTCTTTTTCCATCTCCCTGTTCTAAAAATCCATTTAATATATGGTCCCCAGATAGGGGACGTATCAGATATTAAACTGATAAGAACAGATACTACACTTGATCTTAGCCAAAAGGCCGAGAAGCGATAACCAGAATTGGTTTCCGACTACGGTGCCACCCAAGGATTCTGAAAAGTCCATTTGTGGAGATGGCCACCTGGACTCCCGTTAAGAAGACATGCTGTCAACCTCTAGATCCCTCACATGCCTGCACTTTTCGGCTTGCTGCTGCTGCAATCCACGCGTTTTAGATCTGCATAACTCCACCTCTTTTAGCACAGTACCCTCAACCCCCGGCTGTTCCCACCCGCCTCAACACCGTTGGAAGGGAGGAGAACCAATTAAGGCGGGGGGGGGGTGGAACGAGCAGCTGTCTACCCTTAGCAGGAGGGTTGCTGATTAATTACCTCTCCTGCTGCTGCTGCTGCTGGCTGTCCAGCAGCAGACTGAAGGTGGCTGCTGCTGTGCGCAGGTATATAAAGGCTCAGAGCCTATTATGACACGCGCAGCCAGCGTTCCATTGCCACATTCCGTCTACTGCAGGCGGGATACCTGGATGGCTGAATGTCACTGAGAAGCTCACAGAGACCGCCATAAGCAACAGTTTAAAAGAATGCCACAGACTAATCAACCAAACTTTTTGGGTTGGTTTCTCTTTTATAGTCTGCAGGCATTAAATGAAAGAAGTCAGTGTTCCAGCAGAGGGAGACAACGTTTCAGAAAAGGCATTGTAGCAAACCAAAAAAGAAATTTTAAGCGCAGCAGAGTAACCAGCTCACATACCTGTTAGCTCAGGTGAGTTTAAAAGGCTGCTGTTGATAACAAGGGCATTTGCTAAATAGATGGTGTGTGTGCAACAATATACTGAAAGGTCAATTATATTGTGCAGCTTATCTCACCACCTGTAGTTATTTAGGTGAAAGCTCCAAAATGCTTGCCTAATATGTCTGTTTATCCAAAAGGAAGTATGGAGGGAGAGCTAGATAGATAGCATTGCATTACATTACATTACATGGCAATGCAATGCACAGTTGCTGAAGTTGAACCAAAATGAGCTTGTCATCTGGCTTCTGCAACTTTTAACATGAAAAATCCAATGAGGAGAAGAAAAGCAAAGCCAAAGAGTCCATCCCAAAATCCGACAAACAAGCAAAATGAACAAAAAGCATTGAATTCAATTCTTTCTGATTTTAGAAACTGCATTAAAGAAGGGGTGCACCGGTCCTGGAGATACTGCAATACCAGGTCAATGCGTGGAGTGGACAGAGCAAGCTCTTTTTCTATCTCCCTGTTCTAAAAATCCATTTAATATATGGTCCCCAGATAGGGGACGTATCAGATATTAAACTGATAAGAACAGATACTACACTTGATCTTAGCCAAAAGGCCGAGAAGCGATAACCAGAATTGGTTTCCGACTACGGTGCCACCCAAGGATTCTGAAAAGTCCATTTGTGGAGATGGCCACCTGGACTCCCGTTAAGAAGACATGCTGTCAACCTCTAGATCCCTCACATGCCTGCACTTTTCGGCTTGCTGCTGCTGCAATCCACGCGTTTTAGATCTGCATAACTCCACCTCTTTTAGCACAGTACCCTCAACCCCCGGCTGTTCCCACCCGCCTCAACACCGTTGGAAGGGAGGAGAACCAATTAAGGCGGGGGGGGGGTGGAACGAGCAGCTGTCTACCCTTAGCAGGAGGGTTGCTGATTAATTACCTCTCCTGCTGCTGCTGCTGCTGGCTGTCCAGCAGCAGACTGAAGGTGGCTGCTGCTGTGCGCAGGTATATAAAGGCTCAGAGCCTATTATGACACGCGCAGCCAGCGTTCCATTGCCACATTCCGTCTACTGCAGGCGGGATACCTGGATGGCTGAATGTCACTGAGAAGCTCACAGAGACCGCCATAAGCAACAGTTTAAAAGAATGCCACAGACTAATCAACCAAACTTTTTGGGTTGGTTTCTCTTTTATAGTCTGCAGGCATTAAATGAAAGAAGTCAGTGTTCCAGCAGAGGGAGACAACGTTTCAGAAAAGGCATTGTAGCAAACCAAAAAAGAAATTTTAAGCGCAGCAGAGTAACCAGCTCACATACCTGTTAGCTCAGGTGAGTTTAAAAGGCTGCTGTTGATAACAAGGGCATTTGCTAAATAGATGGTGTGTGTGCAACAATATACTGAAAGGTCAATTATATTGTGCAGCTTATCTCACCACCTGTAGTTATTTAGGTGAAAGCTCCAAAATGCTTGCCTAATATGTCTGTTTATCCAAAAGGAAGTATAGAGGGAGAGCTAGATAGATAGCATTGCATTACATTACATTACATGGCAATGCAATGCACAGTTGCTGAAGTTGAACCAAAATGAGCTTGTCATCTGGCTTCTGCAACTTTTAACATGAAAAATCCAATGAGGAGAAGAAAAGCAAAGCCAAAGAGTCCATCCCAAAATCCGACAAACAAGCAAAATGAACAAAAAGCATTGAATTCAATTCTTTCTGATTTTAGAAACTGCATTAAAGAAGGGGTGCACCGGTCCTGGAGATACTGCAATACCAGGTCAATGCGTGGAGTGGACAGAGCAAGCTCTTTTTCCATCTCCCTGTTCTAAAAATCCATTTAATATATGGTCCCCAGATAGGGGACGTATCAGATATTAAACTGATAAGAACAGATACTACACTTGATCTTAGCCAAAAGGCCGAGAAGCGATAACCAGAATTGGTTTCCGACTACGGTGCCACCCAAGGATTCTGAAAAGTCCATTTGTGGAGATGGCCACCTGGACTCCCGTTAAGAAGACATGCTGTCAACCTCTAGATCCCTCACATGCCTGCACTTTTCGGCTTGCTGCTGCTGCAATCCACGCGTTTTAGATCTGCATAACTCCACCTCTTTTAGCACAGTACCCTCAACCCCCGGCTGTTCCCACCCGCCTCAACACCGTTGGAAGGGAGGAGAACCAATTAAGGCGGGGGGGGGGGGGGTGGAACGAGCAGCTGTCTACTCTTAGCAGGAGGGTTGCTGATTAATTACCTCTCCTGCTGCTGCTGCTGCTGGCTGTCCAGCAGCAGACTGAAGGTGGCTGCTGCTGTGCGCAGGTATATAAAGGCTCAGAGCCTATTATGACACGCGCAGCCAGCGTTCCATTGCCACATTCCGTCTACTGCAGGCGGGATACCTGGATGGCTGAATGTCACTGAGAAGCTCACAGAGACCGCCATAAGCAAGAGTTTAAAAGAATGCCACAGACTAATCAACCAAACTTTTTGGGTTGGTTTCTCTTTTATAGTCTGCAGGCATTAAATGAAAGAAGTCAGTGTTCCAGCAGAGGGAGACAACGTTTCAGAAAAGGCATTGTAGCAAACCCAAAAAGAAATTTTAAGCGCAGCAGAGTAACCAGCTCACATACCTGTTAGCTCAGGTGAGTTTAAAAGGCTGCTGTTGATAACAAGGGCATTTGCTAAATAGATGGTGTGTGTGCAACAATATACTGAAAGGTCAATTATATTGTGCAGCTTATCTCACCACCTGTAGTTATTTAGGTGAAAGCTCCAAAATGCTTGCCTAATATGTCTGTTTATCCAAAAGGAAGTATAGAGGGAGAGCTAGATAGATAGCATTGCATTACATTACATTACATGGCAATGCAATGCACAGTTGCTGAAGTTGAACCAAAATGAGCTTGTCATCTGGCTTCTGCAACTTTTAACATGAAAAATCCAATGAGGAGAAGAAAAGCAAAGCCAAAGAGTCCATCCCAAAATCCGACAAACAAGCAAAATGAACAAAAAGCATTGAATTCAATTCTTTCTGATTTTAGAAACTGCATTAAAGAAGGGGTGCACCGGTCCTGGAGATACTGCAATACCAGGTCAATGCGTGGAGTGGACAGAGCAAGCTCTTTTTCCATCTCCCTGTTCTAAAAATCCATTTAATATATGGTCCCCAGATAGGGGACGTATCAGATATTAAACTGATAAGAACAGATACTACACTTGATCTTAGCCAAAAGGCCGAGAAGCGATAACCAGAATTGGTTTCCGACTACGGTGCCACCCAAGGATTCTGAAAAGTCCATTTGTGGAGATGGCCACCTGGACTCCCGTTAAGAAGACATGCTGTCAACCTCTAGATCCCTCACATGCCTGCACTTTTCGGCTTGCTGCTGCTGCAATCCACGCGTTTTAGATCTGCATAACTCCACCTCTTTTAGCACAGTACCCTCAACCCCCGGCTGTTCCCACCCGCCTCAACACCGTTGGAAGGGAGGAGAACCAATTAAGGCGGGGGGGGGGGTGGAACGAGCAGCTGTCTACCCTTAGCAGGAGGGTTGCTGATTAATTACCTCTCCTGCTGCTGCTGCTGCTGGCTGTCCAGCAGCAGACTGAAGGTGGCTGCTGCTGTGCGCAGGTATATAAAGGCTCAGAGCCTATTATGACACGCGCAGCCAGCGTTCCATTGCCACATTCCGTCTACTGCAGGCGGGATACCTGGATGGCTGAGTGTCACTGAGAAGCTCACAGAGACCGCCATAAGCAACAGTTTAAAAGAATGCCACAGACTAAGCAACCAAACTTTTTGGGTTGGTTTCTCTTTTATAGTCTGCAGGCATTAAATGAAAGAAGTCAGTGTTCCAGCAGAGGGAGACAACGTTTCAGAAAAGGCATTGTAGCAAACCAAAAAAGAAATTTTAAGCGCAGCAGAGTAACCAGCTCACATACCTGTTAGCTCAGGTGAGTTTAAAAGGCTGCTGTTGATAACAAGGGCATTTGCTAAATAGATGGTGTGTGTGCAACAATATACTGAAAGGTCAATTATATTGTGCAGCTTATCTCACCACCTGTAGTTATTTAGGTGAAAGCTCCAAAATGCTTGCCTAATATGTCTGTTTATCCAAAAGGAAGTATAGAGGGAGAGCTAGATAGATAGCATTGCATTACATTACATTACATGGCAATGCAATGCACAGATGCTGAAGTTGAACCAAAATGAGCTTGTCATCTGGCTTCTGCAACTTTTAACATGAAAAATCCAATGAGGAGAAGAAAAGCAAAGCCAAAGAGTCCATCCCAAAATCCGACAAACAAGCAAAATGAACAAAAAGCATTGAATTCAATTCTTTCTGATTTTAGAAACTGCATTAAAGAAGGGGTGCACCGGTCCTGGAGATACTGCAATACCAGGTCAATGCGTGGAGTGGACAGAGCAAGCTCTTTTTCCATCTCCCTGTTCTAAAAATCCATTTAATATATGGTCCCCAGATAGGGGACGTATCAGATATTAAACTGATAAGAACAGATACTACACTTGATCTTAGCCAAAAGGCCGAGAAGCGATAACCAGAATTGGTTTCCGACTACGGTGCCACCCAAGGATTCTGAAAAGTCCATTTGTGGAGATGGCCACCTGGACTCCCGTTAAGAAGACATGCTGTCAACCTCTAGATCCCTCACATGCCTGCACTTTTCGGCTTGCTGCTGCTGCAATCCACGCGTTTTAGATCTGCATAACTCCACCTCTTTTAGCACAGTACCCTCAACCCCCGGCTGTTCCCACCCGCCTCAACACCGTTGGAAGGGAGGAGAACCAATTAAGGCGGGAGGGGGGGTGGAACGAGCAGCTGTCTACCCTTAGCAGGAGGGTTGCTGATTAATTACCTCTCCTGCTGCTGCTGCTGCTGGCTGTCCAGCAGCAGACTGAAGGTGGCTGCTGCTGTGCGCAGGTATATAAAGGCTCAGAGCCTATTATGACACGCGCAGCCAGCGTTCCATTGCCACATTCCGTCTACTGCAGGCGGGATACCTGGATGGCTGAATGTCACTGAGAAGCTCACAGAGACCGCCATAAGCAACAGTTTAAAAGAATGCCACAGACTAATCAACCAAACTTTTTGGGTTGGTTTCTCTTTTATAGTCTGCAGGCATTAAATGAAAGAAGTCAGTGTTCCAGCAGAGGGAGACAACGTTTCAGAAAAGGCATTGTAGCAAACCAAAAAAGAAATTTTAAGCGCAGCAGAGTAACCAGCTCACATACCTGTTAGCTCAGGTGAGTTTAAAAGGCTGCTGTTGATAACAAGGGCATTTGCTAAATAGATGGTGTGTGTGCAACAATATACTGAAAGGTCAATTATATTGTGCAGCTTATCTCACCACCTGTAGTTATTTAGGTGAAAGCTCCAAAATGCTTGCCTAATATGTCTGTTTATCCAAAAGGAAGTATAGAGGGAGAGCTAGATAGATAGCATTGCATTACATTACATTACATGGCAATGCAATGCACAGTTGCTGAAGTTGAACCAAAATGAGCTTGTCATCTGGCTTCTGCAACTTTTAACATGAAAAATCCAATGAGGAGAAGAAAAGCAAAGCCAAAGAGTCCATCCCAAAATCCGACAAACAAGCAAAATGAACAAAAAGCATTGAATTCAATTCTTTCTGATTTTAGAAACTGCATTAAAGAAGGGGTGCACCGGTCCTGGAGATACTGCAATACCAGGTCAATGCGTGGAGTGGACAGAGCAAGCTCTTTTTCCATCTCCCTGTTCTAAAAATCCATTTAATATATGGTCCCCAGATAGGGGACGTATCAGATATTAAACTGATAAGAACAGATACTACACTTGATCTTAGCCAAAAGGCCGAGAAGCGATAACCAGAATTGGTTTCCGACTACGGTGCCACCCAAGGATTCTGAAAAGTCCATTTGTGGAGATGGCCACCTGGACTCCCGTTAAGAAGACATGTTGTCAACCTCTAGATCCCTCACATGCCTGCACTTTTCGGCTTGCTGCTGCTGCAATCCACGCGTTTTAGATCTGCATAACTCCACCTCTTTTAGCACAGTACCCTCAACCCCCGGCTGTTCCCACCCGCCTCAACACCGTTGGAAGGGAGGAGAACCAATTAAGGCGGGGGGGGGGGGTGGAACGAGCAGCTGTCTACCCTTAGCAGGAGGGTTGCTGATTAATTACCTCTCCTGCTGCTGCTGCTGCTGGCTGTCCAGCAGCAGACTGAAGGTGGCTGCTGCTGTGCGCAGGTATATAAAGGCTCAGAGCCTATTATGACACGCGCAGCCAGCGTTCCATTGCCACATTCCGTCTACTGCAGGCGGGATACCTGGATGGCTGAATGTCACTGAGAAGCTCACAGAGACCGCCATAAGCAACAGTTTAAAAGAATGCCACAGACTAATCAACCAAACTTTTTGGGTTGGTTTCTCTTTTATAGTCTGCAGGCATTAAATGAAAGAAGTCAGTGTTCCAGCAGAGGGAGACAACGTTTCAGAAAAGGCATTGTAGCAAACCAAAAAAGAAATTTTAAGCGCAGCAGAGTAACCAGCTCACATACCTGTTAGCTCAGGTGAGTTTAAAAGGCTGCTGTTGATAACAAGGGCATTTGCTAAATAGATGGTGTGTGTGCAACAATATACTGAAAGGTCAATTATATTGTGCAGCTTATCTCACCACCTGTAGTTATTTAGGTGAAAGCTCCAAAATGCTTGCCTAATATGTCTGTTTATCCAAAAGGAAGTATAGAGGGAGAGCTAGATAGATAGCATTGCATTACATTACATTACATGGCAATGCAATGCACAGTTGCTGAAGTTGAACCAAAATGAGCTTGTCATCTGGCTTCTGCAACTTTTAACATGAAAAATCCAATGAGGAGAAGAAAAGCAAAGCCAAAGAGTCCATCCCAAAATCCGACAAACAAGCAAAATGAACAAAAAGCATTGAATTCAATTCTTTCTGATTTTAGAAACTGCATTAAAGAAGGGGTGCACCGGTCCTGGAGATACTGCAATACCAGGTCAATGCGTGGAGTGGACAGAGCAAGCTCTTTTTCCATCTCCCTGTTCTAAAAATCCATTTAATATATGGTCCCCAGATAGGGGACGTATCAGATATTAAACTGATAAGAACAGATACTACACTTGATCTTAGCCAAAAGGCCGAGAAGCGATAACCAGAATTGGTTTCCGACTACGGTGCCACCCAAGGATTCTGAAAAGTCCATTTGTGAAGATGGCCTCCTGGACTCCCGTTGAGAAGACATGCTGTCAACGTCTAGATCCCTCACATGCCTGCACTTTTCGGCTTGCTGCTGCTGCAATCCACGCGTTTTAGATCTGCATAACTCCACCTCTTTTAGCACAGTACCCTCAACCCCCGGCTGTTCCCACCCGCCTCAACACCGTTGGAAGGGAGGAGAACCAATTAAGGCGGGGGGGGGGGTGGAACGAGCAGCTGTCTACCCTTAGCAGGAGGGTTGCTGATTAATTACCTCTCCTGCTGCTGCTGCTGCTGGCTGTCCAGCAGCAGACTGAAGGTGGCTGCTGCTGTGCGCAGGTATATAAAGGCTCAGAGCCTATTATGACACGCGCAGCCAGCGTTCCATTGCCACATTCCGTCTACTGCAGGCGGGATACCTGGATGGCTGAATGTCACTGAGAAGCTCACAGAGACCGCCATAAGCAACAGTTTAAAAGAATGCCACAGACTAATCAACCAAACTTTTTGGGTTGGTTTCTCTTTTATAGTCTGCAGGCATTAAATGAAAGAAGTCAGTGTTCCAGCAGAGGGAGACAACGTTTCAGAAAAGGCATTGTAGCAAACCAAAAAAGAAATTTTAAGCGCAGCAGAGTAACCAGCTCACATACCTGTTAGCTCAGGTGAGTTTAAAAGGCTGCTGTTGATAACAAGGGCATTTGCTAAATAGATGGTGTGTGTGCAACAATATACTGAAAGGTCAATTATATTGTGCAGCTTATCTCACCACCTGTAGTTATTTAGGTGAAAGCTCCAAAATGCTTGCCTAATATGTCTGTTTATCCAAAAGGAAGTATAGAGGGAGAGCTAGATAGACAGCATTGCATTACATTACATTACATGGCAATGCAATGCACAGTTGCTGAAGTTGAACCAAAATGAGCTTGTCATCTGGCTTCTGCAACTTTTAACATGAAAAATCCAATGAGGAGAAGAAAAGCAAAGCCAAAGAGTCCATCCCAAAATCCGACAAACAAGCAAAATGAACAAAAAGCATTGAATTCAATTCTTTCTGATTTTAGAAACTGCATTAAAGAAGGGGTGCACCGGTCCTGGAGATACTGCAATACCAGGTCAATGCGTGGAGTGGACAGAGCAAGCTCTTTTTCCATCTCCCTGTTCTAAAAATCCATTTAATATATGGTCCCCAGATAGGGGACGTATCAGATATTAAACTGATAAGAACAGATACTACACTTGATCTTAGCCAAAAGGCCGAGAAGCGATAACCAGAATTGGTTTCCGACTACGGTGCCACCCAAGGATTCTGAAAAGTCCATTTGTGGAGATGGCCACCTGGACTCCCGTTAAGAAGACATGCTGTCAACCTCTAGATCCCTCACATGCCTGCACTTTTCGGCTTGCTGCTGCTGCAATCCACGCGTTTTAGATCTGCATAACTCCACCCCTTTTAGCACAGTACCCTCAACCCCCGGCTGTTCCCACCCGCCTCAACACCGTTGGAAGGGAGGAGAACCAATTAAGGCGGGGGGGGGGGTGGAACGAGCAGCTGTCTACCCTTAGCAGGAGGGTTGCTGATTAATTACCTCTCCTGCAGCTGCTGCTGCTGGCTGTCCAGCAGCAGACTGAAGGTGGCTGCTGCTGTGCGCAGGTATATAAAGGCTCAGAGCCTATTATGACACGCGCAGCCAGCGTTCCATTGCCACATTCCGTCTACTGCAGGCGGGATACCTGGATGGCTGAATGTCACTGAGAAGCTCACAGAGACCGCCATAAGCAACAGTTTAAAAGAATGCCACAGACTAATCAACCAAACTTTTTGGGTTGGTTTCTCTTTTATAGTCTGCAGGCATTAAATGAAAGAAGTCAGTGTTCCAGCAGAGGGAGACAACGTTTCAGAAAAGGCATTGTAGCAAACCAAAAAAGAAATTTTAAGCGCACCAGAGTAACCAGCTCACATACCTGTTAGCTCAGGTGAGTTTAAAAGGCTGCTGTTGATAACAAGGGCATTTGCTAAATAGATGGTGTGTGTGCAACAATATACTGAAAGGTCAATTATATTGTGCAGCTTATCTCACCACCTGTAGTTATTTAGGTGAAAGCTCCAAAATGCTTGCCTAATATGTCTGTTTATCCAAAAGGAAGTATAGAGGGAGAGCTAGATAGATAGCATTGCATTACATTACATTACATGGCAATGCAATGCACAGTTGCTGAAGTTGAACCAAAATGAGCTTGTCATCTGGCTTCTGCAACTTTTAACATGAAAAATCCAATGAGGAGAAGAAAAGCAAAGCCAAAGAGTCCATCCCAAAATCCGACAAACAAGCAAAATGAACAAAAAGCATTGAATTCAATTCTTTCTGATTTTAGAAACTGCATTAAAGAAGGGGTGCACCGGTCCTGGAGATACTGCAATACCAGGTCAATGCGTGGAGTGGACAGAGCAAGCTCTTTTTCCATCTCCCTGTTCTAAAAATCCATTTAATATATGGTCCCCAGTTAGGGGACGTATCAGATATTAAACTGATAAGAACAGATACTACACTTGATCTTAGCCAAAAGGCCGAGAAGCGATAACCAGAATTGGTTTCCGACTACGGTGCCACCCAAGGATTCTGAAAAGTCCATTTGTGGAGATGGCCACCTGGACTCCCGTTAAGAAGACATGCTGTCAACCTCTAGATCCCTCACATGCCTGCACTTTTCGGCTTGCTGCTGCTGCAATCCACGCGTTTTAGATCTGCATAACTCCACCTCTTTTAGCACAGTACCCTCAACCCCCGGCTGTTCCCACCCGCCTCAACACCGTTGGAAGGGAGGAGAACCAATTAAGGCGGGGGGGGGGGTGGAACGAGCAGCTGTCTACCCTTAGCAGGAGGGTTGCTGATTAATTACCTCTCCTGCTGCTGCTGCTGGCTGTCCAGCAGCAGACTGAAGGTGGCTGCTGCTGTGCGCAGGTATATAAAGGCTCGGAGCCTATTATGACACGCGCAGCCAGCGTTCCATTGCCACATTCCGTCTACTGCAGGCGGGATACCTGGATGGCTGAATGTCACTGAGAAGCTCACAGAGACCGCCATAAGCAACAGTTTAAAAGAATGCCACAGACTAATCAACCAAACTTTTTGGGTTGGTTCTCTTTTATAGTCTGCAGGCATTAAATGAAAGAAGTCAGTGTTCCAGCAGAGGGAGACAACGTTTCAGAAAAGGCATTGTAGCAAACCAAAAAAGAAATTTTAAGCGCAGCAGAGTAACCAGCTCACATACCTGTTAGCTCAGGTGAGTTTAAAAGGCTGCTGTTGATAACAAGGGCATTTGCTAAATAGATGGTGTGTGTGCAACAATATACTGAAAGGTCAATTATATTGTGCAGCTTATCTCACCACCTGTAGTTATTTAGGTGAAAGCTCCAAAATGCTTGCCTAATATGTCTGTTTATCCAAAAGGAAGTATAGAGGGAGAGCTAGATAGATAGCATTGCATTACATTACATTACATGGCAATGCAATGCACAGTTGCTGAAGTTGAACCAAAATGAGCTTGTCATCTGGCTTCTGCAACTTTTAACATGAAAAATCCAATGAGGAGAAGAAAAGCAAAGCCAAAGAGTCCATCCCAAAATCCGACAAACAAGCAAAATGAACAAAAAGCATTGAATTCAATTCTTTCTGATTTTAGAAACTGCATTAAAGAAGGGGTGCACCGGTCCTGGAGATACTGCAATACCAGGTCAATGCGTGGAGTGGACAGAGCAAGCTCTTTTTCCATCTCCCTGTTCTAAAAATCCATTTAATATATGGTCCCCAGATAGGGGACGTATCAGATATTAAACTGATAAGAACAGATACTACACTTGATCTTAGCCAAAAGGCCGAGAAGCGATAACCAGAATTGGTTTCCGACTACGGTGCCACCCAAGGATTCTGAAAAGTCCATTTGTGGAGATGGCCACCTGGACTCCCGTTAAGAAGACATGCTGTCAACCTCTAGATCCCTCACATGCCTGCACTTTTCGGCTTGCTGCTGCTGCAATCCACGCGTTTTAGATCTGCATAACTCCACCTCTTTTAGCACAGTACCCTCAACCCCCGGCTGTTCCCACCCGCCTCAACACCGTTGGAAGGGAGGAGAACCAATTAAGGCGGGGGGGGGGGTGGAACGAGCAGCTGTCTACCCTTAGCAGGAGGGTTGCTGATTAATTACCTCTCCTGCTGCTGCTGGCTGTCCAGCAGCAGACTGAAGGTGGCTGCTGCTGTGCGCAGGTATATAAAGGCTCAGAGCCTATTATGACACGCGCAGCCAGCGTTCCATTGCCACATTCCGTCTACTGCAGGCGGGATACCTGGATGGCTGAATGTCACTGAGAAGCTCACAGAGACCGCCATAAGCAACAGTTTAAAAGAATGCCACAGACTAATCAACCAAACTTTTTGGGTTGGTTTCTCTTTTATAGTCTGCAGGCATTAAATGAAAGAAGTCAGTGTTCCAGCAGAGGGAGACAACGTTTCAGAAAAGGCATTGTAGCAAACCAAAAAAGAAATTTTAAGCGCAGCAGAGTAACCAGCTCACATACCTGTTAGCTCAGGTGAGTTTAAAAGGCTGCTGTTGATAACAAGGGCATTTGCTAAATAGATGGTGTGTGTGCAACAATATACTGAAAGGTCAATTATATTGTGCAGCTTATCTCACCACCTGTAGTTATTTAGGTGAAAGCTCCAAAATGCTTGCCTAATATGTCTGTTTATCCAAAAGGAAGTATAGAGGGAGAGCTAGATAGATAGCATTGCATTACATTACATTACATGGCAATGCAATGCACAGTTGCTGAAGTTGAACCAAAATGAGCTTGTCATCTGGCTTCTGCAACTTTTAACATGAAAAATCCAATGAGGAGAAGAAAAGCAAAGCCAAAGAGTCCATCCCAAAATCCGACAAACAAGCAAAATGAACAAAAAGCATTGAATTCAATTCTTTCTGATTTTAGAAACTGCATTAAAGAAGGGGTGCACCGGTCCTGGAGATACTGCAATACCAGGTCAATGCGTGGAGTGGACAGAGCAAGCTCTTTTTCCATCTCCCTGTTCTAAAAATCCATTTAATATATGGTCCCCAGATAGGGGACGTATCAGATATTAAACTGATAAGAACAGATACTACACTTGATCTTAGCCAAAAGGCCGAGAAGCGATAACCAGAATTGGTTTCCGACTACGGTGCCACCCAAGGATTCTGAAAAGTCCATTTGTGGAGATGGCCACCTGGACTCCCGTTAAGAAGACATGCTGTCAACCTCTAGATCCCTCACATGCCTGCACTTTTCGGCTTGCTGCTGCTGCAATCCACGCGTTTTAGATCTGCATAACTCCACTTCTTTTAGCACAGTACCCTCAACCCCCGGCTGTTCCCACCCGCCTCAACACCTTTGGAAGGGAGGAGAACCAATTAAGGCGGGGGGGGGGTGGAACGAGCAGCTGTCTACCCTTAGAAGGAGGGTTGCTGATTAATTACCTGTCCTGCTGCTGCTGGCTGTCCAGCAGCAGACTGAAGGTGGCTGCTGCTGTGCGCAGGTATATAAAGGCTCAGAGCCTATTATGACACGCGCAGCCAGCGTTCCATTGCCACATTCCGTCTACTGCAGGCGGGATACCTGGATGGCTGAATGTCACTGAGAAGCTCACAGAGACCGCCATAAGCAACAGTTTAAAAGAATGCCACAGACTAATCAACCAAACTTTTTGGGTTGGTTTCTCTTTTATAGTCTGCAGGCATTAAATGAAAGAAGTCAGTGTTCCAGCAGAGGGAGACAACGTTTTAGAAAAGGCATTGTAGCAAACCAAAAAAGAAATTTTAAGCGCAGCAGAGTAACCAGCTCACATACCTGTTAGCTCAGGTGAGTTTAAAAGGCTGCTGTTGATAACAAGGGCATTTGCTAAATAGATGGTGTGTGTGCAACAATATACTGAAAGGTCAATTATATTGTGCAGCTTATCTCACCACCTGTAGTTATTTAGGTGAAAGCTCCAAAATGCTTGCCTAATATGTCTGTTTATCCAAAAGGAAGTATAGAGGGAGAGCTAGATAGATAGCATTGCATTACATTACATTACATGGCAATGCAATGCACAGTTGCTGAAGTTGAACCAAAATGAGCTTGTCATCTGGCTTCTGCAACTTTTAACATGAAAAATCCAATGAGGAGAAGAAAAGCAAAGCCAAAGAGTCCATCCCAAAATCCGACAAACAAGCAAAATGAACAAAAAGCATTGAATTCAATTCTTTCTGATTTTAGAAACTGCAATAAAGAAGGGGTGCACCGGTCCTGGAGATACTGCAATACCAGGTCAATGCGTGGAGTGGACAGAGCAAGCTCTTTTTCCATCTCCCTGTTCCAAAAATCCATTTAATATATGGTCCCCAGATAGGGGACGTATCAGATATTAAACTGATAAGAGCAGATACTACACTTGATCTTAGCCAAAAGGCCGAGAAGCGATAACCAGAATTGGTTTCCGACTACGGTGCCACCCAAGGATTCTGAAAAGTCCATTTGTGGAGATGGCCACCTGGACTCCCGTTAAGAAGACATGCTGTCAACCTCTAGATCCCTCACATGCCTGCACTTTTCGGCTTGCTGCTGCTGCAATCCACGCGTTTTAGATCTGCATAACTCCACCTCTTTTAGCACAGTACCCTCAACCCCCGGCTGTTCCCACCCGCCTCAACACCGTTGGAAGGGAGGAGAACCAATTAAGGCGGGGGGGGGGGGTGGAACGAGCAGCTGTCTACCCTTAGCAGGAGGGTTGCTGATTAATTACCTCTCCTGCTGCTGCTGCTGCTGGCTGTCCAGCAGCAGACTGAAGGTGGCTGCTGCTGTGCGCAGGTATATAAAGGCTCAGAGCCTATTATGACACGTGCAGCCAGCGTTCCATTGGCACATTCCGTCTACTGCAGGCGGGATACCTGGATGGCTGAATGTCACTGAGAAGCTCACAGAGACCGCCATAAGCAACAGTTTAAAAGAATGCCACAGACTAATCAACCAAACTTTTTGGGTTGGTTTCTCTTTTATAGTCTGCAGGCATTAAATGAAAGAAGTCAGTGTTCCAGCAGAGGGAGACAACGTTTCAGAAAAGGCATTGTAGCAAACCAAAAAAGAAATTTTAAGCGCAGCAGAGTAACCAGCTCACATACCTGTTAGCTCAGGTGAGTTTAAAAGGCTGCTGTTGATAACAAGGGCATTTGCTAAATAGATGGTGTGTGTGCAACAATATACTGAAAGGTCAATTATATTGTGCAGCTTATCTCACCACCTGTAGTTATTTAGGTGAAAGCTCCAAAATGCTTGCCTAATATGTCTGTTTATCCAAAAGGAAGTATAGAGGGAGAGCTAGATAGATAGCATTGCATTACATTACATTACATGGCAATGCAATGCACAGTTGCTGAAGTTGAACCAAAATGAGCTTGTCATCTGGCTTCTTCAACTTTTAACATGAAAAATCCAATGAGGAGAAGAAAAGCAAAGCCAAAGAGTCCATCCCAAAATCCGACAAACAAGCAAAATGAACAAAAAGCATTTAATTCAATTCTTTCTGATTTTAGAAACTGCATTAAAGAAGGGGTGCACCGGTCCTGGAGATACTGCAATACCAGGTCAATGCGTGGAGTGGACAGAGCAAGCTCTTTTTCCATCTCCCTGTTCTAAAATCCATTTAATATATGGTCCCCAGATAGGGGACGTATCAGATATTAAACTGATAAGAACAGATACTACACTTGATCTTAGCCAAAAGGCCGAGAAGCGATAACCAGAATTGGTTTCCGACTACGGTGCCACCCAAGGATTCTGAAAAGTCCATTTGTGGAGATGGCCACCTTGACTCCCGTTAAGAAGACATGCTGTCAACCTCTAGATCCCTCACATGCCTGCACTTTTCGGCTTGCTGCTGCTGCAATCCACGCGTTTTACATCTGCATAACTCCACCTCTTTTAGCACAGTACCCTCAACCCCCGGCTGTTCCCACCCGCCTCAACACCGTTGGAAGGGAGGAGAACCAATTAAGGCGGGGGGGGGGGTGGAACGAGCAGCTGTCTATCCTTAGCAGGAGGGTTGCTGATTAATTACCTCTCCTGCTGCTGCTGCTGCTGGCTGTCCAGCAGCAGACTGAAGGTGGCTGCTGCTGTGCGCAGGTATATAAAGGTTCAGAGCCTATTATGACACGCGCAGCCAGCGTTCCATTGCCACATTCCGTCTACTGCAGGCGGGATACCTGGATGGCTGAATGTCACTGAGAAGCTCACAGAGACCGCCATAAGCAACAGTTTAAAAGAATGCCACAGACTAATCAACCAAACTTTTTGGGTTGGTTTCTCTTTTATAGTCTGCAGGCATTAAATGAAAGAAGTCAGTGTTCCAGCAGAGGGAGACAACGTTTCAGAAAAGGCATTGTAGCAAACCAAAAAAGAAATTTTAAGCGCAGCAGAGTAACCAGCTCACATACCTGTTAGCTCAGGTGACTTTAAAAGGCTGCTGTTGATAACAAGGGCATTTGCTAAATAGATGGTGTGTGTGCAACAATATACTGAAAGGTCAATTATATTGTGCAGCTTATCTCACCACCTGTAGTTATTTAGGTGAAAGCTCCAAAATGCTTGCCTAATATGTCTGTTTATCCAAAAGGAAGTATAGAGGGAGAGCTAGATAGATAGCATTGCATTACATTACATTACATGGCAATGCAATGCACAGTTGCTGAAGTTGAACCAAAATGAGCTTGTCATCTGGCTTCTGCAACTTTTAACATGAAAAATCCAATGAGGAGAAGAAAAGCAAAGCCAAAGAGTCCATCCCAAAATCGGACAAACAAGCAAAATGAACAAAAAGCATTGAATTCAATTCTTTCTGATTTTAGAAACTGCATTAAAGAAGGGGTGCACCGGTCCTGGAGATACTGCAATACCAGGTCAATGCGTGGAGTGGACAGAGCAAGCTCTTTTTCCATCTCCCTGTTCTAAAAATCCATTTAATATATGGTCCCCAGATAGGGGACGTATCAGATATTAAACTGATAAGAACAGATACTACTCTTGATCTTAGCAAAAAGGCCGAGAAGCGATAACCAGAATTGGTTTCCGACTACGGTGCCACCCAAGGATTCTGAAAAGTCCATTTGTGGAGATGGCCACCTGGACTCCCGTTAAGAAGACATGCTGTCAACCTCTAGATCCCTCACATGCCTGCACTTTTCGGCTTGCTGCTGCTGCAATCCACGCGTTTTAGATCTGCATAACTCCACCTCTTTTAGCACAGTACCCTCAACCCCCGGCTGTTCCCACCCGCCTCAACACCGTTGGAAGGGAGGAGAACCAATTAAGGCGGGGGGGGGGTGGAACGAGCAGCTGTCTACCCTTAGCAGGAGGGTTGCTGATTAATTACCTCTCCTGCTGCTGCTGCTGCTGGCTGTCCAGCAGCAGACTGAAGGTGGCTGCTGCTGTGCGCAGGTATATAAAGGCTCAGAGCCTATTATGACACGCGCAGCCAGCGTTCCATTGCCACATTCCGTCTACTGCAGGCGGGATACCTGGATGGCTGAATGTCACTGAGAAGCTCACAGAGACCGCCATAAGCAACAGTTTAAAAGAATGCCACAGACTAATCAACCAAACTTTTGGGGTTGGTTTCTCTTTTATAGTCTGCAGGCATTAAATGAAAGAAGTCAGTGTTCCAGCAGAGGGAGACAACGTTTCAGAAAAGGCATTGTAGCAAACCAAAAAAGAAATTTTAAGCGCAGCAGAGTAACCAGCTCACATACCTGTTAGCTCAGGTGAGTTTAAAAGGCTGCTGTTGATAACAAGGGCATTTGCTAAATAGATGGTGTGTGTGCAACAATATACTGAAAGGTCAATTATATTGTGCAGCTTATCTCACCACCTGTAGTTATTTAGGTGAAAGCTCCAAAATGCTTGCCTAATATGTCTGTTTATCCAAAAGGAAGTATAGAGGGAGAGCTAGATAGATAGCATTGCATTACATTACATTACATGGCAATGCAATGCACAGTTGCTGAAGTTGAACCAAAATGAGCTTGTCATCTGGCTTCTGCAACTTTTAACATGAAAAATCCAATGAGGAGAAGAAAAGCAAAGCCAAAGAGTCCATCCCAAAATCCGACAAACAAGCAAAATGAACAAAAAGCATTGAATTCAATTCTTTCTGATTTTAGAAACTGCATTAAAGAAGGGGTGCACCGGTCCTGGAGATACTGCAATACCAGGTCAATGCGTGGAGTGGACAGAGCAAGCTCTTTTTCCATCTCCCTGTTCTAAAAATCCATTTAATATATGGTCCCCAGATAGGGGACGTATCAGATATTAAACTGATAAGAACAGATACTACACTTGATCTTAGCCAAAAGGCCGAGAAGCGATAACCAGAATTGGTTTCCGACTACGGTGCCACCCAAGGATTCTGAAAAGTCCATTTGTGGAGATGGCCACCTGGACTCCCGTTAAGAAGACATGCTGTCAACCTCTAGATCCCTCACATGCCTGCACTTTTCGGCTTGCTGCTGCTGCAATCCACGCGTTTTAGATCTGCATAACTCCACCTCTTTTAGCACAGTACCCTCAACCCCCGGCTGTTCCCACCCGCCTCAACACCGTTGGAAGGGAGGAGAACCAATTAAGGCGGGGGGGGGTGGAACGAGCAGCTGTCTACCCTTAGCAGGAGGGTTGCTGATTAATTACCTCTCCTGCTGCTGCTGCTGCTGGCTGTCCAGCAGCAGACTGAAGGTGGCTGCTGCTGTGCGCAGGTATATAAAGGCTCAGAGCCTATTATGACACGTGCAGCCAGCGTTCCATTGCCACATTCCGTCTACTGCAGGCGGGATACCTGGATGGCTGAATGTCACTGAGAAGCTCACAGAGACCGCCATAAGCAACAGTTTAAAAGAATGCCACAGACTAATCAACCAAACTTTTTGGGTTGGTTTCTCTTTTATAGTCTGCAGGCATTAAATGAAAGAAGTCAGTGTTCCAGCAGAGGGAGACAACGTTTCAGAAAAGGCATTGTAGCAAACCAAAAAAGAAATTTTAAGCGCAGCAGAGTAACCAGCTCACATACCTGTTAGCTCAGGTGAGTTTAAAAGGCTGCTGTTGATAACAAGGGCATTTGCTAAATAGATGGTGTGTGTGCAACAATATACTGAAAGGTCAATTATATTGTGCAGCTTATCTCACCACCTGTAGTTATTTAGGTGAAAGCTCCAAAATGCTTGCCTAATATGTCTGTTTATCCAAAAGGAAGTATAGAGGGAGAGCTAGATAGATAGCATTGCATTACATTACATTACATGGCAATGCAATGCACAGTTGCTGAAGTTGAACCAAAATGAGCTTGTCATCTGGCTTCTGCAACTTTTAACATGAAAAATCCAATGAGGAGAAGAAAAGCAAAGCCAAAGAGTCCATCCCAAAATCCGACAAACAAGCAAAATGAACAAAAAGCATTGAATTCAATTCTTTCTGATTTTAGAAACTGCATTAAAGAAGGGGTGCACCGGTCCTGGAGATACTGCAATATCAGGTCAATGCGTGGAGTGGACAGAGCAAGCTCTTTTTCCATCTCCCTGTTCTAAAAATCCATTTAATATATGGTCCCCAGATAGGGGACGTATCAGATATTAAACTGATAAGAACAGATACTACACTTGATCTTAGCCAAAAGGCCGAGAAGCGATAACCAGAATTGGTTTCCGACTACGGTGCCACCCAAGGATTCTGAAAAGTCCATTTGTGGAGATGGCCACCTGGACTCCCGTTAAGAAGACATGCTGTCAACCTCTAGATCCCTCACATGCCTGCACTTTTCGGCTTGCTGCTGCTGCAATCCACGCGTTTTAGATCTGCATAACTCCACCTCTTTTAGCACAGTACCCTCAACCCCCGGCTGTTCCCACCCGCCTCAACACCGTTGGAAGGGAGGAGAACCAATTAAGGCGGGGGGGGGGGGTGGAACGAGCAGCTGTCTACCCTTAGCAGGAGGGTTGCTGATTAATTACCTCTCCTGCTGCTGCTGCTGCTGGCTGTCCAGCAGCAGACTGAAGGTGGCTGCTGCTGTGCGCAGGTATATAAAGGCTCAGAGCCTATTATGACACGCGCAGCCAGCGTTCCATTGCCACATTCCGTCTACTGCAGGCAGGATACCTGGATGGCTGAATGTCACTGAGAAGCTCACAGAGACCGCCATAAGCAACAGTTTAAAAGAATGCCACAGACTAATCAACCAAACTTTTTGGGTTGGTTTCTCTTTTATAGTCTGCAGGCATTAAATGAAAGAAGTCAGTGTTCCAGCAGAGGGAGACAACGTTTCAGAAAAGGCATTGTAGCAAACCAAAAAAGAAATTTTAAGCGCAGCAGAGTAACCAGCTCACATACCTGTTAGCTCAGGTGAGTTTAAAAGGCTGCTGTTGATAACAAGGGCATTTGCTAAATAGATGGTGTGTGTGCAACAATATACTGAAAGGTCAATTATATTGTGCAGCTTATCTCACCACCTGTAGTTATTTAGGTGAAAGCTCCAAAATGCTTGCCTAATATGTCTGTTTATCCAAAAGGAAGTATAGAGGGAGAGCTAGATAGATAGCATTGCATTACATTACATTACATGGCAATGCAATGCACAGTTGCTGAAGTTGAACCAAAATGAGCTTGTCATCTGGCTTCTGCAACTTTTAACATGAAAAATCCAATGAGGAGAAGAAAAGCAAAGCCAAAGAGTCCATCCCAAAATCCGACAAACAAGCAAAATGAACAAAAAGCATTGAATTCAATTCTTTCTGATTTTAGAAACTGCAATAAAGAAGGGGTGCACCGGTCCTGGAGATACTGCAATACCAGGTCAATGCGTGGAGTGGACAGAGCAAGCTCTTTTTCCATCTCCCTGTTCCAAAAATCCATTTAATATATGGTCCCCAGATAGGGGACGTATCAGATATTAAACTGATAAGAGCAGATACTACACTTGATCTTAGCCAAAAGGCCGAGAAGCGATAACCAGAATTGGTTTCCGACTACGGTGCCACCCAAGGATTCTGAAAAGTCCATTTGTGGAGATGGCCACCTGGACTCCCGTTAAGAAGACATGCTGTCAACCTCTAGATCCCTCACATGCCTGCACTTTTCGGCTTGCTGCTGCTGCAATCCACGCGTTTTAGATCTGCATAACTCCACCTCTTTTAGCACAGTACCCTCAACCCCCGGCTGTTCCCACCCGCCTCAACACCGTTGGAAGGGAGGAGAACCAATTAAGGCGGGGGGGGGGGGTGGAACGAGCAGCTGTCTACCCTTAGCAGGAGGGTTGCTGATTAATTACCTCTCCTGCTGCTGCTGCTGCTGGCTGTCCAGCAGCAGACTGAAGGTGGCTGCTGCTGTGCGCAGGTATATAAAGGCTCAGAGCCTATTATGACACGTGCAGCCAGCGTTCCATTGGCACATTCCGTCTACTGCAGGCGGGATACCTGGATGGCTGAATGTCACTGAGAAGCTCACAGAGACCGCCATAAGCAACAGTTTAAAAGAATGCCACAGACTAATCAACCAAACTTTTTGGGTTGGTTTCTCTTTTATAGTCTGCAGGCATTAAATGAAAGAAGTCAGTGTTCCAGCAGAGGGAGACAACGTTTCAGAAAAGGCATTGTAGCAAACCAAAAAAGAAATTTTAAGCGCAGCAGAGTAACCAGCTCACATACCTGTTAGCTCAGGTGAGTTTAAAAGGCTGCTGTTGATAACAAGGGCATTTGCTAAATAGATGGTGTGTGTGCAACAATATACTGAAAGGTCAATTATATTGTGCAGCTTATCTCACCACCTGTAGTTATTTAGGTGAAAGCTCCAAAATGCTTGCCTAATATGTCTGTTTATCCAAAAGGAAGTATAGAGGGAGAGCTAGATAGATAGCATTGCATTACATTACATTACATGGCAATGCAATGCACAGTTGCTGAAGTTGAACCAAAATGAGCTTGTCATCTGGCTTCTTCAACTTTTAACATGAAAAATCCAATGAGGAGAAGAAAAGCAAAGCCAAAGAGTCCATCCCAAAATCCGACAAACAAGCAAAATGAACAAAAAGCATTTAATTCAATTCTTTCTGATTTTAGAAACTGCATTAAAGAAGGGGTGCACCGGTCCTGGAGATACTGCAATACCAGGTCAATGCGTGGAGTGGACAGAGCAAGCTCTTTTTCCATCTCCCTGTTCTAAAATCCATTTAATATATGGTCCCCAGATAGGGGACGTATCAGATATTAAACTGATAAGAACAGATACTACACTTGATCTTAGCCAAAAGGCCGAGAAGCGATAACCAGAATTGGTTTCCGACTACGGTGCCACCCAAGGATTCTGAAAAGTCCATTTGTGGAGATGGCCACCTTGACTCCCGTTAAGAAGACATGCTGTCAACCTCTAGATCCCTCACATGCCTGCACTTTTCGGCTTGCTGCTGCTGCAATCCACGCGTTTTACATCTGCATAACTCCACCTCTTTTAGCACAGTACCCTCAACCCCCGGCTGTTCCCACCCGCCTCAACACCGTTGGAAGGGAGGAGAACCAATTAAGGCGGGGGGGGGGGTGGAACGAGCAGCTGTCTATCCTTAGCAGGAGGGTTGCTGATTAATTACCTCTCCTGCTGCTGCTGCTGCTGGCTGTCCAGCAGCAGACTGAAGGTGGCTGCTGCTGTGCGCAGGTATATAAAGGTTCAGAGCCTATTATGACACGCGCAGCCAGCGTTCCATTGCCACATTCCGTCTACTGCAGGCGGGATACCTGGATGGCTGAATGTCACTGAGAAGCTCACAGAGACCGCCATAAGCAACAGTTTAAAAGAATGCCACAGACTAATCAACCAAACTTTTTGGGTTGGTTTCTCTTTTATAGTCTGCAGGCATTAAATGAAAGAAGTCAGTGTTCCAGCAGAGGGAGACAACGTTTCAGAAAAGGCATTGTAGCAAACCAAAAAAGAAATTTTAAGCGCAGCAGAGTAACCAGCTCACATACCTGTTAGCTCAGGTGACTTTAAAAGGCTGCTGTTGATAACAAGGGCATTTGCTAAATAGATGGTGTGTGTGCAACAATATACTGAAAGGTCAATTATATTGTGCAGCTTATCTCACCACCTGTAGTTATTTAGGTGAAAGCTCCAAAATGCTTGCCTAATATGTCTGTTTATCCAAAAGGAAGTATAGAGGGAGAGCTAGATAGATAGCATTGCATTACATTACATTACATGGCAATGCAATGCACAGTTGCTGAAGTTGAACCAAAATGAGCTTGTCATCTGGCTTCTGCAACTTTTAACATGAAAAATCCAATGAGGAGAAGAAAAGCAAAGCCAAAGAGTCCATCCCAAAATCGGACAAACAAGCAAAATGAACAAAAAGCATTGAATTCAATTCTTTCTGATTTTAGAAACTGCATTAAAGAAGGGGTGCACCGGTCCTGGAGATACTGCAATACCAGGTCAATGCGTGGAGTGGACAGAGCAAGCTCTTTTTCCATCTCCCTGTTCTAAAAATCCATTTAATATATGGTCCCCAGATAGGGGACGTATCAGATATTAAACTGATAAGAACAGATACTACTCTTGATCTTAGCAAAAAGGCCGAGAAGCGATAACCAGAATTGGTTTCCGACTACGGTGCCACCCAAGGATTCTGAAAAGTCCATTTGTGGAGATGGCCACCTGGACTCCCGTTAAGAAGACATGCTGTCAACCTCTAGATCCCTCACATGCCTGCACTTTTCGGCTTGCTGCTGCTGCAATCCACGCGTTTTAGATCTGCATAACTCCACCTCTTTTAGCACAGTACCCTCAACCCCCGGCTGTTCCCACCCGCCTCAACACCGTTGGAAGGGAGGAGAACCAATTAAGGCGGGGGGGGGGTGGAACGAGCAGCTGTCTACCCTTAGCAGGAGGGTTGCTGATTAATTACCTCTCCTGCTGCTGCTGCTGCTGGCTGTCCAGCAGCAGACTGAAGGTGGCTGCTGCTGTGCGCAGGTATATAAAGGCTCAGAGCCTATTATGACACGCGCAGCCAGCGTTCCATTGCCACATTCCGTCTACTGCAGGCGGGATACCTGGATGGCTGAATGTCACTGAGAAGCTCACAGAGACCGCCATAAGCAACAGTTTAAAAGAATGCCACAGACTAATCAACCAAACTTTTGGGGTTGGTTTCTCTTTTATAGTCTGCAGGCATTAAATGAAAGAAGTCAGTGTTCCAGCAGAGGGAGACAACGTTTCAGAAAAGGCATTGTAGCAAACCAAAAAAGAAATTTTAAGCGCAGCAGAGTAACCAGCTCACATACCTGTTAGCTCAGGTGAGTTTAAAAGGCTGCTGTTGATAACAAGGGCATTTGCTAAATAGATGGTGTGTGTGCAACAATATACTGAAAGGTCAATTATATTGTGCAGCTTATCTCACCACCTGTAGTTATTTAGGTGAAAGCTCCAAAATGCTTGCCTAATATGTCTGTTTATCCAAAAGGAAGTATAGAGGGAGAGCTAGATAGATAGCATTGCATTACATTACATTACATGGCAATGCAATGCACAGTTGCTGAAGTTGAACCAAAATGAGCTTGTCATCTGGCTTCTGCAACTTTTAACATGAAAAATCCAATGAGGAGAAGAAAAGCAAAGCCAAAGAGTCCATCCCAAAATCCGACAAACAAGCAAAATGAACAAAAAGCATTGAATTCAATTCTTTCTGATTTTAGAAACTGCATTAAAGAAGGGGTGCACCGGTCCTGGAGATACTGCAATACCAGGTCAATGCGTGGAGTGGACAGAGCAAGCTCTTTTTCCATCTCCCTGTTCTAAAAATCCATTTAATATATGGTCCCCAGATAGGGGACGTATCAGATATTAAACTGATAAGAACAGATACTACACTTGATCTTAGCCAAAAGGCCGAGAAGCGATAACCAGAATTGGTTTCCGACTACGGTGCCACCCAAGGATTCTGAAAAGTCCATTTGTGGAGATGGCCACCTGGACTCCCGTTAAGAAGACATGCTGTCAACCTCTAGATCCCTCACATGCCTGCACTTTTCGGCTTGCTGCTGCTGCAATCCACGCGTTTTAGATCTGCATAACTCCACCTCTTTTAGCACAGTACCCTCAACCCCCGGCTGTTCCCACCCGCCTCAACACCGTTGGAAGGGAGGAGAACCAATTAAGGCGGGGGGGGGTGGAACGAGCAGCTGTCTACCCTTAGCAGGAGGGTTGCTGATTAATTACCTCTCCTGCTGCTGCTGCTGCTGGCTGTCCAGCAGCAGACTGAAGGTGGCTGCTGCTGTGCGCAGGTATATAAAGGCTCAGAGCCTATTATGACACGCGCAGCCAGCGTTCCATTGCCACATTCCGTCTACTGCAGGCGGGATACCTGGATGGCTGAATGTCACTGAGAAGCTCACAGAGACCGCCATAAGCAACAGTTTAAAAGAATGCCACAGACTAATCAACCAAACTTTTTGGGTTGGTTTCTCTTTTATAGTCTGCAGGCATTAAATGAAAGAAGTCAGTGTTCCAGCAGAGGGAGACAACGTTTCAGAAAAGGCATTGTAGCAAACCAAAAAAGAAATTTTAAGCGCAGCAGAGTAACCAGCTCACATACCTGTTAGCTCAGGTGAGTTTAAAAGGCTGCTGTTGATAACAAGGGCATTTGCTAAATAGATGGTGTGTGTGCAACAATATACTGAAAGGTCAATTATATTGTGCAGCTTATCTCACCACCTGTAGTTATTTAGGTGAAAGCTCCAAAATGCTTGCCTAATATGTCTGTTTATCCAAAAGGAAGTATAGAGGGAGAGCTAGATAGATAGCATTGCATTACATTACATTACATGGCAATGCAATGCACAGTTGCTGAAGTTGAACCAAAATGAGCTTGTCATCTGGCTTCTGCAACTTTTAACATGAAAAATCCAATGAGGAGAAGAAAAGCAAAGCCAAAGAGTCCATCCCAAAATCCGACAAACAAGCAAAATGAACAAAAAGCATTGAATTCAATTCTTTCTGATTTTAGAAACTGCATTAAAGAAGGGGTGCACCGGTCCTGGAGATACTGCAATATCAGGTCAATGCGTGGAGTGGACAGAGCAAGCTCTTTTTCCATCTCCCTGTTCTAAAAATCCATTTAATATATGGTCCCCAGATAGGGGACGTATCAGATATTAAACTGATAAGAACAGATACTACACTTGATCTTAGCCAAAAGGCCGAGAAGCGATAACCAGAATTGGTTTCCGACTACGGTGCCACCCAAGGATTCTGAAAAGTCCATTTGTGGAGATGGCCACCTGGACTCCCGTTAAGAAGACATGCTGTCAACCTCTAGATCCCTCACATGCCTGCACTTTTCGGCTTGCTGCTGCTGCAATCCACGCGTTTTAGATCTGCATAACTCCACCTCTTTTAGCACAGTACCCTCAACCCCCGGCTGTTCCCACCCGCCTCAACACCGTTGGAAGGGAGGAGAACCAATTAAGGCGGGGGGGGGGGTGGAACGAGCAGCTGTCTACCCTTAGCAGGAGGGTTGCTGATTAATTACCTCTCCTGCTGCTGCTGCTGCTGGCTGTCCAGCAGCAGACTGAAGGTGGCTGCTGCTGTGCGCAGGTATATAAAGGCTCAGAGCCTATTATGACACGCGCAGCCAGCGTTCCATTGCCACATTCCGTCTACTGCAGGCAGGATACCTGGATGGCTGAATGTCACTGAGAAGCTCACAGAGACCGCCATAAGCAACAGTTTAAAAGAATGCCACAGACTAATCAACCAAACTTTTTGGGTTGGTTTCTCTTTTATAGTCTGCAGGCATTAAATGAAAGAAGTCAGTGTTCCAGCAGAGGGAGACAACGTTTCAGAAAAGGCATTGTAGCAAACCAAAAAAGAAATTTTAAGCGCAGCAGAGTAACCAGCTCACATACCTGTTAGCTCAGGTGAGTTTAAAAGGCTGCTGTTGATAACAAGGGCATTTGCTAAATAGATGGTGTGTGTGCAACAATATACTGAAAGGTCAATTATATTGTGCAGCTTATCTCACCACCTGTAGTTATTTAGGTGAAAGCTCCAAAATGCTTGCCTAATATGTCTGTTTATCCAAAAGGAAGTATAGAGGGAGAGCTAGATAGATAGCATTGCATTACATTACATTACATGGCAATGCAATGCACAGTTGCTGAAGTTGAACCAAAATGAGCTTGTCATCTGGCTTCTGCAACTTTTAACATGAAAAATCCAATGAGGAGAAGAAAAGCAAAGCCAAAGAGTCCATCCCAAAATCCGACAAACAAGCAAAATGAGCAAAAAGCATTGAATTCAATTCTTTCTGATTTTAGAAACTGCATTAAAGAAGGGGTGCACCGGTCCTGGAGATACTGCAATACCAGGTCAATGCGTGGAGTGGACAGAGCAAGCTCTTTTTCCATCTCCCTGTTCTAAAAATCCATTTAATATATGGTCCCCAGATAGGGGACGTATCAGATATTAAACTGATAAGAACAGATACTACACTTGATCTTAGCCAAAAGGCCGAGAAGCGATAAACAGAATTGGTTTCCGACTACGGTGCCACCCAAGGATTCTGAAAAGTCCATTTGTGGAGATGGCCACCTGGACTCCCGTTAAGAAGACATGCTGTCAACCTCTAGATCCCTCACATGCCTGCACTTTTCGGCTTGCTGCTGCTGCAATCCACGCGTTTTAGATCTGCATAACTCCACCTCTTTTAGCACAGTACCCTCAACCCCCGGCTGTTCCCACCCGCCTCAACACCGTTGGAAGGGAGGAGAACCAATTAAGGCGGGGAGGGGGGGTGGAACGAGCAGCTGTCTACCCTTAGCAGGAGGGTTGCTGATTAATTACCTCTCCTGCTGCTGCTGCTGCTGGCTGTCCAGCAGCAGACTGAAGGTGGCTGCTGCTGTGCGCAGGTATATAAAGGCTCAGAGCCTATTATGACACGCGCAGCCAGCGTTCCATTGCCACATTCCGTCTACTGCAGGCGGGATACCTGGATGGCTGAATGTCACTGAGAAGCTCACAGAGACCGCCATAAGCAACAGTTTAAAAGAATGCCACAGACTAATCAACCAAACTTTTTGGGTTGGTTTCTCTTTTATAGTCTGCAGGCATTAAATGAAAGAAGTCAGTGTTCCAGCAGAGGGAGACAACGTTTCAGAAAAGGCATTGTAGCAAACCAAAAAAGAAATTTTAAGCGCAGCAGAGTAACCAGCTCACATACCTGTTAGCTCAGGTGAGTTTAAAAGGCTGCTGTTGATAACAAGGGCATTTGCTAAATAGATGGTGTGTGTGCAACAATATACTGAAAGGTCAATTATATTGTGCAGCTTATCTCACCACCTGTAGTTATTTAGGTGAAAGCTCCAAAATGCTTGCCTAATATGTCTGTTTATCCAAAAGGAAGTATAGAGGGAGAGCTAGATAGATAGCATTGCATTACATTACATTACATGGCAATGCAATGCACAGTTGCTGAAGTTGAACCAAAATGAGCTTGTCATCTGGCTTCTGCAACTTTTAACATGAAAAATCCAATGAGGAGAAGAAAAGCAAAGCCAAAGAGTCCATCCCAAAATCCGACAAACAAGCAAAATGAACAAAAAGCATTGAATTCAATTCTTTCTGATTTTAGAAACTGCATTAAAGAAGGGGTGCACCGGTCCTGGAGATACTGCAATACCAGGTCAATGCGTGGAGTGGACAGAGCAAGCTCTTTTTCCATCTCCCTGTTCTAAAAATCCATTTAATATATGGTCCCCAGATAGGGGACGTATCAGATATTAAACTGATAAGAACAGATACTACACTTGATCTTAGCCAAAAGGCCGAGAAGCGATAACCAGAATTGGTTTCCGACTACGGTGCCACCCAAGGATTCTGAAAAGTCCATTTGTGGAGATGGCCACCTGGACTCCCGTTAAGAAGACATGCTGTCAACCTCTAGATCCCTCACATGCCTGCACTTTTCGGCTTGCTGCTGCTGCAATCCACGCGTTTTAGATCTGCATAACTCCACCTCTTTTAGCACAGTACCCTCAACCCCCGGCTGTTCCCACCCGCCTCAACACCGTTGGAAGGGAGGAGAACCAATTAAGGCGGGGGGGGGGGTGGAACGAGCAGCTGTCTACCCTTAGCAGGAGGGTTGCTGATTAATTACCTCTCCTGCTGCTGCTGCTGCTGGCTGTCCAGCAGCAGACTGAAGGTGGCTGCTGCTGTGCGCAGGTATATAAAGGCTCAGAGCCTATTATGACACGCGCAGCCAGCGTTCCATTGCCACATTCCGTCTACTGCAGGCGGGATACCTGGATGGCTGAATGTCACTGAGAAGCTCACAGAGACCGCCATAAGCAACAGTTTAAAAGAATGCCACAGACTAATCAACCAAACTTTTTGGGTTGGTTTCTCTTTTATAGTCTGCAGGCATTAAATGAAAGAAGTCAGTGTTCCAGCAGAGGGAGACAACGTTTCAGAAAAGGCATTGTAGCAAACCAAAAAAGAAATTTTAAGCGCAGCAGAGTAACCAGCTCACATACCTGTTAGCTCAGGTGAGTTTAAAAGGCTGCTGTTGATAACAAGGGCATTTGCTAAATAGATGGTGTGTGTGCAACAATATACTGAAAGGTCAATTATATTGTGCAGCTTATCTCACCACCTGTAGTTATTTAGGTGAAAGCTCCAAAATGCTTGCCTAATATGTCTGTTTATCCAAAAGGAAGTATAGAGGGAGAGCTAGATAGATAGCATTGCATTACATTACATTACATGGCAATGCAATGCACAGTTGCTGAAGTTGAACCAAAATGAGCTTGTCATCTGGCTTCTGCAACTTTTAACATGAAAAATCCAATGAGGAGAAGAAAAGCAAAGCCAAAGAGTCCATCCCAAAATCCGACAAACAAGCAAAATGAACAAAAAGCATTGAATTCAATTCTTTCTGATTTTAGAAACTGCATTAAAGAAGGGGTGCACCGGTCCTGGAGATACTGCAATACCAGGTCAATGCGTGGAGTGGACAGAGCAAGCTCTTTTTCCATCTCCCTGTTCTAAAAATCCATTTAATATATGGTCCCCAGATAGGGGACGTATCAGATATTAAACTGATAAGAACAGATACTACACTTGATCTTAGCCAAAAGGCCGAGAAGCGATAACCAGAATTGGTTTCCGACTACGGTGCCACCCAAGGATTCTGAAAAGTCCATTTGTGGAGATGGCCACCTGGACTCCCGTTAAGAAGACATGCTGTCAACCTCTAGATCCCTCACATGCCTGCACTTTTCGGCTTGCTGCTGCTGCAATCCACGCGTTTTAGATCTGCATAACTCCACCTCTTTTAGCACAGTACCCTCAACCCCCGGCTGTTCCCACCCGCCTCAACACCGTTGGAAGGGAGGAGAACCAATTAAGGCGGGGGGGGGTGGAACGAGCAGCTGTCTACCCTTAGCAGGAGGGTTGCTGATTAATTACCTCTCCTGCTGCTGCTGCTGCTGGCTGTCCAGCAGCAGACTGAAGGTGGCTGCTGCTGTGCGCAGGTATATAAAGGCTCAGAGCCTATTATGACACGCGCAGCCAGCGTTCCATTGCCACATTCCGTCTACTGCAGGCGGGATACCTGGATGGCTGAATGTCACTGAGAAGCTCACAGAGACCGCCATAAGCAACAGTTTAAAAGAATGCCACAGACTAATCAACCAAACTTTTTGGGTTGGTTTCTCTTTTATAGTCTGCAGGCATTAAATGAAAGAAGTCAGTGTTCCAGCAGAGGGAGACAACGTTTCAGAAAAGGCATTGTAGCAAACCAAAAAAGAAATTTTAAGCGCAGCAGAGTAACCAGCTCACATACCTGTTAGCTCAGGTGAGTTTAAAAGGCTGCTGTTGATAACAAGGGCATTTGCTAAATAGATGGTGTGTGTGCAACAATATACTGAAAGGTCAATTATATTGTGCAGCTTATCTCACCACCTGTAGTTATTTAGGTGAAAGCTCCAAAATGCTTGCCTAATATGTCTGTTTATCCAAAAGGAAGTATAGAGGGAGAGCTAGATAGATAGCATTGCATTACATTACATTACATGGCAATGCAATGCACAGTTGCTGAAGTTGAACCAAAATGAGCTTGTCATCTGGCTTCTGCAACTTTTAACATGAAAAATCCAATGAGGAGAAGAAAAGCAAAGCCAAAGAGTCCATCCCAAAATCCGACAAACAAGCAAAATGAACAAAAAGCATTGAATTCAATTCTTTCTGATTTTAGAAACTGCATTAAAGAAGGGGTGCACCGGTCCTGGAGATACTGCAATACCAGGTCAATGCGTGGAGTGGACAGAGCAAGCTCTTTTTCCATCTCCCTGTTCTAAAAATCCATTTAATATATGGTCCCCAGATAGGGGACGTATCAGATATTAAACTGATAAGAACAGATACTACACTTGATCTTAGCCAAAAGGCCGAGAAGCGATAACCAGAATTGGTTTCCGACTACGGTGCCACCCAAGGATTCTGAAAAGTCCATTTGTGGAGATGGCCACCTGGACTCCCGTTAAGAAGACATGCTGTCAACCTCTAGATCCCTCACATGCCTGCACTTTTCGGCTTGCTGCTGCTGCAATCCACGCGTTTTAGATCTGCATAACTCCACCTCTTTTAGCACAGTACCCTCAACCCCCGGCTGTTCCCACCCGCCTCAACACCGTTGGAAGGGAGGAGAACCAATTAAGGCGGGGGGGGGGGTGGAACGAGCAGCTGTCTACCCTTAGCAGGAGGGTTGCTGATTAATTACCTCTCCTGCTGCTGCTGCTGCTGGCTGTCCAGCAGCAGACTGAAGGTGGCTGCTGCTGTGCGCAGGTATATAAAGGCTCAGAGCCTATTATGACACGCGCAGCCAGCGTTCCATTGCCACATTCCGTCTACTGCAGGCGGGATACCTGGATGGCTGAATGTCACTGAGAAGCTCACAGAGACCGCCATAAGCAACAGTTTAAAAGAATGCCACAGACTAATCAACCAAACTTTTTGGGTTGGTTTCTCTTTTATAGTCTGCAGGCATTAAATGAAAGAAGTCAGTGTTCCAGCAGAGGGAGACAACGTTTCAGAAAAGGCATTGTAGCAAACCAAAAAAGAAATTTTAAGCGCAGCAGAGTAACCAGCTCACATACCTGTTAGCTCAGGTGAGTTTAAAAGGCTGCTGTTGATAACAAGGGCATTTGCTAAATAGATGGTGTGTGTGCAACAATATACTGAAAGGTCAATTATATTGTGCAGCTTATCTCACCACCTGTAGTTATTTAGGTGAAAGCTCCAAAATGCTTGCCTAATATGTCTGTTTATCCAAAAGGAAGTATAGAGGGAGAGCTAGATAGATAGCATTGCATTACATTACATTACATGGCAATGCAATGCACAGTTGCTGAAGTTGAACCAAAATGAGCTTGTCATCTGGCTTCTGCAACTTTTAACATGAAAAATCCAATGAGGAGAAGAAAAGCAAAGCCAAAGAGTCCATCCCAAAATCCGACAAACAAGCAAAATGAACAAAAAGCATTGAATTCAATTCTTTCTGATTTTAGAAACTGCATTAAAGAAGGGGTGCACCGGTCCTGGAGATACTGCAATACCAGGTCAATGCGTGGAGTGGACAGAGCAAGCTCTTTTTCCATCTCCCTGTTCTAAAAATCCATTTAATATATGGTCCCCAGATAGGGGACGTATCAGATATTAAACTGATAAGAACAGATACTACCCTTGATCTTAGCCAAAAGGCCGAGAAGCGATAACCAGAATTGGTTTCCGACTACGGTGCCACCCAAGGATTCTGAAAAGTCCATTTGTGGAGATGGCCACCTGGACTCCCGTTAAGAAGACATGCTGTCAACCTCTAGATCCCTCACATGCCTGCATTTTTCGGCTTGCTGCTGCTGCAATCCACGCGTTTTAGATCTGCATAACTCCACCTCTTTTAGCACAGTACCCTCAACCCCCGGCTGTTCCCACCCGCCTCAACACCGTTGGAAGGGAGGAGAAACAATTAAGGCGGGGGGGGGTGGAACGAGCAGCTGTCTACCCTTAGCAGGAGCGTTGCTGATTAATTACCTCTCCTGCTGCTGCTGCTGCTGGCTGTCCAGCAGCAGACTGAAGGTGGCTGCTGCTGTGCGCAGGTATATAAAGGCTCAGAGCCTATTATGACACGCGCAGCCAGCGTTCCATTGCCACATTCCGTCTACTGCAGGCGGGATACCTGGATGGCTGAATGTCACTGAGAAGCTCACAGAGACCGCCATAAGCAACAGTTTAAAAGAATGCCACAGACTAATCAACCAAACTTTTTGGGTTGGTTTCTCTTTTATAGTCTGCAGGCATTAAATGAAAGAAGTCAGTGTTCCAGCAGAGGGAGACAACGTTTCAGAAAAGGCATTGTAGCAAACCAAAAAAGAAATTTTAAGCGCAGCAGAGTAACCAGCTCACATACCTGTTAGCTCAGGTGAGTTTAAAAGGCTGCTGTTGATAACAAGGGCATTTGCTAAATAGATGGTGTGTGTGCAACAATATACTGAAAGGTCAATTATATTGTGCAGCTTATCTCACCACCTGTAGTTATTTAGGTGAAAGCTCCAAAATGCTTGCCTAATATGTCTGTTTATCCAAAAGGAAGTATAGAGGGAGAGCTAGATAGATAGCATTGCATTACATTACATTACATGGCAATGCAATGCACAGTTGCTGAAGTTGAACCAAAATGAGCTTGTCATCTGGCTTCTGCAACTTTTAACATGAAAAATCCAATGAGGAGAAGAAAAGCAAAGCCAAAGAGTCCATCCCAAAATCCGACAAACAAGCAAAATGAACAAAAAGCATTGAATTCAATTCTTTCTGATTTTAGAAACTGCATTAAAGAAGGGGTGCACCGGTCCTGGAGATACTGCAATACCAGGTCAATGCGTGGAGTGGACAGAGCAAGCTCTTTTTCCATCTCCCTGTTCTAAAAATCCATTTAATATATGGTCCCCAGATAGGGGACGTATCAGATATTAAACTGATAAGAACAGATACTACACTTGATCTTAGCCAAAAGGCCGAGAAGCGATAACCAGAATTGGTTTCCGACTACGGTGCCACCCAAGGATTCTGAAAAGTCCATTTGTGGAGATGGCCACCTGGACTCCCGTTAAGAAGACATGCTGTCAACCTCTAGATCCCTCACATGCCTGCACTTTTCGGCTTGCTGCTGCTGCAATCCACGCGTTTTAGATCTGCATAACTCCACCTCTTTTAGCACAGTACCCTCAACCCCCGGCTGTTCCCACCCGCCTCAACACCGTTGGAAGGGAGGAGAACCAATTAAGGCGGGGGGGGTGGGTGGAACGAGCAGCTGTCTACCCTTAGCAGGAGGGTTGCTGATTAATTACCTCTCCTGCTGCTGCTGCTGCTGGCTGTCCAGCAGCAGACTGAAGGTGGCTGCTGCTGTGCGCAGGTATATAAAGGCTCAGAGCCTATTATGACACGCGCAGCCAGCGTTCCATTGCCACATTCCGTCTACTGCAGGCGGGATACCTGGATGGCTGAATGTCACTGAGAAGCTCACAGAGACCGCCATAAGCAACAGTTTAAAAGAATGCCACAGACTAATCAACCAAACTTTTTGGGTTGGTTTCTCTTTTATAGTCTGCAGGCATTAAATGAAAGAAGTCAGTGTTCCAGCAGAGGGAGACAACGTTTCAGAAAAGGCATTGTAGCAAACCAAAAAAGAAATTTTAAGCGCAGCAGAGTAACCAGCTCACATACCTGTTAGCTCAGGTGAGTTTAAAAGGCTGCTGTTGATAACAAGGGCATTTGCTAAATAGATGGTGTGTGTGCAACAATATACTGAAAGGTCAATTATATTGTGCAGCTTATCTCACCACCTGTAGTTATTTAGGTGAAAGCTCCAAAATGCTTGCCTAATATGTCTGTTTATCCAAAAGGAAGTATAGAGGGAGAGCTAGATAGATAGCATTGCATTACATTACATTACATGGCAATGCAATGCACAGTTGCTGAAGTTGAACCAAAATGAGCTTGTCATCTGGCTTCTGCAACTTTTAACATGAAAAATCCAATGAGGAGAAGTAAAGCAAAGCCAAAGAGTCCATCCCAAAATCCGACAAACAAGCAAAATGAACAAAAAGCATTGAATTCAATTCTTTCTGATTTTAGAAACTGCATTAAAGAAGGGGTGCACCGGTCCTGGAGATACTGCAATACCAGGTCAATGCGTGGAGTGGACAGAGCAAGCTCTTTTTCCATCTCCCTGTTCTAAAAATCCATTTAATATATGGTCCCCAGATAGGGGACGTATCAGATATTAAACTGATAAGAACAGATACTACACTTGATCTTAGCCAAAAGGCCGAGAAGCGATAACCAGAATTGGTTTCCGACTACGGTGCCACCCAAGGATTCTGAAAAGTCCATTTGTGGAGATGGCCACCTGGACTCCCGTTAAGAAGACATGCTGTCAACCTCTAGATCCCTCACATGCCTGCACTTTTCGGCTTGCTGCTGCTGCAATCCACGCGTTTTAGATCTGCATAACTCCATCTCTTTTAGCACAGTACCCTCAACCCCCGGCTGTTCCCACCCGCCTCAACACCGTTGGAAGGGAGGAGAACCAATTAAGGCGGGGGGGGGTGGAACGAGCAGCTGTCTACCCTTAGCAGGAGGGTTGCTGATTAATTACCTCTCCTGCTGCTGCTGCTGGCTGTCCAGCAGCAGACTGAAGGTGGCTGCTGCTGTGCGCAGGTATATAAAGGCTCAGAGCCTATTATGACACGCGCAGCCAGCGTTCCATTGCCACATTCCGTCTACTGCAGGCGGGATACCTGGATGGCTGAATGTCACTGAGAAGCTCACAGAGACCGCCATAAGCAACAGTTTAAAAGAATGCCACAGACTAATCAACCAAACTTTTTGGGTTGGTTTCTCTTTTATAGTCTGCAGGCATTAAATGAAAGAAGTCAGTGTTCCAGCAGAGGGAGACAACGTTTCAGAAAAGGCATTGTAGCAAACCAAAAAAGAAATTTTAAGCGCAGCAGAGTAACCAGCTCACATACCTGTTAGCTCAGGTGAGTTTAAAAGGCTGCTGTTGATAACAAGGGCATTTGCTAAATAGATGGTGTGTGTGCAACAATATACTGAAAGGTCAATTATATTGTGCAGCTTATCTCACCACCTGTAGTTATTTAGGTGAAAGCTCTAAAATGCTTGCCTAATATGTCTGTTTATCCAAAAGGAAGTATAGAGGGAGAGCTAGATAGATAGCATTGCATTACATTACATTACATGGCAATGCAATGCACAGTTGCTGAAGTTGAACCAAAATGAGCTTGTCATCTGGCTTCTGCAACTTTTAACATGAAAAATCCAATGAGGAGAAGAAAAGCAAAGCCAAAGAGTCCATCCCAAAATCCGACAAACAAGCAAAATGAACAAAAAGCATTGAATTCAATTCTTTCTGATTTTAGAAACTGCATTAAAGAAGGGGTGCACCGGTCCTGGAGATACTGCAATACCAGGTCAATGCGTGGAGTGGACAGAGCAAGCTCTTTTTCCATCTCCCTGTTCTAAAAATCCATTTAATATATGGTCCCCAGATAGGGGACGTATCAGATATTCAACTGATAAGAACAGATACTACACTTGATCTTAGCCAAAAGGCCGAGAAGCGATAACCAGAATTGGTTTCCGACTACGGTGCCACCCAAGGATTCTGAAAAGTCCATTTGTGGAGATGGCCACCTGGACTCCCGTTAAGAAGACATGCTGTCAACCACTAGATCCCTCACATGCCTGCACTTTTCGGCTTGCTGCTGCTGCAATCCACGCGTTTTAGATCTGCATAACTCCACCTCTTTTAGCACAGTACCCTCAATCCCCGGCTGTTCCCACCCGCCTCAACACCGTTGGAAGGGAGGAGAACCAATTAAGGCGGGGGGGGGGGTGGAACGAGCAGCTGTCTACCCTTAGCAGGAGGGTTGCTGATTAATTACCTCTCCTGCTGCTGCTGCTGCTGGCTGTCCAGCAGCAGACTGAAGGTGGCTGCTGCTGTGCGCAGGTATATAAAGGCTCAGAGCCTATTATGACACGCGCAGCCAGCGTTCCATTGCCACATTCCGTCTACTGCAGGCGGGATACCTGGATGGCTGAATGTCACTGAGAAGCTCACAGAGACCGCCATAAGCAACAGTTTAAAAGAATGCCACAGACTAATCAACCAAACTTTTTGGGTTGGTTTCTCTTTTACAGTCTGCAGGCATTAAATGAAAGAAGTCAGTGTTCCAGCAGAGGGAGACAACGTTTCAGAAAAGGCATTGTAGCAAACCAAAAAAGAAATTTTAAGCGCAGCAGAGTAACCAGCTCACATACCTGTTAGCTCAGGTGAGTTTAAAAGGCTGCTGTTGATAACAAGGGCATTTGCTAAATAGATGGTGTGTGTGCAACAATATACTGAAAGGTCAATTATATTGTGCAGCTTATCTCACCACCTGTAGTTATTTAGGTGAAAGCTCCAAAATGCTTGCCTAATATGTCTGTTTATCCAAAAGGAAGTATAGAGGGAGAGCTAGATAGATAGCATTGCATTACATTACATTACATGGCAATGCAATGCACAGTTGCTGAAGTTGAACCAAAATGAGCTTGTCATCTGGCTTCTGCAACTTTTAACATGAAAAATCCAATGAGGCGAAGAAAAGCAAAGCCAAAGAGTCCATCCCAAAATCCGACAAACAAGCAAAATGAACAAAAAGCATTGAATTCAATTCTTTCTGATTTTAGAAACTGCATTAAAGAAGGGGTGCACCGGTCCTGGAGATACTGCAATACCAGGTCAATGCGTGGAGTGGACAGAGCAAGCTCTTTTTCCATCTCCCTGTTCTAAAAATCCATTTAATATATGGTCCCCAGATAGGGGACGTATCAGATAATAAACTGATAAGAACAGATACTACACTTGATCTTAGCCAAAAGGCCGAGAAGCGATAACCAGAATTGGTTTCCGACTACGGTGCCACCCAAGGATTCTGAAAAGTCCATTTGTGGAGATGGCCACCTGGACTCCCGTTAAGAAGACATGCTGTCAACCTCTAGATCCCTCACATGCCTGCACTTTTCGGCTTGCTGCTGCTGCAATCCACGCGTTTTAGATCTGCATAACTCCACCTCTTTTAGCACAGTACCCTCAACCCCCGGCTGTTCCCACCCGCCTCAACACCGTTGGAAGGGAGGAGAACCAATTAAGGCGGGGGGGGGGGTGGAACGAGCAGCTGTCTACCCTTAGCAGGAGGGTTGCTGATTAATTACCTCTCCTGCTGCTGCTGCTGCTGGCTGTCCAGCAGCAGACTGAAGGTGGCTGCTGCTGTGCGCAGGTATATAAAGGCTCAGAGCCTATTATGACACGCGCAGCCAGCGTTCCATTGCCACATTCCGTCTACTGCAGGCGGGATACCTGGATGGCTGAATGTCACTGAGAAGCTCACAGAGACCGCCATAAGCAACAGTTTAAAAGAATGCCACAGACTAATCAACCAAACTTTTTGGGTTGGTTTCTCTTTTATAGTCTGCAGGCATTAAATGAAAGAAGTCAGTGTTCCAGCAGAGGGAGACAACGTTTCAGAAAAGGCATTGTAGAAAACCAAAAAAGAAATTTTAAGCGCAGCAGAGTAACCAGCTCACATACCTGTTAGCTCAGGTGAGTTTAAAAGGCTGCTGTTGATAACAAGGGCATTTGCTAAATAGATGGTGTGTGTGCAACAATATACTGAAAGGTCAATTATATTGTGCAGCTTATCTCACCACCTGTAGTTATTTAGGTGAAAGCTCCAAAATGCTTGCCTAATATGTCTGTTTATCCAAAAGGAAGTATAGAGGGAGAGCTAGATAGATAGCATTGCATTACATTACATTACATGGCAATGCAATGCACAGTTGCTGAAGTTGAACCAAAATGAGCTTGTCATCTGGCTTCTGCAACTTTTAACATGAAAAATCCAATGAGGAGAAGAAAAGCAAAGCCAAAGAGTCCATCCCAAAATCCGACAAACAAGCAAAATGAACAAAAAGCATTGAATTCAATTCTTTCTGATTTTAGAAACTGCATTAAAGAAGGGGTGCACCGGTCCTGGAGATACTGCAATACCAGGTCAATGCGTGGAGTGGACAGAGCAAGCTCTTTTTCCATCTCCCTGTTCTAAAAATCCATTTAATATATGGTCCCCAGATAGGGGACGTATCAGATATTAAACTGATAAGAACAGATACTACACTTGATCTTAGCCAAAAGGCCGAGAAGCGATAACCAGAATTGGTTTCCGACTACGGTGCCACCCAAGGATTCTGAAAAGTCCATTTGTGGAGATGGCCACCTGGACTCCCGTTAAGAAGACATGCTGTCAACCTCTAGATCCCTCACATGCCTGCACTTTTCGGCTTGCTGCTGCTGCAATCCACGCGTTTTAGATCTGCATAACTCCACCTCTTTTAGCACAGTACCCTCAACCCCCGGCTGTTCCCACCCGCCTCAACACCGTTGGAAGGGAGGAGAACCAATTAAGGCGGGGGGGGGGTGGAACGAGCAGCTGTCTACCCTTAGCAGGAGGGTTGCTGATTAATTACCTCTCCTGCTGCTGCTGCTGCTGGCTGTCCAGCAGCAGACTGAAGGTGGCTGCTGCTGTGCGCAGGTATATAAAGGCTCAGAGCCTATTATGACACGCGCAGCCAGCGTTCCATTGCCACATTCCGTCTACTGCAGGCGGGATACCTGGATGGCTGAATGTCACTGAGAAGCTCACAGAGACCGCCATAAGCAACAGTTTAAAAGAATGCCACAGACTAATCAACCAAACTTTTTGGGTTGGTTTCTCTTTTATAGTCTGCAGGCATTAAATCAAAGAAGTCAGTGTTCCAGCAGAGGGAGACAACGTTTCAGAAAAGGCATTGTAGCAAACCAAAAAAGAAATTTTAAGCGCAGCAGAGTAACCAGCTCACATACCTGTTAGCTCAGGTGAGTTTAAAAGGCTGCTGTTGATAACAAGGGCATTTGCTAAATAGATGGTGTGTGTGCAACAATATACTGAAAGGTCAATTATATTGTGCAGCTTATCTCACCACCTGTAGTTATTTAGGTGAAAGCTCCAAAATGCTTGCCTAATATGTCTGTTTATCCAAAAGGAAGTATAGAGGGAGAGCTAGATAGATAGCATTGCATTACATTACATTACATGGCAATGCAATGCACAGTTGCTGAAGTTGAACCAAAATGAGCTTGTCATCTGGCTTCTGCAACTTTTAACATGAAAAATCCAATGAGGAGAAGAAAAGCAAAGCCAAAGAGTCCATCCCAAAATCCGACAAACAAGCAAAATGAACAAAAAGCATTGAATTCAATTCTTTCTGATTTTAGAAACTGCATTAAAGAAGGGGTGCACCGGTCCTGGAGATACTGCAATACCAGGTCAATGCGTGGAGTGGACAGAGCAAGCTCTTTTTCCATCTCCCTGTTCTAAAAATCCATTTAATATATGGTCCCCAGATAGGGGACGTATCAGATATTAAACTGATAAGAACAGATCAGGTTTCAACATATTTTATTATGTGCGTAAAAGATGGTTTACAATCAAAAACAGCAACACAAACAATACATTAATAAAACACAGAATTCCACCCATAAAAACCCCATATACGATTAGCATCCCTCCTCCCAATACATTTGACATCCCTCAAGTAATAAATATACATCTGACTAAAAGCAATTTTAAGACAATCCTTCACAGAAATAGCATCACGTTTAAAAAGTAAAATATTGCGTGCCTTCCAAAGGGCGTCTTTAAAACAGTTAATCATACACCAACATATACAATACTGTTGAGGGGTCGGACATTTAAAAAGGCCATATAAAACATATTCATGGTTAAAATCTCTTAAACCGCAAGTCCATTTTAAAAGAATCCCAACTTTGTGCCAAAGTTCCTGTGCAAATGGGCAATTCCACATAAGGTGCAAGGTGGTTTCGTCATAAACACATGAGTCTCTGGGGCATTTTGCTCTGGCCACCAGGCCTCTCCTGTGTTGAAACTCTCTGGTGGGGAGGCACTGGTGGACCACCATCCATGCGATGTCCTTATGTCCATTTGCTAAGAATTTCCCGAAGACATTCTTCCAAACTTGCTTCGATCTCTCTTCTGAGAAATTTACTATGGGGGTCACATCTTCATTCCTCCTCAGAAAAGATAAAAGCTTCTTGCGGTCTTTAAAAATGTCCATATTAAAATCACCAAGGCTATAAAATCGAACAGTCTTTTCTAAGATTGCTTGGTGTTTGGGGGGGCATAGTAAAACAGGGGAATTCAACGACAACTTAAACCATCTTTTAAAAATCATCCCACAAGTACATTTTAAAAAATAACTTAGCGCACTATTACCATTAAAATGTTTGAAACAAAAGCAGAAATAATTTAAATACAAATAAATATGTAAGTCGGGGACATCCCTTCCGCCGTTCATTTTATTCTTCCTCATTATTTCTCTCCTTAATTTTTCCATTTTGGAGTTCCATAAAAACATAAAGATCATCCTAGTCATTTTTTTAATTAAAACATCAGAGGGGGGGTACACCATAGCTATATACAGTATAAGGGGTAACAACACTGATTTTATAATTAAAATTTTCCCCTCCATTGTTAGGGACCTCAAACCCCAAAATGATATTTTCTTTGACATTTTTTCTATGACATTCTCCCAGCTTTGAGTTCCCACATTCTCCTCGTTAAAAACAACTCCAAGAATTTTTACATTGTCTCGTTTTATAGTGAGCTGCGGGAGTTGGGCGGTGTCCCAGGATCCCAAAGTCAGACATTCAGATTTATTTAAATTAAGTTTAAAACCGGATGCCTGGGAAAAAAAATCAATGCGCAACACCGCCCTCCGGAGGGAAGCAGGGTCCACGCACACAACCGTCACGTCATCCATGTAGCCAAAGACTCTCACATCACTGCCACCTCCGCCAGGAACAGGAACCCCTCTAATCACTTTGTCTTTCCTTATTGCGCTCAGCAGGGGCTCCATGGCGCAGATGAACAGGATGGGCGACAAGGGGCATCCCTGCTTCACTCCGGACTCAAGGGGAACTCCATCTGTTAAAAAGCCATTAAGAGAAATTTGACTAAAACAATTTTTATATAAAATCTTAATACAATTTAAAAGCATATTAGGGATACCCATTCTTTTTAAAACTGTAAAAAGAAATGTATGAGAGACTCTATCGAAAGCTTTTTCAAAATCTAGGGCTAAAAGAGCTACATTTTGACCCCGGTCTCTGGAATACCAAATTACATCCCTTAATACGTTTAAAACCTCTGAAATACTTCTGCCTGGTACACTACAAACCTGCTCAGGCTGGATTAGTTTGGCAATGACATTCCTGAGCCGGTCTGCAACCACCTTAGCAAGTACCTTGTAATCAACATTTAGGAGAGTTATGGGTCTCCAATTCGCTAGAGCACTGCGATCACCTTTTTTATATATCAAAGACACCACTCCTCTCCTCCACGAAAATGGCAACTGTTCAGAAATAAAAACTTCTTTAAAAAGCATAAAAAGGTCCTCTTTTAAAATGTCCCAAAAAGTAAGATAAAACTCTACAGGTAGTCCATCACACCCAGGTGCTTTGCCCTTAGAGAAACTTTTAAAAACATAAAATAATTCCTCTAAAACAATATCGCGTTCTAAAAACTCCTGGTCTGTAAAATTTAACTTAAAATCGAGATCATTAAGAGCATCAGATAAAAAGGACTCATCTATACACTTTTTACTAAAAAGATGCTTATAAAAGTTAAAAGTAGCATTCAACATTCCCTGCATAGATGTTTCACCCTCTAGATTTGTGATCACTTCTCTTTTATCCATGACTTTTTTGAAGAAGAAGCGAGAGCACTTCTCTCCCTCCTCCAAGTGCTGCACTCTAGAGTTAAAAATAATCTCTTTCCCCTTTGTGTCTATGCAGTTCTGGATTTCAGTTTTTAGGCTAGCAATATCATCTCCCACCTCCACCCCTAGCTCTTTGAATTTAAAAAGTGTTTGTAGTTTGGTGTTAAGATCACTAAAACATCTTTTTTTCTCTCTAGCTTTACGTCTCCCTGCTTTTATAAAAAACATTCTGACTTTTTTTTTCAAATTTTCCCACCAGGTTACCATAGGGGCATCAGAAGGTTTTTGTCGCTGCCAGGCTTGATAGGCTTTACCAAAGTCTTGTCGAATCAGAGGGTCCTCCAGCAGGTAAGTACTTAGACGCCAGAGGCCCCTGTTGACCCTCTGTTCATCCCGGTATTCTAGGTGCACCTCCAAGCCCTTATGGTCAGAAAATATATTTGATGTTAAAACACATTTTACAGGGTTAAAATCATCTGATAGGAAAATAAAATCGATCCTGGAGGACACCCCTCTTCCGGACCACGTATAACCAGGGTCCGTCGGCAGGAGTGACCTCCACGCATTGCATAATTTAAAATCAGTTATAAAATCTTTCAATAGATGACATGACTTATCCAATTTGCGTAAAGGGTCACCCCCCGCTCGTTGTTCACTAGCACAAAGACAATTAAAATCACCCCCTACGATCAGGGGAGATGACCCAGTACAGTACAATGGCAATATCCCAAATAAATTAATTCTCTCTTGCTTATCAGGGGGAGCATAAATATTCATTACACGTAGGGTAAAACCATTAAATTTAAAATGCACTAAAACCACTCTGCCTGGTACTATTTCTGTGACAGCATTTACAGTAATATTTCTCCCACGACAGAGGAAGCCCACCACCGCTGACTTGTTGTCATTGGAGCCAGACCAGATGGAGGGCCCCAGTCTCCAATCTGTCTTGATGTCATTATAATTTAGTGCATGTTGTATCCCGCATTCCTGTAATAAACAAATGTCAAAGTCAGCGGTTTCTAAATACTTGAATAGAGCAGCCCTACGAACTGGGCTCTTTAATGACCTCACATTCAGTGAGACAAGTCTTAATGTGGGCATTCATAGGTCAGGGTGGTGGATCTTCCATGAGGACACCTGACTCAAAGCCCTGTATGTCAAATTGCTCCAGGACATCCGGGCTAGAGGACCCAAACGACTCGATATTCTGTGAGCCGGCGGTTGCCCCCTCGTAGGTCACGGTTCCCAGCCACATTCCAGGAGACGCTGGGGCTTCGACATTCCGTCTCTTTTTCGGGGCAGACTCCACTAGGTCACTGGTGCAGTCCTCCTCTTCCTCCACCTCCTCCAGTGGGAGAGACTGGTCCATCAGGATAAGATCACCAACACCGATTCCCTGATGTTCGCCACCTAGAAGCAAAGCCCCCTCATCTGGCTGGCTAATCGCCCTGGAAGATCCTGAGGCCATCGCTGCGTGGTCCCCTGTAGCCAACCGCACAGGGGCACCACCCTCCAGCCCAACAGGATCGGTATCGGGAACCATCGACACGGAGGATACCCTCCCAGAAGGAGGACCCCTCCGCTCCGGTCCATGCGAGGTCCGCCCATCGTTAAGGGACTTCGATGCAGGGGCCGCCCCAGAGGGGCCTCCGGCTCCCTGCTCCATCCCAGCCTTCTCGCCCTTCGAACCGCCCTCCGACGCCGGCCCGCCAGTGAAGACCGGCGGGCGCATCGGCTCAGCTGCAGAAGATGCAGCTTCTACGTAGGTCCTGGTCCTGGTCCTGTTGGGGCATCCTCGGAACATGCGCCCCGCCTCACCACAAAGATTGCATTTCCTCCCAGCGGGACAGTCCTTCATTAAATGTCCGTAACAGCTGCAATTATTGCAGCGGTCTACTTTCCTGCCCGTGCAGGACGTTTGGGTATGACCCATTTGTCCACAGTTCCTGCAACATACCGGCATTCCAGGGTAAAATAAGTAGCCTCTGCTCTTACCGATCACAAATGTTGAGGGAGGGTGTAGCATTCCTCCCACTCCGCTTGGGTCCCTCTTTAGACGGGCCATGTACCTCCTCTTGCCGCACCAGAAGCCTACCGCGTTCTTCACAGTGCCCAGGTATCTCAGATCGTCACAATAACGGATAAGGTAGGTCGAGATGTCTGCAGCTTCCACAAAGGGGTTCGGGAAATGTACCACGATAGGGATCTCGTCATAGGCATACAAGAGACAAAAGGTTAGTCCATCCAATTCATCCAAGTAGTTTTTCTCATTTACCTTTTGTACGAGTTGGTGACAGCATCCCTGGCTCTTGAAGGTGATGGTGTAAGTCCCCTTGTACTCATTGTCCTGGAAGCAGAATATGTCTTCCCGCCGAAACTCCAGAACTCCAAGCAGAATCCTATGGCAGATGTAATCCAAATTCTTCTCCGTCCTCGATCCTGCTCCAACTTCAATCCTCACGGTGTTCCGCATCCGGGCATCACCCGATGAATATGTGAGCGTTGCTGGCATCCTTCACTCAGGAACGTACCGACTCTTCTCTCTGAAAGGCGCAAGCCTTCATGGGATCCCTTCCCGTTGCTCCCGGACTAATCCTTCCTCCCAATAGCAGCAGGGGGGTTAAGTCCCTCCGAAAAGGAACGATCCCCCCAGGCCGAGAGAAAGGGTACCAAGAGCACCTCACAGGCAAGACCACACAGGTAAACCTGATAGATCGTGCCAAAAGGCCGAGAAGCGATAACCAGAATTGGTTTCCGACTACGGTGCCACCCAAGGATTCTGAAAAGTCCATTTGTGGAGATGGCCACCTGGACTCCCGTTAAGAAGACATGCTGTCAACCTCTAGATCCCTCACATGCCTGCACTTTTCGGCTTGCTGCTGCTGCAATCCACGCGTTTTAGATCTCCATAACTCCACCTCTTTTAGCACAGTACCCTCAACCCCCGGCTGTTCCCACCCGCCTCAACACCGTTGGAAGGGAGGAGAACCAATTAAGGCGGGGGGGGGGGGTGGAACGAGCAGCTGTCTACCCTTAGCAGGAGGGTTGCTGATTAATTACCTCTCCTGCTGCTGCTGCTGCTGGCTGTCCAGCAGCAGACTGAAGGTGGCTGCTGCTGTGCGCAGGTATATAAAGGCTCAGAGCCTATTATGACACGCGCAGCCAGCGTTCCATTGCCACATTCCGTCTACTGCAGGCGGGATACCTGGATGGCTGAATGTCACTGAGAAGCTCACAGAGACCGCCATAAGCAACAGTTTAAAAGAATGCCACAGACTAATCAACCAAACTTTTTGGGTTGGTTTCTCTTTTATAGTCTGCAGGCATTAAATGAAAGAAGTCAGTGTTCCAGCAGAGGGAGACAACGTTTCAGAAAAGGCATTGTAGCAAACCAAAAAAGAAATTTTAAGCGCAGCAGAGTAACCAGCTCACATACCTGTTAGCTCAGGTGAGTTTAAAAGGCTGCTGTTGATAACAAGGGCATTTGCTAAATAGATGGTGTGTGTGCAACAATATACTGAAAGGTCAATTATATTGTGCAGCTTATCTCACCACCTGTAGTTATTTAGGTGAAAGCTCCAAAATGCTTGCCTAATATGTCTGTTTATCCAAAAGGAAGTATAGAGGGAGAGCTAGATAGATAGCATTGCATTACATTACATTACATGGCAATGCAATGCACAGTTGCTGAAGTTGAACCAAAATGAGCTTGTCATCTGGCTTCTGCAACTTTTAACATGAAAAATCCAATGAGGAGAAGAAAAGCAAAGCCAAAGAGTCCATCCCAAAATCCGACAAACAAGCAAAATGAACAAAAAGCATTGAATTCAATTCTTTCTGATTTTAGAAACTGCATTAAAGAAGGGGTGCACCGGTCCTGGAGATACTGCAATACCAGGTCAATGCGTGGAGTGGACAGAGCAAGCTCTTTTTCCATCTCCCTGTTCTAAAAATCCATTTAATATATGGTCCCCAGATAGGGGACGTATCAGATATTAAACTGATAAGAACAGATACTACACTTGATCTTAGCCAAAAGGCCGAGAAGCGATAACCAGAATTGGTTTCCGACTACGGTGCCACCCAAGGATTCTGAAAAGTCCATTTGTGGAGATGGCCACCTGGACTCCCGTTAAGAAGACATGCTGTCAACCTCTAGATCCCTCACATGCCTGCACTTTTCGGCTTGCTGCTGCTGCAATCCACGCGTTTTAGATCTGCATAACTCCACCTCTTTTAGCACAGTACCCTCAACCCCCGGCTGTTCCCACCCGCCTCAACACCGTTGGAAGGGAGGAGAACCAATTAAGGCGGGGGGGGGGGTGGAACGAGCAGCTGTCTACCCTTAGCAGGAGGGTTGCTGATTAATTACCTCTCCTGCTGCTGCTGCTGCTGGCTGTCCAGCAGCAGACTGAAGGTGGCTGCTGCTGTGCGCAGGTATATAAAGGCTCAGAGCCTATTATGACACGCGCAGCCAGCGTTCCATTGCCACATTCCGTCTACTGCAGGCGGGATACCTGGATGGCTGAATGTCACTGAGAAGCTCACAGAGACCGCCATAAGCAACAGTTTAAAAGAATGCCACAGACTAATCAACCAAACTTTTTGGGTTGGTTTCTCTTTTATAGTCTGCAGGCATTAAATGAAAGAAGTCAGTGTTCCAGCAGAGGGAGACAACGTTTCAGAAAAGGCATTGTAGCAAACCAAAAAAGAAATTTTAAGCGCAGCAGAGTAACCAGCTCACATACCTGTTAGCTCAGGTGAGTTTAAAAGGCTGCTGTTGATAACAAGGGCATTTGCTAAATAGATGGTGTGTGTGCAACAATATACTGAAAGGTCAATTATATTGTGCAGCTTATCTCACCACCTGTAGTTATTTAGGTGAAAGCTCCAAAATGCTTGCCTAATATGTCTGTTTATCCAAAAGGAAGTATAGAGGGAGAGCTAGACAGATAGCATTGCATTACATTACATTACATGGCAATGCAATGCACAGTTGCTGAAGTTGAACCAAAATGAGCTTGTCATCTGGCTTCTGCAACTTTTAACATGAAAAATCCAATGAGGAGAAGAAAAGCAAAGCCAAAGAGTCCATCCCAAAATCCGACAAACAAGCAAAATGAACAAAAAGCATTGAATTCAATTCTTTCTGATTTTAGAAACTGCATTAAAGAAGGGGTGCACCGGTCCTGGAGATACTGCAATACCAGGTCAATGCGTGGAGTGGACAGAGCAAGCTCTTTTTCCATCTCCCTGTTCTAAAAATCCATTTAATATATGGTCCCCAGATAGGGGACGTATCAGATATTAAACTGATAAGAACAGATACTACACTTGATCTTAGCCAAAAGGCCGAGAAGCGATAACCAGAATTGGTTTCCGACTACGGTGCCACCCAAGGATTCTGAAAAGTCCATTTGTGGAGATGGCCACCTGGACTCCCGTTAAGAAGACATGCTGTCAACCTCTAGATCCCTCACATGCCTGCACTTTTCGGCTTGCTGCTGCTGCAATCCACGCGTTTTAGATCTGCATAACTCCACCTCTTTTAGCACAGTACCCTCAACCCCCGGCTGTTCCCACCCGCCTCAACACCGTTGGAAGGGAGGAGAACCAATTAAGGCGGGGGGGGGGGGGTGGAACGAGCAGCTGTCTACCCTTAGCAGGAGGGTTGCTGATTAATTACCTCTCCTGCTGCTGCTGCTGCTGGCTGTCCAGCAGCAGACTGAAGGTGGCTGCTGCTGTGCGCAGGTATATAAAGGCTCAGAGCCTATTATGACACGCGCAGCCAGCGTTCCATTGCCACATTCCGTCTACTGCAGGCGGGATACCTGGATGGCTGAATGTCACTGAGAAGCTCACAGAGACCGCCATAAGCAACAGTTTAAAAGAATGCCACAGACTAATCAACCAAACTTTTTGGGTTGGTTTCTCTTTTATAGTCTGCAGGCATTAAATGAAAGAAGTCAGTGTTCCAGCAGAGGGAGACAACGTTTCAGAAAAGGCATTGTAGCAAACCAAAAAAGAAATTTTAAGCGCAGCAGAGTAACCAGCTCACATACCTGTTAGCTCAGGTGAGTTTAAAAGGCTGCTGTTGATAACAAGGGCATTTGCTAAATAGATGGTGTGTGTGCAACAATATACTGAAAGGTCAATTATATTGTGCAGCTTATCTCACCACCTGTAGTTATTTAGGTGAAAGCTCCAAAATGCTTGCCTAATATGTCTGTTTATCCAAAAGGAAGTATAGAGGGAGAGCTAGATAGATAGCATTGCATTACATTACATTACATGGCAATGCAATGCACAGTTGCTGAAGTTGAACCAAAATGAGCTTGTCATCTGGCTTCTGCAACTTTTAACATGAAAAATCCAATGAGGAGAAGAAAAGCAAAGCCAAAGAGTCCATCCCAAAATCCGACAAACAAGCAAAATGAACAAAAAGCATTGAATTCAATTCTTTCTGATTTTAGAAACTGCATTAAAGAAGGGGTGCACCGGTCCTGGAGATACTGCAATACCAGGTCAATGCGTGGAGTGGACAGAGCAAGCTCTTTTTCCATCTCCCTGTTCTAAAAATCCATTTAATATATGGTCCCCAGATAGGGGACGTATCAGATATTAAACTGATAAGAACAGATACTACACTTGATCTTAGCCAAAAGGCCGAGAAGCGATAACCAGAATTGGTTTCCGACTACGGTGCCACCCAAGGATTCTGAAAAGTCCATTTGTGGAGATGGCCACCTGGACTCCCGTTAAGAAGACATGCTGTCAACCTCTAGATCCCTCACATGCCTGCACTTTTCGGCTTGCTGCTGCTGCAATCCACGCGTTTTAGATCTGCATAACTCCACCTCTTTTAGCACAGTACCCTCAACCCCCGGCTGTTCCCACCCGCCTCAACACCGTTGGAAGGGAGGAGAACCAATTAAGGCGGGGGGGGGGGTGGAACGGGCAGCTGTCTACCCTTAGCAGGAGGGTTGCTGATTAATTACCTCTCCTGCTGCTGCTGCTGCTGGCTGTCCAGCAGCAGACTGAAGGTGGCTGCTGCTGTGCGCAGGTATATAAAGGCTCAGAGCCTATTATGACACGCGCAGCCAGCGTTCCATTGCCACATTCCGTCTACTGCAGGCGGGATACCTGGATGGCTGAATGTCACTGAGAAGCTCACAGAGACCGCCATAAGCAACAGTTTAAAAGAATGCCACAGACTAATCAACCAAACTTTTTGGGTTGGTTTCTCTTTTATAGTCTGCAGGCATTAAATGAAAGAAGTCAGTGTTCCAGCAGAGGGAGACAACGTTTCAGAAAAGGCATTGTAGCAAACCAAAAAAGAAATTTTAAGCGCAGCAGAGTAACCAGCTCACATACCTGTTAGCTCAGGTGAGTTTAAAAGGCTGCTGTTGATAACAAGGGCATTTGCTAAATAGATGGTGTGTGTGCAACAATATACTGAAAGGTCAATTATATTGTGCAGCTTATCTCACCACCTGTAGTTATTTAGGTGAAAGCTCCAAAATGCTTGCCTAATATGTCTGTTTATCCAAAAGGAAGTATAGAGGGAGAGCTAGATAGATAGCATTGCATTACATTACATTACATGGCAATGCAATGCACAGTTGCTGAAGTTGAACCAAAATGAGCTTGTCATCTGGCTTCTGCAACTTTTAACATGAAAAATCCAATGAGGAGAAGAAAAGCAAAGCCAAAGAGTCCATCCCAAAATCCGACAAACAAGCAAAATGAACAAAAAGCATTGAATTCAATTCTTTCTGATTTTAGAAACTGCATTAAAGAAGGGGTGCACCGGTCCTGGAGATACTGCAATACCAGGTCAATGCGTGGAGTGGACAGAGCAAGCTCTTTTTCCATCTCCCTGTTCTAAAAATCCATTTAATATATGGTCCCCAGATAGGGGACGTATCAGATATTAAACTGATAAGAACAGATACTACACTTGATCTTAGCCAAAAGGCCGAGAAGCGATAACCAGAATTGGTTTCCGACTACGGTGCCACCCAAGGATTCTGAAAAGTCCATTTGTGGAGATGGCCACCTGGACTCCCGTTAAGAAGACATGCTGTCAACCTCTAGATCCCTCACATGCCTGCACTTTTCGGCTTGCTGCTGCTGCAATCCACGCGTTTTAGATCTGCATAACTCCACCTCTTTTAGCACAGTACCCTCAACCCCCGGCTGTTCCCACCCGCCTCAACACCGTTGGAAGGGAGGAGAACCAATTAAGGCGGGGGGGGGGTGGAACGAGCAGCTGTCTACCCTTAGCAGGAGGGTTGCTGATTAATTACCTCTCCTGCTGCTGCTGCTGGCTGTCCAGCAGCAGACTGAAGGTGGCTGCTGCTGTGCGCAGGTATATAAAGGCTCAGAGCCTATTATGACACGCGCAGCCAGCGTTCCATTGCCACATTCCGTCTACTGCAGGCGGGATACCTGGATGGCTGAATGTCACTGAGAAGCTCACAGAGACCGCCATAAGCAACAGTTTAAAAGAATGCCACAGACTAATCAACCAAACTTTTTGGGTTGGTTTCTCCTTTATAGTCTGCAGGCATTAAATGAAAGAAGTCAGTGTTCCAGCAGAGGGAGACAACGTTTCAGAAAAGGCATTGTAGCAAACCAAAAAAGAAATTTTAAGCGCAGCAGAGTAACCAGCTCACATACCTGTTAGCTCAGGTGAGTTTAAAAGGCTGCTGATGATAACAAGGGCATTTGCTAAATAGATGGTGTGTGTGCAACAATATACTGAAAGGTCAATTATATTGTGCAGCTTATCTCACCACCTGTAGTTATTTAGGTGAAAGCTCCAAAATGCTTGCCTAATATGTCTGTTTATCCAAAAGGAAGTATAGAGGGAGAGCTAGATAGATAGCATTGCATTACATTACATTACATGGCAATGCAATGCACAGTTGCTGAAGTTGAACCAAAATGAGCTTGTCATCTGGCTTCTGCAACTTTTAACATGAAAAATCCAATGAGGAGAAGAAAAGCAAAGCCAAAGAGTCCATCCCAAAATCCGACAAACAAGCAAAATGAACAAAAAGCATTGAATTCAATTCTTTCTGATTTTAGAAACTGCATTAAAGAAGGGGTGCACCGGTCCTGGAGATACTGCAATACCAGGTCAATGCGTGAAGTGGACAGAGCAAGCTCTTTTTCCATCTCCCTGTTCTAAAAATCCATTTAATATATGGTCCCCAGATAGGGGACGTATCAGATATTAAACTGATAAGAACAGATACTACACTTGATCTTAGCCAAAAGGCCGAGAAGCGATAACCAGAATTGGTTTCCGACTACGGTGCCACCCAAGGATTCTGAAAAGTCCATTTGTGGAGATGGCCACCTGGACTCCCGTTAAGAAGACATGCTGTCAACCTCTAGATCCCTCACATGCCTGCACTTTTCGGCTTGCTGCTGCTGCAATCCACGCGTTTTAGATCTGCATAACTCCACCTCTTTTAGCACAGTACCCTCAACCCCCGGCTGTTCCCACCCGCCTCAACACCGTTGGAAGGGAGGAGAACCAATTAAGGCGGGGGGGGGGGGGTGGAACGAGCAGCTGTCTACCCTTAGCAGGAGGGTTGCTGATTAATTACCTCTCCTGCTGCTGCTGCTGCTGGCTGTCCAGCAGCAGACTGAAGGTGGCTGCTGCTGTGCGCAGGTATATAAAGGCTCAGAGCCTATTATGACACGCGCAGCCAGCGTTCCATTGCCACATTCCGTCTACTGCAGGCGGGATACCTGGATGGCTGAATGTCACTGAGAAGCTCACAGAGACCGCCATAAGCAACAGTTTAAAAGAATGCCACAGACTAATCAACCAAACTTTTTGGGTTGGTTTCTCTTTTATAGTCTGCAGGCATTAAATGAAAGAAGTCAGTGTTCCAGCAGAGGGAGACAACGTTTCAGAAAAGGCATTGTAGCAAACCAAAAAAGAAATTTTAAGCGCAGCAGAGTAACCAGCTCACATACCTGTTAGCTCAGGTGAGTTTAAAAGGCTGCTGTTGATAACAAGGGCATTTGCTAAATAGATGGTGTGTGTGCAACAATATACTGAAAGGTCAATTATATTGTGCAGCTTATCTCACCACCTGTAGTTATTTAGGTGAAAGCTCCAAAATGCTTGCCTAATATGTCTGTTTATCCAAAAGGAAGTAGAGAGGGAGAGCTAGATAGATAGCATTGCATTACATTACATTACATGGCAATGCAATGCACAGTTGCTGAAGTTGAACCAAAATGAGCTTGTCATCTGGCTTCTGCAACTTTTAACATGAAAAATCCAATGAGGAGAAGAAAAGCAAAGCCAAAGAGTCCATCCCAAAATCCGACAAACAAGCAAAATGAACAAAAAGCATTGAATTCAATTCTTTCTGATTTTAGAAACTGCATTAAAGAAGGGGTGCACCGGTCCTGGAGATACTGCAATACCAGGTCAATGCGTGGAGTGGACAGAGCAAGCTCTTTTTCCATCTCCCTGTTCTAAAAATCCATTTAATATATGGTCCCCAGATAGGGGACGTATCAGATATTAAACTGATAAGAACAGATACTACACTTGATCTTAGCCAAAAGGCCGAGAAGCGATAACCAGAATTGGTTTCCGACTACGGTGCCACCCAAGGATTCTGAAAAGTCCATTTGTGGAGATGGCCACCTGGACTCCCGTTAAGAAGACATGCTGTCAACCTCTAGATCCCTCACATGCCTGCACTTTTCGGCTTGCTGCTGCTGCAATCCACGCGTTTTAGATCTGCATAACTCCACCTCTTTTAGCACAGTACCCTCAACCCCCGGCTGTTCCCACCCGCCTCAACACCGTTGGAAGGGAGGAGAACCAATTAAGGCGGGGGGGGGGTGGAACGAGCAGCTGTCTACCCTTAGCAGGAGGGTTGCTGATTAATTACCTCTCCTGCTGCTGCTGCTGCTGGCTGTCCAGCAGCAGACTGAAGGTGGCTGCTGCTGTGCACAGGTATATAAAGGCTCAGAGCCTATTATGACACGCGCAGCCAGCGTTCCATTGCCACATTCCGTCTACTGCAGGCGGGATACCTGGATGGCTGAATGTCACTGAGAAGCTCACAGAGACCGCCATAAGCAACAGTTTAAAAGAATGCCACAGACTAATCAACCAAACTTTTTGGGTTGGTTTCTCTTTTATAGTCTGCAGGCATTAAATGAAAGAAGTCAGTGTTCCAGCAGAGGGAGACAACGTTTCAGAAAAGGCATTGTAGCAAACCAAAAAAGAAATTTTAAGCGCAGCAGAGTAACCAGCTCACATACCTGTTAGCTCAGGTGAGTTTAAAAGGCTGCTGTTGATAACAAGGGCATTTGCTAAATAGATGGTGTGTGTGCAACAATATACTGAAAGGTCAATTATATTGTGCAGCTTATCTCACCACCTGTAGTTATTTAGGTGAAAGCTCCAAAATGCTTGCCTAATATGTCTGTTTATCCAAAAGGAAGTATAGAGGGAGAGCTAGATAGATAGCATTGCATTACATTACATTACATGGCAATGCAATGCACAGTTGCTGAAGTTGAACCAAAATGAGCTTGTCATCTGGCTTCTGCAACTTTTAACATGAAAAATCCAATGAGGAGAAGAAAAGCAAAGTCAAAGAGTCCATCCCAAAATCCGACAAACAAGCAAAATGAACAAAAAGCATTGAATTCAATTCTTTCTGATTTTAGAAACTGCATTAAAGAAGGGGTGCACCGGTCCTGGAGATACTGCAATACCAGGTCAATGCGTGGAGTGGACAGAGCAAGCTCTTTTTCCATCTCCCTGTTCTAAAAATCCATTTAATATATGGTCCCCAGATAGGGGACGTATCAGATATTAAACTGATAAGAACAGATACTACACTTGATCTTAGCCAAAAGGCCGAGAAGCGATAACCAGAATTGGTTTCCGACTACGGTGCCACCCAAGGATTCTGAAAAGTCCATTTGTGGAGATGGCCACCTGGACTCCCGTTAAGAAGACATGCTGTCAACCTCTAGATCCCTCACATGCCTGCACTTTTCGGCTTGCTGCTGCTGCAATCCACGCGTTTTAGATCTGCATAACTCCACCTCTTTTAGCACAGTACCCTCAACCCCCGGCTGTTCCCACCCGCCTCAACACCGTTGGAAGGGAGGAGAACCAATTAAGGCGGGGGGGGGGGGGTGGAACGAGCAGCTGTCTACCCTTAGCAGGAGGGTTGCTGATTAATTACCTCTCCTGCTGCTGCTGCTGCTGGCTGTCCAGCAGCAGACTGAAGGTGGCTGCTGCTGTGCGCAGGTATATAAAGGCTCAGAGCCTATTATGACACGCGCAGCCAGCGTTCCATTGCCACATTCCGTCTACTGCAGGCGGGATACCTGGATGGCTGAATGTCACTGAGAAGCTCACAGAGACCGCCATAAGCAACAGTTTAAAAGAATGCCACAGACTAATCAACCAAACTTTTTGGGTTGGTTTCTCTTTTATAGTCTGCAGGCATTAAATGAAAGAAGTCAGTGTTCCAGCAGAGGGAGACAACGTTTCAGAAAAGGCATTGTAGCAAACCAAAAAAGAAATTTTAAGCGCAGCAGAGTAACCAGCTCACATACCTGTTAGCTCAGGTGAGTTTAAAAGGCTGCTGTTGATAACAAGGGCATTTGCTAAATAGATGGTGTGTGTGCAACAATATACTGAAAGGTCAATTATATTGTGCAGCTTATCTCACCACCTGTAGTTATTTAGGTGAAAGCTCCAAAATGCTTGCCTAATATGTCTGTTTATCCAAAAGGAAGTATAGAGGGAGAGCTAGATAGATAGCATTGCATTACATTACATTACATGGCAATGCAATGCACAGTTGCTGAAGTTGAACCAAAATGAGCTTGTCATCTGGCTTCTGCAACTTTTAACATGAAAAATCCAATGAGGAGAAGAAAAGCAAAGCCAAAGAGTCCATCCCAAAATCCGACAAACAAGCAAAATGAACAAAAAGCATTGAATTCAATTCTTTCTGATTTTAGAAACTGCATTAAAGAAGGGGTGCACCGGTCCTGGAGATACTGCAATACCAGGTCAATGCGTGGAGTGGACAGAGCAAGCTCTTTTTCCATCTCCCTGTTCTAAAAATCCATTTAATATATGGTCCCCAGATAGGGGACGTATCAGATATTAAACTGATAAGAACAGATACTACACTTGATCTTAGCCAAAAGGCCGAGAAGCGATAACCAGAATTGGTTTCCGACTACGGTGCCACCCAAGGATTCTGAAAAGTCCATTTGTGGAGATGGCCACCTGGACTCCCGTTAAGAAGACATGCTGTCAACCTCTAGATCCCTCACATGCCTGCACTTTTCGGCTTGCTGCTGCTGCAATCCACGCGTTTTAGATCTGCATAACTCCACCTCTTTTAGCACAGTACCCTCAACCCCCGGCTGTTCCCACCCGCCTCAACACCGTTGGAAGGGAGGAGAACCAATTAAGGCGGGGGGGGGGTGGAACGAGCAGCTGTCTACCCTTAGCAGGAGGGTTGCTGATTAATTACCTCTCCTGCTGCTGCTGCTGCTGGCTGTCCAGCAGCAGACTGAAGGTGGCTGCTGCTGTGCGCAGGTATATAAAGGCTCAGAGCCTATTATGACACGCGCAGCCAGCGTTCCATTGCCACATTCCGTCTACTGCAGGCGGGATACCTGGATGGCTGAATGTCACTGAGAAGCTCACAGAGACCGCCATAAGCAACAGTTTAAAAGAATGCCACAGACTAATCAACCAAACTTTTTGGGTTGGTTTCTCTTTTATAGTCTGCAGGCATTAAATGAAAGAAGTCAGTGTTCCAGCAGAGGGAGACAACGTTTCAGAAAAGGCATTGTAGCAAACCAAAAAAGAAATTTTAAGCGCAGCAGAGTAACCAGCTCACATACCTGTTAGCTCAGGTGAGTTTAAAAGGCTGCTGTTGATAACAAGGGCATTTGCTAAATAGATGGTGTGTGTGCAACAATATACTGAAAGGTCAATTATATTGTGCAGCTTATCTCACCACCTGTAGTTATTTAGGTGAAAGCTCCAAAATGCTTGCCTAATATGTCTGTTTATCCAAAAGGAAGTATAGAGGGAGAGCTAGATAGATAGCATTGCATTACATTACATTACATGGCAATGCAATGCACAGTTGCTGAAGTTGAACCAAAATGAGCTTGTCATCTGGCTTCTGCAACTTTTAACATGAAAAATCCAATGAGGAGAAGAAAAGCAAAGCCAAAGAGTCCATCCCAAAATCCGACAAACAAGCAAAATGAACAAAAAGCATTGAATTCAATTCTTTCTGATTTTAGAAACTGCATTAAAGAAGGGGTGCACCGGTCCTGGAGATACTGCAATACCAGGTCAATGCGTGGAGTGGACAGAGCAAGCTCTTTTTCCATCTCCCTGTTCTAAAAATCCATTTAATATATGGTCCCCAGATAGGGGACGTATCAGATATTAAACTGATAAGAACAGATACTACACTTGATCTTAGCCAAAAGGCCGAGAAGCGATAACCAGAATTGGTTTCCGACTACGGTGCCACCCAAGGATTCTGAAAAGTCCATTTGTGGAGATGGCCACCTGGACTCCCGTTAAGAAGACATGCTGTCAACCTCTAGATCCCTCACATGCCTGCACTTTTCGGCTTGCTGCTGCTGCAATCCACGCGTTTTAGATCTGCATAACTCCACCTCTTTTAGCACAGTACCCTCAACCCCCGGCTGTTCCCACCCGCCTCAACACCGTTGGAAGGGAGGAGAACCAATTAAGGCGGGGGGGGGGGTGGAACGAGCAGCTGTCTACCCTTAGCAGGAGGGTTGCTGATTAATTACCTCTCCTGCTGCTGCTGCTGCTGGCTGTCCAGCAGCAGACTGAAGGTGGCTGCTGCTGTGCGCAGGTATATAAAGGCTCAGAGCCTATTATGACACGCGCAGCCAGCGTTCCATTGCCACATTCCGTCTACTGCAGGCGGGATACCTGGATGGCTGAATGTCACTGAGAAGCTCACAGAGACCGCCATAAGCAACAGTTTAAAAGAATGCCACAGACTAATCAACCAAACTTTTTGGGTTGGTTTCTCTTTTATAGTCTGCAGGCATTAAATGAAAGAAGTCAGTGTTCCAGCAGAGGGAGACAACGTTTCAGAAAAGGCATTGTAGCAAACCAAAAAAGAAATTTTAAGCGCAGCAGAGTAACCAGCTCACATACCTGTTAGCTCAGGTGAGTTTAAAAGGCTGCTGTTGATAACAAGGGCATTTGCTAAATAGATGGTGTGTGTGCAACAATATACTGAAAGGTCAATTATATTGTGCAGCTTATCTCACCACCTGTAGTTATTTAGGTGAAAGCTCCAAAATGCTTGCCTAATATGTCTGTTTATCCAAAAGGAAGTATAGAGGGAGAGCTAGATAGATAGCATTGCATTACATTACATTACATGGCAATGCAATGCACAGTTGCTGAAGTTGAACCAAAATGAGCTTGTCATCTGGCTTCTGCAACTTTTAACATGAAAAATCCAATGAGGAGAAGAAAAGCAAAGTCAAAGAGTCCATCCCAAAATCCGACAAACAAGCAAAATGAACAAAAAGCATTGAATTCAATTCTTTCTGATTTTAGAAACTGCATTAAAGAAGGGGTGCACCGGTCCTGGAGATACTGCAATACCAGGTCAATGCGTGGAGTGGACAGAGCAAGCTCTTTTTCCATCTCCCTGTTCTAAAAATCCATTTAATATATGGTCCCCAGATAGGGGACGTATCAGATATTAAACTGATAAGAACAGATACTACACTTGATCTTAGCCAAAAGGCCGAGAAGCGATAACCAGAATTGGTTTCCGACTACGGTGCCACCCAAGGATTCTGAAAAGTCCATTTGTGGAGATGGCCACCTGGACTCCCGTTAAGAAGACATGCTGTCAACCTCTAGATCCCTCACATGCCTGCACTTTTCGGCTTGCTGCTGCTGCAATCCACGCATTTTAGATCTGCATAACTCCACCTCTTTTAGCACAGTACCCTCAACCCCCGGCTGTTCCCACCCGCCTCAACACCGTTGGAAGGGAGGAGAACCAATTAAGGCGGGGGGGGGGTGGAACGAGCAGCTGTCTACCCTTAGCAGGAGGGTTGCTGATTAATTACCTCTCCTGCTGCTGCTGCTGCTGGCTGTCCAGCAGCAGACTGAAGGTGGCTGCTGCTGTGCGCAGGTATATAAAGGCTCAGAGCCTATTATGACACGCGCAGCCAGCGTTCCATTGCCACATTCCGTCTACTGCAGGCGGGATACCTGGATGGCTGAATGTCACTGAGAAGCTCACAGAGACCGCCATAAGCAACAGTTTAAAAGAATGCCACAGACTAATCAACCAAACTTTTTGGGTTGGTTTCTCTTTTATAGTCTGCAGGCATTAAATGAAAGAAGTCAGTGTTCCAGCAGAGGGAGACAACGTTTCAGAAAAGGCATTGTAGCAAACCAAAAAAGAAATTTTAAGCGCAGCAGAGTAACCAGCTCACATACCTGTTAGCTCAGGTGAGTTTAAAAGGCTGCTGTTGATAACAAGGGCATTTGCTAAATAGATGGTGTGTGTGCAACAATATACTGAAAGGTCAATTATATTGTGCAGCTTATCTCACCACCTGTAGTTATTTAGGTGAAAGCTCCAAAATGCTTGCCTAATATGTCTGTTTATCCAAAAGGAAGTATAGAGGGAGAGCTAGATAGATAGCATTGCATTACATTACATTACATGGCAATGCAATGCACAGTTGCTGAAGTTGAACCAAAATGAGCTTGTCATCTGGCTTCTGCAACTTTTAACATGAAAAATCCAATGAGGAGAAGAAAAGCAAAGCCAAAGAGTCCATCCCAAAATCCGACAAACAAGCAAAATGAACAAAAAGCATTGAATTCAATTCTTTCTGATTTTAGAAACTGCATTAAAGAAGGGGTGCACCGGTCCTGGAGATACTGCAATACCAGGTCAATGCGTGGAGTGGACAGAGCAAGCTCTTTTTCCATCTCCCTGTTCTAAAAATCCATTTAATATATGGTCCCCAGATAGGGGACGTATCAGATATTAAACTGATAAGAACAGATACTACACTTGATCTTAGCCAAAAGGCCGAGAAGCGATAACCAGAATTGGTTTCCGACTACGGTGCCACCCAAGGATTCTGAAAAGTCCATTTGTGGAGATGGCCACCTGGACTCCCGTTAAGAAGACATGCTGTCAACCTCTAGATCCCTCACATGCCTGCACTTTTCGGCTTGCTGCTGCTGCAATCCACGCGTTTTAGATCTGCATAACTCCACCTCTTTTAGCACAGTACCCTCAACCCCCGGCTGTTCCCACCCGCCTCAACACCGTTGGAAGGGAGGAGAACCAATTAAGGCGGGGGGGGGGGGGTGGAACGAGCAGCTGTCTACCCTTAGCAGGAGGGTTGCTGATTAATTACCTCTCCTGCTGCTGCTGCTGGCTGTCCAGCAGCAGACTGAAGGTGGCTGCTGCTGTGCGCAGGTATATAAAGGCTCAGAGCCTATTATGACACGCGCAGCCAGCGTTCCATTGCCACATTCCGTCTACTGCAGGCGGGATACCTGGATGGCTGAATGTCACTGAGAAGCTCACAGAGACCGCCATAAGCAACAGTTTAAAAGAATGCCACAGACTAATCAACCAAACTTTTTGGGTTGGTTTCTCTTTTATAGTCTGCAGGCATTAAATGAAAGAAGTCAGTGTTCCAGCAGAGGGAGACAACGTTTCAGAAAAGGCATTGTAGAAAACCAAAAAAGAAATTTTAAGCGCAGCAGAGTAACCAGCTCACATACCTGTTAGCTCAGGTGAGTTTAAAAGGCTGCTGTTGATAACAAGGGCATTTGCTAAATAGATGGTGTGTGTGCAACAATATACTGAAAGGTCAATTATATTGTGCAGCTTATCTCACCACCTGTAGTTATTTAGGTGAAAGCTCCAAAATGCTTGCCTAATATGTCTGTTTATCCAAAAGGAAGTATAGAGGGAGAGCTAGATAGATAGCATTGCATTACATTACATTACATGGCAATGCAATGCACAGTTGTTGAAGTTGAACCAAAATGAGCTTGTCATCTGGCTTCTGCAACTTTTAACATGAAAAATCCAATGAGGAGAAGAAAAGCAAAGCCAAAGAGTCCATCCCAAAATCCGACAAACAAGCAAAATGAACAAAAAGCATTGAATTCAATTCTTTCTGATTTTAGAAACTGCATTAAAGAAGGGGTGCACCGGTCCTGGAGATACTGCAATACCAGGTCAATGCGTGGAGTGGACAGAGCAAGCTCTTTTTCCATCTCCCTGTTCTAAAAATCCATTTAATATATGGTCCCCAGATAGGGGACGTATCAGATATTAAACTGATAAGAACAGATACTACACTTGATCTTAGCCAAAAGGCCGAGAAGCGATAACCAGAATTGGTTTCCGACTACGGTGCCACCCAAGGATTCTGAAAAGTCCATTTGTGGAGATGGCCACCTGGACTCCCGTTAAGAAGACATGCTGTCAACCTCTAGATCCCTCACATGCCTGCACTTTTCGGCTTGCTGCTGCTGCAATCCACGCGTTTTAGATCTGCATAACTCCACCTCTTTTAGCACAGTACCCTCAACCCCCGGCTGTTCCCACCCGCCTCAACACCGTTGGAAGGGAGGAGAACCAATTAAGGCGGGGGGGGGGGGGGTGGAACGAGCAGCTGTCTACCCTTAGCAGGAGGGTTGCTGATTAATTACCTCTCCTGCTGCTGCTGGCTGTCCAGCAGCAGACTGAAGGTGGCTGCTGCTGTGCGCAGGTATATAAAGACTCAGAGCCTATTATGACACGCGCAGCCAGCGTTCCATTGCCACATTCCGTCTACTGCAGGCGGGATACCTGGATGGCTGAATGTCACTGAGAAGCTCACAGAGACCGCCATAAGCAACAGTTTAAAAGAATGCCACAGACTAATCAACCAAACTTTTTGGGTTGGTTTCTCTTTTATAGTCTGCAGGCATTAAATGAAAGAAGTCAGTGTTCCAGCAGAGGGAGACAACGTTTCAGAAAAGGCATTGTAGCAAACCAAAAAAGAAATTTTAAGCGCAGCAGAGTAACCAGCTCACATACCTGTTAGCTCAGGTGAGTTTAAAAGGCTGCTGTTGATAACAAGGGCATTTGCTAAATAGATGGTGTGTGTGCAACAATATACTGAAAGGTCAATTATATTGTGCAGCTTATCTCACCACCTGTAGTTATTTAGGTGAAAGCTCCAAAATGCTTGCCTAATATGTCTGTTTATCCAAAAGGAAGTATAGAGGGAGAGCTAGATAGATAGCATTGCATTACATTACATTACATGGCAATGCAATGCACAGTTGCTGAAGTTGAACCAAAATGAGCTTGTCATCTGGCTTCTGCAACTTTTAACATGAAAAATCCAATGAGGAGAAGAAAAGCAAAGCCAAAGAGTCCATCCCAAAATCCGACAAACAAGCAAAATGAACAAAAAGCATTGAATTCAATTCTTTCTGATTTTAGAAACTGCATTAAAGAAGGGGTGCACCGGTCCTGGAGATACTGCAATACCAGGTCAATGCGTGGAGTGGACAGAGCAAGCTCTTTTTCCATCTCCCTGTTCTAAAAATCCATTTAATATATGGTCCCCAAATAGGGGACGTATCAGATATTACACTGATAAGAACAGATACTACACTTGATCTTAGCCAAAAGGCCGAGAAGCGATAACCAGAATTGGTTTCCGACTACGGTGCCACCCAAGGATTCTGAAAAGTCCATTTGTGGAGATGGCCACCTGGACTCCCGTTAAGAAGACATGCTGTCAACCTCTAGATCCCTCACATGCCTGCACTTTTCGGCTTGCTGCTGCTGCAATCCACGCGTTTTAGATCTGCATAACTCCACCTCTTTTAGCACAGTACCCTCAACCCCCGGCTGTTCCCACCCGCCTCAACACCGTTGGAAGGGAGGAGAACCAATTAAGGCGGGGGGGGGGGGGGGTGGAACGAGCAGCTGTCTACCCTTAGCAGGAGGGTTGCTGATTAATTACCTCTCCTGCTGCTGCTGCTGCTGGCTGTCCAGCAGCAGACTGAAGGTGGCTGCTGCTGTGCGCAGGTATATAAAGGCTCAGAGCCTATTATGACACGCGCAGCCAGTGTTCCATTGCCACATTCCGTCTACTGCAGGCGGGATACCTGGATGGCTGAATGTCACTGAGAAGCTCACAGAGACCGCCATAAGCAACAGTTTAAAAGAATGCCACAGACTAATCAACCAAACTTTCTGGGTTGGTTTCTCTTTTATAGTCTGCAGGCATTAAATGAAAGAAGTCAGTGTTCCAGCAGAGGGAGACAACGTTTCAGAAAAGGCATTGTAGCAAACCAAAAAAGAAATTTTAAGCGCAGCAGAGTAACCAGCTCACATACCTGTTAGCTCAGGTGAGTTTAAAAGGCTGCTGTTGATAACAAGGGCATTTGCTAAATAGATGGTGTGTGTGCAACAATATACTGAAAGGTCAATTATATTGTGCAGCTTATCTCACCACCTGTAGTTATTTAGGTGAAAGCTCCAAAATGCTTGCCTAATATGTCTGTTTATCCAAAAGGAAGTATAGAGGGAGAGCTAGATAGATAGCATTGCATTACATTACATTACATGGCAATGCAATGCACAGTTGCTGAAGTTGAACCAAAATGAGCTTGTCATCTGGCTTCTGCAACTTTTAACATGAAAAATCCAATGAGGAGAAGAAAAGCAAAGCCAAAGAGTCCATCCCAAAATCCGACAAACAAGCAAAATGAACAAAAAGCATTGAATTCAATTCTTTCTGATTTTAGAAACTGCATTAAAGAAGGGGTGCACCGGTCCTGGAGATACTGCAATACCAGGTCAATGCGTGGAGTGGACAGAGCAAGCTCTTTTTCCATCTCCCTGTTCTAAAAATCCATTTAATATATGGTCCCCAGATAGGGGACGTATCAGATATTAAACTGATAAGAACAGATACTACACTTGATCTTAGCCAAAAGGCCGAGAAGCGATAACCAGAATTGGTTTCCGACTACGGTGCCACCCAAGGATTCTGAAAAGTCCATTTGTGGAGATGGCCACCTGGACTCCCGTTAAGAAGACATGCTGTCAACCTCTAGATCCCTCACATGCCTGCACTTTTCGGCTTGCTGCTGCTGCAATCCACGCGTTTTAGATCTGCATAACTCCACCTCTTTTAGCACAGTACCCTCAACCCCCGGCTGTTCCCACCCGCCTCAACACCGTTGGAAGGGAGGAGAACCAATTAAGGCGGGGGGGGGGTGGAACGAGCAGCTGTCTACCCTTAGCAGGAGGGTTGCTGATTAATTACCTCTCCTGCTGCTGCTGCTGCTGGCTGTCCAGCAGCAGACTGAAGGTGGCTGCTGCTGTGCGCAGGTATATAAAGGCTCAGAGCCTATTATGACACGCGCAGCCAGCGTTCCATTGCCACATTCCGTCTACTGCAGGCGGGATACCTGGATGGCTGAATGTCACTGAGAAGCTCACAGAGACCGCCATAAGCAACAGTTTAAAAGAATGCCACAGACTAATCAACCAAACTTTTTGGGTTGGTTTCTCTTTTATAGTCTGCAGGCATTAAATGAAAGAAGTCAGTGTTCCAGCAGAGGGAGACAACGTTTCAGAAAAGGCATTGTAGCAAACCAAAAAAGAAATTTTAAGCGCAGCAGAGTAACCAGCTCACATACCTGTTAGCTCAGGTGAGTTTAAAAGGCTGCTGTTGATAACAAGGGCATTTGCTAAATAGATGGTGTGTGTGCAACAATATACTGAAAGGTCAATTATATTGTGCAGCTTATCTCACCACCTGTAGTTATTTAGGTGAAAGCTCCAAAATGCTTGCCTAATATGTCTGTTTATCCAAAAGGAAGTATAGAGGGAGAGCTAGATAGATAGCATCGCATTACATTACATTACATGGCAATGCAATGCACAGTTGCTGAAGTTGAACCAAAATGAGCTTGTCATCTGGCTTCTGCAACTTTTAACATGAAAAATCCAATGAGGAGAAGAAAAGCAAAGCCAAAGAGTCCATCCCAAAATCCGACAAACAAGCAAAATGAACAAAAAGCATTGAATTCAATTCTTTCTGATTTTAGAAACTGCATTAAAGAAGGGGTGCACCGGTCCTGGAGATACTGCAATACCAGGTCAATGCGTGGAGTGGACAGAGCAAGCTCTTTTTCCATCTCCCTGTTCTAAAAATCCATTTAATATATGGTCCCCAGATAGGGGACGTATCAGATATTAAACTGATAAGAACAGATACTACACTTGATCTTAGCCAAAAGGCCGAGAAGCGATAACCAGAATTGGTTTCCGACTACGGTGCCACCCAAGGATTCTGAAAAGTCCATTTGTGGAGATGGCCACCTGGACTCCCGTTAAGAAGACATGCTGTCAACCTCTAGATCCCTCACATGCCTGCACTTTTCGGCTTGCTGCTGCTGCAATCCACGCGTTTTAGATCTGCATAACTCCACCTCTTTTAGCACAGTACCCTCAACCCCCGGCTGTTCCCACCCGCCTCAACACCGTTGGAAGGGAGGAGAACCAATTAAGGCGGGGGGGGGGGGGGTGGAACGAGCAGCTGTCTACCCTTAGCAGGAGGGTTGCTGATTAATTACCTCTCCTGCTGCTGCTGCTGCTGGCTGTCCAGCAGCAGACTGAAGGTGGCTGCTGCTGTGCGCAGGTATATAAAGGCTCAGAGCCTATTATGACACGCGCAGCCAGCGTTCCATTGCCACATTCCGTCTACTGCAGGCGGGATACCTGGATGGCTGAATGTCACTGAGAAGCTCACAGAGACCGCCATAAGCAACAGTTTAAAAGAATGCCACAGACTAATCAACCAAACTTTTTGGGTTGGTTTCTCTTTTATAGTCTGCAGGCATTAAATGAAAGAAGTCAGTGTTCCAGCAGAGGGAGACAACGTTTCAGAAAAGGCATTGTAGCAAACCAAAAAAGAAATTTTAAGCGCAGCAGAGTAACCAGCTCACATACCTGTTAGCTCAGGTGAGTTTAAAAGGCTGCTGTTGATAACAAGGGCATTTGCTAAATAGATGGTGTGTGTGCAACAATATACTGAAAGGTCAATTATATTGTGCAGCTTATCTCACCACCTGTAGTTATTTAGGTGAAAGCTCCAAAATGCTTGCCTAATATGTCTGTTTATCCAAAAGGAAGTATAGAGGGAGAGCTAGATAGATAGCATTGCATTACATTACATTACATGGCAATGCAATGCACAGTTGCTGAAGTTGAACCAAAATGAGCTTGTCATCTGGCTTCTGCAACTTTTAACATGAAAAATCCAATGAGGAGAAGAAAAGCAAAGCCAAAGAGTCCATCCCAAAATCCGACAAACAAGCAAAATGAACAAAAAGCATTGAATTCAATTCTTTCTGATTTTAGAAACTGCATTAAAGAAGGGGTGCACCGGTCCTGGAGATACTGCAATACCAGGTCAATGCATGGAGTGGACAGAGCAAGCTCTTTTTCCATCTACCTGTTCTAAAAATCCATTTAATATATGGTCCCCAGATAGGGGACGTATCAGATATTAAACTGATAAGAACAGATACTACACTTGATCTTAGCCAAAAGGCCGAGAAGCGATAACCAGAATTGGTTTCCGACTACGGTGCCACCCAAGGATTCTGAAAAGTCCATTTGTGGAGATGGCCACCTGGACTCCCGTTAAGAAGACATGCTGTCAACCTCTAGATCCCTCACATGCCTGCACTTTTCGGCTTGCTGCTGCTGCAATCCACGCGTTTTAGATCTGCATAACTCCACCTCTTTTAGCACAGTACCCTCAACCCCCGGCTGTTCCCACCCGCCTCAACACCGTTGGAAGGGAGGAGAACCAATTAAGGCGGGGGGGGGGTGGAACGAGCAGCTGTCTACCCTTAGCAGGAGGGTTGCTGATTAATTACCTCTCCTGCTGCTGCTGCTGGCTGTCCAGCAGCAGACTGAAGGTGGCTGCTGCTGTGCGCAGGTATATAAAGGCTCAGAGCCTATTATGACACGCGCAGCCAGCGTTCCATTGCCACATTCCGTCTATTGCAGGCGGGATACCTGGATGGCTGAATGTCACTGAGAAGCTCACAGAGACCGCCATAAGCAACAGTTTAAAAGAATGCCACAGACTAATCAACCAAACTTTTTGGGTTGGTTTCTCTTTTATAGTCTGCAGGCATTAAATGAAAGAAGTCAGTGTTCCAGCAGAGGGAGACAACGTTTCAGAAAAGGCATTGTAGCAAACCAAAAAAGAAATTTTAAGCGCAGCAGAGTAACCAGCTCACATACCTGTTATCTCAGGTGAGTTTAAAAGGCTGCTGTTGATAACAAGGGCATTTGCTAAATAGATGGTGTGTGTGCAACAATATACTGAAAGGTCAATTATATTGTGCAGCTTATCTCACCACCTGTAGTTATTTAGGTGAAAGCTCCAAAATGCTTGCCTAATATGTCTGTTTATCCAAAAGGAAGTATAGAGGGAGAGCTAGATAGATAGCATTGCATTACATTACATTACATGGCAATGCAATGCACAGTTGCTGAAGTTGAACCAAAATGAGCTTGTCATCTGGCTTCTGCAACTTTTAACATGAAAAATCCAATGAGGAGAAGAAAAGCAAAGCCAAAGAGTCCATCCCAAAATCCGACAAACAAGCAAAATGAACAAAAAGCATTGAATTCAATTCTTTCTGATTTTAGAAACTGCATTAAAGAAGGGGTGCACCGGTCCTGGAGATACTGCAATACCAGGTCAATGCGTGGAGTGGACAGAGCAAGCTCTTTTTCCATCTCCCTGTTCTAAAAATCCATTTAATATATGGTCCCCAGATAGGGGACGTATCAGATATTAAACTGATAAGAACAGATACTACACTTGATCTTAGCCAAAAGGCCGAGAAGCGATAACCAGAATTGGTTTCCGACTACGGTGCCACCCAAGGATTCTGAAAAGTCCATTTGTGGAGATGGCCACCTGGACTCCCGTTAAGAAGACATGCTGTCAACCTCTAGATCCCTCACATGCCTGCACTTTTCGGCTTGCTGCTGCTGCAATCCACGCGTTTTAGATCTGCATAACTCCACCTCTTTTAGCACAGTACCCTCAACCCCCGGCTGCTCCCACCCGCCTCAACACCGTTGGAAGGGAGGAGAACCAATTAAGGCGGGGGGGGGGGGGGTGGAACGAGCAGCTGTCTACCCTTAGCAGGAGGGTTGCTGATTAATTACCTCTCCTGCTGCTGCTGCTGCTGGCTGTCCAGCAGCAGACTGAAGGTGGCTGCTGCTGTGCGCAGGTATATAAAGGCTCAGAGCCTATTATGACACGCGCAGCCAGCGTTCCATTGCCACATTCCGTCTACTGCAGGCGGGATACCTGGATGGCTGAATGTCACTGAGAAGCTCACAGAGACCGCCATAAGCAACAGTTTAAAAGAATGCCACAGACTAATCAACCAAACTTTTTGGGTTGGTTTCTCTTTTATAGTCTGCAGGCATTAAATGAAAGAAGTCAGTGTTCCAGCAGAGGGAGACAACGTTTCAGAAAAGGCATTGTAGCAAACCAAAAAAGAAATTTTAAGCGCAGCAGAGTAACCAGCTCACATACCTGTTAGCTCAGGTGAGTTTAAAAGGCTGCTGTTGATAACAAGGGCATTTGCTAAATAGATGGTGTGTGTGCAACAATATACTGAAAGGTCAATTATATTGTGCAGCTTATCTCACCACCTGTAGTTATTTAGGTGAAAGCTCCAAAATGCTTGCCTAATATGTCTGTTTATCCAAAAGGAAGTATAGAGGGAGAGCTAGATAGATAGCATTGCATTACATTACATTACATGGCAATGCAATGCACAGTTGCTGAAGTTGAACCAAAATGAGCTTGTCATCTGGCTTCTGCAACTTTTAACATGAAAAATCCAATGAGGAGAAGAAAAGCAAAGCCAAAGAGTCCATCCCAAAATCCGACAAACAAGCAAAATGAACAAAAAGCATTGAATTCAATTCTTTCTGATTTTAGAAACTGCATTAAAGAAGGGGTGCACCGGTCCTGGAGATACTGCAATACCAGGTCAATGCGTGGAGTGGACAGAGCAAGCTCTTTTTCCATCTCCCTGTTCTAAAAATCCATTTAATATATGGTCCCCAGATAGGGGACGTATCAGATATTAAACTGATAAGAACAGATACTACACTTGATCTTAGCCAAAAGGCCGAGAAGCGATAACCAGAATTGGTTTCCGACTACGGTGCCACCCAAGGATTCTGAAAAGTCCATTTGTGGAGATGGCCACCTGGACTCCCGTTAAGAAGACATGCTGTCAACCTCTAGATCCCTCACATGCCTGCACTTTTCGGCTTGCTGCTGCTGCAATCCACGCGTTTTAGATCTGCATAACTCCACCTCTTTTAGCACAGTACCCTCAACCCCCGGCTGTTCCCACCCGCCTCAACACCGTTGGAAGGGAGGAGAACCAATTAAGGCGGGGGGGGGGGGGGTGGAACGAGCAGCTGTCTACCCTTAGCAGGAGGGTTGCTGATTAATTACCTCTCCTGCTGCTGCTGCTGCTGGCTGTCCAGCAGCAGACTGAAGGTGGCTGCTGCTGTGCGCAGGTATATAAAGGCTCAGAGCCTATTATGACACGCGCAGCCAGCGTTCCATTGCCACATTCCGTCTACTGCAGGCGGGATACCTGGATGGCTGAATGTCACTGAGAAGCTCACAGAGACCGCCATAAGCAACAGTTTAAAAGAATGCCACAGACTAATCAACCAAACTTTTTGGGTTGGTTTCTCTTTTATAGTCTGCAGGCATTAAATGAAAGAAGTCAGTGTTCCAGCAGAGGGAGACAACGTTTCAGAAAAGGCATTGTAGCAAACCAAAAAAGAAATTTTAAGCGCAGCAGAGTAACCAGCTCACATACCTGTTAGCTCAGGTGAGTTTAAAAGGCTGCTGTTGATAACAAGGGCATTTGCTAAATAGATGGTGTGTGTGCAACAATATACTGAAAGGTCAATTATATTGTGCAGCTTATCTCACCACCTGTAGTTATTTAGGTGAAAGCTCCAAAATGCTTGCCTAATATGTCTGTTTATCCAAAAGGAAGTATAGAGGGAGAGCTAGATAGATAGCATTGCATTACATTACATTACATGGCAATGCAATGCACAGTTGCTGAAGTTGAACCAAAATGAGCTTGTCATCTGGCTTCTGCAACTTTTAACATGAAAAATCCAATGAGGAGAAGAAAAGCAAAGCCAAAGAGTCCATCCCAAAATCCGACAAACAAGCAAAATGAACAAAAAGCATTGAATTCAATTCTTTCTGATTTTAGAAACTGCATTAAAGAAGGGGTGCACCGGTCCTGGAGATACTGCAATACCAGGTCAATGCATGGAGTGGACAGAGCAAGCTCTTTTTCCATCTACCTGTTCTAAAAATCCATTTAATATATGGTCCCCAGATAGGGGACGTATCAGATATTAAACTGATAAGAACAGATACTACACTTGATCTTAGCCAAAAGGCCGAGAAGCGATAACCAGAATTGGTTTCCGACTACGGTGCCACCCAAGGATTCTGAAAAGTCCATTTGTGGAGATGGCCACCTGGACTCCCGTTAAGAAGACATGCTGTCAACCTCTAGATCCCTCACATGCCTGCACTTTTCGGCTTGCTGCTGCTGCAATCCACGCGTTTTAGATCTGCATAACTCCACCTCTTTTAGCACAGTACCCTCAACCCCCGGCTGTTCCCACCCGCCTCAACACCGTTGGAAGGGAGGAGAACCAATTAAGGCGGGGGGGGGGTGGAACGAGCAGCTGTCTACCCTTAGCAGGAGGGTTGCTGATTAATTACCTCTCCTGCTGCTGCTGCTGGCTGTCCAGCAGCAGACTGAAGGTGGCTGCTGCTGTGCGCAGGTATATAAAGGCTCAGAGCCTATTATGACACGCGCAGCCAGCGTTCCATTGCCACATTCCGTCTATTGCAGGCGGGATACCTGGATGGCTGAATGTCACTGAGAAGCTCACAGAGACCGCCATAAGCAACAGTTTAAAAGAATGCCACAGACTAATCAACCAAACTTTTTGGGTTGGTTTCTCTTTTATAGTCTGCAGGCATTAAATGAAAGAAGTCAGTGTTCCAGCAGAGGGAGACAACGTTTCAGAAAAGGCATTGTAGCAAACCAAAAAAGAAATTTTAAGCGCAGCAGAGTAACCAGCTCACATACCTGTTATCTCAGGTGAGTTTAAAAGGCTGCTGTTGATAACAAGGGCATTTGCTAAATAGATGGTGTGTGTGCAACAATATACTGAAAGGTCAATTATATTGTGCAGCTTATCTCACCACCTGTAGTTATTTAGGTGAAAGCTCCAAAATGCTTGCCTAATATGTCTGTTTATCCAAAAGGAAGTATAGAGGGAGAGCTAGATAGATAGCATTGCATTACATTACATTACATGGCAATGCAATGCACAGTTGCTGAAGTTGAACCAAAATGAGCTTGTCATCTGGCTTCTGCAACTTTTAACATGAAAAATCCAATGAGGAGAAGAAAAGCAAAGCCAAAGAGTCCATCCCAAAATCCGACAAACAAGCAAAATGAACAAAAAGCATTGAATTCAATTCTTTCTGATTTTAGAAACTGCATTAAAGAAGGGGTGCACCGGTCCTGGAGATACTGCAATACCAGGTCAATGCGTGGAGTGGACAGAGCAAGCTCTTTTTCCATCTCCCTGTTCTAAAAATCCATTTAATATATGGTCCCCAGATAGGGGACGTATCAGATATTAAACTGATAAGAACAGATACTACACTTGATCTTAGCCAAAAGGCCGAGAAGCGATAACCAGAATTGGTTTCCGACTACGGTGCCACCCAAGGATTCTGAAAAGTCCATTTGTGGAGATGGCCACCTGGACTCCCGTTAAGAAGACATGCTGTCAACCTCTAGATCCCTCACATGCCTGCACTTTTCGGCTTGCTGCTGCTGCAATCCACGCGTTTTAGATCTGCATAACTCCACCTCTTTTAGCACAGTACCCTCAACCCCCGGCTGCTCCCACCCGCCTCAACACCGTTGGAAGGGAGGAGAACCAATTAAGGCGGGGGGGGGGGGGGTGGAACGAGCAGCTGTCTACCCTTAGCAGGAGGGTTGCTGATTAATTACCTCTCCTGCTGCTGCTGCTGCTGGCTGTCCAGCAGCAGACTGAAGGTGGCTGCTGCTGTGCGCAGGTATATAAAGGCTCAGAGCCTATTATGACACGCGCAGCCAGCGTTCCATTGCCACATTCCGTCTACTGCAGGCGGGATACCTGGATGGCTGAATGTCACTGAGAAGCTCACAGAGACCGCCATAAGCAACAGTTTAAAAGAATGCCACAGACTAATCAACCAAACTTTTTGGGTTGGTTTCTCTTTTATAGTCTGCAGGCATTAAATGAAAGAAGTCAGTGTTCCAGCAGAGGGAGACAACGTTTCAGAAAAGGCATTGTAGCAAACCAAAAAAGAAATTTTAAGCGCAGCAGAGTAACCAGCTCACATACCTGTTAGCTCAGGTGAGTTTAAAAGGCTGCTGTTGATAACAAGGGCATTTGCTAAATAGATGGTGTGTGTGCAACAATATACTGAAAGGTCAATTATATTGTGCAGCTTATCTCACCACCTGTAGTTATTTAGGTGAAAGCTCCAAAATGCTTGCCTAATATGTCTGTTTATCCAAAAGGAAGTATAGAGGGAGAGCTAGATAGATAGCATTGCATTACATTACATTACATGGCAATGCAATGCACAGTTGCTGAAGTTGAACCAAAATGAGCTTGTCATCTGGCTTCTGCAACTTTTAACATGAAAAATCCAATGAGGAGAAGAAAAGCAAAGCCAAAGAGTCCATCCCAAAATCCGACAAACAAGCAAAATGAACAAAAAGCATTGAATTCAATTCTTTCTGATTTTAGAAACTGCATTAAAGAAGGGGTGCACCGGTCCTGGAGATACTGCAATACCAGGTCAATGCGTGGAGTGGACAGAGCAAGCTCTTTTTCCATCTCCCTGTTCTAAAAATCCATTTAATATATGGTCCCCAGATAGGGGACGTATCAGATATTAAACTGATAAGAACAGATACTACACTTGATCTTAGCCAAAAGGCCGAGAAGCGATAACCAGAATTGGTTTCCGACTACGGTGCCACCCAAGGATTCTGAAAAGTCCATTTGTGGAGATGGCCACCTGGACTCCCGTTAAGAAGACATGCTGTCAACCTCTAGATCCCTCACATGCCTGCACTTTTCGGCTTGCTGCTGCTGCAATCCACGCGTTTTAGATCTGCATAACTCCACCTCTTTTAGCACAGTACCCTCAACCCCCGGCTGTTCCCACCCGCCTCAACACCGTTGGAAGGGAGGAGAACCAATTAAGGCGGGGGGGGGGGTGGAACGAGCAGCTGTCTACCCTTAGCAGGAGGGTTGCTGATTAATTACCTCTCCTGCTGCTGCTGCTGCTGGCTGTCCAGCAGCAGACTGAAGGTGGCTGCTGCTGTGCGCAGGTATATAAAGGCTCAGAGCCTATTATGACACGCGCAGCCAGCGTTCCATTGCCACATTCCGTCTACTGCAGGCGGGATACCTGGATGGCTGAATGTCACTGAGAAGCTCACAGAGACCGCCATAAGCAACAGTTTAAAAGAATGCCACAGACTAATCAACCAAACTTTTTGGGTTGGTTTCTCTTTTATAGTCTGCAGGCATTAAATGAAAGAAGTCAGTGTTCCAGCAGAGGGAGACAACGTTTCAGAAAAGGCATTGTAGCAAACCAAAAAAGAAATTTTAAGCGCAGCAGAGTAACCAGCTCACATACCTGTTAGCTCAGGTGAGTTTAAAAGGCTGCTGTTGATAACAAGGGCATTTGCTAAATAGATGGTGTGTGTGCAACAATATACTGAAAGGTCAATTATATTGTGCAGCTTATCTCACCACCTGTAGTTATTTAGGTGAAAGCTCCAAAATGCTTGCCTAATATGTCTGTTTATCCAAAAGGAAGTATAGAGGGAGAGCTAGATAGATAGCATTGCATTACATTACATTACATGGCAATGCAATGCACAGTTGCTGAAGTTGAACCAAAATGAGCTTGTCATCTGGCTTCTGCAACTTTTAACATGAAAAATCCAATGAGGAGAAGAAAAGCAAAGCCAAAGAGTCCATCCCAAAATCCGACAAACAAGCAAAATGAACAAAAAGCATTGAATTCAATTCTTTCTGATTTTAGAAACTGCATTAAAGAAGGGGTGCACCGGTCCTGGAGATACTGCAATACCAGGTCAATGCGTGGAGTGGACAGAGCAAGCTCTTTTTCCATCTCCCTGTTCTAAAAATCCATTTAATATATGGTCCCCAGATAGGGGACGTATCAGATATTAAACTGATAAGAACAGATACTACACTTGATCTTAGCCAAAAGGCCGAGAAGCGATAACCAGAATTGGTTTCCGACTACGGTGCCACCCAAGGATTCTGAAAAGTCCATTTGTGGAGATGGCCACCTGGACTCCCGTTAAGAAGACATGCTGTCAACCTCTAGATCCCTCACATGCCTGCACTTTTCGGCTTGCTGCTGCTGCAATCCACGCGTTTTAGATCTGCATAACTCCACCTCTTTTAGCACAGTACCCTCAACCCCCGGCTGTTCCCACCCGCCTCAACACCGTTGGAAGGGAGGAGAACCAATTAAGGCGGGGGGGGGGGTGGAACGAGCAGCTGTCTACCCTTAGCAGGAGGGTTGCTGATTAATTACCTCTCCTGCTGCTGCTGCTGCTGGCTGTCCAGCAGCAGACTGAAGGTGGCTGCTGCTGTGCGCAGGTATATAAAGGCTCAGAGCCTATTATGACACGCGCAGCCAGCGTTCCATTGCCACATTCCGTCTACTGCAGGCGGGATACCTGGATGGCTGAATGTCACTGAGAAGCTCACAGAGACCGCCATAAGCAACAGTTTAAAAGAATGCCACAGACTAATCAACCAAACTTTTTGGGTTGGTTTCTCTTTTATAGTCTGCAGGCATTAAATGAAAGAAGTCAGTGTTCCAGCAGAGGGAGACAACGTTTCAGAAAAGGCATTGTAGCAAACCAAAAAAGAAATTTTAAGCGCAGCAGAGTAACCAGCTCACATACCTGTTAGCTCAGGTGAGTTTAAAAGGCTGCTGTTGATAACAAGGGCATTTGCTAAATAGATGGTGTGTGTGCAACAATATACTGAAAGGTCAATTATATTGTGCAGCTTATCTCACCACCTGTAGTTATTTAGGTGAAAGCTCCAAAATGCTTGCCTAATATGTCTGTTTATCCAAAAGGAAGTATAGAGGGAGAGCTAGATAGATAGCATTGCATTACATTACATTACATGGCAATGCAATGCACAGTTGCTGAAGTTGAACCAAAATGAGCTTGTCATCTGGCTTCTGCAACTTTTAACATGAAAAATCCAATGAGGAGAAGAAAAGCAAAGCCAAAGAGTCCATCCCAAAATCCGACAAACAAGCAAAATGAACAAAAAGCATTGAATTCAATTCTTTCTGATTTTAGAAACTGCATTAAAGAAGGGGTGCACCGGTCCTGGAGATACTGCAATACCAGGTCAATGCGTGGAGTGGACAGAGCAAGCTCTTTTTCCATCTCCCTGTTCTAAAAATCCATTTAATATATGGTCCCCAGATAGGGGACGTATCAGATATTAAACTGATAAGAACAGATACTACACTTGATCTTAGCCAAAAGGCCGAGAAGCGATAACCAGAATTGGTTTCCGACTACGGTGCCACCCAAGGATTCTGAAAAGTCCATTTGTGGAGATGGCCACCTGGACTCCCGTTAAGAAGACATGCTGTCAACCTCTAGATCCCTCACATGCCTGCACTTTTCGGCTTGCTGCTGCTGCAATCCACGCGTTTTAGATCTGCATAACTCCACCTCTTTTAGCACAGTACCCTCAACCCCCGGCTGTTCCCACCCGCCTCAACACCGTTGGAAGGGAGGAGAACCAATTAAGGCGGGGGGGGGGGGTGGAACGAGCAGCTGTCTACCCTTAGCAGGAGGGTTGCTGATTAATTACCTCTCCTGCTGCTGCTGCTGCTGGCTGTCCAGCAGCAGACTGAAGGTGGCTGCTGCTGTGCGCAGGTATATAAAGGCTCAGAGCCTATTATGACACGCGCAGCCAGCGTTCCATTGCCACATTCCGTCTACTGCAGGCGGGATACCTGGATGGCTGAATGTCACTGAGAAGCTCACAGAGACCGCCATAAGCAACAGTTTAAAAGAATGCCACAGACTAATCAACCAAACTTTTTGGGTTGGTTTCTCTTTTATAGTCTGCAGGCATTAAATGAAAGAAGTCAGTGTTCCAGCAGAGGGAGACAACGTTTCAGAAAAGGCATTGTAGCAAACCAAAAAAGAAATTTTAAGCGCAGCAGAGTAACCAGCTCACATACCTGTTAGCTCAGGTGAGTTTAAAAGGCTGCTGTTGATAACAAGGGCATTTGCTAAATAGATGGTGTGTGTGCAACAATATACTGAAAGGTCAATTATATTGTGCAGCTTATCTCACCACCTGTAGTTATTTAGGTGAAAGCTCCAAAATGCTTGCCTAATATGTCTGTTTATCCAAAAGGAAGTATAGAGGGAGAGCTAGATAGATAGCATTGCATTACATTACATTACATGGCAATGCAATGCACAGTTGCTGAAGTTGAACCAAAATGAGCTTGTCATCTGGCTTCTGCAACTTTTAACATGAAAAATCCAATGAGGAGAAGAAAAGCAAAGCCAAAGAGTCCATCCCAAAATCCGACAAACAAGCAAAATGAACAAAAAGCATTGAATTCAATTCTTTCTGATTTTAGAAACTGCATTAAAGAAGGGGTGCACCGGTCCTGGAGATACTGCAATACCAGGTCAATGCGTGGAGTGGACAGAGCAAGCTCTTTTTCCATCTCCCTGTTCTAAAAATCCATTTAATATATGGTCCCCAGATAGGGGACGTATCAGATATTAAACTGATAAGAACAGATACTACACTTGATCTTAGCCAAAAGGCCGAGAAGCGATAACCAGAATTGGTTTCCGACTATGGTGCCACCCAAGGATTCTGAAAAGTCCATTTGTGGAGATGGCCACCTGGACTCCCGTTAAGAAGACATGCTGTCAACCTCTAGATCCCTCACATGCCTGCACTTTTCGGCTTGCTGCTGCTGCAATCCACGCGTTTTAGATCTGCATAACTCCACCTCTTTTAGCACAGTACCCTCAACCCCCGGCTGTTCCCACCCGCCTCAACACCGTTGGAAGGGAGGAGAACCAATTAAGGCGGGGGGGGGGGTGGAACGAGCAGCTGTCTACCCTTAGCAGGAGGGTTGCTGATTAATTACCTCTCCTGCTGCTGCTGCTGCTGGCTGTCCAGCAGCAGACTGAAGGTGGCTGCTGCTGTGCGCAGGTATATAAAGGCTCAGAGCCTATTATGACACGCGCAGCCAGCGTTCCATTGCCACATTCCGTCTACTGCAGGCGGGATACCTGGATGGCTGAATGTCACTGAGAAGCTCACAGAGACCGCCATAAGCAACAGTTTAAAAGAATGCCACAGACTGATCAACCAAACTTTTTGGGTTGGTTTCTCTTTTATAGTCTGCAGGCATTAAATGAAAGAAGTCAGTGTTCCAGCAGAGGGAGACAACGTTTCAGAAAAGGCATTGTAGCAAACCAAAAAAGAAATTTTAAGCGCAGCAGAGTAACCAGCTCACATACCTGTTAGCTCAGGTGAGTTTAAAAGGCTGCTGTTGATAACAAGGGCATTTGCTAAATAGATGGTGTGTGTGCAACAATATACTGAAAGGTCAATTATATTGTGCAGCTTATCTCACCACCTGTAGTTATTTAGGTGAAAGCTCCAAAATGCTTGCCTAATATGTCTGTTTATCCAAAAGGAAGTATAGAGGGAGAGCTAGATAGATAGCATTGCATTACATTACATTACATGGCAATGCAATGCACAGTTGCTGAAGTTGAACCAAAATGAGCTTGTCATCTGGCTTCTGCAACTTTTAACATGAAAAATCCAATGAGGAGAAGAAAAGCAAAGCCAAAGAGTCCATCCCAAAATCCGACAAACAAGCAAAATGAACAAAAAGCATTGAATTCAATTCTTTCTGATTTTAGAAACTGCATTAAAGAAGGGGTGCACCGGTCCTGGAGATACTGCAATACCAGGTCAATGCGTGGAGTGGACAGAGCAAGCTCTTTTTCCATCTCCCTGTTCTAAAAATCCATTTAATATATGGTCCCCAGATAGGGGACGTATCAGATATTAAACTGATAAGAACAGATACTACACTTGATCTTAGCCAAAAGGCCGAGAAGCGATAACCAGAATTGGTTTCCGACTACGGTGCCACCCAAGGATTCTGAAAAGTCCATTTGTGGAGATGGCCACCTGGACTCCCGTTAAGAAGACATGCTGTCAACCTCTAGATCCCTCACATGCCTGCACTTTTCGGCTTGCTGCTGCTGCAATCCACGCGTTTTAGATCTGCATAACTCCACCTCTTTTAGCACAGTACCCTCAACCCCCGGCTGTTCCCACCCGCCTCAACACCGTTGGAAGGGAGGAGAACCAATTAAGGCGGGGGGGAGGGGTGGAACGAGCAGCTGTCTACCCTTAGCAGGAGGGTTGCTGATTAATTACCTCTCCTGCTGCTGCTGCTGCTGGCTGTCCAGCAGCAGACTGAAGGTGGCTGCTGCTGTGCGCAGGTATATAAAGGCTCAGAGCCTATTATGACACGCGCAGCCAGCGTTCCATTGCCACATTCCGTCTACTGCAGGCGGGATACCTGGATGGCTGAATGTCACTGAGAAGCTCACAGAGACCGCCATAAGCAACAGTTTAAAAAAATGCCACAGACTAATCAACCAAACTTTTTGGGTTGGTTTCTCTTTTATAGTCTGCAGGCATTAAATGAAAGAAGTCAGTGTTCCAGCAGAGGGAGACAACGTTTCAGAAAAGGCATTGTAGCAAACCAAAAAAGAAATTTTAAGCGCAGCAGAGTAACCAGCTCACATACCTGTTAGCTCAGGTGAGTTTAAAAGGCTGCTGTTGATAACAAGGGCATTTGCTAAATAGATGGTGTGTGTGCAACAATATACTGAAAGGTCAATTATATTGTGCAGCTTATCTCACCACCTGTAGTTATTTAGGTGAAAGCTCCAAAATGCTTGCCTAATATGTCTGTTTATCCAAAAGGAAGTATAGAGGGAGAGCTAGATAGATAGCATTGCATTACATTACATTATATGGCAATGCAATGCACAGTTGCTGAAGTTGAACCAAAATGAGCTTGTCATCTGGCTTCTGCAACTTTTAACATGAAAAATCCAATGAGGAGAAGAAAAGCAAAGCCAAAGAGTCCATCCCAAAATCCGACAAACAAGCAAAATGAACAAAAAGCATTGAATTCAATTCTTTCTGATTTTAGAAACTGCATTAAAGAAGGGGTGCACCGGTCCTGGAGATACTGCAATACCAGGTCAATGCGTGGAGTGGACAGAGCAAGCTCTTTTTCCATCTCCCTGTTCTAAAAATCCATTTAATATATGGTCCCCAGATAGGGGACGTATCAGATATTAAACTGATAAGAACAGATACTACACTTGATCTTAGCCAAAAGGCCGAGAAGCGATAACCAGAATTGGTTTCCGACTACGGTGCCACCCAAGGATTCTGAAAAGTCCATTTGTGGAGATGGCCACCTGGACTCCCGTTAAGAAGACATGCTGTCAACCTCTAGATCCCTCACATGCCTGCACTTTTCGGCTTGCTGCTGCTGCAATCCACGCGTTTTAGATCTGCATAACTCCACCTCTTTTAGCACAGTACCCTCAACCCCCGGCTGTTCCCACCCGCCTCAACACCGTTGGAAGGGAGGAGAACCAATTAAGGCGGGGGGGGGGGGGTGGAACGAGCAGCTGTCTACCCTTAGCAGGAGGGTTGCTGATTAATTACCTCTCCTGCTGCTGCTGCTGCTGGCTGTCCAGCAGCAGACTGAAGGTGGCTGCTGCTGTGCGCAGGTATATAAAGGCTCAGAGCCTATTATGACACGCGCAGCCAGCGTTCCATTGCCACATTCCGTCTACTGCAGGCGGGATACCTGGATGGCTGAATGTCACTGAGAAGCTCACAGAGACCGCCATAAGCAACAGTTTAAAAGAATGCCACAGACTAATCAACCAAACTTTTTGGGTTGGTTTCTCTTTTATAGTCTGCAGGCATTAAATGAAAGAAGTCAGTGTTCCAGCAGAGGGAGACAACGTTTCAGAAAAGGCATTGTAGCAAACCAAAAAAGAAATTTTAAGCGCAGCAGAGTAACCAGCTCACATACCTGTTAGCTCAGGTGAGTTTAAAAGGCTGCTGTTGATAACAAGGGCATTTGCTAAATAGATGGTGTGTGTGCAACAATATACTGAAAGGTCAATTATATTGTGCAGCTTATCTCACCACCTGTAGTTATTTAGGTGAAAGCTCCAAAATGCTTGCCTAATATGTCTGTTTATCCAAAAGGAAGTATAGAGGGAGAGCTAGATAGATAGCATTGCATTACATTACATTACATGGCAATGCAATGCACAGTTGCTGAAGTTGAACCAAAATGAGCTTGTCATCTGGCTTCTGCAACTTTTAACATGAAAAATCCAATGAGGAGAAGAAAAGCAAAGCCAAAGAGTCCATCCCAAAATCCGACAAACAAGCAAAATGAACAAAAAGCATTGAATTCAATTCTTTCTGATTTTAGAAACTGCATTAAAGAAGGGGTGCACCGGTCCTGGAGATACTGCAATACCAGGTCAATGCGTGGAGTGGACAGAGCAAGCTCTTTTTCCATCTCCCTGTTCTAAAAATCCATTTAATATATGGTCCCCAGATAGGGGCGTATCAGATATTAAACTGATAAGAACAGATACTACACTTGATCTTAGCCAAAAGGCCGAGAAGCGATAACCAGAATTGGTTTCCGACTACGGTGCCACCCAAGGATTCTGAAAAGTCCATTTGTGGAGATGGCCACCTGGACTCCCGTTAAGAAGACATGCTGTCAACCTCTAGATCCCTCACATGCCTGCACTTTTCGGCTTGCTGCTGCTGCAATCCACGCGTTTTAGATCTGCATAACTCCACCTCTTTTAGCACAGTACCCTCAACCCCCGGCTGTTCCCACCCGCCTCAACACCGTTGGAAGGGAGGAGAACCAATTAAGGCGGGGGGGGGGGTGGAACGAGCAGCTGTCTACCCTTAGCAGGAGGGTTGCTGATTAATTACCTCTCCTGCTGCTGCTGCTGCTGGCTGTCCAGCAGCAGACTGAAGGTGGCTGCTGCTGTGCGCAGGTATATAAAGGCTCAGAGCCTATTATGACACGCGCAGCCAGCGTTCCATTGCCACATTCCGTCTACTGCAGGCGGGATACCTGGATGGCTGAATGTCACTGAGAAGCTCACAGAGACCGCCATAAGCTACAGTTTAAAAGAATGCCACAGACTAATCAACCAAACTTTTTGGGTTGGTTTCTCTTTTATAGTCTGCAGGCATTAAATGAAAGAAGTCAGTGTTCCAGCAGAGGGAGACAACGTTTCAGAAAAGGCATTGTAGCAAACCAAAAAAGAAATTTTAAGCGCAGCAGAGTAACCAGCTCACATACCTGTTAGCTCAGGTGAGTTTAAAAGGCTGCTGTTGATAACAAGGGCATTTGCTAAATAGATGGTGTGTGTGCAACAATATACTGAAAGGTCAATTATATTGTGCAGCTTATCTCACCACCTGTAGTTATTTAGGTGAAAGCTCCAAAATGCTTGCCTAATATGTCTGTTTATCCAAAAGGAAGTATAGAGGGAGAGCTAGATAGATAGCATTGCATTACATTACATTACATGGCAATGCAATGCACAGTTGCTGAAGTTGAACCAAAATGAGCTTGTCATCTGGCTTCTGCAACTTTTAACATGAAAAATCCAATGAGGAGAAGAAAAGCAAAGCCAAAGAGTCCATCCCAAAATCCGACAAACAAGCAAAATGAACAAAAAGCATTGAATTCAATTCTTTCTGATTTTAGAAACTGCATTAAAGAAGGGGTGCACCGGTCCTGGAGATACTGCAATACCAGGTCAATGCGTGGAGTGGACAAAGCAAGCTCTTTTTCCATCTCCCTGTTCTAAAAATCCATTTAATATATGGTCCCCAGATAGGGGACGTATCAGATATTAAACTGATAAGAACAGATACTACACTTGATCTTAGCCAAAAGGCCGAGAAGCGATAACCAGAATTGGTTTCCGACTACGGTGCCACCCAAGGATTCTGAAAAGTCCATTTGTGGAGATGGCCACCTGGACTCCCGTTAAGAAGACATGCTGTCAACCTCTAGATCCCTCACATGCCTGCACTTTTCGGCATGCTGCTGCTGCAATCCACGCGTTTTAGATCTGCATAACTCCACCTCTTTTAGCACAGTACCCTCAACCCCCGGCTGTTCCCACCCGCCTCAACACCGTTGGAAGGGAGGAGAACCAATTAAGGCGGGGGGGGGGGGGGTGGAACGAGCAGCTGTCTACCCTTAGCAGGAGGGTTGCTGATTAATTACCTCTCCTGCTGCTGCTGCTGCTGGCTGTCCAGCAGCAGACTGAAGGTGGCTGCTGCTGTGCGCAGGTATATAAAGGCTCAGAGCCTATTATGACACGCGCAGCCAGCTTTCCATTGCCACATTCCGTCTACTGCAGGCGGGATACCTGGATGGCTGAATGTCACTGAGAAGCTCACAGAGACCGCCATAAGCAACAGTTTAAAAGAATGCCACAGACTAATCAACCAAACTTTTTGGGTTGGTTTCTCTTTTATAGTCTGCAGGCATTAAATGAAAGAAGTCAGTGTTCCAGCAGAGGGAGACAACGTTTCAGAAAAGGCATTGTAGCAAACCAAAAAAGAAATTTTAAGCGCAGCAGAGTAACCAGCTCACATACCTGTTAGCTCAGGTGAGTTTAAAAGGCTGCTGTTGATAACAAGGGCATTTGCTAAATAGATGGTGTGTGTGCAACAATATACTGAAAGGTCAATTATATTGTGCAGCTTATCTCACCACCTGTAGTTATTTAGGTGAAAGCTCCAAAATGCTTGCCTAATATGTCTGTTTATCCAAAAGGAAGTATAGAGGGAGAGCTAGATAGATAGCATTGCATTACATTACATTACATGGCAATGCAATGCACAGTTGCTGAAGTTGAACCAAAATGAGCTTGTCATCTGGCTTCTGCAACTTTTAACATGAAAAATCCAATGAGGAGAAGAAAAGCAAAGCCAAAAAGTCCATCCCAAAATCCGACAAACAAGCAAAATGAACAAAAAGCATTGAATTCAATTCTTTCTGATTTTAGAAACTGCATTAAAGAAGGGGTGCACCGGTCCTGGAGATACTGCAATACCAGGTCAATGCGTGGAGTGGACAGAGCAAGCTCTTTTTCCATCTCCCTGTTCTAAAAATCCATTTAATATATGGTCCCCAGATAGGGGACGTATCAGATATTAAACTGATAAGAACAGATACTACACTTGATCTTAGCCAAAAGGCCGAGAAGCGATAACCAGAATTGGTTTCCGACTACGGTGCCACCCAAGGATTCTGAAAAGTCCATTTGTGGAGATGGCCACCTGGACTCCCGTTAAGAAGACATGCTGTCAACCTCTAGATCCCTCACATGCCTGCACTTTTCGGCTTGCTGCTGCTGCAATCCACGCGTTTTAGATCTGCATAACTCCACCTCTTTTAGCACAGTACCCTCAACCCCCGGCTGTTCCCACCCGCCTCAACACCGTTGGAAGGGAGGAGAACCAATTAAGGCGGGGGGGGGGGTGGAACGAGCAGCTGTCTACCCTTAGCAGGAGGGTTGCTGATTAATTACCTCTCCTGCTGCTGCTGCTGCTGGCTGTCCAGCAGCAGACTGAAGGTGGCTGCTGCTGTGCGCAGGTATATAAAGGCTCAGAGCCTATTATGACACGCGCAGCCAGCGTTCCATTGCCACATTCCGTCTACTGCAGGCGGGATACCTGGATGGCTGAATGTCACTGAGAAGCTCACAGAGACCGCCATAAGCAACAGTTTAAAAGAATGCCACAGACTAATCAACCAAACTTTTTGGGTTGGTTTCTCTTTTATAGTCTGCAGGCATTAAATGAAAGAAGTCAGTGTTCCAGCAGAGGGAGACAACGTTTCAGAAAAGGCATTGTAGCAAACCAAAAAAGAAATTTTAAGCGCAGCAGAGTAACCAGCTCACATACCTGTTAGCTCAGGTGAGTTTAAAAGGCTGCTGTTGATAACAAGGGCATTTGCTAAATAGATGGTGTGTGTGCAACAATATACTGAAAGGTCAATTATATTGTGCAGCTTATCTCACCACCTGTAGTTATTTAGGTGAAAGCTCCAAAATGCTTGCCTAATATGTCTGTTTATCCAAAAGGAAGTATAGAGGGAGAGCTAGATAGATAGCATTGCATTACATTACATTACATGGCAATGCAATGCACAGTTGCTGAAGTTGAACCAAAATGAGCTTGTCATCTGGCTTCTGCAACTTTTAACATGAAAAATCCAATGAGGAGAAGAAAAGCAAAGCCAAAGAGTCCATCCCAAAATCCGACAAACAAGCAAAATGAACAAAAAGCATTGAATTCAATTCTTTCTGATTTTAGAAACTGCATTAAAGAAGGGGTGCACCGGTCCTGGAGATACTGCAATACCAGGTCAATGCGTGGAGTGGACAGAGCAAGCTCTTTTTCCATCTCCCTGTTCTAAAAATCCATTTAATATATGGTCCCCAGATAGGGGACGTATCAGATATTAAACTGATAAGAACAGATACTACACTTGATCTTAGCCAAAAGGCCGAGAAGCGATAACCAGAATTGGTTTCCGACTACGGTGCCACCCAAGGATTCTGAAAAGTCCATTTGTGGAGATGGCCACCTGGACTCCCGTTAAGAAGACATGCTGTCAACCTCTAGATCCCTCACATGCCTGCACTTTTCGGCTTGCTGCTGCTGCAATCCACGCGTTTTAGATCTGCATAACTCCACCTCTTTTAGCACAGTACCCTCAACCCCCGGCTGTTCCCACCCGCCTCAACACCGTTGGAAGGGAGGAGAACCAATTAAGGCGGGGGAGGAGGTGAAACGAGCAGCTGTCTACCCTTAGCAGGAGGGTTGCTGATTAATTACCTCTCCTGCTGCTGCTGCTGCTGGCTGTCCAGCAGCAGACTGAAGGTGGCTGCTGCTGTGCGCAGGTATATAAAGGCTCAGAGCCTATTATGACACGCGCAGCCAGCGTTCCATTGCCACATTCCGTCTACTGCAGGCGGGATACCTGGATGGCTGAATGTCACTGAGAAGCTCACAGAGACCGCCATAAGCAACAGTTTAAAAGAATGCCACAGACTAATCAACCAAACTTTTTGGGTTGGTTTCTCTTTTATAGTCTGCAGGCATTAAATGAAAGAAGTCAGTGTTCCAGCAGAGGGAGACAACGTTTCAGAAAAGGCATTGTAGCAAACCAAAAAAGAAATTTTAAGCGCAGCAGAGTAACCAGCTCACATACCTGTTAGCTCAGGTGAGTTTAAAAGGCTGCTGTTGATAACAAGGGCATTTGCTAAATAGATGGTGTGTGTGCAACAATATACTGAAAGGTCAATTATATTGTGCAGCTTATCTCACCACCTGTAGTTATTTAGGTGAAAGCTCCAAAATGCTTGCCTAATATGTCTGTTTATCCAAAAGGAAGTATAGAGGGAGAGCTAGATAGATAGCATTGCATTACATTACATTACATGGCAATGCAATGCACAGTTGCTGAAGTTGAACCAAAATGAGCTTGTCATCTGGCTTCTGCAACTTTTAACATGAAAAATCCAATGAGGAGAAGAAAAGCAAAGCCAAAGAGTCCATCCCAAAATCCGACAAACAAGCAAAATGAACAAAAAGCATTGAATTCAATTCTTTCTGATTTTAGAAACTGCATTAAAGAAGGGGTGCACCGGTCCTGGAGATACTGCAATACCAGGTCAATGCGTGGAGTGGACAGAGCAAGCTCTTTTTCCATCTCCCTGTTCTAAAAATCCATTTAATATATGGTCCCCAGATAGGGGACGTATCAGATATTAAACTGATAAGAACAGATACTACACTTGATCTTAGCCAAAAGGCCGAGAAGCGATAACCAGAATTGGTTTCCGACTACGGTGCCACCCAAGGATTCTGAAAAGTCCATTTGTGGAGATGGCCACCTGGACTCCCGTTAAGAAGACATGCTGTCAACCTCTAGATCCCTCACATGCCTGCACTTTTCGGCTTGCTGCTGCTGCAATCCACGCGTTTTAGATCTGCATAACTCCACCTCTTTTAGCACAGTACCCTCAACCCCCGGCTGTTCCCACCCGCCTCAACACCGTTGGAAGGGAGGAGAACCAATTAAGGCGGGGGGGGGGGGGGGTGGAACGAGCAGCTGTCTACCCTTAGCAGGAGGGTTGCTGATTAATTACCTCTCCTGCTGCTGCTGGCTGTCCAGCAGCAGACTGAAGGTGGCTGCTGCTGTGCGCAGGTATATAAAGGCTCAGAGCCTATTATGACACGCGCAGCCAGCGTTCCATTGCCACATTCCGTCTACTGCAGGCGGGATACCTGGATGGCTGAATGTCACTGAGAAGCTCACAGAGACCGCCATAAGCAACAGTTTAAAAGAATGCCACAGACTAATCAACCAAACTTTTTGGGTTGGTTTCTCTTTTATAGTCTGCAGGCATTAAATGAAAGAAGTCAGTGTTCCAGCAGAGGGAGACAACGTTTCAGAAAAGGCATTGTAGCAAACCAAAAAAGAAATTTTAAGCGCAGCAGAGTAACCAGCTCACATACCTGTTAGCTCAGGTGAGTTTAAAAGGCTGCTGTTGATAACAAGGGCATTTGCTAAATAGATGGTGTGTGTGCAACAATATACTGAAAGGTCAATTATATTGTGCAGCTTATCTCACCACCTGTAGTTATTTAGGTGAAAGCTCCAAAATGCTTGCCTAATATGTCTGTTTATCCAAAAGGAAGTATAGAGGGAGAGCTAGATAGATAGCATTGCATTACATTACATTACATGGCAATGCAATGCACAGTTGCTGAAGTTGAACCAAAATGAGCTTGTCATCTGGCTTCTGCAACTTTTAACATGAAAAATCCAATGAGGAGAAGAAAAGCAAAGCCAAAGAGTCCATCCCAAAATCCGACAAACAAGCAAAATGAACAAAAAGCATTGAATTCAATTCTTTCTGATTTTAGAAACTGCATTAAAGAAGGGGTGCACCGGTCCTGGAGATACTGCAATACCAGGTCAATGCGTGGAGTGGACAGAGCAAGCTCTTTTTCCATCTCCCTGTTCTAAAAATCCATTTAATATATGGTCCCCAGATAGGGGACGTATCAGATATTAAACTGATAAGAACAGATACTACACTTGATCTTAGCCAAAAGGCCGAGAAGCGATAACCAGAATTGGTTTCCGACTACGGTGCCACCCAAGGATTCTGAAAAGTCCATTTGTGGAGATGGCCACCTGGACTCCCGTTAAGAAGACATGCTGTCAACCTCTAGATCCCTCACATGCCTGCACTTTTCGGCTTGCTGCTGCTGCAATCCACGCGTTTTAGATCTGCATAACTCCACCTCTTTTAGCACAGTACCCTCAACCCCCGGCTGTTCCCACCCGCCTCAACACCGTTGGAAGGGAGGAGAACCAATTAAGGCGGGGGGGGGGGGGGTGGAACGAGCAGCTGTCTACCCTTAGCAGGAGGGTTGCTGATTAATTACCTCTCCTGCTGCTGCTGGCTGTCCAGCAGCAGACTGAAGGTGGCTGCTGCTGTGCGCAGGTATATAAAGGCTCAGAGCCTATTATGACACGCGCAGCCAGCGTTCCATTGCCACATTCCGTCTACTGCAGGCGGGATACCTGGATGGCTGAATGTCACTGAGAAGCTCACAGAGACCGCCATAAGCAACAGTTTAAAATAATGCCACAGACTAATCAACCAAACTTTTTGGGTTGGTTTCTCTTTTATAGTCTGCAGGCATTAAATGAAAGAAGTCAGTGTTCCAGCAGAGGGAGACAACGTTTCAGAAAAGGCATTGTAGCAAACCAAAAAAGAAATTTTAAGCGCAGCAGAGTAACCAGCTCACATACCTGTTAGCTCAGGTGAGTTTAAAAGGCTGCTGTTGATAACAAGGGCATTTGCTAAATAGATGGTGTGTGTGCAACAATATACTGAAAGGTCAATTATATTGTGCAGCTTATCTCACCACCTGTAGTTATTTAGGTGAAAGCTCCAAAATGCTTGCCTAATATGTCTGTTTATCCAAAAGGAAGTATAGAGGGAGAGCTAGATAGATAGCATTGCATTACATTACATTACATGGCAATGCAATGCACAGTTGCTGAAGTTGAACCAAAATGAGCTTGTCATCTGGCTTCTGCAACTTTTAACATGAAAAATCCAATGAGGAGAAGAAAAGCAAAGCCAAAGAGTCCATCCCAAAATCCGACAAACAAGCAAAATGAACAAAAAGCATTGAATTCAATTCTTTCTGATTTTAGAAACTGCATTAAAGAAGGGGTGCACCGGTCCTGGAGATACTGCAATACCAGGTCAATGCGTGGAGTGGACAGAGCAAGCTCTTTTTCCATCTCCCTGTTCTAAAAATCCATTTAATATATGGTCCCCAGATAGGGGACGTATCAGATATTAAACTGATAAGAACAGATACTACACTTGATCTTAGCCAAAAGGCCGAGAAGCGATAACCAGAATTGGTTTCCGACTACGGTGCCACCCAAGGATTCTGAAAAGTCCATTTGTGGAGATGGCCACCTGGACTCCCGTTAAGAAGACATGCTGTCAACCTCTAGATCCCTCACATGCCTGCACTTTTCGGCTTGCTGCTGCTGCAATCCACGCGTTTTAGATCTGCATAACTCCACCTCTTTTAGCACAGTACCCTCAACCCCCGGCTGTTCCCACCCGCCTCAACACCGTTGGAAGGGAGGAGAACCAATTAAGGCGGGGGGGGGGGGGTGGAACGAGCAGCTGTCTACCCTTAGCAGGAGGGTTGCTGATTAATTACCTCTCCTGCTGCTGCTGCTGCTGGCTGTCCAGCAGCAGACTGAAGGTGGCTGCTGCTGTGCGCAGGTATATAAAGGCTCAGAGCCTATTATGACACGCGCAGCCAGCGTTCCATTGCCACATTCCGTCTACTGCAGGCGGGATACCTGGATGGCTGAATGTCACTGAGAAGCTCACAGAGACCGCCATAAGCAACAGTTTAAAAGAATGCCACAGACTAATCAACCAAACTTTTTGGGTTGGTTTCTATTTTATAGTCTGCAGGCATTAAATGAAAGAAGTCAGTGTTCCAGCAGAGGGAGACAACGTTTCAGAAAAGGCATTGTAGCAAACCAAAAAAGAAATTTTAAGCGCAGCAGAGTAACCAGCTCACATACCTGTTAGCTCAGGTGAGTTTAAAAGGCTGCTGTTGATAACAAGGGCATTTGCTAAATAGATGGTGTGTGTGCAACAATATACTGAAAGGTCAATTATATTGTGCAGCTTATCTCACCACCTGTAGTTATTTAGGTGAAAGCTCCAAAATGCTTGCCTAATATGTCTGTTTATCCAAAAGGAAGTATAGAGGGAGAGCTAGATAGATAGCATTGCATTACATTACATTACATGGCAATGCAATGCACAGTTGCTGAAGTTGAACCAAAATGAGCTTGTCATCTGGCTTCTGCAACTTTTAACATGAAAAATCCAATGAGGAGAAGAAAAGCAAAGCCAAAGAGTCCATCCCAAAATCCGACAAACAAGCAAAATGAACAAAAAGCATTGAATTCAATTCTTTCTGATTTTAGAAACTGCATTAAAGAAGGGGTGCACCGGTCCTGGAGATACTGCAATACCAGGTCAATGCGTGGAGTGGACAGAGCAAGCTCTTTTTCCATCTCCCTGTTCTAAAAATCCATTTAATATATGGTCCCCAGATAGGGGACGTATCAGATATTAAACTGATAAGAACAGATACTACACTTGATCTTAGCCAAAAGGCCGAGAAGCGATAACCAGAATTGGTTTCCGACTACGGTGCCACCCAAGGATTCTGAAAAGTCCATTTGTGGAGATGGCCACCTGGACTCCCGTTAAGAAGACATGCTGTCAACCTCTAGATCCCTCACATGCCTGCACTTTTCGGCTTGCTGCTGCTGCAATCCACGCGTTTTAGATCTGCATAACTCCACCTCTTTTAGCACAGTACCCTCAACCCCCGGCTGTTCCCACCCGCCTCAACACCGTTGGAAGGGAGGAGAACCAATTAAGGCGGGGGGGGGGTGGAACGAGCAGCTGTCTACCCTTAGCAGGAGGGTTGCTGATTAATTACCTCTCCTGCTGCTGCTGCTGCTGGCTGTCCAGCAGCAGACTGAAGGTGGCTGCTGCTGTGCGCAGGTATATAAAGGCTCAGAGCCTATTATGACACGCGCAGCCAGCGTTCCATTGCCACATTCCGTCTACTGCAGGCGGGATACCTGGATGGCTGAATGTCACTGAGAAGCTCACAGAGACCGCCATAAGCAACAGTTTAAAAGAATGCCACAGACTAATCAACCAAACTTTTTGGGTTGGTTTCTCTTTTATAGTCTGCAGGCATTAAATGAAAGAAGTCAGTGTTCCAGCAGAGGGAGACAACGTTTCAGAAAAGGCATTGTAGCAAACCAAAAAAGAAATTTTAAGCGCAGCAGAGTAACCAGCTCACATACCTGTTAGCTCAGGTGAGTTTAAAAGGCTGCTGTTGATAACAAGGGCATTTGCTAAATAGATGGTGTGTGTGCAACAATATACTGAAAGGTCAATTATATTGTGCAGCTTATCTCACCACCTGTAGTTATTTAGGTGAAAGCTCCAAAATGCTTGCCTAATATGTCTGTTTATCCAAAAGGAAGTATAGAGGGAGAGCTAGATAGATAGCATTGCATTACATTACATTACATGGCAATGCAATGCACAGTTGCTGAAGTTGAACCAAAATGAGCTTGTCATCTGGCTTCTGCAACTTTTAACATGAAAAATCCAATGAGGAGAAGAAAAGCAAAGCCAAAGAGTCCATCCCAAAATCCGACAAACAAGCAAAATGAACAAAAAGCATTGAATTCAATTCTTTCTGATTTTAGAAACTGCATTAAAGAAGGGGTGCACCGGTCCTGGAGATACTGCAATACCAGGTCAATGCGTGGAGTGGACAGAGCAAGCTCTTTTTCCATCTCCCTGTTCTAAAAATCCATTTAATATATGGTCCCCAGATAGGGGACGTATCAGATATTAAACTGATAAGAACAGATACTACACTTGATCTTAGCCAAAAGGCCGAGAAGCGATAACCAGAATTGGTTTCCGACTACGGTGCCACCCAAGGATTCTGAAAAGTCCATTTGTGGAGATGGCCACCTGGACTCCCGTTAAGAAGACATGCTGTCAACCTCTAGATCCCTCACATGCCTGCACTTTTCGGCTTGCTGCTGCTGCAATCCACGCGTTTTAGATCTGCATAACTCCACCTCTTTTAGCACAGTACCCTCAACCCCCGGCTGTTCCCACCCGCCTCAACACCGTTGGAAGGGAGGAGAACCAATTAAGGCGGGGGGGGGGGGGGGGTGGAACGAGCAGCTGTCTACCCTTAGCAGGAGGGTTGCTGATTAATTACCTCTCCTGCTGCTGCTGCTGCTGGCTGTCCAGCAGCAGACTGAAGGTGGCTGCTGCTGTGCGCAGGTATATAAAGGCTCAGAGCCTATTATGACATGCGCAGCCAGCGTTCCATTGCCACATTCCGTCTACTGCAGGCGGGATACCTGGATGGCTGAATGTCACTGAGAAGCTCACAGAGACCGCCATAAGCAACAGTTTAAAAGAATGCCACAGACTAATCAACCAAACTTTTTGGGTTGGTTTCTCTTTTATAGTCTGCAGGCATTAAATGAAAGAAGTCAGTGTTCCAGCAGAGGGAGACAACGTTTCAGAAAAGGCATTGTAGCAAACCAAAAAAGAAATTTTAAGCGCAGCAGAGTAACCAGCTCACATACCTGTTAGCTCAGGTGAGTTTAAAAGGCTGCTGTTGATAACAAGGGCATTTGCTAAATAGATGGTGTGTGTGCAACAATATACTGAAAGGTCAATTATATTGTGCAGCTTATCTCACCACCTGTAGTTATTTAGGTGAAAGCTCCAAAATGCTTGCCTAATATGTCTGTTTATCCAAAAGGAAGTATAGAGGGAGAGCTAGATAGATAGCATTGCATTACATTACATTACATGGCAATGCAATGCACAGTTGCTGAAGTTGAACCAAAATGAGCTTGTCATCTGGCTTCTGCAACTTTTAACATGAAAAATCCAATGAGGAGAAGAAAAGCAAAGCCAAAGAGTCCATCCCAAAATCCGACAAACAAGCAAAATGAACAAAAAGCATTGAATTCAATTCTTTCTGATTTTAGAAACTGCATTAAAGAAGGGGTGCACCGGTCCTGGAGATACTGCAATACCAGGTCAATGCGTGGAGTGGACAGAGCAAGCTCTTTTTCCATCTCCCTGTTCTAAAAATCCATTTAATATATGGTCCCCAGATAGGGGACGTATCAGATATTAAACTGATAAGAACAGATACTACACTTGATCTTAGCCAAAAGGCCGAGAAGCGATAACCAGAATTGGTTTCCGACTACGGTGCCACCCAAGAATTCTGAAAAGTCCATTTGTGGAGATGGCCACCTGGACTCCCGTTAAGAAGACATGCTGTCAACCTCTAGATCCCTCACATGCCTGCACTTTTCGGCTTGCTGCTGCTGCAATCCACGCGTTTTAGATCTGCATAACTCCACCTCTTTTAGCACAGTACCCTCAACCCCCGGCTGTTCCCACCCGCCTCAACACCGTTGGAAGGGAGGAGAACCAATTAAGGCGGGGGGGGGAGTGGAACGAGCAGCTGTCTACCCTTAGCAGGAGGGTTGCTGATTAATTACCTCTCCTGCTGCTGCTGCTGCTGGCTGTCCAGCAGCAGACTGAAGGTGGCTGCTGCTGTGCGCAGGTATATAAAGGCTCAGAGCCTATTATGACACGCGCAGCCAGCGTTCCATTGCCACATTCCGTCTACTGCAGGCGGGATACCTGGATGGCTGAATGTCACTGAGAAGCTCACAGAGACCGCCATAAGCAACAGTTTAAAAGAATGCCACAGACTAATCAACCAAACTTTTTGGGTTGGTTTCTCTTTTATAGTCTGCAGGCATTAAATGAAAGAAGTCAGTGTTCCAGCAGAGGGAGACAACGTTTCAGAAAAGGCATTGTAGCAAACCAAAAAAGAAATTTTAAGCGCAGCAGAGTAACCAGCTCACATACCTGTTAGCTCAGGTGAGTTTAAAAGGCTGCTGTTGATAACAAGGGCATTTGCTAAATAGATGGTGTGTGTGCAACAATATACTGAAAGGTCAATTATATTGTGCAGCTTATCTCACCACCTGTAGTTATTTAGGTGAAAGCTCCAAAATGCTTGCCTAATATGTCTGTTTATCCAAAAGGAAGTATAGAGGGAGAGCTAGATAGATAGCATTGCATTACATTACATTACATGGCAATGCAATGCACAGTTGCTGAAGTTGAACCAAAATGAGCTTGTCATCTGGCTTCTGCAACTTTTAACATGAAAAATCCAATGAGGAGAAGAAAAGCAAAGCCAAAGAGTCCATCCCAAAATCCGACAAACAAGCAAAATGAACAAAAAGCATTGAATTCAATTCTTTCTGATTTTAGAAACTGCATTAAAGAAGGGGTGCACCGGTCCTGGAGATACTGCAATACCAGGTCAATGCGTGGAGTGGACAGAGCAAGCTCTTTTTCCATCTCCCTGTTCTAAAAATCCATTTAATATATAGTCCCCAGATAGGGGACGTATCAGATATTAAACTGATAAGAACAGATACTACACTTGATCTTAGCCAAAAGGCTGAGAAGCGATAACCAGAATTGGTTTCCGACTACGGTGCCACCCAAGGATTCTGAAAAGTCCATTTGTGGAGATGGCAACCTGGACTCCCGTTAAGAAGACATGCTGTCAACCTCTAGATCCCTCACATGCCTGCACTTTTCGGCTTGCTGCTGCTGCAATCCACGCGTTTTAGATCTGCATAACTCCACCTCTTTTAGCACAGTACCCTCAACCCCCGGCTGTTCCCACCCGCCTCAACACCGTTGGAAGGGAGGAGAACCAATTAAGGCGGGGGGGGGGTGGAACGAGCAGCTGTCTACCCTTAGCAGGAGGGTTGCTGATTAATTACCTCTCCTGCTGCTGCTGCTGCTGGCTGTCCAGCAGCAGACTGAAGGTGGCTGCTGCTGTGCGCAGGTATATAAAGGCTCAGAGCCTATTATGACACGCGCAGCCAGCGTTCCATTGCCACATTCCGTCTACTGCAGGCGGGATACCTGGATGGCTGAATGTCACTGAGAAGCTCACAGAGACCGCCATAAGCAACAGTTTAAAAGAATGCCACAGACTAATCAACCAAACTTTTTGGGTTGGTTTCTCTTTTATAGTCTGCAGGCATTAAATGAAAGAAGTCAGTGTTCCAGCAGAGGGAGACAACATTTCAGAAAAGGCATTGTAGCAAACCAAAAAAGAAATTTTAAGCGCAGCAGAGTAACCAGCTCACATACCTGTTAGCTCAGGTGAGTTTAAAAGGCTGCTGTTGATAACAAGGGCATTTGCTAAATAGATGGTGTGTGTGCAACAATATACTGAAAGGTCAATTATATTGTGCAGCTTATCTCACCACCTGTAGTTATTTAGGTGAAAGCTCCAAAATGCTTGCCTAATATGTCTGTTTATCCAAAAGGAAGTATAGAGGGAGAGCTAGATAGATAGCACTGCATTACATTACTTTACATGGCAATGCAATGCACAGTTGCTGAAGTTGAACCAAAATGAGCTTGTCATCTGGCTTCTGCAACTTTTAACATGAAAAATCCAATGAGGAGAAGAAAAGCAAAGCCAAAGAGTCCATCCCAAAATCCGACAAACAAGCAAAATGAACAAAAAGCATTGAATTCAATTCTTTCTGATTTTAGAAACTGCATTAAAGAAGGGGTGCACCGGTCCTGGAGATACTGCAATACCAGGTCAATGCGTGGAGTGGACAGAGCAAGCTCTTTTTCCATCTCCCTGTTCTAAAAATCCATTTAATATATGGTCCCCAGATAGGGGACGTATCAGATATTAAACTGATAAGAACAGATACTACACTTGATCTTAGCCAAAAGGCCGAGAAGCGATAACCAGAATTGGTTTCCGACTACGGTGCCACCCAAGGATTCTGAAAAGTCCATTTGTGGAGATGGCCACCTGGACTCCCGTTAAGAAGACATGCTGTCAACCTCTAGATCCCTCACATGCCTGCACTTTTCGGCTTGCTGCTGCTGCAATCCACGCGTTTTAGATCTGCATAACTCCACCTCTTTTAGCACAGTACCCTCAACCCCCGGCTGTTCCCACCCGCCTCAACACCGTTGGAAGGGAGGAGAACCAATTAAGGCGGGGGGGGGGGGGTGGAACGAGCAGCTGTCTACCCTTAGCAGGAGGGTTGCTGATTAATTACCTCTCCTGCTGCTGCTGCTGCTGCTGGCTGTCCAGCAGGAGACTGAAGGTGGCTGCTGCTGTGCGCAGGTATATAAAGGCTCAGAGCCTATTATGACACGCGCAGCCAGCGTTCCATTGCCACATTCCGTCTACTGCAGGCGGGATACCTGGATGGCTGAATGTCACTGAGAAGCTCACAGAGACCGCCATAAGCAACAGTTTAAAAGAATGCCACAGACTAATCAACCAAACTTTTTGGGTTGGTTTCTCTTTTATAGTCTGCAGGCATTAAATGAAAGAAGTCAGTGTTCCAGCAGAGGGAGACAACGTTTCAGAAAAGGCATTGTAGCAAACCAAAAAAGAAATTTTAAGCGCAGCAGAGTAACCAGCTCACATACCTGTTAGCTCAGGTGAGTTTAAAAGGCTGCTGTTGATAACAAGGGCATTTGCTAAATAGATGGTGTGTGTGCAACAATATACTGAAAGGTCAATTATATTGTGCAGCTTATCTCACCACCTGTAGTTATTTAGGTGAAAGCTCCAAAATGCTTGCCTAATATGTCTGTTTATCCAAAAGGAAGTATAGAGGGAAAGCTAGATAGATAGCATTGCATTACATTACATTACATGGCAATGCAATGCACAGTTGCTGAAGTTGAACCAAAATGAGCTTGTCATCTGGCTTCTGCAACTTTTAACATGAAAAATCCAATGAGGAGAAGAAAAGCAAAGCCAAAGAGTCCATCCCAAAATCCGACAAACAAGCAAAATGAACAAAAAGCATTGAATTCAATTCTTTCTGATTTTAGAAACTGCATTAAAGAAGGGGTGCACCGGTCCTGGAGATACTGCAATACCAGGTCAATGCGTGGAGTGGACAGAGCAAGCTCTTTTTCCATCTCCCTGTTCTAAAAATCCATTTAATATATGGTCCCCAGATAGGGGACGTATCAGATATTAAACTGATAAGAACAGATACTACACTTGATCTTAGCCAAAAGGCCGAGAAGCGATAACCAGAATTGGTTTCCGACTACGGTGCCACCCAAGGATTCTGAAAAGTCCATTTGTGGAGATGGCCACCTGGACTCCCGTTAAGAAGACATGCTGTCAACCTCTAGATCCCTCACATGCCTGCACTTTTCGGCTTGCTGCTGCTGCAATCCACGCGTTTTAGATCTGCATAACTCCACCTCTTTTAGCACAGTACCCTCAACCCCCGGCTGTTCCCACCCGCCTCAACACCGTTGGAAGGGAGGAGAACCAATTAAGGCGGGGGGGGGGGTGGAACGAGCAGCTGTCTACCCTTAGCAGGAGGGTTGCTGATTAATTACCTCTCCTGCTGCTGCTGCTGCTGGCTGTCCAGCAGCAGACTGAAGGTGGCTGCTGCTGTGCGCAGGTATATAAAGGCTCAGAGCCTATTATGACACGCGCAGCCAGCGTTCCATTGCCACATTCCGTCTACTGCAGGCGGGATACCTGGATGGCTGAATGTCACTGAGAAGCTCACAGAGTCCGCCATAAGCAACAGTTTAAAAGAATGCCACAGACTAATCAACCAAACTTTTTGGGTTGGTTTCTCTTTTATAGTCTGCAGGCATTAAATGAAAGAAGTCAGTGTTCCAGCAGAGGGAGACAGCGTTTCAGAAAAGGCATTGTAGCAAACCAAAAAAGAAATTTTAAGCGCAGCAGAGTAACCAGCTCACATACCTGTTAGCTCAGGTGAGTTTAAAAGGCTGCTGTTGATAACAAGGGCATTTGCTAAATAGATGGTGTGTGTGCAACAATATACTGAAAGGTCAATTATATTGTGCAGCTTATCTCACCACCTGTAGTTATTTAGGTGAAAGCTCCAAAATGCTTGCCTAATATGTCTGTTTATCCAAAAGAAAGTATAGAGGGAGAGCTAGATAGATAGCATTGCATTACATTACATTACATGGCAATGCAATGCACAGTTGCTGAAGTTGAACCAAAATGAGCTTGTCATCTGGCTTCTGCAACTTTTAACATGAAAAATCCAATGAGGAGAAGAAAAGCAAAGCCAAAGAGTCCATCCCAAAATCCGACAAACAAGCAAAATGAACAAAAAGCATTGAATTCAATTCTTTCTGATTTTAGAAACTGCATTAAAGAAGGGGTGCACCGGTCCTGGAGATACTGCAATACCAGGTCAATGCGTGGAGTGGACAGAGCAAGCTCTTTTTCCATCTCCCTGTTCTAAAAATCCATTTAATATATGGTCCCCAGATAGGGGACGTATCAGATATTAAACTGATAAGAACAGATACTACACTTGATCTTAGCCAAAAGGCCGAGAAGCGATAACCAGAATTGGTTTCCGACTACGGTGCCACCCAAGGATTCTGAAAAGTCCATTTGTGGAGATGGCCACCTGGACTCCCGTTAAGAAGACATGCTGTCAACCTCTAGATCCCTCACATGCCTGCACTTTTCGGCTTGCTGCTGCTGCAATCCACGCGTTTTAGATCTGCATAACTCCACCTCTTTTAGCACAGTACCCTCAACCCCCGGCTGTTCCCACCCGCCTCAACACCGTTGGAAGGGAGGAGAACCAATTAAGGCGGGGGGGGGGTGGAACGAGCAGCTGTCTACCCTTAGCAGGAGGGTTGCTGATTAATTACCTCTCCTGCTGCTGCTGCTGCTGGCTGTCCAGCAGCAGACTGAAGGTGGCTGCTGCTGTGCGCAGGTATATAAAGGCTCAGAGCCTATTATGACACGCGCAGCCAGCGTTCCATTGCCACATTCCGTCTACTGCAGGCGGGATACCTGGATGGCTGAATGTCACTGAGAAGCTCACAGAGACCGCCATAAGCAACAGTTTAAAAGAATGCCACAGACTAATCAACCAAACTTTTTGGGTTGGTTTCTCTTTTATAGTCTGCAGGCATTAAATGAAAGAAGTCAGTGTTCCAGCAGAGGGAGACAACGTTTCAGAAAAGGCATTGTAGCAAACCAAAAAAGAAATTTTAAGCGCAGCAGAGTAACCAGCTCACATACCTGTTAGCTCAGGTGAGTTTAAAAGGCTGCTGTTGATAACAAGGGCATTTGCTAAATAGATGGTGTGTGTGCAACAATATACTGAAAGGTCAATTATATTGTGCAGCTTATCTCACCACCTGTAGTTATTTAGGTGAAAGCTCCAAAATGCTTGCCTAATATGTCTGTTTATCCAAAAGGAAGTATAGAGGGAGAGCTAGATAGATAGCATTGCATTACATTACATTACATGGCAATGCAATGCACAGTTGCTGAAGTTGAACCAAAATGAGCTTGTCATCTGGCTTCTGCAACTTTTAACATGAAAAATCCAATGAGGAGAAGAAAAGCAAAGCCAAAGAGTCCATCCCAAAATCCGACAAACAAGCAAAATGAACAAAAAGCATTGAATTCAATTCTTTCTGATTTTAGAAACTGCATTAAAGAAGGGGTGCACCGGTCCTGGAGATACTGCAATACCAGGTCAATGCGTGGAGTGGACAGAGCAAGCTCTTTTTCCATCTCCCTGTTCTAAAAATCCATTTAATATATGGTCCCCAGATAGGGGACGTATCAGATATTAAACTGATAAGAACAGATACTACACTTGATCTTAGCCAAAAGGCCGAGAAGCGATAACCAGAATTGGTTTCCGACTACGGTGCCACCCAAGGATTCTGAAAAGTCCATTTGTGGAGATGGCCACCTGGACTCCCGTTAAGAAGACATGCTGTCAACCTCTAGATCCCTCACATACCTGCACTTTTCGGCTTGCTGCTGCTGCAATCCACGCGTTTTAGATCTGCATAACTCCACCTCTTTTAGCACAGTACCCTCAACCCCCGGCTGTTCCCACCCGCCTCAACACCGTTGGAAGGGAGGAGAACCAATTAAGGCGGGGGGGGGGTGGAACGAGCAGCTGTCTACCCTTAGCAGGAGGGTTGCTGATTAATTACCTCTCCTGCTGCTGCTGCTGCTGGCTGTCCAGCAGCAGACTGAAGGTGGCTGCTGCTGTGCGCAGGTATATAAAGGCTCAGAGCCTATTATGACACGCGCAGCCAGCGTTCCATTGCCACATTCCGTCTACTGCAGGCGGGATACCTGGATGGCTGAATGTCACTGAGAAGCTCACAGAGTCCGCCATAAGCAACAGTTTAAAAGAATGCCACAGACTAATCAACCAAACTTTTTGGGTTGGTTTCTCTTTTATAGTCTGCAGGCATTAAATGAAAGAAGTCAGTGTTCCAGCAGAGGGAGACAACGTTTCAGAAAAGGCATTGTAGCAAACCAAAAAAGAAATTTTAAGCGCAGCAGAGTAACCAGCTCACATACCTGTTAGCTCAGGTGAGTTTAAAAGGCTGCTGTTGATAACAAGGGCATTTGCTAAATAGATGGTGTGTGTGCAACAATATACTGAAAGGTCAATTATATTGTGCAGCTTATCTCACCACCTGTAGTTATTTAGGTGAAAGCTCCAAAATGCTTGCCTAATATGTCTGTTTATCCAAAAGGAAGTATAGAGGGAGAGCTAGATAGATAGCATTGCATTACATTACATTACATGGCAATGCAATGCACAGTTGCTGAAGTTGAACCAAAATGAGCTTGTCATCTGGCTTCTGCAACTTTTAACATGAAAAATCCAATGAGGAGAAGAAAAGCAAAGCCAAAGAGTCCATCCCAAAATCCGACAAACAAGCAAAATGAACAAAAAGCATTGAATTCAATTCTTTCTGATTTTAGAAACTGCATTAAAGAAGGGGTGCACCGGTCCTGGAGATACTGCAATACCAGGTCAATGCGTGGAGTGGACAGAGCAAGCTCTTTTTCCATCTCCCTGTTCTAAAAATCCATTTAATATATGGTCCCCAGATAGGGGACGTATCAGATATTAAACTGATAAGAACAGATACTACACTTGATCTTAGCCAAAAGGCCGAGAAGCGATAACCAGAATTGGTTTCCGACTACGGTGCCACCCAAGGATTCTGAAAACTCCATTTGTGGAGATGGCCACCTGGACTCCCGTTAAGAAGACATGCTGTCAACCTCTAGATCCCTCACATGCCTGCACTTTTCGGCTTGCTGCTGCTGCAATCCACGCGTTTTAGATCTGCATAACTCCACCTCTTTTAGCACAGTAACCTCAACCCCCGGCTGTTCCCACCCGCCTCAACACCGTTGGAAGGGAGGAGAACCAATTAAGGCGGGGGGGGGTGGAACGAGCAGCTGTCTACCCTTAGCAGGAGGGTTGCTGATTAATTACCTCTCCTGCTGCTGCTGCTGCTGGCTGTCCAGCAGCAGACTGAAGGTGGCTGCTGCTGTGCGCAGGTATATAAAGGCTCAGAGCCTATTATGACACGCGCAGCCAGCGTTCCATTGCCACATTCCGTCTACTGCAGGCGGGATACCTGGATGGCTGAATGTCACTGAGAAGCTCACAGAGACCGCCATAAGCAACAGTTTAAAAGAATGCCACAGACTAATCAACCAAACTTTTTGGGTTGGTTTCTCTTTTATAGTCTGCAGGCATTAAATGAAAGAAGTCAGTGTTCCAGCAGAGGGAGACAACGTTTCAGAAAAGGCATTGTAGCAAACCAAAAAAGAAATTTTAAGCGCAGCAGAGTAACCAGCTCACATACCTGTTAGCTCAGGTGAGTTTAAAAGGCTGCTGTTGATAACAAGGGCATTTGCTAAATAGATGGTGTGTGTGCAACAATATACTGAAAGGTCAATTATATTGTGCAGCTTATCTCACCACCTGTAGTTATTTAGGTGAAAGCTCCAAAATGCTTGCCTAATATGTCTGTTTATCCAAAAGGAAGTATAGAGGGAGAGCTAGATAGATAGCATTGCATTACATTACATTACATGGCAATGCAATGCACAGTTGCTGAAGTTGAACCAAAATGAGCTTGTCATCTGGCTTCTGCAACTTTTAACATGAAAAATCCAATGAGGAGAAGAAAAGCAAAGCCAAAGAGTCCATCCCAAAATCCGACAAACAAGCAAAATGAACAAAAAGCATTGAATTCAATTCTTTCTGATTTTAGAAACTGCATTAAAGAAGGGGTGCACCGGTCCTGGAGATACTGCAATACCAGGTCAATGCGTGGAGTGGACAGAGCAAGCTCTTTTTCCATCTCCCTGTTCTAAAAATCCATTTAATATATGGTCCCCAGATAGGGGACGTATCAGATATTAAACTGATAAGAACAGATACTACACTTGATCTTAGCCAAAAGGCCGAGAAGCGATAACCAGAATTGGTTTCCGACTACGGTGCCACCCAAGGATTCTGAAAAGTCCATTTGTGGAGATGGCCACCTGGACTCCCGTTAAGAAGACATGCTGTCAACCTCTAGATCCCTCACATACCTGCACTTTTCGGCTTGCTGCTGCTGCAATCCACGCGTTTTAGATCTGCATAACTCCACCTCTTTTAGCACAGTACCCTCAACCCCCGGCTGTTCCCACCCGCCTCAACACCGTTGGAAGGGAGGAGAACCAATTAAGGCGGGGGGGGGGGTGGAACGAGCAGCTGTCTACCCTTAGCAGGAGGGTTGCTGATTAATTACCTCTCCTGCTGCTGCTGCTGCTGGCTGTCCAGCAGCAGACTGAAGGTGGCTGCTGCTGTGCGCAGGTATATAAAGGCTCAGAGCCTATTATGACACGCGCAGCCAGCGTTCCATTGCCACATTCCGTCTACTGCAGGCGGGATACCTGGATGGCTGAATGTCACTGAGAAGCTCACAGAGACCGCCATAAGCAACAGTTTAAAAGAATGCCACAGACTAATCAACCAAACTTTTTGGGTTGGTTTTCTCTTTTATAGTCTGCAGGCATTAAATGAAAGAAGTCAGTGTTCCAGCAGAGGGAGACAACGTTTCAGAAAAGGCATTGTAGCAAACCAAAAAAGAAATTTTAAGCGCAGCAGAGTAACCAGCTCACATACCTGTTAGCTCAGGTGAGTTTAAAAGGCTGCTGTTGATAACAAGGGCATTTGCTAAATAGATGGTGTGTGTGCAACAATATACTGAAAGGTCAATTATATTGTGCAGCTTATCTCACCACCTGTAGTTATTTAGGTGAAAGCTCCAAAATGCTTGCCTAATATGTCTGTTTATCCAAAAGGAAGTATAGAGGGAGAGCTAGATAGATAGCATTGCATTACATTACATTACATGGCAATGCAATGCACAGTTGCTGAAGTTGAACCAAAATGAGCTTGTCATCTGGCTTCTGCAACTTTTAACATGAAAAATCCAATGAGGAGAAGAAAAGCAAAGCCAAAGAGTCCATCCCAAAATCCGACAAACAAGCAAAATGAACAAAAAGCATTGAATTCAATTCTTTCTGATTTTAGAAACTGCATTAAAGAAGGGGTGCACCGGTCCTGGAGATACTGCAATACCAGGTCAATGCGTGGAGTGGACAGAGCAAGCTCTTTTTCCATCTCCCTGTTCTAAAAATCCATTTAATATATGGTCCCCAGATAGGGGACGTATCAGATATTAAACTGATAAGAACAGATACTACACTTGATCTTAGCCAAAAGGCCGAGAAGCGATAACCAGAATTGGTTTCCGACTACGGTGCCACCCAAGGATTCTGAAAAGTCCATTTGTGGAGATGGCCACCTGGACTCCCGTTAAGAAGACATGCTGTCAACCTCTAGATCCCTCACATGCCTGCACTTTTCGGCTTGCTGCTGCTGCAATCCACGCGTTTTAGATCTGCATAACTCCACCTCTTTTAGCACAGTACCCTCAACCCCCGGCTGTTCCCACCCGCCTCAACACCGTTGGAAGGGAGGAGAACCAATTAAGGCGGGGGGGGGGGGGTGGAACGAGCAGCTGTCTACCCTTAGCAGGAGGGTTGCTGATTAATTACCTCTCCTGCTGCTGCTGCTGCTGGCTGTCCAGCAGCAGACTGAAGGTGGCTGCTGCTGTGCGCAGGTATATAAAGGCTCAGAGCCTATTATGACACGCGCAGCCAGCGTTCCATTGCCACATTCCGTCTACTGCAGGCGGGATATCTGGATGGCTGAATGTCACTGAGAAGCTCACAGAGACCGCCATAAGCAACAGTTTAAAAGAATGCCACAGACTAATCAACCAAACTTTTTGGGTTGGTTTCTCTTTTATAGTCTGCAGGCATTAAATGAAAGAAGTCAGTGTTCCAGCAGAGGGAGACAACGTTTCAGAAAAGGCATTGTAGCAAACCAAAAAAGAAATTTTAAGCGCAGCAGAGTAACCAGCTCACATACCTGTTAGCTCAGGTGAGTTTAAAAGGCTGCTGTTGATAACAAGGGCATTTGCTAAATAGATGGTGTGTGTGCAACAATATACTGAAAGGTCAATTATATTGTGCAGCTTATCTCACCACCTGTAGTTATTTAGGTGAAAGCTCCAAAATGCTTGCCTAATATGTCTGTTTATCCAAAAGGAAGTATAGAGGGAGAGCTAGATAGATAGCATTGCATTACATTACATTACATGGCAATGCAATGCACAGTTGCTGAAGTTGAACCAAAATGAGCTTGTCATCTGGCTTCTGCAACTTTTAACATGAAAAATCCAATGAGGAGAAGAAAAGCAAAGCCAAAGAGTCCATCCCAAAATCCGACAAACAAGCAAAATGAACAAAAAGCATTGAATTCAATTCTTTCTGATTTTAGAAACTGCATTAAAGAAGGGGTGCACCGGTCCTGGAGATACTGCAATACCAGGTCAATGCGTGGAGTGGACAGAGCAAGCTCTTTTTCCATCTCCCTGTTCTAAAAATCCATTTAATATATGGTCCCCAGATAGGGGACGTATCAGATATTAAACTGATAAGAACAGATACTACACTTGATCTTAGCCAAAAGGCCGAGAAGCGATAACCAGAATTGGTTTCCGACTACGGTGCCACCCAAGGATTCTGAAAAGTCCATTTGTGGAGATGGCCACCTGGACTCCCGTTAAGAAGACATGCTGTCAACCTCTAGATCCCTCACATGCCTGCACTTTTCGGCTTGCTGCTGCTGCAATCCACGCGTTTTAGATCTGCATAACTCCACCTCTTTTAGCACAGTACCCTCAACCCCCTACTGTTCCCACCCGCCTCAACACCGTTGGAAGGGAGGAGAACCAATTAAGGCGGGGGGGGGGTGGAACGAGCAGCTGTCTACCCTTAGCAGGAGGGTTGCTGATTAATTACCTCTCCTGCTGCTGCTGCTGCTGGCTGTCCAGCAGCAGACTGAAGGTGGCTGCTGCTGTGCGCAGGTATATAAAGGCTCAGAGCCTATTATGACACGCGCAGCCAGCGTTCCATTGCCACATTCCGTCTACTGCAGGCGGGATACCTGGATGGCTGAATGTCACTGAGAAGCTCACAGAGACCGCCATAAGCAACAGTTTAAAAGAATGCCACAGACTAATCAACCAAACTTTTTGGGTTGGTTTTCTCTTTTATAGTCTGCAGGCATTAAATGAAAGAAGTCAGTGTTCCAGCAGAGGGAGACAACGTTTCAGAAAAGGCATTGTAGCAAACCAAAAAAGAAATTTTAAGCGCAGCAGAGTAACCAGCTCACATACCTGTTAGCTCAGGTGAGTTTAAAAGGCTGCTGTTGATAACAAGGGCATTTGCTAAATAGATGGTGTGTGTGCAACAATATACTGAAAGGTCAATTATATTGTGCAGCTTATCTCACCACCTGTAGTTATTTAGGTGAAAGCTCCAAAATGCTTGCCTAATATGTCTGTTTATCCAAAAGGAAGTATAGAGGGAGAGCTAGATAGATAGCATTGCATTACATTACATTACATGGCAATGCAATGCACAGTTGCTGAAGTTGAACCAAAATGAGCTTGTCATCTGGCTTCTGCAACTTTTAACATGAAAAATCCAATGAGGAGAAGAAAAGCAAAGCCAAAGAGTCCATCCCAAAATCCGACAAACAAGCAAAATGAACAAAAAGCATTGAATTCAATTCTTTCTGATTTTAGAAACTGCATTAAAGAAGGGGTGCACCGGTCCTGGAGATACTGCAATACCAGGTCAATGCGTGGAGTGGACAGAGCAAGCTCTTTTTCCATCTCCCTGTTCTAAAAATCCATTTAATATATGGTCCCCAGATAGGGGACGTATCAGATATTAAACTGATAAGAACAGATACTACACTTGATCTTAGCCAAAAGGCCGAGAAGCGATAACCAGAATTGGTTTCCGACTACGGTGCCACCCAAGGATTCTGAAAAGTCCATTTGTGGAGATGGCCACCTGGACTCCCGTTAAGAAGACATGCTGTCAACCTCTAGATCCCTCACATACCTGCACTTTTCGGCTTGCTGCTGCTGCAATCCACGCGTTTTAGATCTGCATAACTCCACCTCTTTTAGCACAGTACCCTCAACCCCCGGCTGTTCCCACCCGCCTCAACACCGTTGGAAGGGAGGAGAACCAATTAAGGCGGGGGGGGGGGTGGAACGAGCAGCTGTCTACCCTTAGCAGGAGGGTTGCTGATTAATTACCTCTCCTGCTGCTGCTGCTGCTGGCTGTCCAGCAGCAGACTGAAGGTGGCTGCTGCTGTGCGCAGGTATATAAAGGCTCAGAGCCTATTATGACACGCGCAGCCAGCGTTCCATTGCCACATTCCGTCTACTGCAGGCGGGATACCTGGATGGCTGAATGTCACTGAGAAGCTCACAGAGACCGCCATAAGCAACAGTTTAAAAGAATGCCACAGACTAATCAACCAAACTTTTTGGGTTGGTTTTCTCTTTTATAGTCTGCAGGCATTAAATGAAAGAAGTCAGTGTTCCAGCAGAGGGAGACAACGTTTCAGAAAAGGCATTGTAGCAAACCAAAAAAGAAATTTTAAGCGCAGCAGAGTAACCAGCTCACATACCTGTTAGCTCAGGTGAGTTTAAAAGGCTGCTGTTGATAACAAGGGCATTTGCTAAATAGATGGTGTGTGTGCAACAATATACTGAAAGGTCAATTATATTGTGCAGCTTATCTCACCACCTGTAGTTATTTAGGTGAAAGCTCCAAAATGCTTGCCTAATATGTCTGTTTATCCAAAAGGAAGTATAGAGGGAGAGCTAGATAGATAGCATTGCATTACATTACATTACATGGCAATGCAATGCACAGTTGCTGAAGTTGAACCAAAATGAGCTTGTCATCTGGCTTCTGCAACTTTTAACATGAAAAATCCAATGAGGAGAAGAAAAGCAAAGCCAAAGAGTCCATCCCAAAATCCGACAAACAAGCAAAATGAACAAAAAGCATTGAATTCAATTCTTTCTGATTTTAGAAACTGCATTAAAGAAGGGGTGCACCGGTCCTGGAGATACTGCAATACCAGGTCAATGCGTGGAGTGGACAGAGCAAGCTCTTTTTCCATCTCCCTGTTCTAAAAATCCATTTAATATATGGTCCCCAGATAGGGGACGTATCAGATATTAAACTGATAAGAACAGATACTACACTTGATCTTAGCCAAAAGGCCGAGAAGCGATAACCAGAATTGGTTTCCGACTACGGTGCCACCCAAGGATTCTGAAAAGTCCATTTGTGGAGATGGCCACCTGGACTCCCGTTAAGAAGACATGCTGTCAACCTCTAGATCCCTCACATGCCTGCACTTTTCGGCTTGCTGCTGCTGCAATCCACGCGTTTTAGATCTGCATAACTCCACCTCTTTTAGCACAGTACCCTCAACCCCCGGCTGTTCCCACCCGCCTCAACACCGTTGGAAGGGAGGAGAACCAATTAAGGCGGGGGGGGGGGGTGGAACGAGCAGCTGTCTACCCTTAGCAGGAGGGTTGCTGATTAATTACCTCTCCTGCTGCTGCTGCTGCTGGCTGTCCAGCAGCAGACTGAAGGTGGCTGCTGCTGTGCGCAGGTATATAAAGGCTCAGAGCCTATTATGACACGCGCAGCCAGCGTTCCATTGCCACATTCCGTCTACTGCAGGCGGGATATCTGGATGGCTGAATGTCACTGAGAAGCTCACAGAGACCGCCATAAGCAACAGTTTAAAAGAATGCCACAGACTAATCAACCAAACTTTTTGGGTTGGTTTCTCTTTTATAGTCTGCAGGCATTAAATGAAAGAAGTCAGTGTTCCAGCAGAGGGAGACAACGTTTCAGAAAAGGCATTGTAGCAAACCAAAAAAGAAATTTTAAGCGCAGCAGAGTAACCAGCTCACATACCTGTTAGCTCAGGTGAGTTTAAAAGGCTGCTGTTGATAACAAGGGCATTTGCTAAATAGATGGTGTGTGTGCAACAATATACTGAAAGGTCAATTATATTGTGCAGCTTATCTCACCACCTGTAGTTATTTAGGTGAAAGCTCCAAAATGCTTGCCTAATATGTCTGTTTATCCAAAAGGAAGTATAGAGGGAGAGCTAGATAGATAGCATTGCATTACATTACATTACATGGCAATGCAATGCACAGTTGCTGAAGTTGAACCAAAATGAGCTTGTCATCTGGCTTCTGCAACTTTTAACATGAAAAATCCAATGAGGAGAAGAAAAGCAAAGCCAAAGAGTCCATCCCAAAATCCGACAAACAAGCAAAATGAACAAAAAGCATTGAATTCAATTCTTTCTGATTTTAGAAACTGCATTAAAGAAGGGGTGCACCGGTCCTGGAGATACTGCAATACCAGGTCAATGCGTGGAGTGGACAGAGCAAGCTCTTTTTCCATCTCCCTGTTCTAAAAATCCATTTAATATATGGTCCCCAGATAGGGGACGTATCAGATATTAAACTGATAAGAACAGATACTACACTTGATCTTAGCCAAAAGGCCGAGAAGCGATAACCAGAATTGGTTTCCGACTACGGTGCCACCCAAGGATTCTGAAAAGTCCATTTGTGAAGATGGCCACCTGGACTCATGTTAAGAAGACATGCTGTCAACCTCTAGATCCCTCACATGCCTGCACTTTTCGGCTTGCTGCTGCTGCAATCCACGCGTTTTAGATCTGCATAACTCCACCTCTTTTAGCACAGTACCCTCAACCCCCGGCTGTTCCCACCCGCCTCAACACCGTTGGAAGGGAGGAGAACCAATTAAGGCGGGGGGGGGGGGGGTGGAACGAGCAGCTGTCTACCCTTAGCAGGAGGGTTGCTGATTAATTACCTCTCCTGCTGCTGCTGCTGCTGGCTGTCCAGCAGCAGACTGAAGGTGGCTGCTGCTGTGCGCAGGTATATAAAGGCTCAGAGCCTATTATGACACGCGCAGCCAGCGTTCCATTGCCACATTCCGTCTACTGCAGGCGGGATACCTGGATGGCTGAATGTCACTGAGAAGCTCACAGAGACCGCCATAAGCAACAGTTTAAAAGAATGCCACAGACTAATCAACCAAACTTTTTGGGTTGGTTTCTCTTTTATAGTCTGCAGGCATTAAATGAAAGAAGTCAGTGTTCCAGCAGAGGGAGACAACGTTTCAGAAAAGGCATTGTAGCAAACCAAAAAAGAAATTTTAAGCGCAGCAGAGTAACCAGCTCACATACCTGTTAGCTCAGGTGAGTTTAAAAGGCTGCTGTTGATAACAAGGGCATTTGCTAAATAGATGGTGTGTGTGCAACAATATACTGAAAGGTCAATTATATTGTGCAGCTTATCTCACCACCTGTAGTTATTTAGGTGAAAGCTCCAAAATGCTTGCCTAATATGTCTGTTTATCCAAAAGGAAGTATAGAGGGAGAGCTAGATAGATAGCATTGCATTACATTACATTACATGGCAATGCAATGCACAGTTGCTGAAGTTGAACCAAAATGAGCTTGTCATCTGGCTTCTGCAACTTTTAACATGAAAAATCCAATGAGGAGAAGAAAAGCAAAGCCAAAGAGTCCATCCCAAAATCCGACAAACAAGCAAAATGAACAAAAAGCATTGAATTCAATTCTTTCTGATTTTAGAAACTGCATTAAAGAAGGTGTGCACCGGTCCTGGAGATACTGCAATACCAGGTCAATGCGTGGAGTGGACAGAGCAAGCTCTTTTTCCATCTCCCTGTTCTAAAAATCCATTTAATATATGGTCCCCAGATAGGGGACGTATCAGATATTAAACTGATAAGAACAGATACTACACTTGATCTTAGCCAAAAGGCCGAGAAGCGATAACCAGAATTGGTTTCCGACTACGGTGCCACCCAAGGATTCTGAAAAGTCCATTTGTGGAGATGGCCACCTGGACTCCCGTTAAGAAGACATGCTGTCAACCTCTAGATCCCTCACATGCCTGCACTTTTCGGCTTGCTGCTGCTGCAATCCACGCGTTTTAGATCTGCATAACTCCACCTCTTTTAGCACAGTACCCTCAACCCCCTACTGTTCCCACCCGCCTCAACACCGTTGGAAGGGAGGAGAACCAATTAAGGCGGGGGGGGGTGGAACGAGCAGCTGTCTACCCTTAGCAGGAGGGTTGCTGATTAATTACCTCTCCTGCTGCTGCTGCTGCTGGCTGTCCAGCAGCAGACTGAAGGTGGCTGCTGCTGTGCGCAGGTATATAAAGGCTCAGAGCCTATTATGACACGCGCAGCCAGCGTTCCATTGCCACATTCCGTCTACTGCAGGCGGGATACCTGGATGGCTGAATGTCACTGAGAAGCTCACAGAGACCGCCATAAGCAACAGTTTAAAAGAATGCCACAGACTAATCAACCAAACTTTTTGGGTTGGTTTTCTCTTTTATAGTCTGCAGGCATTAAATGAAAGAAGTCAGTGTTCCAGCAGAGGGAGACAACGTTTCAGAAAAGGCATTGTAGCAAACCAAAAAAGAAATTTTAAGCGCAGCAGAGTAACCAGCTCACATACCTGTTAGCTCAGGTGAGTTTAAAAGGCTGCTGTTGATAACAAGGGCATTTGCTAAATAGATGGTGTGTGTGCAACAATATACTGAAAGGTCAATTATATTGTGCAGCTTATCTCACCACCTGTAGTTATTTAGGTGAAAGCTCCAAAATGCTTGCCTAATATGTCTGTTTATCCAAAAGGAAGTATAGAGGGAGAGCTAGATAGATAGCATTGCATTACATTACATTACATGGCAATGCAATGCACAGTTGCTGAAGTTGAACCAAAATGAGCTTGTCATCTGGCTTCTGCAACTTTTAACATGAAAAATCCAATGAGGAGAAGAAAAGCAAAGCCAAAGAGTCCATCCCAAAATCCGACAAACAAGCAAAATGAACAAAAAGCATTGAATTCAATTCTTTCTGATTTTAGAAACTGCATTAAAGAAGGGGTGCACCGGTCCTGGAGATACTGCAATACCAGGTCAATGCGTGGAGTGGACAGAGCAAGCTCTTTTTCCATCTCCCTGTTCTAAAAATCCATTTAATATATGGTCCCCAGATAGGGGACGTATCAGATATTAAACTGATAAGAACAGATTTTTTTTTTTTTATCGAAAGCCCGAATTCGTGTACAAAACCCGAGTGCGCTTAAAAAAGTGACAAGTGCCACAAAAAAAGTGCACTAGGATGCTGGTCTTCTTGAAACCCTCTCCAAAAGGAGAAGGGTCCCCCAAACCATTCCCCGTCCCTCCGAGCCAAAAGGCCACAGCGAGGAACAGGGACAAAAAGCCACCTCCAGCCGAAGCCAGAGGCGACCCAATCTTACCCCCAGCACCTGCCCGAGTTCTCACCCGAGCAAGGCACTGGGAGCCAAAGACTGTGCTCCCCTCCCGGAAGAGGGGAGCCAACAACGCTCTCCTCCCGAAAGAGGAGAGCCAGGGGGGTTCAGGGGGGAGCGGAACCTGATGGCCACACACTCCCCCCCTAGACCTGCCAAGAGAGGAACCCGTAAGGGAACCGCATCCCGACAAAATCCTAGTAGGACGTGACACACGTGAATAAGTGGACACACAGTGACAAAGAAATTAAATAAATAGTGAAGGTTTCACAGTATAATACTGCCCGGACCTTCGACCGGGAATTGAAAAATTCCCCATCCTAAGGCCAGAAGGCCCGGAATAAGGGTGTGTGCGAAGAAAGAAAATTTGAAGTGCTTGTGCAAATGTGCCATAAACTCAAGTGGGGTTCCCAATCCCAGTGAGTTAAGGCACCCCAGGGTCACCACTCCTGGGGCACTTCACACTTCGGGCTTTCGATCTTCCCCGGCCCAATGGCGTCGATCCTGGGGGGCCATGCTTTCCACCAGATGACTATATTAGCCACCTGGCGTACTAACAAGCGCCTAAACCCCAGTGTGCATAATGTATCAATCTACTAGGGCGGCCAACATCCAAAACCGCCTTTTCGAAAGATACTACACTTGATCTTAGCCAAAAGGCCGAGAAGCGATAACCAGAATTGGTTTCCGACTACGGTGCCACCCAAGGATTCTGAAAAGTCCATTTGTGGAGATGGCCACCTGGACTCCCGTTAAGAAGACATGCTGTCAACCTCTAGATCCCTCACATGCCTGCACTTTTCGGCTTGCTGCTGCTGCAATCCACGCGTTTTAGATCTGCATAACTCCACCTCTTTTAGCACAGTACCCTCAACCCCCGGCTGTTCCCACCCGCCTCAACACCGTTGGAAGGGAGGAGAACCAATTAAGGCGGTGGGGGGGGTGGAACGAGCAGCTGTCTACCCTTAGCAGGAGGGTTGCTGATTAATTACCTCTCCTGCTGCTGCTGCTGCTGGCTGTCCAGCAGCAGACTGAAGGTGGCTGCTGCTGTGCGCAGGTATATAAAGGCTCAGAGCCTATTATGACACGCGCAGCCAGCGTTCCATTGCCACATTCCGTCTACTGCAGGCGGGATACCTGGATGGCTGAATGTCACTGAGAAGCTCACAGAGACCGCCATAAGCAACAGTTTAAAAGAATGCCACAGACTAATCAACCAAACTTTTTGGGTTGGTTTCTCTTTTATAGTCTGCAGGCATTAAATGAAAGAAGTCAGTGTTCCAGCAGAGGGAGACAACGTTTCAGAAAAGGCATTGTAGCAAACCAAAAAAGAAATTTTAAGCGCAGCAGAGTAACCAGCTCACATACCTGTTAGCTCAGGTGAGTTTAAAAGGCTGCTGTTGATAACAAGGGCATTTGCTAAATAGATGGTGTGTGTGCAACAATATACTGAAAGGTCAATTATATTGTGCAGCTTATCTCACCACCTGTAGTTATTTAGGTGAAAGCTCCAAAATGCTTGCCTAATATGTCTGTTTATCCAAAAGGAAGTATAGAGGGAGAGCTAGATAGATAGCATTGCATTACATTACATTACATGGCAATGCAATGCACAGTTGCTGAAGTTGAACCAAAATGAGCTTGTCATCTGGCTTCTGCAACTTTTAACATGAAAAATCCAATGAGGAGAAGAAAAGCAAAGCCAAAGAGTCCATCCCAAAATCCGACAAACAAGCAAAATGAACAAAAAGCATTGAATTCAATTCTTTCTGATTTTAGAAACTGCATTAAAGAAGGGGTGCACCGGTCCTGGAGATACTGCAATACCAGGTCAATGCGTGGAGTGGACAGAGCAAGCTCTTTTTCCATCTCCCTGTTCTAAAAATCCATTTAATATATGGTCCCCAGATAGGGGACGTATCAGATATTAAACTGATAAGAACAGATACTACACTTGATCTTAGCCAAAAGGCCGAGAAGCGATAACCAGAATTGGTTTCCGACTACGGTGCCACCCAAGGATTCTGAAAAGTCCATTTGTGAAGATGGCCACCTGGACTCATGTTAAGAAGACATGCTGTCAACCTCTAGATCCCTCACATGCCTGCACTTTTCGGCTTGCTGCTGCTGCAATCCACGCGTTTTAGATCTGCATAACTCCACCTCTTTTAGCACAGTACCCTCAACCCCCGGCTGTTCCCACCCGCCTCAACACCGTTGGAAGGGAGGAGAACCAATTAAGGCGGGGGGGGGGGGTGGAACGAGCAGCTGTCTACCCTTAGCAGGAGGGTTGCTGATTAATTACCTCTCCTGCTGCTGCTGCTGCTGGCTGTCCAGCAGCAGACTGAAGGTGGCTGCTGCTGTGCGCAGGTATATAAAGGCTCAGAGCCTATTATGACACGCGCAGCCAGCGTTCCATTGCCACATTCCGTCTACTGCAGGCGGGATACCTGGATGGCTGAATGTCACTGAGAAGCTCACAGAGACCGCCATAAGCAACAGTTTAAAAGAATGCCACAGACTAATCAACCAAACTTTTTGGGTTGGTTTCTCTTTTATAGTCTGCAGGCATTAAATGAAAGAAGTCAGTGTTCCAGCAGAGGGAGACAACGTTTCAGAAAAGGCATTGTAGCAAACCAAAAAAGAAATTTTAAGCGCAGCAGAGTAACCAGCTCTCATACCTGTTAGCTCAGGTGAGATTAAAAGGCTGCTGTTGATAACAAGGGCATTTGCTAAATAGATGGTGTGTGTGCAACAATATACTGAAAGGTCAATTATATTGTGCAGCTTATCTCACCACCTGTAGTTATTTAGGTGAAAGCTCCAAAATGCTTGCCTAATATGTCTGTTTATCCAAAAGGAAGTATAGAGGGAGAGCTAGATAGATAGCATTGCATTACATTACATTACATGGCAATGCAATGCACAGTTGCTGAAGTTGAACCAAAATGAGCTTGTCATCTGGCTTCTGCAACTTTTAACATGAAAAATCCAATGAGGAGAAGAAAAGCAAAGCCAAAGAGTCCATCCCAAAATCCGACAAACAAGCAAAATGAACAAAAAGCATTGAATTCAATTCTTTCTGATTTTAGAAACTGCATTAAAGAAGGTGTGCACCGGTCCTGGAGATACTGCAATACCAGGTCAATGCGTGGAGTGGACAGAGCAAGCTCTTTTTCCATCTCCCTGTTCTAAAAATCCATTTAATATATGGTCCCCAGATAGGGGACGTATCAGATATTAAACTGATAAGAACAGATACTACACTTGATCTTAGCCAAAAGGCCGAGAAGCGATAACCAGAATTGGTTTCCGACTACGGTGCCACCCAAGGATTCTGAAAAGTCCATTTGTGGAGATGGCCACCTGGACTCCCGTTAAGAAGACATGCTGTCAACCTCTAGATCCCTCACATGCCTGCACTTTTCGGCTTGCTGCTGCTGCAATCCACGCGTTTTAGATCTGCATAACTCCACCTCTTTTAGCACAGTACCCTCAACCCCCGGCTGTTCCCACCCGCCTCAACACCGTTGGAAGGGAGGAGAACCAATTAAGGCGGGGGGGGTGGAACGAGCAGCTGTCTACCCTTAGCAGGAGGGTTGCTGATTAATTACCTCTCATGCTGCTGCTGCTGCTGGCTGTCCAGCAGCAGACTGAAGGTGGCTGCTGCTGTGCGCAGGTATATAAAGGCTCAGAGCCTATTATGACACGCGCAGCCAGCGTTCCATTGCCACATTCCGTCTACTGCAGGCGGGATACCTGGATGGCTGAATGTCACTGAGAAGCTCACAGAGACCGCCATAAGCAACAGTTTAAAAGAATGCCACAGACTAATCAACCAAACTTTTTGGGTTGGTTTCTCTTTTATAGTCTGCAGGCATTAAATGAAAGAAGTCAGTGTTCCAGCAGAGGGAGACAACGTTTCAGAAAAGGCATTGTAGCAAACCAAAAAAGAAATTTTAAGCGCAGCAGAGTAACCAGCTCACATACCTGTTAGCTCAGGTGAGTTTAAAAGGCTGCTGTTGATAACAAGGGCATTTGCTTAATAGATGGTGTGTGTGCAACAATATACTGAAAGGTCAATTATATTGTGCAGCTTATCTCACCACCTGTAGTTATTTAGGTGAAAGCTCCAAAATGCTTGCCTAATATGTCTGTTTATCCAAAAGGAAGTATAGAGGGAGAGCTAGATAGATAGCATTGCATTACATTACATTACATGGCAATGCAATGCACAGTTGCTGAAGTTGAACCAAAATGAGCTTGTCATCTGGCTTCTGCAACTTTTAACATGAAAAATCCAATGAGGAGAAGAAAAGCAAAGCCAAAGAGTCCATCCCAAAATCCGACAAACAAGCAAAATGAACAAAAAGCATTGAATTCAATTCTTTCTGATTTTAGAAACTGCATTAAAGAAGGGGTGCACCGGTCCTGGAGATACTGCAATACCAGGTCAATGCGTGGAGTGGACAGAGCAAGCTCTTTTTCCATCTCCCTGTTCTAAAAATCCATTTAATATATGGTCCCCAGATAGGGGACGTATCAGATATTAAACTGATAAGAACAGATACTACACTTGATCTTAGCCAAAAGGCCGAGAAGCGATAACCAGAATTGGTTTCCGACTACGGTGCAACCCAAGGATTCTGAAAAGTCCATTTGTGGAGATGGCCACCTGGACTCCCGTTAAGAAGACATGCTGTCAACCTCTAGATCCCTCACATGCCTGCACTTTTCGGCTTGCTGCTGCTGCAATCCACGCGTTTTAGATCTGCATAACTCCACCTCTTTTAGCACAGTATCCTCAACCCCCGGCTGTTCCCACCCGCCTCAACACCGTTGGAAGGGAGGAGAACCAATTAAGGCGGGGGGGGGGTGGAACGAGCAGCTGTCTACCCTTAGCAGGAGGGTTGCTGATTAATTACCTCTCCTGCTGCTGCTGCTGCTGGCTGTCCAGCAGCAGACTGAAGGTGGCTGCTGCTGTGCGCAGGTATATAAAGGCTCAGAGCCTATTATGACACGCGCAGCCAGCGTTCCATTGCCACATTCCGTCTACTGCAGGCGGGATACCTGGATGGCTGAATGTCACTGAGAAGCTCACAGAGACCGCCATAAGCAACAGTTTAAAAGAATGCCACAGACTAATCAACCAAACTTTTTGGGTTGGTTTCTCTTTTATAGTCTGCAGGCATTAAATGAAAGAAGTCAGTGTTCCAGCAGAGGGAGACAACGTTTCAGAAAAGGCATTGTAGCAAACCAAAAAAGAAATTTTAAGCGCAGCAGAGTAACCAGCTCACATACCTGTTAGCTCAGGTGAGTTTAAAAGGCTGCTGTTGATAACAAGGGCATTTGCTAAATAGATGGTGTGTGTGCAACAATATACTGAAAGGTCAATTATATTGTGCAGCTTATCTCACCACCTGTAGTTATTTAGGTGAAAGCTCCAAAATGCTTGCCTAATATGTCTGTTTATCCAAAAGGAAGTATAGAGGGAGAGCTAGATAGATAGCATTGCATCACATTACATTACATGGCAATGCAATGCACAGTTGCTGAAGTTGAACCAAAATGAGCTTGTCATCTGGCTTCTGCAACTTTTAACATGAAAAATCCAATGAGGAGAAGAAAAGCAAAGCCAAAGAGTCCATCCCAAAATCCGACAAACAAGCAAAATGAACAAAAAGCATTGAATTCAATTCTTTCTGATTTTAGAAACTGCATTAAAGAAGGGGTGCACCGGTCCTGGAGATACTGCAATACCAGGTCAATGCGTGGAGTGGACAGAGCAAGCTCTTTTTCCATCTCCCTGTTCTAAAAATCCATTTAATATATGGTCCCCAGATAGGGGACGTATCAGATATTAAACTGATAAGAACAGATACTACACTTGATCTTAGCCAAAAGGCCGAGAAGCGATAACCAGAATTGGTTTCCGACTACGGTGCCACCCAAGGATTCTGAAAAGTCCATTTGTGGAGATGGCCACCTGGACTCCCGTTAAGAAGACATGCTGTCAACCTCTAGATCCCTCACATGCCTGCACTTTTCGGCTTGCTGCTGCTGCAATCCACGCGTTTTAGATCTGCATAACTCCACCTCTTTTAGCACAGTACCCTCAACCCCCGGCTGTTCCCACCCGCCTCAACACCGTTGGAAGGGAGGAGAACCAATTAAGGCGGGGGGGGGGGTGGAACGAGCAGCTGTATACCCTTAGCAGGAGGGTTGCTGATTAATTACCTCTCCTGCTGCTGCTGCTGCTGGCTGTCCAGCAGCAGACTGAAGGTGGCTGCTGCTGTGCGCAGGTATATAAAGGCTCAGAGCCTATTATGACACGCGCAGCCAGCGTTCCATTGCCACATTCCGTCTACTGCAGGCGGGATACCTGGATGGCTGAATGTCACTGAGAAGCTCACAGAGACCGCCATAAGCAACAGTTTAAAAGAATGCCACAGACTAATCAACCAAACTTTTTGGGTTGGTTTCTCTTTTATAGTCTGCAGGCATTAAATGAAAGAAGTCAGTGTTCCAGCAGAGGGAGACAACGTTTCAGAAAAGGCATTGTAGCAAACCAAAAAAGAAATTTTAAGCGCAGCAGAGTAACCAGCTCACATACCTGTTAGCTCAGGTGAGTTTAAAAGGCTGCTGTTGATAACAAGGGCATTTGCTAAATAGATGGTGTGTGTGCAACAATATACTGAAAGGTCAATTATATTGTGCAGCTTATCTCACCACCTGTAGTTATTTAGGTGAAAGCTCCAAAATGCTTGCCTAATATGTCTGTTTATCCAAAAGGAAGTATAGAGGGAGAGCTAGATAGATAGCATTGCATTACATTACATTACATGGCAATGCAATGCACAGTTGCTGAAGTTGAACCAAAATGAGCTTGTCATCTGGCTTCTGCAACTTTTAACATGAAAAATCCAATGAGGAGAAGAAAAGCAAAGCCAAAGAGTCCATCCCAAAATCCGACAAACAAGCAAAATGAACAAAAAGCATTGAATTCAATTCTTTCTGATTTTAGAAACTGCATTAAAGAAGGGATGCACCGCTCCTGGAGATACTGCAATACCAGGTCAATGCGTGGAGTGGACAGAGCAAGCTCTTTTTCCATCTCCCTGTTCTAAAAATCCATTTAATATATGGTCCCCAGATAGGGGACGTATCAGATATTAAACTGATAAGAACAGATACTACACTTGATCTTAGCCAAAAGGCCGAGAAGCGATAACCAGAATTGGTTTCCGACTACGGTGCCACCCAAGGATTCTGAAAAGTCCATTTGTGGAGATGGCCACCTGGACTCCCGTTAAGAAGACATGCTGTCAACCTCTAGATCCCTCACATGCCTGCACTTTTCGGCTTGCTGCTGCTGCAATCCACGCGTTTTAGATCTGCATAACTCCACCTCTTTTAGCACAGTACCCTCAACCCCCGGCTGTTCCCACCCGCCTCAACACCGTTGGAAGGGAGGAGAACCAATTAAGGCGGGGGGGGGGGGGTGGAACGAGCAGCTGTCTACCCTTAGCAGGAGGGTTGCTGATTAATTACCTCTCCTGCTGCTGCTGCTGCTGGCTGTCCAGCAGCAGACTGAAGGTGGCTGCTGCTGTGCGCAGGTATATAAAGGCTCAGAGCCTATTATGACACGCGCAGCCAGCGTTCCATTGCCACATTCCGTCTACTGCAGGCGGGATACCTGGATGGCTGAATGTCACTGAGAAGCTCACAGAGACCGCCATAAGCAACAGTTTAAAAGAATGCCACAGACTAATCAACCAAACTTTTTGGGTTGGTTTCTCTTTTATAGTCTGCAGGCATTAAATGAAAGAAGTCAGTGTTCCAGCAGAGGGAGACAACGTTTCAGAAAAGGCATTGTAGCAAACCAAAAAAGAAATTTTAAGCGCAGCAGAGTAACCAGCTCACATACCTGTTAGCTCAGGTGAGTTTAAAAGGCTGCTGTTGATAACAAGGGCATTTGCTAAATAGATGGTGTGTGTGCAACAATATACTGAAAGGTCAATTATATTGTGCAGCTTATCTCACCACCTGTAGTTATTTAGGTGAAAGCTCCAAAATGCTTGCCTAATATGTCTGTTTATCCAAAAGGAAGTATAGAGGGAGAGCTAGATAGATAGCATTGCATTACATTACATTACATGGCAATGCAATGCACAGTTGCTGAAGTTGAACCAAAATGAGCTTGTCATCTGGCTTCTGCAACTTTTAACATGAAAAATCCAATGAGGAGAAGAAAAGCAAAGCCAAAGAGTCCATCCCAAAATCCGACAAACAAGCAAAATGAACAAAAAGCATTGAATTCAATTCTTTCTGATTTTAGAAACTGCATTAAAGGAGGGGTGCACCGGTCCTGGAGATACTGCAATACCAGGTCAATGCGTGGAGTGGACAGAGCAAGCTCTTTTTCCATCTCCCTGTTCTAAAAATCCATTTAATATATGGTCCCCAGATAGGGGACGTATCAGATATTAAACTGATAAGAACAGATACTACACTTGATCTTAGCCAAAAGGCCGAGAAGCGATAACCAGAATTGGTTTCCGACTACGGTGCCACCCAAGGATTCTGAAAAGTCCATTTGTGGAGATGGCCACCTGGACTCCCGTTAAGAAGACATGCTGTCAACCTCTAGATCCCTCACATGCCTGCACTTTTCGGCTTGCTGCTGCTGCAATCCACGCGTTTTAGATCTGCATAACTCCACCTCTTTTAGCACAGTACCCTCAACCCCCGGCTGTTCCCACCCGCATCAACACCGTTGGAAGGGAGGAGAACCAATTAAGGCGGGGGGGGGGGTGGAACGAGCAGCTGTCTACCCTTAGCAGGAGGGTTGCTGATTAATTACCTCTCCTGCTGCTGATGCTGCTGGCTGTCCAGCAGCAGACTGAAGGTGGCTGCTGCTGTGCGCAGGTATATAAAGGCTCAGAGCCTATTATGACACGCGCAGCCAGCGTTCCATTGCCACATTCCGTCTACTGCAGGCGGGATACCTGGATGGCTGAATGTCACTGAGAAGCTCACAGAGACCGCCATAAGCAACAGTTTAAAAGAATGCCACAGACTAATCAACCAAACTTTTTGGGTTGGTTTCTCTTTTATAGTCTGCAGGCATTAAATGAAAGAAGTCAGTGTTCCAGCAGAGGGAGACAACGTTTCAGAAAAGGCATTGTAGCAAACCAAAAAAGAAATTTTAAGCGCAGCAGAGTAACCAGCTCACATACCTGTTAGCTCAGGTGAGTTTAAAAGGCTGCTGTTGATAACAAGGGCATTTGCTAAATAGATGGTGTGTGTGCAACAATATACTGAAAGGTCAATTATATTGTGCAGCTTATCTCACCACCTGTAGTTATTTAGGTGAAAGCTCCAAAATGCTTGCCTAATATGTCTGTTTATCCAAAAGGAAGTATAGAGGGAGAGCTAGATAGATAGCATTGCATTACATTACATTACATGGCAATGCAATGCACAGTTGCTGAAGTTGAACCAAAATGAGCTTGTCATCTGGCTTCTGCAACTTTTAACATGAAAAATCCAATGAGGAGAAGAAAAGCAAAGCCAAAGAGTCCATCCCAAAATCCGACAAAAAAGCAAAATGAACAAAAAGCATTGAATTCAATTCTTTCTGATTTTAGAAACTGCATTAAAGAAGGGGTGCACCGGTCCTGGAGATACTGCAATACCAGGTCAATGCGTGGAGTGGACAGAGCAAGCTCTTTTTCCATCTCCCTGTTCTAAAAATCCATTTAATATATGGTCCCCAGATAGGGGACGTATCAGATATTAAACTGATAAGAACAGATACTACACTTGATCTTAGCCAAAAGGCCGAGAAGCGATAACCAGAATTGGTTTCCGACTACGGTGCCACCCAAGGATTCTGAAAAGTCCATTTGTGGAGATGGCCACCTGGACTCCCGTTAAGAAGACATGCTGTCAACCTCTAGATCCCTCACATGCCTGCACTTTTCGGCTTGCTGCTGCTGCAATCCACGCGTTTTAGATCTGCATAACTCCACCTCTTTTAGCACAGTACCCTCAACCCCCGGCTGTTCCCACCCGCCTCAACACCGTTGGAAGGGAGGAGAACCAATTAAGGCGGGGGGGGGGGTGGAACGAGCAGCTGTATACCCTTAGCAGGAGGGTTGCTGATTAATTACCTCTCCTGCTGCTGCTGCTGCTGGCTGTCCAGCAGCAGACTGAAGGTGGCTGCTGCTGTGCGCAGGTATATAAAGGCTCAGAGCCTATTATGACACGCGCAGCCAGCGTTCCATTGCCACATTCCGTCTACTGCAGGCGGGATACCTGGATGGCTGAATGTCACTGAGAAGCTCACAGAGACCGCCATAAGCAACAGTTTAAAAGAATGCCACAGACTAATCAACCAAACTTTTTGGGTTGGTTTCTCTTTTATAGTCTGCAGGCATTAAATGAAAGAAGTCAGTGTTCCAGCAGAGGGAGACAACGTTTCAGAAAAGGCATTGTAGCAAACCAAAAAAGAAATTTTAAGCGCAGCAGAGTAACCAGCTCACATACCTGTTAGCTCAGGTGAGTTTAAAAGGCTGCTGTTGATAACAAGGGCATTTGCTAAATAGATGGTGTGTGTGCAACAATATACTGAAAGGTCAATTATATTGTGCAGCTTATCTCACCACCTGTAGTTATTTAGGTGAAAGCTCCAAAATGCTTGCCTAATATGTCTGTTTATCCAAAAGGAAGTATAGAGGGAGAGCTAGATAGATAGCATTGCATTACATTACATTACATGGCAATGCAATGCACAGTTGCTGAAGTTGAACCAAAATGAGCTTGTCATCTGGCTTCTGCAACTTTTAACATGAAAAATCCAATGAGGAGAAGAAAAGCAAAGCCAAAGAGTCCATCCCAAAATCCGACAAACAAGCAAAATGAACAAAAAGCATTGAATTCAATTCTTTCTGATTTTAGAAACTGCATTAAAGAAGGGATGCACCGCTCCTGGAGATACTGCAATACCAGGTCAATGCGTGGAGTGGACAGAGCAAGCTCTTTTTCCATCTCCCTGTTCTAAAAATCCATTTAATATATGGTCCCCAGATAGGGGACGTATCAGATATTAAACTGATAAGAACAGATACTACACTTGATCTTAGCCAAAAGGCCGAGAAGCGATAACCAGAATTGGTTTCCGACTACGGTGCCACCCAAGGATTCTGAAAAGTCCATTTGTGGAGATGGCCACCTGGACTCCCGTTAAGAAGACATGCTGTCAACCTCTAGATCCCTCACATGCCTGCACTTTTCGGCTTGCTGCTGCTGCAATCCACGCGTTTTAGATCTGCATAACTCCACCTCTTTTAGCACAGTACCCTCAACCCCCGGCTGTTCCCACCCGCCTCAACACCGTTGGAAGGGAGGAGAACCAATTAAGGCGGGGGGGGGGGGGTGGAACGAGCAGCTGTCTACCCTTAGCAGGAGGGTTGCTGATTAATTACCTCTCCTGCTGCTGCTGCTGCTGGCTGTCCAGCAGCAGACTGAAGGTGGCTGCTGCTGTGCGCAGGTATATAAAGGCTCAGAGCCTATTATGACACGCGCAGCCAGCGTTCCATTGCCACATTCCGTCTACTGCAGGCGGGATACCTGGATGGCTGAATGTCACTGAGAAGCTCACAGAGACCGCCATAAGCAACAGTTTAAAAGAATGCCACAGACTAATCAACCAAACTTTTTGGGTTGGTTTCTCTTTTATAGTCTGCAGGCATTAAATGAAAGAAGTCAGTGTTCCAGCAGAGGGAGACAACGTTTCAGAAAAGGCATTGTAGCAAACCAAAAAAGAAATTTTAAGCGCAGCAGAGTAACCAGCTCACATACCTGTTAGCTCAGGTGAGTTTAAAAGGCTGCTGTTGATAACAAGGGCATTTGCTAAATAGATGGTGTGTGTGCAACAATATACTGAAAGGTCAATTATATTGTGCAGCTTATCTCACCACCTGTAGTTATTTAGGTGAAAGCTCCAAAATGCTTGCCTAATATGTCTGTTTATCCAAAAGGAAGTATAGAGGGAGAGCTAGATAGATAGCATTGCATTACATTACATTACATGGCAATGCAATGCACAGTTGCTGAAGTTGAACCAAAATGAGCTTGTCATCTGGCTTCTGCAACTTTTAACATGAAAAATCCAATGAGGAGAAGAAAAGCAAAGCCAAAGAGTCCATCCCAAAATCCGACAAACAAGCAAAATGAACAAAAAGCATTGAATTCAATTCTTTCTGATTTTAGAAACTGCATTAAAGGAGGGGTGCACCGGTCCTGGAGATACTGCAATACCAGGTCAATGCGTGGAGTGGACAGAGCAAGCTCTTTTTCCATCTCCCTGTTCTAAAAATCCATTTAATATATGGTCCCCAGATAGGGGACGTATCAGATATTAAACTGATAAGAACAGATACTACACTTGATCTTAGCCAAAAGGCCGAGAAGCGATAACCAGAATTGGTTTCCGACTACGGTGCCACCCAAGGATTCTGAAAAGTCCATTTGTGGAGATGGCCACCTGGACTCCCGTTAAGAAGACATGCTGTCAACCTCTAGATCCCTCACATGCCTGCACTTTTCGGCTTGCTGCTGCTGCAATCCACGCGTTTTAGATCTGCATAACTCCACCTCTTTTAGCACAGTACCCTCAACCCCCGGCTGTTCCCACCCGCATCAACACCGTTGGAAGGGAGGAGAACCAATTAAGGCGGGGGGGGGGGTGGAACGAGCAGCTGTCTACCCTTAGCAGGAGGGTTGCTGATTAATTACCTCTCCTGCTGCTGATGCTGCTGGCTGTCCAGCAGCAGACTGAAGGTGGCTGCTGCTGTGCGCAGGTATATAAAGGCTCAGAGCCTATTATGACACGCGCAGCCAGCGTTCCATTGCCACATTCCGTCTACTGCAGGCGGGATACCTGGATGGCTGAATGTCACTGAGAAGCTCACAGAGACCGCCATAAGCAACAGTTTAAAAGAATGCCACAGACTAATCAACCAAACTTTTTGGGTTGGTTTCTCTTTTATAGTCTGCAGGCATTAAATGAAAGAAGTCAGTGTTCCAGCAGAGGGAGACAACGTTTCAGAAAAGGCATTGTAGCAAACCAAAAAAGAAATTTTAAGCGCAGCAGAGTAACCAGCTCACATACCTGTTAGCTCAGGTGAGTTTAAAAGGCTGCTGTTGATAACAAGGGCATTTGCTAAATAGATGGTGTGTGTGCAACAATATACTGAAAGGTCAATTATATTGTGCAGCTTATCTCACCACCTGTAGTTATTTAGGTGAAAGCTCCAAAATGCTTGCCTAATATGTCTGTTTATCCAAAAGGAAGTATAGAGGGAGAGCTAGATAGATAGCATTGCATTACATTACATTACATGGCAATGCAATGCACAGTTGCTGAAGTTGAACCAAAATGAGCTTGTCATCTGGCTTCTGCAACTTTTAACATGAAAAATCCAATGAGGAGAAGAAAAGCAAAGCCAAAGAGTCCATCCCAAAATCCGACAAAAAAGCAAAATGAACAAAAAGCATTGAATTCAATTCTTTCTGATTTTAGAAACTGCATTAAAGAAGGGGTGCACCGGTCCTGGAGATACTGCAATACCAGGTCAATGCGTGGAGTGGACAGAGCAAGCTCTTTTTCCATCTCCCTGTTCTAAAAATCCATTTAATATATGGTCCCCAGATAGGGGACGTATCAGATATTAAACTGATAAGAACAGATACTACACTTGATCTTAGCCAAAAGGCCGAGAAGCGATAACCAGAATTGGTTTCCGACTACGGTGCCACCCAAGGATTCTGAAAAGTCCATTTGTGGAGATGGCCACCTGGACTCCCGTTAAGAAGACATGCTGTCAACCTCTAGATCCCTCACATGCCTGCACTTTCGGCTTGCTGCTGCTGCAATCCACGCGTTTTAGATCTGCATAAGTCCACCTCTTTTAGCACAGTACCCTCAACCCCCGGCTGTTCCCACCCGCCTCAACACCGTTGGAAGGGAGGAGAACCAATTAAGGCGGGGGGGGGGGTGGAACGAGCAGCTGTCTACCCTTAGCAGGAGGGTTGCTGATTAATTACCTCTCCTGCTGCTGCTGCTGCTGGCTGTCCAGCAGCAGACTGAAGGTGGCTGCTGCTGTGCGCAGGTATATAAAGGCTCAGAGCCTATTATGACACGCGCAGCCAGCGTTCCATTGCCACATTCCGTCTACTGCAGGCGGGATACCTGGATGGCTGAATGTCACTGAGAAGCTCACAGAGACCGCCATAAGCAACAGTTTAAAAGAATGCCACAGACTAATCAACCAAACTTTTTGGGTTGGTTTCTCTTTTATAGTCTGCAGGCATTAAATGAAAGAAGTCAGTGTTCCAGCAGAGGGAGACAACGTTTCAGAAAAGGCATTGTAGCAAACCAAAAAAGAAATTTTAAGCGCAGCAGAGTAACCAGCTCACATACCTGTTAGCTCAGGTGAGTTTAAAAGGCTGCTGTTGATAACAAGGGCATTTGCTAAATAGATGGTGTGTGTGCAACAATATACTGAAAGGTCAATTATATTGTGCAGCTTATCTCACCACCTGTAGTTATTTAGGTGAAAGCTCCAAAATGCTTGCCTAATATGTCTGTTTATCCAAAAGGAAGTATAGAGGGAGAGCTAGATAGATAGCATTGCATTACATTACATTACATGGCAATGCAATGCACAGTTGCTGAAGTTGAACCAAAATGAGCTTGTCATCTGGCTTCTGCAACTTTTAACATGAAAAATCCAATGAGGAGAAGAAAAGCAAAGCCAAAGAGTCCATCCCAAAATCCGACAAACAAGCAAAATGAACAAAAAGCATTGAATTCAATTCTTTCTGATTTTAGAAACTGCATTAAAGAAGGGATGCACCGCTCCTGGAGATACTGCAATACCAGGTCAATGCGTGGAGTGGACAGAGCAAGCTCTTTTTCCATCTCCCTGTTCTAAAAATCCATTTAATATATGGTCCCCAGATAGGGGACGTATCAGATATTAAACTGATAAGAACAGATACTACACTTGATCTTAGCCAAAAGGCCGAGAAGCGATAACCAGAATTGGTTTCCGACTACGGTGCCACCCAAGGATTCTGAAAAGTCCATTTGTGGAGATGGCCACCTGGACTCCCGTTAAGAAGACATGCTGTCAACCTCTAGATCCCTCACATGCCTGCACTTTTCGGCTTGCTGCTGCTGCAATCCACGCGTTTTAGATCTGCATAACTCCACCTCTTTTAGCACAGTACCCTCAACCCCCGGCTGTTCCCACCCGCCTCAACACCGTTGGAAGGGAGGAGAACCAATTAAGGCGGGGGGGGGGTGGAACGAGCAGCTGTCTACCCTTAGCAGGAGGGCTGCTGATTAATTACCTCTCCTGCTGCTGCTGCTGCTGGCTGTCCAGCAGCAGACTGAAGGTGGCTGCTGCTGTGCGCAGGTATATAAAGGCTCAGAGCCTATTATGACACGCGCAGCCAGCGTTCCATTGCCACATTCCGTCTACTGCAGGCGGGATACCTGGATGGCTGAATGTCACTGAGAAGCTCACAGAGACCGCCATAATCAACAGTTTAAAAGAATGCCACAGACTAATCAACCAAACTTTTTGGGTTGGTTTCTCTTTTATAGTCTGCAGGCATTAAATGAAAGAAGTCAGTGTTCCAGCAGAGGGAGACAACGTTTCAGAAAAGGCATTGTAGCAAACCAAAAAAGAAATTTTAAGCGCAGCAGAGTAACCAGCTCACATACCTGTTAGCTCAGGTGAGTTTAAAAGGCTGCTGTTGATAACAAGGGCATTTGCTAAATAGATGGTGTGTGTGCAACAATATACTGAAAGGTCAATTATATTGTGCAGCTTATCTCACCACCTGTAGTTATTTAGGTGAAAGCTCCAAAATGCTTGCCTAATATGTCTGTTTATCCAAAAGGAAGTATAGAGGGAGAGCTAGATAGATAGCATTGCATTACATTACATTACATGGCAATGCAATGCACAGTTGCTGAAGTTGAACCAAAATGAGCTGGTCATCTGGCTTCTGCAACTTTTAACATGAAAAATCCAATGAGGAGAAGAAAAGCAAAGCCAAAGAGTCCATCCCAAAATCCGACAAACAAGCAAAATGAACAAAAAGCATTGAATTCAATTCTTTCTGATTTTAGAAACTGCATTAAAGGAGGGGTGCACCGGTCCTGGAGATACTGCAATACCAGGTCGATGCGTGGAGTGGACAGAGCAAGCTCTTTTTCCATCTCCCTGTTCTAAAAATCCATTTAATATATGGTCCCCAGATAGGGGACGTATCAGATATTAAACTGATAAGAACAGATACTACACTTGATCTTAGCCAAAAGGCCGAGAAGCGATAACCAGAATTGGTTTCCGACTACGGTGCCACCCAAGGATTCTGAAAAGTCCATTTGTGGAGATGGCCACCTGGACCCCCGTTAAGAAGACATGCTGTCAACCTCTAGATCCCTCACATGCCTGCACTTTTCGGCTTGCTGCTGCTGCAATCCACGCGTTTTAGATCTGCATAACTCCACCTCTTTTAGCACAGTACCCTCAACCCCCGGCTGTTCCCACCCGCATCAACACCGTTGGAAGGGAGGAGAACCAATTAAGGCGGGGGGGGGGGGTGGAACGAGCAGCTGTCTACCCTTAGCAGGAGGGTTGCTGATTAATTACCTCTCCTGCTGCTGCTGCTGCTGGCTGTCCAGCAGCAGACTGAAGGTGGCTGCTGCTGTGCGCAGGTATATAAAGGCTCAGAGCCTATTATGACATGCGCAGCCAGCGTTCCATTGCCACATTCCGTCTACTGCAGGCGGGATACCTGGATGGCTGAATGTCACTGAGAAGCTCACAGAGACCGCCATAAGCAACAGTTTAAAAGAATGCCACAGACTAATCAACCAAACTTTTTGGGTTGGTTTCTCTTTTATAGTCTGCAGGCATTAAATGAAAGAAGTCAGTGTTCCAGCAGAGGGAGACAACGTTTCAGAAAAGGCATTGTAGCAAACCAAAAAAGAAATTTTAAGCGCAGCAGAGTAACCAGCTCACATACCTGTTAGCTCAGGTGAGTTTAAAAGGCTGCTGTTGATAACAAGGGCATTTGCTAAATAGATGGTGTGTGTGCAACAATATACTGAAAGGTCAATTATATTGTGCAGCTTATCTCACCACCTGTAGTTATTTAGGTGAAAGCTCCAAAATGCTTGCCTAATATGTCTGTTTATCCAAAAGGAAGTATAGAGGGAGAGCTAGATAGATAGCATTGCATTACATTACATTACATGGCAATGCAATGCACAGTTGCTGAAGTTGAACCAAAATGAGCTTGTCATCTGGCTTCTGCAACTTTTAACATGAAAAATCCAATGAGGAGAAGAAAAGCAAAGCCAAAGAGTCCATCCCAAAATCCGACAAAAAAGCAAAATGAACAAAAAGCATTGAATTCAATTCTTTCTGATTTTAGAAACTGCATTAAAGAAGGGGTGCACCGGTCCTGGAGATACTGCAATACCAGGTCGATGCGTGGAGTGGACAGAGCAAGCTCTTTTTCCATCTCCCTGTTCTAAAAATCCATTTAATATATGGTCCCCAGATAGGGGACGTATCAGATATTAAACTGATAAGAACAGATACTACACTTGATCTTAGCCAAAAGGCCGAGAAGCGATAACCAGAATTGGTTTCCGACTACGGTGCCACCCAAGGATTCTGAAAAGTCCATTTGTGGAGATGGCCACCTGGACTCCCGTTAAGAAGACATGCTGTCAACCTCTAGATCCCTCACATGCCTGCACTTTCGGCTTGCTGCTGCTGCAATCCACGCGTTTTAGATCTGCATAACTCCACCTCTTTTAGCACAGTACCCTCAACCCCCGGCTGTTCCCACCCGCCTCAACACCGTTGGAAGGGAGGAGAACCAATTAAGGCGGGGGGGGGTGGAACGAGCAGCTGTCTACCCTTAGCAGGAGGGTTGCTGATTAATTACCTCTCCTGCTGCTGCTGCTGCTGGCTGTCCAGCAGCAGACTGAAGGTGGCTGCTGCTGTGCGCAGGTATATAAAGGCTCAGAGCCTATTATGACACGCGCAGCCAGCGTTCCATTGCCACATTCCGTCTACTGCAGGCGGGATACCTGGATGGCTGAATGTCACTGAGAAGCTCACAGAGACCGCCATAAGCAACAGTTTAAAAGAATGCCACAGACTAATCAACCAAACTTTTTGGGTTGGTTTCTCTTTTATAGTCTGCAGGCATTAAATGAAAGAAGTCAGTGTTCCAGCAGAGGGAGACAACGTTTCAGAAAAGGCATTGTAGCAAACCAAAAAAGAAATTTTAAGCGCAGCAGAGTAACCAGCTCACATACCTGTTAGCTCAGGTGAGTTTAAAAGGCTGCTGTTGATAACAAGGGCATTTGCTAAATAGATGGTGTGTGTGCAACAATATACTGAAAGGTCAATTATATTGTGCAGCTTATCTCACCACCTGTAGTTATTTAGGTGAAAGCTCCAAAATGCTTGCCTAATATGTCTGTTTATCCAAAAGGAAGTATAGAGGGAGAGCTAGATAGATAGCATTGCATTACATTACATTACATGGCAATGCAATGCACAGTTGCTGAAGTTGAACCAAAATGAGCTTGTCATCTGGCTTCTGCAACTTTTAACATGAAAAATCCAATGAGGAGAAGAAAAGCAAAGCCAAAGAGTCCATCCCAAAATCCGACAAACAAGCAAAATGAACAAAAAGCATTGAATTCAATTCTTTCTGATTTTAGAAACTGCATTAAAGAAGGGGTGCACCGGTCCTGGAGATACTGCAATACCAGGTCAATGCGTGGAGTGGACAGAGCAAGCTCTTTTTCCATCTCCCTGTTCTAAAAATCCATTTAATATATGGTCCCCAGATAGGGGACGTATCAGATATTAAACTGATAAGAACAGATACTACACTTGATCTTAGCCAAAAGGCCGAGAAGCGATAACCAGAATTGGTTTCCGATTACGGTGCCACCCAAGGATTCTGAAAAGTCCATTTGTGGAGATGGCCACCTGGACTCCCGTTAAGAAGACATGCTGTCAACCTCTAGATCCCTCACATGCCTGCACTTTTCGGCTTGCTGCTGCTGCAATCCACGCGTTTTAGATCTACATAACTCCACCTCTTTTAGCACAGTACCCTCAACCCCCGGCTGTTCCCACCCGCCTCAACACCGTTGGAAGGGAGGAGAACCAATTAAGGCGGGGGGGGGGTGGAACGAGCAGCTGTCTACCCTTAGCAGGAGGGTTGCTGATTAATTACCTCTCCTGCTGCTGCTGCTGCTGGCTGTCCAGCAGCAGACTGAAGGTGGCTGCTGCTGTGCGCAGGTATATAAAGGCTCAGAGCCTATTATGACACGCGCAGCCAGCGTTCCATTGCCACATTCCGTCTACTGCAGGCGGGATACCTGGATGGCTGAATGTCACTGAGAAGCTCACAGAGACCGCCATAAGCAACAGTTTAAAAGAATGCCACAGACTAATCAACCAAACTTTTTGGGTTGGTTTCTCTTTTATAGTCTGCAGGCATTAAATGAAAGAAGTCAGTGTTCCAGCAGAGGGAGACAACGTTTCAGAAAAGGCATTGTAGCAAACCAAAAAAGAAATTTTAAGCGCAGCAGAGTAACCAGCTCACATACCTGTTAGCTCAGGTGAGTTTAAAAGGCTGCTGTTGATAACAAGGGCATTTGCTAAATAGATGGTGTGTGTGCAACAATATACTGAAAGGTCAATTATATTGTGCAGCTTATCTCACCACCTGTAGTTATTTAGGTGAAAGCTCCAAAATGCTTGCCTAATATGTCTGTTTATCCAAAAGGAAGTATAGAGGGAGAGCTAGATAGATAGCATTGCATTACATTACATTACATGGCAATGCAATGCACAGTTGCTGAAGTTGAACCAAAATGAGCTTGTCATCTGGCTTCTGCAACTTTTAACATGAAAAATCCAATGAGGAGAAGAAAAGCAAAGCCAAAGAGTCCATCCCAAAATCCGACAAACAAGCAAAATGAACAAAAAGCATTGAATTCAAATCTTTCTGATTTTAGAAACTGCATTAAAGAAGGGGTGCACCGGTCCTGGAGATACTGCAATACCAGGTCAATGCGTGGAGTGGACAGAGCAAGCTCTTTTTCCATCTCCCTGTTCTAAAAATCCATTTAATATATGGTCCCCAGATAGGGGACGTATCAGATATTAAACTGATAAGAACAGATACTACACTTGATCTTAGCCAAAAGGCCGAGAAGCGATAACCAGAATTGGTTTCCGACTACGGTGCCACCCAAGGATTCTGAAAAGTCCATTTGTGGAGATGGCCACCTGGACTCCCGTTAAGAAGACATGCTGTCAACCTCTAGATCCCTCACATGCCTGCACTTTTCGGCTTGCTGCTGCTGCAATCCACGCGTTTTAGATCTGCATAACTCCACCTCTTTTAGCACAGTACCCTCAACCCCCGGCTGTTCCCACCCGCCTCAACACCGTTGGAAGGGAGGAGAACCAATTAAGGCGGGGGGGGGGTGGAACGAGCAGCTGTCTACCCTTAGCAGGAGGGTTGCTGATTAATTACCTCTCCTGCTGCTGCTGCTGCTGGCTGTCCAGCAGCAGACTGAAGGTGACTGCTGCTGTGCGCAGGTATATAAAGGCTCAGAGCCTATTATGACACGCGCAGCCAGCGTTCCATTGCCACATTCCGTCTACTGCAGGCGGGATACCTGGATGGCTGAATGTCACTGAGAAGCTCACAGAGACCGCCATAAGCAACAGTTTAAAAGAATGCCACAGACTAATCAACCAAACTTTTTGGGTTGGTTTCTCTTTTATAGTCTGCAGGCATTAAATGAAAGAAGTCAGTGTTCCAGCAGAGGGAGACAACGTTTCAGAAAAGGCATTGTAGCAAACCAAAAAAGAAATTTTAAGCGCAGCAGAGTAACCAGCTCACATACCTGTTAGCTCAGGTGAGTTTAAAAGTCTGCTGTTGATAACAAGGGCATTTGCTAAATAGATGGTGTGTGTGCAACAATATACTGAAAGGTCAATTATATTGTGCAGCTTATCTCACCACCTGTAGTTATTTAGGTGAAAGCTCCAAAATGCTTGCCTAATATGTCTGTTTATCCAAAAGGAAGTATAGAGGGAGAGCTAGATAGATAGCATTGCATTACATTACATTACATGGCAATGCAATGCACAGTTGCTGAAGTTGAACCAAAATGAGCTTGTCATCTGGCTTCTGCAACTTTTAACATGAAAAATCCAATGAGGAGAAGAAAAGCAAAGCCAAAGAGTCCATCCCAAAATCCGACAAACAAGCAAAATGAACAAAAAGCATTGAATTCAATTCTTTCTGATTTTAGAAACTGCATTAAAGAAGGGGTGCACCGGTCCTGGAGATACTGCAATACCAGGTCAATGCGTGGAGTGGACAGAGCAAGCTCTTTTTCCATCTCCCTGTTCTAAAAATCCATTTAATATATGGTCCCCAGATAGGGGACGTATCAGATATTAAACTGATAAGAACAGATACTACACTTGATCTTAGCCAAAAGGCCGAGAAGCGATAACCAGAATTGGTTTCCGACTACGGTGCCACCCAAGGATTCTGAAAAGTCCATTTGTGGAGATGGCCACCTGGACTCCCGTTAAGAAGACATGCTGTCAACCTCTAGATCCCTCACATGCCTGCACTTTTCGGCTTGCTGCTTCTGCAATCCACGCGTTTTAGATCTGCATAACTCCACCTCTTTTAGCACAGTACCCTCAACCCCCGGCTGTTCCCACCCGCCTCAACACCGTTGGAAGGGAGGAGAACCAATTAAGGCGGGGGGGGGTGGAACGAGCAGCTGTCTACCCTTAGCAGGAGGGTTGCTGATTAATTACCTCTCCTGCTGCTGCTGCTGGCTGTCCAGCAGCAGACTGAAGGTGGCTGCTGCTGTGCGCAGGTATATAAAGGCTCAGAGCCTATTATGACACGCGCAGCCAGCGTTCCATTGCCACATTCCGTCTACTGCAGGCGGGATACCTGGATGGCTGAATGTCACTGAGAAGCTCACAGAGACCGCCATAAGCAACAGTTTAAAAGAATGCCACAGACTAATCAACCAAACTTTTTGGGTTGGTTTATCTTTTATAGTCTGCAGGCATTAAATGAAAGAAGTCAGTGTTCCAGCAGAGGGAGACAACGTTTCAGAAAAGGCATTGTAGCAAACCAAAAAAGAAATTTTAAGCGCAGCAGAGTAACCAGCTCACATACCTGTTAGCTCAGGTGAGTTTAAAAGGCTGCTGTTGATAACAAGGGCATTTGCTAAATAGATGGTGTGTGTGCAACAATATACTGAAAGGTCAATTATATTGTGCAGCTTATCTCACCACCTGTAGTTATTTAGGTGAAAGCTCCAAAATGCTTGCCTAATATGTCTGTTTATCCAAAAGGAAGTATAGAGGGAGAGCTAGATAGATAGCATTGCATTACATTACATTACATGGCAATGCAATGCACAGTTGCTGAAGTTGAACCAAAATGAGCTTGTCATCTGGCTTCTGCAACTTTTAACATGAAAAATCCAATGAGGAGAAGAAAAGCAAAGCCAAAGAGTCCATCCCAAAATCCGACAAACAAGCAAAATGAACAAAAAGCATTGAATTCAATTCTTTCTGATTTTAGAAACTGCATTAAAGAAGGGGTGCACCGGTCCTGGAGATACTGCAATACCAGGTCAATGCGTGGAGTGGACAGAGCAAGCTCTTTTTCCATCTCCCTGTTCTAAAAATCCATTTAATATATGGTCCCCAGATAGGGGACGTATCAGATATTAAACTGATAAGAACAGATACTACACTTGATCTTAGCCAAAAGGCCGAGAAGCGATAACCAGAATTGGTTTCCGACTACGGTGCAACCCAAGGATTCTGAAAAGTCCATTTGTGGAGATGGCCACCTGGACTCCCGTTAAGAAGACATGCTGTCAACCTCTAGATCCCTCACATGCCTGCACTTTTCGGCTTGCTGCTGCTGCAATCCACGCGTTTTAGATCTGCATAACTCCACCTCTTTTAGCACAGTACCCTCAACCCCCGGCTGTTCCCACCCGCCTCAACACCGTTGGAAGGGAGGAGAACCAATTAAGGCGGGGGGGGGGTGGAACGAGCAGCTGTCTACCCTTAGCAGGAGGGTTGCTGATTAATTACCTCTCCTGCTGCTGCTGCTGCTGGCTGTCCAGCAGCAGACTGAAGGTGGCTGCTGCTGTGCGCAGGTATATAAAGGCTCAGAGCCTATTATGACATGCGCAGCCAGCGTTCCATTGCCACATTCCGTCTACTGCAGGCGGGATACCTGGATGGCTGAATGTCACTGAGAAGCTCACAGAGACCGCCATAAACAACAGTTTAAAAGAATGCCACAGACTAATCAACCAAACTTTTTGGGTTGGTTTCTCTTTTATAGTCTGCAGGCATTAAATGAAAGAAGTCAGTGTTCCAGCAGAGGGAGACAACGTTTCAGAAAAGGCATTGTAGCAAACCAAAAAAGAAATTTTAAGCGCAGCAGAGTAACCAGCTCACATACCTGTTAGCTCAGGTGAGTTTAAAAGGCTGCTGTTGATAACAAGGGCATTTGCTAAATAGATGGTGTGTGTGCAACAATATACTGAAAGGTCAATTATATTGTGCAGCTTATCTCACCACCTGTAGTTATTTAGGTGAAAGCTCCAAAATGCTTGCCTAATATGTCTGTTTATCCAAAAGGAAGTATAGAGGGAGAGCTAGATAGATAGCATTGCATTACATTACATTACATGGCAATGCAATGCACAGTTGCTGAAGTTGAACCAAAATGAGCTTGTCATCTGGCTTCTGCAACTTTTAACATGAAAAATCCAATGAGGAGAAGAAAAGCAAAGCCAAAGAGTCCATCCCAAAATCCGACAAACAAGCAAAATGAACAAAAAGCATTGAATTCAATTCTTTCTGATTTTAGAAACTGCATTAAAGAAGGGGTGCACCGGTCCTGGAGATACTGCAATACCAGGTCAATGCGTGGAGTGGACAGAGCAAGCTCTTTTTCCATCTCCCTGTTCTAAAAATCCATTTAATATATGGTACCCAGATAGGGGACGTATCAGATATTAAACTGATAAGAACAGATACTACACTTGATCTTAGCCAAAAGGCCGAGAAGCGATAACCAGAATTGGTTTCCGACTACGGTGCCACCCAAGGATTCTGAAAAGTCCATTTGTGGAGATGGCCACCTGGACTCCCGTTAAGAAGACATGCTGTCAACCTCTAGATCCCTCACATGCCTGCACTTTTCGGCTTGCTGCTGCTGCAATCCACGCGTTTTAGATCTGCATAACTCCACCTCTTTTAGCACAGTACCCTCAACCCCCGGTTGTTCCCACCCGCCTCAACACCGTTGGAAGGGAGGAGAACCAATTAAGGCGGGGGGGGTGGAACGAGCAGCTGTCTACCCTTAGCAGGAGGGTTGCTGATTAATTACCTCTCCTGCTGCTGCTGCTGCTGGCTGTCCAGCAGCAGACTGAAGGTGGCTGCTGCTGTGCGCAGGTATATAAAGGCTCAGAGCCTATTATGACACGCGCAGCCAGCGTTCCATTGCCACATTCCGTCTACTGCAGGCGGGATACCTGGATGGCTGAATGTCACTGAGAAGCTCACAGAGACCGCCATAAGCAACAGTTTAAAAGAATGCCACAGACTAATCAACCAAACTTTTTGGGTTGGTTTCTCTTTTATAGTCTGCAGGCATTAAATGAAAGAAGTCAGTGTTCCAGCAGAGGGAGACAACGTTTCAGAAAAGGCATTGTAGCAAACCAAAAAAGAAATTTTAAGCGCAGCAGAGTAACCAGCTCACATACCTGTTAGCTCAGGTGAGTTTAAAAGGCTGCTGTTGATAACAAGGGCATTTGCTAAATAGATGGTGTGTGTGCAACAATATACTGAAAGGTCAATTATATTGTGCAGCTTATCTCACCACCTGTAGTTATTTAGGTGAAAGCTCCAAAATGCTTGCCTAATATGTCTGTTTATCCAAAAGGAAGTATAGAGGGAGAGCTAGATAGATAGCATTGCATTACATTACATTACATGGCAATGCAATGCACAGTTGCTGAAGTTGAACCAAAATGAGCTTGTCATCTGGCTTCTGCAACTTTTAACATGAAAAATCCAATGAGGAGAAGAAAAGCAAAGCCAAAGAGTCCATCCCAAAATCCGACAAACAAGCAAAATGAACAAAAAGCATTGAATTCAATTCTTTCTGATTTTAGGAACTGCATTAAAGAAGGGGTGCACCGGTCGTGGAGATACTGCAATACCAGGTCAATGCGTGGAGTGGACAGAGCAAGCTCTTTTTCCATCTCCCTGTTCTAAAAATCCATTTAATATATGGTCCCCAGATAGGGGACGTATCAGATATTAAACTGATAAGAACAGATACTACACTTGATCTTAGCCAAAAGGCCGAGAAGCGATAACCAGAATTGGTTTCCGACTACGGTGCCACCCAAGGATTCTGAAAAGTCCATTTGTGGAGATGGCCACCTGGACTCCCGTTAAGAAGACATGCTGTCAACCTCTAGATCCCTCACATGCCTGCACTTTTCGGCTTGCTGCTGCTGCAATCCACGCGTTTTAGATCTGCATAACTCCACCTCTTTTAGCACAGTACCCTCAACCCCCGGCTGTTCCCACCCGCCTCAACACCGTTGGAAGGGAGGAGAACCAATTAAGGCGGGGGGGGGGTGGAACGAGCAGCTGTCTACCCTTAGCAGGAGGGTTGCTGATTAATTACCTCTCCTGCTGCTGCTGCTGCTGGCTGTCCAGCAGCAGACTGAAGGTGGCTGCTGCTGTGCGCAGGTATATAAAGGCTCAGAGCCTATTATGACACGCGCAGCCAGCGTTCCATTGCCACATTCCGTCTACTGCAGGCGGGATACCTGGATGGCTGAATGTCACTGAGAAGCTCACAGAGACCGCCATAAGCAACAGTTTAAAAGAATGCCACAGACTAATCAACCAAACTTTTTGGGTTGGTTTCTCTTTTATAGTCTGCAGGCATTAAATGAAAGAAGTCAGTGTTCCAGCAGAGGGAGACAACGTTTCAGAAAAGGCATTGTAGCAAACCAAAAAAGAAATTTTAAGCGCAGCAGAGTAACCAGCTCACATACCTGTTAGCTCAGGTGAGTTTAAAAGGCTGCTGTTGATAACAAGGGCATTTGCTAAATAGATGGTGTGTGTGCAACAATATACTGAAAGGTCAATTATATTGTGCAGCTTATCTCACCACCTGTAGTTATTTAGGTGAAAGCTCCAAAATGCTTGCCTAATATGTCTGTTTATCCAAAAGGAAGTATAGAGGGAGAGCTAGATAGATAGCATTGCATTACATTACATTACATGGCAATGCAATGCACAGTTGCTGAAGTTGAACCAAAATGAGCTTGTCATCTGGCTTCTGCAACTTTTAACATGAAAAATCCAATGAGGAGAAGAAAAGCAAAGCCAAAGAGTCCATCCCAAAATCCGACAAACAAGCAAAATGAACAAAAAGCATTGAATTCAATTCTTTCTGATTTTAGAAACTGCATTAAAGAAGGGGTGCACCGGTCCTGGAGATACTGCAATACCAGGTCAATGCGTGGAGTGGACAGAGCAAGCTCTTTTTCCATCTCCCTGTTCTAAAAATCCATTTAATATATTGTCCCCAGATAGGGGACGTATCAGATATTAAACTGATAAGAACAGATACTACACTTGATCTTAGCCAAAAGGCCGAGAAGCGATAACCAGAATTGGTTTCCGACTACGGTGCCACACAAGGATTCTGAAAAGTCCATTTGTGGAGATGGCCACCTGGACTCCCGTTAAGAAGACATGCTGTCAACCTCTAGATCCCTCACATGCCTGCACTTTTCGGCTTGCTGCTGCTGCAATCCACGCGTTTTAGATCTGCATAACTCCACCTCTTTTAGCACAGTACCCTCAACCCCCGGCTGTTCCCACCCGCCTCAACACCGTTGGAAGGGAGGAGAACCAATTAAGGCGGGGGGGGGGTGGAACGAGCAGCTGTCTACCCTTAGCAGGAGGGTTGCTGATTAATTACCTCTCCTGCTGCTGCTGCTGCTGGCTGTCCAGCAGCAGACTGAAGGTGGCTGCTGCTGTGCGCAGGTATATAAAGGCTCAGAGCCTATTATGACACGCGCAGCCAGCGTTCCATTGCCACATTCCGTCTACTGCAGGCGGGATACCTGGATGGCTGAATGTCACTGAGAAGCTCACAGAGACCGCCATAAGCAACAGTTTAAAAGAATGCCACAGACTAATCAACCAAACTTTTTGGGTTGGTTTCTCTTTTATAGTCTGCAGGCATTAAATGAAAGAAGTCAGTGTTCCAGCAGAGGGAGACAACGTTTCAGAAAAGGCATTGTAGCAAACCAAAAAAGAAATTTTAAGCGCAGCAGAGTAACCAGCTCCCATACCTGTTAGCTCAGGTGAGTTTAAAAGGCTGCTGTTGATAACAAGGGCATTTGCTAAATAGATGGTGTGTGTGCAACAATATACTGAAAGGTCAATTATATTGTGCAGCTTATCTCACCACCTGTAGTTATTTAGGTGAAAGCTCCAAAATGCTTGCCTAATATGTCTGTTTATCCAAAAGGAAGTATAGAGGGAGAGCTAGATAGATAGCATTGCATTACATTACATTACATGGCAATGCAATGCACAGTTGCTGAAGTTGAACCAAAATGAGCTTGTCATCTGGCTTCTGCAACTTTTAACATGAAAAATCCAATGAGGAGAAGAAAAGCAAAGCCAAAGAGTCCATCCCAAAATCCGACAAACAAGCAAAATGAACAAAAAGCATTGAATTCAATTCTTTCTGATTTTAGAAACTGCATTAAAGAAGGGGTGCACCGGTCCTGGAGATACTGCAATACCAGGTCAATGCGTGGAGTGGACAGAGCAAGCTCTTTTTCCATCTCCCTGTTCTAAAAATCCATTTAATATATGGTCCCCAGATAGGGGACGTATCAGATATTAAACTGATAAGAACAGATACTACACTTGATCTTAGCCAAAAGGCCGAGAAGCGATAACCAGAATTGGTTTCCGACTACGGTGCCACCCAAGGATTCTGAAAAGTCCATTTGTGGAGATGGCCACCTGGACTCCCGTTAAGAAGACATGCTGTCAACCTCTAGATCCCTCACATGCCTGCACTTTTCGGCTTGCTGCTGCTGCAATCCACGCGTTTTAGATCTGCATAACTCCACCTCTTTTAGCACAGTACCCTCAACCCCCGGCTGTTCCCACCCGCCTCAACACCGTTGGAAGGGAGGAGAACCAATTAAGGCGGGGGGGGGGGGTGGAACGAGCAGCTGTCTACCCTTAGCAGGAGGGTTGCTGATTAATTACCTCTCCTGCTGCTGCTGCTGCTGGCTGTCCAGCAGCAGACTGAAGGTGGCTGCTGCTGTGCGCAGGTATATAAAGGCTCAGAGCCTATTATGACACGCGCAGCCAGCGTTCCATTGCCACATTCCGTCTACTGCAGGCGGGATACCTGGATGGCTGAATGTCACTGAGAAGCTCACAGAGACCGCCATAAGCAACAGTTTAAAAGAATGCCACAGACTAATCAACCAAACTTTTTGGGTTGGTTTCTCTTTTATAGTCTGCAGGCATTAAATGAAAGAAGTCAGTGTTCCAGCAGAGGGAGACAACGTTTCAGAAAAGGCATTGTAGCAAACCAAAAAAGAAATTTTAAGCGCAGCAGAGTAACCAGCTCACATACCTGTTAGCTCAGGTGAGTTTAAAAGGCTGCTGTTGATAACAAGGGCATTTGCTAAATAGATGGTGTGTGTGCAACAATATACTGAAAGGTCAATTATATTGTGCAGCTTATCTCACCACCTGTAGTTATTTAGGTGAAAGCTCCAAAATGCTTGCCTAATATGTCTGTTTATCCAAAAGGAAGTATAGAGGGAGAGCTAGATAGATAGCATTGCATTACATTACATTACATGGCAATGCAATGCACAGTTGCTGAAGTTGAACCAAAATGAGCTTGTCATCTGGCTTCTGCAACTTTTAACATGAAAAATCCAATGAGGAGAAGAAAAGCAAAGCCAAAGAGTCCATCCCAAAATCCGACAAACAAGCAAAATGAACAAAAAGCATTGAATTCAATTCTTTCTGATTTTAGAAACTGCATTAAAGAAGGGGTGCACCGGTCCTGGAGATACTGCAATACCAGGTCAATGCGTGGAGTGGACAGAGCAAGCTCTTTTTCCATCTCCCTGTTCTAAAAATCCATTTAATATATGGTCCCCAGATAGGGGACGTATCAGATATTAAACTGATAAGAACAGATACTACACTTGATCTTAGCCAAAAGGCCGAGAAGCGATAACCAGAATTGGTTTCCGACTACGGTGCCACCCAAGGATTCTGAAAAGTCCATTTGTGGAGATGGCCACCTGGACTCCCGTTAAGAAGACATGCTGTCAACCTCTAGATCCCTCACATGCCTGCACTTTTCGGCTTGCTGCTGCTGCAATCCACGCGTTTTAGATCTGCATAACTCCACCTCTTTTAGCACAGTACCCTCAACCCCCGGCTGTTCCCACCCGCCTCAACACCGTTGGAAGGGAGGAGAACCAATTAAGGCGGGGGGGGGGTGGAACGAGCAGCTGTCTACCCTTAGCAGGAGGGTTGCTGATTAATTACCTCTCCTGCTGCTGCTGCTGCTGGCTGTCCAGCAGCAGACTGAAGGTGGCTGCTGCTGTGCGCAGGTATATAAAGGCTCAGAGCCTATTATGACACGCGCAGCCAGCGTTCCATTGCCACATTCCGTCTACTGCAGGCGGGATACCTGGATGGCTGAATGTCACTGAGAAGCTCACAGAGACCGCCATAAGCAACAGTTTAAAAGAATGCCACAGACTAATCAACCAAACTTTTTGGGTTGGTTTCTCTTTTATAGTCTGCAGGCATTAAATGAAAGAAGTCAGTGTTCCAGCAGAGGGAGACAACGTTTCAGAAAAGGCATTGTAGCAAACCAAAAAAGAAATTTTAAGCGCAGCAGAGTAACCAGCTCACATACCTGTTAGCTCAGGTGAGTTTAAAAGGCTGCTGTTGATAACAAGGGCATTTGCTAAATAGATGGTGTGTGTGCAACAATATACTGAAAGGTCAATTATATTGTGCAGCTTATCTCACCACCTGTAGTTATTTAGGTGAAAGCTCCAAAATGCTTGCCTAATATGTCTGTTTATCCAAAAGGAAGTATAGAGGGAGAGCTAGATAGATAGCATTGCATTACATTACATTACATGGCAATGCAATGCACAGTTGCTGAAGTTGAACCAAAATGAGCTTGTCATCTGGCTTCTGCAACTTTTAACATGAAAAATCCAATGAGGAGAAGAAAAGCAAAGCCAAAGAGTCCATCCCAAAATCCGACAAACAAGCAAAATGAACAAAAAGCATTGAATTCAATTCTTTCTGATTTTAGAAACTGCATTAAAGAAGGGGTGCACCGGTCCTGGAGATACTGCAATACCAGGTCAATGCGTGGAGTGGACAGAGCAAGCTCTTTTTCCATCTCCCTGTTCTAAAAATCCATTTAATATATGGTCCCCAGATAGGGGACGTATCAGATATTAAACTGATAAGAACAGATACTACACTTGATCTTAGCCAAAAGGCCGAGAAGCGATAACCAGAATTGGTTTCCGACTACGGTGCCACCCAAGGATTCTGAAAAGTCCATTTGTGGAGATGGCCACCTGGACTCCCGTTAAGAAGACATGCTGTCAACCTCTAGATCCCTCACATGCCTGCACTTTTCGGCTTGCTGCTGCTGCAATCCACGCGTTTTAGATCTGCATAACTCCACCTCTTTTAGCACAGTACCCTCAACCCCCGGCTGTTCCCACCCGCCTCAACACCGTTGGAAGGGAGGAGAACCAATTAAGGCGGGGGGGGGGTGGAACGAGCAGCTGTATACCCTTAGCAGGAGGGTTGCTGATTAATTACCTCTCCTGCTGCTGCTGCTGCTGGCTGTCCAGCAGCAGACTGAAGGTGGCTGCTGCTGTGCGCAGGTATATAAAGGCTCAGAGCCTATTATGACACGCGCAGCCAGCGTTCCATTGCCACATTCCGTCTACTGCAGGCGGGATACCTGGATGGCTGAATGTCACTGAGAAGCTCACAGAGACCGCCATAAGCAACAGTTTAAAAGAATGCCACAGACTAATCAACCAAACTTTTTGGGTTGGTTTCTCTTTTATAGTCTGCAGGCATTAAATGAAAGAAGTCAGTGTTCCAGCAGAGGGAGACAACGTTTCAGAAAAGGCATTGTAGCAAACCAAAAAAGAAATTTTAAGCGCAGCAGAGTAACCAGCTCACATACCTGTTAGCTCAGGTGAGTTTAAAAGGCTGCTGTTGATAACAAGGGCATATGCTAAATAGATGGTGTGTGTGCAACAATATACTGAAAGGTCAATTATATTGTGCAGCTTATCTCACCACCTGTAGTTATTTAGGTGAAAGCTCCAAAATGCTTGCCTAATATGTCTGTTTATCCAAAAGGAAGTATAGAGGGAGAGCTAGATAGATAGCATTGCATTACATTACATTACATGGCAATGCAATGCACAGTTGCTGAAGTTGAACCAAAATGAGCTTGTCATCTGGCTTCTGCAACTTTTAACATGAAAAATCCAATGAGGAGAAGAAAAGCAAAGCCAAAGAGTCCATCCCAAAATCCGACAAACAAGCAAAATGAACAAAAAGCATTGAATTCAATTCTTTCTGATTTTAGAAACTGCATTAAAGAAGGGATGCACCGCTCCTGGAGATACTGCAATACCAGGTCAATGCGTGGAGTGGACAGAGCAAGCTCTTTTTCCATCTCCCTGTTCTAAAAATCCATTTAATATATGGTCCCCAGATAGGGGACGTATCAGATATTAAACTGATAAGAACAGATACTACACTTGATCTTAGCCAAAAGGCCGAGAAGCGATAACCAGAATTGGTTTCCGACTACGGTGCCACCCAAGGATTCTGAAAAGTCCATTTGTGGAGATGGCCACCTGGACTCCCGTTAAGAAGACATGCTGTCAACCTCTAGATCCCTCACATGCCTGCACTTTTCGGCTTGCTGCTGCTGCAATCCACGCGTTTTAGATCTGCATAACTCCACCTCTTTTAGCACATTATCCTCAACCCCCGGCTGTTCCCACCCGCCTCAACACCGTTGGAAGGGAGGAGAACCAATTAAGGCGGGGGGGGGGGGGTGGAACGAGCAGCTGTCTACCCTTAGCAGGAGGGTTGCTGATTAATTACCTCTCCTGCTGCTGCTGCTGCTGGCTGTCCAGCAGCAGACTGAAGGTGGCTGCTGCTGTGCGCAGGTATATAAAGGCTCAGAGCCTATTATGACACGCGCAGCCAGCGTTCCATTGCCACATTCCGTCTACTGCAGGCGGGATACCTGGATGGCTGAATGTCACTGAGAAGCTCACAGAGACCGCCATAAGCAACAGTTTAAAAGAATGCCACAGACTAATCAACCAAACTTTTTGGGTTGGTTTCTCTTTTATAGTCTGCAGGCATTAAATGAAAGAAGTCAGTGTTCCAGCAGAGGGAGACAACGTTTCAGAAAAGGCATTGTAGCAAACCAAAAAAGAAATTTTAAGCGCAGCAGAGTAACCAGCTCACATACCTGTTAGCTCAGGTGAGTTTAAAAGGCTGCTGTTGATAACAAGGGCATTTGCTAAATAGATGGTGTGTGTGCAACAATATACTGAAAGGTCAATTATATTGTGCAGCTTATCTCACCACCTGTAGTTATTTAGGTGAAAGCTCCAAAATGCTTGCCTAATATGTCTGTTTATCCAAAAGGAAGTATAGAGGGAGAGCTAGATAGATAGCATTGCATTACATTACATTACATGGCAATGCAATGCACAGTTGCTGAAGTTGAACCAAAATGAGCTTGTCATCTGGCTTCTGCAACTTTTAACATGAAAAATCCAATGAGGAGAAGAAAAGCAAAGCCAAAGAGTCCATCCCAAAATCCGACAAACAAGCAAAATGAACAAAAAGCATTGAATTCAATTCTTTCTGATTTTAGAAACTGCATTAAAGGAGGGGTGCACCGGTCCTGGAGATACTGCAATACCAGGTCAATGCGTGGAGTGGACAGAGCAAGCTCTTTTTCCATCTCCCTGTTCTAAAAATCCATTTAATATATGGTCCCCAGATAGGGGACGTATCAGATATTAAACTGATAAGAACAGATACTACACTTGATCTTAGCCAAAAGGCCGAGAAGCGATAACCAGAATTGGTTTCCGACTACGGTGCCACCCAAGGATTCTGAAAAGTCCATTTGTGGAGATGGCCACCTGGACTCCCGTTAAGAAGACATGCTGTCAACCTCTAGATCCCTCACATGCCTGCACTTTTCGGCTTGCTGCTGCTGCAATCCACGCGTTTTAGATCTGCATAACTCCACCTCTTTTAGCACAGTACCCTCAACCCCCGGCTGTTCCCACCCGCATCAACACCGTTGGAAGGGAGGAGAACCAATTAAGGCGGGGGGGGGGGGGGGGGTGGAACGAGCAGCTGTCTACCCTTAGCAGGAGGGTTGCTGATCAATTACCTCTCCTGCTGCTGCTGCTGCTGGCTGTCCAGCAGCAGACTGAAGGTGGCTGCTGCTGTGCGCAGGTATATAAAGGCTCAGAGCCTATTATGACACGCGCAGCCAGCGTTCCATTGCCACATTCCGTCTACTGCAGGCGGGATACCTGGATGGCTGAATGTCACTGAGAAGCTCACAGAGACCGCCATAAGCAACAGTTTAAAAGAATGCCACAGACTAATCAACCAAACTTTTTGGGTTGGTTTCTCTTTTATAGTCTGCAGGCATTAAATGAAAGAAGTCAGTGTTCCAGCAGAGGGAGACAACGTTTCAGAAAAGGCATTGTAGCAAACCAAAAAAGAAATTTTAAGCGCAGCAGAGTAACCAGCTCACATACCTGTTAGCTCAGGTGAGTTTAAAAGGCTGCTGTTGATAACAAGGGCATTTGCTAAATAGATGGTGTGTGTGCAACAATATACTGAAAGGTCAATTATATTGTGCAGCTTATCTCACCACCTGTAGTTATTTAGGTGAAAGCTCCAAAATGCTTGCCTAATATGTCTGTTTATCCAAAAGGAAGTATAGAGGGAGAGCTAGATAGATAGCATTGCATTACATTACATTACATGGCAATGCAATGCACAGTTGCTGAAGTTGAACCAAAATGAGCTTGTCATCTGGCTTCTGCAACTTTTAACATGAAAAATCCAATGAGGAGAAGAAAAGCAAAGCCAAAGAGTCCATCCCAAAATCCGACAAAAAAGCAAAATGAACAAAAAGCATTGAATTCAATTCTTTCTGATTTTAGAAACTGCATTAAAGAAGGGGTGCACCGGTCCTGGAGATACTGCAATACCAGGTCAATGCGTGGAGTGGACAGAGCAAGCTCTTTTTCCATCTCCCTGTTCTAAAAATCCATTTAATATATGGTCCCCAGATAGGGGACGTATCAGATATTAAACTGATAAGAACAGATACTACACTTGATCTTAGCCAAAAGGCCGAGAAGCGATAACCAGAATTGGTTTCCGACTACGGTGCCACCCAAGGATTCTGAAAAGTCCATTTGTGGAGATGGCCACCTGGACTCCCGTTAAGAAGACATGCTGTCAACCTCTAGATCCCTCACATGCCTGCACTTTTCGGCTTGCTGCTGCTGCAATCCACGCGTTTTAGATCTGCATAACTCCACCTCTTTTAGCACAGTACCCTCAACCCCCGGCTGTTCCCACCCGCATCAACACCGTTGGAAGGGAGGAGAACCAATTAAGGCGGGGGGGGGGTGGAACGAGCAGCTGTCTACCCTTAGCAGGAGGGTTGCTGATTAATTACCTCTCCTGCTGCTGCTGCTGCTGGCTGTCCAGCAGCAGACTGAAGGTGGCTGCTGCTGTGCGCAGGTATATAAAGGCTCAGAGCCTATTATGACACGCGCAGCCAGCGTTCCATTGCCACATTCCGTCTACTGCAGGCGGGATACCTGGATGGCTGAATGTCACTGAGAAGCTCACAGAGACCGCCATAAGCAACAGTTTAAAAGATTGCCACAGACTAATCAACCAAACTTTTTGGGTTGGTTTCTCTTTTATAGTCTGCAGGCATTAAATGAAAGAAGTCAGTGTTCCAGCAGAGGGAGACAACGTTTCAGAAAAGGCATTGTAGCAAACCAAAAAAGAAATTTTAAGCGCAGCAGAGTAACCAGCTCACATACCTGTTAGCTCAGGTGAGTTTAAAAGGCTGCTGTTGATAACAAGGGCATTTGCTAAATAGATGGTGTGTGTGCAACAATATACTGAAAGGTCAATTATATTGTGCAGCTTATCTCACCACCTGTAGTTATTTAGGTGAAAGCTCCAAAATGCTTGCCTAATATGTTTGTTTATCCAAAAGGAAGTATAGAGGGAGAGCTAGATAGATAGCATTGCATTACATTACATTACATGGCAATGCAATGCACAGTTGCTGAAGTTGAACCAAAATGAGCTTGTCATCTGGCTTCTGCAACTTTTAACATGAAAAATCCAATGAGGAGAAGAAAAGCAAAGCCAAAGAGTCCATCCCATAATCCGACAAAAAAGCAAAATGAACAAAAAGCATTGAATTCAATTCTTTCTGATTTTAGAAACTGCATTAAAGAAGGGGTGCACCGGTCCTGGAGATACTGCAATACCAGGTCAATGCGTGGAGTGGACAGAGCAAGCTCTTTTTCCATCTCCCTGTTCTAAAAATCCATTTAATATATGGTCCCCAGATAGGGGACGTATCAGATATTAAACTGATAAGAACAGATACTACACTTGATCTTAGCCAAAAGGCCGAGAAGCGATAACCAGAATTGGTTTCCGACTACGGTGCCACCCAAGGATTCTGAAAAGTCCATTTGTGGAGATGGCCACCTGGACTCCCGTTAAGAAGACATGCTGTCAACCTCTAGATCCCTCACATGCCTGCACTTTTCGGCTTGCTGCTGCTGCAATCCACGCGTTTTAGATCTGCATAACTCCACCTCTTTTAGCACAGTACCCTCAACCCCCGGCTGTTCCCACCCGCCTCAACACCGTTGGAAGGGAGGAGAACCAATTAAGGCGGGGGGGGGGGGGGGGGTGGAACGAGCAGCTGTCTACCCTTAGCAGGAGGGTTGCTGATTAATTACCTCTCCTGCTGCTGCTGCTGCTGGCTGTCCAGCAGCAGACTGAAGGTGGCTGCTGCTGTGCGCAGGTATATAAAGGCTCAGAGCCTATTATGACACGCGCAGCCAGCGTTCCATTGCCACATTCCGTCTACTGCAGGCGGGATACCTGGATGGCTGAATGTCACTGAGAAGCTCACAGAGACCGCCATAAGCAACAGTTTAAAAGAATGCCACAGACTAATCAACCAAACTTTTTGGGTTGGTTTCTCTTTTATAGTCTGCAGGCATTAAATGAAAGAAGTCAGTGTTCCAGCAGAGGGAGACAACGTTTCAGAAAAGGCATTGTAGCAAACCAAAAAAGAAATTTTAAGCGCAGCAGAGTAACCAGCTCACATACCTGTTAGCTCAGGTGAGTTTAAAAGGCTGCTGTTGATAACAAGGGCATTTGCTAAATAGATGGTGTGTGTGCAACAATATACTGAAAGGTCAATTATATTGTGCAGCTTATCTCACCACCTGTAGTTATTTAGGTGAAAGCTCCAAAATGCTTGCCTAATATGTCTGTTTATCCAAAAGGAAGTATAGAGGGAGAGCTAGATAGATAGCATTGCATTACATTACATTACATGGCAATGCAATGCACAGTTGCTGAAGTTGAACCAAAATGAGCTTGTCATCTGGCTTCTGCAACTTTTAACATGAAAAATCCAATGAGGAGAAGAAAAGCAAAGCCAAAGAGTCCATCCCAAAATCCGACAAACAAGCAAAATGAACAAAAAGCATTGAATTCAATTCTTTCTGATTTTAGAAACTGCATTAAAGAAGGGGTGCACCGGTCCTGGAGATACTGCAATACCAGGTCAATGCGTGGAGTGGACAGAGCAAGCTCTTTTTCCATCTCCCTGTTCTAAAAATCCATTTAATATATGGTCCCCAGATAGGGGACGTATCAGATATTAAACTGATAAGAACAGATACTACACTTGATCTTAGCCAAAAGGCCGAGAAGCGATAACCAGAATTGGTTTCCGATTACGGTGCCACCCAAGGATTCTGAAAAGTCCATTTGTGGAGATGGCCACCTGGACTCCCGTTAAGAAGACATGCTGTCAACCTCTAGATCCCTCACATGCCTGCACTTTTCGGCTTGCTGCTGCTGCAATCCACGCGTTTTAGATCTGCATAACTCCACCTCTTTTAGCACAGTACCCTCAACCCCCGGCTGTTCCCACCCGCATCAACACCGTTGGAAGGGAGGAGAACCAATTAAGGCGGGGGGGGGGTGGAACGAGCAGCTGTCTACCCTTAGCAGGAGGGTTGCTGATTAATTACCTCTCCTGCTGCTGCTGCTGCTGGCTGTCCAGCAGCAGACTGAAGGTGGCTGCTGCTGTGCGCAGGTATATAAAGGCTCAGAGCCTATTATGACACGCGCAGCCAGCGTTCCATTGCCACATTCCGTCTACTGCAGGCGGGATACCTGGATGGCTGAATGTCACTGAGAAGCTCACAGAGACCGCCATAAGCAACAGTTTAAAAGAATGCCACAGACTAATCAACCAAACTTTTTGGGTTGGTTTCTCTTTTATAGTCTGCAGGCATTAAATGAAAGAAGTCAGTGTTCCAGCAGAGGGAGACAACGTTTCAGAAAAGGCATTGTAGCAAACCAAAAAAGAAATTTTAAGCGCAGCAGAGTAACCAGCTCACATACCTGTTAGCTCAGGTGAGTTTAAAAGGCTGCTGTTGATAACAAGGGCATTTGCTAAATAGATGGTGTGTGTGCAACAATATACTGAAAGGTCAATTATATTGTGCAGCTTATCTCACCACCTGTAGTTATTTAGGTGAAAGCTCCAAAATGCTTGCCTAATATGTCTGTTTATCCAAAAGGAAGTATAGAGGGAGAGCTAGATAGATAGCATTGCATTACATTACATTACATGGCAATGCAATGCACAGTTGCTGAAGTTGAACCAAAATGAGCTTGTCATCTGGCTTCTGCAACTTTTAACATGAAAAATCCAATGAGGAGAAGAAAAGCAAAGCCAAAGAGTCCATCCCAAAATCCGACAAACAAGCAAAATGAACAAAAAGCATTGAATTCAAATATTTCTGATTTTAGAAACTGCATTAAAGAAGGGGTGCACCGGTCCTGGAGATACTGCAATACCAGGTCAATGCGTGGAGTGGACAGAGCAAGCTCTTTTTCCATCTCCCTGTTCTAAAAATCCATTTAATATATGGTCCCCAGATAGGGGACGTATCAGATATTAAACTGATAAGAACAGATACTACACTTGATCTTAGCCAAAAGGCCGAGAAGCGATAACCAGAATTGGTTTCCGACTACGGTGCCACCCAAGGATTCTGAAAAGTCCATTTGTGGAGATGGCCACCTGGACTCCCGTTAAGAAGACATGCTGTCAACCTCTAGATCCCTCACATGCCTGCACTTTTCGGCTTGCTGCTGCTGCAATCCACGCGTTTTAGATCTGCATAACTCCACCTCTTTTAGCACAGTACCCTCAACCCCCGGCTGTTCCCACCCGCCTCAACACCGTTGGAAGGGAGGAGAACCAATTAAGGCGGGGGGGGGGGGTGGAACGAGCAGCTGTCTACCCTTAGCAGGAGGGTTGCTGATTAATTACCTCTCCTGCTGCTGCTGCTGCTGGCTGTCCAGCAGCAGACTGAAGGTGGCTGCTGCTGTGCGCAGGTATATAAAGGCTCAGAGCCTATTATGACACGCGCAGCCAGCGTTCCATTGCCACATTCCGTCTACTGCAGGCGGGATACCTGGATGGCTGAATGTCACTGAGAAGCTCACAGAGACCGCCATAAGCAACAGTTTAAAAGAATGCCACAGACTAATCAACCAAACTTTTTGGGTTGGTTTCTCTTTTATAGTCTGCAGGCATTAAATGAAAGAAGTCAGTGTTCCAGCAGAGGGAGACAACGTTTCAGAAAAGGCATTGTAGCAAACCAAAAAAGAAATTTTAAGCGCAGCAGAGTAACCAGCTCACATACCTGTTAGCTCAGGTGAGTTTAAAAGTCTGCTGTTGATAACAAGGGCATTTGCTAAATAGATGGTGTGTGTGCAACAATATACTGAAAGGTCAATTATATTGTGCAGCTTATCTCACCACCTGTAGTTATTTAGGTGAAAGCTCCAAAATGCTTGCCTCATATGTCTGTTTATCCAAAAGGAAGTATAGAGGGAGAGCTAGATAGATAGCATTGCATTACATTACATTACATGGCAATGCAATGCACAGTTGCTGAAGTTGAACCAAAATGAGCTTGTCATCTGACTTCTGCAACTTTTAACATGAAAAATCCAATGAGGAGAAGAAAAGCAAAGCCAAAGAGTCCATCCCAAAATCCGACAAACAAGCAAAATGAACAAAAAGCATTGAATTCAATTCTTTCTGATTTTAGAAACTGCATTAAAGAAGGGGTGCACCGGTCCTGGAGATACTGCAATACCAGGTCAATGCGTGGAGTGGACAGAGCAAGCTCTTTTTCCATCTCCCTGTTCTAAAAATCCATTTAATATATGGTCCCCAGATAGGGGACGTATCAGATATTAAACTGATAAGAACAGATACTACACTTGATCTTAGCCAAAAGGCCGAGAAGCGATAACCAGAATTGGTTTCCGACTACGGTGCCACCCAAGGATTCTGAAAAGTCCATTTGTGGAGATGGCCACCTGGACTCCCGTTAAGAAGACATGCTGTCAACCTCTAGATCCCTCACATGCCTGCACTTTTCGGCTTGCTGCTTCTGCAATCCACGCGTTTTAGATCTGCATAACTCCACCTCTTTTAGCACAGTACCCTCAACCCCCGGCTGTTCCCACCCGCCTCAACACCGTTGGAAGGGAGGAGAACCAATTAAGGCGGGGGGGGGTGGAACGAGCAGCTGTCTACCCTTAGCAGGAGGGTTGCTGATTAATTACCTCTCCTGCTGCTGCTGCTGCTGGCTGTCCAGCAGCAGACTGAAGGTGGCTGCTGCTGTGCGCAGGTATATAAAGGCTCAGAGCCTATTATGACACGCGCAGCCAGCGTTCCATTGCCACATTCCGTCTACTGCAGGCGGGATACCTGGATGGCTGAATGTCACTGAGAAGCTCACAGAGACCGCCATAAGCAACAGTTTAAAAGAATGCCACAGACTAATCAACCAAACTTTTTGGGTTGGTTTATCTTTTATAGTCTGCAGGCATTAAATGAAAGAAGTCAGTGTTCCAGCAGAGGGAGACAACGTTTCAGAAAAGGCATTGTAGCAAACCAAAAAAGAAATTTTAAGCGCAGCAGAGTAACCAGCTCACATACCTGTTAGCTCAGGTGAGTTTAAAAGGCTGCTGTTGATAACAAGGGCATTTGCTAAATAGATGGTGTGTGTGCAACAATATACTGAAAGGTCAATTATATTGTGCAGCTTATCTCACCACCTGTAGTTATTTAGGTGAAAGCTCCAAAATGCTTGCCTAATATGTCTGTTTATCCAAAAGGAAGTATAGAGGGAGAGCTAGATAGATAGCATTGCATTACATTACATTACATGGCAATGCAATGCACAGTTGCTGAAGTTGAACCAAAATGAGCTTGTCATCTGGCTTCTGCAACTTTTAACATGAAAAATCCAATGAGGAGAAGAAAAGCAAAGCCAAAGAGTCCATCCCAAAATCCGACAAACAAGCAAAATGAACAAAAAGCATTGAATTCAATTCTTTCTGATTTTAGAAACTGCATTAAAGAAGGGGTGCACCGGTCCTGGAGATACTGCAATACCAGGTCAATGCGTGGAGTGGACAGAGCAAGCTCTTTTTCCATCTCCCTGTTCTAAAAATCCATTTAATATATGGTCCCCAGATAGGGGACGTATCAGATATTAAACTGATAAGAACAGATACTACACTTGATCTTAGCCAAAAGGCCGAGAAGCGATAACCAGAATTGGTTTCCGACTACGGTGCAACCCAAGGATTCTGAAAAGTCCATTTGTGGAGATGGCCACCTGGACTCCCGTTAAGAAGACATGCTGTCAACCTCTAGATCCCTCACATGCCTGCACTTTTCGGCTTGCTGCTGCTGCAATCCACGCGTTTTAGATCTGCATAACTCCACCTCTTTTAGCACAGTACCCTCAACCCCCGGCTGTTCCCACCCGCCTCAACACCGTTGGAAGGGAGGAGAACCAATTAAGGCGGGGGGGGGGTGGAACGAGCAGCTGTCTACCCTTAGCAGGAGGGTTGCTGATTAATTACCTCTCCTGCTGCTGCTGCTGCTGGCTGTCCAGCAGCAGACTGAAGGTGGCTGCTGCTGTGCGCAGGTATATAAAGGCTCAGAGCCTATTATGACATGCGCAGCCAGCGTTCCATTGCCACATTCCGTCTACTGCAGGCGGGATACCTGGATGGCTGAATGTCACTGAGAAGCTCACAGAGACCGCCATAAACAACAGTTTAAAAGAATGCCACAGACTAATCAACCAAACTTTTTGGGTTGGTTTCTCTTTTATAGTCTGCAGGCATTAAATGAAAGAAGTCAGTGTTCCAGCAGAGGGAGACAACGTTTCAGAAAAGGCATTGTAGCAAACCAAAAAAGAAATTTTAAGCGCAGCAGAGTAACCAGCTCACATACCTGTTAGCTCAGGTGAGTTTAAAAGGCTGCTGTTGATAACAAGGGCATTTGCTAAATAGATGGTGTGTGTGCAACAATATACTGAAAGGTCAATTATATTGTGCAGCTTATCTCACCACCTGTAGTTATTTAGGTGAAAGCTCCAAAATGCTTGCCTAATATGTCTGTTTATCCAAAAGGAAGTATAGAGGGAGAGCTAGATAGATAGCATTGCATTACATTACATTACATGGCAATGCAATGCACAGTTGCTGAAGTTGAACCAAAATGAGCTTGTCATCTGGCTTCTGCAACTTTTAACATGAAAAATCCAATGAGGAGAAGAAAAGCAAAGCCAAAGAGTCCATCCCAAAATCCGACAAACAAGCAAAATGAACAAAAAGCATTGAATTCAATTCTTTCTGATTTTAGAAACTGCATTAAAGAAGGGGTGCACTGGTCCTGGAGATACTGCAATACCAGGTCAATGCGTGGAGTGGACAGAGCAAGCTCTTTTTCCATCTCCCTGTTCTAAAAATCCATTTAATATATGGTCCCCATATAGGGGACGTATCAGATATTAAACTGATAAGAACAGATACTACACTTGATCTTAGCCAAAAGGCCGAGAAGCGATAACCAGAATTGGTTTCCGACTACGGTGCCACCCAAGGATTCTGAAAAGTCCATTTGTGGAGATGGCCACCTGGACTCCCGTTAAGAAGACATGCTGTCAACCTCTAGATCCCTCACATGCCTGCACTTTTCGGCTTGCTGCTGCTGCAATCCACGCGTTTTAGATCTGCATAACTCCACCTCTTTTAGCACAGTACCCTCAACCCCCGGCTGTTCCCACCCGCCTCAACACCGTTGGAAGGGAGGAGAACCAATTAAGGCGGGGGGGGGGGTGGAACGAGCAGCTGTCTACCCTTAGCAGGAGGGTTGCTGATTAATTACCTCTCCTGCTGCTGCTGCTGCTGGCTGTCCAGCAGCAGACTGAAGGTGGCTGCTGCTGTGCGCAGGTATATAAAGGCTCAGAGCCTATTATGACACGCGCAGCCAGCGTTCCATTGCCACATTCCGTCTACTGCAGGCGGGATACCTGGATGGCTGAATGTCACTGAGAAGCTCACAGAGTCCGCCATAAGCAACAGTTTAAAAGAATGCCACAGACTAATCAACCAAACTTTTTGGGTTGGTTTCTCTTTTATAGTCTGCAGGCATTAAATGAAAGAAGTCAGTGTTCCAGCAGAGGGAGACAACGTTTCAGAAAAGGCATTGTAGCAAACCAAAAAAGAAATTTTAAGCGCAGCAGAGTAACCAGCTCACATACCTGTTAGCTCAGGTGAGTTTAAAAGGCTGCTGTTGATAACAAGGGCATTTGCTAAATAGATGGTGTGTGTGCAACAATATACTGAAAGGTCAATTATATTGTGCAGCTTATCTCACCACCTGTAGTTATTTAGGTGAAAGCTCCAAAATGCTTGCCTAATATGTCTGTTTATCCAAAAGGAAGTATAGAGGGAGAGCTAGATAGATAGCATTGCATTACATTACATTACATGGCAATGCAATGCACAGTTGCTGAAGTTGAACCAAAATGAGCTTGTCATCTGGCTTCTGCAACTTTTAACATGAAAAATCCAATGAGGAGAAGAAAAGCAAAGCCAAAGAGTCCATCCCAAAATCCGACAAACAAGCAAAATGAACAAAAAGCATTGAATTCAATTCTTTCTGATTTTAGAAACTGCATTAAAGAAGGGGTGCACCGGTCCTGGAGATACTGCAATACCAGGTCAATGCGTGGAGTGGACAGAGCAAGCTCTTTTTCCATCTCCCTGTTCTAAAAATCCATTTAATATATGGTCCCCAGATAGGGGACGTATCAGATATTAAACTGATAAGAACAGATACTACACTTGATCTTAGCCAAAAGGCCGAGAAGCGATAACCAGAATTGGTTTCCGACTACGGTGCCACCCAAGGATTCTGAAAAGTCCATTTGTGGAGATGGCCACCTGGACTCCCGTTAAGAAGACATGCTGTCAACCTCTAGATCCCTCACATGCCTGCACTTTTCGGCTTGCTGCTGCTGCAATCCACGCGTTTTAGATCTGCATAACTCCACCTCTTTTAGCACAGTACCCTCAACCCCCGGCTGTTCCCACCCGCCTCAACACCGTTGGAAGGGAGGAGAACCAATTAAGGCGGGGGGGGGTGGAACGAGCAGCTGTCTACCCTTAGCAGGAGGGTTGCTGATTAATTACCTCTCCTGCTGCTGCTGCTGCTGGCTGTCCAGCAGCAGACTGAAGGTGGCTGCTGCTGTGCGCAGGTATATAAAGGCTCAGAGCCTATTATGACACGCGCAGCCAGCGTTCCATTGCCACATTCCGTCTACTGCAGGCGGGATACCTGGATGGCTGAATGTCACTGAGAAGCTCACAGAGACCGCCATAAGCAACAGTTTAAAAGAATGCCACAGACTAATCAACCAAACTTTTTGGGTTGGTTTCTCTTTTATAGTCTGCAGGCATTAAATGAAAGAAGTCAGTGTTCCAGCAGAGGGAGACAACGTTTCAGAAAAGGCATTGTAGCAAACCAAAAAAGAAATTTTAAGCGCAGCAGAGTAACCAGCTCACATACCTGTTAGCTCAGGTGAGTTTAACCCCTTAAGCCCCGCGGGTGGTTTGCACGTTAATGACCGGGCCAATTTTTACAATTCTGACCACTGTCACTTTATGAGGTAATTACTCTCGAACGCTTCAACGGATCCCCCTGATTCTGAGATTGTTTTTTCGTGACATATTGTACTTCATGATTGTGGAAAAATTTCTTCGATATCACTTGCGTTTATTTGTGAAAAAAACGGAAATTTGGCGAAAATTTTGAAAATTTTGCAATTTTCAAAATTTGAATTTTTAAGCCCTGAAATCAGAGCGATATGTCACACAAAAGAGTTAATAAATAACATTTCCCACATGTCTACTTTACATCAGCACAATTTTGGAACCAAAATTTTTTTTTGTTAGGGAGCTATAAGGGTTAAAAGTTGACCAGCGATTTCTCATTTTTCCAACAAAATTTACAAAACCATTTTTTTAGGGACCACATCACATTTGAAGTCACTTTGAGAGGTCTTTATGACAGAAAATACCCAAAAGTGACACCATTCTAAAAACTGCACCCCTCAAGGTGCTCAAAACCACATTCAAGAACTTTATTAACCCTTCAGGTGCTTCACAGGAATTTTTTGAATGTGGAAGAAAAAAATGAACATTTAACTTTTTTCACAAAAATGTTAATTTAGACCCAATTTTTTTTATTTTCACAGGGGTAACAAGAAAAAATGGACCCCAAAATTTGTTGTGCAATTTCCCCTGGGCACGCAGATACCCAATATTTGGGGAAAAAATACTGTTTGGGCGCACGGCAGGGCTCGGAAGGGAAGGAGCGCTATTTGACTTTTTGATTGTAAAATTTGCTTGAATAATTAGCGGACGCCATGTTGTGTTTGGAGAGCCCATGTGTGCCCAAACTTTGGAGCTCCCCCACAAGTGACCCCATTTTGGAAACTAGACCCCCCAAGGCACCTATCTAGATGCATAGTGAGCACTTGGAACCCCCAGGTGCTTCACAAATTGATTCGTAACAATGAAAAAGTGAAAAAAAAAACACTTTTTCATTTTTATGAATCAATTTGTGAAGCACCTGAGTGTTCCAAGTGCTCACAATGCATCTAGATAGGTGCCTTGGGGGGTCTAGTTTCCAAAATGGGGTCACTTGTGGGGGAGCTCCAATGTTTGGGCACACAGCGGCTCTCCAAACGCAACATGGTGTCGCTAACAATTTGAGCCGATTTTCCGTTAAATTTGTTAGAGGACACCATGTTGCATTTAGAGAGTCCCTGTGTGCCCAAACATTGGAGCTCCCCCACAAGTGACCCCATTTTGGAAACTAGACCCCCCAAGGCACCTATCTAGATGCATAGTGAGCACTTGGAACCCCCAGGTGCTTCACAAATTGATTCGTAACAATGAAAAAGTGAAAAAAAAAACACTTTTTCATTTGTATGAATCAATTTGTGAAGCACCTGAGGGTTCCAAGTGCTCACTATGCATCTAGATAGGTGCCTTGGGTGGTCTAGTTTCCAAAATGGGGTCACTTGTGGGGGAGCTCCAATATTTGGGCACACAGCGGCTCTCTAAATGCAACATGGTGTCCGCTAACAAATTTAACGCAAAATTGGCTCAAATTGTTAGCGACACCATGTTGCGTTTGGAGAGCTGCTGTGTGCCCAAACATTGGAGCTCCCCCACAAGTGACCCCATTTTGGAAACTAGACCCCCCAAGGCACCTATCTAGATGCATAGTGAGCACTTGGAACCCCCAGGTGCTTCACAAATTGATTCGTAACAATGAAAAAGTGAAAAAAAAAACACTTTTTCATTTTTATGAATCAATTTGTGAAGCACCTGGGGGTTCCAACTGCTCACTATGCATCTAGATAGGTGCCTTGGGGGGTCTAGTTTCCAAAATGGGGTCACTTGTGGGAGAGCTCCAATGTTTGGGCACACAGGGACTCTCTAAATGCAACATGGTATCCGCTAACAAATTGAATGGAAAATCGGCTCAAATTGTTAGCGGACACCACATTGCGTTTGGAGAGCTTCTCTGTGCCCAAACTTTGGAGCTCCCCCACAAGTGACCCCATTTTGGAAACTAGACCCCCCAAGGCACCTTTCTAGATGCATAGTGAGCACTTGGAACCCCCAGGTGCTTCACAAATTGATTCGTAATAATGAAAAAGTGAAAAAAAAAACACTTTTTCATTTTTACGAATCAATTTGTGAAGCACCTAGGGGTTCCAAGTGCTCACTATGCATCTAGATAGGTGCCTTGGGGGGTCTAGTTTCCAAAATGGGGTCACTTGTGGGGGAGCTCCAATGTTTGGGCACACAGGGACTCTCTAAATGCAACATGGTATCCGCTAACAAATTGAATGGAAAATCGGCTCAAATTGTTAGCGGACGCCACATTGCGTTTGGAGAGCCCCTCTGTGCCCAAACTTTGGAGCTCCCCCACAAGTGACCCCATTTTGGAAACTAGACCCCCCAAGGCACCTTTCTAGATGCATAGTGAGCACTTGGAACCCCCAGGTGCTTCACAAATTGATTCGTAATAATGAAAAAGTGAAAAAAAAAACACTTTTTCATTTTTACGAATCAATTTGTGAAGCACCTAGGGGTTCCAAGTGCTCACTATGCATCTAGATAGGTGCCTTGGGGGGTCTAGTTTCCAAAATGGGGTCACTTGTGGGGGAGCTCCAATGTTTGGGCACACAGGGACTCTCTAAATGCAACATGGTATCCGCTAACAAATTGAATGGAAAATCGGCTCAAATTGTTAGCGGACGCCACATTGCGTTTGGAGAGCCCCTCTGTGCCCAAACTTTGGAGCTCCCCCACAAGTGACCCCATTTTGGAAACTAGACCCCCCAAGGCACCTTTCTAGATGCATAGTGAGCACTTGGAACCCCCAGGTGCTTCACAAATTGATTCGTAATAATGAAAAAGTGAAAAAAAAAACACTTTTTCATTTTTACGAATTAATTTGTGAAGCACCTAGGGGTTCCAAGTGCTCACTATGCATCTAGATAGGTGCCTTGGGGGGTCTAGTTTCCAAAATGGGGTCACTTGTGGAGGAGCTCCAATGTTTGGGCACACAGGGACTCTCCAAATGCAACATGATATCCGCTAACAATTTGAGCCGACAATTTGTTAGCGGATATCATGTTGCATTTGGAGAGTCCCTGTGTGCCCAAACATTGGAGCTCCCCCACAAGTGACCCCATTTTGGAAACTAGACCCCCCAAGGCACCTATCTAGATTCATAGTGAGCACTTGGAACCCCAGGTGCTTCACAAATTGATTCATAAAAATGAAAAAGTGTTTTTTTTTTCACTTTTTCATTTTTACGAATCAATTTGTGAAGCACCTGGGGGTTCCAAGTGCTCACTATGCATCTAGAAAGGTGCCTTGGGGGGTCTAGTTTCCAAAATGGGGTCACTTGTGGGGGAGCTCCAAAGTTTGGGCACAGAGGGGCTCTCCAAACGCAATGTGGTGTCCGCTAACAATTTGAGCCGATTTTCCATTTAATTTGTTAGCGGATACCATGTTGCATTTAGAGAGTCCCTGTGTGCCCAAACATTGGAGCTCCCCCACAAGTGACCCCATTTTGGAAACTAGACCCCCCAAGGCACCTATCTAGATTCATAGTGAGCACTTGGAACCCCAGGTGCTTCACAAATTGATTCATAAAAATGAAAAAGTGTTTTTTTTTTCACTTTTTCATTTTTACGAATCAATTTGTGAAGCACCTGGGGGTTCTAAGTGCTCACTATGCATCTAGATAGGTGCCTTGGGGGGTCTAGTTTCCAAAATGGGGTCACTTGTGGGGGAGCTCCAATGTTTGGACACACAGGGGCTCTCCAAACGCAACATGGCGTCCGCTAACAATTTGAGCCGATTTTCCATTCAATTTGTTAGCGGACACCATGTCGCGTTTGGAGAGCCCGTGATGTGCCTAAACAGTGGAGCTCCCCCACAAGTGTCCCCATTTTGGAAACTATACCCCTCAAAGATTTTATTAAGGTGTATAGTGAACATTTTGAACCCAGAGGTACGGCACATTATTTGTTTACATTAGGTCATCATATTGAATAAGTTTTCATTATTCTTGAGCGCAAGTGCTCGCTACTTGAGTTTGCATCGGGTACTCAGGTATGCACCATGTACAGCGTGTGCTCGAGTGACATGCTCGAGTCCCTGCTCCGCATGTTTCACGGTTATTAGACACCCAAAAAAAAACATGCGGGGATCGCTCGTGCATGGCAGGCAATCCCCGTAAAGTTTTTTGGCCGCGAAGCATATGGGGCAGAGACTCGAGCATGTCACTCAAATACCCACGATACTAAATGCATACCAGAGCACCCGATGCAAACTCAAGTAGCGAGCACTTGCTCTCAACACTAGTCGCCATATCGTCATCTTTTTTTCTTACTTTTGAAAAAAATCCCAACCCCAGCCCTAACCCTAGCACAACCCTAGCCCCAGCACAACCCTAGCCCCAGCACAACCCTAGCCCCAGCACAACCCTAGCCCCAGCACAACCCTAGCCCCAGCACAACCCTAGCCCCAAACCCAGCCCTAACCCTAGCCCAATCCTAACTCAAGAGTTTATTTTTGACGCCGTTCCTTGTGCGGTATAAGTGATTAGACGACTTTATTCTTCGGGTCGGTGTGATTACAGCAATGCCAGAATCATATGGGGTTTTTATGACTGACAGCTGTCACACACTAAAAGACGCATTTTTTGTAAAATCTAGTTTTTGCATCGCCATATTTTGAGAGCTATAATTTTTCCAAATTTTGGCAGACAGTCATGTGACGGCTCGTTTTTTGCGGGATGACTTGACGTTGTTATTGGTGCCATTTTCAGGCACGTGACATTTTTTGATCGCTTTCTATTCCGATTTTTGGGAGGCAGAATAAACAAAAACCAACAATTCAGGAATTGTTTTTTTTTTTTTTTTTTTATTCTGTTCCGCGTGTGGTAAAATTGATGAGGCAGCTTTACTCTTCGGGTCAGTACGTTTACAGCGGTACCACATTTGTATAATTTTTCTATGTTTTGGCGCTTATACACAATAAAAGCTATTTTATAGAAAAAAATATTTTTTAGTATCGCTTTATTCTGAGAGCTATAACTTTTTTATTTTTCGGCTGATGGAGCTATATGGCGGCTTGTTTTTTGCGGGACGAGATGACGTTTTCAGCGGTATCATTTTTATTTATATGCGTCTTTTTGATCGCGTGTTATTCCACTTTTTGTTTGGCGGTATGGTGATAAAGCATTGTTTTTTGCTTGGTTTTTTTTTTTTTTTTTTTACCGTGTTCACTGAAGGGGTTAACTAGTGGGACAGTTTTATAGGTCAGGTTGTTCCGGACGCGGCGATACCAAATATGTGTACTTTTATTGTTTTTTTTTTATTTTTTTTATAATAATATTTATTGATGGGTACATTATATTTTTATTTTTGGTGTATTATTTTTTTTATTTTTTTATAATATTTTTGCACATTTTTTTTTTTTTTTTTTTCCACTTTCACACAGTTTATACACTTTATTACTTTGTCCCACTCTGGGACTTTCACTTTTTTTTTTCTGATCGCCTGCATGGCACAGGAATGGAGCACCATCCCTATGCCATGAAGGCTGTCAGAAGTGCACAGTGTGAAGATTGCTTGGAGATGCACTGCGCATGTCCAAGCAATCTTCCTGCTCTCTGGTGACCCGGATGTTGTCATGACGACATCGGGTCGTCATGGCAACACCCGGGAAGCCTTTGCAGACTGCGCTGGAAGCCGGAAGAGGAGGTGAGTATCGGCGATCACCTCCCCTTGCCCCCGCAATGCCGCGATCGACTTCGATCGACTTCGATCGCAGCATCGCGGGGGTTAATGTGCTGGGAGCGGTGCGTGACCGCTCCCTGCACATAGTACCGGGTGTCAGCTGTGACAATCAGCTGACACCCGGCGGCGATCGCGCCCGCACAGCATGTGTGCGCGCGCGATCGCCATGACGTACTAATACGGGTCTGGCTCTTAAGTCCCAGGGCACAGACGCGTATTAGTACGTCAGATGTTATTAAGGGGTTAAAAGGCTGCTGTTGATAACAAGGGCATTTGCTAAATAGATGGTGTGTGTGCAACAATATACTGAAAGGTCAATTATATTGTGCAGCTTATCTCACCACCTGTAGTTATTTAGGTGAAAGCTCCAAAATGCTTGCCTAATATGTCTGTTTATCCAAAAGGAAGTATAGAGGGAGAGCTAGATAGATAGCATTGCATTACATTACATTACATGGCAATGCAATGCACAGTTGCTGAAGTTGAACCAAAATGAGCTTGTCATCTGGCTTCTGCAACTTTTAACATGAAAAATCCAATGAGGAGAAGAAAAGCAAAGCCAAAGAGTCCATCCCAAAATCCGACAAACAAGCAAAATGAACAAAAAGCATTGAATTCAATTCTTTCTGATTTTAGAAACTGCATTAAAGAAGGGGTGCACCGGTCCTGGAGATACTGCAATACCAGGTCAATGCGTGGAGTGGACAGAGCAAGCTCTTTTTCCATCTCCCTGTTCTAAAAATCCATTTAATATATGGTCCCCAGATAGGGGACGTATCAGATATTAAACTGATAAGAACAGATACTACACTTGATCTTAGCCAAAAGGCCGAGAAGCGATAACCAGAATTGGTTTCCGACTACGGTGCCACCCAAGGATTCTGAAAAGTCCATTTGTGGAGATGGCCACCTGGACTCCCGTTAAGAAGACATGCTGTCAACCTCTAGATCCCTCACATACCTGCACTTTTCGGCTTGCTGCTGCTGCAATCCACGCGTTTTAGATCTGCATAACTCCACCTCTTTTAGCACAGTACCCTCAACCCCCGGCTGTTCCCACCCGCCTCAACACCGTTGGAAGGGAGGAGAACCAATTAAGGCGGGGGGGGGGGGTGGAACGAGCAGCTGTCTACCCTTAGCAGGAGGGTTGCTGATTAATTACCTCTCCTGCTGCTGCTGCTGCTGGCTGTCCAGCAGCAGACTGAAGGTGGCTGCTGCTGTGCGCAGGTATATAAAGGCTCAGAGCCTATTATGACACGCGCAGCCAGCGTTCCATTGCCACATTCCGTCTACTGCAGGCGGGATACCTGGATGGCTGAATGTCACTGAGAAGCTCACAGAGTCCGCCATAAGCAACAGTTTAAAAGAATGCCACAGACTAATCAACCAAACTTTTTGGGTTGGTTTCTCTTTTATAGTCTGCAGGCATTAAATGAAAGAAGTCAGTGTTCCAGCAGAGGGAGACAACGTTTCAGAAAAGGCATTGTAGCAAACCAAAAAAGAAATTTTAAGCGCAGCAGAGTAACCAGCTCACATACCTGTTAGCTCAGGTGAGTTTAAAAGGCTGCTGTTGATAACAAGGGCATTTGCTAAATAGATGGTGTGTGTGCAACAATATACTGAAAGGTCAATTATATTGTGCAGCTTATCTCACCACCTGTAGTTATTTAGGTGAAAGCTCCAAAATGCTTGCCTAATATGTCTGTTTATCCAAAAGGAAGTATAGAGGGAGAGCTAGATAGATAGCATTGCATTACATTACATTACATGGCAATGCAATGCACAGTTGCTGAAGTTGAACCAAAATGAGCTTGTCATCTGGCTTCTGCAACTTTTAACATGAAAAATCCAATGAGGAGAAGAAAAGCAAAGCCAAAGAGTCCATCCCAAAATCCGACAAACAAGCAAAATGAACAAAAAGCATTGAATTCAATTCTTTCTGATTTTAGAAACTGCATTAAAGAAGGGGTGCACCGGTCCTGGAGATACTGCAATACCAGGTCAATGCGTGGAGTGGACAGAGCAAGCTCTTTTTCCATCTCCCTGTTCTAAAAATCCATTTAATATATGGTCCCCAGATAGGGGACGTATCAGATATTAAACTGATAAGAACAGATACTACACTTGATCTTAGCCAAAAGGCCGAGAAGCGATAACCAGAATTGGTTTCCGACTACGGTGCCACCCAAGGATTCTGAAAAGTCCATTTGTGGAGATGGCCACCTGGACTCCCGTTAAGAAGACATGCTGTCAACCTCTAGATCCCTCACATGCCTGCACTTTTCGGCTTGCTGCTGCTGCAATCCACGCGTTTTAGATCTGCATAACTCCACCTCTTTTAGCACAGTACCCTCAACCCCCGGCTGTTCCCACCCGCCTCAACACCGTTGGAAGGGAGGAGAACCAATTAAGGCGGGGGGGGGTGGAACGAGCAGCTGTCTACCCTTAGCAGGAGGGTTGCTGATTAATTACCTCTCCTGCTGCTGCTGCTGCTGGCTGTCCAGCAGCAGACTGAAGGTGGCTGCTGCTGTGCGCAGGTATATAAAGGCTCAGAGCCTATTATGACACGCGCAGCCAGCGTTCCATTGCCACATTCCGTCTACTGCAGGCGGGATACCTGGATGGCTGAATGTCACTGAGAAGCTCACAGAGACCGCCATAAGCAACAGTTTAAAAGAATGCCACAGACTAATCAACCAAACTTTTTGGGTTGGTTTCTCTTTTATAGTCTGCAGGCATTAAATGAAAGAAGTCAGTGTTCCAGCAGAGGGAGACAACGTTTCAGAAAAGGCATTGTAGCAAACCAAAAAAGAAATTTTAAGCGCAGCAGAGTAACCAGCTCACATACCTGTTAGCTCAGGTGAGTTTAAAAGGCTGCTGTTGATAACAAGGGCATTTGCTAAATAGATGGTGTGTGTGCAACAATATACTGAAAGGTCAATTATATTGTGCAGCTTATCTCACCACCTGTAGTTATTTAGGTGAAAGCTCCAAAATGCTTGCCTAATATGTCTGTTTATCCAAAAGGAAGTATAGAGGGAGAGCTAGATAGATAGCATTGCATTACATTACATTACATGGCAATGCAATGCACAGTTGCTGAAGTTGAACCAAAATGAGCTTGTCATCTGGCTTCTGCAACTTTTAACATGAAAAATCCAATGAGGAGAAGAAAAGCAAAGCCAAAGAGTCCATCCCAAAATCCGACAAACAAGCAAAATGAACAAAAAGCATTGAATTCAATTCTTTCTGATTTTAGAAACTGCATTAAAGAAGGGGTGCACCGGTCCTGGAGATACTGCAATACCAGGTCAATGCGTGGAGTGGACAGAGCAAGCTCTTTTTCCATCTCCCTGTTCTAAAAATCCATTTAATATATGGTCCCCAGATAGGGGACGTATCAGATATTAAACTGATAAGAACAGATACTACACTTGATCTTAGCCAAAAGGCCGAGAAGCGATAACCAGAATTGGTTTCCGACTACGGTGCCACCCAAGGATTCTGAAAAGTCCATTTGTGGAGATGGCCACCTGGACTCCCGTTAAGAAGACATGCTGTCAACCTCTAGATCCCTCACATACCTGCACTTTTCGGCTTGCTGCTGCTGCAATCCACGCGTTTTAGATCTGCATAACTCCACCTCTTTTAGCACAGTACCCTCAACCCCCGGCTGTTCCCACCCGCCTCAACACCGTTGGAAGGGAGGAGAACCAATTAAGGCGGGGGGGGGGTGGAACGAGCAGCTGTCTACCCTTAGCAGGAGGGTTGCTGATTAATTACCTCTCCTGCTGCTGCTGCTGCTGGCTGTCCAGCAGCAGACTGAAGGTGGCTGCTGCTGTGCGCAGGTATATAAAGGCTCAGAGCCTATTATGACACGCGCAGCCAGCGTTCCATTGCCACATTCCGTCTACTGCAGGCGGGATACCTGGATGGCTGAATGTCACTGAGAAGCTCACAGAGACCGCCATAAGCAACAGTTTAAAAGAATGCCACAGACTAATCAACCAAACTTTTTGGGTTGGTTTTCTCTTTTATAGTCTGCAGGCATTAAATGAAAGAAGTCAGTGTTCCAGCAGAGGGAGACAACGTTTCAGAAAAGGCATTGTAGCAAACCAAAAAAGAAATTTTAAGCGCAGCAGAGTAACCAGCTCACATACCTGTTAGCTCAGGTGAGTTTAAAAGGCTGCTGTTGATAACAAGGGCATTTGCTAAATAGATGGTGTGTGTGCAACAATATACTGAAAGGTCAATTATATTGTGCAGCTTATCTCACCACCTGTAGTTATTTAGGTGAAAGCTCCAAAATGCTTGCCTAATATGTCTGTTTATCCAAAAGGAAGTATAGAGGGAGAGCTAGATAGATAGCATTGCATTACATTACATTACATGGCAATGCAATGCACAGTTGCTGAAGTTGAACCAAAATGAGCTTGTCATCTGGCTTCTGCAACTTTTAACATGAAAAATCCAATGAGGAGAAGAAAAGCAAAGCCAAAGAGTCCATCCCAAAATCCGACAAACAAGCAAAATGAACAAAAAGCATTGAATTCAATTCTTTCTGATTTTAGAAACTGCATTAAAGAAGGGGTGCACCGGTCCTGGAGATACTGCAATACCAGGTCAATGCGTGGAGTGGACAGAGCAAGCTCTTTTTCCATCTCCCTGTTCTAAAAATCCATTTAATATATGGTCCCCAGATAGGGGACGTATCAGATATTAAACTGATAAGAACAGATACTACACTTGATCTTAGCCAAAAGGCCGAGAAGCGATAACCAGAATTGGTTTCCGACTACGGTGCCACCCAAGGATTCTGAAAAGTCCATTTGTGGAGATGGCCACCTGGACTCCCGTTAAGAAGACATGCTGTCAACCTCTAGATCCCTCACATGCCTGCACTTTTCGGCTTGCTGCTGCTGCAATCCACGCGTTTTAGATCTGCATAACTCCACCTCTTTTAGCACAGTACCCTCAACCCCCGGCTGTTCCCACCCGCCTCAACACCGTTGGAAGGGAGGAGAACCAATTAAGGCGGGGGGGGGGGTGGAACGAGCAGCTGTCTACCCTTAGCAGGAGGGTTGCTGATTAATTACCTCTCCTGCTGCTGCTGCTGCTGGCTGTCCAGCAGCAGACTGAAGGTGGCTGCTGCTGTGCGCAGGTATATAAAGGCTCAGAGCCTATTATGACACGCGCAGCCAGCGTTCCATTGCCACATTCCGTCTACTGCAGGCGGGATATCTGGATGGCTGAATGTCACTGAGAAGCTCACAGAGACCGCCATAAGCAACAGTTTAAAAGAATGCCACAGACTAATCAACCAAACTTTTTGGGTTGGTTTCTCTTTTATAGTCTGCAGGCATTAAATGAAAGAAGTCAGTGTTCCAGCAGAGGGAGACAACGTTTCAGAAAAGGCATTGTAGCAAACCAAAAAAGAAATTTTAAGCGCAGCAGAGTAACCAGCTCACATACCTGTTAGCTCAGGTGAGTTTAAAAGGCTGCTGTTGATAACAAGGGCATTTGCTAAATAGATGGTGTGTGTGCAACAATATACTGAAAGGTCAATTATATTGTGCAGCTTATCTCACCACCTGTAGTTATTTAGGTGAAAGCTCCAAAATGCTTGCCTAATATGTCTGTTTATCCAAAAGGAAGTATAGAGGGAGAGCTAGATAGATAGCATTGCATTACATTACATTACATGGCAATGCAATGCACAGTTGCTGAAGTTGAACCAAAATGAGCTTGTCATCTGGCTTCTGCAACTTTTAACATGAAAAATCCAATGAGGAGAAGAAAAGCAAAGCCAAAGAGTCCATCCCAAAATCCGACAAACAAGCAAAATGAACAAAAAGCATTGAATTCAATTCTTTCTGATTTTAGAAACTGCATTAAAGAAGGGGTGCACCGGTCCTGGAGATACTGCAATACCAGGTCAATGCGTGGAGTGGACAGAGCAAGCTCTTTTTCCATCTCCCTGTTCTAAAAATCCATTTAATATATGGTCCCCAGATAGGGGACGTATCAGATATTAAACTGATAAGAACAGATACTACACTTGATCTTAGCCAAAAGGCCGAGAAGCGATAACCAGAATTGGTTTCCGACTACGGTGCCACCCAAGGATTCTGAAAAGTCCATTTGTGAAGATGGCCACCTGGACTCATGTTAAGAAGACATGCTGTCAACCTCTAGATCCCTCACATGCCTGCACTTTTCGGCTTGCTGCTGCTGCAATCCACGCGTTTTAGATCTGCATAACTCCACCTCTTTTAGCACAGTACCCTCAACCCCCGGCTGTTCCCACCCGCCTCAACACCGTTGGAAGGGAGGAGAACCAATTAAGGCGGGGGGGGGGGGGTGGAACGAGCAGCTGTCTACCCTTAGCAGGAGGGTTGCTGATTAATTACCTCTCCTGCTGCTGCTGCTGCTGGCTGTCCAGCAGCAGACTGAAGGTGGCTGCTGCTGTGCGCAGGTATATAAAGGCTCAGAGCCTATTATGACACGCGCAGCCAGCGTTCCATTGCCACATTCCGTCTACTGCAGGCGGGATACCTGGATGGCTGAATGTCACTGAGAAGCTCACAGAGACCGCCATAAGCAACAGTTTAAAAGAATGCCACAGACTAATCAACCAAACTTTTTGGGTTGGTTTCTCTTTTATAGTCTGCAGGCATTAAATGAAAGAAGTCAGTGTTCCAGCAGAGGGAGACAACGTTTCAGAAAAGGCATTGTAGCAAACCAAAAAAGAAATTTTAAGCGCAGCAGAGTAACCAGCTCACATACCTGTTAGCTCAGGTGAGTTTAAAAGGCTGCTGTTGATAACAAGGGCATTTGCTAAATAGATGGTGTGTGTGCAACAATATACTGAAAGGTCAATTATATTGTGCAGCTTATCTCACCACCTGTAGTTATTTAGGTGAAAGCTCCAAAATGCTTGCCTAATATGTCTGTTTATCCAAAAGGAAGTATAGAGGGAGAGCTAGATAGATAGCATTGCATTACATTACATTACATGGCAATGCAATGCACAGTTGCTGAAGTTGAACCAAAATGAGCTTGTCATCTGGCTTCTGCAACTTTTAACATGAAAAATCCAATGAGGAGAAGAAAAGCAAAGCCAAAGAGTCCATCCCAAAATCCGACAAACAAGCAAAATGAACAAAAAGCATTGAATTCAATTCTTTCTGATTTTAGAAACTGCATTAAAGAAGGTGTGCACCGGTCCTGGAGATACTGCAATACCAGGTCAATGCGTGGAGTGGACAGAGCAAGCTCTTTTTCCATCTCCCTGTTCTAAAAATCCATTTAATATATGGTCCCCAGATAGGGGACGTATCAGATATTAAACTGATAAGAACAGATACTACACTTGATCTTAGCCAAAAGGCCGAGAAGCGATAACCAGAATTGGTTTCCGACTACGGTGCCACCCAAGGATTCTGAAAAGTCCATTTGTGGAGATGGCCACCTGGACTCCCGTTAAGAAGACATGCTGTCAACCTCTAGATCCCTCACATGCCTGCACTTTTCGGCTTGCTGCTGCTGCAATCCACGCGTTTTAGATCTGCATAACTCCACCTCTTTTAGCACAGTACCCTCAACCCCCGGCTGTTCCCACCCGCCTCAACACCGTTGGAAGGGAGGAGAACCAATTAAGGCGGGGGGGGGGTGGAACGAGCAGCTGTCTACCCTTAGCAGGAGGGTTGCTGATTAATTACCTCTCCTGCTGCTGCTGCTGCTGGCTGTCCAGCAGCAGACTGAAGGTGGCTGCTGCTGTGCGCAGGTATATAAAGGCTCAGAGCCTATTATGACACGCGCAGCCAGCGTTCCATTGCCACATTCCGTCTACTGCAGGCGGGATACCTGGATGGCTGAATGTCACTGAGAAGCTCACAGAGACCGCCATAAGCAACAGTTTAAAAGAATGCCACAGACTAATCAACCAAACTTTTTGGGTTGGTTTTCTCTTTTATAGTCTGCAGGCATTAAATGAAAGAAGTCAGTGTTCCAGCAGAGGGAGACAACGTTTCAGAAAAGGCATTGTAGCAAACCAAAAAAGAAATTTTAAGTGCAGCAGAGTAACCAGCTCACATACCTGTTAGCTCAGGTGAGTTTAAAAGGCTGCTGTTGATAACAAGGGCATTTGCTAAATAGATGGTGTGTGTGCAACAATATACTGAAAGGTCAATTATATTGTGCAGCTTATCTCACCACCTGTAGTTATTTAGGTGAAAGCTCCAAAATGCTTGCCTAATATGTCTGTTTATCCAAAAGGAAGTATAGAGGGAGAGCTAGATAGATAGCATTGCATTACATTACATTACATGGCAATGCAATGCACAGTTGCTGAAGTTGAACCAAAATGAGCTTGTCATCTGGCTTCTGCAACTTTTAACATGAAAAATCCAATGAGGAGAAGAAAAGCAAAGCCAAAGAGTCCATCCCAAAATCCGACAAACAAGCAAAATGAACAAAAAGCATTGAATTCAATTCTTTCTGATTTTAGAAACTGCATTAAAGAAGGGGTGCACCGGTCCTGGAGATACTGCAATACCAGGTCAATGCGTGGAGTGGACAGAGCAAGCTCTTTTTCCATCTCCCTGTTCTAAAAATCCATTTAATATATGGTCCCCAGATAGGGGACGTATCAGATATTAAACTGATAAGAAAAGATTTTTTTTTTTTTATCGAAAGCCCGAATTCGTGTACAAAACCCGAGTGCGCTTAAAAAAGTGACAAGTGCCACAAAAAAAGTGCACTAGGATGCTGGTCTTCTTGAAACCCTCTCCAAAAGGAGAAGGGTCCCCCAAACCATTCCCCGTCCCTCCGAGCCAAAAGGCCACAGCGAGGAACAGGGACAAAAAGCCACCTCCAGCCGAAGCCAGAGGCGACCCAATCTTACCCCCAGCACCTGCCCGAGTTCTCACCCGAGCAAGGCACTGGGAGCCAAAGACTGTGCTCCCCTCCCGGAAGAGGGGAGCCAACAACGCTCTCCTCCCGAAAGAGGAGAGCCAGGGGGGTTCAGGGGGGAGCGGAACCTGATGGCCACACACTCCCCCCCTAGACCTGCCAAGAGAGGAACCCGTAAGGGAACCGCATCCCGACAAAATCCTAGTAGGACGTGACACACGTGAATAAGTGGACACACAGTGACAAAGAAATTAAATAAATAGTGAAGGTTTCACAGTATAATACTGCCCGGACCTTCGACCGGGAATTGAAAAATTCCCCATCCTAAGGCCAGAAGGCCCGGAATAAGGGTGTGTGCGAAGAAAGAAAATTTGAAGTGCTTGTGCAAATGTGCCATAAACTCAAGTGGGGTTCCCAATCCCAGTGAGTTAAGACACCCCAGGGTCACCACTCCTGGGGCACTTCACACTTCGGGCTTTCGATCTTCCCCGGCCCAATGGCGTCGATCCTGGGGGGCCATGCTTTCCACCAGATGACTATATTAGCCACCTGGCGTACTAACAAGCGCCTAAACCCCAGTGTGCATAATGTATCAATCTACTAGGGCGGCCAACATCCAAAACCGCCTTTTCGAAAGATACTACACTTGATCTTAGCCAAAAGGCCGAGAAGCGATAACCAGAATTGGTTTCCGACTACGGTGCCACCCAAGGATTCTGAAAAGTCCATTTGTGGAGATGGCCACCTGGACTCCCGTTAAGAAGACATGCTGTCAACCTCTAGATCCCTCACATGCCTGCACTTTTCGGCTTGCTGCTGCTGCAATCCACGCGTTTTAGATCTGCATAACTCCACCTCTTTTAGCACAGTACCCTCAACCCCCGGCTGTTCCCACCCGCCTCAACACCGTTGGAAGGGAGGAGAACCAATTAAGGCGGTGGGGGGGGTGGAACGAGCAGCTGTCTACCCTTAGCAGGAGGGTTGCTGATTAATTACCTCTCCTGCTGCTGCTGCTGCTGGCTGTCCAGCAGCAGACTGAAGGTGGCTGCTGCTGTGCGCAGGTATATAAAGGCTCAGAGCCTATTATGACACGCGCAGCCAGCGTTCCATTGCCACATTCCGTCTACTGCAGGCGGGATACCTGGATGGCTGAATGTCACTGAGAAGCTCACAGAGACCGCCATAAGCAACAGTTTAAAAGAATGCCACAGACTAATCAACCAAACTTTTTGGGTTGGTTTCTCTTTTATAGTCTGCAGGCATTAAATGAAAGAAGTCAGTGTTCCAGCAGAGGGAGACAACGTTTCAGAAAAGGCATTGTAGCAAACCAAAAAAGAAATTTTAAGCGCAGCAGAGTAACCAGCTCACATACCTGTTAGCTCAGGTGAGTTTAAAAGGCTGCTGTTGATAACAAGGGCATTTGCTAAATAGATGGTGTGTGTGCAACAATATACTGAAAGGTCAATTATATTGTGCAGCTTATCTCACCACCTGTAGTTATTTAGGTGAAAGCTCCAAAATGCTTGCCTAATATGTCTGTTTATCCAAAAGGAAGTATAGAGGGAGAGCTAGATAGATAGCATTGCATTACATTACATTACATGGCAATGCAATGCACAGTTGCTGAAGTTGAACCAAAATGAGCTTGTCATCTGGCTTCTGCAACTTTTAACATGAAAAATCCAATGAGGAGAAGAAAAGCAAAGCCAAAGAGTCCATCCCAAAATCCGACAAACAAGCAAAATGAACAAAAAGCATTGAATTCAATTCTTTCTGATTTTAGAAACTGCATTAAAGAAGGGGTGCACCGGTCCTGGAGATACTGCAATACCAGGTCAATGCGTGGAGTGGACAGAGCAAGCTCTTTTTCCATCTCCCTGTTCTAAAAATCCATTTAATATATGGTCCCCAGATAGGGGACGTATCAGATATTAAACTGATAAGAACAGATACTACACTTGATCTTAGCCAAAAGGCCGAGAAGCGATAACCAGAATTGGTTTCCGACTACGGTGCCACCCAAGGATTCTGAAAAGTCCATTTGTGAAGATGGCCACCTGGACTCATGTTAAGAAGACATGCTGTCAACCTCTAGATCCCTCACATGCCTGCACTTTTCGGCTTGCTGCTGCTGCAATCCACGCGTTTTAGATCTGCATAACTCCACCTCTTTTAGCACAGTACCCTCAACCCCCGGCTGTTCCCACCCGCCTCAACACCGTTGGAAGGGAGGAGAACCAATTAAGGCGGGGGGGGGGGGTGGAACGAGCAGCTGTCTACCCTTAGCAGGAGGGTTGCTGATTAATTACCTCTCCTGCTGCTGCTGCTGCTGGCTGTCCAGCAGCAGACTGAAGGTGGCTGCTGCTGTGCGCAGGTATATAAAGGCTCAGAGCCTATTATGACACGCGCAGCCAGCGTTCCATTGCCACATTCCGTCTACTGCAGGCGGGATACCTGGATGGCTGAATGTCACTGAGAAGCTCACAGAGACCGCCATAAGCAACAGTTTAAAAGAATGCCACAGACTAATCAACCAAACTTTTTGGGTTGGTTTCTCTTTTATAGTCTGCAGGCATTAAATGAAAGAAGTCAGTGTTCCAGCAGAGGGAGACAACGTTTCAGAAAAGGCATTGTAGCAAACCAAAAAAGAAATTTTAAGCGCAGCAGAGTAACCAGCTCTCATACCTGTTAGCTCAGGTGAGATTAAAAGGCTGCTGTTGATAACAAGGGCATTTGCTAAATAGATGGTGTGTGTGCAACAATATACTGAAAGGTCAATTATATTGTGCAGCTTATCTCACCACCTGTAGTTATTTAGGTGAAAGCTCCAAAATGCTTGCCTAATATGTCTGTTTATCCAAAAGGAAGTATAGAGGGAGAGCTAGATAGATAGCATTGCATCACATTACATTACATGGCAATGCAATGCACAGTTGCTGAAGTTGAACCAAAATGAGCTTGTCATCTGGCTTCTGCAACTTTTAACATGAAAAATCCAATGAGGAGAAGAAAAGCAAAGCCAAAGAGTCCATCCCAAAATCCGACAAACAAGCAAAATGAACAAAAAGCATTGAATTCAATTCTTTCTGATTTTAGAAACTGCATTAAAGAAGGGGTGCACCGGTCCTGGAGATACTGCAATACCAGGTCAATGCGTGGAGTGGACAGAGCAAGCTCTTTTTCCATCTCCCTGTTCTAAAAATCCATTTAATATATGGTCCCCAGATAGGGGACGTATCAGATATTAAACTGATAAGAACAGATACTACACTTGATCTTAGCCAAAAGGCCGAGAAGCGATAACCAGAATTGGTTTCCGACTACGGTGCCACCCAAGGATTCTGAAAAGTCCATTTGTGGAGATGGCCACCTGGACTCCCGTTAAGAAGACATGCTGTCAACCTCTAGATCCCTCACATGCCTGCACTTTTCGGCTTGCTGCTGCTGCAATCCACGCGTTTTAGATCTGCATAACTCCACCTCTTTTAGCACAGTACCCTCAACCCCCGGCTGTTCCCACCCGCCTCAACACCGTTGGAAGGGAGGAGAACCAATTAAGGCGGGGGGGGGGTGGAACGAGCAGCTGTATACCCTTAGCAGGAGGGTTGCTGATTAATTACCTCTCCTGCTGCTGCTGCTGCTGGCTGTCCAGCAGCAGACTGAAGGTGGCTGCTGCTGTGCGCAGGTATATAAAGGCTCAGAGCCTATTATGACACGCGCAGCCAGCGTTCCATTGCCACATTCCGTCTACTGCAGGCGGGATACCTGGATGGCTGAATGTCACTGAGAAGCTCACAGAGACCGCCATAAGCAACAGTTTAAAAGAATGCCACAGACTAATCAACCAAACTTTTTGGGTTGGTTTCTCTTTTATAGTCTGCAGGCATTAAATGAAAGAAGTCAGTGTTCCAGCAGAGGGAGACAACGTTTCAGAAAAGGCATTGTAGCAAACCAAAAAAGAAATTTTAAGCGCAGCAGAGTAACCAGCTCACATACCTGTTAGCTCAGGTGAGTTTAAAAGGCTGCTGTTGATAACAAGGGCATTTGCTAAATAGATGGTGTGTGTGCAACAATATACTGAAAGGTCAATTATATTGTGCAGCTTATCTCACCACCTGTAGTTATTTAGGTGAAAGCTCCAAAATGCTTGCCTAATATGTCTGTTTATCCAAAAGGAAGTATAGAGGGAGAGCTAGATAGATAGCATTGCATTACATTACATTACATGGCAATGCAATGCACAGTTGCTGAAGTTGAACCAAAATGAGCTTGTCATCTGGCTTCTGCAACTTTTAACATGAAAAATCCAATGAGGAGAAGAAAAGCAAAGCCAAAGAGTCCATCCCAAAATCCGACAAACAAGCAAAATGAACAAAAAGCATTGAATTCAATTCTTTCTGATTTTAGAAACTGCATTAAAGAAGGGATGCACCGCTCCTGGAGATACTGCAATACCAGGTCAATGCGTGGAGTGGACAGAGCAAGCTCTTTTTCCATCTCCCTGTTCTAAAAATCCATTTAATATATGGTCCCCAGATAGGGGACGTATCAGATATTAAACTGATAAGAACAGATACTACACTTGATCTTAGCCAAAAGGCCGAGAAGCGATAACCAGAATTGGTTTCCGACTACGGTGCCACCCAAGGATTCTGAAAAGTCCATTTGTGGAGATGGCCACCTGGACTCCCGTTAAGAAGACATGCTGTCAACCTCTAGATCCCTCACATGCCTGCACTTTTCGGCTTGCTGCTGCTGCAATCCACGCGTTTTAGATCTGCATAACTCCACCTCTTTTAGCACAGTACCCTCAACCCCCGGCTGTTCCCACCCGCCTCAACACCGTTGGAAGGGAGGAGAACCAATTAAGGCGGGGGGGGGGGGTGGAACGAGCAGCTGTCTACCCTTAGCAGGAGGGTTGCTGATTAATTACCTCTCCTGCTGCTGCTGCTGCTGGCTGTCCAGCAGCAGACTGAAGGTGGCTGCTGCTGTGCGCAGGTATATAAAGGCTCAGAGCCTATTATGACACGCGCAGCCAGCGTTCCATTGCCACATTCCGTCTACTGCAGGCGGGATACCTGGATGGCTGAATGTCACTGAGAAGCTCACAGAGACCGCCATAAGCAACAGTTTAAAAGAATGCCACAGACTAATCAACCAAACTTTTTGGGTTGGTTTCTCTTTTATAGTCTGCAGGCATTAAATGAAAGAAGTCAGTGTTCCAGCAGAGGGAGACAACGTTTCAGAAAAGGCATTGTAGCAAACCAAAAAAGAAATTTTAAGCGCAGCAGAGTAACCAGCTCACATACCTGTTAGCTCAGGTGAGTTTAAAAGGCTGCTGTTGATAACAAGGGCATTTGCTAAATAGATGGTGTGTGTGCAACAATATACTGAAAGGTCAATTATATTGTGCAGCTTATCTCACCACCTGTAGTTATTTAGGTGAAAGCTCCAAAATGCTTGCCTAATATGTCTGTTTATCCAAAAGGAAGTATAGAGGGAGAGCTAGATAGATAGCATTGCATTACATTACATTACATGGCAATGCAATGCACAGTTGCTGAAGTTGAACCAAAATGAGCTTGTCATCTGGCTTCTGCAACTTTTAACATGAAAAATCCAATGAGGAGAAGAAAAGCAAAGCCAAAGAGTCCATCCCAAAATCCGACAAACAAGCAAAATGAACAAAAAGCATTGAATTCAATTCTTTCTGATTTTAGAAACTGCATTAAAGGAGGGGTGCACCGGTCCTGGAGATACTGCAATACCAGGTCAATGCGTGGAGTGGACAGAGCAAGCTCTTTTTCCATCTCCCTGTTCTAAAAATCCATTTAATATATGGTCCCCAGATAGGGGACGTATCAGATATTAAACTGATAAGAACAGATACTACACTTGATCTTAGCCAAAAGGCTGAGAAGCGATAACCAGAATTGGTTTCCGACTACGGTGCCACCCAAGGATTCTGAAAAGTCCATTTGTGGAGATGGCCACCTGGACTCCCGTTAAGAAGACATGCTGTCAACCTCTAGATCCCTCACATGCCTGCACTTTTCGGCTTGCTGCTGCTGCAATCCACGCGTTTTAGATCTGCATAACTCCACCTCTTTTAGCACAGTACCCTCAACCCCCGGCTGTTCCCACCCGCATCAACACCGTTGGAAGGGAGGAGAACCAATTAAGGCGGGGGGGGGGGTGGAACGAGCAGCTGTCTACCCTTAGCAGGAGGGTTGCTGATTAATTACCTCTCCTGCTGCTGATGCTGCTGGCTGTCCAGCAGCAGACTGAAGGTGGCTGCTGCTGTGCGCAGGTATATAAAGGCTCAGAGCCTATTATGACACGCGCAGCCAGCGTTCCATTGCCACATTCCGTCTACTGCAGGCGGGATACCTGGATGGCTGAATGTCACTGAGAAGCTCACAGAGACCGCCATAAGCAACAGTTTAAAAGAATGCCACAGACTAATCAACCAAACTTTTTGGGTTGGTTTCTCTTTTATAGTCTGCAGGCATTAAATGAAAGAAGTCAGTGTTCCAGCAGAGGGAGACAACGTTTCAGAAAAGGCATTGTAGCAAACCAAAAAAGAAATTTTAAGCGCAGCAGAGTAACCAGCTCACATACCTGTTAGCTCAGGTGAGTTTAAAAGGCTGCTGTTGATAACAAGGGCATTTGCTAAATAGATGGTGTGTGTGCAACAATATACTGAAAGGTCAATTATATTGTGCAGCTTATCTCACCACCTGTAGTTATTTAGGTGAAAGCTCCAAAATGCTTGCCTAATATGTCTGTTTATCCAAAAGGAAGTATAGAGGGAGAGCTAGATAGATAGCATTGCATTACATTACATTACATGGCAATGCAATGCACAGTTGCTGAAGTTGAACCAAAATGAGCTTGTCATCTGGCTTCTGCAACTTTTAACATGAAAAATCCAATGAGGAGAAGAAAAGCAAAGCCAAAGAGTCCATCCCAAAATCCGACAAAAAAGCAAAATGAACAAAAAGCATTGAATTCAATTCTTTCTGATTTTAGAAACTGCATTAAAGAAGGGGTGCACCGGTCCTGGAGATACTGCAATACCAGGTCAATGCGTGGAGTGGACAGAGCAAGCTCTTTTTCCATCTCCCTGTTCTAAAAATCCATTTAATATATGGTCCCCAGATAGGGGACGTATCAGATATTAAACTGATAAGAACAGATACTACACTTGATCTTAGCCAAAAGGCCGAGAAGCGATAACCAGAATTGGTTTCCGACTACGGTGCCACCCAAGGATTCTGAAAAGTCCATTTGTGGAGATGGCCACCTGGACTCCCGTTAAGAAGACATGCTGTCAACCTCTAGATCCCTCACATGCCTGCACTTTCGGCTTGCTGCTGCTGCAATCCACGCGTTTTAGATCTGCATAAGTCCACCTCTTTTAGCACAGTACCCTCAACCCCCGGCTGTTCCCACCCGCCTCAACACCGTTGGAAGGGAGGAGAACCAATTAAGGCGGGGGGGGGGGTGGAACGAGCAGCTGTCTACCCTTAGCAGGAGGGTTGCTGATTAATTACCTCTCCTGCTGCTGCTGCTGCTGGCTGTCCAGCAGCAGACTGAAGGTGGCTGCTGCTGTGCGCAGGTATATAAAGGCTCAGAGCCTATTATGACACGCGCAGCCAGCGTTCCATTGCCACATTCCGTCTACTGCAGGCGGGATACCTGGATGGCTGAATGTCACTGAGAAGCTCACAGAGACCGCCATAAGCAACAGTTTAAAAGAATGCCACAGACTAATCAACCAAACTTTTTGGGTTGGTTTCTCTTTTATAGTCTGCAGGCATTAAATGAAAGAAGTCAGTGTTCCAGCAGAGGGAGACAACGTTTCAGAAAAGGCATTGTAGCAAACCAAAAAAGAAATTTTAAGCGCAGCAGAGTAACCAGCTCACATACCTGTTAGCTCAGGTGAGTTTAAAAGGCTGCTGTTGATAACAAGGGCATTTGCTAAATAGATGGTGTGTGTGCAACAATATACTGAAAGGTCAATTATATTGTGCAGCTTATCTCACCACCTGTAGTTATTTAGGTGAAAGCTCCAAAATGCTTGCCTAATATGTCTGTTTATCCAAAAGGAAGTATAGAGGGAGAGCTAGATAGATAGCATTGCATTACATTACATTACATGGCAATGCAATGCACAGTTGCTGAAGTTGAACCAAAATGAGCTTGTCATCTGGCTTCTGCAACTTTTAACATGAAAAATCCAATGAGGAGAAGAAAAGCAAAGCCAAAGAGTCCATCCCAAAATCCGACAAACAAGCAAAATGAACAAAAAGCATTGAATTCAATTCTTTCTGATTTTAGAAACTGCATTAAAGAAGGGATGCACCGCTCCTGGAGATACTGCAATACCAGGTCAATGCGTGGAGTGGACAGAGCAAGCTCTTTTTCCATCTCCCTGTTCTAAAAATCCATTTAATATATGGTCCCCAGATAGGGGACGTATCAGATATTAAACTGATAAGAACAGATACTACACTTGATCTTAGCCAAAAGGCCGAGAAGCGATAACCAGAATTGGTTTCCGACTACGGTGCCACCCAAGGATTCTGAAAAGTCCATTTGTGGAGATGGCCACCTGGACTCCCGTTAAGAAGACATGCTGTCAACCTCTAGATCCCTCACATGCCTGCACTTTTCGGCTTGCTGCTGCTGCAATCCACGCGTTTTAGATCTGCATAACTCCACCTCTTTTAGCACAGTACCCTCAACCCCCGGCTGTTCCCACCCGCCTCAACACCGTTGGAAGGGAGGAGAACCAATTAAGGCGGGGGGGGGGGTGGAACGAGCAGCTGTCTACCCTTAGCAGGAGGGCTGCTGATTAATTACCTCTCCTGCTGCTGCTGCTGCTGGCTGTCCAGCAGCAGACTGAAGGTGGCTGCTGCTGTGCGCAGGTATATAAAGGCTCAGAGCCTATTATGACACGCGCAGCCAGCGTTCCATTGCCACATTCCGTCTACTGCAGGCGGGATACCTGGATGGCTGAATGTCACTGAGAAGCTCACAGAGACCGCCATAATCAACAGTTTAAAAGAATGCCACAGACTAATCAACCAAACTTTTTGGGTTGGTTTCTCTTTTATAGTCTGCAGGCATTAAATGAAAGAAGTCAGTGTTCCAGCAGAGGGAGACAACGTTTCAGAAAAGGCATTGTAGCAAACCAAAAAAGAAATTTTAAGCGCAGCAGAGTAACCAGCTCACATACCTGTTAGCTCAGGTGAGTTTAAAAGGCTGCTGTTGATAACAAGGGCATTTGCTAAATAGATGGTGTGTGTGCAACAATATACTGAAAGGTCAATTATATTGTGCAGCTTATCTCACCACCTGTAGTTATTTAGGTGAAAGCTCCAAAATGCTTGCCTAATATGTCTGTTTATCCAAAAGGAAGTATAGAGGGAGAGCTAGATAGATAGCATTGCATTACATTACATTACATGGCAATGCAATGCACAGTTGGTGAAGTTGAACCAAAATGAGCTGGTCATCTGGCTTCTGCAACTTTTAACATGAAAAATCCAATGAGGAGAAGAAAAGCAAAGCCAAAGAGTCCATCCCAAAATCCGACAAAAAAGCAAAATGAACAAAAAGCATTGAATTCAATTCTTTCTGATTTTAGAAACTGCATTAAAGAAGGGGTGCACCGGTCCTGGAGATACTGCAATACCAGGTGATGCGTGGAGTGGACAGAGCAAGCTCTTTTTCCATCTCCCTGTTCTAAAAATCCATTTAATATATGGTCCCCAGATAGGGGACGTATCAGATATTAAACTGATAAGAACAGATACTACACTTGATCTTAGCCAAAAGGCCGAGAAGCGATAACCAGAATTGGTTTCCGACTACGGTGCCACCCAAGGATTCTGAAAAGTCCATTTGTGGAGATGGCCACCTGGACTCCCGTTAAGAAGACATGCTGTCAACCTCTAGATCCCTCACATGCCTGCACTTTCGGCTTGCTGCTGCTGCAATCCACGCGTTTTAGATCTGCATAACTCCACCTCTTTTAGCACAGTACCCTCAACCCCCGGCTGTTCCCACCCGCCTCAACACCGTTGGAAGGGAGGAGAACCAATTAAGGCGGGGGGGGGGTGGAACGAGCAGCTGTCTACCCTTAGCAGGAGGGTTGCTGATTAATTACCTCTCCTGCTGCTGCTGCTGCTGGCTGTCCAGCAGCAGACTGAAGGTGGCTGCTGCTGTGCGCAGGTATATAAAGGCTCAGAGCCTATTATGACACGCGCAGCCAGCGTTCCATTGCCACATTCCGTCTACTGCAGGCGGGATACCTGGATGGCTGAATGTCACTGAGAAGCTCACAGAGACCGCCATAAGCAACAGTTTAAAAGAATGCCACAGACTAATCAACCAAACTTTTTGGGTTGGTTTCTCTTTTATAGTCTGCAGGCATTAAATGAAAGAAGTCAGTGTTCCAGCAGAGGGAGACAACGTTTCAGAAAAGGCATTGTAGCAAACCAAAAAAGAAATTTTAAGCGCAGCAGAGTAACCAGCTCACATACCTGTTAGCTCAGGTGAGTTTAAAAGGCTGCTGTTGATAACAAGGGCATTTGCTAAATAGATGGTGTGTGTGCAACAATATACTGAAAGGTCAATTATATTGTGCAGCTTATCTCACCACCTGTAGTTATTTAGGTGAAAGCTCCAAAATGCTTGCCTAATATGTCTGTTTATCCAAAAGGAAGTATAGAGGGAGAGCTAGATAGATAGCATTGCATTACATTACATTACATGGCAATGCAATGCACAGTTGCTGAAGTTGAACCAAAATGAGCTTGTCATCTGGCTTCTGCAACTTTTAACATGAAAAATCCAATGAGGAGAAGAAAAGCAAAGCCAAAGAGTCCATCCCAAAATCCGACAAACAAGCAAAATGAACAAAAAGCATTGAATTCAATTCTTTCTGATTTTAGAAACTGCATTAAAGAAGGGGTGCACCGGTCCTGGAGATACTGCAATACCAGGTCAATGCGTGGAGTGGACAGAGCAAGCTCTTTTTCCATCTCCCTGTTCTAAAAATCCATTTAATATATGGTCCCCAGATAGGGGACGTATCAGATATTAAACTGATAAGAACAGATACTACACTTGATCTTAGCCAAAAGGCCGAGAAGCGATAACCAGAATTGGTTTCCGATTACGGTGCCACCCAAGGATTCTGAAAAGTCCATTTGTGGAGATGGCCACCTGGACTCCCGTTAAGAAGACATGCTGTCAACCTCTAGATCCCTCACATGCCTGCACTTTTCGGCTTGCTGCTGCTGCAATCCACGCGTTTTAGATCTGCATAACTCCACCTCTTTTAGCACAGTACCCTCAACCCCCGGCTGTTCCCACCCGCCTCAACACCGTTGGAAGGGAGGAGAACCAATTAAGGCGGGGGGGGGGTGGAACGAGCAGCTGTCTACCCTTAGCAGGAGGGTTGCTGATTAATTACCTCTCCTGCTGCTGCTGCTGCTGGCTGTCCAGCAGCAGACTGAAGGTGGCTGCTGCTGTGCGCAGGTATATAAAGGCTCAGAGCCTATTATGACACGCGCAGCCAGCGTTCCATTGCCACATTCCGTCTACTGCAGGCGGGATACCTGGATGGCTGAATGTCACTGAGAAGCTCACAGAGACCGCCATAAGCAACAGTTTAAAAGAATGCCACAGACTAATCAACCAAACTTTTTGGGTTGGTTTCTCTTTTATAGTCTGCAGGCATTAAATGAAAGAAGTCAGTGTTCCAGCAGAGGGAGACAACGTTTCAGAAAAGGCATTGTAGCAAACCAAAAAAGAAATTTTAAGCGCAGCAGAGTAACCAGCTCACATACCTGTTAGCTCAGGTGAGTTTAAAAGGCTGCTGTTGATAACAAGGGCATTTGCTAAATAGATGGTGTGTGTGCAACAATATACTGAAAGGTCAATTATATTGTGCAGCTTATCTCACCACCTGTAGTTATTTAGGTGAAAGCTCCAAAATGCTTGCCTAATATGTCTGTTTATCCAAAAGGAAGTATAGAGGGAGAGCTAGATAGATAGCATTGCATTACATTACATTACATGGCAATGCAATGCACAGTTGCTGAAGTTGAACCAAAATGAGCTTGTCATCTGGCTTCTGCAACTTTTAACATGAAAAATCCAATGAGGAGAAGAAAAGCAAAGCCAAAGAGTCCATCCCAAAATCCGACAAACAAGCAAAATGAACAAAAAGCATTGAATTCAAATCTTTCTGATTTTAGAAACTGCATTAAAGAAGGGGTGCACCGGTCCTGGAGATACTGCAATACCAGGTCAATGCGTGGAGTGGACAGAGCAAGCTCTTTTTCCATCTCCCTGTTCTAAAAATCCATTTAATATATGGTCCCCAGATAGGGGACGTATCAGATATTAAACTGATAAGAACAGATACTACACTTGATCTTAGCCAAAAGGCCGAGAAGCGATAACCAGAATTGGTTTCCGACTACGGTGCCACCCAAGGATTCTGAAAAGTCCATTTGTGGAGATGGCCACCTGGACTCCCGTTAAGAAGACATGCTGTCAACCTCTAGATCCCTCACATGCCTGCACTTTTCGGCTTGCTGCTGCTGCAATCCACGCGTTTTAGATCTGCATAACTCCACCTCTTTTAGCACAGTACCCTCAACCCCCGGCTGTTCCCACCCGCCTCAACACCGTTGGAAGGGAGGAGAACCAATTAAGGCGGGGGGGGGGTGGAACGAGCAGCTGTCTACCCTTAGCAGGAGGGTTGCTGATTAATTACCTCTCCTGCTGCTGCTGCTGCTGGCTGTCCAGCAGCAGACTGAAGGTGACTGCTGCTGTGCGCAGGTATATAAAGGCTCAGAGCCTATTATGACACGCGCAGCCAGCGTTCCATTGCCACATTCCGTCTACTGCAGGCGGGATACCTGGATGGCTGAATGTCACTGAGAAGCTCACAGAGACCGCCATAAGCAACAGTTTAAAAGAATGCCACAGACTAATCAACCAAACTTTTTGGGTTGGTTTCTCTTTTATAGTCTGCAGGCATTAAATGAAAGAAGTCAGTGTTCCAGCAGAGGGAGACAACGTTTCAGAAAAGGCATTGTAGCAAACCAAAAAAGAAATTTTAAGCGCAGCAGAGTAACCAGCTCACATACCTGTTAGCTCAGGTGAGTTTAAAAGTCTGCTGTTGATAACAAGGGCATTTGCTAAATAGATGGTGTGTGTGCAACAATATACTGAAAGGTCAATTATATTGTGCAGCTTATCTCACCACCTGTAGTTATTTAGGTGAAAGCTCCAAAATGCTTGCCTAATATGTCTGTTTATCCAAAAGGAAGTATAGAGGGAGAGCTAGATAGATAGCATTGCATTACATTACATTACATGGCAATGCAATGCACAGTTGCTGAAGTTGAACCAAAATGAGCTTGTCATCTGGCTTCTGCAACTTTTAACATGAAAAATCCAATGAGGAGAAGAAAAGCAAAGCCAAAGAGTCCATCCCAAAATCCGACAAACAAGCAAAATGAACAAAAAGCATTGAATTCAATTCTTTCTGATTTTAGAAACTGCATTAAAGAAGGGGTGCACCGGTCCTGGAGATACTGCAATACCAGGTCAATGCGTGGAGTGGACAGAGCAAGCTCTTTTTCCATCTCCCTGTTCTAAAAATCCATTTAATATATGGTCCCCAGATAGGGGACGTATCAGATATTAAACTGATAAGAACAGATACTACACTTGATCTTAGCCAAAAGGCCGAGAAGCGATAACCAGAATTGGTTTCCGACTACGGTGCCACCCAAGGATTCTGAAAAGTCCATTTGTGGAGATGGCCACCTGGACTCCCGTTAAGAAGACATGCTGTCAACCTCTAGATCCCTCACATGCCTGCACTTTTCGGCTTGCTGCTGCTGCAATCCACGCGTTTTAGATCTGCATAACTCCACCTCTTTTAGCACAGTACCCTCAACCCCCCGCTGTTCCCACCCGCCTCAACACCGTTGGAAGGGAGGAGAACCAATTAAGGCGGGGGGGGGGTGGAACGAGCAGCTGTCTACCCTTAGCAGGAGGGTTGCTGATTAATTACCTCTCCTGCTGCTGCTGCTGCTGGCTGTCCAGCAGCAGACTGAAGGTGACTGCTGCTGTGCGCAGGTATATAAAGGCTCAGAGCCTATTATGACACGCGCAGCCAGCGTTCCATTGCCACATTCCGTCTACTGCAGGCGGGATACCTGGATGGCTGAATGTCACTGAGAAGCTCACAGAGACCGCCATAAGCAACAGTTTAAAAGAATGCCACAGACTAATCAACCAAACTTTTTGGGTTGGTTTCTCTTTTATAGTCTGCAGGCATTAAATGAAAGAAGTCAGTGTTCCAGCAGAGGGAGACAACGTTTCAGAAAAGGCATTGTAGCAAACCAAAAAAGAAATTTTAAGCGCAGCAGAGTAACCAGCTCACATACCTGTTAGCTCAGGTGAGTTTAAAAGTCTGCTGTTGATAACAAGGGCATTTGCTAAATAGATGGTGTGTGTGCAACAATATACTGAAAGGTCAATTATATTGTGCAGCTTATCTCACCACCTGTAGTTATTTAGGTGAAAGCTCCAAAATGCTTGCCTAATATGTCTGTTTATCCAAAAGGAAGTATAGAGGGAGAGCTAGATAGATAGCATTGCATTACATTACATTACATGGCAATGCAATGCACAGTTGCTGAAGTTGAACCAAAATGAGCTTGTCATCTGGCTTCTGCAACTTTTAACATGAAAAATCCAATGAGGAGAAGAAAAGCAAAGCCAAAGAGTCCATCCCAAAATCCGACAAACAAGCAAAATGAACAAAAAGCATTGAATTCAATTCTTTCTGATTTTAGAAACTGCATTAAAGAAGGGGTGCACCGGTCCTGGAGATACTGCAATACCAGGTCAATGCGTGGAGTGGACAGAGCAAGCTCTTTTTCCATCTCCCTGTTCTAAAAATCCATTTAATATATGGTCCCCAGATAGGGGACGTATCAGATATTAAACTGATAAGAACAGATACTACACTTGATCTTAGCCAAAAGGCCGAGAAGCGATAACCAGAATTGGTTTCCGACTACGGTGCCACCCAAGGATTCTGAAAAGTCCATTTGTGGAGATGGCCACCTGGACTCCCGTTAAGAAGACATGCTGTCAACCTCTAGATCCCTCACATGCCTGCACTTTTCGGCTTGCTGCTTCTGCAATCCACGCGTTTTAGATCTGCATAACTCCACCTCTTTTAGCACAGTACCCTCAACCCCCGGCTGTTCCCACCCGCCTCAACACCGTTGGAAGGGAGGAGAACCAATTAAGGCGGGGGGGGGTGGAACGAGCAGCTGTCTACCCTTAGCAGGAGGGTTGCTAATTAATTACCTCTCCTGCTGCTGCTGCTGCTGGCTGTCCAGCAGCAGACTGAAGGTGGCTGCTGCTGTGCGCAGGTATATAAAGGCTCAGAGCCTATTATGACACGCGCAGCCAGCGTTCCATTGCCACATTCCGTCTACTGCAGGCGGGATACCTGGATGGCTGAATGTCACTGAGAAGCTCACAGAGACCGCCATAAGCAACAGTTTAAAAGAATGCCACAGACTAATCAACCAAACTTTTTGGGTTGGTTTATCTTTTATAGTCTGCAGGCATTAAATGAAAGAAGTCAGTGTTCCAGCAGAGGGAGACAACGTTTCAGAAAAGGCATTGTAGCAAACCAAAAAAGAAATTTTAAGCGCAGCAGAGTAACCAGCTCACATACCTGTTAGCTCAGGTGAGTTTAAAAGGCTGCTGTTGATAACAAGGGCATTTGCTAAATAGATGGTGTGTGTGCAACAATATACTGAAAGGTCAATTATATTGTGCAGCTTATCTCACCACCTGTAGTTATTTAGGTGAAAGCTCCAAAATGCTTGCCTAATATGTCTGTTTATCCAAAAGGAAGTATAGAGGGAGAGCTAGATAGATAGCATTGCATTACATTACATTACATGGCAATGCAATGCACAGTTGCTGAAGTTGAACCAAAATGAGCTTGTCATCTGGCTTCTGCAACTTTTAACATGAAAAATCCAATGAGGAGAAGAAAAGCAAAGCCAAAGAGTCCATCCCAAAATCCGACAAACAAGCAAAATGAACAAAAAGCATTGAATTCAATTCTTTCTGATTTTAGAAACTGCATTAAAGAAGGGGTGCACCGGTCCTGGAGATACTGCAATACCAGGTCAATGCGTGGAGTGGACAGAGCAAGCTCTTTTTCCATCTCCCTGTTCTAAAAATCCATTTAATATATGGTCCCCAGATAGGGGACGTATCAGATATTAAACTGATAAGAACAGATACTACACTTGATCTTAGCCAAAAGGCCGAGAAGCGATAACCAGAATTGGTTTCCGACTACGGTGCAACCCAAGGATTCTGAAAAGTCCATTTGTGGAGATGGCCACCTGGACTCCCGTTAAGAAGACATGCTGTCAACCTCTAGATCCCTCACATGCCTGCACTTTTCGGCTTGCTGCTGCTGCAATCCACGCGTTTTAGATCTGCATAACTCCACCTCTTTTAGCACAGTACCCTCAACCCCCGGCTGTTCCCACCCGCCTCAACACCGTTGGAAGGGAGGAGAACCAATTAAGGCGGGGGGGGGGTGGAACGAGCAGCTGTCTACCCTTAGCAGGAGGGTTGCTGATTAATTACCTCTCCTGCTGCTGCTGCTGCTGGCTGTCCAGCAGCAGACTGAAGGTGGCTGCTGCTGTGCGCAGGTATATAAAGGCTCAGAGCCTATTATGACATGCGCAGCCAGCGTTCCATTGCCACATTCCGTCTACTGCAGGCGGGATACCTGGATGGCTGAATGTCACTGAGAAGCTCACAGAGACCGCCATAAACAACAGTTTAAAAGAATGCCACAGACTAATCAACCAAACTTTTTGGGTTGGTTTCTCTTTTATAGTCTGCAGGCATTAAATGAAAGAAGTCAGTGTTCCAGCAGAGGGAGACAACGTTTCAGAAAAGGCATTGTAGCAAACCAAAAAAGAAATTTTAAGCGCAGCAGAGTAACCAGCTCACATACCTGTTAGCTCAGGTGAGTTTAAAAGGCTGCTGTTGATAACAAGGGCATTTGCTAAATAGATGGTGTGTGTGCAACAATATACTGAAAGGTCAATTATATTGTGCAGCTTATCTCACCACCTGTAGTTATTTAGGTGAAAGCTCCAAAATGCTTGCCTAATATGTCTGTTTATCCAAAAGGAAGTATAGAGGGAGAGCTAGATAGATAGCATTGCATTACATTACATTACATGGCAATGCAATGCACAGTTGCTGAAGTTGAACCAAAATGAGCTTGTCATCTGGCTTCTGCAACTTTTAACATGAAAAATCCAATGAGGAGAAGAAAAGCAAAGCCAAAGAGTCCATCCCAAAATCCGACAAACAAGCAAAATGAACAAAAAGCATTGAATTCAATTCTTTCTGATTTTAGAAACTGCATTAAAGAAGGGGTGCACCGGTCCTGGAGATACTGCAATACCAGGTCAATGCGTGGAGTGGACAGAGCAAGCTCTTTTTCCATCTCCCTGTTCTAAAAATCCATTTAATATATGGTACCCAGATAGGGGACGTATCAGATATTAAACTGATAAGAACAGATACTACACTTGATCTTAGCCAAAAGGCCGAGAAGCGATAACCAGAATTGGTTTCCGACTACGGTGCCACCCAAGGATTCTGAAAAGTCCATTTGTGGAGATGGCCACCTGGACTCCCGTTAAGAAGACATGCTGTCAACCTCTAGATCCCTCACATGCCTGCACTTTTCGGCTTGCTGCTGCTGCAATCCACGCGTTTTAGATCTGCATAACTCCACCTCTTTTAGCACAGTACCCTCAACCCCCGGTTGTTCCCACCCGCCTCAACACCGTTGGAAGGGAGGAGAACCAATTAAGGCGGGGGGGGTGGAACGAGCAGCTGTCTACCCTTAGCAGGAGGGTTGCTGATTAATTACCTCTCCTGCTGCTGCTGCTGCTGGCTGTCCAGCAGCAGACTGAAGGTGGCTGCTGCTGTGCGCAGGTATATAAAGGCTCAGAGCCTATTATGACACGCGCAGCCAGCGTTCCATTGCCACATTCCGTCTACTGCAGGCGGGATACCTGGATGGCTGAATGTCACTGAGAAGCTCACAGAGACCGCCATAAGCAACAGTTTAAAAGAATGCCACAGACTAATCAACCAAACTTTTTGGGTTGGTTTCTCTTTTATAGTCTGCAGGCATTAAATGAAAGAAGTCAGTGTTCCAGCAGAGGGAGACAACGTTTCAGAAAAGGCATTGTAGCAAACCAAAAAAGAAATTTTAAGCGCAGCAGAGTAACCAGCTCACATACCTGTTAGCTCAGGTGAGTTTAAAAGGCTGCTGTTGATAACAAGGGCATTTGCTAAATAGATGGTGTGTGTGCAACAATATACTGAAAGGTCAATTATATTGTGCAGCTTATCTCACCACCTGTAGTTATTTAGGTGAAAGCTCCAAAATGCTTGCCTAATATGTCTGTTTATCCAAAAGGAAGTATAGAGGGAGAGCTAGATAGATAGCATTGCATTACATTACATTACATGGCAATGCAATGCACAGTTGCTGAAGTTGAACCAAAATGAGCTTGTCATCTGGCTTCTGCAACTTTTAACATGAAAAATCCAATGAGGAGAAGAAAAGCAAAGCCAAAGAGTCCATCCCAAAATCCGACAAACAAGCAAAATGAACAAAAAGCATTGAATTCAATTCTTTCTGATTTTAGGAACTGCATTAAAGAAGGGGTGCACCGGTCGTGGAGATACTGCAATACCAGGTCAATGCGTGGAGTGGACAGAGCAAGCTCTTTTTCCATCTCCCTGTTCTAAAAATCCATTTAATATATGGTCCCCAGATAGGGGACGTATCAGATATTAAACTGATAAGAACAGATACTACACTTGATCTTAGCCAAAAGGCCGAGAAGCGATAACCAGAATTGGTTTCCGACTACGGTGCCACCCAAGGATTCTGAAAAGTCCATTTGTGGAGATGGCCACCTGGACTCCCGTTAAGAAGACATGCTGTCAACCTCTAGATCCCTCACATGCCTGCACTTTTCGGCTTGCTGCTGCTGCAATCCACGCGTTTTAGATCTGCATAACTCCACCTCTTTTAGCACAGTACCCTCAACCCCCGGCTGTTCCCACCCGCCTCAACACCGTTGGAAGGGAGGAGAACCAATTAAGGCGGGGGGGGGGTGGAACGAGCAGCTGTCTACCCTTAGCAGGAGGGTTGCTGATTAATTACCTCTCCTGCTGCTGCTGCTGCTGGCTGTCCAGCAGCAGACTGAAGGTGGCTGCTGCTGTGCGCAGGTATATAAAGGCTCAGAGCCTATTATGACACGCGCAGCCAGCGTTCCATTGCCACATTCCGTCTACTGCAGGCGGGATACCTGGATGGCTGAATGTCACTGAGAAGCTCACAGAGACCGCCATAAGCAACAGTTTAAAAGAATGCCACAGACTAATCAACCAAACTTTTTGGGTTGGTTTCTCTTTTATAGTCTGCAGGCATTAAATGAAAGAAGTCAGTGTTCCAGCAGAGGGAGACAACGTTTCAGAAAAGGCATTGTAGCAAACCAAAAAAGAAATTTTAAGCGCAGCAGAGTAACCAGCTCACATACCTGTTAGCTCAGGTGAGTTTAAAAGGCTGCTGTTGATAACAAGGGCATTTGCTAAATAGATGGTGTGTGTGCAACAATATACTGAAAGGTCAATTATATTGTGCAGCTTATCTCACCACCTGTAGTTATTTAGGTGAAAGCTCCAAAATGCTTGCCTAATATGTCTGTTTATCCAAAAGGAAGTATAGAGGGAGAGCTAGATAGATAGCATTGCATTACATTACATTACATGGCAATGCAATGCACAGTTGCTGAAGTTGAACCAAAATGAGCTTGTCATCTGGCTTCTGCAACTTTTAACATGAAAAATCCAATGAGGAGAAGAAAAGCAAAGCCAAAGAGTCCATCCCAAAATCCGACAAACAAGCAAAATGAACAAAAAGCATTGAATTCAATTCTTTCTGATTTTAGAAACTGCATTAAAGAAGGGGTGCACCGGTCCTGGAGATACTGCAATACCAGGTCAATGCGTGGAGTGGACAGAGCAAGCTCTTTTTCCATCTCCCTGTTCTAAAAATCCATTTAATATATGGTCCCCAGATAGGGGACGTATCAGATATTAAACTGATAAGAACAGATACTACACTTGATCTTAACCAAAAGGCCGAGAAGCGATAACCAGAATTGGTTTCCGACTACGGTGCCACCCAAGGATTCTGAAAAGTCCATTTGTGGAGATGGCCACCTGGACTCCCGTTAAGAAGACATGCTGTCAACCTCTAGATCCCTCACATGCCTGCACTTTTCGGCTTGCTGCTGCTGCAATCCACGCGTTTTAGATCTGCATAACTCCACCTCTTTTAGCACAGTACCCTCAACCCCCGGCTGTTCCCACCCGCCTCAACACCGTTGGAAGGGAGGAGAACCAATTAAGGCGGGGGGGGGGGTGGAACGAGCAGCTGTCTACCCTTAGCAGGAGGGTTGCTGATTAATTACCTCTCCTGCTGCTGCTGCTGGCTGTCCAGCAGCAGACTGAAGGTGGCTGCTGCTGTGCGCAGGTATATAAAGGCTCAGAGCCTATTATGACACGCGCAGCCAGCGTTCCATTGCCACATTCCGTCTACTGCAGGCGGGATACCTGGATGGCTGAATGTCACTGAGAAGCTCACAGAGACCGCCATAAGCAACAGTTTAAAAGAATGCCACAGACTAATCAACCAAACTTTTTGGGTTGGTTTCTCTTTTATAGTCTGCAGGCATTAAATGAAAGAAGTCAGTGTTCCAGCAGAGGGAGACAACGTTTCAGAAAAGGCATTGTAGCAAACCAAAAAAGAAATTTTAAGCGCAGCAGAGTAACCAGCTCACATACCTGTTAGCTCAGGTGAGTTTAAAAGGCTGCTGTTGATAACAAGGGCATTTGCTAAATAGATGGTGTGTGTGCAACAATATACTGAAAGGTCAATTATATTGTGCAGCTTATCTCACCACCTGTAGTTATTTAGGTGAAAGCTCCAAAATGCTTGCCTAATATGTCTGTTTATCCAAAAGGAAGTATAGAGGGAGAGCTAGATAGATAGCATTGCATTACATTACATTACATGGCAATGCAATGCACAGTTGCTGAAGTTGAACCAAAATGAGCTTGTCATCTGGCTTCTGCAACTTTTAACATGAAAAATCCAATGAGGAGAAGAAAAGCAAAGCCAAAGAGTCCATCCCAAAATCCGACAAACAAGCAAAATGAACAAAAAGCATTGAATTCAATTCTTTCTGATTTTAGAAACTGCATTAAAGAAGGGGTGCACCGGTCCTGGAGATACTGCAATACCAGGTCAATGCGTGGAGTGGACAGAGCAAGCTCTTTTTCCATCTCCCTGTTCTAAAAATCCATTTAATATATTGTCCCCAGATAGGGGACGTATCAGATATTAAACTGATAAGAACAGATACTACACTTGATCTTAGCCAAAAGGCCGAGAAGCGATAACCAGAATTGGTTTCCGACTACGGTGCCACACAAGGATTCTGAAAAGTCCATTTGTGGAGATGGCCACCTGGACTCCCGTTAAGAAGACATGCTGTCAACCTCTAGATCCCTCACATGCCTGCACTTTTCGGCTTGCTGCTGCTGCAATCCACGCGTTTTAGATCTGCATAACTCCACCTCTTTTAGCACAGTACCCTCAACCCCCGGCTGTTCCCACCCGCCTCAACACCGTTGGAAGGGAGGAGAACCAATTAAGGCGGGGGGGGGGGGGTGGAACGAGCAGCTGTCTACCCTTAGCAGGAGGGTTGCTGATTAATTACCTCTCCTGCTGCTGCTGCTGCTGGCTGTCCAGCAGCAGACTGAAGGTGGCTGCTGCTGTGCGCAGGTATATAAAGGCTCAGAGCCTATTATGACACGCGCAGCCAGCGTTCCATTGCCACATTCCGTCTACTGCAGGCGGGATACCTGGATGGCTGAATGTCACTGAGAAGCTCACAGAGACCGCCATAAGCAACAGTTTAAAAGAATGCCACAGACTAATCAACCAAACTTTTTGGGTTGGTTTCTCTTTTATAGTCTGCAGGCATTAAATGAAAGAAGTCAGTGTTCCAGCAGAGGGAGACAACGTTTCAGAAAAGGCATTGTAGCAAACCAAAAAAGAAATTTTAAGCGCAGCAGAGTAACCAGCTCACATACCTGTTAGCTCAGGTGAGTTTAAAAGGCTGCTGTTGATAACAAGGGCATTTGCTAAATAGATGGTGTGTGTGCAACAATATACTGAAAGGTCAATTATATTGTGCAGCTTATCTCACCACCTGTAGTTATTTAGGTGAAAGCTCCAAAATGCTTGCCTAATATGTCTGTTTATCCAAAAGGAAGTATAGAGGGAGAGCTAGATAGATAGCATTGCATTACATTACATTACATGGCAATGCAATGCACAGTTGCTGAAGTTGAACCAAAATGAGCTTGTCATCTGGCTTCTGCAACTTTTAACATGAAAAATCCAATGAGGAGAAGAAAAGCAAAGCCAAAGAGTCCATCCCAAAATCCGACAAACAAGCAAAATGAACAAAAAGCATTGAATTCAATTCTTTCTGATTTTAGAAACTGCATTAAAGAAGGGGTGCACCGGTCCTGGAGATACTGCAATACCAGGTCAATGCGTGGAGTGGACAGAGCAAGCTCTTTTTCCATCTCCCTGTTCTAAAAATCCATTTAATATATGGTCCCCAGATAGGGGACGTATCAGATATTAAACTGATAAGAACAGATACTACACTTGATCTTAGCCAAAAGGCCGAGAAGCGATAACCAGAATTGGTTTCCGACTACGGTGCCACCCAAGGATTCTGAAAAGTCCATTTGTGGAGATGGCCACCTGGACTCCCGTTAAGAAGACATGCTGTCAACCTCTAGATCCCTCACATGCCTGCACTTTTCGGCTTGCTGCTGCTGCAATCCACGCGTTTTAGATCTGCATAACTCCACCTCTTTTAGCACAGTACCCTCAACCCCCGGCTGTTCCCACCCGCCTCAACACCGTTGGAAGGGAGGAGAACCAATTAAGGCGGGGGGGGGGGGGGTGGAACGAGCAGCTGTCTACCCTTAGCAGGAGGGTTGCTGATTAATTACCTCTCCTGCTGCTGCTGCTGCTGGCTGTCCAGCAGCAGACTGAAGGTGGCTGCTGCTGTGCGCAGGTATATAAAGGCTCAGAGCCTATTATGACACGCGCAGCCAGCGTTCCATTGCCACATTCCGTCTACTGCAGGCGGGATACCTGGATGGCTGAATGTCACTGAGAAGCTCACAGAGACCGCCATAAGCAACAGTTTAAAAGAATGCCACAGACTAATCAACCAAACTTTTTGGGTTGGTTTCTCTTTTATAGTCTGCAGGCATTAAATGAAAGAAGTCAGTGTTCCAGCAGAGGGAGACAACGTTTCAGAAAAGGCATTGTAGCAAACCAAAAAAGAAATTTTAAGCGCAGCAGAGTAACCAGCTCACATACCTGTTAGCTCAGGTGAGTTTAAAAGGCTGCTGTTGATAACAAGGGCATTTGCTAAATAGATGGTGTGTGTGCAACAATATACTGAAAGGTCAATTATATTGTGCAGCTTATCTCACCACCTGTAGTTATTTAGGTGAAAGCTCCAAAATGCTTGCCTAATATGTCTGTTTATCCAAAAGGAAGTATAGAGGGAGAGCTAGATAGATAGCATTGCATTACATTACATTACATGGCAATGCAATGCACAGTTGCTGAAGTTGAACCAAAATGAGCTTGTCATCTGGCTTCTGCAACTTTTAACATGAAAAATCCAATGAGGAGAAGAAAAGCAAAGCCAAAGAGTCCATCCCAAAATCCGACAAACAAGCAAAATGAACAAAAAGCATTGAATTCAATTCTTTCTGATTTTAGGAACTGCATTAAAGAAGGGGTGCACCGGTCGTGGAGATACTGCAATACCAGGTCAATGCGTGGAGTGGACAGAGCAAGCTCTTTTTCCATCTCCCTGTTCTAAAAATCCATTTAATATATGGTCCCCAGATAGGGGACGTATCAGATATTAAACTGATAAGAACAGATACTACACTTGATCTTAGCCAAAAGGCCGAGAAGCGATAACCAGAATTGGTTTCCGACTACGGTGCCACCCAAGGATTCTGAAAAGTCCATTTGTGGAGATGGCCACCTGGACTCCCGTTAAGAAGACATGCTGTCAACCTCTAGATCCCTCACATGCCTGCACTTTTCGGCTTGCTGCTGCTGCAATCCACGCGTTTTAGATCTGCATAACTCCACCTCTTTTAGCACAGTACCCTCAACCCCCGGCTGTTCCCACCCGCCTCAACACCGTTGGAAGGGAGGAGAACCAATTAAGGCGGGGGGGGGGTGGAACGAGCAGCTGTCTACCCTTAGCAGGAGGGTTGCTGATTAATTACCTCTCCTGCTGCTGCTGCTGCTGGCTGTCCAGCAGCAGACTGAAGGTGGCTGCTGCTGTGCGCAGGTATATAAAGGCTCAGAGCCTATTATGACACGCGCAGCCAGCGTTCCATTGCCACATTCCGTCTACTGCAGGCGGGATACCTGGATGGCTGAATGTCACTGAGAAGCTCACAGAGACCGCCATAAGCAACAGTTTAAAAGAATGCCACAGACTAATCAACCAAACTTTTTGGGTTGGTTTCTCTTTTATAGTCTGCAGGCATTAAATGAAAGAAGTCAGTGTTCCAGCAGAGGGAGACAACGTTTCAGAAAAGGCATTGTAGCAAACCAAAAAAGAAATTTTAAGCGCAGCAGAGTAACCAGCTCACATACCTGTTAGCTCAGGTGAGTTTAAAAGGCTGCTGTTGATAACAAGGGCATTTGCTAAATAGATGGTGTGTGTGCAACAATATACTGAAAGGTCAATTATATTGTGCAGCTTATCTCACCACCTGTAGTTATTTAGGTGAAAGCTCCAAAATGCTTGCCTAATATGTCTGTTTATCCAAAAGGAAGTATAGAGGGAGAGCTAGATAGATAGCATTGCATTACATTACATTACATGGCAATGCAATGCACAGTTGCTGAAGTTGAACCAAAATGAGCTTGTCATCTGGCTTCTGCAACTTTTAACATGAAAAATCCAATGAGGAGAAGAAAAGCAAAGCCAAAGAGTCCATCCCAAAATCCGACAAACAAGCAAAATGAACAAAAAGCATTGAATTCAATTCTTTCTGATTTTAGAAACTGCATTAAAGAAGGGGTGCACCGGTCCTGGAGATACTGCAATACCAGGTCAATGCGTGGAGTGGACAGAGCAAGCTCTTTTTCCATCTCCCTGTTCTAAAAATCCATTTAATATATTGTCCCCAGATAGGGGACGTATCAGATATTAAACTGATAAGAACAGATACTACACTTGATCTTAGCCAAAAGGCCGAGAAGCGATAACCAGAATTGGTTTCCGACTACGGTGCCACACAAGGATTCTGAAAAGTCCATTTGTGGAGATGGCCACCTGGACTCCCGTTAAGAAGACATGCTGTCAACCTCTAGATCCCTCACATGCCTGCACTTTTCGGCTTGCTGCTGCTGCAATCCACGCGTTTTAGATCTGCATAACTCCACCTCTTTTAGCACAGTACCCTCAACCCCCGGCTGTTCCCACCCGCCTCAACACCGTTGGAAGGGAGGAGAACCAATTAAGGCGGGGGGGGGGGGGGTGGAACGAGCAGCTGTCTACCCTTAGCAGGAGGGTTGCTGATTAATTACCTCTCCTGCTGCTGCTGCTGCTGGCTGTCCAGCAGCAGACTGAAGGTGGCTGCTGCTGTGCGCAGGTATATAAAGGCTCAGAGCCTATTATGACACGCGCAGCCAGCGTTCCATTGCCACATTCCGTCTACTGCAGGCGGGATACCTGGATGGCTGAATGTCACTGAGAAGCTCACAGAGACCGCCATAAGCAACAGTTTAAAAGAATGCCACAGACTAATCAACCAAACTTTTTGGGTTGGTTTCTCTTTTATAGTCTGCAGGCATTAAATGAAAGAAGTCAGTGTTCCAGCAGAGGGAGACAACGTTTCAGAAAAGGCATTGTAGCAAACCAAAAAAGAAATTTTAAGCGCAGCAGAGTAACCAGCTCACATACCTGTTAGCTCAGGTGAGTTTAAAAGGCTGCTGTTGATAACAAGGGCATTTGCTAAATAGATGGTGTGTGTGCAACAATATACTGAAAGGTCAATTATATTGTGCAGCTTATCTCACCACCTGTAGTTATTTAGGTGAAAGCTCCAAAATGCTTGCCTAATATGTCTGTTTATCCAAAAGGAAGTATAGAGGGAGAGCTAGATAGATAGCATTGCATTACATTACATTACATGGCAATGCAATGCACAGTTGCTGAAGTTGAACCAAAATGAGCTTGTCATCTGGCTTCTGCAACTTTTAACATGAAAAATCCAATGAGGAGAAGAAAAGCAAAGCCAAAGAGTCCATCCCAAAATCCGACAAACAAGCAAAATGAACAAAAAGCATTGAATTCAATTCTTTCTGATTTTAGAAACTGCATTAAAGAAGGGGTGCACCGGTCCTGGAGATACTGCAATACCAGGTCAATGCGTGGAGTGGACAGAGCAAGCTCTTTTTCCATCTCCCTGTTCTAAAAATCCATTTAATATATGGTCCCCAGATAGGGGACGTATCAGATATTAAACTGATAAGAACAGATACTACACTTGATCTTAGCCAAAAGGCCGAGAAGCGATAACCAGAATTGGTTTCCGACTACGGTGCCACCCAAGGATTCTGAAAAGTCCATTTGTGGAGATGGCCACCTGGACTCCCGTTAAGAAGACATGCTGTCAACCTCTAGATCCCTCACATGCCTGCACTTTTCGGCTTGCTGCTGCTGCAATCCACGCGTTTTAGATCTGCATAACTCCACCTCTTTTAGCACAGTACCCTCAACCCCCGGCTGTTCCCACCCGCCTCAACACCGTTGGAAGGGAGGAGAACCAATTAAGGCGGGGGGGGGGGGGGGTGGAACGAGCAGCTGTCTACCCTTAGCAGGAGGGTTGCTGATTAATTACCTCTCCTGCTGCTGCTGCTGCTGGCTGTCCAGCAGCAGACTGAAGGTGGCTGCTGCTGTGCGCAGGTATATAAAGGCTCAGAGCCTATTATGACACGCGCAGCCAGCGTTCCATTGCCACATTCCGTCTACTGCAGGCGGGATACCTGGATGGCTGAATGTCACTGAGAAGCTCACAGAGACCGCCATAAGCAACAGTTTAAAAGAATGCCACAGACTAATCAACCAAACTTTTTGGGTTGGTTTCTCTTTTATAGTCTGCAGGCATTAAATGAAAGAAGTCAGTGTTCCAGCAGAGGGAGACAACGTTTCAGAAAAGGCATTGTAGCAAACCAAAAAAGAAATTTTAAGCGCAGCAGAGTAACCAGCTCACATACCTGTTAGCTCAGGTGAGTTTAAAAGGCTGCTGTTGATAACAAGGGCATTTGCTAAATAGATGGTGTGTGTGCAACAATATACTGAAAGGTCAATTATATTGTGCAGCTTATCTCACCACCTGTAGTTATTTAGGTGAAAGCTCCAAAATGCTTGCCTAATATGTCTGTTTATCCAAAAGGAAGTATAGAGGGAGAGCTAGATAGATAGCATTGCATTACATTACATTACATGGCAATGCAATGCACAGTTGCTGAAGTTGAACCAAAATGAGCTTGTCATCTGGCTTCTGCAACTTTTAACATGAAAAATCCAATGAGGAGAAGAAAAGCAAAGCCAAAGAGTCCATCCCAAAATCCGACAAACAAGCAAAATGAACAAAAAGCATTGAATTCAATTCTTTCTGATTTTAGAAACTGCATTAAAGAAGGGGTGCACCGGTCCTGGAGATACTGCAATACCAGGTCAATGCGTGGAGTGGACAGAGCAAGCTCTTTTTCCATCTCCCTGTTCTAAAAATCCATTTAATATATGGTCCCCAGATAGGGGACGTATCAGATATTAAACTGATAAGAACAGATACTACACTTGATCTTAGCCAAAAGGCCGAGAAGCGATAACCAGAATTGGTTTCCGACTACGGTGCCACCCAAGGATTCTGAAAAGTCCATTTGTGGAGATGGCCACCTGGACTCCCGTTAAGAAGACATGCTGTCAACCTCTAGATCCCTCACATGCCTGCACTTTTCGGCTTGCTGCTGCTGCAATCCACGCGTTTTAGATCTGCATAACTCCACCTCTTTTAGCACAGTACCCTCAACCCCCGGCTGTTCCCACCCGCCTCAACACCGTTGGAAGGGAGGAGAACCAATTAAGGCGGGGGGGGGGTGGAACGAGCAGCTGTCTACCCTTAGCAGGAGGGTTGCTGATTAATTACCTCTCCTGCTGCTGCTGCTGCTGGCTGTCCAGCAGCAGACTGAAGGTGGCTGCTGCTGTGCGCAGGTATATAAAGGCTCAGAGCCTATTATGACACGCGCAGCCAGCGTTCCATTGCCACATTCCGTCTACTGCAGGCGGGATACCTGGATGGCTGAATGTCACTGAGAAGCTCACAGAGACCGCCATAAGCAACAGTTTAAAAGAATGCCACAGACTAATCAACCAAACTTTTTGGGTTGGTTTCTCTTTTATAGTCTGCAGGCATTAAATGAAAGAAGTCAGTGTTCCAGCAGAGGGAGACAACGTTTCAGAAAAGGCATTGTAGCAAACCAAAAAAGAAATTTTAAGCGCAGCAGAGTAACCAGCTCACATACCTGTTAGCTCAGGTGAGTTTAAAAGGCTGCTGTTGATAACAAGGGCATTTGCTAAATAGATGGTGTGTGTGCAACAATATACTGAAAGGTCAATTATATTGTGCAGCTTATCTCACCACCTGTAGTTATTTAGGTGAAAGCTCCAAAATGCTTGCCTAATATGTCTGTTTATCCAAAAGGAAGTATAGAGGGAGAGCTAGATAGATAGCATTGCATTACATTACATTACATGGCAATGCAATGCACAGTTGCTGAAGTTGAACCAAAATGAGCTTGTCATCTGGCTTCTGCAACTTTTAACATGAAAAATCCAATGAGGAGAAGAAAAGCAAAGCCAAAGAGTCCATCCCAAAATCCGACAAACAAGCAAAATGAACAAAAAGCATTGAATTCAATTCTTTCTGATTTTAGAAACTGCATTAAAGAAGGGGTGCACCGGTCCTGGAGATACTGCAATACCAGGTCAATGCGTGGAGTGGACAGAGCAAGCTCTTTTTCCATCTCCCTGTTCTAAAAATCCATTTAATATATGGTCCCCAGATAGGGGACGTATCAGATATTAAACTGATAAGAACAGATACTACACTTGATCTTAGCCAAAAGGCCGAGAAGCGATAACCAGAATTGGTTTCCGACTACGGTGCCACCCAAGGATTCTGAAAAGTCCATTTGTGGAGATGGCCACCTGGACTCCCGTTAAGAAGACATGCTGTCAACCTCTAGATCCCTCACATGCCTGCACTTTTCGGCTTGCTGCTGCTGCAATCCACGCGTTTTAGATCTGCATAACTCCACCTCTTTTAGCACATTATCCTCAACCCCCGGCTGTTCCCACCCGCCTCAACACCGTTGGAAGGGAGGAGAACCAATTAAGGCGGGGGGGGGGGGGGTGGAACGAGCAGCTGTCTACCCTTAGCAGGAGGGTTGCTGATTAATTACCTCTCCTGCTGCTGCTGCTGCTGTGCGCAGGTATATAAAGGCTCAGAGCCTATTATGACACGCGCAGCCAGCGTTCCATTGCCACATTCCGTCTACTGCAGGCGGGATACCTGGATGGCTGAATGTCACTGAGAAGCTCACAGAGACCGCCATAAGCAACAGTTTAAAAGAATGCCACAGACTAATCAACCAAACTTTTTGGGTTGGTTTCTCTTTTATAGTCTGCAGGCATTAAATGAAAGAAGTCAGTGTTCCAGCAGAGGGAGACAACGTTTCAGAAAAGGCATTGTAGCAAACCAAAAAAGAAATTTTAAGCGCAGCAGAGTAACCAGCTCACATACCTGTTAGCTCAGGTGAGTTTAAAAGGCTGCTGTTGATAACAAGGGCATTTGCTAAATAGATGGTGTGTGTGCAACAATATACTGAAAGGTCAATTATATTGTGCAGCTTATCTCACCACCTGTAGTTATTTAGGTGAAAGCTCCAAAATGCTTGCCTAATATGTCTGTTTATCCAAAAGGAAGTATAGAGGGAGAGCTAGATAGATAGCATTGCATTACATTACATTACATGGCAATGCAATGCACAGTTGCTGAAGTTGAACCAAAATGAGCTTGTCATCTGGCTTCTGCAACTTTTAACATGAAAAATCCAATGAGGAGAAGAAAAGCAAAGCCAAAGAGTCCATCCCAAAATCCGACAAACAAGCAAAATGAACAAAAAGCATTGAATTCAATTCTTTCTGATTTTAGAAACTGCATTAAAGAAGGGGTGCACCGGTCCTGGAGATACTGCAATACCAGGTCAATGCGTGGAGTGGACAGAGCAAGCTCTTTTTCCATCTCCCTGTTCTAAAAATCCATTTAATATATGGTCCCCAGATAGGGGACGTATCAGATATTAAACTGATAAGAACAGATACTACACTTGATCTTAGCCAAAAGGCCGAGAAGCGATAACCAGAATTGGTTTCCGACTACGGTGCCACCCAAGGATTCTGAAAAGTCCATTTGTGGAGATGGCCACCTGGACTCCCGTTAAGAAGACATGCTGTCAACCTCTAGATCCCTCACATGCCTGCTCTTTTCGGCTTGCTGCTGCTGCAATCCACGCGTTTTAGATCTGCATAACTCCACCTCTTTTAGCACAGTACCCTCAACCCCCGGCTGTTCCCACCCGCCTCAACACCGTTGGAAGGGAGGAGAACCAATTAAGGCGGGGGGGGGGGGGTGGAACGAGCAGCTGTCTACCCTTAGCAGGAGGGTTGCTGATTAATTACCTCTCCTGCTGCTGCTGCTGCTGGCTGTCCAGCAGCAGACTGAAGGTGGCTGCTGCTGTGCGCAGGTATATAAAGGCTCAGAGCCTATTATGACACGCGCAGCCAGCGTTCCATTGCCACATTCCGTCTACTGCAGGCGGGATACCTGGATGGCTGAATGTCACTGAGAAGCTCACAGAGACCGCCATAAGCAACAGTTTAAAAGAATGCCACAGACTAATCAACCAAACTTTTTGGGTTGGTTTCTCTTTTATAGTCTGCAGGCATTAAATGAAAGAAGTCAGTGTTCCAGCAGAGGGAGACAACGTTTCAGAAAAGGCATTGTAGCAAACCAAAAAAGAAATTTTAAGCGCAGCAGAGTAACCAGCTCACATACCTGTTAGCTCAGGTGAGTTTAAAAGGCTGCTGTTGATAACAAGGGCATTTGCTAAATAGATGGTGTGTGTGCAACAATATACTGAAAGGTCAATTATATTGTGCAGCTTATCTCACCACCTGTAGTTATTTAGGTGAAAGCTCCAAAATGCTTGCCTAATATGTCTGTTTATCCAAAAGGAAGTATAGAGGGAGAGCTAGATAGATAGCATTGCATTACATTACATTACATGGCAATGCAATGCACAGTTGCTGAAGTTGAACCAAAATGAGCTTGTCATCTGGCTTCTGCAACTTTTAACATGAAAAATCCAATGAGGAGAAGAAAAGCAAAGCCAAAGAGTCCATCCCAAAATCCGACAAACAAGCAAAATGAACAAAAAGCATTGAATTCAATTCTTTCTGATTTTAGAAACTGCATTAAAGAAGGGGTGCACCGGTCCTGGAGATACTGCAATACCAGGTCAATGCGTGGAGTGGACAGAGCAAGCTCTTTTTCCATCTCCCTGTTCTAAAAATCCATTTAATATATGGTCCCCAGATAGGGGACGTATCAGATATTAAACTGATAAGAACAGATACTACACTTGATCTTAGCCAAAAGGCCGAGAAGCGATAACCAGAATTGGTTTCCGACTACGGTGCCACCCAAGGATTCTGAAAAGTCCATTTGTGGAGATGGCCACCTGGACTCCCGTTAAGAAGACATGCTGTCAACCTCTAGATCCCTCACATGCCTGCACTTTTCGGCTTGCTGCTGCTGCAATCCACGCGTTTTAGATCTGCATAACTCCACCTCTTTTAGCACAGTACCCTCAACCCCCGGCTGTTCCCACCCGCCTCAACACCGTTGGAAGGGAGGAGAACCAATTAAGGCGGGGGGGGGGTGGAACGAGCAGCTGTCTACCCTTAGCAGGAGGGTTGCTGATTAATTACCTCTCCTGCTGCTGCTGCTGCTGGCTGTCCAGCAGCAGACTGAAGGTGGCTGCTGCTGTGCGCAGGTATATAAAGGCTCAGAGCCTATTATGACACGCGCAGCCAGCGTTCCATTGCCACATTCCGTCTACTGCAGGCGGGATACCTGGATGGCTGAATGTCACTGAGAAGCTCACAGAGACCGCCATAAGCAACAGTTTAAAAGAATGCCACAGACTAATCAACCAAACTTTTTGGGTTGGTTTCTCTTTTATAGTCTGCAGGCATTAAATGAAAGAAGTCAGTGTTCCAGCAGAGGGAGACAACGTTTCAGAAAAGGCATTGTAGCAAACCAAAAAAGAAATTTTAAGCGCAGCAGAGTAACCAGCTCACATACCTGTTAGCTCAGGTGAGTTTAAAAGGCTGCTGTTGATAACAAGGGCATTTGCTAAATAGATGGTGTGTGTGCAACAATATACTGAAAGGTCAATTATATTGTGCAGCTTATCTCACCACCTGTAGTTATTTAGGTGAAAGCTCCAAAATGCTTGCCTAATATGTCTGTTTATCCAAAAGGAAGTATAGAGGGAGAGCTAGATAGATAGCATTGCATTACATTACATTACATGGCAATGCAATGCACAGTTGCTGAAGTTGAACCAAAATGAGCTTGTCATCTGGCTTCTGCAACTTTTAACATGAAAAATCCAATGAGGAGAAGAAAAGCAAAGCCAAAGAGTCCATCCCAAAATCCGACAAACAAGCAAAATGAACAAAAAGCATTGAATTCAATTCTTTCTGATTTTAGAAACTGCATTAAAGAAGGGGTGCACCGGTCCTGGAGATACTGCAATACCAGGTCAATGCGTGGAGTGGACAGAGCAAGCTCTTTTTCCATCTCCCTGTTCTAAAAATCCATTTAATATATGGTCCCCAGATAGGGGACGTATCAGATATTAAACTGATAAGAACAGATACTACACTTGATCTTAGCCAAAAGGCCGAGAAGCGATAACCAGAATTGGTTTCCGACTACGGTGCCACCCAAGGATTCTGAAAAGTCCATTTGTGGAGATGGCCACCTGGACTCCCGTTAAGAAGACATGCTGTCAACCTCTAGATCCCTCACATGCCTGCACTTTTCGGCTTGCTGCTGCTGCAATCCACGCGTTTTAGATCTGCATAACTCCACCTCTTTTAGCACATTATCCTCAACCCCCGGCTGTTCCCACCCGCCTCAACACCGTTGGAAGGGAGGAGAACCAATTAAGGCGGGGGGGGGGGGGGTGGAACGAGCAGCTGTCTACCCTTAGCAGGAGGGTTGCTGATTAATTACCTCTCCTGCTGCTGCTGCTGCTGGCTGTCCAGCAGCAGACTGAAGGTGGCTGCTGCTGTGCGCAGGTATATAAAGGCTCAGAGCCTATTATGACACGCGCAGCCAGCGTTCCATTGCCACATTCCGTCTACTGCAGGCGGGATACCTGGATGGCTGAATGTCACTGAGAAGCTCACAGAGACCGCCATAAGCAACAGTTTAAAAGAATGCCACAGACTAATCAACCAAACTTTTTGGGTTGGTTTCTCTTTTATAGTCTGCAGGCATTAAATGAAAGAAGTCAGTGTTCCAGCAGAGGGAGACAACGTTTCAGAAAAGGCATTGTAGCAAACCAAAAAAGAAATTTTAAGCGCAGCAGAGTAACCAGCTCACATACCTGTTAGCTCAGGTGAGTTTAAAAGGCTGCTGTTGATAACAAGGGCATTTGCTAAATAGATGGTGTGTGTGCAACAATATACTGAAAGGTCAATTATATTGTGCAGCTTATCTCACCACCTGTAGTTATTTAGGTGAAAGCTCCAAAATGCTTGCCTAATATGTCTGTTTATCCAAAAGGAAGTATAGAGGGAGAGCTAGATAGATAGCATTGCATTACATTACATTACATGGCAATGCAATGCACAGTTGCTGAAGTTGAACCAAAATGAGCTTGTCATCTGGCTTCTGCAACTTTTAACATGAAAAATCCAATGAGGAGAAGAAAAGCAAAGCCAAAGAGTCCATCCCAAAATCCGACAAACAAGCAAAATGAACAAAAAGCATTGAATTCAATTCTTTCTGATTTTAGAAACTGCATTAAAGGAGGGGTGCACCGGTCCTGGAGATACTGCAATACCAGGTCAATGCGTGGAGTGGACAGAGCAAGCTCTTTTTCCATCTCCCTGTTCTAAAAATCCATTTAATATATGGTCCCCAGATAGGGGACGTATCAGATATTAAACTGATAAGAACAGATACTACACTTGATCTTAGCCAAAAGGCCGAGAAGCGATAACCAGAATTGGTTTCCGACTACGGTGCCACCCAAGGATTCTGAAAAGTCCATTTGTGGAGATGGCCACCTGGACTCCCGTTAAGAAGACATGCTGTCAACCTCTAGATCCCTCACATGCCTGCACTTTTCGGCTTGCTGCTGCTGCAATCCACGCGTTTTAGATCTGCATAACTCCACCTCTTTTAGCACAGTACCCTCAACCCCCGGCTGTTCCCACCCGCATCAACACCGTTGGAAGGGAGGAGAACCAATTAAGGCGGGGGGGGGGGGGGGTGGAACGAGCAGCTGTCTACCCTTAGCAGGAGGGTTGCTGATCAATTACCTCTCCTGCTGCTGCTGCTGCTGGCTGTCCAGCAGCAGACTGAAGGTGGCTGCTGCTGTGCGCAGGTATATAAAGGCTCAGAGCCTATTATGACACGCGCAGCCAGCGTTCCATTGCCACATTCCGTCTACTGCAGGCGGGATACCTGGATGGCTGAATGTCACTGAGAAGCTCACAGAGACCGCCATAAGCAACAGTTTAAAAGAATGCCACAGACTAATCAACCAAACTTTTTGGGTTGGTTTCTCTTTTATAGTCTGCAGGCATTAAATGAAAGAAGTCAGTGTTCCAGCAGAGGGAGACAACGTTTCAGAAAAGGCATTGTAGCAAACCAAAAAAGAAATTTTAAGCGCAGCAGAGTAACCAGCTCACATACCTGTTAGCTCAGGTGAGTTTAAAAGGCTGCTGTTGATAACAAGGGCATTTGCTAAATAGATGGTGTGTGTGCAACAATATACTGAAAGGTCAATTATATTGTGCAGCTTATCTCACCACCTGTAGTTATTTAGGTGAAAGCTCCAAAATGCTTGCCTAATATGTCTGTTTATCCAAAAGGAAGTATAGAGGGAGAGCTAGATAGATAGCATTGCATTACATTACATTACATGGCAATGCAATGCACAGTTGCTGAAGTTGAACCAAAATGAGCTTGTCATCTGGCTTCTGCAACTTTTAACATGAAAAATCCAATGAGGAGAAGAAAAGCAAAGCCAAAGAGTCCATCCCAAAATCCGACAAAAAAGCAAAATGAACAAAAAGCATTGAATTCAATTCTTTCTGATTTTAGAAACTGCATTAAAGAAGGGGTGCACCGGTCCTGGAGATACTGCAATACCAGGTCAATGCGTGGAGTGGACAGAGCAAGCTCTTTTTCCATCTCCCTGTTCTAAAAATCCATTTAATATATGGTCCCCAGATAGGGGACGTATCAGATATTAAACTGATAAGAACAGATACTACACTTGATCTTAGCCAAAAGGCCGAGAAGCGATAACCAGAATTGGTTTCCGACTACGGTGCCACCCAAGGATTCTGAAAAGTCCATTTGTGGAGATGGCCACCTGGACTCCCGTTAAGAAGACATGCTGTCAACCTCTAGATCCCTCACATGCCTGCACTTTCGGCTTGCTGCTGCTGCAATCCACGCGTTTTAGATCTGCATAACTCCACCTCTTTTAGCACAGTACCCTCAACCCCCGGCTGTTCCCACCCGCCTCAACACCGTTGGAAGGGAGGAGAACCAATTAAGGCGGGGGGGGGGTGGAACGAGCAGCTGTCTACCCTTAGCAGGAGGGTTGATGATTAATTACCTCTCCTGCTGCTGCTGCTGCTGGCTGTCCAGCAGCAGACTGAAGGTGGCTGCTGCTGTGCGCAGGTATATAAAGGCTCAGAGCCTATTATGACACGCGCAGCCAGCGTTCCATTGCCACATTCCGTCTACTGCAGGCGGGATACCTGGATGGCTGAATGTCACTGAGAAGCTCACAGAGACCGCCATAAGCAACAGTTTAAAAGAATGCCACAGACTAATCAACCAAACTTTTTGGGTTGGTTTCTCTTTTATAGTCTGCAGGCATTAAATGAAAGAAGTCAGTGTTCCAGCAGAGGGAGACAACGTTTCAGAAAAGGCATTGTAGCAAACCAAAAAAGAAATTTTAAGCGCAGCAGAGTAACCAGCTCACATACCTGTTAGCTCAGGTGAGTTTAAAAGGCTGCTGTTGATAACAAGGGCATTTGCTAAATAGATGGTGTGTGTGCAACAATATACTGAAAGGTCAATTATATTGTGCAGCTTATCTCACCACCTGTAGTTATTTAGGTGAAAGCTCCAAAATGCTTGCCTAATATGTCTGTTTATCCAAAAGGAAGTATAGAGGGAGAGCTAGATAGATAGCATTGCATTACATTACATTACATGGCAATGCAATGCACAGTTGCTGAAGTTGAACCAAAATGAGCTTGTCATCTGGCTTCTGCAACTTTTAACATGAAAAATCCAATGAGGAGAAGAAAAGCAAAGCCAAAGAGTCCATCCCAAAATCCGACAAACAAGCAAAATGAACAAAAAGCATTGAATTCAATTCTTTCTGATTTTAGAAACTGCATTAAAGGAGGGGTGCACCGGTCCTGGAGATACTGCAATACCAGGTCAATGCGTGGAGTGGACAGAGCAAGCTCTTTTTCCATCTCCCTGTTCTAAAAATCCATTTAATATATGGTCCCCAGATAGGGGACGTATCAGATATTAAACTGATAAGAACAGATACTACACTTGATCTTAGCCAAAAGGCCGAGAAGCGATAACCAGAATTGGTTTCCGACTACGGTGCCACCCAAGGATTCTGAAAAGTCCATTTGTGGAGATGGCCACCTGGACTCCCGTTAAGAAGACATGCTGTCAACCTCTAGATCCCTCACATGCCTGCACTTTTCGGCTTGCTGCTGCTGCAATCCACGCGTTTTAGATCTGCATAACTCCACCTCTTTTAGCACAGTACCCTCAACCCCCGGCTGTTCCCACCCGCATCAACACCGTTGGAAGGGAGGAGAACCAATTAAGGCGGGGGGGGGTGGAACGAGCAGCTGTCTACCCTTAGCAGGAGGGTTGCTGATTAATTACCTCTCCTGCTGCTGCTGCTGCTGGCTGTCCAGCAGCAGACTGAAGGTGGCTGCTGCTGTGCGCAGGTATATAAAGGCTCAGAGCCTATTATGACACGCGCAGCCAGCGTTCCATTGCCACATTCCGTCTACTGCAGGCGGGATACCTGGATGGCTGAATGTCACTGAGAAGCTCACAGAGACCGCCATAAGCAACAGTTTAAAAGAATGCCACAGACTAATCAACCAAACTTTTTGGGTTGGTTTCTCTTTTATAGTCTGCAGGCATTAAATGAAAGAAGTCAGTGTTCCAGCAGAGGGAGACAACGTTTCAGAAAAGGCATTGTAGCAAACCAAAAAAGAAATTTTAAGCGCAGCAGAGTAACCAGCTCACATACCTGTTAGCTCAGGTGAGTTTAAAAGGCTGCTGTTGATAACAAGGGCATTTGCTAAATAGATGGTGTGTGTGCAACAATATACTGAAAGGTCAATTATATTGTGCAGCTTATCTCACCACCTGTAGTTATTTAGGTGAAAGCTCCAAAATGCTTGCCTAATATGTTTGTTTATCCAAAAGGAAGTATAGAGGGAGAGCTAGATAGATAGCATTGCATTACATTACATTACATGGCAATGCAATGCACAGTTGCTGAAGTTGAACCAAAATGAGCTTGTCATCTGGCTTCTGCAACTTTTAACATGAAAAATCCAATGAGGAGAAGAAAAGCAAAGCCAAAGAGTCCATCCCATAATCCGACAAAAAAGCAAAATGAACAAAAAGCATTGAATTCAATTCTTTCTGATTTTAGAAACTGCATTAAAGAAGGGGTGCACCGGTCCTGGAGATACTGCAATACCAGGTCAATGCGTGGAGTGGACAGAGCAAGCTCTTTTTCCATCTCCCTGTTCTAAAAATCCATTTAATATATGGTCCCCAGATAGGGGACGTATCAGATATTAAACTGATAAGAACAGATACTACACTTGATCTTAGCCAAAAGGCCGAGAAGCGATAACCAGAATTGGTTTCCGACTACGGTGCCACCCAAGGATTCTGAAAAGTCCATTTGTGGAGATGGCCACCTGGACTCCCGTTAAGAAGACATGCTGTCAACCTCTAGATCCCTCACATGCCTGCACTTTTCGGCTTGCTGCTGCTGCAATCCACGCGTTTTAGATCTGCATAACTCCACCTCTTTTAGCACAGTACCCTCAACCCCCGGCTGTTCCCACCCGCCTCAACACCGTTGGAAGGGAGGAGAACCAATTAAGGCGGGGGGGGGGGGGTGGAACGAGCAGCTGTCTACCCTTAGCAGGAGGGTTGCTGATTAATTACCTCTCCTGCTGCTGCTGCTGCTGGCTGTCCAGCAGCAGACTGAAGGTGGCTGCTGCTGTGCGCAGGTATATAAAGGCTCAGAGCCTATTATGACACGCGCAGCCAGCGTTCCATTGCCACATTCCGTCTACTGCAGGCGGGATACCTGGATGGCTGAATGTCACTGAGAAGCTCACAGAGACCGCCATAAGCAACAGTTTAAAAGAATGCCACAGACTAATCAACCAAACTTTTTGGGTTGGTTTCTCTTTTATAGTCTGCAGGCATTAAATGAAAGAAGTCAGTGTTCCAGCAGAGGGAGACAACGTTTCAGAAAAGGCATTGTAGCAAACCAAAAAAGAAATTTTAAGCGCAGCAGAGTAACCAGCTCACATACCTGTTAGCTCAGGTGAGTTTAAAAGGCTGCTGTTGATAACAAGGGCATTTGCTAAATAGATGGTGTGTGTGCAACAATATACTGAAAGGTCAATTATATTGTGCAGCTTATCTCACCACCTGTAGTTATTTAGGTGAAAGCTCCAAAATGCTTGCCTAATATGTCTGTTTATCCAAAAGGAAGTATAGAGGGAGAGCTAGATAGATAGCATTGCATTACATTACATTACATGGCAATGCAATGCACAGTTGCTGAAGTTGAACCAAAATGAGCTTGTCATCTGGCTTCTGCAACTTTTAACATGAAAAATCCAATGAGGAGAAGAAAAGCAAAGCCAAAGAGTCCATCCCAAAATCCGACAAACAAGCAAAATGAACAAAAAGCATTGAATTCAATTCTTTCTGATTTTAGAAACTGCATTAAAGAAGGGGTGCACCGGTCCTGGAGATACTGCAATACCAGGTCAATGCGTGGAGTGGACAGAGCAAGCTCTTTTTCCATCTCCCTGTTCTAAAAATCCATTTAATATATGGTCCCCAGATAGGGGACGTATCAGATATTAAACTGATAAGAACAGATACTACACTTGATCTTAGCCAAAAGGCCGAGAAGCGATAACCAGAATTGGTTTCCGATTACGGTGCCACCCAAGGATTCTGAAAAGTCCATTTGTGGAGATGGCCACCTGGACTCCCGTTAAGAAGACATGCTGTCAACCTCTAGATCCCTCACATGCCTGCACTTTTCGGCTTGCTGCTGCTGCAATCCACGCGTTTTAGATCTGCATAACTCCACCTCTTTTAGCACAGTACCCTCAACCCCCGGCTGTTCCCACCCGCCTCAACACCGTTGGAAGGGAGGAGAACCAATTAAGGCGGGGGGGGGGGGGTGGAACGAGCAGCTGTCTACCCTTAGCAGGAGGGTTGCTGATTAATTACCTCTCCTGCTGCTGCTGCTGCTGGCTGTCCAGCAGCAGACTGAAGGTGGCTGCTGCTGTGCGCAGGTATATAAAGGCTCAGAGCCTATTATGACACGCGCAGCCAGCGTTCCATTGCCACATTCCGTCTACTGCAGGCGGGATACCTGGATGGCTGAATGTCACTGAGAAGCTCACAGAGACCGCCATAAGCAACAGTTTAAAAGAATGCCACAGACTAATCAACCAAACTTTTTGGGTTGGTTTCTCTTTTATAGTCTGCAGGCATTAAATGAAAGAAGTCAGTGTTCCAGCAGAGGGAGACAACGTTTCAGAAAAGGCATTGTAGCAAACCAAAAAAGAAATTTTAAGCGCAGCAGAGTAACCAGCTCACATACCTGTTAGCTCAGGTGAGTTTAAAAGTCTGCTGTTGATAACAAGGGCATTTGCTAAATAGATGGTGTGTGTGCAACAATATACTGAAAGGTCAATTATATTGTGCAGCTTATCTCACCACCTGTAGTTATTTAGGTGAAAGCTCCAAAATGCTTGCCTAATATGTCTGTTTATCCAAAAGGAAGTATAGAGGGAGAGCTAGATAGATAGCATTGCATTACATTACATTACATGGCAATGCAATGCACAGTTGCTGAAGTTGAACCAAAATGAGCTTGTCATCTGGCTTCTGCAACTTTTAACATGAAAAATCCAATGAGGAGAAGAAAAGCAAAGCCAAAGAGTCCATCCCAAAATCCGACAAACAAGCAAAATGAACAAAAAGCATTGAATTCAATTCTTTCTGATTTTAGAAACTGCATTAAAGAAGGGGTGCACCGGTCCTGGAGATACTGCAATACCAGGTCAATGCGTGGAGTGGACAGAGCAAGCTCTTTTTCCATCTCCCTGTTCTAAAAATCCATTTAATATATGGTCCCCAGATAGGGGACGTATCAGATATTAAACTGATAAGAACAGATACTACACTTGATCTTAGCCAAAAGGCCGAGAAGCGATAACCAGAATTGGTTTCCGACTACGGTGCCACCCAAGGATTCTGAAAAGTCCATTTGTGGAGATGGCCACCTGGACTCCCGTTAAGAAGACATGCTGTCAACCTCTAGATCCCTCACATGCCTGCACTTTTCGGCTTGCTGCTTCTGCAATCCACGCGTTTTAGATCTGCATAACTCCACCTCTTTTAGCACAGTACCCTCAACCCCCGGCTGTTCCCACCCGCCTCAACACCGTTGGAAGGGAGGAGAACCAATTAAGGCGGGGGGGGGTGGAACGAGCAGCTGTCTACCCTTAGCAGGAGGGTTGCTGATTAATTACCTCTCCTGCTGCTGCTGCTGCTGGCTGTCCAGCAGCAGACTGAAGGTGGCTGCTGCTGTGCGCAGGTATATAAAGGCTCAGAGCCTATTATGACACGCGCAGCCAGCGTTCCATTGCCACATTCCGTCTACTGCAGGCGGGATACCTGGATGGCTGAATGTCACTGAGAAGCTCACAGAGACCGCCATAAGCAACAGTTTAAAAGAATGCCACAGACTAATCAACCAAACTTTTTGGGTTGGTTTATCTTTTATAGTCTGCAGGCATTAAATGAAAGAAGTCAGTGTTCCAGCAGAGGGAGACAACGTTTCAGAAAAGGCATTGTAGCAAACCAAAAAAGAAATTTTAAGCGCAGCAGAGTAACCAGCTCACATACCTGTTAGCTCAGGTGAGTTTAAAAGGCTGCTGTTGATAACAAGGGCATTTGCTAAATAGATGGTGTGTGTGCAACAATATACTGAAAGGTCAATTATATTGTGCAGCTTATCTCACCACCTGTAGTTATTTAGGTGAAAGCTCCAAAATGCTTGCCTAATATGTCTGTTTATCCAAAAGGAAGTATAGAGGGAGAGCTAGATAGATAGCATTGCATTACATTACATTACATGGCAATGCAATGCACAGTTGCTGAAGTTGAACCAAAATGAGCTTGTCATCTGGCTTCTGCAACTTTTAACATGAAAAATCCAATGAGGAGAAGAAAAGCAAAGCCAAAGAGTCCATCCCAAAATCCGACAAACAAGCAAAATGAACAAAAAGCATTGAATTCAATTCTTTCTGATTTTAGAAACTGCATTAAAGAAGGGGTGCACCGGTCCTGGAGATACTGCAATACCAGGTCAATGCGTGGAGTGGACAGAGCAAGCTCTTTTTCCATCTCCCTGTTCTAAAAATCCATTTAATATATGGTCCCCAGATAGGGGACGTATCAGATATTAAACTGATAAGAACAGATACTACACTTGATCTTAGCCAAAAGGCCGAGAAGCGATAACCAGAATTGGTTTCCGACTACGGTGCAACCCAAGGATTCTGAAAAGTCCATTTGTGGAGATGGCCACCTGGACTCCCGTTAAGAAGACATGCTGTCAACCTCTAGATCCCTCACATGCCTGCACTTTTCGGCTTGCTGCTGCTGCAATCCACGCGTTTTAGATCTGCATAACTCCACCTCTTTTAGCACAGTACCCTCAACCCCCGGCTGTTCCCACCCGCCTCAACACCGTTGGAAGGGAGGAGAACCAATTAAGGCGGGGGGGGGGTGGAACGAGCAGCTGTCTACCCTTAGCAGGAGGGTTGCTGATTAATTACCTCTCCTGCTGCTGCTGCTGCTGGCTGTCCAGCAGCAGACTGAAGGTGGCTGCTGCTGTGCGCAGGTATATAAAGGCTCAGAGCCTATTATGACATGCGCAGCCAGCGTTCCATTGCCACATTCCGTCTACTGCAGGCGGGATACCTGGATGGCTGAATGTCACTGAGAAGCTCACAGAGACCGCCATAAGCAACAGTTTAAAAGAATGCCACAGACTAATCAACCAAACTTTTTGGGTTGGTTTCTCTTTTATAGTCTGCAGGCATTAAATGAAAGAAGTCAGTGTTCCAGCAGAGGGAGACAACGTTTCAGAAAAGGCATTGTAGCAAACCAAAAAAGAAATTTTAAGCGCAGCAGAGTAACCAGCTCACATACCTGTTAGCTCAGGTGAGTTTAAAAGGCTGCTGTTGATAACAAGGGCATTTGCTAAATAGATGGTGTGTGTGCAACAATATACTGAAAGGTCAATTATATTGTGCAGCTTATCTCACCACCTGTAGTTATTTAGGTGAAAGCTCCAAAATGCTTGCCTAATATGTCTGTTTATCCAAAAGGAAGTATAGAGGGAGAGCTAGATAGATAGCATTGCATTACATTACATTACATGGCAATGCAATGCACAGTTGCTGAAGTTGAACCAAAATGAGCTTGTCATCTGGCTTCTGCAACTTTTAACATGAAAAATCCAATGAGGAGAAGAAAAGCAAAGCCAAAGAGTCCATCCCAAAATCCGACAAACAAGCAAAATGAACAAAAAGCATTGAATTCAATTCTTTCTGATTTTAGGAACTGCATTAAAGAAGGGGTGCACCGGTCGTGGAGATACTGCAATACCAGGTCAATGCGTGGAGTGGACAGAGCAAGCTCTTTTTCCATCTCCCTGTTCTAAAAATCCATTTAATATATGGTCCCCAGATAGGGGACGTATCAGATATTAAACTGATAAGAACAGATACTACACTTGATCTTAGCCAAAAGGCCGAGAAGCGATAACCAGAATTGGTTTCCGACTACGGTGCCACCCAAGGATTCTGAAAAGTCCATTTGTGGAGATGGCCACCTGGACTCCCGTTAAGAAGACATGCTGTCAACCTCTAGATCCCTCACATGCCTGCACTTTTCGGCTTGCTGCTGCTGCAATCCACGCGTTTTAGATCTGCATAACTCCACCTCTTTTAGCACAGTACCCTCAACCCCCGGCTGTTCCCACCCGCCTCAACACCGTTGGAAGGGAGGAGAACCAATTAAGGCGGGGGGGGGGTGGAACGAGCAGCTGTCTACCCTTAGCAGGAGGGTTGCTGATTAATTACCTCTCCTGCTGCTGCTGCTGCTGGCTGTCCAGCAGCAGACTGAAGGTGGCTGCTGCTGTGCGCAGGTATATAAAGGCTCAGAGCCTATTATGACACGCGCAGCCAGCGTTCCATTGCCACATTCCGTCTACTGCAGGCGGGATACCTGGATGGCTGAATGTCACTGAGAAGCTCACAGAGACCGCCATAAGCAACAGTTTAAAAGAATGCCACAGACTAATCAACCAAACTTTTTGGGTTGGTTTCTCTTTTATAGTCTGCAGGCATTAAATGAAAGAAGTCAGTGTTCCAGCAGAGGGAGACAACGTTTCAGAAAAGGCATTGTAGCAAACCAAAAAAGAAATTTTAAGCGCAGCAGAGTAACCAGCTCACATACCTGTTAGCTCAGGTGAGTTTAAAAGGCTGCTGTTGATAACAAGGGCATTTGCTAAATAGATGGTGTGTGTGCAACAATATACTGAAAGGTCAATTATATTGTGCAGCTTATCTCACCACCTGTAGTTATTTAGGTGAAAGCTCCAAAATGCTTGCCTAATATGTCTGTTTATCCAAAAGGAAGTATAGAGGGAGAGCTAGATAGATAGCATTGCATTACATTACATTACATGGCAATGCAATGCACAGTTGCTGAAGTTGAACCAAAATGAGCTTGTCATCTGGCTTCTGCAACTTTTAACATGAAAAATCCAATGAGGAGAAGAAAAGCAAAGCCAAAGAGTCCATCCCAAAATCCGACAAACAAGCAAAATGAACAAAAAGCATTGAATTCAATTCTTTCTGATTTTAGAAACTGCATTAAAGAAGGGGTGCACCGGTCCTGGAGATACTGCAATACCAGGTCAATGCGTGGAGTGGACAGAGCAAGCTCTTTTTCCATCTCCCTGTTCTAAAAATCCATTTAATATATGGTCCCCAGATAGGGGACGTATCAGATATTAAACTGATAAGAACAGATACTACACTTGATCTTAGCCAAAAGGCCGAGAAGCGAGAACCAGAATTGGTTTCCGACTACGGTGCCACCCAAGGATTCTGAAAAGTCCATTTGTGGAGATGGCCACCTGGACTCCCGTTAAGAAGACATGCTGTCAACCTCTAGATCCCTCACATGCCTGCACTTTTCGGCTTGCTGCTGCTGCAATCCACGCGTTTTAGATCTGCATAACTCCACCTCTTTTAGCACAGTACCCTCAACCCCCGGCTGTTCCCACCCGCCTCAACACCGTTGGAAGGGAGGAGAACCAATTAAGGTGGGGGGGGGGGGGTGGAACGAGCAGCTGTCTACCCTTAGCAGGAGGGTTGCTGATTAATTACCTCTCCTGCTGCTGCTGCTGCTGGCTGTCCAGCAGCAGACTGAAGGTGGCTGCTGCTGTGCGCAGGTATATAAAGGCTCAGAGCCTATTATGACACGCGCAGCCAGCGTTCCATTGCCACATTCCGTCTACTGCAGGCGGGATACCTGGATGGCTGAATGTCACTGAGAAGCTCACAGAGACCGCCATAAGCAACAGTTTAAAAGAATGCCACAGACTAATCAACCAAACTTTTTGGGTTGGTTTCTCTTTTATAGTCTGCAGGCATTAAATGAAAGAAGTCAGTGTTCCAGCAGAGGGAGACAACGTTTCAGAAAAGGCATTGTAGCAAACCAAAAAAGAAATTTTAAGCGCAGCAGAGTAACCAGCTCACATACCTGTTAGCTCAGGTGAGTTTAAAAGGCTGCTGTTGATAACAAGGGCATTTGCTAAATAGATGGTGTGTGTGCAACAATATACTGAAAGGTCAATTATATTGTGCAGCTTATCTCACCACCTGTAGTTATTTAGGTGAAAGCTCCAAAATGCTTGCCTAATATGTCTGTTTATCCAAAAGGAAGTATAGAGGGAGAGCTAGATAGATAGCATTGCATTACATTACATTACATGGCAATGCAATGCACAGTTGCTGAAGTTGAACCAAAATGAGCTTGTCATCTGGCTTCTGCAACTTTTAACATGAAAAATCCAATGAGGAGAAGAAAAGCAAAGCCAAAGAGTCCATCCCAAAATCCGACAAACAAGCAAAATGAACAAAAAGCATTGAATTCAATTCTTTCTGATTTTAGAAACTGCATTAAAGAAGGGGTGCACCGCTCCTGGAGATACTGCAATACCAGGTCAATGCGTGGAGTGGACAGAGCAAGCTCTTTTTCCATCTCCCTGTTCTAAAAATCCATTTAATATATGGTCCCCAGATAGGGGACGTATCAGATATTAAACTGATAAGAACAGATACTACACTTGATCTTAGCCAAAAGGCAGAGAAGCGATAACCAGAATTGGTTTCCGACTACGGTGCCACTCAAGGATTCTGAAAAGTCCATTTGTGGAGATGGCCACCTGGACTCCCGTTAAGAAGACATGCTGTCAACCTCTAGATCCCTCACATGCCTGCACTTTTCGGCTTGCTGCTGCTGCAATCCACGCGTTTTAGATCTGCATAACTCCACCTCTTTTAGCACAGTACCCTCAACCCCCGGCTGTTCCCACCCGCCTCAACACCGTTGGAAGGGAGGAGAACCAATTAAGGCGGGGGGGGGGGGGGGTGGAACGAGCAGCTGTCTACCCTTAGCAGGAGGGTTGCTGATTAATTACCTCTCCTGCTGCTGCTGCTGCTGGCTGTCCAGCAGCAGACTGAAGGTGGCTGCTGCTGTGCGCAGGTATATAAAGGCTCAGAGCCTATTATGACACGCGCAGCCAGCGTTCCATTGCCACATTCCGTCTACTGCAGGCGGGATACCTGGATGGCTGAATGTCACTGAGAAGCTCACAGAGACCGCCATAAGCAACAGTTTAAAAGAATGCCACAGACTAATCAACCAAACTTTTTGGGTTGGTTTCTCTTTTATAGTCTGCAGGCATTAAATGAAAGAAGTCAGTGTTCCAGCAGAGGGAGACAACGTTTCAGAAAAGGCATTGTAGCAAACCAAAAAAGAAATTTTAAGCGCAGCAGAGTAACCAGCTCACATACCTGTTAGCTCAGGTGAGTTTAAAAGGCTGCTGTTGATAACAAGGGCATTTGCTAAATAGATGGTGTGTGTGCAACAATATACTGAAAGGTCAATTATATTGTGCAGCTTATCTCACCACCTGTAGTTATTTAGGTGAAAGCTCCAAAATGCTTGCCTAATATGTCTGTTTATCCAAAAGGAAGTATAGAGGGAGAGCTAGATAGATAGCATTGCATTACATTACATTACATGGCAATGCAATGCACAGTTGCTGAAGTTGAACCAAAATGAGCTTGTCATCTGGCTTCTGCAACTTTTAACATGAAAAATCCAATGAGGAGAAGAAAAGCAAAGCCAAAGAGTCCATCCCAAAATCCGACAAAAAAGCAAAATGAACAAAAAGCATTGAATTCAATTCTTTCTGATTTTAGAAACTGCATTAAAGAAGGGGTGCACCGCTCCTGGAGATACTGCAATACCAGGTCAATGCGTGGAGTGGACAGAGCAAGCTCTTTTTCCATCTCCCTGTTCTAAAAATCCATTTAATATATGGTCCCCAGATAGGGGACGTATCAGATATTAAACTGATAAGAACAGATACTACACTTGATCTTAGCCAAAAGGCCGAGAAGCGATAACCAGAATTGGTTTCCGACTACGGTGCCACCCAAGGATTCTGAAAAGTCCATTTGTGGAGATGGCCACCTGGACTCCCGTTAAGAAGACATGCTGTCAACCTCTAGATCCCTCACATGCCTGCACTTTTCGGCTTGCTGCTGCTGCAATCCACGCGTTTTAGATCTGCATAACTCCACCTCTTTTAGCACAGTACCCTCAACCCCCGGCTGTTCCCACCCGCCTCAACACCGTTGGAAGGGAGGAGAACCAATTAAGGCGGGGGGGGGGTGGAACGAGCAGCTGTCTACCCTTAGCAGGAGGGTTGCTGATTAATTACCTCTCCTGCTGCTGCTGCTGCTGGCTGTCCAGCAGCAGACTGAAGGTGGCTGCTGCTGTGCGCAGGTATATAAAGGCTCAGAGCCTATTATGACACGCGCAGCCAGCGTTCCATTGCCACATTCCGTCTACTGCAGGCGGGATACCTGGATGGCTGAATGTCACTGAGAAGCTCACAGAGACCGCCATAAGCAACAGTTTAAAAGAATGCCACAGACTAATCAACCAAACTTTTTGGGTTGGTTTCTCTTTTATAGTCTGCAGGCATTAAATGAAAGAAGTCAGTGTTCCAGCAGAGGGAGACAACGTTTCAGAAAAGGCATTGTAGCAAACCAAAAAAGAAATTTTAAGCGCAGCAGAGTAACCAGCTCACATACCTGTTAGCTCAGGTGAGTTTAAAAGGCTGCTGTTGATAACAAGGGCATTTGCTAAATAGATGGTGTGTGTGCAACAATATACTGAAAGGTCAATTATATTGTGCAGCTTATCTCACCACCTGTAGTTATTTAGGTGAAAGCTCCAAAATGCTTGCCTAATATGTCTGTTTATCCAAAAGGAAGTATAGAGGGAGAGCTAGATAGATAGCATTGCATTACATTACATTACATGGCAATGCAATGCACAGTTGCTGAAGTTGAACCAAAATGAGCTTGTCATCTGGCTTCTGCAACTTTTAACATGAAAAATCCAATGAGGAGAAGAAAAGCAAAGCCAAAGAGTCCATCCCAAAATCCGACAAACAAGCAAAATGAACAAAAAGCATTGAATTCAATTCTTTCTGATTTTAGAAACTGCATTAAAGAAGGGGTGCACCGGTCCTGGAGATACTGCAATACCAGGTCAATGCGTGGAGTGGACAGAGCAAGCTCTTTTTCCATCTCCCTGTTCTAAAAATCCATTTAATATATGGTCCCCAGATAGGGGACGTATCAGATATTAAACTGATAAGAACAGATACTACACTTGATCTTAGCCAAAAGGCCGAGAAGCGATAACCAGAATTGGTTTCCGACTACGGTGCCACCCAAGGATTCTGAAAAGTCCATTTGTGGAGATGGCCACCTGGACTCCCGTTAAGAAGACATGCTGTCAACCTCTAGATCCCTCACATGCCTGCACTTTTCGGCTTGCTGCTGCTGCAATCCACGCGTTTTAGATCTGCATAACTCCACCTCTTTTAGCACAGTACCCTCAACCCCCGGCTGTTCCCACCCGCCTCAACACCGTTGGAAGGGAGGAGAACCAATTAAGGCGGGGGGGGGGTGGAACGAGCAGCTGTCTACCCTTAGCAGGAGGGTTGCTGATTAATTACCTCTCCTGCTGCTGCTGCTGCTGGCTGTCCAGCAGCAGACTGAAGGTGGCTGCTGCTGTGCGCAGGTATATAAAGGCTCAGAGCCTATTATGACACGCGCAGCCAGCGTTCCATTGCCACATTCCGTCTACTGCAGGCGGGATACCTGGATGGCTGAATGTCACTGAGAAGCTCACAGAGACCGCCATAAGCAACAGTTTAAAAGAATGCCACAGACTAATCAACCAAACTTTTTGGGTTGGTTTCTCTTTTATAGTCTGCAGGCATTAAATGAAAGAAGTCAGTGTTCCAGCAGAGGGAGACAACGTTTCAGAAAAGGCATTGTAGCAAACCAAAAAAGAAATTTTAAGCGCAGCAGAGTAACCAGCTCACATACCTGTTAGCTCAGGTGAGTTTAAAAGGCTGCTGTTGATAACAAGGGCATTTGCTAAATAGATGGTGTGTGTGCAACAATATACTGAAAGGTCAATTATATTGTGCAGCTTATCTCACCACCTGTAGTTATTTAGGTGAAAGCTCCAAAATGCTTGCCTAATATGTCTGTTTATCCAAAAGGAAGTATAGAGGGAGAGCTAGATAGATAGCATTGCATTACATTACATTACATGGCAATGCAATGCACAGTTGCTGAAGTTGAACCAAAATGAGCTTGTCATCTGGCTTCTGCAACTTTTAACATGAAAAATCCAATGAGGAGAAGAAAAGCAAAGCCAAAGAGTCCATCCCAAAATCCGACAAACAAGCAAAATGAACAAAAAGCATTGAATTCAATTCTTTCTGATTTTAGAAACTGCATTAAAGAAGGGGTGCACCGGTCCTGGAGATACTGCAATACCAGGTCAATGCGTGGAGTGGACAGAGCAAGCTCTTTTTCCATCTCCCTGTTCTAAAAATCCATTTAATATATGGTCCCCAGATAGGGGACGTATCAGATATTAAACTGATAAGAACAGATACTACACTTGATCTTAGCCAAAAGGCCGAGAAGCGATAACCAGAATTGGTTTCCGACTACGGTGCCACCCAAGGATTCTGAAAAGTCCATTTGTGGAGATGGCCACCTGGACTCCCGTTAAGAAGACATGCTGTCAACCTCTAGATCCCTCACATGCCTGCACTTTTCGGCTTGCTGCTGCTGCAATCCACGCGTTTTAGATCTGCATAACTCCACCTCTTTTAGCACAGTACCCTCAACCCCCAGCTGTTCCCACCCGCCTCAACACCGTTGGAAGGGAGGAGAACCATTTAAGGCGGGGGGGGGGTGGAACGAGCAGCTGTCTACCCTTAGCAGGAGGGTTGCTGATTAATTACCTCTCCTGCTGCTGCTGCTGCTGGCTGTCCAGCAGCAGACTGAAGGTGGCTGCTGCTGTGCGCAGGTATATAAGGCTCAGAGCCTATTATGACACGCGCAGCCAGCGTTCCATTGCCACATTCCGTCTACTGCAGGCGGGATACCTGGATGGCTGAATGTCACTGAGAAGCTCACAGAGACCGCCATAAGCAACAGTTTAAAAGAATGCCACAGACTAATCAACCAAACTTTTTGGGTTGGTTTCTCTTTTATAGTCTGCAGGCATTAAATGAAAGAAGTCAGTGTTCCAGCAGAGGGAGACAACGTTTCAGAAAAGGCATTGTAGCAAACCAAAAAAGAAATTTTAAGCGCAGCAGAGTAACCAGCTCACATACCTGTTAGCTCAGGTGAGTTTAAAAGGCTGCTGTTGATAACAAGGGCATTTGCTAAATAGATGGTGTGTGTGCAACAATATACTGAAAGGTCAATTATATTGTGCAGCTTATCTCACCACCTGTAGTTATTTAGGTGAAAGCTCCAAAATGCTTGCCTAATATGTCTGTTTATCCAAAAGGAAGTATAGAGGGAGAGCTAGATAGATAGCATTGCATTACATTACATTACATGGCAATGCAATGCACAGTTGCTGAAGTTGAACCAAAATGAGCTTGTCATCTGGCTTCTGCAACTTTTAACATGAAAAATCCAATGAGGAGAAGAAAAGCAAAGCCAAAGAGTCCATCCCAAAATCCGACAAACAAGCAAAATGAACAAAAAGCATTGAATTCAGTTCTTTCTGATTTTAGAAACTGCATTAAAGAAGGGGTGCACCGGTCCTGGAGATACTGCAATACCAGGTCAATGCGTGGAGTGGACAGAGCAAGCTCTTTTTCCATCTCCCTGTTCTAAAAATCCATTTAATATATGGTCCCCAGATAGGGGACGTATCAGATATTAAACTGATAAGAACAGATACTACACTTGATCTTAGCCAAAAGGCCGAGAAGCGATAACCAGAATTGGTTTCCGACTACGGTGCCACCCAAGGATTCTGAAAAGTCCATTTGTGGAGATGGCCACCTGGACTCCCGTTAAGAAGACATGCTGTCAACCTCTAGATCCCTCACATGCCTGCACTTTTCGGCTTGCTGCTGCTGCAATCCACGCGTTTTAGATCTGCATAACTCCACCTCTTTTAGCACAGTACCCTCAACCCCCAGCTGTTCCCACCCGCCTCAACACCGTTGGAAGGGAGGAGAACCAATTAAGGCGGGTGGGGGGTGGAACGAGCAGCTGTCTACCCTTAGCAGGAGGGTTGCTGATTAATTACCTCTCCTGCTGCTGCTGCTGCTGGCTGTCCAGCAGCAGACTGAAGGTGGCTGCTGCTGTGCGCAGGTATATAAAGGCTCAGAGCCTATTATGACACGCGCAGCCAGCGTTCCATTGCCACATTCCGTCTACTGCAGGCGGGATACCTGGATGGCTGAATGTCACTGAGAAGCTCACAGAGACCGCCATAAGCAACAGTTTAAAAGAATGCCACAGACTAATCAACCAAACTTTTTGGGTTGGTTTCTCTTTTATAGTCTGCAGGCATTAAATGAAAGAAGTCAGTGTTCCAGCAGAGGGAGACAACGTTTCAGAAAAGGCATTGTAGCAAACCAAAAAAGAAATTTTAAGCGCAGCAGAGTAACCAGCTCACATACCTGTTAGCTCAGGTGAGTTTAAAAGGCTGCTGTTGATAACAAGGGCATTTGCTAAATAGATGGTGTGTGTGCAACAATATACTGAAAGGTCAATTATATTGTGCAGCTTATCTCACCACCTGTAGTTATTTAGGTGAAAGCTCCAAAATGCTTGCCTAATATGTCTGTTTATCCAAAAGGAAGTATAGAGGGAGAGCTAGATAGATAGCATTGCATTACATTACATTACATGGCAATGCAATGCACAGTTGCTGAAGTTGAACCAAAATGAGCTTGTCATCTGGCTTCTGCAACTTTTAACATGAAAAATCCAATGAGGAGAAGAAAAGCAAAGCCAAAGAGTCCATCCCAAAATCCGACAAACAAGCAAAATGAACAAAAAGCATTGAATTCAATTCTTTCTGATTTTAGAAACTGCATTAAAGAAGGGGTGCACCGGTCCTGGAGATACTGCAATACCAGGTCAATGCGTGGAGTGGACAGAGCAAGCTCTTTTTCCATCTCCCTGTTCTAAAAATCCATTTAATATATGGTCCCCAGATAGGGGACGTATCAGATATTAAACTGATAAGAACAGATACTACACTTGATCTTAGCCAAAAGGCCGAGAAGCGATAACCAGAATTGGTTTCCGACTACGGTGCCACCCAAGGATTCTGAAAAGTCCATTTGTGGAGATGGCCACCTGGACTCCCGTTAAGAAGACATGCTGTCAACCTCTAGATCCCTCACATGCCTGCATTTTTCGGCTTGCTGCTGCTGCAATCCACGCGTTTTAGATCTGCATAACTCCACCTCTTTTAGCACAGTACCCTCAACCCCCGGCTGTTCCCACCCGCCTCAACACCGTTGGAAGGGAGGAGAACCAATTAAGGCGGGGGGGGGTGGAACGAGCAGCTGTCTACCCTTAGCAGGAGGGTTGCTGATTAATTACCTCTCCTGCTGCTGCTGCTGCTGGCTGTCCAGCAGCAGACTGAAGGTGGCTGCTGCTGTGCGCAGGTATATAAAGGCTCAGAGCCTATTATGACACGCGCAGCCAGCGTTCCATTGCCACATTCCGTCTACTGCAGGCGGGATACCTGGATGGCTGAATGTCACTGAGAAGCTCACAGAGACCGCCATAAGCAACAGTTTAAAAGAATGCCACAGACTAATCAACCAAACTTTTTGGGTTGGTTTCTCTTTTATAGTCTGCAGGCATTAAATGAAAGAAGTCAGTGTTCCAGCAGAGGGAGACAACGTTTCAGAAAAGGCATTGTAGCAAACCAAAAAAGAAATTTTAAGCGCAGCAGAGTAACCAGCTCACATACCTGTTAGCTCAGGTGAGTTTAAAAGGCTGCTGTTGATAACAAGGGCATTTGCTAAATAGATGGTGTGTGTGCAACAATATACTGAAAGGTCAATTATATTGTGCAGCTTATCTCACCACCTGTAGTTATTTAGGTGAAAGCTCCAAAATGCTTGCCTAATATGTCTGTTTATCCAAAAGGAAGTATAGAGGGAGAGCTAGATAGATAGCATTGCATTACATTACATTACATGGCAATGCAATGCACAGTTGCTGAAGTTGAACCAAAATGAGCTTGTCATCTGGCTTCTGCAACTTTTAACATGAAAAATCCAATGAGGAGAAGAAAAGCAAAGCCAAAGAGTCCATCCCAAAATCCGACAAACAAGCAAAATGAACAAAAAGCATTGAATTCAATTCTTTCTGATTTTAGAAACTGCATTAAAGAAGGGGTGCACCGGTCCTGGAGATACTGCAATACCAGGTCAATGCGTGGAGTGGACAGAGCAAGCTCTTTTTCCATCTCCCTGTTCTAAAAATCCATTTAATATATGGTCCCCAGATAGGGGACGTATCAGATATTAAACTGATAAGAACAGATACTACACTTGATCTTAGCCAAAAGGCCGAGAAGCGATAACCAGAATTGGTTTCCGACTACGGTGCCACCCAAGGATTCTGAAAAGTCCATTTGTGGAGATGGCCACCTGGACTCCCGTTAAGAAGACATGCTGTCAACCTCTAGATCCCTCACATGCCTGCACTTTTCGGCTTGCTGCTGCTGCAATCCACGCGTTTTAGATCTGCATAACTCCACCTCTTTTAGCACAGTACCCTCAACCCCCAGCTGTTCCCACCCGCCTCAACACCGTTGGAAGGGAGGAGAACCATTTAAGGCGGGGGGGGGGTGGAACGAGCAGCTGTCTACCCTTAGCAGGAGGGTTGCTGATTAATTACCTCTCCTGCTGCTGCTGCTGCTGGCTGTCCAGCAGCAGACTGAAGGTGGCTGCTGCTGTGCGCAGGTATATAAGGCTCAGAGCCTATTATGACACGCGCAGCCAGCGTTCCATTGCCACATTCCGTCTACTGCAGGCGGGATACCTGGATGGCTGAATGTCACTGAGAAGCTCACAGAGACCGCCATAAGCAACAGTTTAAAAGAATGCCACAGACTAATCAACCAAACTTTTTGGGTTGGTTTCTCTTTTATAGTCTGCAGGCATTAAATGAAAGAAGTCAGTGTTCCAGCAGAGGGAGACAACGTTTCAGAAAAGGCATTGTAGCAAACCAAAAAAGAAATTTTAAGCGCAGCAGAGTAACCAGCTCACATACCTGTTAGCTCAGGTGAGTTTAAAAGGCTGCTGTTGATAACAAGGGCATTTGCTAAATAGATGGTGTGTGTGCAACAATATACTGAAAGGTCAATTATATTGTGCAGCTTATCTCACCACCTGTAGTTATTTAGGTGAAAGCTCCAAAATGCTTGCCTAATATGTCTGTTTATCCAAAAGGAAGTATAGAGGGAGAGCTAGATAGATAGCATTGCATTACATTACATTACATGGCAATGCAATGCACAGTTGCTGAAGTTGAACCAAAATGAGCTTGTCATCTGGCTTCTGCAACTTTTAACATGAAAAATCCAATGAGGAGAAGAAAAGCAAAGCCAAAGAGTCCATCCCAAAATCCGACAAACAAGCAAAATGAACAAAAAGCATTGAATTCAGTTCTTTCTGATTTTAGAAACTGCATTAAAGAAGGGGTGCACCGGTCCTGGAGATACTGCAATACCAGGTCAATGCGTGGAGTGGACAGAGCAAGCTCTTTTTCCATCTCCCTGTTCTAAAAATCCATTTAATATATGGTCCCCAGATAGGGGACGTATCAGATATTAAACTGATAAGAACAGATACTACACTTGATCTTAGCCAAAAGGCCGAGAAGCGATAACCAGAATTGGTTTCCGACTACGGTGCCACCCAAGGATTCTGAAAAGTCCATTTGTGGAGATGGCCACCTGGACTCCCGTTAAGAAGACATGCTGTCAACCTCTAGATCCCTCACATGCCTGCACTTTTCGGCTTGCTGCTGCTGCAATCCACGCGTTTTAGATCTGCATAACTCCACCTCTTTTAGCACAGTACCCTCAACCCCCAGCTGTTCCCACCCGCCTCAACACCGTTGGAAGGGAGGAGAACCAATTAAGGCGGGGGGGGGTGGAACGAGCAGCTGTCTACCCTTAGCAGGAGGGTTGCTGATTAATTACCTCTCCTGCTGCTGCTGCTGCTGGCTGTCCAGCAGCAGACTGAAGGTGGCTGCTGCTGTGCGCAGGTATATAAAGGCTCAGAGCCTATTATGACACGCGCAGCCAGCGTTCCATTGCCACATTCCGTCTACTGCAGGCGGGATACCTGGATGGCTGAATGTCACTGAGAAGCTCACAGAGACCGCCATAAGCAACAGTTTAAAAGAATGCCACAGACTAATCAACCAAACTTTTTGGGTTGGTTTCTCTTTTATAGTCTGCAGGCATTAAATGAAAGAAGTCAGTGTTCCAGCAGAGGGAGACAACGTTTCAGAAAAGGCATTGTAGCAAACCAAAAAAGAAATTTTAAGCGCAGCAGAGTAACCAGCTCACATACCTGTTAGCTCAGGTGAGTTTAAAAGGCTGCTGTTGATAACAAGGGCATTTGCTAAATAGATGGTGTGTGTGCAACAATATACTGAAAGGTCAATTATATTGTGCAGCTTATCTCACCACCTGTAGTTATTTAGGTGAAAGCTCCAAAATGCTTGCCTAATATGTCTGTTTATCCAAAAGGAAGTATAGAGGGAGAGCTAGATAGATAGCATTGCATTACATTACATTACATGGCAATGCAATGCACAGTTGCTGAAGTTGAACCAAAATGAGCTTGTCATCTGGCTTCTGCAACTTTTAACATGAAAAATCCAATGAGGAGAAGAAAAGCAAAGCCAAAGAGTCCATCCCAAAATCCGACAAACAAGCAAAATGAACAAAAAGCATTGAATTCAATTCTTTCTGATTTTAGAAACTGCATTAAAGAAGGGGTGCACCGGTCCTGGAGATACTGCAATACCAGGTCAATGCGTGGAGTGGACAGAGCAAGCTCTTTTTCCATCTCCCTGTTCTAAAAATCCATTTAATATATGGTCCCCAGATAGGGGACGTATCAGATATTAAACTGATAAGAACAGATACTACACTTGATCTTAGCCAAAAGGCCGAGAAGCGATAACCAGAATTGGTTTCCGACTACGGTGCCACCCAAGGATTCTGAAAAGTCCATTTGTGGAGATGGCCACCTGGACTCCCGTTAAGAAGACATGCTGTCAACCTCTAGATCCCTCACATGCCTGCATTTTTCGGCTTGCTGCTGCTGCAATCCACGCGTTTTAGATCTGCATAACTCCACCTCTTTTAGCACAGTACCCTCAACCCCCGGCTGTTCCCACCCGCCTCAACACCGTTGGAAGGGAGGAGAACCAATTAAGGCGGGGGGGGGTGGAACGAGCAGCTGTCTACCCTTAGCAGGAGGGTTGCTGATTAATTACCTCTCCTGCTGCTGCTGCTGGCTGTCCAGCAGCAGACTGAAGGTGGCTGCTGCTGTGCGCAGGTATATAAAGGCTCAGAGCCTATTATGACACGCGCAGCCAGCGTTCCATTGCCACATTCCGTCTACTGCAGGCGGGATACCTGGATGGCTGAATGTCACTGAGAAGCTCACAGAGACCGCCATAAGCAACAGTTTAAAAGAATGCCACAGACTAATCAACCAAACTTTTTGGGTTGGTTTCTCTTTTATAGTCTGCAGGCATTAAATGAAAGAAGTCAGTGTTCCAGCAGAGGGAGACAACGTTTCAGAAAAGGCATTGTAGCAAACCAAAAAAGAAATTTTAAGCGCAGCAGAGTAACCAGCTCACATACCTGTTAGCTCAGGTGAGTTTAAAAGGCTGCTGTTGATAACAAGGGCATTTGCTAAATAGATGGTGTGTGTGCAACAATATACTGAAAGGTCAATTATATTGTGCAGCTTATCTCACCACCTGTAGTTATTTAGGTGAAAGCTCCAAAATGCTTGCCTAATATGTCTGTTTATCCAAAAGGAAGTATAGAGGGAGAGCTAGATAGATAGCATTGCATTACATTACATTACATGGCAATGCAATGCACAGTTGCTGAAGTTGAACCAAAATGAGCTTGTCATCTGGCTTCTGCAACTTTTAACATGAAAAATCCAATGAGGAGAAGAAAGCAAAGCCAAAGAGTCCATCCCAAAATCCGACAAACAAGCAAAATGAACAAAAAGCATTGAATTCAATTCTTTCTGATTTTAGAAACTGCATTAAAGAAGGGGTGCACCGGTCCTGGAGATACTGCAATACCAGGTCAATGCGTGGAGTGGACAGAGCAAGCTCTTTTTCCATCTCCCTGTTCTAAAAATCCATTTAATATATGGTCCCCAGATAGGGGACGTATCAGATATTAAACTGATAAGAACAGATACTACACTTGATCTTAGCCAAAAGGCCGAGAAGCGATAACCAGAATTGGTTTCCGACTACGGTGCCACCCAAGGATTCTGAAAAGTCCATTTGTGGAGATGGCCACCTGGACTCCCGTTAAGAAGACATGCTGTCAACCTCTAGATCCCTCACATGCCTGCACTTTTCGGCTTGCTGCTGCTGCAATCCACGCGTTTTAGATCTGCATAACTCCACCTCTTTTAGCACAGTACCCTCAACCCCCGGCTGTTCCCACCCGCCTCAACACCGTTGGAAGGGAGGAGAACCAATTAAGGCGGGGGGGGGTGGAACGAGCAGCTGTCTACCCTTAGCAGGAGGGTTGCTGATTAATTACCTCTCCTGCTGCTGCTGCTGCTGGCTGTCCAGCAGCAGACTGAAGGTGGCTGCTGCTGTGCGCAGGTATATAAAGGCTCAGAGCCTATTATGACACGCGCAGCCAGCGTTCCATTGCCACATTCCGTCTACTGCAGGCGGGATACCTGGATGGCTGAATGTCACTGAGAAGCTCACAGAGACCGCCATAAGCAACAGTTTAAAAGAATGCCACAGACTAATCAACCAAACTTTTTGGGTTGGTTTCTCTTTTATAGTCTGCAGGCATTAAATGAAAGAAGTCAGTGTTCCAGCAGAGGGAGACAACGTTTCAGAAAAGGCATTGTAGCAAACCAAAAAAGAAATTTTAAGCGCAGCAGAGTAACCAGCTCACATACCTGTTAGCTCAGGTGAGTTTAAAAGGCTGCTGTTGATAACAAGGGCATTTGCTAAATAGATGGTGTGTGTGCAACAATATACTGAAAGGTCAATTATATTGTGCAGCTTATCTCACCACCTGTAGTTATTTAGGTGAAAGCTCCAAAATGCTTGCCTAATATGTCTGTTTATCCAAAAGGAAGTATAGAGGGAGAGCTAGATAGATAGCATTGCATTACATTACATTACATGGCAATGCAATGCACAGTTGCTGAAGTTGAACCAAAATGAGCTTGTCATCTGGCTTCTGCAACTTTTAACATGAAAAATCCAATGAGGAGAAGAAAAGCAAAGCCAAAGAGTCCATCCCAAAATCCGACAAACAAGCAAAATGAACAAAAAGCATTGAATTCAATTCTTTCTGATTTTAGAAACTGCATTAAAGAAGGGGTGCACCGGTCCTGGAGATACTGCAATACCAGGTCAATGCGTGGAGTGGACAGAGCAAGCTCTTTTTCCATCTCCCTGTTCTAAAAATCCATTTAATATATGGTCCCCAGATAGGGGACGTATCAGATATTAAACTGATAAGAACAGATACTACACTTGATCTTAGCCAAAAGGCCGAGAAGCGATAACCAGAATTGGTTTCCGACTACGGTGCCACCCAAGGATTCTGAAAAGTCCATTTGTGGAGATGGCCACCTGGACTCCCGTTAAGAAGACATGCTGTCAACCTCTAGATCCCTCACATGCCTGCACTTTTCGGCTTGCTGCTGCTGCAATCCACGCGTTTTAGATCTGCATAACTCCACCTCTTTTAGCACAGTACCCTCAACCCCCGGCTGTTCCCACCCGCCTCAACACCGTTGGAAGGGAGGAGAACCAATTAAGGCGGGGGGGGGGGTGGAACGAGCAGCTGTCTACCCTTAGCAGGAGGGTTGCTGATTAATTACCTCTCCTGCTGCTGCTGCTGCTGGCTGTCCAGCAGCAGACTGAAGGTGGCTGCTGCTGTGCGCAGGTATATAAAGGCTCAGAGCCTATTATGACACGCGCAGCCAGCGTTCCATTGCCACATTCCGTCTACTGCAGGCGGGATACCTGGATGGCTGAATGTCACTGAGAAGCTCACAGAGACCGCCATAAGCAACAGTTTAAAAGAATGCCACAGACTAATCAACCAAACTTTTTGGGTTGGTTTCTCTTTTATAGTCTGCAGGCATTAAATGAAAGAAGTCAGTGTTCCAGCAGAGGGAGACAACGTTTCAGAAAAGGCATTGTAGCAAACCAAAATAGAAATTTTAAGCGCAGCAGAGTAACCAGCTCACATACCTGTTAGCTCAGGTGAGTTTAAAAGGTTGCTGTTGATAACAAGGGCATTTGCTAAATAGATGGTGTGTGTGCAACAATATACTGAAAGGTCAATTATATTGTGCAGCTTATCTCACCACCTGTAGTTATTTAGGTGAAAGCTCCAAAATGCTTGCCTAATATGTCTGTTTATCCAAAAGGAAGTATAGAGGGAGAGCTAGATAGATAGCATTGCATTACATTACATTACATGGCAATGCAATGCACAGTTGCTGAAGTTGAACCAAAATGAGCTTGTCATCTGGCTTCTGCAACTTTTAACATGAAAAATCCAATGAGGAGAAGAAAAGCAAAGTCAAAGAGTCCATCCCAAAATCCGACAAACAAGCAAAATGAACAAAAAGCATTGAATTCAATTCTTTCTGATTTTAGAAACTGCATTAAAGAAGGGGTGCACCGGTCCTGGAGATACTGCAATACCAGGTCAATGCGTGGAGTGGACAGAGCAAGCTCTTTTTCCATCTCCCTGTTCTAAAAATCCATTTAATATATGGTCCCCAGATAGGGGACGTATCAGATATTAAACTGATAAGAACAGATACTACACTTGATCTTAGCCAAAAGGCCGAGAAGCGATAACCAGAATTGGTTTCCGACTACGGTGCCACCCAAGGATTCTGAAAAGTCCATTTGTGGAGATGGCCACCTGGACTCCCGTTAAGAAGACATGCTGTCAACCTCTAGATCCCTCACATGCCTGCACTTTTCGGCTTGCTGCTGCTGCAATCCACGCGTTTTAGATCTGCATAACTCCACCTCTTTTAGCACAGTACCCTCAACCCCCGGCTGTTCCCACCCGCCTCAACACCGTTGGAAGGGAGGAGAACCAATTAAGGCGGGGGTGGGGGTGGAACGAGCAGCTGTCTACCCTTAGCAGGAGGGTTGCTGATTAATTACCTCTCCTGCTGCTGCTGGCTGTCCAGCAGCAGACTGAAGGTGGCTGCTGCTGTGCGCAGGTATATAAAGGCTCAGAGCCTATTATGACACGCGCAGCCAGCGTTCCATTGCCACATTCCGTCTACTGCAGGCGGGATACCTGGATGGCTGAATGTCACTGAGAAGCTCACAGAGACCGCCATAAGCAACAGTTGAAAAGAATGCCACAGACTAATCAACCAAACTTTTTGGGTTGGTTTCTCTTTTATAGTCTGCAGGCATTAAATGAAAGAAGTCAGTGTTCCAGCAGAGAGAGACAACGTTTCAGAAAAGGCATTGTAGCAAACCAAAAAAGAAATTTTAAGCGCAGCAGAGTAACCAGCTCACATACCTGTTAGCTCAGGTGAGTTTAAAAGGCTGCTGTTGATAACAAGGGCATTTGCTAAATAGATGGTGTGTGTGCAACAATATACTGAAAGGTCAATTATATTGTGCAGCTTATCTCACCACCTGTAGTTATTTAGGTGAAAGCTCCAAAATGCTTGCCTAATATGTCTGTTTATCCAAAAGGAAGTATAGAGGGAGAGCTAGATAGATAGCATTGCATTACATTACATTACATGGCAATGCAATGCACAGTTGCTGAAGTTGAACCAAAATGAGCTTGTCATCTGGCTTCTGCAACTTTTAACATGAAAAATCCAATGAGGAGAAGAAAAGCAAAGCCAAAGAGTCCATCCCAAAATCCGACAAACAAGCAAAATGAACAAAAAGCATTGAATTCAATTCTTTCTGATTTTAGAAACTGCATTAAAGAAGGGGTGCACCGGTCCTGGAGATACTGCAATACCAGGTCAATGCGTGGAGTGGACAGAGCAAGCTCTTTTTCCATCTCCCTGTTCTAAAAATCCATTTAATATATGGTCCCCAGATAGGGGACGTATCAGATATTAAACTGATAAGAACAGATACTACACTTGATCTTAGCCAAAAGGCCGAGAAGCGATAACCAGAATTGCTTTCCGACTACGGTGCCACCCAAGGATTCTGAAAAGTCCATTTGTGGAGATGGCCACCTGGACTCCCGTTAAGAAGACATGCTGTCAACCTCTAGATCCCTCACATGCCTGCACTTTTCGGCTTGCTGCTGCTGCAATCCACGCGTTTTAGATCTGCATAACTCCACCTCTTTTAGCACAGTACCCTCAACCCCCGGCTGTTCCCACCCGCCTCAACACCGTTGGAAGGGAGGAGAACCAATTAAGGCGGGGGGGGGGTGGAACGAGCAGCTGTCTACCCTTAGCAGGAGGGTTGCTGATTAATTACCTCTCCTGCTGCTGCTGCTGCTGGCTGTCCAGCAGCAGACTGAAGGTGGCTGCTGCTGTGCGCAGGTATATAAAGGCTCAGAGCCTATTATGACACGCGCAGCCAGCGTTCCATTGCCACATTCCGTCTACTGCAGGCGGGATACCTGGATGGCTGAATGTCACTGAGAAGCTCACAGAGACCGCCATAAGCAACAGTTTAAAAGAATGCCACAGACTAATCAACCAAACTTTTTGGGTTGGTTTCTCTTTTATAGTCTGCAGGCATTAAATGAAAGAAGTCAGTGCTCCAGCAGAGGGAGACAACGTTTCAGAAAAGGCATTGTAGCAAACCAAAAAAGAAATTTTAAGCGCAGCAGAGTAACCAGCTCACATACCTGTTAGCTCAGGTGAGTTTAAAAGGCTGCTGTTGATAACAAGGGCATTTGCTAAATAGATGGTGTGTGTGCAACAATATACTGAAAGGTCAATTATATTGTGCAGTTTATCTCACCACCTGTAGTTATTTAGGTGAAAGCTCCAAAATGCTTGCCTAATATGTCTGTTTATCCAAAAGGAAGTATAGAGGGAGAGCTAGATAGATAGCATTGCATTACATTACATTACATGGCAATGCAATGCACAGTTGCTGAAGTTGAACCAAGATGAGCTTGTCATCTGGCTTCTGCAACTTTTAACATGAAAAATCCAATGAGGAGAAGAAAAGCAAAGCCAAAGAGTCCATCCCAACATCCGACAAACAAGCAAAATGAACAAAAAGCATTGAATTCAATTCTTTCTGATTTTAGAAACTGCATTAAAGAAGGGGTGCACCGGTCCTGGAGATACTGCAATACCAGGTCAATGCGTGGAGTGGACAGAGCAAGCTCTTTTTCCATCTCCCTGTTCTAAAAATCCATTTAATATATGGTCCCCAGATAGGGGACGTATCAGATATTAAACTGATAAGAACAGATACTACACTTGATCTTAGCCAAAAGGCCGAGAAGCGATAACCAGAATTGCTTTCCGACTACGGTGCCACCCAAGGATTCTGAAAAGTCCATTTGTGGAGATGGCCACCTGGACTCCCGTTAAGAAGACATGCTGTCAACCTCTAGATCCCTCACATGCCTGCACTTTTCGGCTTGCTGCTGCTGCAATCCACGCGTTTTAGATCTGCATAACTCCACCTCTTTTAGCACAGTACCCTCAACCCCCGGCTGTTCCCACCCGCCTCAACACCGTTGGAAGGGAGGAGAACCAATTAAGGCGGGGGGGGGGTGGAACGAGCAGCTGTCTACCCTTAGCAGGAGGGTTGCTGATTAATTACCTCTCCTGCTGCTGCTGCTGCTGGCTGTCCAGCAGCAGACTGAAGGTGGCTGCTGCTGTGCGCAGGTATATAAAGGCTCAGAGCCTATTATGACACGCGCAGCCAGCGTTCCATTGCCACATTCCGTCTACTGCAGGCGGGATACCTGGATGGCTGAATGTCACTGAGAAGCTCACAGAGACCGCCATAAGCAACAGTTTAAAAGAATGCCACAGACTAATCAACCAAACTTTTTGGGTTGGTTTCTCTTTTATAGTCTGCAGGCATTAAATGAAAGAAGTCAGTGTTCCAGCAGAGGGAGACAACGTTTCAGAAAAGGCATTGTAGCAAACCAAAAAAGAAATTTTAAGCGCAGCAGAGTAACCAGCTCACATACCTGTTAGCTCAGGTGAGTTTAAAAGGCTGCTGTTGATAACAAGGGCATTTGCTAAATAGATGGTGTGTGTGCAACAATATACTGAAAGGTCAATTATATTGTGCAGTTTATCTCACCACCTGTAGTTATTTAGGTGAAAGCTCCAAAATGCTTGCCTAATATGTCTGTTTATCCAAAAGGAAGTATAGAGGGAGAGCTAGATAGATAGCATTGCATTACATTACGTTACATGGCAATGCAATGCACAGTTGCTGAAGTTGAACCAAGATGAGCTTGTCATCTGGCTTCTGCAACTTTTAACATGAAAAATCCAATGAGGAGAAGAAAAGCAAAGCCAAAGAGTCCATCCCAACATCCGACAAACAAGCAAAATGAACAAAAAGCATTGAATTCAATTCTTTCTGATTTTAGAAACTGCATTAAAGAAGGGGTGCACCGGTCCTGGAGATACTGCAATACCAGGTCAATGCGTGGAGTGGACAGAGCAAGCTCTTTTTCCATCTCCCTGTTCTAAAAATCCATTTAATATATGGTCCCCAGATAGGGGACGTATCAGATATTAAACTGATAAGAACAGATACTACACTTGATCTTAGCCAAAAGGCCGAGAAGCGATAACCAGAATTGGTTTCCGACTACGGTGCCACCCAAGGATTCTGAAAAGTCCATTTGTGGAGATGGCCACCTGGACTCCCGTTAAGAAGACATGCTGTCAACCTCTAGATCCCTCACATGCCTGCACTTTTCGGCTTGCTGCTGCTGCAATCCACGCGTTTTAGATCTGCATAACTCCACCTCTTTTAGCACAGTACGCTCAACCCCCGGCTGTTCCCACCCGCCTCAACACCGTTGGAAGGGAGGAGAACCAATTAAGGCGGGGGGGGGGTGGAACGAGCAGCTGTCTACCCTTAGCAGGAGGGTTGCTGATTAATTACCTCTCCTGCTGCTGCTGCTGCTGGCTGTCCAGCAGCAGACTGAAGGTGGCTGCTGCTGTGCGCAGGTATATAAAGGCTCAGAGCCTATTATGACACGCGCAGCCAGCGTTCCATTGCCACATTCCGTCTACTGCAGGCGGGATACCTGGATGGCTGAATGTCACTGAGAAGCTCACAGAGACCGCCATAAGCAACAGTTTAAAAGAATGCCACAGACTAATCAACCAAACTTTTTGGGTTGGTTTCTCTTTTATAGTCTGCAGGCATTAAATGAAAGAAGTCAGTGTTCCAGCAGAGGGAGACAACGTTTCAGAAAAGGCATTGTAGCAAACCAAAAAAGAAATTTTAAGCGCAGCAGAGTAACCAGCTCACATACCTGTTAGCTCAGGTGAGTTTAAAAGGCTGCTGTTGATAACAAGGGCATTTGCTAAATAGATGGTGTGTGTGCAACAATATACTGAAAGGTCAATTATATTGTGCAGCTTATCTCACCACCTGTAGTTATTTAGGTGAAAGCTCCAAAATGCTTGCCTAATATGTCTGTTTATCCAAAAGGAAGTATAGAGGGAGAGCTAGATAGATAGCATTGCATTACATTACATTACATGGCAATGCAATGCACAGTTGCTGAAGTTGAACCAAAATGAGCTTGTCATCTGGCTTCTGCAACTTTTAACATGAAAAATCCAATGAGGAGAAGAAAAGCAAAGCCAAAGAGTCCATCCCAAAATCCGACAAACAAGCAAAATGAACAAAAAGCATTGAATTCAATTCTTTCTGATTTTAGAAACTGCATTAAAGAAGGGGTGCACCGGTCCTGGAGATACTGCAATACCAGGTCAATGCGTGGAGTGGACAGAGCAAGCTCTTTTTCCATCTCCCTGTTCTAAAAATCCATTTAATATATGGTCCCCAGATAGGGGACGTATCAGATATTAAACTGATAAGAACAGATACTACACTTGATCTTAGCCAAAAGGCCGAGAAGCGATAACCAGAATTGGTTTCCGACTACGGTGCCACCCAAGGATTCTGAAAAGTCCATTTGTGGAGATGGCCACCTGGACTCCCGTTAAGAAGACATGCTGTCAACCTCAGATCCCTCACATGCCTGCACTTTTCGGCTTGCTGCTGCTGCAATCCACGCGTTTTAGATCTGCATAACTCCACCTCTTTTAGCACAGTACCCTCAACCCCCGGCTGTTCCCACCCGCCTCAACACCGTTGGAAGGGAGGAGAACCAATTAAGGCGGGGGGGGGGTGGAACGAGCAGCTGTCTACCCTTAGCAGGAGGGTTGCTGATTAATTACCTCTCCTGCTGCTGCTGCTGCTGGCTGTCCAGCAGCAGACTGAAGGTGGCTGCTGCTGTGCGCAGGTATATAAAGGCTCAGAGCCTATTATGACACGCGCAGCCAGCGTTCCATTGCCACATTCCGTCTACTGCAGGCGGGATACCTGGATGGCTGAATGTCACTGAGAAGCTCACAGAGACCGCCATAAGCAACAGTTTAAAAGAATGCCACAGACTAATCAACCAAACTTTTTATGTTGGTTTCTCTTTTATAGTCTGCAGGCATTAAATGAAAGAAGTCAGTGTTCCAGCAGAGGGAGACAACGTTTCAGAAAAGGCATTGTAGCAAACCAAAAAAGAAATTTTAAGCGCAGCAGAGTAACCAGCTCACATACCTGTTAGCTCAGGTGAGTTTAAAAGGCTGCTGTTGATAACAAGGGCATTTGCTAAATAGATGGTGTGTGTGCAACAATATACTGAAAGGTCAATTATATTGTGCAGCTTATCTCACCACCTGTAGTTATTTAGGTGAAAGCTCCAAAATGCTTGCCTAATATGTCTGCTTATCCAAAAGGAAGTATAGAGGGAGAGCTAGATAGATAGCATTGCATTACATTACATTACATGGCAATGCAATGCACAGTTGCTGAAGTTGAACCAAAATGAGCTTGTCATCTGGCTTCTGCAACTTTTAACATGAAAAATCCAATGAGGAGAAGAAAAGCAAAGCCAAAGAGTCCATCCCAAAATCCGACAAACAAGCAAAATGAACAAAAAGCATTGAATTCAATTCTTTCTGATTTTAGAAACTGCATTAAAGAAGGGGTGCACCGGTCCTGGAGATACTGCAATACCAGGTCAATGCGTGGAGTGGACAGAGCAAGCTCTTTTTCCATCTCCCTGTTCTAAAAATCCATATAATATATGGTCCCCAGATAGGGGACGTATCAGATATTAAACTGATAAGAACAGATACTACACTTGATCTTAGCCAAAAGGCCGAGAAGCGATAACCAGAATTGGTTTCCGACTACGGTGCCACCCAAGGATTCTGAAAAGTCCATTTGTGGAGATGGCCACCTGGACTCCCGTTAAGAAGACATGCTGTCAACCTCTAGATCCCTCACATGCCTGCACTTTTCAGCTTGCTGCTGCTGCAATCCACGCGTTTTAGATCTGCATAACTCCACCTCTTTTAGCACAGTACCCTCAACCCCCGGCTGTTCCCACCCGCCTCAACACCGTTGGAATGGAGGAGAACCAATTAAGGCGGGGGGGGGGGGTGGAACGAGCAGCTGTCTACCCTTAGCAGGAGGGTTGCTGATTAATTACCTCTCCTGCTGCTGCTGCTGCTGGCTGTCCAGCAGCAGACTGAAGGTGGCTGCTGCTGTGCGCAGGTATATAAAGGCTCAGAGCCTATTATGACACGCGCAGCCAGCGTTCCATTGCCACATTCCGTCTACTGCAGGCGGGATACCTGGATGGCTGAATGTCACTGAGAAGCTCACAGAGACCGCCATAAGCAACAGTTTAAAAGAATGCCACAGACTAATCAACCAAACTTTTTGGGTTGGTTTCTCTTTTATAGTCTGCAGGCATTAAATGAAAGAAGTCAGTGTTCCAGCAGAGGGAGACAACGTTTCAGAAAAGGCATTGTAGCAAACCAAAAAAGAAATTTTAAGCGCAGCAGAGTAACCAGCTCACATACCTGTTAGCTCAGGTGAGTTTAAAAGGCTGCTGTTGATAACAAGGGCATTTGCTAAATAGATGGTGTGTGTGCAACAATATACTGAAAGGTCAATTATATTGTGCAGCTTATCTCACCACCTGTAGTTATTTAGGTGAAAGCTCCAAAATGCTTGCCTAATATGTCTGTTTATCCAAAAGGAAGTATAGAGGGAGAGCTAGATAGATAGCATTGCATTACATTACATTACATGGCAATGCAATGCACAGTTGCTGAAGTTGAACCAAAATGAGCTTGTCATCTGGCTTCTGCAACTTTTAACATGAAAAATCCAATGAGGAGAAGAAAAGCAAAGCCAAAGAGTCCATCCCAAAATCCGACAAACAAGCAAAATGAACAAAAAGCATTGAATTCAATTCTTTCTGATTTTAGAAACTGCATTAAAGAAGGGGTGCACCGGTCCTGGAGATACTGCAATACCAGGTCAATGCGTGGAGTGGACAGAGCAAGCTCTTTTTCCATCTCCCTGTTCTAAAAATCCATTTAATATATGGTCCCCAGATAGGGGACGTATCAGATATTAAACTGATAAGAACAGATACTACACTTGATCTTAGCCAAAAGGCCGAGAAGCGATAACCAGAATTGGTTTCCGACTACGGTGCCACCCAAGGATTCTGAAAAGTCCATTTGTGGAGATGGCCACCTGGACTCCCGTTAAGAAGACATGCTGTCAACCTCTAGATCCCTCACATGCCTGCACTTTTCGGCTTGCTGCTGCTGCAATCCACGCGTTTTAGATCTGCATAACTCCACCTCTTTTAGCACAGTACCCTCAACCCCCGGCTGTTCCCACCCGCCTCAACACCGTTGGAAGGGAGGAGAACCAATTAAGGCGGGGGGGGGGGTGGAACGAGCAGCTGTCTACCCTTAGCAGGAGGGTTGCTGATTAGTCACCTCTCCTGCTGCTGCTGCTGCTGGCTGTCCAGCAGCAGACTGAAGGTGGCTGCTGCTGTGCGCAGGTATATAAAGGCTCAGAGCCTATTATGACACGCGCAGCCAGCGTTCCATTGCCACATTCCGTCTACTGCAGGCGGAATACCTGGATGGCTGAATGTCACTGAGAAGCTCACAGAGACCGCCATAAGCAACAGTTTAAAAGAATGCCACAGACTAATCAACCAAACTTTTTGGGTTGGTTTCTCTTTTATAGTCTGCAGGCATTAAATGAAAGAAGTCAGTGTTCCAGCAGAGGGAGACAACGTTTCAGAAAAGGCATTGTAGCAAACCAAAAAAGAAATTTTAAGCGCAGCAGAGTAACCAGCTCACATACCTGTTAGCTCAGGTGAGTTTAAAAGGCTGCTGTTGATAACAAGGGCATTTGCTAAATAGATGGTGTGTGTGCAACAATATACTGAAAGGTCAATTATATTGTGCAGCTTATCTCACCATCTGTAGTTATTTAGGTCAAAGCTCCAAAATGCTTGCCTAATATATCTGTTTATCCAAAAGGAAGTATAGAGGGAGAGCTAGATAGATAGCATTGCATTACATTACATTACATGGCAATGCAATGCACAGTTGCTGAAGTTGAACCAAAATGAGCTTGTCATCTGGCTTCTGCAACTTTTAACATGAAAAATCCAATGAGGAGAAGAAAAGCAAAGCCAAAGAGTCCATCCCAAAATCCGACAAACAAGCAAAATGAACAAAAAGCATTGAATTCAATTCTTTCTGATTTTAGAAACTGCATTAAAGAAGGGGTGCACCGGTCCTGGAGATACTGCAATACCAGGTCAATGCGTGGAGTGGACAGAGCAAGCTCTTTTTCCATCTCCCTGTTCTAAAAATCCATTTAATATATGGTCCCCAGATAGGGGACGTATCAGATATTAAACTGATAAGAACAGATACTACACTTGATCTTAGCCAAAAGGCCGAGAAGCGATAACCAGAATTGGTTTCCGACTACGGTGCCACCCAAGGATTCTGAAAAGTCCATTTGTGGAGATGGCCACCTGGACTCCCGTTAAGAAGACATGCTGTCAACCTCTAGATCCCTCACATGCCTGCACTTTTCGGCTTGCTGCTGCTGCAATCCACGCGTTTTAGATCTGCATAACTCCACCTCTTTTAGCACAGTACCCTCAACCCCCGGCTGTTCCCACCCGCCTCAACACCGTTGGAAGGGAGGAGAACCAATTAAGGCGGGGGGGGGGGTGGAACGAGCAGCTGTCTACCCTTAGCAGGAGGGTTGCTGATTAATTACCTCTCCTGCTGCTGCTGCTGCTGGCTGTCCAGCAGCAGACTGAAGGTGGCTGCTGCTGTGCGCAGGTATATAAAGGCTCAGAGCCTATTATGACACGCGCAGCCAGCGTTCCATTGCCACATTCCGTCTACTGCAGGCGGGATACCTGGATGGCTGAATGTCACTGAGAAGCTCACAGAGACCGCCATAAGCAACAGTTTAAAAGAATGCCACAGACTAATCAACCAAACTTTTTGGGTTGGTTTCTCTTTTATAGTCTGCAGGCATTAAATGAAAGAAGTCAGTGTTCCAGCAGAGGGAGACAACGTTTCAGAAAAGGCATTGTAGCAAACCAAAAAAGAAATTTTAAGCGCAGCAGAGTAACCAGCTCACATACCTGTTAGCTCAGGTGAGTTTAAAAGGCTGCTGTTGATAACAAGGGCATTTGCTAAATAGATGGTGTGTGTGCAACAATATACTGAAAGGTCAATTATATTGTGCAGCTTATCTCACCACCTGTAGTTATTTAGGTGAAAGCTCCAAAATGCTTGCCTAATATGTCTGTTTATCCAAAAGGAAGTATAGAGGGAGAGCTAGATAGATAGCATTGCATTACATTACATTACATGGCAATGCAATGCACAGTTGCTGAAGTTGAACCAAAATGAGCTTGTCATCTGGCTTCTGCAACTTTTAACATGAAAAATCCAATGAGGAGAAGAAAAGCAAAGCCAAAGAGTCCATCCCAAAATCCGACAAACAAGCAAAATGAACAAAAAGCATTGAATTCAATTCTTTCTGATTTTAGAAACTGCATTAAAGAAGGGGTGCACCGGTCCTGGAGATACTGCAATACCAGGTCAATGCGTGGAGTGGACAGAGCAAGCTCTTTTTCCATCTCCCTGTTCTAAAAATCCATTTAATATATGGTCCCCAGATAGGGGACGTATCAGATATTAAACTGATAAGAACAGATACTACACTTGATCTTAGCCAAAAGGCCGAGAAGCGATAACCAGAATTGGTTTCCGACTACGGTGCCACCCAAGGATTCTGAAAAGTCCATTTGTGGAGATGGCCACCTGGACTCCCGTTAAGAAGACATGCTGTCAACCTCTAGATCCCTCACATGCCTGCACTTTTCGGCTTGCTGCTGCTGCAATCCATGCGTTTTAGATCTGCATAACTCCACCTCTTTTAGCACAGTACCCTCAACCCCCGGCTGTTCCCACCCGCCTCAACACCGTTGGAAGGGAGGAGAACCAATTAAGGCGGGGGGGGGGTGGAACGAGCAGCTGTCTACCCTTAGCAGGAGGGTTGCTGATTAATTACCTCTCCTGCTGCTGCTGCTGCTGGCTGTCCAGCAGCAGACTGAAGGTGGCTGCTGCTGTGCGCAGGTATATAAAGGCTCAGAGCCTATTATGACACGCGCAGCCAGCGTTCCATTGCCACATTCCGTCTACTGCAGGCGGGATACCTGGATGGCTGAATGTCACTGAGAAGCTCACAGAGACCGCCATAAGCAACAGTTTAAAAGAATGCCACAGACTAATCAACCAAACTTTTTGGGTTGGTTTCTCTTTTATAGTCTGCAGGCATTAAATGAAAGAAGTCAGTGTTCCAGCAGAGGGAGACAACGTTTCAGAAAAGGCATTGTAGCAAACCAAAAAAGAAATTTTAAGCGCAGCAGAGTAACCAGCTCACATACCTGTTAGCTCAGGTGAGTTTAAAAGGCTGCTGTTGATAACAAGGGCATTTGCTAAATAGATGGTGTGTGTGCAACAATATACTGAAAGGTCAATTATATTGTGCAGCTTATCTCACCACCTGTAGTTATTTAGGTGAAAGCTCCAAAATGCTTGCCTAATATGTCTGTTTATCCAAAAGGAAGTATAGAGGGAGAGCTAGATAGATAGCATTGCATTACATTACATTACATGGCAATGCAATGCACAGTTGCTGAAGTTGAACCAAAATGAGCTTGTCATCTGGCTTCTGCAACTTTTAACATGAAAAATCCAATGAGGAGAAGAAAAGCAAAGCCAAAGAGTCCATCCCAAAATCCGACAAACAAGCAAAATGAACAAAAAGCATTGAATTCAATTCTTTCTGATTTTAGAAACTGCATTAAAGAAGGGGTGCACCGGTCCTGGAGATACTGCAATACCAGGTCAATGCGTGGAGTGGACAGAGCAAGCTCTTTTTCCATCTCCCTGTTCTAAAAATCCATTTAATATATGGTCCCCAGATAGGGGACGTATCAGATATTAAACTGATAAGAACAGATACTACACTTGATCTTAGCCAAAAGGCCGAGAAGCGATAACCAGAATTGGTTTCCGACTACGGTGCCACCCAAGGATTCTGAAAAGTCCATTTGTGGAGATGGCCACCTGGACTCCCGTTAAGAAGACATGCTGTCAACCTCTAGATCCCTCACATGCCTGCACTTTTCGGCTTGCTGCTGCTGCAATCCATGCGTTTTAGATCTGCATAACTCCACCTCTTTTAGCACAGTACCCTCAACCCCCGGCTGTTCCCACCCGCCTCAACACCGTTGGAAGGGAGGAGAACCAATTAAGGCGGGGGGGGGGGTGGAACGAGCAGCTGTCTACCCTTAGCAGGAGGGTTGCTGATTAATTACCTCTCCTGCTGCTGCTGCTGCTGGCTGTCCAGCAGCAGACTGAAGGTGGCTGCTGCTGTGCGCAGGTATATAAAGGCTCAGAGCCTATTATGACACGCGCAGCCAGCGTTCCATTGCCACATTCCGTCTACTGCAGGCGGGATACCTGGATGGCTGAATGTCACTGAGAAGCTCACAGAGACCGCCATAAGCAACAGTTTAAAAGAATGCCACAGACTAATCAACCAAACTTTTTGGGTTGGTTTCTCTTTTATAGTCTGCAGGCATTAAATGAAAGAAGTCAGTGTTCCAGCAGAGGGAGACAACGTTTCAGAAAAGGCATTGTAGCAAACCAAAAAAGAAATTTTAAGCGCAGCAGAGTAACCAGCTCACATACCTGTTAGCTCAGGTGAGTTTAAAAGGCTGCTGTTGATAACAAGGGCATTTGCTAAATAGATGGTGTGTGTGCAACAATATACTGAAAGGTCAATTATATTGTGCAGCTTATCTCACCACCTGTAGTTATTTAGGTGAAAGCTCCAAAATGCTTGCCTAATATGTCTGTTTATCCAAAAGGAAGTATAGAGGGAGAGCTAGATAGATAGCATTGCATTACATTACATTACATGGCAATGCAATGCACAGTTGCTGAAGTTGAACCAAAATGAGCTTGTCATCTGGCTTCTGCAACTTTTAACATGAAAAATCCAATGAGGAGAAGAAAAGCAAAGCCAAAGAGTCCATCCCAAAATCCGACAAACAAGCAAAATGAACAAAAAGCATTGAATTCAATTCTTTCTGATTTTAGAAACTGCATTAAAGAAGGGGTGCACCGGTCCTGGAGATACTGCAATACCAGGTCAATGCGTGGAGTGGACAGAGCAAGCTCTTTTTCCATCTCCCTGTTCTAAAAATCCATTTAATATATGGTCCCCAGATAGGGGACGTATCAGATATTAAACTGATAAGAACAGATACTACACTTGATCTTAGCCAAAAGGCCGAGAAGCGATAACCAGAATTGGTTTCCGACTACGGTGCCACCCAAGGATTCTGAAAAGTCCATTTGTGGAGATGGCCACCTGGACTCCCGTTAAGAAGACATGCTGTCAACCTCTAGATCCCTCACATGCCTGCACTTTTCGGCTTGCTGCTGCTGCAATCCACGCGTTTTAGATCTGCATAACTCCACCTCTTTTAGCACAGTACCCTCAACCCCCGGCTGTTCCCACCCGCCTCAACACCGTTGGAAGGGAGGAGAACCAATTAAGGCGGGGGGGGGTGGAACGAGCAGCTGTCTACCCTTAGCAGGAGGGTTGCTGATTAATTACCTCTCCTGCTGCTGCTGCTGCTGGCTGTCCAGCAGCAGACTGAAGGTGGCTGCTGCTGTGCGCAGGTATATAAAGGCTCAGAGCCTATTATGACACGCGCAGCCAGCGTTCCATTGCCACATTCCGTCTACTGCAGGCGGGATACCTGGATGGCTGAATGTCACTGAGAAGCTCACAGAGACCGCCATAAGCAACAGTTTAAAAGAATGCCACAGACTAATCAACCAAACTTTTTGGGTTGGTTTCTCTTTTATAGTCTGCAGGCATTAAATGAAAGAAGTCAGTGTTCCAGCAGAGGGAGACAACGTTTCAGAAAAGGCATTGTAGCAAACCAAAAAAGAAATTTTAAGCGCAGCAGAGTAACCAGCTCACATACCTGTTAGCTCAGGTGAGTTTAAAAGGCTGCTGTTGATAACAAGGGCATATGCTAAATAGATGGTGTGTGTGCAACAATATACTGAAAGGTCAATTATATTGTGCAGCTTATCTCACCACCTGTAGTTATTTAGGTGAAAGCTCCAAAATGCTTGCCTAATATGTCTGTTTATCCAAAAGGAAGTATAGAGGGAGAGCTAGATAGATAGCATTGCATTACATTACATTACATGGCAATGCAATGCACAGTTGCTGAAGTTGAACCAAAATGAGCTTGTCATCTGGCTTCTGCAACTTTTAACATGAAAAATCCAATGAGGAGAAGAAAAGCAAAGCCAAAGAGTCCATCCCAAAATCCGACAAACAAGCAAAATGAACAAAAAGCATTGAATTCAATTCTTTCTGATTTTAGAAACTGCATTAAAGAAGGGGTGCACCGGTCCTGGAGATACTGCAATACCAGGTCAATGCGTGGAGTGGACAGAGCAAGCTCTTTTTCCATCTCCCTGTTCTAAAAATCCATTTAATATATGGTCCCCAGATAGGGGACGTATCAGATATTAAACTGATAAGAACAGATACTACACTTGATCTTAGCCAAAAGGCCGAGAAGCGATAACCAGAATTGGTTTCCGACTACGGTGCCACCCAAGGATTCTGAAAAGTCCATTTGTGGAGATGGCCACCTGGACTCCCGTTAAGAAGACATGCTGTCAACCTCTAGATCCCTCACATGCCTGCACTTTTCGGCTTGCTGCTGCTGCAATCCATGCGTTTTAGATCTGCATAACTCCACCTCTTTTAGCACAGTACCCTCAACCCCCGGCTGTTCCCACCCGCCTCAACACCGTTGGAAGGGAGGAGAACCAATTAAGGCGGGGGGGGGGGTGGAACGAGCAGCTGTCTACCCTTAGCAGGAGGGTTGCTGATTAATTACCTCTCCTGCTGCTGCTGCTGCTGGCTGTCCAACAGCAGACTGAAGGTGGCTGCTGCTGTGCGCAGGTATATAAAGGCTCAGAGCCTATTATGACACGCGCAGCCAGCGTTCCATTGCCACATTCCGTCTACTGCAGGCGGGATATCTGGATGGCTGAATGTCACTGAAAAGCTCACAGAGACCGCCATAAGCAACAGTTTAAAAGAATGCCACAGACTAATCAACCAAACTTTTTGGGTTGGTTTCTCTTTTATAGTCTGCAGGCATTAAATGAAAGAAGTCAGTGTTCCCGCAGAGGGAGACAACGTTTCAGAAAAGGCATTGTAGCAAACCAAAAAAGAAATTTTAAGCGCAGCAGAGTAACCAGCTCACATACCTGTTAGCTCAGGTGAGTTTAAAAGGCTGCTGTTGATAACAAGGGCATTTGCTAAATAGATGGTGTGTGTGCAACAATATACTGAAAGGTCAATTATATTGTGCAGCTTATCTCACCACCTGTAGTTATTTAGGTGAAAGCTCCAAAATGCTTGCCTAATATGTCTGTTTATCCAAAAGGAAGTATAGAGGGAGAGCTAGATAGATAGCATTGCATTACATTACATTACATGGCAATGCAATGCACAGTTGCTGAAGTTGAACCAAAATGAGCTTGTCATCTGGCTTCTGCAACTTTTAACATGAAAAATCCAATGAGGAGAAGAAAAGCAAAGCCAAAGAGTCCATCCCAAAATCCGACAAACAAGCAAAATGAACAAAAAGCATTGAATTCAATTCTTTCTGATTTTAGAAACTGCATTAAAGAAGGGGTGCACCGGTCCTGGAGATACTGCAATACCAGGTCAATGCGTGGAGTGGACAGAGCAAGCTCTTTTTCCATCTCCCTGTTCTAAAAATCCATTTAATATATGGTCCCCAGATAGGGGACGTATCAGATATTAAACTGATAAGAACAGATACTACACTTGATCTTAGCCAAAAGGCCGAGAAGCGATAACCAGAATTGGTTTCCGACTACGGTGCCACCCAAGGATTCTGAAAAGTCCATTTGTGGAGATGGCCACCTGGACTCCCGTTAAGAAGACATGCTGTCAACCTCTAGATCCCTCACATGCCTGCACTTTTCGGCTTGCTGCTGCTGCAATCCACGCGTTTTAGATCTGCATAACTCCACCTCTTTTAGCACAGTACCCTCAACCCCCGGCTGTTCCCACCCGCCTCAACACCGTTGGAAGGGAGGAGAACCAATTAAGGCGGGGGGGGGGGTGGAACGAGCAGCTGTCTACCCTTAGCAGGAGGGTTGCTGATTAATTACCTCTCCTGCTGCTGCTGCTGCTGGCTGTCCAGCAGCAGACTGAAGGTGGCTGCTGCTGTGCGCAGGTATATAAAGGCTCAGAGCCTATTATGACACGCAGAGCCAGCGTTCCATTGCCACATTCCGTCTACTGCAGGCGGGATACCTGGATGGCTGAATGTCACTGAGAAGCTCACAGAGACCGCCATAAGCAACAGTTTAAAAGAATGCCACAGACTAATCAACCAAACTTTTTGGGTTGGTTTCTCTTTTATAGTCTGCAGGCATTAAATGAAAGAAGTCAGTGTTCCAGCAGAGGGAGACAACGTTTCAGAAAAGGCATTGTAGCAAACCAAAAAAGAAATTTTAAGCGCAGCAGAGTAACCAGCTCACATACCTGTTAGCTCAGGTGAGTTTAAAAGGCTGCTGTTGATAACAAGGGCATTTGCTAAATAGATGGTGTGTGTGCAACAATATACTGAAAGGTCAATTATATTGTGCAGCTTATCTCACCACCTGTAGTTATTTAGGTGAAAGCTCCAAAATGCTTGCCTAATATGTCTGTTTATCCAAAAGGAAGTATAGAGGGAGAGCTAGATAGATAGCATTGCATTACATTACATTACATGGCAATGCAATGCACAGTTGCTGAAGTTGAACCAAAATGAGCTTGTCATCTGGCTTCTGCAACTTTTAACATGAAAAATCCAATGAGGAGAAGAAAAGCAAAGCCAAAGAGTCCATCCCAAAATCCGACAAACAAGCAAAATGAACAAAAAGCATTGAATTCAATTCTTTCTGATTTTAGAAAATGCATTAAAGAAGGGGTGCACCGGTCCTGGAGATACTGCAATACCAGGTCAATGCATGGAGTGGACAGAGCAAGCTCTTTTTCCATCTCCCTGTTCTAAAAATCCATTTAATATATGGTCCCCAGATAGGGGACGTATCAGATATTAAACTGATAAGAACAGATACTACACTTGATCTTAGCCAAAAGGCCGAGAAGCGATAACCAGAATTGGTTTCCGACTACGGTGCCACCCAAGGATTCTGAAAAGTCCATTTGTGGAGATGGCCACCTGGACTCCCGTTAAGAAGACATGCTGTCAACCTCTAGATCCCTCACATGCCTGCACTTTTCAGCTTGCTGCTGCTGCAATCCACGCGTTTTAGATCTGCATAACTCCACCTCTTTTAGCACAGTACCCTCAACCCCCGGCTGTTCCCACCCGCCTCAACACCGTTGGAAGGGAGGAGAACCAATTAAGGCGGGGGGGGGGGTGGAACGAGCAGCTGTCTACCCTTAGCAGGAGGGTTGCTGATTAATTACCTCTCCTGCTGCTGCTGCTGCTGGCTGTCCAGCAGCAGACTGAAGGTGGCTGCTGCTGTGCGCAGGTATATAAAGGCTCAGAGCCTATTATGACACGCGCAGCCAGCGTTCCATTGCCACATTCCGTCTACTGCAGGCGGGATACCTGGATGGCTGAATGTCACTGAGAAGCTCACAGAGACCGCCATAAGCAACAGTTTAAAAGAATGCCACAGACTAATCAACCAAACTTTTTGGGTTGGTTTCTCTTTTATAGTCTGCAGGCATTAAATGAAAGAAGTCAGTGTTCCAGCAGAGGGAGACAACGTTTCAGAAAAGGCATTGTAGCAAACCAAAAAAGAAATTTTAAGCGCAGCAGAGTAACCAGCTCACATACCTGTTAGCTCAGGTGAGTTTAAAAGGCTGCTGTTGATAACAAGGGCATTTGCTAAATAGATGGTGTGTGTGCAACAATATACTGAAAGGTCAATTATATTGTGCAGCTTATCTCACCACCTGTAGTTATTTAGGTGAAAGCTCCAAAATGCTTGCCTAATATGTCTGTTTATCCAAAAGGAAGTATAGAGGGAGAGCTAGATAGATAGCATTGCATTACATTACATTACATGGCAATGCAATGCACAGTTGCTGAAGTTGAACCAAAATGAGCTTGTCATCTGGCTTCTGCAACTTTTAACATGAAAAATCCAATGCGGAGAAGAAAAGCAAAGCCAAAGAGTCCATCCCAAAATCCGACAAACAAGCAAAATGAACAAAAAGCATTGAATTCAATTCTTTCTGATTTTAGAAACTGCATTAAAGAAGGGGTGCACCGGTCCTGGAGATACTGCAATACCAGGTCAATGCGTGGAGTGGACAGAGCAAGCTCTTTTTCCATCTCCCTGTTCTAAAAATCCATTTAATATATGGTCCCCAGATAGGGGACGTATCAGATATTAAACTGATAAGAACAGATACTACACTTGATCTTAGCCAAAAGGCCGAGAAGCGATAACCAGAATTGGTTTCCGACTACGGTGCCACCCAAGGATTCTGAAAAGTCCATTTGTGGAGATGGCCACCTGGACTCCCGTTAAGAAGACATGCTGTCAACCTCTAGATCCCTCACATGCCTGCACTTTTCGGCTTGCTGCTGCTGCAATCCACGCGTTTTAGATCTGCATAACTCCACCTCTTTTAGCACAGTACCCTCAACCCCCGGCTGTTCCCACCCGCCTCAAAACCGTTGGAAGGGAGGAGAACCAATTAAGGCGGGGGGGTGGTGGAACGAGCAGCTGTCTACCCTTAGCAGGAGGGTTGCTGATTAATTACCTCTCCTGCTGCTGCTGCTGCTGGCTGTCCAGCAGCAGACTGAAGGTGGCTGCTGCTGTGCGCAGGTATATAAAGGCTCAGAGCCTATTATGACACGCGCAGCCAGCGTTCCATTGCCACATTCCGTCTACTGCAGGCGGGATACCTGGATGGCTGAATGTCACTGAGAAGCTCACAGAGACCGCCATAAGCAACAGTTTAAAAGAATGCCACAGACTAATCAACCAAACTTTTTGGGTTGGTTTCTCTTTTATAGTCTGCAGGCATTAAATGAAAGAAGTCAGTGTTCCAGCAGAGGGAGACAACGTTTCAGAAAAGGCATTGTAGCAAACCAAAAAAGAAATTTTAAGCGCAGCAGAGTAACCAGCTCACATACCTGTTAGCTCAGGTGAGTTTAAAAGGCTGCTGTTGATAACAAGGGCATTTGCTAAATAGATGGTGTGTGTGCAACAATATACTGAAAGGTCAATTATATTGTGCAGCTTATCTCACCATCTGTAGTTATTTAGGTGAAAGCTCCAAAATGCTTGCCTAATATGTCTGTTTATCCAAAAGGAAGTATAGAGGGAGAGCTAGATAGATAGCATTGCATTACATTACATTACATGGCAATGCAATGCACAGTTGCTGAAGTTGAACCAAAATGAGCTTGTCATCTGGCTTCTGCAACTTTTAACATGAAAAATCCAATGAGGAGAAGAAAAGCAAAGCCAAAGAGTCCATCCCAAAATCCGACAAACAAGCAAAATGAACAAAAAGCATTGAATTCAATTCTTTCTGATTTTAGAAACTGCATTAAAGAAGGGGTGCACCGGTCCTGGAGATACTGCAATACCAGGTCAATGCGTGGAGTGGACAGAGCAAGCTCTTTTTCCATCTCCCTGTTCTAAAAATCCATTTAATATATGGTCCCCAGATAGGGGACGTATCAGATATTAAACTGATAAGAACAGATACTACACTTGATCTTAGCCAAAAGGCCGAGAAGCGATAACCAGAATTGGTTTCCGACTACGGTGCCACCCAAGGATTCTGAAAAGTCCATTTGTGGAGATGGCCACCTGGACTCCCGTTAAGAAGACATGCTGTCAACCTCTAGATCCCTCACATGCCTGCACTTTTCGGCTTGCTGCTGCTGCAATCCACGCGTTTTAGATCTGCATAACTCCACCTCTTTTAGCACAGTACCCTCAACCCCCGGCTGTTCCCACCCGCCTCAACACCGTTGGAAGGGAGGAGAACCAATTAAGGCGGGGGGGGGGGGTGGAACGAGCAGCTGTCTACCCTTAGCAGGAGGGTTGCTGATTAATTACCTCTCCTGCTGCTGCTGCTGCTGGCTGTCCAGCAGCAGACTGAAGGTGGCTGCTGCTGTGCGCAGGTATATAAAGGCTCAGAGCCTATTATGACACGCGCAGCCAGCGTTCCATTGCCACATTCCGTCTACTGCAGGCGGGATACCTGGATGGCTGAATGTCACTGAGAAGCTCACAGAGACCGCCATAAGCAACAGTTTAAAAGAATGCCACAGACTAATCAACCAAACTTTTTGGGTTGGTTTCTCTTTTATAGTCTGCAGGCATTAAATGAAAGAAGTCAGTGTTCCAGCAGAGGGAGACAACGTTTCAGAAAAGGCATTGTAGCAAACCAAAAAAGAAATTTTAAGCGCAGCAGAGTAACCAGCTCACATACCTGTTAGCTCAGGTGAGTTTAAAAGGCTGCTGTTGATAACAAGGGCATTTGCTAAATAGATGGTGTGTGTGCAACATTATACTGAAAGGTCAATTATATTGTGCAGCTTATCTCACCACCTGTAGTTATTTAGGTGAAAGCTCCAAAATGCTTGCCTAATATGTCTGTTTATCCAAAAGGAAGTATAGAGGGAGAGCTAGATAGATAGCATTGCATTACATTACATTACATGGCAAAGCAATGCACAGTTGCTGAAGTTGAACCAAAATGAGCTTGTCATCTGGCTTCTGCAACTTTTAACATGAAAAATCCAATGAGGAGAAGAAAAGCAAAGCCAAAGAGTCCATCCCAAAATCCGACAAACAAGCAAAATGAACAAAAAGCATTGAATTCAATTCTTTCTGATTTTAGAAACTGCATTAAAGAAGGGGTGCACCGGTCCTGGAGATACTGCAATACCAGGTCAATGCGTGGAGTGGACAGAGCAAGCTCTTTTTCCATCTCCCTGTTCTAAAAATCCATTTAATATATGGTCCCCAGATAGGGGACGTATCAGATATTAAACTGATAAGAACAGATACTACACTTGATCTTAGCCAAAAGGCCGAGAAGCGATAACCAGAATTGGTTTCCGACTACGGTGCCACCCAAGGATTCTGAAAAGTCCATTTGTGGAGATGGCCACCTGGACTCCCGTTAAGAAGACATGCTGTCAACCTCTAGATCCCTCACATGCCTGCACTTTTCGGCTTGCTGCTGCTGCAATCCACGCGTTTTAGATCTGCATAACTCCACCTCTTTTAGCACAGTACCCTCAACCCCCGGCTGTTCCCACCCGCCTCAACACCGTTGGAAGGGAGGAGAACCAATTAAGGCGGGGGGGGGGGGTGGAACGAGCAGCTGTCTACCCTTAGCAGGAGGGTTGCTGATTAATTACCTCTCCTGCTGCTGCTGCTGCTGGCTGTCCAGCAGCAGACTGAAGGTGGCTGCTGCTGTGCGCAGGTATATAAAGGCTCAGAGCCTATTATGACACGCGCAGCCAGCGTTCCATTGCCACATTCCGTCTACTGCAGGCGGGATACCTGGATGGCTGAATGTCACTGAGAAGCTCACAGAGACCGCCATAAGCAACAGTTTAAAAGAATGCCACAGACTAATCAACCAAACTTTTTGGGTTGGTTTCTCTTTTATAGTCTGCAGGCATTAAATGAAAGAAGTCAGTGTTCCAGCAGAGGGAGACAACGTTTCAGAAAAGGCATTGTAGCAAACCAAAAAAGAAATTTTAAGCGCAGCAGAGTAACCAGCTCACATACCTGTTAGCTCAGGTGAGTTTAAAAGGCTGCTGTTGATAACAAGGGCATTTGCTAAATAGATGGTGTGTGTGCAACAATATACTGAAAGGTCAATTATATTGTGCAGCTTATCTCACCACCTGTAGTTATTTAGGTGAAAGCTCCAAAATGCTTGCCTAATATGTCTGTTTATCCAAAAGGAAGTATAGAGGGAGAGCTAGATAGATAGCATTGCATTACATTACATTACATGGCAATGCAATGCACAGTTGCTGAAGTTGAACCAAAATGAGCTTGTCATCTGGCTTCTGCAACTTTTAACATGAAAAATCCAATGAGGAGAAGAAAAGCAAAGCCAAAGAGTCCATCCCAAAATCCGACAAACAAGCAAAATGAACAAAAAGCATTGAATTCAATTCTTTCTGATTTTAGAAACTGCATTAAAGAAGGGGTGCACCGGTCCTGGAGATACTGCAATACCAGGTCAATGCGTGGAGTGGACAGAGCAAGCTCTTTTTCCATCTCCCTGTTCTAAAAATCCATTTAATATATGGTCCCCAGATAGGGGACGTATCAGATATTAAACTGATAAGAACAGATACTACACTTGATCTTAGCCAAAAGGCCGAGAAGCGATAACCAGAATTGGTTTCCGACTACGGTGCCACCCAAGGATTCTGAAAAGTCCATTTGTGGAGATGGCCACCTGGACTCCCGTTAAGAAGACATGCTGTCAACCTCTAGATCCCTCACATGCCTGCACTTTTCGGCTTGCTGCTGCTGCAATCCACGCATTTTAGATCTGCATAACTCCACCTCTTTTAGCACAGTACCCTCAACCCCCGGCTGTTCCCACCCGCCTCAACACCGTTGGAAGGGAGGAGAACCAATTAAGGCGGGGGGGGGGGTGGAACGAGCAGCTGTCTACCCTTAGCAGGAGGGTTGCTGATTAATTACCTCTCCTGCTGCTGCTGCTGCTGGCTGTCCAGCAGCAGACTGAAGGTGGCTGCTGCTGTGCGCAGGTATATAAAGGCTCAGAGCCTATTATGACACGCGCAGCCAGCGTTCCATTGCCACATTCCGTCTACTGCAGGCGGGATACCTGGATGGCTGAATGTTACTGAGAAGCTCACAGAGACCGCCATAAGCAACAGTTTAAAAGAATGCCACAGACTAATCAACCAAACTTTTTGGGTTGGTTTCTCTTTTATAGTCTGCAGGCATTAAATGAAAGAAGTCAGTGTTCCAGCAGAGGGAGACAACGTTTCAGAAAAGGCATTGTAGCAAACCAAAAAAGAAATTTTAAGCGCAGCAGAGTAACCAGCTCACATACCTGTTAGCTCAGGTGAGTTTAAAAGGCTGCTGTTGATAACAAGGGCATTTGCTAAATAGATGGTGTGTGTGCAACAATATACTGAAAGGTCAATTATATTGTGCAGCTTATCTCACCACCTGTAGTTATTTAGGTGAAAGCTCCAAAATGCTTGCCTAATATGTCTGTTTATCCAAAAGGAAGTATAGAGGGAGAGCTAGATAGATAGCATTGCATTACATTACATTACATGGCAATGCAATGCACAGTTGCTGAAGTTGAACCAAAATGAGCTTGTCATCTGGCTTCTGCAACTTTTAACATGAAAAATCCAATGAGGAGAAGAAAAGCAAAGCCAAAGAGTCCATCCCAAAATCCGACAAACAAGCAAAATGAACAAAAAGCATTGAATTCAATTCTTTCTGATTTTAGAAACTGCATTAAAGAAGGGGTGCACCGGTCCTGGAGATACTGCAATACCAGGTCAATGCGTGGAGTGGACAGAGCAAGCTCTTTTTCCATCTCCCTGTTCTAAAAATCCATTTAATATATGGTCCCCAGATAGGGGACGTATCAGATATTAAACTGATAAGAACAGATTTTTTGATTGAAGCTGCATCCAAGGCACTGAAAAATGTGACCGAAGTCACACCAAAACAGCGCACGAGGCGAGGATTCATGTGGACCCTTCCCGGAGGAGAGGGTCCCCAATAAACCATCCCCATCCCTCCGAGCCAGAAGGCCACAGCGAGGGTCAGGGATCTCCGATGCTCTCCCTAGCCGAAGCCGGAGAAGAGCCGTTTTCGTGCTCCCAGCTTCCATCTAGGCTGCCACCCTAGTGGAGCTGGAGCCTGTGTTGGTTTCTCAGCCCAAAGCTGACCGGACCTCCGACCAGGTTTATAAAAATTCCCCTTCCTAGCCCGGAGGCCAGGAATAGGGGGGGTTGCTCAGAAAGTATGATTGGCAAAGGTGCGGCGTGCTACGAAGCCAAGTCTTTCTGGGGTTCCCAGTCCCAGTAAGCTTGGACTCCCACCAGGGCGCCTACTCCTGGGGCACATTGCTCCAAAGCCCTCACACTTACCCAGCCTAGTGACTTCGATCCTGGAGGGCCATGTTTTCCATCAGATAACTCTATGAGCCACCTGGCGTACTAACAAGTGCACCAAACCAGTGTGTAAAATGCATCAATTTACTAGGGCAGCCCAAGGACAAAACTGCCTTTTCAAAAGATACTACACTTGATCTTAGCCAAAAGGCCGAGAAGCGATAACCAGAATTGGTTTCCGACTACGGTGCCACCCAAGGATTCTGAAAAGTCCATTTGTGGAGATGGCCACCTGGACTCCCGTTAAGAAGACATGCTGTCAACCTCTAGATCCCTCACATGCCTGCACTTTTCGGCTTGCTGCTGCTGCAATCCACGCGTTTTAGATCTGCATAACTCCACCTCTTTTAGCACAGTACCCTCAACCCCCGGCTGTTCCCACCCGCCTCAACACCGTTGGAAGGGAGGAGAACCAATTAAGGCGGGGGGGGGGTGGAACGAGCAGCTGTCTACCCTTAGCAGGAGGGTTGCTGATTAATTACCTCTCCTGCTGCTGCTGCTGCTGGCTGTCCAGCAGCAGACTGAAGGTGGCTGCTGCTGTGCGCAGGTATATAAAGGCTCAGAGCCTATTATGACACGCGCAGCCAGCGTTCCATTGCCACATTCCGTCTACTGCAGGCGGGATACCTGGATGGCTGAATGTCACTGAGAAGCTCACAGAGACCGCCATAAGCAACAGTTTAAAAGAATGCCACAGACTAATCAACCAAACTTTTTGGGTTGGTTTCTCTTTTATAGTCTGCAGGCATTAAATGAAAGAAGTCAGTGTTCCAGCAGAGGGAGACAACGTTTCAGAAAAGGCATTGTAGCAAACCAAAAAAGAAATTTTAAGCGCAGCAGAGTAACCAGCTCACATACCTGTTAGCTCAGGTGAGTTTAAAAGGCTGCTGTTGATAACAAGGGCATTTGCTAAATAGATGGTGTGTGTGCAACAATATACTGAAAGGTCAATTATATTGTGCAGCTTGTCTCACCACCTGTAGTTATTTAGGTGAAAGCTCCAAAATGCTTGCCTAATATGTCTGTTTATCCAAAAGGAAGTATAGAGGGAGAGCTAGATAGATAGCATTGCATTACATTACATTACATGGCAATGCAATGCACAGTTGCTGAAGTTGAACCAAAATGAGCTTGTCATCTGGCTTCTGCAACTATTAACATGAAAAATCCAATGAGGAGAAGAAAAGCAAAGCCAAAGAGTCCATCCCAAAATCCGACAAACAAGCAAAATGAACAAAAAGCATTGAATTCAATTCTTTCTGATTTTAGAAACTGCATTAAAGAAGGGGTGCACCGGTCCTGGAGATACTGCAATACCAGGTCAATGCGTGGAGTGGACAGAGCAAGCTCTTTTTCCATCTCCCTGTTCTAAAAATCCATTTAATATATGGTCCCCAGATAGGGGACGTATCAGATATTAAACTGATAAGAACAGATACTACACTTGATCTTAGCCAAAAGGCCGAGAAGCGATAACCAGAATTGGTTTCCGACTACGGTGCCACCCAAGGATTCTGAAAAGTCCATTTGTGGAGATGGCCACCTGGACTCCCGTTAAGAAGACATGCTGTCAACCTCTAGATCCCTCACATGCCTGCACTTTTCGGCTTGCTGCTGCTGCAATCCACGCGTTTTAGATCTGCATAACTCCACCTCTTTTAGCACAGTACCCTCAACCCCCGGCTGTTCCCACCCGCCTCAACACCGTTGGAAGGGAGGAGAACCAATTAAGGCGGGGGGGGGGTGGAACGAGCAGCTGTCTACCCTTAGCAGGAGGGTTGCTGATTAATTACCTCTCCTGCTGCTGCTGCTGCTGGCTGTCCAGCAGCAGACTGAAGGTGGCTGCTGCTGTGCGCAGGTATATAAAGGCTCAGAGCCTATTATGACACGCGCAGCCAGCGTTCCATTGCCACATTCCGTCTACTGCAAGCGGGATACCTGGATGGCTGAATGTCACTGAGAAGCTCACAGAGACCGCCATAAGCAACAGTTTAAAAGAATGCCACAGACTAATCAACCAAACTTTTTGGGTTGGTTTCTCTTTTATAGTCTGCAGGCATTAAATGAAAGAAGTCAGTGTTCCAGCAGAGGGAGACAACGTTTCAGAAAAGGCATTGTAGCAAACCAAAAAAGAAATTTTAAGCGCAGCAGAGTAACCAGCTCACATACCTGTTAGCTCAGGTGAGTTTAAATGGCTGCTGTTGATAACAAGGGCATTTGCTAAATAGATGGTGTGTGTGCAACAATATACTGAAAGGTCAATTATATTGTGCAGCTTATCTCACCACCTGTAGTTATTTAGGTGAAAGCTCCAAAATGCTTGCCTAATATGTCTGTTTATCCAAAAGGAAGTATAGAGGGAGAGCTAGATAGATAGCATTGCATTACATTACATTACATGGCAATGCAATGCACAGTTGCTGAAGTTGAACCAAAATGAGCTTGTCATCTGGCTTCTGCAACTTTTAACATGAAAAATCCAATGAGGAGAAGAAAAGCAAAGCCAAAGAGTCCATCCCAAAATCCGACAAACAAGCAAAATGAACAAAAAGCATTGAATTCAATTCTTTCTGATTTTAGAAACTGCATTAAAGAAGGGGTGCACCGGTCCTGGAGATACTGCAATACCAGGTCAATGCGTGGAGTGGACAGAGCAAGCTCTTTTTCCATCTCCCTGTTCTAAAAATCCATTTAATATATGGTCCCCAGATAGGGGACGTATCAGATATTAAACTGATAAGAACAGATACTACACTTGATCTTAGCCAAAAGGCCGAGAAGCGATAACCAGAATTGGTTTCCGACTACGGTGCCACCCAAGGATTCTGAAAAGTCCATTTGTGGAGATGGCCACCTGGACTCCCGTTAAGAAGACATGCTGTCAACCTCTAGATCCCTCACATGCCTGCACTTTTCGGCTTGCTGCTGCTGCAATCCACGCGTTTTAGATCTGCATAACTCCACCTCTTTTAGCACAGTACCCTCAACCCCCGGCTGTTCCCACCCGCCTCAACACCGTTGGAAGGGAGGAGAACCAATTAAGGCGGGGGGGGGGGGTGGAACGAGCAGCTGTCTACCCTTAGCAGGAGGGTTGCTGATTAATTACCTCTCCTGCTGCTGCTGCTGCTGGCTGTCCAGCAGCAGACTGAAGGTGGCTGCTGCTGTGCTCAGATATATAAAGGCTCAGAGCCTATTATGACACGCGCAGCCAGCGTTCCATTGCCACATTCCGTCTACTGCAGGCGGGATACCTGGATGGCTGAATGTCACTGAGAAGCTCACAGAGACCGCCATAAGCAACAGTTTAAAAGAATGCCACAGACTAATCAACCAAACTTTTTGGGTTGGTTTCTCTTTTATAGTCTGCAGGCATTAAATGAAAGAAGTCAGTGTTCCAGCAGAGGGAGACAACGTTTCAGAAAAGGCATTGTAGCAAACCAAAAAAGAAATTTTAAGCGCAGCAGAGTAACCAGCTCACATACCTGTTAGCTCAGGTGAGTTTAAAAGGCTGCTGTTGATAACAAGGGCATTTGCTAAATAGATGGTGTGTGTGCAACAATATACTGAAAGGTCAATTATATTGTGCAGCTTGTCTCACCACCTGTAGTTATTTAGGTGAAAGCTCCAAAATGCTTGCCTAATATGTCTGTTTATCCAAAAGGAAGTATAGAGGGAGAGCTAGATAGATAGCATTGCATTACATTACATTACATGGCAATGCAATGCACAGTTGCTGAAGTTGAACCAAAATGAGCTTGTCATCTGGCTTCTGCAACTTTTAACATGAAAAATCCAATGAGGAGAAGAAAAGCAAAGCCAAAGAGTCCATCCCAAAATCCGACAAACAAGCAAAATGAACAAAAAGCATTGAATTCAATTCTTTCTGATTTTAGAAACTGCATTAAAGAAGGGGTGCACCGGTCCTGGAGATACTGCAATACCAGGTCAATGCGTGGAGTGGACAGAGCAAGCTCTTTTTCCATCTCCCTGTTCTAAAAATCCATTTAATATATGGTCCCCAGATAGGGGACGTATCAGATATTAAACTGATAAGAACAGATACTACACTTGATCTTAGCCAAAAGGCCGAGAAGCGATAACCAGAATTGGTTTCCGACTACGGTGCCACCCAAGGATTCTGAAAAGTCCATTTGTGGAGATGGCCACCTGGACTCCCGTTAAGAAGACATGCTGTCAACCTCTAGATCCCTCACATGCCTGCACTTTTCGGCTTGCTGCTGCTGCAATCCACGCGTTTTAGATCTGCATAACTCCACCTCTTTTAGCACAGTACCCTCAACCCCCGGCTGTTCCCACCCGCCTCAACACCGTTGGAAGGGAGGAGAACCAATTAAGGCGGGGGGGGGGTGGAACGAGCAGCTGTCTACCCTTAGCAGGAGGGTTGCTGATTAATTACCTCTCCTGCTGCTGCTGCTGCTGGCTGTCCAGCAGCAGACTGAAGGTGGCTGCTGCTGTGCGCAGGTATATAAAGGCTCAGAGCCTATTATGACATGCGCAGCCAGCGTTCCATTGCCACATTCCGTCTACTGCAGGCGGGATACCTGGATGGCTGAATGTCACTGAGAAGCTCACAGAGACCGCCATAAGCAACAGTTTAAAAGAATGCCACAGACTAATCAACCAAACTTTTTGGGTTGGTTTCTCTTTTATAGTCTGCAGGCATTAAATGAAAGAAGTCAGTGTTCCAGCAGAGGGAGACAACGTTTCAGAAAAGGCATTGTAGCAAACCAAAAAAGAAATTTTAAGCGCAGCAGAGTAACCAGCTCACATACCTGTTAGCTCAGGTGAGTTTAAAAGGCTGCTGTTGATAACAAGGGCATTTGCTAAATAGATGGTGTGTGTGCAACAATATACTGAAAGGTCAATTATATTGTGCAGCTTATCTCACCACCTGTAGTTATTTAGGTGAAAGCTCCAAAATGCTTGCCTAATATGTCTGTTTATCCAAAAGGAAGTATAGAGGGAGAGCTAGATAGATAGCATTGCATTACATTACATTACATGGCAATGCAATGCACAGTTGCTGAAGTTGAACCAAAATGAGCTTGTCATCTGGCTTCTGCAACTTTAACATGAAAAATCCAATGAGGAGAAGAAAAGCAAAGCCAAAGAGTCCATCCCAAAATCCGACAAACAAGCAAAATGAACAAAAAGCATTGAATTCAATTCTTTCTGATTTTAGAAACTGCATTAAAGAAGGGGTGCACCGGTCCTGGAGATACTGCAATACCAGGTCAATGCGTGGAGTGGACAAAGCAAGCTCTTTTTCCATCTCCCTGTTCTAAAAATCCATTTAATATATGGTCCCCAGATAGGGGACGTATCAGATATTAAACTGATAAGAACAGATACTACACTTGATCTTAGCCAAAAGGCCGAGAAGCGATAACCAGAATTGGTTTCCGACTACGGTGCCACCCAAGGATTCTGAAAAGTCCATTTGTGGAGATGGCCACCTGGACTCCCGTTAAGAAGACATGCTGTCAACCTCTAGATCCCTCACATGCCTGCACTTTTCGGCTTGCTGCTGCTGCAATCCACGCGTTTTAGATCTGCATAACTCCACCTCTTTTAGCACAGTACCCTCAACCCCCGGCTGTTCCCACCCGCCTCAACACCGTTGGAAGGGAGGAGAACCAATTAAGGCGGGGGGGGGGGTGGAACGAGCAGCTGTCTACCCTTAGCAGGAGGGTTGCTGATTAATTACCTCTCCTGCTGCTGCTGCAGCTGGCTGTCCAGCAGCAGGCTGAAGGTGGCTGCTGCTGTGCGCAGGTATATAAAGGCTCAGAGCCTATTATGACACGCGCAGCCAGCGTTCCATTGCCACATTCCGTCTACTGCAGGCGGGATACCTGGATGGCTGAATGTCACTGAGAAGCTCACAGAGACCGCCATAAGCAACAGTTTAAAAGAATGCCACAGACTAATCAACCAAACTTTTTGGGTTGGTTTCTCTTTTATAGTCTGCAGGCATTAAATGAAAGAAGTCAGTGTTCCAGCAGAGGGAGACAACGTTTCAGAAAAGGCATTGTAGCAAACCAAAAAAGAAATTTTAAGCGCAGCAGAGTAACCAGCTCACATACCTGTTAGCTCAGGTGAGTTTAAAAGGCTGCTGTTGATAACAAGGGCATTTGCTAAATAGATGGTGTGTGTGCAACAATATACTGAAAGGTCAATTATATTGTGCAGCTTATCTCACCACCTGTAGTTATTTAGGTGAAAGCTCCAAAATGCTTGCCTAATATGTCTGTTTATCCAAAAGGAAGTATAGAGGGAGAGCTAGATAGATAGCATTGCATTACATTACATTACATGGCAATGCAATGCACAGTTGCTGAAGTTGAACCAAAATGAGCTTGTCATCTGGCTTCTGCAACTTTTAACATGAAAAATCCAATGAGGAGAAGAAAAGCAAAGCCAAAGAGTCCATCCCAAAATCCGACAAACAAGCAAAATGAACAAAAAGCATTGAATTCAATTCTTTCTGATTTTAGAAACTGCATTAAAGAAGGCGTGCACCGGTCCTGGAGATACTGCAATACCAGGTCAATGCGTGGAGTGGACAGAGCAAGCTCTTTTTCCATCTCCCTGTTCTAAAAATCCATTTAATATATGGTCCCCAGATAGGGGACGTATCAGATATTAAACTGATAAGAACAGATACTACACTTGATCTTAGCCAAAAGGCCGAGAAGCGATAACCAGAATTGGTTTCCGACTACGGTGCCACCCAAGGATTCTGAAAAGTCCATTTGTGGAGATGGCCACCTGGACTCCCGTTAAGAAGACATGCTGTCAACCTCTAGATCCCTCACATGCCTGCACTTTTCGGCTTGCTGCTGCTGCAATCCACGCGTTTTAGATCTGCATAACTCCACCTCTTTTAGCACAGTACCCTCAACCCCCGGTGGAACGAGCAGCTGTCTACCCTTAGCAGGAGGGTTGCTGATTAATTACCTCTCCTGCTGCTGCTGCTGGCTGTCCAGCAGCAGACTGAAGGTGGCTGCTGCTGTGCGCAGGTATATAAAGGCTCAGAGCCTATTATGACACGCGCAGCCAGCGTTCCATTGCCACATTCCGTCTACTGCAGGCGGGATACCTCGATGGCTGAATGTCACTGAGAAGCTCACAGAGACCGCCATAAGCAACAGTTTAAAAGAATGCCACAGACTAATCAACCAAACTTTTTGGGTTGGTTTCTCTTTTATAGTCTGCAGGCATTAAATGAAAGAAGTCAGTGTTCCAGCAGAGGGAGACAACGTTTCAGAAAAGGCATTGTAGCAAACCAAAAAAGAAATTTTAAGCGCAGCAGAGTAACCAGCTCACATACCTGTTAGCTCAGGTGAGTTTAAAAGGCTGCTGTTGATAACAAGGGCATTTGCTAAATAGATGGTGTGTGTGCAACAATATACTGAAAGGTCAATTATATTGTGCAGCTTATCTCACCACCTGTAGTTATTTAGGTGAAAGCTCCAAAATGCTTGCCTAATATGTCTGTTTATCCAAAAGGAAGTATAGAGGGAGAGCTAGATAGATAGCATTGCATTACATTACATTACATGGCAATGCAATGCACAGTTGCTGAAGTTGAACCAAAATGAGCTTGTCATCTGGCTTCTGCAACTTTTAACATGAAAAATCCAATGAGGAGAAGAAAAGCAAAGCCAAAGAGTCCATCCCAAAATCCGACAAACAAGCAAAATGAACAAAAAGCATTGAATTCAATTCTTTCTGATTTTAGAAACTGCATTAAAGAAGGGGTGCACCGGTCCTGGAGATACTGCAATACCAGGTCAATGCGTGGAGTGGACAGAGCAAGCTCTTTTTCCATCTCCCTGTTCTAAAAATCCATTTAATATATGGTCCCCAGATAGGGGACGTATCAGATATTAAACTGATAAGAACAGATACTACACTTGATCTTAGCCAAAAGGCCGAGAAGCGATAACCAGAATTGGTTTCCGACTACGGTGCCACCCAAGGATTCTGAAAAGTCCATTTGTGGAGATGGCCACCTGGACTCCCGTTAAGAAGACATGCTGTCAACCTCTAGATCCCTCACATGCCTGCACTTTTCGGCTTGCTGCTGCTGCAATCCACGCGTTTTAGATCTGCATAACTCCACCTCTTTTAGCACAGTACCCTCAACCCCCGGCTGTTCCCACCCGTCTCAACACCGTTGGAAGGGAGGAGAACCAATTAAGGCGGGGGGGGGGTGGAACGAGCAGCTGTCTACCCTTAGCAGGAGGGTTGCTGATTAATTACCTCTCCTGCTGCTGCTGCTGCTGGCTGTCCAGCAGCAGACTGAAGGTGGCTGCTGCTGTGCGCAGGTATATAAAGGCTCAGAGCCTATTATGACACGCGCAGCCAGCGTTCCATTGCCACATTCCGTCTACTGCAGGCGGGATACCTGGATGGCTGAATGTCACTGAGAAGCTCACAGAGACCGCCATAAGCAACAGTTTAAAAGAATGCCACAGACTAATCAACCAAACTTTTTGGGTTGGTTTCTCTTTTATAGTCTGCAGGCATTAAATGAAAGAAGTCAGTGTTCCAGCAGAGGGAGACAACGTTTCAGAAAAGGCATTGTAGCAAACCAAAAAAGAAATTTTAAGCGCAGCAGAGTAACCAGCTCACATACCTGTTAGCTCAGGTGAGTTTAAAAGGCTGCTGTTGATAACAAGGGCATTTGCTAAATAGATGGTGTGTGTGCAACAATATACTGAAAGGTCAATTATATTGTGCAGCTTATCTCACCACCTGTAGTTATTTAGGTGAAAGCTCCAAAATGCTTGCCTAATATGTCTGTTTATCGAAAAGGAAGTATAGAGGGAGAGCTAGATAGATAGCATTGCATTACATTACATTACATGGCAATGCAATGCACAGTTGCTGAAGTTGAACCAAAATGAGCTTGTCATCTGGCTTCTGCAACTTTTAACATGAAAAATCCAATGAGGAGAAGAAAAGCAAAGCCAAAGAGTCCATCCCAAAATCCGACAAACAAGCAAAATGAACAAAAAGCATTGAATTCAATTCTTTCTGATTTTAGAAACTGCATTAAAGAAGGGGTGCACCGGTCCTGGAGATACTGCAATACCAGGTCAATGCGTGGAGTGGACAGAGCAAGCTCTTTTTCCATCTCCCTGTTCTAAAAATCCATTTAATATATGGTCCCCAGATAGGGGACGTATCAGATATTAAACTGATAAGAACAGATACTACACTTGATCTTAGCCAAAAGGCCGAGAAGCGATAACCAGAATTGGTTTCCGACTACGGTGCCACCCAAGGATTCTGAAAAGTCCATTTGTGGAGATGGCCACCTGGACTCCCGTTAAGAAGACATGCTGTCAACCTCTAGATCCCTCACATGCCTGCACTTTTCGGCTTGCTGCTGCTGCAATCCACGCGTTTTAGATCTGCATAACTCCACCTCTTTTAGCACAGTACCCTCAACCCCCGGCTGTTCCCACCCGCCTCAACACCGTTGGAAGGGAGGAGAACCAATTAAGGCGGGGGGGGGGGGGTGGAACGAGCAGCTGTCTACCCTTAGCAGGAGGGTTGCTGATTAATTACCTCTCCTGCTGCTGCTGCTGCTGGCTGTCCAGCAGCAGACTGAAGGTGGCTGCTGCTGTGCGCAGGTATATAAAGGCTCAGAGCCTATTATGACACGCGCAGCCAGCGTTCCATTGCCACATTCCGTCTACTGCAGGCGGGATACCTGGATGGCTGAATGTCACTGAGAAGCTCACAGAGACCGCCATAAGCAACAGTTTAAAAGAATGCCACAGACTAATCAACCAAACATTTTGGGTTGGTTTCTCTTTTATAGTCTGCAGGCATTAAATGAAAGAAGTCAGTGTTCCAGCAGAGGGAGACAACGTTTCAGAAAAGGCATTGTAGCAAACCAAAAAAGAAATTTTAAGCGCAGCAGAGTAACCAGCTCACATACCTGTTAGCTCAGGTGAGTTTAAAAGGCTGCTGTTGATAACAAGGGCATTTGCTAAATAGATGGTGTGTGTGCAACAATATACTGAAAGGTCAATTATATTGTGCAGCTTATCTCACCACCTGTAGTTATTTAGGTGAAAGCTCCAAAATGCTTGCCTAATATGTCTGTTTATCCAAAAGGAAGTATAGAGGGAGAGCTAGATAGATAGCATTGCATTACATTACATTACATGGCAATGCAATGCACAGTTGCTGAAGTTGAACCAAAATGAGCTTGTCATCTGGCTTCTGCAACTTTTAACATGAAAAATCCAATGAGGAGAAGAAAAGCAAAGCCAAAGAGTCCATCCCAAAATCCGACAAACAAGCAAAATGAACAAAAAGCATTGAATTCAATTCTTTCTGATTTTAGAAACTGCATTAAAGAAGGGGTGCACCGGTCCTGGAGATACTGCAATACCAGGTCAATGCGTGGAGTGGACAGAGCAAGCTCTTTTTCCATCTCCCTGTTCTAAAAATCCATTTAATATATGGTCCCCAGATAGGGGACGTATCAGATATTAAACTGATAAGAACAGATACTACACTTGATCTTAGCCAAAAGGCCGAGAAGCGATAACCAGAATTGGTTTCCGACTACGGTGCCACCCAAGGATTCTGAAAAGTCCATTTGTGGAGATGGCCACCTGGACTCCCGTTAAGAAGACATGCTGTCAACCTCTAGATCCCTCACATGCCTGCACTTTTCGGCTTGCTGCTGCTGCAATCCACGCGTTTTAGATCTGCATAACTCCACCTCTTTTAGCACAGTACCCTCAACCCCCGGCTGTTCCCACCCGCCTCAACACCGTTGGAAGGGAGGAGAACCAATTAAGGCGGGGGGGGGGGGGTGGAACGAGCAGCTGTCTACCCTTAGCAGGAGGGTTGCTGATTAATTACCTCTCTTGCTGCTGCTGCTGCTGGCTGTCCAGCAGCAGACTGAAGGTGGCTGCTGCTGTGCGCAGGTATATAAAGGCTAAGAGCCTATTATGACACGCGCAGCCAGCGTTCCATTGCCACATTCCGTCTACTGCAGGCGGGATACCTGGATGGCTGAATGTCACTGAGAAGCTCACAGAGACCGCCATAAGCAACAGTTTAAAAGAATGCCACAGACTAATCAACCAAACTTTTTGGGTTGGTTTCTCTTTTATAGTCTGCAGGCATTAAATGAAAGAAGTCAGTGTTCCAGCAGAGGGAGACAACGTTTCAGAAAAGGCATTGTAGCAAACCAAAAAAGAAATTTTAAGCGCAGCAGAGTAACCAGCGCACATACCTGTTAGCTCAGGTGAGTTTAAAAGGCTGCTGTTGATAACAAGGGCATTTGCTAAATAGATGGTGTGTGTGCAACAATATACTGAAAGGTCAATTATATTGTGCAGCTTATCTCACCACCTGTAGTTATTTAGGTGAAAGCTCCAAAATGCTTGCCTAATATGTCTGTTTATCCAAAAGGAAGTATAGAGGGAGAGCTAGATAGATAGCATTGCATTACATTACATTACATGGCAATGCAATGCACAGTTGCTGAAGTTGAACCAAAATGAGCTTGTCATCTGGCTTCTGCAACTTTTAACATGAAAAATCCAATGAGGAGAAGAAAAGCAAAGCCAAAGAGTCCATCCCAAAATCCGACAAACAAGCAAAATGAACAAAAAGCATTGAATTCAATTCTTTCTGATTTTAGAAACTGCATTAAAGAAGGGGTGCACCGGTCCTGGAGATACTGCAATACCAGGTCAATGCGTGGAGTGGACAGAGCAAGCTCTTTTTCCATCTCCCTGTTCTAAAAATCCATTTAATATATGGTCCCCAGATAGGGGACGTATCAGATATTAAACTGATAAGAACAGATACTACACTTGATCTTAGCCAAAAGGCCGAGAAGCGATAACCAGAATTGGTTTCCGACTACGGTGCCACCCAAGGATTCTGAAAAGTCCATTTGTGGAGATGGCCACCTGGACTCCCGTTAAGAAGACATGCTGTCAACCTCTAGATCCCTCACATGCCTGCACTTTTCGGCTTGCTGCTGCTGCAATCCACGCGTTTTAGATCTGCATAACTCCACCTCTTTTAGCACAGTACCCTCAACCCCCGGCTGTTCCCACCCGTCTCAACACCGTTGGAAGGAAGGAGAACCAATTAAGGCGGGGGGGGGGGTGGAACGAGCAGCTGTCTACCCTTAGCAGGAGGGTTGCTGATTAATTACCTCTCCTGCTGCTGCTGCTGCTGGCTGTCCAGCAGCAGACTGAAGGTGGCTGCTGCTGTGCGCAGGTATATAAAGGCTCAGAGCCTATTATGACACGCGCAGCCAGCGTTCCATTGCCACATTCCGTCTACTGCAGGCGGGATACCTGGATGGCTGAATGTCACTGAGAAGCTCACAGAGACCGCCATAAGCAACAGTTTAAAAGAATGCCACAGACTAATCAACCAAACTTTTTGGGTTGGTTTCTCTTTTATAGTCTGCAGGCATTAAATGAAAGAAGTCAGTGTTCCAGCAGAGGGAGACAACGTTTCAGAAAAGGCATTGTAGCAAACCAAAAAAGAAATTTTAAGCGCAGCAGAGTAACCAGCTCACATACCTGTTAGCTCAGGTGAGTTTAAAAGGCTGCTGTTGATAACAAGGGCATTTGCTAAATAGATGGTGTGTGTGCAACAATATACTGAAAGGTCAATTATATTGTGCAGCTTATCTCACCACCTGTAGTTATTTAGGTGAAAGCTCCAAAATGCTTGCCTAATATGTCTGTTTATCCAAAAGGAAGTATAGAGGGAGAGCTAGATAGATAGCATTGCATTACATTACATTACATGGCAATGCAATGCACAGTTGCTGAAGTTGAACCAAAATGAGCTTGTCATCTGGCTTCTGCAACTTTTAACATGAAAAATCCAATGAGGAGAAGAAAAGCAAAGCCAAAGAGTCCATCCCAAAATCCGACAAACAAGCAAAATGAACAAAAAGCATTGAATTCAATTCTTTCTGATTTTAGAAACTGCATTAAAGAAGGGGTGCACCGGTCCTGGAGATACTGCAATACCAGGTCAATGCGTGGAGTGGACAGAGCAAGCTCTTTTTCCATCTCCCTGTTCTAAAAATCCATTTAATATATGGTCCCCAGATAGGGGACGTATCAGATATTAAACTGATAAGAACAGATACTACACTTGATCTTAGCCAAAAGGCCGAGAAGCGATAACCAGAATTGGTTTCCGACTACGGTGCCACCCAAGGATTCTGAAAAGTCCATTTGTGGAGATGGCCACCTGGACTCCCGTTAAGAAGACATGCTGTCAACCTCTAGATCCCTCACATGCCTGCACTTTTCGGCTTGCTGCTGCTGCAATCCACGCGTTTTAGATCTGCATAACTCCACCTCTTTTAGCACAGTACCCTCAACCCCCGGCTGTTCCCACCCGCCTCAACACCGTTGGAAGGGAGGAAAACCAATTAAGGCGGGGGGGTGGGGGTGGAACGAGCAGCTGTCCACCCTTAGCAGGAGGGTTGCTGATTAATTACCTCTCCTGCTGCTGCTGCTGCTGGCTGTCCAGCAGCAGACTGAAGGTGGCTGCTGCTGTGCGCAGGTATATAAAGGCTCAGAGCCTATTATGACACGCGCAGCCAGCGTTCCATTGCCACATTCCGTCTACTGCAGGCGGGATACCTGGATGGCTGAATGTCACTGAGAAGCTCACAGAGACCGCCATAAGCAACAGTTTAAAAGAATGCCACAGACTAATCAACCAAACTTTTTGGGTTGGTTTCTCTTTTATAGTCTGCAGGCATTAAATGAAAGAAGTCAGTGTTCCAGCAGAGGGAGACAACGTTTCAGAAAAGGCATTGTAGCAAACCAAAAAAGAAATTTTAAGCGCAGCAGAGTAACCAGCTCACATACCTGTTAGCTCAGGTGAGTTTAAAAGGCTGCTGTTGATAACAAGGGCATTTGCTAAATAGATGGTGTGTGTGCAACAATATACTGAAAGGTCAATTATATTGTGCAGCTTATCTCACCACCTGTAGTTATTTAGGTGAAAGCTCCAAAATGCTTGCCTAATATGTCTGTTTATCCAAAAGGAAGTATAGAGGGAGAGCTAGATAGATAGCATTGCATTACATTACATTACATGGCAATGCAATGCACAGTTGCTGAAGTTGAACCAAAATGAGCTTGTCATCTGGCTTCTGCAACTTTTAACATGAAAAATCCAATGAGGAGAAGAAAAGCAAAGCCAAAGAGTCCATCCCAAAATCCGACAAACAAGCAAAATGAACAAAAAGCATTGAATTCAATTCTTTCTGATTTTAGAAACTGCATTAAAGAAGGGGTGCACCGGTCCTGGAGATACTGCAGTACCAGGTCAATGCATGGAGTGGACAGAGCAAGCTCTTTTTCCATCTCCCTGTTCTAAAAATCCATTTAATATATGGTCCCCAGATAGGGGACGTGTCAGATATTAAACTGATAAGAACAGATACTACACTTGATCTTAGCCAAAAGGCCGAGAAGCGATAACCAGAATTGGTTTCCGACTACGGTGCCACCCAAGGATTCTGAAAAGTCCATTTGTGGAGATGGCCACCTGGACTCCCGTTAAGAAGACATGCTGTCAACCTCTAGATCCCTCACATGCCTGCACTTTTCGGCTTGCTGCTGCTGCAATCCACGCGTTTTAGATCTGCATAACTCCACCTCTTTTAGCACAGTACCCTCAACCCCCGGCTGTTCCCACCCGTCTCAACACCGTTGGAAGGGAGGAGAACCAATTAAGGCGGGGGGGGGGGGTGGAACGAGCAGCTGTCTACCCTTAGCAGGAGGGTTGCTGATTAATTACCTCTCCTGCTGCTGCTGCTGCTGGCTGTCCAGCAGCAGACTGAAGGTGGCTGCTGCTGTGCGCAGGTATATAAAGGCTCAGAGCCTATTATGACACGCGCAGCCAGCGTTCCATTGCCACATTCCGTCTACTGCAGGCGGGATACCTGGATGGCTGAATGTCACTGAGAAGCTCACAGAGACCGCCATAAGCAACAGTTTAAAAGAATGCCACAGACTAATCAACCAAACTTTTTGGGTTGGTTTCTCTTTTATAGTCTGCAGGCATTAAATGAAAGAAGTCAGTGTTCCAGCAGAGGGAGACAACGTTTCAGAAAAGGCATTGTAGCAAACCAAAAAAGAAATTTTAAGCGCAGCAGAGTAACCAGCTCACATACCTGTTAGCTCAGGTGAGTTTAAAAGGCTGCTGTTGATAACAAGGGCATTTGCTAAATAGATGGTGTGTGTGCAACAATATACTGAAAGGTCAATTATATTGTGCAGCTTATCTCACCACCTGTAGTTATTTAGGTGAAAGCTCCAAAATGCTTGCCTAATATGTCTGTTTATCCAAAAGGAAGTATAGAGGGAGAGCTAGATAGATAGCATTGCATTACATTACATTACATGGCAATGCAATGCACAGTTGCTGAAGTTGAACCAAAATGAGCTTGTCATCTGGCTTCTGCAACTTTTAACATGAAAAATCCAATGAGGAGAAGAAAAGCAAAGCCAAAGAGTCCATCCCAAAATCCGACAAACAAGCAAAATGAACAAAAAGCATTGAATTCAATTCTTTCTGATTTTAGAAACTGCATTAAAGAAGGGGTGCACCGGTCCTGGAGATACTGCAATACCAGGTCAATGCGTGGAGTGGACAGAGCAAGCTCTTTTTCCATCTCCCTGTTCTAAAAATCCATTTAATATATGGTCCCCAGATAGGGGACGTATCAGATATTAAACTGATAAGAACAGATACTACACTTGATCTTAGCCAAAAGGCCGAGAAGCGATAACCAGAATTGGTTTCCGACTACGGTGCCACCCAAGGATTCTGAAAAGTCCATTTGTGGAGATGGCCACCTGGACTCCCGTTAAGAAGACATGCTGTCAACCTCTAGATCCCTCACATGCCTGCACTTTTCGGCTTGCTGCTGCTGCAATCCACGCGTTTTAGATCTGCATAACTCCACCTCTTTTAGCACAGTACCCTCAACCCCCGGCTGTTCCCACCCGCCTCAACACCGTTGGAAGGGAGGAGAACCAATTAAGGCGGGGGGGGGGGGGTGGAACGAGCAGCTGTCTACCCTTAGCAGGAGGGTTGCTGATTAATTACCTCTCCTGCTGCTGCTGCTGCTGGCTGTCCAGCAGCAGACTGAAGGTGGCTGCTGCTGTGCGCAGGTATATAAAGGCTCAGAGCCTATTATGACACGCGCAGCCAGCGTTCCATTGCCACATTCCGTCTACTGCAGGCGGGATACCTGGATGGCTGAATGTCACTGAGAAGCTCACAGAGACCGCCATAAGCAACAGTTTAAAAGAATGCCACAGACTAATCAACCAAACTTTTTGGGTTGGTTTCTCTTTTATAGTCTGCAGGCATTAAATGAAAGAAGTCAGTGTTCCAGCAGAGGGAGACAACGTTTCAGAAAAGGCATTGTAGCAAACCAAAAAAGAAATTTTAAGCGCAGCAGAGTAACCAGCTCACATACCTGTTAGCTCAGGTGAGTTTAAAAGGCTGCTGTTGATAACAAGGGCATTTGCTAAATAGATGGTGTGTGTGCAACAATATACTGAAAGGTCAATTATATTGTGCAGCTTATCTCACCACCTGTAGTTATTTAGGTGAAAGCTCCAAAATGCTTGCCTAATATGTCTGTTTATCCAAAAGGAAGTATAGAGGGAGAGCTAGATAGATAGCATTGCATTACATTACATTACATGGCAATGCAATGCACAGTTGCTGAAGTTGAACCAAAATGAGCTTGTCATCTGGCTTCTGCAACTTTTAACATGAAAAATCCAATGAGGAGAAGAAAAGCAAAGCCAAAGAGTCCATCCCAAAATCCGACAAACAAGCAAAATGAACAAAAAGCATTGAATTCAATTCTTTCTGATTTTAGAAACTGCATTAAAGAAGGGGTGCACCGGTCCTGGAGATACTGCAATACCAGGTCAATGCGTGGAGTGGACAGAGCAAGCTCTTTTTCCATCTCCCTGTTCTAAAAATCCATTTAATATATGGTCCCCAGATAGGGGACGTATCAGATATTAAACTGATAAGAACAGATACTACACTTGATCTTAGCCAAAAGGCCGAGAAGCGATAACCAGAATTGGTTTCCGACTACGGTGCCACCCAAGGATTCTGAAAAGTCCATTTGTGGAGATGGCCACCTGGACTCCCGTTAAGAAGACATGCTGTCAACCTCTAGATCCCTCACATGCCTGCACTTTTCGGCTTGCTGCTGCTGCAATCCACGCGTTTTAGATCTGCATAACTCCACCTCTTTTAGCACAGTACCCTCAACCCCCGGCTGTTCCCACCCGCCTCAACACCGTTGGAAGGGAGGAGAACCAATTAAGGCGGGGGGGGGGGTGGAACGAGCAGCTGTCTACCCTTAGCAGGAGGGTTGCTGATTAATTACCTCTCCTGCTGCTGCTGCTGGCTGTCCAGCAGCAGACTGAAGGTGGCTGCTGCTGTGCGCAGGTATATAAAGGCTCAGAGCCTATTATGACACGCGCAGCCAGCGTTCCATTGCCACATTCCGTCTACTGCAGGCGGGATACCTGGATGGCTGAATGTCACTGAGAAGCTCACAGAGACCGCCATAAGCAACAGTTTAAAAGAATGCCACAGACTAATCAACCAAACTTTTTGGGTTGGTTTCTCTTTTATAGTCTGCAGGCATTAAATGAAAGAAGTCAGTGTTCCAGCAGAGGGAGACAACGTTTCAGAAAAGGCATTGTAGCAAACCAAAAAAGAAATTTTAAGCGCAGCAGAGTAACCAGCTCACATACCTGTTAGCTCAGGTGAGTTTAAAAGGCTGCTGTTGATAACAAGGGCATTTGCTAAATAGATGGTGTGTGTGCAACAATATACTGAAAGGTCAATTATATTGTGCAGCTTATCTCACCACCTGTAGTTATTTAGGTGAAAGCTCCAAAATGCTTGCCTAATATGTCTGTTTATCCAAAAGGAAGTATAGAGGGAGAGCTAGATAGATAGCATTGCATTACATTACATTACATGGCAATGCAATGCACAGTTGCTGAAGTTGAACCAAAATGAGCTTGTCATCTGGCTTCTGCAACTTTTAACATGAAAAATCCAATGAGGAGAAGAAAAGCAAAGCCAAAGAGTCCATCCCAAAATCCGACAAACAAGCAAAATGAACAAAAAGCATTGAATTCAATTCTTTCTGATTTTAGAAACTGCATTAAAGAAGGGGTGCACCGGTCCTGGAGATACTGCAATACCAGGTCAATGCGTGGAGTGGACAGAGCAAGCTCTTTTTCCATCTCCCTGTTCTAAAAATCCATTTAATATATGGTCCCCAGATAGGGGACGTATCAGATATTAAACTGATAAGAACAGATTTTTTTTTTTTTTTTTTTTTATCGAAAGCCCGAATTCGTGTACAAAACCCGAGTGCGCTTAAAAAAGTGACAAGTGCCACAAAAAAAGTGCACTAGGATGCTGGTCTTCTTGAAACCCTCTCCAAAAGGAGAAGGGTCCCCCAAACCATTCCCCGTCCCTCCGAGCCAAAAGGCCACAGCGAGGAACAGGGACAAAAAGCCACCTCCAACCGAAGTCAGAGGCGACCCAATCTTACCCCCAGCACCTGCCCGAGTTCTCACCCGAGCAAGGCACTGGGAGCCAAAGACTGTGCTCCCCTCCCGAAAGAGGGGAGCCAACAACGCTCTCCTCCCGAAAGAGGAGAGCCAGGGGGGTTCAGGGGGGAGCGGAACCTGATGGCCACACACTCCACCCCTAGACCTGCCAAGAGAGGAACCCGTAAGGGAACCGCATCCCGACAAAATCCTAGTAGGACGTGACACACGTGAATAAGTGGACACACAGTGACAAAGAAATTAAATAAATAGTGAAGGTTTCACAGTATAATACTGCCCGGACCTTCGACCGGGAATTGAAAAATTCCCCATCCTAAGGCCAGAAGGCCCGGAATAAGGGTGTGTGCGAAGAAAGAAAATTTGAAGTGCTTGTGCAAATGTGCCATAAACTCAAGTGGGGTTCCCAATCCCAGTGAGTCAAGGCACCCCAGGGTCACCACTCCTGGGGCACTTCACACTTCGGGCTTTCGATCTTCCCCGGCCCAATGGCGTCGATCCTGGGGGGCCATGCTTTCCACCAGATGACTATATTAGCCACCTGGCGTACTAACAAGCGCCTAAACCCCAGTGTGCATAATGTATCAATCTACTAGGGCGGCCAACATCCAAAACCGCCTTTTCGAAAGATACTACACTTGATCTTAGCCAAAAGGCCGAGAAGCGATAACCAGAATTGGTTTCCGACTACGGTGCCACCCAAGGATTCTGAAAAGTCCATTTGTGGAGATGGCCACCTGGACTCCCGTTAAGAAGACATGCTGTCAACCTCTAGATCCCTCACATGCCTGCACTTTTCGGCTTGCTGCTGCTGCAATCCACGCGTTTTAGATCTGCATAACTCCACCTCTTTTAGCACAGTACCCTCAACCCCCGGCTGTTCCCACCCGCCTCAACACCGTTGGAAGGGAGGAGAACCAATTAAGGCGGGGGGGGGGTGGAACGAGCAGCTGTCTACCCTTAGCAGGAGGGTTGCTGATTAATTACCTCTCCTGCTGCTGCTGCTGCTGGCTGTCCAGCAGCAGACTGAAGGTGGCTGCTGCTGTGCGCAGGTATATAAAGGCTCAGAGCCTATTATGACACGCGCAGCCAGCGTTCCATTGCCACATTCCGTCTACTGCAGGCGGGATACCTGGATGGCTGAATGTCACTGAGAAGCTCACAGAGACCGCCATAAGCAACAGTTTAAAAGAATGCCACAGACTAATCAACCAAACTTTTTGGGTTGGTTTCTCTTTTATAGTCTGCAGGCATTAAATGAAAGAAGTCAGTGTTCCAGCAGAGGGAGACAACGTTTCAGAAAAGGCATTGTAGCAAACCAAAAAAGAAATTTTAAGCGCAGCAGAGTAACCAGCTCACATACCTGTTAGCTCAGGTGAGTTTAAAAGGCTGCTGTTGATAACAAGGGCATTTGCTAAATAGATGGTGTGTGTGCAACAATATACTGAAAGGTCAATTATATTGTGCAGCTTATCTCACCACCTGTAGTTATTTAGGTGAAAGCTCCAAAATGCTTGCCTAATATGTCTGTTTATCCAAAAGGAAGTATAGAGGGAGAGCTAGATAGATAGCATTGCATTACATTACATTACATGGCAATGCAATGCACAGTTGCTGAAGTTGAACCAAAATGAGCTTGTCATCTGGCTTCTGCAACTTTTAACATGAAAAATCCAATGAGGAGAAGAAAAGCAAAGCCAAAGAGTCCATCCCAAAATCCGACAAACAAGCAAAATGAACAAAAAGCATTGAATTCAATTCTTTCTGATTTTAGAAACTGCATTAAAGAAGGGGTGCACCGGTCCTGGAGATACTGCAATACCAGGTCAATGCGTGGAGTGGACAGAGCAAGCTCTTTTTCCATCTCCCTGTTCTAAAAATCCATTTAATATATGGTCCCCAGATAGGGGACGTATCAGATATTAAACTGATAAGAACAGATACTACACTTGATCTTAGCCAAAAGGCCGAGAAGCGATAACCAGAATTGGTTTCCGACTACGGTGCCACCCAAGGATTCTGAAAAGTCCATTTGTGGAGATGGCCACCTGGACTCCCGTTAAGAAGACATGCTGTCAACCTCTAGATCCCTCACATGCCTGCACTTTTCGGCCTGCTGCTGCTGCAATCCACGCGTTTTAGATCTGCATAACTCCACCTCTTTTAGCACAGTACCCTCAACCCCCGGCTGTTCCCACCCGCCTCAACACCGTTGGAAGGGAGTAGAACCAATTAAGGCGGGGGGGGGGGGGGTGGAACGAGCAGCTGTCTACCCTTAGCAGGAGGGTTGCTGATTAATTACCTCTCCTGCTGCTGCTGCTGGCTGTCCAGCAGCAGACTGAAGGTAGCTGCTGCTGTGCGCAGGTATATAAAGGCTCAGAGCCTATTATGACACGCGCAGCCAGCGTTCCATTGCCACATTCCGTCTACTGCAGGCGGGATACCTGGATGGCTGAATGTCACTGAGAAGCTCACAGAGACCACCATAAGCAACAGTTTAAAAGAATGCCACAGACTAATCAACCAAACTTTTTGGGTTGGTTTCTCTTTTATAGTCTGCAGGCATTAAATGAAAGAAGTCAGTGTTCCAGCAGAGGGAGACAACGTTTCAGAAAAGGCATTGTAGCAAACCAAAAAAGAAATTTTAAGCGCAGCAGAGTAACCAGCTCACATACCTGTTAGCTCAGGTGAGTTTAAAAGGCTGCTGTTGATAACAAGGGCATTTGCTAAATAGATGGTGTGTGTGCAACAATATACTGAAAGGTCAATTATATTGTGCAGCTTATCTCACCACCTATAGTTATTTAGGTGAAAGCTCCAAAATGCTTGCCTAATATGTCTGTTTATCCAAAAGGAAGTATAGAGGGAGAGCTAGATAGATAGCATTGCATTACATTACATTACATGGCAATGCAATGCACAGTTGCTGAAGTTGAACCAAAATGAGCTTGTCATCTGGCTTCTGCAACTTTTAACATGAAAAATCCAATGAGGAGAAGAAAAGCAAAGCCAAAGAGTCCATCCCAAAATCCGACAAACAAGCAAAATGAACAAAAAGCATTGAATTCAATTCTTTCTGATTTTAGAAACTGCATTAAAGAAGGGGTGCACCGGTCCTGGAGATACTTCAATACCAGGTCAATGCGTGGAGTGGACAGAGCAAGCTCTTTTTCCATCTCCCTGTTCTAAAAATCCATTTAATATATGGTCCCCAGATAGGGGACGTATCAGATATTAAACTGATAAGAACAGATACTACACTTGATCTTAGCCAAAAGGCCGAAAAGCGATAACCAGAATTGGTTTCCGACTACGGTGCCACCCAAGGATTCTGAAAAGTCCATTTGTGGAGATGGCCACCTGGACTCCCGTTAAGAAGACATGCTGTCAACCTCTAGATCCCTCACATGCCTGCACTTTTCGGCTTGCTGCTGCTGCAATCCACGCGTTTTAGATCTGCATAACTCCACCTCTTTTAGCACAGTACCCTCAACCCCCGGCTGTTCCCACCCGCCTCAACACCGTTGGAAGGGAGGAGAACCAATTAAGGCGGGGGGGGGTGGAACGAGCAGCTGTCTACCCTTAGCAGGAGGGTTGCTGATTAATTACCTCTCCTGCTGCTGCTGCTGCTGGCTGTCCAGCAGCAGACTGAAGGTGGCTGCTGCTGTGCGCAGGTATATAAAGGCTCAGAGCCTATTATGACACGCGCAGCCAGCGTTCCATTGCCACATTCCGTCTACTGCAGGCGGGATACCTGGATGGCTGAATGTCACTGAGAAGCTCACAGAGACCGCCATAAGCAACAGTTTAAAAGAATGCCACAGACTAATCAACCAAACTTTTTGGGTTGGTTTCTCTTTTATAGTCTGCAGGCATTAAATGAAAGAAGTCAGTGTTCCAGCAGAGGGAGACAACGTTTCAGAAAAGGCATTGTAGCAAACCAAAAAAGAAATTTTAAGCGCAGCAGAGTAACCGGCTCACATACCTGTTAGCTCAGGTGAGTTTAAAAGGCTGCTGTTGATAACAAGGGCATTTGCTAAATAGATGGTGTGTGTGCAACAATATACTGAAAGGTCAATTATATTGTGCAGCTTATCTCACCACCTGTAGTTATTTAGGTGAAAGCTCCAAAATGCTTGCCTAATATGTCTGTTTATCCAAAAGGAAGTATAGAGGGAGAGCTAGATAGATAGCATTGCATTACATTACATTACATGGCAATGCAATGCACAGTTGCTGAAGTTGAACCAAAATGAGCTTGTCATCTGGCTTCTGCAACTTTTAACATGAAAAATCCAATGAGGAGAAGAAAAGCAAAGCCAAAGAGTCCATCCCAAAATCCGACAAACAAGCAAAATGAACAAAAAGCATTGAATTCAATTCTTTCTGATTTTAGAAACTGCATTAAAGAAGGGGTGCACCGGTCCTGGAGATACTGCAATACCAGGTCAATGCGTGGAGTGGACAGAGCAAGCTCTTTTTCCATCTACCTGTTCTAAAAATCCATTTAATATATGGTCCCCAGATAGGGGACGTATCAGATATTAAACTGATAAGAACAGATACTACACTTGATCTTAGCCAAAAGGCCGAGAAGCGATAACCAGAATTGGTTTCCGACTACGGTGCCACCCAAGGATTCTGAAAAGTCCATTTGTGGAGATGGCCACCTGGACTCCCGTTAAGAAGACATGCTGTCAACCTCTAGATCCCTCACATGCCTGCACTTTTCGGCTTGCTGCTGCTGCAATCCACGCGTTTTAGATCTGCATAACTCCACCTCTTTTAGCACAGTACCATCAACCCCCGGCTGTTCCCACCCGCCTCAACACCGTTGGAAGGGAGGAGAACCAATTAAGGCGGGGGGGGGGGTCTGGGGTGGAACGAGCAGCTGTCTACCCTTAGCAGGAGGGTTGCTGATTAATTACCTCTCCTGCTGCTGCTGCTGCTGGCTGTCCAGCAGCAGACTGAAGGTGGCTGCTGCTGTGCGCAGGTATATAAAGGCTCAGAGCCTATTATGACACGCGCAGCCAGCGTTCCATTGCCACATTCCGTCTACTGAAGGCGGGATACCTGGATGGCTGAATGTCACTGAGAAGCTCACAGAGACCGCCATAAGCAACAGTTTAAAAGAATGCCACAGACTAATCAACCAAACTTTTTGGGTTGGTTTCTCTTTTATAGTCTGCAGGCATTAAATGAAAGAAGTCAGTGTTCCAGCAGAGGGAGACAACGTTTCAGAAAAGGCATTGTAGCAAACCAAAAAAGAAATTTTAAGCGCAGCAGAGTAACCAGCTCACATACCTGTTAGCTCAGGTGAGTTTAAAAGGCTGCTGTTGATAACAAGGGCATTTGCTAAATAGATGGTGTGTGTGCAACAATATACTGAAAGGTCAATTATATTGTGCAGCTTATCTCACCACCTGTAGTTATTTAGGTGAAAGCTCCAAAATGCTTGCCTAATATGTCTGTTTATCCAAAAGGAAGTATAGAGGGAGAGCTAGATAGATAGCATTGCATTACATTACATTACATGGCAATGCAATGCACAGTTGCTGAAGTTGAACCAAAATGAGCTTGTCATCTGGCTTCTGCAACTTTTAACATGAAAAATCCAATGAGGAGAAGAAAAGCAAAGCCAAAGAGTCCATCCCAAAATCCGACAAACAAGCAAAATGAACAAAAGCATTGAATTCAATTCTTTCTGATTTTAGAAACTGCATTAAAGAAGGGGTGCACCGGTCCTGGAGATACTGCAATACCAGGTCAATGCGTGGAGTGGACAGAGCAAGCTCATTTTCCATCTCCCTGTTCTAAAAATCCATTTAATATATGGTCCCCAGATAGGGGACGTATCAGATATTAAACTGATAAGAACAGATACTACACTTGATCTTAGCCAAAAGGCCGAGAAGCGATAACCAGAATTGGTTTCCGACTACGGTGCCACCCAAGGATTCTGAAAAGTCCATTTGTGGAGATGGCCACCTGGACTCCCGTTAAGAAGACATGCTGTCAACCTCTAGATCCCTCACATGCCTGCACTTTTCGGCTTGCTGCTGCTGCAATCCACGCGTTTTAGATCTGCATAACTCCACCTCTTTTAGCACAGTACCCTCAACCCCCGGCTGTTCCCACCCGCCTCAACACCGTTGGAAGGGAGGAGAACCAATTAAGGCGGGGGGGGGGTGGAACGAGCAGCTGTCTACCCTTAGCAGGAGGGTTGCTGATTAATTACCTCTCCTGCTGCTGCTGCTGCTGGCTGTCCAGCAGCAGACTGAAGGTGGCTGCTGCTGTGCGCAGGTATATAAAGGCTCAGAGCCTATTATGACACGCGCAGCCAGCGTTCCATTGCCACATTCCGTCTACTGCAGGCGGGATACCTGGATGGCTGAATGTCACTGAGAAGCTCACAGAGACCGCCATAAGCAACAGTTTAAAAGAATGCCACAGACTAATCAACCAAACTTTTTGGGTTGGTTTCTCTTTTATAGTCTGCAGGCATTAAATGAAAGAAGTCAGTGTTCCAGCAGAGGGAGACAACGTTTCAGAAAAGGCATTGTAGCAAACCAAAAAAGAAATTTTAAGCGCAGCAGAGTAACCAGCTCACATACCTGTTAGCTCAGGTGAGTTTAAAAGGCTGCTGTTGATAACAAGGGCATTTGCTAAATAGATGGTGTGTGTGCAACAATATACTGAAAGGTCAATTATATTGTGCAGCTTATCTCACCACCTGTAGTTATTTAGGTGAAAGCTCCAAAATGCTTGCCTAATATGTCTGTTTATCCAAAAGGAAGTATAGAGGGAGAGCTAGATAGATAGCATTGCATTACATTACATTACATGGCAATGCAATGCACAGTTGCTGAAGTTGAACCAAAATGAGCTTGTCATCTGGCTTCTGCAACTTTTAACATGAAAAATCCAATGAGGAGAAGAAAAGCAAAGCCAAAGAGTCCATCCCAAAATCCGACAAACAAGCAAAATGAACAAAAAGCATTGAATTCAATTCTTTCTGATTTTAGAAACTGCATTAAAGAAGGGGTGCACCGGTCCTGGAGATACTGCAATACCAGGTCAATGCGTGGAGTGGACAGAGCAAGCTCTTTTTCCATCTCCCTGTTCTAAAAATCCATTTAATATATGGTCCCCAGATAGGGGACGTATCAGATATTAAACTGATAAGAACAGATACTACACTTGATCTTAGCCAAAAGGCCGAGAAGCGATAACCAGAATTGGTTTCCGACTACGGTGCCACCCAAGGATTCTGAAAAGTCCATTTGTGGAGATGGCCACCTGGACTCCCGTTAAGAAGACATGCTGTCAACCTCTAGATCCCTCACATGCCTGCACTTTTCGGCTTGCTGCTGCTGCAATCCACGCGTTTTAGATCTGCATAACTCCACCTCTTTTAGCACAGTACCCTCAACCCCCGGCTGTTCCCACCCGCCTCAACACCGTTGGAAGGGAGGAGAACCAATTAAGGCGGGGGGGGGGGTGGAACGAGCAGCTGTCTACCCTTAGCAGGAGGGTTGCTGATTAATTACCTCTCCTGCTGCTGCTGCTGCTGGCTGTCCAGTAGCAGACTGAAGGTGGCTGCTGCTGTGCGCAGGTATATAAAGGCTCAGAGCCTATTATGACACGCGCAGCCAGCGTTCCATTGCCACATTCCGTCTACTGCAGGCGGGATACCTGGATGGCTGAATGTCACTGAGAAGCTCACAGAGACCGCCATAAGCAACAGTTTAAAAGAATGCCACAGACTAATCAACCAAACTTTTTGGGTTGGTTTCTCTTTTATAGTCTGCAGGCATTAAATGAAAGAAGTCAGTGTTCCAGCAGAGAGAGACAACGTTTCAGAAAAGGCATTGTAGCAAACCAAAAAAGAAATTTTAAGCGCAGCAGAGTAACCAGCTCACATACCTGTTAGCTCAGGTGAGTTTAAAAGGCTGCTGTTGATAACAAGGGCATTTGCTAAATAGATGGTGTGTGTGCAACAATATACTGAAAGGTCAATTATATTGTGCAGCTTATCTCACCATCTGTAGTTATTTAGGTGAAAGCTCCAAAATGCTTGCCTAATATGTCTGTTTATCCAAAAGGAAGTATAGAGGGAGAGCTAGATAGATAGCATTGCATTACATTACATTACATGGCAATGCAATGCACAGTTGCTGAAGTTGAACCAAAATGAGCTTGTCATCTGGCTTCTGCAACTTTTAACATGAAAAATCCAATGAGGAGAAGAAAAGCAAAGCCAAAGAGTCCATCCCAAAATCCGACAAACAAGCAAAATGAACAAAAAGCATTGAATTCAATTCTTTCTGATTTTAGAAACTGCATTAAAGAAGGGGTGCACCGGTCCTGGAGATACTGCAATACCAGGTCAATGCGTGGAGTGGACAGAGCAAGCTCTTTTTCCATCTCCCTGTTCTAAAAATCCATTTAATATATGGTCCCCAGATAGGGGATGTATCAGATATTAAACTGATAAGAACAGATACTACACTTGATCTTAGCCAAAAGGCCGAGAAGCGATAACCAGAATTGGTTTCCGACTACGGTGCCACCCAAGGATTCTGAAAAGTCCATTTGTGGAGATGGCCACCTGGACTCCCGTTAAGAACACATGCTGTCAACCTCTAGATCCCTCACATGCCTGCACTTTTCGGCTTGCTGCTGCTGCAATCCACGCGTTTTAGATCTGCATAACTCCACCTCTTTTAGCACAGTACCCTCAACCCCCGGCTGTTCCCACCCGCCTCAACACCGTTGGAAGGGAGGAGAACCAATTAAGGCGGGGGGGGGGTGGAACGAGCAGCTGTCTACCCTTAGCAGGAGGGTTGCTGATTAATTACCTCTCCTGCTGCTGCTGCTGCTGGCTGTCCAGCAGCAGACTGAAGGTGGCTGCTGCTGTGCGCAGGTATATAAAGGCTCAGAGCCTATTATGACACGCGCAGCCAGCGTTCCATTGCCACATTCCGTCTACTGCAGGCGGGATACCTGGATGGCTGAATGTCACTGAGAAGCTCACAGAGACCGCCATAAGCAACAGTTTAAAAGAATGCCACAGACTAATCAACCAAACTTTTTGGGTTGGTTTCTCTTTTATAGTCTGCAGGCATTAAATGAAAGAAGTCAGTGTTCCAGCAGAGGGAGACAACGTTTCAGAAAAGGCATTGTAGCAAACCAAAAAAGAAATTTTAAGCGCAGCAGAGTAACCAGCTCACATACCTGTTAGCTCAGGTGAGTTTAAAAGGCTGCTGTTGATAACAAGGGCATTTGCTAAATAGATGGTGTGTGTGCAACAATATACTGAAAGGTCAATTATATTGTGCAGCTTATCTCACCACCTGTAGTTATTTAGGTGAAAGCTCCAAAATGCTTGCCTAATATGTCTGTTTATCCAAAAGGAAGTATAGAGGGAGAGCTAGATAGATAGCATTGCATTACATTACATTACATGGCAATGCAATGCACAGTTGCTGAAGTTGAACCAAAATGAGCTTGTCATCTGGCTTCTGCAACTTTTAACATGAAAAATCCAATGAGGAGAAGAAAAGCAAAGCCAAAGAGTCCATCCCAAAATCCGACAAACAAGCAAAATGAACAAAAAGCATTGAATTCAATTCTTTCTGATTTTAGAAACTGCATTAAAGAAGGGGTGCACCGGTCCTGGAGATACTGCAATACCAGGTCAATGCGTGGAGTGGACAGAGCAAGCTCTTTTTCCATCTCCCTGTTCTAAAAATCCATTTAATATATGGTCCCCAGATAGGGGATGTATCAGATATTAAACTGATAAGAACAGATACTACACTTGATCTTAGCCAAAAGGCCGAGAAGCGATAACCAGAATTGGTTTCCGACTACGGTGCCACCCAAGGATTCTGAAAAGTCCATTTGTGGAGATGGCCACCTGGACTCCCGTTAAGAAGACATGCTGTCAACCTCTAGATCCCTCACATGCCTGCACTTTTCGGCTTGCTGCTGCTGCAATCCACGCGTTTTAGATCTGCATAACTCCACCTCTTTTAGCACAGTACCCTCAACCCCCGGCTGTTCCCACCCGCCTCAACACCGTTGGAAGGGAGGAGAACCAATTAAGGCGGGGGGGGGGTGGAACGAGCAGCTGTCTACCCTTAGCAGGAGGGTTGCTGATTAATTACCTCTCCTGCTGCTGCTGCTGCTGGCTGTCCAGCAGCAGACTGAAGGTGGCTGCTGCTGTGCGCAGGTATATAAAGGCTCAGAGCCTATTATGACACGCGCAGCCAGCGTTCCTTTGCCACATTCCGTCTACTGCAGGCGGGATACCTGGATGGCTGAATGTCACTGAGAAGCTCACAGAGACCGCCATAAGCAACAGTTTAAAAGAATGCCACAGACTAATCAACCAAACTTTTTGGGTTGGTTTCTCTTTTATAGTCTGCAGGCATTAAATGAAAGAAGTCAGTGTTCCAGCAGAGGGAGACAACGTTTCAGAAAAGGCATTGTAGCAAACCAAAAAAGAAATTTTAAGCGCAGCAGAGTAACCAGCTCACATACCTGTTAGCTCAGGTGAGTTTAAAAGGCTGCTGTTGATAACAAGGGCATTTGCTAAATAGATGGTGTGTGTGCAACAATATACTGAAAGGTCAATTATATTGTGCAGCTTATCTCACCACCTGTAGTTATTTAGGTGAAAGCTCCAAAATGCTTGCCTAATATGTCTGTTTATCCAAAAGGAAGTATAGAGGGAGAGCTAGATAGATAGCATTGCATTACATTACATTACATGGCAATGCAATGCACAGTTGCTGAAGTTGAACCAAAATGAGCTTGTCATCTGGCTTCTGCAACTTTTAACATGAAAAATCCAATGAGGAGAAGAAAAGCAAAGCCAAAGAGTCCATCCCAAAATCCGACAAACAAGCAAAATGAACAAAAAGCATTGAATTCAATTCTTTCTGATTTTAGAAACTGCATTAAAGAAGGGGTGCACCGGTCCTGGAGATACTGCAATACCAGGTCAATGCGTGGAGTGGACAGAGCAAGCTCTTTTTCCATCTCCCTGTTCTAAAAATCCATTTAATATATGGTCCCCAGATAGGGGACGTATCAGATATTAAACTGATAAGAACAGATACTACACTTGATCTTAGCCAAAAGGCCGAGAAGCGATAACCAGAATTGGTTTCCGACTACGGTGCCACCCAAGGATTCTGAAAAGTCCATTTGTGGAGATGGCCACCTGGACTCCCGTTAAGAAGACATGCTGTCAACCTCTAGATCCCTCACATGCCTGCACTTTTCGGCTTGCTGCTGCTGCAATCCACGCGTTTTAGATCTGCATAACTCCACCTCTTTTAGCACAGTACACTCAACCCCCGGCTGTTCCCACCCGCCTCAACACCGTTGGAAGGGAGGAGAACCAATTAAGGCGGGGGGGGGGGTGGAACGAGCAGCTGTCTACCCTTAGCAGGAGGGTTGCTGATTAATTACCTCTCCTGCTGCTGCTGCTGCTGGCTGTCCAGCAGCAGACTGAAGGTGGCTGCTGCTGTGCGCAGGTATATAAAGGCTCAGAGCCTATTATGACACGCGCAGCCAGCGTTCCATTGCCACATTCCGTCTACTGCAGGCGGGATACCTGGATGGCTGAATGTCACTGAGAAGCTCACAGAGACCGCCATAAGCAACAGTTTAAAAGAATGCCACAGACTAATCAACCAAACTTTTTGGGTTGGTTTCTCTTTTATAGTCTGCAGGCATTAAATGAAAGAAGTCAGTGTTCCAGCAGAGGGAGACAACGTTTCAGAAAAGGCATTGTAGCAAACCAAAAAAGAAATTTTAAGCGCAGCAGAGTAACCAGCTCACATACCTGTTAGCTCAGGTGAGTTTAAAAGGCTGCTGTTGATAACAAGGGCATTTGCTAAATAGATGGTGTGTGTGCAACAATATACTGAAAGGTCAATTATATTGTGCAGCTTATCTCACCACCTGTAGTTATTTAGGTGAAAGCTCCAAAATGCTTGCCTAATATGTCTGTTTATCCAAAAGGAAGTATAGAGGGAGAGCTAGATAGATAGCATTGCATTACATTACATTACATGGCAATGCAATGCACAGTTGCTGAAGTTGAACCAAAATGAGCTTGTCATCTGGCTTCTGCAACTTTTAACATGAAAAATCCAATGAGGAGAAGAAAAGCAAAGCCAAAGAGTCCATCCCAAAATCTGACAAACAAGCAAAATGAACAAAAAGCATTGAATTCAATTCTTTCTGATTTTAGAAACTGCATTAAAGAAGGGGTGCACCGGTCCTGGAGATACTGCAATACCAGGTCAATGCGTGGAGTGGACAGAGCAAGCTCTTTTTCCATCTCCCTGTTCTAAAAATCCATTTAATATATGGTCCCCAGACAGGGGACGTATCAGATATTAAACTGATAAGAACAGATTTTTTTTTTTTTTTTTCGAAAGCCCGAATTCGTGTACAAAACCCGAGTGCGCTTAAAAAAGTGACAAGTGCCACAAAAAAAGTGCACTAGGATGCTGGTCTTCTTGGAACCCTCTCCAAAAGGAGAAGGGTCCCCCAAACCATTCCCCGTCCCTCCGAGCCAAAAGGCCACAGCGAGGCACAGGGACAAAAAGCCACCTCCAGCCGAAGCCAGAGGCGACCCAATCTTACCCCCAGCACCTGCCCGAGTTCTCACCCGAGCAAGACACTGGGAGCCAAAGACTGTGCTCCCCTCCCGGAAGAGGGGAGCCAACAACGCTCTCCTCCCGAAAGAGGAGAGCCAGGGGGGTTCAGGGGGTAGCGGAACCTGATGGCCACACACTCCCCCCCTAGACCTGCCAAGAGAGGAACCCGTAAGGGAACCGCATCCTGACAAAATCCTAGTAGGACGTGACACACGTGAATAAGTGGACACACAGTGACAAAGAAATTAAATAAATAGTGAAGGTTTCACAGTATAATACTGCCCGGACCTTCGACCGGGAATTGAAAAATTCCCCATCCTAAGGCCAGAAGGCCCGGAATAAGGGTGTGTGCGAAGAAAGAAAATTTGAAGTGCTTGTGCAAATGTGCCATAAACTCAAGTGGGGTTCCCAATCCCAGTGAGTTAAGGCACCCCAGGGTCACCACTCCTGGGGCACTTCACACTTCGGGCTTTCGATCTTCCCCGGCCCAATGGCGTCGATCCTGGGGGGCCATGCTTTCCACCAGATGACTATATTTGCCACCTGGCGTACTAACAAGCGCCTAAACCCCAGTGTGCATAATGTATCAATCTACTAGGGCGGCCAACATCCAAAACCGCCTTTTCGAAAGATACTACACTTGATCTTAGCCAAAAGGCCGAGAAGCGATAACCAGAATTGGTTTCCGACTACGGTGCCACCCAAGGATTCTGAAAAGTCCATTTGTGGAGATGGCCACCTGGACTCCCGTTAAGAAGACATGCTGTCAACCTCTAGATCCCTCACATGCCTGCACTTTTCGGCTTGCTGCTGCTGCAATCCACGCGTTTTAGATCTGCATAACTCCACCTCTTTTAGCACAGTACCCTCAACCCCCGGCTGTTCCCACCCGCCTCAACACCGTTGGAAGGGAGGAGAACCAATTAAGGCGGGGGGGGGGTGGAACGAGCAGCTGTCTACCCTTAGCAGGAGGGTTGCTGATTAATTACCTCTCCTGCTGCTGCTGCTGCTGGCTGTCCAGCAGCAGACTGAAGGTGGCTGCTGCTGTGCGCAGGTATATAAAGGCTCAGAGCCTATTATGACACGCGCAGCCAGCGTTCCATTGCCACATTCCGTCTACTGCAGGCGGGATACCTGGATGGCTGAATGTCACTGAGAAGCTCACAGAGACCGCCATAAGCAACAGTTTAAAAGAATGCCACAGACTAATCAACCAAACTTTTTGGGTTGGTTTCTCTTTTATAGTCTGCAGGCATTAAATGAAAGAAGTCAGTGTTCCAGCAGAGGGAGACAACGTTTCAGAAAAGGCATTGTAGCAAACCAAAAAAGAAATTTTAAGCGCAGCAGAGTAACCAGCTCACATACCTGTTAGCTCAGGTGAGTTTAAAAGGCTGCTATTGATAACAAGGGCATTTGCTAAATAGATGGTGTGTGTGCAACAATATACTGAAAGGTCAATTATATTGTGCAGCTTATCTCACCACCTGTAGTTATTTAGGTGAAAGCTCCAAAATGCTTGCCTAATATGTCTGTTTATCCAAAAGGAAGTATAGAGGGAGAGCTAGATAGATAGCATTGCATTACATTACATTACATGGCAATGCAATGCACAGTTGCTGAAGTTGAACCAAAATGAGCTTGTCATCTGGCTTCTGCAACTTTTAACATGAAAAATCCAATGAGGAGAAGAAAAGCAAAGCCAAAGAGTCCATCCCAAAATCCGACAAACAAGCAAAATGAACAAAAAGCATTGAATTCAATTCTTTCTGATTTTAGAAACTGCATTAAAGAAGGGGTGCACCGGTCCTGGAGATACTGCAATACCAGGTCAATGCGTGGAGTGGACAGAGCAAGCTCTTTTTCCATCTCCCTGTTCTAAAAATCCATTTAATATATGGTCCCCAGATAGGGGACGTATCAGATATTAAACTGATAAGAACAGATACTACACTTGATCTTAGCCAAAAGGCCGAGAAGCGATAACCAGAATTGGTTTCCGACTACGGTGCCACCCAAGGATTCTGAAAAGTCCATTTGTGGAGATGGCCACCTGGACTCCCGTTAAGAAGACATGCTGTCAACCTCTAGATCCCTCACATGCCTGCACTTTTCGGCTTGCTGCTGCTGCAATCCACGCGTTTTAGATCTGCATAACTCCACCTCTTTTAGCACAGTACCCTCAACCCCCGGCTGTTCCCACCCGCCTCAACACCGTTGGAAGGGAGGAGAACCAATTAAGGCGGGGGGGGGTGGAACGAGCAGCTGTCTACCCTTAGCAGGAGGGTTGCTGATTAATTACCTCTCCTGCTGCTGCTGCTGCTGGCTGTCCAGCAGCAGACTGAAGGTGGCTGCTGCTGTGCGCAGGTATATAAAGGCTCAGAGCCTATTATGACACGCGCAGCCAGCGTTCCATTGCCACATTCCGTCTACTGCAGGCGGGATACCTGGATGGCTGAATGTCACTGAGAAGCTCACAGAGACCGCCATAAGCAACAGTTTAAAAGAATGCCACAGACTAATCAACCAAACTTTTTGGGTTGGTTTCTCTTTTATAGTCTGCAGGCATTAAATGAAAGAAGTCAGTGTTCCAGCAGAGGGAGACAACGTTTCAGAAAAGGCATTGTAGCAAACCAAAAAAGAAATTTTAAGCGCAGCAGAGTAACCAGCTCACATACCTGTTAGATCAGGTGAGTTTAAAAGGCTGCTGTTGATAACAAGGGCATTTGCTAAATAGATGGTGTGTGTGCAACAATATACTGAAAGGTCAATTATATTGTGCAGCTTATCTCACCACCTGTAGTTATTTAGGTGAAAGCTCCAAAATGCTTGCCTAATATGTCTGTTTATCCAAAAGGAAGTATAGAGGGAGAGCTAGATAGATAGCATTGCATTACATTACATTACATGGCAATGCAATGCACAGTTGCTGAAGTTGAACCAAAATGAGCTTGTCATCTGGCTTCTGCAACTTTTAACATGAAAAATCCAATGAGGAGAAGAAAAGCAAAGCCAAAGAGTCCATCCCAAAATCCGACAAACAAGCAAAATGAACAAAAAGCATTGAATTCAATTCTTTCTGATTTTAGAAACTGCATTAAAGAAGGGGTGCACCGGTCCTGGAGATACTGCAATACCAGGTCAATGCGTGGAGTGGACAGAGCAAGCTCTTTTTCCATCTCCCTGTTCTAAAAATCCATTTAATATATGGTCCCCAGATAGGGGACGTATCAGATATTAAACTGATAAGAACAGATTTTTTTGATTGAATATATCTTTTATTAGCACAAAAAATAAGTTAACAGACAGTGTACAGTGCCGCAGCCCAGTACACACAGAATTCTACATCATATTTACATAGCATGAGGATACGACGCACTAACTAGACACATCACACCCCTATGCTACACAAAACACTCAATCTGAAAGAAAAAGCATGTCAATCAATACAGTACGACGGACCGTGATAAGGGATGGGGATTGGGAAAAAGGGGATGGGGAGGGGAAAATCACAGGCCCGAAGCTTTATTGAAAGACAAGACACATAAGGGGAGAGGGGGAGGAGGGGTTTAGTCCTCATCCTCGTCCTCCGGACCGTCCACGAAGGAATAGTCTCTGAGCAGGCTGTGGATCAGCCTGCGGCAGTCCTGGATGGACATCCTCTCCCTCCTCAAGATGAGCCGGTTCCTGGCGAACTGATAAGAACAGATTTTTGATTGAAGCTGCATCCAAGGCACTGAAAAATGTGACCGAAGTCACACCAAAACAGCGCACGAGGGGAGGATTCATGTGGACCCTTCCCGGAGGAGAGGGTCCCCAATAAACCATCCCCATCCCTCCGAGCCAGAAGGCCACAGCGAGGGTCAGGGATCTCCGATGCTCTCCCTAGCCGAAGCCGGAGAAGAGCCGTTTTCGTGCTCCCAGCTTCCATCTAGGCTGCCACCCTAGTGGAGCTGGAGCCTGTGTTGGTTTCTCAGCCCAAAGCTGACCGGACCTCCGACCGGGTTTATAAAAATTCCCCTTCCTAGCCCGGAGGCCAGGAATAGGGGGGGTTGCTCAGAAAGTATGATTGGCAAAGGTGCGGCGTGCTACGAAGCCAAGTCTTTCTGGGGTTCCCAGTCCCAGTAAGCTTGGACTCCCACCAGGGCGCCTACTCCTGGGGCACATTGCTCCAAAGCCCTCACACTTACCCAGCCTAGTGACTTCGATCCTGGAGGGCCATGTTTTCCATCAGATAACTCTATGAGCCACCTGGCGTACTAACAAGTGCACCAAACCAGTGTGTAATATGCATCAATTTACTAGGGCAGCCCAAGGACAAAACTGCCTTTTCAAAAGATACTACACTTGATCTTAGCCAAAAGGCCGAGAAGCGATAACCAGAATTGGTTTCCGACTACGGTGCCACCCAAGGATTCTGAAAAGTCCATTTGTGGAGATGGCCACCTGGACTCCCGTTAAGAAGACATGCTGTCAACCTCTAGATCCCTCACATGCCTGCACTTTTCGGCTTGCTGCTGCTGCAATCCACGCGTTTTAGATCTGCATAACTCCACCTCTTTTAGCACAGTACCCTCAACCCCCGGCTGTTCCCACCCGCCTCAACACCGTTGGAAGGGAGGAGAACCAATTAAGGCGGGGGGGGGGGTGGAACGAGCAGCTGTCTACCCTTAGCAGGAGGGTTGCTGATTAATTACCTCTCCTGCTGCTGCTGCTGCTGGCTGTCCAGCAGCAGACTGAAGGTTGCTGCTGCTGTGCGCAGGTATATAAAGGCTCAGAGCCTATTATGACACGCGCAGCCAGCGTTCCATTGCCACATTCCGTCTACTGCAGGCGGGATACCTGGATGCTGAATGTCACTGAGAAGCTCACAGAGACCGCCATAAGCAACAGTTTAAAAGAATGCCACAGACTAATCAACCAAACTTTTTGGGTTGGTTTCTCTTTTATAGTCTGCAGGCATTAAATGAAAGAAGTCAGTGTTCCAGCAGAGGGAGACAACGTTTCAGAAAAGGCATTGTAGCAAACCAAAAAAGAAATTTTAAGCGCAGCAGAGTAACCAGCTCACATACCTGTTAGCTCAGGTGAGTTTAAAAGGCTGCTGTTGATAACAAGGGCATTTGCTAAATAGATGGTGTGTGTGCAACAATATACTGAAAGGTCAATTATATTGTGCAGCTTATCTCACCACCTGTAGTTATTTAGGTGAAAGCTCCAAAATGCTTGCCTAATATGTCTGTTTATCCAAAAGGAAGTATAGAGGGAGAGCTAGATAGATAGCATTGCATTACATTACATTACATGGCAATGCAATGCACAGTTGCTGAAGTTGAACCAAAATGAGCTTGTCATCTGGCTTCTGCAACTTTTAACATGAAAAATCCAATGAGGAGAAGAAAAGCAAAGCCAAAGAGTCCATCCCAAAATCCGACAAACAAGCAAAATGAACAAAAAGCATTGAATTCAATTCTTTCTGATTTTAGAAACTGCATTAAAGAAGGGGTGCACCGGTCCTGGAGATACTGCAATACCAGGTCAATGCGTGGAGTGGACAGAGCAAGCTCTTTTTCCATCTCCCTGTTCTAAAAATCCATTTAATATATGGTCCCCAGATAGGGGACGTATCAGATATTAAACTGATAAGAACAGATACTACACTTGATCTTAGCCAAAAGGCCGAGAAGCGATAACCAGAATTGGTTTCCGACTACGGTGCCACCCAAGGATTCTGAAAAGTCCATTTGTGGAGATGGCCACCTGGACTCCCGTTAAGAAGACATGCTGTCAACCTCTAGATCCCTCACATGCCTGCACTTTTCGGCTTGCTGCTGCTGCAATCCACGCGTTTTAGATCTGCATAACTCCACCTCTTTTAGCACAGTACCCTCAACCCCCGGCTGTTCCCACCCGCCTCAACACCGTTGGAAGGGAGGAGAACCAATTAAGGCGGGGGGGGGGTTGGAACGAGCAGCTGTCTACCCTTAGCAGGAGGGTTGCTGATTAATTACCTCTCCTGCTGCTGCTGCTGCTGGCTGTCCAGCAGCAGACTGAAGGTGGCTGCTGCTGTGCGCAGGTATATAAAGGCTCAGAGCCTATTATGACACGCGCAGCCAGCGTTCCATTGCCACATTCCGTCTACTGCAGGCGGGATACCTGGATGGCTGAATGTCACTGAGAAGCTCACAGAGACCGCCATAAGCAACAGTTTAAAAGAATGCCACAGACTAATCAACCAAACTTTTTGGGTTGGTTTCTCTTTTATAGTCTGCAGGCATTAAATGAAAGAAGTCAGTGTTCCAGCAGAGGGAGACAACGTTTCAGAAAAGGCATTGTAGCAAACCAAAAAAGAAATTTTAAGCGCAGCAGAGTAACCAGCTCACATACCTGTTAGCTCAGGTGAGTTTAAAAGGCTGCTGTTGATAACAAGGGCATTTGCTAAATAGATGGTGTGTGTGCAACAATATACTGAAAGGTCAATTATATTGTGCAGCTTATCTCACCACCTGTAGTTATTTAGGTGAAAGCTCCAAAATGCTTGCCTAATATGTCTGTTTATCCAAAAGGAAGTATAGAGGGAGAGCTAGATAGATAGCATTGCATTACATTACATTACATGGCAATGCAATGCACAGTTGCTGAAGTTGAACCAAAATGAGCTTGTCATCTGGCTTCTGCAACTTTTAACATGAAAAATCCAATGAGGAGAAGAAAAGCAAAGCCAAAGAGTCCATCCCAAAATCCGACAAACAAGCAAAATGAACAAAAAGCATTGAATTCAATTCTTTCTGATTTTAGAAACTGCATTAAAGAAGGGGTGCACCGGTCCTGGAGATACTGCAATACCAGGTCAATGCGTGGAGTGGACAGAGCAAGCTCTTTTTCCATCTCCCTGTTCTAAAAATCCATTTAATATATGGTCCCCAGATAGGGGACGTATCAGATATTAAACTGATAAGAACAGATACTACACTTGATCTTAGCCAAAAGGCCGAGAAGCGATAACCAGAATTGGTTTCCGACTACGGTGCCACCCAAGGATTCTGAAAAGTCCATTTGTGGAGATGGCCACCTGGACTCCCGTTAAGAAGACATGCTGTCAACCTCTAGATCCCTCACATGCCTGCACTTTTCGGCTTGCTGCTGCTGCAATCCACGCGTTTTAGATCTGCATAACTCCACCTCTTTTAGCACAGTACCCTCAACCCCCGGCTGTTCCCACCCGCCTCAACACCGTTGGAAGGGAGGAGAACCAATTAAGGCGGGGGGGGGGTGGAACGAGCAGCTGTCTACCCTTAGCAGGAGGGTTGCTGATTAATTACCTCTCCTGCTGCTGCTGCTGGCTGTCCAGCAGCAGACTGAAGGTGGCTGCTGCTGTGCGCAGGTATATAAAAGCTCAGAGCCTATTATGACACGCGCAGCCAGCGTTCCATTGCCACATTCCGTCTACTGCAGGCGGGATACCTGGATGGCTGAATGTCACTGAGAAGCTCACAGAGACCGCCATAAGCAACAGTTTAAAAGAATGCCACAGACTAATCAACCAAACTTTTTGGGTTGGTTTCTCTTTTATAGTCTGCAGGCATTAAATGAAAGAAGTCAGTGTTCCAGCAGAGGGAGACAACGTTTCAGAAAAGGCATTGTAGCAAACCAAAAAAGAAATTTTAAGCGCAGCAGAGTAACCAGCTCACATACCTGTTAGCTCAGGTGAGTTTAAAAGGCTGCTGTTGATAACAAGGGCATTTGCTAAATAGATGGTGTGTGTGCAACAATATACTGAAAGGTCAATTATATTGTGCAGCTTATCTCACCACCTGTAGTTATTTAGGTGAAAGCTCCAAAATGCTTGCCTAATATGTCTGTTTATTCAAAAGGAAGTATAGAGGGAGAGCTAGATAGATAGCATTGCATTACATTACATTACATGGCAATGCAATGCACAGTTGCTGAAGTTGAACCAAAATGAGCTTGTCATCTGGCTTCTGCAACTTTTAACATGAAAAATCCAATGAAGAGAAGAAAAGCAAAGCCAAAGAGTCCATCCCAAAATCCGACAAACAAGCAAAATGAACAAAAAGCATTGAATTCAATTCTTTCTGATTTTAGAAACTGCATTAAAGAAGGGGTGCACCGGTCCTGGAGATACTGCAATACCAGGTCAATGCGTGGAGTGGACAGAGCAAGCTCTTTTTCCATCTCCCTGTTCTAAAAATCCATTTAATATATGGTCCCCAGATAGGGGACGTATCAGATATTAAACTGATAAGAACAGATACTACACTTGATCTTAGCCAAAAGGCCGAGAAGCGATAACCAGAATTGGTTTCCGACTACGGTGCCACCCAAGGATTCTGAAAAGTCCATTTGTGGAGATGGCCACCTGGACTCCCGTTAAGAAGACATGCTGTCAACCTCTAGATCACTCACATGCCTGCACTTTTCGGCTTGCTGCTGCTGCAATCCACGCGTTTTAGATCTGCATAACTCCACCTCTTTTAGCACAGTACCCTCAACCCCCGGCTGTTCCCACCCGCCTCAACACCGTTGGAAGGGAGGAGAACCAATTAAGGCGGGGGGGGGGGTGGAACGAGCAGCTGTCTACCCTTAGCAGGAGGGTTGCTGATTAATTACCTCTCCTGCTGCTGCTGCTGCTGCTGGCTGTCCAGCAGCAGACTGAAGGTGGCTGCTGCTGTGCGCAGGTATATAAAGGCTCAGAGCCTATTATGACACGCGCAGCCAGCGTTCCATTGCCACATTCCGTCTACTGCAGGCGGGATACCTGGATGGCTGAATGTCACTGAGAAGCTCACAGAGACCGCCATAAGCAACAGTTTAAAAGAATGCCACAGACTAATCAACCAAACTTTTTGGGTTGGTTTCTCTTTTATAGTCTGCAGGCATTAAATGAAAGAAGTCAGTGTTCCAGCAGAGGGAGACAACGTTTCAGAAAAGGCATTGTAGCAAACCAAAAAAGAAATTTTAAGCACAGCAGAGTAACCAGCTCACATACCTGTTAGCTCAGGTGAGTTTAAAAGGCTGCTGTTGATAACAAGGGCATTTGCTAAATAGATGGTGTGTGTGCAACAATATACTGAAAGGTCAATTATATTGTGCAGCTTATCTCACCACCTGTAGTTATTTAGGTGAAAGCTCCAAAATGCTTGCCTAATATGTCTGTTTATCCAAAAGGAAGTATAGAGGGAGAGCTAGATAGATAGCATTGCATTACATTACATTACATGGCAATGCAATGCACAGTTGCTGAAGTTGAACCAAAATGAGCTTGTCATCTGGCTTCTGCAACTTTTAACATGAAAAATCCAATGAGGAGAAGAAAAGCAAAGCCAAAGAGTCCATCCCAAAATCCGACAAACAAGCAAAATGAACAAAAAGCATTGAATTCAATTCTTTCTGATTTTAGAAACTGCATTAAAGAAGGGGTGCACCGGTCCTGGAGATACTGCAATACCAGGTCAATGCGTGGAGTGGACAGAGCAAGCTCTTTTTCCATCTCCCTGTTCTAAAAATCCATTTAATATATGGTCCCCAGATAGGGGACGTATCAGATATTAAACTGATAAGAACAGATACTACACTTGATCTTAGCCAAAAGGCCGAGAAGCGATAACCAGAATTGGTTTCCGACTACGGTGCCACCCAAGGATTCTGAAAAGTCCATTTGTGGAGATGGCCACCTGGACTCCCGTTAAGAAGACATGCTGTCAACCTCTAGATCCCTCACATGCCTGCACTTTTCGGCTTGCTGCTGCTGCAATCCACGCGTTTTAGATCTGCATAACTCCACCTCTTTTAGCACAGTACCCTCAACCCCCGGCTGTTCCCACCCGCCTCAACATCGTTGGAAGGGAGGAGAACCAATTAAGGCGGGGGGGGGGGGGGTGGAACGAGCAGCTGTCTACCCTTAGCAGGAGGGTTGCTGATTAATTACCTCTCCTGCTGCTGCTGCTGCTGGCTGTCCAGCAGCAGACTGAAGGTGGCTGCTGCTGTGCGCAGGTATATAAAGGCTCAGAGCCTATTATGACACGCGCAGCCAGCGTTCCATTGCCACATTCCGTCTACTGCAGGCGGGATACCTGGATGGCTGAATGTCACTGAGAAGCTCACAGAGACCGCCATAAGCAACAGTTTAAAAGAATGCCACAGACTAATCAACCAAACTTTTTGGGTTGGTTTCTCTTTTATAGTCTGCAGGCATTAAATGAAAGAAGTCAGTGTTCCAGCAGAGGGAGACAACGTTTCAGAAAAGGCATTGTAGCAAACCAAAAAAGAAATTTTAAGCGCAGCAGAGTAACCAGCTCACATACCTGTTAGCTCAGGTGAGTTTAAAAGGCTGCTGTTGATAACAACGGCATTTGCTAAATAGATGGTGTGTGTGCAACAATATACTGAAAGGTCAATTATATTGTGCAGCTTATCTCACCACCTGTAGTTATTTAGGTGAAAGCTCCAAAATGCTTGCCTAATATGTCTGTTTATCCAAAAGGAAGTATAGAGGGAGAGCTAGATAGATAGCATTGCATTACATTACATTACATGGCAATGCAATGCACAGTTGCTGAAGTTGAACCAAAATGAGCTTGTCATCTGGCTTCTGCAACTTTTAACATGAAAAATCCAATGAGGAGAAGAAAAGCAAAGCCAAAGAGTCCATCCCAAAATCCGACAAACAAGCAAAATGAACAAAAAGCATTGAATTCAATTCTTTCTGATTTTAGAAACTGCATTAAAGAAGGGGTGCACCGGTCCTGGAGATACTGCAATACCAGGTCAATGCGTGGAGTGGACAGAGCAAGCTCTTTTTCCATCTCCCTGTTCTAAAAATCCATTTAATATATGGTCCCCAGATAGGGGACGTATCAGATATTAAACTGATAAGAACAGATACTACACTTGATCTTAGCCAAAAGGCCGAGAAGCGATAACCAGAATTGGTTTCCGACTACGGTGCCACCCAAGGATTCTGAAAAGTCCATTTGTGGAGATGGCCACCTGGACTCCCGTTAAGAAGACATGCTGTCAACCTCTAGATCCCTCACATGCCTGCACTTTTCGGCTTGCTGCTGCTGCAATCCACGCGTTTTAGATCTGCATAACTCCACCTCTTTTAGCACAGTACCCTCAACCCCCGGCTGTTCCCACCCGCCTCAACATCGTTGGAAGGGAGGAGAACCAATTAAGGCGGGGGGGGGTGGAACGAGCAGCTGTCTACCCTTAGCAGGAGGGTTGCTGATTAATTACCTCTCCTGCTGCTGCTGCTGCTGGCTGTCCAGCAGCAGACTGAAGGTGGCTGCTGCTGTGCGCAGGTATATAAAGGCTCAGAGCCTATTATGACACGCGCAGCCAGCGTTCCATTGCCACATTCCGTCTACTGCAGGCGGGATACCTGGATGGCTGAATGTCACTGAGAAGCTCACAGAGACCGCCATAAGCAACAGTTTAAAAGAATGCCACAGACTAATCAACCAAACTTTTTGGGTTGGTTTCTCTTTTATAGTCTGCAGGCATTAAATGAAAGAAGTCAGTGTTCCAGCAGAGGGAGACAACGTTTCAGAAAAGGCATTGTAGCAAACCAAAAAAGAAATTTTAAGCGCAGCAGAGTAACCAGCTCACATACCTGTTAGCTCAGGTGAGTTTAAAAGGCTGCTGTTGATAACAACGGCATTTGCTAAATAGATGGTGTGTGTGCAACAATATACTGAAAGGTCAATTATATTGTGCAGCTTATCTCACCACCTGTAGTTATTTAGGTGAAAGCTCCAAAATGCTTGCCTAATATGTCTGTTTATCCAAAAGGAAGTATAGAGGGAGAGCTAGATAGATAGCATTGCATTACATTACATTACATGGCAATGCAATGCACAGTTGCTGAAGTTGAACCAAAATGAGCTTGTCATCTGGCTTCTGCAACTTTTAACATGAAAAATCCAATGAGGAGAAGAAAAGCAAAGCCAAAGAGTCCATCCCAAAATCCGACAAACAAGCAAAATGAACAAAAAGCATTGAATTCAATTCTTTCTGATTTTAGAAACTGCATTAAAGAAGGGGTGCACCGGTCCTGGAGATACTGCAATACCAGGTCAATGCGTGGAGTGGACAGAGCAAGCTCTTTTTCCATCTCCCTGTTCTAAAAATCCATTTAATATATGGTCCCCAGATAGGGGACGTATCAGATATTAAACTGATAAGAACAGATACTACACTTGATCTTAGCCAAAAGGCCGAGAAGCGATAACCAGAATTGGTTTCCGACTACGGTGCCACCCAAGGATTCTGAAAAGTCCATTTGTGGAGATGGCCACCTGGACTCCCGTTAAGAAGACATGCTGTCAACCTCTAGATCCCTCACATGCCTGCACTTTTCGGCTTGCTGCTGCTGCAATCCACGCGTTTTAGATCTGCATAACTCCACCTCTTTTAGCACAGTACCCTCAACCCCCGGCTGTTCCCACCCGCCTCAACACCGTTGGAAGGGAGGAGAACCAATTAAGGCGGGGGGGGGGGTGGAACGAGCAGCTGTCTACCCTTAGCAGGAGGGTTGCTGATTAATTACCTCTCCTGCTGCTGCTGCTGCTGGCTGTCCAGCAGCAGACTGAAGGTGGCTGCTGCTGTGCGCAGGTATATAAAGGCTCAGAGCCTATTATGACACGCGCAGCCAGCGTTCCATTGCCACATTCCGTCTACTGCAGGCGGGATACCTGGATGGCTGAATGTCACTGAGAAGCTCACAGAGACCGCCATAAGCAACAGTTTAAAAGAATGCCACAGACTAATCAACCAAACTTTTTGGGTTGGTTTCTCTTTTATAGTCTGCAGGCATTAAATGAAAGAAGTCAGTGTTCCAGCAGAGGGAGACAACGTTTCAGAAAAGGCATTGTAGCAAACCAAAAAAGAAATTTTAAGCGCAGCAGAGTAACCAGCTCACATACCTGTTAGCTCAGGTGAGTTTAAAAGGCTGCTGTTGATAACAAGGGCATTTGCTAAATAGATGGTGTGTGTGCAACAATATACTGAAAGGTCAATTATATTGTGCAGCTTATCTCACCACCTGTAGTTATTTAGGTGAAAGCTCCAAAATGCTTGCCTAATATGTCTGTTTATCCAAAAGGAAGTATAGAGGGAGAGCTAGATAGATAGCATTGCATTACATTACATTACATGGCAATGCAATGCACAGTTGCTGAAGTTGAACCAAAATGAGCTTGTCATCTGGCTTCTGCAACTTTTAACATGAAAAATCCAATGAGGAGAAGAAAAGCAAAGCCAAAGAGTCCATCCCAAAATCCGACAAACAAGCAAAATGAACAAAAAGCATTGAATTCAATTCTTTCTGATTTTAGAAACTGCATTAAAGAAGGGGTGCACCGGTCCTGGAGATACTGCAATACCAGGTCAATGCGTGGAGTGGACAGAGCAAGCTCTTTTTCCATCTCCCTGTTCTAAAAATCCATTTAATATATGGTCCCCAGATAGGGGAGGTATCAGATATTAAACTGATAAGAACAGATACTACACTTGATCTTAGCCAAAAGGCCGAGAAGCGATAACCAGAATTGGTTTCCGACTACGGTGCCACCCAAGGATTCTGAAAAGTCCATTTGTGGAGATGGCCACCTGGACTCCCGTTAAGAAGACATGCTGTCAACCTCTAGATCCCTCACATGCCTGCACTTTTCGGCTTGCTGCTGCTGCAATCCACGCGTTTTAGATCTGCATAACTCCATCTCTTTTAGCACAGTACCCTCAACCCCCGGCTGTTCCCACCCGCCTCAACACCGTTGGAAGGGAGGAGAACCAATTAAGGCGGGGGGGGGTGGAACGAGCAGCTGTCTACCCTTAGCAGGAGGGTTGCTGATTAATTACCTCTCCTGCTGCTGCTGCTGCTGGCTGTCCAGCAGCAGACTGAAGGTGGCTGCTGCTGTGCGCAGGTATATAAAGGCTCAGAGCCTATTATGACATGCGCAGCCAGCGTTCCATTGCCACATTCCGTCTACTGCAGGCGGGATACCTGGATGGCTGAATGTCACTGAGAAGCTCACAGAGACCGCCATAAGCAACAGTTTAAAAGAATGCCACAGACTAATCAACCAAACTTTTTGGGTTGGTTTCTCTTTTATAGTCTGCAGGCATTAAATGAAAGAAGTCAGTGTTCCAGCAGAGGGAGACAACGTTTCAGAAAAGGCATTGTAGCAAACCAAAAAAGAAATTTTAAGCGCAGCAGAGTAACCAGCTCACATACCTGTTAGCTCAGGTGAGTTTAAAAGGCTGCTGTTGATAACAAGGGCATTTGCTAAATAGATGGTGTGTGTGCAACAATATACTGAAAGGTCAATTATATTGTGCAGCTTATCTCACCACCTGTAGTTATTTAGGTGAAAGCTCCAAAATGCTTGCCTAATATGTCTGTTTATCCAAAAGGAAGTATAGAGGGAGAGCTAGATAGATAGCATTGCATTACATTACATTACATGGCAATGCAATGCACAGTTGCTGAAGTTGAACCAAAATGAGCTTGTCATCTGGCTTCTGCAACTTTTAACATGAAAAATCCAATGAGGAGAAGAAAAGCAAAGCCAAAGAGTCCATCCCAAAATCCGACAAACAAGCAAAATGAACAAAAAGCATTGAATTCAATTCTTTCTGATTTTAGAAACTGCATTAAAGAAGGGGTGCACCGGTCCTGGAGATACTGCAATACCAGGTCAATGCGTGGAGTGGACAGAGCAAGCTCTTTTTCCATCTCCCTGTTCTAAAAATCCATTTAATATATGGTCCCCAGATAGGGGACGTATCAGATATTAAACTGATAAGAACAGATACTACACTTGATCTTAGCCAAAAGGCCGAGAAGCGATAACCAGAATTGGTTTCCGACTACGGTGCCACCCAAGGATTCTGAAAAGTCCATTTGTGGAGATGGCCACCTGGACTCCCGTTAAGAAGACATGCTGTCAACCTCTAGATCCCTCACATGCCTGCACTTTTCGGCTTGCTGCTGCTGCAATCCACGCGTTTTAGATCTGCATAACTCCACCTCTTTTAGCACAGTACCCTCAACCCCCGGCTGTTCCCACCCGCCTCAACACCGTTGGAAGGGAGGAGAACCAATTAAGGCGGGGGGGGGGTGGAACGAGCAGCTGTCTACCCTTAGCAGGAGGGTTGCTGATTAATTACCTCTCCTGCTGCTGCTGCTGCTGGCTGTCCAGCAGCAGACTGAAGGTGGCTGCTGCTGTGCGCAGGTATATAAAGGCTCAGAGCCTATTATGACACGCGCAGCCAGCGTTCCATTGCCACATTCCGTCTACTGCAGGCGGGATACCTGGATGGCTGAATGTCACTGAGAAGCTCACAGAGACCGCCATAAGCAACAGTTTAAAAGAATGCCACAGACTAATCAACCAAACTTTTTGGGTTGGTTTCTCTTTTATAGTCTGCAGGCATTAAATGAAAGAAGTCAGTGTTCCAGCAGAGGGAGACAACGTTTCAGAAAAGGCATTGTAGCAAACCAAAAAAGAAATTTTAAGCGCAGCAGAGTAACCAGCTCACATACCTGTTAGCTCAGGTGAGTTTAAAAGGCTGCTGTTGATAACAAGGGCATTTGCTAAATAGATGGTGTGTGTGCAACAATATACTGAAAGGTCAATTATATTGTGCAGCTTATCTCACCACCTGTAGTTATTTAGGTGAAAGCTCCAAAATGCTTGCCTAATATGTCTGTTTATCCAAAAGGAAGTATAGAGGGAGAGCTAGATAGATAGCATTGCATTACATTACATTACATGGCAATGCAATGCACAGTTGCTGAAGTTGAACCAAAATGAGCTTGTCATCTGGCTTCTGCAACTTTTAACATGAAAAATCCAATGAGGAGAAGAAAAGCAAAGCCAAAGAGTCCATCCCAAAATCCGACAAACAAGCAAAATGAACAAAAAGCATTGAATTCAATTCTTTCTGATTTTAGAAACTGCATTAAAGAAGGGGTGCACCGGTCCTGGAGATACTGCAATACCAGGTCAATGCGTGGAGTGGACAGAGCAAGCTCTTTTTCCATCTCCCTGTTCTAAAAATCCATTTAATATATGGTCCCCAGATAGGGGACGTATCAGATATTAAACTGATAAGAACAGATACTACACTTGATCTTAGCCAAAAGGCCGAGAAGCGATAACCAGAATTGGTTTCCAACTACGGTGCCACCCAAGGATTCTGAAAAGTCCATTTGTGGAGATGGCCACCTGGACTCCCGTTAAGAAGACATGCTGTCAACCTCTAGATCCCTCACATGCCTGCACTTTTCGGCTTGCTGCTGCTGCAATCCACGCATTTTAGATCTGCATAACTCCACCTCTTTTAGCACAGTACCCTCAACCCCCGGCTGTTCCCACCCGCCTCAACACCGTTGGAAGGGAGGAGAACCAATTAAGGCGGGGGGGGGGGTGGAACGAGCAGCTGTCTACCCTTAGCAGGAGGGTTGCTGATTAATTACCTCTCCTGCTGCTGCTTCTGCTGGCTGTCCAGCAGCAGACTGAAGGTGGCTGCTGCTGTGCGCAGGTATATAAAGGCTCAGAGCCTATTATGACACGCGCAGCCAACGTTCCATTGCCACATTCCGTCTACTGCAGGCGGGATACCTGGATGGCTGAATGTCACTGAGAAGCTCACAGAGACCGCCATAAGCAACAGTTTAAAAGAATGCCACAGACTAATCAACCAAACTTTTTGGGTTGGTTTCTCTTTTATAGTCTGCAGGCATTAAATGAAAGAAGTCAGTGTTCCAGCAGAGGGAGACAACGTTTCAGAAAAGGCATTGTAGCAAACCAAAAAAGAAATTTTAAGCGCAGCAGAGTAACCAGCTCACATACCTGTTAGCTCAGGTGAGTTTAAAAGGCTGCTGTTGATAACAAGGGCATTTGCTAAATAGATGGTGTGTGTGCAACAATATACTGAAAGGTCAATTATATTGTGCAGCTTATCTCACCACCTGTAGTTATTTAGGTGAAAGCTCCAAAATGCTTGCCTAATATGTCTGTTTATCCAAAAGGAAGTATAGAGGGAGAGCTAGATAGATAGCATTGCATTACATTACATTACATGGCAATGCAATGCACAGTTGCTGAAGTTGAACCAAAATGAGCTTGTCATCTGGCTTCTGCAACTTTTAACATGAAAAATCCAATGAGGAGAAGAAAAGCAAAGCCAAAGAGTCCATCCCAAAATCCGACAAACAAGCAAAATGAACAAAAAGCATTGAATTCAATTCTTTCTGATTTTAGAAACTGCATTAAAGAAGGGGTGCACCGGTCCTGGAGATACTGCAATACCAGGTCAATGCGTGGAGTGGACAGAGCAAGCTCTTTTTCCATCTCCCTGTTCTAAAAATCCATTTAATATATGGTCCCCAGATAGGGGACGTATCAGATATTAAACTGATAAGAACAGATACTACACTTGATCTTAGCCAAAAGGCCGAGAAGCGATAACCAGAATTGGTTTCCGACTACGGTGCCACCCAAGGATTCTGAAAAGTCCATTTGTGGAGATGGCCACCTGGACTCCCGTTAAGAAGACATGCTGTCAACCTCTAGATCCCTCACATGCCTGCACTTTTCGGCTTGCTGCTGCTGCAATCCACGCGTTTTAGATCTGCATAACTCCACCTCTTTTAGCACAGTACCCTCAACCCCCGGCTGTTCCCACCCGCCTCAACACCGTTGGAAGGGAGGAGAACCAATTAAGGCGGGGGGGGGGTGGAACGAGCAGCTGTCTACCCTTAGCAGGAGGGTTGCTGATTAATTACCTCTCCTGCTGCTGCTGCTGCTGGCTGTCCAGCAGCAGACTGAAGGTGGCTGCTGCTGTGCGCAGGTATATAAAGGCTCAGAGCCTATTATGACACGCGCAGCCAGCGTTCCATTGCCACATTCCGTCTACTGCAGGCGGGATACCTGGATGGCTGAATGTCACTGAAAAGCTCACAGAGACCGCCATAAGCAACAGTTTAAAAGAATGCCACAGACTAATCAACCAAACTTTTTGGGTTGGTTTCTCTTTTATAGTCTGCAGGCATTAAATGAAATGCAGCCTATCAATTTCTGGTATATATTTTTCACTGCTTGTGTGATCTGTCCTGAAAACTGCATTATATCTCCATGCAATGCTCTGCAGCCTATCAATTTCTGGTATATATTTTTCACTGCTTGTGTGATCTGTCCTGAAAACTGCATTATATCTCCATGCAATGCTCTGCAGCCTATCAATTTCTGGTATATATTTTTCACTGCTTGTGTGATCTGTCCTGAAAACTGCATTATATCTCCATGCAATGCTCTGCAGCCTATCAATTTCTGGTATATATTTTTCACTGCTTGTGTGATCTGTCCTGAAAACTGCATTATATCTCCATGCAATGCTCTGCAGCCTATCAATTTCTGGTATATATTTTTCACTGCTTGTGTGATCTGTCCTGAAAACTTCATTATATCTCCATGCAATGCTCTGCAGCCTATCAATTTCTGGTATATATTTTTCACTCCTCTAGCTTTTTTATTCCATGATACTTAAAGGTCATCACACTTACTTTAAGAGTTTATGATCCATGCCGAGTTTACTAGTCTGTTTTTTTTTTTTTTTTTTTTCCCTGCACTTTATGGTCTCCTGTTGTCTTTTAAGCTAGTGATTGATTGTTAATGAGTTAAATCTGTGCAGATCTAAGCAGATACGTCCCTATATATTGAGACTTAGTTAAGGGGAGGCATTTATGCGGGGGCATTTATGCATATAGCATTTATGCATACTTTATCGAAGTGCCATAATTTAGCAAAGTGCCCTGGCAGTTAGAAAATGGCAGTTGGACAGGGCAGGAGACAGGTAAGACATGCAAGACAATTAAACAAACTTGCTTCCAGGTCATCTTTTTGGCAAACAGTATTCACCATTTGTATCTGTGCCATTTATACTCTGGTTGCTACAATCATCCACATTCACCGTTCACCCACAAATGCGGCACACTTCATCCATATTAATCCCTCACTCCTCTCTTCTCCTATGTACAGTTGTCATGCTCTCTTCACAATGTTATACCACGCAGATCCATTCATTCCCACCATACAACGCAGGAAACGCTCTCACAAATTACTCAATCATCTGCTCACTCTCTGTATCTTCCTTCTATTAGTCGCAGGTGATATTTCTCCCAACCCAGGACCCTCCAGTAATAATAACACTAACTCTTTCCCTGTTACATTCAGAAACCCTGCTAATCTCATTAATATTCCCTGCATATCTTCTGTCTCATTCAACTGTGCCCTTTGGAATGCACGCTCAGCTTGTAATAAACTCTCTTACATCCATGACTTTTTCCTCTCTAATTCCCTCAACCTTCTGGCTCTCACTGAAACCTGGATCCAGCAGTCGGACACCACCGCCGCTGCAGCTCTCTCCTATGGTGGCCTACATTTCTCTCATACCCCGCGACCTGACAACAGATCAGGTGGAGGTGTTGGTCTGCTTTTTTCAACAAAATGTACTTTTCAGGTTATCCCCCCTGTACCCTCCCTTATCTTCCCGTCCTTTGAGGCCCACACAGTCAGACTCTACCGGCCCTTCTCCCTGCGAGTGGCGGTTGTCTATCGCCCCCCAGGTCCCCCCCGTCAATTCCTGGATCACTTTGCTGCCTGGCTTACAAATTTTCTATCCTGCGACATCCCCACGATAATCATGGGAGACTTTAACATCCCAATTGGCGATCCTCTTTCCCCATCTGCCACGCATCTTTTATCATTAACCTCCTCCTTCGGCCTTTCACAGCTTGCTAATTCTCCTACACATGAGGACGGGAACACATTGGACCTGATCTTCTCCCGGCTTTGCTCAGTACATGACTTTACTAACTCTCCCCTTCCACTCTCTGACCATAATCTTCTTTCATTCTCTGTCAAGAACTGTGACTTTACTCAAGACACTCCCACCGTCCACACTTATAGAAATTTACGCGCCATTAACACCCAGAAATTTATAAAAAGGTTGCAATCATCATTGGCCCCAATCTCCTCCCTCTCATGTCCCGAATCTGCATTGAAGCATTATAACAAAATAATGCTATGCGCCCTGGATGAAGCCGCACCTCCTACACAAAGAACAATTCGGCATAGACGGCGACAACCCTGGCACACGCCTCAAACACGTCTTCTCCAGAGGTACTCCAGGTGCGCTGAACGGCTGTGGAGAAAATCAAATCTGCCCGAAGATTTCCTCCACTATAAATTTATGCTGAAAACATATAACTCTGCCCTTCACCTCTCCAAACAAACCTACTTTAACAACCTCATCATCTCACTTTCCAATAATCCTAAACGACTCTTTGACACGTTTCATTCTCTCCTCAATCAAACAGCACAGGCCCCGACCACCGACCTCAGCGCTGACGATCTGGCTAACTATTTCAAAGAAAAAATTGACCATATCCGACAGGAAATTTTCTCCCAATCCCCAAATGTTATGCATGCTCCCCCCCGCCACATTGTATCTTGCTCATTTTCTGACTTCGAACCAGTCACGGAAGATGAAGTGATCAGGCTCCTTGCATCTTCTCGCCCTACCACCTGCACCAGCGACCCTATTCCCTCACATCTCCTTCAGTCCCTTGCTCCAGCTGTCACCTCTCACCTAACTAAAATTTTCAACCTTTCCCTCTCATCTGGTATCTTTCCCTCTTCTTTTAAACACGCCAGCATACAACCATTACTTAAAAAACCATCCCTCGACCAGAACTGCAAGGCCAACTACAGACCTGTTTCCAATCTTCCCTTTATCTCTAAACTCCTGGAACGCCTGGTCCACTCCCGTCTAATCCGCTATCTCTCAGACAACTCTCTTCTTGACCCTTTACAATCTGGTTTCCGCTCTTTACATTCTACTGAAACTGCCCTCACTAAAGTCTCTAATGATCTACTAACAGCTAAATCTAATGGTCACTACTCCCTGCTGATTCTCCTGGATCTCTCTGCAGCATTTGACACTGTGGATCACCAGCTCCTCCTCACTATGCTCCGCACTATTGGCCTCAAGGACACGGTTCTCTCCTGGTTCTCCTCTTATCTCTCTGACCGCTCCTTCTCTGTGTCTTTTGCCGGCTCCTCCTCCTCCCTACTTCCTCTTACTGTCGGGGTTCCTTAAGGATCAGTCCTAGGCCCCCTTCTTTTCTCCTTATACACCGCTCCTATTGGACAAACAATCAGTAGATTCGGTTTTCAGTACCATCTCTATGCTGATGACACCCAATTATACACCGCTGCTCCGGACATCACCCCTGCATTACTACAAAAGACCAGTGATTGTCTTTCTGCTGTGTCTAACACTATGTCCTCCCTCTACCTAAAACTGAATCTGTCAAAAACTGAACTACTCGTCTTTCCTCCCTCCATTAATCTACCTGTGCCCGATATTGCCATCTCCGTTTGTGGCTCAACCATTACTCCCCAGCTACAAGCCCGCTGTCTTGGGGTCATTTTTGATTCAGATCTTTCTTTCACTCCTCACATCAAATCACTCGCTCGTTCATGTCATCTACACCTCAAAAACATCTCAAGAATCAGGACTTTTCTCACCTTTGACTCGGCAAAAACTCTTACTGTCGCTCTTATTCATTCTCGTCTTGACTATTGCAACGCTCTACTAATCGGTCTCCCTCTTACTAAACTCTCCCCTCTCCAATCCGTCCTGAACGCAGCAGCCAGGATCATATTCCTCGCCAACCGCTACTCAGATGCCTCTTCCCTGTGCCAGTCATTGCATTGGTTGCCCATCCAATATAGAGTTCGTTTTAAACTTATCACGCTTACCCACAAAGCGCTCCATGCTTCAGTACCCCCCTACATCTCCTCCCTTGTCTCAGTCTACCACCCTACACGTGCCCTCCGTTCTGCAAATGACTTGAAACTAAAATCCTCCATAATCCGAACTTCCCACTCCCGTCTCCAAGATTTCTCGCGTGCTGCGCCAATTCTCTGGAATGCATTACCCAGGACAGTTCGATTAATTCCCAATACCCACAGTTTCAAGCGAACCCTAAAAACACATTTCTTTAGACTGGCGTATCACCTAAACACACTCTGTCCATCCCAGCTTTCCCCCATATTAAAATCTTCTTCAACTTCGGGTTCAAACCAACCATGCACATAAAAGCCTCTGTCAGGACTGTACACATACTGGCTGGCGACCAGTCCATGTATTATTATTTATCCTATTCAGTATATCAAGGCTGCATTATACAATATATGTACTTTTTACCTTTTGTGTCTCCCCCACTTCCTCATAGACTGTAAGCTCGCGAGCAGGGCCCTCACTCCGTTCGATATGAGATATGCTTATTCTGTATTGTCTGTATAAGTCCCCCCTAAAATTTGTAAAGTGCTGCGGAATATGTTGGCGCTATAAAAATAAACTATTATTATTATTATTATAGTGTTCCAGCAGAGGGAGACAACGTTTCAGAAAAGGCATTGTAGCAAACCAAAAAAGAAATTTTAAGCGCAGCAGAGTAACCAGCTCACATACCTGTTAGCTCAGGTGAGTTTAAAAGGCTGCTGTTGATAACAAGGGCATTTGCTAAATAGATGGTGTGTGTGCAACAATATACTGAAAGGTCAATTATATTGTGCAGCTTATCTCACCACCTGTAGTTATTTAGGTGAAAGCTCCAAAATGCTTGCCTAATATGTCTGTTTATCCAAAAGGAAGTATAGAGGGAGAGCTAGATAGATAGCATTGCATTACATTACATTACATGGCAATGCAATGCACAGTTGCTGAAGTTGAACCAAAATGAGCTTGTCATCTGGCTTCTGCAACTTTTAACATGAAAAATCCAATGAGGAGAAGAAAAGCAAAGCCAAAGAGTCCATCCCAAAATCCGACAAACAAGCAAAATGAACAAAAAGCATTGAATTCAATTCTTTCTGATTTTAGAAACTGCATTAAAGAAGGGGTGCACCGGTCCTAGAGATACTGCAATACCAGGTCAATGCGTGGAGTGGACAGAGCAAGCTCTTTTTCCATCTCCCTGTTCTAAAAATCCATTTAATATATGGTCCCCAGATAGGGGACGTATCAGATATTAAACTGATAAGAACAGATACTACACTTGATCTTAGCCAAAAGGCCGAGAAGCGATAACCAGAATTGGTTTCCGACTACGGTGCCACCCAAGGATTCTGAAAAGTCCATTTGTGGAGATGGCCACCTGGACTCCCGTTAAGAAGACATGCTGTCAACCTCTAGATCCCTCACATGCCTGCACTTTTCGGCTTGCTGCTGCTGCAATCCACGCATTTTAGATCTGCATAACTCCACCTCTTTTAGCACAGTACCCTCAACCCCCGGCTGTTCCCACCCGCCTCAACACCGTTGGAAGGGAGGAGAACCAATTAAGGCGGGGGGGGGGTGGAACGAGCAGCTGTCTACCCTTAGCAGGAGGGTTGCTGATTAATTACCTCTCCTGCTGCTGCTGCTGCTGGCTGTCCAGCAGCAGACTGAAGGTGGCTGCTGCTGTGCGCAGGTATATAAAGGCTCAGAGCCTATTATGACACGCGCAGCCAGCGTTCCATTGCCACATTCCGTCTACTGCAGGCGGGATACCTGGATGGCTGAATGTCACTGAGAAGCTCACAGAGACCGCCATAAGCAACAGTTTAAAAGAATGCCACAGACTAATCAACCAAACTTTTTGGGTTGGTTTCTCTTTTATAGTCTGCAGGCATTAAATGAAAGAAGTCAGTGTTCCAGCAGAGGGAGACAACGTTTCAGAAAAGGCATTGTAGCAAACCAAAAAAGAAATTTTAAGCGCAGCAGAGTAACCAGCTCACATACCTGTTAGCTCAGGTGAGTTTAAAAGGCTGCTGTTGATAACAAGGGCATTTGCTAAATAGATGGTGTGTGTGCAACAATATACTGAAAGGTCAATTATATTGTGCAGCTTATCTCACCACCTGTAGTTATTTAGGTGAAAGCTCCAAAATGCTTGCCTAATATGTCTGTTTATCCAAAAGGAAGTATAGAGGGAGAGCTAGATAGATAGCATTGCATTACATTACATTACATGGCAATGCAATGCACAGTTGCTGAAGTTGAACCAAAATGAGCTTGTCATCTGGCTTCTGCAACTTTTAACATGAAAAATCCAATGAGGAGAAGAAAAGCAAAGCCAAAGAGTCCATCCCAAAATCCGACAAACAAGCAAAATGAACAAAAAGCATTGAATTCAATTCTTTCTGATTTTAGAAACTGCATTAAAGAAGGGGTGCACCGGTCCTGGAGATACTGCAATACCAGGTCAATGCGTGGAGTGGACAGAGCAAGCTCTTTTTCCATCTCCCTGTTCTAAAAATCCATTTAATATATGGTCCCCAGATAGGGGACGTATCAGATATTAAACTGATAAGAACAGATACTACACTTGATCTTAGCCAAAAGGCCGAGAAGCGATAACCAGAATTGGTTTCCGACTACGGTGCCACCCAAGGATTCTGAAAAGTCGATTTGTGGAGATGGCCACCTGGACTCCCGTTAAGAAGACATGCTGTCAACCTCTAGATCCCTCACATGCCTGCACTTTTCGGCTTGCTGCTGCTGCAATCCACGCGTTTTAGATCTGCATAACTCCACCTCTTTTAGCACAGTACCCTCAACCCCCGGCTGTTCCCACCCGCCTCAACACCGTTGGAAGGGAGGAGAACCAATTAAGGCGGGGGGGGGGTGGAACGAGCAGCTGTCTACCCTTAGCAGGAGGGTTGCTGATTAATTACCTCTCCTGCTGCTGCTGCTGCTGGCTGTCCAGCAGCAGACTGAAGGTGGCTGCTGCTGTGCGCAGGTATATAAAGGCTCAGAGCCTATTATGACACGCGCAGCCAGCGTTCCATTGCCACATTCCGTCTACTGCAGGCGGGATACCTGGATGGCTGAATGTCACTGAGAAGCTCACAGAGACCGCCATAAGCAACAGTTTAAAAGAATGCCACAGACTAATCAACCAAACTTTTTGGGTTGGTTTCTCTTTTATAGTCTGCAGGCATTAAATGAAATAAGTCAGTGTTCCAGCAGAGGGAGACAACGTTTCAGAAAAGGCATTGTAGCAAACCAAAAAAGAAATTTTAAGCGCAGCAGAGTAACCAGCTCACATACCTGTTAGCTCAGGTGAGTTTAAAAGGCTGCTGTTGATAACAAGGGCATTTGCTAAATAGATGGTGTGTGTGCAACAATATACTGAAAGGTCAATTATATTGTGCAGCTTATCTCACCACCTGTAGTTATTTAGGTGAAAGCTCCAAAATGCTTGCCTAATATGTCTGTTTATCCAAAAGGAAGTATAGAGGGAGAGCTAGATAGATAGCATTGTATTACATTACATTACATGGCAATGCAATGCACAGTTGCTGAAGTTGAACCAAAATGAGCTTGTCATCTGGCTTCTGCAACTTTTAACATGAAAAATCCAATGAGGAGAAGAAAAGCAAAGCCAAAGAGTCCATCCCAAAATCCGACAAACAAGCAAAATGAACAAAAAGCATTGAATTCAATTCTTTCTGATTTTAGAAACTGCATTAAAGAAGGGGTGCACCGGTCCTGGAGATACTGCAATACCAGGTCAATGCGTGGAGTGGACAGAGCAAGCTCTTTTTCCATCTCCCTGTTCTAAAAATCCATTTAATATATGGTCCCCAGATAGGGGACGTATCAGATATTAAACTGATAAGAACAGATACTACACTTGATCTTAGCCAAAAGGCCGAGAAGCGATAACCAGAATTGGTTTCCGACTACGGTGCCACCCAAGGATTCTGAAAAGTCCATTTGTGGAGATGGCCACCTGGACTCCCGTTAAGAAGACATGCTGTCAACCTCTAGATCCCTCACATGCCTGCACTTTTCGGCTTGCTGCTGCTGCAATCCACGCGTTTTAGATCTGCATAACTCCACCTCTTTTAGCATAGTACCCTCAACCCCCGGCTGTTCCCACCCGCCTCAACACCGTTGGAAGGGAGGAGAACCAATTAAGGCGGGGGGGGGGGTGGAACGAGCAGCTGTCTACCCTTAGCAGGAGGGTTGCTGATTAATTACCTCTCCTGCTGCTGCTGCTGCTGGCTGTCCAGCAGCAGACTGAAGGTGGCTGCTGCTGTGCGCAGGTATATAAAGGCTCAGAGCCTATTATGACACGCGCAGCCAGCGTTCCATTGCCACATTCCGTCTACTGCAGGCGGGATACCTGGATGGCTGAATGTCACTGAGAAGCTCACAGAGACCGCCATAAGCAACAGTTTAAAAGAATGCCACAGAATAATCAACCAAACTTTTTGGGTTGGTTGCTCTTTTATAGTCTGCAGGCATTAAATGAAAGAAGTCAGTGTTCCAGCAGAGGGAGACAACGTTTCAGAAAAGGCATTGTAGCAAACCAAAAAAGAAATTTTAAGCGCAGCAGAGTAACCAGCTCACATACCTGTTAGCTCAGGTGAGTTTAAAAGGCTGCTGTTGATAACAAGGGCATTTGCTAAATAAATGGTGTGTGTGCAACAATATACTGAAAGGTCAATTATATTGTGCAGCTTATCTCACCACCTGTAGTTATTTAGGTGAAAGCTCCAAAATGCTTGCCTAATATGTCTGTTTATCCAAAAGGAAGTATAGAGGGAGAGCTAGATAGATAGCATTGCATTACATTACATTACATGGCAATGCAATGCACAGTTGCTGAAGTTGAACCAAAATGAGCTTGTCATCTGGCTTCTGCAACTTTTAACATGAAAAATCCAATGAGGAGAAGAAAAGCAAAGCCAAAGAGTCCATCCCAAAATCCGACAAACAAGCAAAATGAACAAAAAGCATTGAATTCAATTCTTTCTGATTTTAGAAACTGCATTAAAGAAGGGGTGCACCGGTCCTGGAGATACTGCAATACCAGGTCAATGCGTGGAGTGGACAGAGCAAGCTCTTTTTCCATCTCCCTGTTCTAAAAATCCATTTAATATATGGTCCCCAGATAGGGGACGTATCAGATATTAAACTGATAAGAACAGATACTACACTTGATCTTAGCCAAAAGGCCGAGAAGCGATAACCAGAATTGGTTTCCGACTACGGTGCCACCCAAGGATTCTGAAAAGTCCATTTGTGGAGATGGCCACCTGGACTCCCGTTAAGAAGACATGCTGTCAACCTCTAGATCCCTCACATGCCTGCACTTTTCGGCTTGCTGCTGCTGCAATCCACGCGTTTTAGATCTGCATAACTCCACCTCTTTTAGCACAGTACCCTCAACCCCCGGCTGTTCCCACCCGCCTCAACACCGTTGGAAGGGAGGAGAACCAATTAAGGCGGGGGGGGGGGGGTGGAACGAGCAGCTGTCTACCCTTAGCAGGAGGGTTGCTGATTAATTACCTCTCCTGCTGCTGCTGCTGCTGGCTGTCCAGCAGCAGACTGAAGGTGGCTGCTGCTGTGCGCAGGTATATAAAGGCTCAGAGCCTATTATGACACGCGCAGCCAGCGTTCCATTGCCACATTCCGTCTACTGCAGGCGGGATACCTGGATGGCTGAATGTCACTGAGAAGCTCACAGAGACCGCCATAAGCAACAGTTTAAAAGAATGCCACAGACTAATCAACCAAACTTTTTGGGTTGGTTTCTCTTTTATAGTCTGCAGGCATTAAATGAAAGAAGTCAGTGTTCCAGCAGAGGGAGACAACGTTTCAGAAAAGGCATTGTAGCAAACCAAAAAAGAAATTTTAAGCGCAGCAGAGTAACCAGCTCACATACCTGTTAGCTCAGGCGAGTTTAAAAGGCTGCTGTTGATAACAAGGGCATTTGCTAAATAGATGGTGTGTGTGCAACAATATACTGAAAGGTCAATTATATTGTGCAGCTTATCTCACCACCTGTAGTTATTTAGGTGAAAGCTCCAAAATGCTTGCCTAATATGTCTGTTTATCCAAAAGGAAGTATAGAGGGAGAGCTAGATAGATAGCATTGCATTACATTACATTACATGGCAATGCAATGCACAGTTGCTGAAGTTGAACCAAAATGAGCTTGTCATCTGGCTTCTGCAACTTTTAACATGAAAAATCCAATGAGGAGAAGAAAAGCAAAGCAAAAGAGTCCATCCCAAAATCCGACAAACATGCAAAATGAAGAAAAAGCATTGAATTCAATTCTTTCTGATTTTAGAAACTGCATTAAAGAAGGGGTGCACCGGTCCTGGAGATACTGCAATACCAGGTCAATGCGTGGAGTGGACAGAGCAAGCTCTTTTTCCATCTCCCTGTTCTAAAAATCCATTTAAAATATGGTCCCCAGATAGGGGACGTATCAGATATTAAACTGATAAGAACAGATACTACACTTGATCTTAGCCAAAAGGCCGAGAAGCGATTACCAGAATTGGTTTCCGACTACGGTGCCACCCAAGGATTCTGAAAAGTCCATTTGTGGAGATGGCCACCTGGACTCCCGTTAAGAAGACATGCTGTCAACCTCTAGATCCCTCACATGCCTGCACTTTTCGGCTTGCTGCTGCTGCAATCCACGCGTTTTAGATCTGCATAACTCCACCTCTTTTAGCACAGTACCCTCAACCCCCGGCTGTTCCCACCCGCCTCAACACCGTTGAAAGGGAGGAGAACCAATTAAGGCGGGGGTGGGGTGGAACGAGCAGCTGTCTACCCTTAGCAGGAGGGTTGCTGATTAATTACCTCTCCTGCTGCTGCTGCTGCTGGCTGTCCAGCAGCAGACTGAAGGTGGCTGCTGCTGTGCGCAGGTATATAAAGGCTCAGAGCCTATTATGACACGCGCAGCCAGCGTTCCATTGCCACATTCCGTCTACTGCAGGCGGGATACCTGGATGGCTGAATGTCACTGAGAAGCTCACAGAGACCGCCATAAGCAACAGTTTAAAAGAATGCCACAGACTAATCAACCAAACTTTTTGGGTTGGTTTCTCTTTTATAGTCTGCAGGCATTAAATGAAAGAAGTCAGTGTTCCAGCAGCGGGAGACAACGTTTCAGAAAAGGCATTGTAGCAAACCAAAAAAGAAATTTTAAGCGCAGCAGAGTAACCAGCTCACATACCTGTTAGCTCAGGTGAGTTTAAAAGGCTGCTGTTGATAACAAGGGCATTTGCTAAATAGATGGTGTGTGTGCAACAATATACTGAAAGGTCAATTATATTGTGCAGCTTATCTCACCACCTGTAGTTATTTAGGTGAAAGCTCCAAAATGCTTGCCTAATATGTCTGTTTATCCAAAAGGAAGTATAGAGGGAGAGCTAGATAGATAGCATTGCATTACATTACATTACATGGCAATGCAATGCACAGTTGCTGAAGTTGAACCAAAATGAGCTTGTCATCTGGCTTCTGCAACTTTTAACATGAAAAATCCAATGAGGAGAAGAAAAGCAAAGCCAAAGAGTCCATCCCAAAATCCGACAAACAAGCAAAATGAACAAAAAGCATTGAATTCAATTCTTTCTGATTTTAGAAACTGCATTAAAGAAGGGGTGCACCGGTCCTGGAGATACTGCAATACCAGGTCAATGCGTGGAGTGGACAGAGCAAGCTCTTTTTCCATCTCCCTGTTCTAAAAATCCATTTAATATATGGTCCCCAGATAGGGGACGTATCAGATATTAAACTGATAAGAACAGATTTTTTGATTGAAGCTGCATCCAAGGCACTGAAAAATGTGACCGAAGTCACACCAAAACAGCGCACGAGGCGAGGATTCATGTGGACCCTTCCCGGAGGAGAGGGTCCCCAATAAACCATCCCCATCCCTCCGAGCCAGAAGGCCACAGCGAGGGTCAGGGATCTCCGATGCTCTCCCTAGCCGAAGCCGGAGAAGAGCCGTTTTCGTGCTCCCAGCTTCCATCTAGGCTGCCACCCTAGTGGAGCTGGAGCCTGTGTTGGTTTCTCAGCCCAAAGCTGACCGGACCTCCGACCGGGTTTATAAAAATTCCCCTTCCTAGCCCGGAGGCCAGGAATAGGGGGGGTTGCTCAGAAAGTATGATTGGCAAAGGTGCGGCGTGCTACGAAGCCAAGTCTTTCTGGGGTTCCCAGTCCCAGTAAGCTTGGACTCCCACCAGGGCGCCTACTCCTGGGGCACATTGCTCCAAAGCCCTCACACTTACCCAGCCTAGTGACTTCGATCCTGGAGGGCCATGTTTTCCATCAGATAACTCTATGAGCCACCTGGCGTACTAACAAGTGCACCAAACCAGTGTGTAATATGCATCAATTTACTAGGGCAGCCCAAGGACAAAACTGCCTTTTCAAAAGATACTACACTTGATCTTAGCCAAAAGGCCGAGAAGCGATAACCAGAATTGGTTTCCGACTACGGTGCCACCCAAGGATTCTGAAAAGTCCATTTGTGGAGATGGCCACCTGGACTCCCGTTAAGAAGACATGCTGTCAACCTCTAGATCCCTCACATGCCTGCACTTTTCGGCTTGCTGCTGCTGCAATCCACGCGTTTTAGATCTGCATAACTCCACCTCTTTTAGCACAGTACCCTCAACCCCCGGCTGTTCCCACCCGCCTCAACACCGTTGGAAGGGAGGAGAACCAATTAAGGCGGGGGGGGGGGGGTGGAACGAGCAGCTGTCTACCCTTAGCAGGAGGGTTGCTGATTAATTACCTCTCCTGCTGCTGCTGGCTGTCCAGCAGCAGACTGAAGGTGGCTGCTGCTGTGCGCAGGTATATAAAGGCTCAGAGCCTATTATGACACGCGCAGCCAGCGTTCCATTGCCACATTCCGTCTACTGCAGGCGGGATACCTGGATGGCTGAATGTCACTGAGAAGCTCACAGAGACCGCCATAAGCAACAGTTTAAAAGAATGCCACAGACTAATCAACCAAACTTTTTGGGTTGGTTTCTCTTTTATAGTCTGCAGGCATTAAATGAAAGAAGTCAGTGTTCCAGCAGAGGGAGACAACGTTTCAGAAAAGGCATTGTAGCAAACCAAAAAAGAAATTTTAAGCGCAGCAGAGTAACCAGCTCACATACCTGTTAGCTCAGGCGAGTTTAAAAGGCTGCTGTTGATAACAAGGGCATTTGCTAAATAGATGGTGTGTGTGCAACAATATACTGAAAGGTCAATTATATTGTGCAGCTTATCTCACCACCTGTAGTTATTTAGGTGAAAGCTCCAAAATGCTTGCCTAATATGTCTGTTTATCCAAAAGGAAGTATAGAGGGAGAGCTAGATAGATAGCATTGCATTACATTACATTACATGGCAATGCAATGCACAGTTGCTGAAGTTGAACCAAAATGAGCTTGTCATCTGGCTTCTGCAACTTTTAACATGAAAAATCCAATGAGGAGAAGAAAAGCAAAGCAAAAGAGTCCATCCCAAAATCCGACAAACAAGCAAAATGAAGAAAAAGCATTGAATTCAATTCTTTCTGATTTTAGAAACTGCATTAAAGAAGGGGTGCACCGGTCCTGGAGATACTGCAATACCAGGTCAATGCGTGGAGTGGACAGAGCAAGCTCTTTTTCCATCTCCCTGTTCTAAAAATCCATTTAATATATGGTCCCCAGATAGGGGACGTATCAGATATTAAACTGATAAGAACAGATACTACACTTGATCTTAGCCAAAAGGCCGAGAAGCGATTACCAGAATTGGTTTCCGACTACGGTGCCACCCAAGGATTCTGAAAAGTCCATTTGTGGAGATGGCCACCTGGACTCCCGTTAAGAAGACATGCTGTCAACCTCTAGATCCCTCACATGCCTGCACTTTTCGGCTTGCTGCTGCTGCAATCCACGCGTTTTAGATCTGCATAACTCCACCTCTTTTAGCACAGTACCCTCAACCCCCAGCTGTTCCCACCCGCCTCAACACCGTTGGAAGGGAGGAGAACCAATTAAGGCGGGGGTGGGGTGGAACGAGCAGCTGTCTACCCTTAGCAGGAGGGTTGCTGATTAATTACCTCTCCTGCTGCTGCTGCTGCTGGCTGTCCAGCAGCAGACTGAAGGTGGCTGCTGCTGTGCGCAGGTATATAAAGGCTCAGAGCCTATTATGACACGCGCAGCCAGCGTTCCATTGCCACATTCCGTCTACTGCAGGCGGGATACCTGGATGGCTGAATGTCACTGAGAAGCTCACAGAGACCGCCATAAGCAACAGTTTAAAAGAATGCCACAGACTAATCAACCAAACTTTTTGGGTTGGTTTCTCTTTTATAGTCTGCAGGCATTAAATGAAAGAAGTCAGTGTTCCAGCAGCGGGAGACAACGTTTCAGAAAAGGCATTGTAGCAAACCAAAAAAGAAATTTTAAGCGCAGCAGAGTAACCAGCTCACATACCTGTTAGCTCAGGTGAGTTTAAAAGGCTGCTGTTGATAACAAGGGCATTTGCTAAATAGATGGTGTGTGTGCAACAATATACTGAAAGGTCAATTATATTGTGCAGCTTATCTCACCACCTGTAGTTATTTAGGTGAAAGCTCCAAAATGCTTGCCTAATATGTCTGTTTATCCAAAAGGAAGTATAGAGGGAGAGCTAGATAGATAGCATTGCATTACATTACATTACATGGCAATGCAATGCACAGTTGCTGAAGTTGAACCAAAATGAGCTTGTCATCTGGCTTCTGCAACTTTTAACATGAAAAATCCAATGAGGAGAAGAAAAGCAAAGCCAAAGAGTCCATCCCAAAATCCGACAAACAAGCAAAATGAACAAAAAGCATTGAATTCAATTCTTTCTGATTTTAGAAACTGCATTAAAGAAGGGGTGCACCGGTCCTGGAGATACTGCAATACCAGGTCAATGCGTGGAGTGGACAGAGCAAGCTCTTTTTCCATCTCCCTGTTCTAAAAATCCATTTAATATATGGTCCCCAGATAGGGGACGTATCAGATATTAAACTGATAAGAACAGATTTTTTGATTGAAGCTGCATCCAAGGCACTGAAAAATGTGACCGAAGTCACACCAAAACAGCGCACGAGGCGAGGATTCATGTGGACCCTTCCCGGAGGAGAGGGTCCCCAATAAACCATCCCCATCCCTCCGAGCCAGAAGGCCACAGCGAGGGTCAGGGATCTCCGATGCTCTCCCTAGCCGAAGCCGGAGAAGAGCCGTTTTCGTGCTCCCAGCTTCCATCTAGGCTGCCACCCTAGTGGAGCTGGAGCCTGTGTTGGTTTCTCAGCCCAAAGCTGACCGGACCTCCGACCGGGTTTATAAAAATTCCCCTTCCTAGCCCGGAGGCCAGGAATAGGGGGGGTTGCTCAGAAAGTATGATTGGCAAAGGTGCGGCGTGCTACGAAGCCAAGTCTTTCTGGGGTTCCCAGTCCCAGTAAGCTTGGACTCCCACCAGGGCGCCTACTCCTGGGGCACATTGCTCCAAAGCCCTCACACTTACCCAGCCTAGTGACTTCGATCCTGGAGGGCCATGTTTTCCATCAGATAACTCTATGAGCCACCTGGCGTACTAACAAGTGCACCAAACCAGTGTGTAATATGCATCAATTTACTAGGGCAGCCCAAGGACAAAACTGCCTTTTCAAAAGATACTACACTTGATCTTAGCCAAAAGGCCGAGAAGCGATAACCAGAATTGGTTTCCGACTACGGTGCCACCCAAGGATTCTGAAAAGTCCATTTGTGGAGATGGCCACCTGGACTCCCGTTAAGAAGACATGCTGTCAACCTCTAGATCCCTCACATGCCTGCACTTTTCGGCTTGCTGCTGCTGCAATCCACGCGTTTTAGATCTGCATAACTCCACCTCTTTTAGCACAGTACCCTCAACCCCCGGCTGTTCCCACCCGCCTCAACACCGTTGGAAGGGAGGAGAACCAATTAAGGCGGGGGGGGGGGTGGAACGAGCAGCTGTCTACCCTTAGCAGGAGGGTTGCTGATTAATTACCTCTCCTGCTGCTGCTGCTGCTGGCTGTCCAGCAGCAGACTGAAGGTTGCTGCTGCTGTGCGCAGGTATATAAAGGCTCAGAGCCTATTATGACACGCGCAGCCAGCGTTCCATTGCCACATTCCGTCTACTGCAGGCGGGATACCTGGATGGCTGAATGTCACTGAGAAGCTCACAGAGACCGCCATAAGCAACAGTTTAAAAGAATGCCACAGACTAATCAACCAAACTTTTTGGGTTGGTTTCTCTTTTATAGTCTGCAGGCATTAAATGAAAGAAGTCAGTGTTCCAGCAGAGGGAGACAACGTTTCAGAAAAGGCATTGTAGCAAACCAAAAAAGAAATTTTAAGCGCAGCAGAGTAACCAGCTCACATACCTGTTAGCTCAGGTGAGTTTAAAAGGCTGCTGTTGATAACAAGGGCATTTGCTAAATAGATGGTGTGTGTGCAACAATATACTGAAAGGTCAATTATATTGTGCAGCTTATCTCACCACCTGTAGTTATTTAGGTGAAAGCTCCAAAATGCTTGCCTAATATGTCTGTTTATCCAAAAGGAAGTATAGAGGGAGAGCTAGATAGATAGCATTGCATTACATTACATTACATGGCAATGCAATGCACAGTTGCTGAAGTTGAACCAAAATGAGCTTGTCATCTGGCTTCTGCAACTTTTAACATGAAAAATCCAATGAGGAGAAGAAAAGCAAAGCAAAAGAGTCCATCCCAAAATCCGACAAACAAGCAAAATGAACAAAAAGCATTGAATTCAATTCTTTCTGATTTTAGAAACTGCATTAAAGAAGGGGTGCACCGGTCCTGGAGATACTGCAATACCAGGTCAATGCGTGGAGTGGACAGAGCAAGCTCTTTTTCCATCTCCCTGTTCTAAAAATCCATTTAATATATGGTCCCCAGATAGGGGACGTATCAGATATTAAACTGATAAGAACAGATACTACACTTGATCTTAGCCAAAAGGCCGAGAAGCGATTACCAGAATTGGTTTCCGACTACGGTGCCACCCAAGGATTCTGAAAAGTCCATTTGTGGAGATGGCCACCTGGACTCCCGTTAAGAAGACATGCTGTCAACCTCTAGATCCCTCACATGCCTGCACTTTTCGGCTTGCTGCTGCTGCAATCCACGCGTTTTAGATCTGCATAACTCCACCTCTTTTAGCACAGTACCCTCAACCCCCGGCTGTTCCCACCCGCCTCAACACCGTTGGAAGGGAGGAGAACCAATTAAGGCGGGGGGGGGGTGGAACGAGCAGCTGTCTACCCTTAGCAGGAGGGTTGCTGATTAATTACCTCTCCTGCTGCTGCTGCTGCTGGCTGTCCAGCAGCAGACTGAAGGTGGCTGCTGCTGTGCGCAGGTATATAAAGGCTCAGAGCCTATTATGACACGCGCAGCCAGCGTTCCATTGCCACATTCCGTCTACTGCAGGCGGGATACCTGGATGGCTGAATGTCACTGAGAAGCTCACAGAGACCGCCATAAGCAACAGTTTAAAAGAATGCCACAGACTAATCAACCAAACTTTTTGGGTTGGTTTCTCTTTTATAGTCTGCAGGCATTAAATGAAAGAAGTCAGTGTTCCAGCAGAGGGAGACAACGTTTCAGAAAAGGCATTGTAGCAAACCAAAAAAGAAATTTTAAGCGCAGCAGAGTAACCAGCTCACATACCTGTTAGCTCAGGTGAGTTTAAAAGGCTGCTGTTGATAACAAGGGCATTTGCTAAATAGATGGTGTGTGTGCAACAATATACTGAAAGGTCAATTATATTGTGCAGCTTATCTCACCACCTGTAGTTATTTAGGTGAAAGCTCCAAAATGCTTGCCTAATATGTCTGTTTATCCAAAAGGAAGTATAGAGGGAGAGCTAGATAGATAGCATTGCATTACATTACATTACATGGCAATGCAATGCACAGTTGCTGAAGTTGAACCAAAATGAGCTTGTCATCTGGCTTCTGCAACTTTTAACATGAAAAATCCAATGAGGAGAAGAAAAGCAAAGCCAAAGAGTCCATCCCAAAATCCGACAAACAAGCAAAATGAACAAAAAGCATTGAATTCAATTCTTTCTGATTTTAGAAACTGCATTAAAGAAGGGGTGCACCGGTCCTGGAGATACTGCAATACCAGGTCAATGCGTGGAGTGGACAGAGCAAGCTCTTTTTCCATCTCCCTGTTCTAAAAATCCATTTAATATATGGTCCCCAGATAGGGGACGTATCAGATATTAAACTGATAAGAACAGATACTACACTTGATCTTAGCCAAAAGGCCGAGAAGCGATAACCAGAATTGGTTTCCGACTACGGTGCCACCCAAGGATTCTGAAAAGTCCATTTGTGGAGATGGCCACCTGGACTCCCGTTAAGAAGACATGCTGTCAACCTCTAGATCCCTCACATGCCTGCACTTTTCGGCTTGCTGCTGCTGCAATCCACGCGTTTTAGATCTGCATAACTCCACCTCTTTTAGCACAGTACCCTCAACCCCCGGCTGTTCCCACCCGCCTCAACACCGTTGGAAGGGAGGAGAACCAATTAAGGCGGGGGGGGGGTGGAACAAGCAGCTGTCTACCCTTAGCAGGAGGGTTGCTGATTAATTACCTCTCCTGCTGCTGCTGCTGCTGGCTGTCCAGCAGCAGACTGAAGGTGGCTGCTGCTGTGCGCAGGTATATAAAGGCTCAGAGCCTATTATGACACGCGCAGCCAGCGTTCCATTGCCACATTCCGTCTACTGCAGGCGGGATACCTGGATGGCTGAATGTCACTGAGAAGCTCACAGAGACCGCCATAAGCAACAGTTTAAAAGAATGCCACAGACTAATCAACCAAACTTTTTGGGTTGGTTTCTCTTTTATAGTCTGCAGGCATTAAATGAAAGAAGTCAGTGTTCCAGCAGAGGGAGACAACGTTTCAGAAAAGGCATTGTAGCAAACCAAAAAAGAAATTTTAAGCGCAGCAGAGTAACCAGCTCACATACCTGTTAGCTCAGGTGAGTTTAAAAGGCTGCTGTTGATAACAAGGGCATTTGCTAAATAGATGGTGTGTGTGCAACAATATACTGAAAGGTCAATTATATTGTGCAGCTTATCTCACCACCTGTAGTTATTTAGGTGAAAGCTCCAAAATGCTTGCCTAATATGTCTGTTTATCCAAAAGGAAGTATAGAGGGAGAGCTAGATAGATAGCATTGCATTACATTACATTACATGGCAATGCAATGCACAGTTGCTGAAGTTGAACCAAAATGAGCTTGTCATCTGGCTTCTGCAACTTTTAACATGAAAAATCCAATGAGGAGAAGAAAAGCAAAGCAAAAGAGTCCATCCCAAAATCCGACAAACAAGCAAAATGAACAAAAAGCATTGAATTCAATTCTTTCTGATTTTAGAAACTGCATTAAAGAAGGGGTGCACCGGTCCTGGAGATACTGCAATACCAGGTCAATGCGTGGAGTGGACAGAGCAAGCTCTTTTTCCATCTCCCTGTTCTAAAAATCCATTTAATATATGGTCCCCAGATAGGGGACGTATCAGATATTAAACTGATAAGAACAGATACTACACTTGATCTTAGCCAAAAGGCCGAGAAGCGATTACCAGAATTGGTTTCCGACTACGGTGCCACCCAAGGATTCTGAAAAGTCCATTTGTGGAGATGGCCACCTGGACTCCCGTTAAGAAGACATGCTGTCAACCTCTAGATCCCTCACATGCCTGCACTTTTCGGCTTGCTGCTGCTGCAATCCACGCGTTTTAGATCTGCATAACTCCACCTCTTTTAGCACAGTACCCTCAACCCCCGGCTGTTCCCACCCGAATCAACACCGTTGGAAGGGAGGAGAACCAATTAAGGCGGGGGGGGGGGGGTGGAACGAGCAGCTGTCTACCCTTAGCAGGAGGGTTGCTGATTAATTACCTCTCCTGCTGCTGCTGCTGCTGGCTGTCCAGCAGCAGACTGAAGGTGGCTGCTGCTGTGCGCAGGTATATAAAGGCTCAGAGCCTATTATGACACGCGCAGCCAGCGTTCCATTGCCACATTCCGTCTACTGCAGGCGGGATACCTGGATGGCTGAATGTCACTGAGAAGCTCACAGAGACCGCCATAAGCAACAGTTTAAAAGAATGCCACAGACTAATCAACCAAACTTTTTGGGTTGGTTTCTCTTTTATAGTCTGCAGGCATTAAATGAAAGAAGTCAGTGTTCCAGCAGAGGGAGACAACATTTCAGAAAAGGCATTGTAGCAAACCAAAAAAGAAATTTTAAGCGCAGCAGAGTAACCAGCTCACATACCTGTTAGCTCAGGTGAGTTTAAAAGGCTGCTGTTGATAACAAGGGCATTTGCTAAATAGATGGTGTGTGTGCAACAATATACTGAAAGGTCAATTGTATTGTGCAGCTTATCTCACCACCTGTAGTTATTTAGGTGAAAGCTCCAAAATGCTTGCCTAATATGTCTGTTTATCCAAAAGGAAGTATAGAGGGAGAGCTAGATAGATAGCATTGCATTACATTACATTACATGGCAATGCAATGCACAGTTGCTGAAGTTGAACCAAAATGAGCTTGTCATCTGGCTTCTGCAACTTTTAACATGAAAAATCCAATGAGGAGAAGAAAAGCAAAGCCAAAGAGTCCATCCCAAAATCCGACAAACAAGCAAAATGAACAAAAAGCATTGAATTCAATTCTTTCTGATTTTAGAAACTGCATTAAAGAAGGGGTGCACCGGTCCTGGAGATACTGCAATACCAGGTCAATGCGTGGAGTGGACAGAGCAAGCTCTTTTTCCATCTCCCTGTTCTAAAAATCCATTTAATATATGGTCCCCAGATAGGGGACGTATCAGATATTAAACTGATAAGAACAGATACTACACTTGATCTTAGCCAAAAGGCCGAGAAGCGATAACCAGAATTGGTTTCCGACTACGGTGCCACCCAAGGATTCTGAAAAGTCCATTTGTGGAGATGGCCACCTGGACTCCCGTTAAGAAGACATGCTGTCAACCTCTAGATCCCTCACATGCCTGCACTTTTCGGCTTGCTGCTGCTGCAATCCACGCGTTTTAGATCTGCATAACTCCACCTCTTTTAGCACAGTACCCTCAACCCCCGGCTGTTCCCACCCGCCTCAACACCGTTGGAAGGGAGGAGAACCAATTAAGGCGGGGGGGGGTGGAACGAGCAGCTGTCTACCCTTAGCAGGAGGGTTGCTGATTAATTACCTCTCCTGCTGCTGCTGCTGCTGGCTGTCCAGCAGCAGACTGAAGGTGGCTGCTGCTGTGCTCAGGTATATAAAGGCTCAGAGCCTATTATGACACGCGCAGCCAGCGTTCCATTGCCACATTCCGTCTACTGCAGGCGGGATACCTGGATGGCTGAATGTCACTGAGAAGCTCACAGAGACCGCCATAAGCAACAGTTTAAAAGAATGCCACAAACTAATCAACCAAACTTTTTGGGTTGGTTTCTCTTTTATAGTCTGCAGGCATTAAATGAAAGAAGTCAGTGTTCCAGCAGAGGGAGACAACGTTTCAGAAAAGGCATTGTAGCAAACCAAAAAAGAAATTTTAAGCGCAGCAGAGTAACCAGCTCACATACCTGTTAGCTCAGGTGAGTTTAAAAGGCTGCTGTTGATAACAAGGGCATTTGCTAAATAGATGGTGTGTGTGCAACAATATACTGAAAGGTCAATTATATTGTGCAGCTTATCTCACCACCTGTAGTTATTTAGGTGAAAGCTCCAAAATGCTTGCCTAATATGTCTGTTTATCCAAAAGGAAGTATAGAGGGAGAGCTAGATAGATAGCATTGCATTACATTACATTACATGGCAATGCAATGCACAGTTGCTGAAGTTGAACCAAAATGAGCTTGTCATCTGGCTTCTGCAACTTTTAACATGAAAAATCCAATGAGGAGAAGAAAAGCAAAGCCAAAGAGTCCATCCCAAAATCCGACAAACAAGCAAAATGAACAAAAAGCATTGAATTCAATTCTTTCTGATTTTAGAAACTGCATTAAAGAAGGGGTGCACCGGTCCTGGAGATACTGCAATACCAGGTCAATGCGTGGAGTGGACAGAGCAAGCTCTTTTTCCATCTCCCTGTTCTAAAAATCCATTTAATATATGGTCCCCAGATAGGGGACGTATCAGATATTAAACTGATAAGAACAGATACTACACTTGATCTTAGCCAAAAGGCCGAGAAGCGATAACCAGAATTGGTTTCCGACTACGGTGCCACCCAAGGATTCTGAAAAGTCCATTTGTGGAGATGGCCACCTGGACTCCCGTTAAGAAGACATGCTGTCAACCTCTAGATCCCTCACATGCCTGCACTTTTCGGCTTGCTGCTGCTGCAATCCACGCGTTTTAGATCTGCATAACTCCACCTCTTTTAGCACAGTACCCTCAACCCCCGGCTGTTCCCACCCGCCTCAACATCGTTGGAAGGGAGGAGAACCAATTAAGGCGGGGGGGGGGGTGGAACGAGCAGCTGTCTACCCTTAGCAGGAGGGTTGTTGATTAATTACCTCTCCTGCTGCTGCTGCTGCTGGCTGTCCAGCAGCAGACTGAAGGTGGCTGCTGCTGTGCGCAGGTATATAAAGGCTCAGAGCCTATTATGACACGCGCAGCCAGCGTTCCATTGCCACATTCCGTCTACTGCAGGCGGGATACCTGGATGGCTGAATGTCACTGAGAAGCTCACAGAGACCGCCATAAGCAACAGTTTAAAAGAATGCCACAGACTAATCAACCAAACTTTTTGGGTTGGTTTCTCTTTTATAGTCTGCAGGCATTAAATGAAAGAAGTCAGTGTTCCAGCAGAGGGAGACAACGTTTCAGAAAAGGCATTGTAGCAAACCAAAAAAGAAATTTTAAGCGCAGCAGAGTAACCAGCTCACATACCTGTTAGCTCAGGTGAGTTTAAAAGGCTGCTGTTGATAACAAGGGCATTTGCTAAATAGATGGTGTGTGTGCAACAATATACTGAAAGGTCAATTATATTGTGCAGCTTATCTCACCACCTGTAGTTATTTAGGTGAAAGCTCCAAAATGCTTGCCTAATATGTCTGTTTATCCAAAAGGAAGTATAGAGGGAGAGCTAGATAGATAGCATTGCATTACATTACATTACATGGCAATGCAATGCACAGTTGCTGAAGTTGAACCAAAATGAGCTTGTCATCTGGCTTCTGCAACTTTTAACATGAAAAATCCAATGAGGAGAAGAAAAGCAAAGCCAAAGAGTCCATCCCAAAATCCGACAAACAAGCAAAATGAACAAAAAGCATTGAATTCAATTCTTTCTGATTTTAGAAACTGCATTAAAGAAGGGGTGCACCGGTCCTGGAGATACTGCAATACCAGGTCAATGCGTGGAGTGGACAGAGCAAGCTCTTTTTCCATCTCCCTGTTCTAAAAATCCATTTAATATATGGTCCCCAGATAGGGGACGTATCAGATATTAAACTGATAAGAACAGATACTACACTTGATCTTAGCCAAAAGGCCGAGAAGCGATAACCAGAATTGGTTTCCGACTACGATGCCACCCAAGGATTCTGAAAAGTCCATTTGTGGAGATGGCCACCTGGACTCCCGTTAAGAAGACATGCTGTCAACCTCTAGATCCCTCACATGCCTGCACTTTTCGGCTTGCTGCTGCTGCAATCCACGCGTTTTAGATCTGCATAACTCCACCTCTTTTAGCACAGTACCCTCAACCCCCGGCTGTTCCCACCCGCCTCAACACCGTTGGAAGGGAGGAGAACCAATTAAGGCGGGGGGGGGGGTGGAACGAGCAGCTGTCTACCCTTAGCAGGAGGGTTGCTGATTAATTACCTCTCCTGCTGCTGCTGCTGCTGGCTGTCCAGCAGCAGACTGAAGGTGGCTGCTGCTGTGCGCAGGTATATAAAGGCTCAGAGCCTATTATGACACGCGCAGCCAGCGTTCCATTGCCACATTCCGTCTACTGCAGGCGGGATACCTGGATGGCTGAATGTCACTGAGAAGCTCACAGAGACCGCCATAAGCAACAGTTTAAAAGAATGCCACAAACTAATCAACCAAACTTTTTGGGTTGGTTTCTCTTTTATAGTCTGCAGGCATTAAATGAAAGAAGTCAGTGTTCCAGCAGAGGGAGACAACGTTTCAGAAAAGGCATTGTAGCAAACCAAAAAAGAAATTTTAAGCGCAGCAGAGTAACCAGCTCACATACCTGTTAGCTCAGGTGAGTTTAAAAGGCTGCTGTTGATAACAAGGGCATTTGCTAAATAGATGGTGTGTGTGCAACAATATACTGAAAGGTCAATTATATTGTGCAGCTTATCTCACCACCTGTAGTTATTTAGGTGAAAGCTCCAAAATGCTTGCCTAATATGTCTGTTTATCCAAAAGGAAGTATAGAGGGAGAGCTAGATAGATAGCATTGCATTACATTACATTACATGGCAATGCAATGCACAGTTGCTGAAGTTGAACCAAAATGAGCTTGTCATCTGGCTTCTGCAACTTTTAACATGAAAAATCCAATGAGGAGAAGAAAAGCAAAGCCAAAGAGTCCATCCCAAAATCCGACAAACAAGCAAAATGAACAAAAAGCATTGAATTCAATTCTTTCTGATTTTAGAAACTGCATTAAAGAAGGGGTGCACCGGTCCTGGAGATACTGCAATACCAGGTCAATGCGTGGAGTGGACAGAGCAAGCTCTTTTTCCATCTCCCTGTTCTAAAAATCCATTTAATATATGGTCCCCAGATAGGGGACGTATCAGATATTAAACTGATAAGAACAGATACTACACTTGATCTTAGCCAAAAGGCCGAGAAGCGATAACCAGAATTGGTTTCCGACTACGGTGCCACCCAAGGATTCTGAAAAGTCCATTTGTGGAGATGGCCACCTGGACTCCCGTTAAGAAGACATGCTGTCAACCTCTAGATCCCTCACATGCCTGCACTTTTCGGCTTGCTGCTGCTGCAATCCACGCGTTTTAGATCTGCATAACTCCACCTCTTTTAGCACAGTACCCTCAACCCCCGGCTGTTCCCACCCGCCTCAACATCGTTGGAAGGGAGGAGAACCAATTAAGGCGGGGGGGGGGGGGGAACGAGCAGCTGTCTACCCTTAGCAGGAGGGTTGTTGATTAATTACCTCTCCTGCTGCTGCTGCTGCTGGCTGTCCAGCAGCAGACTGAAGGTGGCTGCTGCTGTGCGCAGGTATATAAAGGCTCAGAGCCTATTATGACACGCGCAGCCAGCGTTCCATTGCCACATTCCGTCTACTGCAGGCGGGATACCTGGATGGCTGAATGTCACTGAGAAGCTCACAGAGACCGCCATAAGCAACAGTTTAAAAGAATGCCACAGACTAATCAACCAAACTTTTTGGGTTGGTTTCTCTTTTATAGTCTGCAGGCATTAAATGAAAGAAGTCAGTGTTCCAGCAGAGGGAGACAACGTTTCAGAAAAGGCATTGTAGCAAACCAAAAAAGAAATTTTAAGCGCAGCAGAGTAACCAGCTCACATACCTGTTAGCTCAGGTGAGTTTAAAAGGCTGCTGTTGATAACAAGGGCATTTGCTAAATAGATGGTGTGTGTGCAACAATATACTGAAAGGTCAATTATATTGTGCAGCTTATCTCACCACCTGTAGTTATTTAGGTGAAAGCTCCAAAATGCTTGCCTAATATGTCTGTTTATCCAAAAGGAAGTATAGAGGGAGAGCTAGATAGATAGCATTGCATTACATTACATTACATGGCAATGCAATGCACAGTTGCTGAAGTTGAACCAAAATGAGCTTGTCATCTGGCTTCTGCAACTTTTAACATGAAAAATCCAATGAGGAGAAGAAAAGCAAAGCCAAAGAGTCCATCCCAAAATCCGACAAACAAGCAAAATGAACAAAAAGCATTGAATTCAATTCTTTCTGATTTTAGAAACTGCATTAAAGAAGGGGTGCACCGGTCCTGGAGATACTGCAATACCAGGTCAATGCGTGGAGTGGACAGAGCAAGCTCTTTTTCCATCTCCCTGTTCTAAAAATCCATTTAATATATGGTCCCCAGATAGGGGACGTATCAGATATTAAACTGATAAGAACAGATACTACACTTGATCTTAGCCAAAAGGCCGAGAAGCGATAACCAGAATTGGTTTCCGACTACGATGCCACCCAAGGATTCTGAAAAGTCCATTTGTGGAGATGGCCACCTGGACTCCCGTTAAGAAGACATGCTGTCAACCTCTAGATCCCTCACATGCCTGCACTTTTCGGCTTGCTGCTGCTGCAATCCACGCGTTTTAGATCTGCATAACTCCACCTCTTTTAGCACAGTACCCTCAACCCCCGGCTGTTCCCACCCGCCTCAACACCGTTGGAAGGGAGGAGAACCAATTAAGGCGGGGGGGGGGGTGGAACGAGCAGCTGTCTACCCTTAGCAGGAGGGTTGCTGATTAATTACCTCTCCTGCTGCTGCTGCTGCTGGCTGTCCAGCAGCAGACTGAAGGTGGCTGCTGCTGTGCGCAGGTATATAAAGGCTCAGAGCCTATTATGACACGCGCAGCCAGCGTTCCATTGCCACATTCCGTCTACTGCAGGCGGGATACCTGGATGGCTGAATGTCACTGAGAAGCTCACAGAGACCGCCATAAGCAACAGTTTAAAAGAATGCCACAGACTAATCAACCAAACTTTTTGGGTTGGTTTCTCTTTTATAGTCTGCAGGCATTAAATGAAAGAAGTCAGTGTTCCAGCAGAGGGAGACAACGTTTCAGAAAAGGCATTGTAGCAAACCAAAAAAGAAATTTTAAGCGCAGCAGAGTAACCAGCTCACATACCTGTTAGCTCAGGTGAGTTTAAAAGGCTGCTGTTGATAACAAGGGCATTTGCTAAATAGATGGTGTGTGTGCAACAATATACTGAAAGGTCAATTATATTGTGCAGCTTATCTCACCACCTGTAGTTATTTAGGTGAAAGCTCCAAAATGCTTGCCTAATATGTCTGTTTATCCAAAAGGAAGTATAGAGGGAGAGCTAGATAGATAGCATTGCATTACATTACATTACATGGCAATGCAATGCACAGTTGCTGAAGTTGAACCAAAATGAGCTTGTCATCTGGCTTCTGCAACTTTTAACATGAAAAATCCAATGAGGAGAAGAAAAGCAAAGCCAAAGAGTCCATCCCAAAATCCGACAAACAAGCAAAATGAACAAAAAGCATTGAATTCAATTCTTTCTGATTTTAGAAACTGCATTAAAGAAGGGGTGCACCGGTCCTGGAGATACTGCAATACCAGGTCAATGCGTGGAGTGGACAGAGCAAGCTCTTTTTCCATCTCCCTGTTCTAAAAATCCATTTAATATATGGTCCCCAGATAGGGGACGTATCAGATATTAAACTGATAAGAACAGATACTACACTTGATCTTAGCCAAAAGGCCGAGAAGCGATAACCAGAATTGGTTTCCGACTACGGTGCCACCCAAGGATTCTGAAAAGTCCATTTGTGGAGATGGCCACCTGGACTCCCGTTAAGAAGACATGCTGTCAACCTCTAGATCCCTCACATGCCTGCACTTTTCAGCTTGCTGCTGCTGCAATCCACGCGTTTTAGATCTGCATAACTCCACCTCTTTTAGCACAGTACCCTCAACCCCCGGCTGTTCCCACCCGCCTCAACACCGTTGGAAGGGAGGAGAACCAATTAAGGCGGGGGGGGGGGGTGGAACGAGCAGCTGTCTACCCTTAGCAGGAGGGTTGCTGATTAATTACCTCTCCTGCTGCTGCTGCTGCTGGCTGTCCAGCAGCAGACTGAAGGTGGCTGCTGCTGTGCGCAGGTATATAAAGGCTCAGAGCCTATTATGACACGCGCAGCCAGCGTTCCATTGCCACATTCCGTCTACTGCAGGCGGGATACCTGGATGGCTGAATGTCACTGAGAAGCTCACAGAGACCGCCATAAGCAACAGTTTAAAAGAATGCCACAGACTAATCAACCAAACTTTTTGGGTTGGTTTCTCTTTTATAGTCTGCAGGCATTAAATGAAAGAAGTCAGTGTTCCAGCAGAGGGAGACAACGTTTCAGAAAAGGCATTGTAGCAAACCAAAAAAGAAATTTTAAGCGCAGCAGAGTAACCAGCTCACATACCTGTTAGCTCAGGTGAGTTTAAAAGGCTGCTGTTGATAACAAGGGCATTTGCTAAATAGATGGTGTGTGTGCAACAATATACTGAAAGGTCAATTATATTGTGCAGCTTATCTCACCACCTGTAGTTATTTAGGTGAAAGCTCCAAAATGCTTGCCTAATATGTCTGTTTATCCAAAAGGAAGTATAGAGGGAGAGCTAGATAGATAGCATTGCATTACATTACATTACATGGCAATGCAATGCACAGTTGCTGAAGTTGAACCAAAATGAGCTTGTCATCTGGCTTCTGCAACTTTTAACATGAAAAATCCAATGAGGAGAAGAAAAGCAAAGCCAAAGAGTCCATCCCAAAATCCGACAAACAAGCAAAATGAACAAAAAGCATTGAATTCAATTCTTTCTGATTTTAGAAACTGCATTAAAGAAGGGGTGCACCGGTCCTGGAGATACTGCAATACCAGGTCAATGCGTGGAGTGGACAGAGCAAGCTCTTTTTCCATCTCCCTGTTCTAAAAATCCATTTAATATATGGTCCCCAGATAGGGGACGTATCAGATATTAAACTGATAAGAACAGATACTACACTTGATCTTAGCCAAAAGGCCGAGAAGCGATAACCAGAATTGGTTTCCGACTACGGTGCCACCCAAGGATTCTGAAAAGTCCATTTGTGGAGATGGCCACCTGGACTCCCGTTAAGAAGACATGCTGTCAACCTCTAGATCCCTCACATGCCTGCACTTTTCGGCTTGCTGCTGCTGCAATCCACGCGTTTTAGATCTGCATAACTCCACCTCTTTTAGCACAGTACCCTCAACCCCCAGCTGTTCCCACCCGCCTCAACACCGTTGGAAGGGAGGAGAACCAATTAAGGCGGGGGGGGGGGTGGAACGAGCAGCTGTCTACCCTTAGCAGGAGGGTTGCTGATTAATTACCTCTCCCGCTGCTGCTGCTGCTGGCTGTCCAGCAGCAGACTGAAGGTGGCTGCTGCTGTGCGCAGGTATATAAAGGCTCAGAGCCTATTATGACACGCGCAGCCAGCGTTCCATTGCCACATTCCGTCTACTGCAGGCGGGATACCTGGATGGCTGAATGTCACTGAGAAGCTCACAGAGACCGCCATAAGCAACAGTTTAAAAGAATGCCACAGACTAATCAACCAAACTGTTTGGGTTGGTTTCTCTTTTATAGTCTGCAGGCATTAAATGAAAGAAGTCAGTGTTCCAGCAGAGGGAGACAACGTTTCAGAAAAGGCATTGTAGCAAACCAAAAAAGAAATTTTAAGCGCAGCAGAGTAACCAGCTCACATACCTGTTAGCTCAGGTGAGTTTAAAAGGCTGCTGTTGATAACAAGGGCATTTGCTAAATAGATGGTGTGTGTGCAACAATATACTGAAAGGTCAATTATATTGTGCAGCTTATCTCACCACCTGTAGTTATTTAGGTGAAAGCTCCAAAATGCTTGCCTAATATGTCTGTTTATCCAAAAGGAAGTATAGAGGGAGAGCTAGATAGATAGCATTGCATTACATTACATTACATGGCAATGCAATGCACAGTTGCTGAAGTTGAACCAAAATGAGCTTGTCATCTGGCTTCTGCAACTTTTAACATGAAAAATCCAATGAGGAGAAGAAAAGCAAAGCCAAAGAGTCCATCCCAAAATCCGACAAACAAGCAAAATGAACAAAAAGCATTGAATTCAATTCTTTCTGATTTTAGAAACTGCATTAAAGAAGGGGTGCACCGGTCTTGGAGATACTGCAATACCAGGTCAATGCGTGGAGTGGACAGAGCAAGCTCTTTTTCCATCTCCCTGTTCTAAAAATCCATTTAATATATGGTCCCCAGATAGGGGACGTATCAGATATTAAACTGATAAGAACAGATACTACACTTGATCTTAGCCAAAAGGCCGAGAAGCGATAACCAGAATTGGTTTCCGACTACGGTGCCACCCAAGGATTCTGAAAAGTCCATTTGTGGAGATGGCCACCTGGACTCCCGTTAAGAAGACATGCTGTCAACCTCTAGATCCCTCACATGCCTGCACTTTTCGGCTTGCTGCTGCTGCAATCCACGCGTTTTAGATCTGCATAACTCCACCTCTTTTAGCACAGTACCCTCAACCCCCGGCTGTTCCCACCCGCCTCAACACCGTTGGAAGGGAGGAGAACCAATTAAGGCGGGGGGGGGGTGGAACGAGCAGCTGTCTACCCTTAGCAGGAGGGTTGCTGATTAATTACCTCTCCTGCTGCTGCTGCTGCTGGCTGTCCAGCAGCAGACTGAAGGTGGCTGCTGCTGTGCGCAGGTATATAAAGGCTCAGAGCCTATTATGACACGCGCAGCCAGCGTTCCATTGCCACATTCCGTCTACTGCAGGCGGGATACCTGGATGGCTGAATGTCACTGAGAAGCTCACAGAGACCGCCATAAGCAGCAGTTTAAAAGAATGCCACAGACTAATCAACCAAACTTTTTGGGTTGGTTTCTCTTTTATAGTCTGCAGGCATTAAATGAAAGAAGTCAGTGTTCCAGCAGAGGGAGACAACGTTTCAGAAAAGGCATTGTAGCAAACCAAAAAAGAAATTTTAAGCGCAGCAGAGTAACCAGCTCACATACCTGTTAGCTCAGGTGAGTTTAAAAGGCTGCTGTTGATAACAAGGGCATTTGCTAAATAGATGGTGTGTGTGCAACAATATACTGAAAGGTCAATTATATTGTGCAGCTTATCTCACCACCTGTAGTTATTTAGGTGAAAGCTCCAAAATGCTTGCCTAATATGTCTGTTTATCCAAAAGGAAGTATAGAGGGAGAGCTAGATAGATAGCATTGCATTACATTACATTACATGGCAATGCAATGCACAGTTGCTGAAGTTGAACCAAAATGAGCTTGTCATCTGGCTTCTGCAACTTTTAACATGAAAAATCCAATGAGGAGAAGAAAAGCAAAGCCAAAGAGTCCATCCCAAAATCCGACAAACAAGCAAAATGAACAAAAAGCATTGAATTCAATTCTTTCTGATTTTAGAAACTGCATTAAAGAAGGGGTGCACCGGTCCTGGAGATACTGCAATACCAGGTCAATGCGTGGAGTGGACAGAGCAAGCTCTTTTTCCATCTCCCTGTTCTAAAAATCCATTTAATATATGGTCCCCAGATAGGGGACGTATCAGATATAGTGTTGAGCCACCCCCGTAGTGTTCGGGTTCGGTTCGGTTCGTCGAACACCGGGATGTTCGAGGAACTGTTCGTCGAACTGTTCGTCGAACACCTTAGAACACCGTCGAACACCGTTAAAACCAATGGCAGGCAAACAAAAACACATAGAAACACATAGAAAACACCTGCAAAGGTGTCCAAAAGCTGACAAACTGCTCAGAAGACACTCTCTTTAAAAAAGCCGGCCGGCAAATTCAGCAGCGGCATACACCGGTACCCGACAATTTAGACAAGAAGGAATAGAGCATCACACATAGATTAGATAGATAGAAACATGTCAGTCACACATATAAGAAGCACAGTGACAGTGTTGGTTACTGCACTTGTCATTTAGTGTAAAGGATTTATTAAAAAAAATATTAGTGTTTTCATGCACCGTCTCTTTAAAAAAGCCGGCCGGCAATTCAGCATCTGTACCCGACAATTTAGAACAGAAAGAATAGAGCTTCACACATAGATTAGATAGATAGAAACATGTCAGTCACATATATAATAAGTACAGTGATAGTGTTGCTTACTGTACTTGTCATTTAGTGTAAAGGATTTATTTAAAAAAATAATAGTGTTTTCATGCACTGTCTCTTTAAAAAAGCCGGCCGGCAATTCAGCAGCGGTACCCGACAATTTATAACAGACAGAATAGAGCTTCACACATAGATTAGATAGATAGAAACATGTCAGTCACATATATATGAAGTACAGTGATAGTGTTGGTTACTGTACTTGTCATTTAGTATTAAAATAAAGGATTTATTATTAAAAAAATTGGCGTGGGGTTCCCCTTAATTTTAGGCTCTAGCGGAGGTTAAGCAGACGGCTGGGGCAGATGTTTGAAGCCTGGGAAGGGGGTAATACCCACGGAGCTTCCCAGGCTACTAATATCAGCCCCCAGCTGAATACATAGCCTTTACTAGCTATTAAAATGGGGGACCCCCCCAAAAAAATGACGTGGGGTCCCCCCTAATTTAATAGCTAGCAAAGGCTAGGCAGACAGCTGGGGGCTGATATTAATAGCCCAGGAAGGGAGCCATGAATATTGGCCCCCTCCCAGGCTAGAAACACCAGCCGTCAGCCGCCCCAGAAATGGCGCATTCATAGGATGCGCCAATTCTGGCACTTAGCCTCGCTCTTCCACGCTGCCCTGGTGCGGTGGCAGGGGGTAATAGGGTTGGGGTTGATGTCAGCTTATAATGCCAGCTGACATCAAGCCCAGGTTAGTAATGTAGAGGCGTCTATAAGACACCCCCATTACTAACCCCATAGTCAAAGTTAAAAAAAACACAAACACCCAGAATAAAGTCCTTTAATTGAAATAAAGACACAATCCTTTATTGTTCTAAATTAAACCATACTTACCATCACGCCCATTCCAGCTGAAGCCAACGATCTCCTGCAATAAAAGAAAAATAATAAAGCAACCTCATCCTTACCTTTCCATGGTTCCCACGACAGCTTCAGCTCTGCTACATCGAGATGACAGGCTGGACCGCAGCAGAACGCTGCCATCCAGCCTGTCATCCCGCAGACACTGAGAAGCGCAGGCTTGCTTGCGCTGCTCAGCGTCTCTCTGTGACGACATCCAGAAGAGCCGAGTTCATGTCCAATTAACTCGGCTCACCTCATGCACGTCACTGACAGCGTGGGAAAATTCTCACGCTGAAGCGCTGATTGCAGGAGAATTTTCCCACGCTGTCAGTGACGTGCAGGAGGTGAGCTGAGTTCATTGGACATGAGCTCACCTCATGCACATCACTGACAGCGTGGGAGAATTCTCCTGCACTCAGCACTTCAGCGTGAGAATTTTCCCACGCTGTCAGTGACGTGCATGAGGTGAGCCGAGTTCATTGGACATGACCTCGGCTCATCTGGATGCCGTCACAGCGAGACAGTGAGGAGCGCAAGCATGCCTGCGCTTCTCAGTGTCTGCGGGATGACAGACTGGATGGCAGCGTTCTGCTGCGGTCCAGCCAGTCATCTCGATGTAGCAGAGCTGAAGCTGTCGTGGGAACCATGGAAAGGTAAGGATGAGGTTGGTTTATTATTTTTCTTTTATTTCAGGAGATCGTTGGCTTCAGCTGGAATGGGTGTGATGGTAAGTATGGTTTAATTTAGAACAATAAAGAATTGTGTCTTTATTTCAATTAAAGGACTTTATTCTGGGTGTTGTGTTTTTTTTAAATACTTTACTAGAAATTCATGGCGGTCATGTCTAATACTGGCGTGACCCCATGAATTTTGGGCTTGGGGCCAGCTGATAATACCAAGCTGGCCCTAACCCCTTTATTACCCAGTGAGCCACCGCACCAGGGCCCTGGATGAGTTGGGCACAGCGCCAGAAGATGGCGCTTCTATGAAAGCGCCATTTTCCGGGGTGGCTGCGGACTGCAATTTGTAGCGGGGGGGGGCCCAGAAAGCTTGGGCCTCCCTGCGCTGCAGATTCCAGCCCCCAGCTGCCTAGTTGTACCTGGCTGGACACAAAAATAGGGCGAAGCCCCACGTACTTTTTTTTTTAATTATTTCATGAAATTCATGAAATAATTAAGAAAAAAAGGGCTTCCCTATATTGTTGTGTCCGGCCAGGTACAAATAGGCAGCTGGTGGATGGGGGCAGCCCGTTCCTGCCTGCTGTACCTGGCTGGACACAAATATAGTGCGAAGCCCCACTTAAATTTTTTTAAATTATTTCAGGAAATTCATGAAATAATTTAAAAAAAATTGACGTGGGGCTTCGCACTATATTTGTGTCCAGCCAGGTACAGCAGGCAGGAACGGGCTGCCCCCAACCACCAGCTGCCTATTTGTACCTGGCCGGACACAACAATATAGGGAAGCCCTTTTTTTCTTAATTATTTCATGAAATAATTTAAAGAAAATTGACGTGGGGCTTCGCCCTGTTTTTGTGTCCAGCCAGGTACAACTAGGCAGCTGGGGGCTGGAATCCGCAGCGCAGGGAGGCCCAAGCTTTCTGGGCCACCCCCGCTGCAAATTGCAGTCCGCAGCCATCCCGGAAAATGGCGCGTTCATAGAAGCGCCATCTTCTGGCGCTGTACCCAACTCATCCAGGGCCCTGATGCGGTGGCTCACTGGGTAATAAAGGGGTTAGGGCCAGCTTGGCATTATCAGCTGGCCCTAAGCCCGAAATTCATGGGGTCACGCCAATATTAGACATGACCACCATGAATTTCTAGTAAAGTATTTAAAAAAAACACAACACCCAGAAAAAAGTCCTTTAATTGAAATAAAGACACAATTCTTTATTGTTCTAAATTAAACCATACTTACCATCACACCCATTCCAGCTGAAGCCAACGATCTCCTGAAATAAAAGAAAAATAATAAAGCAACATCATCCTTACCTTTCCATGGTTCCCATGACAGCTTCAGCTCTGCTACATCGAGATGACAGGCTGGACCGCAGCAGAACGCTGCCATCCAGCCTGTCATCCCGCAGACACTGAGAAGCGCAGGCTTGCTTGCGCTCCACAGTGTCTCTCTGTGAGGGCATCCAGATGAGCCGAGTTAATGTCCAATGAACTCGGCTCACCTCATGCACGTCACTGACAGCGTGGGAAAATTCTCCTGCACTCAGCGCTTCAGCGTGGGAGAATTCTCACACTGAAGCGCTGAGTGCAGGAGAATTCTCCCACGCTGTCAGTGACGTGCAGGAGGTGAGCTGAGTTCATTGGACATGAGCTCACCTTATGCACGTCACTGACAGCGTGGGAAAATTTTCCTCCACTCACCGCTTCAGCGTGAGAATTTTCCCACGCTGTCAGTGACGTGCATGAGGTGAGCCGAGTTCATTGGACATGAACTCGGCTCATCTGGATGTCGTCACAGAGAGACGCTGAGCAGCGCAAGCAAGCCTGCGCTTCTCAGTGTCTGCGGGATGACAGGCTGGATGGCAGCGTTCTGCTGCGGTCCAGCCTGTCATCTCGATGTAGCAGAGCTGAAGCTGTCGTGGGAACCATGGAAAGGTAAGGATGAGGTTGCTTTATTATTTTTCTTTTATTGCAGGAGATCGTTGGCTTCAGCTGGAATGGGCGTGACGGTAAGTATGGTTTAATTTAGAACAATAAAGGATTGTGTCTTTATTTCAATTAAAGGACTTTATTCTGGGTGTTTGTGTTTTTTTTAACTTTGACTATGGGGTTAGTAATGGGGGTGTCTTATAGACGCCTCTCCATTACTAACCTGGGCTTGATGTCAGCTGGCATTATAAGCTGACATCAACCCCAACCCTATTACCCCCTGCCACCGCACCAGGGCAGCGTGGAAGAGCGAGGCTAAGTGCCAGAATTGGCGCATCCTATGAATGCGCCATTTCTGGGGCGGCTGACGGCTGGTGTTTCTAGCCTGGGAGGGGGCCAATATTCATGGCTCCCTTCCTGGGCTATTAATATCAGCCCCCAGCTGTCTGCCTAGCCTTTGCTAGCTATTAAATTAGGGGGGACCCCACGTCATTTTTTTTGGGGGGTCCCCCATTTTAATAGCTAGTAAAGGCTATGTATTCAGCTGGGGGCTGATATTAGTAGCCTGGGAAGCTCCGTGGGTATTACCCCCTTCCCAGGCTTCAAACATCTGCCCCAGCCGTCTGCTTAACCTCCGCTAGAGCCTAAAATTAAGGGGAACCCCACGCCTATTTTCTTAATAATAAATCCTTTATTTTAATACTAAATGACAAGTACAGTAACCAACACTATCACTGTACTTCATATATATGTGACTGACATGTTTCTATCTATCTAATCTATGTGTGAAGCTCTATTCTGTCTGTTATAAATTGTCGGGTACCGCTGCTGAATTGCCCGCCGGCTTTTTTAAAGAGACGGTGCATGAAAACACTATTATTTTTTTTGATAAATCCTTTACGCTAAATGACAAGTACAGTAAGCAACACTGTCACTGTACTTCATATATATGTGGCTGACATGTTTCTATCTATCTAATCTATGTGTGATTCTCTATTCTTTCTATTCTAAATTGTCGGGTACCGCTGCTGAATTGCCGGCCGGCTTTTTTAAAGAGACGGTGCATGAAAACACTATTATTTTTTTTGATAAATCCTTTACACTAAATGACAAGTACAGTAAGCAACACTGTCACTGTACTTCATATATATGTGGCTGACATGTTTCTATCTATCTAATCTATGTGTGAAGCTCTATTCTGTCTGTTATAAATTGTCGGGTACCGCTGCTGAATTGCCCGCCGGCTTTTTTAAAGAGACGGTGCATGAAAACACTATTATTTTTTTTGATAAATCCTTTACGCTAAATGACAAGTACAGTAAGCAACACTGTCACTGTACTTCATATATATGTGGCTGACATGTTTCTATCTATCTAATCTATGTGTGATTCTCTATTCTTTCTATTCTAAATTGTCGGGTACCGCTGCTGAATTGCCGGCCGGCTTTTTTAAAGAGACGGTGCATGAAAACACTATTATTTTTTTTGATAAATCCTTTACGCTAAATGACAAGTACAGTAAGCAACACTGTCACTGTACTTCATATATATGTGACTGACATGTTTATATCTATCTAATCTATGTGTGAAGCTCTATTCTTTCGGTTCTAAATTGTCGGGTACCGGTGTATGCCGCTGATGAATTGCCGGCTTTTCATGTTTCACTGTTGGCACTGTTCCCATCGATTTGGGCAATCACTGTAATGCCACAACCACCATGGCTGCGGCATTACAGTGAGTGGCAGACAATCCCTGCATGATTGGTGCTCTAAATAGCGCCAGACATGCAGGACACGCTTTTGGTGCACGAACAGTTATCGAACATAACCTCGAACAGCCGAATTTTTTGCAAATCGTTCGGGTTCGTGGAACAACTCGAACACCGCCCAAAACAGCTCGAATTTGAGATTGGCGAACAGTTCTAGTCGAACACCGCTCATCTCTAATCAGATATTAAACTGATAAGAACAGATACTACACTTGATCTTAGCCAAAAGGCCGAGAAGCGATAACCAGAATTGGTTTCCGACTACGGTGCCACCCAAGGATTCTGAAAAGTCCATTTGTGGAGATGGCCACCTGGACTCCCGTTAAGAAGACATGCTGTCAACCTCTAGATCCCTCACATGCCTGCACTTTTCGGCTTGCTGCTGCTGCAATCCACGCGTTTTAGATCTGCATAACTCCACCTCTTTTAGCACAGTACCCTCAACCCCCGGCTGTTCCCACCCGCCTCAACACCGTTGGAAGGGAGGAGAACCAATTAAGGCGGGGGGGGGGGTGGAACGAGCAGCTGTCTACCCTTAGCAGGAGGGTTGCTGATTAATTACCTCTCCTGCTGCTGCTGCTGCTGGCTGTCCAGCAGCAGACTGAAGGTGGCTGCTGCTGTGCGCAGGTATATAAAGGCTCAGAGCCTATTATGACACGCGCAGCCAGCGTTCCATTGCCACATTCCGTCTACTGCAGGCGGGATACCTGGATGGCTGAATGTCACTGAGAAGCTCACAGAGACCGCCATAAGCAACAGTTTAAAAGAATGCCACAGACTAATCAACCAAACTTTTTGGGTTGGTTTCTCTTTTATAGTCTGCAGGCATTAAATGAAAGAAGTCAGTGTTCCAGCAGAGGGAGACAACGTTTCAGAAAAGGCATTGTAGCAAACCAAAAAAGAAATTTTAAGCGCAGCAGAGTAACCAGCTCACATACCTGTTAGCTCAGGTGAGTTTAAAAGGCTGCTGTTGATAACAAGGGCATTTGCTAAATAGATGGTGTGTGTGCAACAATATACTGAAAGGTCAATTATATTGTGCAGCTTATCTCACCACCTGTAGTTATTTAGGTGAAAGCTCCAAAATGCTTGCCTAATATGTCTGTTTATCCAAAAGGAAGTATAGAGGGAGAGCTAGATAGATAGCATTGCATTACATTACATTACATGGCAATGCAATGCACAGTTGCTGAAGTTGAACCAAAATGAGCTTGTCATCTGGCTTCTGCAACTTTTAACATGAAAAATCCAATGAGGAGAAGAAAAGCAAAGCCAAAGAGTCCATCCCAAAATCCGACAAACAAGCAAAATGAACAAAAAGCATTGAATTCAATTCTTTCTGATTTTAGAAACTGCATTAAAGAAGGGGTGCACCGGTCCTGGAGATACTGCAATACCAGGTCAATGCGTGGAGTGGACAGAGCAAGCTCTTTTTCCATCTCCCTGTTCTAAAAATCCATTTAATATATGGTCCCCAGATAGGGGACGTATCAGATATTAAACTGATAAGAACAGATACTACACTTGATCTTAGCCAAAAGGCCGAGAAGCGATAACCAGAATTGGTTTCCGACTACGGTGCCACCCAAGGATTCTGAAAAGTCCATTTGTGGAGATGGCCACCTGGACTCCCGTTAAGAAGACATGCTGTCAACCTCTAGATCCCTCACATGCCTGCACTTTTCGGCTTGCTGCTGCTGCAATCCACGCGTTTTAGATCTGCATAACTCCACCTCTTTTAGCACAGTACCCTCAACCCCCAGCTGTTCCCACCCGCCTCAACACCGTTGGAAGGGAGGAGAACCAATTAAGGCGGGGGGGGGGGTGGAACGAGCAGCTGTCTACCCTTAGCAGGAGGGTTGCTGATTAATTACCTCTCCCGCTGCTGCTGCTGCTGGCTGTCCAGCAGCAGACTGAAGGTGGCTGCTGCTGTGCGCAGGTATATAAAGGCTCAGAGCCTATTATGACACGCGCAGCCAGCGTTCCATTGCCACATTCCGTCTACTGCAGGCGGGATACCTGGATGGCTGAATGTCACTGAGAAGCTCACAGAGACCGCCATAAGCAACAGTTTAAAAGAATGCCACAGACTAATCAACCAAACTGTTTGGGTTGGTTTCTCTTTTATAGTCTGCAGGCATTAAATGAAAGAAGTCAGTGTTCCAGCAGAGGGAGACAACGTTTCAGAAAAGGCATTGTAGCAAACCAAAAAAGAAATTTTAAGCGCAGCAGAGTAACCAGCTCACATACCTGTTAGCTCAGGTGAGTTTAAAAGGCTGCTGTTGATAACAAGGGCATTTGCTAAATAGATGGTGTGTGTGCAACAATATACTGAAAGGTCAATTATATTGTGCAGCTTATCTCACCACCTGTAGTTATTTAGGTGAAAGCTCCAAAATGCTTGCCTAATATGTCTGTTTATCCAAAAGGAAGTATAGAGGGAGAGCTAGATAGATAGCATTGCATTACATTACATTACATGGCAATGCAATGCACAGTTGCTGAAGTTGAACCAAAATGAGCTTGTCATCTGGCTTCTGCAACTTTTAACATGAAAAATCCAATGAGGAGAAGAAAAGCAAAGCCAAAGAGTCCATCCCAAAATCCGACAAACAAGCAAAATGAACAAAAAGCATTGAATTCAATTCTTTCTGATTTTAGAAACTGCATTAAAGAAGGGGTGCACCGGTCTTGGAGATACTGCAATACCAGGTCAATGCGTGGAGTGGACAGAGCAAGCTCTTTTTCCATCTCCCTGTTCTAAAAATCCATTTAATATATGGTCCCCAGATAGGGGACGTATCAGATATTAAACTGATAAGAACAGATACTACACTTGATCTTAGCCAAAAGGCCGAGAAGCGATAACCAGAATTGGTTTCCGACTACGGTGCCACCCAAGGATTCTGAAAAGTCCATTTGTGGAGATGGCCACCTGGACTCCCGTTAAGAAGACATGCTGTCAACCTCTAGATCCCTCACATGCCTGCACTTTTCGGCTTGCTGCTGCTGCAATCCACGCGTTTTAGATCTGCATAACTCCACCTCTTTTAGCACAGTACCCTCAACCCCCGGCTGTTCCCACCCGCCTCAACACCGTTGGAAGGGAGGAGAACCAATTAAGGCGGGGGGGGGGTGGAACGAGCAGCTGTCTACCCTTAGCAGGAGGGTTGCTGATTAATTACCTCTCCTGCTGCTGCTGCTGCTGGCTGTCCAGCAGCAGACTGAAGGTGGCTGCTGCTGTGCGCAGGTATATAAAGGCTCAGAGCCTATTATGACACGCGCAGCCAGCGTTCCATTGCCACATTCCGTCTACTGCAGGCGGGATACCTGGATGGCTGAATGTCACTGAGAAGCTCACAGAGACCGCCATAAGCAGCAGTTTAAAAGAATGCCACAGACTAATCAACCAAACTTTTTGGGTTGGTTTCTCTTTTATAGTCTGCAGGCATTAAATGAAAGAAGTCAGTGTTCCAGCAGAGGGAGACAACGTTTCAGAAAAGGCATTGTAGCAAACCAAAAAAGAAATTTTAAGCGCAGCAGAGTAACCAGCTCACATACCTGTTAGCTCAGGTGAGTTTAAAAGGCTGCTGTTGATAACAAGGGCATTTGCTAAATAGATGGTGTGTGTGCAACAATATACTGAAAGGTCAATTATATTGTGCAGCTTATCTCACCACCTGTAGTTATTTAGGTGAAAGCTCCAAAATGCTTGCCTAATATGTCTGTTTATCCAAAAGGAAGTATAGAGGGAGAGCTAGATAGATAGCATTGCATTACATTACATTACATGGCAATGCAATGCACAGTTGCTGAAGTTGAACCAAAATGAGCTTGTCATCTGGCTTCTGCAACTTTTAACATGAAAAATCCAATGAGGAGAAGAAAAGCAAAGCCAAAGAGTCCATCCCAAAATCCGACAAACAAGCAAAATGAACAAAAAGCATTGAATTCAATTCTTTCTGATTTTAGAAACTGCATTAAAGAAGGGGTGCACCGGTCCTGGAGATACTGCAATACCAGGTCAATGCGTGGAGTGGACAGAGCAAGCTCTTTTTCCATCTCCCTGTTCTAAAAATCCATTTAATATATGGTCCCCAGATAGGGGACGTATCAGATATAGTGTTGAGCCACCCCCGTAGTGTTCGGGTTCGGTTCGGTTCGTCGAACACCGGGATGTTCGAGGAACTGTTCGTCGAACTGTTCGTCGAACACCTTAGAACACCGTCGAACACCGTTAAAACCAATGGCAGGCAAACAAAAACACATAGAAACACATAGAAAACACCTGCAAAGGTGTCCAAAAGCTGACAAACTGCTCAGAAGACACTCTCTTTAAAAAAGCCGGCCGGCAAATTCAGCAGCGGCATACACCGGTACCCGACAATTTAGACAAGAAGGAATAGAGCATCACACATAGATTAGATAGATAGAAACATGTCAGTCACACATATAAGAAGCACAGTGACAGTGTTGGTTACTGCACTTGTCATTTAGTGTAAAGGATTTATTAAAAAAAATATTAGTGTTTTCATGCACCGTCTCTTTAAAAAAGCCGGCCGGCAATTCAGCATCTGTACCCGACAATTTAGAACAGAAAGAATAGAGCTTCACACATAGATTAGATAGATAGAAACATGTCAGTCACATATATAATAAGTACAGTGATAGTGTTGCTTACTGTACTTGTCATTTAGTGTAAAGGATTTATTTAAAAAAATAATAGTGTTTTCATGCACTGTCTCTTTAAAAAAGCCGGCCGGCAATTCAGCAGCGGTACCCGACAATTTATAACAGACAGAATAGAGCTTCACACATAGATTAGATAGATAGAAACATGTCAGTCACATATATATGAAGTACAGTGATAGTGTTGGTTACTGTACTTGTCATTTAGTATTAAAATAAAGGATTTATTATTAAAAAAATTGGCGTGGGGTTCCCCTTAATTTTAGGCTCTAGCGGAGGTTAAGCAGACGGCTGGGGCAGATGTTTGAAGCCTGGGAAGGGGGTAATACCCACGGAGCTTCCCAGGCTACTAATATCAGCCCCCAGCTGAATACATAGCCTTTACTAGCTATTAAAATGGGGGACCCCCCCAAAAAAATGACGTGGGGTCCCCCCTAATTTAATAGCTAGCAAAGGCTAGGCAGACAGCTGGGGGCTGATATTAATAGCCCAGGAAGGGAGCCATGAATATTGGCCCCCTCCCAGGCTAGAAACACCAGCCGTCAGCCGCCCCAGAAATGGCGCATTCATAGGATGCGCCAATTCTGGCACTTAGCCTCGCTCTTCCACGCTGCCCTGGTGCAGTGGCAGGGGGTAATAGGGTTGGGGTTGATGTCAGCTTATAATGCCAGCTGACATCAAGCCCAGGTTAGTAATGTAGAGGCGTCTATAAGACACCCCCATTACTAACCCCATAGTCAAAGTTAAAAAAAACACAAACACCCAGAATAAAGTCCTTTAATTGAAATAAAGACACAATCCTTTATTGTTCTAAATTAAACCATACTTACCATCACGCCCATTCCAGCTGAAGCCAACGATCTCCTGCAATAAAAGAAAAATAATAAAGCAACCTCATACTTACGTTTCCATGGTTCCCACGACAGCTTCAGCTCTGCTACATCGAGATGACAGGCTGGACCGCAGCAGAACGCTGCCATCCAGCCTGTCATCCCGCAGACACTGAGAAGCGCAGGCTTGCTTGCGCTGCTCAGCGTCTCTCTGTGACGACATCCAGAAGAGCCGAGTTCATGTCCAATTAACTCGGCTCACCTCATGCACGTCACTGACAGCGTGGGAAAATTCTCACGCTGAAGCGCTGATTGCAGGAGAATTTTCCCACGCTGTCAGTGACGTGCAGGAGGTGAGCTGAGTTCATTGGACATGAGCTCACCTCATGCACATCACTGACAGCGTGGGAGAATTCTCCTGCACTCAGCACTTCAGCGTGAGAATTTTCCCACGCTGTCAGTGACGTGCATGAGGTGAGCCGAGTTCATTGGACATGACCTCGGCTCATCTGGATGCCGTCACAGCGAGACAGTGAGGAGCGCAAGCATGCCTGCGCTTCTCAGTGTCTGCGGGATGACAGACTGGATGGCAGCGTTCTGCTGCGGTCCAGCCAGTCATCTCGATGTAGCAGAGCTGAAGCTGTCGTGGGAACCATGGAAAGGTAAGGATGAGGTTGGTTTATTATTTTTCTTTTATTTCAGGAGATCGTTGGCTTCAGCTGGAATGGGTGTGATGGTAAGTATGGTTTAATTTAGAACAATAAAGAATTGTGTCTTTATTTCAATTAAAGGACTTTATTCTGGGTGTTGTGTTTTTTTTAAATACTTTACTAGAAATTCATGGCGGTCATGTCTAATACTGGCGTGACCCCATGAATTTTGGGCTTGGGGCCAGCTGATAATACCAAGCTGGCCCTAACCCCTTTATTACCCAGTGAGCCACCGCACCAGGGCCCTGGATGAGTTGGGCACAGCGCCAGAAGATGGCGCTTCTATGAAAGCGCCATTTTCCGGGGTGGCTGCGGACTGCAATTTGTAGCGGGGGGGGGCCCAGAAAGCTTGGGCCTCCCTGCGCTGCAGATTCCAGCCCCCAGCTGCCTAGTTGTACCTGGCTGGACACAAAAATAGGGCGAAGCCCCACGTACTTTTTTTTTTAATTATTTCATGAAATTCATGAAATAATTAAGAAAAAAAGGGCTTCCCTATATTGTTGTGTCCGGCCAGGTACAAATAGGCAGCTGGTGGATGGGGGCAGCCCGTTCCTGCCTGCTGTACCTGGCTGGACACAAATATAGTGCGAAGCCCCACTTAAATTTTTTTAAATTATTTCAGGAAATTCATGAAATAATTTAAAAAAAATTGACGTGGGGCTTCGCACTATATTTGTGTCCAGCCAGGTACAGCAGGCAGGAACGGGCTGCCCCCAACCACCAGCTGCCTATTTGTACCTGGCCGGACACAACAATATAGGGAAGCCCTTTTTTTCTTAATTATTTCATGAAATAATTTAAAGAAAATTGACGTGGGGCTTCGCCCTGTTTTTGTGTCCAGCCAGGTACAACTAGGCAGCTGGGGGCTGGAATCCGCAGCGCAGGGAGGCCCAAGCTTTCTGGGCCACCCCCGCTGCAAATTGCAGTCCGCAGCCATCCCGGAAAATGGCGCGTTCATAGAAGCGCCATCTTCTGGCGCTGTACCCAACTCATCCAGGGCCCTGATGCGGTGGCTCACTGGGTAATAAAGGGGTTAGGGCCAGCTTGGCATTATCAGCTGGCCCTAAGCCCGAAATTCATGGGGTCACGCCAATATTAGACATGACCACCATGAATTTCTAGTAAAGTATTTAAAAAAAACACAACACCCAGAAAAAAGTCCTTTAATTGAAATAAAGACACAATTCTTTATTGTTCTAAATTAAACCATACTTACCATCACACCCATTCCAGCTGAAGCCAACGATCTCCTGAAATAAAAGAAAAATAATAAAGCAACATCATCCTTACCTTTCCATGGTTCCCATGACAGCTTCAGCTCTGCTACATCGAGATGACAGGCTGGACCGCAGCAGAACGCTGCCATCCAGCCTGTCATCCCGCAGACACTGAGAAGCGCAGGCTTGCTTGCGCTCCACAGTGTCTCTCTGTGAGGGCATCCAGATGAGCCGAGTTAATGTCCAATGAACTCGGCTCACCTCATGCACGTCACTGACAGCGTGGGAAAATTCTCCTGCACTCAGCGCTTCAGCGTGGGAGAATTCTCACACTGAAGCGCTGAGTGCAGGAGAATTCTCCCACGCTGTCAGTGACGTGCAGGAGGTGAGCTGAGTTCATTGGACATGAGCTCACCTTATGCACGTCACTGACAGCGTGGGAAAATTTTCCTCCACTCACCGCTTCAGCGTGAGAATTTTCCCACGCTGTCAGTGACGTGCATGAGGTGAGCCGAGTTCATTGGACATGAACTCGGCTCATCTGGATGTCGTCACAGAGAGACGCTGAGCAGCGCAAGCAAGCCTGCGCTTCTCAGTGTCTGCGGGATGACAGGCTGGATGGCAGCGTTCTGCTGCGGTCCAGCCTGTCATCTCGATGTAGCAGAGCTGAAGCTGTCGTGGGAACCATGGAAAGGTAAGGATGAGGTTGCTTTATTATTTTTCTTTTATTGCAGGAGATCGTTGGCTTCAGCTGGAATGGGCGTGACGGTAAGTATGGTTTAATTTAGAACAATAAAGGATTGTGTCTTTATTTCAATTAAAGGACTTTATTCTGGGTGTTTGTGTTTTTTTTAACTTTGACTATGGGGTTAGTAATGGGGGTGTCTTATAGACGCCTCTCCATTACTAACCTGGGCTTGATGTCAGCTGGCATTATAAGCTGACATCAACCCCAACCCTATTACCCCCTGCCACCGCACCAGGGCAGCGTGGAAGAGCGAGGCTAAGTGCCAGAATTGGCGCATCCTATGAATGCGCCATTTCTGGGGCGGCTGACGGCTGGTGTTTCTAGCCTGGGAGGGGGCCAATATTCATGGCTCCCTTCCTGGGCTATTAATATCAGCCCCCAGCTGTCTGCCTAGCCTTTGCTAGCTATTAAATTAGGGGGGACCCCACGTCATTTTTTTTGGGGGGTCCCCCATTTTAATAGCTAGTAAAGGCTATGTATTCAGCTGGGGGCTGATATTAGTAGCCTGGGAAGCTCCGTGGGTATTACCCCCTTCCCAGGCTTCAAACATCTGCCCCAGCCGTCTGCTTAACCTCCGCTAGAGCCTAAAATTAAGGGGAACCCCACGCCTATTTTCTTAATAATAAATCCTTTATTTTAATACTAAATGACAAGTACAGTAACCAACACTATCACTGTACTTCATATATATGTGACTGACATGTTTCTATCTATCTAATCTATGTGTGAAGCTCTATTCTGTCTGTTATAAATTGTCGGGTACCGCTGCTGAATTGCCCGCCGGCTTTTTTAAAGAGACGGTGCATGAAAACACTATTATTTTTTTTGATAAATCCTTTACGCTAAATGACAAGTACAGTAAGCAACACTGTCACTGTACTTCATATATATGTGGCTGACATGTTTCTATCTATCTAATCTATGTGTGATTCTCTATTCTTTCTATTCTAAATTGTCGGGTACCGCTGCTGAATTGCCGGCCGGCTTTTTTAAAGAGACGGTGCATGAAAACACTATTATTTTTTTTGATAAATCCTTTACACTAAATGACAAGTACAGTAAGCAACACTGTCACTGTACTTCATATATATGTGGCTGACATGTTTCTATCTATCTAATCTATGTGTGAAGCTCTATTCTGTCTGTTATAAATTGTCGGGTACCGCTGCTGAATTGCCCGCCGGCTTTTTTAAAGAGACGGTGCATGAAAACACTATTATTTTTTTTGATAAATCCTTTACGCTAAATGACAAGTACAGTAAGCAACACTGTCACTGTACTTCATATATATGTGGCTGACATGTTTCTATCTATCTAATCTATGTGTGATTCTCTATTCTTTCTATTCTAAATTGTCGGGTACCGCTGCTGAATTGCCGGCCGGCTTTTTTAAAGAGACGGTGCATGAAAACACTATTATTTTTTTTGATAAATCCTTTACGCTAAATGACAAGTACAGTAAGCAACACTGTCACTGTACTTCATATATATGTGACTGACATGTTTATATCTATCTAATCTATGTGTGAAGCTCTATTCTTTCGGTTCTAAATTGTCGGGTACCGGTGTATGCCGCTGATGAATTGCCGGCTTTTCATGTTTCACTGTTGGCACTGTTCCCATCGATTTGGGCAATCACTGTAATGCCACAACCACCATGGCTGCGGCATTACAGTGAGTGGCAGACAATCCCTGCATGATTGGTGCTCTAAATAGCGCCAGACATGCAGGACACGCTTTTGGTGCACGAACAGTTATCGAACATAACCTCGAACAGCCGAATTTTTTGCAAATCGTTCGGGTTCGTGGAACAACTCGAACACCGCCCAAAACAGCTCGAATTTGAGATTGGCGAACAGTTCTAGTCGAACACCGCTCATCTCTAATCAGATATTAAACTGATAAGAACAGATACTACACTTGATCTTAGCCAAAAGGCCGAGAAGCGATAACCAGAATTGGTTTCCGACTACGGTGCCACCCAAGGATTCTGAAAAGTCCATTTGTGGAGATGGCCACCTGGACTCCCGTTAAGAAGACATGCTGTCAACCTCTAGATCCCTCACATGCCTGCACTTTTCGGCTTGCTGCTGCTGCAATCCACGCGTTTTAGATCTGCATAACTCCACCTCTTTTAGCACAGTACCCTCAACCCCCGGCTGTTCCCACCCGCCTCAACACCGTTGGAAGGGAGGAGAACCAATTAAGGCGGGGGGGGGGGGGGGTGGAATGAGCAGCTGTCTACCCTTAGCAGGAGGGTTGCTGATTAATTACCTCTCCTGCTGCTGCTGCTGCTGGCTGTCCAGCAGCAGACTGAAGGTGGCTGCTGCTGTGCGCAGGTATATAAAGGCTCAGAGCCTATTATGACACGCGCAGCCAGCGTTCCATTGCCACATTCCGTCTACTGCAGGCGGGATACCTGGATGGCTGAATGTCACTGAGAAGCTCACAGAGACCGCCATAAGCAACAGTTTAAAAGAATGCCACAGACTAATCAACCAAACTTTTTGGGTTGGTTTCTCTTTTATAGTCTGCAGGCATTAAATGAAAGAAGTCAGTGTTCCAGCAGAGGGAGACAACGTTTCAGAAAAGGCATTGTAGCAAACCAAAAAAGAAATTTTAAGCGCAGCAGAGTAACCAGCTCACATACCTGTTAGCTCAGGTGAGTTTAAAAGGCTGCTGTTGATAACAAGGGCATTTGCTAAATAGATGGTGTGTGTGCAACAATATACTGAAAGGTCAATTATATTGTGCAGCTTATCTCACCACCTGTAGTTATTTAGGTGAAAGCTCCAAAATGCTTGCCTAATATGTCTGTTTATCCAAAAGGAAGTATAGAGGGAGAGCTAGATAGATAGCATTGCATTACATTACATTACATGGCAATGCAATGCACAGTTGCTGAAGTTGAACCAAAATGAGCTTGTCATCTGGCTTCTGCAACTTTTAACATGAAAAATCCAATGAGGAGAAGAAAAGCAAAGCCAAAGAGTCCATCCCAAAATCCGACAAACAAGCAAAATGAACAAAAAGCATTGAATTCAATTCTTTCTGATTTTAGAAACTGCATTAAAGAAGGGGTGCACCGGTCCTGGAGATACTGCAATACCAGGTCAATGCGTGGAGTGGACAGAGCAAGCTCTTTTTCCATCTCCCTGTTCTAAAAATCCATTTAATATATGGTCCCCAGATAGGGGACGTATCAGATATTAAACTGATAAGAACAGATACTACACTTGATCTTAGCCAAAAGGCCGAGAAGCGATAACCAGAATTGGTTTCCGACTACGGTGCCACCCAAGGATTCTGAAAAGTCCATTTGTGGAGATGGCCACCTGGACTCCCGTTAAGAAGACATGCTGTCAACCTCTAGATCCCTCACATGCCTGCACTTTTCGGCTTGCTGCTGCTGCAATCCACGCGTTTTAGATCTGCATAACTCCACCTCTTTTAGCACAGTACCCTCAACCCCCGGCTGTTCCCACCCGCCTCAACACCGTTGGAAGGGAGGAGAACCAATTAAGGCGGGGGGGGGGGGTGGAACGAGCAGCTGTCTACCCTTAGCAGGAGGGTTGCTGATTAATTACCTCTCCTGCTGCTGCTGCTGGCTGTCCAGCAGCAGACTGAAGGTGGCTGCTGCTGTGCGCAGGTATATAAAGGCTCAGAGCCTATTATGACACGCGCAGCCAGCGTTCCATTGCCACATTCCGTCTACTGCAGGCGGGATACCTGGATGGCTGAATGTCACTGAGAAGCTCACAGAGACCGCCATAAGCAACAGTTTAAAAGAATGCCACAGACTAATCAACCAAACTTTTTGGGTTGGTTTCTCTTTTATAGTCTGCAGGCATTAAATGAAAGAAGTCAGTGTTCCAGCAGAGGGAGACAACGTTTCAGAAAAGGCATTGTAGCAAACCAAAAAAGAAATTTTAAGCGCAGCAGAGTAACGAGCTCACATACCTGTTAGTTCAGGTGAGTTTAAAAGGCTGCTGTTGATAACAAGGGCATTTGCTAAATAGATGGTGTGTGTGCAACAATATACTGAAAGGTCATTTATATTGTGCAGCTTATCTCACCACCTGTAGTTATTTAGGTGAAAGCTCCAAAATGCTTGCCTAATATGTCTGTTTATCCAAAAGGAAGTATAGAGGGAGAGCTAGATAGATAGCATTGCATTACATTACATTACATGGCAATGCAATGCACAGTTGCTGAAGTTGAACCAAAATGAGCTTGTCATCTGGCTTCTGCAACTTTTAACATGAAAAATCCAATGAGGAGAAGAAAAGCAAAGCCAAAGAGTCCATCCCAAAATCCGACAAACAAGCAAAATGAACAAAAAGCATTGAATTCAATTCTTTCTGATTTTAGAAACTGCATTAAAGAAGGGGTGCACCGGTCCTGGAGATACTGCAATACCAGGTCAATGCGTGGAGTGGACAGAGCAAGCTCTTTTTCCTTCTCCCTGTTCTAAAAATCCATTTAATATATGGTCCCCAGATAGGGGACGTATCAGATATTAAACTGATAAGAACAGATACTACACTTGATCTTAGCCAAAAGGCCGAGAAGCGATAACCAGAATTGGTTTCCGACTACGGTGCCACCCAAGGATTCTGAAAAGTCCATTTGTGGAGATGGCCACCTGGACTCCCGTTAAGAAGACATGCTGTCAACCTCTAGATCCCTCACATGCCTGCACTTTTCGGCTTGCTGCTGCTGCAATCCACGCGTTTTAGATCTGCATAACTCCACCTCTTTTAGCACAGTACCCTCAACCCCCGGCTGTTCCCACCCGCCTCAACACCGTTGGAAGGGAGGAGAACCAATTAAGGCGGGGGGGGGGGTGGAACGAGCAGCTGTCTACCCTTAGCAGGAGGGTTGCTGATTAATTACCTCTCCTGCTGCTGCTGCTGCTGGCTGTCGAGCAGCAGACTGAAGGTGGCTGCTGCTGTGCGCAGGTATATAAAGGCTCAGAGCCTATTATGACACGCGCAGCCAGCGTTCCATTGCCACATTCCGTCTACTGCAGGCGGGATACCTGGATGGCTGAATGTCACTGAGAAGCTCACAGAGACCGCCATAAGCAACAGTTTAAAAGAATGCCACAGACTAATCAACCAAACTTTTTGGGTTGGTTTCTCTTTTATAGTCTGCAGGCATTAAATGAAAGAAGTCAGTGTTCCAGCAGAGGGAGACAACGTTTCAGAAAAGGCATTGTAGCAAACCAAAAAATAAATTTTAAGCGCAGCAGAGTAACCAGCTCACATACCTGTTAGCTCAGGTGAGTTTAAAAGGCTGCTGTTGATAACAAGGGCATTTGCTAAATAGATGGTGTGTGTGCAACAATATACTGAAAGGTCAATTATATTGTGCAGCTTATCTCACCACCTGTAGTTATTTAGGTGAAAGCTCCAAAATGCTTGCCTAATATGTCTGTTTATCCAAAAGGAAGTATAGAGGGAGAGCTAGATAGATAGCATTGCATTACATTACATTACATGGCAATGCAATGCACAGTTGCTGAAGTTGAACCAAAATGAGCTTGTCATCTGGCTTCTGCAACTTTTAACATGAAAAATCCAATGAGGAGAAGAAAAGCAAAGCCAAAGAGTTCATCCCAAAATCCGACAAACAAGCAAAATGAACAAAAAGCATTGAATTCAATTCTTTCTGATTTTAGAAACTGCATTAAAGAAGGGGTGCACCGGTCCTGGAGATACTGCAATACCAGGTCAATGCGTGGAGTGGACAGAGCAAGCTCTTTTTCCATCTCCCTGTTCTAAAAATCCATTTAATATATGGTCCCCAGATAGGGGACGTATCAGATATTAAACTGATAAGAACAGATACTACACTTGATCTTAGCCAAAAGGCCGAGAAGCGATAACCAGAATTGGTTTCCGACTACGGTGCCACCCAAGGATTCTGAAAAGTCCATTTGTGGAGATGGCCACCTGGACTCCCGTTAAGAAGACATGCTGTCAACCTCTAGATCCCTCACATGCCTGCACTTTTCGGCTTGCTGCTGCTGCAATCCACGCGTTTTAGATCTGCATAACTCCACCTCTTTTAGCACAGTACCCTCAACCCCCGGCTGTTCCCACCCGCCTCAACACCGTTGGAAGGGAGGAGAACCAATTAAGGCGGGGGGGGGTGGAACGAGCAGCTGTCTACCCTTAGCAGGAGGGTTGCTGATTAATTACCTCTCCTGCTGCTGCTGCTGCTGGCTGTCCAGCAGCAGACTGAAGGTGGCTGCTGCTGTGCGCAGGTATATAAAGGCTCAGAGCCTATTATGACACGCGCAGCCAGCGTTCCATTGCCACATTCTGTCTACTGCAGGCGGGATACCTGGATGGCTGAATGTCACTGAGAAGCTCACAGAGACCGCCATAAGCAACAGTTTAAAAGAATGCCACAGACTAATCAACCAAACTTTTTGGGTTGGTTTCTCTTTTATAGTCTGCAGGCATTAAATGAAAGAAGTCAGTGTTCCAGCAGAGGGAGACAACGTTTCAGAAAAGGCATTGTAGCAAACCAAAAAAGAAATTTTAAGCGCAGCAGAGTAACCAGCTCACATACCTGTTAGCTCAGGTGAGTTTAAAAGGCTGCTGTTGATAACAAGGGCATTTGCTAAATAGATGGTGTGTGTGCAACAATATACTGAAAGGTCAATTATATTGTGCAGCTTATCTCACCACCTGTAGTTATTTAGGTGAAAGCTCCAAAATGCTTGCCTAATATGTCTGTTTATCCAAAAGGAAGTATAGAGGGAGAGCTAGATAGATAGCATTGCATTACATTACATTACATGGCAATGCAATGCACAGTTGCTGAAGTTGAACCAAAATGAGCTTGTCATCTGGCTTCTGCAACTTTTAACATGAAAAATCCAATGAGGAGAAGAAAAGCAAAGCCAAAGAGTCCATCCCAAAATCCGACAAACAAGCAAAATGAACAAAAAGCATTGAATTCAATTCTTTCTGATTTTAGAAACTGCATTAAAGAAGGGGTGCACCGGTCCTGGAGATACTGCAATACCAGGTCAATGCGTGGAGTGGACAGAGCAAGCTCTTTTTCCATCTCCCTGTTCTAAAAATCCATTTAATATATGGTCCCCAGATAGGGGACGTATCAGATATTAAACTGATAAGAACAGATACTACACTTGATCTTAGCCAAAAGGCCGAGAAGCGATAACCAGAATTGGTTTCCGACTATGGTGCCACCCAAGGATTCTGAAAAGTCCATTTGTGGAGATGGCCACCTGGACTCCCGTTAAGAAGACATGCTGTCAACCTCTAGATCCCTCACATGCCTGCACTTTTCGGCTTGCTGCTGCTGCAATCCACGCGTTTTAGATCTGCATAACTCCACCTCTTTTAGCACAGTACCCTCAACCCCCGGCTGTTCCCACCCGCCTCAACACCGTTGGAAGGGAGGAGAACCAATTAAGGCGGGGGGGGGTGGAACGAGCAGCTGTCTACCCTTAGCAGGAGGGTTGCTGATTAATTACCTCTCCTGCTGCTGCTGCTGCTGGCTGTCCAGCAGCAGACTGAAGGTGGCTGCTGCTGTGCGCAGGTATATAAAGGCTCAGAGCCTATTATGACACGCGCAGCCAGCGTTCCATTGCCACATTCCGTCTACTGCAGGCGGGATACCTGGATGGCTGAATGTCACTGAGAAGCTCACAGAGACCGCCATAAGCAACAGTTTAAAAGAATGCCACAAACTAATCAACCAAACTTTTTGGGTTGGTTTCTCTTTTATAGTCTGCAGGCATTAAATGAAAGAAGTCAGTGTTCCAGCAGAGGGAGACAACGTTTCAGAAAAGGCATTGTAGCAAACCAAAAAAGAAATTTTAAGCGCAGCAGAGTAACCAGCTCACATACCTGTTAGCTCAGGTGAGTTTAAAAGGCTGCTGTTGATAACAAGGGCATTTGCTAAATAGATGGTGTGTGTGCAACAATATACTGAAAGGTCAATTATATTGTGCAGCTTATCTCACCACCTGTAGTTATTTAGGTGAAAGCTCCAAAATGCTTGCCTAATATGTCTGTTTATCCAAAAGGAAGTATAGAGGGAGAGCTAGATAGATAGCATTGCATTACATTACATTACATGGCAATGCAATGCACAGTTGCTGAAGTTGAACCAAAATGAGCTTGTCATCTGGCTTCTGCAACTTTTAACATGAAAAATCCAATGAGGAGAAGAAAAGCAAAGCCAAAGAGTCCATCCCAAAATCCGACAAACAAGCAAAATGAACAAAAAGCATTGAATTCAATTCTTTCTGATTTTAGAAACTGCATTAAAGAAGGGGTGCACCGGACCTGGAGATACTGCAATACCAGGTCAATGCGTGGAGTGGACAGAGCAAGCTCTTTTTCCATCTCCCTGTTCTAAAAATCCATTTAATATATGGTCCCCAGATAGGGGACGTATCAGATATTAAACTGATAAGAACAGATACTACACTTGATCTTAGCCAAAAGGCCGAGAAGCGATAACCAGAATTGGTTTCCGACTACGGTGCCACCCAAGGATTCTGAAAAGTCCATTTGTGGAGATGGCCACCTGGACTCCCGTTAAGAAGACATGCTGTCAACCTCTAGATCCCTCACATGCCTGCACTTTTCGGCTTGCTGCTGCTGCAATCCACGCGTTTTAGATCTGCATAACTCCACCTCTTTTAGCACAGTACCCTCAACCCCCGGCTGTTCCCACCCGCCTCAACATCGTTGGAAGGGAGGAGAACCAATTAAGGCGGGGGGGGGGGTGGAACGAGCAGCTGTCTACCCTTAGCAGGAGGGTTGTTGATTAATTACCTCTCCTGCTGCTGCTGCTGCTGGCTGTCCAGCAGCAGACTGAAGGTGGCTGCTGCTGTGCGCAGGTATATAAAGGCTCAGAGCCTATTATGACACGCGCAGCCAGCGTTCCATTGCCACATTCCGTCTACTGCAGGCGGGATACCTGGATGGCTGAATGTCACTGAGAAGCTCACAGAGACCGCCATAAGCAACAGTTTAAAAGAATGCCACAGACTAATCAACCAAACTTTTTGGGTTGGTTTCTCTTTTATAGTCTGCAGGCATTAAATGAAAGAAGTCAGTGTTCCAGCAGAGGGAGACAACGTTTCAGAAAAGGCATTGTAGCAAACCAAAAAAGAAATTTTAAGCGCAGCAGAGTAACCAGCTCACATACCTGTTAGCTCAGGTGAGTTTAAAAGGCTGCTGTTGATAACAAGGGCATTTGCTAAATAGATGGTGTGTGTGCAACAATATACTGAAAGGTCAATTATATTGTGCAGCTTATCTCACCACCTGTAGTTATTTAGGTGAAAGCTCCAAAATGCTTGCCTAATATGTCTGTTTATCCAAAAGGAAGTATAGAGGGAGAGCTAGATAGATAGCATTGCATTACATTACATTACATGGCAATGCAATGCACAGTTGCTGAAGTTGAACCAAAATGAGCTTGTCATCTGGCTTCTGCAACTTTTAACATGAAAAATCCAATGAGGAGAAGAAAAGCAAAGCCAAAGAGTCCATCCCAAAATCCGACAAACAAGCAAAATGAACAAAAAGCATTGAATTCAATTCTTTCTGATTTTAGAAACTGCATTAAAGAAGGGGTGCACCGGTCCTGGAGATACTGCAATACCAGGTCAATGCGTGGAGTGGACAGAGCAAGCTCTTTTTCCATCTCCCTGTTCTAAAAATCCATTTAATATATGGTCCCCAGATAGGGGACGTATCAGATATTAAACTGATAAGAACAGATACTACACTTGATCTTAGCCAAAAGGCCGAGAAGCGATAACCAGAATTGGTTTCCGACTATGGTGCCACCCAAGGATTCTGAAAAGTCCATTTGTGGAGATGGCCACCTGGACTCCCGTTAAGAAGACATGCTGTCAACCTCTAGATCCCTCACATGCCTGCACTTTTCGGCTTGCTGCTGCTGCAATCCACGCGTTTTAGATCTGCATAACTCCACCTCTTTTAGCACAGTACCCTCAACCCCCGGCTGTTCCCACCCGCCTCAACACCGTTGGAAGGGAGGAGAACCAATTAAGGCGGGGGGGGGTGGAACGAGCAGCTGTCTACCCTTAGCAGGAGGGTTGCTGATTAATTACCTCTCCTGCTGCTGCTGCTGCTGGCTGTCCAGCAGCAGACTGAAGGTGGCTGCTGCTGTGCGCAGGTATATAAAGGCTCAGAGCCTATTATGACACGCGCAGCCAGCGTTCCATTGCCACATTCCGTCTACTGCAGGCGGGATACCTGGATGGCTGAATGTCACTGAGAAGCTCACAGAGACCGCCATAAGCAACAGTTTAAAAGAATGCCACAAACTAATCAACCAAACTTTTTGGGTTGGTTTCTCTTTTATAGTCTGCAGGCATTAAATGAAAGAAGTCAGTGTTCCAGCAGAGGGAGACAACGTTTCAGAAAAGGCATTGTAGCAAACCAAAAAAGAAATTTTAAGCGCAGCAGAGTAACCAGCTCACATACCTGTTAGCTCAGGTGAGTTTAAAAGGCTGCTGTTGATAACAAGGGCATTTGCTAAATAGATGGTGTGTGTGCAACAATATACTGAAAGGTCAATTATATTGTGCAGCTTATCTCACCACCTGTAGTTATTTAGGTGAAAGCTCCAAAATGCTTGCCTAATATGTCTGTTTATCCAAAAGGAAGTATAGAGGGAGAGCTAGATAGATAGCATTGCATTACATTACATTACATGGCAATGCAATGCACAGTTGCTGAAGTTGAACCAAAATGAGCTTGTCATCTGGCTTCTGCAACTTTTAACATGAAAAATCCAATGAGGAGAAGAAAAGCAAAGCCAAAGAGTCCATCCCAAAATCCGACAAACAAGCAAAATGAACAAAAAGCATTGAATTCAATTCTTTCTGATTTTAGAAACTGCATTAAAGAAGGGGTGCACCGGACCTGGAGATACTGCAATACCAGGTCAATGCGTGGAGTGGACAGAGCAAGCTCTTTTTCCATCTCCCTGTTCTAAAAATCCATTTAATATATGGTCCCCAGATAGGGGACGTATCAGATATTAAACTGATAAGAACAGATACTACACTTGATCTTAGCCAAAAGGCCGAGAAGCGATAACCAGAATTGGTTTCCGACTACGGTGCCACCCAAGGATTCTGAAAAGTCCATTTGTGGAGATGGCCACCTGGACTCCCGTTAAGAAGACATGCTGTCAACCTCTAGATCCCTCACATGCCTGCACTTTTCGGCTTGCTGCTGCTGCAATCCACGCGTTTTAGATCTGCATAACTCCACCTCTTTTAGCACAGTACCCTCAACCCCCGGCTGTTCCCACCCGCCTCAACATCGTTGGAAGGGAGGAGAACCAATTAAGGCGGGGGGGGGGGTGGAACGAGCAGCTGTCTACCCTTAGCAGGAGGGTTGTTGATTAATTACCTCTCCTGCTGCTGCTGCTGCTGGCTGTCCAGCAGCAGACTGAAGGTGGCTGCTGCTGTGCGCAGGTATATAAAGGCTCAGAGCCTATTATGACACGCGCAGCCAGCGTTCCATTGCCACATTCCGTCTACTGCAGGCGGGATACCTGGATGGCTGAATGTCACTGAGAAGCTCACAGAGACCGCCATAAGCAACAGTTTAAAAGAATGCCACAGACTAATCAACCAAACTTTTTGGGTTGGTTTCTCTTTTATAGTCTGCAGGCATTAAATGAAAGAAGTCAGTGTTCCAGCAGAGGGAGACAACGTTTCAGAAAAGGCATTGTAGCAAACCAAAAAAGAAATTTTAAGCGCAGCAGAGTAACCAGCTCACATACCTGTTAGCTCAGGTGAGTTTAAAAGGCTGCTGTTGATAACAAGGGCATTTGCTAAATAGATGGTGTGTGTGCAACAATATACTGAAAGGTCAATTATATTGTGCAGCTTATCTCACCACCTGTAGTTATTTAGGTGAAAGCTCCAAAATGCTTGCCTAATATGTCTGTTTATCCAAAAGGAAGTATAGAGGGAGAGCTAGATAGATAGCATTGCATTACATTACATTACATGGCAATGCAATGCACAGTTGCTGAAGTTGAACCAAAATGAGCTTGTCATCTGGCTTCTGCAACTTTTAACATGAAAAATCCAATGAGGAGAAGAAAAGCAAAGCCAAAGAGTCCATCCCAAAATCCGACAAACAAGCAAAATGAACAAAAAGCATTGAATTCAATTCTTTCTGATTTTAGAAACTGCATTAAAGAAGGGGTGCACCGGTCCTGGAGATACTGCAATACCAGGTCAATGCGTGGAGTGGACAGAGCAAGCTCTTTTTCCATCTCCCTGTTCTAAAAATCCATTTAATATATGGTCCCCAGATAGGGGACGTATCAGATATTAAACTGATAAGAACAGATACTACACTTGATCTTAGCCAAAAGGCCGAGAAGCGATAACCAGAATTGGTTTCGACTACGATGCCACCCAAGGATTCTGAAAAGTCCATTTGTGGAGATGGCCACCTGGACTCCCGTTAAGAAGACATGCTGTCAACCTCTAGATCCCTCACATGCCTGCACTTTTCGGCTTGCTGCTGCTGCAATCCACGCGTTTTAGATCTGCATAACTCCACCTCTTTTAGCACAGTACCCTCAACCCCCGGCTGTTCCCACCCGCCTCAACACCGTTGGAAGTGAGGAGAACCAATTAAGGCGGGGGGGGGGTGGAACGAGCAGCTGTCTACCCTTAGCAGGAGGGTTGCTGATTAATTACCTCTCCTGCTGCTGCTGCTGCTGGCTGTCCAGCAGCAGACTGAAGGTGGCTGCTGCTGTGCGCAGGTATATAAAGGCTCAGAGCCTATTATGACACGCGCAGCCAGCGTTCCATTGCCACATTCCGTCTACTGCAGGCGTGATACCTGGATGGCTGAATGTCACTGAGAAGCTCACAGAGACCGCCATAAGCAACAGTTTAAAAGAATGCCACAAACTAATCAACCAAACTTTTTGGGTTGGTTTCTCTTTTATAGTCTGCAGGCATTAAATGAAAGAAGTCAGTGTTCCAGCAGAGGGAGACAACGTTTCAGAAAAGGCATTGTAGCAAACCAAAAAAGAAATTTTAAGCGCAGCAGAGTAACCAGCTCACATACCTGTTAGCTCAGGTGAGTTTAAAAGGCTGCTGTTGATAACAAGGGCATTTGCTAAATAGATGGTGTGTGTGCAACAATATACTGAAAGGTCAATTATATTGTGCAGCTTATCTCACCACCTGTAGTTATTTAGGTGAAAGCTCCAAAATGCTTGCCTAATATGTCTGTTTATCCAAAAGGAAGTATAGAGGGAGAGCTAGATAGATAGCATTGCATTACATTACATTACATGGCAATGCAATGCACAGTTGCTGAAGTTGAACCAAAATGAGCTTGTCATCTGGCTTCTGCAACTTTTAACATGAAAAATCCAATGAGGAGAAGAAAAGCAAAGCCAAAGAGTCCATCCCAAAATCCGACAAACAAGCAAAATGAACAAAAAGCATTGAATTCAATTCTTTCTGATTTTAGAAACTGCATTAAAGAAGGGGTGCACCGGTCCTGGAGATACTGCAATACCAGGTCAATGCGTGGAGTGGACAGAGCAAGCTCTTTTTCCATCTCCCTGTTCTAAAAATCCATTTAATATATGGTCCCCAGATAGGGGACGTATCAGATATTAAACTGATAAGAACAGATACTACACTTGATCTTAGCCAAAAGGCCGAGAAGCGATAACCAGAATTGGTTTCCGACTACGGTGCCACCCAAGGATTCTGAAAAGTCCATTTGTGCAGATGGCCACCTGGACTCCCGTTAAGAAGACATGCTGTCAACCTCTAGATCCCTCACATGCCTGCACTTTTCGGCTTGCTGCTGCTGCAATCCACGCGTTTTAGATCTGCATAACTCCACCTCTTTTAGCACAGTACCCTCAACCCCCGGCTGTTCCCACCCGCCTCAACACCGTTGGAAGGGAGGAGAACCAATTAAGGCGGGGGGGGGGGGTGGAACGAGCAGCTGTCTACCCTTAGCAGGAGGGTTGCTGATTAATTACCTCTCCTGCTGCTGCTGCTGCTGGCTGTCCAGCAGCAGACTGAAGGTGGCTGCTGCTGTGCGCAGGTATATAAAGGCTCAGAGCCTATTATGACACGCGCAGCCAGTGTTCCATTGCCACATTCCGTCTACTGCAGGCGGGATACCTGGATGGCTGAATGTCACTGAGAAGCTCACAGAGACCGCCATAAGCAACAGTTTAAAAGAATGCCACAGACTAATCAACCAAACTTTTTGGGTTGGTTTCTCTTTTATAGTCTGCAGGCATTAAATGAAAGAAGTCAGTGTTCCAGCAGAGGGAGACAACGTTTCAGAAAAGGCATTGTAGCAAACCAAAAAAGAAATTTTAAGCGCAGCAGAGTAACCAGCTCACATACCTGTTAGCTCAGGTGAGTTTAAAAGGCTGCTGTTGATAACAAGGGCATTTGCTAAATAGATGGTGTGTGTGCAACAATATACTGAAAGGTCAATTATATTGTGCAGCTTATCTCACCACCTGTAGTTATTTAGGTGAAAGCTCCAAAATGCTTGCCTAATATGTCTGTTTATCCAAAAGGAAGTATAGAGGGAGAGCTAGATAGATAGCATTGCATTACATTACATTACATGGCAATGCAATGCACAGTTGCTGAAGTTGAACCAAAATGAGCTTGTCATCTGGCTTCTGCAACTTTTAACATGAAAAATCCAATGAGGAGAAGAAAAGCAAAGCCAAAGAGTCCATCCCAAAATCCGACAAACAAGCAAAATGAACAAAAAGCATTGAATTCAATTCTTTCTGATTTTAGAAACTGCATTAAAGAAGGGGTGCACCGGTCCTGGAGATACTGCAATACCAGGTCAATGCGTGGAGTGGACAGAGCAAGCTCTTTTTCCATCTCCCTGTTCTAAAAATCCATTTAATATATGGTCCCCAGATAGGGGACGTATCAGATATTAAACTGATAAGAACAGATACTACACTTGATCTTAGCCAAAAGGCCGAGAAGCGATAACCAGAATTGGTTTCCGACTACGGTGCCACCCAAGGATTCTGAAAAGTCCATTTGTGGAGATGGCCACCTGGACTCCCGTTAAGAAGACATGCTGTCAACCTCTAGATCCCTCACATGCCTGCACTTTTCGGCTTGCTGCTGCTGCAATCCACGCGTTTTAGATCTGCATAACTCCACCTCTTTTAGCACAGTACCCTCAACCCCCGGCTGTTCCCACCCGCCTCAACACCGTTGGAAGGGAGGAGAACCAATTAAGGCGGGGGGGGGGGTGGAACGAGCAGCTGTCTACCCTTAGCAGGAGGGTTGCTGATTAATTACCTCTCCTGCTGCTGCTGCTGCTGGCTGTCCAGCAGCAGACTGAAGGTGGCTGCTGCTGTGCGCAGGTATATAAAGGCTCAGAGCCTATTATGACACGCGCAGCCAGCGTTCCATTGCCACATTCCGTCTACTGCAGGCGGGATACCTGGATGGCTGAATGTCACTGAGAAGCTCACAGAGACCGCCATAAGCAACAGTTTAAAAGAATGCCACAGGCTAATCAACCAAACTTTTTGGGTTGGTTTCTCTTTTATAGTCTGCAGGCATTAAATGAAAGAAGTCAGAGTTCCAGCAGAGGGAGACAACGTTTCAGAAAAGGCATTGTAGCAAACCAAAAAAGAAATTTTAAGCGCAGCAGAGTAACCAGCTCACATACCTGTTAGCTCAGGTGAGTTTAAAAGGCTGCTGTTGATAACAAGGGCATTTGCTAAATAGATGGTGTGTGTGCAACAATATACTGAAAGGTCAATTATATTGTGCAGCTTATCTCACCACCTGTAGTTATTTAGGTGAAAGCTCCAAAATGCTTGCCTAATATGTCTGTTTATCCAAAAGGAAGTATAGAGGGAGAGCTAGATAGATAGCATTGCATTACATTACATTACATGGCAATGCAATGCACAGTTGCTGAAGTTGAACCAAAATGAGCTTGTCATCTGGCTTCTGCAACTTTTAACATGAAAAATCCAATGAGGAGAAGAAAAGCAAAGCCAAAGAGTCCATCCCAAAATCCGACAAACAAGCAAAATGAACAAAAAGCATTGAATTCAATTCTTTCTGATTTTAGAAACTGCATTAAAGAAGGGGTGCACCGGTCCTGGAGATACTGCAATACCAGGTCAATGCGTGGAGTGGACAGAGCAAGCTCTTTTTCCATCTCCCTGTTCTAAAAATCCATTTAATATATGGTCCCCAGATAGGGGACGTATCAGATATTAAACTGATAAGAACAGATACTACACTTGATCTTAGCCAAAAGGCCGAGAAGCGATGACCAGAATTGGTTTCCGACTACGGTGCCACCCAAGGATTCTGAAAAGTCCATTTGTGGAGATGGCCACCTGGACTCCCGTTAAGAAGACATGCTGTCAACCTCTAGATCCCTCACATGCCTGCACTTTTCGGCTTGCTGCTGCTGCAATCCACGCGTTTTAGATCTGCATAACTCCACCTCTTTTAGCACAGTACCCTCAACCCCCGGCTGTTCCCACCCGCCTCAACACCGTTGGAAGGGAGGAGAACCAATTAAGGCGGGGGGGGGGTGGAACGAGCAGCTGTCTACCCTTAGCAGGAGGGTTGCTGATTAATTACCTCTCCTGCTGCTGCTGCTGCTGGCTGTCCAGCAGCAGACTGAAGGTGGCTGCTGCTGTGCGCAGGTATATAAAGGCTCAGAGCCTATTATGACACGCGCAGCCAGCATTCCATTGCCACATTCCGTCTACTGCAGGCGGGATACCTGGATGGCTGAATGTCACTGAGAAGCTCACAGAGACCGCCATAAGCAACAGTTTAAAAGAATGCCACAGACTAATCAACCAAACTTTTTGGGTTGGTTTCTCTTTTATAGTCTGCAGGCATTAAATGAAAGAAGTCAGTGTTCCAGCAGAGGGAGACAACGTTTCAGAAAAGGCATTGTAGCAAACCAAAAAAGAAATTTTAAGCGCAGCAGAGTAACCAGCTCACATACCTGTTAGCTCAGGTGAGTTTAAAAGGCTGCTGTTGATAACAAGGGCATTTGCTAAATAGATGGTGTGTGTGCAACAATATACTGAAAGGTCAATTATATTGTGCAGCTTATCTCACCACCTGTAGTTATTTAGGTGAAAGCTCCAAAATGCTTGCCTAATATGTCTGTTTATCCAAAAGGAAGTATAGAGGGAGAGCTAGATAGATAGCATTGCATTACATTACATTACATGGCAATGCAATGCACAGTTGCTGAAGTTGAACCAAAATGAGCTTGTCAACTGGCTTCTGCAACTTTTAACATGAAAAATCCAATGAGGAGAAGAAAACCAAAGCCAAAGAGTCCATCCCAAAATCCGACAAACAAGCAAAATGAACAAAAAGCATTGAATTCAATTCTTTCTGATTTTAGAAACTGCATTAAAGAAGGGGTGCACCGGTCCTGGAGATACTGCAATACCAGGTCAATGCGTGGAGTGGACAGAGCAAGCTCTTTTTCCATCTCCCTGTTCTAAAAATCCATTTAATATATGGTCCCCAGATAGGGGACGTATCAGATATTAAACTGATAAGAACAGATTTTTTTTTTATCGAAAGCCCGAATTCGTGTACAAAACCCGAGTGCGCTTAAAAAAGTGACAAGTGCCACAAAAAAAGTGCACTAGGATGCTGGTCTTCTTGAAACCCTCTCCAAAAGGAAAAGGGTCCCCCAAACCATTCCCCGTCCCTCCGAGCCAAAAGGCCACAGCGAGGAACAGGGACAAAAAGCCACCTCCAGCCGAAGCCAGAGGCGACCCAATCTTACCCCCAGCACCTGCCCGAGTTCTCACCCGAGCAAGGCACTGGGAGCCAAAGACTGTGCTCCCCTCCCGGAAGAGGGGAGCCAACAATGCTCTCCTCCCGAAAGAGGAGAGCCAGGGGGGTTCAGGGGGGAGCGGAACCTGATGGCCACACACTCCCCCCCTAGACCTGCCAAGAGAGGAACCCGTAAGGGAACCGCATCCCGACAAAATCCTAGTAGGACGTGACACACGTGAATAAGTGGACACACAGTGACAAAGAAATTAAATAAATAGTGAAGGTTTCACAGTATAATACTGCCCGGACCTTCGACCGGGAATTGAAAAATTCCCCATCCTAAGGCCAGAAGGCCCGGAATAAGGGTGTGTGCGAAGAAAGAAAATTTGAAGTGCTTGTGCAAATGTGCCATAAACTCAAGTGGGGTTCCCAATCCCAGTGAGTTAAGGCACCCCAGGGTCACCACTCCTGGGGCACTTCACACTTCGGGCTTTCGATCTTCCCCGGCCCAATGGCGTCGATCCTGGGGGGCCATGCTTTCCACCAGATGACTATATTAGCCACCTGGCGTACTAACAAGCGCCTAAACCCCAGTGTGCATAATGTATCAATCTACTAGGGCGGCCAACATCCAAAACCGCCTTTTCGAAAGATACTACACTTGATCTTAGCCAAAAGGCCGAGAAGCGATAACCAGAATTGGTTTCCGACTACGGTGCCACCCAAGGATTCTGAAAAGTCCATTTGTGGAGATGGCCACCTGGACTCCCGTTAAGAAGACATGCTGTCAACCTCTAGATCCCTCACATGCCTGCACTTTTCGGCTTGCTGCTGCTGCAATCCACGCGTTTTAGATCTGCATAACTCCACCTCTTTTAGCACAGTACCCTCAACCCCCGGCTGTTCCCACCCGCCTCAACACCGTTGGAAGGGAGGAGAACCAATTAAGGCGGGGGGGGGGGTGGAACGAGCAGCTGTCTACCCTTAGCAGGAGGGTTGCTGATTAATTACCTCTCCTGCTGCTGCTGCTGCTGGCTGTCCAGCAGCAGACTGAAGGTGGCTGCTGCTGTGCGCAGGTATATAAAGGCTCAGAGCCTATTATGACACGCGCAGCCAGCGTTCCATTGCCACATTCCGTCTACTGCAGGCGGGATACCTGGATGGCTGAATGTCACTGAGAAGCTCACAGAGACCGCCATAAGCAACAGTTTAAAAGAATGCCACAGACTAATCAACCAAACTTTTTGGGTTGGTTTCTCTTTTATAGTCTGCAGGCATTAAATGAAAGAAGTCAGTGTTCCAGCAGAGGGAGACAACGTTTCAGAAAAGGCATTGTAGCAAACCAAAAAAGAAATTTTAAGCGCAGCAGAGTAACCAGCTCACATACCTGTTAGCTCAGGTGAGTTTAAAAGGCTGCTGTTGATAACAAGGGCATTTGCTAAATAGATGGTGTGTGTGCAACAATATACTGAAAGGTCAATTATATTGTGCAGCTTATCTCACCACCTGTAGTTATTTAGGTGAAAGCTCCAAAATGCTTGCCTAATATGTCTGTTTATCCAAAAGGAAGTATAGAGGGAGAGCTAGATAGATAGCATTGCATTACATTACATTACATGGCAATGCAATGCACAGTTGCTGAAGTTGAACCAAAATGAGCTTGTCATCTGGCTTCTGCAACTTTTAACATGAAAAATCCAATGAGGAGAAGAAAAGCAAAGCCAAAGAGTCCATCCCAAAATCCGACAAACAAGCAAAATGAACAAAAAGCATTGAATTCAATTCTTTCTGATTTTAGAAACTGCATTAAAGAAGGGGTGCACCGGTCCTGGAGATACTGCAATACCAGGTCAATGCGTGGAGTGGACAGAGCAAGCTCTTTTTCCATCTCCCTGTTCTAAAAATCCATTTAATATATGGTCCCCAGATAGGGGACGTATCAGATATTAAACTGATAAGAACAGATACTACACTTGATCTTAGCCAAAAGGCCGAGAAGCGATAACCAGAATTGGTTTCCGACTATGGTGCCACCCAAGGATTCTGAAAAGTCCATTTGTGGAGATGGCCACCTGGACTCCCGTTAAGAAGACATGCTGTCAACCTCTAGATCCCTCACATGCCTGCACTTTTCGGCTTGCTGCTGCTGCAATCCACGCGTTTTAGATCTGCATAACTCCACCTCTTTTAGCACAGTACCCTCAACCCCCGGCTGTTCCCACCCGCCTCAACACCGTTGGAAGGGAGGAGAACCAATTAAGGCGGGGGGGGGGGGGGTGGAACGAGCAGCTGTCTACCCTTAGCAGGAGGGTTGCTGATTAATTACCTCTCCTGCTGCTGCTGCTGCTGGCTGTCCAGCAGCAGACTGAAGGTGGCTGCTGCTGTGCGCAGGTATATAAAGGCTCAGAGCCTATTATGACACGCGCAGCCAGCGTTCCATTGCCACATTCCGTCTACTGCAGGCGGGGTACCTGGATGGCTGAATGTCACTGACAAGCTCACAGAGACCGCCATAAGCAACAGTTTAAAAGAATGCCACAGACTAATCAACCAAACTATTTGGGTTGGTTTCTCTTTTATAGTCTGCAGGCATTAAATGAAAGAAGTCAGTGTTCCAGCAGAGGGAGACAACGTTTCAGAAAAGGCATTGTAGCAAACCAAAAAAGAAATTTTAAGCGCAGCAGAGTAACCAGCTCACATACCTGTTAGCTCAGGTGAGTTTAAAAGGCTGCTGTTGATAACAAGGGCATTTGCTAAATAGATGGTGTGTGTGCAACAATATACTGAAAGGTCAATTATATTGTGCAGCTTATCTCACCACCTGTAGTTATTTAGGTGAAAGCTCCAAAATGCTTGCCTAATATGTCTGTTTATCCAAAAGGAAGTATAGAGGGAGAGCTAGATAGATAGCATTGCATTACATTACATTACATGGCAATGCAATGCACAGTTGCTGAAGTTGAACCAAAATGAGCTTGTCATCTGGCTTCTGCAACTTTTAACATGAAAAATCCAATGAGGAGAAGAAAAGCAAAGCCAAAGAGTCCATCCCAAAATCCGAAAAACAAGCAAAATGAACAAAAAGCATTGAATTCAATTCTTTCTGATTTTAGAAACTGCATTAAAGAAGGGGTGCACCGGTCCTGGAGATACTGCAATACCAGGTCAATGCGTGGAGTGGACAGAGCAAGCTCTTTTTCCATCTCCCTGTTCTAAAAATCCATTTAATATATGGTCCCCAGATAGGGGACGTATCAGATATTAAACTGATAAGAACAGATACTACACTTGATCTTAGCCAAAAGGCCGAGAAGCGATAACCAGAATTGGTTTCCGACTACGGTGCCACCCAAGGATTCTGAAAAGTCCATTTGTGGAGATGGCCACCTGGACTCCCGTTAAGAAGACATGCTGTCAACCTCTAGATCCCTCACATGCCTGCACTTTTCGGCTTGCTGCTGCTGCAATCCACGCGTTTTAGATCTGCATAACTCCACCTCTTTTAGCACAGTACCCTCAACCCCCGGCTGTTCCCACCCGCCTCAACACCGTTGGAAGGGAGGAGAACCAATTAAGGCGGGGGGGGGGTGGAACGAGCAGCTGTCTACCCTTAGCAGGAGGGTTGCTGATTAATTACCTCTCCTGCTGCTGCTGCTGCTGGCTGTCCAGCAGCAGACTGAAGGTGGCTGCTGCTGTGCGCAGGTATATAAAGGCTCAGAGCCTATTATGACACGCGCAGCCAGTGTTCCATTGCCACATTCCGTCTACTGCAGGCGGGATACCTGGATGGCTGAATGTCACTGAGAAGCTCACAGAGACCGCCATAAGCAACAGTTTAAAAGAATGCCACAGACTAATCAACCAAACTTTTTGGGTTGGTTTCTCTTTTATAGTCTGCAGGCATTAAATGAAAGAAGTCAGTGTTCCAGCAGAGGGAGACAACGTTTCAGAAAAGGCATTGTAGCAAACCAAAAAAGAAATTTTAAGCGCAGCAGAGTAACCAGCTCACATACCTGTTAGCTCAGGTGAGTTTAAAAGGCTGCTGTTGATAACAAGGGCATTTGCTAAATAGATGGTGTGTGTGCAACAATATACTGAAAGGTCAATTATATTGTGCAGCTTATCTCACCACCTGTAGTTATTTAGGTGAAAGCTCCAAAATGCTTGCCTAATATGTCTGTTTATCCAAAAGGAAGTATAGAGGGAGAGCTAGATAGATAGCATTGCATTACATTACATTACATGGCAATGCAATGCACAGTTGCTGAAGTTGAACCAAAATGAGCTTGTCATCTGGCTTCTGCAACTTTTAACATGAAAAATCCAATGAGGAGAAGAAAAGCAAAGCCAAAGAGTCCATCCCAAAATCCGACAAACAAGCAAAATGAACAAAAAGCATTGAATTCAATTCTTTCTGATTTTAGAAACTGCATTAAAGAAGGGGTGCACCGGTCCTGGAGATACTGCAATACCAGGTCAATGCGTGGAGTGGACAGAGCAAGCTCTTTTTCCATCTCCCTGTTCTAAAAATCCATTTAATATATGGTCCCCAGATAGGGGACGTATCAGATATTAAACTGATAAGAACAGATACTACACTTGATCTTAGCCAAAAGGCCGAGAAGCGATAACCAGAATTGGTTTCCGACTACGGTGCCACCCAAGGATTCTGAAAAGTCCATTTGTGGAGATGGCCACCTGGACTCCCGTTAAGAAGACATGCTGTCAACCTCTAGATCCCTCACATGCCTGCACTTTTCGGCTTGCTGCTGCTGCAATCCACGCGTTTTAGATCTGCATAACTCCACCTCTTTTAGCACAGTACCCTCAACCCCCGGCTGTTCCCACCCGCCTCAACACCGTTGGAAGGGAGGAGAACCAATTAAGGCGGGGGGGGGGGTGGAACGAGCAGCTGTCTACCCTTAGCAGGAGGGTTGCTGATTAATTACCTCTCCTGCTGCTGCTGCTGCTGGCTGTCCAGCAGCAGACTGAAGGTGGCTGCTGCTGTGCGCAGGTATATAAAGGCTCAGAGCCTATTATGACACGCGCAGCCAGCGTTCCATTGCCACATTCCGTCTACTGCAGGCGGGATACCTGGATGGCTGAATGTCACTGAGAAGCTCACAGAGACCGCCATAAGCAACAGTTTAAAAGAATGCCACAGGCTAATCAACCAAACTTTTTGGGTTGGTTTCTCTTTTATAGTCTGCAGGCATTAAATGAAAGAAGTCAGAGTTCCAGCAGAGGGAGACAACGTTTCAGAAAAGGCATTGTAGCAAACCAAAAAAGAAATTTTAAGCGCAGCAGAGTAACCAGCTCACATACCTGTTAGCTCAGGTGAGTTTAAAAGGCTGCTGTTGATAACAAGGGCATTTGCTAAATAGATGGTGTGTGTGCAACAATATACTGAAAGGTCAATTATATTGTGCAGCTTATCTCACCACCTGTAGTTATTTAGGTGAAAGCTCCAAAATGCTTGCCTAATATGTCTGTTTATCCAAAAGGAAGTATAGAGGGAGAGCTAGATAGATAGCATTGCATTACATTACATTACATGGCAATGCAATGCACAGTTGCTGAAGTTGAACCAAAATGAGCTTGTCATCTGGCTTCTGCAACTTTTAACATGAAAAATCCAATGAGGAGAAGAAAAGCAAAGCCAAAGAGTCCATCCCAAAATCCGACAAACAAGCAAAATGAACAAAAAGCATTGAATTCAATTCTTTCTGATTTTAGAAACTGCATTAAAGAAGGGGTGCACCGGTCCTGGAGATACTGCAATACCAGGTCAATGCGTGGAGTGGACAGAGCAAGCTCTTTTTCCATCTCCCTGTTCTAAAAATCCATTTAATATATGGTCCCCAGATAGGGGACGTATCAGATATTAAACTGATAAGAACAGATACTACACTTGATCTTAGCCAAAAGGCCGAGAAGCGATGACCAGAATTGGTTTCCGACTACGGTGCCACCCAAGGATTCTGAAAAGTCCATTTGTGGAGATGGCCACCTGGACTCCCGTTAAGAAGACATGCTGTCAACCTCTAGATCCCTCACATGCCTGCACTTTTCGGCTTGCTGCTTCTGCAATCCACGCGTTTTAGATCTGCATAACTCCACCTCTTTTAGCACAGTACCCTCAACCCCCGGCTGTTCCCACCCGCCTCAACACCGTTGGAAGGGAGGAGAACCAATTAAGGCGGGGGGGGGGGTGGAACGAGCAGCTGTCTACCCTTAGCAGGAGGGTTGCTGATTAATTACCTCTCCTGCTGCTGCTGCTGCTGGCTGTCCAGCAGCAGACTGAAGGTGGCTGCTGCTGTGCGCAGGTATATAAAGGCTCAGAGCCTATTATGACACGCGCAGCCAGCATTCCATTGCCACATTCCGTCTACTGCAGGCGGGATACCTGGATGGCTGAATGTCACTGAGAAGCTCACAGAGACCGCCATAAGCAACAGTTTAAAAGAATGCCACAGACTAATCAACCAAACTTTTTGGGTTGGTTTCTCTTTTATAGTCTGCAGGCATTAAATGAAAGAAGTCAGTGTTCCAGCAGAGGGAGACAACGTTTCAGAAAAGGCATTGTAGCAAACCAAAAAAGAAATTTTAAGCGCAGCAGAGTAACCAGCTCACATACCTGTTAGCTCAGGTGAGTTTAAAAGGCTGCTGTTGATAACAAGGGCATTTGCTAAATAGATGGTGTGTGTGCAACAATATACTGAAAGGTCAATTATATTGTGCAGCTTATCTCACCACCTGTAGTTATTTAGGTGAAAGCTCCAAAATGCTTGCCTAATATGTCTGTTTATCCAAAAGGAAGTATAGAGGGAGAGCTAGATAGATAGCATTGCATTACATTACATTACATGGCAATGCAATGCACAGTTGCTGAAGTTGAACCAAAATGAGCTTGTCAACTGGCTTCTGCAACTTTTAACATGAAAAATCCAATGAGGAGAAGAAAACCAAAGCCAAAGAGTCCATCCCAAAATCCGACAAACAAGCAAAATGAACAAAAAGCATTGAATTCAATTCTTTCTGATTTTAGAAACTGCATTAAAGAAGGGGTGCACCGGTCCTGGAGATACTGCAATACCAGGTCAATGCGTGGAGTGGACAGAGCAAGCTCTTTTTCCATCTCCCTGTTCTAAAAATCCATTTAATATATGGTCCCCAGATAGGGGACGTATCAGATATTAAACTGATAAGAACAGATTTTTTTTTTATCGAAAGCCCGAATTCGTGTACAAAACCCGAGTGCGCTTAAAAAAGTGACAAGTGCCACAAAAAAAGTGCACTAGGATGCTGGTCTTCTTGAAACCCTCTCCAAAAGGAAAAGGGTCCCCCAAACCATTCCCCGTCCCTCCGAGCCAAAAGGCCACAGCGAGGAACAGGGACAAAAAGCCACCTCCAGCCGAAGCCAGAGGCGACCCAATCTTACCCCCAGCACCTGCCCGAGTTCTCACCCGAGCAAGGCACTGGGAGCCAAAGACTGTGCTCCCCTCCCGGAAGAGGGGAGCCAACAATGCTCTCCTCCCGAAAGAGGAGAGCCAGGGGGGTTCAGGGGGGAGCGGAACCTGATGGCCACACACTCCCCCCCTAGACCTGCCAAGAGAGGAACCCGTAAGGGAACCGCATCCCGACAAAATCCTAGTAGGACGTGACACACGTGAATAAGTGGACACACAGTGACAAAGAAATTAAATAAATAGTGAAGGTTTCACAGTATAATACTGCCCGGACCTTCGACCGGGAATTGAAAAATTCCCCATCCTAAGGCCAGAAGGCCCGGAATAAGGGTGTGTGCGAAGAAAGAAAATTTGAAGTGCTTGTGCAAATGTGCCATAAACTCAAGTGGGGTTCCCAATCCCAGTGAGTTAAGGCACCCCAGGGTCACCACTCCTGGGGCACTTCACACTTCGGGCTTTCGATCTTCCCCGGCCCAATGGCGTCGATCCTGGGGGGCCATGCTTTCCACCAGATGACTATATTAGCCACCTGGCGTACTAACAAGCGCCTAAACCCCAGTGTGCATAATGTATCAATCTACTAGGGCGGCCAACATCCAAAACCGCCTTTTCGAAAGATACTACACTTGATCTTAGCCAAAAGGCCGAGAAGCGATAACCAGAATTGGTTTCCGACTACGGTGCCACCCAAGGATTCTGAAAAGTCCATTTGTGGAGATGGCCACCTGGACTCCCGTTAAGAAGACATGCTGTCAACCTCTAGATCCCTCACATGCCTGCACTTTTCGGCTTGCTGCTGCTGCAATCCACGCGTTTTAGATCTGCATAACTCCACCTCTTTTAGCACAGTACCCTCAACCCCCGGCTGTTCCCACCCGCCTCAACACCGTTGGAAGGGAGGAGAACCAATTAAGGCGGGGGGGGGGGTGGAACGAGCAGCTGTCTACCCTTAGCAGGAGGGTTGCTGATTAATTACCTCTCCTGCTGCTGCTGCTGCTGGCTGTCCAGCAGCAGACTGAAGGTGGCTGCTGCTGTGCGCAGGTATATAAAGGCTCAGAGCCTATTATGACACGCGCAGCCAGCGTTCCATTGCCACATTCCGTCTACTGCAGGCGGGATACCTGGATGGCTGAATGTCACTGAGAAGCTCACAGAGACCGCCATAAGCAACAGTTTAAAAGAATGCCACAGACTAATCAACCAAACTTTTTGGGTTGGTTTCTCTTTTATAGTCTGCAGGCATTAAATGAAAGAAGTCAGTGTTCCAGCAGAGGGAGACAACGTTTCAGAAAAGGCATTGTAGCAAACCAAAAAAGAAATTTTAAGCGCAGCAGAGTAACCAGCTCACATACCTGTTAGCTCAGGTGAGTTTAAAAGGCTGCTGTTGATAACAAGGGCATTTGCTAAATAGATGGTGTGTGTGCAACAATATACTGAAAGGTCAATTATATTGTGCAGCTTATCTCACCACCTGTAGTTATTTAGGTGAAAGCTCCAAAATGCTTGCCTAATATGTCTGTTTATCCAAAAGGAAGTATAGAGGGAGAGCTAGATAGATAGCATTGCATTACATTACATTACATGGCAATGCAATGCACAGTTGCTGAAGTTGAACCAAAATGAGCTTGTCATCTGGCTTCTGCAACTTTTAACATGAAAAATCCAATGAGGAGAAGAAAAGCAAAGCCAAAGAGTCCATCCCAAAATCCGACAAACAAGCAAAATGAACAAAAAGCATTGAATTCAATTCTTTCTGATTTTAGAAACTGCATTAAAGAAGGGGTGCACCGGTCCTGGAGATACTGCAATACCAGGTCAATGCGTGGAGTGGACAGAGCAAGCTCTTTTTCCATCTCCCTGTTCTAAAAATCCATTTAATATATGGTCCCCAGATAGGGGACGTATCAGATATTAAACTGATAAGAACAGATACTACACTTGATCTTAGCCAAAAGGCCGAGAAGCGATAACCAGAATTGGTTTCCGACTATGGTGCCACCCAAGGATTCTGAAAAGTCCATTTGTGGAGATGGCCACCTGGACTCCCGTTAAGAAGACATGCTGTCAACCTCTAGATCCCTCACATGCCTGCACTTTTCGGCTTGCTGCTGCTGCAATCCACGCGTTTTAGATCTGCATAACTCCACCTCTTTTAGCACAGTACCCTCAACCCCCGGCTGTTCCCACCCGCCTCAACACCGTTGGAAGGGAGGAGAACCAATTAAGGCGGGGGGGGGGGGGGGTGGAACGAGCAGCTGTCTACCCTTAGCAGGAGGGTTGCTGATTAATTACCTCTCCTGCTGCTGCTGCTGCTGGCTGTCCAGCAGCAGACTGAAGGTGGCTGCTGCTGTGCGCAGGTATATAAAGGCTCAGAGCCTATTATGACACGCGCAGCCAGCGTTCCATTGCCACATTCCGTCTACTGCAGGCGGGGTACCTGGATGGCTGAATGTCACTGACAAGCTCACAGAGACCGCCATAAGCAACAGTTTAAAAGAATGCCACAGACTAATCAACCAAACTATTTGGGTTGGTTTCTCTTTTATAGTCTGCAGGCATTAAATGAAAGAAGTCAGTGTTCCAGCAGAGGGAGACAACGTTTCAGAAAAGGCATTGTAGCAAACCAAAAAAGAAATTTTAAGCGCAGCAGAGTAACCAGCTCACATACCTGTTAGCTCAGGTGAGTTTAAAAGGCTGCTGTTGATAACAAGGGCATTTGCTAAATAGATGGTGTGTGTGCAACAATATACTGAAAGGTCAATTATATTGTGCAGCTTATCTCACCACCTGTAGTTATTTAGGTGAAAGCTCCAAAATGCTTGCCTAATATGTCTGTTTATCCAAAAGGAAGTATAGAGGGAGAGCTAGATAGATAGCATTGCATTACATTACATTACATGGCAATGCAATGCACAGTTGCTGAAGTTGAACCAAAATGAGCTTGTCATCTGGCTTCTGCAACTTTTAACATGAAAAATCCAATGAGGAGAAGAAAAGCAAAGCCAAAGAGTCCATCCCAAAATCCGACAAACAAGCAAAATGAACAAAAAGCATTGAATTCAATTCTTTCTGATTTTAGAAACTGCATTAAAGAAGGGGTGCACCGGTCCTGGAGATACTGCAATACCAGGTCAATGCGTGGAGTGGACAGAGCAAGCTCTTTTTCCATCTCCCTGTTCTAAAAATCCATTTAATATATGGTCCCCAGATAGGGGACGTATCAGATATTAAACTGATAAGAACAGATACTACACTTGATCTTAGCCAAAAGGCCGAGAAGCGATAACCAGAATTGGTTTCCGACTACGGTGCCACCCAAGGATTCTGAAAAGTCCATTTGTGGAGATGGCCACCTGGACTCCCGTTAAGAAGACATGCTGTCAACCTCTAGATCCCTCACATGCCTGCACTTTTCGGCTTGCTGCTGCTGCAATCCACGCGTTTTAGATCTGCATAACTCCACCTCTTTTAGCACAGTACCCTCAACCCCCGGCTGTTCCCACCCGCCTCAACACCGTTGGAAGGGAGGAGAACCAATTAAGGCGGGGGGGGGGTGGAACGAGCAGCTGTCTACCCTTAGCAGGAGGGTTGCTGATTAATTACCTCTCCTGCTGCTGCTGCTGCTGGCTGTCCAGCAGCAGACTGAAGGTGGCTGCTGCTGTGCGCAGGTATATAAAGGCTCAGAGCCTATTATGACACGGGCAGCCAGCGTTCCATTGCCACATTCCGTCTACTGCAGGCGGGATACCTGGATGGCTGAATGTCACTGAGAAGCTCACAGAGACCGCCATAAGCAACAGTTTAAAAGAATGCCACAGACTAATCAACCAAACTTTTTGGGTTGGTTTCTCTTTTATAGTCTGCAGGCATTAAATGAAAGAAGTCAGTGTTCCAGCAGAGGGAGACAACGTTTCAGAAAAGGCATTGTAGCAAACCAAAAAAGAAATTTTAAGCGCAGCAGAGTAACCAGCTCACATACCTGTTAGCTCAGGTGAGTTTAAAAGGCTGCTGTTGATAACAAGGGCATTTGCTAAATAGATGGTGTGTGTGCAACAATATACTGAAAGGTCAATTATATTGTGCAGCTTATCTCACCACCTGTAGTTATTTAGGTGAAAGCTCCAAAATGCTTGCCTAATATGTCTGTTTATCCAAAAGGAAGTATAGAGGGAGAGCTAGATAGATAGCATTGCATTACATTACATTACATGGCAATGCAATGCACAGTTGCTGAAGTTGAACCAAAATGAGCTTGTCATCTGGCTTCTGCAACTTTAACATGAAAAATCCAACGAGGAGAAGAAAAGCAAAGCCAAAGAGTCCATCCCAAAATCCGACAAACAAGCAAAATGAACAAAAAGCATTGAATTCAATTCTTTCTGATTTTAGAAACTGCATTAAAGAAGGGGTGCACCGGTCCTGGAGATACTGCAATACCAGGTCAATGCGTGGAGTGGACAGAGCAAGCTCTTTTTCCATCTCCCTGTTCTAAAAATCCATTTAATATATGGTCCTCAGATAGGGGACGTATCAGATATTAAACTGATAAGAACAGATACTACACTTGATCTTAGCCAAAAGGCCGAGAAGCGATAACCAGAATTGGTTTCCGACTACGGTGCCACCCAAGGATTCTGAAAAGTCCATTTGTGGAGATGGCCACCTGGACTCCCGTTAAGAAGACATGCTGTCAACCTCTAGATCCCTCACATGCCTGCACTTTTCGGCTTGCTGCTGCTGCAATCCACGCGTTTTAGATCTGCATAACTCCACCTCTTTTAGCACAGTACCCTCAACCCCCGGCTGTTCCCACCCGCCTCAACACCGTTGGAAGGGAGGAGAACCAATTAAGGCGGGGGGGGGGGGGTGGAACGAGCAGCTGTCTACCCTTAGCAGGAGGGTTGCTGATTAATTACCTCTCCTGCTGCTGCTGCTGCTGGCTGTCCAGCAGCAGACTGAAGGTGGCTGCTGCTGTGCGCAGGTATATAAAGGCTCAGAGCCTATTATGACACGCGCAGCCAGCGTTCCATTGCCACATTCCGTCTACTGCAGGCGGGATACCTGGATGGCTGAATGTCACTGAGAAGCTCACAGAGACCGCCATAAGCAACAGTTTAAAAGAATGCCACAGACTAATCAACCAAACTATTTGGGTTGGTTTCTCTTTTATAGTCTGCAGGCATTAAATGAAAGAAGTCAGTGTTCCAGCAGAGGGAGACAACGTTTCAGAAAAGGCATTGTAGCAAACCAAAAAAGAAATTTTAAGCGCAGCAGAGTAACCAGCTCACATACCTGTTAGCTCAGGTGAGTTTAAAAGGCTGCTGTTGATAACAAGGGCATTTGCTAAATAGATGGTGTGTGTGCAACAATATACTGAAAGGTCAATTATATTGTGCAGCTTATCTCACCACCTGTAGTTATTTAGGTGAAAGCTCCAAAATGCTTGCCTAATATGTCTGTTTATCCAAAAGGAAGTATAGAGGGAGAGCTAGATAGATAGCATTGCATTACATTACATTACATGGCAATGCAATGCACAGTTGCTGAAGTTGAACCAAAATGAGCTTGTCATCTGGCTTCTGCAACTTTTAACATGAAAAATCCAATGAGGAGAAGAAAAGCAAAGCCAAAGAGTCCATCCCAAAATCCGACAAACAAGCAAAATTAACAAAAAGCATTGAATTCAATTCTTTCTGATTTTAGAAACTGCATTAAAGAAGGGGTGCACCGGTCCTGGAGATACTGCAATACCAGGTCAATGCGTGGAGTGGACAGAGCAAGCTCTTTTTCCATCTCCCTGTTCTAAAAATCCATTTAATATATGGTCCCCAGATAGGGGACGTATCAGATATTAAACTGATAAAACAGATACTACACTTGATCTTAGCCAAAAGGCCGAGAAGCGATAACCAGAATTGGTTTCCGACTACGGTGCCACCCAAGGATTCTGAAAAGTCCATTTTTGGAGATGGCCACCTGGACTCCCGTTAAGAAGACATGCTGTCAACCTCTAGATCCCTCACATGCCTGCACTTTTCGGCTTGCTGCTGCTGCAATCCACGCGTTTTAGATCTGCATAACTCCACCTCTTTTAGCACAGTACCCTCAACCCCCGGCTGTTCCCACCCGCCTCAACACCGTTGGAAGGGAGGAGAACCAATTAAGGCGGGGGGGGGGTGGAACGAGCAGCTGTCTACCCTTAGCAGGAGGGTTGCTGATTAATTATGACGCGCCCCTGGGCCTGTGTCGCGCTGCGTTGCGCACGCGGGAGCTTACCCGGAGCCGGATCTGTTTAGGGTTGTAGTCTCGTGGCGGTGACCCGGTCCGTGCCCAGGGAGTCAAACTGGACGGCAGTCTGTTAGCGGTAGAAAATGGTTGATGACTACGCCACCCGTTGAATGCAGCCAGGGGGCTGCTGCTGCAGGGCAGACCGCTGAGGCCGGTGGAAGGATGGTGCAGCGTGATAGTATAACCCCCAACGGGAGGGGTATGGCCTCAGGGCAGCCGACGTGGATGATGGGGGTAGCAGGAACCACTCAGAGACGGTATGGTAGCGTTCAGGGTCTTTACTGGTAACAACGATAGACCCTCCCGGAGTACTTGCTAGCGAACGGGGCCTGGTCAGTCCTTGAGCAGATGGGATCTCCCCTGGCCAGGCGTAGTTGTAGGCCTCCCAAGCTGACTGTACTCTTCTGGCTACCTTGCTAGAAGCTGATGTAAGTAGCCCACGTCCCTGAGTGTACCGTGTGGTGCTCACCCGTATGGCCGGTGACTCGGGGCCTTCTAATGGCTTCCGCTCCACGATGGCGGTGCTGGTCCCACGCGTGTGACCGGGCCTTCGGGCTTCTGGGCCAGGGGACCTGAAATCCCCTGCCTGACGGATTCTGCTGCTGGGTAGAAGTTAGTCCCCACAGCCTCGGACTCCGGGTCCGGTAAAGAATCTTCTTAGTCAGGGCGAGCTCTTTAGCTGCCAGCCCCTGACTCCTTGTGACTCTGCTGCTTCCTATGCTGCTCTTGTCTCTACTCTTCCTGGACTCACTAACTCTGCCTCAGCCCCGGGTTTATACAGGGGAAGTTCTTCCCCTCCCAAGGCTGGGCAGGAGGTGTGGCATGCACAGGATCCCTGACCAAAGGACCTCCCACCTGCTCTCAGACGTAATATCTCTATCACTGTGACAACCAGACCCCTGGGGTGTCACACTCCCCCCTAGTGAAATTTAGTACTCCGGGACTAAACACTTTTAGAAAAATATAACAAGGTATATCAAAGAACAATAACATACAATAAGGAAACACAATAAGATGGTCACGGATGTCCGCAACCGGGTGCAGTCTTTGAAGAAAAGCAAAGGTGTCCATTTCACCAACACAGGGAGACGTAACCAGGTAGGGGTCTGTCCTACCCCAAGTCCTTAACAGTCTCTAGTCCATCCTGGGTTACGCTCCAACTATATACAAAGGATTCCCGGTAAATCCACCGAAGACTCCTAAAAACAACTAGAAACACAAAATTACACACAAGCAACAATAAACAGGTAAACATTGTAAAACAACTTAAACATTTAGATCCTCCAACGTGCGGGTAACTGGCCTCTAGTGGCCCTAGTGGACCTACGGAGCTGACTGTCTGGCCCTGAACTACAGGGTGTAGGAGCTGTCAAGGGTAAACTGGGCAGCTGTCTACCGGCTCTTTGTCTCACTAGGGGTACGGCAGGCTCACTATAAGCAGAGGGTGGATTCTCCTGTTCCGCTTGGGTGGAGTCTTCTGCCTCCTGGACCGGCTGCTCTTCCAGCTCTACCCGTTGCTCCGTAGGTTCTTGGGATGATGGTTGGAGGAAGGTGAGTACGGGTACCACAACTGCACCATTGACTTGAGTCCAAGACCGAGGGAAGTCCCCGAGCACGGTACTAACCATATCTTCCCTTTCTTCCACGGGTCGATGGTCTTCCTGTTCCTCCTCAGGGTTCCTCAGTTGTTCGGGGCACTTCTTCAGGTGGTCCCGGGATACAATGGCTGTGGTTTCCCCTCCGTCTTTACTGATGGTACAGACCTTCGGGTTCTCGTGGCTTGAGGGCAGTACGGTGTAGAGGATGAAGGGCTGGCTATAGTCCGGGTACGCCAAGATTTCATCCCCCGTGAGGGCCATCTTCAGCTGGCGGAAGGACTCTTCTTCTAGCTTTTCCCATTTGAAGGGCGGCTTCTGGTTCTTGGCCTTCCGGGACTGGCCTATCAGGAGGTCCTGCATAGGTGCTGCCTTTTTGGTGAAACCGGGAATAAACCTTCGGTAGTAGCCTACCAACCCTAGGAACTGCCGCACTTCTTTTACGCTGGAGGGGCTTGGCCATCCCTTAATTGCGGTGATCTTATCGGGGTCGGGAGCCACTCCGTCAGCGCTCACCACGTGTCCCAGGTATTGCACCTTTGGTTTCAGGAGGTGACACTTGGAGGGTTTCACCTTTAGGCCGTAACTCGCCAGAGCTTCGAACACCTCCGCCAGGTGTTTCAGGTGGTCCTCATAAGTTTTGGAGTATACGATGACATCGTCCAGGTACAACAGGACCGTCTCGAAGTTTCTGTGGCCCAGACAGCACTCCATTAATCGTTGGAAGGTTCCTGGGGCGTTGCAGAGTCCGAACGGCATGCAGGTGAACTCGCTAAGTCCCATCGGGGTGGTGAATGCGGTCTTCTCCCGGTCCGCCTCTGCTACAGGAACCTGCCAGTACCCGCTAGTGAGATCCAAGGTAGAGAAGAAGTTAGCAGATCTTAAAGCAGCCAATGACTCCTCTATCCTTGGTAAGGGGTACGCATCCTTGTGTGTGATACGGTTGATTTTCCGGTAATCTACACACATCCTCATGGTGTTGTCTTTCTTTTTGACTAAAACTAGTGGGGCTGCCCAGGGGCTACAGCTATCCCGGATTACCCCAGCCTCCTTCATGTCTCTAAGCATCCCCTTGGCGTGTTGGTAATGTGCAGGGGGTACGGGTCGATACCTCTCTTTTATGGGAGGATGATCTCCCGTGGGGATGCGGTGTTCTACCCCCTTGACTCGCCCGAAGTCTAACGGGTGTTTACTAAACACTCTCTCATACTCTTGAACCACCCGATAGACTCCTTGTTTCTGGTGTGAGGGAGTGGAGTCAGTACCCAGATGTAGTTGCTGACACCAGTCCTCCATGTCTTTCTTAGAGCCGTTACCTTCCTCCGGGTGAGATGGAGGCAAGGGTTCCACAGATTGTATAGAATTTTGATTAGTGGTATATAATTTGGCTAGCGTGGCATACCGGGGCAGGTACACTTCCCTCTCCCCGATATTTATTATGCGAACGGGCACCCTCCCATGGCGTACATTGACCACCCCCCGTGCTGTCAAAATGGTGGGCCTACTGTCTGAGTAAACTGGTTCTACCATTGCCTGGTAATCTCTACCTCTCAGACCAATAGCTGCCCGGCACCAAATCATCATTTCACTTTTTGGGGGCATGGCAATAGGAAAAGGGTCACACATTCTTACGCTACCAATCTCACCGCCGGAGAGTTCCACTTGTTGCCGTTGCATCAGTGCCCGGATCTCTTTCTGGAGCACCCGCTGCTCGCCGGAGCTGGCATTCTTGGCAACCTGCTGTAAAAGGAAAATCACCTCTGCAAGACAATTTTCAATTACATTAGTTCCTAGAGTTATTTTTGGGTGACTCTCATGTTTGTCAATATCTACAATGATCAGTCCCTGTGCGGCCAGTTCGACTCTACCAATTTTGATGGTCACCTCTTTAAATCCGATCTGTGGCACGGGCTGACCATTGCTGGCGATGATACTCAAGTCGTCGTCAGGGTAGCGGGTAATATCCGAGTCATTCCAGTACTGCTTGAAGAGCACGTACGGGATGGTGGTAACCTGTGACCCGGTGTCCAGTAGGGCACTCATGGGAATGCCATCCAGTACCACAGGCAAGACTGGACGTCCTCCCACATATCTGTCGCGCCAGTTCGATGGGCCTGGTGATCTTTTTCCTGGGGGTTGGCCCTCTACCCCAGGTTGTGCCCGTTTAAAGAACAGTACCTTTCCATATGTCCGGGTTGATTGCAGCGGCGGCAGATGGGTCGTCCGTCCTCGCTGTATCGGTCACTGGGTCTTCCTCTGGCCGGTGGGGTCCTCCTTGGTCGACGCCACGGGATGTCCTCCGGTCCGGATGCCAGCTGGATCTTCCCTGGAGTGGAAACCTGTAAAGACTGCACAGTTCGGGTTAGCGCAGCAACGCTTTTAGCTAGCTCTTGGACCTGATGGTGCAGGTCTGGAGCCGGGTCATTGTCCAAAGCCTGCGCATCAGCTCCCACAGGCCCTGCTGACAAGGGCGCCGCCTCCTGGTAGTAAGCGGTAGTGGGGCGTCTGTGGGTCACAACGCCACCTGGTGCCGGTTCTCGGAGCACCCGGATGGCTCTGTCCTTGAACTGTGCAAATTCTAGATGAGGGTCCTGTAAGGCCATTGCCCGCAACTGGGTGCGGTGGGCATTGCAATATAAACCCTCTATAAATTGTTCGGTCAACAGCCTGTCCTCGTTTCCCACTCCATTAGGGTCGGTCTGCTTAATGGCCCTCAGGGCCTCTTGTAGGTTGAGTGCATAGTCCCTTATACTCTCATGCGCTCGCTGCTTGCACCCGTAGAATCTAAGTTTAATCTCGGCTGAGGTGCGGGTATCAAAGGTGTCCTTCAGCCGGGTTAGTATCCCTGCGACAGTCTTCCTCCCAGGTGGCCAGGATTTTACTTCCCTTTTGGCTGCCCCAGTTAGTTGGGCCACCAGGATGCTCACTTTTTGCTCTTCTGTGAGGGGGTACACCTGGAAGAGGCTATCCAGCTTTTCTCTAAAGTCATGCAGGGTATGTGACTCCCCTGAGTACTGGGGTAGCCAAGCTGCTCCCGGGATATAGGGCATGGTGAAGGGCATAACTGCAACAGCGGTAGCGCTGGCGGGGGTTGAGGCAGTGGAGCTCTCCTCCGTATCCGACATCTTCCTCCCCCCTAGTGGACCGTGGCCTACCTTGCGATGATCCTGTTCCGTAGGCCGCGGCTCCGCAGTGGATCGTCAGGGTTGAGGACCTTCCGTCGCGCTCCTGTGACGTCGGCGTCTGCTGGGCTCCTTCCAGGACCTTACGCAACGTCCGGACGTGAGGCGGGGCTTCAGTTCTCGCGCGCTTTCGGAGTCCACGCCCCTCTTCTTCCCGCGCGGCGTCCTCAAGATGGCGTCCAATGGCGGGAAAACTCCACGGATGGCGGGAAGAAGGCTGAAGATGGCGCCGGATGGCGGGAAACTTCACCGATGGCGGGAAGAAGGCTGAAGATGGCGCCGGATGGCGGGAATCTTCACCGATGGCGGGAATCTTCACCACTGGTAAGTTTGAACAGTCTTTGCTTTTCAGGCACGCAGTACCCGGTGGTTGCGGGCACGTGATCCTGCCGGCTACGCCAAAATTGACGCGCCCCTGGGCCTGTGTCGCGCTGCGTTGCGCACGCGGGAGCTTACCCGGAGCCGGATCTGTTTAGGGTTGTAGTCTCGTGGCGGTGACCCGGTCCGTGCCCAGGGAGTCAAACTGGACGGCAGTCTGTTAGCGGTAGAAAATGGTTGATGACTACGCCACCCGTTGAATGCAGCCAGGGGGCTGCTGCTGCAGGGCAGACCGCTGAGGCCGGTGGAAGGATGGTGCAGCGTGATAGTATAACCCCCAACGGGAGGGGTATGGCCTCAGGGCAGCCGACGTGGATGATGGGGGTAGCAGGAACCACTCAGAGACGGTATGGTAGCGTTCAGGGTCTTTACTGGTAACAACGATAGACCCTCCCGGAGTACTTGCTAGCGAACGGGGCCTGGTCAGTCCTTGAGCAGATGGGATCTCCCCTGGCCAGGCGTAGTTGTAGGCCTCCCAAGCTGACTGTACTCTTCTGGCTACCTTGCTAGAAGCTGATGTAAGTAGCCCACGTCCCTGAGTGTACCGTGTGGTGCTCACCCGTATGGCCGGTGACTCGGGGCCTTCTAATGGCTTCCGCTCCACGATGGCGGTGCTGGTCCCACGCGTGTGACCGGGCCTTCGGGCTTCTGGGCCAGGGGACCTGAAATCCCCTGCCTGACGGATTCTGCTGCTGGGTAGAAGTTAGTCCCCACAGCCTCGGACTCCGGGTCCGGTAAAGAATCTTCTTAGTCAGGGCGAGCTCTTTAGCTGCCAGCCCCTGACTCCTTGTGACTCTGCTGCTTCCTATGCTGCTCTTGTCTCTACTCTTCCTGGACTCACTAACTCTGCCTCAGCCCCGGGTTTATACAGGGGAAGTTCTTCCCCTCCCAAGGCTGGGCAGGAGGTGTGGCATGCACAGGATCCCTGACCAAAGGACCTCCCACCTGCTCTCAGACGTAATATCTCTATCACTGTGACAACCAGACCCCTGGGGTGTCACAATTACCTCTCCTGCTGCTGCTGCTGCTGGCTGTCCAGCAGCAGACTGAAGGTGGCTGCTGCTGTGCGCAGGTATATAAAGGCTCAGAGCCTATTATGACACGCGCAGCCAGCGTTCCATTGCCACATTCCGTCTACTGCAGGCGGGATACCTGGATGGCTGAATGTCACTGAGAAGCTCACAGAGACCGCTATAAGCAACAGTTTAAAAGAATGCCACAGACTAATCAACCAAACTTTTTGGGTTGGTTTCTCTTTTATAGTCTGCAGGCATTAAATGAAAGAAGTCAGTGTTCCAGCAGAGGGAGACAACGTTTCAGAAAAGGCATTGTAGCAAACCAAAAAAGAAATTTTAAGCGCAGCAGAGTAACCAGCTCACATACCTGTTAGCTCAGGTGAGTTTAAAAGGCTGCTGTTGATAACAAGGGCATTTGCTAAATAGATGGTGTGTGTGCAACAATATACTGAAAGGTCAATTATATTGTGCAGCTTATCTCACCACCTGTAGTTATTTAGGTGAAAGCTCCAAAATGCTTGCCTAATATGTCTGTTTATCCAAAAGGAAGTATAGAGGGAGAGCTAGATAGATAGCATTGCATTACATTACATTACATGGCAATGCAATGCACAGTTGCTGAAGTTGAACCAAAATGAGCTTGTCATCTGGCTTCTGCAACTTTTAACATGAAAAATCCAATGAGGAGAAGAAAAGCAAAGCCAAAGAGTCCATCCCAAAATCCGACAAACAAGCAAAATGAACAAAAAGCATTGAATTCAATTCTTTCTGATTTTAGAAACTGCATTAAAGAAGGGGTGCACCGGTCCTGGAGATACTGCAATACCAGGTCAATGCGTGGAGTGGACAGAGCAAGCTCTTTTTCCATCTCCCTGTTCTAAAAATCCATTTAATATATTGTCCCCAGATAGGGGACGTATCAGATATTAAACTGATAAGAACAGATACTACACTTGATCTTAGCCAAAAGGCCGAGAAGCGATAACCAGAATTGGTTTCCGACTACGGTGCCACCCAAGGATTCTGAAAAGTCCATTTGTGGAGATGGCCACCTGGACTCCCGTTAAGAAGACATGCTGTCAACCTCTAGATCCCTCACATGCCTGCACTTTTCGGCTTGCTGCTGCTGCAATCCACGCGTTTTAGATCTGCATAACTCCACCTCTTTTAGCACAGTACCCTCAACCCCCGGCTGTTCCCACCCGCCTCAACACCGTTGGAAGGGAGGAGAACCAATTAAGGCGGGGGGGGGGTGGAACGAGCAGCTGTCTACCCTTAGCAGGAGGGTTGCTGATTAATTACCTCTCCTGCTGCTGCTGCTGCTGGCTGTCCAGCAGCAGACTGAAGGTGGCTGCTGCTGTGCGCAGGTATATAAAGGCTCAGAGCCTATTATGACACGCGCAGCCAACGTTCCATTGCCACATTCCGTCTACTGCAGGCGGGATACCTGGATGGCTGAATGTCACTGAGAAGCTCACAGAGACCGCCATAAGCAACAGTTTAAAAGAATGCCACAGACTAATCAACCAAACTTTTTGGGTTGGTTTCTCTTTTATAGTCTGCAGGCATTAAATGAAAGAAGTCAGTGTTCCAGCAGAGGGAGACAACGTTTCAGAAAAGGCATTGTAGCAAACCAAAAAAGAAATTTTAAGCGCAGCAGAGTAACCAGCTCACATACCTGTTAGCTCAGGTGAGTTTAAAAGGCTGCTGTTGATAACAAGGGCATTTGCTAAATAGATGGTGTGTGTGCAACAATATACTGAAAGGTCAATTATATTGTGCAGCTTATCTCACCACCTGTAGTTATTTAGGTGAAAGCTCCAAAATGCTTGCCTAATATGTCTGTTTATCCAAAAGGAAGTATAGAGGGAGAGCTAGATAGATAGCATTGCATTACATTACATTACATGGCAATGCAATGCACAGTTGCTGAAGTTGAACCAAAATGAGCTTGTCATCTGGCTTCTGCAACTTTAACATGAAAAATCCAATGAGGAGAAGAAAAGCAAAGCCAAAGAGTCCATCCCAAAATCCGACAAACAAGCAAAATGAACAAAAAGCATTGAATTCAATTCTTTCTGATTTTAGAAACTGCATTAAAGAAGGGGTGCACCGGTCCTGGAGATACTGCAATACCAGGTCAATGCGTGGAGTGGACAGAGCAAGCTCTTTTTCCATCTCCCTGTTCTAAAAATCCATTTAATATATGGTCCTCAGATAGGGGACGTATCAGATATTAAACTGATAAGAACAGATACTACACTTGATCTTAGCCAAAAGGCCGAGAAGCGATAACCAGAATTGGTTTCCGACTACGGTGCCACCCAAGGATTCTGAAAAGTCCATTTGTGGAGATGGCCACCTGGACTCCCGTTAAGAAGACATGCTGTCAACCTCTAGATCCCTCACATGCCTGCACTTTTCGGCTTGCTGCTGCTGCAATCCACGCATTTTAGATCTGCATAACTCCACCTCTTTTAGCACAGTACCCTCAACCCCCGGCTGTTCCCACCCGCCTCAACACCGTTGGAAGGGAGGAGAACCAATTAAGGCGGGGGGGGGGGTGGAACGAGCAGCTGTCTACCCTTAGCAGGAGGGTTGCTGATTAATTACCTCTCCTGCTGCTGCTGCTGCTGGCTGTCCAGCAGCAGACTGAAAGTGGCTGCTGCTGTGCGCAGGTATATAAAGGCTCAGAGCCTATTATGACACGCGCAGCCAACGTTCCATTGCCACATTCCGTCTACTGCAGGCGGGATACCTGGATGGCTGAATGTCACTGAGAAGCTAACAGAGACCGCCATAAGCAACAGTTTAAAAGAATGCCACAGACTAATCAACCAAACTTTTTGGGTTGGTTTCTCTTTTATAGTCTGCAGGCATTAAATGAAAGAAGTCAGTGTTCCAGCAGAGGGAGACAACGTTTCAGAAAAGGCATTGTAGCAAACCAAAAAAGAAATTTTAAGCGCAGCAGAGTAACCAGCTCACATACCTGTTAGCTCAGGTGAGTTTAAAAGGCTGCTGTTGATAACAAGGGCATTTGCTAAATAGATGGTGTGTGTGCAACAATATACTGAAAGGTCAATTATATTGTGCAGCTTATCTCACCACCTGTAGTTATTTAGGTGAAAGCTCCAAAATGCTTGCCTAATATGTCTGTTTATCCAAAAGGAAGTATAGAGGGAGAGCTAGATAGATAGCATTGCATTACATTACATTACATGGCAATGCAATGCACAGTTGCTGAAGTTGAACCAAAATGAGCTTGTCATCTGGCTTCTGCAACTTTAACATGAAAAATCCAATGAGGAGAAGAAAAGCAAAGCCAAAGAGTCCATCCCAAAATCCGACAAACAAGCAAAATGAACAAAAAGCATTGAATTCAATTCTTTCTGATTTTAGAAACTGCATTAAAGAAGGGGTGCACCGGTCCTGGAGATACTGCAATACCAGGTCAATGCGTGGAGTGGACAGAGCAAGCTCTTTTTCCATCTCCCTGTTCTAAAAATCCATTTAATATATGGTCCTCAGATAGGGGACGTATCAGATATTAAACTGATAAGAACAGATACTACACTTGATCTTAGCCAAAAGGCCGAGAAGCGATAACCAGAATTGGTTTCCGACTACGGTGCCACCCAAGGATTCTGAAAAGTCCATTTGTGGAGATGGCCACCTGGACTCCCGTTAAGAAGACATGCTGTCAACCTCTAGATCCCTCACATGCCTGCACTTTTCGGCTTGCTGCTGCTGCAATCCACGCATTTTAGATCTGCATAACTCCACCTCTTTTAGCACAGTACCCTCAACCCCCGGCTGTTCCCACCCGCCTCAACACCGTTGGAAGGGAGGAGAACTAATTAAGGCGGGGGGGGGGTGGAACGAGCAGCTGTCTACCCTTAGCAGGAGGGTTGCTGATTAATTACCTCTCCTGCTGCTGCTGCTGCTGGCTGTCCAGCAGCAGACTGAAGGTGGCTGCTGCTGTGCGCAGGTATATAAAGGCTCAGAGCCTATTATGACACGCGCAGCCAGCGTTCCATTGCCACATTCCGTCTACTGCAGGCGGGATACCTGGATGGCTGAATGTCACTGAGAAGCTCACAGAGACCGCCATAAGCAACAGTTTAAAAGAATGCCACAGACTAATCAACCAAACTTTTTGGGTTGGTTTCTCTTTTATAGTCTGCAGGCATTAAATGAAAGAAGTCAGTGTTCCAGCAGAGGGAGACAACGTTTCAGAAAAGGCATTGTAGCAAACCAAAAAAGAAATTTTAAGCGCAGCAGAGTAACCAGCTCACATACCTGTTAGCTCAGGTGAGTTTAAAAGGCTGCTGTTGATAACAAGGGCATTTGCTAAATAGATGGTGTGTGTGCAACAATATACTGAAAGGTCAATTATATTGTGCAGCTTATCTCACCACCTGTAGTTATTTAGGTGAAATCTCCAAAATGCTTGCCTAATATGTCTGTTTATCCAAAAGGAAGTATAGAGGGAGAGCTAGATAGATAGCATTGCATTACATTACATTATATGGCAATGCAATGCACAGTTGCTGAAGTTGAACCAAAATGAGCTTGTCATCTGGCTTCTGCAACTTTTAACATGAAAAATCCAATGAGGAGAAGAAAAGCAAAGCCAAAGAGTCCATCCCAAAATCCGACAAACAAGCAAAATGAACAAAAAGCATTGAATTCAATTCTTTCTGATTTTAGAAACTGCATTAAAGAAGGGGTGCACCGGTCCTGGAGATACTGCAATACCAGGTCAATGCGTGGAGTGGACAGAGCAAGCTCTTTTTCCATCTCCCTGTTCTAAAAATCCATTTAATATATGGTCCCCAGATAGGGGACGTATCAGATATTAAACTGATAAGAACAGATACTACACTTGATCTTAGCCAAAAGGCCGAGAAGCGATAACCAGAATTGGTTTCCGACTACGGTGCCACCCAAGGATTCTGAAAAGTCCATTTGTGGAGATGGCCACCTGGACTCCCGTTAAGAAGACATGCTGTCAACCTCTAGATCCCTCACATGCCTGCACTTTTCGGCTTGCTGCTGCTGCAATCCACGCGTTTTAGATCTGCACAACTCCACCTCTTTTAGCACAGTACCCTCAACCCCCGGCTGTTCCCACCCGCCTCAACACCGTTGGAAGGGAGGAGAGCCAATTAAGGCGGGGGGGGGGGTGGAACGAGCAGCTGTCTACCCTTAGCAGGAGGGTTGCTGATTAATTACCTCTCCTGCTGCTGCTGCTGCTGGCTGTCCAGCAGCAGACTGAAGGTGGCTGCTGCTGTGCGCAGGTATATAAAGGCTCAGAGCCTATTATGACACGCGCAGCCAGCGTTCCATTGCCACATTCCGTCTACTGCAGGCGGGATACCTGGATGGCTGAATGTCACTGAGAAGCTCACAGAGACCGCCATAAGCAACAGTTTAAAAGAATGCCACAGACTAATCAACCAAACTTTTTGGGTTGGTTTCTCTTTTATAGTCTGCAGGCATTAAATGAAAGAAGTCAGTGTTCCAGCAGAGGGAGACAACGTTTCAGAAAAGGCATTGTAGCAAACCAAAAGAGAAATTTTAAGCGCAGCAGAGTAACCAGCTCACATACCTGTTAGCTCAGGTGAGTTTAAAAGGCTGCTGTTGATAACAAGGGCATTTGCTAAATAGATGGTGTGTGTGCAACAATATACTGAAAGGTCAATTATATTGTGCAGCTTATCTCACCACCTGTAGTTATTTAGGTGAAAGCTCCAAAATGCTTGCCTAATATGTCTGTTTATCCAAAAGGAAGTATAGAGGGAGAGCTAGATAGATAGCATTGCATTACATTACATTACATGGCAATGCAATGCACAGTTGCTGAAGTTGAACCAAAATGAGCTTGTCATCTGGCTTCTGCAACTTTTAACATGAAAAATCCAATGAGGAGAAGAAAAGCAAAGCCAAAGAGTCCATCCCAAAATCCGACAAACAAGCAAAATGAACAAAAAGCATTGAATTCAATTCTTTCTGATTTTAGAAACTGCATTAAAGAAGGGGTGCACCGGTCCTGGAGATACTGCAATACCAGGTCAATGCGTGGAGTGGACAGAGCAAGCTCTTTTTCCATCTCCCTGTTCTAAAAATCCATTTAATATATGGTCCCCAGATAGGGGACGTATCAGATATTAAACTGATAAGAACAGATACTACACTTGATCTTAGCCAAAAGGCCGAGAAGCGATAACCAGAATTGCTTTCCGACTACGGTGCCACCCAAGGATTCTGAAAAGTCCATTTGTGGAGATGGCCACCTGGACTCCCGTTAAGAAGACATGCTGTCAACCTCTAGATCCCTCACATGCCTGCACTTTTCGGCTTGCTGCTGCTGCAATCCACGCGTTTTAGATCTGCATAACTCCACCTCTTTTAGCACAGTACCCTCAACCCCCGGCTGTTCCCACCCGCCTCAACACCGTTGGAAGGGAGGAGAACCAATTAAGGCGGGGGGGGGGGGGGGTGGAACGAGCAGCTGTCTACCCTTAGCAGGAGGGTTGCTGATTAATTACCTCTCCTGCTGCTGCTGCTGCTGGCTGTCCAGCAGCAGACTGAAGGTGGCTGCTGCTGTGCGCAGGTATATAAAGGCTCAGAGCCTATTATGACACGCGCAGCCAGCGTTCCATTGCCACATTCCGTCTACTGCAGGCGGGATACCTGGATGGCTGAATGTCACTGAGAAGCTCACAGAGACCGCCATAAGCAACAGTTTAAAAGAATGCCACAGACTAATCAACCAAACTTTTTGGGTTGGTTTCTCTTTTATAGTCTGCAGGCATTAAATGAAAGAAGTCAGTGTTCCAGCAGAGGGAGACAACGTTTCAGAAAAGGCATTGTAGCAAACCAAAAAAGAAATTTTAAGCCCAGCAGAGTAACCAGCTCACATACCTGTTAGCTCAGGTGAGTTTAAAAGGCTGCTGTTGATAACAAGGGCATTTGCTAAATAGATGGTGTGTGTGCAACAATATACTGAAAGGTCAATTATATTGTGCAGCTTATCTCACCACCTGTAGTTATTTAGGTGAAAGCTCCAAAATGCTTGCCTAATATGTCTGTTTATCCAAAAGGAAGTATAGAGGGAGAGCTAGATAGATAGCATTGCATTACATTACATTACATGGCAATGCAATGCACAGTTGCTGAAGTTGAACCAAAATGAGCTTGTCATCTGGCTTCTGCAACTTTTAACATGAAAAATCCAATGAGGAGAAGAAAAGCAAAGCCAAAGAGTCCATCCCAAAATCCGACAAACAAGCAAAATGAACAAAAAGCATTGAATTCAATTCTTTCTGATTTTAGAAACTGCATTAAAGAAGGGGTGCACCGGTCCTGGAGATACTGCAATACCAGGTCAATGCGTGGAGTGGACAGAGCAAGCTCTTTTTCCATCTCCCTGTTCTAAAAATCCATTTAATATATGGTCCCCAGATAGGGGACGTATCAGATATTAAACTGATAAGAACAGATACTACACTTGATCTTAGCCAAAAGGCCGAGAAGCGATAACCAGAATTGGTTTCCGACTACGGTGCCACCCAAGGATTTTGAAAAGTCCATTTGTGGAGATGGCCACCTGGACTCCCGTTAAGAAGACATGCTGTCAACCTCTAGATCCCTCACATGCCTGCACTTTTCGGCTTGCTGCTGCTGCAATCCACGCGTTTTAGATCTGCATAACTCCACCTCTTTTAGCACAGTACCCTCAACCCCCGGCTGTTCCCACCCGCCTCAACACCGTTGGAAGGGAGGAGAACCAATTAAGGCGGGGGGGGGGGGGTGGAACGAGCAGCTGTCTACCCTTAGCAGGAGGGTTGCTTATTAATTACCTCTCCTGCTGCTGCTGCTGCTGGCTGTCCAGCAGCAGACTGAAGGTGGCTGCTGCTGTGCGCAGGTATATAAAGGCTCAGAGCCTATTATGACACGCGCAGCCAGCGTTCCATTGCCACATTCCGTCTACTGCAGGCGGGATACCTGGATGGCTGAATGTCACTGAGAAGCTCACAGAGACCGCCATAAGCAACAGTTTAAAAGAATGCCACAGACTAATCAACCAAACTTTTTGGGTTGGTTTCTCTTTTATATTCTGCAGGCATTAAATGAAAGAAGTCAGTGTTCCAGCAGAGGGAGACAACGTTTCAGAAAAGGCATTGTAGCAAACCAAAAAAGAAATTTTAAGCGCAGCAGAGTAACCAGCTCACATACCTGTTAGCTCAGGTGAGTTTAAAAGGCTGCTGTTGATAACAAGGGCATTTACTAAATAGATGGTGTGTGTGCAACAATATACTGAAAGGTCAATTATATTGTGCAGCTTATCTCACCACCTGTAGTTATTTAGGTGAAAGCTCCAAAATGCTTGCCTAATATGTCTGTTTATCCAAAAGGAAGTATAGAGGGAGAGCTAGATAGATAGCATTGCATTACATTACATTACATGGCAATGCAATGCACAGTTGCTGAAGTTGAACCAAAATGAGCTTGTCATCTGGCTTCTGCAACTTTTAACATGAAAAATCCAATGAGGAGAAGAAAAGCAAAGCCAAAGAGTCCATCCCAAAATCCGACAAACAAGCAAAATGAACAAAAAGCATTGAATTCAATTCTTTCTGATTTTAGAAACTGCATTAAAGAAGGGGTGCACCGGTCCTGGAGATACTGCAATACCAGGTCAATGCGTGGAGTGGACAGAGCAAGCTCTTTTTCCATCTCCCTGTTCTAAAAATCCATTTAATATATGGTCCCCAGATAGGGGACGTATCAGATATTAAACTGATAAGAACAGATTTTTTTTTTTTTTTAATTTGGCTATCCCCCACATGGGGATAAAAACCGTTTATTTAAAATTTAACAAATTACAGAAATAAAACCATTACATCCACATTACACTTTCGGGACTTCAAAGAAAAATAAATATTCCATCACAGCAAATTTTACAAGACTTCAAATATTCCATAGGTTAAAAAGCCATTTGCCTGCCAATGTTACATTCTTTTTCCTGTCCAATAAATAGTATATGTACATTTCACTTTTACAAAAGGCTAAAACATCATCTACTGGTAACATTTCATGTTTAAAAACAGCAATATTTCTAGCATTCCAGAGCGCTATCTTGGCACAATTCACTATCTTCCACGCCATTATTTTTTGGTCCATTGTTGGGCATTCCAGAAGACCATATAACACTCATGCAAAATTAAAGTCCTTGAGGTCCACCATTTTCTCCAGCAGGGGGATTAGTCTTCTCCAGAACTCTTTAGCAAAAGCACAAGTCCATAAAAGATGCTTCACTGTCTCTTCTTCTTGACAACCTTCTCTTGGGCAGATGGCAGACCTCACAAAACCTCTTCTGTACTGGAATGCCCGGCAAGGAAGACAGTGGTGTGCGCAGCTCCAAGACATGTCTTTCTGTACATTAAAAAGATAAGGGGCGTTAATCATTTTCCATATGTGTACAGTTTTGTCATCATCATAACGTTCAATATCACACAACGTCACATCAGTACTAATTTGTTTGAGTAGTGTCTTGCTGTTACATAGATCCCCTGTCTGTTTCTTATTCAATTTAAAATCAAGAATAATTTTCTTTAAAATCTCATAATGTGCAGGTAGGTTAAAAGCATAAGGAGAGGATAAAACTGTTTCAAACCAACCAAACCTTCTCATGAGAAAACCAGTGTTAAAACGCATAAAATAGGAAAGGTAATTATCTTTAAAAAGGGTTTTAAAACAGAAACAGAAAAAATGTATTAAAAGAAACTTATCTAAAACAGGGAAATCTTTCCCACCTTTAACCTTTGGCTTTGTCACAATTTCTCTTTTGAGTTTCTCCATTTCTGAGCCCCAAAAAAAGGTAAAACATACTTTTGTAATTCGTTTCAAAAAATTTGTAGGAGGGGGGAACACCAAACTAAGATATAACAGGATAGGTAATATCACCATTTTTACAATCAGAACTTTACCTTCCATTGACAGCTTTCTCATATTCCACATGCAGATTTTCTGATTAATTTTCTGTGCTGCCGCATCCCAGCTATTAAAACCATTATTAGATTCATTAAAAGAAACACCTAAAATAGTAATGGAATCTGTAACTGCAATTGGTACATCATGTAAACTCATCCCCCCGACATTTAAAATATTACATTTAGTAAGATTAATTTTAAAACCGGAAACTGTACAAAAAGACTGAATTTGGCTTATCGTTTTTTGTATTGAAGGTACATCACATCCAAACACTGCTACATCATCGATATAGCTTACAACTTTAACTTGTAGACCGTTCCCTCCGGGTAAGGGTACTCCACATATTTGCTTATCCCGGCGTATTGTACATAAAAGGGGTTCTATAGCACATATAAAAAGCAGGGGGGACAAAGGGCAACCCTGCTTCACCCCTGATTTTAAAACTACCTCTTTTGTTTTAAAACCATTAACTAAAATCTTACTCGTACAATCATTATAAAAAGCTTTAAGAGACAATAAAAACCCACCCGGAATGCCCATTTTTTCTAAAACTTTAAAAAGATAAAAATGAGACACGCGGTCAAAAGCTTTCTCAAAATCCACCGCTAGGATTGACATCTTTGTCTTTCTGGTTTTTACATCTTCAATACAATCTTTCACCAGGTTTAAATTGTCCCAGATACTACGCCCAGGTACCCCGCATACCTGATTTGCATGAATTACTTTATGTATCACTTTTTTCAACCGATTTGCACAGATCTTAGCCATAATTTTGTAATCACTATTTAAAAGAGTTATCGGCCTCCAGTTTTTAAGATCCGTTTTGTCACCTTTTTTGTATAGTAGTGATACCTCACCTTTCTTCCATGAGTTGAGTAAAACCTTATTATTAAAAACTTCGGAAAACAAATTAAACAAATCATCTTTTAAAATATCATAAAAACTTATATAAAACTCTATGGGGATACCATCAGGGCCGGGCACTTTACCATTTTTAAAACTCTTCATGGTTTCTAAAATCTCTTAGTCACATAGAGGTTGGGATAAAAAACTTTGGGCATCAGCATCTAGGGTGGACTTGATCTCCCCCAGGAAAGTGTGTATTAAATCATGGTCTACAGTTTTTACATTAAAAAGATCATTAAAATAGACATTTACCTTATCCAATATAACGTTGATATTATTATCTCCATCTATGTTATCAATTATTGTTTTCGCCTGTTTGTTTTTCTTAAAAAAATACCTGGAACAAGTCTCATCCTCTTCTACGTGTTTTACCTTTGAACGAAAAATCAGTTCTTTTCCTTTTTGTTCCAACCACTTTGAAATTTCTCCTTTAAGACTCAATATATCATTACCTACATCCAGACCATTGTCTTTGAATTTGTACAATGTCTGTAACCTGATATTAAGAAAATTATAGATCTCAAACTTTTCTTTAGCTTTTTGTATGCTTTTCTTTATAAAGAAATCTTTAATGCTTATTTTCATTCTATCCCACCAGGAGCTAAAAGAAATATTGGGGTTTTTCCTTTTTCTACAGTTTACATAAAACTCAATAAAATCCGATAAAATTTGTGGATCTTTTAAAAGGGACACATTCAATTTCCAAGATTTCTTACCACATTTCTTCTTTCCATTAATCCTCACTCTAAAAGATAAAACCTTGTGATCTGAGAGAATATTAGTTAAAACTTCACATTTCACTGGCAGTATTTTTTCTGAACCTAAAACAAAATCTATCCTGGAGCTACATGTAGAATTGCTCCAGGTGAAACCAGCGTCTATAGGGCTATCCTTGTTACATTCTTTATACACATCAGTTAATTTACAATCATTTATAATATTGCTTAACATTCCAGACGTTTTGTCATAATTTCTACTCACGGAACCCGAGCGTCGGCTTTCGCCTTTTAAAATACAATTAAAATCACCTGCCAGGATAAAAGGTTCTGAAATGTTAATAAATAAAGGTAAAATTTCCAGCATATCAGCCCTTTCATTTTTATCAGGTGACCCATAAAAATTTAAAAACTGCCATCTTGTCCCATCAATAAAAGCCTTAACTAAAAGAATACGACCCGGTAAAATATCTTGGATAAAATCAATAGACACATTTCCCTTAAAAAGTATAGCTACCCCGGCTGATCCGGTTGCATTTGATCCAGACCAGACCGATGGACCATGTTTCCACTCTTCCTTATATTTTTTGTAAGAAATCTTATGAGGGATATGACATTCTTGTAAAAAGAAAACAGAAGCTGTAAAACAGGTTAAAAAATGTAAAACAGTAGCTCTTCTGGTCTTGGATCCTATGCCTCTCACATTGAGGGAAACACCACTAATGTCAGCCATCATAACAAATGGTTAGGAAGAAACAAAAACTGGACTTTACCTATCCGATGGACGGATCAGACCACTTGGACTTTCACCAACGCCCTCTTCTGAATCCACCGTTATCAAAGAGTCTTCATCATCGGAGAAGGAACATTCACTTAAATTAAGACCCGACGCTACTGGGGTGTAGCTCGGAAGGATATTGTGAGAAAGGTTACACTGGGTCTCCATAGGCTGACCATTTAGGTCCTCGTCAGGTGGGTCTCCGAGAGGCTCCGCACTCCCCTGCTGACCCGCAGAGGGTCGTAACACAGGGGCAGGCTGCGCACATGGCGGAGCCTCAGAGTCCCCGGAGGCAGCCAGGTTCGGGGCCCCACCTGGGGCAGCAGAGCCCCGGGACCTCGGGATTCCAGAGTCTACACCCCCGTGAGGGGATGTATCCATCTCCTCCCTATTAGCCACCTCCACGGAACCATTCTTTTTCTTATTATGAGACCTCACCAAATGCCACGTACCGCCCTCGCTCTCGTGAGACCCAGTGGGAATTTTGGGCTCGGTGTCAGCCTTTTGGCGTTCTTTTTTGGCCTTACCGACCGCCCCTTTATGATCTTTCTCAGCCTTACTTTTAGCCTCCTTATGGTCTTTCAGCCAGCTCCTGGGCTCCTGTGAGTTACCTGTCATTGACTCGGAGGGATTGTTACTAGTCGAAGCGCCCTTATCACCTCCCGAGGCTCCAGGTTGCTGTTCCTCCTCCTGAGGGGTGGTCTGATTGGCCCGTCCATTCCCGGATGTCTTGGACTTCTCCTTTTGTTTTTGTTCATCCTCTCTGAACCTGTGAGGGCAAGAAAAATAGAAATGACCAGGTGTCCGACAAAAAGAGCATTTTTTTTCATTTGGGCACTCCTTTGTGTCATGTTCAGTACTGGCACAATTTCTACAAGTGGCACCACAACTATCCTTAGAGTGCCCATAGAGACCACAATACCTACAGAAAAGTGGCATTCCTGAGAAAAAAAAATCCCCATTAGTTTGCCCTATTTTAAATCGAGCTGGAGGAAGTCTCACACCTCCAGGGAATTTAGGGTCTCTTTCACATTTTACTAAAAACTTCCATTTTGAGGTCCAGATGTTAAACTCATTCAACACTTTCCCAATCAATTTCACACTTTTAAAATAAACTGACAAAAAGGAAATAACCTCTGGTGCTGTTATGAAGGGTGAGAAGATTTTCACAACCACCATCTTTACCTCATCCAGGACGTGCTCGATGATCTGAATCCCTTTTAGACCAGGGCTATTTTCTACCGACTTAACTCTGGACAAAACATCTTTGAAAATACCTTCGCCAGTAAAGGTTACATCATAATCTCCACGTCGAGGATAATCCTGGATAGAAAGGATTTCGTTGGTTCTGACGTGGAGCAGTTTCTCAAGCACGTCCTGGACTACATATCCCAGATTCCGCATATCGGAACCACCAGCCGTAAAGCGGACCCTTATGGTGTTCTTAAGCCTCGCATATAGAGGCACGAGGTTGGGGTCAACCTCCATGGTATGGCGCAACAAAATGCAAATTGCAACCGCCTGCAATCTGCGCCTTCAGAGCTTTGAGATAAAGCACCTGAAGGCTGGGGGATCGCTGCCCGTTACCCTAGGACTAATCCCTCTCCCTAATAGCAGCAGGCAGGTGAAGCCCACCGAAGTGGACGATCCTGCCAGGCCAAGGAGAGGGGTACCTGAGTGCCCTTCAACTGAAACCTCCTGCTGTGAAGCACTTGGTCTCAGCCAAAAGGCCGAGAAGCGATAACCAGAATTGGTTTCGAACTAGGGAGCCACCCAAGGATCCTGAAGAGTGTTATGTTCTGCTACCAAAGCTAAGGAAAGAGAGGAGATCTGTCCCTACTATAAGACTCAGCTGAATCCCTACGATGTAACAGGGAACCTGATCCTGCGATCAGACCTGCTAAAGTCCTAATCTAGTCTGTACGGAGACCTATAGATGTGAGGAGGGAATCCCTACAAGTACTAAGGACTGGGAGGAATATGGGACACCTCCTAACAGAAATAGTAGCAGACAGACGAACAAACAAAATAGATAGAACATAGAGGTCCGTAGACCAAGCAAACTAACAGAGTTAGATACAGAGCACAGGCTAGCTAGAAAGTAGATATACAATGAAGTCCAGCAAAGCCAGAAGGGCGGAGCAGGATTAAATAGGCCAACAAGGTCATGTGACCAGCAAAGGAAAAAAAACCTAACAGCAAGGTTCTAACAGTACCCCCCCTTCTAAGAGGATCCTCCGGATCCCCTAGGACCAGGCTTATCAGGAAATCTCCTGTGAAACGCTCTGATAAGTCTGGACGCGGAAACATCATCTGACCTCACCCAAGAGTTATCCTCGGGTCCGAAACCTTTCCAGGCCACAAGATACTGCAAACTACCTCTATACCGTCTAGAGTCAAGGATGCGAGAAATTTCATATTCCCCGTCCTCCACCACCGGAGGAACAGAGGCAGAGGCGTCACCATCCGACACAACAGCTTTTTTTAACAGAGAGACATGAAAGACCGGATTAATTCTCCAGGAGGTAGGAACCTCCAACCTAACAGCAGATTGGTTGACAACCTGAAGCACCTTAAAGGGCCCTACAAACTTGGGACCCAATTTCTTAGAAGGAATCCTCAACCGCAGATTCCTAGAGGACAACCAAACCATGTCACCAACAGCGAACAAAACCTCCTGTCGTTTCCTATCAAAGTAGTCTTTAGATTTTCTGTTGGCCTCCTGAAGATTACCACGCACATCCGTCCAAACTCTTTCCAAATCACCGGAAAAATTCTCCTCCTCAGGCACGGCAGATCCCAACTTGGAGAACGACCCAAACGACGGATGTCTCCCAGAACAACAAAAAAAAGGCGAACAACCAGCAGAAGAAGATGTATGATTGTTCAGAGCAAATTCGGCAAGTGGCAGAAACTCAGACCACCCCTCTTGATTGTCTGCCACAAAACAACGCAAGAACTGCTCAACATCCTGGTTTTTCCTTTCTGTCTGGCCATTAGATTCAGGATGATATCCGGACGAAAACGACAAATGAATTCCCAACCTGTCACAAAAGGCACGCCAAAAACGAGCCACGAACTGAGGACCCCTATCAGAAACAATGTCAGTAGGAACGCCATGAAGTCTGACAATTTCCTTGACAAAGGCCTTAGCGAGAGTTTTAGTGCAGGGCAGTTTGACGAAGGGAACCAAGTGACACATCTTGCTAAAACGGTCCACGACCACCCAGATGACAGTAAAACCCTCAGAGGAGGGAAGGTCAGTTATAAAGTCCATAGCCAAATGTGTCCAAGGAGCACTGGGGACCTCCAAAGGACAAAGCAACCCCGCAGCAGGAGTATGTGAGGACTTAGATCTAGCACATATAGTACATTGGCGCACCCACTTAATGACTTCCTTCTGCCATCCAGGCCACCAAAAACTGCGACCCACCAGTCTCTTGGTCTCAGAGATTCCGGGATGACCTGCCAACCGAGATTCGTGACACTCAACAAACAAATCTCTCCTAAAGGTCCCAGGCACAAACAACCTCCCATGAGGAGTGTTAGATGGGGCATTCTCCTGAGCTTTAAGAATCTCATCTTCCAAAACGGAGTCTAAAGCAGCTATCACAACACCTTCTTGTAAAATGTTTTCCTCTTTCTCAACACCGACTATGGGAGAAAAACTGCGAGACAAGGCATCCGCCTTAACATTCTTAGTACCAGGGATGTAAGTAACGGAGAAATTAAACCGCGAGAAAAACAGTGCCCACCTAGCCTGACGGGCATTCAGGCGCTTGGCAGCATCAAGATATATCAGATTTTTATGATCCGTAAGAACCTGAACGGGAAATTCCGCACCTTCCAAGAAGTGACGCCAGTGTTCAAATGCGAGTTTAATAGCCAATAATTCCCGATTACCAATATCGTAATTCAGTTCAGTCTCCGAAAATTTTTTTGAAAAAAAGGCACAGGGATGTAATCCATCCCCGTTATCCTGAGACAATACTGCGCCAACCCCCACAGAGGAAGCATCAACCTCAACCAAAAACGGCCTAGTAACATCAGGCTGCATAAGGATGGGAGCAGAGGTGAACCTCTCCTTGAGATACACAAAAGCTTCAATGGCCTCAGAAGACCACTGAACCGCATCAGCACCTTTCCTGGTGAGATCAGTCAGAGGTTTGACAATACTAGAAAATTTTTTTATGAATTTTCTGTAGTAATTGGCGAAACCCAAAAACCTCTGTATCGATTTCAAACCAATAGGCCTAGGCCATTCCTGCACAGCCTGAACCTTAACCGGATCCATCTCAAAACCTTTGCTGGAGATAATGTAGCCCAAAAAACTAATTCTCTGTACAGCGAACTCACATTTCTCCAGCTTAGCAAAAAGCGAATTGTCCATTAATAACTGTAATACCTCACGCACGCTCCGCCAATGAGACTCCAGATCTGGCGAATAAATCAAAATGTCATCCAAATACACAACCACATTTTTACCGATCAAAGGTCTAAGGATGTCATTAATCAGATTCTGAAAAAATGCAGGAGCATTAGTAAGACCAAAAGGCATAACCAGATTCTCAAAATGACCCACAGGAGTGTTAAAAGCAGTCTTCCATTCATCACCCTCCTTCATGCGCAACAGATTGTATGCCCCCTTAAGGTCAATTTTAGAGAACCACTTGGCCCCCAATAACTGGTTAAACAGATCAGGAATCAATGGCAGTGGGTAAGGATTGCGTACCGTAATTTTGTTAATCTCACGAAAATCCAGACAAGGACGTAAACCGCCGTCCTTTTTTTTTACAAAAAAAAATCCAACCGCCACAGGAGACTTAGAGGGCCTAATGTGACCGGCGGCCAAACTTGTCTGTATGTATTCCTCCAAAGCCTTCCTCTCAGGAATGGTAAGGTTAAATAAACGACTTTTAGGAAGAGTCGCTCCAGGGAAAAATTCAATAGAACAATCATTGTCTCTATGGGGAGGCAAAACCTGCGATTCCTTCTCAGAAAAAACTCTCCAAAAATCCTGAATAGGAACAGGCAATTCTCCCCTATCCAAAGCTGCAATACGCCCGTTACAACACTTGTCATAACATTTATGGCTCCAGGATTTAATTTCACTGGTAGACCAATCCAGTACAGGATTGTGAAATTAACCAGGGCAAACCCAATATTACTGGAGAAGGCAAGTTATTCAACACTACCAAATCCAATTTCTCATGGTGAACACCATTAATAGTGAGAGGAAATTCACTGACCTTGAGAGTAATATTCTTCAAAGGGGAGCCATCCACAGAAACCACAGCAATGGGGGATGATAAAGGTTCAGGTTTTAAATTGAGTTTTTCCACGAATCCCCCATCAATTACATTCAGTGTAGACCCGCAATCAACAAACACCCGAAATTCCATTAATTTTTCCTGAGCAATCGTGGAAGCAGCTAAAAATATACCCTTGGAATTTAAACAGGCAATACGGGCGTGACTGACCATTTTTTTTTCTTTCTTCATACGAAGCTCACAGCCTTTAATCAAATGACCAGATTTTCCGCAATAGAAACACAAGCCTTCTGAAAAACGACGGTCTTTTTCTTGAGAGCGAGGTGCCACCGATCCAATCTCCATCGGTTCACCACTGTTAGTACACACATTATCATAACCAGAAACTGACATAGCAGAGGATTTGCTCTCATTAACCCTAGCACGCAGTCTTCTATCCACCCGTATAGCTAATTGCATAGCCTGTTTCAAATCCTCAGGTGTAGGATAAGCAATTAGCAGGTCTTTAACCCTTTCACTGAGCCCAGCAAGAAATAGACTTTTCAGAGCAGAATCGTTCCACCCTGTTTGAGTGGACCAACGACGAAAATGAGTACAATATTTTTCGACATTACCTGATCCTTGTTTTAAACGTCTCAACTCAGTCTCAGCTGATGCCACACGGTCAGGATCATCATATAATAGTCCTAAAGCAGAAAAAAAACTATCCACTGATCTGAAGCATGTATCACTAGGTTGCAAAGAAAAGGCCCACTCCTGAGGGTCTTTGCGCAAAAGTGACATTATGAACCCTATGCGCTGGGATTCATCCCCAGAGGACTTGGGTCTCAAACGAAAATACAATAAGCAAGCATTTTTAAATGAAAAAAATTCTCGATGTTCACCAAAAAATAAATCCGGCAAACATACCTTAGGCTCCAAGAAATATGCTCCAGGACAGTTACTCACGTGCTGACGGAGCTCGGCCACTTCCAGAGAGAGTCCCTGCAGGTGTTTAGCCAAATCCTGAACCGACACCATGATGGAACAAAAAAAAAAAAAAAAAATCTTTCCTTAGAGAATTTGCAGGCTGGACTTACTGTTATGTTCTGCTACCAAAGCTAAGGAAAGAGAGGAGATCTGTCCCTACTATAAGACTCAGCTGAATCCCTACGATGTAACAGGGAACCTGATCCTGCGATCAGACCTGCTAAAGTCCTAATCTAGTCTGTACGGAGACCTATAGATGTGAGGAGGGAATCCCTACAAGTACTAAGGACTGGGAGGAATATGGGACACCTCCTAACAGAAATAGTAGCAGACAGACGAACAAACAAAATAGATAGAACATAGAGGTCCGTAGACCAAGCAAACTAACAGAGTTAGATACAGAGCACAGGCTAGCTAGAAAGTAGATATACAATGAAGTCCAGCAAAGCCAGAAGGGCGGAGCAGGATTAAATAGGCCAACAAGGTCATGTGACCAGCAAAGGAAAAAAAACCTAACAGCAAGGTTCTAACAAAGAGTCCATTTGTGGAGATGAGCGCCTGGACTCCCGTTAAGAAGACATGTTGTCAACCTCTAGATCCCTTACATGCCTGCACTTTTCGGCTTGCTGCTGCTGCAATCCACGCGTTTTAGATCTGCATAACTCCACCTCTTTAAACACAGCACCCTCACCCCCTGCTGTTCCCACCCGCCTCAACACCGTTGGAAGGGAGGAGAACCAATTAAGGCGGGGGGTGGGGTGGAACGAGCAGCTGTCCACCCTTAGCAGGAGGGCTGCTGATTACTTACCTCTCCTGCTGCTGCTGGCTGTCCAGCAGCAGACTGAAGGTGGCTGCTGCTGTGCGCAGGTATATAAAGGCTCAGAGCCTATTATGACACGCGCAGCCAGCGTTCCATTGCCACATTCCATCTACTGCAGGCAGGATACCTGGCTGGCTGAATGTCGCTGAGAAGCTCACAGAGACCGCCATAAGCAACAGTTTAACAGAATGCCACAGACTAATCAACCAAACTTTTTGGGTTGGGTTCTCTTTTATAGTCTGCAGGCATTAATTGAAAGAAGTCAGTGTTCCAGCAGAGGGAGACAACATTTCAGAAAAGGCATTGTAGCAAACCAAAAAAGAAATTTTAAGCGCAGCAGAGTAACCAGCGCACATACCTGTTAGCTCAGGTGAGTTTAAAAGGCTGCTGTTGATAACAAGGGCATTTGCTAAATAGATGGTGTGTGTGCAACAATATACTGAAAGGTCAATTATATTGTGCAGCTTATCTCACCACCTGTAGTTATTTAGGTGAAAGCTCCAAAATGCTTGCCTAATATGTCTGTTTATCCAAAAGGAAGTAAAGAGGGAGAGCTAGAAAGATAGCATTGCGTTACATTACATGGCAATGCAATGCACAGTTGCTGAAGTTGAACCAAAATGAGCTTGTCATCTGGCTTCTGCAACTTTGAACATGAAAAATCCAATGAGGAGAAGAAAAGCAAAGCCAAAGAGTCCATCCCAAAATCCGACAAACAAGCAAAATGAACAAAAAACATTGAATTCAATACTTTCTGATTTTAGAAACTGCATTAAAGAAGGGGTGCACCGGTCCTGGAGATACTGTAATACCAGGTCAATGCGTGGAGTGGACAGAGCAAGCTCTTTTTCCATCTCCCTGTTCTAAAAATCCATTTAATATATGGTCCCCAGATAGGGGACGTATCAGATATTAAACTGATAAGAACAGATACTACACTTGATCTTAGCCAAAAGGCCGAGAAGCGATAACCAGAATTGGTTTCGAACTACGGAGCCACCCAAGGATCCTGAAGAGTCCATTTGTGGAGATGAGCTCCTGGACTCCCGTTAAGAAGACATGTTGTCAACCTCTAGCTCCCTTACATGCCTGCACTTTTCGGCTTGCTGCTGCTGCAATCCACGCGTTTTAGATCTGCATAACTCCACCTCTTTAAACACAGCACCCTCACCCCCTGCTGTTCCCACCCGCCTCAACACCGTTGGAAGGGAGGAGAACCAATTAAGGCGGGGGTGGGGTGGAACGAGCAGCTGTCTACCCTTAGCAGGAGGGCTGCTGATTACTTACCTCTCCTGCTGCTGCTGGCTGTCCAGCAGCAGACTGAAGGTGGCTGCTGCTGTGCGCAGGTATATAAAGGCTCAGAGCCTATTATGACACGCGCAGCCAGCGTTCCATTGCCACATTCCATCTACTGCAGGCAGGATACCTGGCTGGCTGAATGTCGCTGAGAAGCTCACAGAGACCGCCATAAGCAACAGTTTAACAGAATGCCACAGACTAATCAACCAAACTTTTTGGGTTGGGTTCTCTTTTATAGTCTGCAGGCATTAATTGAAAGAAGTCAGTGTTCCAGCAGAGGGAGACAACGTTTCAGAAAAGGCATTGTAGCAAACCAAAAAAGAAATTTTAAGCGCAGCAGAGTAACCAGCGCACATACCTGTTAGCTCAGGTGAGTTTAAAAGGCTGCTGTTGATAACAAGGGCATTTGCTAAATAGATGGTGTGTGTGCAACAATATACTGAAAGGTCAATTATATTGTGCAGCTTATCTCACCACCTGTAGTTAATTAGGTGAAAGCTCCAAAATGCTTGCCTAATATGTCTGTTTATCCAAAAGGAAGTAAAGAGGGAGAGCTAGAAAGATAGCATTGCGTTACATTACATGGCAATGCAATGCACAGTTGCTGAAGTTGAACCAAAATGAGCTTGTCATCTGGCTTCTGCAACTTTGAACATGAAAAATCCAATGAGGAGAAGAAAAGCAAAGCCAAAGAGTCCATCCAAAAATCCGACAAACAAGCAAAATGAACAAAAAACATTGAATTCAATACTTTCTGATTTTAGAAACTGCATTAAAGAAGGGGTGCACCGGTCCTGGAGATACTGTAATACCAGGTCAATGCGTGGAGTGGACAGAGCAAGCTCTTTTTCCATCTCCCTGTTCTAAAAATCCATTTAATATATGGTCCCCAGATAGGGGACGTATCAGATATTAAACTGATAAGAACAGATACTACACTTGATCTTAGCCAAAAGGCCGAGAAGCGATAACCAGAATTGGTTTCGAACTACGGAGCCACCCAAGGATCCTGAAGAGTCCATTTGTGGAGATGAGCTCCTGGACTCCCGTTAAGAAGACATGTTGTCAACCTCTAGATCCCTTACATGCCTGCACTTTTCGGCTTGCTGCTGCTGCAATCCACGCGTTTTAGATCTGCATAACTCCACCTCTTTAAACACAGCACCCTCACCCCCTGCTGTTCCCACCCGCCTCAACACCGTTGGAAGGGAGGAGAACCAATTAAGGCGGGGGGTGGGGTGGAACGAGCAGCTGTCTACCCTTAGCAGGAGGGCTGCTGATTACTTACCTCTCCTGCTGCTGCTGGCTGTCCAGCAGCAGACTGAAGGTGGCTGCTGCTGTGCGCAGGTATATAAAGGCTCAGAGCCTATTATGACACGCGCAGCCAGCGTTCCATTGCCACATTCCATCTACTGCAGGCAGGATACCTGGCTGGCTGAATGTCGCTGAGAAGCTCACAGAGACCGCCATAAGCAACAGTTTAACAGAATGCCACAGACTAATCAACCAAACTTTTTGGGTTGGGTTCTCTTTTATAGTCTGCAGGCATTAATTGAAAGAAGTCAGTGTTCCAGCAGAGGGAGACAACGTTTCAGAAAAGGCATTGTAGCAAACCAAAAAAGAAATTTTAAGCGCAGCAGAGTAACCAGCGCACATACCTGTTAGCTCAGGTGAGTTTAAAAGGCTGCTGTTGATAACAAGGGCATTTGCTAAATAGATGGTGTGTGTGCAACAATATACTGAAAGGTCAATTATATTGTGCAGCTTATCTCACCACCTGTAGTTATTTAGGTGAAAGCTCCAAAATGCTTGCCTAATATGTCTGTTTATCCAAAAGGAAGTAAAGAGGGAGAGCTAGAAAGATAGCATTGCGTTACATTACATGGCAATGCAATGCACAGTTGCTGAAGTTGAACCAAAATGAGCTTGTCATCTGGCTTCTGCAACTTTGAACATGAAAAATCCAATGAGGAGAAGAAAAGCAAAGCCAAAGAGTCCATCCCAAAATCCGACAAACAAGCAAAATGAACAAAAAACATTGAATTCAATACTTTCTGATTTTAGAAACTGCATTAAAGAAGGGGTGCACCGGTCCTGGAGATACTGCAATACCAGGTCAATGCGTGGAGTGGACAGAGCAAGCTCTTTTTCCATCTCCCTGTTCTAAAAATCCATTTAATATATGGTCCAAAGATAGGGGACGTATCAGATATTAAACTGATAAGAACAGATACTACACTTGATCTTAGCCAAAAGGCCGAGAAGCGATAACCAGAATTGGTTTCGAACTACGGAGCCACCCAAGGATCCTGAAGAGTTCATTTGTGGAGATGAGCTCCTGGACTCCCGTTAAGAAGACATGTTGTCAACCTCTAGATCCCTTACATGCCTGCACTTTTCGGCTTGCTGCTGCTGCAATCCACGCGTTTTAGATCTGCATAACTCCACCTCTTTAAACACAGCACCCTCACCCCCTGCTGTTCCCACCCGCCTCAACACCGTTGGAAGGGAGGAGAACCAATTAAGGCGGGGGTGGGGTGGAACGAGCAGCTGTCTACCCTTAGCAGGAGGGCTGCTGATTACTTACCTCTCCTGCTGCTGCTGGCTGTCCAGCAGCAGACTGAAGGTGGCTGCTGCTGTGCGCAGGTATATAAAGGCTCAGAGCCTATTATGACACGCGCAGCCAGCGTTCCATTGCCACATTCCATCTACTGCAGGCAGGATACCTGGCTGGCTGAATGTCGCTGAGAAGCTCACAGAGACCGCCATAAGCAACAGTTTAACAGAATGCCACAGACTAATCAACCAAACTTTTTGGGTTGGGTTCTCTTTTATAGTCTGCAGGCATTAATTGAAAGAAGTCAGTGTTCCAGCAGAGGGAGACAACGTTTCAGAAAAGGCATTGTAGCAAACCAAAAAAGAAATTTTAAGCGCAGCAGAGTAACCAGCGCACATACCTGTTAGCTCAGGTGAGTTTAAAAGGCTGCTGTTGATAACAAGGGCATTTGCTAAATAGATGGTGTGTGTGCAACAATATACTGAAAGGTCAATTATATTGTGCAGCTTATCTCACCACCTGTAGTTAATTAGGTGAAAGCTCCAAAATGCTTGCCTAATATGTCTGTTTATCCAAAAGGAAGTAAAGAGGGAGAGCTAGAAAGATAGCATTGCGTTACATTACATGGCAATGCAATGCACAGTTGCTGAAGTTGAACCAAAATGAGCTTGTCATCTGGCTTCTGCAACTTTGAACATGAAAAATCCAATGAGGAGAAGAAAAGCAAAGCCAAAGAGTCCATCCCAAAATCCGACAAACAAGCAAAATGAACAAAAAACATTGAATTCAATACTTTCTGATTTTAGAAACTGCATTAAAGAAGGGGTGCACCGGTCCTGGAGATACTGTAATACCAGGTCAATGCGTGGAGTGGACAGAGCAAGCTCTTTTTCCATCTCCCTGTTCTAAAAATCCATTTAATATATGGTCCCCAGATAGGGGACGTATCAGATATTAAACTGATAAGAACAGATACTACACTTGATCTTAGCCAAAAGGCCGAGAAGCGATAACCAGAATTGGTTTCGAACTACGGAGCCACCCAAGGATCCTGAAGAGTCCATTTGTGGAGATGAGCTCCTGGACTCCCGTTAAGAAGACATGTTGTCAACCTCTAGATCCCTTACATGCCTGCACTTTTCGGCTTGCTGCTGCTGCAATCCACGCGTTTTAGATCTGCATAACTCCACCTCTTTAAACACAGCACCCTCACCCCCTGCTGTTCCCACCCGCCTCAACACCGTTGGAAGGGAGGAGAACCAATTAAGGCGGGGGTGGGGTGGAACGAGCAGCTGTCTACCCTTAGCAGGAGGGCTGCTGATTACTTACCTCTCCTGCTGCTGCTGGCTGTCCAGCAGCAGACTGAAGGTGGCTGCTGCTGTGCGCAGGTATATAAAGGCTCAGAGCCTATTATGACACGCGCAGCCAGCGTTCCATTGCCACATTCCATCTACTGCAGGCAGGATACCTGGCTGGCTGAATGTCGCTGAGAAGCTCACAGAGACCGCCATAAGCAACAGTTTAACAGAATGCCACAGACTAATCAACCAAACTTTTTGGGTTGGGTTCTCTTTTATAGTCTGCAGGCATTAATTGAAAGAAGTCAGTGTTCCAGCAGAGGGAGACAACGTTTCAGAAAAGGCATTGTAGCAAACCAAAAAAGAAATTTTAAGCGCAGCAGAGTAACCAGCGCACATACCTGTTAGCTCAGGTGAGTTTAAAAGGCTGCTGTTGATAACAAGGGCATTTGCTAAATAGATGGTGTGTGTGCAACAATATACTGAAAGGTCAATTATATTGTGCAGCTTATCTCACCACCTGTAGTTAATTAGGTGAAAGCTCCAAAATGCTTGCCTAATATGTCTGTTTATCCAAAAGGAAGTAAAGAGGGAGAGCTAGAAAGATAGCATTGCGTTACATTACATGGCAATGCAATACACAGTTGCTGAAGTTGAACCAAAATGAGCTTGTCATCTGGCTTCTGCAACTTTGAACATGAAAAATCCAATGAGGAGAAGAAAAGCAAAGCCAAAGAGTCCATCCCAAAATCCGACAAACAAGCAAAATGAACAAAAAACATTGAATTCAATACTTTCTGATTTTAGAAACTGCATTAAAGAAGGGGTGCACCGGTCCTGGAGATACTGTAATACCAGGTCAATGCGTGGAGTGGACAGAGCAAGCTCTTTTTCCATCTCCCTGTTCTAAAAATCCATTTAATATATGGTCCCCAGATAGGGGACGTATCAGATATTAAACTGATAAGAACAGATACTACACTTGATCTTAGCCAAAAGGCCGAGAAGCGATAACCAGAATTGGTTTCGAACTACGGAGCCACCCAAGGATCCTGAAGAGTCCATTTGTGGAGATGAGCTCCTGGACTCCCGATAAGAAGACATGTTGTCAACCTCTAGATCCCTTACATGCCTGCACTTTTCGGCTTGCTGCTGCTGCAATCCACGCGTTTTAGATCTGCATAACTCCACCTCTTTAAACACAGCACCCTCACCCCCTGCTGTTCCCACCCGCCTCAACACCGTTGGAAGGGAGGAGAACCAATTAAGGCGGGGGGTGGGGTGGAACGAGCAGCTGTCTACCCTTAGCAGGAGGGCTGCTGATTACTTACCTCTCCTGCTGCTGCTGGCTGTCCAGCAGCAGACTGAAGGTGGCTGCTGCTGTGCGCAGGTATATAAAGGCTCAGAGCCTATTATGACACGCGCAGCCAGCGTTCCATTGCCACATTCCATCTACTGCAGGCAGGATACCTGGCTGGCTGAATGTCACTGAGAAGCTCACAGAGACCGCCATAAGCAACAGTTTAACAGAATGCCACAGACTAATCAACCAAACTTTTTGGGTTGGGTTCTCTTTTATAGTCTGCAGGCATTAATTGAAAGAAGTCAGTGTTCCAGCAGAGGGAGACAACGTTTCAGAAAAGGCATTGTAGCAAACCAAAAAAGAAATTTTAAGCGCAGCAGAGTAACCAGCGCACATACCTGTTAGCTCAGGTGAGTTTAAAAGGCTGCTGTTGATAACAAGGGCATTTGCTAAATAGATGGTGTGTGTGCAACAATATACTGAAAGGTCAATTATATTGTGCAGCTTATCTCACCACCTGTAGTTATTTAGGTGAAAGCTCCAAAATGCTTGCCAAATATGTCTGTTTATCCAAAAGGAAGTAAAGAGGGAGAGCTAGAAAGATAGCATTGCGTTACATTACATGGCAATGCAATGCACAGTTGCTGAAGTTGAACCAAAATGAGCTTGTCATCTGGCTTCTGCAACTTTGAACATGAAAAATCCAATGAGGAGAAGAAAAGCAAAGCCAAAGAGTCCATCCCAAAATCCGACAAACAAGCAAAATGAACAAAAAACATTGAATTCAATACTTTCTGATTTTAGAAACTGCATTAAAGAAGGGGTGCACCGGTCCTGGAGATACTGCAATACCAGGTCAATGCGTGGAGTGGACAGAGCAAGCTCTTTTTCCATCTCCCTGTTCTAAAAATCCATTTAATATATGGTCCCCAGATAGGGGACGTATCAGATATTAAACTGATAAGAACAGATACTACACTTGATCTTAGCCAAAAGGCCGAGAAGCGATAACCAGAATTGGTTTCGAACTACGGAGCCACCCAAGGATCCTGAAGAGTCCATTTGTGGAGATGAGCTCCTGGACTCCCGTTAAGAAGACATGTTGTCAACCTCTAGATCCCTTACATGCCTGCACTTTTCGGCTTGCTGCTGCTGCAATCCACGCGTTTTAGATCTGCATAACTCCACCTCATTAAACACAGCACCCTCACCCCCTGCTGTTCCCACCCGCCTCAACACCGTTGGAAGGGAGGAGAACCAATTAAGGCGGGGGGTGGGGTGGAACGAGCAGCTGTCTACCCTTAGCAGGAGGGCTGCTGATTACTTACCTCTCCTGCTGCTGCTGGCTGTCCAGCAGCAGACTGAAGGTGGCTGCTGCTGTGCGCAGGTATATAAAGGCTCAGAGCCTATTATGACACGCGCAGCCAGCGTTCCATTGCCACATTCCATCTACTGCAGGCAGGATACCTGGCTGGCTGAATGTCGCTGAGAAGCTCACAGAGACCGCCATAAGCAACAGTTTAACAGAATGCCACAGACTAATCAACCAAACTTTTTGGGTTGGGTTCTCTTTTATAGTCTGCAGGCATTAATTGAAAGAAGTCAGTGTTCCAGCAGAGGGAGACAACGTTTCAGAAAAGGCATTGTAGCAAGCCAAAAAAGAAATTTTAAGCGCAGCAGAGTAACCAGCGCACATACCTGTTAGCTCAGGTGAGTTTAAAAGGCTGCTGTTGATAACAAGGGCATTTGCTAAATAGATGGTGTGTGTGCAACAATATACTGAAAGGTCAATTATATTGTGCAGCTTATCTCACCACCTGTAGTTATTTAGGTGAAAGCTCCAAAATGCTTGCCTAATATGTCTGTTTATCCAAAAAGAAGTAAAGAGGGAGAGCTAGAAAGATAGCATTGCGTTACATTACATGGCAATGCAATGCACAGTTGCTGAAGTTGAACCAAAATGAGCTTGTCATCTGGCTTCTGCAACTTTGAGCATGAAAAATCCAATGAGGAGAAGAAAAGCAAAGCCAAAGAGTCCATCCCAAAATCCGACAAACAAGCAAAATGAACAAAAAACATTGAATTCAATACTTTCTGATTTTAGAAACTGCATTAAAGAAGGGGTGCACCGGTCCTGGAGATACTGCAATACCAGGTCAATGCGTGGAGTGGACAGAGCAAGCTCTTTTTCCATCTCCCTGTTCTAAAAATCCATTTAATATATGGTCCCCAGATAGGGGACGTATCAGATATTAAACTGATAAGAACAGATACTACACTTGATCTTAGCCAAAAGGCCGAGAAGCGATAACCAGAATTGGTTTCGAACTACGGAGCCACCCAAGGATCCTGAAGAGTCCATTTGTGGAGATGAGCTCCTGGACTCCCGTTAAGAAGACATGTTGTCAACCTCTAGATCCCTTACATGCCTGCACTTTTCGGCTTGCTGCTGCTGCAATCCACGCGTTTTAGATCTGCATAACTCCACCTCTTTAAACACAGCACCCTCACCCCCTGCTGTTCCCACCCGCCTCAACACCGTTGGAAGGGAGGAGAACCAATTAAGGCGGGGGGTGGGGTGGAACGAGCAGCTGTCTACCCTTAGAAGGAGGGCTGCTGATTACTTACCTCTCCTGCTGCTGCTGGCTGTCCAGCAGCAGACTGAAGGTGGCTGCTGCTGTGCGCAGGTATATAAAGGCTCAGAGCCTATTATGACACGCGCAGCCAGCGTTCCATTGCCACATTCCATCTACTGCAGGCAGGATACCTGGCTGGCTGAATGTCGCTGAGAAGCTCACAGAGACCGCCATAAGCAACAGTTTAACAGAATGCCACAGACTAATCAACCAAACTTTTTGGGTTGGGTTCTCTTTTATAGTCTGCAGGCATTAATTGAAAGAAGTCAGTGTTCCAGCAGAGGGAGACAACGTTTCAGAAAAGGCATTGTAGCAAACCAAAAAAGAAATTTTAAGCGCAGCAGAGTAACCAGCGCACATACCTGTTAGCTCAGGTGAGTTTAAAAGGCTGCTGTTGATAACAAGGGCATTTGCTAAATAGATGGTGTGTGTGCAACAACATACTGAAAGGTCAATTATATTGTGCAGCTTATCTCACCACCTGTAGTTATTTAGGTGAAAGCTCCAAAATGCTTGCCTAATATGTCTGTTTATCCAAAAGGAAGTAAAGAGGGAGAGCTAGAAAGATAGCATTGCGTTACATTACATGGCAATGCAATGCACAGTTGCTGAAGTTGAACCAAAATGAGCTTGTCATCTGGCTTCTGCAACTTTGAACATGAAAAATCCAATGAGGAGAAGAAAAGCAAAGCCAAAGAGTCCATCCCAAAATCCGACAAACAAGCAAAATGAACAAAAAACATTGAATTCAATACTTTCTGATTTTAGAAACTGCATTAAAGAAGGGGTGCACCGGTCCTGGAGATACTGCAATACCAGGTCAATGCGTGGAGTGGACAGAGCAAGCTCTTTTTCCATCTCCCTGTTCTAAAAATCCATTTAATATATGGTCCCCAGATAGGGGACGTATCAGATATTAAACTGATAAGAACAGATACTACACTTGATCTTAGCCAAAAGGCCGAGAAGCGATAACCAGAATTGGTTTCGAACTACGGAGCCACCCAAGGATCCTGAAGAGTCCATTTGTGGAGATGAGCTCCTGGACTCCCGTTAAGAAGACATGTTGTCAACCTCTAGATCCCTTACATGCCTGCACTTTTCGGCTTGCTGCTGCTGCAATCCACGCGTTTTAGATCTGCATAACTCCACCTCTTTAAACACAGCACCCTCACCCCCTGCTGTTCCCACCCGCCTCAACACCGTTGGAAGGGAGGAGAACCAATTAAGGCGGGGGGTGGGGTGGAACGAGCAGCTGTCTACCCTTAGCAGGAGGGCTGCTGATTACTTACCTCTCCTGCTGCTGCTGGCTGTCCAGCAGCAGACTGAAGGTGGCTGCTGCTGTGCGCAGGTATATAAAGGCTCAGAGCCTATTATGACACGCGCAGCCAGCGTTCCATTGCCACATTCCATCTACTGCAGGCAGGATACCTGGCTGGCTGAATGTCGCTGAGAAGCTCACAGAGACCGCCATAAGCAACAGTTTAACAGAATGCCACAGACTAATCAACCAAACTTTTTGGGTTGGGTTCTCTTTTATAGTCTGCAGGCATTAATTGAAAGAAGTCAGTGTTCCAGCAGAGGGAGACAACGTTTCAGAAAAGGCATTGTAGCAAACCAAAAAAGAAATTTTAAGCGCAGCAGAGTAACCAGCGCACATACCTGTTAGCTCAGGTGAGTTTAAAAGGCTGCTGTTGATAACAAGGGCATTTGCTAAATAGATGGTGTGTGTGCAACAATATACTGAAAGGTCAATTATATTGTGCAGCTTATCTCACCACCTGTAGTTATTTAGGTGAAAGCTCCAAAATGCTTGCCTAATATGTCTGTTTATCCAAAAGGAAGTAAAGAGGGAGAGCTAGAAAGATAGCATTGCGTTACATTACATGGCAATGCAATGCACAGTTGCTGAAGTTGAACCAAAATGAGCTTGTCATCTGGCTTGTGCAGCTTTGAACATGAAAAATCCAATGAGGAGAAGAAAAGCAAAGCCAAAGAGTCCATCCCAAAATCCGACAAACAAGCAAAATGAACAAAAAACATTGAATTCAATACTTTCTGATTTTAGAAACTGCATTAAAGAAGGGGTGCACCGGTCCTGGAGATACTGCAATACCAGGTCAATGCGTGGAGTGGACAGAGCAAGCTCTTTTTCCATCTCCCTGTTCTAAAAATCCATTTAATATATGGTCCCCAGATAGGGGACGTATCAGATATTAAACTGATAAGAACAGATACTACACTTGATCTTAGCCAAAAGGCCGAGAAGCGATAACCAGAATTGGTTTCGAACTACGGAGCCACCCAAGGATCCTGAAGAGTCCATTTGTGGAGATGAGCTCCTGGACTCCCGTTAAGAAGACATGTTGTCAACCTCTAGATCCCTTACATGCCTGCACTTTTCGGCTTGCTGCTGCTGCAATCCACGCGTTTTAGATCTGCATAACTCCACCTCTTTAAACACAGCACCCTCACCCCCTGCTGTTCCCACCCGCCTCAACACCGTTGGAAGGGAGGAGAACCAATTAAGGCGGGGGGTGGGGTGGAACGAGCAGCTGTCTACCCTTAGCAGGAGGGCTGCTGATTACTTACCTCTCCTGCTGCTGCTGGCTGTCCAGCAGCAGACTGAAGGTGGCTGCTGCTGTGCGCAGGTATATAAAGGCTCAGAGCCTATTATGACACGCGCAGCCAGCGTTCCATTGCCACATTCCATCTACTGCAGGCAGGATACCTGGCTGGCTGAATGTCGCTGAGAAGCTCACAGAGACCGCCATAAGCAACAGTTTAACAGAATGCCACAGACTAATCAACCAAACTTTTTGGGTTGGGTTCTCTTTTATAGTCTGCAGGCATTAATTGAAAGAAGTCAGTGTTCCAGCAGAGGGAGACAACGTTTCAGAAAAGGCATTGTAGCAAACCAAAAAAGAAATTTTAAGCGCAGCAGAGTAACCAGCGCACATACCTGTTAGCTCAGGTGAGTTTAAAAGGCTGCTGTTGATAACAAGGGCATTTGCTAAATAGATGGTGTGTGTGCAACAATATACTGAAAGGTCAATTATATTGTGCAGCTTATCTCACCACCTGTAGTTATTTAGGTGAAAGCTCCAAAATGCTTGCCTAATATGTCTGTTTATCCAAAAAGAAGTAAAGAGGGAGAGCTAGAAAGATAGCATTGCGTTACATTACATGGCAATGCAATGCACAGTTGCTGAAGTTGAACCAAAATGAGCTTGTCATCTGGCTTCTGCAACTTTGAACATGAAAAATCCAATGAGGAGAAGAAAAGCAAAGCCAAAGAGTCCATCCCAAAATCCGACAAACAAGCAAAATGAACAAAAAACATTGAATTCAATACTTTCTGATTTTAGAAACTGCATTAAAGAAGGGGTGCACCGGTCCTGGAGATACTGCAATACCAGGTCAATGCGTGGAGTGGACAGAGCAAGCTCTTTTTCCATCTCCCTGTTCTAAAAATCCATTTAATATATGGTCCCCAGATAGGGGACGTATCAGATATTAAACTGATAAGAACAGATACTACACTTGATCTTAGCCAAAAGGCCGAGAAGCGATAACCAGAATTGGTTTCGAACTACGGAGCCACCCAAGGATCCTGAAGAGTCCATTTGTGGAGATGAGCTCCTGGACTCCCGTTAAGAAGACATGTTGTCAACCTCTAGATCCCTTACATGCCTGCACTTTTCGGCTTGCTGCTGCTGCAATCCACGCGTTTTAGATCTGCATAACTCCACCTCTTTAAACACAGCACCCTCACCCCCTGCTGTTCCCACCCGCCTCAACACCGTTGGAAGGGAGGAGAACCAATTAAGGCGGGGGGTGGGGTGGAACGAGCAGCTGTCTACCCTTAGCAGGAGGGCTGCTGATTACTTACCTCTCCTGCTGCTGCTGGCTGTCCAGCTGCAGACTGAAGGTGGCTGCTGCTGTGCGCAGGTATATAAAGGCTCAGAGCCTATTATGACTCGCGCAGCCAGCGTTCCATTGCCACATTCCATCTACTGCAGGCAGGATACCTGGCTGGCTGAATGTCGCTGAGAAGCTCACAGAGACCGCCATAAGCAACAGTTTAACAGAATGCCACAGACTAATCAACCAAACTTTTTGGGTTGGGTTCTCTTTTATAGTCTGCAGGCATTAATTGAAAGAAGTCAGTGTTCCAGCAGAGGGAGACAACGTTTCAGAAAAGGCATTGTAGCAAACCAAAAAAGAAATTTTAAGCGCAGCAGAGTAACCAGCGCACATACCTGTTAGCTCAGGTGAGTTTAAAAGGCTGCTGTTGATAACAAGGGCATTTGCTAAATAGATGGTGTGTGTGCAACAATATACTGAAAGGTCAATTATATTGTGCAGCTTATCTCACCACCTGTAGTTATTTAGGTGAAAGCTCCAAAATGCTTGCCTAATATGTCTGTTTATCCAAAAGGAAGTAAAGAGGGAGAGCTAGAAAGATAGCATTGCGTTACATTACATGGCAATGCAATGCACAGTTGCTGAAGTTGAACCAAAATGAGCTTGTCATCTGGCTTCTGCAACTTTGAACATGAAAAATCCAATGAGGAGAAGAAAAGCAAAGCCAAAGAGTCCATCCCAAAATCCGACAAACAAGCAAAATGAACAAAAAACATTGAATTCAATACTTTCTGATTTTAGAAACTGCATTAAAGAAGGGTGCACCGGTCCTGGAGATACTGCAATACCAGGTCAATGCGTGGAGTGGACAGAGCAAGCTCTTTTTCCATCTCCCTGTTCTAAAAATCCATTTAATATATGGTCCCCAGATAGGGGACGTATCAGATATTAAACTGATAAGAACAGATTTTTTTTTTTTTTTTTTTTTTTCTCCTCAGACGAGGAAATTCCACAGTCTATGGAAACCAGACAAAGGAAAATTCCATCAAAACAGCTGCGTCAAATCCAATACGCAATTTGCTGTCCCCATCATCATCGGAAATATTTATTTCATATTTCAAAACAACAATAACAAAAATCAAGAGGTACTAACAATATATCTCCACTTTTTAACTTTCCATATTCCCTCCGCATCCACTTCCCCTCTCCTCTTTTTGTCCCATAGGAAACACACATACATCTTCCCCAAAATCACCTTCACACTATCCTTTACAGCAATTTCCTTCCTTTTAAACACATACACATTCCTCACATCCCATAACACTTCCTTTATACATGCAAGCATCAACCACAAGACTCTTTCCTTCGTCCCATCACATATTCCCAAACCAAACATAAACAACTCAAAAGACAACAAATTCACACCACACAATTCTTTACACAAAGGCCCCATTCTCCCAATCACATCTCTAGCATACTGGCAATTCCAAAAAACATACAACACACTTTCCCTTCCACCACAGCCATTTCTTGGACACATTTCACTCCTCACCAAACCTCTATTCCTCTGAAACTCTCTCACAGGTAATACTCCATGTAAAGACTGCCACACAACTTCACTCTGTTTGTTGGTCATACCACTCATCCGCACTTTCTTCCAAACCTTCTGCACATCACCACCCCTAACCATATTTATTCCACATTCTACCTCTCTACATTCAATCATCCTATACACAGCCTTCTTATTCTCCAGCAATCTCACATCTGCATCACACAGTTCATACCTCACCAAAAACGTATAAACCCACACATACCATACAGGCACCTCAAAAGCAATCGGACATCGCAAATCCCTTTCTTGCCACTTTAAACGAAACAAATACGCTCCAAATAAATACCTACACATAGATGAAAACTTTCCATCCGCCCTAATCACTTTCAAAACAAACACAACGATATTCACACCAAAAAACACGTCCAAATTCGGAAAACCCAAACCACCTTTTTCCACTCTTTTAACCAAAATTTCTCTCCTAGCTCTCTCCATTTTCGAGTTCCACAAAAAAACAAATAAAATTCTATTCAAGCTTCTCATACACATATATCCTGGTGGAAATACTACCGCAATATATAAAAATATTGGCAACACCACACTCTTAACAATTAAAATCTTCCCAAAAAAGGATAAACTCCTCAATTTTCAAAAATTCAACTTCTGCTCAACTTTTCCTTTCGCATCATCCCAACTTTCTTTCCCATCCAAACTCTCTGAAAACTTCACACCCAAAACTTTAATAGGTCCATTCACTACATTCACACCTACATCCCTACTTAAACTTCCGCCTCCAAAACCCTTACACTCACTCTTTTCCCAATTCACTTTAAACGCAGATGCACCACAAAAAATAGACACTAACAACTTCACCCGCCTCACCGAACATTCAGAATCACATAATACACACACGTCATCCATATAACCACTCACCTTCCATTCTTTTCCTCCACCTCCCGGCACTTGCACACCACGAATTACCTTATCTTTCCTCAGCATACACAACAATGGCTCAATTGCACAAATAAATGCTACAGGGGACAAAGGACACCCCTGTCGCACACCCGAAAACACATTCACTTTCCTACCCACATACCCATTCATTAAAACACAGCTATAAACACCCGCATACAAACTTCTCACTCGCCCAACAAAATCAGCCGGAAAACCCATTTTTAACAACACTCTGAACAAAAAACCATGCGACAACCTATCATAAGCCTTTTCAAAATCCAAACTTAACAAAAATACACTCTTCTTACGACCCATGCAATCCCATAGACAATCTCTTAACATACACACACACTCATGAATCCGCCTCCCAGGTACCGCACAACACTGCTCATCCCCAATCACACTCTCTATCACATCACGCATCCTATTAGCCATAAGTTTTGCATAGATTTTATAATCACAATTAAGTTTTTTACCAGGATATATAAAGATTACCCAGTAAAACATGAAGTACCAAAATAATTTTAAAATAAATATTTTATTTAAACATATTAAAATCCAGAATTAGACCATAAAAAGAGAAAGGTACCAAACATGAGGAGGCAGGAGAAACAACACTGAAATCTTAGGAAAGTTTGAGCAGTCTTATAATAATTTGATTATGCTATGAATGAAGCACTAATCACAAATGAAAAGAGTGTAGTGGTGTAATATATAGCAGCATAGGATGTCAAAAAGAAATTAATTCATCATGCCACACATTGGATCAAATCAACAGGGCAGCAGTGCTGTGGCATACTAGTGCTCTCGTGCATACAGATGTATAGACCCGCATTATTCATTAATTGCATGGACAGCACCTGCGGCCGAAGTGATCGATTCAGTGCATATAAATAAATAAAAGATCTCCTGCTGTCACTAACACCTAATACTAGATGGATACATTCAATACATAAGTATATCTAAACAATGAAGTGTAAGAAACTTATTCCATACCAGTGTGGATGCTCCTGCTTCCTGCCCCGACGCGCACGTTTCGCATTAGCTTCTTCGGAAGGCGTGTGACTGCTCAAACTTTCCTAAGATTTCAGTGTTGTTTCTCCTGCCTCCTCATGTTTGGTACCTTTCTCTTTTTATGGTCTAATTCTGGATTTTAATATGTTTAAATAAAATATTTATTTTAAAATTATTTTGGTACTTCATGTTTTACTGGGTAATCTTTATATATCCTGGTAAAAAACTTTTGTGGTAATAATTGAATGTTCGGAAGTACTATTAACTTAATCTGGACACTTCTTGTGAAAAATAATCACAATTAAGTAACGTTATTGGCCTCCAATTCCTCAGACTTTTCAAATCCCCTTTCTTAGGAATTAACACAACCATACCTGCACGCATACTCTCAGCCACCTCCATGTTTCCCCACATATACTTACATACATCCACAAAGTCCTTACCAATCACACCCCACATCACACGATAAAATTCTACTGGGAGGCCATCCTCCCCCGGCGTCTTATTCAAAGCCATACTACACATAACCTTCCATACCTCATCACCAGTCACCTCACCCATCACTCTCTCTCTTTCTGCTTCACTCAACTTACTCTCTAACACACTCAAAACATCATTCTCCAAACATTCATCCCTCTGTTTCACTGCATACAGATCCTCATAAAACTTAGCCACCTCTTCACACATATCCTCTCCACTCACCTCACTTCCATCTGCTCCATACACCACGCTCATACTCTGTTTCTTTCCAAAAACTTTTTTAAAGAAAAACCGAGAACATTTCTCATCCTGCTCCATCTTATCAATCTTTGCCCTAAACACTATGCTTCTCCCTCTCTCCAACAAAAACTCACTAATCTCCTTTTTTACCTCTAAAATATCCTCCTCCACCTCAACTCCTCCTTCCCTTAACTTATACAAACCGCTCAACCGCGAGTTCAGTTTAACAAAACTCTCTCTTTTAATTGCTGCATACTTGTATCCTAAATTTTTAAAGAACATTTTTGTTTGTTTCTTCACCCAGTCCCACCACTCACAAACATTCCCAAACTCATTTTTATGCTTACACCATTCTTCATACCGCCTTTCATACTCCTTTCTCACATCTTCATTCTCTAACAGTTTAACATTTAACTTCCACAATCCTCTCCCAAACACTCCATCAACTTTTATATCCAACTCACACAACATACACACATGATCTGAAAAAAGAACGTTTTCCTGCCTATAATTAACAGAAACCATATTTTTAGAAATAAAACAATAATCCAATCTGGATTGTACCCTACCACTCTCAGAAAAGAAAGTGTTCAACAAAGGATTCATGTTACACACGCGCTGCATATCACACAACCCAAAATCATTCACTAACTCCAATAATGCTTTCCCAGACACATCCACATTCACTCTCCCCACATCACAGTTCATATCACCCACAATTACCACAGGTATTCTTCCTGGAACAAAAAGCTTAATTTTTTCAAATAAATTTTTGCGCTCATTTTTTTCAACTGGCGCATAAACATTAATAACACAAAACTTTACATTCTTGTATACAAAATTAGCAAGGATACATCTCCCCACCTCAATAACCAAATAATCACTCAAAACAACCTCCCTTCCTTTAACCAAAATACCCACACCATCATTCTTATTACATGCACTCCCCGACCACACAGACGCTCCATAAGACCATTCATCCCCTTTCACACCATCCACTACCCCACATTGTTGTAAACAAAAATAGATGCATTTTGCATAGCTAAAAACTCAAAAATAGCAGCTCTTCTTACTTTACTTTTAAACACTCTTACGTTTTGGGACACTATGGTAAATCCCATAATACTTCTACTCCTTCACCAATTACACAAAGAAATAGCCTTTGGCCTAAACCAAAGCTCACAAGAGGACAAAAAGAAAAAACATTTACAATATTATATGGTGACACTATCCAGCACCACCACTATCCTCCTCCGCCATCAGAACAGAACAGCTGGTTTCCGACCCGCTGGCTTCACCAGCCACACTCCTCATTCTGGCAGTTCTGATCTTCCTCTGAGGCTCACTAAAATCTGCATCATCACTGCCCCCACCATCCTCCCTACGACTCTTCTTTGCACCCCTATCATCCTCCGAAGAAAAATCTTCAATGTTTTCAGGACCCGAAGGGTGTTCAGGACTGTCGGGTTCCGAGATTTGCACTTCACATCCTGTTGCGTCCATTGCCTCTCCAAAAGTCATCATCTCAGGCAGCTCTGCTTCCACCACTTTCCTAGATATTCTCGCAGACACTGCCTTTTTCTCCACCTTTGCCACTTCCCTCCAGAACTCCTTTTCTTCCCTCCGCTTCTTCCTCATTTCTTCAGCAGAAGAAGAACATGGTCTCAGGGACACCTCCTCTGGCGCCGTAGAGGGAGAGGCTCTACCAGTTTCCCGCCTCCTTCCCTCTCTCTCCTCCCTCTCCAATCTTTCCAGCACTTTCAGTGCGCTTGCCATCTGCCTCCTCTCCAGCTCCTCCTCCTTCTGTTCTTTATCAGAACGTCTAGGTGCACTCATAGGACAGTCCTTATACATGTGATCACTACTGCCACAGACATCACAGGACTTGGCCTCTGGACACTGGTTGGCCATATGCCCCTCCTTTCTGCAATTTCGGCAACACTGCCCTTTAAGGCATGTTACCATGGTATGTCCGAAAGAAAAGCATCTACGGCAAAACATGGGCTGGCCTGGGTAAAAGAGGAAACCTCTATGGCCTGCAACGGAAAAATTTGATGGAGGGTGTCTAAAGCCCCCCACACTGTCAGGATGCCTTTTCAATTTCACACGGAATTTATACTGACAGTTAAAGATTCCTAGACAATTGACTTGCTTCACTCCCTTCCGCACATATTCACAGTAGCGAGAGAGGAAGCACTCCAGCAGCTCAGGGTCTGTAAAAGGGTTATAGACAGTCACAGTCACCTCCTTTTCTTGCAGACCAAACAAAGGTTCCCATCTAACTCCTTCCAAGCAGGGGTCACTAGAGTGACCAGGGAGCCATTCAAAGACATTAAGGCAAACATCCTGGTCCATAAAGGTAACGTCATAATTACCTTGACGTGAAAATTCGTTGACACTGAAGATCTCAGAACGTCTTGCTCCAGCTTTGCCTTCAACGATGTCTTGGACAATGAAAACCACGTTGTTCTTGTTCTGGTCAGATGGATCCACGGACAAACGGATGGTGTTCTTCACAAAAGACATCTTGGATTCTGTCGGTATGGAATACCACAGGAAAAAGCAGAAAATCCTCCACAAAAGGGTCCGGATTCCTCCAGGAGACTCGCACCAATCAAGGTACAGTCATACGATCGCAGCCAAAAGGCCGAGAAGCGATAACCAGAATTGGTTTCGGAATACGGTGCCACCCAAGGATCCTGAAGAGTCCATTTGTGGAGATGAGCTCCTGGACTCCCGTTAAGAAGACATGTTGTCAACCTCTAGATCCCTTACATGCCTGCACTTTTCGGCTTGCTGCTGCTGCAATCCACGCGTTTTAGATCTGCATAACTCCACCTCTTTAAACACAGCACCCTCACCCCCTGCTGTTCCCACCCGCCTCAACACCGTTGGAAGGGAGGAGAACCAATTAAGGCGGGGGGTGGGGTGGAACGAGCAGCTGTCTACCCTTAGCAGGAGGGCTGCTGATTACTTACCTCTCCTGCTGCTGCTGGCTGTCCAGCAGCAGACTGAAGGTGGCTGCTGCTGTGCGCAGGTATATAAAGGCTCAGAGCCTATTATGACACGCGCAGCCAGCGTTCCATTGCCACATTCCATCTACTGCAGGCAGGATACCTGGCTGGCTGAATGTCGCTGAGAAGCTCACAGAGACCGCCATAAGCAACAGTTTAACAGAATGCCACAGACTAATCAACCAAACTTTTTGGGTTGGGTTCTCTTTTATAGTCTGCAGGCATTAATTGAAAGAAGTCAGTGTTCCAGCAGAGGGAGACAACGTTTCAGAAAAGGCATTGTAGCAAACCAAAAAAGAAATTTTAAGCGCAGCAGAGTAACCAGCGCACATACCTGTTAGCTCAGGTGAGTTTAAAAGGCTGCTGTTGATAACAAGGGCATTTGCTAAATAGATGGTGTGTGTGCAACAATATACTGAAAGGTCAATTATATTGTGCAGCTTATCTCACCACCTGTAGTTATTTAGGTGAAAGCTCCAAAATGCTTGCCTAATATGTCTGTTTATCCAAAAGGAAGTAAAGAGGGAGAGCTAGAAAGATAGCATTGCGTTACATTACATGGCAATGCAATGCACAGTTGCTGAAGTTGAACCAAAATGAGCTTGTCATCTGGCTTCTGCAACTTTGAACATGAAAAATCCAATGAGGAGAAGAAAAGCAAAGCCAAAGAGTCCATCCCAAAATCCGACAAACAAGCAAAATGAACAAAAAACATTGAATTCAATACTTTCTGATTTTAGAAACTGCATTAAAGAAGGGGTGCACCGGTCCTGGAGATACTGCAATACCAGGTCAATGAGTGGAGTGGACAGAGCAAGCTCTTTTTCCATCTCCCTGTTCTAAAAATCCATTTAATATATGGTCCCCAGATAGGGGACGTATCAGATATTAAACTGATAAGAACAGATACTACACTTGATCTTAGCCAAAAGGCCGAGAAGCGATAACCAGAATTGGTTTCGAACTACGGAGCCACCCAAGGATCCTGAAGAGTCCATTTGTGGAGATGAGCTCCTGGACTCCCGTTAAGAAGACATGTTGTCAACCTCTAGATCCCTTACATGCCTGCACTTTTCGGCTTGCTGCTGCTGCAATCCACGCGTTTTAGATCTGCATAACTCCACCTCTTTAAACACAGCACCCTCACCCCCTGCTGTTCCCACCCGCCTCAACACCGTTGGAAGGGAGGAGAACCAATTAAGGCAGGGGGTGGGGTGGAACGAGCAGCTGTCTACCCTTAGCAGGAGGGCTGCTGATTACTTACCTCTCCTGCTGCTGCTGGCTGTCCAGCAGCAGACTGAAGGTGGCTGCTGCTGTGCGCAGGTATATAAAGGCTCAGAGCCTATTATGACATGCGCAGCCAGCGTTCCATTGCCACATTCCATCTACTGCAGGCAGGATACCTGGCTGGCTGAATGTCGCTGAGAAGCTCACAGAGACCGCCATAAGCAACAGTTTAACAGAATGCCACAGACTAATCAACCAAACTTTTTGGGTTGGGTTCTCTTTTATAGTCTGCAGGCATTAATTGAAAGAAGTCAGTGTTCCAGCAGAGGGAGACAACGTTTCAGAAAAGGCATTGTAGCAAACCAAAAAAGAAATTTTAAGCGCAGCAGAGTAACCAGCGCACATACCTGTTAGCTCAGGTGAGTTTAAAAGGCTGCTGTTGATAACAAGGGCATTTGCTAAATAGATGGTGTGTGTGCAACAATATACTGAAAGGTCAATTATATTGTGCAGCTTATCTCACCACCTGTAGTTATTTAGGTGAAAGCTCCAAAATGCTTGCCTAATATGTCTGTTTATCCAAAAGGAAGTAAAGAGGGAGAGCTAGAAAGATAGCATTGCGTTACATTACATGGCAATGCAATGCACAGTTGCTGAAGTTGAACCAAAATGAGCTTGTCATCTGGCTTCTGCAACTTTGAACATGAAAAATCCAATGAGGAGAAGAAAAGCAAAGCCAAAGAGTCCATCCCAAAATCCAACAAACAAGCAAAATGAACAAAAAACATTGAATTCAATACTTTCTGATTTTAGAAACTGCATTAAAGAAGGGGTGCACCGGTCCTGGAGATACTGCAATACCAGGTCAATGCGTGGAGTGGACAGAGCAAGCTCTTTTTCCATCTCCCTGTTCTAAAAATCCATTTAATATATGGTCCCCAGATAGGGGACGTATCAGATATTAAACTGATAAGAACAGATTTTTTTTTTTTTTTTTTTTTAAAACCACTCAGGTTTAGATATAAGCAAACAGTTAACCAGACTTCGTCATAAGTTATACTGCCACTTCATAAACATCATTGTGGTTTCTTTATTAAAGTATTATTCAACAAAAATACATCCAAGTAATCCTATGCCAGAGACATTTCCAGAAAAAATATCAACGGTATTTAACCATATCCTGCCACTTAAGGTATTTCCACACACCTTCAGAATCTGTTCCACCACCACCACCTTCTCTTGTATCCCACAAATAGATTACATATAGTCTTGCTAAGATCAACCTAATACAATCATTTACTGTTAAATTTACTCTTTTAAACACACACAAATTTCTCACATCCCACAAGCTCTCCTGCACACACACCATAATAAACCACATCATCCTTTCTAGGCCACGACGACTAGCACCAAAACCAAACATAGCCACTCTCCAATCAATAAACTTCACACCAGCAACCCCTTTACACAGTCCACCCACACCTTTCCACACATCATACGCAAAATTACAATCCCACATAAGGTGCCTCACCGTCTCATTCGCTCCACAACCATCCCTTGGACATACTGCAGATCTTATGAGATCTCTTTTCTTCTGAAAATCCCTCACTGGCAAAATATTATGAAGGCCCATCCATACTATATCTCGCTGTCTATTCGACACACCTTGAATGCTTAACTTCTTCCATACCCGCGCAACTTCCATAGAACGCAATCCCACCACATTACTCTCACACTCATTCACACACATCTTCCCCATCACCTTCTTAACCAACATAAAGTCTTTCATTGCAACTGCTAACAAATCATTCTTCCTCACAAACTTCTCAATCAAACCATACCACTCAGGACACTTAAAAGCAACAGGCACATTCTTATCACGCTTCACCCAATTCAGACCATACAGCATCCATCCAGCCAAATACTTACACATAAATGCCCCTTTATTATTCTTCCCAATCAAAATGACCGTAGTCTTAATAAAATGCAATGTTAGAAACACTTCAATATTCGGAAACTTCAGTCCCCCATACAAATATTGCTTAAACAAAATCTCTCTCTTAAGTCTTTCCATCCTACTGCCCCAAAAAAACACAAAAATTAGTTTCTCCACTTTTTTAATTTTCCTATAGGGCACTGGAAAAATACAAGAAACATAAAGCAAAATAGGGAGAATAACAGCCTTAATAATAAGAACCTTCCCTACCAAAGACAAAGAACGTAACTTCCAAAAATTCATCTTCCGCACAATCCGCTCACCACATTCATCCCAACTCTCATAACCTTTCAAATCATCATTAAAAAAAACTCCCAACACTTTAATTGCACCATTCACACCAGCCACACCATCCATCTTAATCCTATTGTCACCAAAACATTTAAACATGCATTTGTTCCAATTCACACGAAACGCTGACGCGCCACAAAAAAAATTCAACAACAATTTTACTCTCTCCATAGAGGCCACACTCTCACTCACCACTACTACATCATCCATATATCCTAAGACTTTCACAGTCATTCCACCACTCCCTGGCACTAACAAACCACGCACCACTTTCTCTTTCCGAATCATACACAGCAGTGGCTCAATCACACACACAAATAATACCGGTGACATGGGACAACCTTGCCTCACACCAGACCTAATACACACTTTCTCACTCAAAAACCCATTCACCAGAAATTCACTCACCACCTCCCCATACAATCCTCTCACGGCACGCACAAATTTCTCCGGAAAACCCATTCTACGCAAAACCTCAAATAGAAACACATGAGACACGCGATCAAACGCCTTTTCAAAGTCAACAGCCATCACCATACACTTCTGCTTTCTTACTTTACAATCCCACAACACATCTCTTAAAAGACACAGATTATCCGTCATACATCTACCAGGCACTGCACACACTTGATCTTTACCAATCACATCAGCTACAACCACACGCATCCGACACGCCAAAATTTTACTGAATACCTTGTAATCGGCGTTCAGAAGCGTAATTGGCCTCCAATTACTCAAACACCTTTTATCCCCTTTCTTATGGATTAAGACCACCACTCCCTCCTTCATTGAACTCGCAAGCATCCCATTCTCCCACATAAACTGACACACTTCCACTAAATCCATACCCATCACTTCCCACATCATAACATATAGCTCCACAGGCAAACCATCCTTCCCAGGCGTCACATTTTTCCTTGCACCAAACACCGCTTTCTTAACTTCCTCCTCAATCACTGCCTCACATAGACCAGAACATCCATCCTTATCCACCTTACAATCCAAAGTCTTAAGCACTTCTTCTTTCAAACTCTCATCCACCCACTTCCTGCCAAACAACTCAGCATAAAACGTGACCACTTCCTTCATTACATCCTCCCCACTCACACAAACACCATCCACATCAAAAATCTCCTCCATACCCTCCTTCTTACCATTTATTTTTTTAAAGAAATATCTTGAACACTTTTCATCTTTATCAAGATGGACCACCTTTGACCTAAAAATTATTTCCCTTCCCTTCCTCTCCAAAGTCCTCTTCAAATCCTCTCTCGCACTTCTTAACAAATCATCCACATCCACACCACACATCCTCATTTTCTCCAGCCATTCCACCCTCATCATTAAATCTTTATATTGACTCCTAACCATGGCAGCCTTTTTATAGCCCCATCGACGAAAAAACTTTTGCACTTCATACTTCATCCAATCCCACCACACCAACACACTTTCAAACTTACTCTTTTGAGATTTACACCAACTATATTTTTTCTTAAAATCATTCACAATTCTCTCATCCTCAAGCAAACTCACATTCAATTTCCACACACCTCTCCCATGCACCCGCCTTAAATCCCCTCTAAACTCACCTTTCAGGCACACATGGTCCGAAAAAGGAACTGAAAATTGAGAAAAACCATCACATATTATATTTTTAGAAAAAAACATCCTATCAATCCTAGATGTTATCCCACCCCTGTCAGCTTTATAGGTTGGTGGTGGTGGCTTCCCCAAATAAACCTCAGCAGCATCAAAAAAGAAAAAATCAGAAATAATGTTTGCCAATTTTTTTCCTGAGGCATCAACTTTCCCCTCAGTTACACAGTTAAAATCACCTGTTACTATCACAGGGACCCTACCAGGTAATTCTAAACATAATTTATCTAATAAACTTAACCTGTCTTCTTTTTTTGTAGGACCATAAATATTTATAATTTTAACTTTCCACCCCCTCCCACACACAACTGCAGAGATGCAACGACCCACCTCTATTACCTTATAATATTCAAAAACAAAATTTCTATTATTTAATACTATCCCAACTCCATCATTTTTATTCCCACTAGAGCCAGACCAGATATGCTGGCCATATGGCCAATCAGCGTCTTCCAGGGGTTCTTCTATACCACACTCCTGTAGACACATAATATCAAAAGAATGGTTATGTAAGAAGTCCAGAATCACAGATCTTCTAACTCTAGACTTTAAAAGTCTTACATTAAGGGACGCAATGTCCCAATTTGGTTTAGAGACCATTCTTTGGCTCAAAAACCAGAAACACCAGTCTCAGCAAAAAAACATGCCTTCCTTATCCTTTGTCATCCGGCGAACTCCCACTTAGCTGAAAGATAGTGGACTCCAAATTCTCCTCCAGGTAAGCCGTTGACGCAGGAGAAAGAGAAACCACTGGGTAATCCCGCTCACTCACCGGACTTGCCACGCATTGGCTACTTGATGGTTCAGACAACCGGGCCCTTTTATTCTTAGCGCGGTCCGGTTCCTCAGAAGACCTCACCCCAGTCTCAGTGAAGTCTCCTTGACCTCCAGCTCCCTCTTCATCCATACTTTCACTGCTCCAACTGAGAGCCGGGTCCCCTGGGATTTCCAAGGCTCCCTCACGTTCTTCACAAAAGGAGTCAATGAAACCCCCCTGATAGGAAGAAATGTCCATCTCAGCTGCCAGAACCTCTTCCACTCTCCCGGGCTCCACCAGTAGGTCAGCAGACGCCCTCACTGGAGCAGTCTCCACACGCTGTTCCACTACCTTCACCCTGGAAGAAACTGCGGCCTCAGGTGCCACACTCTTAGGCCTCGGAGAGTTCGAGACCACCTCAGAGTATGCCCTTGCCTTGCCCTCGTTCGCACGACGAGTACAATCCTTAAAGGCATGCCCCTCCATACCACAAGCATTGCAAACAATTGGATTGGTACAGTCCTTAGCAACATGCCCACTTTGGTTGCACTTGGAGCAAACAGGCACAGCAGTACAAACCTCTTGTAAGTGTCCGTACTTCTTACATTTCCTGCAAAAAACTGGGGCCTCAGGAAAGAAGAGAATACCCCTATCTCTCCCGATAGAGAAACTTTGGGGAGGGTAATGAACACCTCCAGGCTCCGAAGAACTTTCCCCAAATCTGACAAAATATCTGTATTTGCCAGTCCATAAGTTCTCCTCGTTCATGATTTTGTGACTGTTGCTCACAAAGTCACAATGCCTCTTAAGAAAAGTCGCAATGTCATGTTCGTGCACAAAGGGATTATACATAAATATGACTAGGGGAACATTGTCACGGGTGTGTTGCCACGAAGATCGTCACGAGTACACAGCCTGACTTCTCGCAGCTGACTTGTTGGTGCTTTGTGTTTTTTCGGCAGTGTAGGAGTTAATTCTCTCTCTCTCTGGGCTAGCTGAGGTCCAGCCTCGCCCAGCTGCAATCAATGCTTCTTTAGTGAGACTCCTTTATATTCCTGCAGGTCTGTTTGGGAGGTGTCGGTGAAAGCTTTTCATTCTGACTTACAGAGCGGATCGTGGTGTTTGGAGTTGCTGAGATAAGTGCATTTGGAAGTGTTTTTTCCCTTTCCTCGCTTTATCATTTATCTCCTTTCCCGTTGGTGTTCCCTCTGTTGTAGTTGTGTAGAAGTTGTATGCAAGGTGGTTTTGGTTTTTCCCTTGTACTGTCTCGTTCGTCTAAATACTGTGTGTGGGCATATTATTTCTGGTTCCCTATTGTTGTGATCGGGGTCCTTCTCAGGACTAGATTACTTAGGTGCAGGGATCCTCAGGAGGTAGGGGTTACGCTGGCGGCCTGGACCTCTGTACCTTTAACAGTACCTCCAGGTTGAGGGGTTAGTCAGGGTCCCAGCTTAGGGTCAGCTTAGGCCCCCTACCTCCAGTATTCTGTGACAGTGTGACATTTTCACCGACCATCTTAGTTTTCTCCAGCTACCATGGATCCAGTAGCCGGTCTAGCTCGGCAGTTGCAGAGTTTGTCCATGGGGCTGGCGGACGTTAAGTCCAAGGTTTTGCATCCTCCGGAGCAAGCCGGACCAGAACCTAAAGTAGCTCTCCCTGACAGGTTCACTGGGGGGCGAGACAAGTTTTTTGTTTTCCGGGAGGCATGCAAATTGTACTTTCGGCTGCGGCCTCGGTCATCGGGCAGTGAAGAACAAAGGGTGGGAATTGTCATCTCGCTCCTACAAGGGGACCCTCAATCTTGGGCGTTCTCTCTTCCCCCAAGCTCCCCGGTTCTCCAGTCAGTGGATAGGTTTTTCGCTGCTCTGGGACTCGTATATGATGACCCAGATCGGATCTCCCTTGCTGAGTCTAAGTTACGTAGGATTCAGCAGGGAGATCGTCCGGCGGAGGAATTCTGTTCGGAGTTCCGTAGGTGGGCCACGGACACCCAGTGGAATGACCCGGCTCTTAGGAGCCAGTTTTGTCATGGTTTATCCGACAAATTACAGGATGTGTTGGCACAGTATGACTCTCCCGCGTCACTGGAAGCCGCTATGGCCCTTGCTATTCGTGTTGACAGACGGCTTCGGGAGAGGTGCGGGATAACTCTACCCCCTGTAATGTCTCCACCTCCTACAAGGTCCCCTCATATGGTGGTTCCCCTGGTCAGTCCGGAGGAGCCTATGCAATTAGGAGGGACATCATTTCGGGGAAGGGGACCGGTGGTGCGCCATAAGACAGGAAGGTGTTTCCTCTGCGGGAAAAAGGGACATTTTATTGGGGGGTGTCCATCCCGTCCCTTGCAGAGTAAAGAGTCGTCGAAAAAACTGTTGATCCCAGGTTGTGTGGTGGACGGCAATCTGGGAGTAGGTATTTCGTCCCTAGGTTCGTCTCAGTTTCTCGTACCGGCGGAGGTGGTGGTGGGTACGAGAACTGAGAGGATATCTGTTCTTCTGGATAGTGGGGCCGGGGCTAATCTGGTTGATGCTCGGTTTGCCCGGGTTCAAGGTATGCGATTGAGTGAGTTGGCTAAACCCATCCCCATATTCTCGATCGATGCCAGGCCTCTCGGTCAGGGAAGTTTTTTGCAAGCTGTGCATGGTGTAAAACTTCAAGTGGGGGCAATACATAAAGAACTGTTGTCTTGCTACGTGTTGGAGGGTCTTCCCACTCCTATAGTGTTGGGCCTTCCTTGGTTAGCTAAGCATAACCCGGTTATTAATTGGCAAACCAGAGAGATAAGCCAATGGAGTAAATTCTGTAATAAAAACTGCATGAACACGGTCATCGGTGCAGTTACTCCTTGGGTCTTACCTCCATTTCTGGCGGACTTTGAGGATGTATTCTCGGAGAATGGGTGTCAGGAACTACCTCCTCATCGCGAGTATGACTGTTCTGTAAAACTGCTCCCTGAGGCCAAGTTACCTAAAGCTAGGTTGTATAACCTTTCTGGTCCTGAGAGGCAGGCCATGAAGGATTATATTTCTGAAAGTCTGGCTAAGGGGCATATTAGACCTTCATCTTCACCGGTGGCCGCGGGGTTCTTCTTTGTTAAGAAGAAAGATGGAGGCCTACGCCCTTGCCTGGATTTCCGTGAACTTAATCGGATTACGGTCCGAGATCCGTATCCGCTCCCACTTATTCCCGATCTCTTTAATCAGATCGTGGGCGCCAAATGGTTCTCTAAGTTGGATCTCAGGGGGGCGTACAATCTGATTAGGATGAAGGAGGGGGATGAGTGGAAGACGGCTTTTAACACTCCGGAGGGGCATTATGAGAACCTTGTCATGCCATTCGGTCTGACTAATGCCCCGGCGGTGTTTCAACACTTTGTTAATGATATTTTTCGCCACCTGGTGGGACAGTTTGTTGTCATATATCTGGATGATATCTTAATTTACTCGCCGGATCTGGTGTCTCATCAGGAGCACGTTAGACAGGTGTTACAGATCTTGTGGGATAATAAACTGTATGCCAAGTGGGAAAAGTGTGTGTTCGCCGTACAGGAACTCCAGTTTTTAGGCTTCCTGGTTTCAGCGTCCGGTTTTCGTATGGACCCTGGGAAAGTGCAGGCAGTTCTTGAGTGGGATCGGCCGGAGAATCTTAAGGCACTACAACGTTTCCTGGGGTTTGCTAACTATTACCGGAAGTTCATTCGTAATTTCTCGTCCATGGTTAAGCCTCTCACAGACATGACTAAAAAGGGGACGGATTTTTCTAGGTGGTCTGACAAGGCTTGTCAAGCATTCTCCTCCTTGAAAAAATGTTTTGCCTCGGCACCCATTCTCATTCAACCTGATGCGTCTCAGCCATTCTTTGTAGAGGTAGACGATTCCGAGGTAGGGGTGGGAGCAGCATTGTCACAGGGTTCGTCCCCTGGTAAGTGGCATCCATGCGCCTTTTTCTCTAAAAAGTTGTCGTCCGCTGAGAGGAATTACGATGTCGGCAATAGGGAACTCTTGGCCATTAAGTTAGCTTTTGAGGAGTGGCGCCATTTTTTGGAGGGGGCAGTTCATCCGGTCACCGTCATCACCGATCACAAGAACCTGCTATATCTGGAGTCCGCTAAACGTCTGAATCCCAGACAAGCTAGGTGGTCATTGTTTTTTACCAGGTTTAATTTCGTCGTTACATATCGTCCTGGGTCTAAAAATGTAAAGGCGGATGCCTTATCTCGCAGTTTCCCTGGGGCCGGGAATACGGACGACCCGATTCCTATTCTTCAGGAGGGGGTGGTGGTTTCGGCAGTATGCTCTGAGCTGGAGGAGGAGATATTGGAGGCTCAGGGGGACGCCCCTGTTGGACCTTCGGGGAGACTGTTCGTTCCAGATCAGTTGCGACAAAAGGTGATCGAGGCACACCATAACTCAGTTTTTGCAGGACACCCGGGGAGTAAAGCAACTGTGGATCTCCTCTCGCGTCGGTTTTGGTGGCCTAACTTACATAAAGAGGTGGTAACTTTTGTCGCGTCCTGTGGGGTTTGTGCGCGCTCTAAGACCTCACATACCCGTCCGTCTGGGGCCCTCTTACCTTTGAAGATCCCGGAGCGTCCTTGGACTCATCTGTCTATGGACTTTATTACGGACCTCCCTCCGTCTTCGGGTAAAACGGTCATACTCGTTGTAGTGGACAGGTTCAGCAAGATGGCACATTTTATCGCTCTTCCGGCTCTTCCTAATGCTAAAACTCTTGCGCAGGTATTCATTGGGGAGATTGTGAGGCTTCACGGGGTACCCTCCGAGGTGGTGTCTGATCGGGGGTCTCAGTTTGTGTCCAAGTTCTGGAAGGCGTTTTGTGCTCGGCGGGGGATGCATTTGTCATTCTCGTCGGCTTTTCATCCTCAGACCAATGGTCAGACGGAACGTATGAACCAGAGCTTGGAGACATATCTTCGGTGTTTTGTGTCAGAGAACCAGGAGGACTGGGCTTCTTTCCTACCTCTGGCAGAGTTTGCTCTCAATAATAGGCGGAGCGAGTCCACTGGTAAGTCCCCGTTTTTTGGGGCATATGGTTTTCACCCCCAGTTTTGTACTTTCAGTAGGGGGGGCTCTTCGGGGGTTCCGGAGGAGGAACGATTTTCCTCATCTCTCGCTTCAGTATGGAGAGGGGTGCTGAAGAATCTGAATACTATGGGGAACCGATACAAACGTATGGCTGATAGGAGGAGAGTATCTGGTCCGGACCTAAGTGTGAACGATCAGGTATGGTTGTCTACCAGGAATATTAAACTTAAGGTTCCCTCCTGGAAACTGGGTCCCAGGTTCATCGGGCCGTACAGAATCAGTTCTGTTATTAATCCGGTGGCATTCCGTCTTGACCTCCCCCCTACGTTTAAAATTCACAACGTGTTTCACAGATCATTGCTTAAGAGGTATGTGGCGCCGGTGGTACCGTCACCTTTACCTCCCCCTCCTGTGGTTGTCAATGGTAACTTGGAGTTCCAGGTATCGAGGGTCATTGATTCACGCTTTAATCGCCGGTCCCTTCAGTACTTGGTTCATTGGAAGGGGTATGGTCCTGAGGAGAGGATGTGGGTTCCTGCGTCGGATATTAACGCAGACCGATTAGTTCGGGCCTTCCACTCGACTCACCCGGATAAACCTGGCCCTGAGGGTCCGGAGGCCCCTCGTAGAAGGAGGGGTACTGTCACGGGTGTGTTGCCACGAAGATCGTCACGAGTACACAGCCTGACTTCTCGCAGCTGACTTGTTGGTGCTTTGTGTTTTTTCGGCAGTGTAGGAGTTAATTCTCTCTCTCTCTGGGCTAGCTGAGGTCCAGCCTCGCCCAGCTGCAATCAATGCTTCTTTAGTGAGACTCCTTTATATTCCTGCAGGTCTGTTTGGGAGGTGTCGGTGAAAGCTTTTCATTCTGACTTACAGAGCGGATCGTGGTGTTTGGAGTTGCTGAGATAAGTGCATTTGGAAGTGTTTTTTCCCTTTCCTCGCTTTATCATTTATCTCCTTTCCCGTTGGTGTTCCCTCTGTTGTAGTTGTGTAGAAGTTGTATGCAAGGTGGTTTTGGTTTTTCCCTTGTACTGTCTCGTTCGTCTAAATACTGTGTGTGGGCATATTATTTATGGTTCCCTATTGTTGTGATCGGGGTCCTTCTCAGGACTAGATTACTTAGGTGCAGGGATCCTCAGGAGGTAGGGGTTACGCTGGCGGCCTGGACCTCTGTACCTTTAACAGTACCTCCAGGTTGAGGGGTTAGTCAGGGTCCCAGCTTAGGGTCAGCTTAGGCCCCCTACCTCCAGTATTCTGTGACAGTGTGACAAACATCACCTTTGGAGCACAAGACTGTAAAAGTCAAACCATGCAAGGTTGGATTCTTCTCCTGCTCCCTCAACTTCTTATACAGGTTCCGGCAAGCCGCCATAGATTGCAGCACCAAGACATACCGTCCTTCTTTCCGGGATTCCTGCAGGCAGACGATGTTTTCTCTTGTCACTTCCAGGATTTTGAAGATCACCTCGTGCACCATATACGACAGATTGAAACGCTCTCTCACAGCAGCATCAACTTCAATGCGGAATGCATTGCGAACCCGATTGTCATCGGTCCCAGCATAGCGTATCTTCACGCCCATTATGATCACTCTCTCGTTCCTCCTCGTTCTCCCCCTAAAGCAGCAACCGGCTTAAGCCATCAAGATGGCGATGACGGAAGGCCAAGGGAAAACACTCAAGGACCCCAGACAAGACACTTGGTCTTAGCCAAAAGGCCGAGAAGCGATAACCAGAATTGGTTTCGAACTACAGAGCCACCCAAGGATCCTGAAGAGTCCATTTGTGGAGATGAGCTCCTGGACTCCCGTTAAGAAGACATGTTGTCAACCTCTAGATCCCTTACATGCCTGCACTTTTCGGCTTGCTGCTGCTGCAATCCACGCGTTTTAGATCTGCATAACTCCACCTCTTTAAACACAGCACCCTCACCCCCTGCTGTTCCCACCCGCCTCAACACCGTTGGAAGGGAGGAGAACCAATTAAGGCGGGGGGTGGGGTGGAACTAGCAGCTGTCTACCCTTAGCAGGAGGGCTGCTGATTACTTACCTCTCCTGCTGCTGCTGGCTGTCCAGCAGCAGACTGAAGGTAGCTGCTGCTGTGCGCAGGTATATAAAGGCTCAGAGCCTATTATGACACGCGCAGCCAGCGTTCCATTGCCACATTCCATCTACTGCAGGCAGGATACCTGGCTGGCTGAATGTCGCTGAGAAGCTCACAGAGACCGCCATAAGCAACAGTTTAACAGAATGCCACAGACTAATCAACCAAACTTTTTGGGTTGGGTTCTCTTTTATAGTCTGCAGGCATTAATTGAAAGAAGTCAGTGTTCCAGCAGAGGGAGACAACGTTTCAGAAAAGGCATTGTAGCAAACCAAAAAAGAAATTTTAAGCGCAGCAGAGTAACCAGCGCACATACCTGTTAGCTCAGGTGAGTTTAAAAGGCTGCTGTTGATAACAAGGGCATTTGCTAAATAGATGGTGTGTGTGCAACAATATACTGAAAGGTCAATTATATTGTGCAGCTTATCTCACCACCTGTAGTTATTTAGGTGAAAGCTCCAAAATGCTTGCCTAATATGTCTGTTTATCCAAAAGGAAGTAAAGAGGGAGAGCTAGAAAGATAGCATTGCGTTACATTACATGGCAATGCAATGCACAGTTGCTGAAGTTGAACCAAAATGAGCTTGTCATCTGGCTTCTGCAACTTTGAACATGAAAAATCCAATGAGGAGAAGAAAAGCAAAGCCAAAGAGTCCATCCCAAAATCCGACAAACAAGCAAAATGAACAAAAAACATTGAATTCAATACTTTCTGATTTTAGAAACTGCATTAAAGAAGGGGTGCACCGGTCCTGGAGATACTGCAATACCAGGTCAATGAGTGGAGTGGACAGAGCAAGCTCTTTTTCCATCTCCCTGTTCTAAAAATCCATTTAATATATGGTCCCCAGATAGGGGACGTATCAGATATTAAACTGATAAGAACAGATACTACACTTGATCTTAGCCAAAAGGCCGAGAAGCGATAACCAGAATTGGTTTCGAACTACGGAGCCACCCAAGGATCCTGAAGAGTCCATTTGTGGAGATGAGCTCCTGGACTCCCGTTAAGAAGACATGTTGTCAACCTCTAGATCCCTTACATGCCTGCACTTTTCGGCTTGCTGCTGCTGCAATCCACGCGTTTTAGATCTGCATAACTCCACCTCTTTAAACACAGCACCCTCACCCCCTGCTGTTCCCACCCGCCTCAACACCGTTGGAAGGGAGGAGAACCAATTAAGGCGGGGGGTGGGGTGGAACGAGCAGCTGTCTACCCTTAGCAGGAGGGCTGCTGATTACTTACCTCTTCTGCTGCTGCTGGCTGTCCAGCAGCAGACTGAAGGTGGCTGCTGCTGTGCGCAGGTATATAAAGGCTCAGAGCCTATTATGACACGCGCAGCCAGCGTTCCATTGCCACATTCCATCTACTGCAGGCAGGATACCTGGCTGGCTGAATGTCGCTGTGAAGCTCACAGAGACCGCCATAAGCAACAGTTTAACAGAATGCCACAGACTAATCAACCAAACTTTTTGGGTTGGGTTCTCTTTTATAGTCTGCAGGCATTAATTGAAAGAAGTCAGTGTTCCAGCAGAGGGAGACAACGTTTCAGAAAAGGCATTGTAGCAAACCAAAAAAGAAATTTTAAGCGCAGCAGAGTAACCAGCGCACATACCTGTTAGCTCAGGTGAGTTTAAAAGGCTGCTGTTGATAACAAGGGCATTTGCTAAATAGATGGTGTGTGTGCAACAATATACTGAAAGGTCAATTATATTGTGCAGCTTATCTCACCACCTGTAGTTATTTAGGTGAAAGCTCCAAAATGCTTGCCTAATATGTCTGTTTATCCAAAAGGAAGTAAAGAGGGAGAGCTAGAAAGATAGCATTGCGTTACATTACATCGCAATGCAATGCACAGTTGCTGAAGTTGAACCAAAATGAGCTTGTCATCTGGCTTCTGCAACTTTGAACATGAAAAATCCAATGAGGAGAAGAAAAGCAAAGCCAAAGAGTCCATCCCAAAATCCGACAAACAAACAAAATGAACAAAAAACATTGAATTCAATACTTTCTGATTTTAGAAACTGCATTAAAGAAGGGGTGCACCGGTCCTGGAGATACTGCAATACCAGGTCAATGCGTGGAGTGGACAGAGCAAGCTCTTTTTCCATCTCCCTGTTCTAAAAATCCATTTAATATATGGTCCCCAGATAGGGGACGTATCAGATATTAAACTGATAAGAACAGATACTACACTTGATCTTAGCCAAAAGGCCGAGAAGCGATAACCAGAATTGGTTTCGAACTACGGAGCCACCCAAGGATCCTGAAGAGTCCATTTGTGGAGATGAGCTCCTGGACTCCCGTTAAGAAGACATGTTGTCAACCTCTAGATCCCTTACATGCCTGCACTTTTCGGCTTGCTGCTGCTGCAATCCACGCGTTTTAGAGCTGCATAACTCCACTTCTTTAAACACAGCACCCTCACCCCCTGCTGTTCCCACCCGCCTCAACACCGTTGGAAGGGAGGAGAACCAATTAAGGCGGGGGGTGGGGTGGAACGAGCAGCTGTCTACCCTTAGCAGGAGGGCTGCTGATTACTTACCTCTCCTGCTGCTGCTGGCTGTCCAGCAGCAGACTGAAGGTGGCTGCTGCTGTGCGCAGGTATATAAAGGCTCAGAGCCTATTATGACACGCGCAGCCAGCGTTCCATTGCCACATTCCATCTACTGCAGGCAGGATACCTGGCTGGCTGAATGTCGCTGAGAAGCTCACAGAGACCGCCATAAGCAACAGTTTAACAGAATGCCACAGACTAATCAACCAAACTTTTTGGGTTGGGTTCTCTTTTATAGTCTGCAGGCATTAATTGAAAGAAGTCAGTGTTCCAGCAGAGGGAGACAACGTTTCAGAAAAGGCATTGTAGCAAACCAAAAAAGAAATTTTAAGCGCAGCAGAGTAACCAGCGCACATACCTGTTAGCTCAGGTGAGTTTAAAAGGCTGCTGTTGATAACAAGGGCATTTGCTAAATAGATGGTGTGTGTGCAACAATATACTGAAAGGTCAATTATATTGTGCAGCTTATCTCACCACCTGTAGTTATTTAGGTGAAAGCTCCAAAATGCTTGCCTAATATGTCTGTTTATCCAAAAGGAAGTAAAGAGGGAGAGCTAGAAAGATAGCATTGCGTTACATTACATGGCAATGCAATGCACAGTTGCTGAAGTTGAACCAAAATGAGCTTGTCATCTGGCTTCTGCAACTTTGAACATGAAAAATCCAATGAGGAGAAGAAAAGCAAAGCCAAAGAGTCCATCCCAAAATCCGACAAACAAGCAAAATGAACAAAAAACATTGAACTCAATACTTTCTGATTTTAGAAACTGCATTAAAGAAGGGTTCACCGGTCCTGGAGATACTGCAATACCAGGTCAATGCGTGGAGTGGACAGAGCAAGCTCTTTTTCCATCTCCCTGTTCTAAAAATCCATTTAATATATGGTCCCCAGATAGGGGACGTATCAGATATTAAACTGATAAGAACAGATACTACACTTGATCTTAGCCAAAAGGCCGAGAAGCGATAACCAGAATTGGTTTCGAACTACGGAGCCACCCAAGGATCCTGAAGAGTCCATTTGTGGAGATGAGCTCCTGGACTCCCGTTAAGAAGACATGTTGTCAACCTCTAGATCCCTTACATGCCTGCACTTTTCGGCTTGCTGCTGCTGCAATCCACGCGTTTTAGATCTGCATAACTCCACCTCTTTAAACACAGCACCCTCACCCCCTGCTGTTCCCACCCGCCTCAACACCGTTGGAAGGGAGGAGAACCAATTAAGGCGGGGGGTGGGGTGGAACGAGCAGCTGTCTACCCTTAGCAGGAGGGTTGCTGATTACTTACCTCTCCTGCTGCTGCTGGCTGTCCAGCAGCAGACTGAAGGTGGCTGCTGCTGTGCGCAGGTATATAAAGGCTCAGAGCCTATTATGACACGCGCAGCCAGCGTTCCATTGCCACATTCCATCTACTGCAGGCAGGATACCTGGCTGGCTGAATGTCGCTGAGAAGCTCACAGAGACCGCCATAAGCAACAGTTTAATAGAATGCCACAGACTAATCAACCAAACTTTTTGGGTTGGGTTCTCTTTTATAGTCTGCAGGCATTAATTGAAAGAAGTCAGTGTTCCAGCAGAGGGAGACAACGTTTCAGAAAAGGCATTGTAGCAAACCAGCAAACCAAAAAAGAAATTTTAAGCGCAGCAGAGTAACCAGCGCACATACCTGTTAGCTCAGGTGAGTTTAAAAGGCTGCTGTTGATAACAAGGGCATTTGCTAAATAGATGGTGTGTGTGCAACAATATACTGAAAGGTCAATTATATTGTGCAGCTTATCTCACCACCTGTAGTTATTTAGGTGAAAGCTCCAAAATGCTTGCCTAATATGTCTGTTTATCCAAAAGGAAGTAAAGAGGGAGAGCTAGAAAGATAGCATTGCGTTACATTACATGGCAATGCAATGCACAGTTGCTGAAGTTGAACCAAAATGAGCTTGTCATCTGGCTTCTGCAACTTTGAACATGAAAAATCCAATGAGGAGAAGAAAAGCAAAGCCAAAGAGTCCATCCCAAAATCCGACAAACAAGCAAAATGAACAAAAAACATTGAATTCAATACTTTCTGATTTTAGAAACTGCATTAAAGAAGGGGTGCACCGGTCCTGGAGATACTGCAATACCAGGTCAATGCGTGGAGTGGACAGAGCAAGCTCTTTTTCCATCTACCTGTTCTAAAAATCCATTTAATATATGGTCCCCAGATAGGGGACGTATCAGATATTAAACTGATAAGAACAGATACTACACTTGATCTTAGCCAAAAGGCCGAGAAGCGATAACCAGAATTGGTTTCGAACTACGGAGCCACCCAAGGATCCTGAAGAGTCCATTTGTGGAGATGAGCTCCTGGACTCCCGTTAAGAAGACATATTGTCAACCTCTAGATCCCTTACATGCCTGCACTTTTCGGCTTGCTGCTGCTGCAATCCACGCGTTTTAGATCTGCATAACTCCACCTCTTTAAACACAGCACCCTCACCCCCTCCTGTTCCCACCCGCCTCAACACCGTTGGAAGGGAGGAGAACCAATTAAGGCGGGGGGTGGGGTGGAACGAGCAGCTGTCTACCACTAGCAGGAGGGCTGCTGATTACTTACCTCTCCTGCTGCTGCTGGCTGACCAGCAGCAGACTGAAGGTGGCTGCTGCTGTGCGCAGGTATATAAAGGCTCAGAGCCTATTATGACACGCGCAGCCAGCGTTCCATTGCCACATTCCATCTACTGCAGGCAGGATACCTGGCTGGCTGAATGTCGCTGAGAAGCTCAAAGAGACCGCCATAAGCAACAGTTTAACAGAATGCCACAGACTAATCAACCAAACTTTTTGGGTTGGGTTCTCTTTTATAGTCTGCAGGCATTAATTGAAAGAAGTCAGTGTTCCAGCAGAGGGAGACAACGTTTCAGAAAAGGCATTGTAGCAAACAAAAAAAGAAATTTTAAGCGCAGCAGAGTAACCAGCGCACATACCTGTTAGCTCAGGTGAGTTTAAAAGGCTGCTGTTGATAACAAGGGCATTTGCTAAATAGATGGTGTGTGTGCAACAATATACTGAAAGGTCAATTATATTGTGCAGCTTATCTCACCACCTGTAGTTATTTAGGTGAAAGCTCCAAAATGCTTGCCTAATATGTCTGTTTATCCAAAAGGAAGTAAAGAGGGAGAGCTAGAAAGATAGCATTGCGTTACATTACATGGCAATGCAATGCACAGTTGCTGAAGTTGAACCAAAATGAGCTTGTCATCTGGCTTCTGCAACTTTGAACATGAAAAATCCAATGAGGAGAAGAAAAGCAAAGCCAAAGAGTCCATCCCAAAATCCGACAAACAAGCAAAATGAACAAAAAACATTGAATTCAATACTTTCTGATTTTAGAAACTGCATTAAAGAAGGGGTGCACCGGTCCTGGAGATACTGCAATACCAGGTCAATGCGTGGAGTGGACAGAGCAAGCTCTTTTTCCATCTACCTGTTCTAAAAATCCATTTAATATATGGTCCCCAGATAGGGGACGTATCAGATATTAAACTGATAAGAACAGATACTACACTTGATCTTAGCCAAAAGGCCGAGAAGCGATAACCAGAATTGGTTTCGAACTACGGAGCCACCCAAGGATCCTGAAGAGTCCATTTGTGGAGATGAGCTCCTGGACTCCCGTTAAGAAGACATGTTGTCAACCTCTAGATCCCTTACATGCCTGCACTTTTCGGCTTGCTGCTGCTGCAATCCACGCGTTTTAGATCTGCATAACTCCACCTCTTTAAACACAGCACCCTCACCCCCTGCTGTTCCCACCCGCCTCAACACCGTTGGAAGGGAGGAGAACCAATTAAGGCGGGGGGTGGGGTGGAACGAGCAGCTGTCTACCCTTAGCAGGAGGGCTGCTGATTACTTACCTCTCCTGCTGCTGCTGGCTGTCCAGCAGCAGACTGAAGGTGGCTGCTGCTGTGCGCAGGTATATAAAGGCTCAGAGCCTATTATGACACGCGCAGCCAGCGTTCCATTGCCACATTCCATCTACTGCAGGCAGGATACCTGGCTGGCTGAATGTCGCTGAGAAGCTCAAAGAGACCGCCATAAGCAACAGTTTAACAGAATGCCACAGACTAATCAACCAAACTTTTTGGGTTGGGTTCTCTTTTATAGTCTGCAGGCGTTAATTGAAAGAAGTCAGTGTTCCAGCAGAGGGAGACAACGTTTCAGAAAAGGCATTGTAGCAAACCAAAAAAGAAATTTTAAGCGCAGCAGAGTAACCAGCGCACATACCTGTTAGCTCAGGTGAGTTTAAAAGGCTGCTGTTGATAACAAGGGCATTTGCTAAATAGATGGTGTGTGTGCAACAATATACTGAAAGGTCAATTATATTGTGCAGCTTATCTCACCACCTGTAGTTATTTAGGTGAAAGCTCCAAAATGCTTGCCTAATATGTCTGTTTATCCAAAAGGAAGTAAAGAGGGAGAGCTAGAAAGATAGCATTGCGTTACATTACATGGCAATGCAATGCACAGTTGCTGAAGTTGAACCAAAATGAGCTTGTCATCTGGCTTCTGCAACTTTGAACATGAAAAATCCAATGAGGAGAAGAAAAGCAAAGCCAAAGAGTCCATCCCAAAATCCGACAAACAAGCAAAATGAACAAAAAACATTGAATTCAATACTTTCTGATTTTAGAAACTGCATTAAAGAAGGGGTGCACCGGTCCTGGAGATACTGCAATACCAGGTCAATGCGTGGAGTGGACAGAGCAAGCTCTTTTTCCATCTCCCTGTTCTAAAAATCCATTTAATATATGGTCCCCAGATAGGGGACGTATCAGATATTAAACTGATAAGAACAGATACTACACTTGATCTTAGCCAAAAGGCCGAGAAGCGATAACCAGAATTGGTTTCGAACTACGGAGCCACCCAAGGATCCTGAAGAGTCCATTTGTGGAGATGAGCTCCTGGACTCCCGTTAAGAAGACATGTTGTCAACCTCTAGATCCCTTACATGCCTGCACTTTTCGGCTTGCTGCTGCTGCAATCCACGCGTTTTAGATCTGCATAACTCCACCTCTTTAAACACAGCACCCTCACCCCCTGCTGTTCCCACCCGCCTCAACACCGTTGGAAGGGAGGAGAACCAATTAAGGCGGGATGTGGGGTGGAACGAGCAGCTGTCTACCCTTAGCAGGAGGGCTGCTGATTACTTACCTCTCCTGCTGCTGCTGGCTGTCCAGCAGCAGACTGAAGGTGGCTGCTGCTGTGCGCAGGTATATAAAGGCTCAGAGCCTATTATGACACGCGCAGCCAGCGTTCCATTGCCACATTCCATCTACTGCAGGCAGGATACCTGGCTGGCTGAATGTCGCTGAGAAGCTCACAGAGACCGCCATAAGCAACAGTTTAACAGAATGCCACAGACTAATCAACCAAACTTTTTGGGTTGGGTTCTCTTTTATAGTCTGCAGGCATTAATTGAAAGAAGTCAGTGTTCCAGCAGAGGGAGACAACGTTTCAGAAAAGGCATTGTAGCAAACCAAAAAAGAAATTTTAAGCGCAGCAGAGTAACCAGCGCACATACCTGTTAGCTCAGGTGAGTTTAAAAGGCTGCTGTTGATAACAAGGGCATTTGCTAAATAGATGGTGTGTGTGCAACAATATACTGAAAGGTCAATTATATTGTGCAGCTTATCTCACCACCTGTAGTTATTTAGGTGAAAGCTCCAAAATGCTTGCCTAATATGTCTGTTTATCCAAAAGGAAGTAAAGAGGGAGAGCTAGAAAGATAGCATTGCGTTACATTACATGGCAATGCAATGCACAGTTGCTGAAGTTGAACCAAAATGAGCTTGTCATCTGGCTTCTGCAACTTTGAACATGAAAAATCCAATGAGGAGAAGAAAAGCAAAGCCAAAGAGTCCATCCCAAAATCCGACAAACAAGCAAAATGAACAAAAAACATTGAATTCAATACTTTCTGATTTTAGAAACTGCATTAAAGAAGGGGTGCACCGGTCCTGGAGATACTGCAATACCAGGTCAATGCGTGGAGTGGACAGAGCAAGCTCTTTTTCCATCTCCCTGTTCTAAAAATCCATTTAATATATGGTCCCCAGATAGGGGACGTATCAGATATTAAACTGATAAGAACAGATACTACACTTGATCTTAGCCAAAAGGCCGAGAAGCGATAACCAGAATTGGTTTCGAACTACGGAGCCACCCAAGGATCCTGAAGAGTCCATTTGTGGAGATGAGCTCCTGGACTCCCGTTAAGAAGACATGTTGTCAACCTCTAGATCCCTTACATGCCTGCACTTTTCGGCTTGCTGCTGCTGCAATCCACGCGTTTTAGATCTGCATAACTCCACCTCTTTAAACACAGCACCCTCACCCCCTGCTGTTCCCACCCGCCTCAACACCGTTGGAAGGGAGGAGAACCAATTAAGGCGGGGGGTGGGGTGGAACGAGCAGCTGTCTACCCTTAGCAGGAGGGCTGCTGATTACTTACCTCTCCTGCTGCTGCTGGCTGTCCAGCAGCAGACTGAAGGTGGCTGCTGCTGTGCGCAGGTATATAAAGGCTCAGAGCCTATTATGACACGCGCAGCCAGCGTTCCATTGCCACATTCCATCTACTGCAGGCAGGATACCTGGCTGGCTGAATGTCGCTGAGAAGCTCACAGAGACCGCCATAAGCAACAGTTTAATAGAATGCCACAGACTAATCAACCAAACTTTTTGGGTTGGGTTCTCTTTTATAGTCTGCAGGCATTAATTGAAAGAAGTCAGTGTTCCAGCAGAGGGAGACAACGTTTCAGAAAAGGCATTGTAGCAAACCAGCAAACCAAAAAAGAAATTTTAAGCGCAGCAGAGTAACCAGCGCACATACCTGTTAGCTCAGGTGAGTTTAAAAGGCTGCTGTTGATAACAAGGGCATTTGCTAAATAGATGGTGTGTGTGCAACAATATACTGAAAGGTCAATTATATTGTGCAGCTTATCTCACCACCTGTAGTTATTTAGGTGAAAGCTCCAAAATGCTTGCCTAATATGTCTGTTTATCCAAAAGGAAGTAAAGAGGGAGAGCTAGAAAGATAGCATTGCGTTACATTACATGGCAATGCAATGCACAGTTGCTGAAGTTGAACCAAAATGAGCTTGTCATCTGGCTTCTGCAACTTTGAACATGAAAAATCCAATGAGGAGAAGAAAAGCAAAGCCAAAGAGTCCATCCCAAAATCCGACAAACAAGCAAAATGAACAAAAAACATTGAATTCAATACTTTCTGATTTTAGAAACTGCATTAAAGAAGGGGTGCACCGGTCCTGGAGATACTGCAATACCAGGTCAATGCGTGGAGTGGACAGAGCAAGCTCTTTTTCCATCTACCTGTTCTAAAAATCCATTTAATATATGGTCCCCAGATAGGGGACGTATCAGATATTAAACTGATAAGAACAGATACTACACTTGATCTTAGCCAAAAGGCCGAGAAGCGATAACCAGAATTGGTTTCGAACTACGGAGCCACCCAAGGATCCTGAAGAGTCCATTTGTGGAGATGAGCTCCTGGACTCCCGTTAAGAAGACATATTGTCAACCTCTAGATCCCTTACATGCCTGCACTTTTCGGCTTGCTGCTGCTGCAATCCACGCGTTTTAGATCTGCATAACTCCACCTCTTTAAACACAGCACCCTCACCCCCTCCTGTTCCCACCCGCCTCAACACCGTTGGAAGGGAGGAGAACCAATTAAGGCGGGGGGTGGGGTGGAACGAGCAGCTGTCTACCACTAGCAGGAGGGCTGCTGATTACTTACCTCTCCTGCTGCTGCTGGCTGACCAGCAGCAGACTGAAGGTGGCTGCTGCTGTGCGCAGGTATATAAAGGCTCAGAGCCTATTATGACACGCGCAGCCAGCGTTCCATTGCCACATTCCATCTACTGCAGGCAGGATACCTGGCTGGCTGAATGTCGCTGAGAAGCTCAAAGAGACCGCCATAAGCAACAGTTTAACAGAATGCCACAGACTAATCAACCAAACTTTTTGGGTTGGGTTCTCTTTTATAGTCTGCAGGCATTAATTGAAAGAAGTCAGTGTTCCAGCAGAGGGAGACAACGTTTCAGAAAAGGCATTGTAGCAAACAAAAAAAGAAATTTTAAGCGCAGCAGAGTAACCAGCGCACATACCTGTTAGCTCAGGTGAGTTTAAAAGGCTGCTGTTGATAACAAGGGCATTTGCTAAATAGATGGTGTGTGTGCAACAATATACTGAAAGGTCAATTATATTGTGCAGCTTATCTCACCACCTGTAGTTATTTAGGTGAAAGCTCCAAAATGCTTGCCTAATATGTCTGTTTATCCAAAAGGAAGTAAAGAGGGAGAGCTAGAAAGATAGCATTGCGTTACATTACATGGCAATGCAATGCACAGTTGCTGAAGTTGAACCAAAATGAGCTTGTCATCTGGCTTCTGCAACTTTGAACATGAAAAATCCAATGAGGAGAAGAAAAGCAAAGCCAAAGAGTCCATCCCAAAATCCGACAAACAAGCAAAATGAACAAAAAACATTGAATTCAATACTTTCTGATTTTAGAAACTGCATTAAAGAAGGGGTGCACCGGTCCTGGAGATACTGCAATACCAGGTCAATGCGTGGAGTGGACAGAGCAAGCTCTTTTTCCATCTACCTGTTCTAAAAATCCATTTAATATATGGTCCCCAGATAGGGGACGTATCAGATATTAAACTGATAAGAACAGATACTACACTTGATCTTAGCCAAAAGGCCGAGAAGCGATAACCAGAATTGGTTTCGAACTACGGAGCCACCCAAGGATCCTGAAGAGTCCATTTGTGGAGATGAGCTCCTGGACTCCCGTTAAGAAGACATGTTGTCAACCTCTAGATCCCTTACATGCCTGCACTTTTCGGCTTGCTGCTGCTGCAATCCACGCGTTTTAGATCTGCATAACTCCACCTCTTTAAACACAGCACCCTCACCCCCTGCTGTTCCCACCCGCCTCAACACCGTTGGAAGGGAGGAGAACCAATTAAGGCGGGGGGTGGGGTGGAACGAGCAGCTGTCTACCCTTAGCAGGAGGGCTGCTGATTACTTACCTCTCCTGCTGCTGCTGGCTGTCCAGCAGCAGACTGAAGGTGGCTGCTGCTGTGCGCAGGTATATAAAGGCTCAGAGCCTATTATGACACGCGCAGCCAGCGTTCCATTGCCACATTCCATCTACTGCAGGCAGGATACCTGGCTGGCTGAATGTCGCTGAGAAGCTCAAAGAGACCGCCATAAGCAACAGTTTAACAGAATGCCACAGACTAATCAACCAAACTTTTTGGGTTGGGTTCTCTTTTATAGTCTGCAGGCGTTAATTGAAAGAAGTCAGTGTTCCAGCAGAGGGAGACAACGTTTCAGAAAAGGCATTGTAGCAAACCAAAAAAGAAATTTTAAGCGCAGCAGAGTAACCAGCGCACATACCTGTTAGCTCAGGTGAGTTTAAAAGGCTGCTGTTGATAACAAGGGCATTTGCTAAATAGATGGTGTGTGTGCAACAATATACTGAAAGGTCAATTATATTGTGCAGCTTATCTCACCACCTGTAGTTATTTAGGTGAAAGCTCCAAAATGCTTGCCTAATATGTCTGTTTATCCAAAAGGAAGTAAAGAGGGAGAGCTAGAAAGATAGCATTGCGTTACATTACATGGCAATGCAATGCACAGTTGCTGAAGTTGAACCAAAATGAGCTTGTCATCTGGCTTCTGCAACTTTGAACATGAAAAATCCAATGAGGAGAAGAAAAGCAAAGCCAAAGAGTCCATCCCAAAATCCGACAAACAAGCAAAATGAACAAAAAACATTGAATTCAATACTTTCTGATTTTAGAAACTGCATTAAAGAAGGGGTGCACCGGTCCTGGAGATACTGCAATACCAGGTCAATGCGTGGAGTGGACAGAGCAAGCTCTTTTTCCATCTCCCTGTTCTAAAAATCCATTTAATATATGGTCCCCAGATAGGGGACGTATCAGATATTAAACTGATAAGAACAGATACTACACTTGATCTTAGCCAAAAGGCCGAGAAGCGATAACCAGAATTGGTTTCGAACTACGGAGCCACCCAAGGATCCTGAAGAGTCCATTTGTGGAGATGAGCTCCTGGACTCCCGTTAAGAAGACATGTTGTCAACCTCTAGATCCCTTACATGCCTGCACTTTTCGGCTTGCTGCTGCTGCAATCCACGCGTTTTAGATCTGCATAACTCCACCTCTTTAAACACAGCACCCTCACCCCCTGCTGTTCCCACCCGCCTCAACACCGTTGGAAGGGAGGAGAACCAATTAAGGCGGGGGGTGGGGTGGAACGAGCAGCTGTCTACCCTTAGCAGGAGGGCTGCTGATTACTTACCTCTCCTGCTGCTGCTGGCTGTCCAGCAGCAGACTGAAGGTGGCTGCTGCTGTGCGCAGGTATATAAAGGCTCAGAGCCTATTATGACACGCGCAGCCAGCGTTCCATTGCCACATTCCATCTACTGCAGGCAGGATACCTGGCTGGCTGAATGTCGCTGAGAAGCTCACAGAGACCGCCATAAGCAACAGTTTAACAGAATGCCACAGACTAATCAACCAAACTTTTTGGGTTGGGTTCTCTTTTATAGTCTGCAGGCATTAATTGAAAGAAGTCAGTGTTCCAGCAGAGGGAGACAACGTTTCAGAAAAGGCATTGTAGCAAACCAAAAAAGAAATTTTAAGCGCAGCAGAGTAACCAGCGCACATACCTGTTAGCTCAGGTGAGTTTAAAAGGCTGCTGTTGATAACAAGGGCATTTGCTAAATAGATGGTGTGTGTGCAACAATATACTGAAAGGTCAATTATATTGTGCAGCTTATCTCACCACCTGTAGTTATTTAGGTGAAAGCTCCAAAATGCTTGCCTAATATGTCTGTTTATCCAAAAGGAAGTAAAGAGGGAGAGCTAGAAAGATAGCATTGCGTTACATTACATGGCAATGCAATGCACAGTTGCTGAAGTTGAACCAAAATGAGCTTGTCATCTGGCTTCTGCAACTTTGAACATGAAAAATCCAATGAGGAGAAGAAAAGCAAAGCCAAAGAGTCCATCCCAAAATCCGACAAACAAGCAAAATGAACAAAAAACATTGAATTCAATACTTTCTGATTTTAGAAACTGCATTAAAGAAGGGGTGCACCGGTCCTGGAGATACTGCAATACCAGGTCAATGCGTGGAGTGGACAGAGCAAGCTCTTTTTCCATCTCCCTGTTCTAAAAATCCATTTAATATATGGTCCCCAGATAGGGGACGTATCAGATATTAAACTGATAAGAACAGATCAGGTTTCAACATATTTTATTAAGTGCCTAAAAGATGGTTTACAATCAAAAACAACAACACAAACAGTACATTATTAAAACACAGAATTCCACCCATAAAAACCCCATATACGATTGGCATCCCTTCTCCCAATACATTTGACATCCCTCAAGTAATAAATATACATCTGGCTAAAAGCAATTTTAAGACAATCCTTCACAGAAATAGCATCACGTTAAAAAAGTAAAATATTGCGTGCCTTCCAAAGGGCGTCTTTAAAACAGTTAATCATACACCAACATATACAATACTGTTGAGGGGTCGGACATTTAAAAAGGCCATATAAAACATATTCATGGTTAAAATCTCTTAAACCGCAAGTCCATTTTAAAAGAATCCCAACTTTGTGCCAAAGTTCCTGTGCAAATGGGCAATTCCACATAAGGTGCAAGGTGGTTTCGTCATTAACACATGAGTCTTTGGGGCATTTGGCTCTGGCCACCAGGCCTCTCCTGTGTTGAAACTCTCTGGTGGGGAGGCACTGGTGGACCACCATCCATGCGATATCCTTATGTCCATTTGCTAAGAATTTCCCGAAGACATTCTTCCAAACTTGCTTCGACCTCTCTTCTGAGAAATTTACTATGGGGGTCACATCTTCATTCCTCCTCAGAAAAGATAAAAGCTTCTTGCGGTCTTTAAAAATGTCCATATTAAAATCACCAAGGCTATAAAATCGAACAGTCTTTTCTAAGATTGCTTGGTGTTTGGGGGGGCATAGTAAAACAGGGGAATTCAACGACAACTTAAACCATCTTTTAAAAATCATCCCACAAGTATATTTTAAAAAATAACTTAGCGCACTATTACCATTAAAATGTTTGAAACAAAAGCAGAAATAATTTAAATACAAATAAATATGTAAGTCGGAGACATCCCTTCCGCCGTTCATTTTATTCTTCCTCATTATTTCTCGCCTTAATTTTTCCATTTTGGAGTTCCATAAAAACATAAAGATCATCCTAGTCATTTTTTTAATTAAAACATCAGAGGGGGGGTACACCATAGCTATATACAGTATGAGGGGTAACAACACTGATTTTATAATTAAAATTTTCCCCTCCATTGTTAGGGACCTCAAACCCCAAAATGATATTTTCTTTGACATTTTTTCTATGACATTCTCCCAGCTTTGAGTTCCCACATTCTCCTCGTTAAAAACAACTCCAAGAATTTTTACATTGTCTCGTTTTATAGTGAGCTGCGGGAGTTGGGCGGTGTCCCAGGATCCCAAAGTCAGACATTCAGATTTATTTAAATTAAGTTTCAAACCGGATGCCTGGGAAAAAAAATCAATGCGCAACACCGCCCTCCGGAGGGAAGCAGGGTTCACGCACACAACCGTCACGTCATCCATGTAGCCAAAGACTCTCACATCACTGCCACCTCCGCCAGGAACAGGAACCCCTCTAATCACTTTGTCTTTTCTTATTGCGCTCAGCAGGGGCTCCATGGCGCAGATGAACAGGATGGGCGACAAGGGGCATCCCTGCTTCACTTTGGACTCACGGGGAACTCCATCTGTTAAAAAGCCATTAAGAGAAATTTGACTAAAACAATTTTTATATAAAATCTTAATACAATTTAAAAGCATATTAGGGATACCCATTCTTTTTAAAACTCTAAAAAGAAATCTATGAGAGACTCTATCGAAAGCTTTTTCAAAATCTAGGGCTAAAAGAGCTACATTTTGACCCCGGTCTCTGGAATACCAAATTCCATCCCTTAATACGTTTAAAACCTCTGAAATACTTCTGCCTGGTACACTACATACCTGCTCAGGCCGGATCAGTTTGGCAATGACACTCCTGAGCCGGTCAGCAACCACCTTAGCAAGTACCTTGTAATCAACATTTAGGAGAGTTATAGGTCTCCAATTCACTAGAGCACTGCGGTCACCTTTTTTATATATCAAAGACACCACTCCTCTCCTCCACGAAAATGGCAACTGTTCAGAAATAAAAACTTCTTTAAAAAGCATAAAAAGGTCCTCTTTTAAAATGTCCCAAAAAGTAAGGTAAAATTCTTCAGGTAGTCCGTCACACCCAGGTGCTTTACCCTTAGAGAAACTTTTAAAAACATAAAATAATTCCTCTAAAACAATATCGCGTTCTAAAAACTCCTGGTCTGTAAAATTTAACTTAAAATCGAGATCATTAAGAGCATCAGATAAAAAGGACTCATCTATACACTTTTTACTAAAAAGATGCTTATAAAAGTTAAAAGTAGCATTCAACATTCCCTGCATAGATGTTTCACCCTCTAGATTTGTGATCACTTCTCTTTTATCCATGACTTTTTTGAAGAAGAAGCGAGAGCACTTCTCCCCCTCCTCCAAGTGCTGCACTCTAGAGTTAAAAATAATCTCTTTCCCCTTTGTGTCTATGCAGTTCTGGATTTCAGTTTTTAGGCTAGCAATATCATCTCCCACCTCCACCCCTAGCTCTTTGAATTTAAAAAGTGTTTGCAGTTTGGTGTTAAGATCACTAAAACATCTTTTTTTCTCTCTAGCTTTACGTCTCCCTGCTTTTATAAAAAACATTCTGACTTTTTTTTTCAAATTTTCCCACCAGGTTACCATAGGGGCATCAGAAGGTTTTTGTCGCCGCCAGGCTTGATAGGCTTTACCAAAGTCTTGTCGAATCAGAGGGTCCTCCAGCAGGTAAGTACTTAGACGCCAGAGGCCCCTGTTGACCCTCTGTTCATCCCGGTATTCTAGGTGCACCTCCAAGCCCTTATGGTCAGAAAATATATTTGATGTTAAAACACATTTTACAGGGTTAAAATCATCTGATAGGAAAATAAAATCGATCCTGGAAGACACCCCTCTTCCGGACCACGTATAACCAGGGTCCGTCGGCAGAAGTGACCTCCACGCATCGCATAATTTAAAATCAGTTATAAAATCTTTCAATAGATGACATGACTTATCCAATTTGCGTAAAGGGTCACCCCCCGCTCGTTGTTCACTAGCACAAAGACAATTAAAATCACCCCCTACGATCAGGGGAGATGACCCAGTACAGTACAATGGCAATATCCCAAATAAATTAATTCTCTCTTGCTTATCAGGGGAAGCATAAACATTCATTACACGTAGGGTAAAACCATTACATTTAAAATGCACTAAAACCACTCTGCCTGGTACTATTTCTGTGACAGTATTTATAGTAATATTTCTCCCACGACAGAGGAAGCCCACCCCCGCTGACTTGTTGTCATTGGAGCCAGACCAGATGGAGGGCCCCAGTCTCCAATCTGTCTTGATGTCATTATAATTTAGTGCATGTTGTATCCTGCATTCCTGTAATAAACATATGTCAAAGTCAGTGGTTTCTAAGTACTTAAATAGAGCAGCCCTACGAACTGGGCTCTTTAATGACCTCACATTCAGTGAGACAAGTCTTAATGTGGGCATTCATAGGTCAGGGTGGTGGATCTTCCATGAGGACACCTGACTCAAAGCCCTGTATGTCAAATTGCTCCAGGACATCCGGGCTAGAGGACCCAAACGACTGATATTCTGTGAGCCGGCGGTTGCCCCCTCGTAGGTCACGGTTCCCAGCCACATTCCAGGAGACGCTGGGGCTTCGACATTCCGTCTCTTTTTCGGGGCAGACTCCACCAGGTCACTGGTGCAGTCCTCCTCTTCCTCCACCTCCTCCAGGGGGAGAGACTGGTCCATCAGGATAAGATCACCAACACAGATTCCCTGATGTTCGCCACCTAGAAGCAAAGCCCCCTCATCTGGCTGGCTAATCGCCCTGGAAGATCCTGAGGCCATCGCTGCGTGGTCCCCTGTAGCCAACCGCACAGGGGCACCACCCTCCAGCCCAACAGGATCGGTATCGGGAACCATCGACACGGAGGATACCCTCCCAGAAGGAGGACCCCTCCGCTCCGGTCCATGCGAGGTCCGCCCATCGTTAAGGGACTTCGATGCAGGGGCCGCCCCAGAGGGGCCTCCGGCTCCCTGCTCCATCCCAGCCTTCTCGCCCTTCGAACCGCCCTCCGACGCCGGCCCGCCAGTGAAGACCGGCGGGCGCATCGGCTCAGCTGCAGAAGATGCAGCTTCTGCGTAGGTCCTGGTCCTGGTCCTGTTGGGGCATCCTCGGAACATGTGCCCCGCCTCACCACAAAGATTGCATTTCCTCCCAGTGGGACAGTCCTTCATTAAATGTCCGTAACAGCTGCAATTATTGCAGCGGTCTACTTTCCTGCCCGTGCAGGACGTTTGGGTATGACCCATTTGTCCACAGTTCCTGCAACATACCGGCATTCCAGGGTAAAATAAGTAGCCTCTGCTCTTACCGATCACAAATGTTGAGGGAGGGTGTAGCATTCCTCCCACTCCGCTTGGGTCCCTCTTTAGACGGGCCATGTACCTCCTCTTGCCGCACCAGAAGCCTACCGCGTTCTTCACAGTGCCCAGGTATCTCAGATCATCACAATAACGGATAAGGTAGGTCGAGATGTCTGCAGCTTCCACAAAGGGGTTCGGGAAATGCACCACGATAGGGATCTCGTCATAGGCATACAAGAGACAAAAGGTTAGTCCATCCAATTCATCTAAGTAGTTTTTCTCATTTAACTTTTGTACGAGTTGGTGACAGCATCCCTGGCTCTTGAAGGTGATGGTGTAAGTCCCCTTGTACTCATTGTCCTGGAAGCAGAATATGTCTTCCCGCCGAAACTCCAGAACTCCAAGCAGAATCCTATGGCAGATGTAGTCCAAGTTCTTCTCCGTCCTCGATCCTGCTCCAACTTCAATCCTCACGGTGTTCCACATCCGGGCATCACCCGATGAATATGTGAGCGTTGCCGGCATCCTTCACTCAGGAACGTACCGACTCTTCTCTCTGAAAGGCGCAAGCCTTCATGGGATCCCTTCCCGTTGCTCCCGGACTAATCCTTCCTCCCAATAGCAGCAGGGGGGTTAAGTCCCTCCGAAGAGGAACGATCCCCCCAGGCCGAGAGAAAGGGTACCAAGAGCACCTCACAGGCAAGACCACACAGGTAAACCTGATAGATCGTGCCAAAAGGCCAAGAAGCGATCACCAGAATTGGTTTCGAACTACGGAGCCACCCAAGGATCCTGAAGAGTCCATTTGTGGAGATGAGCTCCTGGACTCCCGTTAAGAAGACATGTTGTCAACCTCTAGATCCCTTACATGCCTGCACTTTTCGGCTTGCTGCTGCTGCAATCCACGCGTTTTAGATCTGCATAACTCCACCTCTTTAAACACAGCACCCTCACCCCCTGCTGTTCCCACCCGCCTCAACACCGTTGGAAGGGAGGAGAACCAATTAAGGCGGGGGGTGGGGTGGAACGAGCAGCTGTCTACCCTTAGCAGGAGGGCTGCTGATTACTTACCTCTCCTGCTGCTGCTGGCTGTCCAGCAGCAGACTGAAGGTGGCTGCTGCTGTGCGCAGGTATATAAAGGCTCAGAGCCTATTATGACACGCGCAGCCAGCGTTCCATTGCCACATTCCATCTACTGCAGGCAGGATACCTGGCTGGCTGAATGTCGCTGAGAAGCTCACAGAGACCGCCATAAGCAACAGTTTAACAGAATGCCACAGACTAATCAACCAAACTTTTTGGGTTGGGTTCTCTTTTATAGTCTGCAGGCATTAATTGAAAGAAGTCAGTGTTCCAGCAGAGGGAGACAACGTTTCAGAAAAGGCATTGTAGCAAACCAAAAAAGAAATTTTAAGCGCAGCAGAGTAACCAGCGCACATACCTGTTAGCTCAGGTGAGTTTAAAAGGCTGCTGTTGATAACAAGGGCATTTGCTAAATAGATGGTGTGTGTGCAACAATATACTGAAAGGTCAATTATATTGTGCAGCTTATCTCACCACCTGTAGTTATTTAGGTGAAAGCTCCAAAATGCTTGCCTAATATGTCTGTTTATCCAAAAGGAAGTAAAGAGGGAGAGCTAGAAAGATAGCATTGCGTTACATTACATGGGAATGCAATGCACAGTTGCTGAAGTTGAACCAAAATGAGCTTGTCATCTGGCTTCTGCAACTTTGAACATGAAAAATCCAATGAGGAGAAGAAAAGCAAAGCCAAAGAGTCCATCCCAAAATCCGACAAACAAGCAAAATGAACAAAAAACATTGAATTCAATACTTTCTGATTTTAGAAACTGCTTTAAAGAAGGGGTGCACCGGTCCTGGAGATACTGCAATACCAGGTCAATGCGTGGAGTGGACAGAGCAAGCTCTTTTTCCATCTCCCTGTTCTAAAAATCCATTTAATATATGGTCCCCAGATAGGGGACGTATCAGATATTAAACTGATAAGAACAGATACTACACTTGATCTTAGCCAAAAGGCCGAGAAGCGATAACCAGAATTGGTTTCGAACTACGGAGCCACCCAAGGATCCTGAAGAGTCCATTTGTGGAGATGAGCTCCTGGACTCCCGTTAAGAAGACAAGTTGTCAACCTCTAGATCCCTTACATGCCTGCACTTTTCGGCTTGCTGCTGCTGCAATCCACGCGTTTTAGATCTGCATAACTCCACCTCTTTAAACACAGCACCCTCACCCCCTGCTGTTCCCACCCGCCTCAACACCGTTGGAAGGGAGGAGAACCAATTAAGGCGGGGGGTGGGGTGGAACGAGCAGCTGTCTACCCTTAGCAGGAGGGCTGCTGATTACTTACCTCTCCTGCTGCTGCTGGCTGTCCAGCAGCAGACTGAAGGTGGCTGCTGCTGTGCGCAGGTATATAAAGGCTCAGAGCCTATTATGACACGCGCAGCCAGCGTTCCATTGCCACATTCCATCTACTGCAGGCAGTATACCTGGCTGGCTGAATGTCGCTGAGAAGCTCACAGAGACCACCATAAGCAACAGTTTAACAGAATGCCACAGACTAATCAACCAAACTTTTTGGGTTGGGTTCTCTTTTATAGTCTGCAGGCATTAATTGAAAGAAGTCAGTGTTCCAGCAGAGGGAGACAACGTTTCAGAAAAGGCATTGTAGCAAACCAAAAAAGAAATTTTAAGCGCAGCAGAGTAACCAGCGCACATACCTGTTAGCTCAGGTGAGTTTAAAAGGCTGCTGTTGATAACAAGGGCATTTGCTAAATAGATGGTGTGTGTGCAACAATATACTGAAAGGTCAATTATATTGTGCAGCTTATCTCACCACCTGTAGTTATTTAGGTGAAAGCTCCAAAATGCTTGCCTAATATGTCTGTTTATCCAAAAGGAAGTAAAGAGGGAGAGCTAGAAAGATAGCATTGCGTTACATTACATGGCAATGCAATGCACAGTTGCTGAAGTTGAACCAAAATGAGCTTGCCATCTGGCTTCTGCAACTTTGAACATGAAAAATCCAATGAGGAGAAGAAAAGCAAAGCCAAAGAGTCCATCCCAAAATCCGACAAACAAGCAAAATGAACAAAAAACATTGAATTCAATACTTTCTGATTTTAGAAACTGCATTAAAGAAGGGGTGCACCGGTCCTGGAGATACTGCAATACCAGGTCAATGCGTGGAGTGGACAGAGCAAGCTCTTTTTCCATCTCCCTGTTCTAAAAATCCATTTAATATATGGTCCCCAGATAGGGGACGTATCAGATATTAAACTGATAAGAACAGATACTACACTTGATCTTAGCCAAAAGGCCGAGAAGCGATAACCAGAATTGGTTTCGAACTACGGAGCCACCCAAGGATCCTGAAGAGTCCATTTGTGGAGATGAGCTCCTGGACTCCCGTTAAGAAGACATGTTGTCAACCTCTAGATCCCTTACATGCCTGCACTTTTCGGCTTGCTGCTGCTGCAATCCACGCGTTTTAGATCTGCATAACTCCACCTCTTTAAACTCAGCACCCTCACCCCCTGCTGTTCCCACCCGCCTCAACACCGTTGGAAGGGAGGAGAACCAATTAAGGCGGGGGGTGGGGTGGAACGAGCAGCTGTCTACCCTTAGCAGGAGGGCTGCTGATTACTTACCTCTCTTGCTCCTGCTGGCTGTCCAGCAGCAGACTGAAGGTGGCTGCTGCTGTGCGCAGGTATATAAAGGCTCAGAGCCTATTATGACACGCGCAGCCAGCGTTCCATTGCCACATTCCATCTACTGCAGGCAGGATACCTGGCTGGCTGAATGTCGCTGAGAAGCTCACAGAGACCGCCATAAGCAACAGTTTAACAGAATGCCACAGACTAATCAACCAAACTTTTTGGGTTGGGTTCTCTTTTATAGTCTGCAGGCATTAATTGAAAGAAGTCAGTGTTCCAGCAGAGGGAGACAACGTTTCAGAAAAGGCATTGTAGCAAACCAAAAAAGAAATTTTAAGCGCAGCAGAGTAACCAGCGCACATACCTGTTAGCTCAGGTGAGTTTAAAAGGCTGCTGTTGATAACAAGGGCATTTGCTAAATAGATGGTGTGTGTGCAACAATATACTGAAAGGTCAATTATATTGTGCAGCTTATCTCACCACCTGTAGTTATTTAGGTGAAAGCTCCAAAATGCTTGCCTAATATGTCTGTTTATCCAAAAGGAAGTAAAGAGGGAGAGCTAGAAAGATAGCATTGCGTTACATTACATGGCAATGCAATACACAGTTGCTGAAGTTGAACCAAAATGAGCTTGTCATCTGGCTTCTGCAACTTTGAACATGAAAAATCCAATGAGGAGAAGAAAAGCAAAGCCAAAGAGTCCATCCCAAAATCCGACAAACAAGCAAAATGAACAAAAAACAATGAATTCAATACTTTCTGATTTTAGAAACTGCATTAAAGAAGGGGTGCACCGGTCCTGGAGATACTGCAATACCAGGTCAATGCGTGGAGTGGACAGAGCAAGCTCTTTTTCCATCTCCCTGTTCTAAAAATCCATTTAATATATGGTCCCCAGATAGGGGACGTATCAGATATTAAACTGATAAGAACAGATTTTTTTTTTTTTTTTTTTTTTTTTATCGAAAGCCCGAATTCGTGTACAAAACCCGAGTGCGCTTAAAAAAGTGACAAGTGCCACAAAAAAAGTGCACTAGGATGCTGGTCTTCTTGAAACCCTCTTCAAAAGGAGAAGGGTCCCCCAAACCATTCCCCGTCCCTCCGAGCCAGAAGGCCACAGCGAGAAACAGGGACAAATAGCCACCTCCAGCCGGAGCCAGAGGCGACCCAATCTTACCCCCAGCACCTGCCCGAGTTCTCACCCGAGCAAGGCACTGGGAGCCAAAGACTGTGCTCCCCTCCCGGAAGAGGGGAGCCAACAACGCTCTCCTCCCGAAAGAGGAGAGCCAGGGGGGTTCAGGGGGGAGCAGAACCTGATGGCCACACACTCCCCCCCTAGACCTGCCAAGAGAGGAACCCATAAGGGAACCGCATCCCGACAAAATCCTAGTAGGACGTGACACACGTGAATAAGTGGACACACAGTGACAAAGAAATGAAATAAATAGTGAAGGTTTCACAGTATAATACTGCCCGGACCTTCGACCGGGAATTGAAAAATTCCCCATCCTAAGACCAGAAGGCCCGGAATAAGGGTGTGTGCGAAGAAAGAAAATTTGAAGTGCTTGTGCAAATGTGCCATAAACTCAAGTGGGGTTCCCAATCCCAGTGAGTTAAGGCACCCCAGGGTCACCACTCCTGAGGCACTTCACACTTCGGGCTTTCGATCTTCCCCGGCCCAATGGCGTCGATCCTGGGGGGCCATGCTTTCCACCAGATGACTATATTAGCCACCTGGCGTACTAACAAGCGCCTAAACCCCAGTGTGCATAATGTATCAATCTACTAGGGCGGCTAACATCCAAAACCGCCTTTTCGAAAGATACTACACTTGATCTTAGCCAAAAGGCCGAGAAGCGATAAGAACAGATTTTTTTTTTTTTTTTTTTTTTTTTTAAAAACCACTCAGGTTTAGATATAAGCAAACAGTTAACCAGACTTCGTCATAAGTTATACTGCCACTTCATAAACATCATTGTGGTTTCTTTATTAAAGTATTATTCAACAAAAATACATCCAAGTAATCCTATGCCAGAGACATTTCCAGAAAAAATATCAACGGTATTTAACCATATCCTGCCACTTAAGGTATTTCCACACCCCTTCAGAATCTGTTCCACCACCACCACCTTCTCTTGTATCCCACAAATAGATTACATATAGTCTTGCTAAGATCAACCTAATACAATCATTTACTGTTAAATTTACTCTTTTAAACACACACAAATTTCTCACATCCCACAAGCTCTCCTGCACACACACCATAATAAACCACATCATCCTTTCTAGGCCACGACGACTAGCACCAAAACCAAACATAGCCACTCTCCAATCAATAAACTTCACACCAGCAACCCCTTTACACAGTCCACCCACACCTTTCCACACATCATACGCAAAATTACAATCCCACATAAGGTGCCTCACCGTCTCATTCGCTCCACAACCATCCCTTGGACATACTGCAGATCTTATGAGATCTCTTTTCTTCTGAAAATCCCTCACTGGCAAAATATTATGAAGGCCCATCCATACTATATCTCGCTGTCTATTCGACACACCTTGAATGCTTAACTTCTTCCATACCCGCGCAACTTCCATAGAACGCAATCCCACCACATTACTCTCACACTCATTCACACACATCTTCCCCATCACCTTCTTAACCAACATAAAGTCTTTCATTGCAACTGCTAACAAATCATTCTTCCTCACAAACTTCTCAATCAAACCATACCACTCAGGACACTTAAAAGCAACAGGCACATTCTTATCACGCTTCACCCAATTCAGACCATACAGCATCCATCCAGCCAAATACTTACACATAAATGCCCCTTTATTATTCTTCCCAATCAAAATGACCGTAGTCTTAATAAAATGCAATGTTAGAAACACTTCAATATTCGGAAACTTCAGTCCCCCATACAAATATTGCTTAAACAAAATCTCTCTCTTAAGTCTTTCCATCCTACTGCCCCAAAAAAACACAAAAATTAGTTTCTCCACTTTTTTAATTTTCCTATAGGGCACTGGAAAAATACAAGAAACATAAAGCAAAATAGGGAGAATAACAGCCTTAATAATAAGAACCTTCCCTACCAAAGACAAAGAACGTAACTTCCAAAAATTCATCTTCCGCACAATCCGCTCACCACATTCATCCCAACTCTCATAACCTTTCAAATCATCATTAAAAAAAACTCCCAACACTTTAATTGCACCATCCACACCAGCCACACCATCCATCTTAATACTATTGTCACCAAAACATTTAAACATGCATTTGTTCCAATTCACACGAAACGCTGACGCGCCACAAAAAAAATTCAACAACAATTTTACTCTCTCCATAGAGGCCACACTCTCACTCACCACTACTACATCATCCATATATCCTAAGACTTTCACAGTCATTCCACCACTCCCTGGCACTAACAAACCACGCACCACTTTCTCTTTCCGAATCATACACAGCAGTGGCTCAATCACACACACAAATAATACCGGTGACATGGGACAACCTTGCCTCACACCAGACCTAATACACACTTTCTCACTCAAAAACCCATTCACCAGAAATTCACTCACCACCTCCCCATACAATTCTCTCACGGCACGCACAAATTTCTCCGGAAAACCCATTCTACGCAAAACCTCAAATAGAAACACATGAGACACGCGATCAAACGCCTTTTCAAAGTCAACAGCCATCACCATACACTTCTGCTTTCTTACTTTACAATCCCACAACACATCTCTTAAAAGACACAGATTATCCGTCATACATCTACCAGGCACTGCACACACTTGATCTTTACCAATCACATCAGCTACAACCACACGCATCCGACACGCCAAAATTTTACTGAATACCTTGTAATCGGCGTTCAGAAGCGTAATTGGCCTCCAATTACTCAAACACCTTTTATCCCCTTTCTTATGGATTAAGACCACCACTCCCTCCTTCATTGAACCCGCAAGCATCCCATTCTCCCACATAAACTGACACACTTCCACTAAATCCATACCCATCACTTCCCACATCATAACATATAGCTCCACAGGCAAACCATCCTTCCCAGGCGTCACATTTTTCCTTGCACCAAACACCGCTTTCTTAACTTCCTCCTCAATCACTGCCTCACATAGACCAGAACATCCATCCTTATCCACCTTACAATCCAAAGTCTTAAGCACTTCTTCTTTCAAACTCTCATCCACCCACTTCCTGCCAAACAACTCAGCATAAAACGTGACCACTTCCTTCATTACATCCTCCCCACTCACACAAACACCATCCACATCAAAAATCTCCTCCATACCCTCCTTCTTACCATTTATTTTTTTAAAGAAATATCTTGAACACTTTTCATCTTTATCAAGATGGACCACCTTTGACCTAAAAATTATTTCCCTTCCCTTCCTCTCCAAAGTCCTCTTCAAATCCTCTCTCGCACTTCTTAACAAATCATCCACATCCACACCACACATCCTCATTTTCTCCAGCCATTCCACCCTCATCATTAAATCTTTATATTGACTCCTAACCATGGCAGCCTTTTTATAGCCCCATCGACGAAAAAACTTTTGCACTTCATACTTCATCCAATCCCACCACACCAACACACTTTCAAACTTACTCTTTTGAGATTTACACCAACTATATTTTTTCTTAAAATCATTCACAATACTCTCATCCTCAAGCAAACTCACATTCAATTTCCACACACCTCTCCCATGCACCCGCCTTAAATCCCCTCTAAACTCACCTTTCAGGCACACATGGTCCGAAAAAGGAACTGAAAATTGAGAAAAACCATCACATATTATATTTTTAGAAAAAAACATCCTATCAATCCTAGATGTTATCCCACCCCTGTCAGCTTTATAGGTTGGTGGTGGTGGCTTCCCCAAATAAACCTCAGCAGCATCAAAAAAGAAAAAATCAGAAATAATGTTTGCCAATTTTTTTCCTGAGGCATCAACTTTCCCCTCAGTTACACAGTTAAAATCACCTGTTACTATCACAGGGATCCTACCAGGTAATTCTAAACATAATTTATCTAATAAACTTAACCTGTCTTCTTTTTTTGTAGGACCATAAATATTTATAATTTTAACTTTCCACCCCCTCCCACACACAACTGCAGAGATGCAACGACCCACCTCTATTACCTTATAATATTCAAAAACAAAATTTCTATTATTTAATACTATCCCAACTCCATCATTTTTATTCCCACTAGAGCCAGACCAGATATGCTGGCCATATGGCCAATCAGCGTCTTCCAGGGGTTCTTCTATACCACACTCCTGTAGACACATAATATCAAAAGAATGGTTATGTAAGAAGTCCAGAATCACAGATCTTCTAACTCTAGACTTTAAAAGTCTTACATTAAGGGACGCAATGTCCCAATTTGGTTTAGAGACCATTCTTTGGCTCAAAAACCAGAAACACCAGTCTCAGCAAAAAAAACATGCCTTCCTTATCCTTTGTCAGCCGGCGAACTGCCACTTAGCTGAAAGATAGTGGACTCCAAATTCTCCTCCAGGTAAGCCGTTGACACAGGAGAAAGAGAAACCACTGGGTAATCCCGCTCACTCACCGGACTTGCCACGCATTGGCTACTTGATGGTTCAGACAACCGGGCCCTTTTATTCTTAGCGCGGTCCGGTTCCTCAGAAGACCTCACCCCAGTCTCAGTGAAGTCTCCTTGACCTCCAGCTCCCTCTTCATCCATTTCACTGCTCCAACTGAGAGCCGGGTCCCCTGGGATTTCCAAGGCTCCCTCACGTTCTTCACAAAAGGAGTCAATGAAACCCCCCTGATAGGAAGAAATGTCCATCTCAGCTGCCAGAACCTCTTCCACTCTCCCGGGCTCCACCAGTAGGTCAGCAGATGCCCTCACTGGAGCAGTCTCCACACGCTGTTCCACTACCTTCACCCTGGAAGAAACTGCGGCCTCAGGTGCCACACTCTTAGGCCTCGGAGAGTTCGAGACCACCTCAGAGTATGCCCTTGCCTTGCCCTCGTTCGCACGACGAGTACAATCCTTAAAGGCATGCCCCTCCATACCACAAGCATTGCAAACAATTGGATTGGTACAGTCCTTAGCAACATGCCCACTTTGGTTGCACTTGGAGCAAACAGGCACAGCAGTACAAACCTCTTGTAAGTGTCCGTACTTCTTACATTTCCTGCAAAAAACTGGGGCCTCAGGAAAGAAGAGAATACCCCTATCTCTCCCGATAGAGAAACTTTGGGGAGGGTAATGAACACCTCCAGGCTCCGAAGAACTTTCCCCAAATCTGACAAAATATCTGTATTTGCCAGTCCATAAGTTCTCCTCGTTCATAATTTTGTGACTGTTGCTCACAAAGTCACAATGCCTCTTAAGAAAAGTCGCAATGTCATGTTCGTGCACAAAGGGATTATACATAAATATGACTAGGGGAACATCACCTTTGGAGTACAAGACTGTAAAAGTCAAACCATGCAAGGTTGGATTCTTCTCCTGCTCCCTCAACTTCTTATACAGGTTCCGGCAAGCCGCCATAGATTGCAGCACCAAGACATACCGTCCTTCTTTCCGGGATTCCTGCAGGCAGACGATGTTTTCTCTTGTCACTTCCAGGATTTTGAAGATCACCTCGTGCACCATATACGACAGATTGAAACGCTCTCTGACAGCAGCATCAACTTCAATGCGGAATGCATTGCGAACCCGATTGTCATCGGTCCCAGCATAGCGTATCTTCACGCCCATTATGATCACTCTCTCGTTCCTCCTCGTTCTCCCCCTAAAGCAGCAACCGGCTTAAGCCATCAAGATGGCGATGCCGGAAGGCCAAGGGAAAACACTCAAGGACCCCAGACAAGTCACTTGGTCTTAGCCAAAAGGCCGAGAAGCGATAACCAGAATTGGTTTCAAACTACGGAGCCACCCAAGGATCCTGAAAAGTCCATTTGTGGAGATGAGCTCCTGGACTCCCGTTAAGAAGACATGTTGTCAACCTCTAGATCCCTTACATGCCTGCACTTTTCGGCTTGCTGCTGCTGCAATCCACGCGTTTTAGATCTGCATAACTCCACCTCTTTAAACACAGCACCTTCACCCCCTGCTGTTCCCACCCGCCTCAACACCGTTGGAAGGGAGGAGAACCAATTAAGGCGGGGGTGGGGTGGAACGAGCAGCTATCTACCCTTAGCAGGAGGGCTGCTGATTACATACCTCTCCTGCTGCTGCTGCTGCTGCTGGCTGTCCAGCAGCAGACTGAAGGTGGCTGCTGCTGTGCACAGGTATATAAAGGCTCAGAGCCTATTATGACACGCGCAGCCAGCGTTCCATTGCCACATTCCATCTACTGCAGGCAGGATACCTGGCTGGCTGAATGTCGCTGAGAAGCTCACAGAGACCGCCATAAGCAACAGTTTAACAGAATGCCACAGACTAATCAACCAAACTTTTTGGGTTGGGTTCTCTTTTATAGTCTGCAGGCATTAAATGAAAGAAGTCAGTGTTCCAGCAGAGGGAGACAACGTTTCAGAAAAGGCATTGTAGCAAACCAAAAAAGAAATTTTAAGCGCAGCAGAGTAACCAGCGCACATACCTGTTAGCTCAGGTGAGTTTAAAAGGCTGCTGTTGATAACAAGGGCATTTGCTAAATAGATGGTGTGTGTGCAACAATATACTGAAAGGTCAATTATATTGTGCAGCTTATCTCACCACCTGTAGTTATTTAGGTGAAAGCTCCAAAATGCTTGCCTAATATGTCTGTTTATCCAAAAGGAAGTAAAAAGGGAGAGCTAGAAAGATAGCATTTCATTACATTACATGGCAATGCAATGCACAGTTGCTGAAGTTGAACCAAAATGAGCTTGTAATCTGGCTTCTGCAACTTTGAACATGAAAAATCCAATGAGGAGAAGAAAAGCAAAGCCAAAGAGTCCATCCCAAAATCCGACAAACAAGCAAAATGAACAAAAAACATTGAATTCAATTCTTTCTGATTTTAGAAACTGCATTAAAGAAGGGGTGCACCGGTCCTGGAGATACTGCAATACCAGGTCAATGCGTGGAGTGGACAGAGCAAGCTCTTTTTCCATCTCCCTGTTCTAAAAATCCATTTAATATATGGTCCCCAGATAGGGGACGTATCAGATATTAAACTGATAAGAACAGATTTTTTTTTTTTTTTTTTTAAACCATTCAGGTTAGTTTTATAGCAAATCAGTAGGATATACCAAAACTGTTGCAAAAAAAACTTCTCATCATCATGGCCATATTTATTAAGCATAAAGTAACCTAATATTACAGAAAGAAGAACATCTTATTAATATAAACCAAAAGATCACTGAAATTTTACAATATGCCTCCACTTTTCAATTTCCATATTCCCTCGGCATCTGTTCCACCACCGCTACTACTATCCATCTTGTAAATCAAAAATAGCCTAGAAAGAATAATCCTAATACATTCATTTACTGTAATTGATTTCCTTTTAAATACACAAAGATTCCTCACATCCCACAAACTTTCTAACACACAAGCCATAATTAACCACAAAACTCTCTCCTTTACACGTCCACTTGCACCAATACCAAACATAACCACACGCCAATCCACAAAAGTCACTCCCGCCAAACTCCTACACAACCCCCCTACACATTTCCACACGTCTTGCGCAAAATCACAATTCCACATCAGATGCATAACCGTCTCACAACCATTACATCCATCTCTTGGACAAACATCCGACCTAATCAAACCTCTCTTCTTTTGAACGTCTCTCACTGGAAGAATATTGTGAAACGCCATCCACACTACATCCTTCTGTTTGTTGGACATCCCATACATACCCAACTTTCTCCAAGCATCCGCAACCTCATTCCCTCTCAAACCAACAATATTAGACTCGACCTCATTTGCACACAATTTCCTATACACCCTCTTAGTCATTCTAAACTCATCCACCGGCACACTCAGCAAATCATACTTCTTGACAAACTTCTCAATCACCTCATACCACACCGGACACTTAAAAGACACAGGCACTCTCGCATCCCTCTTTCTCCAACCTAACCCATACAACATCCATCCTGCAGAATAACTTGCCATACATGCACCCTTATTACCTTTACCCAACAATACCACAATCGTCTTAATATAATGGAGCCCTAAAAAAAACCTCAACATTAGGAAATCCCAAACCACCATGCTGGCAGGCCTTATAAAGGCTTTCCCTCTTCAGCTTCTCCATCTTGCTGCACCAGAAAAAGGAAAAAATCATTTTCTCAACTCTCTTCACTTTCCTAAAAGGGGATGGAAAAATTATGGCCACAAAAAGCAGAATGGGTAAGATCACTGCTTTGATAACTAGAACTTTGCCCCGCAAAGAAAGATCTCTCATTCTCCAAAAATTCAATTTTCGCTCAACACGCATACCACACTCGTCCCAACTCTCATTTCCTTTCAGATCATCATTGAAAAATACCCCTAAAACCTTAATTGCACTCTCCTCATACTTAACACCTTCCATACGAATACTGTCATCTCCAAAGCATTTGAAACTACACTTAGTCCAGTTAACTCTAAAACCTGATGCACCACAGAAAAAATCCAAAAGCAACCTCACCCTACTCATTGAAGCCATACTTTCACTCACCATCACAACATCATCCATGTAACCTAACACCTTCACATGCTTACCACCACTCCCAGGCACTAACAATCCTCTCATCATTTTCTCACGTCTCACTAAACACAGCAAAGGCTCAATCACACATACAAACAAGACAGGGGACATAGGGCACCCCTGTCTTACACCAGACCTAATCATCACTTTGTCAGACAACCATCCATTCACTAAAAACTCACTTGACACATAATCATATAAAGACTTAACTCCATTCAGAAAAACCCTAGGGAAACCCATCCTCTCCAATACTTTAAACAGAAACACATGCGAAACTCTATCAAAAGCCTTTTCGAAATCAATTGCTAACACCATACACTTCTGCTTTCTAGTCTTACAATCCCCAAGCATATCCCTTAACAATAACAAATTATCACTTATACTCCGACCAGGCACGGCACACACTTGGTCATCCTCCACAACCCTACCAATCACCTCACGCATACGATTTGCTAACAATTTACTGTAGACCTTATAATCAGCGTTAAGCAATGATATGGGTCTCCAGTTCTCCAAACGCTTTTTCTCACCCTTCTTAAACACAAGAACCACTATACCCTCTTTCATACTGTCACACAAAACACCATTCATCCACATATACCTACAAACCTCAGTCAAGTCCTTACCCAAAAACTCCCAAGCTTTCACATACAGCTCCACAGGCAACCCATCCTTCCCAGGCGTCTTATTCTTTTTAGCACTCATAACAACATTCCTCACCTCATCCAAAATAACATCCTCACACAAAGCATCACATTCATCCGAACCAAGTCTCTTCTCCATACCACTCAATACATGCGACACAAGTCCAGGATCAATCCATTTCTCATCGTACAACTTACTATAGAAGCCATTCACCTCATTCAACACATTCTTCCCAACCACACTAGATCCATCTTCACCTACCACTTCACTCAAATCCAACTTCCTTCCATTCATTTTTTTAAAAAAGTACCTGGTGCACTTTTCATTCTTTTCCAAATGCTCTAACTTGGTACGGTAAATAATCTCTTTACCTTTTTCATCCAGAAGACATTTTAACTCATTCTTAGCAACCTCAAGCTGATCAGACATATCCATTCCTTTCCTAACACACCCACGCAACCAATCAATCCGTCTACTTAAGTCATTAAATCTATTACGATATCTGGCAGCTTTTTTGTAGCCCCATTTTTTAAAGAAAGTTTTTAACTGTAATTTCACCCAATCCCACCATTCAAGCACACTACCAAAATCACGCTTACGCCACCTCCAACTTGCATACCTTTTCTCCAACTCACTCATCACCTCCTCATCCTCCAACAACCTCGTATTCAATTTCCAAACCCCACCCCCAAACACCATGTCCCCATTCGCACTAAAAACTCCACGCAAACACTCATGATCAGAAAAAGGTACCTTATGTTGAACATAACTTGAACAAACCATATTTTTGGAAAATAACATCCTATCTATCCTCGATGAAATATTACCACGGTCAGCATAATATGTAGGCGGTGGTGGAATGCCATACTCAAGTATTGCAGCGTCTAAGAAAGAAAAATCAGAAATAAGTTGAGATAACTTTTTTCCCGTAATGTCCACATTACCTTCTGTGACACAATTACAGTCACCAACAAAAACTGTAGGAATTTTTCCAGGGAGAAAAAAACTCAATTTCTCAAGAAGAGCAAGCCGCTCCTCTTTTTTAGTAGGACAATATAAATTAATCATTCTAACCTTCCACCCTCTATAACTCAAAAAAACAATAATGCAGCGACCCACCTCCACAACCGTGTAACTATCAATAGTAATATTCTTATTACCAACTAAAATCCCCACACCATCATTTTTGTTAAAGCTGGACCCCGACCAAACATACTGGCCATAAGGCCAGTCCTTATCCCCTGGAGATTCAGTAATCCCACACTCTTGTAGACAATAGACATCTGCACTCAAACCCTTTAGATAATCCAGAACTGTTGTTCTTCGGGTAACAGATCTAATTTGCCTAACATTAAGGGACACAATGTCCCATCCAGAATGATGCGGCATAACTAAAGGGGATCACACATAACCTGAAAAAAAAAGAAAGAAAACATCAACTCAACCTTCATCAAGCAAAGCAAAGCTATTACCATCTGGCTGAATGCCAAATGTAACAATGTCAGGAGAAAATACATCTGACGGGTAAGCACGAGAGTCCACCGGGCTATCACACACGGCAGCAATGGATGAACACTCAGTCCTTGGCTTCTTCTTGACCACATCAGGATCCTCCTCATCAGAGAAACGGACAGCAGACAAGTCCCCTTGGCCACCGCCCCCGATCTCCTCTGAAGCAGTATTGCACCAAGATATGACAGGAGAATTGGACAAGTCCATTTCCCCCTCACCACGGACACCAAACTGGGGAGGGAAAGGTGACATCACCTCTGGAATCACCATGTCAAAGCCTCCTGACGCAGGAGGCTGAAGCTGGGCATCTTCAAATATGTCGTCCATCTGAGTGCCATCCTCTTCCTCTTGGGGAGCAGTTGCCTCCCCGACATCCGGAAGGGGACCTTGTGGAACCCTAGTAGAAGTCGAAGGAACAGCAGGCCCCTCCGCGACCACTTGAGCAAAAGACTTAGGAGTGGTTCTAGCTTGACACTGCCTAAGAACATGCCCCTCCTCACCACAAGCATCACACTTTACCTGGTTCTTGCAGTCTTTCGCCATATGACCAGACGTGTTACACCTCCTGCAGGTTGGCGGATACCTGCAGGACTCCTGGACATGACCATACTTGTTACATCTTCTGCAGAAAAAAGGAGCATCAGGAAAGTACAAGAAACCAGTGTCTCTCCCAATAGAGAAACTCATAGGAGGATAATGTATGCCCCCTGGCCCCTCGGGGTCTGTAGCAAAACGAACAAAGTACTTGTATTTGCCAGTCCACAAGCCTTCTTCATTCGAGATCTTGTGGGAAAAATGCACATAAGTACAATGCCTCCTCAAGAATACAGTAATGTCCTCCTGGGGGATAAAGGGATTGTGCATAAACACAACAACAGGAACATCCCCCTTTGAATAGAGGACAGTAAAAGTGAGTCCATCTAGGAGGGAGTTCTCAGTATGGCCTTTCAAGGTTCTATAAAGATTTTGGCAAGCAGCCATAGTAGAAAGAACCAGCACATACCTTCCATGACTTCTAAATTCCTGCAGGCAAAGAATGTCCGACTTCTTAATCTTCAATGCTTCATAGAAGATGGCATTCACCAGGTAGGACATGGAAAAATGTCCCTTCTTCTCCTCGGAAATCTCAATGCGAAATCCATTCTTGACCCGGGGGTCCCCGGTCCCAGCAAATTTCAGCTTGACTCCCATAGTCAGCCACGGAAATCGCCTTCCCGTTTCCTCCTCACTCTCCCCATATAGCAGCATCCAGCTTAAGCCACCGGAGTGGCGATGCTGGAAGGCCGAGGGCTAGCACTCAAGGAACCTGATGTCCAGACACTTGATCTGAGCCAAAAGGCCGAGAAGCGATAACCAGAATTGGTTTCAAACTACGGAGCCACCCAAGGATCCTGAAAAGTCCATTTGTGGAGATGAGCTCCTGGACTCCCGTTAAGAAGACATGTTGTCAACCTCTAGATCCCTTACATGCCTGCACTTTTCGGCTTGCTGCTGCTGCAATCCACGCGTTTTAGATCTGCATAACTCCACCTCTTTAAACACAGCACCTTCACCCCCTGCTGTTCCCACCCGCCTCAACACCGTTGGAAGGGAGGAGAACCAATTAAGGCGGGGGGTGGGGTGGAACGAGCAGCTGTCTACCCTTAGCAGGAGGGCTGCTGATTACATACCTCTCCTGCTGCTGCTGCTGCTGCTGGCTGTCCAGCAGCAGACTGAAGGTGGCTGCTGCTGTGCACAGGTATATAAAGGCTCAGAGCCTATTATGACACGCGCAGCCAGCGTTCCATTGCCACATTCCATCTACTGCAGGCAGGATACCTGGCTGGCTGAATGTCGCTGAGAAGCTCACAGAGACCGCCATAAGCAACAGTTTAACAGAATGCCACAGACTAATCAACCAAACTTTTTGGGTTGGGTTCTCTTTTATAGTCTGCAGGCATTAAATGAAAGAAGTCAGTGTTCCAGCAGAGGGAGACAACGTTTCAGAAAAGGCATTGTAGCAAACCAAAAAAGAAATTTTAAGCGCAGCAGAGTAACCAGCGCACATACCTGTTAGCTCAGGTGAGTTTAAAAGGCTGCTGTTGATAACAAGGGCATTTGCTAAATAGATGGTGTGTGTGCAACAATATACTGAAAGGTCAATTATATTGTGCAGCTTATCTCACCACCTGTAGTTATTTAGGTGAAAGCTCCAAAATGCTTGCCTAATATGTCTGTTTATCCAAAAGGAAGTAAAAAGGGAGAGCTAGAAAGATAGCATTTCATTACATTACATGGCAATGCAATGCACAGTTGCTGAAGTTGAACCAAAATGAGCTTGTAATCTGGCTTCTGCAACTTTGAACATGAAAAATCCAATGAGGAGAAGAAAAGCAAAGCCAAAGAGTCCATCCCAAAATCCGACAAACAAGCAAAATGAACAAAAAACATTGAATTCAATTCTTTCTGATTTTAGAAACTGCATTAAAGAAGGGGTGCACCGGTCCTGGAGATACTGCAATACCAGGTCAATGCGTGGAGTGGACAGAGCAAGCTCTTTTTCCATCTCCCTGTTCTAAAAATCCATTTAATATATGGTCCCCAGATAGGGGACGTATCAGATATTAAACTGATAAGAACAGATACTACACTTGATCTTAGCCAAAAGGCCGAGAAGCGATAACCAGAATTGGTTTCAAACTACGGAGCCACCCAAGGATCCTGAAAAGTCCATTTGTGGAGATGAGCTCCTGGACTCCCGTTAAGAAGACATGTTGTCAACCTCTAGATCCCTTACATGCCTGCACTTTTCGGCTTGCTGCTGCTGCAATCCACGCGTTTTAGATCTGCATAACTCCACCTCTTTAAACACAGCACCTTCACCCCCTGCTGTTCCCACCCGCCTCAACACCGTTGGAAGGGAGGAGAACCAATTAAGGCGGGGTGTGGGGTGGAACGAGCAGCTGTCTACCCTTAGCAGGAGGGCTGCTGATTACATACCTCTCCTGCTGCTGCTGCTGCTGCTGCTGGCTGTCCAGCAGCAGACTGAAGGTGGCTGCTGCTGTGCACAGGTATATAAAGGCTCAGAGCCTATTATGACACGCGCAGCCAGCGTTCCATTGCCACATTCCATCTACTGCAGGCAGGATACCTGGCTGGCTGAATGTCGCTGAGAAGCTCACAGAGACCGCCATAAGCAACAGTTTAACAGAATGCCACAGACTAATCAACCAAACTTTTTGGGTTGGGTTCTCTTTTATAGTCTGCAGGCATTAAATGAAAGAAGTCAGTGTTCCAGCAGAGGGAGACAACGTTTCAGAAAAGGCATTGTAGCAAACCAAAAAAGAAATTTTAAGTGCAGCAGAGTAACCAGCGCACATACCTGTTAGCTCAGGTGAGTTTAAAAGGCTGCTGTTGATAACAAGGGCATTTGCTAAATAGATGGTGTGTGTGCAACAATATACTGAAAGGTCAATTATATTGTGCAGCTTATCTCACCACCTGTAGTTATTTAGGTGAAAGCTCCAAAATGCTTGCCTAATATGTCTGTTTATCCAAAAGGAAGTAAAAAGGGAGAGCTAGAAAGATAGCATTTCATTACATTACATGGCAATGCAATGCACAGTTGCTGAAGTTGAACCAAAATGAGCTTGTAATCTGGCTTCTGCAACTTTGAACATGAAAAATCCAATGAGGAGAAGAAAAGCAAAGCCAAAGAGTCCATCCCAAAATCCGACAAACAAGCAAAATGAACAAAAAACATTGAATTCAATTCTTTCTGATTTTAGAAACTGCATTAAAGAAGGGGTGCACCGGTCCTGGAGATACTGCAATACCAGGTCAATGCGTGGAGTGGACAGAGCAAGCTCTTTTTCCATCTCCCTGTTCTAAAAATCCATTTAATATATGGTCCCCAGATAGGGGACGTATCAGATATTAAACTGATAAGAACAGATACTACACTTGATCTTAGCCAAAAGGCCGAGAAGCGATAACCAGAATTGGTTTCAAACTACGGAGCCACCCAAGGATCCTGAAAAGTCCATTTGTGGAGATGAGCTCCTGAACTCCCGTTAAGAAGACATGTTGTCAACCTCTAGATCCCTTACATGCCTGCACTTTTCGGCTTGCTGCTGCTGCAATCCACGCGTTTTAGATCTGCATAACTCCACCTCTTTAAACACAGCACCTTCACCCCCTGCTGTTCCCACCCGCCTCAACACCGTTGGAAGGGAGGAGAACCAATTAAGGCGGGGGGTGGGGTGGAACGAGCAGCTGTCTACCCTTAGCAGGAGGGCTGCTGATTACATACCTCTCCTGCTGCTGCTGCTGCTGCTGCTGGCTGTCCAGCAGCAGACTGAAGGTGGCTGCTGCTGTGCACAGGTATATAAAGGCTCAGAGCCTATTATGACACGCGCAGCCAGCGTTCCATTGCCACATTCCATCTACTGCAGGCAGGATACCTGGCTGGCTGAATGTCGCTGAGAAGCTCACAGAGACCGCCATAAGCAACAGTTTAACAGAATGCCACAGACTAATCAATCAAACTTTTTGGGTTGGGTTCTCTTTTATAGTCTGCAGGCATTAAATGAAAGAAGTCAGTGTTCCAGCAGAGGGAGACAACGTTTCAGAAAAGGCATTGTAGCAAACCAAAAAAGAAATTTTAAGCGCAGCAGAGTAACCAGCGCACATACCTGTTAGCTCAGGTGAGTTTAAAAGGCTGCTGTTGATAACAAGGGCATTTGCTAAATAGATGGTGTGTGTGCAACAATATACTGAAAGGTCAATTATATTGTGCAGCTTATCTCACCACCTGTAGTTATTTAGGTGAAAGCTCCAAAATGCTTGCCTAATATGTCTGTTTATCCAAAAGGAAGTAAAAAGGGAGAGCTAGAAAGATAGCATTGTGTTACATTACATGGCAATGCAATGCACAGTTGCTGAAGTTGAACCAAAATGAGCTTGTAATCTGGCTTCTGCAACTTTGAACATGAAAAATCCAATGAGGAGAAGAAAAGCAAAGCCAAAGAGTCCATCCCAAAATCCGACAAACAAGCAAAATGAACAAAAAACATTGAATTCAATTCTTTCTGATTTTAGAAACTGCATTAAAGAAGGGGTGCACCGGTCCTTTAGATACTGCAATACCAGGTCAATGCGTGGAGTGGACAGAGCAAGCTCTTTTTCCATCTCCCTGTTCTAAAAATCCATTTAATATATGGTCCCCAGATAGGGGACGTATCAGATATTAAACTGATAAGAACAGATTTTTGATTGAATATATCTTTTATTAGCACAAAAAATAAGTTAACAGACAGTGTACAGTGCCGCAGCCCAGTACACACAGAATTCTACATCATATTTACATAGCATGAGGATACGACGCACTAACTAGACACATCGCACCCCTATGCTACACAAAACACTCAATCTGAAAGAAAAAGCATGTCAATCAATACAGTACGACGAACCGTGATAAGGGATAGGGATTGGGAAAAAGGGGATGGGGAGGGGAAAATCACAGGCCCGAAGCTTTATTGAAAGACAAGACATATAAGGGGAGAGGGGGAGGAGGGGTTTAGTCCTCATCCTCGTCCTCCGGACCGTCCATGATGGAATAGTCTCTGAGCAGGCTGTGGATCAGCCTGCGGCAGTCCTGGATGGACATCCTCTCCCTCCTCAAGATGAGCCGGTTCCTGGCGACCCAAACGGCATCCTTGAAGCAGTTCATAAGGCGCCAAGCCTCCTGGATGGCTCCGACGGTATGAACCCCAGGGAATAGTCCATAAAGCACAGAATGGTGCGATAGGCTCGCCCTGGGGACAGAGTTCCTCAGGTCGTCCTCAAGTGCAGTCAATAGGCGCTGTGCAAATCCGCAGTCCCAAAAAGTGTGCAAAGATGTTTCCTCCACGAAGGGGCACCTTGGGCAGTACCGGGTCTTGCACAGGTTCCGGGCATGCATGAATGACCGGACGGGCAGTCCGCCCTGAATCGCCATCCACGACAAGTCCTTGTGCCCGTTGGTCAGCCTGTCAGACGACACATTTGTCCACACAGTCTCCAGCGTGTCCTGGTGAAGTCCTGTGATGTTCTCCACGTCATCCTTGGCTCTGATTAGCTTGTGGATAGTTTTGGGCTTCCACAAGTCGGGCTTGAGTCCCTCCAGTTGATGCTCCCCCACAAATCGAACGACGTCTCCGTAGAACCATGGCGTCGTCCAGTTGTAGGGGAAGGAGCTGTCCCACTTGTCCCAGCCGAGTCGCCTCCAAAGAGGAAGCAGGAAGAAGTGAGACATGGACTTGCCCGCGGAGCCATTCTTGACTTGCAAAGTCCGGCGGACACAATCACACACAAAAGAGGATCGCAGGAGGGTGGGGATTTCTGGAACGCCCTTCCCACCCTTGCGAGGCTCCTTGTACATGACGGCCCGCCTGACTCTGTCCATCTTGGATCCCCAGACAAAGTGAAACACTGTCTTGGTAATGGCCCTGCACACAGTGACGTGTGGGGGCCAGGCCTGCGCCGTGTACTGCAAGACGGGCAGGACCTCATTACGCAGGACGAGTGCCTTACCCTCACAAGTGAGGTGTCTGAGGCTCCAGAGTCCGATCCGTTGCTTCACCTTGGCCAAGCGTTCTTGCCAGGACTTGAGGGCCGCTCCTTCCTTCCCGAACCAGACTCCCAGCACCTTGAGGAAATCCGGTTGAATGTTGAAGGGGAAGGGGGCAGAGGAGGCCGGCTGCCAATCCCCGAAGAGCATGGCTTCCGACTTCCTGCAGTTGACTTTGGCCCCTGAAGCCCGGCCGAACCTCTCACACGTCTGGACGAGGGCGTCGACTGAACCACGATCAGCGCAGAAGACGGTGACGTCGTCCATGTAGAGCGAGCACTTGACCTCGTGTCGTCCCGGACCCGGTGCGGTGATCCCTCTGAGCTCTCCATTCTGCCGGATAGCCTCTGCGAAGAGTTCTATAACACAAACAAAAAGAAGAGGTGATAGAGGGCAGCCTTGTCTGACCCCAGAGAGGACAGGGAAGGGGTCAGTCTTCCAGCCGTTCACCAACACCGAGCTGTGGATATCAAAATACATCAGACGGACATACGAACAAAACATGTTACCCAAACCTAACCGGTGCAGAGCTCGGCCCATGAACTCGTGGGAAACCCGGTCGAAGGCCTTCTCCTGATCCAAGGAGACCAGGGCCGCGTGTGCGCGGCGGACCTTGATGTACTCGACCGTGTCCCGCACGAGAGCGAGGCTGTCTGCGATGCGACGTCCAGGGATGCCGCAGGTCTGGTCCGGGTGGATGATCCGTCCGATGACCGTCTTAAGTCGTGTCGCCATCGTCTTGGCCAGGATCTTGTAGTCCACGTTGAGCAGAGTGATGGGACGCCAATTCCTCAGGTCGCACCTCTCTCCCTTCCGCTTGTACAGGATCGTGACCATTCCTTCCCTCAAAGATGGAGGCATTCTACCCTCCACCACCATCTCCTCGTACAGGTCCAACAGGTCCGGACAGATGAGGTCTCCCAGCGCTACATAGAGCTCCGCTGGAAGACCATCACTGCCCGGGGTCCTGCCGGTCCTAAAGGATTTAGCGGCAGAGAGCAATTCGCCCACCATCAGAGGTTTGTCCAAGGCTGCCGTGCCTGCAGGATCAAGATGGTTAGTGATACCTGACAGGAACTTATCAGCAGCGTCGGGGTCGGTAGTCTTGTGGGAGTAGAGTTCGCTGTAGAAGTCGCTGACGACCCTCATCACGTCCTCCTTCCCACGTCGCATGTTTCCGCTCTCGTCTCGCAGCTCGTTCAGGGGCGTGTGACCGGCATGAAGTTTCCTGAAAAAGAATGAGTTACATTTCTCACCCTTCTCCAGATTCTCCACTTTGGAACGGAAGACGATTCGCTTGGACTCCTCCTCAAAGTGCCTTTTCAGGCTCTTCTTGGTCTCCTCCAGCTCCTCCCTCACGTCCCAGCCGCAGTGAAGAAGGTCCTGCAGCGACCGCAGCTCGCGCTGCAGCCCTCTGAAGTCCCTCCTCTTCTCACACGCCTGTTGTCGACCCTTGGCCTGAAAGAAACAGCGAAACTCAAGTTTAACATATTCCCACCAATCAGAGACTGTTTGGAAGCTACCCTTGTAGGACTGCCACATTGCGTAGGCTGCTCTCAGCTCCTCCACGACTTCATCCTGAGCCAGCAGAGCACAATTCAGCTTCCAGGAGCCGGGGCCGGACGGAAAACCGTCGCCGAGGACACCTTGTAAGTGAATGGCTCTGTGGTCGGAGAAGAAGCAGGAGACCATCGAGTGCCTACTCTGCCTGACTGCCCGAGAGGTGAACACAAAGTCAATCCTGGAGCGGAGTGAGCCATCGGGTCGGCTCCACGAATAGTTCGTGGAGCCTCTCCCCATGGAGCCCACCACGTCCTGAAGAGAGGCCTCGGTTACCATCTCGATGAGCAGCTTGGACGTGATGTCCAACTTGGCAGATGTGCCAGAACTACGACCATCCTCCTCGATGGGGCAGTTGAAATCCCCGGCCATCACTAAGGTCCTGGTGGTGGCAAGCTGAAGCCGCAGGGTCTGGAAAAGCTCCAAACGCTCATTCTTCAGTGGGGACGCATACACGTTGATGAACCTGACAGGTTCTCCCGCCCAGTTGCCATCTACAACAAGAGCCCTGCCGCAGATGAGCTCCTGGACGGACTCAAGCGTGAATGCGCCCCCCCTGATCAGAATTGCGACCCCCGCAGACTTGCAGTCACCCCCACCGGACCAGTAGGATGGACCGTGGGACCACTCCCTGGCCAGATGTTTGAAGGACCTAGAGGAGGGAAGGGAACATTCCTGCAACATATAAACATCACACAACTGGGAAGTAAGGAAGGCATAAATAGTCTGACGTCTGAACTTGTCCTTGATGCTCCTGACATTAATGGAAAATAAGTTAATATTAGCCATCATGTAGGGAAAAAAAGAAAAAGTTAGCGCAGGCAATACACCTTAGTTACCACTCCGGTCGGGTGGTCCCTCGTCGGTGTTGACTTCTGGTGACGGGATCACCAGCAGGCCCTCTTCCTCCATCTGGTCAAGCAGCGTGGCCTCGATCTCGGCGACCACCAGTTCCTCCTCTTCTGGCTCGGCCACCAGGGTCTCAACCATGTGCTCCATCTCTTCTGGCTCAGGGAGGGTATCCTCCTTTTCGCCTACGAAATCCAGAATCTTCTTTTTGGAGGATTCAGTAGCAGGGCTGTCCTCCACCTTCCTCTTTCCCCGGGTTGGAACTGGGGAGACAAGAAGGGGAAAATCCTCCTCGGAATAGATAGCGGCGGGTGGAGGAAAGGTTAATTCCACCGCTACCATGGTCTGGGGAGGGAGAGTGGCTGCCGGGGCAGGGGAAAGGACACCTGCTGAGGAGTAGGGGAAGGAGGAAGAGGAAGTGGAATCCTCAGCAGGGGTGGCCGGGGTGGGGGGGGATTGGACGGGGGTGGCAGGGGGAGGGATCGAGAGAGGGGTGACAGAACTCTTACCCTCCTTTGACTTTTTCTTCTGCTTCGGAGCTGCTGGGACCGTCGCTGGGGCTTTGGCCACCGACTCCTTGACCGCTTTGGCCTTGGTCGTCTCGGCCTTGGCCGCTGGGGCCTTGGTCGTCGCGTCCTTGACCTTCACAGGCCTGGTCATCGGGGCCTTGTCCTCCGTAGCTGGGGTCGTCGCAACCACTGATGCCCAGGATCTCTCACACTTGGGGCAATCCTTGTACAGATGAGCCGCCAGCCCACACAGGTTGCAGGACGTCTTCTTCGGGCAGTCCTTCGAGCTGTGTCCCGTCACTCGACAAATCCTGCAGGCATCCTCCTTGCAGTCCTTCATCTCGTGGCCGTTCTTGCCGCATCTCCTGCAGTTCCGCGGCATGTCCGGGTAATAGATGAGGCCGTAGGAGTTGCCCAGGGAGAATGTCGGGGGCAGGTGCCGAAGTCCGTCTGAGTACGCCAGGTCCCTGTGAAGTCTAACGGTCACCGACCACTTACCTGTCCAGAAGCCGAGTCCATTCAGGATGTGAGAAGGTTCCTTCACAACCAAACAGAAGCGTCTCAGGAAGGTACAGATGTCTTGGCCTGGGGTGTGCGGGTTGCGCATGGAGACCGTGATCCTCCTTTCGTCCCTCTGGATAGGGCAGCTACCTGTAAAGGCAGAGAAAGAATTATCCGGTCCTTTTGCGCTTACCATTTCCCAGAACCTCCTGCAGGTGTTCACAGTGGCGAAGGTGACGAAGAAGATCCCCGTCAAGAAGGTCTGGATGCTGAGGGTGTCCGACCTGGAGAAGCCTCGATCCAGCAGCATCTTCTAGCAGAACACGTCCGAGGACATGTCCGGCACCCTCCCATCCACTTCCTTCAGCTTCAGGGCCACCGTCTGCCGCATCCATGGCTCCAGGGCTGGAGCTTCGTGGCGGGGCTTCTGGGGTCCCTTCTGCTGGCCAGCCGTGGAGGCAGAGTCCTTGGGGTCAGAATCGGCTCCTGGCTGGGCCCTCCTGGCTGTCCCCTGCTCCAGGCTCTTCTTTTCGGCCTTCCTCGCAGCGCTTGCCATGGCTTTCCTCCTGCAGTTACTTCTTGGAGCTGGATCTGGAACTTTTCCCGGAATGGGTGGAGCTATGCAGATTCTTCTCCCGTCGTGTTCTGGACAAATTCCCCGAAAGGTCTTTGTCTCGATGATTTTCTTCCTCGAAGATTCCACAGGACAGCCCGATTCTTCTCCGAGTCTTCGTCTTCTTCTGGATTCTTTAGAGCTTCTTCCTCCCACCGATATCCGCCTTCCTTCTCCGATGTCAGCTGGGCTCCGAAGCTCTTCTCCTTCCGAGTTCGATCGCTCTCGTCAAGTGTAGATCGTAGCTCTTGTGTTCTTATAAGAACAGATACTACACTTGATCTTAGCCAAAAGGCCGAGAAGCGATAACCAGAATTGGTTTCGAACTACGGAGCCACCCAAGGATCCTGAAGAGTCCATTTGTGGAGATGAGCTCCTGGACTCCCGTTAAGAAGACATGTTGTCAACCTCTAGATCCCTTACATGCCTGCACTTTTCGGCTTGCTGCTGCTGCAATCCACGCGTTTTAGATCTGCATAACTCCACCTCTTTAAACACAGCACCCTCACCCCCTGCTGTTCCCACCCGCCTCAACACCGTTGGAAGGGAGGAGAACCAATTAAGGCGGGGGGTGATGTGGAACGAGCAGCTGTCTACCCTTAGCAGGAGGGCTGCTGATTACATACCTCTCCTGCTGCTGCTGCTGCTGCTGCTGGCTGTCCAGCAGCAGACTGAAGGTGGCTGCTGCTGTGCACAGGTATATAAAGGCTCAGAGCCTATTATGACACGCGCAGCCAGCGTTCCATTGCCACATTCCATCTACTGCAGGCAGGATACCTGGCTGGCTGAATGTCGCTGAGAAGCTCACAGAGACCGCCATAAGCAACAGTTTAACAGAATGCCACAGACTAATCAACCAAACTTTTTGGGTTGGGTTCTCTTTTATAGTCTGCAGGCATTAAATGAAAGAAGTCAGTGTTCCAGCAGAGGGAGACAACGTTTCAGAAAAGGCATTGTAGCAAACCAAAAAAGAAATTTTAAGCGCAGCAGAGTAACCAGCGCACATACCTGTTAGCTCAGGTGAGTTTAAAAGGCTGCTGTTGATAACAAGGGCATTTGCTAAATAGATGGTGTGTGTGCAACAATATACTGAAAGGTCAATTATATTGTGCAGCTTATCTCACCACCTGTAGTTATTTAGGTGAAAGCTCCAAAATGCTTGCCTAATATGTCTGTTTATCCAAAAGGAAGTAAAAAGGGAGAGCTAGAAAGATAGCATTTCATTACATTACATGGCAATGCAATGCACAGTTGCTGAAGTTGAACCAAAATGAGCTTGTAATCTGGCTTCTGCAACTTTGAACATGAAAAATCCAATGAGGAGAAGAAAAGCAAAGCCAAAGAGTCCATCCCAAAATCCGACAAACAAGCAAAATGAACAAAAAACATTGAATTCAATTCTTTCTGATTTTAGAAACTGCATTAAAGAAGGGGTGCACCGGTCCTGGAGATACTGCAATACCAGGTCAATGCGTGGAGTGGACAGAGCAAGCTCTTTTTCCATCTCCCTGTTCTAAAAATCCATTTAATATATGGTCCCCAGATAGGGGACGTATCAGATATTAAACTGATAAGAACAGATTTTTTTTTTTTTTTTTTTCTTTTTTTTTTTAACCAAATCAGATAGGCCGGAGCATAAGCTCAATCAAATCGACTTACAAAAGCCTTTCATTGACACTTAGCCTTTCATCACACTTGGTATATAATCAAAAATAAAACCAAACCTTATCATCAGGTACATTATACACTACTAATTAAACTTTACCAAAAACCTCCACTTTTTAAACTTCCAGATCCCTTCAGCATCTATAATACTTCCACGTTCCTGATCCCAGAGGTATATTACATACATACGTGACAGAATCAATCTCAAACATTCATTAACTGACATTTTCTTCCTTTTAAAAACTAACAAATTCCTCGCATCCCACAAACTTTCAATTACACACACCACCAACAACCATAAAATCCTATCCTTAATTCTACTACATGCACCCATCCCAAACATAGCAAGTTTCCAATTAACATACTTTACACCCACCAATTCCTTGCAAAGTCCCCCTATACCCTTCCATACATCATATGCAAAATCACAATCCCATACCATATGTCTAACATGCTCTCTCAAACCACATCCATCCCTCGGGCATACCTCAGATTTAACTAAATCCCTCTTCTTTTGCACATCTCTAACAGGCAAAATGTCATGCAATATCATCCAAGCGATATCTCTCTGTCTGTTAGTCACACCATCTATACTTAATTTTCTCCACATCTCGGTTACTTCCTCCCCTCTCAACCCATTGATATTACATACCACCTCACGCTCACGCACCATCCTAATGACTTTCTTCTTTTGCCTAAAATCACTCATGTTAACGGACAACAAATCATACTTCCTTACAAATTTCTCAACACAACCATACCATACAGGACACTTAAAAGCAACAGGCACTCTAGCATCCCTTTTGACCCACTTTAAGCCATAAAGCATCCATCCAGCCGAATACTTCATCATATAAGCACACTTATTACTTTTCCCTAGAACCACCACCACCATTTTCACGTAACTAATCCCTAAAAAGAAATCAATATTTGGAAAATCCAAACCTCCATTTACACATAACTTATAGACATATTCCCGTTTCAATTTCTCCATGCGACTTCCCCAAAGAAAATTAAAGATGAATTTCTCAGTTTTCCTAATTTTCTTAAAAGCAGCAGGATATACATTCGCAACAAACAACAAAATAGGCAAAATAACCGCCTTAATAATCAGAACTTTCCCAGTCAGAGTTAGTTCTCTCATTCGCCAAAAATTCAACTTGCGCACCACTCTCACCCCACAATCTTCCCAACTCTCATTTCCTTTCAAATCATCATTAAACTTAATCCCAAGCACCTTTATTGCACCATCCTCACACCTCACACCATCCATCCGTACATTCCTCTCACCAAAACATTTAAAGGAACTCTTAGTCCAATTGACCTTAAAAGCTGAGACACTACAAAACAAACTTAATATCAACCTTGCCCTACTCATCGCAGCCATATTCCCACTCACAATCACTACATCATCCATGTAACCTAGAATTCTCACATCCTTTCCATTACTCCCAGGAATCATCACACCTCTCATAACCTTATCCTTCCTAACCATACACATCAACACTTCAATCACACTAATAAACAAAAAAGGGGACATAGGGCACCCCTGACGCACTCCTGATTTAATTCTCACTTTCTCACTCAACCACCCATTCACCAAAAATTCACTTGAAACATTACAATACAAACTCCTAACACAGTTTACAAAATTCCTGGAATAACCCATCTTAGACAAAACCTTAAACATAAAGCTATGTGACACACGGTCAAAAGCTTTTTCAAAATCAACCGAAAACAACAAACATTTCTGCTTACGACTCATACAATCCCCAATCACATCACGCAGCAACACCAAATTTTCAGTCATACTTCTCCCAGGCACTGCACACACTTGATCTTCATCCACCACACCGCCAATCACTTCCCGCATCCGGCTAGCCAACAATTTACTAAAGACCTTATAGTCTGCATTCAAAAGGGTGATTGGCCTCCAATTCCCCAAATCCTTTTTATCACCTTTCTTATGAACCAAAACCACCACCCCATCTCTCATAGATTCACTCAACATATTCTCCGTGAACATATACTGGCACACCTCCAATAAGTCATTTCCCATCGTGTCCCATTCCTTAACATATAACTCCACGGGCAGTCCATCCTTCCCAGGTGTTTTATTCTTACTCGCAGACATCACCACTTTTTTAACTTCATCCAACACAATTACATCATCCAATATTTCACGTTCATCCTCACCCAAACAACCTTCTAAACACCCCAAAGCATCAGTCAACATCCTATCATCAACCCATTTTTCCCCATACAACTCCTTATAAAACAACACCACCTCCTGCATCACATCCTTCCCACTCACACACACCCCATCACCATTCACCACCTCATCCATATCTACTTTCTTCCCAAAAACTTTTTTGAAAAAAAATCTTGTGCATTTCTCATTTTTCTCCAAATGTTCAATCTTAGAACGGTAAATAATTTCTTTCCCTTTACCCTCAATATATTTCTTAATCTCTTCTTTCACTTGACACATCAAAACATCCACATCCACTCCAATCATCCTTAACTTCCTCAGCCACTCCAGTCTAGAGCTTAAATCATTAAATTTTGCTCTATTCATTGCTGCTTTCCTCCTGCCCCTTTTTCTAAAGAAAAAAACAATCTCACTCTTCATCCAGTCCCACCACTCAAGCACATTCCTGAAATCACTTTTTTTATCCCTCCACCTAACATACATTCGCCTAAAATCACGCATGATCCTATTATCTTCCAGCAAACGCACATTAAGTTTCCACACGCCACCACCATATACAAAGGAAATCTTACCTTCTAGACGTGCCCTCAAACACACATGGTCAGAGAAGGGAACATCTTCCTGCTGGAAATTCCTACAAATAACATTTTGTGAAGAAAAGAAGATACGGTCTATTCTAGACTCTATGCCTCCCCTGTCGGCCTTATAGGTCGCAGGAGGTGGATTACCTAAAAAAACTTCCGCAGCATCCTGTAAGGAAAAATCCGCCACAAGACTCTTGAGTCTTTTACCTGTAACATCCATCTTATCCCCCTCCGTCACACAATTGAAATCTCCAACAAAAATTATTGGCATTTTGCCAGATAAAAAAAAACATAATTTCTCAAAAATTTCCAGCCTCTCCCCTTTATCTATTGGTGCATACATATTTACCACCCTAACCCTCCACCCCCTACAATTTAACTTACATATTACACACCTCCCCGCCTCCACCACCATGTAACTTTCTATCTTAACACTATAACCCTTCACCAAAACACCTACCCCACAATTTTTATTACATACAGAACCAGACCACACACTTTGACCTAAAGGCCATGCATTTTCACTTAAGGGATCGGAGATCCCACACTCCTGGACACAGTATACGTCCGCATCCAAGTTGCTCAAGTAGTCCAAAATTGCCACTCTTCTCGACTCAGATTTAATCAGCCGAACATTTAGCGACAAGATGCTGAGAGCAACTTGGGCACCCATCTATTAATTTGATGTGGCAGGTCACGACAACATGCCCACCTGTACATCATCCTAACCCTTCTGGGGGTAGGACGCTGGACGTGCAGATATCGTAGTTTGTGCCTTCCCCCAAAAAAGACACATCTTGGGGATCGGATGCAGTAGGGTACACCCGGGCTGGACTCACACTGCAGTCACTTAAAGGGGAAAAGGATGGTTCGGTTTTCTTGTTTTTCTTCACTGAAGCGCCTCCATCTTCATCTGAACTATAATCCCGCCGCTGGGGGTCAAAGTCCCCCTGACCTCCCTCCTCCTCAAGGTCAGAAACGACATCGCTCCAGGCCACATGCGGTGTTCTGGTCAGATCAGACTCCTCTTCCCCCTGCAATGTAACCATCATGTCTGGAATTTCAGCCTCCAGATCCTCCACCGGGGCCACTTCCATGCCTATACGATCATCAGTTATCGTCTCAGACTCACTGACATCTGAAGCCACAGACGCGGCCCTCTGCACCGGTGGCTCAGGTGCCAGCTCCATATTTCCTCTTACATTCACACGAACCAGTTCTGGAAAAGCAACCCGAGCCTCCTCCTCATCCAGTAAAGCCAGAGTAGATATCGGAGCAGTCGGAGTTGGAGCAGTCGGAGTTGTAGCTGTGGGTGCAGGAGATTCATTTCTTCTCCTTCCCCTTCCCGCTGCCCCCGCATATGAACCAGGATGGAATATACAGTCTCTGAAGGCATGCCCCTTCTCTCCGCAGAGGTTACAGACTATTTCATTTTTGCAATTATTGGAAGAATGACCCACCTCATTGCACTTCCTGCAAATAATCTGTCTGATGTCGCATGCTTCCTGAGTATGGCCATACCTCCTACAATGACGACAAAACCTGGGCGCATTGGGGAAGAACAGGTAACCCCGCTCACTCCCAATGGAAAAATTTGATGGAGGATAATGTATACCCCCTGGTTCATCAGGACTTTCCCGGAACTTGACCATGAAACGATATTTACCGGTCCATAGTTCCTCCTCATTCATGACTTTTACTGCCACCTTGGTAATATAGCAGTGCCTATTTAGAAAGGCATAAATCAAAGCCAAGTCCACATGTGGGTTGTACATGAAAACAGTCAGAGGTACCTCTTTGGAGCAATACAAGATGACAAAAGTCAGCCCATCCAAATATTGATTGTCCAGATTCTTTTTCAAACAATCATAGAAATTGTTGCAAACAGCCATAGAAGTAAATACAAGATTATACTTGCTTTTGAATTGCTGGAGGCACAAGATTTCTTCCTTCTTCACTTCAAGGAGTCCAAACAAAATCTCCTTCACCACGAAGCTGAGGGTAAAGATTCCTTCTTTGCCTTCTTCCACATCAATCTGGATTCCAAACTTCACTCGAGCCTCACCGGGCCCAACGTATCGAATGCGTCCCATTATCGCTAGTCGTGTCTACTGGCCAACTCCTTATAGCAGCAAGTGGCTTAAGCCATAAAATGGCGATGCCACAGGGCCAAGAGTTAACGCACAGACAGCCAAATGACTAGACCCATTACAGATCTGAGCCAAAAGGCCGAGAAGCGATAACCAGAATTGGTTTCGAACTATGGAGCCACCCAAGGATCCTGAAGAGTCCATTTGTGGAGATGAGCTCCTGGACTCCCGTTAAGAAGACATGTTGTCAACCTCTAGATCCCTTACATGCCTGCACTTTTCGGCTTGCTGCTGCTGCAATCCACGCGTTTTAGATCTGCATAACTCCACCTCTTTAAACACAGCACCCTCACCCCCTGCTGTTCCCACCCGCCTCAACACCGTTGGAAGGGAGGAGAACCAATTAAGGCGGGGGGTGGGGTGGAACGAGCAGCTGTCTACCCTTAGCAGGAGGGCTGCTGATTACTTACCTCTCCTGCTGCTGCTGGCTGTCCAGCAGCAGACTGAAGGTGGCTGCTGCTGTGCGGAGGTATATAAAGGCTCAGAGCCTATTATGACACGCGCAGCCAGCGTTCCATTGCCACATTCCATCTACTGCAGGCAGGATACCTGGCTGGCTGAATGTCGCTGAGAAGCTCACAGAGACCGCCATAAGCAACAGTTTAACAGAATGCCACAGACTAATCAACCAAACTTTTTGGGTTGGGTTCTCTTTTATAGTCTGCAGGCATTAATTGAAAGAAGTCAGTGTTCCAGCAGAGGGAGACAACGTTTCAGAAAAGGCATTGTAGCAAACCAAAAAAGAAATTTTAAGCGCAGCAGAGTAACCAGCGCACATACCTGTTAGCTCAGGTGAGTTTAAAAGGCTGCTGTTGATAACAAGGGCATTTGCTAAATAGATGGTGTGTGTGCAACAATATACTGAAAGGTCAATTATATTGTGCAGCTTATCTCACCACCTGTAGTTATTTAGGTGAAAGCTCCAAAATGCTTGCCTAATATGTCTGTTTATCCAAAAGGAAGTAAAGAGGGAGAGCTAGAAAGATAGCATTGCGTTACATTACATGGCAATGCAATGCACAGTTGCTGAAGTTGAACCAAAATGAGCTTGTCATCTGGCTTCTGCAACTTTGAACATGAAAAATCCAATGAGGAGAAGAAAAGCAAAGCCAAAGAGTCCATCCCAAAATCCGACAAACAAGCAAAATGAACAAAAAACATTGAATTCAATACTTTCTGATTTTAGAAACTGCATTAAAGAAGGGGTGCACCGGTCCTGGAGATACTGCAATACCAGGTCAATGCGTGGAGTGGACAGAGCAAGCTCTTTTTCCATCTCCCTGTTCTAAAAATCCATTTAATATATGGTCCCCAGATAGGGGACGTATCAGATATTAAACTGATAAGAACAGATACTACACTTGATCTTAGCCAAAAGGCCGAGAAGCGATAACCAGAATTGGTTTCGAACTACGGAGCCACCCAAGGATCCTGAAGAGTCCATTTGTGGAGATGAGCTCCTGGACTCCCGTTAAGAAGACATGTTGTCAACCTCTAGATCCCTTACATGCCTGCACTTTTCGGCTTGCTGCTGCTGCAATCCACGCGTTTTAGATCTGCATAACTCCACCTCTTTAAACACAGCACCCTCACCCCCTGCTGTTCCCACCCGCCTCAACACCGTTGGAAGGGAGGAGAACCAATTAAGGTGGGGGGTGGGGTGGAACGAGCAGCTGTCTACCCTTAGCAGGAGGGCTGCTGATTACTTACCTCTCCTGCTGCTGCTGGCTGTCCAGCAGCAGACTGAAGGTGGCTGCTGCTGTGCGCAGGTATATAAAGGCTCAGAGCCTATTATGACACGCGCAGCCAGCGTTCCATTGCCACATTCCATCTACTGCAGGCAGGATACCTGGCTGGCTGAATGTCGCTGAGAAGCTCACAGAGACCGCCATAAGCAACAGTTTAACAGAATGCCACAGACTAATCAACCAAACTTTTTGGGTTGGGTTCTCTTTTATAGTCTGAAGGCATTAATTGAAAGAAGTCAGTGTTCCAGCAGAGGGAGACAACGTTTCAGAAAAGGCATTGTAGCAAACCAAAAAAGAAATTTTAAGCGCAGCAGAGTAACCAGCGCACATACCTGTTAGCTCAGGTGAGTTTAAAAGGCTGCTGTTGATAACAAGGGCATTTGCTAAATAGATGGTGTGTGTGCAACAATATACTGAAAGGTCAATTATATTGTGCAGCTTATCTCACCACCTGTAGTTATTTAGGTGAAAGCTCCAAAATGCTTGCCTAATATGTCTGTTTATCCAAAAGGAAGTAAAGAGGGAGAGCTAGAAAGAGAGCATTGCGTTACATTACATGGCAATGCAATGCACAGTTGCTGAAGTTGAACCAAAATGAGCTTGTCATCTGGCTTCTGCAACTTTGAACATGAAAAATCCAATGAGGAGAAGAAAAGCAAAGCCAAAGAGTCCATCCCAAAATCCGACAAACAAGCAAAATGAACAAAAAACATTGAATTCAATACTTTCTGATTTTAGAAACTGCATTAAAGAAGGGGTGCACCGGTCCTGGAGATACTGCAATACCAGGTCAATGCGTGGAGTGGACAGAGCAAGCTCTTTTTCCATCTCCCTGTTCTAAAAATCCATTTAATATATGGTCCCCAGATAGGGGACGTATCAGATATTAAACTGATAAGAACAGATACTACACTTGATCTTAGCCAAAAGGCCGAGAAGCGATAACCAGAATTGGTTTCGAACTACGGAGCCACCCAAGGATCCTGAAGAGTCCATTTGTGGAGATGAGCTCCTGGACTCCCGTTAAGAAGACATGTTGTCAACCTCTAGATCCCTTACATGCCTGCACTTTTCGGCTTGCTGCTGCTGCAATCCACGCGTTTTAGATCTGCATAACTCCACCTCTTTAAACACAGCACCCTCACCCCCTGCTGTTCCCACCCGCCTCAACACCGTTGGAAGGGAGGAGAACCAATTAAGGCGGGGGGTGGGGTGGAACGAGCAGCTGTCTACCCTTAGCAGGAGGGCTGCTGATTACTTACCTCTCCTGCTGCTGCTGGCTGTCCAGCAGCAGACTGAAGGTGGCTGCTGCTGTGCGCAGGTATATAAAGGCTCAGAGCCTATTATGACACGCGCAGCCAGCGTTCCATTGCCACATTCCATCTACTGCAGGCAGGATACCTGGCTGGCTGAATGTCGCTGAGAAGCTCACAGAGACCGCCATAAGCAACAGTTTAACAGAATGCCACAGACTAATCAACCAAACTTTTTGGGTTGGGTTCTCTTTTATAGTCTGCAGGCATTAATTGAAAGAAGTCAGTGTTCCAGCAGAGGGAGACAACGTTTCAGAAAAGGCATTGTAGCAAACCAAAAAAGAAATTTTAAGCGCAGCAGAGTAACCAGCGCACATACCTGTTAGCTCTGGTGAGTTTAAAAGGCTGCTGTTGATAACAAGGGCATTTGCTAAATAGATGGTGTGTGTGCAACAATATACTGAAAGGTCAATTATATTGTGCAGCTTATCTCACCACCTGTAGTTATTTAGGTGAAAGCTCCAAAATGCTTGCCTAATATGTCTGTTTATCCAAAAGGAAGTAAAGAGGGAGAGCTAGAAAGATAGCATTGCGTTACATTACATGGCAATGCAATGCACAGTTGCTGAAGTTGAACCAAAATGAGCTTGTCATCTGGCTTCTGCAACTTTGAACATGAAAAATCCAATGAGGAGAAGAAAAGCAAAGCCAAAGAGTCCATCCCAAAATCCGACAAACAAGCAAAATGAACAAAAAACATTGAATTCAATACTTTCTGATTTTAGAAACTGCATTAAAGAAGGGGTGCACCGGTCCTGGAGATACTGCAATACCAGGTCAATGCGTGGAGTGGACAGAGCAAGCTCTTTTTCCATCTCCCTGTTCTAAAAATCCATTTAATATATGGTCCCCAGATAGGGGACGTATCAGATATTAAACTGATAAGAACAGATACTACACTTGATCTTAGCCAAAAGGCCGAGAAGCGATAACCAGAATTGGTTTCGAACTACGGAGCCACCCAAGGATCCTGAAGAGTCCATTTGTGGAGATGAGCTCCTGGACTCCCGTTAAGAAGACATGTTGTCAACCTCTAGATCCCTTACATGCCTGCACTTTTCGGCTTGCTGCTGCTGCAATCCACGCGTTTTAGATCTGCATAACTCCACCTCTTTAAACACAGCACCCTCACCCCCTGCTGTTCCCACCCGCCTCAACACCGTTGGAAGGGAGGAGAACCAATTAAGGTGGGGGGTGGGGTGGAACGAGCAGCTGTCTACCCTTAGCAGGAGGGCTGCTGATTACTTACCTCTCCTGCTGCTGCTGGCTGTCCAGCAGCAGACTGAAGGTGGCTGCTGCTGTGCGCAGGTATATAAAGGCTCAGAGCCTATTATGACACGCGCAGCCAGCGTTCCATTGCCACATTCCATCTACTGCAGGCAGGATACCTGGCTGGCTGAATGTCGCTGAGAAGCTCACAGAGACCGCCATAAGCAACAGTTTAACAGAATGCCACAGACTAATCAACCAAACTTTTTGGGTTGGGTTCTCTTTTATAGTCTGAAGGCATTAATTGAAAGAAGTCAGTGTTCCAGCAGAGGGAGACAACGTTTCAGAAAAGGCATTGTAGCAAACCAAAAAAGAAATTTTAAGCGCAGCAGAGTAACCAGCGCACATACCTGTTAGCTCAGGTGAGTTTAAAAGGCTGCTGTTGATAACAAGGGCATTTGCTAAATAGATGGTGTGTGTGCAACAATATACTGAAAGGTCAATTATATTGTGCAGCTTATCTCACCACCTGTAGTTATTTAGGTGAAAGCTCCAAAATGCTTGCCTAATATGTCTGTTTATCCAAAAGGAAGTAAAGAGGGAGAGCTAGAAAGAGAGCATTGCGTTACATTACATGGCAATGCAATGCACAGTTGCTGAAGTTGAACCAAAATGAGCTTGTCATCTGGCTTCTGCAACTTTGAACATGAAAAATCCAATGAGGAGAAGAAAAGCAAAGCCAAAGAGTCCATCCCAAAATCCGACAAACAAGCAAAATGAACAAAAAACATTGAATTCAATACTTTCTGATTTTAGAAACTGCATTAAAGAAGGGGTGCACCGGTCCTGGAGATACTGCAATACCAGGTCAATGCGTGGAGTGGACAGAGCAAGCTCTTTTTCCATCTCCCTGTTCTAAAAATCCATTTAATATATGGTCCCCAGATAGGGGACGTATCAGATATTAAACTGATAAGAACAGATACTACACTTGATCTTAGCCAAAAGGCCGAGAAGCGATAACCAGAATTGGTTTCGAACTACGGAGCCACCCAAGGATCCTGAAGAGTCCATTTGTGGAGATGAGCTCCTGGACTCCCGTTAAGAAGACATGTTGTCAACCTCTAGATCCCTTACATGCCTGCACTTTTCGGCTTGCTGCTGCTGCAATCCACGCGTTTTAGATCTGCATAACTCCACCTCTTTAAACACAGCACCCTCACCCCCTGCTGTTCCCACCCGCCTCAACACCGTTGGAAGGGAGGAGAACCAATTAAGGCGGGGGGTGGGGTGGAACGAGCAGCTGTCTACCCTTAGCAGGAGGGCTGCTGATTACTTACCTCTCCTGCTGCTGCTGGCTGTCCAGCAGCAGACTGAAGGTGGCTGCTGCTGTGCGCAGGTATATAAAGGCTCAGAGCCTATTATGACACGCGCAGCCAGCGTTCCATTGCCACATTCCATCTACTGCAGGCAGGATACCTGGCTGGCTGAATGTCGCTGAGAAGCTCACAGAGACCGCCATAAGCAACAGTTTAACAGAATGCCACAGACTAATCAACCAAACTTTTTGGGTTGGGTTCTCTTTTATAGTCTGCAGGCATTAATTGAAAGAAGTCAGTGTTCCAGCAGAGGGAGACAACGTTTCAGAAAAGGCATTGTAGCAAACCAAAAAAGAAATTTTAAGCGCAGCAGAGTAACCAGCGCACATACCTGTTAGCTCAGGTGAGTTTAAAAGGCTGCTGTTGATAACAAGGGCATTTGCTAAATAGATGGTGTGTGTGCAACAATATACTGAAAGGTCAATTATATTGTGCAGCTTATCTCACCACCTGTAGTTATTTAGGTGAAAGCTCCAAAATGCTTGCCTAATATGTCTGTTTATCCAAAAGGAAGTAAAGAGGGAGAGCTAGAAAGATAGCATTGCGTTACATTACATGGCAATGCAATGCACAGTTGCTGAAGTTGAACCAAAATGAGCTTGTCATCTGGCTTCTGCAACTTTGAACATGAAAAATCCAATGAGGAGAAGAAAAGCAAAGCCAAAGAGTCCATCCCAAAATCCGACAAACAAGCAAAATGAACAAAAAACATTGAATTCAATACTTTCTGATTTTAGAAACTGCATTAAAGAAGGGGTGCACTGGTCCTGGAGATACTGCAATACCAGGTCAATGCGTGGAGTGGACAGAGCAAGCTCTTTTTCCATCTCCCTGTTCTAAAAATCCATTTAATATATGGTCCCCAGATAGGGGACGTATCAGATATTAAACTGATAAGAACAGATTTTTTATCGAAAGCCCGAATTCGTGTACAAAACCCGAGTGCGCTTAAAAAAGTGACAAGTGCCACAAAAAAAGTGCACTAGGATGCTGGTCTTCTTGAAACCCTCTCCAAAAGGAGAAGGGTCCCCCAAACCATTCCCCGTCCCTCCGAGCCAAAAGGCCACAGCGAGGAACAGGGACAAAAAGCCACCTCCAGCCGAAGCCAGAGGCGACCCAATCTTACCCCCAGCACCTGCCCGAGTTCTCACCCGAGCAAGGCACTGGGAGCCAAAGACTGTGCTCCCCTCCCGGAAGAGGGGAGCCAACAACGCTCTCCTCCCGAAAGAGGAGAGCCAGGGGGTTTCAGGGGGGAGCGGAACCTGATGGCCACACACTCCCCCCCTAGACCTGCCAAGAGAGGAACCCGTAAGGGAACCGCATCCCGACAAAATCCTAGTAGGACGTGACACACGTGAATAAGTGGACACACAGTGACAAAGAAATTAAATAAATAGTGAAGGTTTCACAGTATAATACTGCCCGGACCTTCGACCGGGAATTGAAAAATTCCCCATCCTAAGGCCAGAAGGCCCGGAATAAGGGTGTGTGCGAAGAAAGAAAATTTGAAGTGCTTGTGCAAATGTGCCATAAACTCAAGTGGGGTTCCCAATCCCAGTGAGTTAAGGCACCCCAGGGTCACCACTCCTGGGGCACTTCACACTTCGGGCTTTCGATCTTCCCCGGCCCAATGGCGTCGATCCTGGGGGGCCATGCTTTCCACCAGATGACTATATTAGCCACCTGGTGTACTAACAAGCGCCTAAACCCCAGTGTGCATAATATATCAATCTACTAGGGCAGCCAACATCCAAAACCGCCTTTTCGAAAGATACTACACTTGATCTTAGCCAAAAGGCCGAGAAGCGATAACCAGAATTGGTTTCGAACTACGGAGCCACCCAAGGATCCTGAAGAGTCCATTTGTGGAGATGAGCTCCTGGACTCCCGTTAAGAAGACATGTTGTCAACCTCTAGATCCCTTACATGCCTGCACTTTTCGGCTTGCTGCTGCTGCAATCCACGCGTTTTAGATCTGCATAACTCCACCTCTTTAAACACAGCACCCTCACCCCCTGCTGTTCCCACCCGCCTCAACACCGTTGGAAGGGAGGAGAACCAATTAAGGCGGGGGGTGGGGTGGAACGAGCAGCTGTCTACCCTTAGCAGGAGGGCTGCTGATTACTTACCTCTCCTGCTGCTGCTGGCTGTCCAGCAGCAGACTGAAGGTGGCTGCTGCTGTGCGCAGGTATATAAAGGCTCAGAGCCTATTATGACACGCGCAGCCAGCGTTCCATTGCCACATTCCATCTACTGCAGGCAGGATACCTGGCTGGCTGAATGTCGCTGAGAAGCTCACAGAGACCGCCATAAGCAACAGTTTAACAGAATGCCACAGACTAATCAACCAAACTTTTTGGGTTGGGTTCTCTTTTATAGTCTGCAGGCATTAATTGAAAGAAGTCAGTGTTCCAGCAGAGGGAGACAACGTTTCAGAAAAGGCATTGTAGCAAACCAAAAAAGAAATTGTAAGCGCAGCAGAGTAACCAGCGCACATACCTGTTAGCTCAGGTGAGTTTAAAAGGCTGCTGTTGATAACAAGGGCATTTGCTAAATAGATGGTGTGTGTGCAACAATATACTGAAAGGTCAATTATATTGTGCAGCTTATCTCACCACCTGTAGTTATTTAGGTGAAAGCTCCAAAATGCTTGCCTAATATGTCTGTTTATCCAAAAGGAAGTAAAGAGGGAGAGCTAGAAAGATAGCATTGCGTTACATTACATGGCAATGCAATGCTCAGTTGCTGAAGTTGAACCAAAATGAGCTTGTCATCTGGCTTCTGCAACTTTGAACATGAAAAATCCAATGAGGAGAAGAAAAGCAAAGCCAAAGAGTCCATCCCAAAATCCGACAAACAAGCAAAATGAACAAAAAACATTGAATTCAATACTTTCTGATTTTAGAAACTGCATTAAAGAAGGGGTGCACCGGTCCTGGAGATACTGCAATACCAGGTCAATGCGTGCAGTGGACAGAGCAAGCTCTTTTTCCATCTCCCTGTTCTAAAAATCCATTTAATATATGGTCCCCAGATAGGGGACGTATCAGATATTAAACTGATAAGAACAGATACTACACTTGATCTTAGCCAAAAGGCCGAGAAGCGATAACCAGAATTGGTTTCGAACTACGGAGCCACCCAAGGATCCTGAAGAGTCCATTTGTGGAGATGAGCTCCTGGACTCCCGTTAAGAAGACATGTTGTCAACCTCTAGATCCCTTACATGCCTGCACTTTTCGGCTTGCTGCTGCTGCAATCCACGCGTTTTAGATCTGCATAACTCCACCTCTTTAAACACAGCACCCTCACCCCCTGCTGTTCCCACCCGCCTCAACACCGTTGGAAGGGAGGAGAACCAATTAAGGCGGGGGGTGGGGTGGAACGAGCAGCTGTCTACCCTTAGCAGGAGGGCTGCTGATTACTTACCTCTCCTGCTGCTGCTGGCTGTCCAGCAGCAGACTGAAGGTGGCTGCTGCTGTGCGCAGGTATATAAAGGCTCAGAGCCTATTATGACACGCGCAGCCAGCGTTCCATTGCCACATTCCATCTACTGCAGGCAGGATACCTGGCTGGCTGAATGTCGCTGAGAAGCTCACAGAGACCGCCATAAGCAACAGTTTAACAGAATGCCACAGACTAATCAACCAAACTTTTTGGGTTGGGATCTCTGTTATTGTCTGCAGGCATTAATTGAAAGAAGTCAGTGTTCCAGCAGAGGGAGACAACATTTCAGAAAAGGCATTGTAGCAAACCAAAAAAGAAATTTTAAGCGCAGCAGAGTAACCAGCGCACATACCTGTTAGCTCAGGTGAGTTTAAAAGGCTGCTGTTGATAACAAGGGCATTTGCTAAATAGATGGTGTGTGTGCAACAATATACTGAAAGGTCAATTATATTGTGCAGCTTATCTCACCACCTGTAGTTATTTAGGTGAAAGCTCCAAAATGCTTGCCTAATATGTCTGTTTATCCAAAAGGAAGTAAAGAGGGAGAGCTAGAAAGATAGCATTGCGTTACATTACATGGCAATGCAATGCACAGTTGCTGAAGTTGAACCAAAATGAGCTTGTCATCTGGCTTCTGCAACTTTGAACATGAAAAATCCAATGAGGAGAAGAAAAGCAAAGCCAAAGAGTCCATCCCAAAATCCGACAAACAAGCAAAATGAACAAAAAACATTGAATTCAATACTTTCTGATTTTAGAAACTGCATTAAAGAAGGGGTGCACTGGTCCTGGAGATACTGCAATACCAGGTCAATGCGTGGAGTGGACAGAGCAAGCTCTTTTTCCATCTCCCTGTTATAAAAATCCATTTAATATATGGTCCCCAGATAGGGGACGTATCAGATATTAAACTGATAAGAACAGATTTTTTATCGAAAGCCCGAATTCGTGTACAAAACCCGAGTGCGCTTAAAAAAGTGACAAGTGCCACAAAAAAAGTGCACTAGGATGCTGGTCTTCTTGAAACCCTCTCCAAAAGGAGAAGGGTCCCCCAAACCATTCCCCGTCCCTCCGAGCCAAAAGGCCACAGCGAGGAACAGGGACAAAAAGCCACCTCCAGCCGAAGCCAGAGGCGACCCAATCTTACCCCCAGCACCTGCCCGAGTTCTCACCCGAGCAAGGCACTGGGAGCCAAAGACTGTGCTCCCCTCCCGGAAGAGGGGAGCCAACAACGCTCTCCTCCCGAAAGAGGAGAGCCAGGGGGTTTCAGGGGGAAGCGGAACCTGATGGCCACACACTCCCCCCCTAGACCTGCCAAGAGAGGAACCCGTAAGGGAACCGCATCCCGACAAAATCCTAGTAGGACGTGACACACGTGAATAAGTGGACACACAGTGACAAAGAAATTAAATAAATAGTGAAGGTTTCACAGTATAATACTGCCCGGACCTTCGACCGGGAATTGAAAAATTCCCCATCCTAAGGCCAGAAGGCCCGGAATAAGGGTGTGTGCGAAGAAAGAAAATTTGAAGTGCTTGTGCAAATGTGCCATAAACTCAAGTGGGGTTCCCAATCCCAGTGAGTTAAGGCACCCCAGGGTCTCCACTCCTGGGGCACTTCACACTTCGGGCTTTCGATCTTCCCCGGCCCAATGGCGTCGATCCTGGGGGGCCATGCTTTCCACCAGATGACTATATTAGCCACCTGGCGTACTAACAAGCGCCTAAACCCCAGTGTGCATAATATATCAATCTACTAGGGCGGCCAACATCCAAAACCGCCTTTTCGAAAGATACTACGCTTGATCTTAGCCAAAAGGCCGAGAAGCGATAACCAGAATTGGTTTCGAACTACGGAGCCACCCAAGGATCCTGAAGAGTCCATTTGTGGAGATGAGCTCCTGGACTCCCGTTAAGAAGACATGTTGTCAACCTCTAGATCCCTTACATGCCTGCACTTTTCGGCTTGCTGCTGCTGCAATCCACGCGTTTTAGATCTGCATAACTCCACCTCTTTAAACACAGCACCCTCACCCCCTGCTGTTCCCACCCGCCTCAACACCGTTGGAAGGGAGGAGAACCAATTAAGGCGGGGGGTGGGGTGGAACGAGCAGCTGTCTACCCTTAGCAGGAGGGCTGCTGATTACTTACCTCTCCTGCTGCTGCTGGCTGTCCAGCAGCAGACTGAAGGTGGCTGCTGCTGTGCGCAGGTATATAAAGGCTCAGAGCCTATTATGACACGCGCAGCCAGCGTTCCATTGCCACATTCCATCTACTGCAGGCAGGATACCTGGCTGGCTGAATGTCGCTGAGAAGCTCACAGAGACCGCCATAAGCAACAGTTTAACAGAATGCCACAGACTAATCAACCAAACTTTTTGGGTTGGGTTCTCTTTTATAGTCTGCAGGCATTAATTGAAAGAAGTCAGTGTTCCAGCAGAGGGAGACAACGTTTCAGAAAAGGCATTGTAGCAAACCAAAAAAGAAATTGTAAGCGCAGCAGAGTAACCAGCGCACATACCTGTTAGCTCAGGTGAGTTTAAAAGGCTGCTGTTGATAACAAGGGCATTTGCTAAATAGATGGTGTGTGTGCAACAATATACTGAAAGGTCAATTATATTGTGCAGCTTATCTCACCACCTGTAGTTATTTAGGTGAAAGCTCCAAAATGCTTGCCTAATATGTCTGTTTATCCAAAAGGAAGTAAAGAGGGAGAGCTAGAAAGATAGCATTGCGTTACATTACATGGCAATGCAATGCTCAGTTGCTGAAGTTGAACCAAAATGAGCTTGTCATCTGGCTTCTGCAACTTTGAACATGAAAAATCCAATGAGGAGAAGAAAAGCAAAGCCAAAGAGTCCATCCCAAAATCCGACAAACAAGCAAAATGAACAAAAAACATTGAATTCAATACTTTCTGATTTTAGAAACTGCATTAAAGAAGGGGTGCACCGGTCCTGGAGATACTGCAATACCAGGTCAATGCGTGGAGTGGACAGAGCAAGCTCTTTTTCCATCTCCCTGTTCTAAAAATCCATTTAATATATGGTCCCCAGATAGGGGACGTATCAGATATTAAACTGATAAGAACAGATTTTTTTTTTTAATTTGGCTATCCCCCACATGGGGATAAAAACCGTTGATTTAAAAATTAAACAAATTACAGAAATAAAACCATTACATCCACATTACACTTTCGGGACTTCAAAGAAAAATAAAAATTCCATCACAGCAAATTTTACAAGACTTCAAATATTCCATAGGTTAAAAAGCCATTTGCCTGCCAACGTTACATTCTTTTTCCTGTCCAATAAATAGTATATGTACATTTCACTTTTACAAAAGGCTAAAACATCATCTACTGGTAACATTTCATGTTTAAAAACAGCAATATTTCTAGCATTCCAGAGCGCTATCTTGGCACAATTCACTATCTTCCACGCCATTATTTTTTGGTCCATTGTTGGGCATTCCAGAAGACCATATAACACTGATGCAAAATTAAAGTCCTTGAGGTCCACCATTTTCTCCAGCAGGGGGATTAATCTTCTCCAGAACTCTTTAGCAAAAGCACAAGTCCATAAAAGATGCTTCACTGTCTCTTCTTCTTGACAACCTTCTCTTGGGCAGATGGCAGACCTCACAAAACCTCTTCTGTACTGGAATGCCCGGCAAGGAAGACAGTGGTGTGCGCAGCTCCAAGACATGTCTTTCTGTACATTAAAAAGATAAGGGGCGTTAATCATTTTCCATATGTGTACAGTTTTGTCATCATCATAACGCTCAATATCACACAACGTCACATCAGTACTAATTTGTTTGAGTAGTGTCTTGCTGTTACATAGATCCCCTGTCTGTTTCTTATTCAAATTAAAATCAAGAATAATTTTCTTTAAAATCTCATAATGTGCAGGTAGGTTAAAAGCATAAGGAAAGGATAAAACCGTTTCAAACCAACCAAACCTTCTCATGAGAAAACCAGTGTTAAAACGCATAAAATAGGAAAGGTAATTATCTTTAAAAAGGGTTTTAAAACAGAAACAGAAAAAATGTATTAAAAGAAACTTATCTAAAACAGGGAAATCTTTCCCACCTTTAACCTTTGGCTTTGTCACAATTTCTCTTTTGAGTTTCTCCATTTTTGAGCCCCAAAAAAAGGTAAAACATACTTTTGTAATTCGTTTCAACAAATTTGTAGGAGGGGGGAACACCAAACTAAGATATAACAGGATAGGTAATATCACCATTTTTACAATCAGAACTTTACCTTCCATTGACAGCTTTCTCATATTCCACATGCAGATTTTCTGATTAATTTTCTGTGCTGCCGCATCCCAGCTATTAAAACCATTATTAGATTCATTAAAAGAAACACCTAAAATAGTAATGGAATCTGTAACTGCAATTGGTACATCATGTAAATGTGACACCCCAGGGGTCTGGTTGCCACAGTGATAGAGATATTATGTCTGAGAGCAGGTGGGAGGTCCTTTGGTCAGGGATCCTGTGCATGCCACACCTCCTGCCCAGTCTTGGGAGGGGAAGAACTTCCCCTGTATAAACCCGGGGCTGAGGCAGGGTGAGTCAGACAAGGAGAGTGGAGAAGAGAAGCAGCATAGGAAACAGCAGAGTTACAAGGAGTCAGGGGCTGGCAGCTACAGAGCTCGCCCTGACTAAGAAGATTCTTTACCGGACCCGGAGTCCGAGGCTGTGGGGACTAACTCCTACCCAGCAGCAGAATCCGTCGGGCAGGGGATTTCAGGTCCTCTGGCCCAGAAGCCCGAAGGCACGGTCACACGCGTGGGACCAGCACCGCCATCGTGGAGCGGAAGCCATTAGAAGGCCCCGAGTCACCGGCCATACGGGTGAGCACCCCACGGTACACTCAGGGACGTGGGCTACTTACATCAGCTTCTAGCAAGGTAGCCAGAAGAGTACAGTCAGTTTGGGAGGCCTACAACTACGCCTGGCCAGGGGAGATCCCATCTGCTCAAAGACTGACCAGGCCCCGTTTGCTAGCAAGTACTCCGGGAGGGTCTGTCGTTGTTACCAGTAAAGACCCTGAACTACACCGTACCGTCTCTGAGTGGTTCCTGCTACCCCCATCATCCACGTCGGCTGCCCTGAGGCCATACCCCTCCCGTTGGGGGTTATACTATCACGCTGCACAATCCTACCACCGGCCTCAGCGGTCTGCCCTGCAGCAGCAGCTTCCTGGCTGCACTCAACGGGTGGCGTAGTCATCAACTATTTACTACTAATAGACTGCCGTCTAGTTTGACTCCCTGGGCACGGACCGGGTCACCGCCACGAGATTACAACCCTCCACGGATCCGGCTCCGGGTAAGCGCCCGCGTGCGCACCGCAGCGCGACACAGGCCCAGGGGCGCGTCAACTTTGGCGTAGTCGGCAGGATTTCGTGCCCGCAACCACCGGGTACTGCGTGCCTGAAAAGCAAAGACTGTTCAAACTTACCAGTGGTGAAGGTTTCCCGCCATCCGGCGCCATCTTCTACCTTCTTCCCGCCATCCGCGAAGTTTTCCCGCCATCCGGCGCCATCTTCGACCTTCTTCCCGCCATCCGTGGAGTTTTCCCGCCATTGGACGCCATCTTGAGGACGCCGCGCGGGAAGAAGAGGGGCGTGGACTCCGAAAGCGCGCGAGAACTGAAGCCCCGCCTCACGTCCGGACGTTGCGTAAGGTCCTGGAAGGAGCCCAGCAGACGCCGACGTCACAGGAGCGCGACGGAAGGTCCTCAACCCTGACGATCCACTGCGGAGCCGCGGCCTACGGAAGAGGATCATCGCAAGGTAGGCCACGGTCCACTAGGGGGGAGGAAGATGTCGGATACGGAGGAGAGCTTCACTGCCTCAACCCCCGCCAGCGCTACCGCTGCTGCAGTTATGCCCTTCACCATGCCCTATATCCCGGGAGCAGCTTGGCTACCCCAGTACTCAGGGGAGTCACATACCCTGCATGACTTTAGAGAAAAGCTGGATAGCCTCTTCCAGGTGTACCCCCTCACAGAAGAGCAAAAAGTGAGCATCCTGGTGGCCCAACTAACCGGGGCAGCCAAAAGGGAAGTAAAATCCTGGCCACCTGGGAGGAAGACTGTCGCAGGGATACTAACCCGGCTGAAGGACACCTTTGATACCCGCACCTCAGCCGAGATTAAGCTTAGATTCTACGGGTGCAAGCAGCGAGCGCATGAGAGTATAAGGGACTATGCACTAAACCTACAAGAGGCCCTGAGGGCCATAAAGCAGACCGACCCTGATGGGGTGGGAAACGAGGACAGGCTGTTGACTGAACAATTTATAGAGGGTTTATATTGCAATGCCCACCGAACCCAGTTGCGGGCAATGGCCTTACAGGATCCCCATCTGGACTTTGCACAGTTCAAGGACAGAGCCATCCGGGTGCTCCGAGAACCGGCACCAGGTGGCGTTGTGACCCACAGACGCCCCACTACCACTTACTACCAGGAGGCGGCGCCCTTGTCAGCAGGGCCTGTGGGAGCTGATGCGCAGGCTTTGGACAATGACCCGGCTCCAGACCTACACCATCAGGTCCAAGAGCTAGCTAAGAGCGTTGCTGCGCTAACCCGAACTGTGCAGTCTTTACAGGTTTCCACCCCAGGGAAGATCCAGCTGGCATCCGGACCGGAGGACATCCCGTGGCGTCGACCAAGGAGGACCCCACCGGCCAGAGGAAGACCCAGTGACCGATACAGTGAGGACGGACGACCCATCTGCCGCCGCTGCAATCAACCCGGACATATGGCAAGGTACTGTTCTTTAAACGGGCACAACCTGGGGTAGAGGGCCAACCCCCAGGAAAAAGATCACCAGGCCCATCGAACTGGCGCGACAGATATGTGGGAGGACGTCCAGTCTTGCCTGTGGTACTGGATGGCATTCCCATGAGTGCCCTACTGGACACCGGGTCACAGGTCACCACCATCCCGTACGTGCTCTTCAAGCAGTACTGGAATGACTCGGATATTACCCGCTACCCCGACGACGACTTGAGTATCATCGCCAGCAATGGTCAGCCCGTGCCACAGATCGGATTTAAAGAGGTGACCATCAAAATTGGTAGAGTCGAACTGGCCGCACAGGGACTGATCATTGTAGATATCGATAAACATGAGAGTCACCCAAAAATAACTCTAGGAACTAATGTAATTGAAAATTGTCTTGCAGAGGTGATTTTCCTTTTACAGCAGGTTGCCAAGAATGCCAGCTCCGGCGAGCAGCGGGTGCTCCAGAAAGAGATCCGGGCACTGATGCAACGGCAACAAGTGGAACTCTCCGGCGGTGAGATTGGTAGCGTAAGAATGTGTGACCCTTTTCCTATTGCCATGCCCCCAAAAAGTGAAATGATGATTTGGTGCCGGGCAGCTATTGGTCTGAGAGGTAGAGATTACCAGGCAATGGTAGAACCAGTTTACTCAGACAGTAGGCCCACCATTTTGACAGCACGGGGGGTGGTCAATGTACGCCATGGGAGGGTGCCCATTCGCATAATAAATATCGGGGAGAGGGAAGTGTACCTGCCCCGGTATGCCACGCTAGCCAAATTATATACCACTAATCAAAGTTCTATACAATCTGTGGAACCCTTGCCTCCATCTCACCCGGAGGAAGGTAACGGCTCTAAGAAAGACATGGAGGACTGGTGTCAGCAACTACATTTGGGTACTGACTCCACTCCCTCACATCAGAAACAAGGAGTCTATCGGGTGGTTCAAGAGTATGAGAGAGTGTTTAGTAAACACCCGTTAGACTTCGGGCGAGTCAAGGGGGTAGAACATCGCATCCCCACGGGAGATCATCCTCCCATAAAAGAGAGGTATCGACCCGTACCCCCTGCACATTACCAACACGCCAAGGGGATGCTTAGAGATATGAAGGAGGCTGGGGTAATCCGGGATAGTTGTAGCCCCTGGGCAGCCCCATTAGTTTTAGTCAAAAAGAAAGACAACACCATGAGGATGTGTGTAGATTACCGGAAAATCAACCGTATCACACACAAGGATGCGTACCCCTTACCAAGGATAGAGGAGTCATTGGCTGCTTTAAGATCTGCTAACTTCTTCTCTACCTTGGATCTCACTAGCGGGTACTGGCAGGTTCCTGTAGCAGAGGCGGACCGGGAGAAGACCGCATTCACCACCCCGATGGGACTTAGCGAGTTCACCTGCATGCCGTTCGGACTCTGCAACGCACCAGGAACCTTCCAACGCCTAATGGAGTGTTGTCTGGGCCACAGAAACTTCGAGACGGTCCTGTTGTACCTGGACGATGTCATCGTATATTCCAAGACGTATGAGGACCACCTGAAACACCTGGCGGAAGTGTTCGAGGCTCTGGCGAGTTACGGCCTAAAGGTGAAACCCTCCAAGTGTCACCTCCTGAAACCAAAGGTGCAGTACCTGGGACACGTGGTGAGCGCTGACGGAGTGGCTCCCGACCCCGATAAGATCACCGCAATTAAGGGATGGCCAAGCCCCTCCAGCGTAAAAGAAGTGCGGCAGTTCCTCGGGTTGGTAGGCTACTACCGAAGGTTTATTCCCGGTTTCACCAAAAAGGCAGCACCTATGCAGGACCTCCTGATAGGCCAGTCCCGGAAGGCCAAGAACCAGAAGCCGCCCTTCAAATGGGAAGAGCTGGAAGAAGAGTCCTTCCGCCAGCTGAAGATGGCCCTCACGGGGGACGAAATCCTGGCGTACCCGGATTATAGCCAGCCCTTTATCCTCTACACCGACGCCAGTAACATCGGGCTAGGAGCCGTACTGTCCCAGATCCAGCAGGGGAAGGAACGAGTAATCGCCTACGCCAGCCGAAAGCTGCGACCCACCGAAAGGAACCCCGAGAATTACAGCTCATTTAAGTTAGAGTTCCTGGCCGTAGTATGGGCAATCACTGAGCGCTTTAAGCATTACCTCGCTTCTTCCCGGTTCACCGTGTACACGGATAACAACCCGCTGACACACCTGGACACGGCAAGACTCGGTGCCCTGGAGCAGAGGTGGATGGCCCGTCTGTCCAACTACGAGTTCGCAATTAAATACCGGGCAGGACGCTCCAATACCAACGCGGACGCCCTGTCCAGGATGCCCAACCTGCCGGACGGAGGAGAAGATCCGGAGGGACTGGAAGAAGTTGAACTCCCTGCGTTCCACCGTCATGGGACTATTCAGTATTCCCACCGGGTAAGGAGTAAGCAGGCTGCTACGTTGAACCCCTTACCCCACTACAACTGGGCGGAAACGCAAGACAGCGACCCTGCCGTCCGACTGGTGAAGGAGATGCTGACTCGGCCGGAGGCTCGCCTTGAACCAGACGCTCCGGAGGAAGCCAAACAACTATGGGCAGAGAAGAGTCGACTGTTCCTTTACAAAGGGAAGTTGTGCCGCAGAATGGTTAACTCCCGGACGCATGAATTACTCTGGCAAGTAGTGGTGCCACGAAGAGACGCAGCCATGGTGATGGAGGCATACCACGACGGAGCTGGACACTTTGGGTGGAAAAAGCTGGAGTTCCTGCTGCGCGAGCGGTTCCACTGGGTAGGCATGAGGGGAACCATCGAGAAGTGGTGCAGAGATTGTGGCCCGTGCAACCTGAGAAGGAAGGACCGAGCCAGCCAGAAGACTCCCCTGCAGTCCATCGTCACCCGGCAACCGTTGGAACTGGTAGCCTTGGATCATGTAAAACTGACCCCAAGCAGAAGTGGCTACGTCTACGCGTTAACCATCGTGGATCATTACTCCCGGTTCTTGGTTGTCGTCCCCGTCAAGGACTTAACGGCTCAAACAGCAGCTAGAGCCTTCCAGCAGCACTTCTGCCGTCCACACGGGTACCCGGACCAAGTGCTGACGGACCAGGGACCTGCCTTTGAAGCGGAGGTCTTTCAGGAATTCTGCAATCTGTATGGCTGCCGGAAGATAAGGACGACACCCTACCATCCGCAGACTAATGGACTTTGTGAAAAAATGAACCAGGTGGTAATGGATCTTCTAAAAACGTTGCCCCTGGAAGAACGCAGTCTGTGGCCTGAAAAGTTGCCCGATCTGGTGGACCTATACAACCACATCCCGGTAGGTTCCACCAACTGTACCCCGGCTTACCTAATGAGGGCAAGACCTGGTAAGTTACCTGTTGACCTGGAAATGGGAGTCCTGACCCCCGAGGACACTTCACCAGAGACAGACTGGGACACAGAGAGGCAGCAGCAGTACCGGAGAGTACAGGAGAGCGTGGAGCGAAGTCTCTGTCAGGCTAGGGAAAGACAAGAGAAAACTTACAACCAGTATGCTCCCGCTGTTCCCCTGGTACCCGGAGAGCAGGTCTTGAAGAGGAAGAGACGGCTCCACAAGTTGGACGACCAGTGGGAGAAGGACCCGTACACCGTACTGCCCTCAAGCCACGAGAACCCGAAGGTCTGTACCATCAGTAAAGACGGAGGGGAAACCACAGCCATGGTATCCCGGGACCACCTGAAGAAGTGTCCCGAACAACTGAGGAACCCTGAAGAGGAACAAGAAGACCATCGACCCGTGGAAGAAAGGGAAGATATGGTTAGTACCGTGCTCGGGGACTTTCCTCAGTCTTGGACTCAAGTCAATGGTGCAGTTGTGGTACCCGTACTCACCTTCCTCCAACCATCATCCCAAGAACCTACGGAGCAACGGGTAGAGCTGGAAGAACAGCCGGTCCAGGAGGCAGAAGACTCCACACAAGCAGAACAGGAGAATCAACCCTCTGCTTATAGTGAGCCTGCCGTACCCCTAGTGAGACAAAGAGCCGGTAGACAGCTGCCCAGTTTACCCTTGACAGCTCCTACACCCTGTAGTTCAGGGCCAGACAGTCAGCTCCGTAGGTCCACTCGGGCCACTAGAGGCCAGTTACCCGCACGCTGGAGAATTTAAAGTGTATAAATTGTTTTATTTATGTTTTTCTGTGTCTTGTTGCTTGTGTATAATTTTGTGTTTCTAGTTATTTTTAGGAAACCTTGGTGGATTTACCGGGAATCCTTGTATATAGTTGGAGCGTAACCCAGGATGGACTAGAGACTGTTAAGGACTCGGGGTAGGACAGACCCCTACCTGGTTACGTCTCCCTGTGTTGGTGAAATGGACACCTTTGCTTTTCTTCAAAGACTGCATCCGGTTGCGGACACGCCGTAACCATCTTATGTGTTTTTCTTATAGTATTGTTATTGTTATACTTTGTTATGTTTTTCTAAATGTGTTTAGTCCCGGAGTACTAAATTTCACTAGGGGGGAATGTGACACCCCAGGGGTCTGGTTGCCACAGTGATAGAGATATTATGTCTGAGAGCAGGTGGGAGGTCCTTTGGTCAGGGATCCTGTGCATGCCACACCTCCTGCCCAGTCTTGGGAGGGGAAGAACTTCCCCTGTATAAACCCGGGGCTGAGGCAGGGTGAGTCAGACAAGGAGAGTGGAGAAGAGAAGCAGCATAGGAAACAGCAGAGTTACAAGGAGTCAGGGGCTGGCAGCTACAGAGCTCGCCCTGACTAAGAAGATTCTTTACCGGACCCGGAGTCCGAGGCTGTGGGGACTAACTCCTACCCAGCAGCAGAATCCGTCGGGCAGGGGATTTCAGGTCCTCTGGCCCAGAAGCCCGAAGGCACGGTCACACGCGTGGGACCAGCACCGCCATCGTGGAGCGGAAGCCATTAGAAGGCCCCGAGTCACCGGCCATACGGGTGAGCACCCCACGGTACACTCAGGGACGTGGGCTACTTACATCAGCTTCTAGCAAGGTAGCCAGAAGAGTACAGTCAGTTTGGGAGGCCTACAACTACGCCTGGCCAGGGGAGATCCCATCTGCTCAAAGACTGACCAGGCCCCGTTTGCTAGCAAGTACTCCGGGAGGGTCTGTCGTTGTTACCAGTAAAGACCCTGAACTACACCGTACCGTCTCTGAGTGGTTCCTGCTACCCCCATCATCCACGTCGGCTGCCCTGAGGCCATACCCCTCCCGTTGGGGGTTATACTATCACGCTGCACAATCCTACCACCGGCCTCAGCGGTCTGCCCTGCAGCAGCAGCTTCCTGGCTGCACTCAACGGGTGGCGTAGTCATCAACTATTTACTACTAATAGACTGCCGTCTAGTTTGACTCCCTGGGCACGGACCGGGTCACCGCCACGAGATTACAACCCTCCACGGATCCGGCTCCGGGTAAGCGCCCGCGTGCGCACCGCAGCGCGACACAGGCCCAGGGGCGCGTCATAAACTCATCCCCCCGACATTTAAAATATTACATTTAGTAAGATTAATTTTAAAACCGGAAACTGTACAAAAAGACTGAATTTGGCTTATCGTTTTTTGTATTGAAGGTACATCACATCCAAACACTGCTACATCATCCATATAGCTTACAACTTTAACTTGTAGACCGTTCCCTCCGGGTAAGGGTACTCCACATATTTGCTTATCCTGGCGTATTGTACATAAAAGGGGTTCTATAGCACATATAAAAAGCAGGGGGGACAAAGGGCAACCCTGCTTCACCCCTGATTTTAAAACTACCTCTTTTGTTTTAAAACCATTAACTAAAATCTTACTCGTACAATCATTATAAAAAGCTTTAAGAGACAATAAAAACCCACCCGGAATGCCCATTTTTTCTAAAACTTTAAAAAGATAAAAATGAGACACGCGGTCAAAAGCTTTCTCAAAATCCACCGCTAGGATTGACATCTTTGTCTTTCTGGTTTTTACATCTTCAATACAATCTTTCACCAGGTTTAAATTGTCCCAGATACTACGCCCAGGTACCCCGCATACCTGATTTGCATGAATTACTTTATGTATCACCTTTTTCAACCGATTTGCACAGATCTTAGCCATAATTTTGTAATCACTATTTAAAAGAGTTATCGGCCTCCAGTTTTTAAGATCCGTTTTGTCACCTTTTTTGTATAGTAGTGATACCTCACCTTTCTTCCATGAGTTGAGTAAAACCTTATTATTAAAAACTTCGGAAAACAAATTAAACAAATCATCTTTTAAAATATCATAAAAACTTATATAAAACTCTATGGGGATACCATCAGGGCCCGGCACTTTACCATTTTTAAAACTCTTCATGGTTTCTAAAATCTCTTCCTCACATAGAGGTTGGGATAAAAAACTTTGGGCATCAGCATCTAGGGTGGACTTGATCTCCTCCAGGAAAGTGTGTATTAAATCATGGTCTACAGTTTTTACATTAAAAAGATCATTAAAATAGACATTTACCTTATCCAATATAACGTTGATATTATTATCTCCATTTATGTTATCAATTATTGTTTTCGCCTGTTTGTTTTTCTTAAAAAAATACCTGGAACAAGTCTCATCCTCTTCTACGTGTTTTACCTTTGAACGAAAAATCAGTTCTTTTCCTTTTTGTTCCAACCACTTTGAAATTTCTCCTTTAAGACTCAATATATCATTACCTACATCCAGACCATTGTCTTTGAATTTGTACAATGTCTGTAACCTGATATTAAGAAAATTATAGATCTCAAACTTTTCTTTAGCTTTTTGTATGCTTTTCTTTATAAAAAAATCTTTAATGCTTATTTTCATTCTATCCCACCAGGAGCTAAAAGAAATATTGGGGTTTTTCCTTTTTCTACAGTTTACATAAAACTCAATAAAATCCGATAAAATTTGTGGATCTTTTAAAAGGGACACATTCAATTTCCAAGATTTCTTACCACATTTCTTCTTTCCATTAATCCTCACTCTAAAAGATAAAACCTTGTGATCTGAGAGAATATTAGTTAAAACTTCACATTTCACTGGCAGTATTTTTTCTGAACCTAAAACAAAATCTATCCTGGAGCTACATGTAGAATTGCTCCAGGTGAAACCAGCGTCTATAGGGCTATCCTTGTTACATTCTTTATACACATCAGTTAATTTACAATCATTTATAATATTGCTTAACATTCCAGACGTTTTGTCATAATTTCTACTCACGGAACCGGAGCGTCGGCTTTCGCCTTTTAAAATACAATTAAAATCACCTGCCAGGATAAAAGGTTCAGAAATGTTAATAAATAAAGGTAAAATTTCCAGCATATCAGCCCTTTCATTTTTATCAGGTGACCCATAAAAATTTAAAAACTGCCATCTTGTCCCATCAATAAAAGCCTTAACTAAAAGAATACGACCCGGTAAAATATCTTGGATAAAATCAATAGACACATTTCCCTTAAAAAGTATAGCTACCCCGGCTGATCCGGTTGCATTTGATCCAGACCAGACCGATGGACCATGTTTCCACTCTTCCTTATATTTTTTGTAAGAAATCTTATGAGGGATATGACATTCTTGTAAAAAGAAAACAGAAGCTGTAAAACAGGTTAAAAAATGTAAAACAGTAGCTCTTCTGGTCTTGGATCCTATGCCTCTCACATTGAGGGAAACACCACTAATGTCAGCCATCATAACAAATGGTTAGGAAGAAACAAAAACTGGACTTTACCTATCCGATGGACGGATCAGACCACTTGGACTTTCACCAACGCCCTCTTCTGAATCCACCGTTATCAAAGAGTCTTCATCATCGGAGAAGGAACATTCACTTAAATTAAGACCCGACGCTACTGGGGTGTAGCTCGGAAGGATATTGTGAGAAAGGTTACACTGGGTCTCCATAGGCTGACCATTTAGGTCCTCGTCAGGTGGGTCTCCGAGAGGCTCCGCACTCCCCTGCTGACCCGCAGAGGGTCGTAACACAGGGGCAGGCTGCGCACATGGCGGAGCCTCAGAGTCCCCGGAGGCAGCCAGGTTCGGGGCCCGACCTGGGGCAGCAGAGCCCCGGGATCTCGGGATTCCAGAGTCTACACCCCCGTGAGGGGATGTATCCATCTCCTCCCTATTAGCCACCTCCACGGAACCATTCTTTTTCTTATTATGAGACCTCACCAAATGCCACGTACCGCCCTCGCTCTCGTGAGACCCAGTGGGAATTTTGGGCTCGGTGTCAGCCTTTTGGCGTTTCTCTTTTGGCCTTACCGACCTCCCCTTTATGATCTTTCTCAGCCTTCCTTTTAGCCTCCTTATGGTCTTTCAGCCAGCTCCTGGGCTCCTGTGAGTTACCTGTCATTGACTCGGAGGGATTGTTACTAGTCGAAGCGCCCTTATCACCTCCCGAGGCTCCAGGTTGCTGTTCCTCCTCCTGAGGGGTGGTCTGATTGGCCCGTCCATTCCCGGATGTCTTGGACTTCTCCTTTTGTTTTTGTTCATCCTCTCTGAACCTGTGAGGGCAAGAAAAATAGAAATGACCAGGTGTCCGACAAAAAGAGCATTTTTTTTCATTTGGGCACTCCTTTGTGTCATGTTCAGTACTGGCACAATTTCTACAAGTGGCACCACAACTATCCTTAGAGTGCCCATAGAGACCACAATACCTACAGAAAAGTGGCATTCCTGAGAAAAAAAAATCCCCATTAGTTTGCCCTATTTTAAATCGAGCTGGAGGAAGTCTCACACCTCCAGGGAATTTAGGGTCTCTTTCACATTTTACTAAAAACTTCCATTTTGAGGTCCAGATGTTAAACTCATTCAACACTTTCCCAATCAATTTCACACTTTTAAAATAAACTGACAAAAAGGAAATAACCTATGGTGCTGTTATGAAGGGTGAGAAGATTTTCACAACCACCATCTTTACCTCATCCAGGACGTGCTCGATGATCTGAATCCCTTTTAGACCAGGGCTATTTTCTACAGACTTAACTCTGGACAAAACATCTTTGAAAATACCTTCGCCAGTAAAGGTTACATCATAATCTCCACGTCGAGGATAATCCTGGATAGAAAGGATTTCGTTGGTTCTGACGTGGAGCAGTTTCTCAAGCACGTCCTGGACTACATATCCCAGATTCCGCATATCGGAACCACCAGCCGTAAAGCGGACCCTTATGGTGTTCTTAAGCCTCGCATATAGAGGCACGAGGTTGGGGTCAACCTCCATGGTATGGCGCAACAAAATGCAAATTGCAACCGCCTGCAATCTGCGCCTTCAGAGCTTTGAGATAAAGCACCTGAAGGCTGGGGGATCGCTGCCCGTTACCCTAGGACTAATCCCTCTCCCTAATAGCAGCAGGCAGGTGAAGCCCACCGAAGTGGACGATCCTGCCAGGCCAAGGAGAGGGGTACCTGAGTGCCCTTCAACTGAAACCTCCTGCTGTGAAGCACTTGGTCTCAGCCAAAAGGCCGAGAAGCGATAACCAGAATTGGTTTCGAACTACGGAGCCACCCAAGGATCCTGAAGAGTCCATTTGTGGAGATGAGCTCCTGGACTCCCGTTAAGAAGACATGTTGTCAACCTCTAGATCCCTTACATGCCTGCACTTTTCGGCTTGCTGCTGCTGCAATCCACGCGTTTTAGATCTGCATAACTCCACCTCTTTAAACACAGCACCCTCACCCCCTGCTGTTCCCACCCGCCTCAACACCGTTGGAAGGGAGGAGAACCAATTAAGGCGGGGGGTGGGGTGGAACGAGCAGCTGTCTACCCTTAGCAGGAGGGCTGCTGATTACTTACCTCTCCTGCTGCTGCTGGCTGTCCAGCAGCAGACTGAAGGTGGCTGCTGCTGTGCGCAGGTATATAAAGGCTCAGAGCCTATTATGACACGCGCAGCCAGCGTTCCATTGCCACATTCCATCTACTGCAGGCAGGATACCTGGCTGGCTGAATGTCGCTGAGAAGCTCACAGAGACCGCCATAAGCAACAGTTTAACAGAATGCCACAGACTAATCAACCAAACTTTTTGGGTTGGGTTCTCTTTTATAGTCTGCAGGCATTAATTGAAAGAAGTCAGTGTTCCAGCAGAGGGAGACAACGTTTCAGAAAAGGCATTGTAGCAAACCAAAAAAGAAATTTTAAGCGCAGCAGAGTAACCAGCGCACATACCTGTTAGCTCAGGTGAGTTTAAAAGGCTGCTGTTGATAACAAGGGCATTTGCTAAATAGATGGTGTGTGTGCAACAATATACTGAAAGGTCAATTATATTGTGCAGCTTATCTCACCACCTGTAGTTATTTAGGTGAAAGCTCCAAAATGCTTGCCTAATATGTCTGTTTATCCAAAAGGAAGTAAAGAGGGAGAGCTAGAAAGATAGCATTGCGTTACATTACATGGCAATGCAATGCACAGTTGCTGAAGTTGAACCAAAATGAGCTTGTCATCTGGCTTCTGCAACTTTGAACATGAAAAATCCAATGAGGAGAAGAAAAGCAAAGCCAAAGAGTCCATCCCAAAATCCGACAAACAAGCAAAATGAACAAAAAACATTGAATTCAATACTTTCTGATTTTAGAAACTGCATTAACGAAGGGGTGCACCGGTCCTGGAGATACTGCAATACCAGGTCAATGCGTGGAGTGGACAGAGCAAGCTCTTTTTCCATCTCCCTGTTCTAAAAATCCATTTAATATATGGTCCCCAGATAGGGGACGTATCAGATATTAAACTGATAAGAACAGATACTACACTTGATCTTAGCCAAAAGGCCGAGAAGCGATAACCAGAACTGGTTTCGAACTACGGAGCCACCCAAGGATCCTGAAGAGTCCATTTGTGGAGATGAGCTCCTGGACTCCCGTTAAGAAGACATGTTGTCAACCTCTAGATCCCTTACATGCCTGCACTTTTCGGCTTGCTGCTGCTGCAATCCACGCGTTTTAGATCTGCATAACTCCACCTCTTTAAACACAGCACCCTCACCCCCTGCTGTTCCCACCCGCCTCAACACCGTTGGAAGGGAGGAGAACCAATTAAGGCGGGGGGTGGGGTGGAACGAGCAGCTGTCTACCCTTAGCAGGAGGGCTGCTGATTACTTACCTCTCCTGCTGCTGCTGGCTGTCCAGCAGCAGACTGAAGGTGGCTGCTGCTGTGCGCAGGTATATAAAGGCTCAGAGCCTATTATGACACGCGCAGCCAGCGTTCCATTGCCACATTCCATCTACTGCAGGCAGGATACCTGGCTGGCTGAATGTCGCTGAGAAGCTCACAGAGACCACCATAAGCAACAGTTTAACAGAATGCCACAGACTAATCAACCAAACTTTTTGGGTTGGGTTCTCTTTTATAGTCTGCAGGCATTAATTGAAAGAAGTCAGTGTTCCAGCAGAGGGAGACAACGTTTCAGAAAAGGCATTGTAGCAAACCAAAAAAGAAATTTTAAGCGCAGCAGAGTAACCAGCGCACATACCTGTTAGCTCAGGTGAGTTTAAAAGGCTGCTGTTGATAACAAGGGCATTTGCTAAATAGATGGTGTGTGTGCAACAATATACCGAAAGGTCAATTATATTGTGCAGCTTATCTCACCACCTGTAGTTATTTAGGTGAAAGCTCCAAAATGCTTGCCTAATATGTCTGTTTATCCAAAAGGAAGTAAAGAGGGAGAGCTAGAAAGATAGCATTGCGTTACATTACATGGCAATGCAATGCACAGTTGCTGAAGTTGAACCAAAATGAGCTTGTCATCTGGCTTCTGCAACTTTGAACATGAAAAATCCAATGAGGAGAAGAAAAGCAAAGCCAAAGAGTCCATCCCAAAATCCGACAAACAAGCAAAATGAACAAAAAACATTGAATTCAATACTTTCTGATTTTAGAAACTGCATTAAAGAAGGGGTGCACCGGTCCTGGAGATACTGCAATACCAGGTCAATGCGTGGAGTGGACAGAGCAAGCTCTTTTTCCATCTCCCTGTTCTAAAAATCCATTTAATATATGGTCCCCAGATAGGGGACGTATCAGATATTAAACTGATAAGAACAGATTTTTTGATTGAATATATCTTTTATTAGCACAAAAAATAAGTTAACAGACAGTGTACAGTGCCGCAGCCCAGTACACACAGAATTCTACATCATATTTACATAGCATGAGGATACGACGCACTAACTAGACACATCACACCCCTATGCTACACAAAACACTCAATCTGAAAGAAAAAGCATGTCAATCAATACAGTACGACGAACTGTGATAAGGGATGGGGATTGGGAAAAAGGGGATGGGGAGGGGAAAATCACAGGCCCGAAGCTTTATTGAAAGACAAGACACATAAGGGGAGAGGGGGAGGAGGGGTTTAGTCCTCATCCTCGTCCTCCGGACCGTCCATGATGGAATAGTCTCTGAGCAGGCTGTGGATCAGCCTGCGGCAGTCCTGGATGGACATCCTCTCCCTCCTCAAGATGAGCCGGTTCCTGGCGACCCAAACGGCATCCTTGAAGCAGTTCATAAGGCGCCAAGCCTCCTGGATGGCTCCGACGGTATGAACCCCAGGGAAGAGTCCGTAAAGCACAGAATGGTGCGATAGGCTCGCCCTGGGGACAGAGTTCCTCAGGTCGTCCTCAAGTGCAGTCAATAGGCGCTGTGCAAATCCGCAGTCCCAAAAAGTGTGCAAAGATGTTTCCTCCACGAAGGGGCACCTTGGGCAGTACCGGGTCTTGCACAGGTTCCGGGCATGCATGAATGACCGGACGGGCAGTCCGCCCTGAATTGCCATCCACGACAAGTCCTTGTGCCCGTTGGTCAGCCTGTCAGACGACACATTTGTCCACACAGTCTCCAGCGTGTCCTGGTGAAGTCCTGTGATGTTCTCCACGTCATCCTTGGCTCTGATTAGCTTGTGGATAGTTTTGGGCTTCCACAAGTCGGGATTGAGTCCCTCCAGTTGATGCTCCCCCACAAATCGAACGACGTCTCCGTAGAACCATGGCGTCGTCCAGTTGTAGGGGAAGGAGCTGTCCCACTTGTCCCAGCCGAGTCGCCTCCAAAGAGGAAGCAGGAAGAAGCGAGACATGGACCTGCCCGCGGAGCCATTCTTGACTTGCAAAGTCCGGCGGACACAATCACACACAAAAGAGGATCGCAGGAGGGTGGGGATATCTGGAACGCCCTTCCCACCCTTGCGAGGCTCCTTGTACATGACGGCCCGCCTGACTCTGTCCATCTTGGATCCCCAGACAAAGTGAAACACTGTCCTGGTAATGGCCCTGCACACAGTGACGTGTGGGGGCCAGGCCTGCGCCGTGTACTGCAAGACGGGCAGGACCTCATTACGCAGGACGAGTGCCTTACCCTCACAAGTGAGGTGTCTGAGGCTCCAGAGTCCGATCCGTTGCTTCACCTTGGCCAAGCGTTCTTGCCAGGACTTGAGGGCCGCTCCTTCCTTCCCAAACCAGACTCCCAGCACCTTGAGGAAATCCGGTTGAATGTTGAAGGGGAAGGGGGCGGAGGAGGCCGGCTGCCAATCCCCGAAGAGCATGGCTTCCGACTTCCTGCAGTTGACTTTGGCCCCTGAAGCCCGGCCGAACCTCTCACACGTCTGGACGAGGGCGTCGACTGAACCACGATCAGCGCAGAAGACGGTGACGTCGTCCATGTAGAGCGAGCACTTGACCTCGTGTCGTCCCGGACCCGGTGCGGTGATCCCTCTGATCTCTCCATTCTGCCGGATAGCCTCTGCGAAGAGTTCTATAACACAAACAAAAAGAAGAGGTGATAGAGGGCAGCCTTGTCTGACCCCAGAGAGGACAGGGAAGGGGTCAGTCTTCCAGCCGTTCACCAACACCGAGCTGTGGATATCAAAATACATCAGACGGACATACGAACAAAACATGTTACCCAAACCTAACCGGTGCAGAGCTCGGCCCATGAACTCGTGGGAAACCCGGTCGAAGGCCTTCTCCTGATCCAAGGAGACCAGGGCCGCGTGTGCGCGGCGGACCTTGATGTACTCGACCGTGTCCCGCACGAGAGCGAGGCTGTTTGCGATGCGACGTCCAGGGATGCCGCAGGTCTGGTCCGGGTGGATGATCCGTCCGATGACCGTCTTAAGTCGTGTCGCCATCGTCTTGGCCAGGATCTTGTAGTCCACGTTGAGCAGAGTGATGGGACGCCAATTCCTCAGGTCGCACCTCTCTCCCTTCCGCTTGTACAGGATCGTGACCATTCCTTCCCTCAAAGATGGAGGCATTCTACCCTCCACCACCATCTCCTCGTACAGGTCCAACAGGTCCGGACAGATGAGGTCTCCCAGCGCTACATAGAGCTCCGCTGGAAGACCATCACTGCCCGGGGTCCTGCCGGTCCTAAAGGATTTAGCGGCAGAGAGCAATTCGCCCACCATCAGAGGTTTGTCCAAGGCTGCCGTGCCTGCAGGATCAAGATGGTTAGTGATACCTGACAGGAACTTAGCAGCGTCGGGGTCGGTAGTCTTGTGGGAGTAGAGTTCACTGTAGAAGTCGCTGACGACCCTCATCACGTCCTCCTTCCCACGTCGCATGTTTCCGCTCTCGTCTCGCAGCTCGTTCAGGGGCGTGTGACCGGCATGAAGTTTCCTGAAAAAGAATGAGTTACATTTCTCACCCTTCTCCAGATTCTCCACTTTGGAACGGAAGACGATTCGCTTGGACTCCTCCTCAAAGTGCCTTTTCAGGCTCTTCTTGGTCTCCTCCAGCTCCTCCCTCACGTCCCAGCCGCAGTGAAGAAGGTCCTGCAGCGACCGCAGCTCGCGCTGCAGCCCTCTGAAGTCCCTCCTCTTCTCACACGCCTGTTGTCGACCCTTGGCCTGAAAGAAACAGCGAAACTCAAGTTTAACATATTCCCACCAATCAGAGACTGTTTGGAAGCTACCCTTGTAGGACTGCCACATTTCGTAGGCTGCTCTCAGCTACTCCACGACTTCATCCTGAGCCAGCAGAGCACAATTCAGCTTCCAGGAGCCGGGGCCGGACGGAAAACCGTCGCCGAGGACACCTTGTAAGTGAATGGCTCTGTGGTCGGAGAAGAAGCAGGAGACCATCGAGTGCCTACTCTGCCTGACTGCCCGAGAGGTGAACACAAAGTCAATCCTGGAGCGGAGTGAGCCATCGGGTCGGCTCCACGAATAGTTCGTGGAGCCTCTCCCCATGGAGCCCACCACGTCCTGAAGAGAGGCCTCGGTTACCATCTCGATGAGCAGCTTGGACGTGATGTCCAACTTGGCAGATGTGCCAGAACTACGACCATCCTCCTCGATGGGGCAGTTGAAATCCCCGGCCATCACTAAGGTCCTGGTGGTGGCAAGCTGAAGCCGCAGGGTCTGGAAAAGCTCCAAACGCTCATTCTTCAGTGGGGACGCATACACGTTGATGAACCTGACAGGTTCTCCCGCCCAGTTGCCATCTACAACAAGAGCCCTGCCGCAGATGAGCTCCTGGACGGACTCAAGCGTGAATGCGCCCCCCCTGATCAGAATTGCGACCCCCGCAGACTTGCAGTCACCCCCACCGGACCAGTAGGATGGACCGTGGGACCACTCCCTGGCCAGATGTTTGAAGGACCTAGAGGAGGGAAGGGAACATTCCTGCAACATATAAACATCACACAACTGGGAAGTAAGGAAGGCATAAATAGTCTGACGTCTGAACTTGTCCTTGATGCTCCTGACATTAATGGAAAATAAGTTAATATTAGCCATCATGTAGGGAAAAAAGAAAAAGTTAGCGCAGGCAATACACCTTAGTTACCACTCCGGTCGGGTGGTCCCTCGTCGGTGTTGACTGCTGGTGACGGGATCACCAGCAGGCCCTCTTCCTCCATCTGGTCAAGCAGCGCGGCCTCGATCACGGCGACCACCAGTTCCTCCTCTTCTGGCTCGGCCACCAGGGTCTCAACCATGTGCTCCATCTCTTCTGGCTCAGGGAGGGTATCCTCCTTTTCGCCTACGAAATCCAAAATCTTCTTTTTGGAGGATTCAGTAGCAGGGCTGTCCTCCACCTTCCTCTTTCCCCGGGTTGGAACTGGGGAGACAAGAAGGGGAAAATCCTCCTCGGAATAGATAGCGGCGGGTGGAGGAAAGGTTAATTCCACCGCTACCATGGTCTGGGGAGGGAGAGTGGCTGCCGGGGCAGGGGAAAGGACACCTGCTGAGGAGTAGGGGAAGGAGGAAGAGGAAGTGGAATCCTCAGCAGGGGTGGCCGGGGTGGGGGGGAATTGGACGGGGGTGGCAGGGGGAGGGATCGAGAGAGGGGTGACAGAACTCTTACCCTCCTTTGACTTTTTCTTCTGCTTCGGAGCTGCTGGGACCGTCGCTGGGGCTTTGGCCACCGACTCCTTGACCGCTTTGGCCTTGGTCGTCTCGGCCTTGGCCGCTGGGGCCTTGGTCGTCGCGTCCTTGACCTTCACAGGCCTGGTCGTCGGGGCCTTGTCCTCCGTAGCTGGGGTCGTCGCAACCACCGATGCCCAGGATCTCTCACGCTTGGGGCAATCCTTGTACAGATGAGCCGCCAGCCCACACAGGTTGCAGGATGTCTTCTTCGGGCAGTCCTTCGAGCTGTGTCCCGTCACTCGACAAATCCTGCAGGCATCCTCCTTGCAGTCCTTCATCTCGTGGCCGTTCTTGCCGCATCTCCTGCAGTTCCGCGGCATGTCCGGGTAATAGATGAGGCCGTAGGAGTTGCCCAGGGAGAATGTCGGGGGCAGGTGCCGAAGTCCGTCTGAGTACGCCAGGTCCCTGTGAAGTCTAACGGTCACCGACCACTTACCTGTCCAGAAGCCGAGTCCATTCAGGATGTGAGAGGGTTCCTTCACAACCAAACAGAAGCGTCTCAGGAAGGTACAGATGTCTTGGCCTGGGGTGTGCGGGTTGCGCATGGAGACCGTGATCCTCCTTTCGTCCCTCTGGATAGGGCAGCTACCTGTAAAGGCAGAGAAAGAATTATCCGGTCCTTTTGCGCTTACCATTTCCCAGAACCTCCTGCAGGTGTTCACAGTGGCGAAGTTGACGAAGAAGATCCCCGTCAAGAAGGTCTGGATGCTGAGGGTGTCCGACCTGGAGAAGCCTCGATCCAGCAGCATCTTCTGGCAGAACACGTCCGAGGACATGTCCGGCACCCTCCCATCCACTTCCTTCAGCTTCAGGGCCACCGTGTGCCGCATCCATGGCTCCAGGGCTGGAGCTTCGTGGCGGGGCTTCTGGGGTCCCTTCTGCTGGCCAGTCGTGGAGGCAGAGTCCTTGGGGTCAGAATCGGCTCCTGGCTGGGCCCTCCTGGCTGTCCCCTGCTCCAGGCTCTTCTTTTCGGCCTTCCTCGCAGCGCTTGCCATGGCTTTCCTCCTGCAGTTACTTCTTGGAGCTGGATCTGGAACTCTTCCCGGAATGGGTGGAGCTATGCAGATTCTTCTCCCGTCGTGTTCTGGACAAATTCCCCGAAAGGTCTTTGTCTCGATGATTTTCTTCCTCGAAGATTCCACAGGACAGCCCGATTCTTCTCCGAGTCTTCGTCTTCTTCTGGATTCTTTAGAGCTTCTTCCTCCCACCGATATCCGCCTTCCTTCTCCGATGTCAGCTGGGCTCCGAAGCTCTTCTCCTTCCGAGTTCGATCGCTCTCGTCAAGTGTAGATCGTAGCTCTTGTGTTCTTAAAAGAACAGATACTACACTTGATCTTAGACAAAAGGCCGAGAAGCGATAACCAGAATTGGTTTCGAACTACGGAGCCACCCAAGGATCCTGAAGAGTCCATTTGTGGAGATGAGCTCCTGGACTCCCGTTAAGAAGACATGTTGTCAACCTCTAGATCCCTTACATGCCTGCACTTTTCGGCTTGCTGCTGCTGCAATCCACGCGTTTTAGATCTGCATAACTCCACCTCTTTAAACACAGCACCCTCACCCCCTGCTGTTCCCACCCGCCTCAACACCGTTGGAAGGGAGGAGAACCAATTAAGGCGGGGGGTGGGGTGGAACGAGCAGCTGTCTACCCTTAGCAGGAGGGCTGCTGATTACTTACCTCTCCTGCTGCTGCTGGCTGTCCAGCAGCAGACTGAAGGTGGCTGCTGCTGTGCGCAGGTATATAAAGGCTCAGAGCCTATTATGACACGCGCAGCCAGCGTTCCATTGCCACATTCCATCTACTGCAGGCAGGATACCTGGCTGGCTGAATGTCGCTGAGAAGCTCACAGAGACCGCCATAAGCAACAGTTTAACAGAATGCCACAGACTAATCAACCAAACTTTTTGGGTTGGGTTCTCTTTTATAGTCTGCAGGCATTAATTGAAAGAAGTCAGTGTTCCAGCAGAGGGAGACAACGTTTCAGAAAAGGCATTGTAGCAAACCAAAAAAGAAATTTTAAGCGCAGCAGAGTAACCAGCGCACATACCTGTTAGCTCAGGTGAGTTTAAAAGGCTGCTGTTGATAACAAGGGCATTTGCTAAATAGATGGTGTGTGTGCAACAATATACTGAAAGGTCAATTATATTGTGCAGCTTATCTCACCACCTGTAGTTATTTAGGTGAAAGCTCCAAAATGCTTGCCTAATATGTCTGTTTATCCAAAAGGAAGTAAAGAGGGAGAGCTAGAAAGATAGCATTGCGTTACATTACATGGCAATGCAATGCACAGTTGCTGAAGTTGAACCAAAATGAGCTTGTCATCTGGCTTCTGCAACTTTGAACATGAAAAATCCAATGAGGAGAAGAAAAGCAAAGCCAAAGAGTCCATCCCAAAATCCGACAAACAAGCAAAATGAACAAAAAACATTGAATTCAATACTTTCTGATTTTAGAAACTGCATTAAAGAAGGGGTGCACCGGTCCTGGAGATACTGCAATACCAGGTCAATGCGTGGAGTGGACAGAGCAAGCTCTTTTTCCATCTCCCTGTTCTAAAAATCCATTTAATATATGGTCCCCAGATAGGGGACGTATCAGATATTAAACTGATAAGAACAGATACTACACTTGATCTTAGCCAAAAGGCCGAGAAGCGATAACCAGAATTGGTTTCGAACTACGGAGCCACCCAAGGATCCTGAAGAGTCCATTTGTGGAGATGAGCTCCTGGACTCCCGTTAAGAAGACATGTTGTCAACCTCTAGATCCCTTACATGCCTGCACTTTTCGGCTTGCTGCTGCTGCAATCCACGCGTTTTAGATCTGCATAACTCCACCTCTTTAAACACAGCACCCTCACCCCCTGCTGTTCCCACCCGCCTCAACACCGTTGGAAGGGAGGAGAACCAATTAAGGCGGGGGGTGGGGTGGAACGAGCAGCTGTCTACCCTTAGCAGGAGGGCTGCTGATTACTTACCTCTCCTGCTGCTGCTGGCTGTCCAGCAGCAGACTGAAGGTGGCTGCTGCTGTGCGCAGGTATATAAAGGCTCAGAGCCTATTATGACACGCGCAGCCAGCGTTCCATTGCCACATTCCATCTACTGCAGGCAGGATACCTGGCTGGCTGAATGTCGCTGAGAAGCTCACAGAGACCGCCATAAGCAACAGTTTAACAGAATGCCACAGACTAATCAACCAAACTTTTTGGGTTGGGTTCTCTTTTATAGTCTGCAGGTATTAATTGAAAGAAGTCAGTGTTCCAGCAGAGGGAGACAACGTTTCAGAAAAGGCATTGTAGCAAACCAAAAAAGAAATTTTAAGCGCAGCAGAGTAACCAGCGCACATACCTGTTAGCTCAGGTGAGTTTAAAAGGCTGCTGTTGATAACAAGGGCATTTTCTAAATAGATGGTGTGTGTGCAACAATATACTGAAAGGTCAATTATATTGTGCAGCTTATCTCACCACCTGTAGTTATTTAGGTGAAAGCTCCAAAATGCTTGCCTAATATGTCTGTTTATCCAAAAGGAAGTAAAGAGGGAGAGCTAGAAAGATAGCATTGCGTTACATTACATGGCAATGCAATGCACAGTTGCTGAAGTTGAACCAAAATGAGCTTGTCATCTGGCTTCTGCAACTTTGAACATGAAAAATCCAATGAGGAGAAGAAAAGCAAAGCCAAAGAGTCCATCCCAAAATCCGACAAACAAGCAAAATGAACAAAAAACATTGAATTCAATACTTTCTGATTTTAGAAACTGCATTAAAGAAGGGGTGCACCGGTCCTGGAGATACTGCAATACCAGGTCAATGCGTGGAGTGGACAGAGCAAGCTCTTTTTCCATCTCCCTGTTCTAAAAATCCATTTAATATATGGTCCCCAGATAGGGGACGTATCAGATATTAAACTGATAAGAACAGATACTACACTTGATCTTAGCCAAAAGGCCGAGAAGCGATAACCAGAATTGGTTTCGAACTACGGAGCCACCCAAGGATCCTGAAGAGTCCATTTGTGGAGATGAGCTCCTGGACTCCCGTTAAGAAGACATGTTGTCAACCTCTAGATCCCTTACATGCCTGCACTTTTCGGCTTGCTGCTGCTGCAATCCACGCGTTTTAGATCTGCATAACTCCACCTCTTTAAACACAGCACCCTCACCCCCTGCTGTTCCCACCCGCCTCAACACCGTTGGAAGGGAGGAGAACCAATTAAGGCGGGGGGTGGGGTGGAACGAGCAGCTGTCTACCCTTAGCAGGAGGGCTGCTGATTACTTACCTCTCCTGCTGCTGCTGGCTGTCCAGCAGCAGACTGAAGGTGGCTGCTGCTGTGCGCAGGTATATAAAGGCTCAGAGCCTATTATGACACGCGCAGCCAGCGTTCCATTGCCACATTCCATCTACTGCAGGCAGGATACCTGGCTGGCTGAATGTCGCTGAGAAGCTCACAGAGACCGCCATAAGCAACAGTTTAACAGAATGCCACAGACTAATCAACCAAACTTTTTGGGTTGGGTTCTCTTTTATAGTCTGCAGGCATTAATTGAAAGAAGTCAGTGTTCCAGCAGAGGGAGACAACGTTTCAGAAAAGGCATTGTAGCAAACCAAAAAAGAAATTTTAAGCGCAGCAGAGTAACCAGCGCACATACCTGTTAGCTCAGGTGAGTTTAAAAGGCTGCTGTTGATAACAAGGGCATTTGCTAAATAGATGGTGTGTGTGCAACAATATACTGAAAGGTCAATTATATTGTGCAGCTTATCTCACCACCTGTAGTTATTTAGGTGAAAGCTCCAAAATGCTTGCCTAATATGTCTGTTTATCCAAAAGGAAGTAAAGAGGGAGAGCTAGAAAGATAGCATTGCGTTACATTACATGGCAATGCAATGCACAGTTGCTGAAGTTGAACCAAAATGAGCTTGTCATCTGGCTTCTGCAACTTTGAACATGAAAAATCCAATGAGGAGAAGAAAAGCAAAGCCAAAGAGTCCATCCCAAAATCCGACAAACAAGCAAAATGAACAAAAAACATTGAATTCAATACTTTCTGATTTTAGAAACTGCATTAAAGAAGGGGTGCACCGGTCCTGGAGATACTGCAATACCAGGTCAATGCGTGGAGTGGACAGAGCAAGCTCTTTTTCCATCTCCCTGTTCTAAAAATCCATTTAATATATGGTCCCCAGATAGGGGACGTATCAGATATTAAACTGATAAGAACAGATACTACACTTGATCTTAGCCAAAAGGCCGAGAAGCGATAACCAGAATTGGTTTCGAACTACGGAGCCACCCAAGGATCCTGAAGAGTCCATTTGTGGAGATGAGCTCCTGGACTCCCGTTAAGAAGACATGTTGTCAACCTCTAGATCCCTTACATGCCTGCACTTTTCGGCTTGCTGCTGCTGCAATCCACGCGTTTTAGATCTGCATAACTCCACCTCTTTAAACACAGCACCCTCACCCCCTGCTGTTCCCACCCGCCTCAACACCGTTGGAAGGGAGGAGAACCAATTAAGGCGGGGGGTGGGGTGGAACGAGCAGCTGTCTACCCTTAGCAGGAGGGCTGCTGATTACTTACCTCTCCTGCTGCTGCTGGCTGTCCAGCAGCAGACTGAAGGTGGCTGCTGCTGTGCGCAGGTATATAAAGGCTCAGAGCCTATTATGACACGCGCAGCCAGCGTTCCATTGCCACATTCCATCTACTGCAGGCAGGATACCTGGCTGGCTGAATGTCGCTGAGAAGCTCACAGAGACCGCCATAAGCAACAGTTTAACAGAATGCCACAGACTAATCAACCAAACTTTTTGGGTTGGGTTCTCTTTTATAGTCTGCAGGTATTAATTGAAAGAAGTCAGTGTTCCAGCAGAGGGAGACAACGTTTCAGAAAAGGCATTGTAGCAAACCAAAAAAGAAATTTTAAGCGCAGCAGAGTAACCAGCGCACATACCTGTTAGCTCAGGTGAGTTTAAAAGGCTGCTGTTGATAACAAGGGCATTTGCTAAATAGATGGTGTGTGTGCAACAATATACTGAAAGGTCAATTATATTGTGCAGCTTATCTCACCACCTGTAGTTATTTAGGTGAAAGCTCCAAAATGCTTGCCTAATATGTCTGTTTATCCAAAAGGAAGTAAAGAGGGAGAGCTAGAAAGATAGCATTGCGTTACATTACATGGCAATGCAATGCACAGTTGCTGAAGTTGAACCAAAATGAGCTTGTCATCTGGCTTCTGCAACTTTGAACATGAAAAATCCAATGAGGAGAAGAAAAGCAAAGCCAAAGAGTCCATCCCAAAATCCGACAAACAAGCAAAATGAACAAAAAACATTGAATTCAATACTTTCTGATTTTAGAAACTGCATTAAAGAAGGGGTGCACCGGTCCTGGAGATACTGCAATACCAGGTCAATGCGTGGAGTGGACAGAGCAAGCTCTTTTTCCATCTCCCTGTTCTAAAAATCCATTTAATATATGGTCCCCAGATAGGGGACGTATCAGATATTAAACTGATAAGAACAGATACTACACTTGATCTTAGCCAAAAGGCCGAGAAGCGATAACCAGAATTGGTTTCGAACTACGGAGCCACCCAAGGATCCTGAAGAGTCCATTTGTGGAGATGAGCTCCTGGACTCCCGTTAAGAAGACATGTTGTCAACCTCTAGATCCCTTACATGCCTGCACTTTTCGCCTTGCTGCTGCTGCAATCCACGCGTTTTAGATCTGCATAACTCCACCTCTTTAAACACAGCACCCTCACCCCCTGCTGTTCCCACCCGCCTCAACACCGTTGGAAGGGAGGAGAACCAATTAAGGCGGGGGGTGGGGTGGAACGAGCAGCTGTCTACCCTTAGCAGGAGGGCTGCTGATTACTTACCTCTCCTGCTGCTGCTGGCTGTCCAGCAGCAGACTGAAGGTGGCTGCTGCTGTGCGCAGGTATATAAAGGCTCAGAGCCTATTATGACACGCGCAGCCAGCGTTCCATTGCCACATTCCATCTACTGCAGGCAGGATACCTGGCTGGCTGAATGTCGCTGAGAAGCTCACAGAGACCGCCATAAGCAACAGTTTAACAGAATGCCACAGACTAATCAACCAAACTTTTTGGGTTGGGTTCTCTTTTATAGTCTGCAGGCATTAATTGAAAGAAGTCAGTGTTCCAGCAGAGGGAGACAACGTTTCAGAAAAGGCATTGTAGCAAACCAAAAAAGAAATTTTAAGCGCAGCAGAGTAACCAGCGCACATACCTGTTAGCTCAGGTGAGTTTAAAAGGCTGCTGTTGATAACAAGGGCATTTGCTAAATAGATGGTGTGTGTGCAACAATATACTGAAAGGTCAATTATATTGTGCAGCTTATCTCACCACCTGTAGTTATTTAGGTGAAAGCTCCAAAATGCTTGCCTAATATGTCTGTTTATCCAAAAGGAAGTAAAGAGGGAGAGCTAGAAAGATAGCATTGCGTTACATTACATGGCAATGCAATGCACAGTTGCTGAAGTTGAACCAAAATGAGCTTGTCATCTGGCTTCTGCAACTTTGAACATGAAAAATCCAATGAGGAGAAGAAAAGCAAAGCCAAAGAGTCCATCCCAAAATCCGACAAACAAGCAAAATGAACAAAAAACATTGAATTCAATACTTTCTGATTTTAGAAACTGCATTAAAGAAGGGGTGCACCGGTCCTGGAGATACTGCAATACCAGGTCAATGCGTGGAGTGGACAGAGCAAGCTCTTTTTCCATCTCCCTGTTCTAAAAATCCATTTAATATATGGTCCCCAGATAGGGGACGTATCAGATATTAAACTGATAAGAACAGATACTACACTTGATCTTAGCCAAAAGGCCGAGAAGCGATAACCAGAATTGGTTTCGAACTACGGAGCCACCCAAGGATCCTGAAGAGTCCATTTGTGGAGATGAGCTCCTGGACTCCCGTTAAGAAGACATGTTGTCAACCTCTAGATCCCTTACATGCCTGCACTTTTCGGCTTGCTGCTGCTGCAATCCACGCGTTTTAGATCTGCATAACTCCACCTCTTTAAACACAGCACCCTCACCCCCTGCTGTTCCCACCCGCCTCAACACCGTTGGAAGGGAGGAGAACCAATTAAGGTGGGGGGTGGGGTGGAACGAGCAGCTGTCTACCCTTAGCAGGAGGGCTGCTGATTACTTACCTCTCCTGCTGCTGCTGGCTGTCCAGCAGCAGACTGAAGGTGGCTGCTGCTGTGTGCAGGTATATAAAGTCTCAGAGCCTATTATGACATGCGCAGCCAGCGTTCCATTGCCACATTCCATCTACTGCAGGCAGGATACCTGGCTGGCTGAATGTCGCTGAGAAGCTCACAGAGACCGCCATAAGCAACAGTTTAACAGAATGCCACAGACTAATCAACCAAACTTTTTGGGTTGGGTTCTCTTTTATAGTCTGCAGGCATTAATTGAAAGAAGTCAGTGTTCCAGCAGAGGGAGACAACGTTTCAGAAAAGGCATTGTAGCAAACCAAAAAAGAATTTTTAAGCGCAGCAGAGTAACCAGCGCACATACCTGTTAGCTCAGGTGAGTTTAAAAGGCTGCTGTTGATAACAAGGGCATTTGCTAAATAGATGGTGTGTGTGCAACAATATACTGAAAGGTCAATTATATTGTGCAGCTTATCTCACCACCTGTAGTTATTTAGGTGAAGGCTCCAAAATGCTTGCCTAATATGTCTGTTTATCCAAAAGGAAGTAAAGAGGGAGAGCTAGAAAGATACCATTGCGTTACATTACATGGCAATGCAATGCACAGTTGCTGAAGTTGAACCAAAATGAGCTTGTCATCTGGCTTCTGCAACTTTGAACATGAAAAATCCAATGAGGAGAAGAAAAGCAAAGCCAAAGAGTCCATCCCAAAATCCGACAAACAAGCAAAATGAACAAAAAACATTGAATTCAATACTTTCTGATTTTAGAAACTGCATTAAAGAAGGGGTGCACCGGTCCTGGAGATACTGCAATACCAGGTCAATGCGTGGAGTGGACAGAGCAAGCTCTTTTTCCATCTCCCTGTTCTAAAAATCCATTTAATATATGGTCCCCAGATAGGGGACGTATCAGATATTAAACTGATAAGAACAGATACTACACTTGATCTTAGCCAAAAGGCCGAGAAGCGATAACCAGAATTGGTTTCGAACTACGGAGCCACCCAAGGATCCTGAAGAGTCCATTTGTGGAGATGAGCTCCTGGACTCCCGTTAAGAAGACATGTTGTCAACCTCTAGATCCCTTACATGCCTGCACTTTTCGGCTTGCTGCTGCTGCAATCCACGCGTTTTAGATCTGCATAACTCCACCTCTTTAAACACAGCACCCTCACCCCCTGCTGTTCCCACCCGCCTCAACACCGTTGGAAGGGAGGAGAACCAATTAAGGCGGGGGGTGGGGTGGAACGAGCAGCTGTCTACCCTTAGCAGGAGGGCTGCTGATTACTTACCTCTCCTGCTGCTGCTGGCTGTCCAGCAGCAGACTGAAGGTGGCTGCTGCTGTGCGCAGGTATATAAAGGCTCAGAGCCTATTATGACACGCGCAGCCAGCGTTCCATTGCCACATTCCATCTACTGCAGGCAGGATACCTGGCTGGCTGAATGTCGCTGAGAAGCTCACAGAGACCGCCATAAGCAACAGTTTAACAGAATGCCACAGACTAATCAACCAAACTTTTTGGGTTGGGTTCTCTTTTATAGTCTGCAGGCATTAATTGAAAGAAGTCAGTGTTCCAGCAGAGGGAGACAACGTTTCAGAAAAGGCATTGTAGCAAACCAAAAAAGAAATTTTAAGCGCAGCAGAGTAACCAGCGCACATACCTGTTAGCTCAGGTGAGTTTAAAAGGCTGCTGTTGATAACAAGGGCATTTGCTAAATAGATGGTGTGTGTGCAACAATATACTGAAAGGTCAATTATATTGTGCAGCTTATCTCACCACCTGTAGTTATTTATGTGAAAGCTCCAAAATGCTTGCCTAATATGTCTGTTTATCCAAAAGGAAGTAAAGAGGGAGAGCTAGAAAGATAGCATTGCGTTACATTACATGGCAATGCAATGCACAGTTGCTGAAGTTGAACCAAAATGAGCTTGTCATCTGGCTTCTGCAACTTTGAACATGAAAAATCCAATGAGGAGAAGAAAAGCAAAGCCAAAGAGTCCATCCCAAAATCCGACAAACAAGCAAAATGAACAAAAAACTTTGAATTCAATACTTTCTGATTTTAGAAACTGCATTAAAGAAGGGGTGCACCGGTCCTGGAGATACTGCAATACCAGGTCAATGCGTGGAGTGGACAGAGCAAGCTCTTTTTCCATCTCCCTGTTCTAAAAATCCATTTAATATATGGTCCGCAGATAGGGGACGTATCAGATATTAAACTGATAAGAACAGATTTTTTTGATTGAATATATCTTTTATTAGCACAAAAAATAAGTTAACAGACAGTGTACAGTGCCGCAGCCCAGTACACACAGAATTCTACATCATATTTACATAGCATGAGGATACGACGCACTAACTAGACACATCACACCCCTATGCTACACAAAACACTCAATCTGAAAGAAAAAGCATGTCAATCAATACAGTACGACGAACCGTGATAAGGGATGGGGATTGGGAAAAAGGGGATGGGGAGGGGAAAAACACAGGCCCGAAGCTTTATTGAAAGACAAGACACATAAGGGGAGAGGGGGAGGAGGGGTTTAGTCCTCATCCTCGTCCTCCGGACCGTCCACGATGGAATAGTCTCTGAGCAGGCTGTGTATCAGCCTGCGGCAGTCCTGGATGGACATCCTCTCCCTCCTCAAGATGAGCCGGTTCCTGGCGACCCAAACGGCATCCTTGAAGCAGTTCATAAGGCGCCAAGCCTCCTGGATGGCTCCGACGGTATGAACCCCAGGGAAGAGTCCGTAAAGTACAGAATGGTGCGATAGGCTCGCCCTGGGGACAGAGTTCCTCAGGTCGTCCTCAAAGGCAGTCAACAGGCGCTGTGCAAATCCGCAGTCCCAAAAAGTGTGCAAAGATGTTTCCTCCACGAAGGGGCACCTTGGGCAGTACCGGGTCTTGCACAGGTTCCGGGCATGCATGAATGACCGGACTGGCAGTCCGCCCTGAATCGCCATCCACGACAAGTCCTTGTGCCCGTTGGTCAGCCTGTCAGACGACACATTTGTCCACACAGTCTCCAGCGTGTCCTGGTGAAGTCCTGTGATGTTCTCCACGTCATCCTTGGCTCTGATGAGCTTGTAGATAGTTTTGGGCTTCCACAAGTCGGGCTTGAGTCCCTCCAGTTGATGTTCCCCCACAAATTGAACGACGTCTCCGTAGAACCATGGCGTCGTCCAGTTGTAGGGGAAGGAGCTGTCCCACTTGTCCCAGCCGAGTCGCCTCCAAAGAGGAAGCAGGAAGAAGCGAGACATGGACCTGCCCGCGGAGCCATTCTTGACTTGCAAAGTCCGGCGGACACAATCACACACAAAAGAGGATCGCAGGAGGGTGGGGATATCTGGAACGCCCTTCCCACCCTTGCGAGGCTCCTTGTACATGACGGCCCGCCTGACTCTGTCCATCTTGGATCCCCAGACAAAGTGTAACACTGTCCTGGTAATGGCCCTGCACACAGTGACGTGTGGGGGCCAGGCCTGCGCCGTGTACTGCAAGACGGGCAGGACCTCATTACGCAGGACGAGTGCCTTACCCTCACAAGTGAGGTGTCTGAGGCTCCAGAGTCCGATCCGTTGCTTCACCTTGGCCAAGCGTTCTTGCCAGGACTTGAGGGCCGCTCCTTCCTTCCCGAACCAGACTCCCAGCACCTTGAGGAAATCCGGTTGAATGTTGAAGGGGAAGGGGGCGGAGGAGGCCGGCTGCCAATCCCCGAAGAGCATGGCTTCTGACTTCCTGCAGTTGACTTTGGCCCCTGAAGCCCGGCCGAACCTCTCACACGTCTGGACGAGGGCGTCGACTGAACCACGATCAGCGCAGAAGACGGTGACGTCGTCCATGTAGAGCGAGCACTTGACCTCGTGTCGTCCCGGACCCGGTGCGGTGATCCCTCTGATCTCTCCATTCTGCCGGATAGCCTCTGCGAAGAGTTCTATAACACAAACAAAAAGAAGAGGTGATAGAGGGCAGCCTTGTCTGACCCCAGAGAGGACAGGGAAGGGGTCAGTCTTCCAGCCGTTCACCAACACCGAGCTGTGGATATCAAAATACATCAGACGGACATACGAACAAAACATGTTACCCAAACCTAACCGGTGCAGAGCTCGGCCCATGAACTCGTGGGAAACCCGGTCGAAGGCCTTCTCCTGATCCAAGGAGACCAGGGCCGCGTGTGCGCGGCGGACCTTGATGTACTCGACCGTGTCCCGCACGAGAGCGAGGCTGTCTGCGATGCGACGTCCAGGGATACCGCAGGTCTGGTCCGGGTGGATGATCCGTCCGATGACCGTCTTAAGTCGTGTCGCCATCGTCTTGGCCAGGATCTTGTAGTCCACGTTGAGCAGAGTGATGGGACGCCAATTCCTCAGGTCGCACCTCTCTCCCTTCCGCTTGTACAGGATCGTGACCATTCCTTCCCTCAAAGATGGAGGCATTCTACCCTCCACCACCATCTCCTCGTACAGGTCCAACAGGTCCGGACAGATGAGGTCTCCCAGCGCTACATAGAGCTCCGCTGGAAGACCATCACTGCCCGGGGTCCTGCCGGTCCTAAAGGATTTAGCGGCAGAGAGCAATTCGCCCACCATCAGAGGTTTGTCCAAGGCTGCCGTGCCTGCAGGATCAAGATGGTTAGTGATACCTGACAGGAACTTATCAGCAGCGTCGGGGTCGGTAGTCTTGTGGGAGTAGAGTTCGCTGTAGAAGTCGCTGACGACCCTCATCACGTCCTCCTTCCCACGTCGCATGTTTCCGCTCTCGTCTCGCAGCTCGTTCAGGGGCGTGTGACCGGCATGAAGTTTCCTGAAAAAGAATGAGTTACATTTCTCACCCTTCTCCAGATTCTCCACTTTGGAACGGAAGACGATTCGCTTGGACTCCTCCTCAAAGTGCCTTTTCAGGCTCTTCTTGGTCTCCTCCAGCTCCTCCCTCACGTCCCAGCCGCAGTGAAGAAGGTCCTGCAGCGACCGCAGCTCGCGCTGCAGCCCTCTGAAGTCTCTCCTCTTCTCACACGCCTGTTGTCGACCCTTGGCCTGAAAGAAACAGCGAAACTCAAGTTTAACATATTCCCACCAATCAGAGACTGTTTGGAAGCTACCCTTGTAGGACTGCCACATTGCGTAGGCTGCTCTCAGCTCCTCCACGACTTCATCCTGAGCCAGCAGAGCACAATTCAGCTTCCAGGAGCCGGGGCCGGACGGAAAACCGTCGCCGAGGACACCTTGTAAGTGAATGGCTCTGTGGTCGGAGAAGAAGCAGGGGACCATCGAGTGCCTACTCTGCCTGACTGCCCGAGAGGTGAACACAAAGTCAATCCTGTAGTGGAGTGAGCCATCGGGTCGGCTCCACGAATAGTTTGTGGAGCCTCTCCCCATGGAGCCCACCACGTCCTGAAGAGAGGCCTCGGTTACCATCTCGATGAGCAGCTTGGACGTGATGTCCAACTTGGCAGATGTGCCAGAACTACGACCATCCTCCTCGATGGGGCAGTTGAAATCCCCGGCCATCACTAAGGTCCTGGTGGTGGCAAGCTGAAGCCGCAGGGTCTGGAAAAGCAACAAACGCTCATTCTTCAGTGGGGACGCATACACGTTGATGAACCTGACAGGTTCTCCCGCCCAGTTGCCATCTACAACAAGAGCCCTGCCGCAGATGAGCTCCTGGACGGACTCAAGCGTGAATGCGCCCCCCCTGGTCAGAATTGCGACCCCCGCAGACTTGCAGTCACCCCCACCGGACCAGTAGGATGGACCGTGGGACCACTCCCTGGCCAGATGTTTGAAGGACCTAGAGGAGGGAAGGGAACATTCCTGCAACATATAAACATCACACAACTGGGAAGTAAGGAAGGCATAAATAGTCTGACGTCTGAACTTGTCCTTGATGCTCCTGACATTAATGGAAAATAAGTTAATATTAGCCATCATGTAGGGAAAAAAGAAAATGTTAGCGCAGGCAATACACCTTAGTTACCACTCCGGTCGGGTGGTCCCTCGTCGGTGTTGACTGTTGGTGACGGGATCACCAGCAGGCCCTCTTCCTCCATCTGGTCAAGCAGCGTGGCCTCGATCTCGGCGACCACCAGTTCCTCCTCTTCTGGCTCGGCCACCAGGGTCTCAACCATGTGCTCCATCTCTTCTGGCTCAGGGAGGGTATCCTCCTTTTCGCCTACGAAATCCAGAATCTTCTTTTTGGAGGATTCAGTAGCAGGGATGTCCTCCACCTTCCTCTTTCCCCGAGTTGGAACTGGGGAGACAAGAAGGGGAAAATCCTCCTCGGAATAGATAGCGGCAGGTGGAGGAAAGGTTAATTCCACCGCTACCATGGTCTGGGGAGGGAGAGTGGCTGCCGGGGCAGGGGAAAGGACACCTGCTGAGGAGTAGGGGAAGGAGGAAGAGGAAGTGGAATCCTCAGCAGGGGTGGCCGGGGTGGGGGGGAATTGGACGGGGGTGGCAGGGGGAGGGATCGAGAGAGGGGTGACAGAACTCTTACCCTCCTTTGACTTTTTCTTCTGCTTCGGAGCTGCTGGGACCGTCGCTGGGGCTTTGGCCACCGACTCCTTGACCGCTTTGGCCTTGGTCGTCTCGGCCTTGGCCGCTGGGGCCTTGGTCGTCGCGTCCTTGACCTTCACAGGCCTGGTCGTCGGGGCCTTGTCCTCCGTAGCTGGGGTCATCGCAACCACCGATGCCCAGGATCTCTCACGCTTGGGGCAATCCTTGTACAGATGAGCCGCCAGCCCACACAGGTTGCAGGATGTCTTCTTCGGGCAGTCCTTCGAGCTGTGTCCCGTCACTCGACAAATCCTGCAGGCATCCTCCTTGCAGTCCTTCATCTCGTGGCCGTTCTTGCCGCATCTCCTGCAGTTCCGCGGCATGTCCGGGTAATAGATGAGGCCGTAGGAGTTGCCCAGGGAGAATGTCGGGGGCAGGTGCCGAAGTCCGTCTGAGTATGCCAGGTCCCTGTGAAGTCTAACGGTCACCGACCACTTACCTGTCCAGAAGCCGAGTCCATTCAGGATGTGAGAGGGTTCCTTCACAACCAAACAGAAGCGTCTCAGAAAGGTACAGATGTCTTGGCCTGGGGTGTGCGGGTTGCGCATGGAGACCGTGATCCTCCTTTCGTCCCTCTGGATAGGGCAGCTACCTGTAAAGGCAGAGAAAGAATTATCCGGTCCTTTTGCGCTTACCATTTCCCAGAACCTCCTGCAGGTGTTCACAGTGGCGAAGGTGACGAAGAAGATCCCCGTCAAGAAGGTCTGGATGCTGAGGGTGTCCGACCTGGAGAAGCCTCGATCCAGCAGCATCTTCTGGCAGAACACGTCCGAGGACATGTCCGGCACCCTCCCATCCACTTCCTTCAGCTTCAGGGCCACCGTCTGCCGCATCCATGGCTCCAGGGCTGGAGCTTCATGGCGGGGCTTCTGGGGTCCCTTCTGCTGGCCAGTCGTGGAGGCAGAGTCCTTGGGGTCAGAATCGGCTCCTGGCTGGGCCCTCCTGGCTGTCCCCTGCTCCAGGCTCTTCTTTTCGGCCTTCCTCGCAGCGCTTGCCATGGCTTTCCTCCTGCAGTTACTTCTTGGAGCTGGATCTGGAACTCTTCCCGGAATGGGTGGAGCTATGCAGATTCTTCTCCCGTCGTGTTCTGGACAAATTCCCCGAAAGGTCTTTGTCTCGATGATTTTCTTCCTCGAAGATTCCACAGGACAGCCCAATTCTTCTCCGAGTCTTCGTCTTCTTCTGGATTCTTTAGAGCTTCTTCCTCCCACCGATATCCGCCTTCCTTCTCCGATGTCAGCTGGGCTCCGAAGCTCTTCTCCTTCCGAGTTCGATCGCTCTCGTCAAGTATAGATCGTAGCTCTTGTGTTCTTAAAAGAACAGATACTACACTTGATCTTAGCCAAAAGGCCGAGAAGCGATAACCAGAATTGGTTTCGAACTACGGAGCCACCCAAGGATCCTGAAGAGTCCATTTGTGGAGATGAGCTCCTGGACTCCCGTTAAGAAGACATGTTGTCAACCTCTAGATCCCTTACATGCCTGCACTTTTCGGCTTGCTGCTGCTGCAATCCACGCGTTTTAGATCTGCATAACTCCACCTCTTTAAACACAGCACCCTCACCCCCTGCTGTTCCCACCCGCCTCAACACCGTTGGAAGGGAGGAGAACCAATTAAGGCGGGGGGTGGGGTGGAACGAGCAGCTGTCTACCCTTAGCAGGAGGGCTGCTGATTACTTACCTCTCCTGCTGCTGCTGGCTGTCCAGCAGCAGACTGAAGGTGGCTGCTGCTGTGTGCAGGTATATAAAGGCTCAGAGCCTATTATGACACGCGCAGCCAGCGTTCCATTGCCACATTCCATCTACTGCAGGCAGGATACCTGGCTGGCTGAATGTCGCTGAGAAGCTCACAGAGACCGCCATAAGCAACAGTTTAACAGAATGCCACAGACTAATCAACCAAACTTTTTGGGTTGGGTTCTCTTTTATAGTCTACAGGCATTAATTGAAAGAAGTCAGTGTTCCAGCATAGGGAGACAACGTTTCAGAAAAGGCATTGTAGCAAACCAAAAAAGAAATTTTAAGCGCAGCAGAGTAACCAGCGCACATACCTGTTAGCTCAGGTGAGTTTAAAAGGCTGCTGTTGATAACAAGGCCATTTGCTAAATAGATGGTGTGTGTGCAACAATATACTGAAAGGTCAATTATATTGTGCAGCTTATCTCACCACCTGTAGTTATTTAGGTGAAAGCTCCAAAATGCTTGCCTAATATGTCTGTTTATCCAAAAGGAAGTAAAGAGGGAGAGCTAGAAAGATAGCATTGGGTTACATTACATGGCAATGCAATGCACAGTTGCTGAAGTTGAACCAAAATGAGCTTGTCATCTGGCTTCTGCAACTTTGAACATGAAAAATCCAATGAGGAGAAGAAAAGCAAAGCCAAAGAGTCCATCCCAAAATCCGGCAAACAAGCAAAATGAACAAAAAACATTGAATTCAATACTTTCTGATTTTAGAAACTGCATTAAAGAAGGGGTGCACCGGTCCTGGAGATATTGCAATACCAGGTCAATGCGTGGAGTGGACAGAGCAAGCTCTTTTTCCATCTCCCTGTTCTAAAAATCCATTTAATATATGGTCCCCAGATAGGGGACGTATCAGATATTAAACTGATAAGAACAGATACTACACTTGATCTTAGCCAAAAGGCCGAGAAGCGATAACCAGAATTGGTTTCGAACTACGGAGCCACCCAAGGATCCTGAAGAGTCCATTTGTGGAGATGAGCTCCTGGACTCCCGTTAAGAAGACATGTTGTCAACCTCTAGATCCCTTACATGCCTGCACTTTTCGGCTTGCTGCTGCTGCAATCCACGCGTTTTAGATCTGCATAACTCCACCTCTTTAAACACAGCACCCTCACCCCCTGCTGTTCCCACCCGCCTCAACACCGTTGGAAGGGGGGAGAACCAATTAAGGCGGGGGGTGGGGTGGAACGAGCAGCTGTCTACCCTTAGCAGGAGGGCTGCTGATTACTTACCTCTCCTGCTGCTGCTCTCTGTCCAGCAGCAGACTGAAGGTGGCTGCTGCTGTGCGCAGGTATATAAAGGCTCAGAGCCTATTATGACACGCGCAGCCAGCGTTCCATTGCCACATTCCATCTACTGCAGGCAGGATACCTGGCTGGCTGAATGTCGCTGAGAAGCTCACAGAGACCGCCATAAGCAACAGTTTAACAGAATGCCACAGACTAATCAACCAAACTTTTTGGGTTGGGTTCTCTTTTATAGTCTGCAGGCATTAATTGAAAGAAGTCAGTGTTCCAGCAGAGGGAGACAACGTTTCAGAAAAGGCATTGTAGCAAACCAAAAAAGAAATTTTAAGCGCAGCAGAGTAACCAGCGCACATACCTGTTAGCTCAGGTGAGTTTAAAAGGCTGCTGTTGATAACAAGGGCATTTGCTAAATAGATGGTGTGTGTGCAACAATATACTGAAAGGTCAATTATATTGTGCAGCTTATCTCACCACCTGTAGTTATTTAGGTGAAAGCTCCAAAATGCTTGCCAAATATGTCAATTTATCCAAAAGGAAGTAAAGAGGGAGAGCTAGAAAGATAGCATTGCGTTACATTACATGGCAATGCAATGCACAGTTGCTGAAGTTGAACCAAAATGAGCTTGTCATCTGGCTTCTGCAACTTTGAACATGAAAAATCCAATGAGGAGAAGAAAAGCAAAGCCAAAGAGTCCATCCCAAAATCCGACAAACAAGCAAAATGAACAAAAAACATTGAATTCAATACTTTCTGATTTTAGAGACTGCATTAAAGAAGGGGTGCACCGGTCCTGGAGATACTGCAATACCAGGTCAATGCGTGGAGTGGACAGAGCAAGCTCTTTTTCCATCTCCCTGTTCTAAAAATCCATTTAATATATGGTCCCCAGATAGGGGACGTATCAGATATTAAACTGATAAGAACAGATTTTTTTTTTTTTTTTTTTTAAACCAAATCAGATAGGCCGGAGCATAAGCTCAATCAAATCGACTTACAAAAGCCTTTCATTGACACTTAGCCTTTCATCACACTTGGTATATAATCAAAAATAAAACCAAACCTTATCATCAGGTACATTATACACTACTAATTAAACTTTACCAAAAACCTCCACTTTTTAAACTTCCAGATCCCTTCAGCATCTATAATACTTCCACGTTCCTGATCCCAGAGGTATATTACATACATACGTGACAGAATCAATCTCAAACATTCATTAACTGACATTTTCTTCCTTTTAAAAACTAACAAATTCCTCGCATCCCACAAACTTTCAATTACACACACCACCAACAACCATAAAATCCTATCCTTAATTCTACTACATGCACCCATCCCAAACATAGCAAGTTTCCAATTAACATACTTTACACCCACCAATTCCTTGCAAAGTCCCCCTATACCCTTCCATACATCATATGCAAAATCACAATCCCATACCATATGTCTAACATGCTCTCTCAAACCACATCCATCCCTCGGGCATACCTCAGATTTAACTAAATCCCTCTTCTTTTGCACATCTCTAACAGGCAAAATGTCATGCAATATCATCCAAGCGATATCTCTCTGTCTGTTAGTCACACCATCTATACTTAATTTTCTCCACATCTCGGTTACTTCCTCCCCTCTCAACCCATTGATATTACATACCACCTCACGCTCACGCACCATCCTAATGACTTTCTTCTTTTGCCTAAAATCACTCATGTTAACGGACAACAAATCATACTTCCTTACAAATTTCTCAACACAACCATACCATACAGGACACTTAAAAGCAACAGGCACTCTAGCATCCCTTTTGACCCACTTTAAGCCATAAAGCATCCATCCAGCCGAATAATTCATCATATAAGCACACTTATTACTTTTCCCTAGAACCACCACCACCATTTTCACGTAACTAATCCCTAAAAAGAAATCAATATTTGGAAAATCCAAACCACCATTTACACATAACTTATAGACATATTCCCGTTTCAATTTCTCCATGCGACTTCCCCAAAGAAAATTAAAGATGAATTTCTCAGTTTTCCTAATTTTCTTAAAATCAGCAGGATATACATTCGCAACAAACAACAAAATAGGCAAAATAACCGCCTTAATAATCAGAACTTTCCCAGTCAGAGTTAGTTCTCTCATTCGCCAAAAATTCAACTTGCGCACCACTCTCACCCCACAATCTTCCCAACTCTCATTTCCTTTCAAATCATCATTAAACTTAATCCCAAGCACCTTTATTGCACCATCCTCACACCTCACACCATCCATCCGTACATTCCTCTCACCAAAACATTTAAAGGAACTCTTAGTCCAATTGACCTTAAAAGCTGAGACACTACAAAACAAACTTAATATCAACCTTGCCCTACTCATCGCAGCCATATTCCCACTCACAATCACTACATCATCCATGTAACCTAGAATTCTCACATCCTTTCCATTACTCCCAGGAATCATCACACCTCTCATAACCTTATCCTTCCTAACCATAGACATCAACACTTCAATCACACTAATAAACAAAAAAGGGGACATAGGGCACCCCTGACGCACTCCTGATTTAATTCTCACTTTCTCACTCAACCACTCATTCACCAAAAATTCACTTGAAACATTACAATACAAACTTCTAACACAGTTTACAAAATTCCTGGAATAACCCATCTTAGACAAAACCTTAAACATAAAGCTATGTGACACACGGTCAAAAACTTTTTCAAAATCAACCGAAAACAACAAACATTTCTGCTTACAACTCATACAATCCCCAATCACATCACGCAACAACACCAAATTTTCAGTCCTACTTCTCCCAGGCACTGCACACACTTGATCTTCATCCACCACACCGCCAATCACTTCCCGCATCCGGCTAGCCAACAATTTACTAAACACCTTATAGTCTGCATTCAAAAGGGTGATTGGCCTCCAATTCCCCAAATCCTTTTTATCACCTTTCTTGTGAACCAAAACCACCACCCCATCTCTCATAGATTCACTCAACATATTCTCCGTGAACATATACTGGCACACCTCCAATAAGTCATTTCCCATCGTGTCCCATTCCTTAACATATAACTCCACGGGCAGTCCATCCTTCCCAGGTGTTTTATTCTTACTCGCAGACATCACCACTTTTTTAACTTCATCCAACACAATTACATCATCCAATATTTCACGTTCATCCTCACCCAAACAACCTTCTAAACACCCCAAAGCATCAGTCAACATCCTATCATCAACCCATTTTTCCCCATACAACTCCTTATAAAACAACACCACCTCCTGCATCACATCCTTCCCACTCACACACACCCCATCACCATTCACCACCTCATCCATATCTACTTTCTTCCCAAAAACTTTTTTGAAAAAAAACCTTGTGCATTTCTCATTTTTCTCCAAATGTTCAATCTTAGAACGGTAAATAATTTCTTTCCCTTTACCCTCAATATATTTCTTAATCTCTTCTTTCACTTGACACATCAAAACATCCACATCCACTCCAATCATCCTTAACTTCCTCAGCCACTCCAGTCTAGAGCTTAAATCATTAAATTTTGCTCTATTCATTGCTGCTTTCCTCCTGCCCCTTTTTCTAAAGAAAAAAACAATCTCACTCTTCATCCAGTCCCACCACTCAAGCACATTCCTGAAATCACTTTTTTTATCCCTCCACCTAACATACATTCGCCTAAAATCACGCATGATCCTATTATCTTCCAGCAAACGCACATTAAGTTTCCACACGCCACCACCATATACAAAGGAAATCTTACCTTCTAGACGTGCCCTCAAACACACATGGTCAGAGAAGGGAACATCTTCCTGCTGGAAATTCCTACAAATAACATTTTGTGAAGAAAAGAAGATACGGTCTATTCTAGACTCTATGCCTCCCCTGTCGGCCTTATAGGTCGCAGGAGGTGGATTACCTAAAAAAACTTCCGCAGCATCCTGTAAGGAAAAATCCGCCACAAGACTCTTGAGTCTTTTACCTGTAACATCCATCTTATCCCCCTCCGTCACACAATTGAAATCTCCAACAAAAATTATTGGCATTTTGCCAGATAAAAAAAAACATAATTTCTCAAAAATTTCCAGCCTCTCCCCTTTATCTATTGGTGCATACATATTTACCACCCTAACCCTCCACCCCCTACAATTTAACTCACATATTACACACCTCCCCGCCTCCACCACCATGTAACTTTCTATCTTAACACTATAACCCTTCACCAAAACACCTACCCCACAATTTTTATTACATACAGAACCAGACCACACACTTTGACCTAAAGGCCATGCATTTTCACTTAAGGGATCGGAGATCCCACACTCCTGGACACAGTATACGTCCGCATCCAAGTTGCTCAAGTAGTCCAAAATTGCCACTCTTCTCGACTCAGATTTAATCAGCCTAACATTTAGCGACAAGATGCTGAGAGCAACTTGGGCACCCATCTATTAATTTGATGTGGCAGGTCACGACAACATGCCCACCTGTACATCATCCTAACCCTTCTGGGGGTAGGACGCTGGACGTGCAGATATCGTAGTTTGTGCCTTCCCCCAAAAAAGACACATCTTGGGGATCGGATGCAGTAGGGTAAACCCGGGCTGGACTCACACTGCAGTCACTTAAAGGGGAAAAGGATGGTTCAGTTTTCTTCTTTTTCTTCACTGAAGCGCCTCCATCTTCATCTGAACTATAATCCCGCCGCTGGGGGTCAAGTCCCCCTGACCTCCCTCCTCCTCAAGGTCAGAAACGACATCGCTCCAGGCCACATGCGGTGTTCTGGTCAGATCAGACTCCTCTTCCCCCTGCAATGTAACCATCATGTCTGGAATTTCAGCCTCCAGATCCTCCACCGGGGCCACTTCCATGCCTATACGATCATCAGTTATCGTCTCAGACTCACTGACATCTGAAGCCACAGACGCGGCCCTCTGCACCGGTGGCTCAGGTGCCAGCTCCATATTTCCTCTTACATTCACACGAACCAGTTCTGGAAAAGCAACCCGAGCCTCCTCCTCATCCAGGAAAGCCAGAGTAGATATCGGAGCAGTCGGAGTTGGAGCAGTCGGAGTTGTAGCTGTGGGTGCAGGAGATTCATTTCTTCTCCTTCCCCTTCCCGCTGCCCCCGCATATGAACCAGGATGGAATATACAGTCTCTGAAGGCATGCCCCTTCTCTCCGCAGAGATTACAGACTATTTCATTTTTGCAATTATTGGAAGAATGACCCACCTCATTGCACTTCCTGCAAATAATCTGTCTGATGTCGCATGCTTCCTGAGTATGGCCATACCTCCTACAATGACGACAAAACCTGGGCGCATTGGGGAAGAACAGGTAACCCCGCTCACTCCCAATGGAAAAATTTGATGGAGGATAATGTATACCCCCTGGTTCATCAGGACTTTCCCGGAACTTGACCATGAAACGATATTTACCGGTCCATAGTTCCTCCTCATTCATGACTTTTACTGCCACCTTGGTAATATAGCAGTGCCTATTTAGAAAGGCATAAATCAAAGCCAAGTCCACATGTGGGTTGTACATGAAAACAGTCAGAGGTACCTCTTTGGAGCAATACAAGATGACAAAAGTCAGCCCATCCAAATATTGATTGTCCAGATTCTTTTTCAAACAATCATAGAAATTGTTGCAAACAGCCATAGAAGTAAATACAAGATTATACTTGCTTTTGAATTGCTGGAGGCACAAGATTTCTTCCTTCTTCACTTCAAGGAGTCCAAACAAAATCTCCTTCACCACGAAGCTGAGGGTAAAGATTCCTTCTTTGCCTTCTTCCACATCAATCTGGATTCCAAACTTCACTCGAGCCTCACCGGGCCCAGCGTATCGAATGCGTCCCATTATCGCTAGTCGTGTCTACTGGCCAACTCCTTATAGCAGCAAGTGGCTTAAGCCATAAAATGGCGATGCCACAGGGCCAAGAGTTAACGCACAGACAGCCAAATGACTAGACCCATTACAGATCTGAGCCAAAAGGCCGAGAAGCGATAACCAGAATTGGTTTCGAACTACGGAGCCACCCAAGGATCCTGAAGAGTCCATTTGTGGAGATGAGCTCCTGGACTCCCGTTAAGAAGACATGTTGTCAACCTCTAGATCCCTTACATGCCTGCACTTTTCGGCTTGCTGCTGCTGCAATCCACGCGTTTTAGATCTGCATAACTCCACCTCTTTAAACACAGCACCCTCACCCCCTGCTGTTCCCACCCGCCTCAACACCGTTGGAAGGGAGGAGAACCAATTAAGACGGGGGGTGGGGTGGAACGAGCAGCTGTCTACCCTTAGCAGGAGGGCTGCTGATTACTTACCTCTCCTGCTGCTGCTGGCTGTCCAGCAGCAGACTGAAGGTGGCTGCTGCTGTGCGCAGGTATATAAAGGCTCAGAGCCTATTATGACACGCGCAGCCAGCGTTCCATTGCCACATTCCATCTACTGCAGGCAGGATACCTGGCTGGCTGAATGTCGCTGAGAAGCTCACAGAGACCGCCATAAGCAACAGTTTAACAGAATGCCACAGACTAATCAACCAAACTTTTTGGGTTGGGTTCTCTTTTATAGTCTGCAGGCATTAATTGAAAGAAGTCAGTGTTCCAGCAGAGGGAGACAACGTTTCAGAAAAGGCATTGTAGCAAACCAAAAAAGAAATTTTAAGCGCAGCAGAGTAACCAGCGCACATACCTGTTAGCTCAGGTGAGTTTAAAAGGCTGCTGTTGATAACAAGGGCATTTGCTAAATAGATGGTGTGTGTGCAACAATATACTGAAAGGTCAATTATATTGTGCAGCTTATCTCACCACCTGTAGTTATTTAGGTGAAAGCTCCAAAATGCTTGCCTAATATGTCTGTTTATCCAAAAGGAAGTAAAGAGGGAGAGCTAGAAAGATAGCATTGCGTTACATTACATGGCAATGCAATGCACAGTTGCTGAAGTTGAACCAAAATGAGCTTGTCATCTGGCTTCTGCAACTTTGAACATGAAAAATCCAATGAGGAGAAGAAAAGCAAAGCCAAAGAGTCCATCCCAAAATCCGACAAACAAGCAAAATGAACAAAAAACATTGAATTCAATACTTTCTGATTTTAGAAACTGCATTAAAGAAGGGGTGCACCGGTCCTGGAGATACTGCAATACCAGGTCAATGCGTGGAGTGGACAGAGCAAGCTCTTTTTCCATCTCCCTGTTCTAAAAATCCATTTAATATATGGTCCCCAGATAGGGGACGTATCAGATATTAAACTGATAAGAACAGATTTTTTCTTTTTTTTTTTTTTTACACTCAGATTACAAAGTCTTGGAATCAACAAAAAGATAAGAAGACTCAAATCCATCATCGTGCATTCTACCAATTTTAATACTTCTCCAAATCTTTTATTTTCTTTTTCTTTTATATATATATATTTATTTATTTTTTCCCTCTTTTTTTTTTAAAAAAAAATTATATAGTTTTGGCTATTTTTTTTTGTTTGTTTTTGTTCTTCTTTTTTTGTTTTTCCACAGGTTTTCAAAAAATCAAAGCTTACAAGGTAAGTTCATTCCATTTACATTGTTTCCATTTCTCATTTGCTTTCACCTTGCCAAGCGTCATTTTGTCCCTCCAGAAATACATGTACAAATAACTTAGACATAATTTAATACACTGGTCGACTGTTACTTCCTTATGTTTAAACACTAAAATGTTCCTTGCTTTCCACAATGCCGCCTTCACACATGCAATAATAATCCATACAATTTTAAAATCCTCCTCTCTTATCCCCATCCCATAAAATACTCTGTTAAAATCCAAAAAATTAACAGTACTCACAGCTCTCACTATATTGCACACTTTCCTCCATATTGTCTGTGCAAAATTACAATTCCAGAAGATGTGCATGGGTGTTTCACTATTCCCACACCTGGATCTTGGGCACACTTCAGATCTTACCAACCCACGCCTGTGTTGGAACTCACGGGTTGGCAGGCAGTCTTTTACTATACACCAGAGTAAATCCCTGTGTTCATTAGATAACACACTATAATTTACATTCATCCAGATTCTTTCCACAATTTTGAATGAAAAATGTTCCACAGGACTGATACCTATTCTCTCTTCCAGGATTTTTAGGATTTTTTTATGGCATTTAAGAACATTTATTTCGACCATCTTAAGTTTAAAATCTCTTAAAATTTTTTCTAAAACAATATAATTTCCTGGAGGTAAAAACCTATAAGGCCTATTTAGAGACATCTCCAACCATTTATAATTTCTAATATAGAAACCTAAATTATATATAGAAAACAACTTTAGCTTAGAGCCTGGTCCTAATAAAGTGCATACACAGTTCGCTACATACTTTGCATATAAAAAGGACCTAATATCCGGAAAACCTTTCCCACCTTTTTTCTTTGATTTATATATCTCCTCTCTCTTTACTCTTTCCATCTTGGATCTCCATAAAAAATTAAAACATACCTTAATAACTCTCTTCATGATATTATTTTGGGGGATAAAAACTGTTGAGACATATAAAAACATTGGGAGTAAAACCTGTCTAATAATTAAAATTTTTCCTTCCAGGGTAAGATCTCTCAACTGCCAGAAAGTAATCTTTTTCTTAACTCTTTCCAGCAGAGACTCCCAATTTCTTACATTACCACCTGACTCTGAGAAATAAATACCTAAAATTTTTACTTCATTCATTCTTGTTAATTTACACTCAGAATCTACAATAAAATCACCAACAGTTAAAATACCAGATTTTTCCATGTTAATTTTAAAACCCGATGCGCCCCCAAACCAATCCACTGTTCTTATGGCTCTGTTCATGCTTCTAGTGTCTTTAACTAAAACCGTCACATCATCCATATATGCCACCACTTTAACTTGTTCATTGCAACTCCCGGGAATAAAAAAACCATTGATTACCTTATCTCTCCTAAAAGCTGCTAAAAGTGGTTCAATTGCACAAATAAAAAGAATAGGGGATAAGGGACACCCCTGTTTAACGCCACAGTTTATTTTTACATTATCAGATAAAAAACCATTAATAGATATTTTGCTAAAACATGATTTGTAAAGAGATTTAATACGTTTGCTAAAAACATCCGGGCATCCCATTTTCTCTAAAACTGCAAATAAAAAATCATGGGCAACTCTATCGTACGCTTTTTCAAAATCCAAAGTAATTAGAGCAAGCTTTTGTTTTCTGTCTAAAACATCCCATAAAACATCCCTGATTAAAATCAATGAGTCGCTGATTCTCCGATTTGGCACTGCACACGTCTGATCCACTTCTATTACTGAGCCGATTACCTTTTTTAATCTATTTGCTAGTAACTTTGCATATACCTTACAGTCCGTATTTAAAAGGGTTATTGGTCTCCAATTTTTAATCAGTTCTTTATTTCCTTTCTTAAATAATAAAACAATAAGACCCTCCCACCACGACTCTGGGACACTAAAAGATGCTTCTGCTTCTAAAATTACTTCATAAAAATCCTCACCCATGATCTCCCATAAACACTTGTAAAATTCAACAGGTAGTCCATCTGCTCCCGGCGTTTTGTTATTTTGTAGCGTATTAATTGTATTAAAAACTTCCTCTTTAGTAAAATTCCCTATTAAAAAAGATTTATCTTCCGCATTAAAATTTTTTTCCAGTCCTTCTAAAAAATGTTTTTTTAGAGACACATCCGTGTTTTTAACAGAAAATAAATCATCATAAAATTCTTTTGCTTTCATCTTCTTCCCCTCCAAACTTGTTTCTCCTTCCAAAACCTTCATATAATCCTTCTTGTCACATATTTTTTTAAAAAAGAATTTTGTGCATTTTTCATCCTCGTCTAAAACTTTTACTTGGGAATTAAAAATAATTTCTTTACCTTTTTCTTTCAGGCAGTTTTGGATCTTTTCTTTTGTTGTTCGGATCGCCTCCTCCATATCACATCCGTTATTTTCGAGGTGAAAAAAACATTGCAGTTTAGCATTAAGATCATTATAAAAAATACGTTTTGCAGCAGCTTTCTTCTTTCCTTCTTTAATAAAAAATATTTTTACCTCCTTCTTGACAAAATCCCACCAATTAAAAATAGATTTAAAAAACGTTTTTTTTAGCTTCAGTTTTTCATACAGCTTTTTAAAACCTTCCATAACCACCTCGTCTTGTAGTAGGGATACATTAAATTTCCAGTGTGACGGTCTTTTATCCACATCTGATTCTATTTTAAAACTACATTCTATTATTTTATGATCTGAAAAAGGTGTTGAATGCGTTTTAAAACCTGAGCATGTTAGGGCTTGAGATATAAAAATATAATCTATTCTGGATGAAACACCTCTCCCCACCCAAGTGACTTCATGCTCCTTTTTTTGTCCATCTAATGCCCATGTATCTTTAAGATTAAAAGCTGCTAAAATATTTCTAAGACATGAAGCTGACCCATCTTTTACATTTTTTAAATGACAATTAAAATCCCCACCTAAAACTAATGGATCTACTCCAGGTAAAAACAGCTGCAACAGTTCAAACAAATGTAATCTCAAGGCTTTTTCTGCATTTGCATACACATTAAAACACCTCACTTTCTTCCCATTTTTCTGCACATCAATTCTTAAAATCCTCCCAGGGTATATCTCTTCATAATTTACAATCTCCCAATCTTTAGAGCATAAAAACCCCACACCATCACTTTTTGACTCGTTCCCACCAGAAAAGCATAAGTTACCCTTCCATATACCCTGTAAATATTCATAGCTTATTTTTTTTGTCAAATTACATTCTTGTAGAAAGATAAAATCAATATTTTCATTATTTAAAAAATCATATAAAGCAGTTCTCTTATATAGGTCGTTAAACCCCTGAACATTCAGAGACATTGAGCGGATCATCTTCTAACATTTAGTGCAGGGCTCTTCCCTCCGCCCTCATTCTCTACTGCCGGAGAAGATGGGTCTACCTCCAGATCTGATACATCCGAAGATGACACACTCCCCAGCAGACTTGTTGCTTCTAATGCCTTTACTTTCCCACCACATGGTATTCCTTCATTATCACTTCTATCCACACTTCTTTTTAGAGATTTTTCTGTGCAGTCCATTTGTACCTGCGCGCAAGGTAAGCTCTGCGACAGGGAATTAGTAGGAGTGGACTCCACTACTTCTGGAATATCACTTTCCCCTCCACAACTACTCCCTTTACTTAGTGGAGAAATTTCTTGCAACATTTGACTCTTCTCTTCTCTCTTCTGATCTTCTTTCTTCTGTTCTTCTATCTTCTTCTTTTCATTCTTATCTTCTTTCTTCTTATCTTCTTTCTTCTGCTCTTCTCTCTTTTTCCTTTCCATCTGTTTCTTTATCTCCATGGCCCTTTTTTCTATGTCCTCTATCCTCTTCTGTTTTTCCTCTTCCTTCTTTCTCTTCCTTTCTTCCAACTTCCTTTCCTCTTCTTCTTGTGATTTTTTAACCCGTTCCTCCTTCTTCTTCTCCTTCATTGCCCGTCCCTCCTCTTCCTCTTTTCTCTTTCTTTCTGTCTCCTCCTTCTCACTCCTTTCTTTCTCCTCTTCCCCTTTTTCCTCTTCAGCAGCAATGCCTGCTTCCACATCGTCTTTAGCTTCTTGTTGCTGTTCTTCAGGCGATGTGTCCATCTCCTCTACATCCTTTTTCTTATTTTTAGGGCACTCATCCATCTGGTGAGGAGTACCCATGCAACTAAAACACTTGTTACATTCTGCATCCAGATGTCCATATTTTTTACACACACGGCAGTAGTGTGGCATCCCTGGGAAGAATAAATAACCGCGGCTATGGTTGATATAAACCTGCGGCGGAGGTCTGGACACGCCCCCCTCCTCATTCGGGTTCTTCCTAAATGATACCACATACACACGTTTCCCGTTCCACACTCCAAACTGTGTTTCCCCGCGTCTCTTAGGGATGATTTTGTCACAATACATTGATAGGTAACTTTCAACCTCAGAGTCTGTAATAAATGGACTAAACAAATGAATCGTCAGTACTTTCATTGAAAACTGAAAAGAGGGGATTACTTTCACCCCCTCCAGCTCTACCTTCTCTTTATTTACTTCATAAAGAGCGTAGGCACTTTCACACTGCGAGGCTTTATTAAGCGTAACATCATAAAGTCCTCGAGAAAAAAAAGATTGAAAGCAAAAAAGATGCTCCTTGTCGATCTTCAAGAGCTTACAAATAACATTGAAAATAAATTGAGAATCTTTCACCTGCCGGTGGTCAGGAGCAACCACGAACCTGATGGTGTCCTTCAGCGGATGCTCCTCCGAGAAATAATCATTCGGGTTGCTTGCTTGATTCTCCTTCCTTCCTCCAGGGTTTCTCCTTGTCTCCATGATTTTCCTCTTCTTTTCCAGATACCAAGGAAAATATCACACACGGATCGCAGCCTCCACGAAGTTCGTCCTCCCTCCAACACACCGTCCTCCGTAAAGAAAAGGCACTGCAGCTTTAGCACCGATTCCCAAAAGCAGCACTGGATATCTCCAAAGGCCAAGAATCGGTTCTGCCACCACAGTAACCTTCAGCCCAATGTCACAACCCACTACAGATCGTGCCAAAAGGCCGAGAAGCGATAACCAGAATTGGTTTCAAACTACGGAGCCACCCAAGGATCCTGAAAAGTCCATTTGTGGAGATGAGCTCCTGGACTCCCGTTAAGAAGACATGTTGTCAACCTCTAGATCCCTTACATGCCTGCACTTTTCGGCTTGCTGCTGCTGCAATCCACGCGTTTTAGATCTGCATAACTCCACCTCTTTAAACACAGCACCTTCACCCCCTGCTGTTCCCACCCGCCTCAACACCGTTGGAAGGGAGGAGAACCAATTAAGGCGGGGGGTGGGGTGGAACGAGCAGCTGTCTACCCTTAGCAGGAGGGCTCCTGATTACATACCTCTCCTGCTGCTGCTGCTGCTGGCTGTCCAGCAGCAGACTGAAGGTGGCTGCTGCTGTGCACAGGTATATAAAGGCTCAGAGCCTATTATGACACGCGCAGCCAGCGTTCCATTGCCACATTCCATCTACTGCAGGCAGGATACCTGGCTGGCTGAATGTCGCTGAGAAGCTCACAGAGACCGCCATAAGCAACAGTTTAACAGAATGCCACAGACTAATCAACCAAACTTTTTGGGTTGGGTTCTCTTTTATAGTCTGCAGGCATTAAATGAAAGAAGTCAGTGTTCCAGCAGAAGGAGACAACGTTTCAGAAAAGGCATTGTAGCAAACCAAAAAAGAAATTTTAAGCGCAGCAGAGTAACCAGCGCACATACCTGTTAGCTCAGGTGAGTTTAAAAGGCTGCTGTTGATAACAAGGGCATTTGCTAAATAGATGGTGTGTGTGCAACAATATACTGAAAGGTCAATTATATTGTGCAGCTTATCTCACCACCTGTAGTTATTTAGGTGAAAGCTCCAAAATGCTTGCCTACTATGTCTGTTTATCCAAAAGGAAGTAAAAAGGGAGAGCTAGAAAGATAGCATTGCATCACATTACATGGCAATGCAATGCACAGTTGCTGAAGTTGAACCAAAATGAGCTTGTAATCTGGCTTCTGCAACTTTGAACATGAAAAATCCAATGAGGAGAAGAAAAGCAAAGCCAAAGAGTCCATCCCAAAATCCGACAAACAAGCAAAATGAACAAAAAACATTGAATTCAATTCTTTCTGATTTTAGAAACTGCATTAAAGAAGGGGTGCACCGGTCCTGGAGATACTGCAATACCAGGTCAATGCGTGGAGTGGACAGAGCAAGCTCTTTTTCCATCTCCCTGTTCTAAAAATCCATTTAATATATGGTCCCCAGATAGGGGACGTATCAGATATTAAACTGATAAGAACAGATACTACACTTGATCTTAGCCAAAAGGCCGAGAAGCGATAACCAGAATTGGTTTCAAACTACGGAGCCACCCAAGGATCCTGAAAAGTCCATTTGTGGAGATGAGCTCCTGGACTCCCGTTAAGAAGACATGTTGTCAACCTCTAGATCCCTTACATGCCTGCACTTTTCGGCTTGCTGCTGCTGCAATCCACGCGTTTTAGATCTGCATAACTCCACCTCTTTAAACACAGCACCTTCACCCCCTGCTGTTCCCACCCGCCTCAACACCGTTGGAAGGGAGGAGAACCAATTAAGGCGGGGGGTGGGGTGGAACGAGCAGCTGTCTACCCTTAGCAGGAGGGCTCCTGATTACATACCTCTCCTGCTGCTGCTGCTGCTGGCTGTCCAGCAGCAGACTGAAGGTGGCTGCTGCTGTGCACAGGTATATAAAGGCTCAGAGCCTATTATGACACGCGCAGCCAGCGTTCCATTGCCACATTCCATCTACTGCAGGCAGGATACCTGGCTGGCTGAATGTCGCTGAGAAGCTCACAGAGACCGCCATAAGCAACAGTTTAACAGAATGCCACAGACTAATCAACCAAACTTTTTGGGTTGGGTTCTCTTTTATAGTCTGCAGGCATTAAATGAAAGAAGTCAGTGTTCCAGCAGAAGGAGACAACGTTTCAGAAAAGGCATTGTAGCAAACCAAAAAAGAAATTTTAAGCGCAGCAGAGTAACCAGCGCACATACCTGTTAGCTCAGGTGAGTTTAAAAGGCTGCTGTTGATAACAAGGGCATTTGCTAAATAGATGGTGTGTGTGCAACAATATACTGAAAGGTCAATTATATTGTGCAGCTTATCTCACCACCTGTAGTTATTTAGGTGAAAGCTCCAAAATGCTTGCCTAATATGTCTGTTTATCCAAAAGGAAGTAAAAAGGGAGAGCTAGAAAGATAGCATTGCATCACATTACATGGCAATGCAATACACAGTTGCTGAAGTTGAACCAAAATGAGCTTGTAATCTGGCTTCTGCAACTTTGAACATGAAAAATCCAATGAGGAGAAGAAAAGCAAAGCCAAAGAGTCCATCCCAAAATCCGACAAACAAGCAAAATGAACAAAAAACATTGAATTCAATTCTTTCTGATTTTAGAAACTGCATTAAAGAAGGGGTGCACCGGTCCTGGAGATACTGCAATACCAGGTCAATGCGTGGAGTGGACAGAGCAAGCTCTTTTTCCATCTCCCTGTTCTAAAAATCCATTTAATATATGGTCCCCAGATAGGGGACGTATCAGATATTAAACTGATAAGAACAGATACTACACTTGATCTTAGCCAAAAGGCCGAGAAGCGATAACCAGAATTGGTTTCAAACTACGGAGCCACCCAAGGATCCTGAAAAGTCCATTTGTGGAGATGAGCTCCTGGACTCCCGTTAAGAAGACATGTTGTCAACCTCTAGATCCCTTACATGCCTGCACTTTTCGGCTTGCTGCTGCTGCAATCCACGCGTTTTAGATCTGCATAACTCCACCTCTTTAAACACAGCACCTTCACCCCCTGCTGTTCCCACCCGCCTCAACACCGTTGGAAGGGAGGAGAACCAATTAAGGCGGGGGGTGGGGTGGAACGAGCAGCTGTCTACCCTTAGCAGGAGGGCTCCTGATTACATACCTCTCCTGCTGCTGCTGCTGCTGGCTGTCCAGCAGCAGACTGAAGGTGGCTGCTGCTGTGCACAGGTATATAAAGGCTCAGAGCCTATTATGACACGCGCAGCCAGCGTTCCATTGCCACATTCCATCTACTGCAGGCAGGATACCTGGCTGGCTGAATGTCGCTGAGAAGCTCACAGAGACCGCCATAAGCAACAGTTTAACAGAATGCCACAGACTAATCAACCAAACTTTTTGGGTTGGGTTCTCTTTTATAGTCTGCAGGCATTAAATGAAAGAAGTCAGTGTTCCAGCAGAAGGAGACAACGTTTCAGAAAAGGCATTGTAGCAAACCAAAAAAGAAATTTTAAGCGCAGCAGAGTAACCAGCGCACATACCTGTTAGCTCAGGTGAGTTTAAAAGGCTGCTGTTGATAACAAGGGCATTTGCTAAATAGATGGTGTGTGTGCAACAATATACTGAAAGGTCAATTATATTGTGCAGCTTATCTCACCACCTGTAGTTATTTAGGTGAAAGCTCCAAAATGCTTGCCTACTATGTCTGTTTATCCAAAAGGAAGTAAAAAGGGAGAGCTAGAAAGATAGCATTGCATCACATTACATGGCAATGCAATGCACAGTTGCTGAAGTTGAACCAAAATGAGCTTGTAATCTGGCTTCTGCAACTTTGAACATGAAAAATCCAATGAGGAGAAGAAAAGCAAAGCCAAAGAGTCCATCCCAAAATCCGACAAACAAGCAAAATGAACAAAAAACATTGAATTCAATTCTTTCTGATTTTAGAAACTGCATTAAAGAAGGGGTGCACCGGTCCTGGAGATACTGCAATACCAGGTCAATGCGTGGAGTGGACAGAGCAAGCTCTTTTTCCATCTCCCTGTTCTAAAAATCCATTTAATATATGGTCCCCAGATAGGGGACGTATCAGATATTAAACTGATAAGAACAGATACTACACTTGATCTTAGCCAAAAGGCCGAGAAGCGATAACCAGAATTGGTTTCAAACTACGGAGCCACCCAAGGATCCTGAAAAGTCCATTTGTGGAGATGAGCTCCTGGACTCCCGTTAAGAAGACATGTTGTCAACCTCTAGATCCCTTACATGCCTGCACTTTTCGGCTTGCTGCTGCTGCAATCCACGCGTTTTAGATCTGCATAACTCCACCTCTTTAAACACAGCACCTTCACCCCCTGCTGTTCCCACCCGCCTCAACACCGTTGGAAGGGAGGAGAACCAATTAAGGCGGGGGGTGGGGTGGAACGAGCAGCTGTCTACCCTTAGCAGGAGGGCTCCTGATTACATACCTCTCCTGCTGCTGCTGCTGCTGGCTGTCCAGCAGCAGACTGAAGGTGGCTGCTGCTGTGCACAGGTATATAAAGGCTCAGAGCCTATTATGACACGCGCAGCCAGCGTTCCATTGCCACATTCCATCTACTGCAGGCAGGATACCTGGCTGGCTGAATGTCGCTGAGAAGCTCACAGAGACCGCCATAACCAACAGTTTAACAGAATGCCACAGACTAATCAACCAAACTTTTTGGGTTGGGTTCTCTTTTATAGTCTGCAGGCATTAAATGAAAGAGGTCAGTGTTCCAGCAGAAGGAGACAACGTTTCAGAAAAGGCATTGTAGCAAACCAAAAAAGAAATTTTAAGCGCAGCAGAGTAACCAGCGCACATACCTGTTAGCTCAGGTGAGTTTAAAAGGCTGCTGTTGATAACAAGGGCATTTGCTAAATAGATGGTGTGTGTGCAACAATATACTGAAAGGTCAATTATATTGTGCAGCTTATCTCACCACCTGTAGTTATTTAGGTGAAAGCTCCAAAATGCTTGCCTAATATGTCTGTTTATCCAAAAGGAAGTAAAAAGGGAGAGCTAGAAAGATAGCATTGCATCACATTACATGGCAATGCAATACACAGTTGCTGAAGTTGAACCAAAATGAGCTTGTAATCTGGCTTCTGCAACTTTGAACATGAAAAATCCAATGAGGAGAAGAAAAGCAAAGCCAAAGAGTCCATCCCAAAATCCGACAAACAAGCAAAATGAACAAAAAACATTGAATTCAATTCTTTCTGATTTTAGAAACTGCATTAAAGAAGGGGTGCACCGGTCCTGGAGATACTGCAATACCAGGTCAATGCGTGGAGTGGACAGAGCAAGCTCTTTTTCCATCTCCCTGTTCTAAAAATCCATTTAATATATGGTCCCCAGATAGGGGACGTATCAGATATTAAACTGATAAGAACAGATACTACACTTGATCTTAGCCAAAAGGCCGAGAAGCGATAACCAGAATTGGTTTCAAACTACGGAGCCACCCAAGGATCCTGAAAAGTCCATTTGTGGAGATGAGCTCCTGGACTCCCGTTAAGAAGACATGTTGTCAACCTCTAGATCCCTTACATGCCTGCACTTTTCGGCTTGCTGCTGCTGCAATCCACGCGTTTTAGATCTGCATAACTCCACCTCTTTAAACACAGCACCTTCACCCCCTGCTGTTCCCACCCGCCTCAACACCGTTGGAAGGGAGGAGAACCAATTAAGGCGGGGGGTGGGGTGGAACGAGCAGCTGTCTACCCTTAGCAGGAGGGCTCCTGATTACATACCTCTCCTGCTGCTGCTGCTGCTGGCTGTCCAGCAGCAGACTGAAGGTGGCTGCTGCTGTGCACAGGTATATAAAGGCTCAGAGCCTATTATGACACGCGCAGCCAGCGTTCCATTGCCACATTCCATCTACTGCAGGCAGGATACCTGGCTGGCTGAATGTCGCTGAGAAGCTCACAGAGACCGCCATAAGCAACAGTTTAACAGAATGCCACAGACTAATCAACCAAACTTTTTGGGTTGGGTTCTCTTTTATAGTCTGCAGGCATTAAATGAAAGAAGTCAGTGTTCCAGCAGAAGGAGACAACGTTTCAGAAAAGGCATTGTAGCAAACCAAAAAAGAAATTTTAAGCGCAGCAGAGTAACCAGCGCACATACCTGTTAGCTCAGGTGAGTTTAAAAGGCTGCTGTTGATAACAAGGGCATTTGCTAAATAGATGGTGTGTGTGCAACAATATACTGAAAGGTCAATTATATTGTGCAGCTTATCTCACCACCTGTAGTTATTTAGGTGAAAGCTCCAAAATGCTTGCCTAATATGTCTGTTTATCCAAAAGGAAGTAAAAAGGGAGAGCTAGAAAGATAGCATTGCATCACATTACATGGCAATGCAATACACAGTTGCTGAAGTTGAACCAAAATGAGCTTGTAATCTGGCTTCTGCAACTTTGAACATGAAAAATCCAATGAGGAGAAGAAAAGCAAAGCCAAAGAGTCCATCCCAAAATCCGACAAACAAGCAAAATGAACAAAAAACATTGAATTCAATTCTTTCTGATTTTAGAAACTGCATTAAAGAAGGGGTGCACCGGTCCTGGAGATACTGCAATACCAGGTCAATGCGTGGAGTGGACAGAGCAAGCTCTTTTTCCATCTCCCTGTTCTAAAAATCCATTTAATATATGGTCCCCAGATAGGGGACGTATCAGATATTAAACTGATAAGAACAGATACTACACTTGATCTTAGCCAAAAGGCCGAGAAGCGATAACCAGAATTGGTTTCAAACTACGGAGCCACCCAAGGATCCTGAAAAGTCCATTTGTGGAGATGAGCTCCTGGACTCCCGTTAAGAAGACATGTTGTCAACCTCTAGATCCCTTACATGCCTGCACTTTTCGGCTTGCTGCTGCTGCAATCCACGCGTTTTAGATCTGCATAACTCCACCTCTTTAAACACAGCACCTTCACCCCCTGCTGTTCCCACCCGCCTCAACACCGTTGGAAGGGAGGAGAACCAATTAAGGCGGGGGGTGGGGTGGAACGAGCAGCTGTCTACCCTTAGCAGGAGGGCTCCTGATTACATACCTCTCCTGCTGCTGCTGCTGCTGGCTGTCCAGCAGCAGACTGAAGGTGGCTGCTGCTGTGCACAGGTATATAAAGGCTCAGAGCCTATTATGACACGCGCAGCCAGCGTTCCATTGCCACATTCCATCTACTGCAGGCAGGATACCTGGCTGGCTGAATGTCGCTGAGAAGCTCACAGAGACCGCCATAAGCAACAGTTTAACAGAATGCCACAGACTAATCAACCAAACTTTTTGGGTTGGATTCTCTTTTATAGTCTGCAGGCATTAAATGAAAGAAGTCAGTGTTCCAGCAGAAGGAGACAACGTTTCAGAAAAGGCATTGTAGCAAACCAAAAAAGAAATTTTAAGCGCAGCAGAGTAACCAGCACACATACCTGTTAGCTCAGGTGAGTTTAAAAGGCTGCTGTTGATAACAAGGGCATTTGCTAAATAGATGGTGTGTGTGCAACAATATACTGAAAGGTCAATTATATTGTGCAGCTTATCTCACCACCTGTAGTTATTTAGGTAAAAGCTCCAAAATGCTTGCCTAATATGTCTGTTTATCCAAAAGGAAGTAAAAAGGGAGAGCTAGAAAGATAGCATTGCATCACATTACATGGCAATGCAATGCACAGTTGCTGAAGTTGAACCAAAATGAGCTTGTAATCTGGCTTCTGCAACTTTGAACATGAAAAATCCAATGAGGAGAAGAAAAGCAAAGCCAAAGAGTCCATCCCAAAATCCGACAAACAAGCAAAATGAACAAAAAACATTGAATTCAATTCTTTCTGATTTTAGAAACTGCATTAAAGAAGGGGTGCACCGGTCCTGGAGATACTGCAATACCAGGTCAATGCGTGGAGTGGACAGAGCAAGCTCTTTTTCCATCTCCCTGTTCTAAAAATCCATTTAATATATGGTCCCCAGATAGGGGATGTATCAGATATTAAACTGATAAGAACAGATACTACACTTGATCTTAGCCAAAAGGCCGAGAAGCGATAACCAGAATTGGTTTCAAACTACGGAGCCACCCAAGGATCCTGAAAAGTCCATTTGTGGAGATGAGCTCCTGGACTCCCGTTAAGAAGACATGTTGTCAACCTCTAGATCCCTTACATGCCTGCACTTTTCGGCTTGCTGCTGCTGCAATCCACGCGTTTTAGATCTGCATAACTCCACCTCTTTAAACACAGCACCTTCACCCCCTGCTGTTCCCACCCGCCTCAACACCGTTGGAAGGGAGGAGAACCAATTAAGGCGGGGGGTGGGGTGGAACGAGCAGCTGTCTACCCTTAGCAGGAGGGCTCCTGATTACATACCTCTCCTGCTGCTGCTGCTGCTGGCTGTCCAGCAGCAGACTGAAGGTGGCTGCTGCTGTGCACAGGTATATAAAGGCTCAGAGCCTATTATGACACGCGCAGCCAGCGTTCCATTGCCACATTCCATCTACTGCAGGCAGGATACCTGGCTGGCTGAATGTCGCTGAGAAGCTCACAGAGACCGCCATAAGCAACAGTTTAACAGAATGCCACAGACTAATCAACCAAACTTTTTGGGTTGGGTTCTCTTTTATAGTCTGCAGGCATTAAATGAAAGAAGTCAGTGTTCCAGCAGAAGGAGACAACGTTTCAGAAAAGGCATTGTAGCAAACCAAAAAAGAAATTTTAAGCGCAGCAGAGTAACCAGCGCACATACCTGTTAGCTCAGGTGAGTTTAAAAGGCTGCTGTTGATAACAAGGGCATTTGCTAAATAGATGGTGTGTGTGCAACAATATACTGAAAGGTCAATTATATTGTGCAGCTTATCTCACCACCTGTAGTTATTTAGGTGAAAGCTCCAAAATGCTTGCCTAATATGTCTGTTTATCCAAAAGGAAGTAAAAAGGGAGAGCTAGAAAGATAGCATTGCATCACATTACATGGCAATGCAATGCACAGTTGCTGAAGTTGAACCAAAATGAGCTTGTAATCTGGCTTCTGCAACTTTGAACATGAAAAATCCAATGAGGAGAAGAAAAGCAAAGCCAAAGAGTCCATCCCAAAATCCGACAAACAAGCAAAATGAACAAAAAACATTGAATTCAATTCTTTCTGATTTTAGAAACTGCATTAAAGAAGGGGTGCACCGGTCCTGGAGATACTGCAATACCAGGTCAATGCGTGGAGTGGACAGAGCAAGCTCTTTTTCCATCTCCCTGTTCTAAAAATCCATTTAATATATGGTCCCCAGATAGGGGACGTATCAGATATTAAACTGATAAGAACAGATACTACACTTGATCTTAGCCAAAAGGCCGAGAAGCGATAACCAGAATTGGTTTCAAACTACGGAGCCACCCAAGGATCCTGAAAAGTCCATTTGTGGAGATGAGCTCCTGGACTCCCGTTAAGAAGACATGTTGTCAACCTCTAGATCCCTTACATGCCTGCACTTTTCGGCTTGCTGCTGCTGCAATCCACGCGTTTTAGATCTGCATAACTCCACCTCTTTAAACACAGCACCTTCACCCCCTGCTGTTCCCACCCGCCTCAACACCGTTGGAAGGGAGGAGAACCAATTAAGGCGGGGGGTGGGGTGGAACGAGCAGCTGTCTACCCTTAGCAGGAGGGCTCCTGATTACATACCTCTCCTGCTGCTGCTGCTGCTGGCTGTCCAGCAGCAGACTGAAGGTGGCTGCTGCTGTGCACAGGTATATAAAGGCTCAGAGCCTATTATGACACGCGCAGCCAGCGTTCCATTGCCACATTCCATCTACTGCAGGCAGGATACCTGGCTGGCTGAATGTCGCTGAGAAGCTCACAGAGACCGCCATAAGCAACAGTTTAACAGAATGCCACAGACTAATCAACCAAACTTTTTGGGTTGGGTTCTCTTTTATAGTCTGCAGGCATTAAATGAAAGAAGTCAGTGTTCCAGCAGAAGGAGACAACGTTTCAGAAAAGGCATTGTAGCAAACCAAAAAAGAAATTTTAAGCGCAGCAGAGTAACCAGCGCACATACCTGTTAGCTCAGGTGAGTTTAAAAGGCTGCTGTTGATAACAAGGGCATTTGCTAAATAGATGGTGTGTGTGCAACAATATACTGAAAGGTCAATTATATTGTGCAGCTTATCTCACCACCTGTAGTTATTTAGGTGAAAGCTCCAAAATGCTTGCCTACTATGTCTGTTTATCCAAAAGGAAGTAAAAAGGGAGAGCTAGAAAGATAGCATTGCATCACATTACATGGCAATGCAATGCACAGTTGCTGAAGTTGAACCAAAATGAGCTTGTAATCTGGCTTCTGCAACTTTGAACATGAAAAATCCAATGAGGAGAAGAAAAGCAAAGCCAAAGAGTCCATCCCAAAATCCGACAAACAAGCAAAATGAACAAAAAACATTGAATTCAATTCTTTCTGATTTTAATAACTGCATTAAAGAAGGGGTGCACCGGTCCTGGAGATACTGCAATACCAGGTCAATGCGTGGAGTGGACAGAGCAAGCTCTTTTTCCATTTCCCTGTTCTAAAAATCCATTTAATATATGGTCCCCAGATAGGGGACGTATCAGATATTAAACTGATAAGAACAGATACTACACTTGATCTTAGCCAAAAGGCCGAGAAGCGATAACCAGAATTGGTTTCAAACTACGGAGCCACCCAAGGATCCTGAAAAGTCCATTTGTGGAGATGAGCTCCTGGACTCCCGTTAAGAAGACATGTTGTCAACCTCTAGATCCCTTACATGCCTGCACTTTTCGGCTTGCTGCTGCTGCAATCCACGCGTTTTAGATCTGCATAACTCCACCTCTTTAAACACAGCACCTTCACCCCCTGCTGTTCCCACCCGCCTCAACACCGTTGGAAGGGAGGAGAACCAATTAAGGCGGGGGGTGGGGTGGAACGAGCAGCTGTCTACCCTTAGCAGGAGGGCTCCTGATTACATACCTCTCCTGCTGCTGCTGCTGCTGGCTGTCCAGCAGCAGACTGAAGGTGGCTGCTGCTGTGCACAGGTATATAAAGGCTCAGAGCCTATTATGACACGCGCAGCCAGCGTTCCATTGCCACATTCCATCTACTGCAGGCAGGATACCTGGCTGGCTGAATGTCGCTGAGAAGCTCACAGAGACCGCCATAAGCAACAGTTTAACAGAATGCCACAGACTAATCAACCAAACTTTTTGGGTTGGGTTCTCTTTTATAGTCTGCAGGCATTAAATGAAAGAAGTCAGTGTTCCAGCAGAAGGAGACAACGTTTCAGAAAAGGCATTGTAGCAAACCAAAAAAGAAATTTTAAGCGCAGCAGAGTAACCAGCGCACATACCTGTTAGCTCAGGTGAGTTTAAAAGGCTGCTGTTGATAATAAGGGCATTTGCTAAATAGATGGTGTGTGTGCAACAATATACTGAAAGGTCAATTATATTGTGCAGCTTATCTCACCACCTGTAGTTATTTAGGTGAAAGCTCCAAAATGCTTGCCTAATATGTCTGTTTATCCAAAAGGAAGTAAAAAGGGAGAGCTAGAAAGATAGCATTGCATCACATTACATGGCAATGCAATACACAGTTGCTGAAGTTGAACCAAAATGAGCTTGTAATCTGGCTTCTGCAACTTTGAACATGAAAAATCCAATGAGGAGAAGAAAAGCAAAGCCAAAGAGTCCATCCCAAAATCCGACAAACAAGCAAAATGAACAAAAAACATTGAATTCAATTCTTTCTGATTTTAGAAACTGCATTAAAGAAGGGGTGCACCGGTCCTGGAGATACTGCAATACCAGGTCAATGCGTGGAGTGGACAGAGCAAGCTCTTTTTCCATCTCCCTGTTCTAAAAATCCATTTAATATATGGTCCCCAGATAGGGGACGTATCAGATATTAAACTGATAAGAACAGATACTACACTTGATCTTAGCCAAAAGGCCGAGAAGCGATAACCAGAATTGGTTTCAAACTACGGAGCCACCCAAGGATCCTGAAAAGTCCATTTGTGGAGATGAGCTCCTGGACTCCCGTTAAGAAGACATGTTGTCAACCTCTAGATCCCTTACATGCCTGCACTTTTCGGCTTGCTGCTGCTGCAATCCACGCGTTTTAGATCTGCATAACTCCACCTCTTTAAACACAGCACCTTCACCCCCTGCTGTTCCCACCCGCCTCAACACCGTTGGAAGGGAGGAGAACCAATTAAGGCGGGGGGTGGGGTGGAACGAGCAGCTGTCTACCCTTAGCAGGAGGGCTCCTGATTACATACCTCTCCTGCTGCTGCTGCTGCTGGCTGTCCAGCAGCAGACTGAAGGTGGCTGCTGCTGTGCACAGGTATATAAAGGCTCAGAGCCTATTATGACACGCGCAGCCAGCGTTCCATTGCCACATTCCATCTACTGCAGGCAGGATACCTGGCTGGCTGAATGTCGCTGAGAAGCTCACAGAGACCGCCATAAGCAACAGTTTAACAGAATGCCACAGACTAATCAACCAAACTTTTTGGGTTGGGTTCTCTTTTATAGTCTGCAGGCATTAAATGAAAGAAGTCAGTGTTCCAGCAGAAGGAGACAACGTTTCAGAAAAGGCATTGTAGCAAACCAAAAAAGAAATTTTAAGCGCAGCAGAGTAACCAGCGCACATACCTGTTAGCTCAGGTGAGTTTAAAAGGCTGCTGTTGATAACAAGGGCATTTGCTAAATAGATGGTGTGTGTGCAACAATATACTGAAAGGTCAATTATATTGTGCAGCTTATCTCACCACCTGTAGTTATTTAGGTGAAAGCTCCAAAATGCTTGCCTAATATGTCTGTTTATCCAAAAGGAAGTAAAAAGGGAGAGCTAGAAAGATAGCATTGCATCACATTACATGGCAATGCAATGCACAGTTGCTGAAGTTGAACCAAAATGAGCTTGTAATCTGGCTTCTGCAACTTTGAACATGAAAAATCCAATGAGGAGAAGAAAAGCAAAGCCAAAGAGTCCATCCCAAAATCCGACAAACAAGCAAAATGAACAAAAAACATTGAATTCAATTCTTTCTGATTTTAGAAACTGCATTAAAGAAGGGGTGCACCGGTCCTGGAGATACTGCAATACCAGGTCAATGCATGGAGTGGACAGAGCAAGCTCTTTTTCCATCTCCCTGTTCTAAAAATCCATTTAATATATGGTCCCCAGATAGGGGACGTATCAGATATTAAACTGATAAGAACAGATACTACACTTGATCTTAGCCAAAAGGCCGAGAAGCGATAACCAGAATTGGTTTCAAACTACGGAGCCACCCAAGGATCCTGAAAAGTCCTTTTGTGGAGATGAGCTCCTGGACTCCCGTTAAGAAGACATGTTGTCAACCTCTAGATCCCTTACATGCCTGCACTTTTCGGCTTGCTGCTGCTGCAATCCACGCGTTTTAGATCTGCATAACTCCACCTCTTTAAACACAGCACCTTCACCCCCTGCTGTTCCCACCCGCCTCAACACCGTTGGAAGGGAGGAGAACCAATTAAGGCGGGGGGTGGGGTGGAACGAGCAGCTGTCTACCCTTAGCAGGAGGGCTCCTGATTACATACCTCTCCTGCTGCTGCTGCTGCTGGCTGTCCAGCAGCAGACTGAAGGTGGCTGCTGCTGTGCACAGGTATATAAAGGCTCAGAGCCTATTATGACACGCGCAGCCAGCGTTCCATTGCCACATTCCATCTACTGCAGGCAGGATACCTGGCTGGCTGAATGTCGCTGAGAAGCTCACAGAGACCGCCATAAGCAACAGTTTAACAGAATGCCACAGACTAATCAACCAAACTTTTTGGGTTGGGTTCTCTTTTATAGTCTGCAGGCATTAAATGAAAGAAGTCAGTGTTCCAGCAGAAGGAGACAACGTTTCAGAAAAGGCATTGTAGCAAACCAAAAAAGAAATTTTAAGCGCAGCAGAGTAACCAGCGCACATACCTGTTAGCTCAGGTGAGTTTAAAAGGCTGCTGTTGATAACAAGGGCATTTGCTAAATAGATGGTGTGTGTGCAACAATATACTGAAAGGTCAATTATATTGTGCAGCTTATCTCACCACCTGTAGTTATTTAGGTGAAAGCTCCAAAATGCTTGCCTAATATGTCTGTTTATCCAAAAGGAAGTAAAAAGGGAGAGCTAGAAAGATAGCATTGCATCACATTACATGGCAATGCAATGCACAGTTGCTGAAGTTGAACCAAAATGAGCTTGTAATCTGGCTTCTGCAACTTTGAACATGAAAAATCCAATGAGGAGAAGAAAAGCAAAGCCAAAGAGTCCATCCCAAAATCCGACAAACAAGCAAAATGAACAAAAAACATTGAATTCAATTCTTTCTGATTTTAGAAACTGCATTAAAGAAGGGGTGCACCGGTCCTGGAGATACTGCAATACCAGGTCAATGCGTGGAGTGGACAGAGCAAGCTCTTTTTCCATCTCCCTGTTCTAAAAATCCATTTAATATATGGTCCCCAGATAGGGGACGTATCAGATATTAAACTGATAAGAACAGATACTACACTTGATCTTAGCCAAAAGGCCGAGAAGCGATAGCCAGAATTGGTTTCAAACTACGGAGCCACCCAAGGATCCTGAAAAGTCCATTTGTGGAGATGAGCTCCTGGACTCCCGTTAAGAAGACATGTTGTCAACCTCTAGATCCCTTACATGCCTGCACTTTTCGGCTTGCTGCTGCAGCAATCCACGCGTTTTAAATCTGCATAACTCCACCTCTTTAAACACAGCACCTTCACCCCCTGCTGTTCCCACCCGCCTCAACACCGTTGGAAGGGAGGAGAACCAATTAAGGCGGGGGGTGGGGTGGAACGAGCAGCTGTCTACCCTTAGCAGGAGGGCTCCTGATTACATACCTCTCCTGCTGCTGCTGCTGCTGGCTGTCCAGCAGCAGACTGAAGGTGGCTGCTGCTGTGCACAGGTATATAAAGGCTCAGAGCCTATTATGACACGCGCAGCCAGCGTTCCATTGCCACATTCCATCTACTGCAGGCAGGATACCTGGCTGGCTGAATGTCGCTGAGAAGCTCACAGAGACCGCCATAAGCAACAGTTTAACAGAATGCCACAGACTAATCAACCAAACTTTTTGGGTTGGGTTCTCTTTTATAGTCTGCAGGCATTAAATGAAAGAAGTCAGTGTTCCAGCAGAAGGAGACAACGTTTCAGAAAAGGCATTGTAGCAAACCAAAAAAGAAATTTTAAGCGCAGCAGAGTAACCAGCGCACATACCTGTTAGCTCAGGTGAGTTTAAAAGGCTGCTGTTGATAACAAGGGCATTTGCTAAATAGATGGTGTGTGTGCAACAATATACTGAAAGGTCAATTATATTGTGCAGCTTATCTCACCACCTGTAGTTATTTAGGTGAAAGCTCCAAAATGCTTGCCTAATATGTCTGTTTATCCAAAAGGAAGTAAAAAGGGAGAGCTAGAAAGATAGCATTGCATCACATTACATGGCAATGCAATGCACAGTTGCTGAAGTTGAACCAAAATGAGCTTGTAATCTGGCTTCTGCAACTTTGAACATGAAAAATCCAATGAGGAGAAGAAAAGCAAAGCCAAAGAGTCCATCCCAAAATCCGACAAACAAGCAAAATGAACAAAAAACATTGAATTCAATTCTTTCTGATTTTAGAAACTGCATTAAAGAAGGGGTGCACCGGTCCTGGAGATACTGCAATACCAGGTCAATGCGTGGAGTGGACAGAGCAAGCTCTTTTTCCATCTCCCTGTTCTAAAAATCCATTTAATATATGGTCCCCAGATAGGGGACGTATCAGATATTAAACTGATAAGAACAGATACTACACTTGATCTTAGCCAAAAGGCCGAGAAGCGATAACCAGAATTGGTTTCAAACTACGGAGCCACCCAAGGATCCTGAAAAGTCCATTTGTGGAGATGAGCTCCTGGACTCCCGTTAAGAAGACATGTTGTCAACCTCTAGATCCCTTACATGCCTGCACTTTTCGGCTTGCTGCTGCTGCAATCCACGCGTTTTAGATCTGCATAACTCCACCTCTTTAAACACAGCACCTTCACCCCCTGCTGTTCCCACCCGCCTCAACACCGTTGGAAGGGAGGAGAACCAATTAAGGCGGGGGGTGGGGTGGAACGAGCAGCTGTCTACCCTTAGCAGGAGGGCTCCTGATTACATACCTCTCCTGCTGCTGCTGCTGCTGGCTGTCCAGCAGAGGACTGAAGGTGGCTGCTGCTGTGCACAGGTATATAAAGGCTCAGAGCCTATTATGACACGCGCAGCCAGCGTTCCATTGCCACATTCCATCTACTGCAGGCAGGATACCTGGCTGGCTGAATGTCGCTGAGAAGCTGACAGAGACCGCCATAAGCAACAGTTTAACAGAATGCCACAGACTAATCAACCAAACTTTTTGGGTTGGGTTCTCTTTTATAGTCTGCAGGCATTAAATGAAAGAAGTCAGTGTTCCAGCAGAAGGAGACAACGTTTCAGAAAAGGCATTGTAGCAAACCAAAAAAGAAATTTTAAGCGCAGCAGAGTAACCAGCGCACATACCTGTTAGCTCAGGTGAGTTTAAAAGGCTGCTGTTGATAACAAGGGCATTTGCTAAATAGATGGTGTGTGTGCAACAATATACTGAAAGGTCAATTATATTGTGCAGCTTATCTCACCACCTGTAGTTATTTAGGTGAAAGCTCCAAAATGCTTGCCTAATATGTCTGTTTATCCAAAAGGAAGTAAAAAGGGAGAGCTAGAAAGATAGCATTGCATCACATTACATGGCAATGCAATGCACAGTTGCTGAAGTTGAACCAAAATGAGCTTGTAATCTGGCTTCTGCAACTTTGAACATGAAAAATCCAATGAGGAGAAGAAAAGCAAAGCCAAAGAGTCCATCCCAAAATCCGACAAACAAGCAAAATGAACAAAAAACATTGAATTCAATTCTTTCTGATTTTAGAAACTGCATTAAAGAAGGGGTGCACCGGTCCTGGAGATACTGCAATACCAGGTCAATGCGTGGAGTGGACAGAGCAAGCTCTTTTTCCATCTCCCTGTTCTAAAAATCCATTTAATATATGGTCCCCAGATAGGGGACGTATCAGATATTAAACTGATAAGAACAGATACTACACTTGATCTTAGCCAAAAGGCCGAGAAGCGATAACCAGAATTGGTTTCAAACTACGGAGCCACCCAAGGATCCTGAAAAGTCCATTTGTGGAGATGAGCTCCTGGACTCCCGTTAAGAAGACATGTTGTCAACCTCTAGATCCCTTACATGCCTGCACTTTTCGGCTTGCTGCTGCTGCAATCCACGCGTTTTAGATCTGCATAACTCCACCTCTTTAAACACAGCACCTTCACCCCCTGCTGTTCCCACCCGCCTCAACACCGTTGGAAGGGAGGAGAACCAATTAAGGCGGGGGGTGGGGTGGAACGAGCAGCTGTCTACCCTTAGCAGGAGGGCTCCTGATTACATACCTCTCCTGCTGCTGCTGCTGGCTGTCCAGCAGCAGACTGAAGGTGGCTGCTGCTGTGCACAGGTATATAAAGGCTCAGAGCCTATTATGACACGCGCAGCCAGCGTTCCATTGCCACATTCCATCTACTGCAGGCAGGATACCTGGCTGGCTGAATGTCGCTGAGAAGCTCACAGAGACCGCCATAAGCAACAGTTTAACAGAATGCCACAGACTAATCAACCAAACTTTTTGGGTTGGGTTCTCTTTTATAGTCTGCAGGCATTAAATGAAAGAAGTCAGTGTTCCAGCAGAAGGAGACAACGTTTCAGAAAAGGCATTGTAGCAAACCAAAAAAGAAATTTTAAGCGCAGCAGAGTAACCAGCGCACATACCTGTTAGCTCAGGTGAGTTTAAAAGGCTGCTGTTGATAACAAGGGCATTTGCTAAATAGATGGTGTGTGTGCAACAATATACTGAAAGGTCAATTATATTGTGCAGCTTATCTCACCACCTGTAGTTATTTAGGTGAAAGCTCCAAAATGCTTGCCTAATATGTCTGTTTATCCAAAAGGAAGTAAAAAGGGAGAGCTAGAAAGATAGCATTGCATCACATTACATGGCAATGCAATGCACAGTTGCTGAAGTTGAACCAAAATGAGCTTGTAATCTGGCTTCTGCAACTTTGAACATGAAAAATCCAATGAGGAGAAGAAAAGCAAAGCCAAAGAGTCCATCCCAAAATCCGACAAACAAGCAAAATGAACAAAAAACATTGAATTCAATTCTTTCTGATTTTAGAAACTGCATTAAAGAAGGGGTGCACCGGTCCTGGAGATACTGCAATACCAGGTCAATGCGTGGAGTGGACAGAGCAAGCTCTTTTTCCATCTCCCTGTTCTAAAAATCCATTTAATATATGGTCCCCAGATAGGGGACGTATCAGATATTAAACTGATAAGAACAGATACTACACTTGATCTTAGCCAAAAGGCCGAGAAGCGATAACCAGAATTGGTTTCAAACTACGGAGCCACCCAAGGATCCTGAAAAGTCCATTTGTGGAGATGAGCTCCTGGACTCCCGTTAAGAAGACATGTTGTCAACCTCTAGATCCCTTACATGCCTGCACTTTTCGGCTTGCTGCTGCTGCAATCCACGCGTTTTAGATCTGCATAACTCCACCTCTTTAAACACAGCACCTTCACCCCCTGCTGTTCCCACCCGCCTCAACACCGTTGGAAGGGAGGAGAACCAATTAAGGCGGGGGGTGGGGTGGAACGAGCAGCTGTCTACCCTTAGCAGGAGGGCTCCTGATTACATACCTCTCCTGCTGCTGCTGGCTGTCCAGCAGCAGACTGAAGGTGGCTGCTGCTGTGCACAGGTATATAAAGGCTCAGAGCCTATTATGACACGCGCAGCCAGCGTTCCATTGCCACATTCCATCTACTGCAGGCAGGATACCTGGCTGGCTGAATGTCGCTGAGAAGCTCACAGAGACCGCCATAAGCAACAGTTTAACAGAATGCCACAGACTAATCAACCAAACTTTTTGGGTTGGGTTCTCTTTTATAGTCTGCAGGCATTAAATGAAAGAAGTCAGTGTTCCAGCAGAAGGAGACAACGTTTCAGAAAAGGCATTGTAGCAAACCAAAAAAGAAATTTTAAGCGCAGCAGAGTAACCAGCGCACATACCTGTTAGCTCAGGTGAGTTTAAAAGGCTGCTGTTGATAACAAGGGCATTTGCTAAATAGATGGTGTGTGTGCAACAATATACTGAAAGGTCAATTATATTGTGCAGCTTATCTCACCACCTGTAGTTATTTAGGTGAAAGCTCCAAAATGCTTGCCTAATATGTCTGTTTATCCAAAAGGAAGTAAAAAGGGAGAGCTAGAAAGATAGCATTGCATCACATTACATGGCAATGCAATGCACAGTTGCTGAAGTTGAACCAAAATGAGCTTGTAATCTGGCTTCTGCAACTTTGAACATGAAAAATCCAATGAGGAGAAGAAAAGCAAAGCCAAAGAGTCCATCCCAAAATCCGACAAACAAGCAAAATGAACAAAAAACATTGAATTCAATTCTTTCTGATTTTAGAAACTGCATTAAAGAAGGGGTGCACCGGTCCTGGAGATACTGCAATACCAGGTCAATGCGTGGAGTGGACAGAGCAAGCTCTTTTTCCATCTCCCTGTTCTAAAAATCCATTTAATATATGGTCCCCAGATAGGGGACGTATCAGATATTAAACTGATAAGAACAGATACTACACTTGATCTTAGCCAAAAGGCCGAGAAGCGATAACCAGAATTGGTTTCAAACTACGGAGCCACCCAAGGATCCTGAAAAGTCCATTTGTGGAGATGAGCTCCTGGACTCCCGTTAAGAAGACATGTTGTCAACCTCTAGATCCCTTACATGCCTGCACTTTTCGGCTTGCTGCTGCTGCAATCCACGCGTTTTAGATCTGCATAACTCCACCTCTTTAAACACAGCACCTTCACCCCCTGCTGTTCCCACCCGCCTCAACACCGTTGGAAGGGAGGAGAACCAATTAAGGCGGGGGGTGGGGTGGAACGAGCAGCTGTCTACCCTTAGCAGGAGGGCTCCTGATTACATACCTCTCCTGCTGCTGCTGCTGGCTGTCCAGCAGCAGACTGAAGGTGGCTGCTGCTGTGCACAGGTATATAAAGGCTCAGAGCCTATTATGACACGCGCAGCCAGCGTTCCATTGCCACATTCCATCTACTGCAGGCAGGATACCTGGCTGGCTGAATGTCGCTGAGAAGCTCACAGAGACCGCCATAAGCAACAGTTTAACAGAATGCCACAGACTAATCAACCAAACTTTTTGGGTTGGGTTCTCTTTTATAGTCTGCAGGCATTAAATGAAAGAAGTCAGTGTTCCAGCAGAAGGAGACAACGTTTCAGAAAAGGCATTGTAGCAAACCAAAAAAGAAATTTTAAGCGCAGCAGAGTAACCAGCGCACATACCTGTTAGCTCAGGTGAGTTTAAAAGGCTGCTGTTGATAACAAGGGCATTTGCTAAATAGATGGTGTGTGTGCAGCAATATACTGAAAGGTCAATTATATTGTGCAGCTTATCTCACCACCTGTAGTTATTTAGGTGAAAGCTCCAAAATGCTTGCCTAATATGTCTGTTTATCCAAAAGGAAGTAAAAAGGGAGAGCTAGAAAGATAGCATTGCATCACATTACATGGCAATGCAATGCACAGTTGCTGAAGTTGAACCAAAATGAGCTTGTAATCTGGCTTCTGCAACTTTGAACATGAAAAATCCAATGAGGAGAAGAAAAGCAAAGCCAAAGAGTCCATCCCAAAATCCGACAAACAAGCAAAATGAACAAAAAACATTGAATTCAATTCTTTCTGATTTTAGAAACTGCATTAAAGAAGGGGTGCACCGGTCCTGGAGATACTGCAATACCAGGTCAATGCGTGGAGTGGACAGAGCAAGCTCTTTTTCCATCTCCCTGTTCTAAAAATCCATTTAATATATGGTCCCCAGATAGGGGACGTATCAGATATTAAACTGATAAGAACAGATTTTTTTTTGATTGAATATATCTTTTATTAGCACAAAAAATAAGTTAACAGACAGTGTACAGTGCCGCAGCCCAGTACACACAGAATTCTACATCATATTTACATAGCATGAGGATACGACGCACTAACTAGACACATCACACCCCTATGCTACACAAAACACTCAATCTGAAAGAAAAAGCATGTCAATCAATGCAGTACGACGAACTGTGATAAGGGATGGGGATTGAGAAAAAGGGGATGGGGAGGGGAAAATCACAGGCCCGAAGCTTTATTGAAAGACAAGACACATAAGGGGAGAGGGGGAGGAGGGGTTTAGTCCTCGTCCTCGTCCTCCGGACCGTCCATGATGGAATAGTCTCTGAGCAGGCTGTGGATCAGCCTGCGGCAGTCCTGGATGGACATCCTCTCCCTCCTCAAGATGAGCCGGTTCCTGGCGACCCAAACGGCATCCTTGAAGCAGTTCATAAGGCGCCAAGCCTCCTGGATGGCTCCGACGGTATGAACCCCAGGGAAGAGTCCGTAAAGCACAGAATGGTGCGATAGGCTCGCCCTGGGGACAGAGTTCCTCAGGTCGTCCTCAAGTGCAGTCAATAGGCGCTGTGCAAATCCGCAGTCCCAAAAAGTGTGCAAAGATGTTTCCTCCACGAAGGGGCACCTTGGGCAGTACCGGGTCTTGCACAGGTTCCGGGCATGCATGAATGACCGGACGGGCAGTCCGCCCTGAATCGCCATCCACGACAAGTCCTTGTGCCCGTTGGTCAGCCTGTCAGACGACACATTTGTCCACACAGTCTCCAGCGTGTCCTGGTGAAGTCCTGTGATGTTCTCCACGTCATCCTTGGCTCTGATTAGCTTGTGGATAGTTTTGGGCTTCCACAAGTCGGGCTTGAGTCCCTCCAGTTGATGCTCCCCCACAAATCGAACGACGTCTCCGTAGAACCATGGCGTCGTCCAGTTGTAGGGGAAGGAGCTGTCCCACTTGTCCCAGCCGAGTCGCCTCCAAAGAGGAAGCAGGAAGAAGCGAGACATGGACCTGCCCGCGGAGCCATTCAGAACAGATTTTTTTTTTTTTTTTTTGTTCGAAAGCCCGAATTCGTGTACAAAACCCGAGTGCGCTTAAAAAAGTGACAAGTGCCACAAAAAAAGTGCACTAGGATGCTGGTCTTCTTGAAACCCTCTCCAAAAGGAGAAGGGTCCCCCAAACCATTCCCCGTCCCTCCGAGCCAGAAGGCCACAGCGAGGAACAGGGACAAATAGCCACCTCCAGCCGGAGCCAGAGGCGACCCAATCTTACCCCCAATACCTGCCCGAGTTCTCACCCGAGCAAGGCACTGGGAGCCAAAGACTGTGCTCCCCTCCCGGAAGAGGGGAGCCAACAACGCTCTCCTCCCGAAAGAGGAGAGCCAGGGGGGTTCAGGGGGGAGCGGAACCTGATGGCCACACACTCCCCCCCTAGACCTGCCAAGAGAGGAATCCGTAAGGGAACCGCATCCCGACAAAATCCTAGTAAGGACGTGGACACACGTGAAAAAGTGGACACACAGTGACAAAAAAAATTTAAATAAATAGTGAAGGTTTCACAGTATAATACTGCCCGGACCTTCGACCGGGAATTGAAAAATTCCCCATCCTAAGGCCAGAAGGCCCGGAATAAGGGTGTGTGTGAAGAAAGAAATATTGAAGTGCTAGTGCAAATGTGCCATAAACTCAAGTGGGGTTCCCAATCCCAGTGAGTTAAGGCACCCCAGGGTCACCACTCCTGGGGCACTTCACACTTCGGGCTTTCGATCTTCCCCGGCCCAATGGCGTCGATCCTGGGGGGCCATGCTTTCCACCAGATGACTATATTAGCCACCTGGCGTACTAACAAGCGCCTAAACCCCAGTGTGCATAATGTATCAATCTACTAGGGCGGCCAACATCCAAAACCGCCTTTTCGAAAGATACTACACTTGATCTTAGCCAAAAGGCCGAGAAACTACGGAGCCACCCAAGGATCCTGAAAAGTCCATTTGTGGAGATGAGCTCCTGGACTCCCGTTAAGAAGACATGTTGTCAACCTCTAGATCCCTTACATGCCTGCACTTTTCGGCTTGCTGCTGCTGCAATCCACGCGTTTTAGATCTGCATAACTCCACCTCTTTAAACACAGCACCTTCACCCCCTGCTGTTCCCACCCGCCTCAACACCGTTGGAAGGGAGGAGAACCAATTAAGGCGGGGGGTGGGGTGGAACGAGCAGCTGTCTACCCTTAGCAGGAGGGCTCCTGATTACATACCTCTCCTGCTGCTGCTGCTGCTGGCTGTCCAGCAGCAGACTGAAGGTGGCTGCTGCTGTGCACAGGTATATAAAGGCTCAGAGCCTATTATGACACGCGCAGCCAGCGTTCCATTGCCACATTCCATCTACTGCAGGCAGGATACCTGGCTGGCTGAATGTCGCTGAGAAGCTCACAGAGACCGCCATAAGCAACAGTTTAACAGAATGCCACAGACTAATCAACCAAACTTTTTGGGTTGGGTTCTCTTTTATAGTCTGCAGGCATTAAATGAAAGAAGTCAGTGTTCCAGCAGAAGGAGACAACGTTTCAGAAAAGGCATTGTAGCAAACCAAAAAAGAAATTTTAAGCGCAGCAGAGTAACCAGCGCACATACCTGTTAGCTCAGGTGAGTTTAAAAGGCTGCTGTTGATAACAAGGGCATTTGCTAAATAGATGGTGTGTGTGCAACAATATACTGAAAGGTCAATTATATTGTGCAGCTTATCTCACCACCTGTAGTTATTTAGGTGAAAGCTCCAAAATGCTTGCCTAATATGTCTGTTTATCCAAAAGGAAGTAAAAAGGGAGAGCTAGAAAGATAGCATTGCATCACATTACATGGCAATGCAATGCACAGTTGCTGAAGTTGAACCAAAATGAGCTTGTAATCTGGCTTCTGCAACTTTGAACATGAAAAATCCAATGAGGAGAAGAAAAGCAAAGCCAAAGAGTCCATCCCAAAATCCGACAAACAAGCAAAATGAACAAAAAACATTGAATTCAATTCTTTCTGATTTTAGAAACTGCATTAAAGAAGGGGTGCACCGGTCCTGGAGATACTGCAATACCAGGTCAATGCGTGGAGTGGACAGAGCAAGCTCTTTTTCCATCTCCCTGTTCTAAAAATCCATTTAATATATGGTCCCCAGATAGGGGACGTATCAGATATTAAACTGATAAGAACAGATTTTTTTTTGATTGAATATATCTTTTATTAGCACAAAAAATAAGTTAACAGACAGTGTACAGTGCCGCAGCCCAGTACACACAGAATTCTACATCATATTTACATAGCATGAGGATACGACGCACTAACTAGACACATCACACCCCTATGCTACACAAAACACTCAATCTGAAAGAAAAAGCATGTCAATCAATGCAGTACGACGAACTGTGATAAGGGATGGGGATTGAGAAAAAGGGGATGGGGAGGGGAAAATCACAGGCCCGAAGCTTTATTGAAAGACAAGACACATAAGGGGAGAGGGGGAGGAGGGGTTTAGTCCTCGTCCTCGTCCTCCGGACCGTCCATGATGGAATAGTCTCTGAGCAGGCTGTGGATCAGCCTGCGGCAGTCCTGGATGGACATCCTCTCCCTCCTCAAGATGAGCCGGTTCCTGGCGACCCAAACGGCATCCTTGAAGCAGTTCATAAGGCGCCAAGCCTCCTGGATGGCTCCGACGGTATGAACCCCAGGGAAGAGTCCGTAAAGCACAGAATGGTGCGATAGGCTCGCCCTGGGGACAGAGTTCCTCAGGTCGTCCTCAAGTGCAGTCAATAGGCGCTGTGCAAATCCGCAGTCCCAAAAAGTGTGCAAAGATGTTTCCTCCACGAAGGGGCACCTTGGGCAGTACCGGGTCTTGCACAGGTTCCGGGCATGCATGAATGACCGGACGGGCAGTCCGCCCTGAATCGCCATCCACGACAAGTCCTTGTGCCCGTTGGTCAGCCTGTCAGACGACACATTTGTCCACACAGTCTCCAGCGTGTCCTGGTGAAGTCCTGTGATGTTCTCCACGTCATCCTTGGCTCTGATTAGCTTGTGGATAGTTTTGGGCTTCCACAAGTCGGGCTTGAGTCCCTCCAGTTGATGCTCCCCCACAAATCGAACGACGTCTCCGTAGAACCATGGCGTCGTCCAGTTGTAGGGGAAGGAGCTGTCCCACTTGTCCCAGCCGAGTCGCCTCCAAAGAGGAAGCAGGAAGAAGCGAGACATGGACCTGCCCGCGGAGCCATTCAGAACAGATTTTTTTTTTTTTTTTTTGTTCGAAAGCCCGAATTCGTGTACAAAACCCGAGTGCGCTTAAAAAAGTGACAAGTGCCACAAAAAAAGTGCACTAGGATGCTGGTCTTCTTGAAACCCTCTCCAAAAGGAGAAGGGTCCCCCAAACCATTCCCCGTCCCTCCGAGCCAGAAGGCCACAGCGAGGAACAGGGACAAATAGCCACCTCCAGCCGGAGCCAGAGGCGACCCAATCTTACCCCCAATACCTGCCCGAGTTCTCACCCGAGCAAGGCACTGGGAGCCAAAGACTGTGCTCCCCTCCCGGAAGAGGGGAGCCAACAACGCTCTCCTCCCGAAAGAGGAGAGCCAGGGGGGTTCAGGGGGGAGCGGAACCTGATGGCCACACACTCCCCCCCTAGACCTGCCAAGAGAGGAATCCGTAAGGGAACCGCATCCCGACAAAATCCTAGTAAGGACGTGGACACACGTGAAAAAGTGGACACACAGTGACAAAAAAAATTTAAATAAATAGTGAAGGTTTCACAGTATAATACTGCCCGGACCTTCGACCGGGAATTGAAAAATTCCCCATCCTAAGGCCAGAAGGCCCGGAATAAGGGTGTGTGTGAAGAAAGAAATATTGAAGTGCTAGTGCAAATGTGCCATAAACTCAAGTGGGGTTCCCAATCCCAGTGAGTTAAGGCACCCCAGGGTCACCACTCCTGGGGCACTTCACACTTCGGGCTTTCGATCTTCCCCGGCCCAATGGCGTCGATCCTGGGGGGCCATGCTTTCCACCAGATGACTATATTAGCCACCTGGCGTACTAACAAGCGCCTAAACCCCAGTGTGCATAATGTATCAATCTACTAGGGCGGCCAACATCCAAAACCGCCTTTTCGAAAGATACTACACTTGATCTTAGCCAAAAGGCCGAGAAACTACGGAGCCACCCAAGGATCCTGAAAAGTCCATTTGTGGAGATGAGCTCCTGGACTCCCGTTAAGAAGACATGTTGTCAACCTCTAGATCCCTTACATGCCTGCACTTTTCGGCTTGCTGCTGCTGCAATCCACGCGTTTTAGATCTGCATAACTCCACCTCTTTAAACACAGCACCTTCACCCCCTGCTGTTCCCACCCGCCTCAACACCGTTGGAAGGGAGGAGAACCAATTAAGGCGGGGGGTGGGGTGGAACGAGCAGCTGTCTACCCTTAGCAGGAGGGCTCCTGATTACATACCTCTCCTGCTGCTGCTGCTGCTGGCTGTCCAGCAGCAGACTGAAGGTGGCTGCTGCTGTGCACAGGTATATAAAGGCTCAGAGCCTATTATGACACGCGCAGCCAGCGTTCCATTGCCACATTCCATCTACTGCAGGCAGGATACCTGGCTGGCTGAATGTCGCTGAGAAGCTCACAGAGACCGCCATAAGCAACAGTTTAACAGAATGCCACAGACTAATCAACCAAACTTTTTGGGTTGGGTTCTCTTTTATAGTCTGCAGGCATTAAATGAAAGAAGTCAGTGTTCCAGCAGAAGGAGACAACGTTTCAGAAAAGGCATTGTAGCAAACCAAAAAAGAAATTTTAAGCGCAGCAGAGTAACCAGCGCACATACCTGTTAGCTCAGGTGAGTTTAAAAGGCTGCTGTTGATAACAAGGGCATTTGCTAAATAGATGGTGTGTGTGCAACAATATACTGAAAGGTCAATTATATTGTGCAGCTTATCTCACCACCTGTAGTTATTTAGGTGAAAGCTCCAAAATGCTTGCCTAATATGTCTGTTTATCCAAAAGGAAGTAAAAAGGGAGAGCTAGAAAGATAGCATTGCATCACATTACATGGCAATGCAATGCACAGTTGCTGAAGTTGAACCAAAATGAGCTTGTAATCTGGCTTCTGCAACTTTGAACATGAAAAATCCAATGAGGAGAAGAAAAGCAAAGCCAAAGAGTCCATCCCAAAATCCGACAAACAAGCAAAATGAACAAAAAACATTGAATTCAATTCTTTCTGATTTTAGAAACTGCATTAAAGAAGGGGTGCACCGGTCCTGGAGATACTGCAATACCAGGTCAATGCGTGGAGTGGACAGAGCAAGCTCTTTTTCCATCTCCCTGTTCTAAAAATCCATTTAATATATGGTCCCCAGATAGGGGACGTATCAGATATTAAACTGATAAGAACAGATACTACACTTGATCTTAGCCAAAAGGCCGAGAAGCGATAACCAGAATTGGTTTCAAACTACGGAGCCACCCAAGGATCCTGAAAAGTCCATTTGTGGAGATGAGCTCCTGGACTCCCGTTAAGAAGACATGTTGTCAACCTCTAGATCCCTTACATGCCTGCACTTTTCGGCTTGCTGCTGCTGCAATCCACGCGTTTTAGATCTGCATAACTCCACCTCTTTAAACACAGCACCTTCACCCCCTGCTGTTCCCACCCGCCTCAACACCGTTGGAAGGGAGGAGAACCAATTAAGGCGGGGGGTGGGGTGGAACGAGCAGCTGTCTACCCTTAGCAGGAGGGCTCCTGATTACATACCTCTCCTGCTGCTGCTGCTGCTGGCTGTCCAGCAGCAGACTGAAGGTGGCTGCTGCTGTGCACAGGTATATAAAGGCTCAGAGCCTATTATGACATGCGCAGCCAGCGTTCCATTGCCACATTCCATCTACTGCAGGCAGGATACCTGGCTGGCTGAATGTCGCTGAGAAGCTCACAGAGACCGCCATAAGCAACAGTTTAACAGAATGCCACAGACTAATCAACCAAACTTTTTGGGTTGGGTTCTCTTTTATAGTCTGCAGGCATTAAATGAAAGAAGTCAGTGTTCCAGCAGAAGGAGACAACGTTTCAGAAAAGGCATTGTAGCAAACCAAAAAAGAAATTTTAAGCGCAGCAGAGTAACCAGCGCACATACCTGTTAGCTCAGGTGAGTTTAAAAGGCTGCTGTTGATAACAAGGGCATTTGCTAAATAGATGGTGTGTGTGCAACAATATACTGAAAGGTCAATTATATTATGCAGCTTATCTCACCACCTGTAGTTATTTAGGTGAAAGCTCCAAAATGCTTGCCTAATATGTCTGTTTATCCAAAAGGAAGTAAAAAGGGAGAGCTAGAAAGATAGCATTGCATCACATTACATGGCAATGCAATGCACAGTTGCTGAAGTTGAACCAAAATGAGCTTGTAATCTGGCTTCTGCAACTTTGAACATGAAAAATCCAATGAGGAGAAGAAAAGCAAAGCCAAAGAGTCCATCCCAAAATCCGACAAACAAGCAAAATGAACAAAAAACATTGAATTCAATTCTTTCTGATTTTAGAAACTGCATTAAAGAAGGGGTGCACCGGTCCTGGAGATACTGCAATACCAGGTCAATGCGTGGAGTGGACAGAGCAAGCTCTTTTTCCATCTCCCTGTTCTAATAATCCATTTAATATATGGTCCCCAGATAGGGGACGTATCAGATATTAAACTGATAAGAACAGATACTACACTTGATCTTAGCCAAAAGGCCGAGAAGCGATAACCAGAATTGGTTTCAAACTACGGAGCCACCCAAGGATCCTGAAAAGTCCATTTGTGGAGATGAGCTCCTGGACTCCCGTTAAGAAGACATGTTGTCAACCTCTAGATCCCTTACATGCCTGCACTTTTCGGCTTGCTGCTGCTGCAATCCACGCGTTTTAGATCTGCATAACTCCACCTCTTTAAACACAGCACCTTCACCCCCTGCTGTTCCCACCCGCCTCAACACCGTTGGAAGGGAGGAGAACCAATTAAGGCGGGGGGTGGGGTGGAACGAGCAGCTGTCTACCCTTAGCAGGAGGGCTCCTGATTACATACCTCTCCTGCTGCTGCTGCTGCTGGCTGTCCAGCAGCAGACTGAAGGTGGCTGCTGCTGTGCACAGGTATATAAAGGCTCAGAGCCTATTATGACACGCGCAGCCAGCGTTCCATTGCCACATTCCATCTACTGCAGGCAGGATACCTGGCTGGCTGAATGTCGCTGAGAAGCTCACAGAGACCGCCATAAGCAACAGTTTAACAGAATGCCACAGACTAATCAACCAAACTTTTTGGGTTGGGTTCTCTTTTATAGTCTGCAGGCATTAAATGAAAGAAGTCAGTGTTCCAGCAGAAGGAGACAACGTTTCAGAAAAGGCATTGTAGCAAACCAAAAAAGAAATTTTAAGCGCAGCAGAGTAACCAGCGCACATACCTGTTAGCTCAGGTGAGTTTAAAAGGCTGCTGTTGATAACAAGGGCATTTGCTAAATAGATGGTGTGTGTGCAACAATATACTGAAAGGTCAATTATATTGTGCAGCTTATCTCACCACCTGTAGTTATTTAGGTGAAAGCTCCAAAATGCTTGCCTAATATGTCTGTTTATCCAAAAGGAAGTAAAAAGGGAGAGCTAGAAAGATAGCATTGCATCACATTACATGGCAATGCAATGCACAGTTGCTGAAGTTGAACCAAAATGAGCTTGTAATCTGGCTTCTGCAACTTTGAACATGAAAAATCCAATGAGGAGAAGAAAAGCAAAGCCAAAGAGTCCATCCCAAAATCCGACAAACAAGCAAAATGAACAAAAAACATTGAATTCAATTCTTTCTGATTTTAGAAACTGCATTAAAGAAGGGGTGCACCGGTCCTGGAGATACTGCAATACCAGGTCAATGCGTGGAGTGGACAGAGCAAGCTCTTTTTCCATCTCCCTGTTCTAAAAATCCATTTAATATATGGTCCCCAGATAGGGGACGTATCAGATATTAAACTGATAAGAACAGATACTACACTTGATCTTAGCCAAAAGGCCGAGAAGCGATAACCAGAATTGGTTTCAAACTACGGAGCCACCCAAGGATCCTGAAAAGTCCATTTGTGGAGATGAGCTCCTGGACTCCCGTTAAGAAGACATGTTGTCAACCTCTAGATCCCTTACATGCCTGCACTTTTCGGCTTGCTGCTGCTGCAATCCACGCGTTTTAGATCTGCATAACTCCACCTCTTTAAACACAGCACCTTCACCCCCTGCTGTTCCCACCCGCCTCAACACCGTTGGAAGGGAGGAGAACCAATTAAGGCGGGGGGTGGGGTGGAACGAGCAGCTGTCTACCCTTAGCAGGAGGGCTCCTGATTACATACCTCTCCTGCTGCTGCTGCTGCTGGCTGTCCAGCAGCAGACTGAAGGTGGCTGCTGCTGTGCACAGGTATATAAAGGCTCAGAGCCTATTATGACACGCGCAGCCAGAGTTCCATTGCCACATTCCATCTACTGCAGGCAGGATACCTGGCTGGCTGAATGTCGCTGAGAAGCTCACAGAGACCGCCATAAGCAACAGTTTAACAGAATGCCACAGACTAATCAACCAAACTTTTTGGGTTGGGTTCTCTTTTATAGTCTGCAGGCATTAAATGAAAGAAGTCAGTGTTCCAGCAGAAGGAGACAACGTTTCAGAAAAGGCATTGTAGCAAGCCAAAAAAGAAATTTTAAGCGCAGCAGAGTAACCAGCGCACATACCTGTTAGCTCAGGTGAGTTTAAAAGGCTGCTGTTGATAACAAGGGCATTTGCTAAATAGATGGTGTGTGTGCAACAATATACTGAAAGGTCAATTATATTGTGCAGCTTATCTCACCACCTGTAGTTATTTAGGTGAAAGCTCCAAAATGCTTGCCTAATATGTCTGTTTATCCAAAAGGAAGTAAAAAGGGAGAGCTAGAAAGATAGCATTGCATCACATTACATGGCAATGCAATGCACAGTTGCTGAAGTTGAACCAAAATGAGCTTGTAATCTGGCTTCTGCAACTTTGAACATGAAAAATCCAATGAGGAGAAGAAAAGCAAAGCCAAAGAGTCCATCCCAAAATCCGACAAACAAGCAAAATGAACAAAAAACATTGAATTCAATTCTTTCTGATTTTAGAAACTGCATTAAAGAAGGGGTGCACCGGTCCTGGAGATACTGCAATACCAGGTCAATGCGTGGAGTGGACAGAGCAAGCTCTTTTTCCATCTCCCTGTTCTAAAAATCCATTTAATATATGGTCCCCAGATAGGGGACGTATCAGATATTAAACTGATAAGAACAGATTTTTTTTTTTTTTTTTTAAACCATTCAGTTTAGTTTTTTAGCAAACAGTATGAATTTCTCCAAAATTTGCTACTTAAAACTTCTCATCATCATGGTTCTATTTATTTAGCAGTAGTATAAGACGAAATATAATCACAAGGGAACATCCTTTACGTAACACAAATGCAGAAACTTCAAGGAATCACAAAGAAAAAAATCACTGGTATTTGATAAGGTAATGCCACTTTTTAAATTTCCAAATCCCTTCGGCATCTGTGCCACCACCGCCTCTGCTGTCCAACTTATATATCAGGTATAGTCTTGAAAGAATAAGTCTAACACATTCATTCACTGATAAAGATTTCCTTTTGAAAAGTCCAAGGTTCCTTGCATCCCACAAACTCTCCATCACACAAGCCATTATCAACCATAAAATTCTATCTTTAGACCGACTACACGCACCAATTCCAAACATCGCCACACGCCAATCCACAAAATTCACGCCTGCTAAACCCTTACACAATCCACCTACACACTTCCACACACTGTACGCGTACTCACAATCCCACATAACATGCCTGACAGTCTCACAACCACCACATCCCACTCTCGGACACACATCTGTTCTTATCAACTCTCTTTTCTTCTGCACTTCTCTCACAGGTAAAATATTATGTAAAGTCATCCACACAACATCCTTCTGTTTGTTTGACATCCCATACGTATCTAACTTCTTCCATGCATCTGAAACCTCATTCCCTCTCAGCCCAACAATATTACACTCTACCTCATTTGCACTCATTCTTTTCACCACATTCTTGGTCATTCTAAAATCATTCATTCCCACACTCAACAAATCATGCTTTCTCACAAATTTCTCAATCACCTCATACCAAACAGGACACTTAAAGGCCACAGGCACACTCGCATCTCTCTTCCTCCAGCATAACCCATACAACATCCATCCAGCAGAATAATTAGCCATAAAAGCACCTTTATTGCCTTTACCCAGCAAAATAACCACAGTCTTAATATAATTAAGACCTAAAAAAACTTCAATATTGGGAAAGGCCAGCCCACCATGCTGACAAGCCTTAAAAAGGCTCTCCCGCTTCAACTTCTCCATCTTACTACACCACAGGAATGTGAATACCAACTTCTCTATTCTCTTAATTTTCCTGTAAGGAGAAGGAAAAACAGTCGCCACATAAAGCAGGATAGGGAGAATCACTGCTTTGATAATTAACACCTTACCACGCAGAGTCAATTCTCTCATTCGCCAAAAATTCAATTTACGTTCAACCCGCATACCACACTCTTCCCAACTTTCATTCCCTTTTAAGTCATCATTAAATAATACGCCCAAAATCTTGATTGCACCCTCTTCACACTTTACACCATCCATACGAATACTACTATCTCCAAAACATTTAAAACTACATTTATTCCAATTTACCCTAAAACCAGACGCACCAACAAAAAAATCCAAAAGCAATTTAATTCTACTCAAAGAAGCCATACTTTCACTCACAACCACAACATCATCCATATAACCTAACACTTTCACATGCTTACCACCACTACCAGGCACCAACAAACCTCTCATCATTTTATCCCGTCTAATCAAACATAACAATGGTTCTATTACACATACAAATAAGACGGGGGACATAGGACACCCCTGCCTTACTCCTGACCTAATCTTCACTTTGTCACACAGCCACCCATTAACCAAGAACTCACTTGACACACAATCATACAATGATTTTACACAATTCACAAATTCTCTAGGAAACCCCATTCTTTCCAGTACTTTAAACAAAAACACATGCGAAACCCTGTCAAACGCCTTCTCAAAATCAATAGCTAAAGTCATACATTTCTGCTTTCTATCCTTGCAATCCCCAATCATATCTCTCAACAATAACAAGTTATCACTCATACTTCTTCCAGGCACTGCACATACTTGGTCCTCCTCCACAACACTACCAATCACTTCACGCATACGATTTGCCAGTAACTTACTGTAGACCTTATAATCCGAATTCAGCAGTGTTATTGGTCTCCAGTTTTCCAAACGTTTCCTCTCACCCTTTTTATACACAAGCACAACCACTCCTTCTTTCATTGATTCACACAACCTACCATTCACCCACATATACTTACATACCTCAGTCAAATCTGTTCCCAAAACTTCCCATGCTTTCACATACAACTCTACAGGTATACCATCTTTCCCAGGAGTCTTACTCTTTTTAGCACTCCACACCACATTCTTCACTTCATCCAGAACTACATCCTCACACAATAGATCACGCTCCTCAGAATCAAGTTTTTTCTCCACACCATTCAGAACATATGACACAAGCCCAGAGTCAATCCATTTCTCATCATACAACTTGCTATAAAACCTATTCACTTCTTTCAGCACATCCTCACCCATACAGTTGGTTCCACTTTCATTCACAACTTCATTCATATCAGTCTTCCTACCATTCATTTTTTTAAAAAAGAACCTCGTACACTTCTCATTTTTCTCCAGGTGCTCAATTTTAGTACGATATATAATTTCCTTTCCTTTCTCATCCAACACACGCTTCAATTCATTCTTAGCCTCAGTAAGTTGATCAGACATCTCCAAACCACTTGCAACACACTTTCTCAACCAGTCAATCCGTCTATTAAGGTCATTAAACCTATTCCTATATCTGGCAGCTTTTCTATAGCCCCACTTTTTGAAGAAAGTTTTAAATTGCACTTTCACCCAGTCCCACCAGTCAAGAACACACACAAAATCCTTCTTACGCATTCTCCATCTTTCATACTTTACATTAAACTCATTCATCACCTCATCATCCTCTAACAGCCTTGCATTCAACTTCCATACCCCACCGCCATACACTTGGTCACCATTCGCACAAAACACGCCTCTCAAACATTCATGGTCCGAAAAAGGTACCTTTTGTTGAGAAAAATCCAAACATACCATATTTTTAGAAAATAACATTAAATCAATTCTGGAATGAATCTCACCACGGTCAGCATGGTATGTCGGCGGTGGTGGCATGCCAAGAACAACAACTGCTGCATCTAAAAAGGAAAAATCACAAATTAAATGGGACAATTTCTTTCCTGTTATGTCACACTTTCCTTCTGTGACACAATTAACGTCCCCAACAAAAATAGTGGGAGATTTCCCTGGAAGAAAAAAACTTAATTTTTCAAGAAGAGCAAGCCGCTCTTCCTTCCCTGTAGGGCAATATAAATTAATAATTCTGACCCGCCACCCTCTATAACTCAAAAATGCAATTAAACATCGGCCCACCTCCACCACAATATAACTATCAATAGAGATTTCTTTATTCCCAACTAATATCCCCACCCCATCATTTTTATTATGATTAGACCCTGACCAGATATGCTGTCCGTAAGGCCAGTCTTTGTCACAAGGAGCATCCTGAATCCCACACTCCTGAAGGCAAAAAACATCAGCACCTAAATGTTTCAGGTAGTCCAGAACAGTTGTTCTTCTGATTTTAGATCTGATCTGCCTTACATTTAGGGACACTACATCCCAACCAGATTGGCAAGACATTAATTAATGAAAAGAAATACATGACTCAATGTTGATCACACCATACTCATCCATTATCATCAGACTGGGAAAGCACCCCAAAGGTGTTGATGCTCTCAGGGATGCCAAGGTAAGGAGCATCAGGGGAGAAGACATCCTGCGGGTAAATGCGGTCACTTGCAGGACTGTCGCACCCTCCGCTGGCAGGTGAGTACTCTCGTCTGGGTTTTTTATTGGCCAGTTCAGGAGTATCATCATCATCAAAAGACCTCCCAGAAGTAAAGTCTCCTTGGCCACCATCCCTGGCCACCTCTTCGTCTGTAGCACCCCAGGACAATGCAGGGGTTCGAGCTAGAGACACATCCATGTCACCCTCACCACATATTTCGGACTGATGAGGGAGGTCCACATCCAACTCGGAGATCTCCATACCTGGCCCAGCAGGGGCCGGAGGGTCCAACAGGTTCTGGGCCTCACCCACCAGATCTTCAACCTCAGGGGGCTCCGTCTCAGCATTGATCTCTGCAGTAGTCACCTGTGGGGTAACAGCAGGGACAGTAGGCTTACCTTTGGTCACTTCGGAGAAGGACCTAGGCTTGACTTTAGCCTTACAATCCCGAATCACATGTCCTTCCTCCCCGCAGGCATCACATACCACCGGGTTGGAACAATCCTTCGCCAGATGACCGTACTTGTTGCACTTTCTACAGTTTGGCAATTGCTTGCAGAAATCCTGGATATGCCCGAACATGTTGCATCTCCTGCAGAACAATGGCGCCTCGGGAAAAAACAGATATCCAGAGTCTCTTCCAATTGTAAAGTTCAGGGGAGGATAGTGAATACCTCCAGGACCATGAGGGTCTATCCCAAACCTCACAAAGTATTTATACTTCCCAGTCCACAGCCCTTCTCCATTTAAGATTTTATGGGAGAATTGCACAAAAATGCAGTGTCTTCTCAGGAATGCAGTGATATCATCCCGGGAGATAAAGGGGTTGTGCATGAATATTACCACCGGGATATCCCCCTTAGAGTAGAGTACAGTGAAGATAAGTCCATCCAGCTGAGGGTGCTCTGAAAGGACTTGAAGAGTTTTGAAAAGGTTTTGGCAAGCCGCCATAGAAGAAAGCACCAAGACGTACCTATGCTCCCTTCTGAACTCCTGCAAACAGATGATCTCCGACTTCTGGATCTTCAGGATTTCATAGAAAATGGCGTTGACCAGGTATGACAACGAGAAATGGTCCTTCTTCTCCTCAGAGACGTCGATACGGAAAGCATTCTTGACCCGGGGATCCCCGGTCCCAGCAAAACGAAGCTTGACACCCATGGTCGCTTCAGGAATCGCCTTCTCGTTTCCTCCTCACTCTCCCCCTATAGCAGCATCCAGCTTAAGCCACCGAAGTGGCGATGCTGGAAGGCTGAGGGCTAGTACACAAGGAACCTCTTGTCCAAACACTAGGTCTGAGCCAAAAGGCCGAGAAGCGATAACCAGAATTGGTTTCAAACTACGGAGCCACCCAAGGATCCTGAAAAGTCCATTTGTGGAGATGAGCTCCTGGACTCCCGTTAAGAAGACATGTTGTCAACCTCTAGATCCCTTACATGCCTGCACTTTTCGGCTTGCTGCTGCTGCAATCCACGCGTTTTAGATCTGCATAACTCCACCTCTTTAAACACAGCACCTTCACCCCCTGCTGTTCCCACCCGCCTCAACACCGTTGGAAGGGAGGAGAACCAATTAAGGCGGGGGGTGGGGTGGAACGAGCAGCTGTCTACCCTTAGCAGGAGGGCTCCTGATTACATACCTCTCCTGCTGCTGCTGCTGCTGGCTGTCCAGCAGCAGACTGAAGGTGGCTGCTGCTGTGCACAGGTATATAAAGGCTCAGAGCCTATTATGACACGCGCAGCCAGCGTTCCATTGCCACATTCCATCTACTGCAGGCAGGATACCTGGCTGGCTGAATGTCGCTGAGAAGCTCACAGAGACCGCCATAAGCAACAGTTTAACAGAATGCCACAGACTAATCAACCAAACTTTTTGGGTTGGGTTCTCTTTTATAGTCTGCAGGCATTAAATGAAAGAAGTCAGTGTTCCAGCAGAAGGAGACAACGTTTCAGAAAAGGCATTGTAGCAAACCAAAAAAGAAATTTTAAGCGCAGCAGAGTAACCAGCGCACATACCTGTTAGCTCAGGTGAGTTTAAAAGGCTGCTGTTGATAACAAGGGCATTTGCTAAATAGATGGTGTGTGTGCAACAATATACTGAAAGGTCAATTATATTGTGCAGCTTATCTCACCACCTGTAGTTATTTAGGTGAAAGCTCCAAAATGCTTGCCTAATATGTCTGTTTATCCAAAAGGAAGTAAAAAGGGAGAGCTAGAAAGATAGCATTGCATCACATTACATGGCAATGCAATGCACAGTTGCTGAAGTTGAACCAAAATGAGCTTGTAATCTGGCTTCTGCAACTTTGAACATGAAAAATCCAATGAGGAGAAGAAAAGCAAAGCCAAAGAGTCCATCCCAAAATCCGACAAACAAGCAAAATGAACAAAAATCATTGAATTCAATTCTTTCTGATTTTAGAAACTGCATTAAAGAAGGGGTGCACCGGTCCTGGAGATACTGCAATACCAGGTCAATGCGTGGAGTGGACAGAGCAAGCTCTTTTTCCATCTCCCTGTTCTAAAAATCCATTTAATATATGGTCCCCAGATAGGGGACGTATCAGATATTAAACTGATAAGAACAGATACTACACTTGATCTTAGCCAAAAGGCCGAGAAGCGATAACCAGAATTGGTTTCAAACTACGGAGCCACCCAAGGATCTTGAAAAGTCCATTTGTGGAGATGAGCTCCTGGACTCCCGTTAAGAAGACATGTTGTCAACCTCTAGCTCCCTTACATGCCTGCACTTTTCGGCTTGCTGCTGCTGCAATCCACGCGTTTTAGATCTGCATAACTCCACCTCTTTAAACACAGCACCTTCACCCCCTGCTGTTCCCACCCGCCTCAACACCGTTGGAAGGGAGGAGAACCAATTAAGGCGGGGGGTGGGGTGGAACGAGCAGCTGTCTACCCTTAGCAGGAGGGCTCCTGATTACATACCTCTCCTGCTGCTGCTGCTGCTGGCTGTCCAGCAGCAGACTGAAGGTGGCTGCTGCTATGCACAGGTATATAAAGGCTCAGAGCCTATTATGACACGCGCAGCCAGCGTTCCATTGCCACATTCCATCTACTGCAGGCAGGATACCTGGCTGGCTGAATGTCGCTGAGAAGCTCACAGAGACCGCCATAAGCAACAGTTTAACAGAATGCCACAGACTAATCAGCCAAACTTTTTGGGTTGGGTTCTCTTTTATAGTCTGCAGGCATTAAATGAAAGAAGTCAGTGTTCCAGCAGAAGGAGACAACGTTTCAGAAAAGGCATTGTAGCAAACCAAAAAAGAAATTTTAAGCGCAGCAGAGTAACCAGCGCACATACCTGTTAGCTCAGGTGAGTTTAAAAGGCTGCTGTTGATAACAAGGGCATTTGCTAAATAGATGGTGTGTGTGCAACAATATACTGAAAGGTCAATTATATTGTGCAGCTTATCTCACCACCTGTAGTTATTTAGGTGAAAGCTCCAAAATGCTTGCCTAATATGTCTGTTTATCCAAAAGGAAGTAAAAAGGGAGAGCTAGAAAGATAGCATTGCATCACATTACATGGCAATGCAATGCACAGTTGCTGAAGTTGAACCAAAATGAGCTTGTAATCTGGCTTCTGCAACTTTGAACATGAAAAATCCAATGAGGAGAAGAAAAGCAAAGCCAAAGAGTCCATCCCAAAATCCGACAAACAAGCAAAATGAACAAAAAACATTGAATTCAATTCTTTCTGATTTTAGAAACTGCATTAAAGAAGGGGTGCACCGGTCCTGGAGATACTGCAATACCAGGTCAATGCGTGGAGTGGACAGAGCAAGCTCTTTTTCCATCTCCCTGTTCTAAAAATCCATTTAATATATGGTCCCCAGATAGGGGACGTATCAGATATTAAACTGATAAGAACAGATACTACACTTGATCTTAGCCAAAAGGCCGAGAAGCGATAACCAGAATTGGTTTCAAACTACGGAGCCACCCAAGGATCCTGAAAAGTCCATTTGTGGAGATGAGCTCCTGGACTCCCGTTAAGAAGACATGTTGTCAACCTCTAGATCCCTTACATGCCTGCACTTTTCGGCTTGCTGCTGCTGCAATCCACGCGTTTTAGATCTGCATAACTCCACCTCTTTAAACACAGCACCTTCACCCCCTGCTGTTCCCACCCGCCTCAACACCGTTGGAAGGGAGGAGAACCAATTAAGGCGGGGGGTGGGGTGGAACGAGCAGCTGTCTACCCTTAGCAGGAGGGCTCCTGATTACATACCTCTCCTGCTGCTGCTGCTGCTGGCTGTCCAGCAGCAGACTGAAGGTGGCTGCTGCTGTGCACAGGTATATAAAGGCTCAGAGCCTATTATGACACGCGCAGCCAGCGTTCCATTGCCACATTCCATCTACTGCAGGCAGGATACCTGGCTGGCTGAATGTCGCTGAGAAGCTCACAGAGACCGCCATAAGCAACAGTTTAACAGAATGCCACAGACTAATCAACCAAACTTTTTGGGTTGGGTTCTCTTTTATAGTCTGCAGGCATTAAATGAAAGAAGTCAGTGTTCCAGCAGAAGGAGACAACGTTTCAGAAAAGGCATTGTAGCAAGCCAAAAAAGAAATTTTAAGCGCAGCAGAGTAACCAGCTCACATACCTGTTAGCTCAGGTGAGTTTAAAAGGCTGCTGTTGATAACAAGGGCATTTGCTAAATAGATGGTGTGTGTGCAACAATATACTGAAAGGTCAATTATATTGTGCAGCTTATCTCACCACCTGTAGTTATTTAGGTGAAAGCTCCAAAATGCTTGCCTAATATGTCTGTTTATCCAAAAGGAAGTAAAAAGGGAGAGCTAGAAAGATAGCATTGCATCACATTACATGGCAATGCAATGCACAGTTGCTGAAGTTGAACCAAAATGAGCTTGTAATCTGGCTTCTGCAACTTTGAACATGAAAAATCCAATGAGGAGAAGAAAAGCAAAGCCAAAGAGTCCATCCCAAAATCCGACAAACAAGCAAAATGAACAAAAAACATTGAATTCAATTCTTTCTGATTTTAGAAACTGCATTAAAGAAGGGGTGCACCGGTCCTGGAGATACTGCAATACCAGGTCAATGCGTGGAGTGGACAGAGCAAGCTCTTTTTCCATCTCCCTGTTCTAAAAATCCATTTAATATATGGTCCCCAGATAGGGGACGTATCAGATATTAAACTGATAAGAACAGATTTTTTTTTTTTTTTTTTAAACCATTCAGTTTAGTTTTTTAGCAAACAGTATGAATTTCTCCAAAATTTGCTACTTAAAACTTCTCATCATCATGGTTCTATTTATTTAGCAGTAGTATAAGACGAAATATAATCACAAGGGAACATCCTTTACGTAACACAAATGCAGAAACTTCAAGGAATCACAAAGAAAAAAATCACTGGTATTTGATAAGGTAATGCCACTTTTTAAATTTCCAAATCCCTTCGGCATCTGTGCCACCACCGCCTCTGCTGTCCAACTTATATATCAGGTATAGTCTTGAAAGAATAAGTCTAACACATTCATTCACTGATAAAGATTTCCTTTTGAAAAGTCCAAGGTTCCTTGCATCCCACAAACTCTCCATCACACAAGCCATTATCAACCATAAAATTCTATCTTTAGACCGACTACACGCACCAATTCCAAACATCGCCACACGCCAATCCACAAAATTCACGCCTGCTAAACCCTTACACAATCCACCTACACACTTCCACACACTGTACGCGTACTCACAATCCCACATAACATGCCTGACAGTCTCACAACCACCACATCCCACTCTCGGACACACATCTGTTCTTATCAACTCTCTTTTCTTCTGCACTTCTCTCACAGGTAAAATATTATGTAAAGTCATCCACACAACATCCTTCTGTTTGTTTGACATCCCATACGTATCTAACTTCTTCCATGCATCTGAAACCTCATTCCCTCTCAGCCCAACAATATTACACTCTACCTCATTTGCACTCATTCTTTTCACCACATTCTTGGTCATTCTAAAATCATTCATTCCCACACTCAACAAATCATGCTTTCTCACAAATTTCTCAATCACCTCATACCAAACAGGACACTTAAAGGCCACAGGCACACTCGCATCTCTCTTCCTCCAGCATAACCCATACAACATCCATCCAGCAGAATAATTAGCCATAAAAGCACCTTTATTGCCTTTACCCAGCAAAATAACCACAGTCTTAATATAATTAAGACCTAAAAAAACTTCAATATTGGGAAAGGCCAGCCCACCATGCTGACAAGCCTTAAAAAGGCTCTCCCGCTTCAACTTCTCCATCTTACTACACCACAGGAATGTGAATACCAACTTCTCTATTCTCTTAATTTTCCTGTAAGGAGAAGGAAAAACAGTCGCCACATAAAGCAGGATAGGGAGAATCACTGCTTTGATAATTAACACCTTACCACGCAGAGTCAATTCTCTCATTCGCCAAAAATTCAATTTACGTTCAACCCGCATACCACACTCTTCCCAACTTTCATTCCCTTTTAAGTCATCATTAAATAATACGCCCAAAATCTTGATTGCACCCTCTTCACACTTTACACCATCCATACGAATACTACTATCTCCAAAACATTTAAAACTACATTTATTCCAATTTACCCTAAAACCAGACGCACCAACAAAAAAATCCAAAAGCAATTTAATTCTACTCAAAGAAGCCATACTTTCACTCACAACCACAACATCATCCATATAACCTAACACTTTCACATGCTTACCACCACTACCAGGCACCAACAAACCTCTCATCATTTTATCCCGTCTAATCAAACATAACAATGGTTCTATTACACATACAAATAAGACGGGGGACATAGGACACCCCTGCCTTACTCCTGACCTAATCTTCACTTTGTCACACAGCCACCCATTAACCAAGAACTCACTTGACACACAATCATACAATGATTTTACACAATTCACAAATTCTCTAGGAAACCCCATTCTTTCCAGTACTTTAAACAAAAACACATGCGAAACCCTGTCAAACGCCTTCTCAAAATCAATAGCTAAAGTCATACATTTCTGCTTTCTATCCTTGCAATCCCCAATCATATCTCTCAACAATAACAAGTTATCACTCATACTTCTTCCAGGCACTGCACATACTTGGTCCTCCTCCACAACACTACCAATCACTTCACGCATACGATTTGCCAGTAACTTACTGTAGACCTTATAATCCGAATTCAGCAGTGTTATTGGTCTCCAGTTTTCCAAACGTTTCCTCTCACCCTTTTTATACACAAGCACAACCACTCCTTCTTTCATTGATTCACACAACCTACCATTCACCCACATATACTTACATACCTCAGTCAAATCTGTTCCCAAAACTTCCCATGCTTTCACATACAACTCTACAGGTATACCATCTTTCCCAGGAGTCTTACTCTTTTTAGCACTCCACACCACATTCTTCACTTCATCCAGAACTACATCCTCACACAATAGATCACGCTCCTCAGAATCAAGTTTTTTCTCCACACCATTCAGAACATATGACACAAGCCCAGAGTCAATCCATTTCTCATCATACAACTTGCTATAAAACCTATTCACTTCTTTCAGCACATCCTCACCCATACAGTTGGTTCCACTTTCATTCACAACTTCATTCATATCAGTCTTCCTACCATTCATTTTTTTAAAAAAGAACCTCGTACACTTCTCATTTTTCTCCAGGTGCTCAATTTTAGTACGATATATAATTTCCTTTCCTTTCTCATCCAACACACGCTTCAATTCATTCTTAGCCTCAGTAAGTTGATCAGACATCTCCAAACCACTTGCAACACACTTTCTCAACCAGTCAATCCGTCTATTAAGGTCATTAAACCTATTCCTATATCTGGCAGCTTTTCTATAGCCCCACTTTTTGAAGAAAGTTTTAAATTGCACTTTCACCCAGTCCCACCAGTCAAGAACACACACAAAATCCTTCTTACGCATTCTCCATCTTTCATACTTTACATTAAACTCATTCATCACCTCATCATCCTCTAACAGCCTTGCATTCAACTTCCATACCCCACCGCCATACACTTGGTCACCATTCGCACAAAACACGCCTCTCAAACATTCATGGTCCGAAAAAGGTACCTTTTGTTGAGAAAAATCCAAACATACCATATTTTTAGAAAATAACATTAAATCAATTCTGGAATGAATCTCACCACGGTCAGCATGGTATGTCGGCGGTGGTGGCATGCCAAGAACAACAACTGCTGCATCTAAAAAGGAAAAATCACAAATTAAATGGGACAATTTCTTTCCTGTTATGTCACACTTTCCTTCTGTGACACAATTAACGTCCCCAACAAAAATAGTGGGAGATTTCCCTGGAAGAAAAAAACTTAATTTTTCAAGAAGAGCAAGCCGCTCTTCCTTCCCTGTAGGGCAATATAAATTAATAATTCTGACCCGCCACCCTCTATAACTCAAAAATGCAATTAAACATCGGCCCACCTCCACCACAATATAACTATCAATAGAGATTTCTTTATTCCCAACTAATATCCCCACCCCATCATTTTTATTATGATTAGACCCTGACCAGATATGCTGTCCGTAAGGCCAGTCTTTGTCACAAGGAGCATCCTGAATCCCACACTCCTGAAGGCAAAAAACATCAGCACCTAAATGTTTCAGGTAGTCCAGAACAGTTGTTCTTCTGATTTTAGATCTGATCTGCCTTACATTTAGGGACACTACATCCCAACCAGATTGGCAAGACATTAATTAATGAAAAGAAATACATGACTCAATGTTGATCACACCATACTCATCCATTATCATCAGACTGGGAAAGCACCCCAAAGGTGTTGATGCTCTCAGGGATGCCAAGGTAAGGAGCATCAGGGGAGAAGACATCCTGCGGGTAAATGCGGTCACTTGCAGGACTGTCGCACCCTCCGCTGGCAGGTGAGTACTCTCGTCTGGGTTTTTTATTGGCCAGTTCAGGAGTATCATCATCATCAAAAGACCTCCCAGAAGTAAAGTCTCCTTGGCCACCATCCCTGGCCACCTCTTCGTCTGTAGCACCCCAGGACAATGCAGGGGTTCGAGCTAGAGACACATCCATGTCACCCTCACCACATATTTCGGACTGATGAGGGAGGTCCACATCCAACTCGGAGATCTCCATACCTGGCCCAGCAGGGGCCGGAGGGTCCAACAGGTTCTGGGCCTCACCCACCAGATCTTCAACCTCAGGGGGCTCCGTCTCAGCATTGATCTCTGCAGTAGTCACCTGTGGGGTAACAGCAGGGACAGTAGGCTTACCTTTGGTCACTTCGGAGAAGGACCTAGGCTTGACTTTAGCCTTACAATCCCGAATCACATGTCCTTCCTCCCCGCAGGCATCACATACCACCGGGTTGGAACAATCCTTCGCCAGATGACCGTACTTGTTGCACTTTCTACAGTTTGGCAATTGCTTGCAGAAATCCTGGATATGCCCGAACATGTTGCATCTCCTGCAGAACAATGGCGCCTCGGGAAAAAACAGATATCCAGAGTCTCTTCCAATTGTAAAGTTCAGGGGAGGATAGTGAATACCTCCAGGACCATGAGGGTCTATCCCAAACCTCACAAAGTATTTATACTTCCCAGTCCACAGCCCTTCTCCATTTAAGATTTTATGGGAGAATTGCACAAAAATGCAGTGTCTTCTCAGGAATGCAGTGATATCATCCCGGGAGATAAAGGGGTTGTGCATGAATATTACCACCGGGATATCCCCCTTAGAGTAGAGTACAGTGAAGATAAGTCCATCCAGCTGAGGGTGCTCTGAAAGGACTTGAAGAGTTTTGAAAAGGTTTTGGCAAGCCGCCATAGAAGAAAGCACCAAGACGTACCTATGCTCCCTTCTGAACTCCTGCAAACAGATGATCTCCGACTTCTGGATCTTCAGGATTTCATAGAAAATGGCGTTGACCAGGTATGACAACGAGAAATGGTCCTTCTTCTCCTCAGAGACGTCGATACGGAAAGCATTCTTGACCCGGGGATCCCCGGTCCCAGCAAAACGAAGCTTGACACCCATGGTCGCTTCAGGAATCGCCTTCTCGTTTCCTCCTCACTCTCCCCCTATAGCAGCATCCAGCTTAAGCCACCGAAGTGGCGATGCTGGAAGGCTGAGGGCTAGTACACAAGGAACCTCTTGTCCAAACACTAGGTCTGAGCCAAAAGGCCGAGAAGCGATAACCAGAATTGGTTTCAAACTACGGAGCCACCCAAGGATCCTGAAAAGTCCATTTGTGGAGATGAGCTCCTGGACTCCCGTTAAGAAGACATGTTGTCAACCTCTAGATCCCTTACATGCCTGCACTTTTCGGCTTGCTGCTGCTGCAATCCACGCGTTTTAGATCTGCATAACTCCACCTCTTTAAACACAGCACCTTCACCCCCTGCTGTTCCCACCCGCCTCAACACCGTTGGAAGGGAGGAGAACCAATTAAGGCGGGGGGTGGGGTGGAACGAGCAGCTGTCTACCCTTAGCAGGAGGGCTCCTGATTACATACCTCTCCTGCTGCTGCTGCTGCTGGCTGTCCAGCAGCAGACTGAAGGTGGCTGCTGCTGTGCACAGGTATATAAAGGCTCAGAGCCTATTATGACACGCGCAGCCAGCGTTCCATTGCCACATTCCATCTACTGCAGGCAGGATACCTGGCTGGCTGAATGTCGCTGAGAAGCTCACAGAGACCGCCATAAGCAACAGTTTAACAGAATGCCACAGACTAATCAACCAAACTTTTTGGGTTGGGTTCTCTTTTATAGTCTGCAGGCATTAAATGAAAGAAGTCAGTGTTCCAGCAGAAGGAGACAACGTTTCAGAAAAGGCATTGTAGCAAACCAAAAAAGAAATTTTAAGCGCAGCAGAGTAACCAGCGCACATACCTGTTAGCTCAGGTGAGTTTAAAAGGCTGCTGTTGATAACAAGGGCATTTGCTAAATAGATGGTGTGTGTGCAACAATATACTGAAAGGTCAATTATATTGTGCAGCTTATCTCACCACCTGTAGTTATTTAGGTGAAAGCTCCAAAATGCTTGCCTAATATGTCTGTTTATCCAAAAGGAAGTAAAAAGGGAGAGCTAGAAAGATAGCATTGCATCACATTACATGGCAATGCAATGCACAGTTGCTGAAGTTGAACCAAAATGAGCTTGTAATCTGGCTTCTGCAACTTTGAACATGAAAAATCCAATGAGGAGAAGAAAAGCAAAGCCAAAGAGTCCATCCCAAAATCCGACAAACAAGCAAAATGAACAAAAAACATTGAATTCAATTCTTTCTGATTTTAGAAACTGCATTAAAGAAGGGGTGCACCGGTCCTGGAGATACTGCAATACCAGGTCAATGCGTGGAGTGGACAGAGCAAGCTCTTTTTCCATCTCCCTGTTCTAAAAATCCATTTAATATATGGTCCCCAGATAGGGGACGTATCAGATATTAAACTGATAAGAACAGATACTACACTTGATCTTAGCCAAAAGGCCGAGAAGCGATAACCAGAATTGGTTTCAAACTACGGAGCCACCCAAGGATCCTGAAAAGTCCATTTGTGGAGATGAGCTCCTGGACTCCCGTTAAGAAGACATGTTGTCAACCTCTAGATCCCTTACATGCCTGCACTTTTCGGCTTGCTGCTGCTGCAATCCACGCGTTTTAGATCTGCATAACTCCACCTCTTTAAACACAGCACCTTCACCCCCTGCTGTTCCCACCCGCCTCAACACCGTTGGAAGGGAGGAGAACCAATTAAGGCGGGGGGTGGGGTGGAACGAGCAGCTGTCTACCCTTAGCAGGAGGGCTCCTGATTACATACCTCTCCTGCTGCTGCTGCTGCTGGCTGTCCAGCAGCAGACTGAAGGTGGCTGCTGCTGTGCACAGGTATATAAAGGCTCAGAGCCTATTATGACACGCGCAGCCAGCGTTCCATTGCCACATTCCATCTACTGCAGGCAGGATACCTGGCTGGCTGAATGTCGCTGAGAAGCTCACAGAGACCGCCATAAGCAACAGTTTAACAGAATGCCACAGACTAATCAACCAAACTTTTTGGGTTGGGTTCTCTTTTATAGTCTGCAGGCATTAAATGAAAGAAGTCAGTGTTCCAGCAGAAGGAGACAACGTTTCAGAAAAGGCATTGTAGCAAACCAAAAAAGAAATTTTAAGCGCAGCAGAGTAACCAGCGCACATACCTGTTAGCTCAGGTGAGTTTAAAAGGCTGCTGTTGATAACAAGGGCATTTGCTAAATAGATGGTGTGTGTGCAACAATATACTGAAAGGTCAATTATATTGTGCAGCTTATCTCACCACCTGTAGTTATTTAGGTGAAAGCTCCAAAATGCTTGCCTAATATGTCTGTTTATCCAAAAGGAAGTAAAAAGGGAGAGCTAGAAAGATAGCATTGCATCACATTACATGGCAATGCAATGCACAGTTGCTGAAGTTGAACCAAAATGAGCTTGTAATCTGGCTTCTGCAACTTTGAACATGAAAAATCCAATGAGGAGAAGAAAAGCAAAGCCAAAGAGTCCATCCCCAAATCCGACAAACAAGCAAAATGAACAAAAAACATTGAATTCAATTCTTTCTGATTTTAGAAACTGCATTAAAGAAGGGGTGCACCGGTCCTGGAGATACTGCAATACCAGGTCAATGCGTGGAGTGGACAGAGCAAGCTCTTTTTCCATCTCCCTGTTCTAAAAATCCATTTAATATATGGTCCCCAGATAGGGGACGTATCAGGTATTAAACTGATAAGAACAGATACTACACTTGATCTTAGCCAAAAGGCCGAGAAGCGATAACCAGAATTGGTTTCAAACTACGGAGCCACCCAAGGATCCTGAAAAGTCCATTTGTGGAGATGAGCTCCTGGACTCCCGTTAAGAAGACATGTTGTCAACCTCTAGATCCCTTACATGCCTGCACTTTTCGGCTTGCTGCTGCTGCAATCCACGCGTTTTAGATCTGCATAACTCCACCTCTTTAAACACAGCACCTTCACCCCCTGCTGTTCCCACCCGCCTCAACACCGTTGGAAGGGAGGAGAACCAATTAAGGCGGGGGGTGGGGTGGAACGAGCAGCTGTCTACCCTTAGCAGGAGGGCTCCTGATTACATACCTCTCCTGCTGCTGCTGCTGCTGGCTGTCCAGCAGCAGACTGAAGGTGGCTGCTGCTGTGCACAGGTATATAAAGGCTCATAGCCTATTATGACACGCGCAGCCAGCGTTCCATTGCCACATTCCATCTACTGCAGGCAGGATACCTGGCTGGCTGAATGTCGCTGAGAAGCTCACAGAGACCGCCATAAGCAACAGTTTAACAGAATGCCACAGACTAATCAACCAAACTTTTTGGGTTGGGTTCTCTTTTATAGTCTGCAGGCATTAAATGAAAGAAGTCAGTGTTCCAGCAGAAGGAGACAACGTTTCAGAAAAGGCATTGTAGCAAACCAAAAAAGAAATTTTAAGCGCAGCAGAGTAACCAGCGCACATACCTGTTAGCTCAGGTGAGTTTAAAAGGCTGCTGTTGATAACAAGGGCATTTGCTAAATAGATGGTGTGTGTGCAACAATATACTGAAAGGTCAATTATATTGTGCAGCTTATCTCACCACCTGTAGTTATTTAGGTGAAAGCTCCAAAATGCTTGCCTAATATGTCTGTTTATCCAAAAGGAAGTAAAAAGGGAGAGCTAGAAAGATAGCATTGCATCACATTACATGGCAATGCAATGCACAGTTGCTGAAGTTGAACCAAAATGAGCTTGTAATCTGGCTTCTGCAACTTTGAACATGAAAAATCCAATGAGGAGAAGAAAAGCAAAGCCAAAGAGTCCATCCCCAAATCCGACAAACAAGCAAAATGAACAAAAAACATTGAATTCAATTCTTTCTGATTTTAGAAACTGCATTAAAGAAGGGGTGCACCGGTCCTGGAGATACTGCAATACCAGGTCAATGCGTGGAGTGGACAGAGCAAGCTCTTTTTCCATCTCCCTGTTCTAAAAATCCATTTAATATATGGTCCCCAGATAGGGGACGTATCAGATATTAAACTGATAAGAACAGATACTACACTTGATCTTAGCCAAAAGGCCGAGAAGCGATAACCAGAATTGGTTTCAAACTATGGAGCCACCCAAGGATCCTGAAAAGTCCATTTGTGGAGATGAGCTCCTGGACTCCCGTTAAGAAGACATGTTGTCAACCTCTAGATCCCTTACATGCCTGCACTTTTCGGCTTGCTGCTGCTGCAATCCACGCGTTTTAGATCTGCATAACTCCACCTCTTTAAACACAGCACCTTCACCCCCTGCTGTTCCCACCCGCCTCAACACCGTTGGAAGGGAGGAGAACCAATTAAGGCGGGGGGTGGGGTGGAACGAGCAGCTGTCTACCCTTAGCAGGAGGGCTCCTGATTACATACCTCTCCTGCTGCTGCTGCTGCTGGCTGTCCAGCAGCAGACTGAAGGTGGCTGCTGCTGTGCGCAGGTATATAAAGGCTCAGAGCCTATTATGACACGCGCAGCCAGCGTTCCATTGCCACATTCCATCTACTGCAGGCAGGATACCTGGCTGGCTGAATGTCGCTGAGAAGCTCACAGAGACCGCCATAAGCAACAGTTTAACAGAATGCCACAGACTAATCAACCAAACTTTTTGGGTTGGGTTCTCTTTTATAGTCTGCAGGCATTAAATGAAAGAAGTCAGTGTTCCAGCAGAAGGAGACAACGTTTCAGAAAAGGCATTGTAGCAAACCAAAAAAGAAATTTTAAGCGCAGCAGAGTAACCAGCGCACATACCTGTTAGCTCAGGTGAGTTTAAAAGGCTGCTGTTGATAACAAGGGCATTTGCTAAATAGATGGTGTGTGTGCAACAATATACTGAAAGGTCAATTATATTGTGCAGCTTATCTCACCACCTGTAGTTATTTAGGTGAAAGCTCCAAAATGCTTGCCTAATATGTCTGTTTATCCAAAAGGAAGTAAAAAGGGAGAGCCAGAAAGATAGCATTGCATCACATTACATGGCAATGCAATGCACAGTTGCTGAAGTTGAACCAAAATGAGCTTGTAATCTGGCTTCTGCAACTTTGAACATGAAAAATCCAATGAGGAGAAGAAAAGCAAAGCCAAAGAGTCCATCCCCAAATCCGACAAACAAGCAAAATGAACAAAAAACATTGAATTCAATTCTTTCTGATTTTAGAAACTGCATTAAAGAAGGGGTGCACCGGTCCTGGAGATACTGCAATACTAGGTCAATGCGTGGAGTGGACAGAGCAAGCTCTTTTTCCATCTCCCTGTTCTAAAAATCCATTTAATATATGGTCCCCAGATAGGGGACGTATCAGATATTAAACTGATAAGAACAGATACTACACTTGATCTTAGCCAAAAGGCCGAGAAGCGATAACCAGAATTGGTTTCAAACTACGGAGCCACCCAAGGATCCTGAAAAGTCCATTTGTGGAGATGAGCTCCTGGACTCCCGTTAAGAAGACATCTTGTCAACCTCTAGATCCCTTACATGCCTGCACTTTTCGGCTTGCTGCTGCTGCAATCCACGCGTTTTAGATCTGCATAACTCCACCTCTTTAAACACAGCACCTTCACCCCCTGCTGTTCCCACCCGCCTCAACACCGTTGGAAGGGAGGAGAACCAATTAAGGCGGGGGGTGGGGTGGAACGAGCAGCTGTCTACCCTTAGCAGGAGGGCTCCTGATTACATACCTCTCCTGCTGCTGCTGCTGCTGGCTGTCCAGCAGCAGACTGAAGGTGGCTGCTGCTGTGCACAGGTATATAAAGGCTCAGAGCCTATTATGACACGCGCAGCCAGCGTTCCATTGCCACATTCCATCTACTGCAGGCAGGATACCTGGCTGGCTGAATGTCGCTGAGAAGCTCACAGAGACCGCCATAAGCAACAGTTTAACAGAATGCCACAGACTAATCAACCAAACTTTTTGGGTTGGGTTCTCTTTTATAGTCTGCAGGCATTAAATGAAAGAAGTCAGTGTTCCAGCAGAAGGAGACAACGTTTCAGAAAAGGCATTGTAGCAAACCAAAAAAGAAATTTTAAGCGCAGCAGAGTAACCAGCGCACATACCTGTTAGCTCAGGTGAGTTTAAAAGGCTGCTGTTGATAACAAGGGCATTTGCTAAATAGATGGTGTGTGTGCAACAATATACTGAAAGGTCAATTATATTGTGCAGCTTATCTCACCACCTGTAGTTATTTAGGTGAAAGCTCCAAAATGCTTGCCTAATATGTCTGTTTATCCAAAAGGAAGTAAAAAGGGAGAGCCAGAAAGATAGCATTGCATCACATTACATGGCAATGCAATGCACAGTTGCTGAAGTTGAACCAAAATGAGCTTGTAATCTGGCTTCTGCAACTTTGAACATGAAAAATCCAATGAGGAGAAGAAAAGCAAAGCCAAAGAGTCCATCCCCAAATCCGACAAACAAGCAAAATGAACAAAAAACATTGAATTCAATTCTTTCTGATTTTAGAAACTGCATTAAAGAAGGGGTGCACCGGTCCTGGAGATACTGCAATACTAGGTCAATGCGTGGAGTGGACAGAGCAAGCTCTTTTTCCATCTCCCTGTTCTAAAAATCCATTTAATATATGGTCCCCAGATAGGGGACGTATCAGATATTAAACTGATAAGAACAGATACTACACTTGATCTTAGCCAAAAGGCCGAGAAGCGATAACCAGAATTGGTTTCAAACTACGGAGCCACCCAAGGATCCTGAAAAGTCCATTTGTGGAGATGAGCTCCTGGACTCCCGTTAAGAAGACATCTTGTCAACCTCTAGATCCCTTACATGCCTGCACTTTTCGGCTTGCTGCTGCTGCAATCCACGCGTTTTAGATCTGCATAACTCCACCTCTTTAAACACAGCACCTTCACCCCCTGCTGTTCCCACCCGCCTCAACACCGTTGGAAGGGAGGAGAACCAATTAAGGCGGGGGGTGGGGTGGAACGAGCAGTTGTCTACCCTTAGCAGGAGGGCTCCTGATTACATACCTCTCCTGCTGCTGCTGCTGCTGGCTGTCCAGCAGCAGACTGAAGGTGGCTGCTGCTGTGCACAGGTATATAAAGGCTCAGAGCCTATTATGACACGCGCAGCCAGCGTTCCATTGCCACATTCCATCTACTGCAGGCAGGATACCTGGCTGGCTGAATGTCGCTGAGAAGCTCACAGAGACCGCCATAAGCAACAGTTTAACAGAATGCCACAGACTAATCAACCAAACTTTTTGGGTTGGGTTCTCTTTTATAGTCTGCAGGCATTAAATGAAAGAAGTCAGTGTTCCAGCAGAAGGAGACAACGTTTCAGAAAAGGCATTGTAGCAAACCAAAAAAGAAATTTTAAGCGCAGCAGAGTAACCAGCGCACATACCTGTTAGCTCAGGTGAGTTTAAAAGGCTGCTGTTGATAACAAGGGCATTTGCTAAATAGATGGTGTGTGTGCAACAATATACTGAAAGGTCAATTATATTGTGCAGCTTATCTCACCACCTGTAGTTATTTAGGTGAAAGCTCCAAAATGCTTGCCTAATATGTCTGTTTATCCAAAAGGAAGTAAAAAGGGAGAGCTAGAAAGATAGCATTGCATCACATTACATGGCAATGCAATGCACAGTTGCTGAAGTTGAACCAAAATGAGCTTGTAATCTGGCTTCTGCAACTTTGAACATGAAAAATCCAATGAGGAGAAGAAAAGCAAAGCCAAAGAGTCCATCCCCAAATCCGACAAACAAGCAAAATGAACAAAAAACATTGAATTCAATTCTTTCTGATTTTAGAAACTGCATTAAAGAAGGGGTGCACCGGTCCTGGAGATACTGCAATACCAGGTCAATGCGTGGAGTGGACAGAGCAAGCTCTTTTTCCATCTCCCTGTTCTAAAAATCCATTTAATATATGGTCCCCAGATAGGGGACGTATCAGATATTAAACTGATAAGAACAGATACTACACTTGATCTTAGCCAAAAGGCCGAGAAGCGATAACCAGAATTGGTTTCAAACTACGGAGCCACCCAAGGATCCTGAAAAGTCCATTTGTGGAGATGAGCTCCTGGACTCCCGTTAAGAAGACATGTTGTCAACCTCTAGATCCCTTACATGCCTGCACTTTTCGGCTTGCTGCTGCTGCAATCCACGCGTTTTAGATCTGCATAACTCCACCTCTTTAAACACAGCACCTTCACCCCCTGCTGTTCCCACCCGCCTCAACACCGTTGGAAGGGAGGAGAACCAATTAAGGCGGGGGGTGGGGTGGAACGAGCAGCTGTCTACCCTTAGCAGGAGGGCTCCTGATTACATACCTCTCCTGCTGCTGCTGCTGCTGGCTGTCCAGCAGCAAACTGAAGGTGGCTGCTGCTGTGCACAGGTATATAAAGGCTCAGAGCCTATTATGACACGCGCAGCCAGCGTTCCATTGCCACATTCCATCTACTGCAGGCAGGATACCTGGCTGGCTGAATGTCGCTGAGAAGCTCACAGAGACCGCCATAAGCAACAGTTTAACAGAATGCCACAGACTAATCAACCAAACTTTTTGGGTTGGGTTCTCTTTTATAGTCTGCAGGCATTAAATGAAAGAAGTCAGTGTTCCAGCAGAAGGAGACAACGTTTCAGAAAAGGCATTGTAGCAAACCAAAAAAGAAATTTTAAGCGCAGCAGAGTAACCAGCGCACATACCTGTTAGCTCAGGTGAGTTTAAAAGGCTGCTGTTGATAACAAGGGCATTTGCTAAATAGATGGTGTGTGTGCAACAATATACTGAAAGGTCAATTATATTGTGCAGCTTATCTCACCACCTGTAGTTATTTAGGTGAAAGCTCCAAAATGCTTGCCTAATATGTCTGTTTATCCAAAAGGAAGTAAAAAGGGAGAGCTAGAAAGATAGCATTGCATTACATTACATTACATGGCAATGCAATGCACAGTTGCTGAAGTTGAACCAAAATGAGCTTGTAATCTGGCTTCTGCAACTTTGAACATGAAAAATCCAATGAGGAGAAGAAAAGCAAAGCCAAAGAGTCCATCCCCAAATCCGACAAACAAGCAAAATGAACAAAAAACATTGAATTCAATTCTTTCTGATTTTAGAAACTGCATTAAAGAAGGGGTGCACCGGTCCTGGAGATACTGCAATACCAGGTCAATGCGTGGAGTGGACAGAGCAAGCTCTTTTTCCATCTCCCTGTTCTAAAAATCCATTTAATATATGGTCCCCAGATAGGGGACGTATCAGATATTAAACTGATAAGAACAGATACTACACTTGATCTTAGCCAAAAGGCCGAGAAGCGATAACCAGAATTGGTTTCAAACTACGGAGCCACCCAAGGATCCTGAAAAGTCCATTTGTGGAGATGAGCTCCTGGACTCCCGTTAAGAAGACATGTTGTCAACCTCTAGATCCCTTACATGCCTGCACTTTTCGGCTTGCTGCTGCTGCAATCCACGCGTTTTAGATCTGCATAACTCCACCTCTTTAAACACAGCACCTTCACCCCCTGCTGTTCCCACCCGCCTCAACACCCTTGGAAGGGAGGAGAACCAATTAAGGCGGGGGGTGGGGTGGAACGAGCAGCTGTCTACCCTTAGCAGGAGGGCTCCTGATTACATACCTCTCCTGCTGCTGCTGCTGCTGGCTGTCCAGCAGCAGACTGAAGGTGGCTGCTGCTGTGCACAGGTATATAAAGGCTCAGAGCCTATTATGACACGCGCAGCCAGCGTTCCATTGCCACATTCCATCTACTGCAGGCAGGATACCTGGCTGGCTGAATGTCGCTGAGAAGCTCACAGAGACCGCCATAAGCAACAGTTTAACAGAATGCCACAGACTAATCAACCAAACTTTTTGGGTTGGGTTCTCTTTTATAGTCTGCAGGCATTAAATGAAAGAAGTCAGTGTTCCAGCAGAAGGAGACAACGTTTCAGAAAAGGCATTGTAGCAAACCAAAAAAGAAATTTTAAGCGCAGCAGAGTAACCAGCGCACATACCTGTTAGCTCAGGTGAGTTTAAAAGGCTGCTGTTGATAACAAGGGCATTTGCTAAATAGATGGTGTGTGTGCAACAATATACTGAAAGGTCAATTATATTGTGCAGCTTATCTCACCACCTGTAGTTATTTAGGTGAAAGCTCCAAAATGCTTGCCTAATATGTCTGTTTATCCAAAAGGAAGTAAAAAGGGAGAGCTAGAAAGATAGCATTGCATCACATTACATGGCAATGCAATGCACAGTTGCTGAAGTTGAACCAAAATGAGCTTGTAATCTGGCTTCTGCAACTTTGAACATGAAAAATCCAATGAGGAGAAGAAAAGCAAAGCCAAAGAGTCCATCCCCAAATCCGACAAACAAGCAAAATGAACAAAAAACATTGAATTCAATTCTTTCTGATTTTAGAAACTGCATTAAAGAAGGGGTGCACCGGTCCTGGAGATACTGCAATACCAGGTCAATGCGTGGAGTGGACAGAGCAAGCTCTTTTTCCATCTCCCTGTTCTAAAAATCCATTTAATATATGGTCCCCAGATAGGGGACGTATCAGATATTAAACTGATAAGAACAGATTTTTTTTTTTTTTTTTTTCTTAACACTCAGATTACAAGTACCATCTCGATTCCATACTTCTGAAAACGGTGATGGACCAAATCCATCATCGTGTCATTTTAAAACAAAAAAACATTATTTAATGCATATACAAAAAAAACAAAACAACAACCAGTATTTCCTCTCAGACACATAATATATAGAGGAAGGAAACAAAACACATTACTGCATTCCTCCCTTCAACGCATAATATGTTAGATACTCCAACAGTCCTTTCTCTTGCGAGAAAGATTCAAAGTTTGTATTCACATAATCTATCCATGTCCTTCCCACCTTATAGGTTTCAAAAAACCTCTCTTTATTTGCCTTCACACTTGCGATTACCTTTGGAAAAAAAGCTTCAAAACACACACCACTTCCCTTCATTTCCGCAATTCCTTTTTTAACTTTGTCCATTTCTTTATCAGCTTCCTCCTCTTCTGTTTGCCTCTGAACCTCTACCGTCTTCTTTTTTTCTTTCTTTTCCGCCTTTGCACTTTCCATCTTCTCCTTATTACTCTTTCTCTTTGGGCATTCCTTAAACCTATGCCCAATTTCCATACACAGGTTACACTTATTCCTTTCTACTGGACATGATTTAGAAACATGTCCTTCCGCTTTACACTTCCAACACTTTTCTGCAGTACAGTCTTCACGTTTATGACCATATACCTCACAAATTGAACAAAAGGAATCCATCCCATTAAAGAATAAATTCCCACTTACTTTACCAAGCTTAAACCTTTGAGGCGGGTAGGAAAAACTCCTATCCTTGTTCATGTTAAATTCCACAAAAAATTTCCACTTTCCCGTCCATACTCCGAATTCATTCATTACTTTACCTTTTGATACTACAGACTTGGCAAAACCACTCAAAAACGTGACAATGTCCTCTTCTGGAACCAGTGGTGAAAACATTTTCACTGTCACCATCTTTTCACTACTAAATACGTGACGTTGAAACCGAATTCCAACAAACTTCTCATGTCTCAATTCATCAAAAGAATCCATATAGTTCTCCAAAATCTTCCTAGACTCAAAAAACACGTCATAGACACCCTTTTGGGGATAATCCATAACTGCCACGATGTCTTCTTTATTCACCTTTGCGACACCCAAGATGATCTCCTTCATAATAAACCGAAAGTCCTTAACCTTCTGACAGTCTCTCCGGACAAAAATCCGGAAAGCGGTCTCCACACGTGCATGTTCTGGAACCTCCAACTTCGGCCACAACTCCGCCTCTGTTGCCATGATTCTCCAACAGAATGAGCGTAATCTCCACTCCAACACACAGAAGGAGCGAGTATGATCACTTCCCGTTGTCTGGGGACTAAGCCGACACGCCTATAGCAGCAAGGGGGTGAAGTCCCCACAATTAGGTAAGGACGATCCCCCAAGGCCGACGAGCCAGGTACCCTAGACACCTCCAACCAAAACCAAGGCAGCAATCGCTAAATCACTGCACTTGATCTTAGCCAAAAGGCCGAGAAGCGATAACCAGAATTGGTTTCAAACTACGGAGCCACCCAAGGATCCTGAAAAGTCCATTTGTGGAGATGAGCTCCTGGACTCCCGTTAAGAAGACATGTTGTCAACCTCTAGATCCCTTACATGCCTGCACTTTTCGGCTTGCTGCTGCTGCAATCCACGCGTTTTAGATCTGCATAACTCCACCTCTTTAAACACAGCACCTTCACCCCCTGCTGTTCCCACCCGCCTCAACACCGTTGGAAGGGAGGAGAACCAATTAAGGCGGGGGGTGGTGTGGAACGAGCAGCTGTCTACCCTTAGCAGGAGGGCTCCTGATTACATACCTCTCCTGCTGCTGCTGCTGCTGGCTGTCCAGCAGCAGACTGAAGGTGGCTGCTGCTGTGCACAGGTATATAAAGGCTCAGAGCCTATTATGACACGCGCAGCCAGCGTTCCATTGCCACATTCCATCTACTGCAGGCAGGATACCTGGCTGGCTGAATGTCGCTGAGAAGCTCACAGAGACCGCCATAAGCAACAGTTTAACAGAATGCCACAGACTAATCAACCAAACTTTTTGGGTTGGGTTCTCTTTTATAGTCTGCAGGCATTAAATGAAAGAAGTCAGTGTTCCAGCAGAAGGAGACAACGTTTCAGAAAAGGCATTGTAGCAAACCAAAAAAGAAATTTTAAGCGCAGCAGAGTAACCAGCGCACATACCTGTTAGCTCAGGTGAGTTTAAAAGGCTGCTGTTGATAACAAGGGCATTTGCTAAATAGATGGTGTGTGTGCAACAATATACTGAAAGGTCAATTATATTGTGCAGCTTATCTCACCACCTGTAGTTATTTAGGTGAAAGCTCCAAAATGCTTGCCTAATATGTCTGTTTATCCAAAAGGAAGTAAAAAGGGAGAGCTAGAAAGATAGCATTGCATCACATTACATGGCAATGCAATCCACAGTTGCTGAAGTTGAACCAAAATGAGCTTGTAATCTGGCTTCTGCAACTTTGAACATGAAAAATCCAATGAGGAGAAGAAAAGCAAAGCCAAAGAGTCCATCCCCAAATCCGACAAACAAGCAAAATGAACAAAAAACATTGAATTCAATTCTTTCTGATTTTAGAAACTGCATTAAAGAAGGGGTGCACCAGTCCTGGAGATACTGCAATACCAGGTCAATGCGTGGAGTGGACAGAGCAAGCTCTTTTTCCATCTCCCTGTCCTAAAAATCCATTTAATATATGGTCCCCAGATAGGGGACGTATCAGATATTAAACTGATAAGAACAGATACTACACTTGATCTTAGCCAAAAGGCCGAGAAGCGATAACCAGAATTGGTTTCAAACTACGGAGCCACCCAAGGATCCTGAAAAGTCCATTTGTGGAGATGAGCTCCTGGACTCCCGTTAAGAAGACATGTTGTCAACCTCTAGATCCCTTACATGCCTGCACTTTTCGGCTTGCTGCTGCTGCAATCCACGCGTTTTAGATCTGCATAACTCCACCTCTTTAAACACAGCACCTTCACCCCCTGCTGTTCCCACCCGCCTCAACACCGTTGGAAGGGAGGAGAACCAATTAAGGCGGGGGGTGGGGTGGAACGAGCAGCTGTCTACCCTTAGCAGGAGGGCTCCTGATTACATACCTCTCCTGCTGCTGCTGCTGCTGGCTGTCCAGCAGCAGACTGAAGGTGGCTGCTGCTGTGCACAGGTATATAAAGGCTCAGAGCCTATTATGACACGCGCAGCCAGCGTTCCATTGCCACATTCCATCTACTGCAGGCAGGATACCTGGCTGGCTGAATGTCGCTGAGAAGCTCACAGAGACCGCCATAAGCAACAGTTTAACAGAATGCCACAGACTAATCAACCAAACTTTTTGGGTTGGGTTCTCTTTTATAGTCTGCAGGCATTAAATGAAAGAAGTCAGTGTTCCAGCAGAAGGAGACAACGTTTCAGAAAAGGCATTGTAGCAAACCAAAAAAGAAATTTTAAGCGCAGCAGAGTAACCAGCGCACATACCTGTTAGCTCAGGTGAGTTTAAAAGGCTGCTGTTGATAACAAGGGCATTTGCTAAATAGATGGTGTGTGTGCAACAATATACTGAAAGGTCAATTATATTGTGCAGCTTATCTCACCACCTGTAGTTATTTAGGTGAAAGCTCCAAAATGCTTGCCTAATATGTCTGTTTATCCAAAAGGAAGTAAAAAGGGAGAGCTAGAAAGATAGCATTGCATCACATTACATGGCAATGCAATGCACAGTTGCTGAAGTTGAACCAAAATGAGCTTGTAATCTGGCTTCTGCAACTTTGAACATGAAAAATCCAATGAGGAGAAGAAAAGCAAAGCCAAAGAGTCCATCCCCAAATCCGACAAACAAGCAAAATGAACAAAAAACATTGAATTCAATTCTTTCTGATTTTAGAAACTGCATTAAAGAAGGGGTGCACCGGTCCTGGAGATACTGCAATACCAGGTCAATGCGTGGAGTGGACAGAGCAAGCTCTTTTTCCATCTCCCTGTTCTAAAAATCCATTTAATATATGGTCCCCAGATAGGGGACGTATCAGATATTAAACTGATAAGAACAGATACTACACTTGATCTTAGCCAAAAGGCCGAGAAGCGATAACCAGAATTGGTTTCAAACTACGGAGCCACCCAAGGATCCTGAAAAGTCCATTTGTGGAGATGAGCTCCTGGACTCCCGTTAAGAAGACATGTTGTCAACCTCTAGATCCCTTACATGCCTGCACTTTTCGGCTTGCTGCTGCTGCAATCCACGCGTTTTAGATCTGCATAACTCCACCTCTTTAAACACAGCACCTTCACCCCCTGCTGTTCCCACCCGCCTCAACACCGTTGGAAGGGAGGAGAACCAATTAAGGCGGGGGGTGGGGTGGAACGAGCAGCTGTCTACCCTTAGCAGGAGGGCTCCTGATTACATACCTCTCCTGCTGCTGCTGCTGCTGGCTGTCCAGCAGCAGACTGAAGGTGGCTGCTGCTGTGCACAGGTATATAAAGGCTCAGAGCCTATTATGACACGCGCAGCCAGCGTTCCATTGCCACATTCCATCTACTGCAGGCAGGATACCTGGCTGGCTGAATGTCGCTGAGAAGCTCACAGAGACCGCCATAAGCAACAGTTTAACAGAATGCCACAGACTAATCAACCAAACTTTTTGGGTTGGGTTCTCTTTTATAGTCTGCAGGCATTAAATGAAAGAAGTCAGTGTTCCAGCAGAAGGAGACAACGTTTCAGAAAAGGCATTGTAGCAAACCAAAAAAGAAATTTTAAGCGCAGCAGAGTAACCAGCGCACATACCTGTTAGCTCAGGTGAGTTTAAAAGGCTGCTGTTGATAACAAGGGCATTTGCTAAATAGATGGTGTGTGTGCAACAATATACTGAAAGGTCAATTATATTGTGCAGCTTATCTCACCACCTGTAGTTATTTAGGTGAAAGCTCCAAAATGCTTGCCTAATATGTCTGTTTATCCAAAAGGAAGTAAAAAGGGAGAGCTAGAAAGATAGCATTGCATCACATTACATGGCAATGCAATGCACAGTTGCTGAAGTTGAACCAAAATGAGCTTGTAATCTGGCTTCTGCAACTTTGAACATGAAAAATCCAATGAGGAGAAGAAAAGCAAAGCCAAAGAGTCCATCCAGAAATCCGACAAACAAGCAAAATGAACAAAAAACATTGAATTCAATTCTTTCTGATTTTAGAAACTGCATTAAAGAAGGGGTGCACCGGTCCTGGAGATACTGCAATACCAGGTCAATGCGTGGAGTGGACAGAGCAAGCTCTTTTTCCATCTCCCTGTTCTAAAAATCCATTTAATATATGGTCCCCAGATAGGGGACGTATCAGATATTAAACTGATAAGAACAGATACTACACTTGATCTTAGCCAAAAGGCCGAGAAGCGATAACCAGAATTGGTTTCAAACTACGGAGCCACCCAAGGATCCTGAAAAGTCCATTTGTGGAGATGAGCTCCTGGACTCCCGTTAAGAAGACATGTTGTCAACCTCTAGATCCCTTACATGCCTGCACTTTTCGGCTTGCTGCTGCTGCAATCCACGCGTTTTAGATCTGCATAACTCCACCTCTTTAAACACAGCACCTTCACCCCCTGCTGTTCCCACCCGCCTCAACACCGTTGGAAGGGAGGAGAACCAATTAAGGCGGGGGGTGGGGTGGAACGAGCAGCTGTCTACCCTTAGCAGGAGGGCTCCTGATTACATACCTCTCCTGCTGCTGCTGCTGCTGCTGGCTGTCCAGCAGCAGACTGAAGGTGGCTGCTGCTGTGCACAGGTATATAAAGGCTCAGAGCCTATTATGACACGCGCAGCCAGCGTTCCATTGCCACATTCCATCTACTGCAGGCAGGATACCTGGCTGGCTGAATGTCGCTGAGAAGCTCACAGAGACCGCCATAAGCAACAGTTTAACAGAATGCCACAGACTAATCAACCAAACTTTTTGGGTTGGGTTCTCTTTTATAGTCTGCAGGCATTAAATGAAAGAAGTCAGTGTTCCAGCAGAAGGAGACAACGTTTCAGAAAAGGCATTGTAGCAAACCAAAAAAGAAATTTTAAGCGCAGCAGAGTAACCAGCGCACATACCTGTTAGCTCAGGTGAGTTTAAAAGGCTGCTGTTGATAACAAGGGCATTTGCTAAATAGATGGTGTGTGTGCAACAATATACTGAAAGGTCAATTATATTGTGCAGCTTATCTCACCACCTGTAGTTATTTAGGTGAAAGCTCCAAAATGCTTGCCTAATATGTCTGTTTATCCAAAAGGAAGTAAAAAGGGAGAGCTAGAAAGATAGCATTGCATCACATTACATGGCAATGCAATGCACAGTTGCTGAAGTTGAACCAAAATGAGCTTGTAATCTGGCTTCTGCAACTTTGAACATGAAAAATCCAATGAGGAGAAGAAAAGCAAAGCCAAAGAGTCCATCCCCAAATCCGACAAACAAGCAAAATGAACAAAAAACATTGAATTCAATTCTTTCTGATTTTAGAAACTGCATTAAAGAAGGGGTGCACCGGTCCTGGAGATACTGCAATACCAGGTCAATGCGTGGAGTGGACAGAGCAAGCTCTTTTTCCATCTCCCTGTTCTAAAAATCCATTTAATATATGGTCCCCAGATAGGGGACGTATCAGATATTAAACTGATAAGAACAGATACTACACTTGATCTTAGCCAAAAGGCCGAGAAGCGATAACCAGAATTGGTTTCAAACTACGGAGCCACCCAAGGATCCTGAAAAGTCCATTTGTGGAGATGAGCTCCTGGACTCCCGTTAAGAAGACATGTTGTCAACCTCTAGATCCCTTACATGCCTGCACTTTTCGGCTTGCTGCTGCTGCAATCCACGCGTTTTAGATCTGCATAACTCCACCTCTTTAAACACAGCACCTTCACCCCCTGCTGTTCCCACCCGCCTCAACACCGTTGGAAGGGAGGAGAACCAATTAAGGCGGGGGGTGGGGTGGAACGAGCAGCTGTCTACCCTTAGCAGGAGGGCTCCTGATTACATACCTCTCCTGCTGCTGCTGCTGCTGGCTGTCCAGCAGCAGACTGAAGGTGGCTGCTGCTGTGCACAGGTATATAAAGGCTCAGAGCCTATTATGACACGCGCAGCCAGCGTTCCATTGCCACATTCCATCTACTGCAGGCAGGATACCTGGCTGGCTGAATGTCGCTGAGAAGCTCACAGAGACCGCCATAAGCAACAGTTTAACAGAATGCCACAGACTAATCAACCAAACTTTTTGGGTTGGGTTCTCTTTTATAGTCTGCAGGCATTAAATGAAAGAAGTCAGTGTTCCAGCAGAAGGAGACAACGTTTCAGAAAAGGCATTGTAGCAAACCAAAAAAGAAATTTTAAGCGCAGCAGAGTAACCAGCGCACATACCTGTTAGCTCAGGTGAGTTTAAAAGGCTGCTGTTGATAACAAGGGCATTTGCTAAATAGATGGTGTGTGTGCAACAATATACTGAAAGGTCAATTATATTGTGCAGCTTATCTCACCACCTGTAGTTATTTAGGTGAAAGCTCCAAAATGCTTGCCTAATATGTCTGTTTATCCAAAAGGAAGTAAAAAGGGAGAGCTAGAAAGATAGCATTGCATCACATTACATGGCAATGCAATGCACAGTTGCTGAAGTTGAACCAAAATGAGCTTGTAATCTGGCTTCTGCAACTTTGAACATGAAAAATCCAATGAAGAGAAGAAAAGCAAAGCCAAAGAGTCCATCCCCAAATCCGACAAACAAGCAAAATGAACAAAAAACATTGAATTCAATTCTTTCTGATTTTAGAAACTGCATTAAAGAAGGGGTGCACCGGTCCTGGAGATACTGCAATACCAGGTCAATGCGTGGAGTGGACAGAGCAAGCTCTTTTTCCATCTCCCTGTTCTAAAAATCCATTTAATATATGGTCCCCAGATAGGGGACGTATCAGATATTAAACTGATAAGAACAGATTTTTTTGATTGAATATATCTTTTATTAGCACAAAAAATAAGTTAACAGACAGTGTACAGTGCCGCAGCCCAGTACACACAGAATTCTACATCATATTTACATAGCATGAGGATACGACGCACTAACTAGACACATCACACCCCTATGCTACACAAAACACTCAATCTGAAAGAAAAAGCATGTCAATCAATACAGTACGACGAACCGTGATAAGGGATGGGGATTGGGAAAAAGGGGATGGGGAGGGGAAAATCACAGGCCCGAAGCTTTATTGAAAGACAAGACACATAAGGGGAGAGGGGGAGGAGGGGTTTAGTCCTCGTCCTCGTCCTCCGGACCGTCCATGATGGAATAGTCTCTGAGCAGGCTGTGGATCAGCCTGCGGCAGTCCTGGATGGACATCCTCTCCCTCCTCAAGATGAGCCGGTTCCTGGCGACCCAAACGGCATCCTTGAAGCAGTTCATAAGGCGCCAAGCCTCCTGGATGGCTCCGACGGTATGAACCCCAGGGAAGAGTCCGTAAAGCACAGAATGGTGCGATAGGCTCGCCCTGGGGACAGAGTTCCTCAGGTCGTCCTCAAGTGCAGTCAATAGGCGCTGTGCAAATCCGCAGTCCCAAAAAGTGTGCAAAGATGTTTCCTCCACGAAGGGGCACCTTGGGCAGTACCGGGTCTTGCACAGATTCCGGGCATGCAAGAATGACCGGACGGGCAGTCCGCCCTGAATCGCCATCCACGACAAGTCCTTGTGCCCGTTGGTCAGCCTGTCAGACGACACATTTGTCCACACAGTCTCCAGCGTGTCCTGGTGAAGTCCTGTGATGTTCTCCACGTCATCCTTGGCTCTGATTAGCTTGTGGATAGTTTTGGGCTTCCACAAGTCGGGCTTGAGTCCCTCCAGTTGATAAGAACAGATACTACACTTGATCTTAGCCAAAAGGCCGAGAAGCGATAACCAGAATTGGTTTCAAACTACGGAGCCACCCAAGGATCCTGAAAAGTCCATTTGTGGAGATGAGCTCCTGGACTCCCGTTAAGAAGACATGTTGTCAACCTCTAGATCCCTTACATGCCTGCACTTTTCGGCTTGCTGCTGCTGCAATCCACGCGTTTTAGATCTGCATAACTCCACCTCTTTAAACACAGCACCTTCACCCCCTGCTGTTCCCACCCGCCTCAACACCGTTGGAAGGGAGGAGAACCAATTAAGGCGGGGGGTGGGGTGGAACGAGCAGCTGTCTACCCTTAGCAGGAGGGCTCCTGATTACATACCTCTCCTGCTGCTGCTGCTGCTGGCTGTCCAGCAGCAGACTGAAGGTGGCTGCTGCTGTGCACAGGTATATAAAGGCTCAGAGCCTATTATGACACGCGCAGCCAGCGTTCCATTGCCACATTCCATCTACTGCAGGCAGGATACCTGGCTGGCTGAATGTCGCTGAGAAGCTCACAGAGACCGCCATAAGCAACAGTTTAACAGAATGCCACAGACTAATCAACCAAACTTTTTGGGTTGGGTTCTCTTTTATAGTCTGCAGGCATTAAATGAAAGAAGTCAGTGTTCCAGCAGAAGGAGACAACGTTTCAGAAAAGGCATTGTAGCAAACCAAAAAAGAAATTTTAAGCGCAGCAGAGTAACCAGCGCACATACCTGTTAGCTCAGGTGAGTTTAAAAGGCTGCTGTTGATAACAAGGGCATTTGCTAAATAGATGGTGTGTGTGCAACAATATACTGAAAGGTCAATTATATTGTGCAGCTTATCTCACCACCTGTAGTTATTTAGGTGAAAGCTCCAAAATGCTTGCCTAATATGTCTGTTTATCCAAAAGGAAGTAAAAAGGGAGAGCTAGAAAGATAGCATTGCATCACATTACATGGCAATGCAATGCACAGTTGCTGAAGTTGAACCAAAATGAGCTTGTAATCTGGCTTCTGCAACTTTGAACATGAAAAATCCAATGAGGAGAAGAAAAGCAAAGCCAAAGAGTCCATCCCCAAATCCGACAAACAAGCAAAATGAACAAAAAACATTGAATTCAATTCTTTCTGATTTTAGAAACTGCATTAAAGAAGGGGTGCACCGGTCCTGGAGATACTGCAATACCAGGTCAATGCGTGGAGTGGACAGAGCAAGCTCTTTTTCCATCTCCCTTTTCTAAAAATCCATTTAATATATGGTCCCCAGATAGGGGACGTATCAGATATTAAACTGATAAGAACAGATTTTTTTTTTTTTTAACCAAATCAGATAGGCCGGAGCATAAGCTCAATCAAATCGACTTACAAAAGCCTTTCATTGACACTTAGCCTTTCATCACACTTGGTATATAATCAAAAATAAAACCAAACCTTATCATCAGGTACATTATACACTACTAATTAAACTTTACCAAAAACCTCCACTTTTTAAACTTCCAGATCCCTTCAGCATCTATAATACTTCCACGTTCCTGATCCCAGAGGTATATTACATACATACGTGACAGAATCAATCTCAAACATTCATTAACTGACATTTTCTTCCTTTTAAAAACTAACAAATTCCTCGCATCCCACAAACTTTCAATTACACACACCACCAACAACCATAAAATCCTATCCTTAATTCTACTACATGCACCCATCCCAAACATAGCAAGTTTCCAATTAACATACTTTACACCCACCAATTCCTTGCAAAGTCCCCCTATACCCTTCCATACATCATATGCAAAATCACAATCCCATACCATATGTCTAACATGCTCTCTCAAACCACATCCATCCCTCGGGCATACCTCAGATTTAACTAAATCCTTCTTCTTTTGCACATCTCTAACAGGCAAAATGTCATGCAATATCATCCAAGCGATATCTCTCTGTCTGTTAGTCACACCATCTATACTTAATTTTCTCCACATCTCGGTTACTTCCTCCCCTCTCAACCCATTGATATTACATACCACCTCACGCTCACGCACCATCCTAATGACTTTCTTCTTTTGCCTAAAATCACTCATGTTAACGGACAACAAATCATACTTCCTTACAAATTTCTCAACACAACCATACCATACAGGACACTTAAAAGCAACAGGCACTCTAGCATCCCTTTTGACCCACTTTAAGCCATAAAGCATCCATCCAGCCGAATACTTCATCATATAAGCACACTTATTACTTTTCCCTAGAACCACCACCACCATTTTCACGTAACTAATCCCTAAAAAGAAATCAATATTTGGAAAATCCAAACCACCATTTACACATAACTTATAGACATATTTCCGTTTCAATTTCTCCATGCGACTTCCCCAAAGAAAATTAAAGATGAATTTCTCAGTTTTCCTAATTTTCTTAAAAGCAGCAGGATATACATTCGCAACAAACAACAAAATAGGCAAAATAACCGCCTTAATAATCAGAACTTTCCCAGTCAGAGTTAATTCTCTCATTCGCCAAAAATTCAACTTGCGCACCACTCTCACCCCACAATCTTCCCAACTCTCATTTCCTTTCAAATCATCATTAAACTTAATCCCAAGCACCTTTATTGCACCATCCTCACACCTCACACCATCCATCCGTACATTCCTCTCACCAAAACATTTAAAGGAACTCTTAGTCCAATTGACCTTAAAAGCTGAGACACTACAAAACAAACTTAATATCAACCTTGCCCTACTCATCGCAGCCATATTCCCACTCACAATCACTACATCATCCATGTAACCTAGAATTCTCACATCCTTTCCATTACTCCTAGGAATAATCACACCTCTCATAACCTTATCCTTCCTAACCATACACATCAACACTTCAATCACACTAATAAACAAAAAAGGGGACATAGGGCACCCCTGACGCACTCCTGATTTAATTCTCACTTTCTCACTCAACCACCCATTCACCAAAAATTCACTTGAAACATTACAATACAAACTCCTAACACAGTTTACAAAATTCCTGGAATAACCCATCTTAGACAAAACCTTAAACATAAAGCTATGTGACACACGGTCAAAAGCTTTTTCAAAATCAACCGAAAACAATAAACATTTCTGCTTACGACTCATACAATCCCCAATCACATCACGCAACAACACCAAATTTTCAGTCATACTTCTCCCAGGCACTGCACACACTTGATCTTCATCCACCACACCGCCAATCACTTCCCGCATCCGGCTAGCCAACAATTTACTAAACACCTTATAGTCTGCATTCAAAAGGGTGATTGGCCTCCAATTCCCCAAATCCTTTTTATCACCTTTCTTATGAACCAAAACCACCACCCCATCTCTCATAGATTCACTCAACATATTCTCCGTGAACATATACTGGCACACCTCCAATAAGTCATTTCCCATCGTGTCCCATTCCTTAACATATAACTCCACGGGCAGTCCATCCTTCCCAGGTGTTTTATTCTTACTCGCAGACATCACCACTTTTTTAACTTCATCCAACACAATTACATCATCCAATATTTCACGTTCATCCTCACCCAAACAACCTTCTAAACACCCCAAAGCATCAGTCAACATCCTATCATCAACCCATTTTTCCCCATACAACTCCTTATAAAACAACACCACCTCCTGCATCACATCCTTCCCACTCACACACACCCCATCACCATTCACCACCTCATCCATATCTACTTTCTTCCCAAAAACTTTTTTGAAAAAAAACCTTGTGCATTTCTCATTTTTCTCCAAATGTTCAATCTTAGAACGGTAAATAATTTCTTTCCCTTTACCCTCAATATATTTCTTAATCTCTTCTTTCACTTGACACATCAAAACATCCACATCCACTCCAATCATCCTTAACTTCCTCAGCCACTCCAGTCTAGAGCTTAAATCATTAAATTTTGCTCTATTCATTGCTGCTTTCCTCCTGCCCCTTTTTCTAAAGAAAAAAACAATCTCACTCTTCATCCAGTCCCACCACTCAAGCACATTCCTGAAATCACTTTTTTTATCCCTCCACCTAACATACATTCGCCTAAAATCACGCATGATCCTATTATCTTCCAGCAAACGCACATTAAGTTTCCACACGCCACCACCATATACAAAGGAAATCTTACCTTCTAGACGTGCCCTCAAACACACATGGTCAGAGAAGGGAACATCTTCCTGCTGGAAATTCCTACAAATAACATTTTGTGAAGAAAAGAAGATACGGTCTATTCTAGACTCTATTCCTCCCCTGTCGGCCTTATAGGTCGCAGGAGGTGGATTACCTAAAAAAACTTCCGCAGCATCCTGTAAGGAAAAATCCGCCACAAGACTCTTGAGTCTTTTACCTGTAACATCCATCTTATCCCCCTCCGTCACACAATTGAAATCTCCAACAAAAATTATTGGCATTTTGCCAGATAAAAAAAAACATAATTTCTCAAAAATTTCCAGCCTCTCCCCTTTATCTATTGGTGCATACATATTTACCACCCTAACCCTCCACCCCCTACAATTTAACTTACATATTACACACCTCCCCGCCTCCACCACCATGTAACTTTCTATCTTAACACTATAACCCTTCACCAAAACACCTACCCCACAATTTTTATTACATACAGAACCAGACCACACACTTTGACCTAAAGGCCATGCATTTTCACTTAAGGGATCGGAGATCCCACACTCCTGGACACAGTATACGTCCGCATCCAAGTTGCTCAAGTAGTCCAAAATTGCCACTCTTCTCGACTCAGATTTAATCAGCCTAACATTTAGCGACAAGATGCTGAGAGCAACTTGGGCACCCATCTATTAATTTGATGTGGCAGGTCACGACAACATGCCCACCTGTACATCATCCTAACCCTTCTGGGGGTAGGACGCTGGACGTGCAGATATCGTAGTTTGTGCCTTCCCCCAAAAAAGACACATCTTGGGGATCGGATGCAGTAGGGTACACCCGGGCTGGACTCACACTGCAGTCACTTAAAGGGGAAAAGGATGGTTCAGTTTTCTTCTTTTTCTTCACTGAAGCGCCTCCATCTTCATCTGAACTATAATCCCGCCGCTGGGGGTCAAAGTCCCCCTGACCTCCCTCCTCCTCAAGGTCAGAAACGACATCGCTCCAGGCCACATGCGGTGTTCTGGTCAGATCAGACTCCTCTTCCCCCTGCAATGTAACCATCATGTCTGGAATTTCAGCCTCCAGATCCTCCACCGGGGCCACTTCCATGCCTATACGATCATCAGTTATTGTCTCAGACTCACTGACATCTGAAGCCACAGACGCGGCCCTCTGCACCGGTGGCTCAGGTGCCAGCTCCATATTTCCTCTTACATTCACACGAACCAGTTCTGGAAAAGCAACCCGAGCCTCCTCCTCATCCAGGAAAGCCAGAGTAGATATCGGAGCAGTCGGAGTTGGAGCAGTCGGAGTTGTAGCTGTGGGTGCAGGAGATTCATTTCTTCTCCTTCCCCTTCCCGCTGCCCCTGCATATGAACCAGGATGGAATATACAGTCTCTGAAGGCATGCCCCTTCTCTCCGCAGAGATTACAGACTATTTCATTTTTGCAATTATTGGAAGAATGACCCACCTCATTGCACTTCCTGCAAATAATCTGTCTGATGTCGCATGCTTCCTGAGTATGGCCATACCTCCTACAATGACGACAAAACCTGGGCGCATTGGGGAAGAACAGGTAACCCCGTTCACTCCCAATGGAAAAATTTGATGGAGGATAATGTATACCCCCTGGTTCATCAGGACTTTCCCGGAACTTGACCATGAAACGATATTTACCGGTCCATAGTTCCTCCTCATTCATGACTTTTACTGCCACCTTGGTAATATAGCAGTGCCTATTTAGAAAGGCATAAATCAAAGCCAAGTCCACATGTGGGTTGTACATGAAAACAGTCAGAGGTACCTCTTTGGAGCAATACAAGATGACAAAAGTCAGCCCATCCAAATATTGATTGTCCAGATTCTTTTTCAAACAATCATAGAAATTGTTGCAAACAGCCATAGAAGTAAATACAAGATTATACTTGCTTTTGAATTGCTGGAGGCACAAGATTTCTTCCTTCTTCACTTCAAGGAGTCCAAACAAAATCTCCTTCACCACGAAGCTGAGGGTAAAGATTCCTTCTTTGCCTTCTTCCACATCAATCTGGGTTCCAAACTTCACTCGAGCCTCACCGGGCCCAGCGTATCGAATGCGTCCCATTATCGCTAGTCGTGTCTACTGGCCAACTCCTTATAGCAGCAAGTGACTTAAGCCATAAAATGGCGATGCCACAGGGACAAGAGTTAACGCACAGACAGCCAAATGACTAGACCCATTACAGATCTGAGCCAAAAGGCCGAGAAGCGATAACCAGAATTGGTTTCAAACTACGGAGCCACCCAAGGATCCTGAAAAGTCCATTTGTGGAGATGAGCTCCTGGACTCCCATTAAGAAGACATGTTGTCAACCTCTAGATCCCTTACATGCCTGCACTTTTCGGCTTGCTGCTGCTGCAATCCACGCGTTTTAGATCTGCATAACTCCACCTCTTTAAACACAGCACCTTCACCCCCTGCTGTTCCCACCCGCCTCAACACCGTTGGAAGGGAGGAGAACCAATTAAGGCGGGGGGTGGGGTGGAACGAGCAGCTGTCTACCCTTAGCAGGAGGGCTCCTGATTACATACCTCTCCTGCTGCTGCTGCTGCTGGCTGTCCAGCAGCAGACTGAAGGTGGCTGCTGCTGTGCACAGGTATATAAAGGCTCAGAGCCTATTATGACACGCGCAGCCAGCGTTCCATTGCCACATTCCATCTACTGCAGGCAGGATACCTGGCTGGCTGAATGTCGCTGAGAAGCTCACAGAGACCGCCATAAGCAACAGTTTAACAGAATGCCACAGACTAATCAACCAAACTTTTTGGGTTGGGTTCTCTTTTATAGTCTGCAGGCATTAAATGAAAGAAGTCAGTGTTCCAGCAGAAGGAGGCAACGTTTCAGAAAAGGCATTGTAGCAAACCAAAAAAGAAATTTTAAGCGCAGCAGAGTAACCAGCGCACATACCTGTTAGCTCAGGTGAGTTTAAAAGGCTGCTGTTGATAACAAGGGCATTTGCTAAATAGATGGTGTGTGTGCAACAATATACTGAAAGGTCAATTATATTGTGCAGCTTATCTCACCACCTGTAGTTATTTAGGTGAAAGCTCCAAAATGCTTGCCTAATATGTCTGTTTATCCAAAAGGAAGTAAAAAGGGAGAGCTAGAAAGATAGCATTGCATCACATTACATGGCAATGCAATGCACAGTTGCTGAAGTTGAACCAAAATGAGCTTGTAATCTGGCTTCTGCAACTTTGAACATGAAAAATCCAATGAGGAGAAGAAAAGCAAAGCCAAAGAGTCCATCCCCAAATCCGACAAACAAGCAAAATGAACAAAAAACATTGAATTCAATTCTTTCTGATTTTAGAAACTGCATTAAAGAAGGGGTGCACCGGTCCTGGAGATACTGCAATACCAGGTCAATGCGTGGAGTGGACAGAGCAAGCTCTTTTTCCATCTCCCTGTTCTAAAAATCCATTTAATATATGGTCCCCAGATAGGGGACGTATCAGATATTAAACTGATAAGAACAGATACTACACTTGATCTTAGCCAAAAGGCCGAGAAGCGATAACCAGAATTGGTTTCAAACTACGGAGCCACCCAAGGATCCTGAAAAGTCCATTTGTGGAGATGAGCTCCTGGACTCCCGTTAAGAAGACATGTTGTCAACCTCTAGATCCCTTACATGCCTGCACTTTTCGGCTTGCTGCTGCTGCAATCCACGCGTTTTAGATCTGCATAACTCCACCTCTTTAAACACAGCACCTTCACCCCCTGCTGTTCCCACCCGCCTCAACACCGTTGGAAGGGAGGAGAACCAATTAAGGCGGGGGGTGGGGTGGAACGAGCAGCTGTCTACCCTTAGCAGGAGGGCTCCTGATTACATACCTCTCCTGCTGCTGCTGCTGCTGGCTGTCCATCAGCAGACTGAAGGTGGCTGCTGCTGTGCACAGGTATATAAAGGCTCAGAGCCTATTATGACACGCGCAGCCAGCGTTCCATTGCCACATTCCATCTACTGCAGGCAGGATACCTGGCTGGCTGAATGTCGCTGAGAAGCTCACAGAGACCGCCATAAGCAACAGTTTAACAGAATGCCACAGACTAATCAACCAAACTTTTTGGGTTGGGTTCTCTTTTATAGTCTGCAGGCATTAAATGAAAGAAGTCAGTGTTCCAGCAGAAGGAGACAACGTTTCAGAAAAGGCATTGTAGCAAACCAAAAAAGAAATTTTAAGCGCAGCAGAGTAACCAGCGCACATACCTGTTAGCTCAGGTGAGTTTAAAAGGCTGCTGTTGATAACAAGGGCATTTGCTGAATAGATGGTGTGTGTGCAACAATATACTGAAAGGTCAATTATATTGTGCAGCTTATCTCACCACCTGTAGTTATTTAGGTGAAAGCTCCAAAATGCTTGCCTAATATGTCTGTTTATCCAAAAGGAAGTAAAAAGGGAGAGCTAGAAAGATAGCATTGCATCACATTACATGGCAATGCAATGCACAGTTGCTGAAGTTGAACCAAAATGAGCTTGTAATCTGGCTTCTGCAACTTTGAACATGAAAAATCCAATGAGGAGAAGAAAAGCAAAGCCAAAGAGTCCATCCCCAAATCCGACAAACAAGCAAAATGAACAAAAAACATTGAATTCAATTCTTTCTGATTTTAGAAACTGCATTAAAGAAGGGGTGCACCGGTCCTGGAGATACTGCAATACCAGGTCAATGCGTGGAGTGGACAGAGCAAGCTCTTTTTCCATCTCCCTGTTCTAAAAATCCATTTAATATATGGTCCCCAGATAGGGGACGAATCAGATATTAAACTGATAAGAACAGATTTTTTTTTTTTGATTGAATATATCTTTTATTAGCACAAAAAATAAGTTAACAGACAGTGTACAGTGCCGCAGCCCAGTACACACAGAATTCTACATCATATTTACATAGCATGAGGATACGACGCACTAACTAGACACATCACACCCCTATGCTACACAAAACACTCAATCTGAAAGAAAAGCATGTCAATCAATACAGTACGACGAACCGTGATAAGGGATGGGGATTGAGAAAAAGGGGATGGGGAGGGGAAAATCACAGGCCCGAAGCTTTATTGAAAGACAAGACACATAAGGGGAGAGGGGGAGGAGGGGTTTAGTCCTCGTCCTCGTCCTCCGGACCGTCCATGATGGAATAGTCTCTGAGCAGGCTGTGGATCAGCCTGCGGCAGTCCTGGATGGACATCCTCTCCCTCCTCAAGATGAGCCGGTTCCTGGCGACCCAAACGGCATCCTTGAAGCAGTTCATAAGGCGCCAAGCCTCCTGGATGGCTCCGACGGTATGAACCCCAGGGAAGAGTCCGTAAAGCACAGAATGGTGCGATAGGCTCGCCCTGGGGACAGAGTTCCTCAGGTCGTCCTCAAGTGCAGTCAATAGGCGCTGTGCAAATCCGCAGTCCCAAAAAGTGTGCAAAGATGTTTCCTCCACGAAGGGGCACCTTGGGCAGTACCGGGTCTTGCACAGGTTCCGGGCATGCATGAATGACCGGACGGGCAGTCCGCCCTGAATCGCCATCCACGACAAGTCCTTGTGCCCGTTGGTCAGCCTGTCAGACGACACATTTGTCCACACAGTCTCCAGCGTGTCCTGGTGAAGTCCTGTGATGTTCTCCACGTCATCCTTGGCTCTGATTAGCTTGTGGATAGTTTTGGGCTTCCACAAGTCGGGCTTGAGTCCCTCCAGTTGATGCTCCCCCACAAATCGAACGACGTCTCCGTAGAACCATGGCGTCGTCCAGTTGTAGGGGAAGGAGCTGTCCCACTTGTCCCAGCCGAGTCGCCTCCAAAGAGGAAGCAGGAAGAAGCGAGACATGGACCTGCCCGCGGAGCCATTCTTGACTTGCAAAGTCCGGCGGACACAATCACACACAAAAGAGGATCGCAGGAGGGTGGGGATATCTGGAACGCCCTTCCCACCCTTGCGAGGCTCCTTGTACATGACGGCCCGCCTGACTCTGTCCATCTTGGATCCCCAGACAAAGTGAAACACTGTCCTGGTAATGGCCCTGCACACAGTGACGTGTGGGGGCCAGGCCTGCGCCGTGTACTGCAAGACGGGCAGGACCTCATTACGCAGGATGAGTGCCTTACCCTCACAAGTGAGGTGTCTGAGGCTCCAGAGTCCGATCCGTTGCTTCACCTTGGCCAAGCGTTCTTGCCAGGACTTGAGGGCCGCTCCTTCCTTCCCGAACCAGACTCCCAGCACCTTGAGGAAATCCGGTTGAATGTTGAAGGGGAAGGGGGCGGAGGAGGCCGGCTGCCAATCCCCGAAGAGCATGGCTTCCGACTTCCTGCAGTTGACTTTGGCCCCTGAAGCCCGGCCGAACCTCTCACACGTCTGGACGAGGGCGTCGACTGAACCACGATCAGCGCAGAAGACGGTGACGTCGTCCATGTAGAGCGAGCACTTGACCTCGTGTCGTCCCGGACCCGGTGCGGTGATCCCTCTGATCTCTCCATTCTGCCGGATAGCCTCTGCGAAGAGTTCTATAACACAAACAAAAAGAAGAGGTGATAGAGGGCAGCCTTGTCTGACCCCAGAGAGGACAGGGAAGGGGTCAGTCTTCCAGCCGTTCACCAACACCGAGCTGTGGATATCAAAATACATCAGACGGACATACGAACAAAACATGTTACCCAAACCTAACCGGTGCAGAGCTCGGCCCATGAACTCGTGGGAAACCCGGTCGAAGGCCTTCTCCTGATCCAAGGAGACCAGGGCCGCGTGTGCGCGGCGGACCTTGATGTACTCGACCGTGTCCCGCACGAGAGCAAGGCTGTCTGCGATGCGACGTCCAGGGATGCCGCAGGTCTGGTCCGGGTGGATGATCCGTCCGATGATCGTCTTAAGTCGTGTCGCCATCGTCTTGGCCAGGATCTTGTAGTCCACGTTGAGCAGAGTGATGGGACGCCAATTCCTCAGGTCGCACCTCTCTCCCTTCCGCTTGTACAGGATCGTGACCATTCCTTCCCTCAAAGATGGAGGCATTCTACCCTCCACCACCATCTCCTCGTACAGGTCCAACAGGTCCGGACAGATGAGGTCTCCCAGCGCTACATAGAGCTCCGCTGGAAGACCATCACTGCCCGGGGTCCTGCCGGTCCTAAAGGATTTAGCGGCAGAGAGCAATTCGCCCACCATCAGAGGTTTGTCCAAGGCTGCCGTGCCTGCAGGATCAAGATGGTTAGTGATACCTGACAGGAACTTATCAGCAGCATCGGGGTCGGTAGTCTTGTGGGAGTAGAGTTCGCTGTAGAAGTCGCTGACGACCCTCATCACGTCCTCCTTCCCACGTCGCATGTTTCCGCTCTCGTCTCGCAGCTCGTTCAGGGGCGTGTGACCGGCATGAAGTTTCCTGAAAAAGAATGAGTTACATTTCTCACCCTTCTCCAGATTCTCCACTTTGGAACGGAAGATGATTCGCTTGGACTCCTCCTCAAAGTGCCTTTTCAGGCTCTTCTTGGTCTCCTCCAGCTCCTCCCTCACGTCCCAGCCGCAGTGAAGAAGGTCCTGCAGCGACCGCAGCTCGCGCTGCAGCCCTCTGAAGTCCCTCCTCTTCTCACACGCCTGTTGTCGACCCTTGGCCTGAAAGAAACAGCGAAACTCAAGTTTAACATATTCCCACCAATCAGAGACTGTTTGGAAGCTACCCTTGTAGGACTGCCACATTGCGTAGGCTGCTCTCAGCTCCTCCACGACTTCATCCTGAGCCAGCAGAGCACAATTCAGCTTCCAGGAGCCGGGGCCGGACGGAAAACCGTCGCCGAGGACACCTTGTAAGTGAATGGCTCTGTGGTCGGAGAAGAAGCAGGAGACCATCGAGTGCCTACTCTGCCTGACTGCCCGAGAGGTGAACACAAAGTCAATCCTGGAGCGGAGTGAGCCATAGGGTCGGCTCCACGAATAGTTCGTGGAGCCTCTCCCCATGGAGCTCACCACGTCCTGAAGAGAGGCCTCGGTTACCATCTCGATGAGCAGCTTGGACGTGATGTCCAACTTGGCAGATGTGCCAGAACTACGACCGTCCTCCTCGATGGGGCAGTTGAAATCCCCGGCCATCACTAAGGTCCTGGTGGTGGCAAGCTGAAGCCGCAGGGTCTGGAAAAGCTCCAAACGCTCATTCTTCAGTGGGGACGCATACACGTTGATGAACCTGACAGGTTCTCCCGCCCAGTTGCCATCTACAACAAGAGCCCTGCCGCAGATGAGCTCCTGGACGGACTCAAGCGTGAATGCGCCCCCCCTGATCAGAATTGCGACCCCCGCAGACTTGCAGTCACCCCCACCGGACCAGTAGGATGGACCGTGGGACCACTCCCTGGCCAGATGTTTGAAGGACCTAGAGGAGGGAAGGGAACATTCCTGCAACATATAAACATCACACAACTGGGAAGTAAGGAAGGCATAAATAGTCTGACGTCTGAACTTGTCCTTGATGCTCCTGACATTAATGGAAAATAAGTTAATATTAGCCATCATGTAGGGAAAAAAGAAAAAGTTAGCGCAGGCAATACACCTTAGTTACCACTCCGGTCGGGTGGTCCCTCGTCGGTGTTGACTGCTGGTGACGGGATCACCAGCAGGCCCTCTTCCTCCATCTGGTCAAGCAGCGCGGCCTCGATCTCGGCGACCACCAGTTCCTCCTCTTTTGGCTCGGCCACCAGGGTCTCAACCATGTGCTCCATCTCTTCTGGCTCAGGGAGGGTATCCTCCTTTTCGCCTACGAAATCCAGAATCTTCTTTTTGGAGGATTCAGTAGCAGGGCTGTCCTCCACCTTCCTCTTTCCCCGGGTTGGAACTGGGGAGACAAGAAGGGGAAAATCCTCCTCGGAATAGATAGCGGCGGGTGGAGGAAAGGTTAATTCCACCGCTACCATGGTCTGGGGAGGGAGAGTGGCTGCCGGGGCAGGGGAAAGGACACCTGCTGAGGAGTAGGGGAAGGAGGAAGAGGAAGTGGAATCCTCAGCAGGGGTGGCCGGGGTGGGGGGGGATTGGACGGGGGTGGCAGGGGGAGGGATCGAGAGAGGGGTGACAGAACTCTTACCCTCCTTTGACTTTTTCTTCTGCTTCGGAGCTGCTGGGACCGTCGCTGGGGCTTTGGCCACCGACTCCTTGACCGCTTTGGCCTTGGTCGTCTCGGCCTTGGCCGCTGGGGCCTTGGTCGTCGCGTCCTTGACCTTCACAGGCCTGGTCGTCGGGGCCTTGTCCTCCGTAGCTGGGGTCGTCGCAACCACCGATGCCCAGGATCTCTCACGCCTGGGGCAATCCTTGTACAGATGAGCCGCCAGCCCACACAGGTTGCAGGACGTCTTCTTCGGGCAGTCCTTCGAGCTGTGTCCCGTCACTCGACAAATCCTGCAGGCATCCTCCTTGCAGTCCTTCATCTCGTGGCCGTTCTTGCCGCATCTCCTGCAGTTCCGCGGCATGTCCGGGTAATAGATGAGGCCGTAGGAGTTGCCCAGGGAGAATGTCGGGGGCAGGTGCCGAAGTCCGTCTGAGTACGCCAGGTCCCTGTGAAGTCTAACGGTCACCGACCACTTACCTGTCCAGAAGCCGAGTCCATTCAGGATGTGAGAGGGTTCCTTCACAACCAAACAGAAGCGTCTCAGGAAGGTACAGATGTCTTGGCCTGGGGTGTGCGGGTTGCGCATGGAGACCGTGATCCTCCTTTCATCCCTCTGGATAGGGCAGCTACCTGTAAAGGCAGAGAAAGAATTATCCGGTCCTTTTGCGCTTACCATTTCCCAGAACCTCCTGCAGGTGTTCACAGTGGCGAAGGTGACGAAGAAGATCCCCGTCAAGAAGGTCTGGATGCTGAGGGTGTCCGACCTGGAGAAGCCTCGATCCAGCAGCATCTTCTGGCAGAACACGTCCGAGGACATGTCCGGCACCCTCCCATCCACTTCCTTCAGCTTCAGGGCCACCGTCTGCCGCATCCATGGCTCCAGGGCTGGAGCTTCGTGGCGGGGCTTCTGGGGTCCCTTCTGCTGGCCAGTCGTGGAGGCAGAGTCCTTGGGGTCAGAATCGGCTCCTGGCTGGGCCCTCCTGGCTGTCCCCAGCTCCAGGCTCTTCTTTTCGGCCTTCCTCGCAGCGCTTGCCATGGCTTTCCTCCTGCAGTTACTTCTTGGAGCTGGATCTGGAACTCTTCCCGGAATGGGTGGAGCTATGCAGATTCTTCTCCCGTCGTGTTCTGGACAAATTCCCCGAAAGGTCTTTGTCTCGATGATTTTCTTCCTCGAAGATTCCACAGGACAGCCCGATTCTTCTCCGAGTCTTCGTCTTCTTCTGGATTCTTTAGAGCTTCTTCCTCCCACCGATATCCGCCTTCGTTCTCCGATGTCAGCTGGGATCCGAAGCTCTTCTCCTTCCGAGTTCGATCGCTCTCGTCAAGTGTAGATCGTAGCTCTTGTGTTCTTAAAAGAACAGATACTACACTTGATCTTAGCCAAAAGGCCGAGAAGCGATAACCAGAATTGGTTTCAAACTACGGAGCCACCCAAGGATCCTGAAAAGTCCATTTGTGGAGATGAGCTCCTGGACTCCCGTTAAGAAGACATGTTGTCAACCTCTAGATCCCTTACATGCCTGCACTTTTCGGCTTGCTGCTGCTGCAATCCACGCGTTTTAGATCTGCATAACTCCACCTCTTTAAACACAGCACCTTCACCCCCTGCTGTTCCCACCCGCCTCAACACCGTTGGAAGGGAGGAGAACCAATTAAGGCGGAGGGTGGGGTGGAACGAGCAGCTGTCTACCCTTAGCAGGAGGGCTCCTGATTACATACCTCTCCTGCTGCTGCTGCTGCTGGCTGTCCAGCAGCAGACTGAAGGTGGCTGCTGCTGTGCACAGGTATATAAAGGCTCAGAGCCTATTATGACACGCGCAGCCAGCGTTCCATTGCCACATTCCATCTACTGCAGGCAGGATACCTGGCTGGCTGAATGTCGCTGAGAAGCTCACAGAGACCGCCATAAGCAACAGTTTAACAGAATGCCACAGACTAATCAACCAAACTTTTTGGGTTGGGTTCTCTTTTATAGTCTGCAGGCATTAAATGAAAGAAGTCAGTGTTCCAGCAGAAGGAGACAACGTTTCAGAAAAGGCATTGTAGCAAACCAAAAAAGAAATTTTAAGCGCAGCAGAGTAACCAGCGCACATACCTGTTAGCTCAGGTGAGTTTAAAAGGCTGCTGTTGATAACAAGGGCATTTGCTAAATAGATGGTGTGTGTGCAACAATATACTGAAAGGTCAATTATATTGTGCAGCTTATCTCACCACCTGTAGTTATTTAGGTGAAAGCTCCAAAATGCTTGCCTAATATGTCTGTTTATCCAAAAGGAAGTAAAAAGGGAGAGCTAGAAAGATAGCATTGCATCACATTACATGGCAATGCAATGCACAGTTGCTGAAGTTGAACCAAAATGAGCTTGTAATCTGGCTTCTGCAACTTTGAACATGAAAAATCCAATGAGGAGAAGAAAAGCAAAGCCAAAGAGTCCATCCCCAAATCCGACAAACAAGCAAAATGAACAAAAAACATTGAATTCAATTCTTTCTGATTTTAGAAACTGCATTAAAGAAGGGGTGCACCGGTCCTGGAGATACTGCAATACCAGGTCAATGCGTGGAGTGGACAGAGCAAGCTCTTTTTCCATCTCCCTGTTCTAAAAATCCATTTAATATATGGTCCCCAGATAGGGGACGTATCAGATATTAAACTGATAAGAACAGATACTACACTTGATCTTAGCCAAAAGGCCGAGAAGCGATAACCAGAATTGGTTTCAAACTACGGAGCCACCCAAGGATCCTGAAAAGTCCATTTGTGGAGATGAGCTCCTGGACTCCCGTTAAGAAGACATGTTGTCAACCTCTAGATCCCTTACATGCCTGCACTTTTCGGCTTGCTGCTGCTGCAATCCACGCGTTTTAGATCTGCATAACTCCACCTCTTTAAACACAGCACCTTCACCCCCTGCTGTTCCCACCCGCCTCAACACCGTTGGAAGGGAGGAGAACCAATTAAGGCGGGGGGTGGGGTGGAACGAGCAGCTGTCTACCCTTAGCAGGAGGGCTCCTGATTACATACCTCTCCTGCTGCTGCTGCTGCTGGCTGTCCAGCAGCAGACTGAAGGTGGCTGCTGCTGTGCACAGGTATATAAAGGCTCAGAGCCTATTATGACACGCGCAGCCAGCGTTCCATTGCCACATTCCATCTACTGCAGGCAGGATACCTGGCTGGCTGAATGTCGCTGAGAAGCTCACAGAGACCGCCATAAGCAACAGTTTAACAGAATGCCACAGACTAATCAACCAAACTTTTTGGGTTGGGTTCTCTTTTATAGTCTGCAGGCATTAAATGAAAGAAGTCAGTGTTCCAGCAGAAGGAGACAACGTTTCAGAAAAGGCATTGTAGCAAATCAAAAAAGAAATTTTAAGCGCAGCAGAGTAACCAGCGCACATACCTGTTAGCTCAGGTGAGTTTAAAAGGCTGCTGTTGATAACAAGGGCATTTGCTAAATAGATGGTGTGTGTGCAACAATATACTGAAAGGTCAATTATATTGTGCAGCTTATCTCACCACCTGTAGTTATTTAGGTGAAAGCTCCAAAATGCTTGCCTAATATGTCTGTTTATCCAAAAGGAAGTAAAAAGGGAGAGCTAGAAACATAGCATTGCATCACATTACATGGCAATGCAATGCACAGTTGCTGAAGTTGAACCAAAATGAGCTTGTAATCTGGCTTCTGCAACTTTGAACATGAAAAATCCAATGAGGAGAAGAAAAGCAAAGCCAAAGAGTCCATCCCCAAATCCGACAAACAAGCAAAATGAACAAAAAACATTGAATTCAATTCTTTCTGATTTTAGAAACTGCATTAAAGAAGGGGTGCACCGGTCCTGGAGATACTGCAATACCAGGTCAATGCGTGGAGTGGACAGAGCAAGCTCTTTTTCCATCTCCCTGTTCTAAAAATCCATTTAATATATGGTCCCCAGATAGGGGACGTATCAGATATTAAACTGATAAGAACAGATACTACACTTGATCTTAGCCAAAAGGCCGAGAAGCGATAACCAGAATTGGTTTCAAACTACGGAGCCACCCAAGGATCCTGAAAAGTCCATTTGTGGAGATGAGCTCCTGGACTCCCGTTAAGAAGACATGTTGTCAACCTCTAGATCCCTTACATGCCTGCACTTTTCGGCTTGCTGCTGCTGCAATCCACGCGTTTTAGATCTGCATAACTCCACCTCTTTAAACACAGCACCTTCACCCCCTGCTGTTCCCACCCGCCTCAACACCGTTGGAAGGGAGGAGAACCAATTAAGGCGGGGGGTGGGGTGGAACGAGCAGCTGTCTACCCTTAGCAGGAGGGCTCCTGATTACATACCTCTCCTGCTGCTGCTGCTGCTGGCTGTCCAGCAGCAGACTGAAGGTGGCTGCTGCTGTGCACAGGTATATAAAGGCTCAGAGCCTATTATGACACGCGCAGCCAGCGTTCCATTGCCACATTCCATCTACTGCAGGCAGGATACCTGGCTGGCTGAATGTCGCTGAGAAGCTCACAGAGACCGCCATAAGCAACAGTTTAACAGAATGCCACAGACTAATCAACCAAACTTTTTGGGTTGGGTTCTCTTTTATAGTCTGCAGGCATTAAATGAAAGAAGTCAGTGTTCCAGCAGAAGGAGACAACGTTTCAGAAAAGGCATTGTAGCAAACCAAAAAAGAAATTTTAAGCGCAGCAGAGTAACCAGCGCACATACCTGTTAGCTCAGGTGAGTTTAAAAGGCTGCTGTTGATAACAAGGGCATTTGCTAAATAGATGGTGTGTGTGCAACAATATACTGAAAGGTCAATTATATTGTGCAGCTTATCTCACCACCTGTAGTTATTTAGGTGAAAGCTCCAAAATGCTTGCCTAATATGTCTGTTTATCCAAAAGGAAGTAAAAAGGGAGAGCTAGAAAGATAGCATTGCATCACATTACATGGCAATGCAATGCACAGTTGCTGAAGTTGAACCAAAATGAGCTTGTAATCTGGCTTCTGCAACTTTGAACATGAAAAATCCAATGAGGAGAAGAAAAGCAAAGCCAAAGAGTCCATCCCCAAATCCGACAAACAAGCAAAATGAACAAAAAACATTGAATTCAATTCTTTCTGATTTTAGAAACTGCATTAAAGAAGGGGTGCACCGGTCCTGGAGATACTGCAATACCAGGTCAATGCGTGGAGTGGACAGAGCAAGCTCTTTTTCCATCTCCCTGTTCTAAAAATCCATTTAATATATGGTCCCCAGATAGGGGACGTATCAGATATTAAACTGATAAGAACAGATACTACACTTGATCTTAGCCAAAAGGCCGAGAAGCGATAACCAGAATTGGTTTCAAACTACGGAGCCACCCAAGGATCCTGAAAAGTCCATTTGTGGAGATGAGCTCCTGGACTCCCGTTAAGAAGACATGTTGTCAACCTCTAGATCCCTTACATGCCTGCACTTTTCGGCTTGCTGCTGCTGCAATCCACGCGTTTTAGATCTGCATAACTCCACCTCTTTAAACACAGCACCTTCACCCCCTGCTGTTCCCACCCGCCTCAACACCGTTGGAAGGGAGGAGAACCAATTAAGGCGGGGGGTGGGGTGGAACGAGCAGCTGTCTACCCTTAGCAGGAGGGCTCCTGATTACATACCTCTCCTGCTGCTGCTGCTGCTGGCTGTCCAGCAGCAGACTGAAGGTGGCTGCTGCTGTGCACAGGTATATAAAGGCTCAGAGCCTATTATGACACGCGCAGCCAGCGTTCCATTGCCACATTCCATCTACTGCAGGCAGGATACCTGGCTGGCTGAATGTCGCTGAGAAGCTCACAGAGACCGCCATAAGCAACAGTTTAACAGAATGCCACAGACTAATCAACCAAACTTTTTGGGTTGGGTTCTCTTTTATAGTCTGCAGGCATTAAATGAAAGAAGTCAGTGTTCCAGCAGAAGGAGACAACGTTTCAGAAAAGGCATTGTAGCAAACCAAAAAAGAAATTTTAAGCGCAGCAGAGTAACCAGCGCACATACCTGTTAGCTCAGGTGAGTTTAAAAGGCTGCTGTTGATAACAAGGGCATTTGCTAAATAGATGGTGTGTGTGCAACAATATACTGAAAGGTCAATTATATTGTGCAGCTTATCTCACCACCTGTAGTTATTTAGGTGAAAGCTCCAAAATGCTTGCCTAATATGTCTGTTTATCCAAAAGGAAGTAAAAAGGGAGAGCTAGAAACATAGCATTGCATCACATTACATGGCAATGCAATGCACAGTTGCTGAAGTTGAACCAAAATGAGCTTGTAATCTGGCTTCTGCAACTTTGAACATGAAAAATCCAATGAGGAGAAGAAAAGCAAAGCCAAAGAGTCCATCCCCAAATCCGACAAACAAGCAAAATGAACAAAAAACATTGAATTCAATTCTTTCTGATTTTAGAAACTGCATTAAAGAAGGGGTGCACCGGTCCTGGAGATACTGCAATACCAGGTCAATGCGTGGAGTGGACAGAGCAAGCTCTTTTTCCATCTCCCTGTTCTAAAAATCCATTTAATATATGGTCCCCAGATAGGGGACGTATCAGATATTAAACTGATAAGAACAGATACTACACTTGATCTTAGCCAAAAGGCCGAGAAGCGATAACCAGAATTGGTTTCAAACTACGGAGCCACCCAAGGATCCTGAAAAGTCCATTTGTGGAGATGAGCTCCTGGACTCCCGTTAAGAAGACATGTTGTCAACCTCTAGATCCCTTACATGCCTGCACTTTTCGGCTTGCTGCTGCTGCAATCCACGCGTTTTAGATCTGCATAACTCCACCTCTTTAAACACAGCACCTTCACCCCCTGCTGTTCCCACCCGCCTCAACACCGTTGGAAGGGAGGAGAACCAATTAAGGCGGGGGGTGGGGTGGAACGAGCAGCTGTCTACCCTTAGCAGGAGGGCTCCTGATTACATACCTCTCCTGCTGCTGCTGCTGCTGGCTGTCCAGCAGCAGACTGAAGGTGGCTGCTGCTGTGCACAGGTATATAAAGGCTCAGAGCCTATTATGACACGCGCAGCCAGCGTTCCATTGCCACATTCCATCTACTGCAGGCAGGATACCTGGCTGGCTGAATGTCGCTGAGAAGCTCACAGAGACCGCCATAAGCAACAGTTTAACAGAATGCCACAGACTAATCAACCAAACTTTTTGGGTTGGGTTCTCTTTTATAGTCTGCAGGCATTAAATGAAAGAAGTCAGTGTTCCAGCAGAAGGAGACAACGTTTCAGAAAAGGCATTGTAGCAAACCAAAAAAGAAATTTTAAGCGCAGCAGAGTAACCAGCGCACATACCTGTTAGCTCAGGTGAGTTTAAAAGGCTGCTGTTGATAACAAGGGCATTTGCTAAATAGATGGTGTGTGTGCAACAATATACTGAAAGGTCAATTATATTGTGCAGCTTATCTCACCACCTGTAGTTATTTAGGTGAAAGCTCCAAAATGCTTGCCTAATATGTCTGTTTATCCAAAAGGAAGTAAAAAGGGAGAGCTAGAAAGATAGCATTGCATCACATTACATGGCAATGCAATGCACAGTTGCTGAAGTTGAACCAAAATGAGCTTGTAATCTGGCTTCTGCAACTTTGAACATGAAAAATCCAATGAGGAGAAGAAAAGCAAAGCCAAAGAGTCCATCCCCAAATCCGACAAACAAGCAAAATGAACAAAAAACATTGAATTCAATTCTTTCTGATTTTAGAAACTGCATTAAAGAAGGGGTGCACCGGTCCTGGAGATACTGCAATACCAGGTCAATGCGTGGAGTGGACAGAGCAAGCTCTTTTTCCATCTCCCTGTTCTAAAAATCCATTTAATATATGGTCCCCAGATAGGGGACGTATCAGATATTAAACTGATAAGAACAGATACTACACTTGATCTTAGCCAAAAGGCCGAGAAGCGATAACCAGAATTGGTTTCAAACTACGGAGCCACCCAAGGATCCTGAAAAGTCCATTTGTGGAGATGAGCTCCTGGACTCCCGTTAAGAAGACATGTTGTCAACCTCTAGATCCCTTACATGCCTGCACTTTTCGGCTTGCTGCTGCTGCAATCCACGCGTTTTAGATCTGCATAACTCCACCTCTTTAAACACAGCACCTTCACCCCCTGCTGTTCCCACCCGCCTCAACACCGTTGGAAGGGAGGAGAACCAATTAAGGCGGGGGGTGGGGTGGAACGAGCAGCTGTCTACCCTTAGCAGGAGGGCTCCTGATTACATACCTCTCCTGCTGCTGCTGCTGCTGGCTGTCCAGCAGCAGACTGAAGGTGGCTGCTGCTGTGCACAGGTATATAAAGGCTCAGAGCCTATTATGACACGCGCAGCCAGCGTTCCATTGCCACATTCCATCTACTGCAGGCAGGATACCTGGCTGGCTGAATGTCGCTGAGAAGCTCACAGAGACCGCCATAAGCAACAGTTTAACAGAATGCCACAGACTAATCAACCAAACTTTTTGGGTTGGGTTCTCTTTTATAGTCTGCAGGCATTAAATGAAAGAAGTCAGTGTTCCAGCAGAAGGAGACAACGTTTCAGAAAAGGCATTGTAGCAAACCAAAAAAGAAATTTTAAGCGCAGCAGAGTAACCAGCGCACATACCTGTTAGCTCAGGTGAGTTTAAAAGGCTGCTGTTGATAACAAGGGCATTTGCTAAATAGATGGTGTGTGTGCAACAATATACTGAAAGGTCAATTATATTGTGCAGCTTATCTCACCACCTGTAGTTATTTAGGTGAAAGCTCCAAAATGCTTGCCTAATATGTCTGTTTATCCAAAAGGAAGTAAAAAGGGAGAGCTAGAAAGATAGCATTGCATCACATTACATGGCAATGCAATGCACAGTTGCTGAAGTTGAACCAAAATGAGCTTGTAATCTGGCTTCTGCAACTTTGAACATGAAAAATCCAATGAGGAGAAGAAAAGCAAAGCCAAAGAGTCCATCCCCAAATCCGACAAACAAGCAAAATGAACAAAAAACATTGAATTCAATTCTTTCTGATTTTAGAAACTGCATTAAAGAAGGGGTGCACCGGTCCTGGAGATACTGCAATACCAGGTCAATGCGTGGAGTGGACAGAGCAAGCTCTTTTTCCATCTCCCTGTTCTAAAAATCCATTTAATATATGGTCCCCAGATAGGGGACGTATCAGATATTAAACTGATAAGAACAGATACTACACTTGATCTTAGCCAAAAGGCCGAGAAGCGATAACCAGAATTGGTTTCAAACTACGGAGCCACCCAAGGATCCTGAAAAGTCCATTTGTGGAGATGAGCTCCTGGACTCCCGTTAAGAAGACATGTTGTCAACCTCTAGATCCCTTACATGCCTGCACTTTTCGGCTGGCTGCTGCTGCAATCCACGCGTTTTAGATCTGCATAACTCCACCTCTTTAAACACAGCACCTTCACCCCCTGCTGTTCCCACCCGCCTCAACACCGTTGGAAGGGAGGAGAACCAATTAAGGCGGGCTGTGGGGTGGAACGAGCAGCTGTCTACCCTTAGCAGGAGGGCTCCTGATTACATACCTCTCCTGCTGCTGCTGCTGCTGGCTGTCCAGCAGCAGACTGAAGGTGGCTGCTGCTGTGCACAGGTATATAAAGGCTCAGAGCCTATTATGACACGCGCAGCCAGCGTTCCATTGCCACATTCCATCTACTGCAGGCAGGATACCTGGCTGGCTGAATGTCGCTGAGAAGCTCACAGAGACCGCCATAAGCAACAGTTTAACAGAATGCCACAGACTAATCAACCAAACTTTTTGGGTTGGGTTCTCTTTTATAGTCTGCAGGCATTAAATGAAAGAAGTCAGTGTTCCAGCAGAAGGAGACAACGTTTCAGAAAAGGCATTGTAGCAAACCAAAAAAGAAATTTTAAGCGCAGCAGAGTAACCAGCGCACATACCTGTTAGCTCAGGTGAGTTTAAAAGGCTGCTGTTGATAACAAGGGCATTTGCTAAATAGATGGTGTGTGTGCAACAATATACTGAAAGGTCAATTATATTGTGCAGCTTATCTCACCACCTGTAGTTATTTAGGTGAAAGCTCCAAAATGCTTGCCTAATATGTCTGTTTATCCAAAAGGAAGTAAAAAGGGAGAGCTAGAAAGATAGCATTGCATCACATTACATGGCAATGCAATGCACAGTTGCTGAAGTTGAACCAAAATGAGCTTGTAATCTGGCTTCTGCAACTTTGAACATGAAAAATCCAATGAGGAGAAGAAAAGCAAAGCCAAAGAGTCCATCCCCAAATCCGACAAACAAGCAAAATGAACAAAAAACATTGAATTCAATTCTTTCTGATTTTAGAAACTGCATTAAAGAAGGGGTGCACCGGTCCTGGAGATACTGCAATACCAGGTCAATGCGTGGAGTGGACAGAGCAAGCTCTTTTTCCATCTCCCTGTTCTAAAAATCCATTTAATATATGGTCCCCAGATAGGGGACGTATCAGATATTAAACTGATAAGAACAGATACTACACTTGATCTTAGCCAAAAGGCCGAGAAGCGATAACCAGAATTGGTTTCAAACTACGGAGCCACCCAAGGATCCTGAAAAGTCCATTTGTGGAGATGAGCTCCTGGACTCCCGTTAAGAAGACATGTTGTCAACCTCTAGATCCCTTACATGCCTGCACTTTTCGGCTTGCTGCTGCTGCAATCCACGCGTTTTAGATCTGCATAACTCAACCTCTTTAAACACAGCACCTTCACCCCCTGCTGTTCCCACCCGCCTCAACACCGTTGGAAGGGAGGAGAACCAATTAAGGCGGGGGGTGGGGTGGAACGAGCAGCTGTCTACCCTTAGCAGGAGGGCTCCTGATTACATACCTCTCCTGCTGCTGCTGCTGCTGGCTGTCCAGCAGCAGACTGAAGGTGGCTGCTGCTGTGCACAGGTATATAAAGGCTCAGAGCCTATTATGACACGCGCAGCCAGCGTTCCATTGCCACATTCCATCTACTGCAGGCAGGATACCTGGCTGGCTGAATGTCGCTGAGAAGCTCACAGAGACCGCCATAAGCAACAGTTTAACAGAATGCCACAGACTAATCAACCAAACTTTTTGGGTTGGGTTCTCTTTTATAGTCTGCAGGCATTAAATGAAAGAAGTCAGTGTTCCAGCAGAAGGAGACAACGTTTCAGAAAAGGCATTGTAGCAAACCAAAAAAGAAATTTTAAGCGCAGCAGAGTAACCAGCGCATATACCTGTTAGCTCAGGTGAGTTTAAAAGGCTGCTGTTGATAACAAGGGCATTTGCTAAATAGATGGTGTGTGTGCAACAATATACTGAAAGGTCAATTATATTGTGCAGCTTATCTCACCACCTGTAGTTATTTAGGTGAAAGCTCCAAAATGCTTGCCTAATATGTCTGTTTATCCAAAAGGAAGTAAAAAGGGAGAGCTAGAAAGATAGCATTGCATCACATTACATGGCAATGCAATGCACAGTTGCTGAAGTTGAACCAAAATGAGCTTGTAATCTGGCTTCTGCAACTTTGAACATGAAAAATCCAATGAGGAGAAGAAAAGCAAAGCCAAAGAGTCCATCCCCAAATCCGACAAACAAGCAAAATGAACAAAAAACATTGAATTCAATTCTTTCTGATTTTAGAAACTGCATTAAAGAAGGGGTGCACCGGTCCTGGAGATACTGCAATACCAGGTCAATGCGTGGAGTGGACAGAGCAAGCTCTTTTTCCATCTCCCTGTTCTAAAAATCCATTTAATATATGGTCCCCAGATAGGGGACGTATCAGATATTAAACTGATAAGAACAGATACTACACTTGATCTTAGCCAAAAGGCCGAGAAGCGATAACCAGAATTGGTTTCAAACTACGGAGCCACCCAAGGATCCTGAAAAGTCCATTTGTGGAGATGAGCTCCTGGACTCCCGTTAAGAAGACATGTTGTCAACCTCTAGATCCCTTACATGCCTGCACTTTTCGGCTTGCTGCTGCTGCAATCCACGCGTTTTAGATCTGCATAACTCCACCTCTTTAAACACAGCACCTTCACCCCCTGCTGTTCCCACCCGCCTCAACACCGTTGGAAGGGAGGAGAACCAATTAAGGCGGGGGGTGGGGTGGAACGAGCAGCTGTCTACCCTTAGCAGGAGGGCTCCTGATTACATACCTCTCCTGCTGCTGCTGCTGCTGGCTGTCCAGCAGCAGACTGAAGGTGGCTGCTGCTGTGCACAGGTATATAAAGGCTCAGAGCCTATTATGACACGCGCAGCCAGCGTTCCATTGCCACATTCCATCTACTGCAGGCAGGATACCTGGCTGGCTGAATGTCGCTGAGAAGCTCACAGAGACCGCCATAAGCAACAGTTTAACAGAATGCCACAGACTAATCAACCAAACTTTTTGGGTTGGGTTCTCTTTTATAGTCTGCAGGCATTAAATGAAAGAAGTCAGTGTTCCAGCAGAAGGAGACAACGTTTCAGAAAAGGCATTGTAGCAAACCAAAAAAGAAATTTTAAGCGCAGCAGAGTAACCAGCGCACATACCTGTTAGCTCAGGTGAGTTTAAAAGGCTGCTGTTGATAACAAGGGCATTTGCTAAATAGATGGTGTGTGTGCAACAATATACTGAAAGGTCAATTATATTGTGCAGCTTATCTCACCACCTGTAGTTATTTAGGTGAAAGCTCCAAAATGCTTGCCTAATATGTCTGTTTATCCAAAAGGAAGTAAAAAGGGAGAGCTAGAAAGATAGCATTGCATCACATTACATGGCAATGCAATGCACAGTTGCTGAAGTTGAACCAAAATGAGCTTGTAATCTGGCTTCTGCAACTTTGAACATGAAAAATCCAATGAGGAGAAGAAAAGCAAAGCCAAAGAGTCCATCCCCAAATCCGACAAACAAGCAAAATGAACAAAAAACATTGAATTCAATTCTTTCTGATTTTAGAAACTGCATTAAAGAAGGGGTGCACCGGTCCTGGAGATACTGCAATACCAGGTCAATGCGTGGAGTGGACAGAGCAAGCTCTTTTTCCATCTCCCTGTTCTAAAAATCCATTTAATATATGGTCCCCAGATAGGGGACGTATCAGATATTAAACTGATAAGAACAGATACTACACTTGATCTTAGCCAAAAGGCCGAGAAGCGATAACCAGAATTGGTTTCAAACTACGGAGCCACCCAAGGATCCTGAAAAGTCCATTTGTGGAGATGAGCTCCTGGACTCCCGTTAAGAAGACATGTTGTCAACCTCTAGATCGCTTACATGCCTGCACTTTTCGGCTTGCTGCTGCTGCAATCCACGCGTTTTAGATCTGCATAACTCCACCTCTTTAAACACAGCACCTTCACCCCCTGCTGTTCCCACCCGCCTCAACACCGTTGGAAGGGAGGAGAACCAATTAAGGCGGGGGGTGGGGTGGAACGAGCAGCTGTCTACCCTTAGCAGGAGGGCTCCTGATTACATACCTCTCCTGCTGCTGCTGCTGCTGGCTGTCCAGCAGCAGACTGAAGGTGGCTGCTGCTGTGCACAGGTATATAAAGGCTCAGAGCCTATTATGACACGCGCAGCCAGCGTTCCATTACCACATTCCATCTACTGCAGGCAGGATACCTGGCTGGCTGAATGTCGCTGAGAAGCTCACAGAGACCGCCATAAGCAACAGTTTAACAGAATGCCACAGAATAATCAACCAAACTTTTTGGGTTGGGTTCTCTTTTATAGTCTGCAGGCATTAAATGAAAGAAGTCAGTGTTCCAGCAGAAGGAGACAACGTTTCAGAAAAGGCATTGTAGCAAACCAAAAAAGAAATTTTAAGCGCAGCAGAGTAACCAGCGCACATACCTGTTAGCTCAGGTGAGTTTAAAAGGCTGCTGTTGATAACAAGGGCATTTGCTAAATAGATGGTGTGTGTGCAACAATATACTGAAAGGTCAATTATATTGTGCAGCTTATCTCACCACCTGTAGTTATTTAGGTGAAAGCTCCAAAATGCTTGCCTAATATGTCTGTTTATCCAAAAGGAAGTAAAAAGGGAGAGCTAGAAAGATAGCATTGCATCACATTACATGGCAATGCAATGCACAGTTGCTGAAGTTGAACCAAAATGAGCTTGTAATCTGGCTTCTGCAACTTTGAACATGAAAAATCCAATGAGGAGAAGAAAAGCAAAGCCAAAGAGTCCATCCCCAAATCCGACAAACAAGCAAAATGAACAAAAAACATTGAATTCAATTCTTTCTGATTTTAGAAACTGCATTAAAGAAGGGGTGCACCGGTCCTGGAGATACTGCAATACCAGGTCAATGCGTGGAGTGGACAGAGCAAGCTCTTTTTCCATCTCCCTGTTCTAAAAATCCATTTAATATATGGTCCCCAGATAGGGGACGTATCAGATATTAAACTGATAAGAACAGATACTACACTTGATCTTAGCCAAAAGGCCGAGAAGCGATAACCAGAATTGGTTTCAAACTACGGAGCCACCCAAGGATCCTGAAAAGTCCATTTGTGGAGATGAGCTCCTGGACTCCCGTTAAGAAGACATGTTGTCAACCTCTAGATCCCTTACATGCCTGCACTTTTCGGCTTGCTGCTGCTGCAATCCACGCGTTTTAGATCTGCATAACTCCACCTCTTTAAACACAGCACCTTCACCCCCTGCTGTTCCCACCCGCCTCAACACCGTTGGAAGGGAGGAGAACCAATTAAGGCGGGGGGTGGGGTGGAACGAGCAGCTGTCTACCCTTAGCAGGAGGGCTCCTGATTACATACCTCTCCTGCTGCTGCTGCTGCTGGCTGTCCAGCAGCAGACTGAAGGTGGCTGCTGCTGTGCACAGGTATATAAAGGCTCAGAGCCTATTATGACACGCGCAGCCAGCGTTCCATTGCCACATTCCATCTACTGCAGGCAGGATACCTGGCTGGCTGAATGTCGCTGAGAAGCTCACAGAGACCGCCATAAGCAACAGTTTAACAGAATGCCACAGACTAATCAACCAAACTTTTTGGGTTGGGTTCTCTTTTATAGTCTGCAGGCATTAAATGAAAGAAGTCAGTGTTCCAGCAGAAGGAGACAACGTTTCAGAAAAGGCATTGTAGCAAACCAAAAAAGAAATTTTAAGCGCAGCAGAGTAACCAGCGCACATACCTGTTAGCTCAGGTGAGTTTAAAAGGCTGCTGTTGATAACAAGGGCATTTGCTAAATAGATGGTGTGTGTGCAACAATATACTGAAAGGTCAATTATATTGTGCAGCTTATCTCACCACCTGTAGTTATTTAGGTGAAAGCTCCAAAATGCTTGCCTAATATGTCTGTTTATCCAAAAGGAAGTAAAAAGGGAGAGCTAGAAAGATAGCATTGCATCACATTACATGGCAATGCAATGCACAGTTGCTGAAGTTGAACCAAAATGAGCTTGTCATCTGGCTTCTGCAACTTTGAACATGAAAAATCCAATGAGGAGAAGAAAAGCAAAGCCAAAGAGTCCATCCCCAAATCCGACAAACAAGCAAAATGAACAAAAAACATTGAATTCAATTCTTTCTGATTTTAGAAACTGCATTAAAGAAGGGGTGCACCGGTCCTGGAGATACTGCAATACCAGGTCAATGCGTGGAGTGGACAGAGCAAGCTCTTTTTCCATCTCCCTGTTCTAAAAATCCATTTAATATATGGTCCCCAGATAGGGGACGTATCAGATATTAAACTGATAAGAACAGATACTACACTTGATCTTAGCCAAAAGGCCGAGAAGCGATAACCAGAATTGGTTTCAAACTACGGAGCCACCCAAGGATCCTGAAAAGTCCATTTGTGGAGATGAGCTCCTGGACTCCCGTTAAGAAGACATGTTGTCAACCTCTAGATCCCTTACATGCCTGCACTTTTCGGCTTGCTGCTGCTGCAATCCACGCGTTTTAGATCTGCATAACTCCACCTCTTTAAACACAGCACCTTCACCCCCTGCTGTTCCCACCCGCCTCAACACCGTTGGAAGGGAGGAGAACCAATTAACGCGGGGGGTGGGGTGGAACGAGCAGCTGTCTACCCTTAGCAGGAGGGCTCCTGATTACATACCTCTCCTGCTGCTGCTGCTGCTGGCTGTCCAGCAGCAGACTGAAGGTGGCTGCTGCTGTGCACAGGTATATAAAGGCTCAGAGCCTATTATGACACGCGCAGCCAGCGTTCCATTGCCACATTCCATCTACTGCAGGCAGGATACCTGGCTGGCTGAATGTCGCTGAGAAGCTCACAGAGAAAGCCATAAGCAACAGTTTAACAGAATGCCACAGACTAATCAACCAAACTTTTTGGGTTGGGTTCTCTTTTATAGTCTGCAGGCATTAAATGAAAGAAGTCAGTGTTCCAGCAGAAGGAGACAACGTTTCAGAAAAGGCATTGTAGCAAACCAAAAAAGAAATTTTAAGCGCAGCAGAGTAACCAGCGCACATACCTGTTAGCTCAGGTGAGTTTAAAAGGCTGCTGTTGATAACAAGGGCATTTGCTAAATAGATGGTGTGTGTGCAACAATATACTGAAAGGTCAATTATATTGTGCAGCTTATCTCACCACCTGTAGTTATTTAGGTGAAAGCTCCAAAATGCTTGCCTAATATGTCTGTTTATCCAAAAGGAAGTAAAAAGGGAGAGCTAGAAAGATAGCATTGCATCACATTACATGGCAATGCAATGCACAGTTGCTGAAGTTGAACCAAAATGAGCTTGTAATCTGGCTTCTGCAACTTTGAACATGAAAAATCCAATGAGGAGAAGAAAAGCAAAGCCAAAGAGTCCATCCCCAAATCCGACAAACAAGCAAAATGAACAAAAAACATTGAATTCAATTCTTTCTGATTTTAGAAACTGCATTAAAGAAGGGGTGCACCGGTCCTGGAGATACTGCAATACCAGGTCAATGCGTGGAGTGGACAGAGCAAGCTCTTTTTCCATCTCCCTGTTCTAAAAATCCATTTAATATATGGTCCCCAGATAGGGGACGTATCAGATATTAAACTGATAAGAACAGATACTACACTTGATCTTAGCCAAAAGGCCGAGAAGCGATAACCAGAATTGGTTTCAAACTACGGAGCCACCCAAGGATCCTGAAAAGTCCATTTGTGGAGATGAGCTCCTGGACTCCCGTTAAGAAGACATGTTGTCAACCTCTTGATCCCTTACATGCCTGCACTTTTCGGCTTGCTGCTGCTGCAATCCACGCGTTTTAGATCTGCATAACTCCACCTCTTTAAACACAGCACCTTCACCCCCTGCTGTTCCCACCCGCCTCAACACCGTTGGAAGGGAGGAGAACCAATTAAGGCGGGGGGTGGGGTGGAACGAGCAGCTGTCTACCCTTAGCAGGAGGGCTCCTGATTACATACCTCTCCTGCTGCTGCTGCTGCTGGCTGTCCAGCAGCAGACTGAAGGTGGCTGCTGCTGTGCACAGGTATATAAAGGCTCAGAGCCTATTATGACACGCGCAGCCAGCGTTCCATTGCCACATTCCATCTACTGCAGGCAGGATACCTGGCTGGCTGAATGTCGCTGAGAAGCTCACAGAGACCGCCATAAGCAACAGTTTAACAGAATGCCACAGACTAATCAACCAAACTTTTTGGGTTGGGTTCTCTTTTATAGTCTGCAGGCATTAAATGAAAGAAGTCAGTGTTCCAGCAGAAGGAGACAACGTTTCAGAAAAGGCATTGTAGCAAACCAAAAAAGAAATTTTAAGCGCAGCAGAGTAACCAGCGCACATACCTGTTAGCTCAGGTGAGTTTAAAAGGCTGCTGTTGATAACAAGGGCATTTGCTAAATAGATGGTGTGTGTGCAACAATATACTGAAAGATCAATTATATTGTGCAGCTTATCTCACCACCTGTAGTTATTTAGGTGAAAGCTCCAAAATGCTTGCCTAATATGTCTGTTTATCCAAAAGGAAGTAAAAAGGGAGAGCTAGAAAGATAGCATTGCATCACATTACATGGCAATGCAATGCACAGTTGCTGAAGTTGAACCAAAATGAGCTTGTAATCTGGCTTCTGCAACTTTGAACATGAAAAATCCAATGAGGAGAAGAAAAGCAAAGCCAAAGAGTCCATCCCCAAATCCGACAAACAAGCAAAATGAACAAAAAACATTGAATTCAATTCTTTCTGATTTTAGAAACTGCATTAAAGAAGGGGTGCACCGGTCCTGGAGATACTGCAATACCAGGTCAATGCGTGGAGTGGACAGAGCAAGCTCTTTTTCCATCTCCCTGTTCTAAAAATCCATTTAATATATGGTCCCCAGATAGGGGACGTATCAGATATTAAACTGATAAGAACAGATACTACACTTGATCTTAGCCAAAAGGCCGAGAAGCGATAACCAGAATTGGTTTCAAACTACGGAGCCACCCAAGGATCCTGAAAAGTCCATTTGTGGAGATGAGCTCCTGGACTCCCGTTAAGAAGACATGTTGTCAACCTCTAGATCCCTTACATGCCTGCACTTTTCGGCTTGCTGCTGCTGCAATCCACGCGTTTTAGATCTGCATAACTCCACCTCTTTAAACACAGCACCTTCACCCCCTGCTGTTCCCACCCGCCTCAACACCGTTGGAAGGGAGGAGAACCAATTAAGGCGGGGGGTGGGGTGGAACGAGCAGCTGTCTACCCTTAGCAGGAGGGCTCCTGATTACATACCTCTCCTGCTGCTGCTGCTGGCTGTCCAGCAGCAGACTGAAGGTGGCTGCTGCTGTGCACAGGTATATAAAGGCTCAGAGCCTATTATGACACGCGCAGCCAGCGTTCCATTGCCACATTCCATCTACTGCAGGCAGGATACCTGGCTGGCTGAATGTCGCTGAGAAGCTCACAGAGACCGCCATAAGCAACAGTTTAACAGAATGCCACAGACTAATCAACCAAACTTTTTGGGTTGGGTTCTCTTTTATAGTCTGCAGGCATTAAATGAAAGAAGTCAGTGTTCCAGCAGAAGGAGACAACGTTTCAGAAAAGGCATTGTAGCAAACCAAAAAAGAAATTTTAAGCGCAGCAGAGTAACCAGCGCACATACCTGTTAGCTCAGGTGAGTTTAAAAGGCTGCTGTTGATAACAAGGGCATTTGCTAAATAGATGGTGTGTGTGCAACAATATACTGAAAGGTCAATTATATTGTGCAGCTTATCTCACCACCTGTAGTTATTTAGGTGAAAGCTCCAAAATGCTTGCCTAATATGTCTGTTTATCCAAAAGGAAGTAAAAAGGGAGAGCTAGAAAGATAGCATTGCATCACATTACATGGCAATGCAATGCACAGTTGCTGAAGTTGAACCAAAATGAGCTTGTAATCTGGCTTCTGCAACTTTGAACATGAAAAATCCAATGAGGAGAAGAAAAGCAAAGCCAAAGAGTCCATCCCCAAATCCGACAAACAAGCAAAATGAACAAAAAACATTGAATTCAATTCTTTCTGATTTTAGAAACTGCATTAAAGAAGGGGTGCACCGGTCCTGGAGATACTGCAATACCAGGTCAATGCGTGGAGTGGACAGAGCAAGCTCTTTTTCCATCTCCCTGTTCTAAAAATCCATTTAATATATGGTCCCCAGATAGGGGACGTATCAGATATTAAACTGATAAGAACAGATACTACACTTGATCTTAGCCAAAAGGCCGAGAAGCGATAACCAGAATTGGTTTCAAACTACGGAGCCACCCAAGGATCCTGAAAAGTCCATTTGTGGAGATGAGCTCCTGGACTCCCGTTAAGAAGACATGTTGTCAACCTCTAGATCCCTTACATGCCTGCACTTTTCGGCTTGCTGCTGCTGCAATCCACGCGTTTTAGATCTGCATAACTCCACCTCTTTAAACACAGCACCTTCACCCCCTGCTGTTCCCACCCGCCTCAACACCGTTGGAAGGGAGGAGAACCAATTAAGGCGGGGGGTGGGGTGGAACGAGCAGCTGTCTACCCTTAGCAGGAGGGCTCCTGATTACATACCTCTCCTGCTGCTGCTGCTGCTGCTGGCTGTCCAGCAGCAGACTGAAGGTGGCTGCTGCTGTGCACAGGTATATAAAGGCTCAGAGCCTATTATGACACGCGCAGCCAGCGTTCCATTGCCACATTCCATCTACTGCAGGCAGGATACCTGGCTGGCTGAATGTCGCTGAGAAGCTCACAGAGACCGCCATAAGCAACAGTTTAACAGAATGCCACAGACTAATCAACCAAACTTTTTGGGTTGGGTTCTCTTTTATAGTCTGCAGGCATTAAATGAAAGAAGTCAGTGTTCCAGCAGAAGGAGACAACGTTTCAGAAAAGGCATTGTAGCAAACCAAAAAAGAAATTTTAAGCGCAGCAGAGTAACCAGCGCACATACCTGTTAGCTCAGGTGAGTTTAAAAGGCTGCTGTTGATAACAAGGGCATTTGCTAAATAGATGGTGTGTGTGCAACAATATACTGAAAGGTCAATTATATTGTGCAGCTTATCTCACCACCTGTAGTTATTTAGGTGAAAGCTCCAAAATGCTTGCCTAATATGTCTGTTTATCCAAAAGGAAGTAAAAGGGAGAGCTAGCAAGATAGCATTGCATCACATTACATGGCAATGCAATGCACAGTTGCTGAAGTTGAACCAAAATGAGCTTGTAATCTGGCTTCTGCAACTTTGAACATGAAAAATCCAATGAGGAGAAGAAAAGCAAAGCCAAAGAGTCCATCCCCAAATCCGACAAACAAGCAAAATGAACAAAAAACATTGAATTCAATTCTTTCTGATTTTAGAAACTGCATTAAAGAAGGGGTGCACCGGTCCTGGAGATACTGCAATACCAGGTCAATGCGTGGAGTGGACAGAGCAAGCTCTTTTTCCATCTCCCTGTTCTAAAAATCCATTTAATATATGGTCCCCAGATAGGGGACGTATCAGATATTAAACTGATAAGAACAGATACTACACTTGATCTTAGCCAAAAGGCCGAGAAGCGATAACCAGAATTGGTTTCAAACTACGGAGCCACCCAAGGATCCTGAAAAGTCCATTTGTGGAGATGAGCTCCTGGACTCCCGTTAAGAAGACATGTTGTCAACCTCTAGATCCCTTACATGCCTGCACTTTTCGGCTTGCTGCTGCTGCAATCCACGCGTTTTAGATCTGCATAACTCCACCTCTTTAAACACAGCACCTTCACCCCCTGCTGTTCCCACCCGCCTCAACACCGTTGGAAGGGAGGAGAACCAATTAAGGCGGGGGGTGGGGTGGAACGAGCAGCTGTCTACCCTTAGCAGGAGGGCTCCTGATTACATACCTCTCCTGCTGCTGCTGCTGCTGGCTGTCCAGCAGCAGACTGAAGGTGGCTGCTGCTGTGCACAGGTATATAAAGGCTCAGAGCCTATTATGACACGCGCAGCCAGCGTTCCATTGCCACATTCCATCTACTGCAGGCAGGATACCTGGCTGGCTGAATGTCGCTGAGAAGCTCACAGAGACCGCCATAAGCAACAGTTTAACAGAATGCCACAGACTAATCAACCAAACTTTTTGGGTTGGGTTCTCTTTTATAGTCTGCAGGCATTAAATGAAAGAAGTCAGTGTTCCAGCAGAAGGAGACAACGTTTCAGAAAAGGCATTGTAGCAAACCAAAAAAGAAATTTTAAGCGCAGCAGAGTAACCAGCGCACATACCTGTTAGCTCAGGTGAGTTTAAAAGGCTGCTGTTGATAACAAGGGCATTTGCTAAATAGATGGTGTGTGTGCAACAATATACTGAAAGGTCAATTATATTGTGCAGCTTATCTCACCACCTGTAGTTATTTAGGTGAAAGCTCCAAAATGCTTGCCTAATATGTCTGTTTATCCAAAAGGAAGTAAAAAGGGAGAGCTAGAAAGATAGCATTGCATCACATTACATGGCAATGCAATGCACAGTTGCTGAAGTTGAACCAAAATGAGCTTGTAATCTGGCTTCTGCAACTTTGAACATGAAAAATCCAATGAGGAGAAGAAAAGCAAAGCCAAAGAGTCCATCCCCAAATCCGACAAACAAGCAAAATGAACAAAAAACATTGAATTCAATTCTTTCTGATTTTAGAAACTGCATTAAAGAAGGGGTGCACCGGTCCTGGAGATACTGCAATACCAGGTCAATGCGTGGAGTGGACAGAGCAAGCTCTTTTTCCATCTCCCTGTTCTAAAAATCCATTTAATATATGGTCCCCAGATAGGGGACGTATCAGATATTAAACTGATAAGAACAGATACTACACTTGATCTTAGCCAAAAGGCCGAGAAGCGATAACCAGAATTGGTTTCAAACTACGGAGCCACCCAAGGATCCTGAAAAGTCCATTTGTGGAGATGAGCTCCTGGACTCCCGTTAAGAAGACATGTTGTCAACCTCTAGATCCCTTACATGCCTGCACTTTTCGGCTTGCTGCTGCTGCAATCCACGCGTTTTAGATCTGCATAACTCCACCTCTTTAAACACAGCACCTTCACCCCCTGCTGTTCCCACCCGCCTCAACACCGTTGGAAGGGAGGAGAACCAATTAAGGCGGGGGGTGGGGTGGAACGAGCAGCTGTCTACCCTTAGCAGGAGGGCTCCTGATTACATACCTCTCCTGCTGCTGCTGCTGCTGGCTGTCCAGCAGCAGACTGAAGGTGGCTGCTGCTGTGCACAGGTATATAAAGGCTCAGAGCCTATTATGACACGCGCAGCCAGCGTTCCATTGCCACATTCCATCTACTGCAGGCAGGATACCTGGCTGGCTGAATGTCGCTGAGAAGCTCACAGAGACCGCCATAAGCAACAGTTTAACAGAATGCCACAGACTAATCAACCAAACTTTTTGGGTTGGGTTCTCTTTTATAGTCTGCAGGCATTAAATGAAAGAAGTCAGTGTTCCAGCAGAAGGAGACAACGTTTCAGAAAAGGCATTGTAGCAAACCAAAAAAGAAATTTTAAGCGCAGCAGAGTAACCAGCGCACATACCTGTTAGCTCAGGTGAGTTTAAAAGGCTGCTGTTGATAACAAGGGCATTTGCTAAATAGATGGTGTGTGTGCAACAATATACTGAAAGGTCAATTATATTGTGCAGCTTATCTCACCACCTGTAGTTATTTAGGTGAAAGCTCCAAAATGCTTGCCTAATATGTCTGTTTATCCAAAAGGAAGTAAAAAGGGAGAGCTAGAAAGATAGCATTGCATCACATTACATGGCAATGCAATGCACAGTTGCTGAAGTTGAACCAAAATGAGCTTGTAATCTGGCTTCTGCAACTTTGAACATGAAAAATCCAATGAGGAGAAGAAAAGCAAAGCCAAAGAGTCCATCCCCAAATCCGACAAACAAGCAAAATGAACAAAAAACATTGAATTCAATTCTTTCTGATTTTAGAAACTGCATTAAAGAAGGGGTGCACCGGTCCTGGAGATACTGCAATACCAGGTCAATGCGTGGAGTGGACAGAGCAAGCTCTTTTTCCATCTCCCTGTTCTAAAAATCCATTTAATATATGGTCCCCAGATAGGGGACGTATCAGATATTAAACTGATAAGAACAGATACTACACTTGATCTTAGCCAAAAGGCCGAGAAGCGATAACCAGAATTGGTTTCAAACTACGGAGCCACCCAAGGATCCTGAAAAGTCCATTTGTGGAGATGAGCTCCTGGACTCCCGTTAAGAAGACATGTTGTCAACCTCTAGATCCCTTACATGCCTGCACTTTTCGGCTTGCTGCTGCTGCAATCCACGCGTTTTAGATCTGCATAACTCCACCTCTTTAAACACAGCACCTTCACCCCCTGCTGTTCCCACCCGCCTCAACACCGTTGGAAGGGAGGAGAACCAATTAAGGCGGGGGGTGGGGTGGAACGAGCAGCTGTCTACCCTTAGCAGGAGGGCTCCTGATTACATACCTCTCCTGCTGCTGCTGCTGCTGGCTGTCCAGCAGCAGACTGAAGGTGGCTGCTGCTGTGCACAGGTATATAAAGGCTCAGAGCCTATTATGACACGCGCAGCCAGCGTTCCATTGCCACATTCCATCTACTGCAGGCAGGATACCTGGCTGGCTGAATGTCGCTGAGAAGCTCACAGAGACCGCCATAAGCAACAGTTTAACAGAATGCCACAGACTAATCAACCAAACTTTTTGGGTTGGGTTCTCTTTTATAGTCTGCAGGCATTAAATGAAAGAAGTCAGTGTTCCAGCAGAAGGAGACAACGTTTCAGAAAAGGCATTGTAGCAAACCAAAAAAGAAATTTTAAGCGCAGCAGAGTAACCAGCGCACATACCTGTTAGCTCAGGTGAGTTTAAAAGGCTGCTGTTGATAACAAGGGCATTTGCTAAATAGATGGTGTGTGTGCAACAATATACTGAAAGGTCAATTATATTGTGCAGCTTATCTCACCACCTGTAGTTATTTAGGTGAAAGCTCCAAAATGCTTGCCTAATATGTCTGTTTATCCAAAAGGAAGTAAAAAGGGAGAGCTAGAAAGATAGCATTGCATCACATTACATGGCAATGCAATGCACAGTTGCTGAAGTTGAACCAAAATGAGCTTGTAATCTGGCTTCTGCAACTTTGAACATGAAAAATCCAATGAGGAGAAGAAAAGCAAAGCCAAAGAGTCCATCCCCACATCCGACAAACAAGCAAAATGAACAAAAAACATTGAATTCAATTCTTTCTGATTTTAGAAACTGCATTAAAGAAGGGGTGCACCGGTCCTGGAGATACTGCAATACCAGGTCAATGCGTGGAGTGGACAGAGCAAGCTCTTTTTCCATCTCCCTGTTCTAAAAATCCATTTAATATATGGTCCCCAGATAGGGGACGTATCAGATATTAAACTGATAAGAACAGATACTACACTTGATCTTAGCCAAAAGGCCGAGAAGCGATAACCAGAATTGGTTTCAAACTACGGAGCCACCCAAGGATCCTGAAAAGTCCATTTGTGGAGATGAGCTCCTGGACTCCCGTTAAGAAGACATGTTGTCAACCTCTAGATCCCTTACATGCCTGCACTTTTCGGCTTGCTGCTGCTGCAATCCACGCGTTTTAGATCTGCATAACTCCACCTCTTTAAACACAGCACCTTCACCCCCTGCTGTTCCCACCCGCCTCAACACCGTTGGAAGGGAGGAGAACCAATTAAGGCGGGGGGTGGGGTGGAACGAGCAGCTGTCTACCCTTAGCAGGAGGGCTCCTGATTACATACCTCTCCTGCTGCTGCTGCTGCTGGCTGTCCAGCAGCAGACTGAAGGTGGCTGCTGCTGTGCACAGGTATATAAAGGCTCAGAGCCTATTATGACACGCGCAGCCAGCGTTCCATTGCCACATTCCATCTACTGCAGGCAGGATACCTGGCTGGCTGAATGTCGCTGAGAAGCTCACAGAGACCGCCATAAGCAACAGTTTAACAGAATGCCACAGACTAATCAACCAAACTTTTTGGGTTGGGTTCTCTTTTATAGTCTGCAGGCATTAAATGAAAGAAGTCAGTGTTCCAGCAGAAGGAGACAACGTTTCAGAAAAGGCATTGTAGCAAACCAAAAAAGAAATTTTAAGCGCAGCAGAGTAACCAGCGCACATACCTGTTAGCTCAGGTGAGTTTAAAAGGCTGCTGTTGATAACAAGGGCATTTGCTAAATAGATGGTGTGTGTGCAACAATATACTGAAAGGTCAATTATATTGTGCAGCTTATCTCACCACCTGTAGTTATTTAGGTGAAAGCTCCAAAATGCTTGCCTAATATGTCTGTTTATCCAAAAGGAAGTAAAAAGGGAGAGCTAGAAAGATAGCATTGCATCACATTACATGGCAATGCAATGCACAGTTGCTGAAGTTGAACCAAAATGAGCTTGTAATCTGGCTTCTGCAACTTTGAACATGAAAAATCCAATGAGGAGAAGAAAAGCAAAGCCAAAGAGTCCATCCCCAAATCCGACAAACAAGCAAAATGAACAAAAAACATTGAATTCAATTCTTTCTGATTTTTGAAACTGCATTAAAGAAGGGGTGCACCGGTCCTGGAGATACTGCAATACCAGGTCAATGCGTGGAGTGGACAGAGCAAGCTCTTTTTCCATCTCCCTGTTCTAAAAATCCATTTAATATATGGTCCCCAGATAGGGGACGTATCAGATATTAAACTGATAAGAACAGATACTACACTTGATCTTAGCCAAAAGGCCGAGAAGCGATAACCAGAATTGGTTTCAAACTACGGAGCCACCCAAGGATCCTGAAAAGTCCATTTGTGGAGATGAGCTCCTGGACTCCCGTTAAGAAGACATGTTGTCAACCTCTAGATCCCTTACATGCCTGCACTTTTCGGCTTGCTGCTGCTGCAATCCACGCGTTTTAGATCTGCATAACTCCACCTCTTTAAACACAGCACCTTCACCCCCTGCTGTTCCCACCCGCCTCAACACCGTTGGAAGGGAGGAGAACCAATTAAGGCGGGGGGTGGGGTGGAACGAGCAGCTGTCTACCCTTAGCAGGAGGGCTCCTGATTACATACCTCTCCTGCTGCTGCTGCTGCTGGCTGTCCAGCAGCAGACTGAAGGTGGCTGCTGCTGTGCACAGGTATATAAAGGCTCAGAGCCTATTATGACACGCGCAGCCAGCGTTCCATTGCCACATTCCATCTACTGCAGGCAGGATACCTGGCTGGCTGAATGTCGCTGAGAAGCTCACAGAGACCGCCATAAGCAACAGTTTAACAGAATGCCACAGACTAATCAACCAAACTTTTTGGGTTGGGTTCTCTTTTATAGTCTGCAGGCATTAAATGAAAGAAGTCAGTGTTCCAGCAGAAGGAGACAACGTTTCAGAAAAGGCATTGTAGCAAACCAAAAAAGAAATTTTAAGCGCAGCAGAGTAACCAGCGCACATACCTGTTAGCTCAGGTGAGTTTAAAAGGCTGCTGTTGATAACAAGGGCATTTGCTAAATAGATGGTGTGTGTGCAACAATATACTGAAAGGTCAATTATATTGTGCAGCTTATCTCACCACCTGTAGTTATTTAGGTGAAAGCTCCAAAATGCTTGCCTAATATGTCTGTTTATCCAAAAGGAAGTAAAAAGGGAGAGCTAGAAAGATAGCATTGCATCACATTACATGGCAATGCAATGCACAGTTGCTGAAGTTGAACCAAAATGAGCTTGTAATCTGGCTTCTGCAACTTTGAACATGAAAAATCCAATGAGGAGAAGAAAAGCAAAGCCAAAGAGTCCATCCCCAAATCCGACAAACAAGCAAAATGAACAAAAAACATTGAATTCAATTCTTTCTGATTTTAGAAACTGCATTAAAGAAGGGGTGCACCGGTCCTGGAGATACTGCAATACCAGGTCAATGCGTGGAGTGGACAGAGCAAGCTCTTTTTCCATCTCCCTGTTCTAAAAATCCATTTAATATATGGTCCCCAGATAGGGGACGTATCAGATATTAAACTGATAAGAACAGATACTACACTTGATCTTAGCCAAAAGGCCGAGAAGCGATAACCAGAATTGGTTTCAAACTACGGAGCCACCCAAGGATCCTGAAAAGTACATTTGTGGAGATGAGCTCCTGGACTCCCGTTAAGAAGACATGTTGTCAACCTCTAGATCCCTTACATGCCTGCACTTTTCGGCTTGCTGCTGCTGCAATCCACGCGTTTTAGATCTGCATAACTCCACCTCTTTAAACACAGCACCTTCACCCCCTGCTGTTCCCACCCGCCTCAACACCGTTGGAAGGGAGGAGAACCAATTAAGGCGGGGGGTGGGGTGGAACGAGCAGCTGTCTACCCTTAGCAGGAGGGCTCCTGATTACATACCTCTCCTGCTGCTGCTGCTGCTGGCTGTCCAGCAGCAGACTGAAGGTGGCTGCTGCTGTGCACAGGTATATAAAGGCTCAGAGCCTATTATGACACGCGCAGCCAGCGTTCCATTGCCACATTCCATCTACTGCAGGCAGGATACCTGGCTGGCTGAATGTCGCTGAGAAGCTCACAGAGACCGCCATAAGCAACAGTTTAACAGAATGCCACAGACTAATCAACCAAACTTTTTGGGTTGGGTTCTCTTTTATAGTCTGCAGGCATTAAATGAAAGAAGTCAGTGTTCCAGCAGAAGGAGACAACGTTTCAGAAAAGGCATTGTAGCAAACCAAAAAAGAAATTTTAAGCGCAGCAGAGTAACCAGCTCACATACCTGTTAGCTCAGGTGAGTTTAAAAGGCTGCTGTTGATAACAAGGGCATTTGCTAAATAGATGGTGTGTGTGCAACAATATACTGAAAGGTCAATTATATTGTGCAGCTTATCTCACCACCTGTAGTTATTTAGGTGAAAGCTCCAAAATGCTTGCCTAATATGTCTGTTTATCCAAAAGGAAGTAAAAAGGGAGAGCTAGAAAGATAGCATTGCATCACATTACATGGCAATGCAATGCACAGTTGCTGAAGTTGAACCAAAATGAGCTTGTAATCTGGCTTCTGCAACTTTGAACATGAAAAATCCAATGAGGAGAAGAAAAGCAAAGCCAAAGAGTCCATCCCCAAATCCGACAAACAAGCAAAATGAACAAAAAACATTGAATTCAATTCTTTCTGATTTTAGAAACTGCATTAAAGAAGGGGTGCACCGGTCCTGGAGATACTGCAATACCAGGTCAATGCGTGGAGTGGACAGAGCAAGCTCTTTTTCCATCTCCCTGTTCTAAAAATCCATTTAATATATGGTCCCCAGATAGGGGACGTATCAGATATTAAACTGATAAGAACAGATACTACACTTGATCTTAGCCAAAAGGCCGAGAAGCGATAACCAGAATTGGTTTCAAACTACGGAGCCACCCAAGGATCCTGAAAAGTCCATTTGTGGAGATGAGCTCCTGGACTCCCGTTAAGAAGACATGTTGTCAACCTCTAGATCCCTTACATGCCTGCACTTTTCGGCTTGCTGCTGCTGCAATCCACGCGTTTTAGATCTGCATAACTCCACCTCTTTAAACACAGCACCTTCACCCCCTGCTGTTCCCACCCGCCTCAACACCGTTGGAAGGGAGGAGAACCAATTAAGGCGGGGGGTGGGGTGGAACGAGCAGCTGTCTACCCTTAGCAGGAGGGCTCCTGATTACATACCTCTCCTGCTGCTGCTGCTGCTGGCTGTCCAGCAGCAGACTGAAGGTGGCTGCTGCTGTGCACAGGTATATAAAGGCTCAGAGCCTATTATGACACGCGCAGCCAGCGTTCCATTGCCACATTCCATCTACTGCAGGCAGGATACCTGGCTGGCTGAATGTCACTGAGAAGCTCACAGAGACCGCCATAAGCAACAGTTTAACAGAATGCCACAGACTAATCAACCAAACTTTTTGGGTTGGGTTCTCTTTTATAGTCTGCAGGCATTAAATGAAAGAAGTCAGTGTTCCAGCAGAAGGAGACAACGTTTCAGAAAAGGCATTGTAGCAAACCAAAAAAGAAATTTTAAGCGCAGCAGAGTAACCAGCGCACATACCTGTTAGCTCAGGTGAGTTTAAAAGGCTGCTGTTGATAACAAGGGCATTTGCTAAATAGATGGTGTGTGTGCAACAATATACTGAAAGGTCAATTATATTGTGCAGCTTATCTCACCACCTGTAGTTATTTAGGTGAAAGCTCCAAAATGCTTGCCTAATATGTCTGTTTATCCAAAAGGAAGTAAAAAGGGAGAGCTAGAAAGATAGCATTGCATCACATTACATGGCAATGCAATGCACAGTTGCTGAAGTTGAACCAAAATGAGCTTGTAATCTGGCTTCTGCAACTTTGAACATGAAAAATCCAATGAGGAGAAGAAAAGCAAAGCCAAAGAGTCCATCCCCAAATCCCACAAACAAGCAAAATGAACAAAAAACATTGAATTCAATTCTTTCTGATTTTAGAAACTGCATTAAAGAAGGGGTGCACCGGTCCTGGAGATACTGCAATACCAGGTCAATGCGTGGAGTGGACAGAGCAAGCTCTTTTTCCATCTCCCTGTTCTAAAAATCCATTTAATATATGGTCCCCAGATAGGGGACGTATCAGATATTAAACTGATAAGAACAGATACTACACTTGATCTTAGCCAAAAGGCCGAGAAGCGATAACCAGAATTGGTTTCAAACTACGGAGCCACCCAAGGATCCTGAAAAGTCCATTTGTGGAGATGAGCTCCTGGACTCCCGTTAAGAAGACATGTTGTCAACCTCTAGATCCCTTACATGCCTGCACTTTTCGACTTGCTGCTGCTGCAATCCACGCGTTTTAGATCTGCATAACTCCACCTCTTTAAACACAGCACCTTCACCCCCTGCTGTTCCCACCCGCCTCAACACCGTTGGAAGGGAGGAGAACCAATTAAGGCGGGGGGTGGGGTGGAACGAGCAGCTGTCTACCCTTAGCAGGAGGGCTCCTGATTACATACCTCTCCTGCTGCTGCTGCTGCTGGCTGTCCAGCAGCAGACTGAAGGTGGCTGCTGCTGTGCACAGGTATATAAAGGCTCAGAGCCTATTATGACACGCGCAGCCAGCGTTCCATTGCCACATTCCATCTACTGCAGGCAGGATACCTGGCTGGCTGAATGTCGCTGAGAAGCTCACAGAGACCGCCATAAGCAACAGTTTAACAGAATGCCACAGACTAATCAACCAAACTTTTTGGGTTGGGTTCTCTTTTATAGTCTGCAGGCATTAAATGAAAGAAGTCAGTGTTCCAGCAGAAGGAGACAACGTTTCAGAAAAGGCATTGTAGCAAACCAAAAAAGAAATTTTAAGCGCAGCAGAGTAACCAGCGCACATACCTGTTAGCTCAGGTGAGTTTAAAAGGCTGCTGTTGATAACAAGGGCATTTGCTAAATAGATGGTGTGTGTGCAACAATATACTGAAAGGTCAATTATATTGTGCAGCTTATCTCACCACCTGTAGTTATTTAGGTGAAAGCTCCAAAATGCTTGCCTAATATGTCTGTTTATCCAAAAGGAAGTAAAAAGGGAGAGCTAGAAAGATAGCATTGCATCACATTACATGGCAATGCAATGCACAGTTGCGGAGGTTGAACCAAAATGAGCTTGTAATCTGGCTTCTGCAACTTTGAACATGAAAAATCCAATGAGGAGAAGAAAAGCAAAGCCAAAGAGTCCATCCCAAAATCCGACAAACAAGCAAAATGAACAAAAAACATTGAATTCAATTCTTTCTGATTTTAGAAACTGCATTAAAGAAGGGGTGCACCGGTCCTGGAGATACTGCAATACCAGGTCAATGCGTGGAGTGGACAGAGCAAGCTCTTTTTCCATCTCCCTGTTCTAAAAATCCATTTAATATATGGTCCCCAGATAGGGGACGTATCAGATATTAAACTGATAAGAACAGATACTACACTTGATCTTAGCCAAAAGGCCGAGAAGCGATAACCAGAATTGGTTTCAAACTACGGAGCCACCCAAGGATCCTGAAAAGTCCATTTGTGGAGATGAGCTCCTGGACTCCCGTTAAGAAGACATGTTGTCAACCTCTAGATCCCTTACATGCCTGCACTTTTCGGCTTGCTGCTGCTGCAATCCACGCGTTTTAGATCTGCATAACTCCACCTCTTTAAACACAGCACCTTCACCCCCTGCTGTTCCCACCCGCCTCAACACCGTTGGAAGGGAGGAGAACCAATTAAGGCGGGGGGTGGGGTGGAACGAGCAGCTGTCTACCCTTAGCAGGAGGGCTCCTGATTACATACCTCTCCTGCTGCTGCTGCTGCTGGCTGTCCAGCAGCAGACTGAAGGTGGCTGCTGCTGTGCACAGGTATATAAAGGCTCAGAGCCTATTATGACACGCGCAGCCAGCGTTCCATTGCCACATTCCATCTACTGCAGGCAGGATACCTGGCTGGCTGAATGTCGCTGAGAAGCTCACAGAGACCGCCATAAGCAACAGTTTAACAGAATGCCACAGACTAATCAACCAAACTTTTTGGGTTGGGTTCTCTTTTATAGTCTGCAGGCATTAAATGAAAGAAGTCAGTGTTCCAGCAGAAGGAGACAACGTTTCAGAAAAGGCATTGTAGCAAACCAAAAAAGAAATTTTAAGCGCAGCAGAGTAACCAGCGCACATACCTGTTAGCTCAGGTGAGTTTAAAAGGCTGCTGTTGATAACAAGGGCATTTGCTAAATAGATGGTGTGTGTGCAACAATATACTGAAAGGTCAATTATATTGTGCAGCTTATCTCACCACCTGTAGTTATTTAGGTGAAAGCTCCAAAATGCTTGCCTAATATGTCTGTTTATCCAAAAGGAAGTAAAAAGGGAGAGCTAGAAAGATAGCATTGCATCACATTACATGGCAATGCAATGCACAGTTGCTGAAGTTGAACCAAAATGAGCTTGTAATCTGGCTTCTGCAACTTTGAACATGAAAAATCCAATGAGGAGAAGAAAAGCAAAGCCAAAGAGTCCATCCCCAAATCCGACAAACAAGCAAAATGAACAAAAAACATTGAATTCAATTCTTTCTGATTTTAGAAACTGCATTAAAGAAGGGGTGCACCGGTCCTGGAGATACTGCAATACCAGGTCAATGCGTGGAGTGGACAGAGCAAGCTCTTTTTCCATCTCCCTGTTCTAAAAATCCATTTAATATATGGTCCCCAGATAGGGGACGTATCAGATATTAAACTGATAAGAACAGATACTACACTTGATCTTAGCCAAAAGGCCGAGAAGCGATAACCAGAATTGGTTTCAAACTACGGAGCCACCCAAGGATCCTGAAAAGTCCATTTGTGGAGATGAGCTCCTGGACTCCCGTTAAGAAGACATGTTGTCAACCTCTAGATCCCTTACATGCCTGCACTTTTCGGCTTGCTGCTGCTGCAATCCACGCGTTTTAGATCTGCATAACTCCACCTCTTTAAACACAGCACCTTCACCCCCTGCTGTTCCCACCCGCCTCAACACCGTTGGAAGGGAGGAGAACCAATTAAGGCGGGGGGTGGGGTGGAACGAGCAGCTGTCTACCCTTAGCAGGAGGGCTCCTGATTACATACCTCTCCTGCTGCTGCTGCTGCTGGCTGTCCAGCAGCAGACTGAAGGTGGCTGCTGCTGTGCACAGGTATATAAAGGCTCAGAGCCTATTATGACACGCGCAGCCAGCGTTCCATTGCCACATTCCATCTACTGCAGGCAGGATACCTGGCTGGCTGAATGTCGCTGAGAAGCTCACAGAGACCGCCATAAGCAACAGTTTAACAGAATGCCACAGACTAATCAACCAAACTTTTTGGGTTGGGTTCTCTTTTATAGTCTGCAGGCATTAAATGAAAGAAGTCAGTGTTCCAGCAGAAGGAGACAACGTTTCAGAAAAGGCATTGTAGCAAACCAAAAAAGAAATTTTAAGCGCAGCAGAGTAACCAGCGCACATACCTGTTAGCTCAGGTGAGTTTAAAAGGCTGCTGTTGATAACAAGGGCATTTGCTAAATAGATGGTGTGTGTGCAACAATATACTGAAAGGTCAATTATATTGTGCAGCTTATCTCACCACCTGTAGTTATTTAGGTGAAAGCTCCAAAATGCTTGCCTAATATGTCTGTTTATCCAAAAGGAAGTAAAAAGGGAGAGCTAGAAAGATAGCATTGCATCACATTACATGGCAATGCAATGCACAGTTGCGGAGGTTGAACCAAAATGAGCTTGTAATCTGGCTTCTGCAACTTTGAACATGAAAAATCCAATGAGGAGAAGAAAAGCAAAGCCAAAGAGTCCATCCCCAAATCCGACAAACAAGCAAAATGAACAAAAAACATTGAATTCAATTCTTTCTGATTTTAGAAACTGCATTAAAGAAGGGGTGCACCGGTCCTGGAGATACTGCAATACCAGGTCAATGCGTGGAGTGGACAGAGCAAGCTCTTTTTCCATCTCCCTGTTCTAAAAATCCATTTAATATATGGTCCCCAGATAGGGGACGTATCAGATATTAAACTGATAAGAACAGATACTACACTTGATCTTAGCCAAAAGGCCGAGAAGCGATAACCAGAATTGGTTTCAAACTACGGAGCCACCCAAGGATCCTGAAAAGTCCATTTGTGGAGATGAGCTCCTGGACTCCCGTTAAGAAGACATGTTGTCAACCTCTAGATCCCTTACATGCCTGCACTTTTCGGCTTGCTGCTGCTGCAATCCACGCGTTTTAGATCTGCATAACTCCACCTCTTTAAACACAGCACCTTCACCCCCTGCTGTTCCCACCCGCCTCAACACCGTTGGAAGGGAGGAGAACCAATTAAGGCGGGGGGTGGGGTGGAACGAGCAGCTGTCTACCCTTAGCAGGAGGGCTCCTGATTACATACCTCTCCTGCTGCTGCTGCTGCTGGCTGTCCAGCAGCAGACTGAAGGTGGCTGCTGCTGTGCACAGGTATATAAAGGCTCAGAGCCTATTATGACATGCGCAGCCAGCGTTCCATTGCCACATTCCATCTACTGCAGGCAGGATACCTGGCTGGCTGAATGTCGCTGAGAAGCTCACAGAGACCGCCATAAGCAACAGTTTAACAGAATGCCACAGACTAATCAACCAAACTTTTTGGGTTGGGTTCTCTTTTATAGTCTGCAGGCATTAAATGAAAGAAGTCAGTGTTCCAGCAGAAGGAGACAACGTTTCAGAAAAGGCATTGTAGCAAACCAAAAAAGAAATTTTAAGCGCAGCAGAGTAACCAGCGCACATACCTGTTAGCTCAGGTGAGTTTAAAAGGCTGCTGTTGATAACAAGGGCATTTGCTAAATAGATGGTGTGTGTGCAACAATATACTGAAAGGTCAATTATATTGTGCAGCTTATCTCACCACCTGTAGTTATTTAGGTGAAAGCTCCAAAATGCTTGCCTAATATGTCTGTTTATCCAAAAGGAAGTAAAAAGGGAGAGCTAGAAAGATAGCATTGCATCACATTACATGGCAATGCAATGCACAGTTGCTGAAGTTGAACCAAAATGAGCTTGTAATCTGGCTTCTGCAACTTTGAACATGAAAAATCCAATGAGGAGAAGAAAAGCAAAGCCAAAGAGTCCATCCCCAAATCCGACAAACAAGCAAAATGAACAAAAAACATTGAATTCAATTCTTTCTGATTTTAGAAACTGCATTAAAGAAGGGGTGCACCGGTCCTGGAGATACTGCAATACCAGGTCAATGCGTGGAGTGGACAGAGCAAGCTCTTTTTCCATCTCCCTGTTCTAAAAATCCATTTAATATATGGTCCCCAGATAGGGGACGTATCAGATATTAAACTGATAAGAACAGATACTACACTTGATCTTAGCCAAAAGGCCGAGAAGCGATAACCAGAATTGGTTTCAAACTACGGAGCCACCCAAGGATCCTGAAAAGTCCATTTGTGGAGATGAGCTCCTGGACTCCCGTTAAGAAGACATGTTGTCAACCTCTAGATCCCTTACATGCCTGCACTTTTCGGCTTGCTGCTGCTGCAATCCACGCGTTTTAGATCTGCATAACTCCACCTCTTTAAACACAGCACCTTCACCCCCTGCTGTTCCCACCCGCCTCAACACCGTTGGAAGGGAGGAGAACCAATTAAGGCGGGGGGTGGGGTGGAACGAGCAGCTGTCTACCCTTAGCAGGAGGGCTCCTGATTACATACCTCTCCTGCTGCTGCTGCTGCTGGCTGTCCAGCAGCAGACTGAAGGTGGCTGCTGCTGTGCACAGGTATATAAAGGCTCAGAGCCTATTATGACACGCGCAGCCAGCGTTCCATTGCCACATTCCATCTACTGCAGGCAGGATACCTGGCTGGCTGAATGTCGCTGAGAAGCTCACAGAGACCGCCATAAGCAACAGTTTAACAGAATGCCACAGACTAATCAACCAAACTTTTTGGGTTGGGTTCTCTTTTATAGTCTGCAGGCATTAAATGAAAGAAGTCAGTGTTCCAGCAGAAGGAGACAACGTTTCAGAAAAGGCATTGTAGCAAACCAAAAAAGAAATTTTAAGCGCAGCAGAGTAACCAGCGCACATACCTGTTAGCTCAGGTGAGTTTAAAAGGCTGCTGTTGATAACAAGGGCATTTGCTAAATAGATGGTGTGTGTGCAACAATATACTGAAAGGTCAATTATATTGTGCAGCTTATCTCACCACCTGTAGTTATTTAGGTGAAAGCTCCAAAATGCTTGCCTAATATGTCTGTTTATCCAAAAGGAAGTAAAAAGGGAGAGCTAGAAAGATAGCATTGCATCACATTACATGGCAATGCAATGCACAGTTGCTGAAGTTGAACCAAAATGAGCTTGTAATCTGGCTTCTGCAACTTTGAACATGAAAAATCCAATGAGGAGAAGAAAAGCAAAGCCAAAGAGTCCATCCCCAAATCCGACAAACAAGCAAAATGAACAAAAAACATTGAATTCAATTCTTTCTGATTTTAGAAACTGCATTAAAGAAGGGGTGCACCGGTCCTGGAGATACTGCAATACCAGGTCAATGCGTGGAGTGGACAGAGCAAGCTCTTTTTCCATCTCCCTGTTCTAAAAATCCATTTAATATATGGTCCCCAGATAGGGGACGTATCAGATATTAAACTGATAAGAACAGATACTACACTTGATCTTAGCCAAAAGGCCGAGAAGCGATAACCAGAATTGGTTTCAAACTACGGAGCCACCCAAGGATCCTGAAAAGTCCATTTCTGGAGATGAGCTCCTGGACTCCCGTTAAGAAGACATGTTGTCAACCTCTAGATCCCTTACATGCCTGCACTTTTCGGCTTGCTGCTGCTGCAATCCACGCGTTTTAGATCTGCATAACTCCACCTCTTTAAACACAGCACCTTCACCCCCTGCTGTTCCCACCCGCCTCAACACCGTTGGAAGGGAGGAGAACCAATTAAGGCGGGGGGTGGGGTGGAACGAGCAGCTGTCTACCCTTAGCAGGAGGGCTCCTGATTACATACCTCTCCTGCTGCTGCTGCTGCTGGCTGTCCAGCAGCAGACTGAAGGTGGCTGCTGCTGTGCACAGGTATATAAAGGCTCAGAGCCTATTATGACATGCGCAGCCAGCGTTCCATTGCCACATTCCATCTACTGCAGGCAGGATACCTGGCTGGCTGAATGTCGCTGAGAAGCTCACAGAGACCGCCATAAGCAACAGTTTAACAGAATGCCACAGACTAATCAACCAAACTTTTTGGGTTGGGTTCTCTTTTATAGTCTGCAGGCATTAAATGAAAGAAGTCAGTGTTCCAGCAGAAGGAGACAACGTTTCAGAAAAGGCATTGTAGCAAACCAAAAAAGAAATTTTAAGCGCAGCAGAGTAACCAGCGCACATACCTGTTAGCTCAGGTGAGTTTAAAAGGCTGCTGTTGATAACAAGGGCATTTGCTAAATAGATGGTGTGTGTGCAACAATATACTGAAAGGTCAATTATATTGTGCAGCTTATCTCACCACCTGTAGTTATTTAGGTGAAAGCTCCAAAATGCTTGAATAATATGTCTGTTTATCCAAAAGGAAGTAAAAAGGGAGAGCTAGAAAGATAGCATTGCATCACATTACATGGCAATGCAATGCACAGTTGCTGAAGTTGAACCAAAATGAGCTTGTAATCTGGCTTCTGCAACTTTGAACATGAAAAATCCAATGAGGAGAAGAAAAGCAAAGCCAAAGAGTCCATCCCCAAATCCGACAAACAAGCAAAATGAACAAAAAACATTGAATTCAATTCTTTCTGATTTTAGAAACTGCATTAAAGAAGGGGTGCACCGGTCCTGGAGATACTGCAATACCAGGTCAATGCGTGGAGTGGACAGAGCAAGCTCTTTTTCCATCTCCCTGTTCTAAAAATCCATTTAATATATGGTCCCCAGATAGGGGACGTATCAGATATTAAACTGATAAGAACAGATACTACACTTGATCTTAGCCAAAAGGCCGAGAAGCGATAACCAGAATTGGTTTCAAACTACGGAGCCACCCAAGGATCCTGAAAAGTCCATTTGTGGAGATGAGCTCCTGGACTCCCGTTAAGAAGACATGTTGTCAACCTCTAGATCCCTTACATGCCTGCACTTTTCGGCTTGCTGCTGCTGCAATCCACGCGTTTTAGATCTGCATAACTCCACCTCTTTAAACACAGCACCTTCACCCCCTGCTGTTCCCACCCGCCTCAACACCGTTGGAAGGGAGGAGAACCAATTAAGGCGGGGGGTGGGGTGGAACGAGCAGCTGTCTACCCTTAGCAGGAGGGCTCCTGATTACATACCTCTCCTGCTGCTGCTGCTGCTGGCTGTCCAGCAGCAGACTGAAGGTGGCTGCTGCTGTGCACAGGTATATAAAGGCTCAGAGCCTATTATGACACGCGCAGCCAGCGTTCCATTGCCACATTCCATCTACTGCAGGCAGGATACCTGGCTGGCTGAATGTCGCTGAGAAGCTCACAGAGACCGCCATAAGCAACAGTTTAACAGAATGCCACAGACTAATCAACCAAACTTTTTGGGTTGGGTTCTCTTTTATAGTCTGCAGGCATTAAATGAAAGAAGTCAGTGTTCCAGCAGAAGGAGACAACGTTTCAGAAAAGGCATTGTAGCAAACCAAAAAAGAAATTTTAAGCGCAGCAGAGTAACCAGCGCACATACCTGTTAGCTCAGGTGAGTTTAAAAGGCTGCTGTTGATAACAAGGGCATTTGCTAAATAGATGGTGTGTGTGCAACAATATACTGAAAGGTCAATTATATTGTGCAGCTTATCTCACCACCTGTAGTTATTTAGGTGAAAGCTCTAAAATGCTTGCCTAATATGTCTGTTTATCCAAAAGGAAGTAAAAAGGGAGAGCTAGAAAGATAGCATTGCATCACATTACATGGCAATGCAATGCACAGTTGCTGAAGTTGAACCAAAATGAGCTTGTAATCTGGCTTCTGCAACTTTGAACATGAAAAATCCAATGAGGAGAAGAAAAGCAAAGCCAAAGAGTCCATCCCCAAATCCGACAAACAAGCAAAATGAACAAAAAACATTGAATTCAATTCTTTCTGATTTTAGAAACTGCATTAAAGAAGGGGTGCACCGGTCCTGGAGATACTGCAATACCAGGTCAATGCGTGGAGTGGACAGAGCAAGCTCTTTTTCCATCTCCCTGTTCTAAAAATCCATTTAATATATGGTCCCCAGATAGGGGACGTATCAGATATTAAACTGATAAGAACAGATACTACACTTGATCTTAGCCAAAAGGCCGAGAAGCGATAACCAGAATTGGTTTCAAACTACGGAGCCACCCAAGGATCCTGAAAAGTCCATTTGTGGAGATGAGCTCCTGGACTCCCGTTAAGAAGACATGTTGTCAACCTCTAGATCCCTTACATGCCTGCACTTTTCGGCTTGCTGCTGCTGCAATCCACGCGTTTTAGATCTGCATAACTCCACCTCTTTAAACACAGCACCTTCACCCCCTGCTGTTCCCACCCGCCTCAACACCGTTGGAAGGGAGGAGAACCAATTAAGGCGGGGGGTGGGGTGGAACGAGCAGCTGTCTACCCTTAGCAGGAGGGCTCCTGATTACATACCTCTCCTGCTGCTGCTGCTGCTGGCTGTCCAGCAGCAGACTGAAGGTGGCTGCTGCTGTGCACAGGTATATAAAGGCTCAGAGCCTATTATGACACGCGCAGCCAGCGTTCCATTGCCACATTCCATCTACTGCAGGCAGGATACCTGGCTGGCTGAATGTCGCTGAGAAGCTCACAGAGACCGCCATAAGCAACAGTTTAACAGAATGCCACAGACTAATCAACCAAACTTTTTGGGTTGGGTTCTCTTTTATAGTCTGCAGGCATTAAATGAAAGAAGTCAGTGTTCCAGCAGAAGGAGACAACGTTTCAGAAAAGGCATTGTAGCAAACCAAAAAAGAAATTTTAAGCGCAGCAGAGTAACCAGCGCACATACCTGTTAGCTCAGGTGAGTTTAAAAGGCTGCTGTTGATAACAAGGGCATTTGCTAAATAGATGGTGTGTGTGCAACAATATACTGAAAGGTCAATTATATTGTGCAGCTTATCTCACCACCTGTAGTTATTTAGGTGAAAGCTCCAAAATGCTTGCCTAATATGTCTGTTTATCCAAAAGGAAGTAAAAAGGGAGAGCTAGAAAGATAGCATTGCATCACATTACATGGCAATGCAATGCACAGTTGCTGAAGTTGAACCAAAATGAGCTTGTAATCTGGCTTCTGCAACTTTGAACATGAAAAATCCAATGAGGAGAAGAAAAGCAAAGCCAAAGAGTCCATCCCCAAATCCGACAAACAAGCAAAATGAACAAAAAACATTGAATTCAATTCTTTCTGATTTTAGAAACTGCATTAAAGAAGGGGTGCACCGGTCCTGGAGATACTGCAATACCAGGTCAATGCGTGGAGTGGACAGAGCAAGCTCTTTTTCCATCTCCCTGTTCTAAAAATCCATTTAATATATGGTCCCCAGATAGGGGACGTATCAGATATTAAACTGATAAGAACAGATACTACACTTGATCTTAGCCAAAAGGCCGAGAAGCGATAACCAGAATTGGTTTCAAACTACGGAGCCACCCAAGGATCCTGAAAAGTCCATTTGTGGAGATGAGCTCCTGGACTCCCGTTAAGAAGACATGTTGTCAACCTCTAGATCCCTTACATGCCTGCACTTTTCGGCTTGCTGCTGCTGCAATCCACGCGTTTTAGATCTGCATAACTCCACCTCTTTAAACACAGCACCTTCACCCCCTGCTGTTCCCACCCGCCTCAACACCGTTGGAAGGGAGGAGAACCAATTAAGGCGGGGGGTGGGGTGGAACGAGCAGCTGTCTACCCTTAGCAGGAGGGCTCCTGATTACATACCTCTCCTGCTGCTGCTGCTGCTGGCTGTCCAGCAGCAGACTGAAGGTGGCTGCTGCTGTGCACAGGTATATAAAGGCTCAGAGCCTATTATGACACGCGCAGCCAGCGTTCCATTGCCACATTCCATCTACTGCAGGCAGGATACCTGGCTGGCTGAATGTCGCTGAGAAGCTCACAGAGACCGCCATAAGCAACAGTTTAACAGAATGCCACAGACTAATCAACCAAACTTTTTGGGTTGGGTTCTCTTTTATAGTCTGCAGGCATTAAATGAAAGAAGTCAGTGTTCCAGCAGAAGGAGACAACGTTTCAGAAAAGGCATTGTAGCAAACCAAAAAAGAAATTTTAAGCGCAGCAGAGTAACCAGCGCACATACCTGTTAGCTCAGGTGAGTTTAAAAGGCTGCTGTTGATAACAAGGGCATTTGCTAAATAGATGGTGTGTGTGCAACAATATACTGAAAGGTCAATTATATTGTGCAGCTTATCTCACCACCTGTAGTTATTTAGGTGAAAGCTCCAAAATGCTTGCCTAATATGTCTGTTTATCCAAAAGGAAGTAAAAAGGGAGAGCTAGAAAGATAGCATTGCATCACATTACATGGCAATGCAATGCACAGTTGCTGAAGTTGAACCAAAATGAGCTTGTAATCTGGCTTCTGCAACTTTGAACATGAAAAATCCAATGAGGAGAAGAAAAGCAAAGCCAAAGAGTCCATCCCCAAATCCGACAAACAAGCAAAATGAACAAAAAACATTGAATTCAATTCTTTCTGATTTTAGAAACTGCATTAAAGAAGGGGTGCACCGGTCCTGGAGATACTGCAATACCAGGTCAATGCGTGGAGTGGACAGAGCAAGCTCTTTTTCCATCTCCCTGTTCTAAAAATCCATTTAATATATGGTCCCCAGATAGGGGACGTATCAGATATTAAACTGATAAGAACAGATACTACACTTGATCTTAGCCAAAAGGCCGAGAAGCGATAACCAGAATTGGTTTCAAACTACGGAGCCACCCAAGGATCCTGAAAAGTCCATTTGTGGAGATGAGCTCCTGGACTCCCGTTAAGAAGACATGTTGTCAACCTCTAGATCCCTTACATGCCTGCACTTTTCGACTTGCTGCTGCTGCAATCCACGCGTTTTAGATCTGCATAACTCCACCTCTTTAAACACAGCACCTTCACCCCCTGCTGTTCCCACCCGCCTCAACACCGTTGGAAGGGAGGAGAACCAATTAAGGCGGGGGGTGGGGTGGAACGAGCAGCTGTCTACCCTTAGCAGGAGGGCTCCTGATTACATACCTCTCCTGCTGCTGCTGCTGCTGGCTGTCCAGCAGCAGACTGAAGGTGGCTGCTGCTGTGCACAGGTATATAAAGGCTCAGAGCCTATTATGACACGCGCAGCCAGCGTTCCATTGCCACATTCCATCTACTGCAGGCAGGATACCTGGCTGGCTGAATGTCGCTGAGAAGCTCACAGAGACCGCCATAAGCAACAGTTTAACAGAATGCCACAGACTAATCAACCAAACTTTTTGGGTTGGGTTCTCTTTTATAGTCTGCAGGCATTAAATGAAAGAAGTCAGTGTTCCAGCAGAAGGAGACAACGTTTCAGAAAAGGCATTGTAGCAAACCAAAAAAGAAATTTTAAGCGCAGCAGAGTAACCAGCGCACATACCTGTTAGCTCAGGTGAGTTTAAAAGGCTGCTGTTGATAACAAGGGCATTTGCTAAATAGATGGTGTGTGTGCAACAATATACTGAAAGGTCAATTATATTGTGCAGCTTATCTCACCACCTGTAGTTATTTAGGTGAAAGCTCCAAAATGCTTGCCTAATATGTCTGTTTATCCAAAAGGAAGTAAAAAGGGAGAGCTAGAAAGATAGCATTGCATCACATTACATGGCAATGCAATGCACAGTTGCTGAAGTTGAACCAAAATGAGCTTGTAATCTGGCTTCTGCAACTTTGAACATGAAAAATCCAATGAGGAGAAGAAAAGCAAAGCCAAAGAGTCCATCCCCAAATCCGACAAACAAGCAAAATGAACAAAAAACATTGAATTCAATTCTTTCTGATTTTAGAAACTGCATTAAAGAAGGGGTGCACCGGTCCTGGAGATACTGCAATACCAGGTCAATGCGTGGAGTGGACAGAGCAAGCTCTTTTTCCATCTCCCTGTTCTAAAAATCCATTTAATATATGGTCCCCAGATAGGGGACGTATCAGATATTAAACTGATAAGAACAGATACTACACTTGATCTTAGCCAAAAGGCCGAGAAGCGATAACCAGAATTGGTTTCAAACTACGGAGCCACCCAAGGATCCTGAAAAGTCCATTTGTGGAGATGAGCTCCTGGACTCCCGTTAAGAAGACATGTTGTCAACCTCTAGATCCCTTACATGCCTGCACTTTTCGGCTTGCTGCTGCTGCAATCCACGCGTTTTAGATCTGCATAACTCCACCTCTTTAAACACAGCACCTTCACCCCCTGCTGTTCCCACCCGCCTCAACACCGTTGGAAGGGAGGAGAACCAATTAAGGCGGGGGGTGGGGTGGAACGAGCAGCTGTCTACCCTTAGCAGGAGGGCTCCTGATTACATACCTCTCCTGCTGCTGCTGCTGCTGGCTGTCCAGCAGCAGACTGAAGGTGGCTGCTGCTGTGCACAGGTATATAAAGGCTCAGAGCCTATTATGACACGCGCAGCCAGCGTTCCATTGCCACATTCCATCTACTGCAGGCAGGATACCTGGCTGGCTGAATGTCGCTGAGAAGCTCACAGAGACCGCCATAAGCAACAGTTTAACAGAATGCCACAGACTAATCAACCAAACTTTTTGGGTTGGGTTCTCTTTTATAGTCTGCAGGCATTAAATGAAAGAAGTCAGTGTTCCAGCAGAAGGAGACAACGTTTCAGAAAAGGCATTGTAGCAAACCAAAAAAGAAATTTTAAGCGCAGCAGAGTAACCAGCGCACATACCTGTTAGCTCAGGTGAGTTTAAAAGGCTGCTGTTGATAACAAGGGCATTTGCTAAATAGATGGTGTGTGTGCAACAATATACTGAAAGGTCAATTATATTGTGCAGCTTATCTCACCACCTGTAGTTATTTAGGTGAAAGCTCCAAAATGCTTGCCTAATATGTCTGTTTATCCAAAAGGAAGTAAAAAGGGAGAGCTAGAAAGATAGCATTGCATCACATTACATGGCAATGCAATGCACAGTTGCTGAAGTTGAACCAAAATGAGCTTGTAATCTGGCTTCTGCAACTTTGAACATGAAAAATCCAATGAGGAGAAGAAAAGCAAAGCCAAAGAGTCCATCCCCAAATCCGACAAACAAGCAAAATGAACAAAAAACATTGAATTCAATTCTTTCTGATTTTAGAAACTGCATTAAAGAAGGGGTGCACCGGTCCTGGAGATACTGCAATACCAGGTCAATGCGTGGAGTGGACAGAGCAAGCTCTTTTTCCATCTCCCTGTTCTAAAAATCCATTTAATATATGGTCCCCAGATAGGGGACGTATCAGATATTAAACTGATAAGAACAGATTTTTTTCTTTTTCATTTTGTTCTTATATTTCAGTTGTTATTTCTCTTCTAATATTTCTCTTGCCTTATAATCTGTTCATGCTACAAGGTTCCACAGATGAAAGTTCCATAGACTCTTGGCTCTTTTTTTCCCAATTCTCTTCAGATCTAACAGGTAATAAATATATATTTCACTTAGTGCTAATTTTATGCATTCACTTTCACTTATAAAATCTCTTTTAAAAAGCAATATGTTTCGGACTTTCCATAGCGCATTCTTTATTCCATTTATCATTATCCAAATGACTCTTTCTTTTTCTTTTGATTGACATGTAAAATTTCCATATAAAACTACTTCGTGATTTAAAAACTTAAGACCAGTAACAAACTTTAAGAGACTTCCAACTTCTTTCCAGACATTTTGGGCATAAAAACAGTTCCAAAAGGTGTGTAAAACTGTTTCCTCTCTAACACAGCCTGTTCTAGGGCATCTTGCAGTATTGCACAATCCCCTTCTGTGTTGAAAAAATCTAACAGGAACACATTCTTGCACTATTGCCCATGCCAAGTCTTTATATTCATTTGTTAGATAAGGTGCATAAGTCATTCTCCAAATTCTTCCACTTTTAGTGTATGTAAAGTTTGCCACTGCTGTCATCGTTTCTTTTCTCTTTGTCTCTAGAGCCAGTCTTCTTGAATTTGACAGCATCTCCACATCTACTTCAGGTAAGTTATAAAGTCTAATTGTTTTTTCTAGTAAGACATATTGTTTTGGCGGTGTAATTAGGACAGGAGAATTTGGGGGCAATGTTATCCACTTTCTTTTCCTAAAGATATCTCCAGCTGCATATCTTAAGTAGAAAGACCAATGAGTTCTTAGATTGGTCATTTTGAAGCAAAAACTAAAGAACTTTAGGTACAAAATTTTTTTGATATTTGGGATATTCTTTCCACCATATTTATGCTGCTTGTACATTGTCTCTCTTCGAACCTTCTCCATTTTTGATCCCCACAGAAAAAGAAAAATTTGTCTCTGGAGAAACTTTATTGTGTTCTCATTCGGGGGGTACACCATACTTAAAAACAACATTATCGGCAACAACAAAGACTTAATGATCAAGTTTTTACCTTCCATTGATAATTTTCTGAGTTTCCATAAACTTATCTTCTTTTGCATTTTCTCCTTCACCAACTGCCAACTTTCTTCTCCATCATTCTTTTTTGTAAACACAACACCTAAAATTTTGATCTTATCACTTCTTATTTTAAGTTGAGGAATCTGCGCATCTGACCAATCACCGAATCCAAGACATTCGCTCTTCTCCAAGTTCAGTTTGAAGGCAGATGCTAAACAGAAAAAATCAGTAGTTCTTACTGCTCTTCTCAGCGATTGTTCTGAGTCGCACAGGATCGTGATGTCATCCATGTACCCCAGTGACTTAGTACTTAGTCCATTTCCACCTGGTATGGGTACACCTTTCACCATCTTATCTTTCCTCAACATTGCCAGTAGAGGCTCGATTGCGCAGATAAAGAGCAGAGGCGAAAGTGGGCATCCTTGTTTGACGCCCGACTTTAGAAAAACTTCTGAAGATAAAAAACCATTAATTAAAATCCTGCTAAAACTTCCATCATATAAAAGTGCAATGTGCTTAATAAAAACATCCGGGAATTTCATTTTCTTTAACACAGAATACAGGTACTTATGAGAGACTCTGTCGTACGCTTTCTGGAAATCAAGGGACAGAAGAGCTAGCTTTTGCTTCCTCTCTTGCTGATACCAAATTGCGTCCCGTATAATATTCAAGTTTTCTGCAATTGTACGACCAGGCACACCACATACCTGATCAGGATGCACGACCTTCTCTATCACCTTCTTCATTCTGTTCACCATGATTTTTGCCATAATTTTATAATCTACGTTGAGTAACGTGATTGGTCTCCAGTTCTCTAGATTAGTCTTATCTCCTTTTTTAAAAAGCAGGGTGACCACACCACTTCTCCAAGATTCAGGCAATTTGTCACATAAAAAGACAGCTTTAAAAATCTCAAACAGGTCGTCTTTTAAAATCTCCCAAAAAGTAAGATAAAATTCAATTTGTAGTCCGTCAGTACCCGGTGTTTTTCCTCTAGAAAAGCTTTTGATTGCACTTAGCAGTTCTTCTTCACAGATATCTTCAATCAACAACTCTTGATCTTGCTTTTCAAGGTGATTCTGCAATGAATTAAGAGCATCAGGTAAAAAATCAGCGTCAATTTTCTTTTCGCTAAAAAGATTTTGATAAAAAGTTTGCGCTTTGTCCAACAGTCCATCTTTAGTTGTTTCACCATCAAGTTCTTTAATTAATTCTTTGCGTTCTAAAGATTTTTTGAAAAAGAACCTGGAACATGTTTCATTTTTTTCCATATGTTCTACCTTGGCGTTGAAAATTATTTCTTTGCCTTTCTGTTCAATTGCTTTTTTAATGTCTTCTTTGACTTGTAAAATAACATCCTCCATATCTATCCCTGCATTTCTGAGTTTGTAACCTGTTTGCAGTTTTGTATTCAGGTCTTTAAACCATTTCTGATTCTGTCTGGCCTTCCTTTTGCCAGCTAAGAGAAAAAAATGTCTAATTTGAGACTTCACATACTCCCACCATTCTAGAATTCTTTTGTAATAACGTTTTTTCCCCTGTAGTTTTTTATAAAATTTCAAAAATTCCTCTTTTATACTTTCATCTTCCAGCAGCAGAGTGTTCAACTTCCAGACACCTCGCCCTTTCTCTAGACTGGGCAATTCCAAGTGAGTAATTAACGTTTTGTGGTCAGAAAAGATGTTACCTGTTAGATCCACTTTATTCACTTTAAAACTCTGTGATGTCAGAACAAAGTCAATTCTTGATTTTAGAAGATTGTTCTCCCAAGTGTATCCTGGTTCAGAGGTATTCTTTACTCTCCAGACATCATTCAGGCAAGTATCGTCGATTAGATTTTTTAACTGCATCTCAGTTTTGTCTTTCCTTCTAGTACCTGATGTCCTATTTTCATCAGACCGGATACAATTGAAGTCACCGCCAACCACAGTTGGTGTAGGACCAGGTATAAAGAGTTTGATGATATCTAATAAACTGGATCTTTCCTCTTTAATCGGAGATGCATAAACATTAATCAGCTTGAACTCGGATCCACAGTAACTCACATTAACAACTAGTGCACGTCCAGGTTCAACTTCAGTGAACGAGGTAACCTTAAAGTCTTTGTTTTTAAACAGGACACCAACACCAGTAGCACGCGATCCATTTTCACTGGACCAGATGGAAGGTCCGTTCGCCCAATCTTCCCTTAGTTTGTTATAGTTAGGGTCATGGTCAATGCCGCATTCTTGAAGTAAAAAAATATCAGCATCTAAAGTCATCAGGTAAGAAAATAAAGCAGCTCTCTTGACAGAGCCCTTTAAACTCCTCACATTTAGTGAGGCAATTTTGAGTGTAGCCATAAATCATTTAAACAGAGCTTGAGTCCGTATCTGACATGAATCCGACCGGGGTAGAGGGACCCGCAGAAACGTCCGTGTCTGAGAATTCCTCGATGTTCACTGGATCAGATGGGTTTACAGGTTTAGGAACTGAGATGATCGGTTTAGGTGAGTAATTAGGGAGGACTATTTTCAAACGCCCAGCAGGTCTTTTGCTGGCGCTCTCTCCCTTAAACAAACTCGACTTCTCCTTTTTCCTTTTCCTCAAAACCTCCACGTCAATGTCAATCTCCTCCTCCTCCTCCTCACCACCAGCCTCCTTAGAAGACTCCTCTCCCATCTCCACTTCAGACTCAGCTGGATTCTCCTCCACCACATGACCATCTGGACTCTCCGACCAATCCTTGAGAACAATGCTATCCCCAGGCGGGTCCCCAGCAGTGTCCTTGGGCGGATCCCCAGAAGGGTTCCCGGGAGGGTCCTTGGATTTGTCTGTTTGTTCTTCAGGACTGGACCGCTTCGGAGGGGCTCCCCCCCGAGCTGCATCTGCATAGCTGAAGGTCTTTTTTCTCAACGGACAATCCCGAAAAGAGTGCCCAGGGATACGGCAGATATTACAGATCATCTGATTTGGGCAGTTCAGAGTGACATGTCCTTTTTGATAGCACTTCTTGCAAAGAGCGTTCTCCTCCTTGCAGCTCTCAAAGGAATGCCCAAAGTCCATACATTTTCTGCAGAAGATAGGCATCCCTGGATAGAAGAGTCTTCCTCTCTCTCTGCCAATCAGGAAGCTCTGAGGCGGATGAATGAGTCCACCAATTCCCAAACCTTCTCTCAGCTTCACGATGAACTTGTATTTTCCGGTCCACAACCTCTCAGAGTTCATGATTTTGTGAGAAAAGTGGACCTCAGAGCAATAGTTATGCAGAAACGCAGCCACATCCTTTTCAGAGACATGCGGATTGCTCATATGAACCACCACAGACTTCTCTTCTGCCAGGCAGAGGGTCACAAAACACAGTCCTTTAAGATCTTCCTCCTGAAGTCTCAGCTTGATCTGATGGTAAAAATTCTGAGATGCCACTTCAGAGGTCAGGGTAAGCACAAAGCGTCCAGGAGCATCTTGAAGTGCCAGAATGTTCTCCCTTTTCACCTGCAGGATCTCAAGCAGGACCTTCCTCACGAAGAAAGACAGGGAGAACTTGTCACGGGCTCGCTCTTCAACTTCAATCTTGAAAGAGTTCTTGATCTTCAAGTCGCCAGCTCCAGCAGAACGGAGAGTAGCCGATGTCGCCATCGCCATATTCAGGTAAGTCGATCGCCTTCTTGGTTCTCTTCAGCACGCACACCCCCTATAGCAGCAGGAGGCTTAAGACAGTAGAACTGCCGATGCCTCAAGGCCGAGGATGCGATAGGCTTTGGAGTCTTCCAGCAACAACACTTGGTCGTAGCCAAAAGGCCGAGAAGCGATAACCAGAATTGGTTTCCGACTACGGTGCCACCCAAGGATTCTGAAAAGTCCATTTGTGGAGATGGCCACCTGGACTCCCGTTAAGAAGACATGCTGTCAACCTCTAGATCCCTCACATGCCTGCACTTTTCGGCTTGCTGCTGCTGCAATCCACGCGTTTTAGATCTGCATAACTCCACCTCTTTTAGCACAGTACCCTCAACCCCCGGCTGTTCCCACCCGCCTCAACACCGTTGGAAGGGAGGAGAACCAATTAAGGCGGGGGGGGGGTGGAACGAGCAGCTGTCTACCCTTTGCAGGAGGGTTGCTGATTAATTACCTCTCCTGCTGCTGCTGCTGCTGGCTGTCCAGCAGCAGACTGAAGGTGGCTGCTGCTGTGCGCAGGTATATAAAGGCTCAGAGCCTATTATGACACGCGCAGCCAGCGTTCCATTGCCACATTCCGTCTACTGCAGGCGGGATACCTGGATGGCTGAATGTCACTGAGAAGCTCACAGAGACCGCCATAAGCAACAGTTTAAAAGAATGCCACAGACTAATCAACCAAACTTTTTGGGTTGGTTTCTCTTTTATAGTCTGCAGGCATTAAATGAAAGAAGTCAGTGTTCCAGCAGAGGGAGACAACGTTTCAGAAAAGGCATTGTAGCAAACCAAAAAAGAAATTTTAAGCGCAGCAGAGTAACCAGCTCACATACCTGTTAGCTCAGGTGAGTTTAAAAGGCTGCTGTTGATAACAAGGGCATTTGCTAAATAGATGGTGTGTGTGCAACAATATACTGAAAGGTCAATTATATTGTGCAGCTTATCTCACCACCTGTAGTTATTTAGGTGAAAGCTCCAAAATGCTTGCCTAATATGTCTGTTTATCCAAAAGGAAGTATAGAGGGAGAGCTAGATAGATAGCATTGCATTACATTACATTACATGGCAATGCAATGCACAGTTGCTGAAGTTGAACCAAAATGAGCTTGTCATCTGGCTTCTGCAACTTTTAACATGAAAAATCCAATGAGGAGAAGAAAAGCAAAGCCAAAGAGTCCATCCCAAAATCCGACAAACAAGCAAAATGAACAAAAAGCATTGAATTCAATTCTTTCTGATTTTAGAAACTGCATTAAAGAAGGGGTGCACCGGTCCTGGAGATACTGCAATACCAGGTCAATGCGTGGAGTGGACAGAGCAAGCTCTTTTTCCATCTCCCTGTTCTAAAAATCCATTTAATATATGGTCCCCAGATAGGGGACGTATCAGATATTAAACTGATAAGAACAGATACTACACTTGATCTTAGCCAAAAGGCCGAGAAGCGATAACCAGAATTGGTTTCCGACTACGGTGCCACCCAAGGATTCTGAAAAGTCCATTTGTGGAGATGGCCACCTGGACTCCCGTTAAGAAGACATGCTGTCAACCTCTAGATCCCTCACATGCCTGCACTTTTCGGCTTGCTGCTGCTGCAATCCACGCGTTTTAGATCTGCATAACTCCACCTCTTTTAGCACAGTACCCTCAACCCCCGGCTGTTCCCACCCGCCTCAACACCGTTGGAAGGGAGGAGAACCAATTAAGGCGGGGGGGGGGTGGAACGAGCAGCTGTCTACCCTTAGCAGGAGGGTTGCTGATTAATTACCTCTCCTGCTGCTGCTGCTGCTGGCTATCCAGCAGCAGACTGAAGGTGGCTGCTGCTGTGCGCAGGTATATAAAGGCTCAGAGCCTATTATGACATGCGCAGCCAGCGTTCCATTGCCACATTCCGTCTACTGCAGGCGGGATACCTGGATGGCTGAATGTCACTGAGAAGCTCACAGAGACCGCCATAAGCAACAGTTTAAAAGAATGCCACAGACTAATCAACCAAACTTTTTGGGTTGGTTTCTCTTTTATAGTCTGCAGGCATTAAATGAAAGAAGTCAGTGTTCCAGCAGAGGGAGACAACGTTTCAGAAAAGGCATTGTAGCAAACCAAAAAAGAAATTTTAAGCGCAGCAGAGTAACCAGCTCACATACCTGTTAGCTCAGGTGAGTTTAAAAGGCTGCTGTTGATAACAAGGGCATTTGCTAAATAGATGGTGTGTGTGCAACAATATACTGAAAGGTCAATTATATTGTGCAGCTTATCTCACCACCTGTAGTTATTTAGGTGAAAGCTCCAAAATGCTTGCCTAATATGTCTGTTTATCCAAAAGGAAGTATAGAGGGAGAGCTAGATAGATAGCATTGCATTACATTACATTACATGGCAATGCAATGCACAGTTGCTGAAGTTGAACCAAAATGAGCTTGTCATCTGGCTTCTGCAACTTTTAACATGAAAAATCCAATGAGGAGAAGAAAAGCAAAGCCAAAGAGTCCATCCCAAAATCCGACAAACAAGCAAAATGAACAAAAAGCATTGAATTCAATTCTTTCTGATTTTAGAAACTGCATTAAAGAAGGGGTGCACCGGTCCTGGAGATACTGCAATACCAGGTCAATGCGTGGAGTGGACAGAGCAAGCTCTTTTTCCATCTCCCTGTTCTAAAAATCCATTTAATATATGGTCCCCAGATAGGGGACGTATCAGATATTAAACTGATAAGAACAGATACTACACTTGATCTTAGCCAAAAGGCCGAGAAGCGATAACCAGAATTGGTTTCCGACTACGGTGCCACCCAAGGATTCTGAAAAGTCCATTTGTGGAGATGGCCACCTGGACTCCCGTTAAGAAGACATGCTGTCAACCTCTAGATCCCTCACATGCCTGCACTTTTCGGCTTGCTGCTGCTGCAATCCACGCGTTTTAGATCTGCATAACTCCACCTCTTTTAGCACAGTACCCTCAACCCCCGGCTGTTCCCACCCGCCTCAACACCGTTGAAAGGGCGGAGAACCAATTAAGGCGGGGGGGGGGGGGAACGAGCAGCTGTCTACCCTTAGCAAGAGGGTTGCTGATTAATTACCTCTCCTGCTGCTGCTGCTGCTGGCTGTCCAGCAGCAGACTGAAGGTGGCTGCTGCTGTGCGCAGGTATATAAAGGCTCAGAGCCTATTATGACACGCGCAGCCAGCGTTCCATTGCCACATTCCGTCTACTGCAGGCGGGATACCTGGATGGCTGAATGTCACTGAGAAGCTCACAGAGACCGCCATAAGCAACAGTTTAAAAGAATGCCACAGACTAATCAACCAAACTTTTTGGGTTGGTTTCTCTTTTATAGTCTGCAGGCATTAAATGAAAGAAGTCAGTGTTCCAGCAGAGGGAGACAACGTTTCAGAAAAGGCATTGTAGCAAACCAAAAAAGAAATTTTAAGCGCAGCAGAGTAACCAGCTCACATACCTGTTAGCTCAGGTGAGTTTAAAAGGCTGCTGTTGATAACAAGGGCATTTGCTAAATAGATGGTGTGTGTGCAACAATATACTGAAAGGTCAATTATATTGTGCAGCTTATCTCACCACCTGTAGTTATTTAGGTGAAAGCTCCAAAATGCTTGCCTAATATGTCTGTTTATCCAAAAGGAAGTATAGAGGGAGAGCTAGATAGATAGCATTGCATTACATTACATTACATGGCAATGCAATGCACAGTTGCTGAAGTTGAACCAAAATGAGCTTGTCATCTGGCTTCTGCAACTTTTAACATGAAAAATCCAATGAGGAGAAGAAAAGCAAAGCCAAAGAGTCCATCCCAAAATCCGACAAACAAGCAAAATGAACAAAAAGCATTGAATTCAATTCTTTCTGATTTTAGAAACTGCATTAAAGAAGGGGTGCACCGGTCCTGGAGATACTGCAATACCAGGTCAATGCGTGGAGTGGACAGAGCAAGCTCTTTTTCCATCTCCCTGTTCTAAAAATCCATTTAATATATGGTCCCCAGATAGGGGACGTATCAGATATTAAACTGATAAGAACAGATACTACACTTGATCTTAGCCAAAAGGCCGAGAAGCGATAACCAGAATTGGTTTCCGACTACGGTGCCACCCAAGGATTCTGAAAAGTCCATTTGTGGAGATGGCCACCTGGACTCCCGTTAAGAAGACATGCTGTCAACCTCTAGATCCCTCACATGCCTGCACTTTTCGGCTTGCTGCTGCTGCAATCCACGCGTTTTAGATCTGCATAACTCCACCTCTTTTAGCACAGTACCCTCAACCCCCGGCTGTTCCCACCCGCCTCAACACCGTTGAAAGGGCGGAGAACCAATTAAGGCGGGGGGGGGGGGGAACGAGCAGCTGTCTACCCTTAGCAAGAGGGTTGCTGATTAATTACCTCTCCTGCTGCTGCTGCTGCTGGCTGTCCAGCAGCAGACTGAAGGTGGCTGCTGCTGTGCGCAGGTATATAAAGGCTCAGAGCCTATTATGACACGCGCAGCCAGCGTTCCATTGCCACATTCCGTCTACTGCAGGCGGGATACCTGGATGGCTGAATGTCACTGAGAAGCTCACAGAGACCGCCATAAGCAACAGTTTAAAAGAATGCCACAGACTAATCAACCAAACTTTTTGGGTTGGTTTCTCTTTTATAGTCTGCAGGCATTAAATGAAAGAAGTCAGTGTTCCAGCAGAGGGAGACAACGTTTCAGAAAAGGCATTGTAGCAAACCAAAAAAGAAATTTTAAGCGCAGCAGAGTAACCAGCTCACATACCTGATAGCTCAGGTGAGTTTAAAAGGCTGCTGTTGATAACAAGGGCATTTGCTAAATAGATGGTGTGTGTGCAACAATATACTGAAAGGTCAATTATATTGTGCAGCTTATCTCACCACCTGTAGTTATTTAGGTGAAAGCTCCAAAATGCTTGCCTAATATGTCTGTTTATCCAAAAGGAAGTATAGAGGGAGAGCTAGATAGATAGCATTGCATTACATTACATTACATGGCAATGCAATGCACAGTTGCTGAAGTTGAACCAAAATGAGCTTGTCATCTGGCTTCTGCAACTTTTAACATGAAAAATCCAATGAGGAGAAGAAAAGCAAAGCCAAAGAGTCCATCCCAAAATCCGACAAACAAGCAAAATGAACAAAAAGCATTGAATTCAATTCTTTCTGATTTTAGAAACTGCATTAAAGAAGGGGTGCACCGGTCCTGGAGATACTGCAATACCAGGTCAATGCGTGGAGTGGACAGAGCAAGCTCTTTTTCCATCTCCCTGTTCTAAAAATCCATTTAATATATGGTCCCCAGATAGGGGACGTATCAGATATTAAACTGATAAGAACAGATACTACACTTGATCTTAGCCAAAAGGCCGAGAAGCGATAACCAGAATTGGTTTCCGACTACGGTGCCACCCAAGGATTCTGAAAAGTCCATTTGTGGAGATGGCCACCTGGACTCCCGTTAAGAAGACATGCTGTCAACCTCTAGATCCCTCACATGCCTGCACTTTTCGGCTTGCTGCTGCTGCAATCCACGCGTTTTAGATCTGCATAACTCCACCTCTTTTAGCACAGTACCCTCAAAGCCCGGCTGTTCCCACCCGCCTCAACACCGTTGGAAGGGAGGAGAACCAATTAAGGCGGGGGGGGGGGTGGAACGAGCAGCTGTCTACCCTTAGCAGGAGGGTTGCTGATTAATTACCTCTCCTGCTGCTGCTGCTGCTGGCTGTCCAGCAGCAGACTGAAGGTGGCTGCTGCTGTGCGCAGGTATATAAAGGCTCAGAGCCTATTATGACACGCGCAGCCAGCGTTCCATTGCCACATTCCGTCTACTGCAGGCGGGATACCTGGATGGCTGAATGTCACTGAGAAGCTCACAGAGACCGCCATAAGCAACAGTTTAAAAGAATGCCACAGACTAATCAACCAAACTTTTTGGGTTGGTTTCTCTTTTATAGTCTGCAGGCATTAAATGAAAGAAGTCAGTGTTCCAGCAGAGGGAGACAACGTTTCAGAAAAGGCATTGTAGCAAACCAAAAAAGAAATTTTAAGCGCAGCAGAGTAACCAGCTCACATACCTGTTAGCTCAGGTGAGTTTAAAAGGCTGCTGTTGATAACAAGGGCATTTGCTAAATAGATGGTGTGTGTGCAACAATATACTGAAAGGTCAATTATATTGTGCAGCTTATCTCACCACCTGTAGTTATTTAGGTGAAAGCTCCAAAATGCTTGCCTAATATGTCTGTTTATCCAAAAGGAAGTATAGAGGGAGAGCTAGATAGATAGCATTGCATTACATTACATTACATGGCAATGCAATGCACAGTTGCTGAAGTTGAACCAAAATGAGCTTGTCATCTTTCTTCTGCAACTTTTAACATGAAAAATCCAATGAGGAGAAGAAAAGCAAAGCCAAAGAGTCCATCCCAAAATCCGACAAACAAGCAAAATGAACAAAAAGCATTGAATTCAATTCTTTCTGATTTTAGAAACTGCATTAAAGAAGGGGTGCACCGGTCCTGGAGATACTGCAATACCAGGTCAATGCGTGGAGTGGACAGAGCAAGCTCTTTTTCCATCTCCCTGTTCTAAAAATCCATTTAATATATGGTCCCCAGATAGGGGACGTATCAGATATTAAACTGATAAGAACAGATACTACACTTGATCTTAGCCAAAAGGCCGAGAAGCGATAACCAGAATTGGTTTCCGACTACGGTGCCACCCAAGGATTCTGAAAAGTCCATTTGTGGAGATGGCCACCTGGACTCCCGTTAAGAAGACATGCTGTCAACCTCTAGATCCCTCACATGCCTGCACTTTTCGTCTTGCTGCTGCTGCAATCCACGCGTTTTAGATCTGCATAACTCCACCTCTTTTAGCACAGTACCCTCAACCCCCGGCTGTTCCCACCCGCCTCAACACCGTTGGAAGGGAGGAGAACCAATTAAGGCGGGGGGGGGTGGAACGAGCAGCTGTCTACCCTTAGCAGGAGGGTTGCTGATTAATTACCTCTCCTGCTGCTGCTGCTGCTGGCTGTCCAGCAGCAGACTGAAGGTGGCTGCTGCTGTGCGCAGGTATATAAAGGCTCAGAGCCTATTATGACACGCGCAGCCAGCGTTCCATTGCCACATTCCGTCTACTGCAGGCGGGATACCTGGATGGCTGAATGTCACTGAGAAGCTCACAGAGACCGCCATAAGCAACAGTTTAAAAGAATGCCACAGACTAATCAACCAAACTTTTTGGGTTGGTTTCTCTTTTATAGTCTGCAGGCATTAAATGAAAGAAGTCAGTGTTCCAGCAGAGGGAGACAACGTTTCAGAAAAGGCATTGTAGCAAACCAAAAAAGAAATTTTAAGCGCAGCAGAGTAACCAGCTCACATACCTGTTAGCTCAGGTGAGTTTAAAAGGCTGCTGTTGATAACAAGGGCATTTGCTAAATAGATGGTGTGTGTGCAACAATATACTGAAAGGTCAATTATATTGTGCAGCTTATCTCACCACCTGTAGTTATTTAGGTGAAAGCTCCAAAATGCTTGCCTAATATGTCTGTTTATCCAAAAGGAAGTATAGAGGGAGAGCTAGATAGATAGCATTGCATTACATTACATTACATGGCAATGCAATGCACAGTTGCTGAAGTTGAACCAAAATGAGCTTGTCATCTGGCTTCTGCAACTTTTAACATGAAAAATCCAATGAGGAGAAGAAAAGCAAAGCCAAAGAGTCCATCCCAAAATCCGACAAACAAGCAAAATGAACAAAAAGCATTGAATTCAATTCTTTCTGATTTTAGAAACTGCATTAAAGAAGGGGTGCACCGGTCCTGGAGATACTGCAATACCAGGTCAATGCGTGGAGTGGACAGAGCAAGCTCTTTTTCCATCTCCCTGTTCTAAAAATCCATTTAATATATGGTCCCCAGATAGGGGACGTATCAGATATTAAACTGATAAGAACAGATACTACACTTGATCTTAGCCAAAAGGCCGAGAAGCGATAACCAGAATTGGTTTCCGACTACGGTGCCACCCAAGGATTCTGAAAAGTCCATTTGTGGAGATGGCCACCTGGACTCCCGTTAAGAAGACATGCTGTCAACCTCTAGATCCCTCACATGCCTGCACTTTTCGGCTTGCTGCTGCTGCAATCCACGCGTTTTAGATCTGCATAACTCCACCTCTTTTAGCACAGTACCCTCAAAGCCCGGCTGTTCCCACCCGCCTCAACACCGTTGGAAGGGAGGAGAACCAATTAAGGCGGGGGGGGGGGTGGAACGAGCAGCTGTCTACCCTTAGCAGGAGGGTTGCTGATTAATTACCTCTCCTGCTGCTGCTGCTGCTGGCTGTCCAGCAGCAGACTGAAGGTGGCTGCTGCTGTGCGCAGGTATATAAAGGCTCAGAGCCTATTATGACACGCGCAGCCAGCGTTCCATTGCCACATTCCGTCTACTGCAGGCGGGATACCTGGATGGCTGAATGTCACTGAGAAGCTCACAGAGACCGCCATAAGCAACAGTTTAAAAGAATGCCACAGACTAATCAACCAAACTTTTTGGGTTGGTTTCTCTTTTATAGTCTGCAGGCATTAAATGAAAGAAGTCAGTGTTCCAGCAGAGGGAGACAACGTTTCAGAAAAGGCATTGTAGCAAACCAAAAAAGAAATTTTAAGCGCAGCAGAGTAACCAGCTCACATACCTGTTAGCTCAGGTGAGTTTAAAAGGCTGCTGTTGATAACAAGGGCATTTGCTAAATAGATGGTGTGTGTGCAACAATATACTGAAAGGTCAATTATATTGTGCAGCTTATCTCACCACCTGTAGTTATTTAGGTGAAAGCTCCAAAATGCTTGCCTAATATGTCTGTTTATCCAAAAGGAAGTATAGAGGGAGAGCTAGATAGATAGCATTTCATTACATTACATTACATGGCAATGCAATGCACAGTTGCTGAAGTTGAACCAAAATGAGCTTGTCATCTTTCTTCTGCAACTTTTAACATGAAAAATCCAATGAGGAGAAGAAAAGCAAAGCCAAAGAGTCCATCCCAAAATCCGACAAACAAGCAAAATGAACAAAAAGCATTGAATTCAATTCTTTCTGATTTTAGAAACTGCATTAAAGAAGGGGGGCACCGGTCCTGGAGATACTGCAATACCAGGTCAATGCGTGGAGTGGACAGAGCAAGCTCTTTTTCCATCTCCCTGTTCTAAAAATCCATTTAATATATGGTCCCCAGATAGGGGACGTATCAGATATTAAACTGATAAGAACAGATACTACACTTGATCTTAGCCAAAAGGCCGAGAAGCGATAACCAGAATTGGTTTCCGACTACGGTGCCACCCAAGGATTCTGAAAAGTCCATTTGTGGAGATGGCCACCTGGACTCCCGTTAAGAAGACATGCTGTCAACCTCTAGATCCCTCACATGCCTGCACTTTTCGTCTTGCTGCTGCTGCAATCCACGCGTTTTAGATCTGCATAACTCCACCTCTTTTAGCACAGTACCCTCAACCCCCGGCTGTTCCCACCCGCCTCAACACCGTTGGAAGGGAGGAGAACCAATTAAGGCGGGGGGGGGTGGAACGAGCAGCTGTCTACCCTTAGCAGGAGGGTTGCTGATTAATTACCTCTCCTGCTGCTGCTGCTGCTGGCTGTCCAGCAGCAGACTGAAGGTGGCTGCTGCTGTGCGCAGGTATATAAAGGCTCAGAGCCTATTATGACACGCGCAGCCAGCGTTCCATTGCCACATTCCGTCTACTGCAGGCGGGATACCTGGATGGCTGAATGTCACTGAGAAGCTCACAGAGACCGCCATAAGCAACAGTTTAAAAGAATGCCACAGACTAATCAACCAAACTTTTTGGGTTGGTTTCTCTTTTATAGTCTGCAGGCATTAAATGAAAGAAGTCAGTGTTCCAGCAGAGGGAGACAACGTTTCAGAAAAGGCATTGTAGCAAACCAAAAAAGAAATTTTAAGCGCAGCAGAGTAACCAGCTCACATACCTGTTAGCTCAGGTGAGTTTAAAAGGCTGCTGTTGATAACAAGGGCATTTGCTAAATAGATGGTGTGTGTGCAACAATATACTGAAAGGTCAATTATATTGTGCAGCTTATCTCACCACCTGTAGTTATTTAGGTGAAAGCTCCAAAACGCTTGCCTAATATGTCTGTTTATCCAAAAGGAAGTATAGAGGGAGAGCTAGATAGATAGCATTGCATTACATTACATTACATGGCAATGCAATGCACAGTTGCTGAAGTTGAACCAAAATGAGCTTGTCATCTGGCTTCTGCAACTTTTAACATGAAAAATCCAATGAGGAGAAGAAAAGCAAAGCCAAAGAGTCCATCCCAAAATCCGACAAACAAGCAAAATGAACAAAAAGCATTGAATTCAATTCTTTCTGATTTTAGAAACTGCATTAAAGAAGGGGTGCACCGGTCCTGGAGATACTGCAATACCAGGTCAATGCGTGGAGTGGACAGAGCAAGCTCTTTTTCCATCTCCCTGTTCTAAAAATCCATTTAATATATGGTCCCCAGATAGGGGACGTATCAGATATTAAACTGATAAGAACAGATAAGGTTTCAACGCAATTTTATTGATTCAAAAGTATATTTACAAAGGTTTTAAAAAAGAACATTTATAACATTACAATAAAATGATAAAACATGATAATAATCAATTCAAGTTTTTTGTAAAAACACAATTTACCATCATAAAACCATTGTAACAATTAAGAATATCATAATTACAGATGTACTTGGGTTTATTTAATTACCACTAATTGTGTTCCATAATTGTACACACCACATAGAAGCCGCTTCTTTTGCTCCATACAGTTTTTTATCTCTGAGATAGTAAATATACATTTCACTTAAAGCAATTTTTATACAGTCTGTTGAATCAATATGATCATGTTTGAAGAGTAAAATATTTCTAACTTTCCACATGGCATTTTTAAAACAATTAATAATAATCCAGGCAACTCGGAATTGTTTAAAATTTGGACACTTAAAAAGACCATAAAAGACATAAAAGTGATTAAAATCTTTCAGGCCACATGCCCATTTTAAAAGTGGGCCTACCTTTCTCCAAACCTCCTGTGCAAAAGGACAATTCCAAAAGAGATGCAATACAGACTCACTTTCCCCGCATATATCTCTTGGACATTTGGCTCTCGCCACCAGCCCCCGCCTATGTTGAAACTCACGGGTAGGGAGGCACTGGTGGACGATAGCCCAGGCAAGGTCCTTGTGTACATTTGCAAGATATTTCCCGTACACATTTCGCCACACCGTTTTGGACCTTGCCTGTGAAAAATTGGAGACAGGAATTGTGTCCTCAGAGTGTCTGCAAGCAATAGATACCTTCCTTTGGTCCCCCAATATATCAGGCTCCAATTCCTGGAGACCTAAAAGCCTGACCGTTTTCTCAAGTATCACATACTGTTTAGGTGGGCACAGGAGCACAGGAGAACTTAAAGGTAGGCTAAACCACCTTTTAAAAATCATTCCTGCTGCATATTTTAAAAAATAACTAAAAATGCCATCAGATTTAAAAACCTTAAAACAGAAGCAGAAATACTTTATATGGAAAAAGGTAAAAAAATTGGGTACATCTTTACCTCCATTAGATTTACATTTGTACATCAGATCTCTTTTTAACTTTTCCATTTTTGAACCCCATAAAAACATAAAAACAATTCTTGTTACTTTCTTGATTTGTAAATTGGAAGGGGGAAACACCATTGCAACATACAACATAATGGGAATTAAAACGGCTTTAATAATTAAAATTTTACCTTCCATACTAAGGTTCCTTAAATTCCACAATGAGATCTTTTTTTCAATTTTATCCATTGCAGAGTCCCAGTTAGGGTCCCCCTCATTGTCTTGGTTAAAAATAATTCCTAAAATTTTTATGTGATTTTTCTGTATCACTATCCCAGGGGTCAAAGAGGAGTCCCATCCCCCCACATTAAAACAGTCACATTTATCTATATTTAATTTAAAACCTGAGGCTTCACAGAAAAATTGTGTGTTTCTCAATACCCTCCTCAGTGATGTGGAATCTGGACATAGTATGGTAACATCATCCATGTAACTTAGGGCTTTAAGTTGCATACCCCTACTCCCGGGAATAGGTACCCCTTTAATTACTTTATCTTTTCTCAGTATGGTTAATAGTGGTTCCATAACACAGATAAAGAGCAGTGGTGAGAGAGGGCACCCTTGTTTCACCCCTGATAATAGAGGAACCCCCTTCGTTAAAAACCCATTTACAGAAATTTGACTAAAACAAGAATGATATAAAAGCATAATGCGGGTTAAAATTTTCTCTGGAAATGCCATTTTTTTAAGAACCATAAAAAGAAATTCATGCGATACCCTGTCAAAAGCTTTTTCAAAGTCTAAGGATAAAATAGCAAGGTTTTGACTTCTCTCTTTTGAATACCATATGGTATCCCTAATTATGTTGAGGGACTCAGCTATGGTTCTTCCGGGAACACCACATACCTGGTTAGGGTGAATTAATTTGGCTATAAAGGGTTTTAAACGGACTGCAATAAGTTTAGCTAAAATTTTATAATCAAGGTTTAAAAGCGTAATAGGCCGCCAGTTTTTAAGTTGGCTCCTATCCCCTTTTTTATATATTAAAGATACCAGACCTCTCCTCCAAGATGGGGGTAATTTATTAGTATTAAAAGCTTCTTTAAACAATAAAAACATATCGTTCTTTAAAATTCCCCAAAAAGTCAGATAAAACTCAATCGGTAGACCGTCTTCCCCAGGGGCTTTCCCACTGGAGAAACTTTTAAAAATCTGTAAAAGTTCCTCACTGGTGAGATCCCTAGATAAAATACCCTGGTCTAAAATATCTAACTTAAAATCAAGGGAATTAATAGCATACTCTAAAAAGGATGGATCTATAACTTTAGTGTTAAAAAGAAGTTGATAAAAATTAAAAGCTTTTCCTAACATACCCTTAATATCATTTTCACCTTCAAGATTTAGGATTGCATCCCTCCTCCCCATTACCTTTTTGAAGAAGAATTGGGAGCATTTCTCTCCTTCCTCCAGGTGATGTACATGGGAGTTAAAAATTATTTGTTTTCCTTTTTCATTAAGAGCATTTTTTATTTCAGACTTAAGATTTGCAATATCATCATCCACATCAATACCAACTTCTTTTAGTTTAAAGAGTACTTGTAATCTCATATTAAAAACATAAAACCACTGCTTTTTCTTTTTTGCTTTCATTTTCCCTGCCTTAATAAAAAATAATTTAATCTTAGGTTTAATGCTCTCCCACCAATCCAGCATCGAGGCGCGGGGGTCTCTCTTTGATTGCCAGCACTGGTAGGCCTGCACAAACCTCTTTTGAATATCAATATCCTCTAGGAGAGTTGTATTTAATCTCCATGGGCCTCTTGAGGTATTTTGTTCCCCTGCTAACTCTAAAAACACAGATAAAACTTTATGATCAGAGAATAAATTAGATAAAAGAAAACATTTACAAGGTTTAAAGGCAGTAGAAGCAAATATGAAATCAATTCTAGAAGAAACTCTTCCATTGGACCATGTAACACCTGGATCCGCCGGCAAGAGCTCCTTCCAGCAGTCCTGTAATCTAAAATCATCAATTAAACTTTTCAACAAATAGGAGGTACGGTCTTTACGATTCACATCCCCACCCTGCCGGGATTCCCCATCACGTAAACAATTAAAATCTCCTCCCACTAGCAGGGGGGTTGACCCAACACAAAATAATGGCAATATTTCAAGTAAATCCGCCCTTTCCTGCTTCCCAGGAGGAGCGTACACATTTAATAAACGTAAAGAAAGTCCATTAAAAACAAGATGTATTAAAATAGCTCTGCCAGGTATAATTTCAGTCACAGATTGAATGATGGTAGAATGTCCACGGCAAAGTAGTCCAACTCCGGCAGCACGACAGTCATTAGCACCGGACCACACAGAAGCGCCCAGTTTCCAGTCTTCTTTTAAGTCCTTATAATTTAAATTACTCTGTATACCACATTCTTGTAGAAAGCAGAAATCAAAGTCCAATGTCTCTAAATAAGAAAATAAAGCAGCCCTACGTGTAGGGCTCTTTAGGGACCTCACATTTAGTGAGGAGATTTTAAGAGGAACAGACATTAAGAAGAATCAGGATCTGAAGATGGGAAGAAGTCAATACACGGCACCTCCTCCTCCGCATCTCCAGGGGTCAGGATTTGTTTAATATTACCGGGATCTGAAGCAGGCAAAAAGGCATCATCCACTTTTGGCTCCTCATCTGGACCTCGACATCCGTGTTTTCTTTGGATATCAGGTTGCTTTACGTCCTCCCGTTGCCTTTTCAGAGGCTGGGAGCTGTCCATCTTTTCCAAGTCCTGTGCATCTGCAGTCCTCATGGCGGTCTGGTCTATGGAACGGGTGTCATCCCTCTGGGTCGTCTTGTCCTCTGGTCTGGTCACGGAACTACTGCGACTTCTGGTTCGAGGACCAGGGCTCGACTGGGTCTTAGCCGGGTCCTTTTTACTTCGCGCCCTAGAGGTCTCTCTTTCCGACACACTGGTTGATCGATTAAGGAGCGTACCCTTTTTGCCCTTACTCAAGATCACCGATGATGGTGTGGCGAATCTGGGTGCTTGCTTAATCGGGGTACTAGAGGTCTCCTCAGTTCCACATAATGCCGGTGGTGCATTCATGCTGGATGAGGACCCTTCCTCTTGACTCTGAGATACGGCAACATCTAGAGCCAGAACATCGATCAATTCCACAGAGAGCGAACCCTCGGTTAATCTTATGGAGCCCCTACGACCGTCCTTCTGTGGAACTACCAGCGGGCCCTCTGGCGGAGCCGTTGAAGGATTTGGTCCGGACCCGTCAGCGTGCGCCAACCCAGGTCCAGGGGCAGGTGTAGTAATACTCCCTCCGAAGTATTCTTGGATAGTCAGTTAACCTGACTTAAACATGTCATATGTTTTTGACTTTTTGCTCGGACAATTCCTGAAGGCGTGACCTGCCTTCCCACATAGGTTACATACGATCTCAGAGTCACACGTAGCGGAGGTGTGCCCACTCTTACCGCACTTGTTGCAAAAGACTACATGAGCCCTTGTACAATTTTCTCGTGTATGCCCATATTCATGACAATTCCGGCATTGAAGGGGCATTCCTGGGTAGCGTAGGAATCCCCTGACATTACCAATGGCAAAATTAGCAGGCGGGTGGTGAAGACCACCAATGCCGCTCTGATCTGGATGGAACTTCACCAGTTATTTCCTCTTCCCATTCCAGAAGCGCTGGGAGTTGAGGATATCATGTGAGAAGCGCACTGACTTGCAGTAACGCTTCAAAAAGGTTTCGATATCGCCCTCAGAGACGAATGGGCTGTACATGAAGATCACCAAGGGTACTTCCTCTTCACCGTACAGGAAGTCAAAGCTCAGCCCGTTCAGTCTCTCATCGTCCTTGTCCGCAACCATCAGTGCTGCATGGATATTATCACAGCATGATTTAGCCATAAAGGAAATGGTATATCGCCCACGGAATTCCTGATCGTAAAGACACAGGATCTTATCTCGCTCCAGGTGGAAGAACCCAAAAAGAATCTCATGCACGATGTACTGCAGATTCTTCTCATGGCGCTGGCATTCATCCACCATGATTCTAATGGACTGTCGCAGTGGAGTCTCCCCCACCGCAAATCCAAAAGAAAAAGGCATTTTCGGCCCTCAGGGACTAAGCCCTCCCCCAATAGTAACAAGGGAATGAATCCCACAAAAGCAGGAACAAACCCAAGACCGAGGGAGGGGTACCCCAAGAACTTACACAGCCCACTAAGCGATAAAGCTCAGCAAAGGAAAACGCCCTTATTTCCTCGGGTCGCCCCGAAGACAAGACGCGATCGCTCCCCGTTGTCCGGGGACTAAGCAGACCTGCCAATAGCTGCAAGGGGGTGAAGCTCCCTCCGTTAAGAGAGAGCGATCCCCCAAGGCCAACAAGTCGGGTACCCCAGGCACCTCCTAGCCGAGACCAAGGCAGCAACCGTTAGATCACTGTACCTGATCCTAGCCAAAAGGCCGAGAAGCGATAACCAGAATTGGTTTCCGACTACGGTGCCACCCAAGGATTCTGAAAAGTCCATTTGTGGAGATGGCCACCTGGACTCCCGTTAAGAAGACATGCTGTCAACCTCTAGATCCCTCACATGCCTGCACTTTTCGGCTTGCTGCTGCTGCAATCCACGCGTTTTAGATCTGCATAACTCCACCTCTTTTAGCACAGTACCCTCAACCCCCGGCTGTTCCCACCCGCCTCAACACCGTTGGAAGGGAGGAGAACCAATTAAGGCGGGGGGGGGGGGTGGAACGAGCAGCTGTCTACCCTTAGCAGGAGGGTTGCTGATTAATTACCTCTCCTGCTGCTGCTGCTGCTGGCTGTCCAGCAGCAGACTGAAGGTGGCTGCTGCTGTGCGCAGGTATATAAAGGCTCAGAGCCTATTATGACACGCGCAGCCAGCGTTCCATTGCCACATTCCGTCTACTGCAGGCGGGATACCTGGATGGCTGAATGTCACTGAGAAGCTCACAGAGACCGCCATAAGCAACAGTTTAAAAGAATGCCACAGACTAATCAACCAAACTTTTTGGGTTGGTTTCTCTTTTATAGTCTGCAGGCATTAAATGAAAGAAGTCAGTGTTCCAGCAGAGGGAGACAACGTTTCAGAAAAGGCATTGTAGCAAACCAAAAAAGAAATTTTAGGCGCAGCAGAGTAACCAGCTCACATACCTGTTAGCTCAGGTGAGTTTAAAAGGCTGCTGTTGATAACAAGGGCATTTGCTAAATAGATGGTGTGTGTGCAGCAATATACTGAAAGGTCAATTATATTGTGCAGCTTATCTCACCACCTGTAGTTATTTAGGTGAAAGCTCCAAAATGCTTGCCTAATATGTCTGTTTATCCAAAAGGAAGTATAGGGGGAGAGCTAGATAGATAGCATTGCATTACATTACATTACATGGCAATGCAATGCACAGTTGCTGAAGTTGAACCAAAATGAGCTTGTCATCTGGCTTCTGCAACTTTTAACATGAAAAATCCAATGAGGAGAAGAAAAGCAAAGCCAAAGAGTCCATCCCAAAATCCGACAAACAAGCAAAATGAACAAAAAGCATTGAATTCAATTCTTTCTGATTTTAGAAACTGCATTAAAGAAGGGGTGCACCGGTCCTGGAGATACTGCAATACCAGGTCAATGCGTGGAGTGGACAGAGCAAGCTCTTTTTCCATCTCCCTGTTCTAAAAATCCATTTAATATATGGTCCCCAGATAGGGGACGTATCAGATATTAAACTGATAAGAACAGATACTACACTTGATCTTAGCCAAAAGGCCGAGAAGCGATAACCAGAATTGGTTTCCGACTACGGTGCCACCCAAGGATTCTGAAAAGTCCATTTGTGGAGATGGCCACCTGGACTCCCGTTAAGAAGACATGCTGTCAACCTCTAGATCCCTCACATGCCTGCACTTTTCGGCTTGCTGCTGCTGCAATCCACGCGTTTTAGATCTGCATAACTCCACCTCTTTTAGCACAGTACCCTCAACCCCCGGCTGTTCCCACCCGCCTCAACACCGTTGGAAGGGAGGAGAACCAATTAAGGCGGGGGGGGGGTGGAACGAGCAGCTGTCTACCCTTAGCAGGAGGGTTGCTGATTAATTACCTCTCCTGCTGCTGCTGCTGCTGGCTGTCCAGCAGCAGACTGAAGGTGGCTGCTGCTGTGCGCAGGTATATAAAGGCTCAGAGCCTATTATGACACGCGCAGCCAGCATTCCATTGCCACATTCCGTCTACTGCAGGCGGGATACCTGGATGGCTGAATGTCACTGAGAAGCTCACAGAGACCGCCATAAGCAACAGTTTAAAAGAATGCCACAGACTAATCAACCAAACTTTTTGGGTTGGTTTCTCTTTTATAGTCTGCAGGCATTAAATGAAAGAAGTCAGTGTTCCAGCAGAGGGAGACAACGTTTCAGAAAAGGCATTGTAGCAAACCAAAAAAGAAATTTTAAGCGCAGCAGAGTAACCAGCTCACATACCTGTTAGCTCAGGTGAGTTTAAAAGGCTGCTGTTGATAACAAGGGCATTTGCTAAATAGATGGTGTGTGTGCAACAATATACTGAAAGGTCAATTATATTGTGCAGCTTATCTCACCACCTGTAGTAATTTAGGTGAAAGCTCCAAAATGCTTGCCTAATATGTCTGTTTATCCAAAAGGAAGTATAGATATAGAGCTAGATAGATAGCATTGCATTACATTACATTACATGGCAATGCAATGCACAGTTGCTGAAGTTGAACCAAAATGAGCTTGTCATCTGGCTTCTGCAACTTTTAACATGAAAAATCCAATGAGGAGAAGAAAAGCAAAGCCAAAGAGTCCATCCCAAAATCCGACAAACAAGCAAAATGAACAAAAAGCATTGAATTCAATTCTTTCTGATTTTAGAAACTGCATTAAAGAAGGGGTGCACCGGTCCTGGAGATACTGCAATACCAGGTCAATGCGTGGAGTGGACAGAGCAAGCTCTTTTTCCATCTCCCTGTTCTAAAAATCCATTTAATATATGGTCCCCAGATAGGGGACGTATCAGATATTAAACTGATAAGAACAGATACTACACTTGATCTTAGCCAAAAGGCCGAGAAGCGATAACCAGAATTGGTTTCCGACTACGGTGCCACCCAAGGATTCTGAAAAGTCCATTTGTGGAGATGGCCACCTGGACTCCCGTTAAGAAGACATGCTGTCAACCTCTAGATCCCTCACATGCCTGCACTTTTCGGCTTGCTGCTGCTGCAATCCACGCGTTTTAGATCTGCATAACTCCACCTCTTTTAGCACAGTACCCTCAACCCCCGGCTGTTCCCACCCGCCTCAACACCGTTGGAAGGGAGGAGAACCAATTAAGGCGGGGGGGGGGTGGAACGAGCAGCTGTCTACCCTTAGCAGGAGGGTTGCTGATTAATTACCTCTCCTGCTGCTGCTGCTGCTGGCTGTCCAGCAGCAGACTGAAGGTGGCTGCTGCTGTGCGCAGGTATATAAAGGCTCAGAGCCTATTATGACACGCGCAGCCAGCGTTCCATTGCCACATTCCGTCTACTGCAGGCGGGATACCTGGATGGCTGAATGTCACTGAGAAGCTCACAGAGACCGCCATAAGCAACAGTTTAAAAGAATGCCACAGACTAATCAACCAAACTTTTTGGGTTGGTTTCTCTTTTATAGTCTGCAGGCATTAAATGAAAGAAGTCAGTGTTCCAGCAGAGGGAGACAACGTTTCAGAAAAGGCATTGTAGCATACCAAAAAAGAAATTTTAAGCGCAGCAGAGTAACCAGCTCACATACCTGTTAGCTCAGGTGAGTTTAAAAGGCTGCTGTTGATAACAAGGGCATTTGCTAAATAGATGGTGTGTGTGCAACAATATACTGAAAGGTCAATTATATTGTGCAGCTTATCTCACCACCTGTAGTTATTTAGGTGAAAGCTCCAAAATGCTTGCCTAATATGTCTGTTTATCCAAAAGGAAGTATAGATATAGAGCTAGATAGATAGCATTGCATTACATTACATTACATGGCAATGCAATGCACAGTTGCTGAAGTTGAACCAAAATGAGCTTGTCATCTGGCTTCTGCAACTTTTAACATGAAAAATCCAATGAGGAGAAGAAAAGCAAAGCCAAAGAGTCCATCCCAAAATCCGACAAACAAGCAAAATGAACAAAAAGCATTGAATTCAATTCTTTCTGATTTTAGAAACTGCATTAAAGAAGGGGTGCACCGGTCCTGGAGATACTGCAATACCAGGTCAATGCGTGGAGTGGACACAGCAAGCTCTTTTTCCATCTCCCTGTTCTAAAAATCCATTTAATATATGGTCCCCAGATAGGGGACGTATCAGATATTAAACTGATAAGAACAGATACTACACTTGATCTTAGCCAAAAGGCCGAGAAGCGATAACCAGAATTGGTTTCCGACTACGGTGCCACCCAAGGATTCTGAAAAGTCCATTTGTGGAGATGGCCACCTGGACTCCCGTTAAGAAGACATGCTGTCAACCTCTAGATCCCTCACATGCCTGCACTTTTCGGCTTGCTGCTGCTGCAATCCACGCGTTTTAGATCTGCATAACTCCACCTCTTTTAGCACAGTACCCTCAACCCCCGGCTGTTCCCACCCGCCTCAACACCGTTGGAAGGGAGGAGAACCAATTAAGGCGGGGGGGGGGGTGGAACGAGCAGCTGTCTACCCTTAGCAGGAGGGTTGCTGATTAATTACCTCTCCTGCTGCTGCTGCTGCTGGCTGTCCAGCAGCAGACTGAAGGTGGCTGCTGCTGTGCGCAGGTATATAAAGGCTCAGAGCCTATTATGACACGCGCAGCCAGCGTTCCATTGCCACATTCCGTCTACTGCAGGCGGGATACCTGGATGGCTGAATGTCACTGAGAAGCTCACAGAGACCGCCATAAGCAACAGTTTAAAAGAATGCCACAGACTAATCAACCAAACTTTTTGGGTTGGTTTCTCTTTTATAGTCTGCAGGCATTAAATGAAAGAAGTCAGTGTTCCAGCAGAGGGAGACAACGTTTCAGAAAAGGCATTGTAGCAAACCAAAAAAGAAATTTTAAGCGCAGCAGAGTAACCAGCTCACATACCTGTTAGCTCAGGTGAGTTTAAAAGGCTGCTGTTGATAACAAGGGCATTTGCTAAATAGATGGTGTGTGTGCAACAATATACTGAAAGGTCAATTATATTGTGCAGCTTATCTCACCACCTGTAGTTATTTAGGTGAAAGCTCCAAAATGCTTGCCTAATATGTCTGTTTATCCAAAAGGAAGTATAGAGGGAGAGCTAGATAGATAGCATTGCATTACATTACATTACATGGCAATGCAATGCACAGTTGCTGAAGTTGAACCAAAATGAGCTTGTCATCTGGCTTCTGCAACTTTTAACATGAAAAATCCAATGAGGAGAAGAAAAGCAAAGCCAAAGAGTCCATCCCAAAATCCGACAAACAAGCAAAATGAACAAAAAGCATTGAATTCAATTCTTTCTGATTTTAGAAACTGCATTAAAGAAGGGGTGCACCGGTCCTGGAGATACTGCAATACCAGGTCAATGCGTGGAGTGGACAGAGCAAGCTCTTTTTCCATCTCCCTGTTCTAAAAATCCATTTAATATATGGTCCCCAGATAGGGGACGTATCAGATATTAAACTGATAAGAACAGATACTACACTTGATCTTAGCCAAAAGGCCGAGAAGCGATAACCAGAATTGGTTTCCGACTACGGTGCCACCCAAGGATTCTGAAAAGTCCATTTGTGGAGATGGCCACCTGGACTCCCGTTAAGAAGACATGCTGTCAACCTCTAGATCCCTCACATGCCTGCACTTTTCGGCTTGCTGCTGCTGCAATCCACGCGTTTTAGATCTGCATAACTCCACCTCTTTTAGCACAGTACCCTCAACCCCCGGCTGTTCCCACCCGCCTCAACACCGTTGGAAGGGAGGAGAACCAATTAAGGCGGGGGGGGGGGTGGAACGAGCAGCTGTCTACCCTTAGCAGGAGGGTTGCTGATTAATTACCTCTCCTGCTGCTGCTGCTGCTGGCTGTCCAGCAGCAGACTGAAGGTGGCTGCTGCTGTGCGCAGGTATATAAAGGCTCAGAGCCTATTATGACACGCGCAGCCAGCGTTCCATTGCCACATTCCGTCTACTGCAGGCGGGATACCTGGATGGCTGAATGTCACTGAGAAGCTCACAGAGACCGCCATAAGCAACAGTTTAAAAGAATGCCACAGACTAATCAACCAAACTTTTTGGGTTGGTTTCTCTTTTATAGTCTGCAGGCATTAAATGAAAGAAGTCAGTGTTCCAGCAGAGGGAGACAACGTTTCAGAAAAGGCATTGTAGCAAACCAAAAAAGAAATTTTAAGCGCAGCAGAGTAACCAGCTCACATACCTGTTAGCTCAGGTGAGTTTAAAAGGCTGCTGTTGATAACAAGGGCATTTGCTAAATAGATGGTGTGTGTGCAACAATATACTGAAAGGTCAATTATATTGTGCAGCTTATCTCACCACCTGTAGTTATTTAGGTGAAAGCTCCAAAATGCTTGCCTAATATGTCTGTTTATCCAAAAGGAAGTATAGAGGGAGAGCTAGATAGATAGCATTGCATTACATTACATTACATGGCAATGCAATGCACAGTTGCTGAAGTTGAACCAAAATGAGCTTGTCATCTGGCTTCTGCAACTTTTAACATGAAAAATCCAATGAGGAGAAGAAAAGCAAAGTAAAGAGTCCATCCCAAAATCCGACAAACAAGCAAAATGAACAAAAAGCATTGAATTCAATTCTTTCTGATTTTAGAAACTGCATTAAAGAAGGGGTGCACCGGTCCTGGAGATACTGCAATACCAGGTCAATGCGTGGAGTGGACAGAGCAAGCTCTTTTTCCATCTCCCTGTTCTAAAAATCCATTTAATATATGGTCCCCAGATAGGGGACGTATCAGATATTAAACTGATAAGAACAGATACTACACTTGATCTTAGCCAAAAGGCCGAGAAGCGATAACCAGAATTGGTTTCCGACTACGGTGCCACCCAAGGATTCTGAAAAGTCCATTTGTGGAGATGGCCACCTGGACTCCCGTTAAGAAGACATGCTGTCAACCTCTAGATCCCTCACATGCCTGCACTTTTCGGCTTGCTGCTGCTGCAATCCACGCGTTTTAGATCTGCATAACTCCACCTCTTTTAGCACAGTACCCTCAACCCCCGGATGTTCCCACCCGCCTCAACACCGTTGGAAGGGAGGAGAACCAATTAAGGCGGGGGGGGGTGGAACGAGCAGCTGTCTACCCTTAGCAGGAGGGTTGCTGATTAATTACCTCTCCTGCTGCTGCTGCTGCTGGCTGTCCAGCAGCAGACTGAAGGTGGCTGCTGCTGTGCGCAGGTATATAAAGGCTCAGAGCCTATTATGACACGCGCAGCCAGCGTTCCATTGCCACATTCCGTCTACTGCAGGCGGGATACCTGGATGGCTGAATGTCACTGAGAAGCTCACAGAGACCGCCATAAGCAACAGTTTAAAAGAATGCCACAGACTAATCAACCAAACTTTTTGGGTTGGTTTCTCTTTTATAGTCTGCAGGCATTAAATGAAAGAAGTCAGTGTTCCAGCAGAGGGAGACAACGTTTCAGAAAAGGCATTGTAGCAAACCAAAAAAGAAATTTTAAGCGCAGCAGAGTAACCAGCTCACATACCTGTTAGCTCAGGTGAGTTTAAAAGGCTGCTGTTGATAACAAGGGCATTTGCTAAATAGATGGTGTGTGTGCAACAATATACTGAAAGGTCAATTATATTGTGCAGCTTATCTCACCACCTGTAGTTATTTAGGTGAAAGCTCCAAAATGCTTGCCTAATATGTCTGTTTATCCAAAAGGAAGTATAGAGGGAGAGCTAGATAGATAGCATTGCATTACATTACATTACATGGCAATGCAATGCACAGTTGCTGATGTTGAACCAAAATGAGCTTGTCATCTGGCTTCTGCAACTTTTAACATGAAAAATCCAATGAGGAGAAGAAAAGCAAAGCCAAAGAGTCCATCCCAAAATCCGACAAACAAGCAAAATGAACAAAAAGCATTGAATTCAATTCTTTCTGATTTTAGAAACTGCATTAAAGAAGGGGTGCACCGGTCCTGGAGATACTGCAATACCAGGTCAATGCGTGGAGTGGACAGAGCAAGCTCTTTTTCCATCTCCCTGTTCTAAAAATCCATTTAATATATGGTCCCCAGATAGGGGACGTATCAGATATTAAACTGATAAGAACAGATACTACACTTGATCTTAGCCAAAAGGCCGAGAAGCGATAACCAGAATTGGTTTCCGACTACGGTGCCACCCAAGGATTCTGAAAAGTCCATTTGTGGAGATGGCCACCTGGACTCCCGTTAAGAAGACATGCTGTCAACCTCTAGATCCCTCACATGCCTGCACTTTTCGGCTTGCTGCTGCTGCAATCCACGCGTTTTAGATCTGCATAACTCCACCTCTTTTAGCACAGTACCCTCAACCCCCGGCTGTTCCCACCCGCCTCAACACCGTTGGAAGGGAGGAGAACCAATTAAGGCGGGGGGGGGGTGGGTGGAACGAGCAGCTGTCTACCCTTAGCAGGAGGGTTGCTGATTAATTACCTCTCCTGCTGCTGCTGCTGCTGGCTGTCCAGCAGCAGACTGAAGGTGGCTGCTGCTGTGCGCAGGTATATAAAGGCTCAGAGCCTATTATGACACGCGCAGCCAGCGTTCCATTGCCACATTCCGTCTACTGCAGGCGGGATACCTGGATGGCTGAATGTCACTGAGAAGCTCACAGAGACCGCCATAAGCAACAGTTTAAAAGAATGCCACAGACTAATCAACCAAACTTTTTGGGTTGGTTTCTCTTTTATAGTCTGCAGGCATTAAATGAAAGAAGTCAGTGTTCCAGCAGAGGGAGACAACGTTTCAGAAAAGGCATTGTAGCAAACCAAAAAAGAAATTTTAAGCGCAGCAGAGTAACCAGCTCACATACCTGTTAGCTCAGGTGAGTTTAAAAGGCTGCTGTTGATAACAAGGGCATTTGCTAAATAGATGGTGTGTGTGCAACAATATACTGAAAGGTCAATTATATTGTGCAGCTTATCTCACCACCTGTAGTTATTTAGGTGAAAGCTCCAAAATGCTTGCCTAATATGTCTGTTTATCCAAAAGGAAGTATAGAGGGAGAGCTAGATAGATAGCATTGCATTACATTACATTACATGGCAATGCAATGCACAGTTGCTGAAGTTGAACCAAAATGAGCTTGTCATCTGGCTTCTGCAACTTTTAACATGAAAAATCCAATGAGGAGAAGAAAAGCAAAGCCAAAGAGTCCATCCCAAAATCCGACAAACAAGCAAAATGAACAAAAAGCATTGAATTCAATTCTTTCTGATTTTAGAAACTGCATTAAAGAAGGGGTGCACCGGTCCTGGAGATACTGCAATACCAGGTCAATGCGTGGAGTGGACAGAGCAAGCTCTTTTTCCATCTCCCTGTTCTAAAAATCCATTTAATATATCGTCCCCAGATAGGGGACGTATCAGATATTAAACTGATAAGAACAGATACTACACTTGATCTTAGCCAAAAGGCCGAGAAGCGATAACCAGAATTGGTTTCCGACTACGGTGCCACCCAAGGATTCTGAAAAGTCCATTTGTGGAGATGGCCACTTGGACTCCCGTTAAGAAGACATGCTGTCAACCTCTAGATCCCTCACATGCCTGCACTTTTCGGCATGCTGCTGCTGCAATCCACGCGTTTTAGATCTGCATAACTCCACCTCTTTTAGCACAGTACCCTCAACCCCCGGCTGTTCCCACCCGCCTCAACACTGTTGGAAGGGAGGAGAACCAATTAAGGCGGGGGGGGGGTGGAACGAGCAGCTGTCTACCCTTAGCAGGAGGGTTGCTGATTAATTACCTCTCCTGCTGCTGCTGCTGCTGGCTGTCCAGCAGCAGACTGAAGGTGGCTGCTGCTGTGCGCAGGTATATAAAGGCTCAGAGCCTATTATGACACGCGCAGCCAGCGTTCCATTGCCACATTCCGTCTACTGCAGGCGGGATACCTGGATGGCTGAATGTCACTGAGAAGCTCACAGAGACCGCCATAAGCAACAGTTTAAAAGAATGCCACAGACTAATCAACCAAACTTTTTGGGTTGGTTTCTCTTTTATAGTCTGCAGGCATTAAATGAAAGAAGTCAGTGTTCCAGCAGAGGGAGACAACGTTTCAGAAAAGGCATTGTAGCAAACCAAAAAAGAAATTTTAAGCGCAGCAGAGTAACCAGCGCACATACCTGTTAGCTCAGGTGAGTTTAAAAGGCTGCTGTTGATAACAAGGGCATTTGCTAAATAGATGGTGTGTGTGCAACAATATACTGAAAGGTCAATTATATTGTGCAGCTTATCTCACCACCTGTAGTTATTTAGGTGAAAGCTCCAAAATGCTTGCCTAATATGTCTGTTTATCCAAAAGGAAGTATAGAGGGAGAGCTAGATACATAGCATTGCATTACATTACATTACATGGCAATGCAATGCACAGTTGCTGAAGTTGAACCAAAATGAGCTTGTCATCTGGCTTCTGCAACTTTTAACATGAAAAATCCAATGAGGAGAAGAAAAGCAAAGCCAAAGAGTCCATCCCAAAATCCGACAAACAAGCAAAATGAACAAAAAGCATTGAATTCAATTCTTTCTGATTTTAGAAACTGCATTAAAGAAGGGGTGCACCGGTCCTGGAGATACTGCAATACCAGGTCAATGCGTGGAGTGGACAGAGCAAGCTCTTTTTCCATCTCCCTGTTCTAAAAATCCATTTAATATATGGTCCCCAGATAGGGGACGTATCAGATATTAAACTGATAAGAACAGATACTACACTTGATCTTAGCCAAAAGGCCGAGAAGCGATAACCAGAATTGGTTTCCGACTACGGTGCCACCCAAGGATTCTGAAAAGTCCATTTGTGGAGATGGCCACCTGGACTCCCGTTAAGAAGACATGCTGTCAACCTCTAGATCCCTCACATGCCTGCACTTTTCGGCTTGCTGCTGCTGCAATCCACGCGTTTTAGATCTGCATAACTCCACCTCTTTTAGCACAGCACCCTCAACCCCCGGCTGTTCCCACCCGCCTCAACACCGTTGGAAGGGAGGAGAACCAATTAAGGCGGGGGGGGGGGGTGGAACGAGCAGCTGTCTACCCTTAGCAGGAGGGTTGCTGATTAATTACCTCTCCTGCTGCTGCTGCTGCTGGCTGTCCAGCAGCAGACTGAAGGTGGCTGCTGCTGTGCGCAGGTATATAAAGGCTCAGAGCCTATTATGACACGCGCAGCCAGCGTTCCATTGCCACATTCCGTCCACTGCAGGCGGGATACCTGGATGGCTGAATGTCACTGAGAAGCTCATAGAGACCGCCATAAGCAACAGTTTAAAAGAATGCCACAGACTAATCAACCAAACTTTTTGGGTTGGTTTCTCTTTTATAGTCTGCAGGCATTAAATGAAAGAAGTCAGTGTTCCAGCAGAGGGAGACAACGTTTCAGAAAAGGCATTGTAGCAAACCAAAAAAGAAATTTTAAGCGCAGCAGAGTAACCAGCTCACATACCCGTTAGCTCAGGTGAGTTTAAAAGGCTGCTGTTGATAACAAGGGCATTTGCTAAATAGATGGTGTGTGTGCAACAATATACTGAAAGGTCAATTATATTGTGCAGCTTATCTCACCACCTGTAGTTATTTAGGTGAAAGCTCCAAAATGCTTGCCTAATATGTCTGTTTATCCAAAAGGAAGTATAGAGGGAGAGCTAGATAGATAGCATTGCATTACATTACATTACATGGCAATGCAATGCACAGTTGCTGAAGTTGAACCAAAATGAGCTTGTCATCTGGCTTCTGCAACTTTTAACATGAAAAATCCAATGAGGAGAAGAAAAGCAAAGCCAAAGAGTCCATCCCAAAATCCGACAAACAAGCAAAATGAACAAAAAGCATTGAATTCAATTCTTTCTGATTTTAGAAACTGCATTAAAGAAGGGGTGCACCGGTCCTGGAGATACTGCAATACCAGGTCAATGCGTGGAGTGGACAGAGCAAGCTCTTTTTCCAACCCCCTGTTCTAAAAATCCATTTAATATATGGTCCCCAGATAGGGGACGTATCAGATATTAAACTGATAAGAACAGATACTACACTTGATCTTAGCCAAAAGGCCGAGAAGCGATAACCAGAATTGGTTTCCGACTACGGTGCCACCCAAGGATTCTGAAAAGTCCATTTGTGGAGATGGCCACCTGGACTCCCGTTAAGAAGACATGCTGTCAACCTCTAGATCCCTCACATGCCTGCACTTTTCGGCTTGCTGCTGCTGCAATCCACGCGTTTTAGATCTGCATAACTCCACCTCTTTTAGCACAGTACCCTCAACCCCCGGCTGTTCCCACCCGCCTCAACACCGTTGGAAGGGAGGAGAACCAATTAAGGCGGGGGGGGGGTGGAACGAGCAGCTGTCTACCCTTAGCAGGAGGGTTGCTGATTAATTACCTCTCCTGCTGCTGCTGCTGCTGGCTGTCCAGCAGCAGACTGAAGGTGGCTGCTGCTGTGCGCAGGTATATAAAGGCTCAGAGCCTATTATGACACGCGCAGCCAGCGTTCCATTGCCACATTCCGTCTACTGCAGGCGGGATACCTGGATGGCTGAATGTCACTGAGAAGCTCACAGAGACCGCCATAAGTAACAGTTTAAAAGAATGCCACAGACTAATCAACCAAACTTTTTGTGTTGGTTTCTCTTTTATAGTCTGCAGGCATTAAATGAAAGAAGTCAGTGTTCCAGCAGAGGGAGACAACTTTTCAGAAAAGGCATTGTAGCAAACCAAAAAAGAAATTTTAAGCGCAGCAGAGTAACCAGCTCACATACCTGTTAGCTCAGGTGAGTTTAAAAGGCTGCTGTTGATAACAAGGGCATTTGCTAAATAGATGGTGTGTGTGCAACAATGTACTGAAAGGTCAATTATATTGTGCAGCTTATCTCACCACCTGTAGTTATTTAGGTGAAAGCTCCAAAATGCTTGCCTAATATGTCTGTTTATCCAAAAGGAAGTATAGAGGGAGAGCTAGATAGATAGCATTGCATTACATTACATTACATGGCAATGCAATGCACAGTTGCTGAAGTTGAACCAAAATGAGCTTGTCATCTGGCTTCTGCAACTTTTAACATGAAAAATCCAATGAGGAGAAGAAAAGCAAAGCCAAAGAGTCCATCCCAAAATCCGACAAACAAGCAAAATGAACAAAAAGCATTGAATTCAATTCTTTCTGATTTTAGAAACTGCATTAAAGAAGGGGTGCACCGGTCCTGGAGATACTGCAATACCAGGTCAATGCGTGGAGTGGACAGAGCAAGCTCTTTTTCCATCTCCCTGTTCTAAAAATCCATTTAATATATGGTCCCCAGATAGGGGACGTATCAGATATTAAACTGAGAAGAACAGATACTACACTTGATCTTAGCCAAAAGGCCGAGAAGCGATAACCAGAAATGGTTTCCGACTACGGTGCCACCCAAGGATTCTGAAAAGTCCATTTGTGGAGATGGCCACCTGGACTCCCGTTAAGAAGACATGCTGTCAACCTCTAGATCCCTCACATGCCTGCACTTTTCGGCTTGCTGCTGCTGCAATCCACGCGTTTTAGATCTGCATAACTCCACCTCTTTTAGCACAGTACCCTCAACCCCCGGCTGTTCCCACCCGCCTCAACACCGTTGGAAGGGAGGAGAACCAATTAAGGCGGGGGGGGGTGGAACGAGCAGCTGTCTACCCTTAGCAGGAGGGTTGCTGATTAATTACCTCTCCTGCTGCTGCTGCTGCTGGCTGTCCAGCAGCAGACTGAAGGTGGCTGCTGCTGTGCGCAGGTATATAAAGGCTCAGAGCCTATTATGACACGCGCAGCCAGCGTTCCATTGCCACATTCCGTCTACTGCAGGCGGGATACCTGGATGGCTGAATGTCACTGAGAAGCTCACAGAGACCGCCATAAGCAACAGTTTAAAAGAATGCCACAGACTAATCAACCAAACTTTTTGGGTTGGTTTCTCTTTTATAGTCTGCAGGCATTAAATGAAAGAAGTCAGTGTTCCAGCAGAGGGAGACAACGTTTCAGAAAAGGCATTGTAGCAAACCAAAAAAGAAATTTTAAGCGCAGCAGAGTAACCAGCTCACATACCTGTTAGCTCAGGTGAGTTTAAAAGGCTGCTGTTGATAACAAGGGCATTTGCTAAATAGATGGTGTGTGTGCAACAATATACTGAAAGGTCAATTATATTGTGCAGCTTATCTCACCACCTGTAGTTATTTAGGTGAAAGCTCCAAAATGCTTGCCTAATATGTCTGTTTATCCAAAAGGAAGTATAGAGGGAGAGCTAGATAGATAGCATTGCATTACATTACATTACATGGCAATGCAATGCACAGTTGCTGAAGTTGAACCAAAATGAGCTTGTCATCTGGCTTCTGCAACTTTTAACATGAAAAATCCAATGAGGAGAAGAAAAGCAAAGCCAAAGAGTCCATCCCAAAATCCGACAAACAAGCAAAATGAACAAAAAGCATTGAATTCAATTCTTTCTGATTTTAGAAACTGCATTAAAGAAGGGGTGCACCGGTCCTGGAGATACTGCAATACCAGGTCAATGCGTGGAGTGGACAGAGCAAGCTCTTTTTCCATCTCCCTGTTCTAAAAATCCATTTAATATATGGTCCCCAGATAGGGGACGTATCAGATATTAAACTGATAAGAACAGATACTACACTTGATCTTAGCCAAAAGGCCGAGAAGCGATAACCAGAATTGGTTTCCGACTACGGTGCCACCCAAGGATTCTGAAAAGTCCATTTGTGGAGATGGCCACCTGGACTCCCGTTAAGAAGACATGCTGTCAACCTCTAGATCCCTCACATGCCTGCACTTTTCGGCTTGCTGCTGCTGCAATCCACGCGTTTTAGATCTGCATAACTCCACCTCTTTTAGCACAGTACCCTCAACCCCCGGCTGTTCCCACCCGCCTCAACACCGTTGGAAGGGAGGAGAACCAATTAAGGCGGGGGGGGGGGGTGGAACGAGCAGCTGTCTACCCTTAGCAGGAGGGTTGCTGATTAATTACCTCTCCTGCTGCTGCTGCTGCTGGCTGTCCAGCAGCAGACTGAAGGTGGCTGCTGCTGTGCGCAGGTATATAAAGGCTCAGAGCCTATTATGACACGCGCAGCCAGCGTTCCATTGCCACATTCCGTCTACTGCAGGCGGGATACCTGGATGGCTGAATGTCACTGAGAAGCTCACAGAGACCGCCATAAGCAACCGTTTAAAAGAATGCCACAGACTAATCAACCAAACTTTTTGGGTTGGTTTCTCTTTTATAGTCTGCAGGCATTAAATGAAAGAAGTCAGTGTTCCAGCAGAGGGAGACAACGTTTCAGAAAAGGCATTGTAGCAAACCAAAAAAGAAATTTTAAGCGCAGCAGAGTAACCAGCTCACATACCCGTTAGCTCAGGTGAGTTTAAAAGGCTGCTGTTGATAACAAGGGCATTTGCTAAATAGATGGTGTGTGTGCAACAATATACTGAAAGGTCAATTATATTGTGCAGCTTATCTCACCACCTGTAGTTATTTAGGTGAAAGCTCCAAAATGCTTGCCTAATATGTCTGTTTATCCAAAAGGAAGTATAGAGGGAGAGCTAGATAGATAGCATTGTATTACATTACATTACATGGCAATGCAATGCACAGTTGCTGAAGTTGAACCAAAATGAGCTTGTCATCTGGCTTCTGCAACTTTTAACATGAAAAATCCAATGAGGAGAAGAAAAGCAAAGCCAAAGAGTCCATCCCAAAATCCGACAAACAAGCAAAATGAACAAAAAGCATTGAATTCAATTCTTTCTGATTTTAGAAACTGCATTAAAGAAGGGGTGCACCGGTCCTGGAGATACTGCAATACCAGGTCAATGCGTGGAGTGGACAGAGCAAGCTCTTTTTCCAACTCCCTGTTCTAAAAATCCATTTAATATATGGTCCCCAGATAGGGGACGTATCAGATATTAAACTGATAAGAACAGATACTACACTTGATCTTAGCCAAAAGGCCGAGAAGCGATAACCAGAATTGGTTTCCGACTACGGTGCCACCCAAGGATTCTGAAAAGTCCATTTGTGGAGATGGCCACCTGGACTCCCGTTAAGAAGACATGCTGTCAACCTCTAGATCCCTCACATGCCTGCACTTTTCGGCTTGCTGCTGCTGCAATCCACGCGTTTTAGATCTGCATAACTCCACCTCTTTTAGCACAGTACCCTCAACCCCCGGCTGTTCCCACCCGCCTCAACACCGTTGGAAGGGAGGAGAACCAATTAAGGCGGGGGGGGGGTGGAACGAGCAGCTGTCTACCCTTAGCAGGAGGGTTGCTGATTAATTACCTCTCCTGCTGCTGCTGCTGCTGGCTGTCCAGCAGCAGACTGAAGGTGGCTGCTGCTGTGCGCAGGTATATAAAGGCTCAGAGCCTATTATGACACGCGCAGCCAGCGTTCCATTGCCACATTCCGTCTACTGCAGGCGGGATACCTGGATGGCTGAATGTCACTGAGAAGCTCACAGAGACCGCCATAAGCAACAGTTTAAAAGAATGCCACAGACTAATCAACCAAACTTTTTGGGTTGGTTTCTCTTTTATAGTCTGCAGGCATTAAATGAAAGAAGTCAGTGTTCCAGCAGAGGGAGACAACTTTTCAGAAAAGGCATTGTAGCAAACCAAAAAAGAAATTTTAAGCGCAGCAGAGTAACCAGCTCACATACCTGTTAGCTCAGGTGAGTTTAAAAGGCTGCTGTTGATAACAAGGGCATTTGCTAAATAGATGGTGTGTGTGCAACAATGTACTGAAAGGTCAATTATATTGTGCAGCTTATCTCACCACCTGTAGTTATTTAGGTGAAAGCTCCAAAATGCTTGCCTAATATGTCTGTTTATCCAAAAGGAAGTATAGAGGGAGAGCTAGATAGATAGCATTGCATTACATTACATTACATGGCAATGCAATGCACAGTTGCTGAAGTTGAACCAAAATGAGCTTGTCATCTGGCTTCTGCAACTTTTAACATGAAAAATCCAATGAGGAGAAGAAAAGCAAAGCCAAAGAGTCCATCCCAAAATCCGACAAACAAGCAAAATGAACAAAAAGCATTGAATTCAATTCTTTCTGATTTTAGAAACTGCATTAAAGAAGGGGTGCACCGGTCCTGGAGATACTGCAATACCAGGTCAATGCGTGGAGTGGACAGAGCAAGCTCTTTTTCCATCTCCCTGTTCTAAAAATCCATTTAATATATGGTCCCCAGATAGGGGACGTATCAGATATTAAACTGAGAAGAACAGATACTACACTTGATCTTAGCCAAAAGGCCGAGAAGCGATAACCAGAAATGGTTTCCGACTACGGTGCCACCCAAGGATTCTGAAAAGTCCATTTGTGGAGATGGCCACCTGGACTCCCGTTAAGAAGACATGCTGTCAACCTCTAGATCCCTCACATGCCTGCACTTTTCGGCTTGCTGCTGCTGCAATCCACGCGTTTTAGATCTGCATAACTCCACCTCTTTTAGCACAGTACCCTCAACCCCCGGCTGTTCCCACCCGCCTCAACACCGTTGGAAGGGAGGAGAACCAATTAAGGCGGGGGGGGGTGGAACGAGCAGCTGTCTACCCTTAGCAGGAGGGTTGCTGATTAATTACCTCTCCTGCTGCTGCTGCTGCTGGCTGTCCAGCAGCAGACTGAAGGTGGCTGCTGCTGTGCGCAGGTATATAAAGGCTCAGAGCCTATTATGACACGCGCAGCCAGCGTTCCATTGCCACATTCCGTCTACTGCAGGCGGGATACCTGGATGGCTGAATGTCACTGAGAAGCTCACAGAGACCGCCATAAGCAACAGTTTAAAAGAATGCCACAGACTAATCAACCAAACTTTTTGGGTTGGTTTCTCTTTTATAGTCTGCAGGCATTAAATGAAAGAAGTCAGTGTTCCAGCAGAGGGAGACAACGTTTCAGAAAAGGCATTGTAGCAAACCAAAAAAGAAATTTTAAGCGCAGCAGAGTAACCAGCTCACATACCTGTTAGCTCAGGTGAGTTTAAAAGGCTGCTGTTGATAACAAGGGCATTTGCTAAATAGATGGTGTGTGTGCAACAATATACTGAAAGGTCAATTATATTGTGCAGCTTATCTCACCACCTGTAGTTATTTAGGTGAAAGCTCCAAAATGCTTGCCTAATATGTCTGTTTATCCAAAAGGAAGTATAGAGGGAGAGCTAGATAGATAGCATTGCATTACATTACATTACATGGCAATGCAATGCACAGTTGCTGAAGTTGAACCAAAATGAGCTTGTCATCTGGCTTCTGCAACTTTTAACATGAAAAATCCAATGAGGAGAAGAAAAGCAAAGCCAAAGAGTCCATCCCAAAATCCGACAAACAAGCAAAATGAACAAAAAGCATTGAATTCAATTCTTTCTGATTTTAGAAACTGCATTAAAGAAGGGGTGCACCGGTCCTGGAGATACTGCAATACCAGGTCAATGCGTGGAGTGGACAGAGCAAGCTCTTTTTCCATCTCCCTGTTCTAAAAATCCATTTAATATATGGTCCCCAGATAGGGGACGTATCAGATATTAAACTGATAAGAACAGATACTACACTTGATCTTAGCCAAAAGGCCGAGAAGCGATAACCAGAATTGGTTTCCGACTACGGTGCCACCCAAGGATTCTGAAAAGTCCATTTGTGGAGATGGCCACCTGGACTCCCGTTAAGAAGACATGCTGTCAACCTCTAGATCCCTCACATGCCTGCACTTTTCGGCTTGCTGCTGCTGCAATCCACGCGTTTTAGATCTGCATAACTCCACCTCTTTTAGCACAGTACCCTCAACCCCCGGCTGTTCCCACCCGCCTCAACACCGTTGGAAGGGAGGAGAACCAATTAAGGCGGGGGGGGGGGTGGAACGAGCAGCTGTCTACTCTTAGCAGGAGGGTTGCTGATTAATTACCTCTCCTGCTGCTGCTGCTGCTGGCTGTCCAGCAGCAGACTGAAGGTGGCTGCTGCTGTGCGCAGGTATATAAAGGCTCAGAGCCTATTATGACACGCGCAGCCAGCGTTCCATTGCCACATTCCGTCTACTGCAGGCGGGATACCTGGATGGCTGAATGTCACTGAGAAGCTCACAGAGACCGCCATAAGCAACCGTTTAAAAGAATGCCACAGACTAATCAACCAAACTTTTTGGGTTGGTTTCTCTTTTATAGTCTGCAGGCATTAAATGAAAGAAGTCAGTGTTCCAGCAGAGGGAGACAACGTTTCAGAAAAGGCATTGTAGCAAACCAAAAAAGAAATTTTAAGCGCAGCAGAGTAACCAGCTCACATACCTGTTAGCTCAGGTGAGTTTAAAAGGCTGCTGTTGATAACAAGGGCATTTGCTAAATAGATGGTGTGTGTGCAACAATATACTGAAAGGTCAATTATATTGTGCAGCTTATCTCACCACCTGTAGTTATTTAGGTGAAAGCTCCAAAATGCTTGCCTAATATGTCTGTTTATCCAAAAGGAAGTATAGAGGGAGAGCTAGATAGATAGCATTGCATTACATTACATTACATGGCAATGCAATGCACAGTTGCTGAAGTTGAACCAAAATGAGCTTGTCATCTGGCTTCTGCAACTTTTAACATGAAAAATCCAATGAGGAGAAGAAAAGCAAAGCCAAAGAGTCCATCCCAAAATCCGACAAACAAGCAAAATGAACAAAAAGCATTGAATTCAATTCTTTCTGATTTTAGAAACTGCATTAAAGAAGGGGTGCACCGGTCCTGGAGATACTGCAATACCAGGTCAATGCGTGGAGTGGACAGAGCAAGCTCTTTTTCCATCTCCCTGTTCTAAAAATCCATTTAATATATGGTCCCCAGATAGGGGACGTATCAGATATTAAACTGATAAGAACAGATAAGGTTTCAACATAATTTTATTGTGCATAAGTCAGATTACAAGACAATCAATGCGAAACCTTTCAAGTACAAAAAAACCCATAAAAACATTTAACAATTATACATTACAGAGAATAATCAATATAAAATAGAATTCCACATATAAAAGCACCATCTACGGTTCGCTTCCTTCTTGCCCATATCTTTTACATTTTTTAAATAATAAACATACATTTCACTAAAAGCCAGTTTAATACAATCAAGCACAGAAATAAAATCACGATTAAACAATAAAATATTCCTTGCTTTCCAAATTGCATTCTTGGCACAGTTTATTATACACCAGCAGATTTCAGATTGGTATGCAGTAGGGCAATTAAAAAGTCCGTATAAAACATATTCATAATAAAAGTCCTTTAAACCGCAAACCCACTTTAAAAGAATCCCCAATTTCACCCAGAGTTCTTGTGCAAAGGTGCAGTTCCAAAAAAGGTGCATAACGGTCTCATCACAATGGCAAGAGTCTCTTGGGCATTTTGCCCGTGCCACCAGGCCTCTCCGGTGTTGGAATTCTCTGGTTGGGAGGCACTGGTGGACGGACATCCAGGCAAGGTCTTTATGGACATTGGCGAGGAACTTCCCGAAGACATTCCTCCACACACGTTTGGATCTGTTCCATGAGTAGTTGCAAACTGGGGATGTCTCTTCTTCTCTCCTCAAGTGGACAAATAGCTTCTTCCGGTCCAGAATGATGTCAGCTCCAAGGTCTTTTAAATTATGAGTCTTTGTAACTTTTTCTAAAATAATAAGGTGCTTTGGACACAATAAAACAGGCGCTGATAAGGATGGCCTAAACCATCTCTTAAAGATAAAACCACACGTGTATTTTAAAAACAGGCCAAAAGTAGTATCAGACTTAAAAGCTTTAAAACAAAAACAGAAAAAATTTACATATAAAAACAGGCGAAGATCGGGAACATCTTTTCCTCCATTCTGCTTTCTCTTATACATTTCTGATCGTTTAAGCTTTTCCATTTTAGAGCCCCATATAAACATAAAAATACAACGAGTTAGTTTTTTTAGCATTAAGTCAGAGGGAGGATACACCATGGCAATATATAAAATCATAGGTAATAAAACAGATTTAATAACAAGGACTTTCCCTTCGATCGAAAGATTCCTCAGGGTCCAAAAGGAAAGTTTCTTTGCCATTTTATCTTGAACCTCTCCCCAACTCACAAGCCCATCATTATTTGCATCAAATACAACCCCTAAAATTTTTACATTGTCATATTTCACATTAACAGTCGGTAAGTCATTTCTATCCCAGGCACCCATAATCAAACACTCAGTTTTATTAAAATTCATTTTAAAACCAGAAGCTTGACTAAAAAGATTGGTGCACAATACTACTCTCCGGAGTGAAGCAGGATCAGTGCAAATAGCCGTCACGTCATCCATATATCCAAGCACTTTAACCTGAGCCCCTCCCCCTCCTGGGACAGGAACCCCCCGGACTACCTTGTCTTTCCGGATCATGCATAAAAGGGGTTCCATAGCACAAATAAACAGAATTGGGGATAATGGACATCCCTGCTTCACTCCGGATTCCAGTGGGATAAAATCAGTTAAAAAACCATTGACAGAGATTTGTGAAAACATATTGTTATATAAACTCTTAATGCGAGATAAAAACCAGTCTGGGATTGCCATTTGTTTTAAAACTTTAAAAAGATACTCATGAGAAACCCTGTCAAACGCTTTCTCGAAGTCTAGCGCTAACAGGGCCAGCCCTTGATCCCTGTCTTTACTGTACCATATTACGTCTCTGATCGTATTTAGGGTCTCTGTAATACTCCTCCCTGGTACACCACATACTTGTTCGGGTTGTATTAACACATTAATAACAGTTTTAAAACGACATGCAATAATCTTAGCTAAAACCTTGTAATCCATGTTAAGGAGGGTGATAGGTCTCCAATTTTTGAGGTCGTCCCGAGCGCCCTTCTTCTTGTATATTAAGGACACTATCCCCCTCCTCCATGACTTGGGTAACTTATCACACAAAAAAACCTCTTTAAAAAGTGCTAAAAGATCCTCTTTTAAAATATCCCAAAAGGATAAATAAAATTCCACAGGAAGGCCATCAGCTCCTGGGGCTTTCCCTCTTGAAAAACTTTTAAAAACACTAAAAAGTTCTTCTAAAGTAATATCTTTTGTTAAAAACCCCTGATCTGCAGAATTTAGCCTAAAATCCAGGACATTAAGAGCATCTTGTAAAAACACATTATTAACACTTTTTTTGCTAAAAAGGTTTCTATAAAAATTAAAAGCTACCCTCTTCATACCTTGTATTGTGCTATCTCCATCTAGGCAGGTAATCGTTTCTTTCCTCTCCACCACTTTTTTGAAAAAGAAACGTGTACACTTTTCCCCTTCTTCTAAAAATTGCACCTTAGAATTAAATATTATTTCCTTCCCTTTTTGTTCAAGGTATGACTGTATCTCATTTTTAAGGCTTACAATATCATCATGCACCTCTAAGCCTATCTCTTTGAATTTAAGGAGAGTCTGCAGTCTAGTATTCAAATTTGCATAGCCCTGCTTCTTCTGCCTCGCCTTCCTCTTCCCAGCCCTGATAAAAAAATGTTGGATCTTGTCTTTAATCCCTTCCCACCAGGACAGCATTTTAAAATATGGGGGTTTGAGCTGCCTCCATTGTTGGTACTTTTTGATAAAATCTGACCTTACCAGGGGGTCTTCCAATAGGTGTACCCCCAGGCGCCACAACCCTCTATTCACCTTTAGTTCCCCCTGGTATTCTATCTCTAATTTTAATATGTTATGGTCAGAAAATAAATTAGGAATTAAAACAAAATATACAGGGCTAAAAGTTTCAGATAAAAAGATAAAATCGATCCTGGAGGTCACTCCCCGACCGGACCACGTAAATCCCGGGTCCGTCGGCGATAGCGACCTCCAGGCATCGCGCAACTTAAAATCTGTCTGCAAATTACTTAATAAAAAACATGATTTATCTAATTTACGGATTGGGTCACCTCCTCCTCGGCGCTCATTTACACTGAGGCAATTAAAGTCCCCAGCTACCAAAAGAGGAGATGACCCTACACAGAACAACGGTAAAATCTCAAACAATTGTATCCGCTCTTGTTTATCTGGAGGGGCATACACATTTATAACACGAAAGTTAAAATTATTAAAACATAAATGTACTAATATAGCTCTGCCGGGCACAATCTCAGTGACAGAGGAGATTATAAAAGCATTACCTCGGCAGAGCAGACCCACACCAGCTGATTTATTCTCATTAGAGCCGGACCAAATGGAGGGCCCTAGTTTCCAGTCTTTCTTTAGCTCATTATACCGTAGTCCGTGTTGCAGACCGCATTCCTGTAGGAAACAAATATCAAAGTCTAATGTTTTGAAAAAATCAAAGAGAGCAGCCCTGCGGACAGGGCTCTTTAAAGATCTCACATTGAGTGAGAGACACTTAATAGATGGCATTTGTGTCATGGGGGAGGGGAGTCATCCATTATATCCCCTGCAGACCCCGTCAAGCTCTCGAGTGTTGAGGAGAAGCAGAGAATATTCTGGGGGTCCGAACCGGATATCGGATACCCGGAGGAACCGGGTTGCCATATATCGTCCCTGGCAAGGCACACATCAGGCGAGTCTGGATTAAATGCCGGAGGATCGTCCGCTCTCAACTTTTTGCCACACGACTCAATCACGTCGCTCGTGCAGTCATCCTCCGCTATTGCTGTGTGGCCTCTCACTTCCTGAAGACTCTCCAGGTCAGACATGAAAACCTCACCATCATTGCCACCTGCTGGACAAAGAACCGTGGTCTGCTGGCACGAGTCCCTAGGTATGTCTGGGGTCTTCGACACAGAGCCCCCCACCGCCAACTCATTGGGGGCGCCCTGCTCCAACACACCAGGGACCATCGACGCAGTGGTCTTCTCCCTGACGGGAGAGTCCCTCTGCTCCGGTCTTTGGGTGGTCCGCCCTCCGCCCTTTTTCTGGGACTTCGCCACAGGAGGCTCTCCACGGGGGAGACCCGACTCCTGCTCCATCCTCTCCGTCTCCTTCCTCGCGCCCTTGACCTTCTCCGCCACCTCCTCTGTTGTGGAAACAGAAGGACGAGGCTCAGGTCCTTTACTGGTCTCCGGAACACGAACTGGTCCTTCCCGTGGCATAGGTCCTCCAGCAGCTTCCGCATATGTTCGGGTCTTGGTCTTCAGTGGGCACTCCCGAAATATATGGCCGTCCACGCCACAAAGGTTGCAAGAATCCTTATGGGGGCAATCCTTAAATAAATGTCCTAGTAGACCACAGTTATTACAACGGAATGCCTTGGACTCTGCACAATTGCTCTGGACATGCCCCATTTTCCCACAATTTCGACAGTACATAGGCATGCCAGCATAAAATAAATACCCCCGACTTTTCCCGATAGTGATAGTAGAGGGGGGGTGATGTGTTCCTCCATAGCCCTGGGGATCCTTCCGCAACCGCACAAGAAACCTCCGCTTCCCACCCCAGAAGCCAACAGAGTTCTTCACAGGCCCAATGTATCTCACCTCATCACAGTGACGGCTCAAACAGGTTTGGATGTCCTGCCTCTCCACAAAAGGGTTGGGAAAATACGTTGTTATTTGTACCTCCTCATGGACGAAAAGCAGGGAAAACACCAGGCCATCCATCTCATCTCTCCAACCATGCTCGTTCACCTTCTGGACCAACTGTTGGCAGCATCCTTGGTTCTTAAAAGTGATGGTATAAATACCTTTGAGTTCATTGTCCTGGAAGCAAAAGATGTCATCTCTGTCGAACTCCAGGATCCCAAGGAGGATGGTATTGCAGACGAAGCGGATACCTTTCTGCTCTCTGAAACTTTCCAAGACCTCGATACGGATTGTGTTCCTCATCCGGGGCTCTCCCGATGCAAAAGAAATTGTAGCAGGCATCCTTCCACGAAAGCGTACCAACTACAGAAGAAAAGAAAAAAGGCGTGAGCCTTTTTAAGGGATCGCAACACGTTGTAAGGGGACTAAGCCAGCTCCCTAATAGCAGCAGGGGGGTGAAGCCCCACCGTAAGGTGGGACGATCCCCCCAGGCCAAGGAGCCGGGTACCCCAAACACCTATCAGCCAAGACCAGATGCAATGCCTAAACACCACACCCAATCTTAGCCAAAAGGCCGAGAAGCGATAACCAGAATTGGTTTCCGACTACGGTGCCACCCAAGGATTCTGAAAAGTCCATTTGTGGAGATGGCCACCTGGACTCCCGTTAAGAAGACATGCTGTCAACCTCTAGATCCCTCACATGCCTGCACTTTTCGGCTTGCTGCTGCTGCAATCCATGCGTTTTAGATCTGCATAACTCCACCTCTTTTAGCACAGTACCCTCAACCCCCGGCTGTTCCCACCTGCCTCAACACCGTTGGAAGGGAGGAGAACCAATTAAGGCGGGGGGGGGGGGGTGGAACGAGCAGCTGTCTACCCTTAGCAGGAGGGTTGCTGATTAATTACCTCTCCTGCTGCTGCTGCTGCTGGCTGTCCAGCAGCAGATTGAAGGTGGCTGCTGCTGTGCGCAGGTATATAAAGGCTCAGTGCCTATTATGACACGCGCAGCCAGCGTTCCATTGCCACATTCCGTCTACTGCAGGCGGGATACCTGGATGGCTGAATGTCACTGAGAAGCTCACAGAGACCGCCATAAGCAACAGTTTAAAAGAATGCCACAGACTAATCAACCAAACTTTTTGGGTTGGTTTCTCTTTTATAGTCTGCAGGCATTAAATGAAAGAAGTCAGTGTTCCAGCAGAGGGAGACAACGTTTCAGAAAAGGCATTGTAGCAAACCAAAAAAGAAATTTTAAGCGCAGCAGAGTAACCAGCTCACATACCTGTTAGCTCAGGTGAGTTTAAAAGGCTGCTGTTGATAACAAGGGCATTTGCTAAATAGATGGTGTGTGTGCAACAATATACTGAAAGGTCAATTATATTGTGCAGCTTATCTCACCACCTGTAGTTATTTAGGTGAAAGCTCCAAAATGCTTGCCTAATATGTCTGTTTATCCAAAAGGAAGTATAGAGGGAGAGCTAGATAGATAGAATTGCATTACATTACATTACATGGCAATGCAATGCACAGTTGCTGAAGTTGAACCAAAATGAGCTTGTCATCTGGCTTCTGCAACTTTTAACATGAAAAATCCAATGAGGAGAAGAAAAGCAAAGCCAAAGAGTCCATCCCAAAATCCGACAAACAAGCAAAATGAACAAAAAGCATTGAATTCAATTCTTTCTGATTTTAGAAACTGCATTAAAGAAGGGGTGCACCGGTCCTGGAGATACTGCAATACCAGGTCAATGCGTGGAGTGGACAGAGCAAGCTCTTTTTCCATCTCCCTGTTCTAAAAATCCATTTAATATATGGTCCCCAGATAGGGGACGTATCAGATATTAAACTGATAAGAACAGATACTACACTTGATCTTAGCCAAAAGGCCGAGAAGCGATAACCAGAATTGGTTTCCGACTACGGTGCCACCCAAGGATTCTGAAAAGTCCATTTGTGGAGATGGCCACCTGGACTCCCGTTAAGAAGACATGCTGTCAACCTCTAGATCCCTCACATGCCTGCACTTTTCGGCTTGCTGCTGCTGCAATCCACGCGTTTTAGATCTGCATAACTCCACCTCTTTTAGCACAGTACCCTCAACCCCCGGCTGTTCCCACCCGCCTCAACACCGTTGGAAGGGAGGAGAACCAATTAAGGCGGGGGGGGGGTGGAACGAGCAGCTGTCTACCCTTAGCAGGAGGGTTGCTGATTAATTACCTCTCCTGCTGCTGCTGCTGCTGGCTGTCCAGCAGCAGACTGAAGGTGGCTGCTGCTGTGCGCAGGTATATAAAGGCTCAGAGCCTATTATGACACGCGCAGCCAGCGTTCCATTGCCACATTCCGTCTACTGCAGGCGGGATACCTGGATGGCTGAATGTCACTGAGAAGCTCACAGAGACCGCCATAAGCAACAGTTTAAAAGAATGCCACAGACTAATCAACCAAACTTTTTGGGTTGGTTTCTCTTTTATAGTCTGCAGGCATTAAAAGAAAGAAGTCAGTGTTCCAGCAGAGGGAGACAACGTTTCAGAAAAGGCATTGTAGCAAACCACAAAAGAAATTTTAAGCGCAGCAGAGTAACCAGCTCACATACCTGTTAGCTCAGGTGAGTTTAAAAGGCTGCTGTTGATAACAAGGGCATTTGCTAAATAGATGGTGTGTGTGCAACAATATACTGAAAGGTCAATTATATTGTGCAGCTTATCTCACCACCTGTAGTTATTTAGGTGAAAGCTCCAAAATGCTTGCCTAATATGTCTGTTTATCCAAAAGGAAGTATAGAGGGAGAGCTAGATAGATAGCATTGCATTACATTACATTACATGGCAATGCAATGCACAGTTGCTGAAGTTGAACCAAAATGAGCTTGTCATCTGGCTTCTGCAACTTTTAACATGAAAAATCCAATGAGGAGAAGAAAAGCAAAGCCAAAGAGTCCATCCCAAAATCCGACAAACAAGCAAAATGAACAAAAAGCATTGAATTCAATTCTTTCTGATTTTAGAAACTGCATTAAAGAAGGGGTGCACCGGTCCTGGAGATACTGCAATACCAGGTCAATGCGTGGAGTGGACAGAGCAAGCTCTTTTTCCATCTCCCTGTTCTAAAAATCCATTTAATATATGGTCCCCAGATAGGGGACGTATCAGATATTAAACTGATAAGAACAGATACTACACTTGATCTTAGCCAAAAGGCCGAGAAGCGATAACCAGAATTGGTTTCCGACTACGGTGCCACCCAAGGATTCTGAAAAGTCCATTTGTGGAGATGGCCACCTGGACTCCCGTTAAGAAGACATGCTGTCAACCTCTAGATCCCTCACATGCCTGCACTTTTTGGCTTGCTGCTGCTGCAATCCACGCGTTTTAGATCTGCATAACTCCACCTCTTTTAGCACAGTACCCTCAACCCCCGGCTGTTCCCACCCGCCTCAACACCGTTGGAAGGGAGGAGAACCAATTAAGGCGGGGGGGGGGGTGGAACGAGCAGCTGTCTACCCTTAGCAGGAGGGTTGCTGATTAATTACCTCTCCTGCTGCTGCTGCTGCTGGCTGTCCAGCAGCAGACTGAAGGTGGCTGCTGCTGTGCGCAGGTATATAAAGGCTCAGAGCCTATTATGACACGCGCAGCCAGCGTTCCATTGCCACATTCCGTCTACTGCAGGCGGGATACCTGGATGGCTGAATGTCACTGAGAAGCTCACAGAGACCGCCATAAGCAACAGTTTAAAAGAATGCCACAGACTAATCAACCAAACTTTTTGGGTTGGTTTCTCTTTTATAGTCTGCAGGCATTAAATGAAAGAAGTCAGTGTTCCAGCAGAGGGAGACAACGTTTCAGAAAAGGCATTGTAGCAAACCAAAAAAGAAATTTTAAGCGCAGCAGAGTAACCAGCTCACATACCTGTTAGCTCAGGTGAGTTTAAAAGGCTGCTGTTGATAACAAGGGCATTTGCTAAATAGATGGTGTGTGTGCAACAATATACTGAAAGGTCAATTATATTGTGCAGCTTATCTCACCACCTGTAGTTATTTAGGTGAAAGCTCCAAAATGCTTGCCTAATATGTCTGTTTATACAAAAGGAAGTATAGAGGGAGAGCTAGATAGATAGCATTGCATTACATTACATTACATGGCAATGCAATGCACAGTTGCTGAAGTTGAACCAAAATGAGCTTGTCATCTGGCTTCTGCAACTTTTAACATGAAAAATCCAATGAGGAGAAGAAAAGCAAAGCCAAAGAGTCCATCCCAAAATCCGACAAACAAGCAAAATGAACAAAAAGCATTGAATTCAATTCTTTCTGATTTTAGAAACTGCATTAAAGAAGGGGTGCACCGGTCCTGGAGATACTGCAATACCAGGTCAATGCGTGGAGTGGACAGAGCAAGCTCTTTTTCCATCTCCCTGTTCTAAAAATCCATTTAATATATGGTCCCCAGATAGGGGACGTATCAGATATTAAACTGATAAGAACAGATACTACACTTGATCTTAGCCAAAAGGCCGAGAAGTGATAACCAGAATTGGTTTCCGACTACGGTGCCACCCAAGGATTCTGAAAAGTCCATTTGTGGAGATGGCCACCTGGACTCCCGTTAAGAAGACATGCTGTCAACCTCTAGATCCCTCACATGCCTGCACTTTTCGGCTTGCTGCTGCTGCAATCCACGCGTTTTAGATCTGCATAACTCAACCTCTTTTAGCACAGTACCCTCAACCCCCGGCTGTTCCCACCCGCCTCAACACCGTTGGAAGGGAGGAGAACCAATTAAGGCGGGGGGGGGGGGGGGTGGAACGAGCAGCTGTCTACCCTTAGCAGGAGGGTTGCTGATTAATTACCTCTCCTGCTGCTGCTGCTGCTGGCTGTCCAGCAGCAGACTGAAGGTGGCTGCTGCTGTGCGCAGGTATATAAAGGCTCAGAGCCTATTATGACACGCGCAGCCAGCGTTCCATTGCCACATTCCGTCTACTGCAGGCGGGATACCTGGATGGCTGAATGTCACTGAGAAGCTCACAGAGACCGCCATAAGCAACAGTTTAAAAGAATGCCACAGACTAATCAACCAAACTTTTTGGGTTGGTTTCTCTTTTATAGTCTGCAGGCATTAAATGAAAGAAGTCAGTGTTCCAGCAGAGGGAGACAACGTTTCAGAAAAGGCATTGTAGCAAACCAAAAAAGAAATTTTAAGCGCAGCAGAGTAACCAGCTCACATACCTGTTAGCTCAGGTGAGTTTAAAAGGCTGCTGTTGATAACAAGGGCATTTGCTAAATAGATGGTGTGTGTGCAACAATATACTGAAAGGTCAATTATATTGTGCAGCTTATCTCACCACCTGTAGTTATTTAGGTGAAAGCTCCAAAATGCTTGCCTAATATGTCTGTTTATCCAAAAGGAAGTATAGAGGGAGAGCTAGATAGATAGCATTGCATTACATTACATTACATGGCAATGCAATGCACAGTTGCTGAAGTTGAACCAAAATGAGCTTGTCATCTGGCTTCTGCAACTTTTAACATGAAAAATCCAATGAGGAGAAGAAAAGCAAAGCCAAAGAGTCCATCCCAAAATCCGACAAACAAGCAAAATGAACAAAAAGCATTGAATTCAATTCTTTCTGATTTTAGAAACTGCATTAAAGAAGGGGTGCACCGGTCCTGGAGATACTGCAATACCAGGTCAATGCGTGGAGTGGACAGAGCAAGCTCTTTTTCCATCTCCCTGTTCTAAAAATCCATTTAATATATGGTCCCCAGATAGGGGACGTATCAGATATTAAACTGATAAGAACAGATACTACACTTGATCTTAGCCAAAAGGCCGAGAAGCGATAACCAGAATTGGTTTCCGACTACAGTGCCACCCAAGGATTCTGAAAAGTCCATTTGTGGAGATGGCCACCTGGACTCCCGTTAAGAAGACATGCTGTCAACCTCTAGATCCCTCACATGCCTGCACTTTTTGGCTTGCTGCTGCTGCAATCCACGCGTTTTAGATCTGCATAACTCCACCTCTTTTAGCACAGTACCCTCAACCCCCGGCTGTTCCCACCCGCCTCAACACCGTTGGAAGGGAGGAGAACCAATTAAGGCGGGGGGGGGGGTGGAACGAGCAGCTGTCTACCCTTAGCAGGAGGGTTGCTGATTAATTACCTCTCCTGCTGCTGCTGCTGCTGGCTGTCCAGCAGCAGACTGAAGGTGGCTGCTGCTGTGCGCAGGTATATAAAGGCTCAGAGCCTATTATGACACGCGCAGCCAGCGTTCCATTGCCACATTCCGTCTACTGCAGGCGGGATACCTGGATGGCTGAATGTCACTGAGAAGCTCACAGAGACCGCCATAAGCAACAGTTTAAAAGAATGCCACAGACTAATCAACCAAACTTTTTGGGTTGGTTTCTCTTTTATAGTCTGCAGGCATTAAATGAAAGAAGTCAGTGTTCCAGCAGAGGGAGACAACGTTTCAGAAAAGGCATTGTAGCAAACCAAAAAAGAAATTTTAAGCGCAGCAGAGTAACCAGCTCACATACCTGTTAGCTCAGGTGAGTTTAAAAGGCTGCTGTTGATAACAAGGGCATTTGCTAAATAGATGGTGTGTGTGCAACAATATACTGAAAGGTCAATTATATTGTGCAGCTTATCTCACCACCTGTAGTTATTTAGGTGAAAGCTCCAAAATGCTTGCCTAATATGTCTGTTTATACAAAAGGAAGTATAGAGGGAGAGCTAGATAGATAGCATTGCATTACATTACATTACATGGCAAGGCAATGCACAGTTGCTGAAGTTGAACCAAAATGAGCTTGTCATCTGGCTTCTGCAACTTTTAACATGAAAAATCCAATGAGGAGAAGAAAAGCAAAGCCAAAGAGTCCATCCCAAAATCCGACAAACAAGCAAAATGAACAAAAAGCATTGAATTCAATTCTTTCTGATTTTAGAAACTGCATTAAAGAAGGGGTGCACCGGTCCTGGAGATACTGCAATACCAGGTCAATGCGTGGAGTGGACAGAGCAAGCTCTTTTTCCATCTCCCTGTTCTAAAAATCCATTTAATATATGGTCCCCAGATAGGGGACGTATCAGATATTAAACTGATAAGAACAGATACTACACTTGATCTTAGCCAAAAGGCCGAGAAGCGATAACCAGAATTGGTTTCCGACTACGGTGCCACCCAAGGATTCTGAAAAGTCCATTTGTGGAGATGGCCACCTGGACTCCCGTTAAGAAGACATGCTGTCAACCTCTAGATCCCTCACATGCCTGCACTTTTCGGCTTGCTGCTGCTGCAATCCACGCGTTTTAGATCTGCATAACTCCACCTCTTTTAGCACAGTACCCTCAACCCCCAGCTGTTCCCACCCGCCTCAACACCGTTGGAAGGGAGGAGAACCAATTAAGGCGGGGGGGGGGGTGGAACGAGCAGCTGTCTACCCTTAGCAGGAGGGTTGCTGATTAATTACCTCTCCTGCTGCTGATGCTGCTGGCTGTCCAGCAGCAGACTGAAGGTGGCTGCTGCTGTGCGCAGGTATATAAAGGCTCAGAGCCTATTATGACACGCGCAGCCAGCGTTCCATTGCCACATTCCGTCTACTGCAGGCGGGATACCTGGATGGCTGAATGTCACTGAGAAGCTCACAGAGACCGCCATAAGCAACAGTTTAAAAGAATGCCACAGACTAATCAACCAAACTTTTTGGGTTGGTTTCTCTTTTATAGTCTGCAGGCATTAAATGAAAGAAGTCAGTGTTCCAGCAGAGGGAGACAACGTTTCAGAAAAGGCATTGTAGCAAACCAAAAAAGAAATTTTAAGCGCAGCAGAGTAACCAGCTCACATACCTGTTAGCTCAGGTGAGTTTAAAAGGCTGCTGTTGATAACAAGGGCATTTGCTAAATAGATGGTGTGTGTGCAACAATATACTGAAAGGTCAATTATATTGTGCAGCTTATCTCACCACCTGTAGTTATTTAGGTGAAAGCTCCAAAATGCTTGCCTAATATGTCTGTTTATCCAAAAGGAAGTATAGAGGGAGAGCTAGATAGATAGCATTGCATTACATTACATTACATGGCAATGCAATGCACAGTTGCTGAAGTTGAACCAAAATGAGCTTGTCATCTGGCTTCTGCAACTTTTAACATGAAAAATCCAATGAGGAGAAGAAAAGCAAAGCCAAAGAGTCCATCCCAAAATCCGACAAACAAGCAAAATGAACAAAAAGCATTGAATTCAATTCTTTCTGATTTTAGAAACTGCATTAAAGAAGGGGTGCACCGGTCCTGGAGATACTGCAATACCAGGTCAATGCGTGGAGTGGACAGAGCAAGCTCTTTTTCCATCTCCCTGTTCTAAAAATCCATTTAATATATGGTCCCCAGATAGGGGACGTATCAGATATTAAACTGATAAGAACAGATACTACACTTGATCTTAGCCAAAAGGCCGAGAAGCGATAACCAGAATTGGTTTCCGACTACGGTGCCACCCAAGGATTCTGAAAAGTCCATTCGTGGAGATGGCCACCTGGACTCCCGTTAAGAAGACATGCTGTCAACCTCTAGATCCCTCACATGCCTGCACTTTTCGGCTTGCTGCTGCTGCAATCCACGCGTTTTAGATCTGCATAACTCCACCTCTTTTAGCACAGTACCCTCAACCCCCGGCTGTTCCCACCCGCCTCAACACCGTTGGAAGGGAGGAGAACCAATTAAGGCGGGGGGGGGGTGGAACGAGCAGCTGTCTACCCTTAGCAGGAGGGTTGCTGATTAATTACCTCTCCTGCTGCTGCTGCTGGCTGTCCAGCAGCAGACTGAAGGTGGTTGCTGCTGTGCGCAGGTATATAAAGGCTCAGAGCCTATTATGACACGCGCAGCCAGCGTTCCATTGCCACATTCCGTCTACTGCAGGCGGGATACCTGGATGGCTGAATGTCACTGAGAAGCTCACAGAGACCGCCATAAGCAACAGTTTAAAAGAATGCCACAGACTAATCAACCAAACTTTTTGGGTTGGTTTCTCTTTTATAGTCTGCAGGCATTAAATGAAAGAAGTCAGTGTTCCAGCAGAGGGAGACAACGTTTCAGAAAAGGCATTGTAGCAAACCAAAAAAGAAATTTTAAGCGCAGCAGAGTAACCAGCTCACATACCTGTTAGCTCAGGTGAGTTTAAAAGGCTGCTGTTGATAACAAGGGCATTTGCTAAATAGATGGTGTGTGTGCAACAATATACTGAAAGGTCAATTATATTGTGCAGCTTATCTCACCACCTGTAGTTATTTAGGTGAAAGCTCCAAAATGCTTGCCTAATATGTCTGTTTATCCAAAAGGAAGTATAGAGGGAGAGCTAGATAGATAGCATTGCATTACATTACATTACATGGCAATGCAATGCACAGTTGCTGAAGTTGAACCAAAATGAGCTTGTCATCTGGCTTCTGCAACTTTTAACATGAAAAATCCAATGAGGAGAAGAAAAGCAAAGCCAAAGAGTCCATCCCAAAATCCGACAAACAAGCAAAATGAACAAAAAGCATTGAATTCAATTCTTTCTGATTTTAGAAACTGCATTAAAGAAGGGGTGCACCGGTCCTGGAGATACTGCAATACCAGGTCAATGCGTGGAGTGGACAGAGCAAGCTCTTTTTCCATCTCCCTGTTCTAAAAATCCATTTAATATATGGTCCCCAGATAGGGGACGTATCAGATATTAAACTGATAAGAACAGATACTACACTTGATCTTAGCCAAAAGGCCGAGAAGCGATAACCAGAATTGGTTTCCGACTACGGTGCCACCCAAGGATTCTGAAAAGTCCATTTGTGGAGATGGCCACCTGGACTCCCGTTAAGAAGACATGCTGTCAACCTCTAGATCCCTCACATGCCTGCACTTTTCGGCTTGCTGCTGCTGCAATCCACGCGTTTTAGATCTGCATAACTCCACCTCTTTTAGCACAGTACCCTCAACCCCCGGCTGTTCCCACCCGCCTCAACACCGTTGGAAGGGAGGAGAACCAATTAAGGCGGGGGGGGGGTGGAAAGAGCAGCTGTCTACCCTTAGCAGGAGGGTTGCTGATTAATTATCTCTCCTGCTGCTGCTGCTGCTGGCTGTCCAGCAGCAGACTGAAGGTGGCTGCTGCTGTGCGCAGGTATATAAAGGCTCAGAGCCTATTATGACACGCGCAGCCAGCGTTCCATTGCCACATTCCGTCTACTGCAGGCGGGATACCTGGATGGCTGAATGTCACTGAGAAGCTCACAGAGACCGCCATAAGCAACAGTTTAAAAGAATGCCACAGACTAATCAACCAAACTTTTTGGGTTGGTTTCTCTTTTATAGTCTGCAGGCATTAAATGAAAGAAGTCAGTGTTCCAGCAGAGGGAGACAACGTTTCAGAAAAGGCATTGTAGCAAACCAAAAAAGAAATTTTAAGCGCAGCAGAGTAACCAGCTCACATACCTGTTAGCTCAGGTGAGTTTAAAAGGCTGCTGTTGATAACAAGGGCATTTGCTAAATAGATGGTGTGTGTGCAACAATATACTGAAAGGTCAATTATATTGTGCAGCTTATCTCACCACTTGTAGTTATTTAGGTGAAAGCTCCAAAATGCTTGCCTAATATGTCTGTTTATCCAAAAGGAAGTATAGAGGGAGAGCTAGATAGATAGCATTGCATTACATTACATTACATGGCAATGCAATGCACAGTTGCTGAAGTTGAACCAAAATGAGCTTGTCATCTGGCTTCTGCAACTTTTAACATGAAAAATCCAATGAGGAGAAGAAAAGCAAAGCCAAAGAGTCCATCCCAAAATCCGACAAACAAGCAAAATGAACAAAAAGCATTGAATTCAATTCTTTCTGATTTTAGAAACTGCATTAAAGAAGGGGTGCACCGGTCCTGGAGATACTGCAATACCAGGTCAATGCGTGGAGTGGACAGAGCAAGCTCTTTTTCCATCTCCCTGTTCTAAAAATCCATTTAATATATGGTCCCCAGATAGGGGACGTATCAGATATTAAACTGATAAGAACAGATACTACACTTGATCTTAGCCAAAAGGCCGAGAAGCGATAACCAGAATTGGTTTCCGACTACGGTGCCACCCAAGGATTCTGAAAAGTCCATTTGTGGAGATGGCCACCTGGACTCCCGTTAAGAAGACATGCTGTCAACCTCTAGATCCCTCACATGCCTGCACTTTTCGGCTTGCTGCTGCTGCAATCCACGCGTTTTAGATCTGCATAACTCCACCTCTTTTAGCACAGTACCCTCAACCCCCGGCTGTTCCCACCCGCCTCAACACCGTTGGAAGGGAGGAGAACCAATTAAGGCTGGGGGGGGTGGAACGAGCAGCTGTCTACCCTTAGCAGGAGGGTTGCTGATTAATTACCTCTCCTGCTGCTGCTGCTGCTGGCTGTCCAGCAGCAGACTGAAGGTGGCTGCTGCTGTGCGCAGGTATATAAAGGCTCAGAGCCTATTATGACACGCGCAGCCAGCGTTCCATTGCCACATTCCGTCTACTGCAGGCGGGATACCTGGATGGCTGAATGTCACTGAGAAGCTCACAGAGACCGCCATAAGCAACAGTTTAAAAGAATGCCACAGACTAATCAACCAAACTTTTTGGGTTGGTTTCTCTTTTATAGTCTGCAGGCATTAAATGAAAGAAGTCAGTGTTCCAGCAGAGGGAGACAACGTTTCAGAAAAGGCATTGTAGCAAACCAAAAAAGAAATTTTAAGCGCAGCAGAGTAACCAGCCCACATACCTGTTAGCTCAGGTGAGTTTAAAAGGCTGCTGTTGATAACAAGGGCATTTGCTAAATAGATGGTGTGTGTGCAACAATATACTGAAAGGTCAATTATATTGTGCAGCTTATCTCACCACCTGTAGTTATTTAGGTGAAAGCTCCAAAATGCTTGCCTAATATGTCTGTTTATCCAAAAGGAAGTATAGAGGGAGAGCTAGATAGATAGCATTGCATTACATTACATTACATGGCAATGCAATGCACAGTTGCTGAAGTTGAACCAAAATGAGCTTGTCATCTGGCTTCTGCAACTTTTAACATGAAAAATCCAATGAGGAGAAGAAAAGCAAAGCCAAAGAGTCCATCCCAAAATCCGACAAACAAGCAAAATGAACAAAAAGCATTGAATTCAATTCTTTCTGATTTTAGAAACTGCATTAAAGAAGGGGTGCACCGGTCCTGGAGATACTGCAATACCAGGTCAATGCGTGGAGTGGACAGAGCAAGCTCTTTTTCCATCTCCCTGTTCTAAAAATCCATTTAATATATGGTCCCCAGATAGGGGACGTATCAGATATTAAACTGATAAGAACAGATACTACACTTGATCTTAGCCAAAAGGCCGAGAAGCGATAACCAGAATTGGTTTCCGACTACGGTGCCACCCAAGGATTCTGAAAAGTCCATTTGTGGAGATGGCCACCTGGACTCCCGTTAAGAAGACATGCTGTCAACCTCTAGATCCCTCACATGCCTGCACTTTTCGGCTTGCTGCTGCTGCAATCCACGCGTTTTAGATCTGCATAACTCCACCTCTTTTAGCACAGTACCCTCAACCCCCGGCTGTTCCCACCCGCCTCAACACCGTTGGAAGGGAGGAGAACCAATTAAGGCGGGGGGGGGGGTGGAACGAGCAGCTGTCTACCCTTAGCAGGAGGGTTGCTGATTAATTACCTCTCCTGCTGCTGCTGCTGCTGGCTGTCCAGCAGCAGACTGAAGGTGGCTGCTGCTGTGCGCAGGTATATAAAGGCTCAGAGCCTATTATGACACGCGCAGCCAGCGTTCCATTGCCACATTCCGTCTACTGCAGGCGGGATACCTGGATGGCTGAATGTCACTGAGAAGCTCACAGAGACCGCCATAAGCAACAGTTTAAAAGAATGCCACAGACTAATCAACCAAACTTTTTGGGTTGGTTTCTCTTTTATAGTCTGCAGGCATTAAATGAAAGAAGTCAGTGTTCCAGCAGAGGGAGACGTTTCAGAAAAGGCATTGTAGCAAACCAAAAAAGAAATTTTAAGCGCAGCAGAGTAACCAGCTCACATACCTGTTAGCTCAGGTGAGTTTAAAAGGCTGCTGTTGATAACAAGGGCATTTGCTAAATAGATGGTGTGTGTGCAACAATATACTGAAAGGTCAATTATATTGTGCAGCTTATCTCACCACCTGTAGTTATTTAGGTGAAAGCTCCAAAATGCTTGCCTAATATGTCTGTTTATCCAAAAGGAAGTATAGAGGGAGAGCTAGATAGATAGCATTGCATTACATTACATTACATGGCAATGCAATGCACAGTTGCTGAAGTTGAACCAAAATGAGCTTGTCATCTGGCTTCTGCAACTCTTAACATGAAAAATCCAATGAGGAGAAGAAAAGCAAAGCCAAAGAGTCCATCCCAAAATCCGACAAACAAGCAAAATGAACAAAAAGCATTGAATTCAATTCTTTCTGATTTTAGAAACTGCATTAAAGAAGGGGTGCACCGGTCCTGGAGATACTGCAATACCAGGTCAATGCGTGGAGTGGACAGAGCAAGCTCTTTTTCCATCTCCCTGTTCTAAAAATCCATTTAATATATGGTCCCCAGATAGGGGACGTATCAGATATTAAACTGATAAGAACAGATACTACACTTGATCTTAGCCAAAAGGCCGAGAAGCGATAACCAGAATTGGTTTCCGACTACGGTGCCACCCAAGGATTCTGAAAAGTCCATTTGTGGAGATGGCCACCTGGACTCCCGTTAAGAAGACATGCTGTCAACCTCTAGATCCCTCACATGCCTGCACTTTTCGACTTGCTGCTGCTGCAATCCACGCGTTTTAGATCTGCATAACTCCACCTCTTTTAGCACAGTACCCTCAACCCCCGGCTGTTCCCACCCGCCTCAACACCGTTGGAAGGGAGGAGAACCAATTAAGGCGGGGGGGGGGTGGAACGAGCAGCTGTCTACCCTTAGCAGGAGGGTTGCTGATTAATTACCTCTCCTGCTGCTGCTGCTGGCTGTCCAGCAGCAGACTGAAGGTGGCTGCTGCTGTGCGCAGGTATATAAAGGCTCAGAGCCTATTATGACATGCGCAGCCAGCGTTCCATTGCCACATTCCGTCTACTGCAGGCGGGATACCTGGATGGCTGAATGTCACTGAGAAGCTCACAGAGACCGCCATAAGCAACAGTTTAAAAGAATGCCACAGACTAATCAACCAAACTTTTTGGGTTGGTTTCTCTTTTATAGTCTGCAGGCATTAAATGAAAGAAGTCAGTGTTCCAGCAGAGGGAGACAACGTTTCAGAAAAGGCATTGTAGCAAACCAAAAAAGAAATTTTAAGCGCAGCAGAGTAACCAGCTCACATACCTGTTAGCTCAGGTGAGTTTAAAAGGCTGCTGTTGATAACAAGGGCATTTGCTAAATAGATGGTGTGTGTGCAACAATATACTGAAAGGTCAATTATATTGTGCAGCTTATCTCACCACCTGTAGTTATTTAGGTGAAAGCTCCAAAATGCTTGCCTAATATGTCTGTTTATCCAAAAGGAAGTATAGAGGGAGAGCTAGATAGATAGCATTGCATTACATTACATTACATGGCAATGCAATGCACAGTTGCTGAAGTTGAACCAAAATGAGCTTGTCATCTGGCTTCTGCAACTTTTAACATGAAAAATCCAATGAGGAGAAGAAAAGCAAAGCCAAAGAGTCCATCCCAAAATCCGACAAACAAGCAAAATGAACAAAAAGCATTGAATTCAATTCTTTCTGATTTTAGAAACTGCATTAAAGAAGGGGTGCACCGGTCCTGGAGATACTGCAATACCAGGTCAATGCGTGGAGTGGACAGAGCAAGCTCTTTTTCCATCTCCCTGTTCTAAAAATCCATTTAATATATGGTCCCCAGATAGGGGACGTATCAGATATTAAACTGATAAGAACAGATACTACACTTGATCTTAGCCAAAAGGCCGAGAAGCGATAACCAGAATTGGTTTCCGACTACGGTGCCACCCAAGGATTCTGAAAAGTCCATTTGTGGAGATGGCCACCTGGACTCCCGTTAAGAAGACATGCTGTCAACCTCTAGATCCCTCACATGCCTGCACTTTTCGGCTTGCTGCTGCTGCAATCCACGCGTTTTAGATCTGCATAACTCCACCTCTTTTAGCACAGTACCCTCAACCCCCGGCTGTTCCCACCCGCCTCAACACCGTTGGAAGGGAGGAGAACCAATTAAGGCGGGGGGGGGGGTGGAACGAGCAGCTGTCTACCCTTAGCAGGAGGGTTGCTGATTAATTACCTCTCCTGCTGCTGCTGCTGCTGGCTGTCCAGCAGCAGACTGAAGGTGGCTGCTGCTGTGCGCAGGTATATAAAGGCTCAGAGCCTATTATGACACGCGCAGCCAGCGTTCCATTGCCACATTCCGTCTACTGCAGGCGGGATACCTGGATGGCTGAATGTCACTGAGAAGCTCACAGAGACCGCCATAAGCAACAGTTTAAAAGAATGCCACAGACTAATCAACCAAACTTTTTGGGTTGGTTTCTCTTTTATAGTCTGCAGGCATTAAATGAAAGAAGTCAGTGTTCCAGCAGAGGGAGACAACGTTTCAGAAAAGGCATTGTAGCAAACCAAAAAAGAAATTTTAAGCGCAGCAGAGTAACCAGCTCACATACCTGTTAGCTCAGGTGAGTTTAAAAGGCTGCTGTTGATAACAAGGGCATTTGCTAAATAGATGGTGTGTGTGCAACAATATACTGAAAGGTCAATTATATTGTGCAGCTTATCTCACCACCTGTAGTTATTTAGGTGAAAGCTCCAAAATGCTTGCCTAATATGTCTGTTTATCCAAAAGGAAGTATAGAGGGAGAGCTAGATAGATAGCATTGCATTACATTACATTACATGGCAATGCAATGCACAGTTGCTGAAGTTGAACCAAAATGAGCTTGTCATCTGGCTTCTGCAACTTTTAACATGAAAAATCCAATGAGGAGAAGAAAAGCAAAGCCAAAGAGTCCATCCCAAAATCCGACAAACAAGCAAAATGAACAAAAAGCATTGAATTCAATTCTTTCTGATTTTAGAAACTGCATTAAAGAAGGGGTGCACCGGTCCTGGAGATACTGCAATACCAGGTCAATGCGTGGAGTGGACAGAGCAAGCTCTTTTTCCATCTCCCTGTTCTAAAAATCCATTTAATATATGGTCCCCAGATAGGGGACGTATCAGATATTAAACTGATAAGAACAGATTTTTTTTTTTTTTATCGAAAGCCCGAATTCGTGTACAAAACCCGAGTGCGCTTAAAAAAGTGACAAGTGCCACAAAAAAAGTGCACTAGGATGCTGGTCTTCTTGAAACCCTCTCCAAAAGGAGAAGGGTCCCCCAAACCATTCCCCGTCCCTCCGAGCCAAAAGGCCACAGCGAGGAACAGGGACAAAAAGCCACCTCCAGCCGAAGCCAGAGGCGACCCAATCTTACCCCCAGCACCTGCCCGAGTTCTCACCCGAGCAAGGCACTGGGAGCCAAAGACTGTGCTCCCCTCCCGGAAGAGGGGAGCCAACAACGCTCTCCTCCCGAAAGAGGAGAGCCAGGGGGGTTCAGGGGGGAGCGGAACCTGATGGCCACACACTCCCCCCCTAGACCTGCCAAGAGAGGAACCCGTAAGGGAACCGCATCCCGACAAAATCCTAGTAGGACGTGACACACGTGAATAAGTGGACACACAGTGACAAAGAAATTAAATAAATAGTGAAGGTTTCACAGTATAATACTGCCCGGACCTTCGACCGGGAATTGAAAAATTCCCCACCCTAAGGCCAGAAGGCCCGGAATAAGGGTGTGTGCGAAGAAAGAAAATTTGAAGTGCTTGTGCAAATGTGCCATAAACTCAAGTGGGGTTCCCAATCCCAGTGAGTTAAGGCACCCCAGGGTCACCATTCCTGGGGCACTTCACACTTCGGGCTTTCGATCTTCCCCGGCCCAATGGCGTCGATCCTGGGGGGCCATGCTTTCCACCAGATGACTATATTAGCCACCTGGCGTACTAACAAGCGCCTAAACCCCAGTGTGCATAATGTATCAATCTACTAGGGCGGCCAACATCCAAAACCGCCTTTTCGAAAGATACTACACTTGATCTTAGCCAAAAGGCCGAGAAGCGATAACCAGAATTGGTTTCCGACTACGGTGCCACCCAAGGATTCTGAAAAGTCCATTTGTGGAGATGGCCACCTGGACTCCCGTTAAGAAGACATGCTGTCAACCTCTAGATCCCTCACATGCCTGCACTTTTCGGCTTGCTGCTGCTGCAATCCACGCGTTTTAGATCTGCATAACTCCACCTCTTTTAGCACAGTACCCTCAACCCCCGGCTGTTCCCACCCGCCTCAACACCGTTGGAAGGGAGGAGAACCAATTAAGGCGGGGGGGGGTGGAACGAGCAGCTGTCTACCCTTAGCAGGAGGGTTGCTGATTAATTACCTCTCCTGCTGCTGCTGCTGCTGGCTGTCCAGCAGCAGACTGAAGGTGGCTGCTGCTGTGCGCAGGTATATAAAGGCTCAGAGCCTATTATGACACGCGCAGCCAGCGTTCCATTGCCACATTCCGTCTACTGCAGGCGGGATACCTGGATGGCTGAATGTCACTGAGAAGCTCACAGAGACCGCCATAAGCAACAGTTTAAAAGAATGCCACAGACTAATCAACCAAACTTTTTGGGTTGGTTTCTCTTTTATAGTCTGCAGGCATTAAATGAAAGAAGTCAGTGTTCCAGCAGAGGGAGACAACGTTTCAGAAAAGGCATTGTAGCAAACCAAAAAAGAAATTTTAAGCGCAGCAGAGTAACCAGCTCACATACCTGTTAGCTCAGGTGAGTTTAAAAGGCTGCTGTTGATAACAAGGGCATTTGCTAAATAGATGGTGTGTGTGCAACAATATACTGAAAGGTCAATTATATTGTGCAGCTTATCTCACCACCTGTAGTTATTTAGGTGAAAGCTCCAAAATGCTTGCCTAATATGTCTGTTTATCCAAAAGGAAGTATAGAGGGAGAGCTAGATAGATAGCATTGCATTACATTACATTACATGGCAATGCAATGCACAGTTGCTGAAGTTGAACCAAAATGAGCTTGTCATCTGGCTTCTGCAACTTTTAACATGAAAAATCCAATGAGGAGAAGAAAAGCAAAGCCAAAGAGTCCATCCCAAAATCCGACAAACAAGCAAAATGAACAAAAAGCATTGAATTCAATTCTTTCTGATTTTAGAAACTGCATTAAAGAAGGGGTGCACCGGTCCTGGAGATACTGCAATACCAGGTCAATGCGTGGAGTGGACAGAGAAAGCTCTTTTTCCATCTCCCTGTTCTAAAAATCCATTTAATATATGGTCCCCAGATAGGGGACGTATCAGATATTAAACTGATAAGAACAGATTTTTTTTTTTTTTATCGAAAGCCCGAATTCGTGTACAAAACCCGAGTGCGCTTAAAAAAGTGACAAGTGCCACAAAAAAAGTGCACTAGGATGCTGGTCTTCTTGAAACCCTCTCCAAAAGGAGAAGGGTCCCCCAAACCATTCCCCGTCCCTCCGAGCCAAAAGGCCACAGCGAGGAACAGGGACAAAAAGCCACCTCCAGCCGAAGCCAGAGGCGACCCAATCTTACCCCCAGCACCTGCCCGAGTTCTCACCCGAGCAAGGCACTGGGAGCCAAAGACTGTGCTCCCCTCCCGGAAGAGGGGAGCCAACAACGCTCTCCTCCCGAAAGAGGAGAGCCAGGGGGGTTCAGGGGGGAGCGGAACCTGATGGCCACACACTCCCCCCCTAGACCTGCCAAGAGAGGAACCCGTAAGGGAACCGCATCCCGACAAAATCCTAGTAGGACGTGACACACGTGAATAAGTGGACACACAGTGACAAAGAAATTAAATAAATAGTGAAGGTTTCACAGTATAATACTGCCCGGACCTTCGACCGGGAATTGAAAAATTCCCCATCCTAAGGCCAGAAGGCCCGGAATAAGGGTGTGTGCGAAGAAAGAAAATTTGAAGTGCTTGTGCAAATGTGCCATAAACTCAAGTGGGGTTCCCAATCCCAGTGAGTTAAGGCACCCCAGGGTCACCATTCCTGGGGCACTTCAAACTTCGGGCTTTCGATCTTCCCCGGCCCAATGGCGTCGATCCTGGGGGGCCATGCTTTCCACCAGATGACTATATTAGCCACCTGGCGTACTAACAAGCGCCTAAACCCCAGTGTGCATAATGTATCAATCTACTAGGGCGGCCAACATCCAAAACCGCCTTTTCGAAAGATACTACACTTGATCTTAGCCAAAAGGCCGAGAAGCGATAACCAGAATTGGTTTCCGACTACGGTGCCACCCAAGGATTCTGAAAAGTCCATTTGTGGAGATGGCCACCTGGACTCCCGTTAAGAAGACATGCTGTCAACCTCTAGATCCCTCACATGCCTGCACTTTTCGGCTTGGTGCTGCTGCAATCCACGCGTTTTAGATCTGCATAACTCCACCTCTTTTAGCACAGTACCCTCAACCCCCGGCTGTTCCCACCCGCCTCAACACCGTTGGAAGGGAGGAGAACCAATTAAGGCGGGGGGGGGTGGAACGAGCAGCTGTCTACCCTTAGCAGGAGGGTTGCTGATTAATTACCTCTCCTGCTGCTGCTGCTGCTGGCTGTCCAGCAGCAGACTGAAGGTGGCTGCTGCTGTGCGCAGGTATATAAAGGCTCAGAGCCTATTATGACACGCGCAGCCAGCGTTCCATTGCCACATTCCGTCTACTGCAGGCGGGATACCTGGATGGCTGAATGTCACTGAGAAGCTCACAGAGACCGCCATAAGCAACAGTTTAAAAGAATGCCACAGACTAATCAACCAAACTTTTTGGGTTGGTTTCTCTTTTATAGTCTGCAGGCATTAAATGAAAGAAGTCAGTGTTCCAGCAGAGGGAGACAACGTTTCAGAAAAGGCATTGTAGCAAACCAAAAAAGAAATTTTAAGCGCAGCAGAGTAACCAGCTCACATACCTGTTAGCTCAGGTGAGTTTAAAAGGCTGCTGTTGATAACAAGGGCATTTGCTAAATAGATGGTGTGTGTGCAACAATATACTGAAAGGTCAATTATATTGTGCAGCTTATCTCACCACCTGTAGTTATTTAGGTGAAAGCTCCAAAATGCTTGCCTAATATGTCTGTTTATCCAAAAGGAAGTATAGAGGGAGAGCTAGATAGATAGCATTGCATTACATTACATTACATGGCAATGCAATGCACAGTTGCTGAAGTTGAACCAAAATGAGCTTGTCATCTGGCTTCTGCAACTTTTAACATGAAAAATCCAATGAGGAGAAGAAAAGCAAAGCCAAAGAGTCCATCCCAAAATCCGACAAACAAACAAAATGAACAAAAAGCATTGAATTCAATTCTTTCTGATTTTAGAAACTGCATTAAAGAAGGGGTGCACCGGTCCTGGAGATACTGCAATACCAGGTCAATGCGTGGAGTGGACAGAGCAAGCTCTTTTTCCATCTCCCTGTTCTAAAAATCCATTTAATATATGGTCCCCAGATAGGGGACGTATCAGATATTAAACTGATAAGAACAGATTTTTTTTTTTTTTATCGAAAGCCCGAATTCGTGTACAAAACCCGAGTGCGCTTAAAAAAGTGACAAGTGCCACAAAAAAAGTGCACTAGGATGCTGGTCTTCTTGAAACCCTCTCCAAAAGGAGAAGGGTCCCCCAAACCATTCCCCGTCCCTCCGAGCCAAAAGGCCACAGCGAGGAACAGGGACAAAAAGCCACCTCCAGCCGAAGCCAGAGGCGACCCAATCTTACCCCCAGCACCTGCCCGAGTTCTCACCCGAGCAAGGCACTGGGAGCCAAAGACTGTGCTCCCCTCCCGGAAGAGGGGAGCCAACAACGCTCTCCTCCCGAAAGAGGAGAGCCAGGGGGGTTCAGGGGGGAGCGGAACCTGATGGCCACACACTCCCCCCCTAGACCTGCCAAGAGAGGAACCCGTAAGGGAACCGCATCCCGACAAAATCCTAGTAGGACGTGACACACGTGAATAAGTGGACACACAGTGACAAAGAAATTAAATAAATAGTGAAGGTTTCACAGTATAATACTGCCCGGACCTTCGACCGGGAATTGAAAAATTCCCCATCCTAAGGCCAGAAGGCCCGGAATAAGGGTGTGTGCGAAGAAAGAAAATTTGAAGTGCTTGTGCAAATGTGCCATAAACTCAAGTGGGGTTCCCAATCCCAGTGAGTTAAGGCACCCCAGGGTCACCATTCCTGGGGCACTTCACACTTCGGGCTTTCGATCTTCCCCGGCCCAATGGCGTCGATCCTGGGGGGCCATGCTTTCCACCAGATGACTATATTAGCCACCTGGCGTACTAACAAGCGCCTAAACCCCAGTGTGCATAATGTATCAATCTACTAGGGCGGCCAACATCCAAAACCGCCTTTTCGAAAGATACTACACTTGATCTTAGCCAAAAGGCCGAGAAGCGATAACCAAAATTGGTTTCTGACTACGGTGCCACCCAAGGATTCTGAAAAGTCCATTTGTGGAGATGGCCACCTGGACTCCCGTTAAGAAGACATGCTGTCAACCTCTAGATCCCTCACATGCCTGCACTTTTCGGCTTGCTGCTGCTGCAATCCACGCGTTTTAGATCTGCATAACTCCACCTCTTTTAGCACAGTACCCTCAACCCCCGGCTGTTCCCACCCGCCTCAACACCGTTGGAAGGGAGGAGAACCAATTAAGGCGGGGGGGGGGTGGAACGAGCAGCTGTCTACCCTTAGCAGGAGGGTTGCTGATTAATTACCTCTCCTGCTGCTGCTGCTGCTGGCTGTCCAGCAGCAGACTGAAGGTGGCTGCTGCTGTGCGCAGGTATATAAAGGCTCAGAGCCTATTATGACACGCGCAGCCAGCGTTCCATTGCCACATTCCGTCTACTGCAGGCGGGATACCTGGATGGCTGAATGTCACTGAGAAGCTCACAGAGACCGCCATAAGCAACAGTTTAAAAGAATGCCACAGACTAATCAACCAAACTTTTTGGGTTGGTTTCTCTTTTATAGTCTGCAGGCATTAAATGAAAGAAGTCAGTGTTCCAGCAGAGGGAGACAACGTTTCAGAAAAGGCATTGTAGCAAACCAAAAAAGAAATTTTAAGCGCAGCAGAGTAACCAGCTCACATACCTGTTAGCTCAGGTGAGTTTAAAAGGCTGCTGTTGATAACAAGGGCATTTGCTAAATAGATGGTGTGTGTGCAACAATATACTGAAAGGTCAATTATATTGTGCAGCTTATCTCACCACCTGTAGTTATTTAGGTGAAAGCTCCAAAATGCTTGCCTAATATGTCTGTTTATCCAAAAGGAAGTATAGAGGGAGAGCTAGATAGATAGCATTGCATTACATTACATTACATGGCAATGCAATGCACAGTTGCTGAAGTTGAACCAAAATGAGCTTGTCATCTGGCTTCTGCAACTTTTAACATGAAAAATCCAATGAGGAGAAGAAAAGCAAAGCCAAAGAGTCCATCCCAAAATCCAACAAACAAGCAAAATGAACAAAAAGCATTGAATTCAATTCTTTCTGATTTTAGAAACTGCATTAAAGAAGGGGTGCACCGGTCCTGGAGATACTGCAATACCAGGTCAATGCGTGGAGTGGACAGAGCAAGCTCTTTTTCCATCTCCCTGTTCTAAAAATCCATTTAATATATGGTCCCCAGATAGGGGACGTATCAGATATTAAACTGATAAGAACAGATACTACACTTGATCTTAGCCAAAAGGCCGAGAAGCGATAACCAGAATTGGTTTCCGACTACGGTGCCACCCAAGGATTCTGAAAAGTCCATTTGTGGAGATGGCCACCTGGACTCCCGTTAAGAAGACATGCTGTCAACCTCTAGATCCCTCACATGCCTGCACTTTTCGGCTTGCTGCTGCTGCAATCCACGCGTTTTAGATCTGCATAACTCCACCTCTTTTAGCACAGTACCCTCAACCCCCGGCTGTTCCCACCCGCCTCAACACCGTTGGAAGGGAGGAGAACCAATTAAGGCGGGGGGGGGGGTGGAACGAGCAGCTGTCTACCCTTAGCAGGAGGGTTGCTGATTAATTACCTCTCCTGCTGCTGCTGCTGCTGGCTGTCCAGCAGCAGACTGAAGGTGGCTGCTGCTGTGCGCAGGTATATAAAGGCTCAGAGCCTATTATGACACGCGCAGCCAGCGTTCCATTGCCACATTCCGTCTACTGCAGGCGGGATACCTGGATGGCTGAATGTCACTGAGAAGCTCACAGAGACCGCCATAAGCAACAGTTTAAAAGAATGCCACAGACTAATCAACCAAACTTTTTGGGTTGGTTTCTCTTTTATAGTCTGCAGGCATTAAATGAAAGAAGTCAGTGTTCCAGCAGAGGGAGACAACGTTTCAGAAAAGGTATTGTAGCAAACCAAAAAAGAAATTTTAAGCGCAGCAGAGTAACCAGCTCACATACCTGTTAGCTCAGGTGAGTTTAAAAGGCTGCTGTTGATAACAAGGGCATTTGCTAAATAGATGGTGTGTGTGCAACAATATACTGAAAGGTCAATTATATTGTGCAGCTTATCTCACCACCTGTAGTTATTTAGGTGAAAGCTCCAAAATGCTTGCCTAATATGTCTGTTTATCCAAAAGGAAGTATAGAGGGAGAGCTAGATAGATAGCATTGCATTACATTACATTACATGGCAATGCAATGCACAGTTGCTGAAGTTGAACCAAAATGAGCTTGTCATCTGGCTTCTGCAACTTTTAACATGAAAAATCCAATGAGGAGAAGAAAAGCAAAGCCAAAGAGTCCATCCCAAAATCCGACAAACAAGCAAAATGAACAAAAAGCATTGAATTCAATTCTTTCTGATTTTAGAAACTGCATTAAAGAAGGGGTGCACCGGTCCTGGAGATACTGCAATACCAGGTCAATGCGTGGAGTGGACAGAGCAAGCTCTTTTTCCATCTCCCTGTTCTAAAAATCCATTTAATATATGGTCCCCAGATAGGGGACGTATCAGATATTAAACTGATAAGAACAGATACTACACTTGATCTTAGCCAAAAGGCCGAGAAGCGATAACCAGAATTGGTTTCCGACTACGGTGCCACCCAAGGATTCTGAAAAGTCCATTTGTGGAGATGGCCACCTGGACTCCCGTTAAGAAGACATGCTGTCAACCTCTAGATCCCTCACATGCCTGCACTTTTCGGCTTGCTGCTGCTGCAATCCACGCGTTTTAGATCTGCATAACTCCACCTCTTTTAGCACAGTACCCTCAACCCCCGGCTGTTCCCACCCGCCTCAACACCGTTGGAAGGGAGGAGAACCAATTAAGGCGGGGGGGGTGGAACGAGCAGCTGTCTACCCTTAGCAGGAGGGTTGCTGATTAATTACCTCTCCTGCTGCTGCTGCTGCTGGCTGTCCAGCAGCAGACTGAAGGTGGCTGCTGCTGTGCGCAGGTATATAAAGGCTCAGAGCCTATTATGACACGCGCAGCCAGCGTTCCATTGCCACATTCCGTCTACTGCAGGCGGGATACCTGGATGGCTGAATGTCACTGAGAAGCTCACAGAGACCGCCATAAGCAACAGTTTAAAAGAATGCCACAGACTAATCAACCAAACTTTTTGGGTTGGTTTCTCTTTTATAGTCTGCAGGCATTAAATGAAAGAAGTCAGTGTTCCAGCAGAGGGAGACAACGTTTCAGAAAAGGCATTGTAGCAAACCAAAAAAGAAATTTTAAGCGCAGCAGAGTAACCAGCTCACATACCTGTTAGCTCAGGTGAGTTTAAAAGGCTGCTGTTGATAACAAGGGCATTTGCTAAATAGATGGTGTGTGTGCAACAATATACTGAAAGGTCAATTATATTGTGCAGCTTATCTCACCACCTGTAGTTATTTAGGTGAAAGCTCCAAAATGCTTGCCTAATATGTCTGTTTATCCAAAAGGAAGTATAGAGGGAGAGCTAGATAGATAGCATTGCATTACATTACATTACATGGCAATGCAATGCACAGTTGCTGAAGTTGAACCAAAATGAGCTTGTCATCTGGCTTCTGCAACTTTTAACATGAAAAATCCAATGAGGAGAAGAAAAGCAAAGCCAAAGAGTCCATCCCAAAATCCGACAAACAAGCAAAATGAACAAAAAGCATTGAATTCAATTCTTTCTGATTTTAGAAACTGCATTAAAGAAGGGGTGCACCGGTCCTGGAGATACTGCAATACCAGGTCAATGCGTGGAGTGGACAGAGCAAGCTCTTTTTCCATCTCCCTGTTCTAAAAATCCATTTAATATATGGTCCCCAGATAGGGGACGTATCAGATATTAAACTGATAAGAACAGATACTACACTTGATCTTAGCCAAAAGGCCGAGAAGCGATAACCAGAATTGGTTTCCGACTACGGTGCCACCCAAGGATTCTGAAAAGTCCATTTGTGGAGATGGCCACCTGGACTCCCGTTAAGAAGACATGCTGTCAACCTCTAGATCCCTCACATGCCTGCACTTTTCGGCTTGCTGCTGCTGCAATCCACGCGTTTTAGATCTGCATAACTCCACCTCTTTTAGCACAGTACCCTCAACCCCCGGCTGTTCCCACCCGCCTCAACACCGTTGGAAGGGAGGAGAACCAATTAAGGCGGGGGGGGGGTGGAACGAGCAGCTGTCTACCCTTAGCAGGAGGGTTGCTGATTAATTACCTCTCCTGCTGCTGCTGCTGCTGGCTGTCCAGCAGCAGACTGAAGGTGGCTGCTGCTGTGCGCAGGTATATAAAGGCTCAGAGCCTATTATGACACGCGCAGCCAGCGTTCCATTGCCACATTCCGTCTACTGCAGGCGGGATACCTGGATGGCTGAATGTCACTGAGAAGCTCACAGAGACCGCCATAAGCAACAGTTTAAAAGAATGCCACAGACTAATCAACCAAACTTTTTGGGTTGGTTTCTCTTTTATAGTCTGCAGGCATTAAATGAAAGAAGTCAGTGTTCCAGCAGAGGGAGACAACGTTTCAGAAAAGGCATTGTAGCAAACCAAAAAAGAAATTTTAAGCGCAGCAGAGTAACCAGCTCACATACCTGTTAGCTCAGGTGAGTTTAAAAGGCTGCTGTTGATAACAAGGGCATTTGCTAAATAGATGGTGTGTGTGCAACAATATACTGAAAGGTCAATTATATTGTGCAGCTTATCTCACCACCTGTAGTTATTTAGGTGAAAGCTCCAAAATGCTTGCCTAATATGTCTGTTTATCCAAAAGGAAGTATAGAGGGAGAGCTAGATAGATAGCATTGCATTACATTACATTACATGGCAATGCAATGCACAGTTGCTGAAGTTGAACCAAAATGAGCTTGTCATCTGGCTTCTGCAACTTTTAACATGAAAAATCCAATGAGGAGAAGAAAAGCAAAGCCAAAGAGTCCATCCCAAAATCCGACAAACAAGCAAAATGAACAAAAAGCATTGAATTCAATTCTTTCTGATTTTAGAAACTGCATTAAAGAAGGGGTGCACCGGTCCTGGAGATACTGCAATACCAGGTCAATGCGTGGAGTGGACAGAGCAAGCTCTTTTTCCATCTCCCTGTTCTAAAAATCCATTTAATATATGGTCCCCAGATAGGGGACGTATCAGATATTAAACTGATAAGAACAGATACTACACTTGATCTTAGCCAAAAGGCCGAGAAGCGATAACCAGAATTGGTTTCCGACTACGGTGCCACCCAAGGATTCTGAAAAGTCCATTTGTGGAGATGGCCACCTGGACTCCCGTTAAGAAGACATGCTGTCAACCTCTAGATCCCTCACATGCCTGCACTTTTCGGCTTGCTGCTGCTGCAATCCACGCGTTTTAGATCTGCATAACTCCACCTCTTTTAGCACAGTACCCTCAACCCCCGGCTGTTCCCACCCGCCTCAACACCGTTGGAAGGGAGGAGAACCAATTAAGGCGGGGGGGGGTGGAACGAGCAGCTGTCTACCCTTAGCAGGAGGGTTGCTGATTAATTACCTCTCCTGCTGCTGCTGCTGCTGGCTGTCCAGCAGCAGACTGAAGGTGGCTGCTGCTGTGCGCAGGTATATAAAGGCTCAGAGCCTATTATGACACGCGCAGCCAGCGTTCCATTGCCACATTCCGTCTACTGCAGGCGGGATACCTGGATGGCTGAATGTCACTGAGAAGCTCACAGAGACCACCATAAGCAACAGTTTAAAAGAATGTCACAGACTAATCAACCAAACTTTTTGGGTTGGTTTCTCTTTTATAGTCTGCAGGCATTAAATGAAAGAAGTCAGTGTTCCAGCAGAGGGAGACAACGTTTCAGAAAAGGCATTGTAGCAAACCAAAAAAGAAATTTTAAGCGCAGCAGAGTAACCAGCTCACATACCTGTTAGCTCAGGTGAGTTTAAAAGGCTGCTGTTGATAACAAGGGCATTTGCTAAATAGATGGTGTGTGTGCAACAATATACTGAAAGTTCAATTATATTGTGCAGCTTATCTCACCACCTGTAGTTATTTAGGTGAAAGCTCCAAAATGCTTGCCTAATATGTCTGTTTATCCAAAAGGAAGTATAGAGGGAGAGCTAGATAGATAGCATTGCATTACATTACATTACATGGCAATGCAATGCACAGTTGCTGAAGTTGAACCAAAATGAGCTTGTCATCTGGCTTCTGCAACTTTTAACATGAAAAATCCAATGAGGAGAAGAAAAGCAAAGCCAAAGAGTCCATCCCAAAATCCGACAAACAAGCAAAATGAACAAAAAGCATTGAATTCAATTCTTTCTGATTTTAGAAACTGCATTAAAGAAGGGGTGCACCGGTCCTGGAGATACTGCAATACCAGGTCAATGCGTGGAGTGGACAGAGCAAGCTCTTTTTCCATCTCCCTGTTCTAAAAATCCATTTAATATATGGTCCCCAGATAGGGGACGTATCAGATATTAAACTGATAAGAACAGATACTACACTTGATCTTAGCCAAAAGGCCGAGAAGCGATAACCAGAATTGGTTTCCGACTACGGTGCCACCCAAGGATTCTGAAAAGTCCATTTGTGGAGATGGCCACCTGGACTCCCGTTAAGAAGACATGCTGTCAACCTCTAGATCCCTCACATGCCTGCACTTTTCGGCTTGCTGCTGCTGCAATCCACGCGTTTTAGATCTGCATAACTCCACCTCTTTTAGCACAGTACCCTCAACCCCCGGCTGTTCCCACCCGCCTCAACACCGTTGGAAGGGAGGAGAACCAATTAAGGCGGGGGGGGGTGGAACGAGCAGCTGTCTACCCTTAGCAGGAGGGTTGCTGATTAATTACCTCTCCTGCTGCTGCTGCTGCTGGCTGTCCAGCAGCAGACTGAAGGTGGCTGCTGCTGTGCGCAGGTATATAAAGGCTCAGAGCCTATTATGACACGCGCAGCCAGCGTTCCATTGCCACATTCCGTCTACTGCAGGCGGGATACCTGGATGGCTGAATGTCACTGAGAAGCTCACAGAGACCGCCATAAGCAACAGTTTAAAAGAATGCCACAGACTAATCAACCAAACTTTTTGGGTTGGTTTCTCTTTTATAGTCTGCAGGCATTAAATGAAAGAAGTCAGTGTTCCAGCAGAGGGAGACAACGTTTCAGAAAAGGCATTGTAGCAAACCAAAAAAGAAATTTTAAGCGCAGCAGAGTAACCAGCTCACATACCTGTTAGCTCAGGTGAGTTTAAAAGGCTGCTGTTGATAACAAGGGCATTTGCTAAATAGATGGTGTGTGTGCAACAATATACTGAAAGGTCAATTATATTGTGCAGCTTATCTCACCACCTGTAGTTATTTAGGTGAAAGCTCCAAAATGCTTGCCTAATATGTCTGTTTATCCAAAAGGAAGTATAGAGGGAGAGCTAGATAGATAGCATTGCATTACATTACATTACATGGCAATGCAATGCACAGTTGCTGAAGTTGAACCAAAATGAGCTTGTCATCTGGCTTCTGCAACTTTTAACATGAAAAATCCAATGAGGAGAAGAAAAGCAAAGCCAAAGAGTCCATCCCAAAATCCGACAAACAAGCAAAATGAACAAAAAGCATTGAATTCAATTCTTTCTGATTTTAGAAACTGCATTAAAGAAGGGGTGCACCGGTCCTGGAGATACTGCAATACCAGGTCAATGCGTGGAGTGGACAGAGCAAGCTCTTTTTCCATCTCCCTGTTCTAAAAATCCATTTAATATATGGTCCCCAGATAGGGGACGTATCAGATATTAAACTGATAAGAACAGATACTACACTTGATCTTAGCCAAAAGGCCGAGAAGCGATAACCAGAATTGGTTTCCGACTACGGTGCCACCCAAGGATTCTGAAAAGTCCATTTGTGGAGATGGCCACCTGGACTCCCGTTAAGAAGACATGCTGTCAACCTCTAGATCCTTCACATGCCTGCACTTTTCGGCTTGCTGCTGCTGCAATCCACGCGTTTTAGGTCTGCATAACTCCACCTCTTTTAGCACAGTACCCTCAACCCCCGGCTGTTCCCACCCGCCTCAACACCGTTGGAAGGGAGGAGAACCAATTAAGGCGGGGGGGGGGGGTGGAACGAGCAGCTGTCTACCCTTAGCAGGAGGGTTGCTGATTAATTACCTCTCCTGCTGCTGCTGCTGCTGGCTGTCCAGCAGCAGACTGAAGGTGGCTGCTGCTGTGCGCAGGTATATAAAGGCTCAGAGCCTATTATGACACGCGCAGCCAGCGTTCCATTGCCACATTCCGTCTACTGCAGGCGGGATACCTGGATGGCTGAATGTCACTGAGAAGCTCACAGAGACCGCCATAAGCAACAGTTTAAAAGAATGCCACAGACTAATCAACCAAACTTTTTGGGTTGGTTTCTCTTTTGTAGTCTGCAGGCATTAAATGAAAGAAGTCAGTGTTCCAGCAGAGGGAGACAACGTTTCAGAAAAGGCATTGTAGCAAACCAAAAAAGAAATTTTAAGCGCAGCAGAGTAACCAGCTCACATACCTGTTAGCTCAGGTGAGTTTAAAAGGCTGCTGTTGATAACAAGGGCATTTGCTAAATAGATGGTGTGTGTGCAACAATATACTGAAAGGTCAATTATATTGTGCAGCTTATCTCACCACCTGTAGTTATTTAGGTGAAAGCTCCAAAATGCTTGCCTAATATGTATGTTTATCCAAAAGGAAGTATAGAGGGAGAGCTAGATAGATAGCATTGCATTACATTACATTACATGGCAATGCAATGCACAGTTGCTGAAGTTGAACCAAAATGAGCTTGTCATCTGGCTTCTGCAACTTTTAACATGAAAAATCCAATGAGGAGAAGAAAAGCAAAGCCAAAGAGTCCATCCCAAAATCCGACAAACAAGCAAAATGAACAAAAAGCATTGAATTCAATTCTTTCTGATTTTAGAAACTGCATTAAAGAAGGGGTGCACCGGTCCTGGAGATACTGCAATACCAGGTCAATGCGTGGAGTGGACAGAGCAAGCTCTTTTTCCATCTCCCTGTTCTAAAAATCCATTTAATATATGGTCCCCAGATAGGGGACGTATCAGATATTAAACTGATAAGAACAGATACTACACTTGATCTTAGCCAAAAGGCCGAGAAGCAATAACCAGAATTGGTTTCCGACTACGGTGCCACCCAAGGATTCTGAAAAGTCCATTTGTGGAGATGGCCACCTGGACTCCCGTTAAGAAGACATGCTGTCAACCTCTAGATCCCTCACATGCCTGCACTTTTCGGCTTGCTGCTGCTGCAATCCACGCGTTTTAGATCTGATTAACTCCACCTCTTTTAGCACAGTACCCTCAACCCCCGGCTGTTCCCACCCGCCTCAACACCGTTGGAAGGGAGGAGAGCCAATTAAGGCGGGGGGGGGGGGGTGGAACGAGCAGCTGTCTACCCTTAGCAGGAGGGTTGCTGATTAATTACCTCTCCTGCTGCTGCTGCTGCTGGCTGTCCAGCAGCAGACTGAAGGTGGCTGCTGCTGTGCGCAGGTATATAAAGGCTCAGAGCCTATTATGACACGCGCAGCCAGCGTTCCATTGCCACATTCCGTCTACTGCAGGCGGGATACCTGGATGGCTGAATGTCACTGAGAAGCTCACAGAGACCGCCATAAGCAACAGTTTAAAAGAATGCCACAGACTAATCAACCAAACTTTTTGGGTTGGTTTCTCTTTTATAGTCTGCAGGCATTAAATGAAAGAAGTCAGTGTTCCAGCAGAGGGAGACAACGTTTCAGAAAAGGCATTGTAGCAAACCAAAAAAGAAATTTTAAGCGCAGCAGAGTAACCAGCTCACATACCTGTTAGCTCAGGTGAGTTTAAAAGGCTGCTGTTGATAACAAGGGCATTTGCTAAATAGATGGTGTGTGTGCAACAATATACTGAAAGGTCAATTATATTGTGCAGCTTATCTCACCACCTGTAGTTATTTAGGTGAAAGCTCCAAAATGCTTGCCTAATATGTCTGTTTATCCAAAAGGAAGTATAGAGGGAGAGCTAGATAGATAGCATTGCATTACATTACATTACATGGCAATGCAATGCACAGTTGCTGAAGTTGAACCAAAATGAGCTTGTCATCTGGCTTCTGCAACTTTTAACATGAAAAATCCAATGAGGAGAAGAAAAGCAAAGCCAAAGAGTCCATCCCAAAATCCGACAAACAAGCAAAATGAACAAAAAGCATTGAATTCAATTCTTTCTGATTTTAGAAACTGCATTAAAGAAGGGGTGCACCGGTCCTGGAGATACTGCAATACCAGGTCAATGCGTGGAGTGGACAGAGCAAGCTCTTTTTCCATCTCCCTGTTCTAAAAATCCATTTAATATATGGTCCCCAGATAGGGGACGTATCAGATATTAAACTGATAAGAACAGATACTACACTTGATCTTAGCCAAAAGGCCGAGAAGCGATAACCAGAATTGGTTTCCGACTACGGTGCCACCCAAGGATTCTGAAAAGTCCATTTGTGGAGATGGCCACCTGGACTCCCGTTAAGAAGACATGCTGTCAACCTCTAGATCCCTCACATGCCTGCACTTTTCGGCTTGCTGCTGCTGCAATCCACGCGTTTTAGATCTGCATAACTCCACCTCTTTTAGCACAGTACCCTCAACCCCCGGCTGTTCCCACCCGCCTCAACACCGTTGGAAGGGAGGAGAACCAATTAAGGCGGGGGGGGGGGTGGAACGAGCAGCTGTCTACCCTTAGCAGGAGGGTTGCTGATTAATTACCTCTCCTGCTGCTGCTGCTGCTGGCTGTCCAGCAGCAGACTGAAGGTGGCTGCTGCTGTGTGCAGGTATATAAAGGCTCAGAGCCTAATATGACACGCGCAGCCAGCGTTCCATTGCCACATTCCGTCTACTGCAGGCGGGATACCTGGATGGCTGAATGTCACTGAGAAGCTCACAGAGACCGCCATAAGCAACAGTTTAAAAGAATGCCACAGACTAATCAACCAAACTTTTTGGGTTGGTTTCTCTTTTATAGTCTGCAGGCATTAAATGAAAGAAGTCAGTGTTCCAGCAGAGGGAGACAACGTTTCAGAAAAGGCATTGTAGCAAACCAAAAAAGAAATTTTAAGCGCAGCAGAGTAACCAGCTCACATACCTGTTAGCTCAGGTGAGTTTAAAAGGCTGCTGTTGATAACAAGGGCATTTGCTAAATAGATGGTGTGTGTGCAACAATATACTGAAAGGTCAATTATATTGTGCAGCTTATCTCACCACCTGTAGTTATTTAGGTGAAAGCTCCAAAATGCTTGCCTAATATGTCTGTTTATCCAAAAGGAAGTATAGAGGGAGAGCTAGATAGATAGCATTGCATTACATTACATTACATGGCAATGCAATGCACAGTTGCTGAAGTTGAACCAAAATGAGCTTGTCATCTGGCTTCTGCAACTTTTAACATGAAAAATCCAATGAGGAGAAGAAAAGCAAAGCCAAAGAGTCCATCCCAAAATCCGACAAACAAGCAAAATGAACAAAAAGCATTGAATTCAATTCTTTCTGATTTTAGAAACTGCATTAAAGAAGGGGTGCACCGGTCCTGGAGATACTGCAATACCAGGTCAATGCGTGGAGTGGACAGAGCAAGCTCTTTTTCCATCTCCCTGTTCTAAAAATCCATTTAATATATGGTCCCCAGATAGGGGACGTATCAGATATTAAACTGATAAGAACAGATACTACACTTGATCTTAGCCAAAAGGCCGAGAAGCGATAACCAGAATTGGTTTCCGACTACGGTGCCACCCAAGGATTCTGAAAAGTCCATTTGTGGAGATGGCCACCTGGACTCCCGTTAAGAAGACATGCTGTCAAACTCTAGATCCCTCACATGCCTGCACTTTTCGGCTTGCTGCTGCTGCAATCCACGCGTTGTAGATCTGCATAACTCCACCTCTTTTAGCACAGTACCCTCAACCCCCGGCTGTTCCCACCCGCCTCAACACCGTTGGAAGGGAGGAGAACCAATTAAGGCGGGGGGGGGGGTGGAACGAGCAGCTGTCTACCCTTAGCAGGAGGGTTGCTGATTAATTACCTCTCCTGCTGCTGCTGCTGCTGGCTGTCCAGCAGCAGACTGAAGGTGGCTGCTGCTGTGCGCAGGTATATAAAGGCTCAGAGCCTATTATGACACGCGCAGCCAGCGTTCCATTGCCACATTCCGTCTACTGCAGGCGGGATACCTGGATGGCTGAATGTCACTGAGAAGCTCACAGAGACCGCCATAAGCAACAGTTTAAAAGAATGCCACAGACTAATCAACCAAACTTTTTGGGTTGGTTTCTCTTTTATAGTCTGCAGGCATTAAATGAAAGAAGTCAGTGTTCCAGCAGAGGGAGACAACGTTTCAGAAAAGGCATTGTAGCAAACCAAAAAAGAAATTTTAAGCGCAGCAGAGTAACCAGCTCACATACCTGTTAGCTCAGGTGAGTTTAAAAGGCTGCTGTTGATAACAAGGGCATTTGCTAAATAGATGGTGTGTGTGCAACAATATACTGAAAGGTCAATTATATTGTGCAGCTTATCTCACCACCTGTAGTTATTTAGGTGAAAGCTCCAAAATGCTTGCCTAATATGTCTGTTTATCCAAAAGGAAGTATAGAGGGAGAGCTAGATAGATAGCATTGCATTACATTACATTACATGGCAATGCAATGCACAGTTGCTGAAGTTGAACCAAAATGAGCTTGTCATCTGGCTTCTGCAACTTTTAACATGAAAAATCCAATGAGGAGAAGAAAAGCAAAGCCAAAGAGTCCATCCCAAAATCCGACAAACAAGCAAAATGAACAAAAAGCATTGAATTCAATTCTTTCTGATTTTAGAAACTGCATTAAAGAAGGGGTGCACCGGTCCTGGAGATACTGCAATACCAGGTCAATGCGTGGAGTGGACAGAGCAAGCTCTTTTTCCATCTCCCTGTTCTAAAAATCCATTTAATATATGGTCCCCATATAGGGGACGTATCAGATATTAAACTGATAAGAACAGATACTACACTTGATCTTAGCCAAAAGGCCGAGAAGCGATAACCAGAATTGGTTTCCGACTACGGTGCCACCCAAGGATTCTGAAAAGTCCATTTGTGGAGATGGCCACCTGGACTCCCGTTAAGAAGACATGCTGTCAACCTCTAGATCCCTCACATGCCTGCACTTTCGGCTTGCTGCTGCTGCAATCCACGCGTTTTAGATCTGCATAACTCCACCTCTTTTAGCACAGTACCCTCAACCCCCGGCTGTTCCCACCCGCCTCAACACCGTTGGAAGGGAGGAGAACCAATTAAGGCGGGGGGGGGGGTGGAACGAGCAGCTGTCTACCCTTAGCAGGAGGGTTGCTGATTAATTACCTCTCCTGCTGCTGCTGCTGCTGGCTGTCCAGCAGCAGACTGAAGGTGGCTGCTGCTGTGCGCAGGTATATAAAGGCTCAGAGCCTATTATGACACGCGCAGCCAGCGTTCCATTGCCACATTCCGTCTACTGCAGGCGGGATACCTGGATGGCTGAATGTCACTGAGAAGCTCACAGAGACCGCCATAAGCAACAGTTTAAAAGAATGCCACAGACTAATCAACCAAACTTTTTGGGTTGGTTTCTCTTTTATAGTCTGCAGGCATTAAATGAAAGAAGTCAGTGTTCCAGCAGAGGGAGACAACGTTTCAGAAAAGGCATTGTAGCAAACCAAAAAAGAAATTTTAAGCGCAGCAGAGTAACCAGCTCACATACCTGTTAGCTCAGGTGAGTTTAAAAGGCTGCTGTTGATAACAAGGGCATTTGCTAAATAGATGGTGTGTGTGCAACAATATACTGAAAGGTCAATTATATTGTGCAGCTTATCTCACCACCTGTAGTTATTTAGGTGAAAGCTCCAAAATGCTTGCCTAATATGTCTGTTTATCCAAAAGGAAGTATAGAGGGAGAGCTAGATAGATAGCATTGCATTACATTACATTACATGGCAATGCAATGCACAGTTGCTGAAGTTGAACCAAAATGAGCTTGTCATCTGGCTTCTGCAACTTTTAACATGAAAAATCCAATGAGGAGAAGAAAAGCAAAGCCAAAGAGTCCATCCCAAAATCCGACAAACAAGCAAAATGAACAAAAAGCATTGAATTCAATTCTTTCTGATTTTAGAAACTGCATTAAAGAAGGGGTGCACCGGTCCTGGAGATACTGCAATACCAGGTCAATGCGTGGAGTGGACAGAGCAAGCTCTTTTTCCATCTCCCTGTTCTAAAAATCCATTTAATATATGGTCCCCAGATAGGGGACGTATCAGATATTAAACTGATAAGAACAGATACTACACTTGATCTTAGCCAAAAGGCCGAGAAGCGATAACCAGAATTGGTTTCCGACTACGGTGCCACCCAAGGATTCTGAAAAGTCCATTTGTGGAGATGGCCACCTGGACTCCCGTTAAGAAGACATGCTGTCAACCTCTAGATCCCTCACATGCCTGCACTTTTCGGCTTGCTGCTGCTGCAATCCACGCGTTTTAGATCTGCATAACTCCACCTCTTTTAGCACAGTACCCTCAACCCCCGGCTGTTCCCACCCGCCTCAACACCGTTGGAAGGGAGGAGAACCAATTAAGGCGGGGGGGGGGGGGTGGAACGAGCAGCTGTCTACCCTTAGCAGGAGGGTTGCTGATTAATTACCTCTCCTGCTGCTGCTGCTGCTGGCTGTCCAGCAGCAGACTGAAGGTGGCTGCTGCTGTGCGCAGGTATATAAAGGCTCAGAGCCTATTATGACACACGCAGCCAGCGTTCCATTGCCACATTCCGTCTACTGCAGGCGGGATACCTGGATGGCTGAATGTCACTGAGAAGCTCACAGAGACCGCCATAAGCAACAGTTTAAAAGAATGCCACAGACTAATCAACCAAACTTTTTGGGTTGGTTTCTCTTTTATAGTCTGCAGGCATTAAATGAAAGAAGTCAGTGTTCCAGCAGAGGGAGACAACGTTTCAGAAAAGGCATTGTAGCAAACCAAAAAAGAAATTTTAAGCGCAGCAGAGTAACCAGCTCACATACCTGTTAGCTCAGGTGAGTTTAAAAGGCTGCTGTTGATAACAAGGGCATTTGCTAAATAGATGGTGTGTGTGCAACAATATACTGAAAGGTCAATTATATTGTGCAGCTTATCTCACCACCTGTAGTTATTTAGGTGAAAGCTCCAAAATGCTTGCCTAATATGTCTGTTTATCCAAAAGGAAGTATAGAGGGAGAGCTAGATAGATAGCATTGCATTACATTACATTACATGGCAATGCAATGCACAGTTGCTGAAGTTGAACCAAAATGAGCTTGTCATCTGGCTTCTGCAACTTTTAACATGAAAAATCCAATGAGGAGAAGAAAAGCAAAGCCAAAGAGTCCATCCCAAAATCCGACAAACAAGCAAAATGAACAAAAAGCATTGAATTCAATTCTTTCTGATTTTAGAAACTGCATTAAAGAAGGGGTGCACCGGTCCTGGAGATACTGCAATACCAGTTCAATGCGTGGAGTGGACAGAGCAAGCTCTTTTTCCATCTCCCTGTTCTAAAAATCCATTTAATATATGGTCCCCAGATAGGGGACGTATCAGATATTAAACTGATAAGAACAGATACTACACTTGATCTTAGCCAAAAGGCCGAGAAGCGATAACCAGAATTGGTTTCCGACTACGGTGCCACCCAAGGATTCTGAAAAGTCCATTTGTGGAGATGGCCACCTGGACTCCCGTTAAGAAGACATGCTGTCAACCTCTAGATCCCTCACATGCCTGCACTTTTCGGCTTGCTGCTGCTGCAATCCACGCGTTTTAGATCTGCATAACTCCACCTCTTTTAGCACAGTACCCACAACCCCCGGCTGTTCCCACCCGCCTCAACACCGTTGGAAGGGAGGAGAACCAATTAAGGCGGGGGGGGGGTGGAACGAGCAGCTGTCTACCCTTAGCAGGAGGGTTGCTGATTAATTACCTCTCCTGCTGCTGCTGCTGGCTGTCCAGCAGCAGACTGAAGGTGGCTGCTGCTGTGCGCAGGTATATAAAGGCTCAGAGCCTATTATGACACGCGCAGCCAGCGTTCCATTGCCACATTCCGTCTACTGCAGGCGGGATACCTGGATGGCTGAATGTCACTGAGAAGCTCACAGAGACCGCCATAAGCAACAGTTTAAAAGAATGCCACAGACTAATCAACCAAACTTTTTGGGTTGGTTTCTCTTTTATAGTCTGCAGGCATTAAATGAAAGAAGTCAGTGTTCCAGCAGAGGGAGACAACGTTTCAGAAAAGGCATTGTAGCAAACCAAAAAAGAAATTTTAAGCGCAGCAGAGTAACCAGCTCACATACCTGTTAGCTCAGGTGAGTTTAAAAGGCTGCTGTTGATAACAAGGGCATTTGCTAAATAGATGGTGTGTGTGCAACAATATACTGAAAGGTCAATTATATTGTGCAGCTTATCTCACCACCTGTAGTTATTTAGGTGAAAGCTCCAAAATGCTTGCCTAATATGTCTGTTTATCCAAAAGGAAGTATAGAGGGAGAGCTAGATAGATAGCATTGCATTACATTACATTACATGGCAATGCAATGCACAGTTGCTGAAGTTGAACCAAAATGAGCTTGTCATCTGGCTTCTGCAACTTTTAACATGAAAAATCCAATGAGGAGAAGAAAAGCAAAGCCAAAGAGTCCATCCCAAAATCCGACAAACAAGCAAAATGAACAAAAAGCATTGAATTCAATTCTTTCTGATTTTAGAAACTGCATTAAAGAAGGGGTGCACCGGTCCTGGAGATACTGCAATACCAGGTCAATGCGTGGAGTGGACAGAGCAAGCTCTTTTTCCATCTCCCTGTTCTAAAAATCCATTTAATATATGGTCCCCAGATAGGGGACGTATCAGATATTAAACTGATAAGAACAGATACTACACTTGATCTTAGCCAAAAGGCCGAGAAGCGATAACCAGAATTGGTTTCCGACTACGGTGCCACCCAAGGATTCTGAAAAGTCCATTTGTGGAGATGGCCACCTGGACTCCCGTTAAGAAGACATGCTGTCAACCTCTAGATCCCTCACATGCCTGCACTTTCGGCTTGCTGCTGCTGCAATCCACGCGTTTTAGATCTGCATAACTCCACCTCTTTTAGCACAGTACCCTCAACCCCCGGCTGTTCCCACCCGCCTCAACACCGTTGGAAGGGAGGAGAACCAATTAAGGCGGGGGGGGGGGTGGAACGAGCAGCTGTCTACCCTTAGCAGGAGGGTTGCTGATTAATTACCTCTCCTGCTGCTGCTGCTGCTGGCTGTCCAGCAGCAGACTGAAGGTGGCTGCTGCTGTGCGCAGGTATATAAAGGCTCAGAGCCTATTATGACACGCGCAGCCAGCGTTCCATTGCCACATTCCGTCTACTGCAGGCGGGATACCTGGATGGCTGAATGTCACTGAGAAGCTCACAGAGACCGCCATAAGCAACAGTTTAAAAGAATGCCACAGACTAATCAACCAAACTTTTTGGGTTGGTTTCTCTTTTATAGTCTGCAGGCATTAAATGAAAGAAGTCAGTGTTCCAGCAGAGGGAGACAACGTTTCAGAAAAGGCATTGTAGCAAACCAAAAAAGAAATTTTAAGCGCAGCAGAGTAACCAGCTCACATACCTGTTAGCTCAGGTGAGTTTAAAAGGCTGCTGTTGATAACAAGGGCATTTGCTAAATAGATGGTGTGTGTGCAACAATATACTGAAAGGTCAATTATATTGTGCAGCTTATCTCACCACCTGTAGTTATTTAGGTGAAAGCTCCAAAATGCTTGCCTAATATGTCTGTTTATCCAAAAGGAAGTATAGAGGGAGAGCTAGATAGATAGCATTGCATTACATTACATTACATGGCAATGCAATGCACAGTTGCTGAAGTTGAACCAAAATGAGCTTGTCATCTGGCTTCTGCAACTTTTAACATGAAAAATCCAATGAGGAGAAGAAAAGCAAAGCCAAAGAGTCCATCCCAAAATCCGACAAACAAGCAAAATGAACAAAAAGCATTGAATTCAATTCTTTCTGATTTTAGAAACTGCATTAAAGAAGGGGTGCACCGGTCCTGGAGATACTGCAATACCAGGTCAATGCGTGGAGTGGACAGAGCAAGCTCTTTTTCCATCTCCCTGTTCTAAAAATCCATTTAATATATGGTCCCCAGATAGGGGACGTATCAGATATTAAACTGATAAGAACAGATACTACACTTGATCTTAGCCAAAAGGCCGAGAAGCGATAACCAGAATTGGTTTCCGACTACGGTGCCACCCAAGGATTCTGAAAAGTCCATTTGTGGAGATGGCCACCTGGACTCCCGTTAAGAAGACATGCTGTCAACCTCTAGATCCCTCACATGCCTGCACTTTTCGGCTTGCTGCTGCTGCAATCCACGCGTTTTAGATCTGCATAACTCCACCTCTTTTAGCACAGTACCCTCAACCCCCGGCTGTTCCCACCCGCCTCAACACCGTTGGAAGGGAGGAGAACCAATTAAGGCGGGGGGGGGGGTGGAACGAGCAGCTGTCTACCCTTAGCAGGAGGGTTGCTGATTAATTACCTCTCCTGCTGCTGCTGCTGCTGGCTGTCCAGCAGCAGACTGAAGGTGGCTGCTGCTGTGCGCAGGTATATAAAGGCTCAGAGCCTATTATGACACACGCAGCCAGCGTTCCATTGCCACATTCCGTCTACTGCAGGCGGGATACCTGGATGGCTGAATGTCACTGAGAAGCTCACAGAGACCGCCATAAGCAACAGTTTAAAAGAATGCCACAGACTAATCAACCAAACTTTTTGGGTTGGTTTCTCTTTTATAGTCTGCAGGCATTAAATGAAAGAAGTCAGTGTTCCAGCAGAGGGAGACAACGTTTCAGAAAAGGCATTGTAGCAAACCAAAAAAGAAATTTTAAGCGCAGCAGAGTAACCAGCTCACATACCTGTTAGCTCAGGTGAGTTTAAAAGGCTGCTGTTGATAACAAGGGCATTTGCTAAATAGATGGTGTGTGTGCAACAATATACTGAAAGGTCAATTATATTGTGCAGCTTATCTCACCACCTGTAGTTATTTAGGTGAAAGCTCCAAAATGCTTGCCTAATATGTCTGTTTATCCAAAAGGAAGTATAGAGGGAGAGCTAGATAGATAGCATTGCATTACATTACATTACATGGCAATGCAATGCACAGTTGCTGAAGTTGAACCAAAATGAGCTTGTCATCTGGCTTCTGCAACTTTTAACATAAAAAATCCAATGAGGAGAAGAAAAGCAAAGCCAAAGAGTCCATCCCAAAATCCGACAAACAAGCAAAATGAACAAAAAGCATTGAATTCAATTCTTTCTGATTTTAGAAACTGCATTAAAGAAGGGGTGCACCGGTCCTGGAGATACTGCAATACCAGTTCAATGCGTGGAGTGGACAGAGCAAGCTCTTTTTCCATCTCCCTGTTCTAAAAATCCATTTAATATATGGTCCCCAGATAGGGGACGTATCAGATATTAAACTGATAAGAACAGATACTACACTTGATCTTAGCCAAAAGGCCGAGAAGCGATAACCAGAATTGGTTTCCGACTACGGTGCCACCCAAGGATTCTGAAAAGTCCATTTGTGGAGATGGCCACCTGGACTCCCGTTAAGAAGACATGCTGTCAACCTCTAGATCCCTCACATGCCTGCACTTTTCGGCTTGCTGCTGCTGCAATCCACGCGTTTTAGATCTGCATAACTCCACCTCTTTTAGCACAGTACCCACAACCCCCGGCTGTTCCCACCCGCCTCAACACCGTTGGAAGGGAGGAGAACCAATTAAGGCGGGGGGGGGGGGGTGGAACGAGCAGCTGTCTACCCTTAGCAGGAGGGTTGCTGATTAATTACCTCTCCTGCTGCTGCTGCTGGCTGTCCAGCAGCAGACTGAAGGTGGCTGCTGCTGTGCGCAGGTATATAAAGGCTCAGAGCCTATTATGACACGCGCAGCCAGCGTTCCATTGCCACATTCCGTCTACTGCAGGCGGGATACCTGGATGGCTGAATGTCACTGAGAAGCTCACAGAGACCGCCATAAGCAACAGTTTAAAAGAATGCCACAGACTAATCAACCAAACTTTTTGGGTTGGTTTCTCTTTTATAATCTGCAGGCATTAAATGAAAGAAGTCAGTGTTCCAGCAGAGGGAGACAACGTTTCAGAAAAGGCATTGTAGCAAACCAAAAAAGAAATTTTAAGCGCAGCAGAGTAACCAGCTCACATACCTGTTAGCTCAGGTGAGTTTAAAAGGCTGCTGTTGATAACAAGGGCATTTGCTAAATAGATGGTGTGTGTGCAACAATATACTGAAAGGTCAATTATATTGTGCAGCTTATCTCACCACCTGTAGTTATTTAGGTGAAAGCTCCAAAATGCTTGCCTAATATGTCTGTTTATCCAAAAGGAAGTATAGAGGGAGAGCTAGATAGATAGCATTGCATTACATTACATTACATGGCAATGCAATGCACAGTTGCTGAAGTTGAACCAAAATGAGCTTGTCATCTGGCTTCTGCAACTTTTAACATGAAAAATCCAATGAGGAGAAGAAAAGCAAAGCCAAAGAGTCCATCCCAAAATCCGACAAACAAGCAAAATGAACAAAAAGCATTGAATTCAATTCTTTCTGATTTTAGAAACTGCATTAAAGAAGGGGTGCACCGGTCCTGGAGATACTGCAATACCAGGTCAATGCGTGGAGTGGACAGAGCAAGCTCTTTTTCCATCTCCCTGTTCTAAAAATCCATTTAATATATGGTCCCCAGATAGGGGACGTATCAGATATTAAACTGATAAGAACAGATACTACACTTGATCTTAGCCAAAAGGCCAAGAAGCGATAACCAGAATTGGTTTCCGACTACGGTGCCACCCAAGGATTCTGAAAAGTCCATTTGTGGAGATGGCCACCTGGACTCCCGTTAAGAAGACATGCTGTCAACCTCTAGATCCCTCACATGCCTGCACTTTTCGGCTTGCTGCTGCTGCAATCCACGCGTTTTAGATCTGCATAACTCCACCTCTTTTAGCACAGTACCCTCAACCCCCGGCTGTTCCCACCCGCCTCAACACCGTTGGAAGGGAGGAGAACCAATTAAGGCGGGGGGGGGGTGGAACGAGCAGCTGTCTACCCTTAGCAGGAGGGTTGCTGATTAATTACCTCTCCTGCTGCTGCTGCTGCTGGCTGTCCAGCAGCAGACTGAAGGTGGCTGCTGCTGTGCGCAGGTATATAAAGGCTCAGAGCCTATTATGACACGCGCAGCCAGTGTTCCATTGCCACATTCCGTCTACTGCAGGCGGGATACCTGGATGGCTGAATGTCACTGAGAAGCTCACAGAGACCGCCATAAGCAACAGTTTAAAAGAATGCCACAGACTAATCAACCAAACTTTTTGGGTTGGTTTCTCTTTTATAGTCTGCAGGCATTAAATGAAAGAAGTCAGTGTTCCAGCAGAGGGAGACAACGTTTCAGAAAAGGCATTGTAGCAAACCAAAAAAGAAATTTTAAGCGCAGCAGAGTAACCAGCTCACATACCTGTTAGCTCAGGTGAGTTTAAAAGGCTGCTGTTGATAACAAGGGCATTTGCTAAATAGATGGTGTGTGTGCAACAATATACTGAAAGGTCAATTATATTGTGCAGCTTATCTCACCACCTGTAGTTATTTAGGTGAAAGCTCCAAAATGCTTGCCTAATATGTCTGTTTATCCAAAAGGAAGTATAGAGGGAGAGCTAGATAGATAGCATTGCATTACATTACATTACATGGCAATGCAATGCACAGTTGCTGAAGTTGAACCAAAATGAGCTTGTCATCTGGCTTCTGCAACTTTTAACATGAAAAATCCAATGAGGAGAAGAAAAGCAAAGCCAAAGAGTCCATCCCAAAATCCGACAAACAAGCAAAATGAACAAAAAGCATTGAATTCAATTCTTTCTGATTTTAGAAACTGCATTAAAGAAGGGGTGCACCGGTCCTGGAGATACTGCAATACCAGGTCAATGCGTGGAGTGGACAGAGCAAGCTCTTTTTCCATCTCCCTGTTCTAAAAATCCATTTAATATATGGTCCCCAGATAGGGGACGTATCAGATATTAAACTGATAAGAACAGATACTACACTTGATCTTAGCCAAAAGGCCGAGAAGCGATAACCAGAATTGGTTTCCGACTACGGTGCCACCCAAGGATTCTGAAAAGTCCATTTGTGGAGATGGCCACCTGGACTCCCGTTAAGAAGACATGCTGTCAACCTCTAGATCCCTCACATGCCTGCACTTTTCGGCTTGCTGCTGCTGCAATCCACGCGTTTTAGATCTGCATAACTCCACCTCTTTTAGCACAGTACCCTCAACCCCCGGCTGTTCCCACCCGCCTCAACACCGTTGGAAGGGAGGAGAACCAATTAAGGCGGGGGGGGGGTGGAACGAGCAGCTGTCTACCCTTAGCAGGAGGGTTGCTGATTAATTACCTCTCCTGCTGCTGCTGCTGCTGGCTGTCCAGCAGCAGACTGAAGGTGGCTGCTGCTGTGCGCAGGTATATGAAGGCTCAGAGCCTATTATGACACGCGCAGCCAGCGTTCCATTGCCACATTCCGTCTACTGCAGGCGGGATACCTGGATTGCTGAATGTCCCTGAGAAGCTCACAGACACCGCCATAAGCAACAGTTTAAAAGAATGCCACAGACTAATCAACCAAACTTTTTGGGTTGGTTTCTCTTTTATAGTCTGCAGGCATTAAATGAAAGAAGTCAGTGTTCCAGCAGAGGGAGACAACGTTTCAGAAAAGGCATTGTAGCAAACCAAAAAAGAAATTTTAAGCGCAGCAGAGTAACCAGCTCACATACCTGTTAGCTCAGGTGAGTTTAAAAGGCTGCTGTTGATAACAAGGGCATTTGCTAAATAGATGGTGTGTGTGCAACAATATACTGAAAGGTCAATTATATTGTGCAGCTTATCTCACCACCTGTAGTTATTTAGGTGAAAGCTCCAAAATGCTTGCCTAATATGTCTGTTTATCCAAAAGGAAGTATAGAGGGAGAGCTAGATAGATAGCATTGCATTACATTACATTACATGGCAATGCAATGCACAGTTGCTGAAGTTGAACCAAAATGAGCTTGTCATCTGGCTTCTGCAACTTTTAACATGAAAAATCCAATGAGGAGAAGAAAAGCAAAGCCAAAGAGTCCATCCCAAAATCCGACAAACAAGCAAAATGAACAAAAAGCATTGAATTCAATTCTTTCTGATTTTAGAAACTGCATTAAAGAAGGGGTGCACCGGTCCTGGAGATACTGCAATACCAGGTCAATGCGTGGAGTGGACAGAGCAAGCTCTTTTTCCATCTCCCTGTTCTAAAAATCCATTTAATATATGGTCCCCAGATAGGGGACGTATCAGATATTAAACTGATAAGAACAGATACTACACTTGATCTTAGCCAAAAGGCCGAGAAGCGATAACCAGAATTGGTTTCCGACTACGGTGCCACCCAAGGATTCTGAAAAGTCCATTTGTGGAGATGGCCACCTGGACTCCCGTTAAGAAGACATGCTGTCAACCTCTAGATCCCTCACATGCCTGCACTTTTCGGCTTGCTGCTGCTGCAATCCACGCGTTTTAGATCTGCATAACTCCACCTCTTTTAGCACAGTACCCTCAACCCCCGGCTGTTCCCACCCGCCTCAACACCGTTGGAAGGGAGGAGAACCAATTAAGGCGGGGGGGGGGTGGAACGAGCAGCTGTCTACCCTTAGCAGGAGGGTTGCTGATTAATTACCTCTCCTGCTGCTGCTGCTGCTGGCTGTCCAGCAGCAGACTGAAGGTGGCTGCTGCTGTGCGCAGGTATATAAAGGCTCAGAGCCTATTATGACACGCGCAGCCAGCGTTCCATTGCCACATTCCGTCTACTGCAGGCGGGATACCTGGATGGCTGAATGTCACTGAGAAGCTCACAGAGACCGCCATAAGCAACAGTTTAAAAGAATGCCACAGACTAATCAACCAAACTTTTTGGGTTGGTTTCTCTTTTATAGTCTGCAGGCATTAAATGAAAGAAGTCAGTGTTCCAGCAGAGGGAGACAACGTTTCAGAAAAGGCATTGTAGCAAACCAAAAAAGAAATTTTAAGCGCAGCAGAGTAACCAGCTCACATACCTGTTAGCTCAGGTGAGTTTAAAAGGCTGCTGTTGATAACAAGGGCATTTGCTAAATAGATGGTGTGTGTGCAACAATATACTGAAAGGTCAATTATATTGTGCAGCTTATCTCACCACCTGTAGTTATTTAGGTGAAAGCTCCAAAATGCTTGCCTAATATGTCTGTTTATCCAAAAGGAAGTATAGAGGGAGAGCTAGATAGATAGCATTGCATTACATTACATTACATGGCAATGCAATGCACAGTTGCTGAAGTTGAACCAAAATGAGCTTGTCATCTGGCTTCTGCAACTTTTAACATGAAAAATCCAATGAGGAGAAGAAAAGCAAAGCCAAAGAGTCCATCCCAAAATCCGACAAACAAGCAAAATGAACAAAAAGCATTGAATTCAATTCTTTCTGATTTTAGAAACTGCATTAAAGAAGGGGTGCACCGGTCCTGGAGATACTGCAATACCAGGTCAATGCGTGGAGTGGACAGAGCAAGCTCTTTTTCCATCTCCCTGTTCTAAAAATCCATTTAATATATGGTCCCCAGATAGGGGACGTATCAGATATTAAACTGATAAGAACAGATTTTTTTGATTGAATATATCTTTTATTAGCACAAAAAATAAGTTAACAGACAGTGTACAGTGCCGCAGCCCAGTACACACAGAATTCTACATCATATTTACATAGCATGAGGATACGACGCACTAACTAGACACATCACACCCCTATGCTACACAAAACACTCAATCTGAAAGAAAAAGCATGTCAATCAATACAGTACGACGAACCGTGATAAGGGATGGGGATTGGGAAAAAGGGGATGGGGAGGGGAAAATCACAGGCCCGAAGCTTTATTGAAAGACAAGACACATAAGGGGAGAGGGGGAGGAGGGGTTTAGTCCTCATCATCGTCCTCCGGACCGTCCACGATGGAATAGTCTCTGAGCAGACTGTGGATCAGCCTGCGGCAGTCCTGGATGGACATCCTCTCCCTCCTCAAGATGAGCCGGTTCCTGGCGACCCAAACGGCATCCTTGAAGCAGTTCATAAGGCGCCAAGCCTCCTGGATGGCTCCGACGGTATGAACCCCAGGGAAGAGTCCGTAAAGCACAGAATGGTGCGATAGGCTCGCCCTGAGGACAGAGTTCCTCAGGTCGTCCTCAAGGGCAGTCAACAGGCGCTGTGCAAATCCGCAGTCCCAAAAAGTGTGCAAAGATGTTTCCTCCACGAAGGGGCACCTTGGGCAGTACCGGGTCTTGCACAGGTTCCGGGCATGCATGAATGACCGGACGGGCAGTCCGCCCTGAATCGCCATCCACGACAAGTCCTTGTGCCCGTTGGTCAGCCTGTCAGACGACACATTTGTCCACACAGTCTCCAGCGTGTCCTGGTGAAGTCCTGTGATGTTCTCCACGTCATCCTTGGCTCTGATGAGCTTGTGGATAGTTTTGGGCTTCCACAAGTCGGGCTTGAGTCCCTCCAGTTGATGTTCCCCCACAAATCGAACGACGTCTCCGTAGAACCATGGCGTCGTCCAGTTGTAGGGGAAGGAGCTGTCCCACTTGTCCCAGCCGAGTCGCCTCCAAAGAGGAAGCAGGAAGAAGCGAGACATGGACCTGCCCGCGGAGCCATTCTTGACTTGCAAAGTCCGGCGAACACAATCACACACAAAAGAGGATCGCAGGAGGGTGGGGATATCTGGAACGCCCTTCCCACCCTTGCGAGGCTCCTTGTACATGACGGCCCGCCTGACTCTGTCCATCTTGGATCCCCAGACAAAGTGAAACACTGTCCTGGTAATGGCCCTGCACACAGTGACGTGTGGGGGCCAGGCCTGCGCCGTGTACTGCAAGACGGGCAGGACCTCATTACGCAGGACGAGTGCCTTACCCTCACAAGTGAGGTGTCTGAGGCTCCAGAGTCCGATCCGTTGCTTCACCTTGGCCAAGCGTTCTTGCCAGGACTTGAGGGCCGCTCCTTCCTTCCCGAACCAGACTCCCAGCACCTTGAGGAAATCCGGTTGAATGTTGAAGGGGAAGGGGGCGGAGGAGGCCGGCTGCCAATCCCCGAAGAGCATGGCTTCCGACTTCCTGCAGTTGACTTTGGCCCCTGAAGCCCGGCCGAACCTCTCACACGTCTGGACGAGGGCGTCGACTGAACCACGATCAGAGCAGAAGACGGTGACGTCGTCCATGTAGAGCGAGCACTTGACCTCGTGTCGTCCCGGACCCGGTGCGGTGATCCCTCTGATCTCTCCATTCTGCCGGATAGCCTCTGCGAAGAGTTCTATAACACAAACAAAAAGAAGAGGTGATAGAGGGCAGCCTTGTCTGACCCCAGAGAGGACAGGGAAGGGGTCAGTCTTCCAGCCTTTCACCAACACCGAGCTGTGGATATCAAAATACATCAAACGGACATACGAACAAAACATGTTACCCAAACCTAACCGGTGCAGAGCTCGGCCCATGAACTCGTGGGAAACCCGGTCGAAGGCCTTCTCCTGATCCAAGGAGACCAGGGCCGCGTGTGCGCGGCGGACCTTGATGTACTCGACCGTGTCCCGCACGAGAGCGAGGCTGTCTGCGATGCGACGTCCAGGGATGCCGCAGGTCTGGTCCGGGTGGATGATCCGTCCGATGACCGTCTTAAGTCGTGTCGCCATCGTCTTGGCCAGGATCTTGTAGTCCACGTTGAGCAGAGTGATGGGACGCCAATTCCTCAGGTCGCACCTCTCTCCCTTCCGCTTGTACAGGATCGTGACCATTCCTTCCCTCAAAGATGGAGGCATTCTACCCTCCACCACCATCTCCTCGTACAGGTCCAACAGGTCCGGACAGATGAGGTCTCCCAGCGCTACATAGAGCTCCGCTGGAAGACCATCACTGCCTGGGGTCCTGCCGGTCCTAAAGGATTTAGCGGCAGAGAGCAATTCGCCCACCATCAGAGGTTTGTCCAAGGCTGCCGTGCCTGCAGGATCAAGATGGTTAGTGATACCTGACAGGAACTTATCAGCAGCGTCGGGGTCGGTAGTCTTGTGGGAGTAGAGTTCGCTGTAGAAGTCGCTGACGACCCTCATCACGTCCTCCTTCCCACGTCGCATGTTTCCGCTCTCGTCTCGCAGCTCGTTCAGGGGCGTGTGACCGGCATGAAGTTTCCTGAAAAAGAATGAGTTACATTTCTCACCCTTCTCCAGATTCTCCACTTTGGAACGGAAGACGATTCGCTTGGACTCCTCCTCAAAGTGCCTTTTCAGGCTCTTCTTGGTCTCCTCCAGCTCCTCCCTCACGTCCCAGCCGCAGTGAAGAAGGTCCTGCAGCGACCGCAGCTCGCGCTGCAGCCCTCTGAAGTCCCTCCTCTTCTCACATGCCTGTTGTCGACCCTTGGCCTGAAAGAAACAGCGAAACTCAAGTTTAACATATTCCCACCAATCAGAGACTGTTTGGAAGCTACCCTTGTAGGACTGCCACATTGCGTAGGCTGCTCTCAGCTCCTCCACGACTTCATCCTGAGCCAGCAGAGCACAATTAAGCTTCCAGGAGCCGGGGCCGGACGGAAAACCGTTGCCGAGGACACCTTGTAAGTGAATGGCTCTGTGGTCGGAGAAGAAGCAGGGGACCATCGAGTGCCTACTCTGCCTGACTGCCCGAGAGGTGAACACAAAGTCAATCCTGGAGCGGAGTGAGCCATCGGGTCGGCTCCACGAATAGTTCGTGGAGCCTCTCCCCATGGAGCCCACCACGTCCTGAAGAGAGGCCTCGGTTACCATCTCGATGAGCAGCTTGGACGTGATGTCCAACTTGGCAGATGTGCCAGAACTACGACCATCCTCCTCGATGGGGCAGTTGAAATCCCCGGCCATCACTAAGGTCCTGGTGGTGGCAAGCTGAAGCCGCAGGGTCTGGAAAAGCTCCAAACGCTCATTCTTCAGTGGGGACGCATACACGTTGATGAACCTGACAGGTTCTCCCGCCCAGTTGCCATCTACAACAAGAGCCCTGCCGCAGATGAGCTCCTGGATGGACTCAAGCGTGAATGCGCCCCCCCTGATCAGAATTGCGACCCCCGCAGACTTGCAGTCACCCCCACCGGACCAGTAGGATGGACCGTGGGACCACTCCCTGGCCAGATGTTTGAAGGACCTAGAGGAGGGAAGGGAACATTCCTGCAACATATAAACATCACACAACTGGGAAGTAAGGAAGGCATAAATAGTCTGACGTCTGAACTTGTCCTTGATGCTCCTGACATTAATGGAAAATAAGTTAATATTAGCCATCATGTAGGGAAAAAAGAAAAAGTTAGCGCAGGCAATACACCTTAGTTACCACTCCGGTCGGGTGGTCCCTCGTCGGTGTTGACTGCTGGTGACGGGATCACCAGCAGGCCCTCTTCCTCCATCTGGTCAAGCAGCGCGGCCTCGATCTCGGCAACCACCAGTTCCTCCTCTTCTGGCTCGGCCACCAGGGTCTCAACCATGTGCTCCATCTCTTCTGGCTCAGGGAGGGTATCCTCCTTTTCGCCTACGAAATCCAGAATCTTCTTTTTGGAGGATTCAGTAGCAGGGCTGTCCTCCACCTTCCTCTTTCCCCGGGTTGGAACTGGGGAGACAAGAAGGGGAAAATCCTCCTCGGAATAGATAGCGGCAGGTGGAGGAAAGGTTAATTCCACCGCTACCATGGTCTGGGGAGGGAGAGTGGCTGCCGGGGCAGGGGAAAGGACACCTGCTGAGGAGTAGGGGAAGGAGGAAGAGGAAGTGGAATCCTCAGCAGGGGTGGCCGGGGTGGGGGGGGTTGGACGGGGGTGGCAGGGGGAGGGATCGAGAGAGGGGTGACAGAACTCTTACCCTCCTTTGACTTTTTCTTCTGCTTCGGAGCTGCTGGGACCGTCGCTGGGGCTTTGGCCACCGACTCCTTGACCGCTTTGGCCTTGGTCGTCTCGGCCTTGGCCGCTGGGGCCTTGGTCGTCGCGTCCTTGACCTTCACAGGCCTGGTCGTCGGGGCCTTGTCCTCCGGAGCTGGGGTCGTCGCAACCACCGATGCCCAGGATCTCTCACGCTTGGGGCAATCCTTGTACAGATGAGCCGCCAGCCCACACAGGTTGCAAGACGTCTTCTTCGGGCAGTCTTTCGAGCTGTGTCCCGTCACTCGACAAATCCTGCAGGCATCCTCCTTGCAGTCCTTCATCTCGTGGCCGTTCTTGCCGCATCTCCTGCAGTTCCGCGGCATGTCCGGGTAATAGATGAGGCCGTAGGAGTTGCCCAGGGAGAATGTCGGGGGCAGGTGCCGAAGTCCGTCTGAGTACGCCAGGTCCCTGTGAAGTCTAACAGTCACCGACCACTTACCTGTCCAGAAGCCGAGTCCATTCAGGATGTGAGAGGGTTCCTTCACAACCAAACAGAAGCGTCTCAGGAAGGTACAGATGTCTTGGCCTGGGGTGTGCGGGTTGCGCATGGAGACCGTGATCCTCCTTTCGTCCCTCTGGATAGGGCAGCTACCTGTAAAGGCAGAGAAAGAATTATCCGGTCCTTTTGCGCTTACCATTTCCCAGAACCTCCTGCAGGTGTTCACAGTGGCGAAGGTGACGAAGAAGATCCCCGTCAAGAAGGTCTGGATGCTGAGGGTGTCCGACCTGGAGAAGCCTCGATCCAGCAGCATCTTCTGGCAGAACACGTCCGAGGACATGTCCGGCACCCTCCCATCCACTTCCTTCAGTTTCAGGGCCACCGTCTGCCGCATCCATGGCTCCAGGGCTGGAGCTTCTTGGCGGGGCTTCTGGGGTCCCTTCTGCTGGCCAGTCGTGGAGGCAGAGTCCTTGGGGTCAGAATCGGCTCCTGGCTGGGCCCTCCTGGCTGTCCCCTGCTCCAGGCTCTTCTTTTCGGCCTTCCTCGCAGCGCTTGCCATGGCTTTCCTCCTGCAGTTACTTCTTGGAGCTGGATCTGGAGCTCTTCCCGAAATGGGTGGAGCTATGCAGATTCTTCTCCCGTCGTGTTCTGGACAAATTCCCCGAAAGGTCTTTGTCTCGATGATTTTCTTACTCGAAGATTCCACAGGACAGCCCGATTCTTCTCCGAGTCTTCGTCTTCTTCTGGATTCTTTAGAGCTTCTTCCTCCCACCGATATCCGCCTTCCTTCTCCGATGTCAGCTGGACTCCGAAGCTCTTCTCCTTCCGAGTTCGATCGCTCTCGTCAAGTGTAGATCGTAGCTCTTGTGTTCTTAAAAGAACAGATACTACACTTGATCTTAGCCAAAAGGCAGAGAAGCGATAACCAGAATTGGTTTCCGACTACGGTGCCACCCAAGGATTCTGAAAAGTCCATTTGTGGAGATGGCCACCTGGACTCCCGTTAAGAAGACATGCTGTCAACCTCTAGATCCCTCACATGCCTGCACTTTTCGGCTTGCTGCTGCTGCAATCCACGCGTTTTAGATCTGCATAACTCCACCTCTTTTAGCACAGTACCCTCAACCCCCGGCTGTTCCCACCCGCCTCAACACCGTTGGAAGGGAGGAGAACCAATTAAGGCGGGGGGGGGGTGGAACGAGCAGCTGTCTACCCTTAGCAGGAGGGTTGCTGATTAATTACCTCTCCTGCTGCTGCTGCTGCTGGCTGTCCAGCAGCAGACTGAAGGTGGCTGCTGCTGTGCGCAGGTATATAAAGGCTCAGAGCCTATTATGACACGCGCAGCCAGCGTTCCATTGCCACATTCCGTCTACTGCAGGCGGGATACCTGGATGGCTGAATGTCACTGAGAAGCTCACAGAGACCGCCATAAGCAACAGTTTAAAAGAATGCCACAGACTAATCAACCAAACTTTTTGGGTTGGTTTCTCTTTTATAGTCTGCAGGCATTAAATGAAAGAAGTCAGTGTTCTAGCAGAGGGAGACAACGTTTCAGAAAAGGCATTGTAGCAAACCAAAAAAGAAATTTTAAGCGCAGCAGAGTAACCAGCTCACATACCTGTTAGCTCAGGTGAGTTTAAAAGGCTGCTGTTGATAACAAGGGCATTTGCTAAATAGATGGTGTGTGTGCAACAATATACTGAAAGGTCAATTATATTGTGCAGCTTATCTCACCACCTGTAGTTATTTAGGTGAAAGCTCCAAAATGCTTGCCTAATATGTCTGTTTATCCAAAAGGAAGTATAGAGGGAGAGCTAGATAGATAGCATTGCATTACATTACATTACATGGCAATGCAATGCACAGTTGCTGAAGTTGAACCAAAATGAGCTTGTCATCTGGCTTCTGCAACTTTTAACATGAAAAATCCAATGAGGAGAAGAAAAGCAAAGCCAAAGAGTCCATCCCAAAATCCGACAAACAAGCAAAATGAACAAAAAGCATTGAATTCAATTCTTTCTGATTTTAGAAACTGCATTAAAGAAGGGGTGCACCGGTCCTGGAGATACTGCAATACCAGGTCAATGCGTGGAGTGGACAGAGCAAGCTCTTTTTCCATCTCCCTGTTCTAAAAATCCATTTAATATATGGTCCCCAGATAGGGGACGTATCAGATATTAAACTGATAAGAACAGATACTACACTTGATCTTAGCCAAAAGGCCGAGAAGCGATAACCAGAATTGGTTTCCGACTACGGTGCCACCCAAGGATTCTGAAAAGTCCATTTGTGGAGATGGCCACCTGGACTCCCGTTAAGAAGACATGCTGTCAACCTCTAGATCCCTCACATGCCTGCACTTTTCGGCTTGCTGCTGCTGCAATCCACGCGTTTTAGATCTGCATAACTCCACCTCTTTTAGCACAGTACCCTCAACCCCCGGCTGTTCCCACCCGCCTCAACACCGTTGGAAGGGAGGAGAACCAATTAAGGCGGGGGGGAGGGTGGAACGAGCAGCTGTCTACCCTTAGCAGGAGGGTTGCTGATTAATTACCTCTCCTGCTGCTGCTGCTGCTGGCTGTCCAGCAGCAGACTGAAGGTGGCTGCTGCTGTGCGCAGGTATATAAAGGCTCAGAGCCTATTATGACACGCGCAGCCAGCGTTCCATTGCCACATTCCGTCTACTGCAGGCGGGATACCTGGATGGCTGAATGTCACTGAGAAGCTCACAGAGACCGCCATAAGCAACAGTTTAAAAGAATGCCACAGACTAATCAACCAAACTTTTTGGGTTGGTTTCTCTTTTATAGTCTGCAGGCATTAAATGAAAGAAGTCAGTGTTCCAGCAGAGGGAGACAACGTTTCAGAAAAGGCATTGTAGCAAACCAAAAAAGAAATTTTAAGCGCAGCAGAGTAACCAGCTCACATACCTGTTAGCTCAGGTGAGTTTAAAAGGCTGCTGTTGATAACAAGGGCATTTGCTAAATAGATGGTGTGTGTGCAACAATATACTGAAAGGTCAATTATATTGTGCAGCTTATCTCACCACCTGTAGTTATTTAGGTGAAAGCTCCAAAATGCCTGCCTAATATGTCTGTTTATCCAAAAGGAAGTATAGAGGGAGAGCTAGATAGATAGCATTGCATTACATTACATTACATGGCAATGCAATGCACAGTTGCTGAAGTTGAACCAAAATGAGCTTGTCATCTGGCTTCTGCAACTTTTAACATGAAAAATCCAATGAGGAGAAGAAAAGCAAAGCCAAAGAGTCCATCCCAAAATCCGACAAACAAGCAAAATGAACAAAAAGCATTGAATTCAATTCTTTCTGATTTTAGAAACTGCATTAAAGAAGGGGTGCACCGGTCCTGGAGATACTGCAATACCAGGTCAATGCGTGGAGTGGACAGAGCAAGCTCTTTTTCCATCTCCCTGTTCTAAAAATCCATTTAATATATGGTCCCCAGATAGGGGACGTATCAGATATTAAACTGATAAGAACAGATACTACACTTGATCTTAGCCAAAAGGCCGAGAAGCGATAACCAGAATTGGTTTCCGACTACGGTGCCACCCAAGGATTCTGAAAAGTCCATTTGTGGAGATGGCCACCTGGACTCACGTTAAGAAGACATGCTGTCAACCTCTAGATCCCTCACATGCCTGCACTTTTCGGCTTGCTGCTGCTGCAATCCACGCGTTTTAGATCTGCATAACTCCACCTCTTTTAGCACAGTACCCTCAACCCCCGGCTGTTCCCACCCGCCTCAACACCGTTGGAAGGGAGGAGAACCAATTAAGGCGGGGGGGGGGGTGGAACGAGCAGCTGTCTACCCTTAGCAGGAGGGTTGCTGATTAATTACCTCTCCTGCTGCTGCTGCTGCTGGCTGTCCAGCAGCAGACTGAAGGTGGCTGCTGCTGTGCGCAGGTATATAAAGGCTCAGAGCCTATTATGACACGCGCAGCCAGCGTTCCATTGCCACATTCCGTCTACTGCAGGCGGGATACCTGGATGGCTGAATGTCACTGAGAAGCTCACAGAGACTGCCATAAGCAACAGTTTAAAAGAATGCCACAGACTAATCAACCAAACTTTTTGGGTTGGTTTCTCTTTTATAGTCTGCAGGCATTAAATGATAGAAGTCAGTGTTCCAGCAGAGGGAGACAACGTTTCAGAAAAGGCATTGTAGCAAACCAAAAAAGAAATTTTAAGCGCAGCAGAGTAACCAGCTCACATACCTGTTAGCTCAGGTGAGTTTAAAAGGCTGCTGTTGATAACAAGGGCATTTGCTAAATAGATGGTGTGTGTGCAACAATATACTGAAAGGTCAATTATATTGTGCAGCTTATCTCACCACCTGTAGTTATTTAGGTGAAAGCTCCAAAATGCTTGCCTAATATGTCTGTTTATCCAAAAGGAAGTATAGAGGGAGAGCTAGATAGATAGCATTGCATTACATTACATTACATGGCAATGCAATGCACAGTTGCTGAAGTTGAACCAAAATGAGCTTGTCATCTGGCTTCTGCAACTTTTAACATGAAAAATCCAATGAGGAGAAGAAAAGCAAAGCCAAAGAGTCCATCCCAAAATCCGACAAACAAGCAAAATGAACAAAAAGCATTGAATTCAATTCTTTCTGATTTTAGAAACTGCATTAAAGAAGGGGTGCACCGGTCCTGGAGATACTGCAATACCAGGTCAATGCGTGGAGTGGACAGAGCAAGCTCTTTTTCCATCTCCCTGTTCTAAAAATCCATTTAATATATGGTCCCCAGATAGGGGACGTATCAGATATTAAACTGATAAGAACAGATACTACACTTGATCTTAGCCAAAAGGCCGAGAAGCGATAACCAGAATTGGTTTCCGACTACGGTGCCACCCAAGGATTCTGAAAAGTCCATTTGTGGAGATGGCCACCTGGACTCCCGTTAAGAAGACATGCTGTCAACCTCTAGATCCCTCACATGCCTGCACTTTTCGGCTTGCTGCTGCTGCAATCCACGCGTTTTAGATCTGCATAACTCCACCTCTTTTAGCACAGTACCCTCAACCCCCAGCTGTTTCCACCCGCCTCAACACCGTTGGAAGGGAGGAGAGCCAATTAAGGCGGGGGGGGGTGGAACGAGCAGCTGTCTACCCTTAGCAGGAGGGTTGCTGATTAATTACCTCTCCTGCTGCTGCTGCTGCTGGCTGTCCAGCAGCAGACTGAAGTTGGCTGCTGCTGTGCGCAGGTATATAAAGGCTCAGAGCCTATTATGACACGCGCAGCCAGCGTTCCATTGCCACATTCCGTCTACTGCAGGCGGGATACCTGGATGGCTGAATGTCACTGAGAAGCTCACAGAGACCGCCATAAGCAACAATTTAAAAGAATGCCACAGACTAATCAACCAAACTTTTTGGGTTGGTTTCTCTTTTATAGTCTGCAGGCATTAAATGAAAGAAGTCAGTGTTCCAGCAGAGGGAGACAACGTTTCAGAAAAGGCATTGTAGCAAACCAAAAAAGAAATTTTAAGCGCAGCAGAGTAACCAGCTCACATACCTGTTAGCTCAGGTGAGTTTAAAAGGCTGCTGTTGATAACAAGGGCATTTGCTAAATAGATGGTGTGTGTGCAACAATATACTGAAAGGTCAATTATATTGTGCAGCTTATCTCACCACCTGTAGTTATTTAGGTGAAAGCTCCAAAATGCTTGCCTAATATGTCTGTTTATCCAAAAGGAAGTATAGAGGGAGAGCTAGATAGATAGCATTGCATTACATTACATTACATGGCAATGCAATGCACAGTTGCTGAAGTTGAACCAAAATGAGCTTGTCATCTGGCTTCTGCAACTTTTAACATGAAAAATCCAATGAGGAGAAGAAAAGCAAAGCCAAAGAGTCCATCCCAAAATCCGACAAACAAGCAAAATGAACAAAAAGCATTGAATTCAATTCTTTCTGATTTTAGAAACTGCATTAAAGAAGGGGTGCACCGGTCCTGGAGATACTGCAATACCAGGTCAATGCGTGGAGTGGACAGAGCAAGCTCTTTTTCCATCTCCCTGTTCTAAAAATCCATTTAATATATGGTCCCCAGATAGGGGACGTATCAGATATTAAACTGATAAGAACAGATTTTTTTTTATCGAAAGCCCGAATTCGTGTACAAAACCCGAGTGCGCTTAAAAAAGTGACAAGTGCCACAAAAAAAGTGCAGTAGGATGCTGGTCTTCTTGAAACCCTCTCCAAAAGGAGAAGGGTCCCCCAAACCATTCCCCGTCCCTCCGAGCCAGAAGGCCACAGCGAGGAACAGGGACAAATAGCCACCTCCAGCCGAAGCCAGAGGCGACCCAATCTTACCCCCAGCACCTGCCCGAGTTCTCACCCGAGCAAGGCACTGGGAGCCAAAGACTGTGCTCCCCTCCCGGAAGAGGGGAGCCAACAACGCTCTCCTCCCGAAAGAGGAGAGCCAGGGGGGTTCAGGGGAGAGCGGAACCTGATGGCCACACACTCCCCCCCTAGACCTGCCAAGAGAGGAACCCATAAGGGAACCGCATCCCGACAAAATCCTAGTAGGACGTGACACACGTGAATAAGTGGACACACAGTGACAAAGAAATTAAATAAATAGTGAAGGTTTCACAGTATAATACTGCCCGGACCTTCGACCGGGAATTGAAAAAATTCCCCATCCTAAGGCCAGAAGGCCCAGAATAAGGGTGTGTGCGAAGAAAGAAATATTGAAGTGCTTGTGCAAATGTGCCATAAACTCAAGTGGGGTTCCCAATCCCAGTGAGTTAAGGCACCCCAGGGTCACCACTCCTGGGGCACTTCACACTTCGGGCTTTCGATCTTCCCCGGCCCAATGGCGTCGATCCTGGGGGGCCATGCTTTCCACCAGATGACTATATTAGCCACCTGGCGTACTAACAAGCGCCTAAACCCCAGTGTGCATAATGTATCAATCTACTAGGGCGGCCAACATACAAAACCGCCTTTTCGAAAGATACTACACTTGATCTTAGCCAAAATGCCGAGAAGCGATAACCAGAATTGGTTTCCGACTACGGTGCCACCCAAGGATTCTGAAAAGTCCATTTGTGGAGATGGCCACCTGGACTCCCGTTAAGAAGACATGCTGTCAACCTCTAGATCCCTCACATGCCTGCACTTTTCGGCTTGCTGCTGCTGCAATCCACGCGTTTTAGATCTGCATAACTCCACCTCTTTTAGCACAGTACCCTCAACTTCCGGCTGTTCCCACCCGCCTCAACACCGTTGGAAGGGAGGAGAACCAATTAAGGCGGGGGGGGGGGGGGTGGAACGAGCAGCTGTCTACCCTTAGCAGGAGGGTTGCTGATTAATTACCTCTCCTGCTGCTGCTGCTGCTGCTGGCTGTCCAGCAGCAGACTGAAGGTGGCTGCTGCTGTGCGCAGGTATATAAAGGCTCAGAGCCTATTATGACACGCGCAGCCAGCGTTCCATTGCCACATTCCGTCTACTGCAGGCGGGATACCTGGATGGCTGAATGTCACTGAGAAGCTCACAGAGACCGCCATAAGCAACAGTTTAAAAGAATGCCACAGACTAATCAACCAAACTTTTTGGGTTGGTTTCTCTTTTATAGTCTGCAGGCATTAAATGAAAGAAGTCAGTGTTCCAGCAGAGGGAGACAACGTTTCAGAAAAGGCATTGTAGCAAACCAAAAAAGAAATTTTAAGCGCAGCAGAGTAACCAGCTCACATACCTGTTAGCTCAGGTGAGTTTAAAAGGCTGCTGTTGATAACAAGGGCATTTGCTAAATAGATGGTGTGTGTGCAACAATATACTGAAAGGTCAATTATATTGTGCAGCTTATCTCACCACCTGTAGTTATTTAGGTGAAAGCTCCAAAATGCTTGCCTAATATGTCTGTTTATCCAAAAGGAAGTATAGAGGGAGAGCTAGATAGATAGCATTGCATTACATTACATTACATGGCAATGCAATGCACAGTTGCTGAAGTTGAACCAAAATGAGCTTGTCATCTGGCTTCTGCAACTTTTAACATGAAAAATCCAATGAGGAGAAGAAAAGCAAAGCCAAAGAGTCCATCCCAAAATCCGACAAACAAGCAAAATGAACAAAAAGCATTGAATTCAATTCTTTCTGATTTTAGAAACTGCATTAAAGAAGGGGTGCACCGGTCCTGGAGATACTGCAATACCAGGTCAATGCGTGGAGTGGACAGAGCAAGCTCTTTTTCCATCTCCCTGTTCTAAAAATCCATTTAATATATGGTCCCCAGATAGGGGACGTATCAGATATTAAACTGATAAGAACAGATACTACACTTGATCTTAGCCAAAAGGCCGAGAAGCGATAACCAGAATTGGTTTCCGACTACGGTGCCACCCAAGGATTCTGAAAAGTCCATTTGTGGAGATGGCCACCTGGACTCCCGTTAAGAAGACATGCTGTCAACCTCTAGATCCCTCACATGCCTGCACTTTTCGGCTTGCTGCTGCTGCAATCCACGCGTTTTAGATCTGCATAACTCCACCTCTTTTAGCACAGTACCCTCAACCCCCGGCTGTTCCCACCCGCCTCAACACCGTTGGAAGGGAGGAGAACCAATTAAGGCGTGGGGGGGGGGGGGGTGGAACGAGCAGCTGTCTACCCTTAGCAGGAGGGTTGCTGATTAATTACCTCTCCTGCTGCTGCTGCTGCTGGCTGTCCAGCAGCAGACTGAAGGTGGCTGCTGCTGTGCGCAGGTATATAAAGGCTCAGAGCCTATTATGACACGCGCAGCCAGCGTTCCATTGCCACATTCCGTCTACTGCAGGCGGGATACCTGGATGGCTGAATGTCACTGAGAAGCTCACAGAGACCGCCATAAGCAACAGTTTAAAAGAATGCCACAGACTAATCAACCAAACTTTTTGGGTTGGTTTCTCTTTTATAGTCTGCAGGCATTAAATGAAAGAAGTCAGTGTTCCAGCAGAGGGAGACAACGTTTCAGAAAAGGCATTGTAGCAAACCAAAAAAGAAATTTTAAGCGCAGCAGAGTAACCAGCTCACATACCTGTTAGCTCAGGTGAGTTTAAAAGGCTGCTGTTGATAACAAGGGCATTTGCTAAATAGATGGTGTGTGTGCAACAATATACTGAAAGGTCAATTATATTGTGCAGCTTATCTCACCACCTGTAGTTATTTAGGTGAAAGCTCCAAAATGCTTGCCTAATATGTCTGTTTATCCAAAAGGAAGTATAGAGGGAGAGCTAGATAGATAGCATTGCATTACATTACATTACATGGCAATGCAATGCACAGTTGCTGAAGTTGAACCAAAATGAGCTTGTCATCTGGCTTCTGCAACTTTTAACATGAAAAATCCAATGAGGAGAAGAAAAGCAAAGCCAAAGAGTCCATCCCAAAATCCGACAAACAAGCAAAATGAACAAAAAGCATTGAATTCAATTCTTTCTGATTTTAGAAACTGCATTAAAGAAGGGGTGCACCGGTCCTGGAGATACTGCAATACCAGGTCAATGCGTGGAGTGGACAGAGCAAGCTCTTTTTCCATCTCCCTGTTCTAAAAATCCATTTAATATATGGTCCCCAGATAGGGGACGTATCAGATATTAAACTGATAAGAACAGATACTACACTTGATCTTAGCCAAAAGGCCGAGAAGCGATAACCAGAATTGGTTTCCGACTACGGTGCCACCCAAGGATTCTGAAAAGTCCATTTGTGGAGATGGCCACCTGGACTCCCGTTAAGAAGACATGCTGTCAACCTCTAGATCCCTCACATGCCTGCACTTTTCGGCTTGCTGCTGCTGCAATCCACGCGTTTTAGATCTGCATAACTCCACCTCTTTTAGCACAGTACCCTCAACCCCCGGCTGTTCCCACCCGCCTCAACACCGTTGGAAGGGAGGAGAACCAATTAAGGCGGGGGGGGGGGGGTGGAACGAGCAGCTGTCTACCCTTAGCAGGAGGGTTGCTGATTAATTACCTCTCCTGCTGCTGCTGCTGCTGGCTGTCCAGCAGCAGACTGAAGGTGGCTGCTGCTGTGCGCAGGTATATAAAGGCTCAGAGCCTATTATGACACGCGCAGCCAGCGTTCCATTGCCACATTCCGTCTACTGCAGGCGGGATACCTGGATGGCTGAATGTCACTGAGAAGCTCACAGAGACCGCCATAAGCAACAGTTTAAAAGAATGCCACAGACTAATCAACCAAACTTTTTGGGTTGGTTTCTCTTTTATAGTCTGCAGGCATTAAATGAAAGAAGTCAGTGTTCCAGCAGAGGGAGACAACGTTTCAGAAAAGGCATTGTAGCAAACCAAAAAAGAAATTTTAAGCGCAGCAGAGTAACCAGCTCACATACCTGTTAGCTCAGGTGAGTTTAAAAGGCTGCTGTTGATAACAAGGGCATTTGCTAAATAGATGGTGTGTGTGCAACAATATACTGAAAGGTCAATTATATTGTGCAGCTTATCTCACCACCTGTAGTTATTTAGGTGAAAGCTCCAAAATGCTTGCCTAATATGTCTGTTTATCCAAAAGGAAGTATAGAGGGAGAGCTAGATAGATAGCATTGCATTACATTACATTACATGGCAATGCAATGCACAGTTGCTGAAGTTGAACCAAAATGAGCTTGTCATCTGGCTTCTGCAACTTTTAACATGAAAAATCCAATGAGGAGAAGAAAAGCAAAGCCAAAGAGTCCATCCCAAAATCCGACAAACAAGCAAAATGAACAAAAAGCATTGAATTCAATTCTTTCTGATTTTAGAAACTGCATTAAAGAAGGGGTGCACCGGTCCTGGAGATACTGCAATACCAGGTCAATGCGTGGAGTGGACAGAGCAAGCTCTTTTTCCATCTCCCTGTTCTAAAAATCCATTTAATATATGGTCCCCAGATAGGGGACGTATCAGATATTAAACTGATAAGAACAGATACTACACTTGATCTTAGCCAAAAGGCCGAGAAGCGATAACCAGAATTGGTTTCCGACTACGGTGCCACCCAAGGATTCTGAAAAGTCCATTTGTGGAGATGGCCACCTGGACTCCCGTTAAGAAGACATGCTGTCAACCTCTAGATCCCTCACATGCCTGCACTTTTCGGCTTGCTGCTGCTGCAATCCACGCGTTTTAGATCTGCATAACTCCACCTCTTTTAGCACAGTACCCTCAACCCCCGGCTGTTCCCACCCGCCTCAACACCGTTGGAAGGGAGGAGAACCAATTAAGGCGGGGGGGGGGGGTGGAACGAGCAGCTGTCTACCCTTAGCAGGAGGGTTGCTGATTAATTACCTCTCCTGCTGCTGCTGCTGCTGGCTGTCCAGCAGCAGACTGAAGGTGGCTGCTGCTGTGCGCAGGTATATAAAGGCTCAGAGCCTATTATGACACGCGCAGCCAGCGTTCCATTGCCACATTCCGTCTACTGCAGGCGGGATACCTGGATGGCTGAATGTCACTGAGAAGCTCACAGAGACCGCCATAAGCAACAGTTTAAAAGAATGCCACAGACTAATCAACCAAACTTTTTGGGTTGGTTTCTCTTTTATAGTCTGCAGGCATTAAATGAAAGAAGTCAGTGTTCCAGCAGAGGGAGACAACGTTTCAGAAAAGGCATTGTAGCAAACCAAAAAAGAAATTTTAAGCGCAGCAGAGTAACCAGCTCACATACCTGTTAGCTCAGGTGAGTTTAAAAGGCTGCTGTTGATAACAAGGGCATTTGCTAAATAGATGGTGTGTGTGCAACAATATACTGAAAGGTCAATTATATTGTGCAGCTTATCTCACCACCTGTAGTTATTTAGGTGAAAGCTCCAAAATGCTTGCCTAATATGTCTGTTTATCCAAAAGGAAGTATAGAGGGAGAGCTAGATAGATAGCATTGCATTACATTACATTACATGGCAATGCAATGCACAGTTGCTGAAGTTGAACCAAAATGAGCTTGTCATCTGGCTTCTGCAACTTTTAACATGAAAAATCCAATGAGGAGAAGAAAAGCAAAGCCAAAGAGTCCATCCCAAAATCCGACAAACAAGCAAAATGAACAAAAAGCATTGAATTCAATTCTTTCTGATTTTAGAAACTGCATTAAAGAAGGGGTGCACCGGTCCTGGAGATACTGCAATACCAGGTCAATGCGTGGAGTGGACAGAGCAAGCTCTTTTTCCATCTCCCTGTTCTAAAAATCCATTTAATATATGGTCCCCAGATAGGGGACGTATCAGATATTAAACTGATAAGAACAGATACTACACTTGATCTTAGCCAAAAGGCCGAGAAGCGATAACCAGAATTGGTTTCTGACTACGGTGCCACCCAAGGATTCTGAAAAGTCCATTTGTGGAGATGGCCACCTGGACTCCCGTTAAGAAGACATGCTGTCAACCTCTAGATCCCTCACATGCCTGCACTTTTCGGCTTGCTGCTGCTGCAATCCACGCGTTTTAGATCTGCATAACTCCACCTCTTTTAGCACAGTACCCTCAACCCCCGGCTGTTCCCACCCGCCTCAACACCGTTGGAATGGAGGAGAACCAATTAAGGCGGGGGGGGGTGGAACGAGCAGCTGTCTACCCTTAGCAGGAGGGTTGCTGATTAATTACCTCTCCTGCTGCTGCTGCTGCTGGCTGTCCAGCAGCAGACTGAAGGTGGCTGCTGCTGTGCGCAGGTATATAAAGGCTCAGAGCCTATTATGACACGCGCAGCCAGCGTTCCATTGCCACATTCCGTCTACTGCAGGCGGGATACCTGGATGGCTGAATGTCACTGAGAAGCTCACAGAGACCGCCATAAGCAACAGTTTAAAAGAATGCCACAGACTAATCAACCAAACTTTTTGGGTTGGTTTCTCTTTTATAGTCTGCAGGCATTAAATGAAAGAAGTCAGTGTTCCAGCAGAGGGAGACAACGTTTCAGAAAAGGCATTGTAGCAAACCAAAAAAGAAATTTTAAGCGCAGCAGAGTAACCAGCTCACATACCTGTTAGCTCAGGTGAGTTTAAAAGGCTGCTGTTGATAACAAGGGCATTTGCTAAATAGATGGTGTGTGTGCAACAATATACTGAAAGGTCAATTATATTGTGCAGCTTATCTCACCACCTGTAGTTATTTAGGTGAAAGCTCCAAAATGCTTGCCTAATATGTCTGTTTATCCAAAAGGAAGTATAGAGGGAGAGCTAGATAGATAGCATTGCATTACATTACATTACATGGCAATGCAATGCACAGTTGCTGAAGTTGAACCAAAATGAGCTTGTCATCTGGCTTCTGCAACTTTTAACATGAAAAATCCAATGAGGAGAAGAAAAGCAAAGCCAAAGAGTCCATCCCAAAATCCGACAAACAAGCAAAATGAACAAAAAGCATTGAATTCAATTCTTTCTGATTTTAGAAACTGCATTAAAGAAGGGGTGCACCGGTCCTGGAGATACTGCAATACCAGGTCAATGCGTGGAGTGGACAGAGCAAGCTCTTTTTCCATCTCCCTGTTCTAAAAATCCATTTAATATATGGTCCCCAGATAGGGGACGTATCAGATATTAAACTGATAAGAACAGATACTACACTTGATCTTAGCCAAAAGGCCGAGAAGCGATAACCAGAATTGGTTTCCGACTACGGTGCCACCCAAGGATTCTGAAAAGTCCATTTGTGGAGATGGCCACCTGGACTCCCGTTAAGAAGACATGCTGTCAACCTCTAGATCCCTCACATGCCTGCACTTTTCGGCTTGCTGCTGCTGCAATCCACGCGTTTTAGATCTGCATAACTCCACCTCTTTTAGCACAGTACCCTCAACCCCCGGCTGTTCCCACCCGCCTCAACACCGTTGGAAGGGAGGAGAACCAATTAAGGCGGGGGGGGGGGTGGAACGAGCAGCTGTCTACCCTTAGCAGGAGGGTTGCTGATTAATTACCTCTCCTGCTGCTGCTGCTGCTGGCTGTCCAGCAGCAGACTGAAGGTGGCTGCTGCTGTGCGCAGGTATATAAAGGCTCAGAGCCTATTATGACACGCGCAGCCAGCGTTCCATTGCCACATTCTGTCTACTGCAGGCGGGATACCTGGATGGCTGAATGTCACTGAGAAGCTCACAGAGACCGCCATAAGCAACAGTTTAAAAGAATGCCACAGACTAATCAACCAAACTTTTTGGGTTGGTTTCTCTTTTATAGTCTGCAGGCATTAAATGAAAGAAGTCAGTGTTCCAGCAGAGGGAGACAACGTTTCAGAAAAGGCATTGTAGCAAACCAAAAAAGAAATTTTAAGCGCAGCAGAGTAACCAGCTCACATACCTGTTAGCTCAGGTGAGTTTAAAAGGCTGCTGTTGATAACAAGGGCATTTACTAAATAGATGGTGTGTGTGCAACAATATACTGAAAGGTCAATTATATTGTGCAGCTTATCTCACCACCTGTAGTTATTTAGGTGAAAGCTCCAAAATGCTTGCCTAATATGTCTGTTTATCCAAAAGGAAGTATAGAGGGAGAGCTAGATAGATAGCATTGCATTACATTACATTACATGGCAATGCAATGCACAGTTGCTGAAGTTGAACCAAAATGAGCTTGTCATCTGGCTTCTGCAACTTTTAACATGAAAAATCCAATGAGGAGAAGAAAAGCAAAGCCAAAGAGTCCATCCCAAAATCCGACAAACAAGCAAAATGAACAAAAAGCATTGAATTCAATTTTTTCTGATTTTAGAAACTGCATTAAAGAAGGGGTGCACCGGTCCTGGAGATACTACAATACCAGGTCAATGCGTGGAGTGGACAGAGCAAGCTCTTTTTCCATCTCCCTGTTCTAAAAATCCATTTAATATATGGTCCCCAGATAGGGGACGTATCAGATATTAAACTGATAAGAACAGATACTACACTTGATCTTAGCCAAAAGGCCGAGAAGCGATAACCAGAATTGGTTTCCGACTACGGTGCCACCCAAGGATTCTGAAAAGTCCATTTGTGGAGATGGCCACCTGGACTCCCGTTAAGAAGACATGCTGTCAACCTCTAGATCCCTCACATGCCTGCACTTTTCGGCTTGCTGCTGCTGCAATCCACGCGTTTTAGATCTGCATAACTCCACCTCTTTTAGCACAGTACCCTCAACCCCCGGCTGTTCCCACCCGCCTCAACACCGTTGGAAGGGAGGAGAACCAATTAAGGCGGGGGGGGGGGGTGGAACGAGCAGCTGTCTACCCTTAGCAGGAGGGTTGCTGATTAATTACCTCTCCTGCTGCTGCTGCTGCTGGCTGTCCAGCAGCAGACTGAAGGTGGCTGCTGCTGTGCGCAGGTATATAAAGGCTCAGAGCCTATTATGACACGCGCAGCCAGCGTTCCATTGCCACATTCCGTCTACTGCAGGCGGGATACCTGGATGGCTGAATGTCACTGAGAAGCTCACAGAGACCACCATAAGCAACAGTTTAAAAGAATGCCACAGACTGATCAACCAAACTTTTTGGGTTGGTTTCTCTTTTATAGTCTGCAGGCATTAAATGAAAGAAGTCAGTGTTCCAGCAGAGGGAGACAACGTTTCAGAAAAGGCATTGTAGCAAACCAAAAAAGAAATTTTAAGCGCAGCAGAGTAACCAGCTCACATACCTGTTAGCTCAGGTGAGTTTAAAAGGCTGCTGTTGATAACAAGGGCATTTGCTAAATAGATGGTGTGTGTGCAACAATATACTGAAAGGTCAATTATATTGTGCAGCTTATCTCACCACCTGTAGTTATTTAGGTGAAAGCTCCAAAATGCTTGCCTAATATGTCTGTTTATCCAAAAGGAAGTATAGAGGGAGAGCTAGATAGATAGCATTGCATTACATTACATTACATGGCAATGCAATGCACAGTTGCTGAAGTTGAACCAAAATGAGCTTGTCATCTGGCTTCTGCAACTTTTAACATGAAAAATCCAATGAGGAGAAGAAAAGCAAAGCCAAAGAGTCCATCCCAAAATCCGACAAACAAGCAAAATGAACAAAAAGCATTGAATTCAATTCTTTCTGATTTTAGAAACTGCATTAAAGAAGGGGTGCACCGGTCCTGGAGATACTGCAATACCAGGTCAATGCGTGGAGTGGACAGAGCAAGCTCTTTTTCCATCTCCCTGTTCTAAAAATCCATTTAATATATGGTCCCCAGATAGGGGACGTATCAGATATTAAACTGATAAGAACAGATACTACACTTGATCTTAGCCAAAAGGCCGAGAAGCGATAACCAGAATTGGTTTCCGACTACGGTGCCACCCAAGGATTCTGAAAAGTCCATTTGTGGAGATGGCCACCTGGACTCCCGTTAAGAAGACATGCTGTCAACCTCTAGATCCCTCACATGCCTGCACTTTTCGGCTTGCTGCTGCTGCAATCCACGCGTTTTAGATCTGCATAACTCCACCTCTTTTAGCACAGTACCCTCAACCCCCGGCTGTTCCCACCCGCCTCAACACCGTTGGAAGGGAGGAGAACCAATTAAGACGGGGGGGGGGGGTGGAACGAGCAGCTGTCTACCCTTAGCAGGAGGGTTGCTGATTAATTACCTCTCCTGCTGCTGCTGCTGCTGGCTGTCCAGCAGCAGACTGAAGGTGGCTGCTGCTGTGCGCAGGTATATAAAGGCTCAGAGCCTATTATGACACGCGCAGCCAGCGTTCCATTGCCACATTCCGTCTACTGCAGGAGGGATACCTGGATGGCTGAATGTCACTGAGAAGCTCACAGAGACCGCCATAAGCAACAGTTTAAAAGAATGCCACAGACTAATCAACCAAACTTTTTGGGTTGGTTTCTCTTTTATAGTCTGCAGGCATTAAATGAAAGAAGTCAGTGTTCCAGCAGAGGGAGACAACGTTTCAGAAAAGGCATTGTAGCAAACCAAAAAAGAAATTTTAAGCGCAGCAGAGTAACCAGCTCACATACCTGTTAGCTCAGGTGAGTTTAAAAGGCTGCTGTTGATAACAAGGGCATTTGCTAAATAGATGGTGTGTGTGCAACAATATACTGAAAGGTCAATTATATTGTGCAGCTTATCTCACCACCTGTAGTTATTTAGGTGAAAGCTCCAAAATGCTTGCCTAATATGTCTGTTTATCCAAAAGGAAGTATAGAGGGAGAGCTAGATAGATAGCATTGCATTACATTACATTACATGGCAATGCAATGCACAGTTGCTGAAGTTGAACCAAAATGAGCTTGTCATCTGGCTTCTGCAACTTTTAACATGAAAAATCCAATGAGGAGAAGAAAAGCAAAGCCAAAGAGTCCATCCCAAAATCCGACAAACAAGCAAAATGAACAAAAAGCATTGAATTCAATTCTTTCTGATTTTAGAAACTGCATTAAAGAAGGGGTGCACCGGTCCTGGAGATACTGCAATACCAGGTCAATGCGTGGAGTGGACAGAGCAAGCTCTTTTTCCATCTCCCTGTTCTAAAAATCCATTTAATATATGGTCCCCAGATAGGGGACGTATCAGATATTAAACTGATAAGAACAGATACTACACTTGATCTTAGCCAAAAGGCCAAGAAGCGATAACCAGAATTGGTTTCCGACTACGGTGCCACCCAAGGATTCTGAAAAGTCCATTTGTGGAGATGGCCACCTGGACTCCCGTTAAGAAGACATGCTGTCAACCTCTAGATCCCTCACATGCCTGCACTTTTCGGCTTGCTGCTGCTGCAATCCACGCGTTTTAGATCTGCATAACTCCACCTCTTTTAGCACAGTACCCTCAACCCCCGGCTGTTCCCACCCGCCTCAACACCGTTGGAAGGGAGGAGAACCAATTAAGGCGGGGGGGGGGGGGGTGGAACGAGCAGCTGTCTACCCTTAGCAGGAGGGTTGCTGATTAATTACCTCTCCTGCTGCTGCTGCTGCTGGCTGTCCAGCAGCAGACTGAAGGTGGCTGCTGCTGTGCGCAGGTATATAAAGGCTCAGAGCCTATTATGACACGCGCAGCCAGCGTTCCATTGCCACATTCCGTCTACTGCAGGCGGGATACCTGGATGGCTGAATGTCACTGAGAAGCTCACAGAGACCGCCATAAGCAACAGTTTAAAAGAATGCCACAGACTAATCAACCAAACTTTTTGGGTTGGTTTCTCTTTTATAGTCTGCAGGCATTAAATGAAAGAAGTCAGTGTTCCAGCAGAGGGAGACAACGTTTCAGAAAAGGCATTGTAGCAAACCAAAAAAGAAATTTTAAGCGCAGCAGAGTAACCAGCTCACATACCTGTTAGCTCAGGTGAGTTTAAAAGGCTGCTGTTGATAACAAGGGCATTTGCTAAATAGATGGTGTGTGTGCAACAATATACTGAAAGGTCAATTATATTGTGCAGCTTATCTCACCACCTGTAGTTATTTAGGTGAAAGCTCCAAAATGCTTGCCTAATATGTCTGTTTATCCAAAAGGAAGTATAGAGGGAGAGCTAGATAGATAGCATTGCATTACATTACATTACATGGCAATGCAATGCACAGTTGCTGAAGTTGAACCAAAATGAGCTTGTCATCTGGCTTCTGCAACTTTTAACATGAAAAATCCAATGAGGAGAAGAAAAGCAAAGCCAAAGAGTCCATCCCAAAATCCGACAAACAAGCAAAATGAACAAAAAGCATTGAATTCAATTCTTTCTGATTTTAGAAACTGCATTAAAGAAGGGGTGCACCGGTCCTGGAGATACTGCAATACCAGGTCAATGCGTGGAGTGGACAGAGCAAGCTCTTTTTCCATCTCCCTGTTCTAAAAATCCATTTAATATATGGTCCCCAGATAGGGGACGTATCAGATATTAAACTGATAAGAACAGATACTACACTTGATCTTAGCCAAAAGGCCGAGAAGCGATAACCAGAATTGGTTTCCGACTACGGTGCCACCCAAGGATTCTGAAAAGTCCATTTGTGGAGATGGCCACCTGGACTCCCGTTAAGAAGACATGCTGTCAACCTCTAGATCCCTCACATGCCTGCACTTTTCGGCTTGCTGCTGCTGCAATCCACGCGTTTTAGATCTGCATAACTCCACCTCTTTTAGCACAGTACCCTCAACCCCCGGCTGTTCCCACCCGCCTCAACACCGTTGGAAGGGAGGAGAACCAATTAAGGCGGGGGGGTGGGTGGAACGAGCAGCTGTCTACCCTTAGCAGGAGGGTTGCTGATTAATTACCTCTCCTGCTGCTGCTGCTGCTGGCTGTCCAGCAGCAGACTGAAGGTGGCTGCTGCTGTGCGCAGGTATATAAAGGCTCAGAGCCTATTATGACACGCGCAGCCAGCGTTCCATTGCCACATTCCGTCTACTGCAGGCGGGATACCTGGATGGCTGAATGTCACTGAGAAGCTCACAGAGACCGCCATAAGCAACAGTTTAAAAGAATGCCACAGACTAATCAACCAAACTTTTTGGGTTGGTTTCTCTTTTATAGTCTGCAGGCATTAAATGAAAGAAGTCAGTGTTCCAGCAGAGGGAGACAACGTTTCAGAAAAGGCATTGTAGCAAACCAAAAAAGAAATTTTAAGCGCAGCAGAGTAACCAGCTCACATACCTGTTAGCTCAGGTGAGTTTAAAAGGCTGCTGTTGATAACAAGGGCATTTGCTAAATAGATGGTGTGTGTGCAACAATATACTGAAAGGTCAATTATATTGTGCAGCTTATCTCACCACCTGTAGTTATTTAGGTGAAAGCTCCAAAATGCTTGCCTAATATGTCTGTTTATCCAAAAGGAAGTATAGAGGGAGAGCTAGATAGATAGCATTGCATTACATTACATTACATGGCAATGCAATGCACAGTTGCTGAAGTTGAACCAAAATGAGCTTGTCATCTGGCTTCTGCAACTTTTAACATGAAAAATCCAATGAGGAGAAGAAAAGCAAAGCCAAAGAGTCCATCCCAAAATCCGACAAACAAGCAAAATGAACAAAAAGCATTGAATTCAATTCTTTCTGATTTTAGAAACTGCATTAAAGAAGGGGTGCACCGGTCCTGGAGATACTGCAATACCAGGTCAATGCGTGGAGTGGACAAAGCAAGCTCTTTTTCCATCTCCCTGTTCTAAAAATCCATTTAATATATGGTCCCCAGATAGGGGACGTATCAGATATTAAACTGATAAGAACAGATACTACACTTGATCTTAGCCAAAAGGCCGAGAAGCGATAACCAGAATTGGTTTCCGACTACGGTGCCACCCAAGGATTCTGAAAAGTCCATTTGTGGAGATGGCCACCTGGACTCCCGTTAAGAAGACATGCTGTCAACCTCTAGATCCCTCACATGCCTGCACTTTTCGGCTTGCTGCTGCTGCAATCCACGCGTTTTAGATCTGCATAACTCCACCTCTTTTAGCACAGTACCCTCAACCCCCGGCTGTTCCCACCCGCCTCAACACCGTTGGAAGGGAGGAGAACCAATTAAGGCGGGGGGGGGGGTGGAACGAGCAGCTGTCTACCCTTAGCAGGAGGGTTGCTGATTAATTACCTCTCCTGCTGCTGCTGCTGCTGGCTGTCCAGCAGCAGACTGAAGGTGGCTGCTGCTGTGCGCAGGTATATAAAGGCTCAGAGCCTATTATGACACGCGCAGCCAGCGTTCCATTGCCACATTCTGTCTACTGCAGGCGGGATACCTGGATGGCTGAATGTCACTGAGAAGCTCACAGAGACCGCCATAAGCAACAGTTTAAAAGAATGCCACAGACTAATCAACCAAACTTTTTGGGTTGGTTTCTCTTTTATAGTCTGCAGGCATTAAATGAAAGAAGTCAGTGTTCCAGCAGAGGGAGACAACGTTTCAGAAAAGGCATTGTAGCAAACCAAAAAAGAAATTTTAAGCGCAGCAGAGTAACCAGCTCACATACCTGTTAGCTCAGGTGAGTTTAAAAGGCTGCTGTTGATAACAAGGGCATTTGCTAAATAGATGGTGTGTGTGCAACAATATACTGAAAGGTCAATTATATTGTGCAGCTTATCTCACCACCTGTAGTTATTTAGGTGAAAGCTCCAAAATGCTTGCCTAATATGTCTGTTTATCCAAAAGGAAGTATAGAGGGAGAGCTAGATAGATAGCATTGCATTACATTACATTACATGGCAATGCAATGCACAGTTGCTGAAGTTGAACCAAAATGAGCTTGTCATCTGGCTTCTGCAACTTTTAACATGAAAAATCCAATGAGGAGAAGAAAAGCAAAGCCAAAGAGTCCATCCCAAAATCCGACAAACAAGCAAAATGAACAAAAAGCATTGAATTCAATTCTTTCTGATTTTAGAAACTGCATTAAAGAAGGGGTGCACGGGTCCTGGAGATACTACAATACCAGGTCAATGCGTGGAGTGGACAGAGCAAGCTCTTTTTCCATCTCCCTGTTCTAAAAATCCATTTAATATATGGTCCCCAGATAGGGGACGTATCAGATATTAAACTGATAAGAACAGATACTACACTTGATCTTAGCCAAAAGGCCGAGAAGCGATAACCAGAATTGGTTTCCGACTACGGTGCCACCCAAGGATTCTGAAAAGTCCATTTGTGGAGATGGCCACCTGGACTCCCGTTAAGAAGACATGCTGTCAACCTCTAGATCCCTCACATGCCTGCACTTTTCGGCTTGCTGCTGCTGCAATCCACGCGTTTTAGATCTGCATAACTCCACCTCTTTTAGCACAGTACCCTCAACCCCCGGCTGTTCCCACCCGCCTCAACACCGTTGGAAGGGAGGAGAACCAATTAAGGCGGGGGGGGGAGTGGAACGAGCAGCTGTCTACCCTTAGCAGGAGGGTTGCTGATTAATTACCTCTCCTGCTGCTGCTGCTGCTGGCTGTCCAGCAGCAGACTGAAGGTGGCTGCTGCTGTGCGCAGGTATATAAAGGCTCAGAGCCTATTATGACACGCGCAGCCAGCGTTCCATTGCCACATTCCGTCTACTGCAGGCGGGATACCTGGATGGCTGAATGTCACTGAGAAGCTCACAGAGACCGCCATAAGCAACAGTTTAAAAGAATGCCACAGACTAATCAACCAAACTTTTTGGGTTGGTTTCTCTTTTATAGTCTGCAGGCATTAAATGAAAGAAGTCAGTGTTCCAGCAGAGGGAGACAACGTTTCAGAAAAGGCATTGTAGCAAACCAAAAAAGAAATTTTAAGCGCAGCAGAGTAACCAGCTCACATACCTGTTAGCTGAGGTGAGTTTAAAAGGCTGCTGTTGATAACAAGGGCATTTGCTAAATAGATGGTGTGTGTGCAACAATATACTGAAAGGTCAATTATATTGTGCAGCTTATCTCACCACCTGTAGTTATTTAGGTGAAAGCTCCAAAATGCTTGCCTAATATGTCTGTTTATCCAAAAGGAAGTATAGAGGGAGAGCTAGATAGATAGCATTGCATTACATTACATTACATGGCAATGCAATGCACAGTTGCTGAAGTTGAACCAAAATGAGCTTGTCATCTGGCTTCTGCAACTTTTAACATGAAAAATCCAATGAGGAGAAGAAAAGCAAAGCCAAAGAGTAAATCCCAAAATCCGACAAACAAGCAAAATGAACAAAAAGCATTGAATTCAATTCTTTCTGATTTTAGAAACTGCATTAAAGAAGGGGTGCACCGGTCCTGGAGATACTGCAATACCAGGTCAATGCGTGGAGTGGACAGAGCAAGCTCTTTTTCCATCTCCCTGTTCTAAAAATCCATTTAATATATGGTCCCCAGATAGGGGACGTATCAGATATTAAACTGATAAGAACAGATACTACACTTGATCTTAGCCAAAAGGCTGAGAAGCGATAACCAGAATTGGTTTCCGACTACGGTGCCACCCAAGGATTCTGAAAAGTCCATTTGTGGAGATGGCAACCTGGACTCCCGTTAAGAAGACATGCTGTCAACCTCTAGATCCCTCACATGCCTGCACTTTTCGGCTTGCTGCTGCTGCAATCCACGCGTTTTAGATCTGCATAACTCCACCTCTTTTAGCACAGTACCCTTAACCCCCGGCTGTTCCCACCCGCCTCAACACCGTTGGAAGGGAGGAGAACCAATTAAGGCGGGGGGGGGGGGTGGAACGAGCAGCTGTCTACCCTTAGCAGGAGGGTTGCTGATTAATTACCTCTCCTGCTGCTGCTGCTGCTGGCTGTCCAGCAGCAGACTGAAGGTGGCTGCTGCTGTGCGCAGGTATATAAAGGCTCAGAGCCTATTATGACACGCGCAGCCAGCGTTCCAATGCCACATTCCGTCTACTGCAGGCGGGATACCTGGATGGCTGAATGTCACTGAGAAGCTCACAGAGACCGCCATAAGCAACAGTTTAAAAGAATGCCACAGACTAATCAACCAAACTTTTTGGGTTGGTTTCTCTTTTATAGTCTGCAGGCATTAAATGAAAGAAGTCAGTGTTCCAGCAGAGGGAGACAACGTTTCAGAAAAGGCATTGTAGCAAACCAAAAAAGAAATTTTAAGTGCAGCAGAGTAACCAGCTCACATACCTGTTAGCTCAGGTGAGTTTAAAAGGCTGCTGTTGATAACAAGGGCATTTGCTAAATTGATGGTGTGTGTGCAACAATATACTGAAAGGTCAATTATATTGTGCAGCTTATCTCACCACCTGTAGTTATTTAGGTGAAAGCTCCAAAATGCTTGCCTAATATGTCTGTTTACCCAAAAGGAAGTATAGAGGGAGAGCTAGATAGATAGCATTGCATTACATTACATTACATGGCAATGCAATGCACAGTTGCTGAAGTTGAACCAAAATGAGCTTTTCATCTGGCTTCTGCAACTTTTAACATGAAAAATCCAATGAGGAGAAGAAAAGCAAAGCCAAAGAGTCCATCCCAAAATCCGACAAACAAGCAAAATGAACAAAAAGCATTGAATTCAATTCTTTCTGATTTTAGAAACTGCATTAAAGAAGGGGTGCACCGGTCCTGGAGATACTGCAATACCAGGTCAATGCGTGGAGTGGACAGAGCAAGCTCTTTTTCCATCTCCCTGTTCTAAAAATCCATTTAATATATGGTCCCCAGATAGGGGACGTATCAGATATTAAACTGATAAGAACAGATACTACACTTGATCTTAGCCAAAAGGCCGAGAAGCGATAACCAGAATTGGTTTCCGACTACGGTGCCACCCAAGGATTCTGAAAAGTCCATTTGTGGAGATGGCCACCTGGACTCCCGTTAAGAAGACATGCTGTCAACCTCTAGATCCCTCACATGCCTGCACTTTTCGGCTTGCTGCTGCTGCAATCCACGCGTTTTAGATCTGCATAACTCCACCTCTTTTAGCACAGTACCCTCAACCCCCGGCTGTTCCCACCCGCCTCAACACCGTTGGAAGGGAGGAGAACCAATTAAGGCGGGGGGGGGGGTGGAACGAGCAGCTGTCTACCCTTAGCAGGAGGGTTGCTGATTAATTACCTCTCCTGCTGCTGCTGCTGGCTGTCCAGCAGCAGACTGAAGGTGGCTGCTGCTGTGCGCAGGTATATAAAGGCTCAGAGCCTATTATGACACGCGCAGCCAGCGTTCCATTGCCACATTCCGTCTACTGCAGGCGGGATACCTGGATGGCTGAATGTCACTGAGAAGCTCACAGAGACCGCCATAAGCAACAGTTTAAAAGAATGCCACAGACTAATCAACCAAACTTTTTGGTTGGTTTCTCTTTTATAGTCTGCAGGCATTAAATGAAAGAATTCAGTGTTCCAGCAGAGGGAGACAACGTTTCAGAAAAGGCATTGTAGCAAACCAAAAAAGAAATTTTAAGCGCAGCAGAGTAACCAGCTCACATACCTGTTAGCTCAGGTGAGTTTAAAAGGCTGCTGTTGATAACAAGGGCATTTGCTAAATAGATGGTGTGTGTGCAACAATATACTGAAAGGTCAATTATATTGTGCAGCTTATCTCACCACCTGTAGTTATTTAGGTGAAAGCTCCAAAATGCTTGCCTAATATGTCTGTTTATCCAAAAGGAAGTATAGAGGGAGAGCTAGATAGATAGCATTGCATTACATTACATTACATGGCAATGCAATGCACAGTTGCTGAAGTTGAACCAAAATGAGCTTGTCATCTGGCTTCTGCAACTTTTAACATGAAAAATCCAATGAGGAGAAGAAAAGCAAAGCCAAAGAGTCCATCCCAAAATCCGACAAACAAGCAAAATGAACAAAAAGCATTGAATTCAATTCTTTCTGATTTTAGAAACTGCATTAAAGAAGGGGTGCACCGGTCCTGGAAATACTGCAATACCAGGTCAATGCGTGGAGTGGACAGAGCAAGCTCTTTTTCCATCTCCCTGTTCTAAAAATCCATTTAATATATGGTCCCCAGATAGGGGACGTATCAGATATTAAACTGATAAGAACAGATACTACACTTGATCTTAGCCAAAAGGCCGAGAAGCGATAACCAGAATTGGTTTCCGACTACGGTGCCACCCAAGGATTCTGAAAAGTCCATTTGTGGAGATGGCCACCTGGACTCCCGTTAAGAAGACATGCTGTCAACCTCTAGATCCCTCACATGCCTGCACTTTTCGGCTTGCTGCTGCTGCAATCCACGCGTTTTAGATCTGCATAACTCCACCTCTTTTAGCACAGTACCCTCAACCCCCGGCTGTTCCCACCCGCCTCAACACCGTTGGAAGGGAGGAGAACCAATTAAGGCGGGGGGGGGGTGGAACGAGCAGCTGTCTACCCTTAGCAGGAGGGTTGCTGATTAATTACCTCTCCTGCTGCTGCTGCTGCTGGCTGTCCAGCAGCAGACTGAAGGTGGCTGCTGCTGTGCGCAGGTATATAAAGGCTCAGAGCCTATTATGACACGCGCAGCCAGCGTTCCATTGCCACATTCCGTCTACTGCAGGCGGGATACCTGGATGGCTGAATGTCACTGAGAAGCTCACAGAGACCGCCATAAGCAACAGTTTAAAAGAATGCCACAGACTAATCAACCAAACTTTTTGGGTTGGTTTCTCTTTTATAGTCTGCAGGCATTAAATGAAAGAAGTCAGTGTTCCAGCAGAGGGAGACAACGTTTCAGAAAAGGCATTGTAGCAAACCAAAAAAGAAATTTTAAGCGCAGCAGAGTAACCAGCTCACATACCTGTTAGCTCAGGTGAGTTTAAAAGGCTGCTGTTGATAACAAGGGCATTTGCTAAATAGATGGTGTGTGTGCAACAATATACTGAAAGGTCAATTATATTGTGCAGCTTATCTCACCACCTGTAGTTATTTAGGTGAAAGCTCCAAAATGCTTGCCTAATATGTCTGTTTATCCAAAAGGAAGTATAGAGGGAGAGCTAGATAGATAGCACTGCATTACATTACTTTACATGGCAATGCAATGCACAGTTGCTGAAGTTGAACCAAAATGAGCTTGTCATCTGGCTTCTGCAACTTTTAACATGAAAAATCCAATGAGGAGAAGAAAAGCAAAGCCAAAGAGTCCATCCCAAAATCCGACAAACAAGCAAAATGAACAAAAAGCATTGAATTCAATTCTTTCTGATTTTAGAAACTGCATTAAAGAAGGGGTGCACCGGTCCTGGAGATACTGCAATACCAGGTCAATGCGTGGAGTGGACAGAGCAAGCTCTTTTTCCATCTCCCTGTTCTAAAAATCCATTTAATATATGGTCCCCAGATAGGGGACGTATCAGATATTAAACTGATAAGAACAGATACTACACTTGATCTTAGCCAAAAGGCCGAGAAGCGATAACCAGAATTGGTTTCCGACTACGGTGCCACCCAAGGATTCTGAAAAGTCCATTTGTGGAGATGGCCACCTGGACTCCCGTTAAGAAGACATGCTGTCAACCTCTAGATCCCTCACATGCCTGCACTTTTCGGCTTGCTGCTGCTGCAATCCACGCGTTTTAGATCTGCATAACTCCACCTCTTTTAGCACAGTACCCTCAACCCCCGGCTGTTCCCACCCGCCTCAACACCGTTGGAAGGGAGGAGAACCAATTAAGGCGGGGGGGGGGGTGGAACGAGCAGCTGTCTACCCTTAGCAGGAGGGTTGCTGATTAATTACCTCTCCTGCTGCTGCTGCTGCTGCTGGCTGTCCAGCAGCAGACTGAAGGTGGCTGCTGCTGTGCGCAGGTATATAAAGGCTCAGAGCCTATTATGACACGCGCAGCCAGCGTTCCATTGCCACATTCCGTCTACTGCAGGCGGGATACCTGGATGGCTGAATGTCACTGAGAAGCTCACAGAGACCGCCATAAGCAACAGTTTAAAAGAATGCCACAGACTAATCAACCAAACTTTTTGGGTTGGTTTCTCTTTTATAGTCTGCAGGCATTAAATGAAAGAAGTCAGTGTTCCAGCAGAGGGAGACAACGTTTCAGAAAAGGCATTGTAGCAAACCAAAAAAGAAATTTTAAGCGCAGCAGAGTAACCAGCTCACATACCTGTTAGCTCAGGTGAGTTTAAAAGGCTGCTGTTGATAACAAGGGCATTTGCTAAATAGATGGTGTGTGTGCAACAATATACTGAAAGGTCAATTATATTGTGCAGCTTATCTCACCACCTGTAGTTATTTAGGTGAAAGCTCCAAAATGCTTGCCTAATATGTCTGTTTATCCAAAAGGAAGTATAGAGGGAGAGCTAGATAGATAGCATTGCATTACATTACATTACATGGCAATGCAATGCACAGTTGCTGAAGTTGAACCAAAATGAGCTTGTCATCTGGCTTCTGCAACTTTTAACATGAAAAATCCAATGAGGAGAAGAAAAGCAAAGCCAAAGAGTCCATCCCAAAATCCGACAAACAAGCAAAATGAACAAAAAGCATTGAATTCAATTCTTTCTGATTTTAGAAACTGCATTAAAGAAGGGGTGCACCGGTCCTGGAGATACTGCAATACCAGGTCAATGCGTGGAGTGGACAGAGCAAGCTCTTTTTCCATCTCCCTGTTCTAAAAATCCATTTAATATATGGTCCCCAGATAGGGGACGTATCAGATATTAAACTGATAAGAACAGATACTACACTTGATCTTAGCCAAAAGGCCGAGAAGCGATAACCAGAATTGGTTTCCGACTACGGTGCCACCCAAGGATTCTGAAAAGTCCATTTGTGGAGATGGCCACCTGGACTCCCGTTAAGAAGACATGCTGTCAACCTCTAGATCCCTCACATGCCTGCACTTTTCGGCTTGCTGCTGCTGCAATCCACGCGTTTTAGATCTGCATAACTCCACCTCTTTTAGCACAGTACCCTCAACCCCCGGCTGTTCCCACCCGCCTCAACACCGTTGGAAGGGAGGAGAACCAATTAAGGCGGGGGGGGGGGGGTGGAACGAGCAGCTGTCTACCCTTAGCAGGAGGGTTGCTGATTAATTACCTCTCCTGCTGCTGCTGCTGCTGGCTGTCCAGCAGCAGACTGAAGGTGGCTGCTGCTGTGCGCAGGTATATAAAGGCTCAGAGCCTATTATGACACGCGCAGCCAGCGTTCCATTGCCACATTCCGTCTACTGCAGGCGGGATACCTGGATGGCTGAATGTCACTGAGAAGCTCACAGAGACCGCCATAAGCAACAGTTTAAAAGAATGCCACAGACTAATCAACCAAACTTTTTGGGTTGGTTTCTCTTTTATAGTCTGCAGGCATTAAATGAAAGAAGTCAGTGTTCCAGCAGAGGGAGACAACGTTTCAGAAAAGGCATTGTAGCAAACCAAAAAAGAAATTTTAAGCGCAGCAGAGTAACCAGCTCACATACCTGTTAGATCAGGTGAGTTTAAAAGGCTGCTGTTGATAACAAGGGCATTTGCTAAATAGATGGTGTGTGTGCAACAATATACTGAAAGGTCAATTATATTGTGCAGCTTATCTCACCACCTGTAGTTATTTAGGTGAAAGCTCCAAAATGCTTGCCTAATATGTCTGTTTATCCAAAAGGAAGTATAGAGGGAGAGCTAGATAGATAGCATTGCATTACATTACATTACATGGCAATGCAATGCACAGTTGCTGAAGTTGAACCAAAATGAGCTTGTCATCTGGCTTCTGCAACTTTTAACATGAAAAATCCAATGAGGAGAAGAAAAGCAAAGCCAAAGAGTCCATCCCAAAATCCGACAAACAAGCAAAATGAACAAAAAGCATTGAATTCAATTCTTTCTGATTTTAGAAACTGCATTAAAGAAGGGGTGCACCGGTCCTGGAGATACTGCAATACCAGGTCAATGCGTGGAGTGGACAGAGCAAGCTCTTTTTCCATCTCCCTGTTCTAAAAATCCATTTAATATATGGTCCCCAGATAGGGGACGTATCAGATATTAAACTGATAAGAACAGATACTACACTTGATCTTAGCCAAAAGGCCGAGAAGCGATAACCAGAATTGGTTTCCGACTACGGTGCCACCCAAGGATTCTGAAAAGTCCATTTGTGGAGATGGCCACCTGGACTCCCGTTAAGAAGACATGCTGTCAACCTCTAGATCCCTCACATACCTGCACTTTTCGGCTTGCTGCTGCTGCAATCCACGCGTTTTAGATCTGCATAACTCCACCTCTTTTAGCACAGTACCCTCAACCCCCGGCTGTTCCCACCCGCCTCAACACCGTTGGAAGGGAGGAGAACCAATTAAGGCGGGGGGGGGGTGGAACGAGCAGCTGTCTACCCTTAGCAGGAGGGTTGCTGATTAATTACCTCTCCTGCTGCTGCTGCTGCTGGCTGTCCAGCAGCAGACTGAAGGTGGCTGCTGCTGTGCGCAGGTATATAAAGGCTCAGAGCCTATTATGACACGCGCAGCCAGCGTTCCATTGCCACATTCCGTCTACTGCAGGCGGGATACCTGGATGGCTGAATGTCACTGAGAAGCTCACAGAGACCGCCATAAGCAACAGTTTAAAAGAATGCCACAGACTAATCAACCAAACTTTTTGGGTTGGTTTCTCTTTTATAGTCTGCAGGCATTAAATGAAAGAAGTCAGTGTTCCAGCAGAGGGAGACAACGTTTCAGAAAAGGCATTGTAGCAAACCAAAAAAGAAATTTTAAGCGCAGCAGAGTAACCAGCTCACATACCTGTTAGCTCAGGTGAGTTTAAAAGGCTGCTGTTGATAACAAGGGCATTTGCTAAATAGATGGTGTGTGTGCAACAATATACTGAAAGGTCAATTATATTGTGCAGCTTATCTCACCACCTGTAGTTATTTAGGTGAAAGCTCCAAAATGCTTGCCTAATATGTCTGTTTATCCAAAAGGAAGTATAGAGGGAGAGCTAGATAGATAGCATTGCATTACATTACATTACATGGCAATGCAATGCACAGTTGCTGAAGTTGAACCGAAATGAGCTTGTCATCTGGCTTCTGCAACTTTTAACATGAAAAATCCAATGAGGAGAAGAAAAGCAAAGCCAAAGAGTCCATCCCAAAATCCGACAAACAAGCAAAATGAACAAAAAGCATTGAATTCAATTCTTTCTGATTTTAGAAACTGCATTAAAGAAGGGGTGCACCGGTCCTGGAGATACTGCAATACCAGGTCAATGCGTGGAGTGGACAGAGCAAGCTCTTTTTCCATCTCCCTGTTCTAAAAATCCATTTAATATATGGTCCCCAGATAGGGGACGTATCAGATATTAAACTGATAAGAACAGATACTACACTTGATCTTAGCCAAAAGGCCGAGAAGCGATAACCAGAATTGGTTTCCGACTACGGTGCCACCCAAGGATTCTGAAAAGTCCATTTGTGGAGATGGCCACCTGGACTCCCGTTAAGAAGACATGCTGTCAACCTCTAGATCCCTCACATGCCTGCACTTTTCGGCTTGCTGCTGCTGCAATCCACGCGTTTTAGATCTGCATAACTCCACCTCTTTTAGCACAGTACCCTCAACCCCCGGCTGTTCCCACCCGCCTCAACACCGTTGGAAGGGAGGAGAACCAATTAAGGCGGGGGGGGGGGTGGAACGAGCAGCTGTCTACCCTTAGCAGGAGGGTTGCTGATTAATTACCTCTCCTGCTGCTGCTGCTGCTGGCTGTCCAGCAGCAGACTGAAGGTGGCTGCTGCTGTGCGCAGGTATATAAAGGCTCAGAGCCTATTATGACACGCGCAGCCAGCGTTCCATTGCCACATTCCGTCTACTGCAGGCGGGATACCTGGATGGCTGAATGTCACTGAGAAGCTCACAGAGACCGCCATAAGCAACAGTTTAAAAGAATGCCACAGACTAATCAACCAAACTTTTTGGGTTGGTTTCTCTTTTATAGTCTGCAGGCATTAAATGAAAGAAGTCAGTGTTCCAGCAGAGGGAGACAACGTTTCAGAAAAGGCATTGTAGCAAACCAAAAAAGAAATTTTAAGCGCAGCAGAGTAACCAGCTCACATACCTGTTAGATCAGGTGAGTTTAAAAGGCTGCTGTTGATAACAAGGGCATTTGCTAAATAGATGGTGTGTGTGCAACAATATACTGAAAGGTCAATTATATTGTGCAGCTTATCTCACCACCTGTAGTTATTTAGGTGAAAGCTCCAAAATGCTTGCCTAATATGTCTGTTTATCCAAAAGGAAGTATAGAGGGAGAGCTAGATAGATAGCATTGCATTACATTACATTACATGGCAATGCAATGCACAGTTGCTGAAGTTGAACCAAAATGAGCTTGTCATCTGGCTTCTGCAACTTTTAACATGAAAAATCCAATGAGGAGAAGAAAAGCAAAGCCAAAGAGTCCATCCCAAAATCCGACAAACAAGCAAAATGAACAAAAAGCATTGAATTCAATTCTTTCTGATTTTAGAAACTGCATTAAAGAAGGGGTGCACCGGTCCTGGAGATACTGCAATACCAGGTCAATGCGTGGAGTGGACAGAGCAAGCTCTTTTTCCATCTCCCTGTTCTAAAAATCCATTTAATATATGGTCCCCAGATAGGGGACGTATCAGATATTAAACTGATAAGAACAGATACTACACTTGATCTTAGCCAAAAGGCCGAGAAGCGATAACCAGAATTGGTTTCCGACTACGGTGCCACCCAAGGATTCTGAAAAGTCCATTTGTGGAGATGGCCACCTGGACTCCCGTTAAGAAGACATGCTGTCAACCTCTAGATCCCTCACATACCTGCACTTTTCGGCTTTGTGCTGCTGCAATCCACGCGTTTTAGATCTGCATAACTCCACCTCTTTTAGCACAGTACCCTCAACCCCCGGCTGTTCCCACCCGCCTCAACACCGTTGGAAGGGAGGAGAACCAATTAAGGCGGGGGGGGGGTGGAACGAGCAGCTGTCTACCCTTAGCAGGAGGGTTGCTGATTAATTACCTCTCCTGCTGCTGCTGCTGCTGGCTGTCCAGCAGCAGACTGAAGGTGGCTGCTGCTGTGCGCAGGTGTATAAAGGCTCAGAGCCTATTATGACACGCGCAGCCAGCGTTCCATTGCCACATTCCGTCTACTGCAGGCGGGATACCTGGATGGCTGAATGTCACTGAGAAGCTCACAGAGACCGCCATAAGCAACAGTTTAAAAGAATGCCACAGACTAATCAACCAAACTTTTTGGGTTGGTTTCTCTTTTATAGTCTGCAGGCATTAAATGAAAGAAGTCAGTGTTCCAGCAGAGGGAGACAACGTTTCAGAAAAGGCATTGTAGCAAACCAAAAAAGAAATTTTAAGCGCAGCAGAGTAACCAGCTCACATACCTGTTAGCTCAGGTGAGTTTAAAAGGCTGCTGTTGATAACAAGGGCATTTGCTAAATAGATGGTGTGTGTGCAACAATATACTGAAAGGTCAATTATATTGTGCAGCTTATCTCACCACCTGTAGTTATTTAGGTGAAAGCTCCAAAATGCTTGCCTAATATGTCTGTTTATCCAAAAGGAAGTATAGAGGGAGAGCTAGATAGATAGCATTGCATTACATTACATTACATGGCAATGCAATGCACAGTTGCTGAAGTTGAACCGAAATGAGCTTGTCATCTGGCTTCTGCAACTTTTAACATGAAAAATCCAATGAGGAGAAGAAAAGCAAAGCCAAAGAGTCCATCCCAAAATCCGACAAACAAGCAAAATGAACAAAAAGCATTGAATTCAATTCTTTCTGATTTTAGAAACTGCATTAAAGAAGGGGTGCACCGGTCCTGGAGATACTGCAATACCAGGTCAATGCGTGGAGTGGACAGAGCAAGCTCTTTTTCCATCTCCCTGTTCTAAAAATCCATTTAATATATGGTCCCCAGATAGGGGACGTATCAGATATTAAACTGATAAGAACAGATACTACACTTGATCTTAGCCAAAAGGCCGAGAAGCGATAACCAGAATTGGTTTCCGACTACGGTGCCACCCAAGGATTCTGAAAAGTCCATTTGTGGAGATGGCCACCTGGACTCCCGTTAAGAAGACATGCTGTCAACCTCTAGATCCCTCACATGCCTGCACTTTTCGGCTTGCTGCTGCTGCAATCCACGCGTTTTAGATCTGCATAACTCCACCTCTTTTAGCACAGTACCCTCAACCCCCGGCTGTTCCCACCCGCCTCAACACCGTTGGAAGGGAGGAGAACCAATTAAGGCGGGGGGGGGGGGTGGAACGAGCAGCTGTCTACCCTTAGCAGGAGGGTTGCTGATTAATTACCTCTCCTGCTGCTGCTGCTGCTGGCTGTCCAGCAGCAGACTGAAGGTGGCTGCTGCTGTGCGCAGGTATATAAAGGCTCAGAGCCTATTATGACACGCGCAGCCAGCGTTCCATTGCCACATTCCGTCTACTGCAGGCGGGATACCTGGATGGCTGAATGTCACTGAGAAGCTCACAGAGACCGCCATAAGCAACAGTTTAAAAGAATGCCACAGACTAATCAACCAAACTTTTTGGGTTGGTTTCTCTTTTATAGTCTGCAGGCATTAAATGAAAGAAGTCAGTGTTCCAGCAGAGGGAGACAACGTTTCAGAAAAGGCATTGTAGCAAACCAAAAAAGAAATTTTAAGCGCAGCAGAGTAACCAGCTCACATACCTGTTAGCTCAGGTGAGTTTAAAAGGCTGCTGTTGATAACAAGGGCATTTGCTAAATAGATGGTGTGTGTGCAACAATATACTGAAAGGTCAATTATATTGTGCAGCTTATCTCACCACCTGTAGTTATTTAGGTGAAAGCTCCAAAATGCTTGCCTAATATGTCTGTTTATCCAAAAGGAAGTATAGAGGGAGAGCTAGATAGATAGCATTGCATTACATTACATTACATGGCAATGCAATGCACAGTTGCTGAAGTTGAACCAAAATGAGCTTGTCATCTGGCTTCTGCAACTTTTAACATGAAAAATCCAATGAGGAGAAGAAAAGCAAAGCCAAAGAGTCCATCCCAAAATCCGACAAACAAGCAAAATGAACAAAAAGCATTGAATTCAATTCTTTCTGATTTTAGAAACTGCATTAAAGAAGGGGTGCACCGGTCCTGGAGATACTGCAATACCAGGTCAATGCGTGGAGTGGACAGAGCAAGCTCTTTTTCCATCTCCCTGTTCTAAAAATCCATTTAATATATGGTCCCCAGATAGGGGACGTATCAGATATTAAACTGATAAGAACAGATACTACACTTGATCTTAGCCAAAAGGCCGAGAAGCGATAACCAGAATTGGTTTCCGACTACGGTGCCACCCAAGGATTCTGAAAAGTCCATTTGTGGAGATGGCCACCTGGACTCCCGTTAAAAAGACATGCTGTCAACCTCTAGATCCCTCACATGCCTGCACTTTTCGGCTTGCTGCTGCTGCAATCCACGCGTTTTAGATCTGCATAACTCCACCTCTTTTAGCACAGTACCCTCAACCCCCGGCTGTTCCCACCCGCCTCAACACCGTTGGAAGGGAGGAGAACCAGTTAAGGCGGGGGGGGGGGGGGTGGAACGAGCAGCTGTCTACCCTTAGCAGGAGGGTTGCTGATTAATTACCTCTCCTGCTGCTGCTGCTGCTGGCTGTCCAGCAGCAGACTGAAGGTGGCTGCTGCTGTGCGCAGGTATATAAAGGCTCAGAGCCTATTATGACACGCGCAGCCAGCGTTCCATTGCCACATTCCGTCTACTGCAGGCGGGATACCTGGATGGCTGAATGTCACTGAGAAGCTCACAGAGACCGCCATAAGCAACAGTTTAAAAGAATGCCACAGACTAATCAACCAAACTTTTTGGGTTGGTTTCTCTTTTATAGTCTGCAGGCATTAAATGAAAGAAGTCAGTGTTCCAGCAGAGGGAGACAACGTTTCAGAAAAGGCATTGTAGCAAACCAAAAAAGAAATTTTAAGCGCAGCAGAGTAACCAGCTCACATACCTGTTAGATCAGGTGAGTTTAAAAGGCTGCTGTTGATAACAAGGGCATTTGCTAAATAGATGGTGTGTGTGCAACAATATACTGAAAGGTCAATTATATTGTGCAGCTTATCTCACCACCTGTAGTTATTTAGGTGAAAGCTCCAAAATGCTTGCCTAATATGTCTGTTTATCCAAAAGGAAGTATAGAGGGAGAGCTAGATAGATAGCATTGCATTACATTACATTACATGGCAATGCAATGCACAGTTGCTGAAGTTGAACCAAAATGAGCTTGTCATCTGGCTTCTGCAACTTTTAACATGAAAAATCCAATGAGGAGAAGAAAAGCAAAGCCAAAGAGTCCATCCCAAAATCCGACAAACAAGCAAAATGAACAAAAAGCATTGAATTCAATTCTTTCTGATTTTAGAAACTGCATTAAAGAAGGGGTGCACCGGTCCTGGAGATACTGCAATACCAGGTCAATGCGTGGAGTGGACAGAGCAAGCTCTTTTTCCATCTCCCTGTTCTAAAAATCCATTTAATATATGGTCCCCAGATAGGGGACGTATCAGATATTAAACTGATAAGAACAGATACTACACTTGATCTTAGCCAAAAGGCCGAGAAGCGATAACCAGAATTGGTTTCCGACTACGGTGCCACCCAAGGATTCTGAAAAGTCCATTTGTGGAGATGGCCACCTGGACTCCCGTTAAGAAGACATGCTGTCAACCTCTAGATCCCTCACATACCTGCACTTTTCGGCTTGCTGCTGCTGCAATCCACGCGTTTTAGATCTGCATAACTCCACCTCTTTTAGCACAGTACCCTCAACCCCCGGCTGTTCCCACCCGCCTCAACACCGTTGGAAGGGAGGAGAACCAATTAAGGCGGGGGGGGGGTGGAACGAGCAGCTGTCTACCCTTAGCAGGAGGGTTGCTGATTAATTACCTCTCCTGCTGCTGCTGCTGCTGGCTGTCCAGCAGCAGACTGAAGGTGGCTGCTGCTGTGCGCAGGTGTATAAAGGCTCAGAGCCTATTATGACACGCGCAGCCAGCGTTCCATTGCCACATTCCGTCTACTGCAGGCGGGATACCTGGATGGCTGAATGTCACTGAGAAGCTCACAGAGACCGCCATAAGCAACAGTTTAAAAGAATGCCACAGACTAATCAACCAAACTTTTTGGGTTGGTTTCTCTTTTATAGTCTGCAGGCATTAAATGAAAGAAGTCAGTGTTCCAGCAGAGGGAGACAACGTTTCAGAAAAGGCATTGTAGCAAACCAAAAAAGAAATTTTAAGCGCAGCAGAGTAACCAGCTCACATACCTGTTAGCTCAGGTGAGTTTAAAAGGCTGCTGTTGATAACAAGGGCATTTGCTAAATAGATGGTGTGTGTGCAACAATATACTGAAAGGTCAATTATATTGTGCAGCTTATCTCACCACCTGTAGTTATTTAGGTGAAAGCTCCAAAATGCTTGCCTAATATGTCTGTTTATCCAAAAGGAAGTATAGAGGGAGAGCTAGATAGATAGCATTGCATTACATTACATTACATGGCAATGCAATGCACAGTTGCTGAAGTTGAACCAAAATGAGCTTGTCATCTGGCTTCTGCAACTTTTAACATGAAAAATCCAATGAGGAGAAGAAAAGCAAAGCCAAAGAGTCCATCCCAAAATCCGACAAACAAGCAAAATGAACAAAAAGCATTGAATTCAATTCTTTCTGATTTTAGAAACTGCATTAAAGAAGGGGTGCACCGGTCCTGGAGATACTGCAATACCAGGTCAATGCGTGGAGTGGACAGAGCAAGCTCTTTTTCCATCTCCCTGTTCTAAAAATCCATTTAATATATGGTCCCCAGATAGGGGACGTATCAGATATTAAACTGATAAGAACAGATACTACACTTGATCTTAGCCAAAAGGCCGAGAAGCGATAACCAGAATTGGTTTCCGACTACGGTGCCACCCAAGGATTCTGAAAAGTCCATTTGTGGAGATGGCCACCTGGACTCCCGTTAAGAAGACATGCTGTCAACCTCTAGATCCCTCACATGCCTGCACTTTTCGGCTTGCTGCTGCTGCAATCCACGCGTTTTAGATCTGCATAACTCCACCTCTTTTAGCACAGTACCCTCAACCCCCGGCTGTTCCCACCCGCCTCAACACCGTTGGAAGGGAGGAGAACCAATTAAGGCGGGGGGGGGGTGGAACGAGCAGCTGTCTACCCTTAGCAGGAGGGTTGCTGATTAATTACCTCTCCTGCTGCTGCTGCTGCTGGCTGTCCAGCAGCAGACTGAAGGTGGCTGCTGCTGTGCGCAGGTATATAAAGGCTCAGAGCCTATTATGACACGCGCAGCCAGCGTTCCATTGCCACATTCCGTCTACTGCAGGCGGGATACCTGGATGGCTGAATGTCACTGAGAAGCTCACAGAGACCGCCATAAGCAACAGTTTAAAAGAATGCCACAGACTAATCAACCAAACTTTTTGGGTTGGTTTCTCTTTTATAGTCTGCAGGCATTAAATGAAAGAAGTCAGTGTTCCAGCAGAGGGAGACAACGTTTCAGAAAAGGCATTGTAGCAAACCAAAAAAGAAATTTTAAGCGCAGCAGAGTAACCAGCTCACATACCTGTTAGCTCAGGTGAGTTTAAAAGGCTGCTGTTGATAACAAGGGCATTTGCTAAATAGATGGTGTGTGTGCAACAATATACTGAAAGGTCAATTATATTGTGCAGCTTATCTCACCACCTGTAGTTATTTAGGTGAAAGCTCCAAAATGCTTGCCTAATATGTCTGTTTATCCAAAAGGAAGTATAGAGGGAGAGCTAGATAGATAGCATTGCATTACATTACATTACATGGCAATGCAATGCACAGTTGCTGAAGTTGAACCAAAATGAGCTTGTCATCTGGCTTCTGCAACTTTTAACATGAAAAATCCAATGAGGAGAAGAAAAGCAAAGCCAAAGAGTCCATCCCAAAATCCGACAAACAAGCAAAATGAACAAAAAGCATTGAATTCAATTCTTTCTGATTTTAGAAACTGCATTAAAGAAGGGGTGCACCGGTCCTGGAGATACTGCAATACCAGGTCAATGCGTGGAGTGGACAGAGCAAGCTCTTTTTCCATCTCCCTGTTCTAAAAATCCATTTAATATATGGTCCCCAGATAGGGGACGTATCAGATATTAAACTGATAAGAACAGATACTACACTTGATCTTAGCCAAAAGGCCGAGAAGCGATAACCAGAATTGGTTTCCGACTACGGTGCCACCCAAGGATTCTGAAAAGTCCATTTGTGGAGATGGCCACCTGGACTCCCGTTAAAAAGACATGCTGTCAACCTCTAGATCCCTCACATGCCTGCACTTTTCGGCTTGCTGCTGCTGCAATCCACGCGTTTTAGATCTGCATAACTCCACCTCTTTTAGCACAGTACCCTCAACCCCCGGCTGTTCCCACCCGCCTCAACACCGTTGGAAGGGAGGAGAACCAATTAAGGCGGGGGGGGGGGGGGTGGAACGAGCAGCTGTCTACCCTTAGCAGGAGGGTTGCTGATTAATTACCTCTCCTGCTGCTGCTGCTGCTGGCTGTCCAGCAGCAGACTGAAGGTGGCTGCTGCTGTGCGCAGGTATATAAAGGCTCAGAGCCTATTATGACACGCGCAGCCAGCGTTCCATTGCCACATTCCGTCTACTGCAGGCGGGATACCTGGATGGCTGAATGTCACTGAGAAGCTCACAGAGACCGCCATAAGCAACAGTTTAAAAGAATGCCACAGACTAATCAACCAAACTTTTTGGGTTGGTTTCTCTTTTATAGTCTGCAGGCATTAAATGAAAGAAGTCAGTGTTCCAGCAGAGGGAGACAACGTTTCAGAAAAGGCATTGTAGCAAACCAAAAAAGAAATTTTAAGCGCAGCAGAGTAACCAGCTCACATACCTGTTAGCTCAGGTGAGTTTAAAAGGCTGCTGTTGATAACAAGGGCATTTGCTAAATAGATGGTGTGTGTGCAACAATATACTGAAAGGTCAATTATATTGTGCAGCTTATCTCACCACCTGTAGTTATTTAGGTGAAAGCTCCAAAATGCTTGCCTAATATGTCTGTTTATCCAAAAGGAAGTATAGAGGGAGAGCTAGATAGATAGCATTGCATTACATTACATTACATGGCAATGCAATGCACAGTTGCTGAAGTTGAACCAAAATGAGCTTGTCATCTGGCTTCTGCAACTTTTAACATGAAAAATCCAATGAGGAGAAGAAAAGCAAAGCCAAAGAGTCCATCCCAAAATCCGACAAACAAGCAAAATGAACAAAAAGCATTGAATTCAATTCTTTCTGATTTTAGAAACTGCATTAAAGAAGGGGTGCACCGGTCCTGGAGATACTGCAATACCAGGTCAATGCGTGGAGTGGACAGAGCAAGCTCTTTTTCCATCTCCCTGTTCTAAAAATCCATTTAATATATGGTCCCCAGATAGGGGACGTATCAGATATTAAACTGATAAGAACAGATACTACACTTGATCTTAGCCAAAAGGCCGAGAAGCGATAACCAGAATTGGTTTCCGACTACGGTGCCACCCAAGGATTCTGAAAAGTCCATTTGTGGAGATGGCCACCTGGACTCCCGTTAAGAAGACATGCTGTCAACCTCTAGATCCCTCACATGCCTGCACTTTTCGGCTTGCTGCTGCTGCAATCCACGCGTTTTAGATCTGCATAACTCCACCTCTTTTAGCACAGTACCCTCAACCCCCGGCTGTTCCCACCCGCCTCAACACCGTTGGAAGGGAGGAGAACCAATTAAGGCGGGGGGGGGGTGGAACGAGCAGCTGTCTACCCTTAGCAGGAGGGTTGCTGATTAATTACCTCTCCTGCTGCTGCTGCTGCTGGCTGTCCAGCAGCAGACTGAAGGTGGCTGCTGCTGTGCGCAGGTATATAAAGGCTCAGAGCCTATTATGACACGCGCAGCCAGCGTTCCATTGCCACATTCCGTCTACTGCAGGCGGGATACCTGGATGGCTGAATGTCACTGAGAAGCTCACAGAGACCGCCATAAGCAACAGTTTAAAAGAATGCCACAGACTAATCAACCAAACTTTTTGGGTTGGTTTCTCTTTTATAGTCTGCAGGCATTAAATGAAAGAAGTCAGTGTTCCAGCAGAGGGAGACAACGTTTCAGAAAAGGCATTGTAGCAAACCAAAAAAGAAATTTTAAGCGCAGCAGAGTAACCAGCTCACATACCTGTTAGCTCAGGTGAGTTTAAAAGGCTGCTGTTGATAACAAGGGCATTTGCTAAATAGATGGTGTGTGTGCAACAATATACTGAAAGGTCAATTATATTGTGCAGCTTATCTCACCACCTGTAGTTATTTAGGTGAAAGCTCCAAAATGCTTGCCTAATATGTCTGTTTATCCAAAAGGAAGTATAGAGGGAGAGCTAGATAGATAGCATTGCATTACATTACATTACATGGCAATGCAATGCACAGTTGCTGAAGTTGAACCGAAATGAGCTTGTCATCTGGCTTCTGCAACTTTTAACATGAAAAATCCAATGAGGAGAAGAAAAGCAAAGCCAAAGAGTCCATCCCAAAATCCGACAAACAAGCAAAATGAACAAAAAGCATTGAATTCAATTCTTTCTGATTTTAGAAACTGCATTAAAGAAGGGGTGCACCGGTCCTGGAGATACTGCAATACCAGGTCAATGCGTGGAGTGGACAGAGCAAGCTCTTTTTCCATCTCCCTGTTCTAAAAATCCATTTAATATATGGTCCCCAGATAGGGGACGTATCAGATATTAAACTGATAAGAACAGATACTACACTTGATCTTAGCCAAAAGGCCGAGAAGCGATAACCAGAATTGGTTTCCGACTACGGTGCCACCCAAGGATTCTGAAAAGTCCATTTGTGAAGATGGCCACCTGGACTCATGTTAAGAAGACATGCTGTCAACCTCTAGATCCCTCACATGCCTGCACTTTTCGGCTTGCTGCTGCTGCAATCCACGCGTTTTAGATCTGCATAACTCCACCTCTTTTAGCACAGTACCCTCAACCCCCGGCTGTTCCCACCCGCCTCAACACCGTTGGAAGGGAGGAGAACCAATTAAGGCGGGGGGGGGGGGGTGGAACGAGCAGCTGTCTACCCTTAGCAGGAGGGTTGCTGATTAATTACCTCTCCTGCTGCTGCTGGCTGTCCAGCAGCAGACTGAAGGTGGCTGCTGCTGTGCGCAGGTATATAAAGGCTCAGAGCCTATTATGACACGCGCAGCCAGCGTTCCATTGCCACATTCCGTCTACTGCAGGCGGGATACCTGGATGGCTGAATGTCACTGAGAAGCTCACAGAGACCGCCATAAGCAACAGTTTAAAAGAATGCCACAGACTAATCAACCAAACTTTTTGGGTTGGTTTCTCTTTTATAGTCTGCAGGCATTAAATGAAAGAAGTCAGTGTTCCAGCAGAGGGAGACAACGTTTCAGAAAAGGCATTGTAGCAAACCAAAAAAGAAATTTTAAGCGCAGCAGAGTAACCAGCTCACATACCTGTTAGCTCAGGCGAGATTAAATGCTGCTGTTGATAACAAGGGCATTTGCTAAATAGATGGTGTGTGTGCAACAATATACTGAAAGGTCAATTATATTGTGCAGCTTATCTCACCACCTGTAGTTATTTAGGTGAAAGCTCCAAAATGCTTGCCTAATATGTCTGTTTATCCAAAAGGAAGTATAGAGGGAGAGCTAGATAGATAGCATTGCATTACATTACATTACATGGCAATGCAATGCACAGTTGCTGAAGTTGAACCAAAATGAGCTTGTCATCTGGCTTCTGCAACTTTTAACATGAAAAATCCAATGAGGAGAAGAAAAGCAAAGCCAAAGAGTCCATCCCAAAATCCGACAAACAAGCAAAATGAACAAAAAGCATTGAATTCAATTCTTTCTGATTTTAGAAACTGCATTAAAGAAGGGGTGCACCGGTCCTGGAGATACTGCAATACCAGGTCAATGCGTGGAGTGGACAGAGCAAGCTCTTTTTCCATCTCCCTGTTCTAAAAATCCATTTAATATATGGTCCCCAGATAGGGGACGTATCAGATATTAAACTGATAAGAACAGATACTACACTTGATCTTAGCCAAAAGGCCGAGAAGCGATAACCAGAATTGGTTTCCGACTACGGTGCCACCCAAGGATTCTGAAAAGTCCATTTGTGGAGATGGCCACCTGGACTCCCGTTAAGAAGACATGCTGTCAACCTCTAGATCCCTCACATGCCTGCACTTTTCGGCTTGCTGCTGCTGCAATCCACGCGTTTTAGATCTGCATAACTCCACCTCTTTTAGCACAGTACCCTCAACCCCCGGCTGTTCCCACCCGCCTCAACACCGTTGGAAGGGAGGAGAACCAATTAAGGCGGGGGGGGGGTGGAACGAGCAGCTGTCTACCCTTAGCAGGAGGGTTGCTGATTAATTACCTCTCCTGCTGCTGCTGCTGCTGGCTGTCCAGCAGCAGACTGAAGGTGGCTGCTGCTGTGCGCAGGTATATAAAGGCTCAGAGCCTATTATGACACGCGCAGCCAGCGTTCCATTGCCACATTCCGTCTACTGCAGGCGGGATACCTGGATGGCTGAATGTCACTGAGAAGCTCACAGAGACCGCCATAAGCAACAGTTTAAAAGAATGCCACAGACTAATCAACCAAACTTTTTGGGTTGGTTTCTCTTTTATAGTCTGCAGGCATTAAATGAAAGAAGTCAGTGTTCCAGCAGAGGGAGACAACGTTTCAGAAAAGGCATTGTAGCAAACCAAAAAAGAAATTTTAAGCGCAGCAGAGTAACCAGCTCACATACCTGTTAGCTCAGGTGAGTTTAAAAGGCTGCTGTTGATAACAAGGGCATTTGCTAAATAGATGGTGTGTGTGCAACAATATACTGAAAGGTCAATTATATTGTGCAGCTTATCTCACCACCTGTAGTTATTTAGGTGAAAGCTCCAAAATGCTTGCCTAATATGTCTGTTTATCCAAAAGGAAGTATAGAGGGAGAGCTAGATAGATAGCATTGCATTACATTACATTACATGGCAATGCAATGCACAGTTGCTGAAGTTGAACCAAAATGAGCTTGTCATCTGGCTTCTGCAACTTTTAACATGAAAAATCCAATGAGGAGAAGAAAAGCAAAGCCAAAGAGTCCATCCCAAAATCCGACAAACAAGCAAAATGAACAAAAAGCATTGAATTCAATTCTTTCTGATTTTAGAAACTGCATTAAAGAAGGGGTGCACCGGTCCTGGAGATACTGCAATACCAGGTCAATGCGTGGAGTGGACAGAGCAAGCTCTTTTTCCATCTCCCTGTTCTAAAAATCCATTTAATATATGGTCCCCAGATAGGGGACGTATCAGATATTAAACTGATAAGAACAGATACTACACTTGATCTTAGCCAAAAGGCCGAGAAGCGATAACCAGAATTGGTTTCCGACTACGGTGCAACCCAAGGATTCTGAAAAGTCCATTTGTGGAGATGGCCACCTGGACTCCCGTTAAGAAGACATGCTGTCAACCTCTAGATCCCTCACATGCCTGCACTTTTCGGCTTGCTGCTGCTGCAATCCACGCGTGTTAGATCTGCATAACTCCACCTCTTTTAGCACAGTACCCTCAACCCCCGGCTGTTCCCACCCGCCTCAACACCGTTGGAAGGGAGGAGAACCAATTAAGGCGGGGGGGGGGGTGGAACGAGCAGCTGTCTACCCTTAGCAGGAGGGTTGCTGATTAATTACCTCTCCTGCTGCTGCTGCTGCTGGCTGTCCAGCAGCAGACTGAAGGTGGCTGCTGCTGTGCGCAGGTATATAAAGGCTCAGAGCCTATTATGACACGCGCAGCCAGCGTTCCATTGCCACATTCCGTCTACTGCAGGCGGGATACCTGGATGGCTGAATGTCACTGAGAAGCTCACAGAGACCGCCATAAGCAACAGTTTAAAAGAATGCCACAGACTAATCAACCAAACTTTTTGGGTTGGTTTCTCTTTTATAGTCTGCAGGCATTAAATGAAAGAAGTCAGTGTTCCAGCAGAGGGAGACAACGTTTCAGAAAAGGCATTGTAGCAAACCAAAAAAGAAATTTTAAGCGCAGCAGAGTAACCAGCTCACATACCTGTTAGCTCAGGTGAGTTTAAAAGGCTGCTGTTGATAACAAGGGCATTTGCTAAATAGATGGTGTGTGTGCAACAATATACTGAAAGGTCAATTATATTGTGCAGCTTATCTCACCACCTGTAGTTATTTAGGTGAAAGCTCCAAAATGCTTGCCTAATATGTCTGTTTATCCAAAAGGAAGTATAGAGGGAGAGCTAGATAGATAGCATTGCATTACATTACATTACATGGCAATGCAATGCACAGTTGCTGAAGTTGAACCAAAATGAGCTTGTCATCTGGCTTCTGCAACTTTTAACATGAAAAATCCAATGAGGAGAAGAAAAGCAAAGCCAAAGAGTCCATCCCAAAATCCGACAAACAAGCAAAATGAACAAAAAGCATTGAATTCAATTCTTTCTGATTTTAGAAACTGCATTAAAGAAGGGGTGCACCGGTCCTGGAGATACTGCAATACCAGGTCAATGCGTGGAGTGGACAGAGCAAGCTCTTTTTCCATCTCCCTGTTCTAAAAATCCATTTAATATATGGTCCCCAGATAGGGGACGTATCAGATATTAAACTGATAAGAACAGATACTACACTTGATCTTAGCCAAAAGGCCGAGAAGCGATAACCAGAATTGGTTTCCGACTACGGTGCCACCCAAGGATTCTGAAAAGTCCATTTGTGGAGATGGCCACCTGGACTCCCGTTAAGAAGACATGCTGTCAACCTCTAGATCCCTCACATGCCTGCACTTTTCGGCTTGCTGCTGCTGCAATCCACGCGTTTTAGATCTGCATAACTCCACCTCTTTTAGCACAGTACCCTCAACCCCCGGCTGTTCCCACCCGCCTCAACACCGGTGGAAGGGAGGAGAACCAATTAAGGCGGGGGGGGGGGGGGGTTGAACGAGCAGCTGTCTAACCTTAGCAGGAGGGTTGCTGATTAATTACCTCTGCTGCTGCTGCTGGCTGTCCAGCAGCAGACTGAAGGTGGCTGCTGCTGTGCGCAGGTATATAAAGGCTCAGAGCCTATTATGACACGCGCAGCCAGCGTTCCATTGCCACATTCCGTCTACTGCAGGCGGGATACCTGGATGGCTGAATGTCACTGAGAAGCTCACAGAGACCGCCATAAGCAACAGTTTAAAAGAATGCCACAGACTAATCAACCAAACTTTTTGGGTTGGTTTCTCTTTTATAGTCTGCAGGCATTAAATGAAAGAAGTCAGTGTTCCAGCAGAGGGAGACAACGTTTCAGAAAAGGCATTGTAGCAAACCAAAAAAGAAATTTTAAGCGCAGCAGAGTAACCAGCTCACATACCTGTTAGCTCAGGTGAGTTTAAAAGGCTGCTGTTGATAACAAGGGCATTTGCTAAATAGATGGTGTGTGTGCAACAATATACTGAAAGGTCAATTATATTGTGCAGCTTATCTCACCACCTGTAGTTATTTAGGTGAAAGCTCCAAAATGCTTGCCTAATATGTCTGTTTATCCAAAAGGAAGTATAGAGGGAGAGCTAGATAGATAGCATTGCATTACATTACATTACATGGCAATGCAATGCACAGTTGCTGAAGTTGAACCAAAATGAGCTTGTCATCTGGCTTCTGCAACTTTTAACATGAAAAATCCAATGAGGAGAAGAAAAGCAAAGCCAAAGAGTCCATCCCAAAATCCGACAAACAAGCAAAATGAACAAAAAGCATTGAATTCAATTCTTTCTGATTTTAGAAACTGCATTAAAGAAGGGGTGCACCGGTCCTGGAGATACTGCAATACCAGGTCAATGCGTGGAGTGGACAGAGCAAGCTCTTTTTCCATCTCCCTGTTCTAAAAATCCATTTAATATATGGTCCCCAGATAGGGGACGTATCAGATATTAAACTGATAAGAACAGATACTACACTTGATCTTAGCCAAAAGGCCGAGAAGCGATAACCAGAATTGGTTTCCGACTACGGTGCAACCCAAGGATTCTGAAAAGTCCATTTGTGGAGATGGCCACCTGGACTCCCGTTAAGAAGACATGCTGTCAACCTCTAGATCCCTCACATGCCTGCACTTTTCGGCTTGCTGCTGCTGCAATCCACGCGTTTTAGATCTGCATAACTCCACCTCTTTTAGCACAGTACCCTCAACCCCCGGCTGTTCCCACCCGCCTCAACACCGTTGGAAGGGAGGAGAACCAATTAAGGCGGGGGGGGGGGTGGAACGAGCAGCTGTCTACCCTTAGCAGGAGGGTTGCTGATTAATTACCTCTCCTGCTGCTGCTGCTGCTGGCTGTCCAGCAGCAGACTGAAGGTGGCTGCTGCTGTGCGCAGGTATATAAAGGCTCAGAGCCTATTATGACACGCGCAGCCAGCGTTCCATTGCCACATTCCGTCTACTGCAGGCGGGATACCTGGATGGCTGAATGTCACTGAGAAGCTCACAGAGACCGCCATAAGCAACAGTTTAAAAGAATGCCACAGACTAATCAACCAAACTTTTTGGGTTGGTTTCTCTTTTATAGTCTGCAGGCATTAAATGAAAGAAGTCAGTGTTCCAGCAGAGGGAGACAACGTTTCAGAAAAGGCATTGTAGCAAACCAAAAAAGAAATTTTAAGCGCAGCAGAGTAACCAGCTCACATACCTGTTAGCTCAGGTGAGTTTAAAAGGCTGCTGTTGATAACAAGGGCATTTGCTAAATAGATGGTGTGTGTGCAACAATATACTGAAAGGTCAATTATATTGTGCAGCTTATCTCACCACCTGTAGTTATTTAGGTGAAAGCTCCAAAATGCTTGCCTAATATGTCTGTTTATCCAAAAGGAAGTATAGAGGGAGAGCTAGATAGATAGCATTGCATTACATTACATTACATGGCAATGCAATGCACAGTTGCTGAAGTTGAACCAAAATGAGCTTGTCATCTGGCTTCTGCAACTTTTAACATGAAAAATCCAATGAGGAGAAGAAAAGCAAAGCCAAAGAGTCCATCCCAAAATCCGACAAACAAGCAAAATGAACAAAAAGCATTGAATTCAATTCTTTCTGATTTTAGAAACTGCATTAAAGAAGGGGTGCACCGGTCCTGGAGATACTGCAATACCAGGTCAATGCGTGGAGTGGACAGAGCAAGCTCTTTTTCCATCTCCCTGTTCTAAAAATCCATTTAATATATGGTCCCCAGATAGGGGACGTATCAGATATTAAACTGATAAGAACAGATACTACACTTGATCTTAGCCAAAAGGCCGAGAAGCGATAACCAGAATTGGTTTCCGACTACGGTGCCACCCAAGGATTCTGAAAAGTCCATTTGTGGAGATGGCCACCTGGACTCCCGTTAAGAAGACATGCTGTCAACCTCTAGATCCCTCACATGCCTGCACTTTTCGGCTTGCTGCTGCTGCAATCCACGCGTTTTAGATCTGCATAACTCCACCTCTTTTAGCACAGTACCCTCAACCCCCGGCTGTTCCCACCCGCCTCAACACCGGTGGAAGGGAGGAGAACCAATTAAGGCGGGGGGGGGGGGGGGTTGAACGAGCAGCTGTCTACCCTTAGCAGGAGGGTTGCTGATTAATTACCTCTCCTGCTGCTGCTGCTGGCTGTCCAGCAGCAGACTGAAGGTGGCTGCTGCTGTGCGCAGGTATATAAAGGCTCAGAGCCTATTATGACACGCGCAGCCAGCGTTCCATTGCCACATTCCGTCTACTGCAGGCGGGATACCTGGATGGCTGAATGTCACTGAGAAGCTCACAGAGACCGCCATAAGCAACAGTTTAAAAGAATGCCACAGACTAATCAACCAAACTTTTTGGGTTGGTTTCTCTTTTATAGTCTGCAGGCATTAAATGAAAGAAGTCAGTGTTCCAGCAGAGGGAGACAACGTTTCAGAAAAGGCATTGTAGCAAACCAAAAAAGAAATTTTAAGCGCAGCAGAGTAACCAGCTCACATACCTGTTAGCTCAGGTGAGTTTAAAAGGCTGCTGTTGATAACAAGGGCATTTGCTAAATAGATGGTGTGTGTGCAACAATATACTGAAAGGTCAATTATATTGTGCAGCTTATCTCACCACCTGTAGTTATTTAGGTGAAAGCTCCAAAATGCTTGCCTAATATGTCTGTTTATCCAAAAGGAAGTATAGAGGGAGAGCTAGATAGATAGCATTGCATTACATTACATTACATGGCAATGCAATGCACAGTTGCTGAAGTTGAACCAAAATGAGCTTGTCATCTGGCTTCTGCAACTTTTAACATGAAAAATCCAATGAGGAGAAGAAAAGCAAAGCCAAAGAGTCCATCCCAAAATCCGACAAACAAGCAAAATGAACAAAAAGCATTGAATTCAATTCTTTCTGATTTTAGAAACTGCATTAAAGGAGGGGTGCACCGGTCCTGGATATACTGCAATACCAGGTCAATGCGTGGAGTGGACAGAGCAAGCTCTTTTTCCATCTCCCTGTTCTAAAAATCCATTTAATATATGGTCCCCAGATAGGGGACGTATCAGATATTAAACTGATAAGAACAGATACTACACTTGATCTTAGCCAAAAGGCCGAGAAGCGATAACCAGAATTGGTTTCCGACTACGGTGCCACCCAAGGATTCTGAAAAGTCCATTTGTGGAGATGGCCACCTGGACTCCCGCTAAGAAGACATGCTGTCAACCTCTAGATCCCTCACATGCCTGCACTTTTCGGCTTGCTGCTGCTGCAATCCACGCGTTTTAGATCTGCATAACTCCACCTCTTTTAGCACAGTACCCTCAACCCCCGGCTGTTCCCACCCGCATCAACACCGTTGGAAGGGAGGAGAACCAATTAAGGCGGGGGGGGGGAGGGTGGAACGAGCAGCTGTCTACCCTTAGCAGGAGGGTTGCTGATTAATTACCTCTCCTGCTGCTGCTGCTGCTGGCTGTCCAGCAGCAGACTGAAGGTGGCTGCTGCTGTGCGCAGGTATATAAAGGCTCAGAGCCTATTATGACACGCGCAGCCAGCGTTCCATTGCCACATTCCGTCTACTGCAGGCGGGATACCTGGATGGCTGAATGTCACTGAGAAGCTCACAGAGACCGCCATAAGCAACAGTTTAAAAGAATGCCACAGACTAATCAACCAAACTTTTTGGGTTGGTTTCTCTTTTATAGTCTGCAGGCATTAAATGAAAGAAGTCAGTGTTCCAGCAGAGGGAGACAACGTTTCAGAAAAGGCATTGTAGCAAACCAAAAAAGAAATTTTAAGCGCAGCAGAGTAACCAGCTCACATACCTGTTAGCTCAGGTGAGTTTAAAAGGCTGCTGTTGATAACAAGGGCATTTGCTAAATAGATGGTGTGTGTGCAACAATATACTGAAAGGTCAATTATATTGTGCAGCTTATCTCACCACCTGTAGTTATTTAGGTGAAAGCTCCAAAATGCTTGCCTAATATGTCTGTTTATCCAAAAGGAAGTATAGAGGGAGAGCTAGATTGATAGCATTGCATTACATTACATTACATGGCAATGCAATGCACAGTTGCTGAAGTTGAACCAAAATGAGCTTGTCATCTGGCTTCTGCAACTTTTAACATGAAAAATCCAATGAGGAGAAGAAAAGCAAAGCCAAAGAGTCCATCCCAAAATCCGACAAACAAGCAAAATGAACAAAAAGCATTGAATTCAATTCTTTCTGATTTTAGAAACTGCATTAAAGAAGGGGTGCACCGGTCCTGGAGATACTGCAATACCAGGTCAATGCGTGGAGTGGACAGAGCAAGCTCTTTTTCCATCTCCCTGTTCTAAAAATCCATTTAATATATGGTCCCCAGATAGGGGACGTATCAGATATTAAACTGATAAGAACAGATACTACACTTGATCTTAGCCAAAAGGCCGAGAAGCGATAACCAGAATTGGTTTCCGACTACGGTGCCACCCAAGGATTCTGAAAAGTCCATTTGTGGAGATGGCCACCTGGACTCTCGTTAAGAAGACATGCTGTCAATCTCTAGATCCCTCACATGCCTGCACTTTTCGGCTTGCTGCTGCTGCAATCCACGCGTTTTAGATCTGCATAACTCCACCTCTTTTAGCACAGTACCCTCAACCCCCGGCTGTTCCCACCCGCATCAACACCGTTGGAAGGGAGGAGAACCAATTAAGGCGGGGGGGGGGGGTGGAACGAGCAGCTGTCTACCCTTAGCAGGAGGGTTGCTGATTAATTACCTCTCCTGCTGCTGCTGCTGCTGGCTGTCCAGCAGCAGACTGAAGGTGGCTGCTGCTGTGCGCAGGTATATAAAGGCTCAGAGCCTATTATGACACGCGCAGCCAGCGTTCCATTGCCACATTCCGTCTACTGCAGGCGTGATACCTGGATGGCTGAATGTCACTGAGAAGCTCACAGAGACCGCCATAAGCAACAGTTTAAAAGAATGCCACAGACTAATCAACCAAACTTTTTGGGTTGGTTTCTCTTTTATAGTCTGCAGGCATTAAATGAAAGAAGTCAGTGTTCCAGCAGAGGGAGACAACGTTTCAGAAAAGGCATTGTAGCAAACCAAAAAAGAAATTTTAAGCGCAGCAGAGTAACCAGCTCACATACCTGTTAGCTCAGGTGAGTTTAAAAGGCTGCTGTTGATAACAAGGGCATTTGCTAAATAGATGGTGTGTGTGCAACAATATACTGAAAGGTCAATTATATTGTGCAGCTTATCTCACCACCTGTAGTTATTTAGGTGAAAGCTCCAAAATGCTTGCCTAATATGTCTGTTTATCCAAAAGGAAGTATAGAGGGAGAGCTAGATAGATAGCATTGCATTACATTACATTACATGGCAATGCAATGCACAGTTGCTGAAGTTGAACCAAAATGAGCTTGTCATCTGGCTTCTGCAACTTTTAACATGAAAAATCCAATGAGGAGAAGAAAAGCAAAGCCAAAGAGTCCATCCCAAAATCCGACAAACAAGCAAAATGAACAAAAAGCATTGAATTCAATTCTTTCTGATTTTAGAAACTGCATTAAAGAAGGGGTGCACCGGTCCTGGAGATACTGCAATACCAGGTCAATGCGTGGAGTGGACAGAGCAAGCTCTTTTTCCATCTCCCTGTTCTAAAAATCCATTTAATATATGGTCCCCAGATAGGGGACGTATCAGATATTAAACTGATAAGAACAGATACTACACTTGATCTTAGCCAAAAGGCCGAGAAGCGATAACCAGAATTGGTTTCCGACTACGGTGCCACCCAAGGATTCTGAAAAGTCCATTTGTGGAGATGGCCACCTGGACTCTCGTTAAGAAGACATGCTGTCAACCTCTAGATCCCTCACATGCCTGCACTTTTCGGCTTGCTGCTGCTGCAATCCACGCGTTTTAGATCTGCATAACTCCACCTCTTTTAGCACAGTACCCTCAACCCCCGGCTGTTCCCACCCGCCTCAACACCGTTGGAAGGGAGGAGAACCAATTAAGGCGGGGGGGGGGGTGGAACGAGCAGCTGTCTACCCTTAGCAGGAGGGTTGCTGATTAATTACCTCTCCTGCTGCTGCTGCTGCTGGCTGTCCAGCAGCAGACTGAAGGTGGCTGCTGCTGTGCGCAGGTATATAAAGGCTCAGAGCCTATTATGACACGCGCAGCCAGCGTTCCATTGCCACATTCCGTCTACTGCAGGCGGGATACCTGGATGGCTGAATGTCACTGAGAAGCTCACAGAGACCGCCATAAGCAACAGTTTAAAAGAATGCCACAGACTAATCAACCAAACTTTTTGGGTTGGTTTCTCTTTTATAGTCTGCAGGCATTAAATGAAAGAAGTCAGTGTTCCAGCAGAGGGAGACAACGTTTCAGAAAAGGCATTGTAGCAAACCAAAAAAGAAATTTTAAGCGCAGCAGAGTAACCAGCTCACATACCTGTTAGCTCAGGTGAGTTTAAAAGGCTGCTGTTGATAACAAGGGCATTTGCTAAATAGATGGTGTGTGTGCAACAATATACTGAAAGGTCAATTATATTGTGCAGCTTATCTCACCACCTGTAGTTATTTAGGTGAAAGCTCCAAAATGCTTGCCTAATATGTTTGTTTATCCAAAAGGAAGTATAGAGGGAGAGCTAGATAGATAGCATTGCATTACATTACATTACATGGCAATGCAATGCACAGTTGCTGAAGTTGAACCAAAATGAGCTTGTCATCTGGCTTCTGCAACTTTTAACATGAAAAATCCAATGAGGAGAAGAAAAGCAAAGCCAAAGAGTCCATCCCAAAATCCGACAAAAAAGCAAAATGAACAAAAAGCATTGAATTCAATTCTTTCTGATTTTAGAAACTGCATTAAAGAAGGGGTGCACCGGTCCTGGAGATACTGCAATACCAGGTCAATGCGTGGAGTGGACAGAGCAAGCTCTTTTTCCATCTCCCTGTTCTAAAAATCCATTTAATATATGGTCCCCAGATAGGGGACGTATCAGATATTAAACTGATAAGAACAGATACTACACTTGATCTTAGCCAAAAGGCCGAGAAGCGATAACCAGAATTGGTTTCCGACTACGGTGCCACCCAAGGATTCTGAAAAGTCCATTTGTGGAGATGGCCACCTGGACTCCCGTTAAGAAGACATGCTGTCAACCTCTAGATCCCTCACATGCCTGCACTTTTCGGCTTGCTGCTGCTGCAATCCACGCGTTTTAGATCTGCATAACTCCACCTCTTTTAGCACAGTACCCTCAACCCCCGGCTGTTCCCACCCGCCTCAACACCGTTGGAAGGGAGGAGAACCAATTAAGGCGGGGGGGGGGTGGAACGAGCAGCTGTCTACCCTTAGCAGGAGGGTTGCTGATTAATTACCTCTCCTGCTGCTGCTGCTGCTGGCTGTCCAGCAGCAGACTGAAGGTGGCTGCTGCTGTGCGCAGGTATATAAAGGCTCAGAGCCTATTATGACACGCGCAGCCAGCGTTCCATTGCCACATTCCGTCTACTGCAGGCGGGATACCTGGATGGCTGAATGTCACTGAGAAGCTCACAGAGACCGCCATAAGCAACAGTTTAAAAGAATGCCACAGACTAATCAACCAAACTTTTTGGGTTGGTTTCTCTTTTATAGTCTGCAGGCATTAAATGAAAGAAGTCAGTGTTCCAGCAGAGGGAGACAACGTTTCAGAAAAGGCATTGTAGCAAACCAAAAAAGAAATTTTAAGCGCAGCAGAGTAACCAGCTCACATACCTGTTAGCTCAGGTGAGTTTAAAAGGCTGCTGTTGATAACAAGGGCATTTGCTAAATAGATGGTGTGTGTGCAACAATATACTGAAAGGTCAATTATATTGTGCAGCTTATCTCACCACCTGTAGTTATTTAGGTGAAAGCTCCAAAATGCTTGCCTAATATGTCTGTTTATCCAAAAGGAAGTATAGAGGGAGAGCTAGATAGATAGCATTGCATTACATTACATTACATGGCAATGCAATGCACAGTTGCTGAAGTTGAACCAAAATGAGCTTGTCATCTGGCTTCTGCAACTTTTAACATGAAAAATCCAATGAGGAGAAGAAAAGCAAAGCCAAAGAGTCCATCCCAAAATCCGACAAACAAGCAAAATGAACAAAAAGCATTGAATTCAATTCTTTCTGATTTTAGAAACTGCATTAAAGAAGGGGTGCACCGGTCCTGGAGATACTGCAATACCAGGTCAATGCGTGGAGTGGACAGAGCAAGCTCTTTTTCCATCTCCCTGTTCTAAAAATCCATTTAATATATGGTCCCCAGATAGGGGACGTATCAGATATTAAACTGATAAGAACAGATACTACACTTGATCTTAGCCAAAAGGCCGAGAAGCGATAACCAGAATTGGTTTCCGACTACGGTGCCACCCAAGGATTCTGAAAAGTCCATTTGTGGAGATGGCCACCTGGACTCCCGTTAAGAAGACATGCTGTCAACCTCTAGATCCCTCACATGCCTGCACTTTTCGGCTTGCTGCTGCTGCAATCCACGCGTTTTAGATCTGCATAACTCCACCTCTTTTAGCACAGTACCCTCAACCCCCGGCTGTTCCCACCCGCCTCAACACCGTTGGAAGGGAGGAGAACCAATTAAGGCGGGGGGGGGGGTGGAACGAGCAGCTGTCTACCCTTAGCAGGAGGGTTGCTGATTAATTACCTCTCCTGCTGCTGCTGCTGCTGGCTGTCCAGCAGCAGACTGAAGGTGGCTGCTGCTGTGCGCAGGTATATAAAGGCTCAGAGCCTATTATGACACGCGCAGCCAGCGTTCCATTGCCACATTCCGTCTACTGCAGGCGGGATACCTGGATGGCTGAATGTCACTGAGAAGCTCACAGAGACCGCCATAAGCAACAGTTTAAAAGAATGCCACAGACTAATCAACCAAACTTTTTGGGTTGGTTTCTCTTTTATAGTCTGCAGGCATTAAATGAAAGAAGTCAGTGTTCCAGCAGAGGGAGACAACGTTTCAGAAAAGGCATTGTAGCAAACCAAAAAAGAAATTTTAAGCGCAGCAGAGTAACCAGCTCACATACCTGTTAGCTCAGGTGAGTTTAAAAGGCTGCTGTTGATAACAAGGGCATTTGCTAAATAGATGGTGTGTGTGCAACAATATACTGAAAGGTCAATTATATTGTGCAGCTTATCTCACCACCTGTAGTTATTTAGGTGAAAGCTCCAAAATGCTTGCCTAATATGTCTGTTTATCCAAAAGGAAGTATAGAGGGAGAGCTAGATAGATAGCATTGCATTACATTACATTACATGGCAATGCAATGCACAGTTGCTGAAGTTGAACCAAAATGAGCTTGTCATCTGGCTTCTGCAACTTTTAACATGAAAAATCCAATGAGGAGAAGAAAAGCAAAGCCAAAGAGTCCATCCCAAAATCCGACAAACAAGCAAAATGAACAAAAAGCATTGAATTCAATTCTTTCTGATTTTAGAAACTGCATTAAAGAAGGGGTGCACCGGTCCTGGAGATACTGCAATACCAGGTCAATGCGTGGAGTGGACAGAGCAAGCTCTTTTTCCATCTCCCTGTTCTAAAAATCCATTTAATATATGGTCCCCAGATAGGGGACGTATCAGATATTAAACTGATAAGAACAGATACTACACTTGATCTTAGCCAAAAGGCCGAGAAGCGATAACCAGAATTGGTTTCCGACTACGGTGCCACCCAAGGATTCTGAAAAGTCCATTTGTGGAGATGGCCACCTGGACTCCCGTTAAGAAGACATGCTGTCAACCTCTAGATCCCTCACATGCCTGCACTTTTCGGCTTGCTGCTGCTGCAATCCACGCGTTTTAGATCTGCATAACTCCACCTCTTTTAGCACAGTACCCTCAACCCCCGGCTGTTCCCACCCGCCTCAACACCGTTGGAAGGGAGGAGAACCAATTAAGGCGGGGGGGGGGGTGGAACGAGCAGCTGTCTACCCTTAGCAGGAGGGTTGCTGATTAATTACCTCTCCTGCTGCTGCTGCTGCTGGCTGTCCAGCAGCAGACTGAAGGTGGCTGCTGCTGTGCGCAGGTATATAAAGGCTCAGAGCCTATTATGACACGCGCAGCCAGCGTTCCATTGCCACATTCCGTCTACTGCAGGCGGGATACCTGGATGGCTGAATGTCACTGAGAAGCTCACAGAGACCGCCATAAGCAACAGTTTAAAAGAATGCCACAGACTAATCAACCAAACTTTTTGGGTTGGTTTCTCTTTTATAGTCTGCAGGCATTAAATGAAAGAAGTCAGTGTTCCAGCAGAGGGAGACAACGTTTCAGAAAAGGCATTGTAGCAAACCAAAAAAGAAATTTTAAGCGCAGCAGAGTAACCAGCTCACATACCTGTTAGCTCAGGTGAGTTTAAAAGGCTGCTGTTGATAACAAGGGCATTTGCTAAATAGATGGTGTGTGTGCAACAATATACTGAAAGGTCAATTATATTGTGCAGCTTATCTCACCACCTGTAGTTATTTAGGTGAAAGCTCCAAAATGCTTGCCTAATATGTCTGTTTATCCAAAAGGAAGTATAGAGGGAGAGCTAGATAGATAGCATTGCATTACATTACATTACATGGCAATGCAATGCACAGTTGCTGAAGTTGAACCAAAATGAGCTTGTCATCTGGCTTCTGCAACTTTTAACATGAAAAATCCAATGAGGAGAAGAAAAGCAAAGCCAAAGAGTCCATCCCAAAATCCGACAAACAAGCAAAATGAACAAAAAGCATTGAATTCAATTCTTTCTGATTTTAGAAACTGCATTAAAGAAGGGGTGCACCGGTCCTGGAGATACTGCAATACCAGGTCAATGCGTGGAGTGGACAGAGCAAGCTCTTTTTCCATCTCCCTGTTCTAAAAATCCATTTAATATATGGTCCCCAGATAGGGGACGTATCAGATATTAAACTGATAAGAACAGATACTACACTTGATCTTAGCCAAAAGGCCGAGAAGCGATAACCAGAATTGGTTTCCGACTACGGTGCCACCCAAGGATTCTGAAAAGTCCATTTGTGGAGATGGCCACCTGGACTCCCGTTAAGAAGACATGCTGTCAACCTCTAGATCCCTCACATGCCTGCACTTTTCGGCTTGCTGCTGCTGCAATCCACGCGTTTTAGATCTGCATAACTCCACCTCTTTTAGCACAGTACCCTCAACCCCCGGCTGTTCCCACCCGCCTCAACACCGTTGGAAGGGAGGAGAACCAATTAAGGCGGGGGGGGGGGGTGGAACGAGCAGCTGTCTACCCTTAGCAGGAGGGTTGCTGATTAATTACCTCTCCTGCTGCTGCTGCTGCTGGCTGTCCAGCAGCAGACTGAAGGTGGCTGCTGCTGTGCGCAGGTATATAAAGGCTCAGAGCCTATTATGACACGCGCAGCCAGCGTTCCATTGCCACATTCCGTCTACTGCAGGCGGGATACCTGGATGGCTGAATGTCACTGAGAAGCTCACAGAGACCGCCATAAGCAACAGTTTAAAAGAATGCCACAGACTAATCAACCAAACTTTTTGGGTTGGTTTCTCTTTTATAGTCTGCAGGCATTAAATGAAAGAAGTCAGTGTTCCAGCAGAGGGAGACAACGTTTCAGAAAAGGCATTGTAGCAAACCAAAAAAGAAATTTTAAGCGCAGCAGAGTAACCAGCTCACATACCTGTTAGCTCAGGTGAGTTTAAAAGGCTGCTGTTGATAACAAGGGCATTTGCTAAATAGATGGTGTGTGTGCAACAATATACTGAAAGGTCAATTATATTGTGCAGCTTATCTCACCACCTGTAGTTATTTAGGTGAAAGCTCCAAAATGCTTGCCTAATATGTCTGTTTATCCAAAAGGAAGTATAGAGGGAGAGCTAGATAGATAGCATTGCATTACATTACATTACATGGCAATGCAATGCACAGTTGCTGAAGTTGAACCAAAATGAGCTTGTCATCTGGCTTCTGCAACTTTTAACATGAAAAATCCAATGAGGAGAAGAAAAGCAAAGCCAAAGAGTCCATCCCAAAATCCGACAAACAAGCAAAATGAACAAAAAGCATTGAATTCAATTCTTTCTGATTTTAGAAACTGCATTAAAGAAGGGGTGCACCGGTCCTGGAGATACTGCAATACCAGGTCAATGCGTGGAGTGGACAGAGCAAGCTCTTTTTCCATCTCCCTGTTCTAAAAATCCATTTAATATATGGTCCCCAGATAGGGGACGTATCAGATATTAAACTGATAAGAACAGATACTACACTTGATCTTAGCCAAAAGGCCGAGAAGCGATAACCAGAATTGGTTTCCGACTACGGTGCCACCCAAGGATTCTGAAAAGTCCATTTGTGGAGATGGCCACCTGGACTCCCGTTAAGAAGACATGCTGTCAACCTCTAGATCCCTCACATGCCTGCACTTTTCGGCTTGCTGCTGCTGCAATCCACGCGTTTTAGATCTGCATAACTCCACCTCTTTTAGCACAGTACCCTCAACCCCCGGCTGTTCCCACCCGCCTCAACACCGTTGGAAGGGAGGAGAACCAATTAAGGCGGGGGGGGGGGGTGGAACGAGCAGCTGTCTACCCTTAGCAGGAGGGTTGCTGATTAATTACCTCTCCTGCTGCTGCTGCTGCTGGCTGTCCAGCAGCAGACTGAAGGTGGCTGCTGCTGTGCGCAGGTATATAAAGGCTCAGAGCCTATTATGACACGCGCAGCCAGCGTTCCATTGCCACATTCCGTCTACTGCAGGCGGGATACCTGGATGGCTGAATGTCACTGAGAAGCTCACAGAGACCGCCATAAGCAACAGTTTAAAAGAATGCCACAGACTAATCAACCAAACTTTTTGGGTTGGTTTCTCTTTTATAGTCTGCAGGCATTAAATGAAAGAAGTCAGTGTTCCAGCAGAGGGAGACAACGTTTCAGAAAAGGCATTGTAGCAAACCAAAAAAGAAATTTTAAGCGCAGCAGAGTAACCAGCTCACATACCTGTTAGCTCAGGTGAGTTTAAAAGTCTGCTGTTGATAACAAGGGCATTTGCTAAATAGATGGTGTGTGTGCAACAATATACTGAAAGGTCAATTATATTGTGCAGCTTATCTCACCACCTGTAGTTATTTAGGTGAAAGCTCCAAAATGCTTGCCTAATATGTCTGTTTATCCAAAAGGAAGTATAGAGGGAGAGCTAGATAGATAGCATTGCATTACATTACATTACATGGCAATGCAATGCACAGTTGCTGAAGTTGAACCAAAATGAGCTTGTCATCTGGCTTCTGCAACTTTTAACATGAAAAATCCAATGAGGAGAAGAAAAGCAAAGCCAAAGAGTCCATCCCAAAATCCGACAAACAAGCAAAATGAACAAAAAGCATTGAATTCAATTCTTTCTGATTTTAGAAACTGCATTAAAGAAGGGGTGCACCGGTCCTGGAGATACTGCAATACCAGGTCAATGCGTGGAGTGGACAGAGCAAGCTCTTTTTCCATCTCCCTGTTCTAAAAATCCATTTAATATATGGTCCCCAGATAGGGGACGTATCAGATATTAAACTGATAAGAACAGATACTACACTTGATCTTAGCCAAAAGGCCGAGAAGCGATAACCAGAATTGGTTTCCGACTACGGTGCCACCCAAGGATTCTGAAAAGTCCATTTGTGGAGATGGCCACCTGGACTCCCGTTAAGAAGACATGCTGTCAACCTCTAGATCCCTCACATGCCTGCACTTTTCGGCTTGCTGCTTCTGCAATCCACGCGTTTTAGATGTGCATAACTCCACCTCTTTTAGCACAGTACCCTCAACCCCCGGCTGTTCCCACCCGCCTCAACACCGTTGGAAGGGAGGAGAACCAATTAAGGCGGGGGGGGGTGGAACGAGCAGCTGTCTACCCTTAGCAGGAGGGTTGCTGATTAATTACCTCTCCTGCTGCTGCTGCTGCTGGCTGTCCAGCAGCAGACTGAAGGTGGCTGCTGCTGTGCGCAGGTATATAAAGGCTCAGAGCCTATTATGACATGCGCAGCCAGCGTTCCATTGCCACATTCCGTCTACTGCAGGCGGGATACCTGGATGGCTGAATGTCACTGAGAAGCTCACAGAGACCGCCATAAGCAACAGTTTAAAAGAATGCCACAGACTAATCAACCAAACTTTTTGGGTTGGTTTCTCTTTTATAGTCTGCAGGCATTAAATGAAAGAAGTCAGTGTTCCAGCAGAGGGAGACAACGTTTCAGAAAAGGCATTGTAGCAAACCAAAAAAGAAATTTTAAGCGCAGCAGAGTAACCAGCTCACATACCTGTTAGCTCAGGTGAGTTTAAAAGGCTGCTGTTGATAACAAGGGCATTTGCTAAATAGATGGTGTGTGTGCAACAATATACTGAAAGGTCAATTATATTGTGCAGCTTATCTCACCACCTGTAGTTATTTAGGTGAAAGTTTCAAAATGCTTGCCTAATATGTCTGTTTATCCAAAAGGAAGTATAGAGGGAGAGCTAGATAGATAGCATTGCATTACATTACATTACATGGCAATGCAATGCACAGTTGCTGAAGTTGAACCAAAATGAGCTTGTCATCTGGCTTCTGCAACTTTTAACATGAAAAATCCAATGAGGAGAAGAAAAGCAAAGCCAAAGTGTCCATCCCAAAATCCGACAAACAAGCAAAATGAACAAAAAGCATTGAATTCAATTCTTTCTGATTTTAGAAACTGCATTAAAGAAGGGGTGCACCGGTCCTGGAGATACTGCAATACCAGGTCAATGCGTGGAGTGGACAGAGCAAGCTCTTTTTCCATCTCCCTGTTCTAAAAATCCATTTAATATATGGTCCCCAGATAGGGGACGTATCAGATATTAAACTGATAAGAACAGATACTACACTTGATCTTAGCCAAAAGGCCGAGAAGCGATAACCAGAATTGGTTTCCGACTACGGTGCCACCCAAGGATTCTGAAAAGTCCATTTGTGGAGATGGCCACCTGGACTCCCGTTAAGAAGACATGCTGTCAACCTCTAGATCCCTCACATGCCTGCACTTTTCGGCTTGCTGCTTCTGCAATCCACGCGTTTTAGATCTGCATAACTCCACCTCTTTTAGCACAGTACCCTCAACCCCCGGCTGTTCCCACCCGCCTCAACACCGTTGGAAGGGAGGAGAACCAATTAAGGCGGGGGGGGGTGGAACGAGCAGCTGTCTACCCTTAGCAGGAGGGTTGCTGATTAATTACCTCTCCTGCTGCTGCTGCTGGCTGTCCAGCAGCAGACTGAAGGTGGCTGCTGCTGTGCGCAGGTATATAAAGGCTCAGAGCCTATTATGACACGCGCAGCCAGCGTTCCATTGCCACATTCCGTCTACTGCAGGCGGGATACCTGGATGGCTGAATGTCACTGAGAAGCTCACAGAGACCGCCATAAGCAACAGTTTAAAAGAATGCCACAGACTAATCAACCAAACTTTTTGGGTTGGTTTATCTTTTATAGTCTGCAGGCATTAAATGAAAGAAGTCAGTGTTCCAGCAGAGGGAGACAACGTTTCAGAAAAGGCATTGTAGCAAACCAAAAAAGAAATTTTAAGCGCAGCAGAGTAACCAGCTCACATACCTGTTAGCTCAGGTGAGTTTAAAAGGCTGCTGTTGATAACAAGGGCATTTGCTAAATAGATGGTGTGTGTGCAACAATATACTGAAAGGTCAATTATATTGTGCAGCTTATCTCACCACCTGTAGTTATTTAGGTGAAAGCTCCAAAATGCTTGCCTAATATGTCTGTTTATCCAAAAGGAAGTATAGAGGGAGAGCTAGATAGATAGCATTGCATTACATTACATTACATGGCAATGCAATGCACAGTTGCTGAAGTTGAACCAAAATGAGCTTGTCATCTGGCTTCTGCAACTTTTAACATGAAAAATCCAATGAGGAGAAGAAAAGCAAAGCCAAAGAGTCCATCCCAAAATCCGACAAACAAGCAAAATGAACAAAAAGCATTGAATTCAATTCTTTCTGATTTTAGAAACTGCATTAAAGAAGGGGTGCACCGGTCCTGGAGATACTGCAATACCAGGTCAATGCGTGGAGTGGACAGAGCAAGCTCTTTTTCCATCTCCCTGTTCTAAAAATCCATTTAATATATGGTCCCCAGATAGGGGACGTATCAGATATTAAACTGATAAGAACAGATACTACACTTGATCTTAGCCAAAAGGCCGAGAAGCGATAACCAGAATTGGTTTCCGACTACGGTGCAACCCAAGGATTCTGAAAAGTCCATTTGTGGAGATGGCCACCTGGACTCCCGTTAAGAAGACATGCTGTCAACCTCTAGATCCCTCACATGCCTGCACTTTTCGGCTTGCTGCTGCTGCAATCCACGCGTTTTAGATCTGCATAACTCCACCTCTTTTAGCACAGTACCCTCAACCCCCGGCTGTTCCCACCCGCCTCAACACCGTTGGAAGGGAGGAGAACCAATTAAGGCGGGGGGGGGTGGAACGAGCAGCTGTCTACCCTTAGCAGGAGGGTTGCTGATTAATTACCTCTCCTGCTGCTGCTGCTGCTGGCTGTCCAGCAGCAGACTGAAGGTGGCTGCTGCTGTGCGCAGGTATATAAAGGCTCAGAGCCTATTATGACACGCGCAGCCAGCGTTCCATTGCCACATTCCGTCTACTGCAGGCGGGATACCTGGATGGCTGAATGTCACTGAGAAGCTCACAGAGACCGCCATAAACAACAGTTTAAAAGAATGCCACAGACTAATCAACCAAACTTTTTGGGTTGGTTTCTCTTTTATAGTCTGCAGGCATTAAATGAAAGAAGTCAGTGTTCCAGCAGAGGGAGACAACATTTCAGAAAAGGCATTGTAGCAAACCAAAAAAGAAATTTTAAGCGCAGCAGAGTAACCAGCTCACATACCTGTTAGCTCAGGTGAGTTTAAAAGGCTGCTGTTGATAACAAGGGCATTTGCTAAATAGATGGTGTGTGTGCAACAATATACTGAAAGGTCAATTATATTGTGCAGCTTATCTCACCACCTGTAGTTATTTAGGTGAAAGCTCCAAAATGCTTGCCTAATATGTCTGTTTATCCAAAAGGAAGTATAGAGGGAGAGCTAGATAGATAGCATTGCATTACATTACATTACATGGCAATGCAATGCACAGTTGCTGAAGTTGAACCAAAATGAGCTTGTCATCTGGATTCTGCAACTTTTAACATGAAAAATCCAATGAGGAGAAGAAAAGCAAAGCCAAAGAGTCCATCCCAAAATCCGACAAACAAGCAAAATGAACAAAAAGCATTGAATTCAATTCTTTCTGATTTTAGAAACTGCATTAAAGAAGGGGTGCACCGGTCCTGGAGATACTGCAATACCAGGTCAATGCGTGGAGTGGACAGAGCAAGCTCTTTTTCCATCTCCCTGTTCTAAAAATCCATTTAATATATGGTCCCCAGATAGGGGACGTATCAGATATTAAACTGATAAGAACAGATACTACACTTGATCTTAGCCAAAAGGCCGAGAAGCGATAACCAGAATTGGTTTCCGACTACGGTGCAACCCAAGGATTCTGAAAAGTCCATTTGTGGAGATGGCCACCTGGACTCCCGTTAAGAAGACATGCTGTCAACCTCTAGATCCCTCACATGCCTGCACTTTTCGGCTTGCTGCTGCTGCAATCCACGCGTTTTAGATCTGCATAACTCCACCTCTTTTAGCACAGTACCCTCAACCCCCGGCTGTTCCCACCCGCCTCAACACCGTTGGAAGGGAGGAGAACCAATTAAGGCGGGGGGGGGTGGAACGAGCAGCTGTCTACCCTTAGCAGGAGGGTTGCTGATTAATTACCTCTCCTGCTGCTGCTGCTGCTGGCTGTCCAGCAGCAGACTGAAGGTGGCTGCTGCTGTGCGCAGGTATATAAAGGCTCAGAGCCTATTATGACACGCGCAGCCAGCGTTCCATTGCCACATTCCGTCTACTGCAGGCGGGATACCTGGATGGCTGAATGTCACTGAGAAGCTCACAGAGACCGCCATAAACAACAGTTTAAAAGAATGCCACAGACTAATCAACCAAACTTTTTGGGTTGGTTTCTCTTTTATAGTCTGCAGGCATTAAATGAAAGAAGTCAGTGTTCCAGCAGAGGGAGACAACGTTTCAGAAAAGGCATTGTAGCAAACCAAAAAAGAAATTTTAAGCGCAGCAGAGTAACCAGCTCACATACCTGTTAGCTCAGGTGAGTTTAAAAGGCTGCTGTTGATAACAAGGGCATTTGCTAAATAGATGGTGTGTGTGCAACAATATACTGAAAGGTCAATTATATTGTGCAGCTTATCTCACCACCTGTAGTTATTTAGGTGAAAGCTCCAAAATGCTTGCCTAATATGTCTGTTTATCCAAAAGGAAGTATAGAGGGAGAGCTAGATAGATAGCATTGCATTACATTACATTACATGGCAATGCAATGCACAGTTGCTGAAGTTGAACCAAAATGAGCTTGTCATCTGGCTTCTGCAACTTTTAACATGAAAAATCCAATGAGGAGAAGAAAAGCAAAGCCAAAGAGTCCATCCCAAAATCCGACAAACAAGCAAAATGAACAAAAAGCATTGAATTCAATTCTTTCTGATTTTAGAAACTGCATTAAAGAAGGGGTGCACCGGTCCTGGAGATACTGCAATACCAGGTCAATGCGTGGAGTGGACAGAGCAAGCTCTTTTTCCATCTCCCTGTTCTAAAAATCCATTTAATATATGGTCCCCAGATAGGGGACGTATCAGATATTAAACTGATAAGAACAGATACTACACTTGATCTTAGCCAAAAGGCCGAGAAGCGATAACCAGAATTGGTTTCCGACTACGGTGCAACCCAAGGATTCTGAAAAGTCCATTTGTGGAGATGGCCACCTGGACTCCCGTTAAGAAGACATGCTGTCAACCTCTAGATCCCTCACATGCCTGCACTTTTCGACTTGCTGCTGCTGCAATCCACGCGTTTTAGATCTGCATAACTCCACCTCTTTTACCACAGTACCCTCAACCCCCGGCTGTTCCCACCCGCCTCAACACCGTTGGAAGGGAGGAGAACCAATTAAGGCGGGGGGGGTGGAACGAGCAGCTGTCTACCCTTAGCAGGAGGGTTGCTGATTAATTACCTCTCCTGCTGCTGCTGCTGCTGGCTGTCCAGCAGCAGACTGAAGGTGGCTGCTGCTGTGCGCAGGTATATAAAGGCTCAGAGCCTATTATGACACGCGCAGCCAGCGTTCCATTGCCACATTCCGTCTACTGCAGGCGGGATACCTGGATGGCTGAATGTCACTGAGAAGCTCACAGAGACCGCCATAAGCAACAGTTTAAAAGAATGCCACAGACTAATCAACCAAACTTTTTGGGTTGGTTTCTCTTTTATAGTCTGCAGGCATTAAATGAAAGAAGTCAGTGTTCCAGCAGAGGGAGACAACGTTTCAGAAAAGGCATTGTAGCAAACCAAAAAAGAAATTTTAAGCGCAGCAGAGTAACCAGCTCACATACCTGTTAGCTCAGGTGAGTTTAAAAGGCTGCTGTTGATAACAAGGGCATTTGCTAAATAGATGGTGTGTGTGCAACAATATACTGAAAGGTCAATTATATTGTGCAGCTTATCTCACCACCTGTAGTTATTTAGGTGAAAGCTCCAAAATGCTTGCCTAATATGTCTGTTTATCCAAAAGGAAGTATAGAGGGAGAGCTAGATAGATAGCATTGCATTACATTACATTACATGGCAATGCAATGCACAGTTGCTGAAGTTGAACCAAAATGAGCTTGTCATCTGGCTTCTGCAACTTTTAACATGAAAAATCCAATGAGGAGAAGAAAAGCAAAGCCAAAGAGTCCATCCCAAAATCCGACAAACAAGCAAAATGAACAAAAAGCATTGAATTCAATTCTTTCTGATTTTAGAAACTGCATTAAAGAAGGGGTGCACCGGTCCTGGAGATACTGCAATACCAGGTCAATGCGTGGAGTGGACAGAGCAAGCTCTTTTTCCATCTCCCTGTTCTAAAAATCCATTTAATATATGGTCCCCAGATAGGGGACGTATCAGATATTAAACTGATAAGAACAGATACTACACTTGATCTTAGCCAAAAGGCCGAGAAGCGATAACCAGAATTGGTTTCCGACTACGGTGCCACCCAAGGATTCTGAAAAGTCCATTTGTGGAGATGGCCACCTGGACTCCCGTTAAGAAGACATGCTGTCAACCTCTAGATCCCTCACATGCCTGCACTTTTCGGCTTGCTGCTGCTGCAATCCACGCGTTTTAGATCTGCATAACTCCACCTCTTTTAGCACAGTACCCTCAACCCCCGGCTGTTCCCACCCGCCTCAACACCGTTGGAAGGGAGGAGAACCAATTAAGGCGGGGGGGGGGTGGAACGAGCAGCTGTCTACCCTTAGCAGGAGGGTTGCTGATTAATTACCTCTCCTGCTGCTGCTGCTGCTGGCTGTCCAGCAGCAGACTGAAGGTGGCTGCTGCTGTGTGCAGGTATATAAAGGCTCAGAGCCTATTATGACACGCGCAGCCAGCGTTCCATTGCCACATTCCGTCTACTGCAGGCGGGATACCTGGATGGCTGAATGTCACTGAGAAGCTCACAGAGACCGCCATAAGCAACAGTTTAAAAGAATGCCACAGACTAATCAACCAAACTTTTTGGGTTGGTTTCTCTTTTATAGTCTGCAGGCATTAAATGAAAGAAGTCAGTGTTCCAGCAGAGGGAGACAACGTTTCAGAAAAGGCATTGTAGCAAACCAAAAAAGAAATTTTAAGCGCAGCAGAGTAACCAGCTCACATACCTGTTAGCTCAGGTGAGTTTAAAAGGCTGCTGTTGATAACAAGGGCATTTGCTAAATAGATGGTGTGTGTGCAACAATATACTGAAAGGTCAATTATATTGTGCAGCTTATCTCACCACCTGTAGTTATTTAGGTGAAAGCTCCAAAATGCTTGCCTAATATGTCTGTTTATCCAAAAGGAAGTATAGAGGGAGAGCTAGATAGATAGCATTGCATTACATTACATTACATGGCAATGCAATGCACAGTTGCTGAAGTTGAACCAAAATGAGCTTGTCATCTGGCTTCTGCAACTTTTAACATGAAAAATCCAATGAGGAGAAGAAAAGCAAAGCCAAAGAGTCCATCCCAAAATCCGACAAACAAGCAAAATGAACAAAAAGCATTGAATTCAATTCTTTCTGATTTTAGAAACTGCATTAAAGAAGGGGTGCACCGGTCCTGGAGATACTGCAATACCAGGTCAATGCGTGGAGTGGACAGAGCAAGCTCTTTTTCCATCTCCCTGTTCTAAAAATCCATTTAATATATGGTCCCCAGATAGGGGACGTATCAGATATTAAACTGATAAGAACAGATACTACACTTGATCTTAGCCAAAAGGCCGAGAAGCGATAACCAGAATTGGTTTCCGACTACGGTGCCACCCAAGGATTCTGAAAAGTCCATTTGTGGAGATGGCCACCTGGACTCCCGTTAAGAAGACATGCTGTCAACCTCTAGATCCCTCACATGCCTGCACTTTTCGGCTTGCTGCTGCTGCAATCCATGCGTTTTAGATCTGCATAACTCCACCTCTTTTAGCACAGTACCCTCAACCCCCGGCTGTTCCCACCCGCCTCAACACCGTTGGAAGGGAGGAGAACCAATTAAGGCGGGGGGGGGGGTGGAACGAGCAGCTGTCTACCCTTAGCAGGAGGGTTGCTGATTAATTACCTCTCCTGCTGCTGCTGCTGCTGGCTGTCCAGCAGCAGACTGAAGGTGGCTGCTGCTGTGCGCAGGTATATAAAGGCTCAGAGCCTATTATGACACGCGCAGCCAGCGTTCCATTGCCACATTCCGTCTACTGCAGGCGGGATACCTGGATGGCTGAATGTCACTGAGAAGCTCACAGAGACCGCCATAAGCAACAGTTTAAAAGAATGCCACAGACTAATCAACCAAACTTTTTGGGTTGGTTTCTCTTTTATAGTCTGCAGGCATTAAATGAAAGAAGTCAGTGTTCCAGCAGAGGGAGACAACGTTTCAGAAAAGGCATTGTAGCAAACCAAAAAAGAAATTTTAAGCGCAGCAGAGTAACCAGCTCACATACCTGTTAGCTCAGGTGAGTTTAAAAGGCTGCTGTTGATAACAAGGGCATTTGCTAAATAGATGGTGTGTGTGCAACAATATACTGAAAGGTCAATTATATTGTGCAGCTTATCTCACCACCTGTAGTTATTTAGGTGAAAGCTCCAAAATGCTTGCCTAATATGTCTGTTTATCCAAAAGGAAGTATAGAGGGAGAGCTAGATAGATAGCATTGCATTACATTACATTACATGGCAATGCAATGCACAGTTGCTGAAGTTGAACCAAAATGAGCTTGTCATCTGGCTTCTGCAACTTTTAACATGAAAAATCCAATGAGGAGAAGAAAAGCAAAGCCAAAGAGTCCATCCCAAAATCCGACAAACAAGCAAAATGAACAAAAAGCATTGAATTCAATTCTTTCTGATTTTAGAAACTGCATTAAAGAAGGGGTGCACCGGTCCTGGAGATACTGCAATACCAGGTCAATGCGTGGAGTGGACAGAGCAAGCTCTTTTTCCATCTCCCTGTTCTAAAAATCCATTTAATATATGGTCCCCAGATAGGGGACGTATCAGATATTAAACTGATAAGAACAGATACTACACTTGATCTTAGCCAAAAGGCCGAGAAGCGATAACCAGAATTGGTTTCCGACTACGGTGCCACCCAAGGATTCTGAAAAGTCCATTTGTGGAGATGGCCACCTGGACTCCCGTTAAGAAGACATGCTGTCAACCTCTAGATCCCTCACATGCCTGCACTTTTCGGCTTGCTGCTGCTGCAATCCACGCGTTTTAGATCTGCATAACTCCACCTCTTTTAGCACAGTACCCTCAACCCCCGGCTGTTCCCACCCGCCTCAACACCGTTGGAAGGGAGGAGAACCAATTAAGGCGGGGGGGGGGTGGAACGAGCAGCTGTCTACCCTTAGCAGGAGGGTTGCTGATTAATTACCTCTCCTGCTGCTGCTGCTGGCTGTCCAGCAGCAGACTGAAGGTGGCTGCTGCTGTGCGCAGGTATATAAAGGCTCAGAGCCTATTATGACACGCGCAGCCAGCGTTCCATTGCCACATTCCGTCTACTGCAGGCGGGATACCTGGATGGCTGAATGTCACTGAGAAGCTCACAGAGACCGCCATAAGCAACAGTTTAAAAGAATGCCACAGACTAATCAACCAAACTTTTTGGGTTGGTTTCTCTTTTATAGTCTGCAGGCATTAAATGAAAGAAGTCAGTGTTCCAGCAGAGGGAGACAACGTTTCAGAAAAGGCATTGTAGCAAACCAAAAAAGAAATTTTAAGCGCAGCAGAGTAACCAGCTCACATACCTGTTAGCTCAGGTGAGTTTAAAAGGCTGCTGTTGATAACAAGGGCATTTGCTAAATAGATGGTGTGTGTGCAACAATATACTGAAAGGTCAATTATATTGTGCAGCTTATCTCACCACCTGTAGTTATTTAGGTGAAAGCTCCAAAATGCTTGCCTAATATGTCTGTTTATCCAAAAGGAAGTATAGAGGGAGAGCTAGATAGATAGCATTGCATTACATTACATTACATGGCAATGCAATGCACAGTTGCTGAAGTTGAACCAAAATGAGCTTGTCATCTGGCTTCTGCAACTTTTAACATGAAAAATCCAATGAGGAGAAGAAAAGCAAAGCCAAAGAGTCCATCCCAAAATCCGACAAACAAGCAAAATGAACAAAAAGCATTGAATTCAATTCTTTCTGATTTTAGAAACTGCATTAAAGAAGGGGTGCACCGGTCCTGGAGATACTGCAATACCAGGTCAATGCGTGGAGTGGACAGAGCAAGCTCTTTTTCCATCTCCCTGTTCTAAAAATCCATTTAATATATGGTCCCCAGATAGGGGACGTATCAGATATTAAACTGATAAGAACAGATACTACACTTGATCTTAGCCAAAAGGCCGAGAAGCGATAACCAGAATTGGTTTCCGACTACGGTGCCACCCAAGGATTCTGAAAAGTCCATTTGTGGAGATGGCCACCTGGACTCCCGTTAAGAAGACATGCTGTCAACCTCTAGATCCCTCACATGCCTGCACTTTTCGGCTTGCTGCTGCTGCAATCCACGCGTTTTAGATCTGCATAACTCCACCTCTTTTAGCACAGTACGCTCAACCCCCGGCTGTTCCCACCCGCCTCAACACCGTTGGAAGGGAGGAGAACCAATTAAGGCGGGGGGGGGGGTGGAACGAGCAGCTGTCTACCCTTAGCAGGAGGGTTGCTGATTAATTACCTCTCCTGCTGCTGCTGCTGCTGGCTGTCCAGCAGCAGACTGAAGGTGGCTGCTGCTGTGCGCAGGTATATAAAGGCTCAGAGCCTATTATGACACGCGCAGCCAGCGTTCCATTGCCACATTCCGTCTACTGCAGGCGGGATACCTGGATGGCTGAATGTCACTGAGAAGCTCACAGAGACCGCCATAAGCAACAGTTTAAAAGAATGCCACAGACTAATCAACCAAACTTTTTGGGTTGGTTTCTCTTTTATAGTCTGCAGGCATTAAATGAAAGAAGTCAGTGTTCCAGCAGAGGGAGACAACGTTTCAGAAAAGGCATTGTAGCAAACCAAAAAAGAAATTTTAAGCGCAGCAGAGTAACCAGCTCACATACCTGTTAGCTCAGGTGAGTTTAAAAGGCTGCTGTTGATAACAAGGGCATTTGCTAAATAGATGGTGTGTGTGCAACAATATACTGAAAGGTCAATTATATTGTGCAGCTTATCTCACCACCTGTAGTTATTTAGGTGAAAGCTCCAAAATGCTTGCCTAATATGTCTGTTTATCCAAAAGGAAGTATAGAGGGAGAGCTAGATAGATAGCATTGCATTACATTACATTACATGGCAATGCAATGCACAGTTGCTGAAGTTGAACCAAAATGAGCTTGTCATCTGGCTTCTGCAACTTTTAACATGAAAAATCCAATGAGGAGAAGAAAAGCAAAGCCAAAGAGTCCATCCCAAAATCCGACAAACAAGCAAAATGACAAAAAGCATTGAATTCAATTCTTTCTGATTTTAGAAACTGCATTAAAGAAGGGGTGCACCGGTCCTGGAGATACTGCAATACCAGGTCAATGCGTGGCGTGGACAGAGCAAGCTCTTTTTCCATCTCCCTGTTCTAAAAATCCATTTAATATATGGTCCCCAGATAGGGGACGTATCAGATATTAAACTGATAAGAACAGATACTACACTTGATCTTAGCCAAAAGGCCGAGAAGCGATAACCAGAATTGGTTTCCGACTACGGTGCCACCCAAGGATTCTGAAAAGTCCATTTGTGGAGATGGCCACCTGGACTCCCGTTAAGAAGACATGCTGTCAACCTCTAGATCCCTCACATGCCTGCACTTTTCGGCTTGCTGCTGCTGCAATCCACGCGTTTTAGATCTGCATAACTCCACCTCTTTTAGCACAGTACCCTCAACCCCCGGCTGTTCCCACCCGCCTCAACACCGTTGGAAGGGAGGAGAACCAATTAAGGCGGGGGGGGGGGTGGAACGAGCAGCTGTCTACCCTTAGCAGGAGGGTTGCTGATTAATTACCTCTCCTGCTGCTGCTGCTGCTGGCTGTCCAGCAGCAGACTGAAGGTGGCTGCTGCTGTGCGCAGGTATATAAAGGCTCAGAGCCTATTATGACACGCGCAGCCAGCGTTCCATTGCCACATTCCGTCTACTGCAGGCGGGATACCTGGATGGCTGAATGTCACTGAGAAGCTCACAGAGACCGCCATAAGCAACAGTTTAAAAGAATGCCACAGACTAATCAACCAAACTTTTTGGGTTGGTTTCTCTTTTATAGTCTGCAGGCATTAAATGAAAGAAGTCAGTGTTCCAGCAGAGGGAGACAACGTTTCAGAAAAGGCATTGTAGCAAACCAAAAAAGAAATTTTAAGCGCAGCAGAGTAACCAGCTCACATACCTGTTAGCTCAGGTGAGTTTAAAAGGCTGCTGTTGATAACAAGGGCATTTGCTAAATAGATGGTGTGTGTGCAACAATATACTGAAAGGTCAATTATATTGTGCAGCTTATCTCACCACCTGTAGTTATTTAGGTGAAAGCTCCAAAATGCTTGCCTAATATGTCTGTTTATCCAAAAGGAAGTATAGAGGGAGAGCTAGATAGATAGCATTGCATTACATTACATTACATGGCAATGCAATGCACAGTTGCTGAAGTTGAACCAAAATGAGCTTGTCATCTGGCTTCTGCAACTTTTAACATGAAAAATCCAATGAGGAGAAGAAAAGCAAAGCCAAAGAGTCCATCCCAAAATCCGACAAACAAGCAAAATGAACAAAAAGCATTGAATTCAATTCTTTCTGATTTTAGAAACTGCATTAAAGAAGGGGTGCACCGGTCCTGGAGATACTGCAATACCAGGTCAATGCGTGGAGTGGACAGAGCAAGCTCTTTTTCCATCTCCCTCTTCTAAAAATCCATTTAATATATGGTCCCCAGATAGGGGACGTATCAGATATTAAACTGATAAGAACAGATACTACACTTGATCTTAGCCAAAAGGCCGAGAAGCGATAACCAGAATTGGTTTCCGACTACGGTGCCACCCAAGGATTCTGAAAAGTCCATTTGTGGAGATGGCCACCTGGACTCCCGTTAAGAAGACATGCTGTCAACCTCTAGATCCCTCACATGCCTGCACTTTTCGGCTTGCTGCTGCTGCAATCCACGCGTTTTAGATCTGCATAACTCCACCTCTTTTAGCACAGTACCCTCAACCCCCGGCTGTTCCCACCCGCCTCAACACCGTTGGAAGGGAGGAGAACCAATTAAGGCGGGGGGGGGTGGAACGAGCAGCTGTCTACCCTTAGCAGGAGGGTTGCTGATTAATTACCTCTCCTGCTGCTGCTGCTGCTGGCTGTCCAGCAGCAGACTGAAGGTGGCTGCTGCTGTGCGCAGGTATATAAAGGCTCAGAGCCTATTATGACACGCGCAGCCAGCGTTCCATTGCCACATTCCGTCTACTGCAGGCGGGATACCTGGATGGCTGAATGTCACTGAGAAGCTCACAGAGACCGCCATAAGCAACAGTTTAAAAGAATGCCACAGACTAATCAACCAAACTTTTTGGGTTGGTTTCTCTTTTATAGTCTGCAGGCATTAAATGAAAGAAGTCAGTGTTCCAGCAGAGGGAGACAACGTTTCAGAAAAGGCATTGTAGCAAACCAAAAAAGAAATTTTAAGCGCAGCAGAGTAACCAGCTCACATACCTGTTAGCTCAGGTGAGTTTAAAAGGCTGCTGTTGATAACAAGGGCATTTGCTAAATAGATGGTGTGTGTGCAACAATATACTGAAAGGTCAATTATATTGTGCAGCTTATCTCACCACCTGTAGTTATTTAGGTGAAAGCTCCAAAATGCTTGCCTAATATGTCTGTTTATCCAAAAGGAAGTATAGAGGGAGAGCTAGATAGATAGCATTGCATTACATTACATTACATGGCAATGCAATGCACAGTTGCTGAAGTTGAACCAAAATGAGCTTGTCATCTGGCTTCTGCAACTTTTAACATGAAAAATCCAATGAGGAGAAGAAAAGCAAAGCCAAAGAGTCCATCCCAAAATCCGACAAACAAGCAAAATGAACAAAAAGCATTGAATTCAATTCTTTCTGATTTTAGAAACTGCATTAAAGAAGGGGTGCACCGGTCCTGGAGATACTGCAATACCAGGTCAATGCGTGGAGTGGACAGAGCAAGCTCTTTTTCCATCTCCCTGTTCTAAAAATCCATTTAATATATGGTCCCCAGATAGGGGACGTATCAGATATTAAACTGATAAGAACAGATACTACACTTGATCTTAGCCAAAAGGCCGAGAAGCGATAACCAGAATTGGTTTCCGACTACGGTGCCACCCAAGGATTCTGAAAAGTCCATTTGTGGAGATGGCCACCTGGACTCCCGTTAAGAAGACATGCTGTCAACCTCTAGATCCCTCACATGCCTGCACTTTTCGGCTTGCTGCTGCTGCAATCCACGCGTTTTAGATCTGCATAACTCCACCTCTTTTAGCACAGTACCCTCAACCCCCGGCTGTTCCCACCCGCCTCAACACCGTTGGAAGGGAGGAGAACCAATTAAGGCGGGGGGGGGGTGGAACGAGCAGCTGTCTACCCTTAGCAGGAGGGTTGCTGATTAATTACCTCTCCTGCTGCTGCTGCTGCTGGCTGTCCAGCAGCAGACTGAAGGTGGCTGCTGCTGTGCGCAGGTATATAAAGGCTCAGAGCCTATTATGACACGCGCAGCCAGCGTTCCATTGCCACATTCCGTCTACTGCAGGCGGGATACCTGGATGGCTGAATGTCACTGAGAAGCTCACAGAGACCGCCATAAGCAACAGTTTAAAAGAATGCCACAGACTAATCAACCAAACTTTTTGGGTTGGTTTCTCTTTTATAGTCTGCAGGCATTAAATGAAAGAAGTCAGTGTTCCAGCAGAGGGAGACAACGTTTCAGAAAAGGCATTGTAGCAAACCAAAAAAGAAATTTTAAGCGCAGCAGAGTAACCAGCTCACATACCTGTTAGCTCAGGTGAGTTTAAAAGGCTGCTGTTGATAACAAGGGCATTTGCTAAATAGATGGTGTGTGTGCAACAATATACTGAAAGGTCAATTATATTGTGCAGCTTATCTCACCACCTGTAGTTATTTAGGTGAAAGCTCCAAAATGCTTGCCTAATATGTCTGTTTATCCAAAAGGAAGTATAGAGGGAGAGCTAGATAGATAGCATTGCATTACATTACATTACATGGCAATGCAATGCACAGTTGCTGAAGTTGAACCAAAATGAGCTTGTCATCTGGCTTCTGCAACTTTTAACATGAAAAATCCAATGAGGAGAAGAAAAGCAAAGCCAAAGAGTCCATCCCAAAATCCGATAAACAAGCAAAATGAACAAAAAGCATTGAATTCAATTCTTTCTGATTTTAGAAACTGCATTAAAGAAGGGGTGCACCGGTCCTGGAGATACTGCAATACCAGGTCAATGCGTGGAGTGGACAGAGCAAGCTCTTTTTCCATCTCCCTGTTCTAAAAATCCATTTAATATATGGTCCCCAGATAGGGGACGTATCAGATATTAAACTGATAAGAACAGATACTACACTTGATCTTAGCCAAAAGGCCGAGAAGCGATAACCAGAATTGGTTTCCGACTACGGTGCCACCCAAGGATTCTGAAAAGTCCATTTGTGGAGATGGCCACCTGGACTCCCGTTAAGAAGACATGCTGTCAACCTCTAGATCCCTCACATGCCTGCACTTTTCGGCTTGCTGCTGCTGCAATCCACGCGTTTTAGATCTGCATAACTCCACCTCTTTTAGCACAGTACCCTCAACCCCCGGCTGTTCCCACCCGCCTCAACACCGTTGGAAGGGAGGAGAACCAATTAAGGCGGGGGGGGGTGGAACGAGCAGCTGTCTACCCTTAGCAGGAGGGTTGCTGATTAATTACCTCTCCTGCTGCTGCTGCTGCTGGCTGTCCAGCAGCAGACTGAAGGTGGCTGCTGCTGTGCGCAGGTATATAAAGGCTCAGAGCCTATTATGACACGCGCAGCCAGCGTTCCATTGCCACATTCCGTCTACTGCAGGCGGGATACCTGGATGGCTGAATGTCACTGAGAAGCTCACAGAGACTGCCATAAGCAACAGTTTAAAAGAATGCCACAGACTAATCAACCAAACTTTTTGGGTTGGTTTCTCTTTTATAGTCTGCAGGCATTAAATGAAAGAAGTCAGTGTTCCAGCAGAGGGAGACAACGTTTCAGAAAAGGCATTGTAGCAAACCAAAAAAGAAATTTTAAGCGCAGCAGAGTAACCAGCTCACATACCTGTTAGCTCAGGTGAGTTTAAAAGGCTGCTGTTGATAACAAGGGCATTTGCTAAATAGATGGTGTGTGTGCAACAATATACTGAAAGGTCAATTATATTGTGCAGCTTATCTCACCACCTGTAGTTATTTAGGTGAAAGCTCCAAAATGCTTGCCTAATATGTCTGTTTATCCAAAAGGAAGTATAGAGGGAGAGCTAGATAGATAGCATTGCATTACATTACATTACATGGCAATGCAATGCACAGTTTCTGAAGTTGAACCAAAATGAGCTTGTCATCTGGCTTCTGCAACTTTTAACATGAAAAATCCAATGAGGAGAAGAAAAGCAAAGCCAAAGAGTCCATCCCAAAATCCGACAAACAAGCAAAATGAACAAAAAGCATTGAATTCAATTCTTTCTGATTTTAGAAACTGCATTAAAGAAGGGGTGCACCGGTCCTGGAGATACTGCAATACCAGGTCAATGCGTGGAGTGGACAGAGCAAGCTCTTTTTCCATCTCCCTGTTCTAAAAATCCATTTAATATATGGTCCCCAGATAGGGGACGTATCAGATATTAAACTGATAAGAACAGATACTACACTTGATCTTAGCCAAAAGGCCGAGAAGCGATAACCAGAATTGGTTTCCGACTACGGTGCCACCCAAGGATTCTGAAAAGTCCATTTGTGGAGATGGCCACCTGGACTCCCGTTAAGAAGACATGCTGTCAACCTCTAGATCCCTCACATGCCTGCACTTTTCGGCTTGCTGCTGCTGCAATCCACGCGTTTTAGATCTGCATAACTCCACCTCTTTTAGCACAGTACCCTCAACCCCCGGCTGTTCCCACCCGCCTCAACACCGTTGGAAGGGAGGAGAACCAATTAAGGCGGGGGGGGGGGGGTGGAACGAGCAGCTGTCTACCCTTAGCAGGAGGGTTGCTGATTAATTACCTCTCCTGCTGCTGCTGCTGCTGGCTGTCCAGCAGCAGACTGAAGGTGGCTGCTGCTGTGCGCAGGTATATAAAGGCTCAGAGCCTATTATGACACGCGCAGCCAGCGTTCCATTGCCACATTCCGTCTACTGCAGGCGGGATACCTGGATGGCTGAATGTCACTGAGAAGCTCACAGAGACCGCCATAAGCAACAGTTTAAAAGAATGCCACAGACTAATCAACCAAACTTTTTGGGTTGGTTTCTCTTTTATAGTCTGCAGGCATTAAATGAAAGAAGTCAGTGTTCCAGCAGAGGGAGACAACGTTTCAGAAAAGGCATTGTAGCAAACCAAAAAAGAAATTTTAAGCGCAGCAGAGTAACCAGCTCACATACCTGTTAGCTCAGGTGAGTTTAAAAGGCTGCTGTTGATAACAAGGGCATTTGCTAAATAGATGGTGTGTGTGCAACAATATACTGAAAGGTCAATTATATTGTGCAGCTTATCTCACCACCTGTAGTTATTTAGGTGAAAGCTCCAAAATGCTTGCCTAATATGTCTGTTTATCCAAAAGGAAGTATAGAGGGAGAGCTAGATAGATAGCATTGCATTACATTACATTACATGGCAATGCAATGCACAGTTGCTGAAGTTGAACCAAAATGAGCTTGTCATCTGGCTTCTGCAACTTTTAACATGAAAAATCCAATGAGGAGAAGAAAAGCAAAGCCAAAGAGTCCATCCCAAAATCCGACAAACAAGCAAAATGAACAAAAACCATTGAATTCAATTCTTTCTGATTTTAGAAACTGCATTAAAGAAGGGGTGCACCGGTCCTGGAGATACTGCAATACCAGGTCAATGCGTGGAGTGGACAGAGCAAGCTCTTTTTCCATCTCCCTGTTCTAAAAATCCATTTAATATATGGTCCCCAGATAGGGGACGTATCAGATATTAAACTGATAAGAACAGATACTACACTTGATCTTAGCCAAAAGGCCGAGAAGCGATAACCAGAATTGGTTTCCGACTACGGTGCCACCCAAGGATTCTGAAAAGTCCATTTGTGGAGATGGCCACCTGGACTCCCGTTAAGAAGACATGCTGTCAACCTCTAGATCCCTCACATGCCTGCACTTTTCGGCTTGCTGCTGCTGCAATCCACGCGTTTTAGATCTGCATAACTCCACCTCTTTTAGCACAGTACCCTCAACCCCCGGCTGTTCCCACCCGCCTCAACACCGTTGGAAGGGAGGAGAACCAATTAAGGCGGGGGGGGGGGGGGGGGTGGAACGAGCAGCTGTCTACCCTTAGCAGGAGGGTTGCTGATTAATTACCTCTCCTGCTGCTGCTGCTGCTGGCTGTCCAGCAGCAGACTGAAGGTGGCTGCTGCTGTGCGCAGGTACATAAAGGCTCAGAGCCTATTATGACACGCGCAGCCAGCGTTCCATTGCCACATTCCGTCTACTGCAGGCGGGATACCTGGATGGCTGAATGTCACTGAGAAGCTCACAGAGACCGCCATAAGCAACAGTTTAAAAGAATGCCACAGACTAATCAACCAAACCTTTTGGGTTGGTTTCTCTTTTATAGTCTGCAGGCATTAAATGAAAGAAGTCAGTGTTCCAGCAGAGGGAGACAACGTTTCAGAAAAGGCATTGTAGCAAACCAAAAAAGAAATTTTAAGCGCAGCAGAGTAACCAGCTCACATACCTGTTAGCTCAGGTGAGTTTAAAAGGCTGCTGTTGATAACAAGGGCATTTGCTAAATAGATGGTGTGTGTGCAACAATATACTGAAAGGTCAATTATATTGTGCAGCTTATCTCACCACCTGTAGTTATTTAGGTGAAAGCTCCAAAATGCTTGCCTAATATGTCTGTTTATCCAAAAGGAAGTATAGAGGGAGAGCTAGATAGATAGCATTGCATTACATTACATTACATGGCAATGCAATGCACAGTTGCTGAAGTTGAACCAAAATGAGCTTGTCATCTGGCTTCTGCAACTTTTAACATGAAAAATCCAATGAGGAGAAGAAAAGCAAAGCCAAAGAGTCCATCCCAAAATCCGACAAACAAGCAAAATGAACAAAAAGCATTGAATTCAATTCTTTCTGATTTTAGAAACTGCATTAAAGAAGGGGTGCACCGGTCCTGGAGATACTGCAATACCAGGTCAATGCGTGGAGTGGACAGAGCAAGCTCTTTTTCCATCTCCCTGTTCTAAAAATCCATTTAATATATGGTCCCCAGATAGGGGACGTATCAGATATTAAACTGATAAGAACAGATACTACACTTGATCTTAGCCAAAAGGCCGAGAAGCGATAACCAGAATTGGTTTCCGACTACGGTGCCACCCAAGGATTCTGAAAAGTCCATTTGTGGAGATGGCCACCTGGACTCCCGTTAAGAAGACATGCTGTCAACCTCTAGATCCCTCACATGCCTGCACTTTTCGGCTTGCTGCTGCTGCAATCCACGCGTTTTAGATCTGCATAACTCCACCTCTTTTAGCACAGTACCCTCAACCCCCGGCTGTTCCCACCCGCCTCAACACCGTTGGAAGGGAGGAGAACCAATTAAGGCGGGGGGGGGGGCTGGAACGAGCAGCTGTCTACCCTTAGCAGGAGGGTTGCTGATTAATTACCTCTCCTGCTGCTGCTGCTGCTGGCTGTCCAGCAGCAGACTGAAGGTGGCTGCTGCTGTGCGCAGGTATATAAAGGCTCAGAGCCTATTATGACACACGCAGCCAGCGTTCCATTGCCACATTCCGTCTACTGCAGGCGGGATACCTGGATGGCTGAATGTCACTGAGAAGCTCACAGAGACCGCCATAAGCAACAGTTTAAAAGAATGCCACAGACTAATCAACCAAACTTTTTGGGTTGGTTTCTCTTTTATAGTCTGCAGGCATTAAATGAAAGAAGTCAGTGTTCCAGCAGAGGGAGACAACGTTTCAGAAAAGGCATTGTAGCAAACCAAAAAAGAAATTTTAAGCGCAGCAGAGTAACCAGCTCACATACCTGTTAGCTCAGGTGAGTTTAAAAGGCTGCTGTTGATAACAAGGGCATTTGCTAAATAGATGGTGTGTGTGCAACAATATACTGAAAGGTCAATTATATTGTGCAGCTTATCTCACCACCTGTAGTTATTTAGGTGAAAGCTCCAAAATGCTTGCCTAATATGTCTGTTTATCCAAAAGGAAGTATAGAGGGAGAGCTAGATAGATAGCATTGCATTACATTACATTACATGGCAATGCAATGCACAGTTGCTGAAGTTGAACCAAAATGAGCTTGTCATCTGGCTTCTGCAACTTTTAACATGAAAAATCCAATGAGGAGAAGAAAAGCAAAGTCAAAGAGTCCATCCCAAAATCCGACAAACAAGCAAAATGAACAAAAAGCATTGAATTCAATTCTTTCTGATTTTAGAAACTGCATTAAAGAAGGGGTGCACCGGTCCTGGAGATACTGCAATACCAGGTCAATGCGTGGAGTGGACAGAGCAAGCTCTTTTTCCATCTCCCTGTTCTAAAAATCCATTTAATATATGGTCCCCAGATAGGGGACGTATCAGATATTAAACTGATAAGAACAGATACTACACTTGATCTTAGCCAAAAGGCCGAGAAGCGATAACCAGAATTGGTTTCCGACTACGGTGCCACCCAAGGATTCTGAAAAGTCCATTTGTGGAGATGGCCACCTGGACTCCCGTTAAGAAGACATGCTGTCAACCTCTAGATCCCTCACATGCCTGCACTTTTCGGCTTGCTGCTGCTGCAATCCACGCGTTTTAGATCTGCATAACTCCACCTCTTTTAGCACAGTACCCTCAACCCCCGGCTGTTCCCACCCGCCTCAACACCGTTGGAAGGGAGGAGAACCAATTAAGGCGGGGGTGGGGGTGGAACGAGCAGCTGTCTACCCTTAGCAGGAGGGTTGCTGATTAATTACCTCTCCTGCTGCTGCTGGCTGTCCAGCAGCAGACTGAAGGTGGCTGCTGCTGTGCGCAGGTATATAAAGGCTCAGAGCCTATTATGACACGCGCAGCCAGCGTTCCATTGCCACATTCCGTCTACTGCAGGCGGGATACCTGGATGGCTGAATGTCACTGAGAAGCTCACAGAGACCGCCATAAGCAACAGTTGAAAAGAATGCCACAGACTAATCAACCAAACTTTTTGGGTTGGTTTCTCTTTTATAGTCTGCAGGCATTAAATGAAAGAAGTCAGTGTTCCAGCAGAGGGAGACAACGTTTCAGAAAAGGCATTGTAGCAAACCAAAAAAGAAATTTTAAGCGCAGCAGAGTAACCAGCTCACATACCTGTTAGCTCAGGTGAGTTTAAAAGGCTGCTGTTGATAACAAGGGCATTTGCTAAATAGATGGTGTGTGTGCAACAATATACTGAAAGGTCAATTATATTGTGTAGCTTATCTCACCACCTGTAGTTATTTAGGTGAAAGCTCCAAAATGCTTGCCTAATATGTCTGTTTATCCAAAAGGAAGTATAGAGGGAGAGCTAGATAGATAGCATTGCATTACATTACATTACATGGCAATGCAATGCACAGTTGCTGAAGTTGAACCAAAATGAGCTTGTCATCTGGCTTCTGCAACTTTTAACATGAAAAATCCAATGAGGAGAAGAAAAGCAAAGCCAAAGAGTCCATCCCAAAATCCGACAAACAAGCAAAATGAACAAAAAGCATTGAATTCAATTCTTTCTGATTTTAGAAACTGCATTAAAGAAGGGGTGCACCGGTCCTGGAGATACTGCAATACCAGGTCAATGCGTGGAGTGGACAGAGCAAGCTCTTTTTCCATCTCCCTGTTCTAAAAATCCATTTAATATATGGTCCCCAGATAGGGGACGTATCAGATATTAAACTGATAAGAAAAGATACTACACTTGATCTTAGCCAAAAGGCCGAGAAGCGATAACCAGAATTGGTTTCCGACTACGGTGCCACCCAAGGATTCTGAAAAGTCCATTTGTGGAGATGGCCACCTGGACTCCCGTTAAGAAGACATGCTGTCAACCTCTAGATCCCTCACATGCCTGCACTTTTCGGCTTGCTGCTGCTGCAATCCACGCGTTTTAGATCTGCATAACTCCACCTCTTTTAGCACAGTACCCTCAACCCCCGGCTGTTCCCACCCGCCTCAACACCGTTGGAAGGGAGGAGAACCAATTAAGGCGGGGGGGGGGTGGAACGAGCAGCTGTCTACCCTTAGCAGGAGGGTTGCTGATTAATTACCTCTCCTGCTGCTGCTGCTGCTGGCTGTCCAGCAGCAGACTGAAGGTGGCTGCTGCTGTGCGCAGGTATATAAAGGCTCAGAGCCTATTATGACACGCGCAGCCAGCGTTCCATTGCCACATTCCGTCTACTGCAGGCGGGATACCTGGATGGCTGAATGTCACTGAGAAGCTCACAGAGACCGCCATAAGCAACAGTTTAAAAGAATGCCACAGACTAATCAACCAAACTTTTTGGGTTGGTTTCTCTTTTATAGACTGCAGGCATTAAATGAAAGAAGTCAGTGTTCCAGCAGAGGGAGACAACGTTTCAGAAAAGGCATTGTAGCAAACCAAAAAAGAAATTTTAAGCGCAGCAGAGTAACCAGCTCACATACCTGTTAGCTCAGGTGAGTTTAAAAGGCTGCTGTTGATAACAAGGGCATTTGCTAAATAGATGGTGTGTGTGCAACAATATACTGAAAGGTCAATTATATTGTGCAGCTTATCTCACCACCTGTAGTTATTTAGGTGAAAGCTCCAAAATGCTTGCCTAATATGTCTGTTTATCCAAAAGGAAGTATAGAGGGAGAGCTAGATAGATAGCATTGCATTACATTACATTACATGGCAATGCAATGCACAGTTGCTGAAGTTGAACCAAAATGAGCTTGTCATCTGGCTTCTGCAACTTTTAACATGAAAAATCCAATGAGGAGAAGAAAAGCAAAGCCAAAGAGTCCATCCCAAAATCCGACAAACAAGCAAAATGAACAAAAAGCATTGAATTCAATTCTTTCTGATTTTAGAAACTGCATTAAAGAAGGGGTGCACCGGTCCTGGAGATACTGCAATACCAGGTCAATGCGTGGAGTGGACAGAGCAAGCTCTTTTTCCATCTCCCTGTTCTAAAAATCCATTTAATATATGGTCCCCAGATAGGGGACGTATCAGATATTAAACTGATAAGAACAGATACTACACTTGATCTTAGCCAAAAGGCCGAGAAGCGATAACCAGAATTGGTTTCCGACTACGGTGCCACCCAAGGATTCTGAAAAGTCCATTTGTGGAGATGGCCACCTGGACTCCCGTTAAGAAGACATGCTGTCAACCTCTAGATCCCTCACATGCCTGCACTTTTCGGCTTGCTGCTGCTGCAATCCACGCGTTTTAGATCTGCATAACTCCACCTCTTTTAGCACAGTACCCTCAACCCCCGGCTGTTCCCACCCGCCTCAACACCGTTGGAAGGGAGGAGAACCAATTAAGGCGGGGGGGGGGGGGGTGGAACGAGCAGCTGTCTACCCTTAGCAGGAGGGTTGCTGATTAATTACCTCTCCTGCTGCTGCTGCTGCTGGCTGTCCAGCAGCAGACTGAAGGTGGCTGCTGCTGTGCGCAGGTATATAAAGGCTCAGGGCCTATTATGACACGCGCAGCCAGCGTTCCATTGCCACATTCCGTCTACTGCAGGCGGGATACCTGGATGGCTGAATGTCACTGAGAAGCTCACAGAGACCGCCATAAGCAACAGTTTAAAAGAATGCCACAGACTAATCAACCAAACTTTTTGGGTTGGTTTCTCTTTTATAGTCTGCAGGCATTAAATGAAAGAAGTCAGTGTTCCAGCAGAGGGAGACAACGTTTCAGAAAAGGCATTGTAGCAAACCAAAAAAGAAATTTTAAGCGCAGCAGAGTAACCAGCTCACATACCTGTTAGCTCAGGTGAGTTTAAAAGGCTGCTGTTGATAACAAGGGCATTTGCTAAATAGATGGTGTGTGTGCAACAATATACTGAAAGGTCAATTATATTGTGCAGCTTATCTCACCACCTGTAGTTATTTAGGTGAAAGCTCCAAAATGCTTGCCTAATATGTCTGTTTATCCAAAAGGAAGTATAGAGGGAGAGCTAGATAGATAGCATTGCATTACATTACATTACATGGCAATGCAATGCACAGTTGCTGAAGTTGAACCAAAATGAGCTTGTCATCTGGCTTCTGCAACTTTTAACATGAAAAATCCAATGAGGAGAAGAAAAGCAAAGCCAAAGAGTCCATCCCAAAATCCGACAAACAAGCAAAATGAACAAAAAGCATTGAATTCAATTCTTTCTGATTTTAGAAACTGCATTAAAGAAGGGGTGCACCGGTCCTGGAGATACTGCAATACCAGGTCAATGCGTGGAGTGGACAGAGCAAGCTCTTTTTCCATCTCCCTGTTCTAAAAATCCATTTAATATATGGTCCCCAGATAGGGGACGTATCAGATATTAAACTGATAAGAACAGATACTACACTTGATCTTAGCCAAAAGGCCGAGAAGCGATAATCAGAATTGGTTTCCGACTACGGTGCCACCCAAGGATTCTGAAAAGTCCATTTGTGGAGATGGCCACCTGGACTCCCGTTAAGAAGACATGCTGTCAACCTCTAGATCCCTCACATGCCTGCACTTTTCGGCTTGCTGCTGCTGCAATCCACGCGTTTTAGATCTGCATAACTCCACCTCTTTTAGCACAGTACCCTCAACCCCCGGCTGTTCCCACCCGCCTCAACACCGTTGGAAGGGAGGAGAACCAATTAAGGCGGGGGGGGGGTGGAACGAGCAGCTGTCTACCCTTAGCAGGAGGGTTGCTGATTAATTACCTCTCCTGCTGCTGCTGCTGCTGGCTGTCCAGCAGCAGACTGAAGGTGGCTGCTGCTGTGCGCAGGTATATAAAGGCTCAGAGCCTATTATGACACGCGCAGCCAGCGTTCCATTGCCACATTCCGTCTACTGCAGGCGGGATACCTGGATGGCTGAATGTCACTGAGAAGCTCACAGAGACCGCCATAAGCAACAGTTTAAAAGAATGCCACAGACTAATCAACCAAACTTTTTGGGTTGGTTTCTCTTTTATAGTCTGCAGGCATTAAATGAAAGAAGTCAGTGTTCCAGCAGAGGGAGACAACGTTTCAGAAAAGGCATTGTAGCAAACCAAAAAAGAAATTTTAAGCGCAGCAGAGTAACCAGCTCACATACCTGTTAGCTCAGGTGAGTTTAAAAGGCTGCTGTTGATAACAAGGGCATTTGCTAAATAGATGGTGTGTGTGCAACAATATACTGAAAGGTCAATTATATTGTGCAGCTTATCTCACCACCTGTAGTTATTTAGGTGAAAGCTCCAAAATGCTTGCCTAATATGTCTGTTTATCCAAAAGGAAGTATAGAGGGAGAGCTAGATAGATAGCATTGCATTACATTACATTACATGGCAATGCAATGCACAGTTGCTGAAGTTGAACCAAAATGAGCTTGTCATCTGGCTTCTGCAACTTTTAACATGAAAAATCCAATGAGGAGAAGAAAAGCAAAGCCAAAGAGTCCATCCCAAAATCCGACAAACAAGCAAAATGAACAAAAAGCATTGAATTCAATTCTTTCTGATTTTAGAAACTGCATTAAAGAAGGGGTGCACCGGTCCTGGAGATACTGCAATACCAGGTCAATGCGTGGAGTGGACAGAGCAAGCTCTTTTTCCATCTCCCTGTTCTAAAAATCCATTTAATATATGGTCCCCAGATAGGGGACGTATCAGATATTAAACTGATAAGAACAGATACTACACTTGATCTTAGCCAAAAGGCCGAGAAGCGATAACCAGAATTGGTTTCCGACTACGGTGCCACCCAAGGATTCTGAAAAGTCCATTTGTGGAGATGGCCACCTGGACTCCCGTTAAGAAGACATGCTGTCAACCTCAGATCCCTCACATGCCTGCACTTTTCGGCTTGCTGCTGCTGCAATCCACGCGTTTTAGATCTGCATAACTCCACCTCTTTTAGCACAGTACCCTCAACCCCCGGCTGTTCCCACCCGCCTCAACACCGTTGGAAGGGAGGAGAACCAATTAAGGCGGGGGGGGGGTGGAACGAGCAGCTGTCTACCCTTAGCAGGAGGGTTGCTGATTAATTACCTCTCCTGCTGCTGCTGCTGCTGGCTGTCCAGCAGCAGACTGAAGGTGGCTGCTGCTGTGCGCAGGTATATAAAGGCTCAGAGCCTATTATGACACGCGCAGCCAGCGTTCCATTGCCACATTCCGTCTACTGCAGGCGGGATACCTGGATGGCTGAATGTCACTGAGAAGCTCACAGAGACCGCCATAAGCAACAGTTTAAAAGAATGCCACAGACTAATCAACCAAACTTTTTGGGTTGGTTTCTCTTTTATAGTCTGCAGGCATTAAATGAAAGAAGTCAGTGTTCCAGCAGAGGGAGACAACGTTTCAGAAAAGGCATTGTAGCAAACCAAAAAATAAATTTTAAGCGCAGCAGAGTAACCAGCTCACATACCTGTTAGCTCAGGTGAGTTTAAAAGGCTGCTGTTGATAACAAGGGCATTTGCTAAATAGATGGTGTGTGTGCAACAATATACTGAAAGGTCAATTATATTGTGCAGCTTATCTCACCACCTGTAGTTATTTAGGTGAAAGCTCCAAAATGCTTGCCTAATATGTCTGTTTATCCAAAAGGAAGTATAGAGGGAGAGCTAGATAGATAGCATTGCATTACATTACATTACATGGCAATGCAATGCACAGTTGCTGAAGTTGAACCAAAATGAGCTTGTCATCTGGCTTCTGCAACTTTTAACATGAAAAATCCAATGAGGAGAAGAAAAGCAAAGCCAAAGAGTCCATCCCAAAATCCGACAAACAAGCAAAATGAACAAAAAGCATTGAATTCAATTCTTTCTGATTTTAGAAACTGCATTAAAGAAGGGGTGCACCGGTCCTGGAGATACTGCAATACCAGGTCAATGCGTGGAGTGGACAGAGCAAGCTCTTTTTCCATCTCCCTGTCCTAAAAATCCATTTAATATATGGTCCCCAGATAGGGGACGTATCAGATATTAAACTGATAAGAACAGATACTACACTTGATCTTAGCCAAAAGGCCGAGAAGCGATAACCAGAATTGGTTTCCGACTACGGTGCCACCCAAGGATTCTGAAAAGTCCATTTGTGGAGATGGCCACCTGGACTCCCGTTAAGAAGACATGCTGTCAACCTCTAGATCCCTCACATGCCTGCACTTTTCGGCTTGCTGCTGCTGCAATCCACGCGTTTTAGATCTGCATAACTCCACCTCTTTTAGCACAGTACCCTCAACCCCCGGCTGTTCCCACCCGCCTCAACACCGTTGGAAGGGAGGAGAACCAATTAAGGCGGGGGGGGGGGGTGGAACGAGCAGCTGTCTACCCTTAGCAGGAGGGTTGCTGATTAATTACCTCTCCTGCTGCTGCTGCTGCTGGCTGTCCAGCAGCAGACTGAAGGTGGCTGCTGCTGTGCGCAGGTATATAAAGGCTCAGAGCCTATTATGACACGCGCAGCCAGCGTTCCATTGCCACATTCCGTCTACTGCAGGCGGGATACCTGGATGGCTGAATGTCACTGAGAAGATCACAGAGACCGCCATAAGCAACAGTTTAAAAGAATGCCACAGACTAATCAACCAAACTTTTTGGGTTGGTTTCTCTTTTATAGTCTGCAGGCATTAAATGAAAAAAGTCAGTGTTCCAGCAGAGGGAGACAACGTTTCAGAAAAGGCATTGTAGCAAACCAAAAAAGAAATTTTAAGCGCAGCAGAGTAACCAGCTCACATACCTGTTAGCTCAGGTGAGTTTAAAAGGCTGCTGTTGATAACAAGGGCATTTGCTAAATAGATGGTGTGTGTGCAACAATATACTGAAAGGTCAATTATATTGTGCAGCTTATCTCACCACCTGTAGTTATTTAGGTGAAAGCTCCAAAATGCTTGCCTAATATGTCTGTTTATCCAAAAGGAAGTATAGAGGGAGAGCTAGATAGATAGCATTGCATTACATTACATTACATGGCAATGCAATGCACAGTTGCTGAAGTTGAACCAAAATGAGCTTGTCATCTGGCTTCTGCAACTTTTAACATGAAAAATCCAATGAGGAGAAGAAAAGCAAAGCCAAAGAGTCCATCCCAAAATCCGACAAACAAGCAAAATGAACAAAAAGCATTGAATTCAATTCTTTCTGATTTTAGAAACTGCATTAAAGAAGGGGTGCACCGGTCCTGGAGATACTGCAATACCAGGTCAATGCGTGGAGTGGACAGAGCAAGCTCTTTTTCCATCTCCCTGTTCTAAAAATCCATTTAATATATGGTCCCCAGATAGGGGACGTATCAGATATTAAACTGATAAGAACAGATACTACACTTGATCTTAGCCAAAAGGCCGAGAAGCGATAACCAGAATTGGTTTCCGACTACGGTGCCACCCAAGGATTCTGAAAAGTCCATTTGTGGAGATGGCCACCTGGACTCCCGTTAAGAAGACATGCTGTCAACCTCTAGATCCCTCACATGCCTGCACTTTTCGGCTTGCTGCTGCTGCAATCCACGCGTTTTAGATCTGCATAACTCCACCTCTTTTAGCACAGTACCCTCAACCCCCGGCTGTTCCCACCCGCCTCAACACCGTTGGAAGGGAGGAGAACCAATTAAGGCGGGGGGGGGGTGGAACGAGCAGCTGTCTACCCTTAGCAGGAGGGTTGCTGATTAATTACCTCTCCTGCTGCTGCTGCTGCTGGCTGTCCAGCAGCAGACTGAAGGTGGCTGCTGCTGTGCGCAGGTATATAAAGGCTCAGAGCCTATTATGACACGCGCAGCCAGCGTTCCATTGCCACATTCCGTCTACTGCAGGCGGGATACCTGGATGGCTGAATGTCACTGAGAAGCTCACAGAGACCGCCATAAGCAACAGTTTAAAAGAATGCCACAGACTAATCAACCAAACTTTTTGGGTTGGTTTCTCTTTTATAGTCTGCAGGCATTAAATGAAAGAAGTCAGTGTTCCAGCAGAGGGAGACAACGTTTCAGAAAAGGCATTGTAGCAAACCAAAAAATAAATTTTAAGCGCAGCAGAGTAACCAGCTCACATACCTGTTAGCTCAGGTGAGTTTAAAAGGCTGCTGTTGATAACAAGGGCATTTGCTAAATAGATGGTGTGTGTGCAACAATATACTGAAAGGTCAATTATATTGTGCAGCTTATCTCACCACCTGTAGTTATTTAGGTGAAAGCTCCAAAATGCTTGCCTAATATGTCTGTTTATCCAAAAGGAAGTATAGAGGGAGAGCTAGATAGATAGCATTGCATTACATTACATTACATGGCAATGCAATGCACAGTTGCTGAAGTTGAACCAAAATGAGCTTGTCATCTGGCTTCTGCAACTTTTAACATGAAAAATCCAATGAGGAGAAGAAAAGCAAAGCCAAAGAGTCCATCCCAAAATCCGACAAACAAGCAAAATGAACAAAAAGCATTGAATTCAATTCTTTCTGATTTTAGAAACTGCATTAAAGAAGGGGTGCACCGGTCCTGGAGATACTGCAATACCAGGTCAATGCGTGGAGTGGACAGAGCAAGCTCTTTTTCCATCTCCCTGTCCTAAAAATCCATTTAATATATGGTCCCCAGATAGGGGACGTATCAGATATTAAACTGATAAGAACAGATACTACACTTGATCTTAGCCAAAAGGCCGAGAAGCGATAACCAGAATTGGTTTCCGACTACGGTGCCACCCAAGGATTCTGAAAAGTCCATTTGTGGAGATGGCCACCTGGACTCCCGTTAAGAAGACATGCTGTCAACCTCTAGATCCCTCACATGCCTGCACTTTTCGGCTTGCTGCTGCTGCAATCCACGCGTTTTAGATCTGCATAACTCCACCTCTTTTAGCACAGTACCCTCAACCCCCGGCTGTTCCCACCCGCCTCAACACCGTTGGAAGGGAGGAGAACCAATTAAGGCGGGGGGGGGGGGGGGTGGAACGAGCAGCTGTCTACCCTTAGCAGGAGGGTTGCTGATTAATTACCTCTCCTGCTGCTGCTGCTGCTGGCTGTCCAGCAGCAGACTGAAGGTGGCTGCTGCTGTGCGCAGGTATATAAAGGCTCAGAGCCTATTATGACACGCGCAGCCAGCGTTCCATTGCCACATTCCGTCTACTGCAGGCGGGATACCTGGATGGCTGAATGTCACTGAGAAGATCACAGAGACCGCCATAAGCAACAGTTTAAAAGAATGCCACAGACTAATCAACCAAACTTTTTGGGTTGGTTTCTCTTTTATAGTCTGCAGGCATTAAATGAAAAAAGTCAGTGTTCCAGCAGAGGGAGACAACGTTTCAGAAAAGGCATTGTAGCAAACCAAAAAAGAAATTTTAAGCGCAGCAGAGTAACCAGCTCACATACCTGTTAGCTCAGGTGAGTTTAAAAGGCTGCTGTTGATAACAAGGGCATTTGCTAAATAGATGGTGTGTGTGCAACAATATACTGAAAGGTCAATTATATTGTGCAGCTTATCTCACCACCTGTAGTTATTTAGGTGAAAGCTCCAAAATGCTTGCCTAATATGTCTGTTTATCCAAAAGGAAGTATAGAGGGAGAGCTAGATAGATAGCATTGCATTACATTACATTACATGGCAATGCAATGCACAGTTGCTGAAGTTGAACCAAAATGAGCTTGTCATCTGGCTTCTGCAACTTTTAACATGAAAAATCCAATGAGGAGAAGAAAAGCAAAGCCAAAGAGTCCATCCCAAAATCCGACAAACAAGCAAAATGAACAAAAACCATTGAATTCAATTCTTTCTGATTTTAGAAACTGCATTAAAGAAGGGGTGCACCGGTCCTGGAGATACTGCAATACCAGGTCAATGCGTGGAGTGGACAGAGCAAGCTCTTTTTCCATCTCCCTGTTCTAAAAATCCATTTAATATATGGTCCCCAGATAGGGGACGTATCAGATATTAAACTGATAAGAACAGATACTACACTTGATCTTAGCCAAAAGGCCGAGAAGCGATAACCAGAATTGGTTTCCGACTACGGTGCCACCCAAGGATTCTGAAAAGTCCATTTGTGGAGATGGCCACCTGGACTCCCGTTAAGAAGACATGCTGTCAACCTCTAGATCCCTCACATGCCTGCACTTTTCGGCTTGCTGCTGCTGCAATCCACGCGTTTTAGATCTGCATAACTCCACCTCTTTTAGCACAGTACCCTCAACCCCCGGCTGTTCCCACCCGCCTCAACACCGTTGGAAGGGAGGAGAACCAATTAAGGCGGGGGGGGGGGTGGAACGAGCAGCTGTCTACCCTTAGCAGGAGGGTTGCTGATTAATTACCTCTCCTGCTGCTGCTGCTGCTGGCTGTCCAGCAGCAGACTGAAGGTGGCTGCTGCTGTGCGCAGGTATATAAAGGCTCAGAGCCTATTATGACACGCGCAGCCAGCGTTCCATTGCCACATTCCGTCTACTGCAGGCGGGATACCTGGATGGCTGAATGTCACTGAGAAGCTCACAGAGACCGCCATAAGCAACAGTTTAAAAGAATGCCACAGACTAATCAACCAAACTTTTTGGGTTGGTTTCTCTTTTATAGTCTGCAGGCATTAAATGAAAGAAGTCAGTGTTCCAGCAGAGGGAGACAACGTTTCAGAAAAGGCATTGTAGCAAACCAAAAAAGAAATTTTAAGCGCAGCAGAGTAACCAGCGCACATACCTGTTAGCTCAGGTGAGTTTAAAAGGCTGCTGTTGATAACAAGGGCATTTGCTAAATAGATGGTGTGTGTGCAACAATATACTGAAAGGTCAATTATATTGTGCAGCTTATCTCACCACCTGTAGTTATTTAGGTGAAAGCTCCAAAATGCTTGCCTAATATGTCTGTTTATCCAAAAGGAAGTATAGAGGGAGAGCTAGATAGATAGCATTGCATTACATTACATTACATGGCAATGCAATGCACAGTTGCTGAAGTTGAACCAAAATGAGCTTGTCATCTGGCTTCTGCAACTTTTAACATGAAAAATCCAAGGAGGAGAAGAAAAGCAAAGCCAAAGAGTCCATCCCAAAATCCGACAAACAAGCAAAATGAACAAAAAGCATTGAATTCAATTCTTTCTGATTTTAGAAACTGCATTAAAGAAGGGGTGCACCGGTCCTGGAGATACTGCAATACCAGGTCAATGCGTGGAGTGGACAGAGCAAGCTCTTTTTCCATCTCCCTGTTCTAAAAATCCATTTAATATATGGTCCCCAGATAGGGGACGTATCAGATATTAAACTGATAAGAACAGATACTACACTTGATCTTAGCCAAAAGGCCGAGAAGCGATAACCAGAATTGGTTTCCGACTACGGTGCCACCCAAGGATTCTGAAAAGTCCATTTGTGGAGATGGCCACCTGGACTCCCGTTAAGAAGACATGCTGTCAACCTCTAGATCCCTCACATGCCTGCACTTTTCGGCTTGCTGCTGCTGCAATCCACGCGTTTTAGATCTGCATAACTCCACCTCTTTTAGCACAGTACCCTCAACCCCCGGCTGTTCCCACCCGCCTCAACACCGTTGGAAGGGAGGAGAACCAATTAAGGCGGGGGGGGGTGGAACGAGCAGCTGTCTACCCTTAGCAGGAGGGTTGCTGATTAATTACCTCTCCTGCTGCTGCTGCTGCTGGCTGTCCAGCAGCAGACTGAAGGTGGCTGCTGCTGTGCGCAGGTATATAAAGGCTCAGAGCCTATTATGACACGCGCAGCCAGCGTTCCATTGCCACATTCCGTCTACTGCAGGCGGGATACCTGGATGGCTGAATGTCACTGAGAAGCTCACAGAGACCGCCATAAGAAACAGTTTAAAAGAATGCCACAGACTAATCAACCAAACTTTTTGGGTTGGTTTCTCTTTTATAGTCTGCAGGCATTAAATGAAAGAAGTCAGTGTTCCAGCAGAGGGAGACAACGTTTCAGAAAAGGCATTGTAGCAAACCAAAAAAGAAATTTTAAGCGCAGCAGAGTAACCAGCTCACATACCTGTTAGCTCAGGTGAGTTTAAAAGGCTGCTGTTGATAACAAGGGCATTTGCTAAATAGATGGTGTGTGTGCAACAGTATACTGAAAGGTCAATTATATTGTGCAGCTTATCTCACCACCTGTAGTTATTTAGGTGAAAGCTCCAAAATGCTTGCCTAATATGTCTGTTTATCCAAAAGGAAGTATAGAGGGAGAGCTAGATAGATAGCATTGCATTACATTACATTACATGGCAATGCAATGCACAGTTGCTGAAGTTGAACCAAAATGAGCTTGTCATCTGGCTTCTGCAACTTTTAACATGAAAAATCCAATGAGGAGAAGAAAAGCAAAGCCAAAGAGTCCATCCCAAAATCCGACAAACAAGCAAAATGAACAAAAAGCATTGAATTCAATTCTTTCTGATTTTAGAAACTGCATTAAAGAAGGGGTGCACCGGTCCTGGAGATACTGCAATACCAGGTCAATGCGTGGAGTGGACAGAGCAAGCTCTTTTTCCATCTCCCTGTTCTAAAAATCCATTTAATATATGGTCCCCAGATAGGGGACGTATCAGATATTAAACTGATAAGAACAGATACTACACTTGATCTTAGCCAAAAGGCCGAGAAGCGATAACCAGAATTGGTTTCCGACTACGGTGCCACCCAAGGATTCTGAAAAGTCCATTTGTGGAGATGGCCACCTGGACTCCCGTTAAGAAGACATGCTGTCAACCTCTAGATCCCTCACATGCCTGCACTTTTCGGCTTGCTGCTGCTGCAATCCACGCGTTTTAGATCTGCATAACTCCACCTCTTTTAGCACAGTACCCTCAACCCCCGGCTGTTCCCACCCGCCTCAACACCGTTGGAAGGGAGGAGAACCAATTAAGGCGGGGGGGGGGGGGTGGAACGAGCAGCTGTCTACCCTTAGCAGGAGGGTTGCTGATTAATTACCTCTCCTGCTGCTGCTGCTGCTGGCTGTCCAGCAGCAGACTGAAGGTGGCTGCTGCTGTGCGCAGGTATATAAAGGCTCAGAGCCTATTATGACACGCGCAGCCAGCGTTCCATTGCCACATTCCGTCTACTGCAGGCGGGATACCTGGATGGCTGAATGTCACTGAGAAGCTCACAGAGACCGCCATAAGCAACAGTTTAAAAGAATGCCACAGACTAATCAACCAAACTTTTTGGGTTGGTTTCTCTTTTATAGTCTGCAGGCATTAAATGAAAGAAGTCAGTGTTCCAGCAGAGGGAGACAACGTTTCAGAAAAGGCATTGTAGCAAACCAAAAAAGAAATTTTAAGCGCAGCAGAGTAACCAGCTCACATACCTGTTAGCTCAGGTGAGTTTAAAAGGCTGCTGTTGATAACAAGGGCATTTGCTAAATAGATGGTGTGTGTGCAACAATATACTGAAAGGTCAATTATATTGTGCAGCTTATCTCACCACCTGTAGTTATTTAGGTGAAAGCTCCAAAATGCTTGCCTAATATGTCTGTTTATCCAAAAGGAAGTATAGAGGGAGAGCTAGATAGATAGCATTGCATTACATTACATTACATGGCAATGCAATGCACAGTTGCTGAAGTTGAACCAAAATGAGCTTGTCATCTGGCTTCTGCAACTTTTAACATGAAAAATCCAATGAGGAGAAGAAAAGCAAAGCCAAAGAGTCCATCCCAAAATCCGACAAACAAGCAAAATGAACAAAAAGCATTGAATTCAATTCTTTCTGATTTTAGAAACTGCATTAAAGAAGGGGTGCACCGGTCCTGGAGATACTGCAATACCAGGTCAATGCGTGGAGTGGACAGAGCAAGCTCTTTTTCCATCTCCCTGTTCTAAAAATCCATTTAATATATGGTCCCCAGATAGGGGACATATCAGATATTAAACTGATAAGAACAGATACTACACTTGATCTTAGCCAAAAGGCCGAGAAGCGATAACCAGAATTGGTTTCCGACTACGGTGCCACCCAAGGATTCTGAAAAGTCCATTTGTGGAGATGGCCACCTGGACTCCCGTTAAGAAGACATGCTGTCAACCTCTAGATCCCTCACATGCCTGCACTTTTCGGCTTGCTGCTGCTGCAATCCACGCGTTTTAGATCTGCATAACTCCACCTCTTTTAGCACAGTACCCTCAACCCCCGGCTGTTCCCACCCGCCTCAACACCGTTGGAAGGGAGGAGAACCAATTAAGGCGGGGGGGGGGGGTGGAACGAGCAGCTGTCTACCCTTAGCAGGAGGGTTGCTGATTAATTACCTCTCCTGCTGCTGCTGCTGCTGGCTGTCCAGCAGCAGACTGAAGGTGGCTGCTGCTGTGCGCAGGTATATAAAGGCTCAGAGCCTATTATGACACGCGCAGCCAGCGTTCCATTGCCACATTCCGTCTACTGCAGGCGGAATACCTGGATGGCTGAATGTCACTGAGAAGCTCACAGAGACCGCCATAAGCAACAGTTTAAAAGAATGCCACAGACTAATCAACCAAACTTTTTGGGTTGGTTTCTCTTTTATAGTCTGCAGGCATTAAATGAAAGAAGTCAGTGTTCCAGCAGAGGGAGACAACGTTTCAGAAAAGGCATTGTAGCAAACCAAAAAAGAAATTTTAAGCGCAGCAGAGTAACCAGCTCACATACCTGTTAGCTCAGGTGAGTTTAAAAGGCTGCTGTTGATAACAAGGGCATTTGCTAAATAGATGGTGTGTGTGCAACAATATACTGAAAGGTCAATTATATTGTGCAGCTTATCTCACCACCTGTAGTTATTTAGGTGAAAGCTCCAAAATGCTTGCCTAATATATCTGTTTATCCAAAAGGAAGTATAGAGGGAGAGCTAGATAGATAGCATTGCATTACATTACATTACATGGCAATGCAATGCACAGTTGCTGAAGTTGAACCAAAATGAGCTTGTCATCTGGCTTCTGCAACTTTTAACATGAAAAATCCAATGAGGAGAAGAAAAGCAAAGCCAAAGAGTCCATCCCAAAATCCGACAAACAAGCAAAATGAACAAAAAGCATTGAATTCAATTCTTTCTGATTTTAGAAACTGCATTAAAGAAGGGGTGCACCGGTCCTGGAGATACTGCAATACCAGGTCAATGCGTGGAGTGGACAGAGCAAGCTCTTTTTCCATCTCCCTGTTCTAAAAATCCATTTAATATATGGTCCCCAGATAGGGGACGTATCAGATATTAAACTGATAAGAACAGATACTACACTTGATCTTAGCCAAAAGGCCGAGAAGCGATAACCAGAATTGGTTTCCGACTACGGTGCCACCCAAGGATTCTGAAAAGTCCATTTGTGGAGATGGCCACCTGGACTCCCGTTAAGAAGACATGCTGTCAACCTCTAGATCCCTCACATGCCTGCACTTTTCGGCTTGCTGCTGCTGCAATCCACGCGTTTTAGATCTGCATAACTCCACCTCTTTTAGCACAGTACCCTCAACCCCCGGCTGTTCCCACCCGCCTCAACACCGTTGGAAGGGAGGAGAACCAATTAAGGCGGGGGGGGGGGTGGAACGAGCAGCTGTCTACCCTTAGCAGGAGGGTTGCTGATTAATTACCTCTCCTGCTGCTGCTGCTGCTGGCTGTCCAGCAGCAGACTGAAGGTGGCTGCTGCTGTGCGCAGGTATATAAAGGCTCAGAGCCTATTATGACACGCGCAGCCAGCGTTCCATTGCCACATTCCGTCTACTGCAGGCGGGATACCTGGATGGCTGAATGTCACTGAGAAGCTCACAGAGACCGCCATAAGCAACAGTTTAAAAGAATGCCACAGACTAATCAACCAAACTTTTTGGGTTGGTTTCTCTTTTATAGTCTGCAGGCATTAAATGAAAGAAGTCAGTGTTCCAGCAGAGGGAGACAACGTTTCAGAAAAGGCATTGTAGCAAACCAAAAAAGAAATTTTAAGCGCAGCAGAGTAACCAGCTCACATACCTGTTAGCTCAGGTGAGTTTAAAAGGCTGCTGTTGATAACAAGGGCATTTGCTAAATAGATGGTGTGTGTGCAACAATATACTGAAAGGTCAATTATATTGTGCAGCTTATCTCACCACCTGTAGTTATTTAGGTGAAAGCTCCAAAATGCTTGCCTAATATGTCTGTTTATCCAAAAGGAAGTATAGAGGGAGAGCTAGATAGATAGCATTGCATTACATTACATTACATGGCAATGCAATGCACAGTTGCTGAAGTTGAACCAAAATGAGCTTGTCATCTGGCTTCTGCAACTTTTAACATGAAAAATCCAATGAGGAGAAGAAAAGCAAAGCCAAAGAGTCCATCCCAAAATCCGACAAACAAGCAAAATGAACAAAAAGCATTGAATTCAATTCTTTCTGATTTTAGAAACTGCATTAAAGAAGGGGTGCACCGGTCCTGGAGATACTGCAATACCAGGTCAATGCGTGGAGTGGACAGAGCAAGCTCTTTTTCCATCTCCCTGTTCTAAAAATCCATTTAATATATGGTCCCCAGATAGGGGACGTATCAGATATTAAACTGATAAGAACAGATACTACACTTGATCTTAGCCAAAAGGCCGAGAAGCGATAACCAGAATTGGTTTCCGACTACGGTGCCACCCAAGGATTCTGAAAAGTCCATTTGTGGAGATGGCCACCTGGACTCCCGTTAAGAAGACATGCTGTCAACCTCTAGATCCCTCACATGCCTGCACTTTTCGGCTTGCTGCTGCTGCAATCCACGCGTTTTAGATCTGCATAACTCCACCTCTTTTAGCACAGTACCCTCAACCCCCGGCTGTTCCCACCCGCCTCAACACCGTTGGAAGGGAGGAGAACCAATTAATGCGGGGGGGGGGTGGAACGAGCAGCTGTCTACCCTTAGCAGGAGGGTTGCTGATTAATTACCTCTCCTGCTGCTGCTGCTGCTGGCTGTCCAGCAGCAGACTGAAGGTGGCTGCTGCTGTGCGCAGGTATATAAAGGCTCAGAGCCTATTATGACACGCGCAGCCAGCGTTCCATTGCCACATTCCGTCTACTGCAGGCGGGATACCTGGATGGCTGAATGTCACTGAGAAGCTCACAGAGACCGCCATAAGCAACAGTTTAAAAGAATGCCACAGACTAATCAACCAAACTTTTTGGGTTGGTTTCTCTTTTATAGTCTGCAGGCATTAAATGAAAGAAGTCAGTGTTCCAGCAGAGGGAGACAACGTTTCAGAAAAGGCATTGTAGCAAACCAAAAAAGAAATTTTAAGCGCAGCAGAGTAACCAGCTCACATACCTGTTAGCTCAGGTGAGTTTAAAAGGCTGCTGTTGATAACAAGGGCATTTGCTAAATAGATGGTGTGTGTGCAACAATATACTGAAAGGTCAATTATATTGTGCAGCTTATCTCACCACCTGTAGTTATTTAGGTGAAAGCTCCAAAATGCTTGCCTAATATGTCTGTTTATCCAAAAGGAAGTATAGAGGGAGAGCTAGATAGATAGCATTGCATTACATTACATTACATGGCAATGCAATGCACAGTTGCTGAAGTTGAACCAAAATGAGCTTGTCATCTGGCTTCTGCAACTTTTAACATGAAAAATCCAATGAGGAGAAGAAAAGCAAAGCCAAAGAGTCCATCCCAAAATCCGACAAACAAGCAAAATGAACAAAAAGCATTGAATTCAATTCTTTCTGATTTTAGAAACTGCATTAAAGAAGGGGTGCACCGGTCCTGGAGATACTGCAATACCAGGTCAATGCGTGGAGTGGACAGAGCAAGCTCTTTTTCCATCTCCCTGTTCTAAAAATCCATTTAATATATGGTCCCCAGATAGGGGACGTATCAGATATTAAACTGATAAGAACAGATACTACACTTGATCTTAGCCAAAAGGCCGAGAAGCGATAACCAGAATTGGTTTCCGACTACGGTGCCACCCAAGAATTCTGAAAAGTCCATTTGTGGAGATGGCCACCTGGACTCCCGTTAAGAAGACATGCTGTCAACCTCTAGATCCCTCACATGCCTGCACTTTTCGGCTTGCTGCTGCTGCAATCCACGCGTTTTAGATCTGCATAACTCCACCTCTTTTAGCACAGTACCCTCAACCCCCGGCTGTTCCCACCCGCCTCAACACCGTTGGAAGGGAGGAGAACCAATTAAGGCGGGGGGGGGTGGAACGAGCAGCTGTCTACCCTTAGCAGGAGGGTTGCTGATTAATTACCTCTCCTGCTGCTGCTGCTGCTGGCTGTCCAGCAGCAGACTGAAGGTGGCTGCTGCTGTGCGCAGGTATATAAAGGCTCAGAGCCTATTATGACACGCGCAGCCAGCGTTCCATTGCCACATTCCGTCTACTGCAGGCGGGATACCTGGATGGCTGAATGTCACTGAGAAGCTCACAGAGACCGCCATAAGCAACAGTTTAAAAGAATGCCACAGACTAATCAACCAAACTTTTTGGGTTGGTTTCTCTTTTATAGTCTGCAGGCATTAAATGAAAGAAGTCAGTGTTCCAGCAGAGGGAGACAACGTTTCAGAAAAGGCATTGTAGCAAACCAAAAAAGAAATTTTAAGCGCAGCAGAGTAACCAGCTCACATACCTGTTAGCTCAGGTGAGTTTAAAAGGCTGCTGTTGATAACAAGGGCATTTGCTAAATAGATGGTGTGTGTGCAACAATATACTGAAAGGTCAATTATATTGTGCAGCTTATCTCACCACCTGTAGTTATTTAGGTGAAAGCTCCAAAATGCTTGCCTAATATGTCTGTTTATCCAAAAGGAAGTATAGAGGGAGAGCTAGATAGATAGCATTGCATTACATTACATTACATGGCAATGCAATGCACAGTTGCTGAAGTTGAACCAAAATGAGCTTGTCATCTGGCTTCTGCAACTTTTAACATGAAAAATCCAATGAGGAGAAGAAAAGCAAAGCCAAAGAGTCCATCCCAAAATCCGACAAACAAGCAAAATGAACAAAAAGCATTGAATTCAATTCTTTCTGATTTTAGAAACTGCATTAAAGAAGGGGTGCACCGGTCCTGGAGATACTGCAATACCAGGTCAATGCGTGGAGTGGACAGAGCAAGCTCTTTTTCCATCTCCCTGTTCTAAAAATCCATTTAATATATGGTCCCCAGATAGGGGACGTATCAGATATTAAACTGATAAGAACAGATACTACACTTGATCTTAGCCAAAAGGCCGAGAAGCGATAACCAGAATTGGTTTCCGACTACGGTGCCACCCAAGGATTCTGAAAAGTCCATTTGTGGAGATGGCCACCTGGACTCCCGTTAAGAAGACATGCTGTCAACCTCTAGATCCCTCACATGCCTGCACTTTTCGGCTTGCTGCTGCTGCAATCCACGCGTTTTAGATCTGCATAACTCCACCTCTTTTAGCACAGTACCCTCAACCCCCGGCTGTTCCCACCCGCCTCAACACCGTTGGAAGGGAGGAGAACCAATTAAGGCGGGGGGGGGGTGGAACGAGCAGCTGTCTACCCTTAGCAGGAGGGTTGCTGATTAATTACCTCTCCTGCTGCTGCTGCTGCTGGCTGTCCAGCAGCAGACTGAAGGTGGCTGCTGCTGTGCGCAGGTATATAAAGGCTCAGAGCCTATTATGACACGCGCAGCCAGCGTTCCATTGCCACATTCCGTCTACTGCAGGCGGGATACCTGGATGGCTGAATGTCACTGAGAAGCTCACAGAGACCGCCATAAGCAACAGTTTAAAAGAATGCCACAGACTAATCAACCAAACTTTTTGGGTTGGTTTCTCTTTTATAGTCTGCAGGCATTAAATGAAAGAAGTCAGTGTTCCAGCAGAGGGAGACAACGTTTCAGAAAAGGCATTGTAGCAAACCAAAAAAGAAATTTTAAGCGCAGCAGAGTAACCAGCTCACATACCTGTTAGCTCAGGTGAGTTTAAAAGGCTGCTGTTGATAACAAGGGCATTTGCTAAATAGATGGTGTGTGTGCAACAATATACTGAAAGGTCAATTATATTGTGCAGCTTATCTCACCACCTGTAGTTATTTAGGTGAAAGCTCCAAAATGCTTGCCTAATATGTCTGTTTATCCAAAAGGAAGTATAGAGGGAGAGCTAGATAGATAGCATTGCATTACATTACATTACATGGCAATGCAATGCACAGTTGCTGAAGTTGAACCAAAATGAGCTTGTCATCTGGCTTCTGCAACTTTTAACATGAAAAATCCAATGAGGAGAAGAAAAGCAAAGCCAAAGAGTCCATCCCAAAATCCGACAAACAAGCAAAATGAACAAAAAGCATTGAATTCAATTCTTTCTGATTTTAGAAACTGCATTAAAGAAGGGGTGCACCGGTCCTGGAGATACTGCAATACCAGGTCAATGCGTGGAGTGGACAGAGCAAGCTCTTTTTCCATCTCCCTGTTCTAAAAATCCATTTAATATATGGTCCCCAGATAGGGGACGTATCAGATATTAAACTGATAAGAACAGATACTACACTTGATCTTAGCCAAAAGGCCGAGAAGCGATAACCAGAATTGGTTTCCGACTACGGTGCCACCCAAGGATTCTGAAAAGTCCATTTGTGGAGATGGCCACCTGGACTCCCGTTAAGAAGACATGCTGTCAACCTCTAGATCCCTCACATGCCTGCACTTTTCGGCTTGCTGCTGCTGCAATCCACGCGTTTTAGATCTGCATAACTCCACCTCTTTTAGCACAGTACCCTCAACCCCCGGCTGTTCCCACCTGCCTCAACACCGTTGGAAGGGAGGAGAACCAATTAAGGCGGGGGGGGGGGGGGTGGAACGAGCAGCTGTCTACCCTTAGCAGGAGGGTTGCTGATTAATTACCTCTCCTGCTGCTGCTGCTGCTGGCTGTCCAGCAGCAGACTGAAGGTGGCTGCTGCTGTGCGCAGGTATATAAAGGCTCAGAGCCTATTATGACACGCGCAGCCAGCGTTCCATTGCCACATTCCGTCTACTGCAGGCGGGATACCTGGATGGCTGAATGTCACTGAGAAGCTCACAGAGACCGCCATAAGCAACAGTTTAAAAGAATGCCACAGACTAATCAACCAAACTTTTTGGGTTGGTTTCTCTTTTATAGTCTGCAAGCATTCAATGAAAGAAGTCAGTGTTCCAGCAGAGGGAGACAACGTTTCAGAAAAGGCATTGTAGCAAACCAAAAAAGAAATTTTAAGCGCAGCAGAGTAACCAGCTCACATACCTGTTAGCTCAGGTGAGTTTAAAAGGCTGCTGTTGATAACAAGGGCATTTGCTAAATAGATGGTGTGTGTGCAACAATATACTGAAAGGTCAATTATATTGTGCAGCTTATCTCACCACCTGTAGTTATTTAGGTGAAAGCTCCAAAATGCTTGCCTAATATGTCTGTTTATCCAAAAGGAAGTATAGAGGGAGAGCTAGATAGATAGCATTGCATTACATTACATTACATGGCAATGCAATGCACAGTTGCTGAAGTTGAACCAAAATGAGCTTGTCATCTGGCTTCTGCAACTTTTAACATGAAAAATCCAATGAGGAGAAGAAAAGCAAAGCCAAAGAGTCCATCCCAAAATCCGACAAACAAGCAAAATGAACAAAAAGCATTGAATTCAATTCTTTCTGATTTTAGAAACTGCATTAAAGAAGGGGTGCACCGGTCCTGGAGATACTGCAATACCAGGTCAATGCGTGGAGTGGACAGAGCAAGCTCTTTTTCCATCTCCCTCTTCTAAAAATCCATTTAATATATGGTCCCCAGATAGGGGACGTATCAGATATTAAACTGATAAGAACAGATACTACACTTGATCTTAGCCAAAAGGCCGAGAAGCGATAACCAGAATTGGTTTCCGACTACGGTGCCACCCAAGGATTCTGAAAAGTCCATTTGTGGAGATGGCCACCTGGACTCCCGTTAAGAAGACATGCTGTCAACCTCTAGATCCCTCACATGCCTGCACTTTTCGGCTTGCTGCTGCTGCAATCCACGCGTTTTAGATCTGCATAACTCCACCTCTTTTAGCACAGTACCCTCAACCCCCGGCTGTTCCCACCCGCCTCAACACCGTTGGAAGGGAGGAGAACCAATTAAGGCGGGGGGGGGGGTGGAACGAGCAGCTGTCTACCCTTAGCAGGAGGGTTGCTGATTAATTACCTCTCCTGCTGCTGCTGCTGCTGGCTGTCCAGCAGCAGACTGAAGGTGGCTGCTGCTGTGCGCAGGTATATAAAGGCTCAGAGCCTATTATGACACGCGCAGCCAGCGTTCCATTGCCACATTCCGTCTACTGCAGGCGGGATACCTGGATGGCTGAATGTCACTGAGAAGCTCACAGAGACCGCCATAAGCAACAGTTTAAAAGAATGCCACAGACTAATCAACCAAACTTTTTGGTTGGTTTCTCTTTTATAGTCTGCAGGCATTAAATGAAAGAAGTCAGTGTTCCAGCAGAGGGAGACAACGTTTCAGAAAAGGCATTGTAGCAAACCAAAAAAGAAATTTTAAGCGCAGCAGAGTAACCAGCTCACATACCTGTTAGCTCAGGTGAGTTTAAAAGGCTGCTGTTGATAACAAGGGCATTTGCTAAATAGATGGTGTGTGTGCAACAATATACTGAAAGGTCAATTATATTGTGCAGCTTATCTCACCACCTGTAGTTATTTAGGTGAAAGCTCCAAAATGCTTGCCTAATATGTCTGTTTATCCAAAAGGAAGTATAGAGGGAGAGCTAGATAGATAGCATTGCATTACATTACATTACATGGCAATGCAATGCACAGTTGCTGAAGTTGAACCAAAATGAGCTTGTCATCTGGCTTCTGCAACTTTTAACATGAAAAATCCAATGAGGAGAAGAAAAGCAAAGCCAAAGAGTCCATCCCAAAATCCGACAAACAAGCAAAATGAACAAAAAGCATTGAATTCAATTCTTTCTGATTTTAGAAAATGCATTAAAGAAGGGGTGCACCGGTCCTGGAGATACTGCAATACCAGGTCAATGCATGGAGTGGACAGAGCAAGCTCTTTTTCCATCTCCCTGTTCTAAAAATCCATTTAATATATGGTCCCCAGATAGGGGACGTATCAGATATTAAACTGATAAGAACAGATACTACACTTGATCTTAGCCAAAAGGCCGAGAAGCGATAACCAGAATTGGTTTCCGACTACGGTGCCACCCAAGGATTCTGAAAAGTCCATTTGTGGAGATGGCCACCTGGACTCCCGTTAAGAAGACATGCTGTCAACCTCTAGATCCCTCACATGCCTGCACTTTTCGGCTTGCTGCTGCTGCAATCCACGCGTTTTAGATCTGCATAACTCCACCTCTTTTAGCACAGTACCCTCAACCCCCGGCTGTTCCCACCCGCCTCAACACCGTTGGAAGGGAGGAGAACCAATTAAGGCGGGGGGGGTGGAACGAGCAGCTGTCTACCCTTAGCAGGAGGGTTGCTGATTAATTACCTCTCCTGCTGCTGCTGCTGCTGGCTGTCCAGCAGCAGACTGAAGGTGGCTGCTGCTGTGCGCAGGTATATAAAGGCTCAGAGCCTATTATGACACGCGCAGCCAGCGTTCCATTGCCACATTCCGTCTACTGCAGGCGGGATACCTGGATGGCTGAATGTCACTGAGAAGCTCACAGAGACCGCCATAAGCAACAGTTTAAAAGAATGCCACAGACTAATCAACCAAACTTTTTGGGTTGGTTTCTCTTTTATAGTCTGCAGGCATTAAATGAAAGAAGTCAGTGTTCCAGCAGAGGGAGACAACGTTTCAGAAAAGGCATTGTAGCAAACCAAAAAAGAAATTTTAAGCGCAGCAGAGTAACCAGCTCACATACCTGTTAGCTCAGGTGAGTTTAAAAGGCTGCTGTTGATAACAAGGGCATTTGCTAAATAGATGGTGTGTGTGCAACAATATACTGAAAGGTCAATTATATTGTGCAGCTTATCTCACCACCTGTAGTTATTTAGGTGAAAGCTCCAAAATGCTTGCCTAATATGTCTGTTTATCCAAAAGGAAGTATAGAGGGAGAGCTAGATAGATAGCATTGCATTACATTACATTACATGGCAATGCAATGCACAGTTGCTGAAGTTGAACCAAAATGAGCTTGTCATCTGGCTTCTGCAACTTTTAACATGAAAAATCCAATGAGGAGAAGAAAAGCAAAGCCAAAGAGCCATCCCAAAATCCGACAAACAAGCAAAATGAACAAAAAGCATTGAATTCAATTCTTTCTGATTTTAGAAACTGCATTAAAGAAGGGGTGCACCGGTCCTGGAGATACTGCAATACCAGGTCAATGCGCGGAGTGGACAGAGCAAGCTCTTTTTCCATCTCCCTGTTCTAAAAATCCATTTAATATATGGTCCCCAGATAGGGGACGTATCAGATACTAAACTGATAAGAACAGATACTACACTTGATCTTAGCCAAAAGGCCGAGACGCGATAACCAGAATTGGTTTCCGACTACGGTGCCACCCAAGGATTCTGAAAAGTCCATTTGTGGAGATGGCCACCTGGACTCCCGTTAAGAAGACATGCTGTCAACCTCTAGATCCCTCACATGCCTGCACTTTTCGGCTTGCTGCTGCTGCATTCCACGCGTTTTAGATCTGCATAACTCCACCTCTTTTAGCACAGTACCCTCAACCCCCGGCTGTTCCCACCCGCCTCAAAACCGTTGGAAGGGAGGAGAACCAATTAAGGCGGGGGGGTGGTGGAACGAGCAGCTGTCTACCCTTAGCAGGAGGGTTGCTGATTAATTACCTCTCCTGCTGCTGCTGCTGCTGGCTGTCCAGCAGCAGACTGAAGGTGGCTGCTGCTGTGCGCAGGTATATAAAGGCTCAGAGCCTATTATGACACGCGCAGCCAGCGTTCCATTGCCACATTCCGTCTACTGCAGGCGGGATACCTGGATGGCTGAATGTCACTGAGAAGCTCACAGAGACCGCCATAAGCAACAGTTTAAAAGAATGCCACAGACTAATCAACCAAACTTTTTGGGTTGGTTTCTCTTTTATAGTCTGCAGGCATTAAATGAAAGAAGTCAGTGTTCCAGCAGAGGGAGACAACGTTTCAGAAAAGGCATTGTAGCAAACCAAAAAAGAAATTTTAAGCGCAGCAGAGTAACCAGCTCACATACCTGTTAGCTCAGGTGAGTTTAAAAGGCTGCTGTTGATAACAAGGGCATTTGCTAAATAGATGGTGTGTGTGCAACAATATACTGAAAGGTCAATTATATTGTGCAGCTTATCTCACCACCTGTAGTTATTTAGGTGAAAGCTCCAAAATGCTTGCCTAATATGTCTGTTTATCCAAAAGGAAGTATAGAGGGAGAGCTAGATAGATAGCATTGCATTACATTACATTACATGGCAATGCAATGCACAGTTGCTGAAGTTGAACCAAAATGAGCTTGTCATCTGGCTTCTGCAACTTTTAACATGAAAAATCCAATGAGAAGAAGAAAAGCAAAGCCAAAGAGTCCATCCCAAAATCCGACAAACAAGCAAAATGAACAAAAAGCATTGAATTCAATTCTTTCTGATTTTAGAAACTGCATTAAAGAAGGGGTGCACCGGTCCTGGAGATACTGCAATACCAGGTCAATGCGTGGAGTGGACAGAGCAAGCTCTTTTTCCATCTCCCTGTTCTAAAAATCCATTTAATATATGGTCCCCAGATAGGGGACGTATCAGATATTAAACTGATAAGAACAGATACTACACTTGATCTTAGCCAAAAGGCCGAGAAGCGATAACCAGAATTGGTTTCCGACTACGGTGCCACCCAAGGATTCTGAAAAGTCCATTTGTGGAGATGGCCACCTGGACTCCCGTTAAGAAGACATGCTGTCAACCTCTAGATCCCTCACATGCCTGCACTTTTCGGCTTGCTGCTGCTGCAATCCACGCGTTTTAGATCTGCATAACTCCACCTCTTTTAGCACAGTACCCTCAACCCCCGGCTGTTCCCACCCGCCTCAACACCGTTGGAAGGGAGGAGAACCAATTAAGGCGGGGGGGGGGGTGGAACGAGCAGCTGTCTACCCTTAGCAGGAGGGTTGCTGATTAATTACCTCTCCTGCTGCTGCTGCTGCTGGCTGTCCAGCAGCAGACTGAAGGTGGCTGCTGCTGTGCGCAGGTATATAAAGGCTCAGAGCCTATTATGACACGCGCAGCCAGCGTTCCATTGCCACATTCCGCCTACTGCAAGCGGGATACCTGGATGGCTGAATGTCACTGAGAAGCTCACAGAGACCGCCATAAGCAACAGTTTAAAAGAATGCCACAGACTAATCAACCAAACTTTTTGGGTTGGTTTCTCTTTTATAGTCTGCAGGCATTAAATGAAAGAAGTCAGTGTTCCAGCAGAGGGAGACAACGTTTCAGAAAAGGCATTGTAGCAAACCAAAAAAGAAATTTTAAGCGCAGCAGAGTAACCAGCTCACATACCTGTTAGCTCAGGTGAGTTTAAAAGGCTGCTGTTGATAACAAGGGCATTTGCTAAATAGATGGTGTGTGTGCAACAATATACTGAAAGGTCAATTATATTGTGCAGCTTATCTCACCACCTGTAGTTATTTAGGTGAAAGCTCCAAAATGCTTGCCTAATATGTCTGTTTATCCAAAAGGAAGTATAGAGGGAGAGCTAGATAGATAGCATTGCATTACATTACATTACATGGCAATGCAATGCACAGTTGCTGAAGTTGAACCAAAATGAGCTTGTCATCTGGCTTCTGCAACTTTTAACATGAAAAATCCAATGAGGAGAAGAAAAGCAAAGCCAAAGAGTCCATCCCAAAATCCGACAAACAAGCAAAATGAACAAAAAGCATTGAATTCAATTCTTTCTGATTTTAGAAACTGCATTAAAGAAGGGGTGCACCGGTCCTGGAGATACTGCAATACCAGGTCAATGCGTGGAGTGGACAGAGCAAGCTCTTTTTCCATCTCCCTGTTCTAAAAATCCATTTAATATATGGTCCCCAGATAGGGGACGTATCAGATATTAAACTGATAAGAACAGATACTACACTTGATCTTAGCCAAAAGGCCGAGAAGCGATAACCAGAATTGGTTTCCGACTACGGTGCCACCCAAGGATTCTGAAAAGTCCATTTGTGGAGATGGCCACCTGGACTCCCGTTAAGAAGACATGCTGTCAACCTCTAGATCCCTCACATGCCTGCACTTTTCGGCTTGCTGCTGCTGCAATCCACGCGTTTTAGATCTGCATAACTCCACCTCTTTTAGCACAGTACCCTCAACCCCCGGCTGTTCCCACCCGCCTCAACACCGTTGGAAGGGAGGAGAACCAATTAAGGCGGGGGGGGGGGTGGAACGAGCAGCTGTCTACCCTTAGCAGGAGGGTTGCTGATTAATTACCTCTCCTGCTGCTGCTGCTGCTGGCTGTCCAGCAGCAGACTGAAGGTGGCTGCTGCTGTGCGCAGGTATATAAAGGCTCAGAGCCTATTATGACACGCGCAGCCAGCGTTCCATTGCCACATTCCGCCTACTGCAAGCGGGATACCTGGATGGCTGAATGTCACTGAGAAACTCACAGAGACCGCCATAAGCAACAGTTTAAAAGAATGCCACAGACTAATCAACCAAACTTTTTGGGTTGGTTTCTCTTTTATAGTCTGCAGGCATTAAATGAAAGAAGTCAGTGTTCCAGCAGAGGGAGACAACGTTTCAGAAAAGGCATTGTAGCAAACCAAAAAAGAAATTTTAAGCGCAGCAGAGTAACCAGCTCACATACCTGTTAGCTCAGGTGAGTTTAAAAGGCTGCTGTTGATAACAAGGGCATTTGCTAAATAGATGGTGTGTGTGCAACAATATACTGAAAGGTCAATTATATTGTGCAGCTTATCTCACCACCTGTAGTTATTTAGGTGAAAGCTCCAAAATGCTTGCCTAATATGTCTGTTTATCCAAAAGGAAGTATAGAGGGAGAGCTAGATAGATAGCATTGCATTACATTACATTACATGGCAATGCAATGCACAGTTGCTGAAGTTGAACCAAAATGAGCTTGTCATCTGGCTTCTGCAACTTTTAACATGAAAAATCCAATGAGGAGAAGAAAAGCAAAGCCAAAGAGTCCATCCCAAAATCCGACAAACAAGCAAAATGAACAAAAAGCATTGAATTCAATTCTTTCTGATTTTAGAAACTGCATTAAAGAAGGGGTGCACCGGTCCTGGAGATACTGCAATACCAGGTCAATGCGTGGAGTGGACAGAGCAAGCTCTTTTTCCATCTCCCTGTTCTAAAAATCCATTTAATATATGGTCCCCAGATAGGGGACGTATCAGATATTAAACTGATAAGAACAGATACTACACTTGATCTTAGCCAAAAGGCCGAGAAGCGATAACCAGAATTGGTTTCCGACTACGGTGCCACCCAAGGATTCTGAAAAGTCCATTTGTGGAGATGGCCACCTGGACTCCCGTTAAGAAGACATGCTGTCAACCTCTAGATCCCTCACATGCCTGCACTTTTCGGCTTGCTGCTGCTGCAATCCACGCGTTTTAGATCTGCATAACTCCACCTCTTTTAGCACAGTACCCTCAACCCCCGGCTGTTCCCACCCGCCTCAACACCGTTGGAAGGGAGGAGAACCAATTAAGGCGGGGGGGGGGGGGGTGGAACGAGCAGCTGTCTACCCTTAGCAGGAGGGTTGCTGATTAATTACCTCTCCTGCTGCTGCTGCTGCTGGCTGTCCAGCAGCAGACTGAAGGTGGCTGCTGCTGTGCGCAGATATATAAAGGCTCAGAGCCTATTATGACACGCGCAGCCAGCGTTCCATTGCCACATTCCGTCTACTGCAGGCGGGATACCTGGATGGCTGAATGTCACTGAGAAGCTCACAGAGACCGCCATAAGCAACAGTTTAAAAGAATGCCACAGACTAATCAACCAAACTTTTTGGGTTGGTTTCTCTTTTATAGTCTGCAGGCATTAAATGAAAGAAGTCAGTGTTCCAGCAGAGGGAGACAACGTTTCAGAAAAGGCATTGTAGCAAACCAAAAAAGAAATTTTAAGCGCAGCAGAGTAACCAGCTCACATACCTGTTAGCTCAGGTGAGTTTAAAAGGCTGCTGTTGATAACAAGGGCATTTGCTAAATAGATGGTGTGTGTGCAACAATATACTGAAAGGTCAATTATATTGTGCAGCTTGTCTCACCACCTGTAGTTATTTAGGTGAAAGCTCCAAAATGCTTGCCTAATATGTCTGTTTATCCAAAAGGAAGTATAGAGGGAGAGCTAGATAGATAGCATTGCATTACATTACATTACATGGCAATGCAATGCACAGTTGCTGAAGTTGAACCAAAATGAGCTTGTCATCTGGCTTCTGCAACTTTTAACATGAAAAATCCAATGAGGAGAAGAAAAGCAAAGCCAAAGAGTCCATCCCAAAATCCGACAAACAAGCAAAATGAACAAAAAGCATTGAATTCAATTCTTTCTGATTTTAGAAACTGCATTAAAGAAGGGGTGCACCGGTCCTGGAGATACTGCAATACCAGGTCAATGCGTGGAGTGGACAGAGCAAGCTCTTTTTCCATCTCCCTGTTCTAAAAATCCATTTAATATATGGTCCCCAGATAGGGGACGTATCAGATATTAAACTGATAAGAACAGATACTACACTTGATCTTAGCCAAAAGGCCGAGAAGCGATAACCAGAATTGGTTTCCGACTACGGTGCCACCCAAGGATTCTGAAAAGTCCATTTGTGGAGATGGCCACCTGGACTCCCGTTAAGAAGACATGCTGTCAACCTCTAGATCCCTCACATGCCTGCACTTTTCGGCTTGCTGCTGCTGCAATCCACGCGTTTTAGATCTGCATAACTCCACCTCTTTTAGCACAGTACCCTCAACCCCCGGCTGTTCCCACCCGCCTCAACACCGTTGGAAGGGAGGAGAACCAATTAAGGCGGGGGGGGGGTGGAACGAGCAGCTGTCTACCCTTAGCAGGAGGGTTGCTGATTAATTACCTCTCCTGCTGCTGCTGCTGCTGGCTGTCCAGCAGCAGACTGAAGGTGGCTGCTGCTGTGCGCAGGTATATAAAGGCTCAGAGCCTATTATGACACGCGCAGCCAGCGTTCCATTGCCACATTCCGTCTACTGCAGGCGGGATACCTGGATGGCTGAATGTCACTGAGAAGCTCACAGAGACCGCCATAAGCAACAGTTTAAAAGAATGCCACAGACTAATCAACCAAACTTTTTGGGTTGGTTTCTCTTTTATAGTCTGCAGGCATTAAATGAAAGAAGTCAGTGTTCCAGCAGAGGGAGACAACGTTTCAGAAAAGGCATTGTAGCAAACCAAAAAAGAAATTTTAAGCGCAGCAGAGTAACCAGCTCACATACCTGTTAGCTCAGGTGAGTTTAAAAGGCTGCTGTTGATAACAAGGGCATTTGCTAAATAGATGGTGTGTGTGCAACAATATACTGAAAGGTCAATTATATTGTGCAGCTTATCTCACCACCTGTAGTTATTTAGGTGAAAGCTCCAAAATGCTTGCCTAATATGTCTGTTTATCCAAAAGGAAGTATAGAGGGAGAGCTAGATAGATAGCATTGCATTACATTACATTACATGGCAATGCAATGCACAGTTGCTGAAGTTGAACCAAAATGAGCTTGTCATCTGGCTTCTGCAACTTTTAACATGAAAAATCCAATGAGGAGAAGAAAAGCAAAGCCAAAGAGTCCATCCCAAAATCCGACAAACAAGCAAAATGAACAAAAAGCATTGAATTCAATTCTTTCTGATTTTAGAAACTGCATTAAAGAAGGGGTGCACCGGTCCTGGAGATACTGCAATACCAGGTCAATGCGTGGAGTGGACAGAGCAAGCTCTTTTTCCATCTCCCTGTTCTAAAAATCCATTTAATATATGGTCCCCAGATAGGGGACGTATCAGATATTAAACTGATAAGAACAGATACTACACTTGATCTTAGCCAAAAGGCCGAGAAGCGATAACCAGAATTGGTTTCCGACTACGGTGCCACCCAAGGATTCTGAAAAGTCCATTTGTGGAGATGGCCACCTGGACTCCCGTTAAGAAGACATGCTGTCAACCTCTAGATCCCTCACATGCCTGCACTTTTCGGCTTGCTGCTGCTGCAATCCACGCGTTTTAGATCTGCATAACTCCACCTCTTTTAGCACAGTACCCTCAACCCCCGGCTGTTCCCACCCGCCTCAACACCGTTGGAAGGGAGGAGAACCAATTAAGGCGGGGGGGTGGTGGAACGAGCAGCTGTCTACCCTTAGCAGGAGGGTTGCTGATTAATTACCTCTCCTGCTGCTGCTGCTGCTGGCTGTCCAGCAGCAGACTGAAGGTGGCTGCTGCTGTGCGCAGGTATATAAAGGCTCAGAGCCTATTATGACACGCGCAGCCAGCGTTCCATTGCCACATTCCGTCTACTGCAGGCGGGATACCTGGATGGCTGAATGTCACTGAGAAGCTCACAGAGACCGCCATAAGCAACAGTTTAAAAGAATGCCACAGACTAATCAACCAAACTTTTTGGGTTGGTTTCTCTTTTATAGTCTGCAGGCATTAAATGAAAGAAGTCAGTGTTCCAGCAGAGGGAGACAACGTTTCAGAAAAGGCATTGTAGCAAACCAAAAAAGAAATTTTAAGCGCAGCAGAGTAACCAGCTCACATACCTGTTAGCTCAGGTGAGTTTAAAAGGCTGCTGTTGATAACAAGGGCATTTGCTAAATAGATGGTGTGTGTGCAACAATATACTGAAAGGTCAATTATATTGTGCAGCTTATCTCACCACCTGTAGTTATTTAGGTGAAAGCTCCAAAATGCTTGCCTAATATGTCTGTTTATCCAAAAGGAAGTATAGAGGGAGAGCTAGATAGATAGCATTGCATTACATTACATTACATGGCAATGCAATGCACAGTTGCTGAAGTTGAACCAAAATGAGCTTGTCATCTGGCTTCTGCAACTTTTAACATGAAAAATCCAATGAGAAGAAGAAAAGCAAAGCCAAAGAGTCCATCCCAAAATCCGACAAACAAGCAAAATGAACAAAAAGCATTGAATTCAATTCTTTCTGATTTTAGAAACTGCATTAAAGAAGGGGTGCACCGGTCCTGGAGATACTGCAATACCAGGTCAATGCGTGGAGTGGACAGAGCAAGCTCTTTTTCCATCTCCCTGTTCTAAAAATCCATTTAATATATGGTCCCCAGATAGGGGACGTATCAGATATTAAACTGATAAGAACAGATACTACACTTGATCTTAGCCAAAAGGCCGAGAAGCGATAACCAGAATTGGTTTCCGACTACGGTGCCACCCAAGGATTCTGAAAAGTCCATTTGTGGAGATGGCCACCTGGACTCCCGTTAAGAAGACATGCTGTCAACCTCTAGATCCCTCACATGCCTGCACTTTTCGGCTTGCTGCTGCTGCAATCCACGCGTTTTAGATCTGCATAACTCCACCTCTTTTAGCACAGTACCCTCAACCCCCGGCTGTTCCCACCCGCCTCAACACCGTTGGAAGGGAGGAGAACCAATTAAGGCGGGGGGGGGGGTGGAACGAGCAGCTCTCTACCCTTAGCAGGAGGGTTGCTGATTAATTACCTCTCCTGCTGCTGCTGCTGCTGGCTGTCCAGCAGCAGACTGAAGGTGGCTGCTGCTGTGCGCAGGTATATAAAGGCTCAGAGCCTATTATGACACGCGCAGCCAGCGTTCCATTGCCACATTCCGTCTACTGCAGGCGGGATACCTGGATGGCTGAATGTCACTGAGAAGCTCACAGAGACTGCCATAAGCAACAGTTTAAAAGAATGCCACAGACTAATCAACCAAACTTTTTGGGTTGGTTTCTCTTTTATAGTCTGCAGGCATTAAATGAAAGAAGTCAGTGTTCCAGCAGAGGGAGACAACGTTTCAGAAAAGGCATTGTAGCAAACCAAAAAAGAAATTTTAAGCGCAGCAGAGTAACCAGCTCACATACCTGTTAGCTCAGGTGAGTTTAAAAGGCTGCTGTTGATAACAAGGGCATTTGCTAAATAGATGGTGTGTGTGCAACAATATACTGAAAGGTCAATTATATTGTGCAGCTTATCTCACCACCTGTAGTTATTTAGGTGAAAGCTCCAAAATGCTTGCCTAATATGTCTGTTTATCCAAAAGGAAGTATAGAGGGAGAGCTAGATAGATAACATTGCATTACATTACATTACATGGCAATGCAATGCACAGTTGCTGAAGTTGAACCAAAATGAGCTTGTCATCTGGCTTCTGCAACTTTTAACATGAAAAATCCAATGAGGAGAAGAAAAGCAAAGCCAAAGAGTCCATCCCAAAATCCGACAAACAAGCAAAATGAACAAAAAGCATTGAATTCAATTCTTTCTGATTTTAGAAACTGCATTAAAGAAGGGGTGCACCGGTCCTGGAGATACTGCAATACCAGGTCAATGCGTGGAGTGGACAGAGCAAGCTCTTTTTCCATCTCCCTGTTCTAAAAATCCATTTAATATATGGTCCCCAGATAGGGGACGTATCAGATATTAAACTGATAAGAACAGATACTACACTTGATCTTAGCCAAAAGGCCGAGAAGCGATAACCAGAATTGGTTTCCGACTACGGTGCCACCCAAGGATTCTGAAAAGTCCATTTGTGGAGATGGCCACCTGGACTCCCGTTAAGAAGACATGCTGTCAACCTCTAGATCCCTCACATGCCTGCACTTTTCGGCTTGCTGCTGCTGCAATCCACGCGTTTTAGATCTGCATAACTCCACCTCTTTTAGCACAGTACCCTCAACCCCCGGCTGTTCCCACCCGCCTCAACACCGTTGGAAGGGAGGAGAACCAATTAAGGCGGGGGGGGGGGTGGAACGAGCAGCTGTCTACCCTTAGCAGGAGGGTTGCTGATTAATTACCTCTCCTGCTGCTGCTGCTGCTGGCTGTCCAGCAGCAGACTGAAGGTGGCTGCTGCTGTGCGCAGGTATATAAAGGCTCAGAGCCTATTATGACACGCGCAGCCAGCGTTCCATTGCCACATTCCGCCTACTGCAAGCGGGATACCTGGATGGCTGAATGTCACTGAGAAGCTCACAGAGACCGCCATAAGCAACAGTTTAAAAGAATGCCACAGACTAATCAACCAAACTTTTTGGGTTGGTTTCTCTTTTATAGTCTGCAGGCATTAAATGAAAGAAGTCAGTGTTCCAGCAGAGGGAGACAACGTTTCAGAAAAGGCATTGTAGCAAACCAAAAAAGAAATTTTAAGCGCAGCAGAGTAACCAGCTCACATACCTGTTAGCTCAGGTGAGTTTAAAAGGCTGCTGTTGATAACAAGGGCATTTGCTAAATAGATGGTGTGTGTGCAACAATATACTGAAAGGTCAATTATATTGTGCAGCTTGTCTCACCACCTGTAGTTATTTAGGTGAAAGCTCCAAAATGCTTGCCTAATATGTCTGTTTATCCAAAAGGAAGTATAGAGGGAGAGCTAGATAGATAGCATTGCATTACATTACATTACATGGCAATGCAATGCACAGTTGCTGAAGTTGAACCAAAATGAGCTTGTCATCTGGCTTCTGCAACTTTTAACATGAAAAATCCAATGAGGAGAAGAAAAGCAAAGCCAAAGAGTCCATCCCAAAATCCGACAAACAAGCAAAATGAACAAAAAGCATTGAATTCAATTCTTTCTGATTTTAGAAACTGCATTAAAGAAGGGGTGCACCGGTCCTGGAGATACTGCAATACCAGGTCAATGCGTGGAGTGGACAGAGCAAGCTCTTTTTCCATCTCCCTGTTCTAAAAATCCATTTAATATATGGTCCCCAGATAGGGGACGTATCAGATATTAAACTGATAAGAACAGATACTACACTTGATCTTAGCCAAAAGGCCGAGAAGCGATAACCAGAATTGGTTTCCGACTACGGTGCCACCCAAGGATTCTGAAAAGTCCATTTGTGGAGATGGCCACCTGGACTCCCGTTAAGAAGACATGCTGTCAACCTCTAGATCCCTCACATGCCTGCACTTTTCGGCTTGCTGCTGCTGCAATCCACGCGTTTTAGATCTGCATAACTCCACCTCTTTTAGCACAGTACCCTCAACCCCCGGCTGTTCCCACCCGCCTCAACACCGTTGGAAGGGAGGAGAACCAATTAAGGCGGGGGGGGGTGGAACGAGCAGCTGTCTACCCTTAGCAGGAGGGTTGCTGATTAATTACCTCTCCTGCTGCTGCTGCTGCTGGCTGTCCAGCAGCAGACTGAAGGTGGCTGCTGCTGTGCGCAGGTATATAAAGGCTCAGAGCCTATTATGACACGCGCAGCCAGCGTTCCATTGCCACATTCCGTCTACTGCAGGCGGGATACCTGGATGGCTGAATGTCACTGAGAAGCTCACAGAGACCGCCATAAGCAACAGTTTAAAAGAATGCCACAGACTAATCAACCAAACTTTTTGGGTTGGTTTCTCTTTTATAGTCTGCAGGCATTAAATGAAAGAAGTCAGTGTTCCAGCAGAGGGAGACAACGTTTCAGAAAAGGCATTGTAGCAAACCAAAAAAGAAATTTTAAGCGCAGCAGAGTAACCAGCTCACATACCTGTTAGCTCAGGTGAGTTTAAAAGGCTGCTGTTGATAACAAGGGCATTTGCTAAATAGATGGTGTGTGTGCAACAATATACTGAAAGGTCAATTATATTGTGCAGCTTGTCTCACCACCTGTAGTTATTTAGGTGAAAGCTCCAAAATGCTTGCCTAATATGTCTGTTTATCCAAAAGGAAGTATAGAGGGAGAGCTAGATAGATAGCATTGCATTACATTACATTACATGGCAATGCAATGCACAGTTGCTGAAGTTGAACCAAAATGAGCTTGTCATCTGGCTTCTGCAACTTTTAACATGAAAAATCCAATGAGGAGAAGAAAAGCAAAGCCAAAGAGTCCATCCCAAAATCCGACAAACAAGCAAAATGAACAAAAAGCATTGAATTCAATTCTTTCTGATTTTAGAAACTGCATTAAAGAAGGGGTGCACCGGTCCTGGAGATACTGCAATACCAGGTCAATGCGTGGAGTGGACAGAGCAAGCTCTTTTTCCATCTCCCTGTTCTAAAAATCCATTTAATATATGGTCCCCAGATAGGGGACGTATCAGATATTAAACTGATAAGAACAGATACTACACTTGATCTTAGCCAAAAGGCCGAGAAGCGATAACCAGAATTGGTTTCCGACTACGGTGCCACCCAAGGATTCTGAAAAGTCCATTTGTGGAGATGGCCACCTGGACTCCCGTTAAGAAGACATGCTGTCAACCTCTAGATCCCTCACATGCCTGCACTTTTCGGCTTGCTGCTGCTGCAATCCACGCGTTTTAGATCTGCATAACTCCACCTCTTTTAGCACAGTACCCTCAACCCCCGGCTGTTCCCACCCGCCTCAACACCGTTGGAAGGGAGGAGAACCAATTAAGGCGGGGGGGTGGTGGAACGAGCAGCTGTCTACCCTTAGCAGGAGGGTTGCTGATAAATTACCTCTCCTGCTGCTGCTGCTGCTGGCTGTCCAGCAGCAGACTGAAGGTGGCTGCTGCTGTGCGCAGGTATATAAAGGCTCAGAGCCTATTATGACACGCGCAGCCAGCGTTCCATTGCCACATTCCGTCTACTGCAGGCGGGATACCTGGATGGCTGAATGTCACTGAGAAGCTCACAGAGACCGCCATAAGCAACAGTTTAAAAGAATGCCACAGACTAATCAACCAAACTTTTTGGGTTGGTTTCTCTTTTATAGTCTGCAGGCATTAAATGAAAGAAGTCAGTGTTCCAGCAGAGGGAGACAACGTTTCAGAAAAGGCATTGTAGCAAACCAAAAAAGAAATTTTAAGCGCAGCAGAGTAACCAGCTCACATACCTGTTAGCTCAGGTGAGTTTAAAAGGCTGCTGTTGATAACAAGGGCATTTGCTAAATAGATGGTGTGTGTGCAACAATATACTGAAAGGTCAATTATATTGTGCAGCTTATCTCACCACCTGTAGTTATTTAGGTGAAAGCTCCAAAATGCTTGCCTAATATGTCTGTTTATCCAAAAGGAAGTATAGAGGGAGAGCTAGATAGATAGCATTGCATTACATTACATTACATGGCAATGCAATGCACAGTTGCTGAAGTTGAACCAAAATGAGCTTGTCATCTGGCTTCTGCAACTTTTAACATGAAAAATCCAATGAGAAGAAGAAAAGCAAAGCCAAAGAGTCCATCCCAAAATCCGACAAACAAGCAAAATGAACAAAAAGCATTGAATTCAATTCTTTCTGATTTTAGAAACTGCATTAAAGAAGGGGTGCACCGGTCCTGGAGATACTGCAATACCAGGTCAATGCGTGGAGTGGACAGAGCAAGCTCTTTTTCCATCTCCCTGTTCTAAAAATCCATTTAATATATGGTCCCCAGATAGGGGACGTATCAGATATTAAACTGATAAGAACAGATACTACACTTGATCTTAGCCAAAAGGCCGAGAAGCGATAACCAGAATTGGTTTCCGACTACGGTGCCACCCAAGGATTCTGAAAAGTCCATTTGTGGAGATGGCCACCTGGACTCCCGTTAAGAAGACATGCTGTCAACCTCTAGATCCCTCACATGCCTGCACTTTTCGGCTTGCTGCTGCTGCAATCCACGCGTTTTAGATCTGCATAACTCCACCTCTTTTAGCACAGTACCCTCAACCCCCGGCTGTTCCCACCCGCCTCAACACCGTTGGAAGGGAGGAGAACCAATTAAGGCGGGGGGGGGGGTGGAACGAGCAGCTCTCTACCCTTAGCAGGAGGGTTGCTGATTAATTACCTCTCCTGCTGCTGCTGCTGCTGGCTGTCCAGCAGCAGACTGAAGGTGGCTGCTGCTGTGCGCAGGTATATAAAGGCTCAGAGCCTATTATGACACGCGCAGCCAGCGTTCCATTGCCACATTCCGTCTACTGCAGGCGGGATACCTGGATGGCTGAATGTCACTGAGAAGCTCACAGAGACTGCCATAAGCAACAGTTTAAAAGAATGCCACAGACTAATCAACCAAACTTTTTGGGTTGGTTTCTCTTTTATAGTCTGCAGGCATTAAATGAAAGAAGTCAGTGTTCCAGCAGAGGGAGACAACGTTTCAGAAAAGGCATTGTAGCAAACCAAAAAAGAAATTTTAAGCGCAGCAGAGTAACCAGCTCACATACCTGTTAGCTCAGGTGAGTTTAAAAGGCTGCTGTTGATAACAAGGGCATTTGCTAAATAGATGGTGTGTGTGCAACAATATACTGAAAGGTCAATTATATTGTGCAGCTTATCTCACCACCTGTAGTTATTTAGGTGAAAGCTCCAAAATGCTTGCCTAATATGTCTGTTTATCCAAAAGGAAGTATAGAGGGAGAGCTAGATAGATAACATTGCATTACATTACATTACATGGCAATGCAATGCACAGTTGCTGAAGTTGAACCAAAATGAGCTTGTCATCTGGCTTCTGCAACTTTTAACATGAAAAATCCAATGAGGAGAAGAAAAGCAAAGCCAAAGAGTCCATCCCAAAATCCGACAAACAAGCAAAATGAACAAAAAGCATTGAATTCAATTCTTTCTGATTTTAGAAACTGCATTAAAGAAGGGGTGCACCGGTCCTGGAGATACTGCAATACCAGGTCAATGCGTGGAGTGGACAGAGCAAGCTCTTTTTCCATCTCCCTGTTCTAAAAATCCATTTAATATATGGTCCCCAGATAGGGGACGTATCAGATATTAAACTGATAAGAACAGATACTACACTTGATCTTAGCCAAAAGGCCGAGAAGCGATAACCAGAATTGGTTTCCGACTACGGTGCCACCCAAGGATTCTGAAAAGTCCATTTGTGGAGATGGCCACCTGGACTCCCGTTAAGAAGACATGCTGTCAACCTCTAGATCCCTCACATGCCTGCACTTTTCGGCTTGCTGCTGCTGCAATCCACGCGTTTTAGATCTGCATAACTCCACCTCTTTTAGCACAGTACCCTCAACCCCCGGCTGTTCCCACCCGCCTCAACACCGTTGGAAGGGAGGAGAACCAATTAAGGCGGGGGGGGGGGTGGAACGAGCAGCTGTCTACCCTTAGCAGGAGGGTTGCTGATTAATTACCTCTCCTGCTGCTGCTGCTGCTGGCTGTCCAGCAGCAGACTGAAGGTGGCTGCTGCTGTGCGCAGGTATATAAAGGCTCAGAGCCTATTATGACACGCGCAGCCAGCGTTCCATTGCCACATTCCGCCTACTGCAAGCGGGATACCTGGATGGCTGAATGTCACTGAGAAGCTCACAGAGACCGCCATAAGCAACAGTTTAAAAGAATGCCACAGACTAATCAACCAAACTTTTTGGGTTGGTTTCTCTTTTATAGTCTGCAGGCATTAAATGAAAGAAGTCAGTGTTCCAGCAGAGGGAGACAACGTTTCAGAAAAGGCATTGTAGCAAACCAAAAAAGAAATTTTAAGCGCAGCAGAGTAACCAGCTCACATACCTGTTAGCTCAGGTGAGTTTAAAAGGCTGCTGTTGATAACAAGGGCATTTGCTAAATAGATGGTGTGTGTGCAACAATATACTGAAAGGTCAATTATATTGTGCAGCTTGTCTCACCACCTGTAGTTATTTAGGTGAAAGCTCCAAAATGCTTGCCTAATATGTCTGTTTATCCAAAAGGAAGTATAGAGGGAGAGCTAGATAGATAGCATTGCATTACATTACATTACATGGCAATGCAATGCACAGTTGCTGAAGTTGAACCAAAATGAGCTTGTCATCTGGCTTCTGCAACTTTTAACATGAAAAATCCAATGAGGAGAAGAAAAGCAAAGCCAAAGAGTCCATCCCAAAATCCGACAAACAAGCAAAATGAACAAAAAGCATTGAATTCAATTCTTTCTGATTTTAGAAACTGCATTAAAGAAGGGGTGCACCGGTCCTGGAGATACTGCAATACCAGGTCAATGCGTGGAGTGGACAGAGCAAGCTCTTTTTCCATCTCCCTGTTCTAAAAATCCATTTAATATATGGTCCCCAGATAGGGGACGTATCAGATATTAAACTGATAAGAACAGATACTACACTTGATCTTAGCCAAAAGGCCGAGAAGCGATAACCAGAATTGGTTTCCGACTACGGTGCCACCCAAGGATTCTGAAAAGTCCATTTGTGGAGATGGCCACCTGGACTCCCGTTAAGAAGACATGCTGTCAACCTCTAGATCCCTCACATGCCTGCACTTTTCGGCTTGCTGCTGCTGCAATCCACGCGTTTTAGATCTGCATAACTCCACCTCTTTTAGCACAGTACCCTCAACCCCCGGCTGTTCCCACCCGCCTCAACACCGTTGGAAGGGAGGAGAACCAATTAAGGCGGGGGGGGGTGGAACGAGCAGCTGTCTACCCTTAGCAGGAGGGTTGCTGATTAATTACCTCTCCTGCTGCTGCTGCTGCTGGCTGTCCAGCAGCAGACTGAAGGTGGCTGCTGCTGTGCGCAGGTATATAAAGGCTCAGAGCCTATTATGACACGCGCAGCCAGCGTTCCATTGCCACATTCCGTCTACTGCAGGCGGGATACCTGGATGGCTGAATGTCACTGAGAAGCTCACAGAGACCGCCATAAGCAACAGTTTAAAAGAATGCCACAGACTAATCAACCAAACTTTTTGGGTTGGTTTCTCTTTTATAGTCTGCAGGCATTAAATGAAAGAAGTCAGTGTTCCAGCAGAGGGAGACAACGTTTCAGAAAAGGCATTGTAGCAAACCAAAAAAGAAATTTTAAGCGCAGCAGAGTAACCAGCTCACATACCTGTTAGCTCAGGTGAGTTTAAAAGGCTGCTGTTGATAACAAGGGCATTTGCTAAATAGATGGTGTGTGTGCAACAATATACTGAAAGGTCAATTATATTGTGCAGCTTGTCTCACCACCTGTAGTTATTTAGGTGAAAGCTCCAAAATGCTTGCCTAATATGTCTGTTTATCCAAAAGGAAGTATAGAGGGAGAGCTAGATAGATAGCATTGCATTACATTACATTACATGGCAATGCAATGCACAGTTGCTGAAGTTGAACCAAAATGAGCTTGTCATCTGGCTTCTGCAACTTTTAACATGAAAAATCCAATGAGGAGAAGAAAAGCAAAGCCAAAGAGTCCATCCCAAAATCCGACAAACAAGCAAAATGAACAAAAAGCATTGAATTCAATTCTTTCTGATTTTAGAAACTGCATTAAAGAAGGGGTGCACCGGTCCTGGAGATACTGCAATACCAGGTCAATGCGTGGAGTGGACAGAGCAAGCTCTTTTTCCATCTCCCTGTTCTAAAAATCCATTTAATATATGGTCCCCAGATAGGGGACGTATCAGATATTAAACTGATAAGAACAGATACTACACTTGATCTTAGCCAAAAGGCCGAGAAGCGATAACCAGAATTGGTTTCCGACTACGGTGCCACCCAAGGATTCTGAAAAGTCCATTTGTGGAGATGGCCACCTGGACTCCCGTTAAGAAGACATGCTGTCAACCTCTAGATCCCTCACATGCCTGCACTTTTCGGCTTGCTGCTGCTGCAATCCACGCGTTTTAGATCTGCATAACTCCACCTCTTTTAGCACAGTACCCTCAACCCCCGGCTGTTCCCACCCGCCTCAACACCGTTGGAAGGGAGGAGAACCAATTAAGGCGGGGGGGGGGGTGGAACGAGCAGCTGTCTACCCTTAGCAGGAGGGTTGCTGATTAATTACCTCTCCTGCTGCTGCTGCAGCTGGCTGTCCAGCAGCAGACTGAAGGTGGCTGCTGCTGTGCGCAGGTATATAAAGGCTCAGAGCCTATTATGACACGCGCAGCCAGCGTTCCATTGCCACATTCCGTCTACTGCAGGCGGGATACCTGGATGGCTGAATGTCACTGAGAAGCTCACAGAGACCGCCATAAGCAACAGTTTAAAAGAATGCCACAGACTAATCAACCAAACTTTTTGGGTTGGTTTCTCTTTTATAGTCTGCAGGCATTAAATGAAAGAAGTCAGTGTTCCAGCAGAGGGAGACAACGTTTCAGAAAAGGCATTGTAGCAAACCAAAAAAGAAATTTTAAGCGCAGCAGAGTAACCAGCTCACATACCTGTTAGCTCAGGTGAGTTTAAAAGGCTGCTGTTGATAACAAGGGCATTTGCTAAATAGATGGTGTGTGTGCAACAATATACTGAAAGGTCAATTATATTGTGCAGCTTATCTCACCACCTGTAGTTATTTAGGTGAAAGCTCCAAAATGCTTGCCTAATATGTCTGTTTATCCAAAAGGAAGTATAGAGGGAGAGCTAGATAGATAGCATTGCATTACATTACATTACATGGCAATGCAATGCACAGTTGCTGAAGTTGAACCAAAATGAGCTTGTCATCTGGCTTCTGCAACTTTTAACATGAAAAATCCAATGAGGAGAAGAAAAGCAAAGCCAAAGAGTCCATCCCAAAATCCGACAAACAAGCAAAATGAACAAAAAGCATTGAATTCAATTCTTTCTGATTTTAGAAACTGCATTAAAGAAGGGGTGCACCGGTCCTGGAGATACTGCAATACCAGGTCAATGCGTGGAGTGGACAGAGCAAGCTCTTTTTCCATCTCCCTGTTCTAAAAATCCATTTAATATATGGTCCCCAGATAGGGGACGTATCAGATATTAAACTGATAAGAACAGATTTTTTTTTTTTTTTTTTTTTATCGAAAGCCCGAATTCGTGTACAAAACCCGAGTGCGCTTAAAAAAGTGACAAGTGCCACAAAAAAAGTGCACTAGGATGCTGGTCTTCTTGAAACCCTCTCCAAAAGGAGAAGGGTCCCCCAAACCATTCCCCGTCCCTCCGAGCCAAAAGGCCACAGCGAGGAACAGGGACAAAAAGCCACCTCCAGCCGAAGCCAGAGGCGACCCAATCTTACCCCCAGCACCTGCCCGAGTTCTCACCCGAGCATGGCACTGGGAGCCAAAGACTGTGCTCCCCTCCCGGAAGAGGGGAGCCAACAACGCTCTCCTCCCGAAAGAGGAGAGCCAGGGGGGTTCAGGGGGGAGCGGAACCGGATGGCCACACACTCCCCCCCTAGACCTGCCAAGAGAGGAACCCGTAAGGGAACCGCATCCCGACAAAATCCTAGTAGGACGTGACACACGTGAATAAGTGGACACACAGTGACAAAGAAATTAAATAAATAGTGAAGGTTTCACAGTATAATACTGCCCGGACCTTCGACCGGGAATTGAAAAATTCCCCATCCTAAGGCCAGAAGGCCCGGAATAAGGGTGTGTGCGAAGAAAGAAAATTTGAAGTGCTTGTGCAAATGTGCCATAAACTCAAGTGGGGTTCCCAATCCCAGTGAGTTTAGGCACCCCAGGGTCACCACTCCTGGGGCACTTCACACTTCGGGCTTTCGATCTTCCCCGGCCCAATGGCGTCGATCCTGGGGGGCCATGCTTTCCACCAGATGACTATATTAGCCACCTGGCGTACTAACAAGCGCCTAAACCCCAGTGTGCATAATGTATCAATCTACTAGGGCGGCCAACATCCAAAACCGCCTTTTCGAAAGATACTACACTTGATCTTAGCCAAAAGGCCGAGAAGCGATAACCAGAATTGGTTTCCGACTACGGTGCCACCCAAGGATTCTGAAAAGTCCATTTGTGGAGATGGCCACCTGGACTCCCGTTAAGAAGACATGCTGTCAACCTCTAGATCCCTCACATGCCTGCACTTTTCGGCTTGCTGCTGCTGCAATCCACGCGTTTTAGATCTGCATAACTCCACCTCTTTTAGCACAGTACCCTCAACCCCCGGCTGTTCCCACCCGCCTCAACACCGTTGGAGAGGAGGAGAACCAATTAAGGCGGGGGGGGGGTGGAACGAGCAGCTGTCTACCCTTAGCAGGAGGGTTGCTGATTAATTACCTCTCCTGCTGCTGCTGCTGCTGGCTGTCCAGCAGCAGACTGAAGGTGGCTGCTGCTGTGCGCAGGTATATAAAGGCTCAGAGCCTATTATGACACGCGCAGCCAGCGTTCCATTGCCACATTCCGTCTACTGCAGGCGGGATACCTGGATGGCTGAATGTCACTGAGAAGCTCACAGAGACCGCCATAAGCAACAGTTTAAAAGAATGCCACAGACTAATCAACCAAACTTTTTGGGTTGGTTTCTCTTTTATAGTCTGCAGGCATTAAATGAAAGAAGTCAGTGTTCCAGCAGAGGGAGACAACGTTTCAGAAAAGGCATTGTAGCAAACCAAAAAAGAAATTTTAAGCGCAGCAGAGTAACCAGCTCACATACCTGTTAGCTCAGGTGAGTTTAAAAGGCTGCTGTTGATAACAAGGGCATTTGCTAAATAGATGGTGTGTGTGCAACAATATACTGAAAGGTCAATTATATTGTGCAGCTTATCTCACCACCTGTAGTTATTTAGGTGAAAGCTCCAAAATGCTTGCCTAATATGTCTGTTTATCCAAAAGGAAGTATAGAGGGAGAGCTAGATAGATAGCATTGCATTACATTACATTACATGGCAATGCAATGCACAGTTGCTGAAGTTGAACCAAAATGAGCTTGTCATCTGGCTTCTGCAACTTTTAACATGAAAAATCCAATGAGGAGAAGAAAAGCAAAGCCAAAGAGTCCATCCCAAAATCCGACAAACAAGCAAAATGAACAAAAAGCATTGAATTCAATTCTTTCTGATTTTAGAAACTGCATTAAAGAAGGGGTGCACCGGTCCTGGAGATACTGCAATACCAGGTCAATGCGTGGAGTGGACAGAGCAAGCTCTTTTTCCATCTCCCTGTTCTAAAAATCCATTTAATATATGGTCCCCAGATAGGGGACGTATCAGATATTAAACTGATAAGAACAGATTTTTTTTTTTTTTTTTTTTTATCGAAAGCCCGAATTCGTGTACAAAACCCGAGTGCGCTTAAAAAAGTGACAAGTGCCACAAAAAAAGTGCACTAGGATGCTGGTCTTCTTGAAACCCTCTCCAAAAGGAGAAGGGTCCCCCAAACCATTCCCCGTCCCTCCGAGCCAAAAGGCCACAGCGAGGAACAGGGACAAAAAGCCACCTCCAGCCGAAGCCAGAGGCGACCCAATCTTACCCCCAGCACCTGCCCGAGTTCTCACCCGAGCATGGCACTGGGAGCCAAAGACTGTGCTCCCCTCCCGGAAGAGGGGAGCCAACAACGCTCTCCTCCCGAAAGAGGAGAGCCAGGGGGGTTCAGGGGGGAGCGGAACCGGATGGCCACACACTCCCCCCCTAGACCTGCCAAGAGAGGAACCCGTAAGGGAACCGCATCCCGACAAAATCCTAGTAGGACGTGACACACGTGAATAAGTGGACACACAGTGACAAAGAAATTAAATAAATAGTGAAGGTTTCACAGTATAATACTGCCCGGACCTTCGACCGGGAATTGAAAAATTCCCCATCCTAAGGCCAGAAGGCCCGGAATAAGGGTGTGTGCGAAGAAAGAAAATTTGAAGTGCTTGTGCAAATGTGCCATAAACTCAAGTGGGGTTCCCAATCCCAGTGAGTTTAGGCACCCCAGGGTCACCACTCCTGGGGCACTTCACACTTCGGGCTTTCGATCTTCCCCGGCCCAATGGCGTCGATCCTGGGGGGCCATGCTTTCCACCAGATGACTATATTAGCCACCTGGCGTACTAACAAGCGCCTAAACCCCAGTGTGCATAATGTATCAATCTACTAGGGCGGCCAACATCCAAAACCGCCTTTTCGAAAGATACTACACTTGATCTTAGCCAAAAGGCCGAGAAGCGATAACCAGAATTGGTTTCCGACTACGGTGCCACCCAAGGATTCTGAAAAGTCCATTTGTGGAGATGGCCACCTGGACTCCCGTTAAGAAGACATGCTGTCAACCTCTAGATCCCTCACATGCCTGCACTTTTCGGCTTGCTGCTGCTGCAATCCACGCGTTTTAGATCTGCATAACTCCACCTCTTTTAGCACAGTACCCTCAACCCCCGGCTGTTCCCACCCGCCTCAACACCGTTGGAGAGGAGGAGAACCAATTAAGGCGGGGGGGGGGTGGAACGAGCAGCTGTCTACCCTTAGCAGGAGGGTTGCTGATTAATTACCTCTCCTGCTGCTGCTGCTGCTGGCTGTCCAGCAGCAGACTGAAGGTGGCTGCTGCTGTGCGCAGGTATATAAAGGCTCAGAGCCTATTATGACACGCGCAGCCAGCGTTCCATTGCCACATTCCGTCTACTGCAGGCGGGATACCTGGATGGCTGAATGTCACTGAGAAGCTCACAGAGACCGCCATAAGCAACAGTTTAAAAGAATGCCACAGACTAATCAACCAAACTTTTTGGGTTGGTTTCTCTTTTATAGTCTGCAGGCATTAAATGAAAGAAGTCAGTGTTCCAGCAGAGGGAGACAACGTTTCAGAAAAGGCATTGTAGCAAACCAAAAAAGAAATTTTAAGCGCAGCAGAGTAACCAGCTCACATACCTGTTAGCTCAGGTGAGTTTAAAAGGCTGCTGTTGATAACAAGGGCATTTGCTAAATAGATGGTGTGTGTGCAACAATATACTGAAAGGTCAATTATATTGTGCAGCTTATCTCACCACCTGTAGTTATTTAGGTGAAAGCTCCAAAATGCTTGCCTAATATGTCTGTTTATCCAAAAGGAAGTATAGAGGGAGAGCTAGATAGATAGCATTGCATTACATTACATTACATGGCAATGCAATGCACAGTTGCTGAAGTTGAACCAAAATGAGCTTGTCATCTGGCTTCTGCAACTTTTAACATGAAAAATCCAATGAGGAGAAGAAAAGCAAAGCCAAAGAGTCCATCCCAAAATCCGACAAACAAGCAAAATGAACAAAATGCATTGAATTCAATTCTTTCTGATTTTAGAAACTGCATTAAAGAAGGGGTGCACCGGTCCTGGAGATACTGCAATACCAGGTCAATGCGTGGAGTGGACAGAGCAAGCTCTTTTTCCATCTCCCTGTTCTAAAAATCCATTTAATATATGGTCCCCAGATAGGGGACGTATCAGATATTAAACTGATAAGAACAGATACTACACTTGATCTTAGCCAAAAGGCCGAGAAGCGATAACCAGAATTGGTTTCCGACTACGGTGCCACCCAAGGATTCTGAAAAGTCCATTTGTGGAGATGGCCACCTGGACTCCCGTTAAGAAGACATGCTGTCAACCTCTAGATCCCTCACATGCCTGCACTTTTCGGCTTGCTGCTGCTGCAATCCACGCGTTTTGGATCTGCATAACTCCACCTCTTTTAGCACAGTACCCTCAACCCCCGGCTGTTCCCACCCGTCTCAACACCGTTGGAAGGGAGGAGAACCAATTAAGGCGAGGGGGGGGGGTGGAACGAGCAGCTGTCTACCCTTAGCAGGAGGGTTGCTGATTAATTACCTCTCCTGCTGCTGCTGCTGCTGGCTGTCCAGCAGCAGACTGAAGGTGGCTGCTGCTGTGCGCAGGTATATAAAGGCTCAGAGCCTATTATGACACGCGCAGCCAGCGTTCCATTGCCACATTCCGTCTACTGCAGGCGGGATATCTGGATGGCTGAATGTCACTGAGAAGCTCACAGAGACCGCCATAAGCAACAGTTTAAAAGAATGCCACAGACTAATCAACCAAACTTTTTGGGTTGGTTTCTCTTTTATAGTCTGCAGGCATTAAATGAAAGAAGTCAGTGTTCCAGCAGAGGGAGACAACGTTTCAGAAAAGGCATTGTAGCAAACCAAAAAAGAAATTTAAAGCGCAGCAGAGTAACCAGCTCACATACCTGTTAGCTCAGGTGAGTTTAAAAGGCTGCTGTTGATAACAAGGGCATTTGCTAAATAGATGGTGTGTGTGCAACAATATACTGAAAGGTCAATTATATTGTGCAGCTTATCTCACCACCTGTAGTTATTTAGGTGAAAGCTCCAAAATGCTTGCCTAATATGTCTGTTTATCCAAAAGGAAGTATAGAGGGAGAGCTAGATAGATAGCATTGCATTACATTACATTACATGGCAATGCAATGCACAGTTGCTGAAGTTGAACCAAAATGAGCTTGTCATCTGGCTTCTGCAACTTTTAACATGAAAAATCCAATGAGGAGAAGAAAAGCAAAGCCAAAGAGTCCATCCCAAAATCCGACAAACAAGCAAAATGAACAAAAAGCATTGAATTCAATTCTTTCTGATTTTAGAAACTGCATTAAAGAAGGGGTGCACCGGTCCTGGAGATACTGCAATACCAGGTCAATGCGTGGAGTGGACAGAGCAAGCTCTTTTTCCATCTCCCTGTTCTAAAAATCCATTTAATATATGGTCCCCAGATAGGGGACGTATCAGATATTAAACTGATAAGAACAGATACTACACTTGATCTTAGCCAAAAGGCCGAGAAGCGATAACCAGAATTGGTTTCCGACTACGGTGCCACCCAAGGATTCTGAAAAGTCCATTTGTGGAGATGGCCACCTGGACTCCCGTTAAGAAGACATGCTGTCAACCTCTAGATCCCTCACATGCCTGCACTTTTCGGCTTGCTGCTGCTGCAATCCACGCGTTTTAGATCTGCATAACTCCACCTCTTTTAGCACAGTACCCTCAACCCCCGGCTGTTCCCACCCGCCTCAACACCGTTGGAAGGGAGGAGAACCAATTAAGGCGGGGGGGGGGGGTGGAACGAGCAGCTGTCTACCCTTAGCAGGAGGGTTGCTGATTAATTACCTCTCCTGCTGCTGCTGCTGCTGGCTGTCCAGCAGCAGACTGAAGGTGGCTGCTGCTGTGCGCAGGTATATAAAGGCTCAGAGCCTATTATGACACGCGCAGCCAGCGTTCCATTGCCACATTCCGTCTACTGCAGGCGGGATACCTGGATGGCTGAATGTCACTGAGAAGCTCACAGAGACCGCCATAAGCAACAGTTTAAAAGAATGCCACAGACTAATCAACCAAAATTTTTGGGTTGGTTTCTCTTTTATAGTCTGCAGGCATTAAATGAAAGAAGTCAGTGTTCCAGCAGAGGGAGACAACGTTTCAGAAAAGGCATTGTAGCAAACCAAAAAAGAAATTTTAAGCGCAGCAGAGTAACCAGCTCACATACCTGTTAGCTCAGGTGAGTTTAAAAGGCTGCTGTTGATAACAAGGGCATTTGCTAAATAGATGGTGTGTGTGCAACAATATACTGAAAGGTCAATTATATTGTGCAGCTTATCTCACCACCTGTAGTTATTTAGGTGAAAGCTCCAAAATGCTTGCCTAATATGTCTGTTTATCCAAAAGGAAGTATAGAGGGAGAGCTAGATAGATAGCATTGCATTACATTACATTACATGGCAATGCAATGCACAGTTGCTGAAGTTGAACCAAAATGAGCTTGTCATCTGGCTTCTGCAACTTTTAACATGAAAAATCCAATGAGGAGAAGAAAAGCAAAGCCAAAGAGTCCATCCCAAAATCCGACAAACAAGCAAAATGAACAAAAAGCATTGAATTCAATTCTTTCTGATTTTAGAAACTGCATTAAAGAAGGGGTGCACCGGTCCTGGAGATACTGCAATACCAGGTCAATGCGTGGAGTGGACAGAGCAAGCTCTTTTTCCATCTCCCTGTTCTAAAAATCCATTTAATATATGGTCCCCAGAAAGGGGACGTATCAGATATTAAACTGATAAGAACAGATACTACACTTGATCTTAGCCAAAAGGCCGAGAAGCGATAACCAGAATTGGTTTCCGACTACGGTGCCACCCAAGGATTCTGAAAAGTCCATTTGTGGAGATGGCCACCTGGACTCCCGTTAAGAAGACATACTGTCAACCTCTAGATCCCTCACATGCCTGCACTTTTCGGCTTGCTGCTGCTGCAATCCACGCGTTTTAGATCTGCATAACTCCACCTCTTTTAGCACAGTACCCTCAACCCCCGGCTGTTCCCACCCGCCTCAACACCGTTGGAAGGGAGGAGAACCAATTAAGGCGGGGGGGGGGGGTGGAACGAGCAGCTGTCTACCCTTAGCAGGAGGGTTGCTGATTAATTACCTCTCCTGCTGCTGCTGCTGCTGGCTGTCCAGCAGCAGACTGAAGGTGGCTGCTGCTGTGCGCAGGTATATAAAGGCTCAGAGCCTATTATGACATGCGCAGCCAGCGTTCCATTGCCACATTCCGTCTACTGCAGGCGGGATACCTGGATGGCTGAATGTCACTGAGAAGCTCACAGAGACCGCCATAAGCAACAGTTTAAAAGAATGCCACAGACTAATCAACCAAACTTTTTGGGTTGGTTTCTCTTTTATAGTCTGCAGGCATTAAATGAAAGAAGTCAGTGTTCCAGCAGAGGGAGACAACATTTCAGAAAAGGCATTGTAGCAAACCAAAAAAGAAATTTTAAGCGCAGCAGAGTAACCAGCTCACATACCTGTTAGCTCAGGTGAGTTTAAAAGGCTGCTGTTGATAACAAGGGCATTTGCTAATTAGATGGTGTGTGTGCAACAATATACTGAAAGGTCAATTATATTGTGCAGCTTATCTCACCACCTGTAGTTATTTAGGTGAAAGCTCCAAAATGCTTGCCTAATATGTCTGTTTATCCAAAAGGAAGTATAGAGGGAGAGCTAGATAGATAGCATTGCATTACATTACATGGCAATGCAATGCACAGTTGCTGAAGTTGAACCAAAATGAGCTTGTCATCTGGCTTCTGCAACTTTTAACATGAAAAATCCAATGAGGAGAAGAAAAGCAAAGCCAAAGAGTCCATCCCAAAATCCGACAAACAAGCAAAATGAACAAAAAGCATTGAATTCAATTCTTTCTGATTTTAGAAACTGCATTAAAGAAGGGGTGCACCGGTCCTGGAGATACTGCAATACCAGGTCAATGCGTGGAGTGGACAGAGCAAGCTCTTTTTCCATCTCCCTGTTCTAAAACTCCATTTAATATATGGTCCCCAGATAGGGGACGTATCAGATATTAAACTGATAAGAACAGATACTACACTTGATCTTAGCCAAAAGGCCGAGAAGCGATAACCAGAATTGGTTTCCGACTACGGTGCCACCCAAGGATTCTGAAAAGTCCATTTGTGGAGATGGCCACCTGGACTCCCGTTAAGAAGACATGCTGTCAACCTCTAGATCCCTCACATGCCTGCACTTTTCGGCTTGCTGCTGCTGCAATCCACGCGTTTTGGATCTGCATAACTCCACCTCTTTTAGCACAGTACCCTCAACCCCCGGCTGTTCCCACCCGTCTCAACACCGTTGGAAGGGAGGAGAACCAATTAAGGCGAGGGGGGGGGGTGGAACGAGCAGCTGTCTACCCTTAGCAGGAGGGTTGCTGATTAATTACCTCTCCTGCTGCTGCTGCTGCTGGCTGTCCAGCAGCAGACTGAAGGTGGCTGCTGCTGTGCGCAGGTATATAAAGGCTCAGAGCCTATTATGACACGCGCAGCCAGCGTTCCATTGCCACATTCCGTCTACTGCAGGCGGGATATCTGGATGGCTGAATGTCACTGAGAAGCTCACAGAGACCGCCATAAGCAACAGTTTAAAAGAATGCCACAGACTAATCAACCAAACTTTTTGGGTTGGTTTCTCTTTTATAGTCTGCAGGCATTAAATGAAAGAAGTCAGTGTTCCAGCAGAGGGAGACAACGTTTCAGAAAAGGCATTGTAGCAAACCAAAAAAGAAATTTAAAGCGCAGCAGAGTAACCAGCTCACATACCTGTTAGCTCAGGTGAGTTTAAAAGGCTGCTGTTGATAACAAGGGCATTTGCTAAATAGATGGTGTGTGTGCAACAATATACTGAAAGGTCAATTATATTGTGCAGCTTATCTCACCACCTGTAGTTATTTAGGTGAAAGCTCCAAAATGCTTGCCTAATATGTCTGTTTATCCAAAAGGAAGTATAGAGGGAGAGCTAGATAGATAGCATTGCATTACATTACATTACATGGCAATGCAATGCACAGTTGCTGAAGTTGAACCAAAATGAGCTTGTCATCTGGCTTCTGCAACTTTTAACATGAAAAATCCAATGAGGAGAAGAAAAGCAAAGCCAAAGAGTCCATCCCAAAATCTGACAAACAAGCAAAATGAACAAAAAGCATTGAATTCAATTCTTTCTGATTTTAGAAACTGCATTAAAGAAGGGGTGCACCGGTCCTGGAGATACTGCAATACCAGGTCAATGCGTGGAGTGGACAGAGCAAGCTCTTTTTCCATCTCCCTGTTCTAAAAATCCATTTAATATATGGTCCCCAGATAGGGGACGTATCAGATATTAAACTGATAAGAACAGATACTACACTTGATCTTAGCCAAAAGGCCGAGAAGCGATAACCAGAATTGGTTTCCGACTACGGTGCCACCCAAGGATTCTGAAAAGTCCATTTGTGGAGATGGCCACCTGGACTCCCGTTAAGAAGACATGCTGTCAACCTCTAGATCCCTCACATGCCTGCACTTTTCGGCTTGCTGCTGCTGCAATCCACGCGTTTTAGATCTGCATAACTCCACCTCTTTTAGCACAGTACCCTCAACCCCCGGCTGTTCCCACCCGCCTCAACACCGTTGGAAGGGAGGAGAACCAATTAAGGCGGGGGGGGGGGGGTGGAACGAGCAGCTGTCTACCCTTAGCAGGAGGGTTGCTGATTAATTACCTCTCCTGCTGCTGCTGCTGCTGGCTGTCCAGCAGCAGACTGAAGGTGGCTGCTGCTGTGCGCAGGTATATAAAGGCTCAGAGCCTATTATGACACGCGCAGCCAGCGTTCCATTGCCACATTCCGTCTACTGCAGGCGGGATACCTGGATGGCTGAATGTCACTGAGAAGCTCACAGAGACCGCCATAAGCAACAGTTTAAAAGAATGCCACAGACTAATCAACCAAAATTTTTGGGTTGGTTTCTCTTTTATAGTCTGCAGGCATTAAATGAAAGAAGTCAGTGTTCCAGCAGAGGGAGACAACGTTTCAGAAAAGGCATTGTAGCAAACCAAAAAAGAAATTTTAAGCGCAGCAGAGTAACCAGCTCACATACCTGTTAGCTCAGGTGAGTTTAAAAGGCTGCTGTTGATAACAAGGGCATTTGCTAAATAGATGGTGTGTGTGCAACAATATACTGAAAGGTCAATTATATTGTGCAGCTTATCTCACCACCTGTAGTTATTTAGGTGAAAGCTCCAAAATGCTTGCCTAATATGTCTGTTTATCCAAAAGGAAGTATAGAGGGAGAGCTAGATAGATAGCATTGCATTACATTACATTACATGGCAATGCAATGCACAGTTGCTGAAGTTGAACCAAAATGAGCTTGTCATCTGGCTTCTGCAACTTTTAACATGAAAAATCCAATGAGGAGAAGAAAAGCAAAGCCAAAGAGTCCATCCCAAAATCCGACAAACAAGCAAAATGAACAAAAAGCATTGAATTCAATTCTTTCTGATTTTAGAAACTGCATTAAAGAAGGGGTGCACCGGTCCTGGAGATACTGCAATACCAGGTCAATGCGTGGAGTGGACAGAGCAAGCTCTTTTTCCATCTCCCTGTTCTAAAAATCCATTTAATATATGGTCCCCAGAAAGGGGACGTATCAGATATTAAACTGATAAGAACAGATACTACACTTGATCTTAGCCAAAAGGCCGAGAAGCGATAACCAGAATTGGTTTCCGACTACGGTGCCACCCAAGGATTCTGAAAAGTCCATTTGTGGAGATGGCCACCTGGACTCCCGTTAAGAAGACATACTGTCAACCTCTAGATCCCTCACATGCCTGCACTTTTCGGCTTGCTGCTGCTGCAATCCACGCGTTTTAGATCTGCATAACTCCACCTCTTTTAGCACAGTACCCTCAACCCCCGGCTGTTCCCACCCGCCTCAACACCGTTGGAAGGGAGGAGAACCAATTAAGGCGGGGGGGGGGGGTGGAACGAGCAGCTGTCTACCCTTAGCAGGAGGGTTGCTGATTAATTACCTCTCCTGCTGCTGCTGCTGCTGGCTGTCCAGCAGCAGACTGAAGGTGGCTGCTGCTGTGCGCAGGTATATAAAGGCTCAGAGCCTATTATGACATGCGCAGCCAGCGTTCCATTGCCACATTCCGTCTACTGCAGGCGGGATACCTGGATGGCTGAATGTCACTGAGAAGCTCACAGAGACCGCCATAAGCAACAGTTTAAAAGAATGCCACAGACTAATCAACCAAACTTTTTGGGTTGGTTTCTCTTTTATAGTCTGCAGGCATTAAATGAAAGAAGTCAGTGTTCCAGCAGAGGGAGACAACATTTCAGAAAAGGCATTGTAGCAAACCAAAAAAGAAATTTTAAGCGCAGCAGAGTAACCAGCTCACATACCTGTTAGCTCAGGTGAGTTTAAAAGGCTGCTGTTGATAACAAGGGCATTTGCTAATTAGATGGTGTGTGTGCAACAATATACTGAAAGGTCAATTATATTGTGCAGCTTATCTCACCACCTGTAGTTATTTAGGTGAAAGCTCCAAAATGCTTGCCTAATATGTCTGTTTATCCAAAAGGAAGTATAGAGGGAGAGCTAGATAGATAGCATTGCATTACATTACATGGCAATGCAATGCACAGTTGCTGAAGTTGAACCAAAATGAGCTTGTCATCTGGCTTCTGCAACTTTTAACATGAAAAATCCAATGAGGAGAAGAAAAGCAAAGCCAAAGAGTCCATCCCAAAATCCGACAAACAAGCAAAATGAACAAAAAGCATTGAATTCAATTCTTTCTGATTTTAGAAACTGCATTAAAGAAGGGGTGCACCGGTCCTGGAGATACTGCAATACCAGGTCAATGCGTGGAGTGGACAGAGCAAGCTCTTTTTCCATCTCCCTGTTCTAAAACTCCATTTAATATATGGTCCCCAGATAGGGGACGTATCAGATATTAAACTGATAAGAACAGATACTACACTTGATCTTAGCCAAAAGGCCGAGAAGCGATAACCAGAATTGGTTTCCGACTACGGTGCCACCCAAGGATTCTGAAAAGTCCATTTGTGGAGATGGCCACCTGGACTCCCGTTAAGAAGACATGCTGTCAACCTCTAGATCCCTCACATGCCTGCACTTTTCGGCTTGCTGCTGCTGCAATCCACGCGTTTTAGATCTGCATAACTCCACCTCTTTTAGCACAGTACCCTCAACCCCCGGCTGTTCCCACCCGCCTCAACACCGTTGGAAGGGAGGAGAACCAATTAAGGCGGGGGGGGGGTGGAACGAGCAGCTGTCTACCCTTAGCAGGAGGGTTGCTGATTAATTACCTCTCCTGCTGCTGCTGCTGCTGGCTGTCCAGCAGCAGACTGAAGGTGGCTGCTGCTGTGCGCAGGTATATAAAGGCTCAGAGCCTATTATGACACGCGCAGCCAGCGTTCCATTGCCACATTCCGTCTACTGCAGGCGGGATACCTGGATGGCTGAATGTCACTGAGTGTCACACTGTCACAGAATACTGGAGGTAGGGGGCCTAAGCTGACCCTAAGCTGGGGCCCTGACTAATCCCTCATCCTGGAGGTACTGTTAAAGGTACAGAGGTCCAGGCCGCCAGCGTAACCCCTACCTTCTGAGGATCCCTGCACCTAAGTAATCTAGTCCTGAGAAGGACCCCGATCACAACAATAGGGAACCAGAAATAATATGCCCACACACAGTATTTAGACGAACGAGACAGTACAAGGGAAAAACCAAAACCACCTTGCATACAACTTCTAAACAACTACAACAGAGGGAACACCAACGGGAAAGGAGATAAATGATAAAGCGAGGAAAGGGAAAACACACTTCCAAATACACTTATCTCAGCAACTCCAAACACCACGATCCGCTCTGTAAGTCAGAATGAAAAGCTTTCACCGACACCTCCCAAACAGACCTGCAGGAATATAAAGGAGTCTCACTAAAGAAGCATTGATTGCAGCTGGGCGAGGCTGGACCTCAGCTAACCCAGAGAGAGAGAGAATTAACTCCTACACTGCCGAGAAAACACAAAGCACCAACAAGTCAGCTGCGAGAAGTCAGGCTGTGTGCTCATGACGATCTTCGTGGCAACACACCCGTGACAGTACCTCCCCTTCTACGAGGGGCCTCTGGACCCTCAGGGCCAGGTTTATCCGGGTGAGTCGTGTGGAAGGCCCGAACTAATCGGTCTGCGTTAATATCCGACGCAGGAACCCACATCCTCTCCTCAGGACCATACCCCTTCCAATGAACCAAGTACTGAAGGGACCGGCGATTAAAGCGTGAATCAATGACCCTCGATACCTGGAACTCCAAGTTACCATTGACAACCACAGGAGGGGGAGGTAAAGGTGACGGTACCACCGGCGCCACATACCTCTTAAGCAATGATCTGTGAAACACGTTGTGAATTTTAAACGTAGGGGGGAGGTCAAGACGGAATGCCACCGGATTAATAACAGAACTGATTCTGTACGGCCCGATGAACCTGGGACCCAGTTTCCAGGAGGGAACCTTAAGTTTAATATTCCTGGTAGACAACCATACCTGATCGTTCACACTTAGGTCCGGACCAGACACTCTCCTCCTATCAGCCATACGTTTGTATCGGTTCCCCATAGTATTCAGATTCTTCAGCACCCCTCTCCATACTGAAGCGAGAGATGAGGAAAATCGTTCCTCCTCCGGAACCCCCGAAGAGCCCCCCCTACTGAAAGTACAAAACTGGGGGTGAAAACCATATGCCCCAAAAAACGGGGACTTACCAGTGGACTCGCTCCGCCTATTATTAAGAGCAAACTCTGCCAGAGGTAAGAAAGAAGCCCAGTCCTCCTGGTTCTCTGACACAAAACACCGGAGATATGTCTCCAAGCTCTGGTTCATACGTTCCGTCTGACCATTGGTCTGAGGATGAAAAGCCGACGAGAATGACAAATGCATCCCCCGCCGTGCACAAAAGGCCTTCCAGAACTTGGACACAAACTGAGACCCCCGATCAGACACCACCTCGGAGGGTACCCCGTGAAGCCTCACAATCTCCCCAATGAACACCTGCGCAAGAGTTTTAGCATTAGGGAGAGCCGGAAGAGCGATAAAATGTGCCATCTTGCTGAACCTGTCCACTACAACGAGTATGACCGTTTTACCCGAAGACAGAGGGAGGTCCGTAATAAAGTCCATAGACAGATGAGTCCAAGGACGCTCCGGGATCTTCAAAGGTAAAAGGGCCCCAGACGGACGGGTATGTGAGGTCTTAGAGCGCGCACAAACCCCACAGGACGCGACAAAAGTTACCACCTCTTTATGTAAGTTAGGCCACCAAAACCGACGCGAGAGGAGATCCACAGTTGCTTTACTCCCCGGGTGTCATGCCAAAACTGAGTTATGGTGTGCCTCGATCACCTTCTGTCGCAACTGATCTGGAACGAACAGTCTCCCCGGAGGTCCAACAGGGGCGTCCCCCTGAGCCTCCAATATCTCCTCCTCCAGCTCAGAGCATACTGCCGAAACCACCACCCCCTCCTGAAGGATAGGAATCGGGTCGTCCGTATTCCCGGCCCCAGGGAAACTACGAGATAAGGCATCCGCCTTTACATTTTTAGACCCAGGACGATATGTAACGACGAAATTAAACCTGGTAAAAAACAATGACCACCTAGCTTGTCTGGGATTCAGACGTTTAGCGGACTCCAGATATAGCAGGTTCTTGTGATCGGTGATGACGGTGACCGGATGAACTGCCCCCTCCAAAAAATGGCGCCACTCCTCAAAAGCTAACTTAATGGCCAAGAGTTCCCTATTGCCGACATCGTAATTCCTCTCAGCGGACGACAATTTTTTAGAGAAAAAGGCGCACGGATGCCACTTACCAGGGGACGAACCCTGTGACAATACTGCTCCCACCCCTACCTCGGAAGCGTCTACCTCTACAAAGAATGGCTGAGACGCATCAGGTTGAATGAGTATGGGTGCCGAGGCAAAACATTTTTTCAAGGAGGAGAATGCTTGACAAGCCTTGTCAGACCACCTAGAAAAATCCGTCCCCTTTTTAGTCATGTCTGTGAGAGGCTTAACCATGGACGAGAAATTACGAATGAACTTCCGGTAATAGTTAGCAAACCCCAGGAAACGTTGTAGTGCCTTAAGATTCTCCGGCCGATCCCACTCAAGAACTGCCCGCACTTTCCCAGGGTCCATACGAAAACCGGACGCTGAAACCAGGAAGCCTAAAAACTGGAGTTCCTGTACGGCGAACACACACTTTTCCCATTTGGCATACAGTTTATTATCCCGCAAGATCTGTAACACCTGTCTAACGTGCTCCTGATGAGACACCAGATCCGGCGAGTAAATTAAGATATCATCCAGATATATGACAACAAACTGTCCCACCAGGTGGCGAAAAATATCATTAACAAAGTGTTGAAACACCGCCGGGGCATTAGTCAGACCGAATGGCATGACAAGGTTCTCATAATGCCCCTCCGGAGTGTTAAAAGCCGTCTTCCACTCATCCCCCTCCTTCATCCTAATCAGATTGTACGCCCCCCTGAGATCCAACTTAGAGAACCATTTGGCGCCCACGATCTGATTAAAGAGATCGGGAATAAGTGGGAGCGGATACGGATCTCGGACCGTAATCCGATTAAGTTCACGGAAATCCAGGCAAGGGCGTAGGCCTCCATCTTTCTTCTTAACAAAGAAGAACCCCGCGGCCACCGGAGAAGATGAAGGTCTAATATGCCCCTTAGCCAGACTTTCAGAAATATAATCCTTCATGGCCTGCCTCTCAGGACCAGAAAGGTTATACAACCTAGCTTTAGGTAACTTGGCCTCAGGGAGCAGTTTTACAGAACAGTCATACACGCGATGAGGAGGTAGTTCCTGACACCCATTCTCCGAGAATACATCCTCAAAGTCCGCCAGAAATGGAGGTAAGACCCAAGGAGTAACCGCACCGATGACCGTGTTCATGCAGTTTTTATTACAGAATTTACTCCATTGGCTTATCTCTCTGGTTTGCCAATTAATAACCGGGTTATGCTTAGCTAACCAAGGAAGGCCCAACACTATAGGAGTGGGAAGACCCTCCAACACGTAGCAAGACAACAGTTCTTTATGTATTGCCCCCACTTGAAGTTTTATGCCATGCACAGCTTGCAAAAAACTTCCCTGACCGAGAGGTCTGGCATCGATTGAGAATATGGGGATGGGTTTAGCCAACTCACTCAATCGCATACCTTGAACCCGGGCAAACCGAGCATCAACCAGATTAGCCCCGGCCCCACTATCCAGAAGAACAGATATCCTCTCAGTTCTCGTACCCACCACCACCTCCGCCGGTACGAGAAACTGAGACGAACCAAGGGACGAAATACCTACTCCCAGATTGCCGTCCACCACACAACCTGGGATCAACAGTTTTTTCGACGACTCTTTACTCTGCAAGGGACGGGATGGACACCCCCCAATAAAATGTCCTTTTTTCCCACAGAGAAAACACCTTCCTGTCTTATGGCGCACCACCGGTCCCCTTCCCCGAAATGATGTCCCTCCTAATTGCATAGGCTCCTCCAGACTGACCAGGGGAACCACCATATGAGGGGACCTTGTAGGAGGTGGAGACATTACAGGGGGTAGAGTTATCCCGCACCTCTCCCGAAGCCGTCTGTCAACGCGAATAGCAAGGGCCATAGCGGCTTCCAGTGACGCGGGAGAGTCATACTGTGCCAACACATCCTGTAATTTGTCGGATAAACCATGACAAAACTGGCTCCTAAGAGCCGGGTCATTCCACTGGGTGTCCGTGGCCCACCTACGGAACTCCGAACAGAATTCCTCCGCCGGACGATCTCCCTGCTGAATCCTACGTAACTTAGACTCAGCAAGGGAGATCCGATCTGGGTCATCATATACGAGTCCCAGAGCAGCGAAAAACCTATCCACTGACTGGAGAACCGGGGAGCTTGGGGGAAGAGAGAACGCCCAAGATTGTGGGTCCCCTTGTAGGAGCGAGATGACAATTCCCACCCTTTGTTCTTCACTGCCCGATGACCGAGGCCGCAGCCGAAAGTACAATTTGCATGCCTCCCGGAAAACAAAAAACTTGTCCCGCCCCCCAGTGAACCTGTCAGGGAGAGCTACTTTAGGTTCTGGTCCGGCTTGCTCCAGAGGATGCAAAACCTTGGACCTAACGTCCGCCAGCCCCATGGACAAACTCTGCAACTGCCGAGCTAGACCGGCTACTGGATCCATGGTAGCTGGAGAAAAAACTAAGATGGTCGGTGAAAATGTCACACTGTCACAGAATACTGGAGGTAGGGGGCCTAAGCTGACCCTAAGCTGGGGCCCTGACTAATCCCTCATCCTGGAGGTACTGTTAAAGGTACAGAGGTCCAGGCCGCCAGCGTAACCCCTACCTTCTGAGGATCCCTGCACCTAAGTAATCTAGTCCTGAGAAGGACCCCGATCACAACAATAGGGAACCAGAAATAATATGCCCACACACAGTATTTAGACGAACGAGACAGTACAAGGGAAAAACCAAAACCACCTTGCATACAACTTCTAAACAACTACAACAGAGGGAACACCAACGGGAAAGGAGATAAATGATAAAGCGAGGAAAGGGAAAACACACTTCCAAATACACTTATCTCAGCAACTCCAAACACCACGATCCGCTCTGTAAGTCAGAATGAAAAGCTTTCACCGACACCTCCCAAACAGACCTGCAGGAATATAAAGGAGTCTCACTAAAGAAGCATTGATTGCAGCTGGGCGAGGCTGGACCTCAGCTAACCCAGAGAGAGAGAGAATTAACTCCTACACTGCCGAGAAAACACAAAGCACCAACAAGTCAGCTGCGAGAAGTCAGGCTGTGTGCTCGTGACGATCTTCGTGGCAACACACCCGTGACACTGAGAAGCTCACAGAGACCGCCATAAGCAACAGTTTAAAAGAATGCCACAGACTAATCAACCAAACTTTTTGGGTTGGTTTCTCTTTTATAGTCTGCAGGCATTAAATGAAAGAAGTCAGTGTTCCAGCAGAGGGAGACAACGTTTCAGAAAAGGCATTGTAGCAAACCAAAAAAGAAATTTTAAGCGCAGCAGAGTAACCAGCTCACATACCTGTTAGCTCAGGTGAGTTTAAAAGGCTGCTGTTGATAACAAGGGCATTTGCTAAATAGATGGTGTGTGTGCAACAATATACTGAAAGGTCAATTATATTGTGCAGCTTATCTCACCACCTGTAGTTATTTAGGTGAAAGCTCCAAAATGCTTGCCTAATATGTCTGTTTATCCAAAAGGAAGTATAGAGGGAGAGCTAGATAGATAGCATTGCATTACATTACATTACATGGCAATGCAATGCACAGTTGCTGAAGTTGAACCAAAATGAGCTTGTCATCTGGCTTCTGCAACTTTTAACATGAAAAATCCAATGAGGAGAAGAAAAGCAAAGCCAAAGAGTCCATCCCAAAATCCGACAAACAAGCAAAATGAACAAAAAGCATTGAATTCAATTCTTTCTGATTTTAGAAACTGCATTAAAGAAGGGGTGCACCGGTCCTGGAGATACTGCAATACCAGGTCAATGCGTGGAGTGGACAGAGCAAGCTCTTTTTCCATCTCCCTGTTCTAAAAATCCATTTAATATATGGTCCCCAGATAGGGGACGTATCAGATATTAAACTGATAAGAACAGATACTACACTTGATCTTAGCCAAAAGGCCGAGAAGCGATAACCAGAATTGGTTTCCGACTACGGTGCCACCGAAGGATTCTGAAAAGTCCATTTGTGGAGATGGCCACCTGGACTCCCGTTAAGAAGACATGCTGTCAACCTCTAGATCCCTCACATGCCTGCACTTTTCGGCTTGCTGCTGCTGCAATCCACGCGTTTTAGATCTGCATAACTCCACCTCTTTTAGCACAGTACCCTCAACCCCCGGCTGTTCCCACCCGCCTCAACACCGTTGGAAGGGAGGAGAACCAATTAAGGCGGGGGGGGGGGTGGAACGAGCAGCTGTCTACCCTTAGCAGGAGGGTTGCTGATTAATTACCTCTCCTGCTGCTGCTGCTGCTGGCTGTCCAGCAGCAGACTGAAGGTGGCTGCTGCTGTGCGCAGGTATATAAAGGCTCAGAGCCTATCATGACACGCGCAGCCAGCGTTCCATTGCCACATTCCGTCTACTGCAGGCGGGATACCTGGATGGCTGAATGTCACTGAGAAGCTCACAGAGACCGCCATAAGCAACAGTTTAAAAGAATGCCACAGACTAATCAACCAAACTTTTTGGGTTGGTTTCTCTTTTATAGTCTGCAGGCATTAAATGAAAGAAGTCAGTGTTCCAGCAGAGGGAGACAACGTTTCAGAAAAGGCATTGTAGCAAACCAAAAAAGAAATTTTAAGCGCAGCAGAGTAACCAGCTCACATACCTGTTAGCTCAGGTGAGTTTAAAAGGCTGCTGTTGATAACAAGGGCATTTGCTAAATAGATGGTGTGTGTGCAACAATATACTGAAAGGTCAATTATATTGTGCAGCTTATCTCACCACCTGTAGTTATTTAGGTGAAAGCTCCAAAATGCTTGCCTAATATGTCTGTTTATCCAAAAGGAAGTATAGAGGGAGAGCTAGATAGATAGCATTGCATTACATTACATTACATGGCAATGCAATGCACAGTTGCTGAAGTTGAACCAAAATGAGCTTGTCATCTGGCTTCTGCAACTTTTAACATGAAAAATCCAATGAGGAGAAGAAAAGCAAAGCCAAAGAGTCCATCCCAAAATCCGACAAACAAGCAAAATGAACAAAAAGCATTGAATTCAATTCTTTCTGATTTTAGAAACTGCATTAAAGAAGGGGTGCACCGGTCCTGGAGATACTGCAATACCAGGTCAATGCGTGGAGTGGACAGAGCAAGCTCTTTTTCCATCTCCCTGTTCTAAAAATCCATTTAATATATGGTCCCCAGATAGGGGACGTATCAGATATTAAACTGATAAGAACAGATACTACACTTGATCTTAGCCAAAAGGCCGAGAAGCGATAACCAGAATTGGTTTCCGACTACGGTGCCACCCAAGGATTCTGAAAAGTCCATTTGTGGAGATGGCCACCTGGACTCCCGTTAAGAAGACATGCTGTCAACCTCTAGATCCCTCACATGCCTGCACTTTTCGGCTTGCTGCTGCTGCAATCCACGCGTTTTAGATCTGCATAACTCCACCTCTTTTAGCACAGTACCCTCAACCCCCGGCTGTTCCCACCCGCCTCAACACCGTTGGAAGGGAGGAGAACCAACTAAGGCGGGGGGGGGGTGGAACGAGCAGCTGTCTACCCTTAGCAGGAGGGTTGCTGATTAATTACCTCTCCTGCTGCTGCTGCTGCTGGCTGTCCAGCAGCAGACTGAAGGTGGCTGCTGCTGTGCGCAGGTATATAAAGGCTCAGAGCCTATTATGACACGCGCAGCCAGCGTTCCATTGCCACATTCCGTCTACTGCAGGCGGGATACCTGGATGGCTGAATGTCACTGAGAAGCTCACAGAGACCGCCATAAGCAACAGTTTAAAAGAATGCCACAGACTAATCAACCAAACTTTTTGGGTTGGTTTCTCTTTTATAGTCTGCAGGCATTAAATGAAAGAAGTCAGTGTTCCAGCAGAGGGAGACAACGTTTCAGAAAAGGCATTGTAGCAAACCAAAAAAGAAATTTTAAGCGCAGCAGAGTAACCAGCTCACATACCTGTTAGCTCAGGTGAGTTTAAAAGGCTGCTGTTGATAACAAGGGCATTTGCTAAATAGATGGTGTGCGTGCAACAATATACTGAAAGGTCAATTATATTGTGCAGCTTATCTCACCACCTGTAGTTATTTAGGTGAAAGCTCCAAAATGCTTGCCTAATATGTCTGTTTATCCAAAAGGAAGTATAGAGGGAGAGCTAGATAGATAGCATTGCATTACATTACATTACATGGCAATGCAATGCACAGTTGCTGAAGTTGAACCAAAATGAGCTTGTCATCTGGCTTCTGCAACTTTTAACATGAAAAATCCAATGATGAGAAGAAAAGCAAAGCCAAAGAGTCCATCCCAAAATCCGACAAACAAGCAAAATGAACAAAAAGCATTGAATTCAATTCTTTCTGATTTTAGAAACTGCATTAAAGAAGGGGTGCACCGGTCCTGGAGATACTGCAATACCAGGTCAATGCGTGGAGTGGACAGAGCAAGCTCTTTTTCCATCTCCCTGTTCTAAAAATCCATTTAATATATGGTCCCCAGATAGGGGACGTATCAGATATTAAACTGATAAGAACAGATACTACACTTGATCTTAGCCAAAAGGCAGAGAAGCGATAACCAGAATTGGTTTCCGACTACGGTGCCACCCAAGGATTCTGAAAAGTCCATTTGTGGAGATGGCCACCTGGACTCCCGTTAAGAAGACATGCTGTCAACCTCTAGATCCCTCACATGCCTGCACTTTTCGGCTTGCTGCTGCTGCAATCCACGCGTTTTAGATCTGCATAACTCCACCTCTTTTAGCACAGTACCCTCAACCCCCGGCTGTTCCCACCCGCCTCAACACCGTTGGAAGGGAGGAGAACCAATTAAGGCGGGGGGGGGTGGAACGAGCAGCTGTCTACCCTTAGCAGGAGGGTTGCTGATTAATTACCTCTCCTGCTGCTGCTGCTGCTGGCTGTCCAGCAGCAGACTGAAGGTGGCTGCTGCTGTGCGCAGGTATATAAAGGCTCAGAGCCTATTATGACACGCGCAGCCAGCGTTCCATTGCCACATTCCGTCTACTGCAGGCGGGATACCTGGATGGCTGAATGTCACTGAGAAGCTCACAGAGACCGCCATAAGCAACAGTTTAAAAGAATGCCACAGACTAATCAACCAAACTTTTTGGGTTGGTTTCTCTTTTATAGTCTGCAGGCATTAAATGAAAGAAGTCAGTGTTCCAGCAGAGGGAGACAACGTTTCAGAAAAGGCATTGTAGCAAACCAAAAAAGAAATTTTAAGCGCAGCAGAGTAACCAGCTCACATACCTGTTAGCTCAGGTGAGTTTAAAAGGCTGCTGTTGATAACAAGGGCATTTGCTAAATAGATGGTGTGTGTGCAACAATATACTGAAAGGTCAATTATATTGTGCAGCTTATCTCACCACCTGTAGTTATTTAGGTGAAAGCTCCAAAATGCTTGCCTAATATGTCTGTTTATCCAAAAGGAAGTATAGAGGGAGAGCTAGATAGATAGCATTGCATTACATTACATTACATGGCAATGCAATGCACAGTTGCTGAAGTTGAACCAAAATGAGCATGTGATCTGGCTTCTGCAACTTTTAACATGAAAAATCCAATGAGGAGAAGAAAAGCAAAGCCAAAGAGTCCATCCCAAAATCCGACAAACAAGCAAAATGAACAAAAAGCATTGAATTCAATTCTTTCTGATTTTAGAAACTGCATTAAAGAAGGGGTGCACCGGTCCTGGAGATACTTCAATACCAGGTCAATGCGTGGAGTGGACAGAGCAAGCTCTTTTTCCATCTCCCTGTTCTAAAAATCCATTTAATATATGGTCCCCAGATAGGGGACGTATCAGATATTAAACTGATAAGAACAGATACTACACTTGATCTTAGCCAAAAGGCCGAGAAGCGATAACCAGAATTGGTTTCCGACTACGGTGCCACCCAAGGATTCTGAAAAGTCCATTTGTGGAGATGGCCACCTGGACTCCCGTTAAGAAGACATGCTGTCAACCTCTAGATCCCTCACATGCCTGCACTTTTCGGCTTGCTGCTGCTGCAATCCACGCGTTTTAGATCTGCATAACTCCACCTCTTTTAGCACAGTACCCTCAACCCCCGGCTGTTCCCACCCGCCTCAACACCGTTGGAAGGGAGGAGAACCAATTAAGGCGGGGGGGGGTGGAACGAGCAGCTGTCTACCCTTAGCAGGAGGGTTGCTGATTAATTACCTCTCCTGCTGCTGCTGCTGCTGGCTGTCCAGCAGCAGACTGAAGGTGGCTGCTGCTGTGCGCAGGTATATAAAGGCTCAGAGCCTATTATGACACGCGCAGCCAGCGTTCCATTGCCACATTCCGTCTACTGCAGGTGGGATACCTGGATGGCTGAATGTCACTGAGAAGCTCACAGAGACCGCCATAAGCAACAGTTTAAAAGAATGCCACAGACTAATCAACCAAACTTTTTGGGTTGGTTTCTCTTTTATATTCTGCAGGCATTAAATGAAAGAAGTCAGTGTTCCAGCAGAGGGAGACAACGTTTCAGAAAAGGCATTGTAGCAAACCAAAAAAGAAATTTTAAGCGCAGCAGAGTAACCAGCTCACATACCTGTTAGCTCAGGTGAGTTTAAAAGGCTGCTGTTGATAACAAGGGCATTTGCTAAATAGATGGTGTGTGTGCAACAATATACTGAAAGGTCAATTATATTGTGCAGCTTATCTCACCACCTGTAGTTATTTAGGTGAAAGCTCCAAAATGCTTGCCTAATATGTCTGTTTATCCAAAAGGAAGTATAGAGGGAGAGCTAGATAGATAGCATTGCATTACATTACATTACATGGCAATGCAATGCACAGTTGCTGAAGTTGAACCAAAATGAGCTTGTCATCTGGCTTCTGCAACTTTTAACATGAAAAATCCAATGAGGAGAAGAAAAGCAAAGCCAAAGAGTCCATCCCAAAATCCGACAAACAAGCAAAATGAACAAAAAGCATTGAATTCAATTCTTTCTGATTTTAGAAACTGCATTAAAGAAGGGGTGCACCGGTCCTGGAGATACTGCAATACCAGGTCAATGCGTGGAGTGGACAGAGCAAGCTCTTTTTCCATTTCCCTGTTCTAAAAATCCATTTAATATATGGTCCCCAGATAGGGGACGTATCAGATATTAAACTGATAAGAACAGATACTACACTTGATCTTAGCCAAAAGGCCGAGAAGCGATAACCAGAATTGGTTTCCGACTACGGTGCCACCCAAGGATTCTGAAAAGTCCATTTGTGGAGATGGCCACCTGGACTCCCGTTAAGACGACATGCTGTCAACCTCTAGATCCCTCACATGCCTGCACTTTTCGGCTTGCTGCTGCTGCAATCCACGCGTTTTAGATCTGCATAACTCCACCTCTTTTAGCACAGTACCCTCAACCCCCGGCTGTTCCCACCCGCCTCAACACCGTTGGAAGGGAGGAGAACCAATTAAGGCGGGGGGGGGGGTCTGGGGTGGAACGAGCAGCTGTCTACCCTTAGCAGGAGGGTTGCTGATTAATTACCTCTCCTGCTGCTGCTGCTGCTGGCTGTCCAGCAGCAGACTGAAGGTGGCTGCTGCTGTGCGCAGGTATATAAAGGCTCAGAGCCTATTATGACACGCGCAGCCAGCGTTCCATTGCCACATTCCGTCTACTGCAGGCGGGATACCTGGATGGCTGAATGTCACTGAGAAGCTCACAGAGACCGCCATAAGCAACAGTTTAAAAGAATGCCACAGACTAATCAACCAAACTTTTTGGGTTGGTTTCTCTTTTATAGTCTGCAGGCATTAAATGAAAGAAGTCAGTGTTCCAGCAGAGGGAGACAACGTTTCAGAAAAGGCATTGTAGCAAACCAAAAAAGAAATTTTAAGCGCAGCAGAGTAACCAGCTCACATACCTGTTAGCTCAGGTGAGTTTAAAAGGCTGCTGTTGATAACAAGGGCATTTGCTAAATAGATGGTGTGTGTGCAACAATATACTGAAAGGTCAATTATATTGTGCAGCTTATCTCACCACCTGTAGTTATTTAGGTGAAAGCTCCAAAATGCTTGCCTAATATGTCTGTTTATCCAAAAGGAAGTATAGAGGGAGAGCTAGATAGATAGCATTGCATTACATTACATTACATGGCAATGCAATGCACAGTTGCTGAAGTTGAACCAAAATGAGCTTGTCATCTGGCTTCTGCAACTTTTAACATGAAAAATCCAATGAGGAGAAGAAAAGCAAAGCCAAAGAGTCCATCCCAAAATCCGACAAACAAGCAAAATGAACAAAAAGCATTGAATTCAATTCTTTCTGATTTTAGAAACTGCATTAAAGAAGGGGTGCACCGGTCCTGGAGATACTGCAATACCAGGTCAATGCGTGGAGTGGACAGAGCAAGCTCATTTTCCATCTCCCTGTTCTAAAAATCCATTTAATATATGGTCCCCAGATAGGGGACGTATCAGATATTAAACTGATAAGAACAGATACTACACTTGATCTTAGCCAAAAGGCCGAGAAGCGATAACCAGAATTGGTTTCCGACTACGGTGCCACCCAAGGATTCTGAAAAGTCCATTTGTGGAGATGGCCACCTGGACTCCCGTTAAGAAGACATGCTGTCAACCTCTAGATCCCTCACATGCCTGCACTTTTCGGCTTGCTGCTGCTGCAATCCACGCGTTTTAGATCTGCATAACTCCACCTCTTTTAGCACAGTACCCTCAACCCCCGGCTGTTCCCACCCGCCTCAACACCGTTGGAAGGGAGGAGAACCAATTAAGGCGGGGGGGGGGGGGGTGGAACGAGCAGCTGTCTACCCTTAGCAGGAGGGTTGCTGATTAATTACCTCTCCTGCTGCTGCTGCTGCTGGCTGTCCAGCAGCAGACTGAAGGTGGCTGCTGCTGTGCGCAGGTATATAAAGGCTCAGAGCCTATTATGACACGCGCAGCCAGCGTTCCATTGCCACATTCCGTCTACTGCAGGCGGGATACCTGGATGGCTGAATGTCACTGAGAAGCTCACAGAGACCGCCATAAGCAACAGTTTAAAAGAATGCCACAGACTAATCAACCAAACTTTTTGGGTTGGTTTCTCTTTTATAGTCTGCAGGCATTAAATGAAAGAAGTCAGTGTTCCAGCAGAGGGAGACAACGTTTCAGAAAAGGCATTGTAGCAAACCAAAAAAGAAATTTTAAGCGCAGCAGAGTAACCAGCTCACATACCTGTTAGCTCAGGTGAGTTTAAAAGGCTGCTGTTGATAACAAGGGCATTTGCTAAATAGATGGTGTGTGTGCAACAATATACTGAAAGGTCAATTATATTGTGCAGCTTATCTCACCACCTGTAGTTATTTAGGTGAAAGCTCCAAAATGCTTGCCTAATATGTCTGTTTATCCAAAAGGAAGTATAGAGGGAGAGCTAGATAGATAGCATTGCATTACATTACATTACATGGCAATGCAATGCACAGTTGCTGAAGTTGAACCAAAATGAGCTTGTCATCTGGCTTCTGCAACTTTTAACATGAAAAATCCAATGAGGAGAAGAAAAGCAAAGCCAAAGAGTCCATCCCAAAATCCGACAAACAAGCAAAATGAACAAAAGCATTGAATTCAATTCTTTCTGATTTTAGAAACTGCATTAAAGAAGGGGTGCACCGGTCCTGGAGATACTGCAATACCAGGTCAATGCGTGGAGTGGACAGAGCAAGCTCATTTTCCATCTCCCTGTTCTAAAAATCCATTTAATATATGGTCCCCAGATAGGGGACGTATCAGATATTAAACTGATAAGAACAGATACTACACTTGATCTTAGCCAAAAGGCCGAGAAGCGATAACCAGAATTGGTTTCCGACTACGGTGCCACCCAAGGATTCTGAAAAGTCCATTTGTGGAGATGGCCACCTGGACTCCCGTTAAGAAGACATGCTGTCAACCTCTAGATCCCTCACATGCCTGCACTTTTCGGCTTGCTGCTGCTGCAATCCACGCGTTTTAGATCTGCATAACTCCACCTCTTTTAGCACAGTACCCTCAACCCCCGGCTGTTCCCACCCGCCTCAACACCGTTGGAAGGGAGGAGAACCAATTAAGGCGGGGGGGGGGTGGAACGAGCAGCTGTCTACCCTTAGCAGGAGGGTTGCTGATTAATTACCTCTCCTGCTGCTGCTGCTGCTGGCTGTCCAGCAGCAGACTGAAGGTGGCTGCTGCTGTGCGCAGGTATATAAAGGCTCAGAGCCTATTATGACACGCGCAGCCAGCGTTCCATTGCCACATTCCGTCTACTGCAGGCGGGATACCTGGATGGCTGAATGTCACTGAGAAGCTCACAGAGACCGCCATAAGCAACAGTTTAAAAGAATGCCACAGACTAATCAACCAAACTTTTTGGGTTGGTTTCTCTTTTATAGTCTGCAGGCATTAAATGAAAGAAGTCAGTGTTCCAGCAGAGGGAGACAACGTTTCAGAAAAGGCATTGTAGCAAACCAAAAAAGAAATTTTAAGCGCAGCAGAGTAACCAGCTCACATACCTGTTAGCTCAGGTGAGTTTAAAAGGCTGCTGTTGATAACAAGGGCATTTGCTAAATAGATGGTGTGTGTGCAACAATATACTGAAAGGTCAATTATATTGTGCAGCTTATCTCACCACCTGTAGTTATTTAGGTGAAAGCTCCAAAATGCTTGCCTAATATGTCTGTTTATCCAAAAGGAAGTATAGAGGGAGAGCTAGATAGATAGCATTGCATTACATTACATTACATGGCAATGCAATGCACAGTTGCTGAAGTTGAACCAAAATGAGCTTGTCATCTGGCTTCTGCAACTTTTAACATGAAAAATCCAATGAGGAGAAGAAAAGCAAAGCCAAAGAGTCCATCCCAAAATCCGACAAACAAGCAAAATGAACAAAAAGCATTGAATTCAATTCTTTCTGATTTTAGAAACTGCATTAAAGAAGGGGTGCACCGGTCCTGGAGATACTGCAATACCAGGTCAATGCGTGGAGTGGACAGAGCAAGCTCTTTTTCCATCTCCCTGTTCTAAAAATCCATTTAATATATGGTCCCCAGATAGGGGACGTATCAGATATTAAACTGATAAGAACAGATACTACACTTGATCTTAGCCAAAAGGCCGAGAAGCGATAACCAGAATTGGTTTCCGACTACGGTGCCACCCAAGGATTCTGAAAAGTCCATTTGTGGAGATGGCCACCTGGACTCCCGTTAAGAAGACATGCTGTCAACCTCTAGATCCCTCAAATGCCTGCACTTTTCGGCTTGCTGCTGCTGCAATCCACGCGTTTTAGATCTGCATAACTCCACCTCTTTTAGCACAGTACCCTCAACCCCCGGCTGTTCCCACCCGCCTCAACACCGTTGGAAGGGAGGAGAACCAATTAAGGCGGGGGGGGGGGGGGGGGTGGAACGAGCAGCTGTCTACCCTTAGCAGGAGGGTTGCTGATTAATTACCTCTCCTGCTGCTGCTGCTGGCTGTCCAGCAGCAGACTGAAGGTGGCTGCTGCTGTGCGCAGGTATATAAAGGCTCAGAGCCTATTATGACACGCGCAGCCAGCGTTCCATTGCCACATTCCGTCTACTGCAGGTGGGATACCTGGATGGCTGAATGTCACTGAGAAGCTCACAGAGACCGCCATAAGCAACAGTTTAAAAGAATGCCACAGACTAATCAACCAAACTTTTTGGGTTGGTTTCTCTTTTATAGTCTGCAGGCATTAAATGAAAGAAGTCAGTGTTCCAGCAGAGGGAGACAACGTTTCAGAAAAGGCATTGTAGCAAACCAAAAAAGAAATTTTAAGCGCAGCAGAGTAACCAGCTCACATACCTGTTAGCTCAGGTGAGTTTAAAAGGCTGCTGTTGATAACAAGGGCATTTGCTAAATAGATGGTGTGTGTGCAACAATATACTGAAAGGTCAATTATATTGTGCAGCTTATCTCACCACCTGTAGTTATTTAGGTGAAAGCTCCAAAATGCTTGCCTAATATGTCTGTTTATCCAAAAGGAAGTATAGAGGGAGAGCTAGATAGATAGCATTGCATTACATTACATTACATGGCAATGCAATGCACAGTTGCTGAAGTTGAACCAAAATGAGCTTGTCATCTGGCTTCTGCAACTTTTAACATGAAAAATCCAATGAGGAGAAGAAAAGCAAAGCCAAAGAGTCCATCCCAAAATCCGACAAACAAGCAAAATGAACAAAAAGCATTGAATTCAATTCTTTCTGATTTTAGAAACTGCATTAAAGAAGGGGTGCACCGGTCCTGGAGATACTGCAATACCAGGTCAATGCGTGGAGTGGACAGAGCAAGCTCTTTTTCCATCTCCCTGTTCTAAAAATCCATTTAATATATGGTCCCCAGATAGGGGACGTATCAGATATTAAACTGATAAGAACAGATACTACACTTGATCTTAGCCAAAAGGCCGAGAAGCGATAACCAGAATTGGTTTCCGACTACGGTGCCACCCAAGGATTCTGAAAAGTCCATTTGTGGAGATGGCCACCTGGACTCCCGTTAAGAAGACATGCTGTCAACCTCTAGATCCCTCACATGCCTGCACTTTTCGGCTTGCTGCTGCTGCAATCCACGCGTTTTAGATCTGCATAACTCCACCTCTTTTAGCACAGTACCCCCGGCTGTTCCCACCCGCCTCAACACCGTTGGAAGGGAGGAGAACCAATTAAGGCGGGGGGGGGGGTGGAACGAGCAGCTGTCTACCCTTAGCAGGAGGGTTGCTGATTAATTACCTCTCCTGCTGCTGCTGCTGCTGGCTGTCCAGCAGCAGACTGAAGGTGGCTGCTGCTGTGCGCAGGTATATAAAGGCTCAGAGCCTATTATGACACACGCAGCCAGCGTTCCATTGCCACATTCCGTCTACTGCAGGCGGGATACCTGGATGGCTGAATGTCACTGAGAAGCTCACAGAGACCGCCATAAGCAACAGTTTAAAAGAATGCCACAGACTAATCAACCAAACTTTTTGGGTTGGTTTCTCTTTTATAGTCTGCAGGCATTAAATGAAAGAAGTCAGTGTTCCAGCAGAGGGAGACAACGTTTCAGAAAAGGCATTGTAGCAAACCAAAAAAGAAATTTTAAGCGCAGCAGAGTAACCAGCTCACATACCTGTTAGCTCAGGTGAGTTTAAAAGGCTGCTGTTGATAACAAGGGCATTTGCTAAATAGATGGTGTGTGTGCAACAATATACTGAAAGGTCAATTATATTGTGCAGCTTATCTCACCACCTGTAGTTATTTAGGTGAAAGCTCCAAAATGCTTGCCTAATATGTCTGTTTATCCAAAAGGAAGTATAGAGGGAGAGCTAGATAGATAGCATTGCATTACATTACATTACATGGCAATGCAATGCACAGTTGCTGAAGTTGAACCAAAATGAGCTTGTCATCTGGCTTCTGCAACTTTTAACATGAAAAATCCAATGAGGAGAAGAAAAGCAAAGCCAAAGAGTCCATCCCAAAATCCGACAAACAAGCAAAATGAACAAAAAGCATTGAATTCAATTCTTTCTGATTTTAGAAACTGCATTAAAGAAGGGGTGCACCGGTCCTGGAGATACTGCAATACCAGGTCAATGCGTGGAGTGGACAGAGCAAGCTCTTTTTCCATCTCCCTGTTCTAAAAATCCATTTAATATATGGTCCCCAGATAGGGGACGTATCAGATATTAAACTGATAAGAACAGATACTACACTTGATCTTAGCCAAAAGGCCGAGAAGCGATAACCAGAATTGGTTTCCGACTACGGTGCCACCCAAGGATTCTGAAAAGTCCATTTGTGGAGATGGCCACCTGGACTCCCGTTAAGAAGACATGCTGTCAACCTCTAGATCCCTCACATGCCTGCACTTTTCGGCTTGCTGCTGCTGCAATCCACGCGTTTTAGATCTGCATAACTCCACCTCTTTTAGCACAGTACCCTCAACCCCCGGCTGTTCCCACCCGCCTCAACACCGTTGGAAGGGAGGAGAACCAATTAAGGCGGGGGGAGGGTGGAACGAGCAGCTGTCTACCCTTAGCAGGAGGGTTGCTGATTAATTACCTCTCCTGCTGCTGCTGCTGCTGGCTGTCCAGCAGCAGACTGAAGGTGGCTGCTGCTGTGCGCAGGTATATAAAGGCTCAGAGCCTATTATGACACGCGCAGCCAGCGTTCCATTGCCACATTCCGTCTACTGCAGGCGGGATACCTGGATGGCTGAATGTCACTGAGAAGCTCACAGAGACCGCCATAAGCAACAGTTTAAAAGAATGCCACAGACTAATCAACCAAACTTTTTGGGTTGGTTTCTCTTTTATAGTCTGCAGGCATTAAATGAAAGAAGTCAGTGTTCCAGCAGAGGGAGACAACGTTTCAGAAAAGGCATTGTAGCAAACCAAAAAAGAAATTTTAAGCGCAGCAGAGTAACCAGCTCACATACCTGTTAGCTCAGGTGAGTTTAAAAGGCTGCTGTTGATAACAAGGGCATTTGCTAAATAGATGGTGTGTGTGCAACAATATACTGAAAGGTCAATTATATTGTGCAGCTTATCTCACCACCTGTAGTTATTTAGGTGAAAGCTCCAAAATGCTTGCCTAATATGTCTGTTTATCCAAAAGGAAGTATAGAGGGAGAGCTAGATAGATAGCATTGCATTACATTACATTACATGGCAATGCAATGCACAGTTGCTGAAGTTGAACCAAAATGAGCTTGTCATCTGGCTTCTGCAACTTTTAACATGAAAAATCCAATGAGGAGAAGAAAAGCAAAGCCAAAGAGTCCATCCCAAAATCCGACAAACAAGCAAAATGAACAAAAAGCATTGAATTCAATTCTTTCTGATTTTAGAAACTGCATTAAAGAAGGGGTGCACCGGTCCTGGAGATACTGCAATACCAGGTCAATGCGTGGAGTGGACAGAGCAAGCTCTTTTTCCATCTCCCTGTTCTAAAAATCCATTTAATATATGGTCCCCAGATAGGGGACGTATCAGATATTAAACTGATAAGAACAGATACTACACTTGATCTTAGCCAAAAGGCCGAGAAGCGATAACCAGAATTGGTTTCCGACTACGGTGCCACCCAAGGATTCTGAAAAGTCCATTTGTGGAGATGGCCACCTGGACTCCCGTTAAGAAGACATGCTGTCAACCTCTAGATCCCTCACATGCCTGCACTTTTCGGCTTGCTGCTGCTGCAATCCACGCGTTTTAGATCTGCATAACTCCACCTCTTTTAGCACAGTACCCTCAACCCCCGGCTGTTCCCACCCGCCTCAACACCGTTGGAAGGGAGGAGAACCAATTAAGGCGGGGGGGGGGTGGAACGAGCAGCTGTCTACCCTTAGCAGGAGGGTTGCTGATTAATTACCTCTCCTGCTGCTGCTGCTGCTGGCTGTCCAGCAGCAGACTGAAGGTGGCTGCTGCTGTGCGCAGGTATATAAAGGCTCAGAGCCTATTATGACACGCGCAGCCAGCGTTCCATTGCCACATTCCGTCTACTGCAGGCGGGATACCTGGATGGCTGAATGTCACTGAGAAGCTCACAGAGACCGCCATAAGCAACAGTTTAAAAGAATGCCACAGACTAATCAACCAAACTTTTTGGGTTGGTTTCTCTTTTATAGTCTGCAGGCATTAAATGAAAGAAGTCAGTGTTCCAGCAGAGGGAGACAACGTTTCAGAAAAGGCATTGTAGCAAACCAAAAAAGAAATTTTAAGCGCAGCAGAGTAACCAGCTCACATACCTGTTAGCTCAGGTGAGTTTAAAAGGCTGCTGTTGATAACAAGGGCATTTGCTAAATAGATGGTGTGTGTGCAACAATATACTGAAAGGTCAATTATATTGTGCAGCTTATCTCACCACCTGTAGTTATTTAGGTGAAAGCTCCAAAATGCTTGCCTAATATGTCTGTTTATCCAAAAGGAAGTATAGAGGGAGAGCTAGATAGATAGCATTGCATTACATTACATTACATGGCAATGCAATGCACAGTTGCTGAAGTTGAACCAAAATGAGCTTGTCATCTGGCTTCTGCAACTTTTAACATGAAAAATCCAATGAGGAGAAGAAAAGCAAAGCCAAAGAGTCCATCCCAAAATCCGACAAACAAGCAAAATGAACAAAAAGCATTGAATTCAATTCTTTCTGATTTTCGAAACTGCATTAAAGAAGGGGTGCACCGGTCCTGGAGATACTGCAATACCAGGTCAATGCGTGGAGTGGACAGAGCAAGCTCTTTTTCCATCTCCCTGTTCTAAAAATCCATTTAATATATGGTCCCCAGATAGGGGACGTATCAGATATTAAACTGATAAGAACAGATACTACACTTGATCTTAGCCAAAAGGCCGAGAAGCGATAACCAGAATTGGTTTCCGACTACGGTGCCACCCAAGGATTCTGAAAAGTCCATTTGTGGAGATGGCCACCTGGACTCCCGTTAAGAAGACATGCTGTCAACCTCTAGATCCCTCACATGCCTGCACTTTTCGGCTTGCTGCTGCTGCAATCCACGCGTTTTAGATCTGCATAACTCCACCTCTTTTAGCACAGTACCCTCAACCCCCGGCTGTTCCCACCCGCCTCAACACCGTTGGAAGGGAGGAGAACCAATTAAGGCAGGGGGGGGGGGTGGAACGAGCAGCTGTCTACCCTTAGCAGGAGGGTTGCTGATTAATTACCTCTCCTGCTGCTGCTGCTGCTGGCTGTCCAGCAGCAGACTGAAGGTGGCTGCTGCTGTGCGCAGGTATATAAAGGCTCAGAGCCTATTATGACACGCGCAGCCAGCGTTCCATTGCCACATTCCGTCTACTGCAGGCGGGATACCTGGATGGCTGAATGTCACTGAGAAGCTCACAGAGACCGCCATAAGCAACAGTTTAAAAGAATGCCACAGACTAATCAACCAAACTTTTTGGGTTGGTTTCTCTTTTATAGTCTGCAGGCATTAAATGAAAGAAGTCAGTGTTCCAGCAGAGGGAGACAACGTTTCAGAAAAGGCATTGTAGCAAACCAAAAAAGAAATTTTAAGCGCAGCAGAGTAACCAGCTCACATACCTGTTAGCTCAGGTGAGTTTAAAAGGCTGCTGTTGATAACAAGGGCATTTGCTAAATAGATGGTGTGTGTGCAACAATATACTGAAAGGTCAATTATATTGTGCAGCTTATCTCACCACCTGTAGTTATTTAGGTGAAAGCTCCAAAATGCTTGCCTAATATGTCTGTTTATCCAAAAGGAAGTATAGAGGGAGAGCTAGATAGATAGCATTGCATTACATTACATTACATGGCAATGCAATGCACAGTTGCTGAAGTTGAACCAAAATGAGCTTGTCATCTGGCTTCTGCAACTTTTAACATGAAAAATCCAATGAGGAGAAGAAAAGCAAAGCCAAAGAGTCCATCCCAAAATCCGACAAACAAGCAAAATGAACAAAAAGCATTGAATTCAATTCTTTCTGATTTTAGAAACTGCATTAAAGAAGGGGTGCACCGGTCCTGGAGATACTGCAATACCAGGTCAATGCGTGGAGTGGACAGAGCAAGCTCTTTTTCTATCTCCCTGTTCTAAAAATCCATTTAATATATGGTCCCCAGATAGGGGACGTATCAGATATTAAACTGATAAGAACAGATTTTTTGATTGAAGCTGCATCCAAGGCACTGAAAAATGTGACCGAAGTCACACCAAAACAGCGCACGAGGCGAGGATTCATGTGGACCCTTCCCGGAGGAGAGGGTCCCCAATAAACCATCCCCATCCCTCCGAGCCAGAAGGCCACAGCGAGGGTCAGGGATCTCCGATGCTCTCCCTAGCCGAAGCCGGAGAAGAGCCGTTTTCGTGCTCCCAGCTTCCATCTAGGCTGCCACCCTAGTGGAGCTGGAGCCTGTGTTGGTTTCTCAGCCCAAAGCTGACCGGACCTCCGACCGGGTTTATAAAAATTCCCCTTCCTAGCCCGGAGGCCAGGAATAGGGGGGGTTGCTCAGAAAGTATGATTGGCAAAGGTGCGGCGTGCTACGAAGCCAAGTCTTTCTGGGGTTCTCAGTCCCAGTAAGCTTGGACTCCCACCAGGGCGCCTACTCCTGGGGCACATTGCTCCAAAGCCCTCACACTTACCAAGCCTAGTGACTTCGATCCTGGAGGGCCATGTTTTCCATCAGATAACTCTATGAGCCACCTGGCGTACTAACAAGTGCACCAAACCAGTGTGTAATATGCATCAATTTACTAGGGCAGCCCAAGGACAAAACAGCCTTTTCAAAAGATACTACACTTGATCTTAGCCAAAAGGCCGAGAAGCGATAACCAGAATTGGTTTCCGACTACGGTGCCACCCAAGGATTCTGAAAAGTCCATTTGTGGAGATGGCCACCTGGACTCCCGTTAAGAAGACATGCTGTCAACCTCTAGATCCCTCACATGCCTGCACTTTTCGGCTTGCTGCTGCTGCAATCCACGCGTTTTAGATCTGCATAACTCCACCTCTTTTAGCACAGTACCCTCAACCCCCGGCTGTTCCCACCCGCCTCAACACCGTTGGAAGGGAGGAGAACCAATTAAGGCGGGGGGGGGGTGGAACGAGCAGCTGTCTACCCTTAGCAGGAGGGTTGCTGATTAATTACCTCTCCTGCTGCTGCTGCTGCTGGCTGTCCAGCAGCAGACTGAAGGTGGCTGCTGCTGTGCGCAGGTATATAAAGGCTCAGAGCCTATTATGACACGCGCAGCCAGCGTTCCATTGCCACATTCCGTCTACTGCAGGCGGGATACCTGGATGGCTGAATGTCACTGAGAAGCTCACAGAGACCGCCATAAGCAACAGTTTAAAAGAATGCCACAGACTAATCAACCAAACTTTTTGGGTTGGTTTCTCTTTTATAGTCTGCAGGCATTAAATGAAAGAAGTCAGTGTTCCAGCAGAGGGAGACAACGTTTCAGAAAAGGCATTGTAGCAAACCAAAAAAGAAATTTTAAGCGCAGCAGAGTAACCAGCTCACATACCTGTTAGCTCAGGTGAGTTTAAAAGGCTGCTGTTGATAACAAGGGCATTTGCTAAATAGATGGTGTGTGTGCAACAATATACTGAAAGGTCAATTATATTGTGCAGCTTATCTCACCACCTGTAGTTATTTAGGTGAAAGCTCCAAAATGCTTGCCTAATATGTCTGTTTATCCAAAAGGAAGTATAGAGGGAGAGCTAGATAGATAGCATTGCATTACATTACATTACATGGCAATGCAATGCACAGTTGCTGAAGTTGAACCAAAATGAGCTTGTCATCTGGCTTCTGCAACTTTTAACATGAAAAATCCAATGAGGAGAAGAAAAGCAAAGCCAAAGAGTCCATCCCAAAATCCGACAAACAAGCAAAATGAACAAAAAGCATTGAATTCAATTCTTTCTGATTTTAGAAACTGCATTAAAGAAGGGGTGCACCGGTCCTGGAGATACTGCAATACCAGGTCAATGCGTGGAGTGGACAGAGCAAGCTCTTTTTCCATCTCCCTGTTCTAAAAATCCATTTAATATATGGTCCCCAGATAGGGGACGTATCAGATATTAAACTGATAAGAACAGATACTACACTTGATCTTAGCCAAAAGGCCGAGAAGCGATAACCAGAATTGGTTTCCGACTACGGTGCCACCCAAGGATTCTGAAAAGTCCATTTGTGGAGATGGCCACCTGGACTCCCGTTAAGAAGACATGCTGTCAACCTCTAGATCCCTCACATGCCTGCACTTTTCGGCTTGCTGCTGCTGCAATCCACGCGTTTTAGATCTGCATAACTCCACCTCTTTTAGCACAGTACCCTCAACCCCCGGCTGTTCCCACCCGCCTCAACACCGTTGGAAGGGAGGAGAACCAATTAAGGCAGGGGGGGGGTGGAACGAGCAGCTGTCTACCCTTAGCAGGAGGGTTGCTGATTAATTACCTCTCCTGCTGCTGCTGCTGCTGGCTGTCCAGCAGCAGACTGAAGGTGGCTGCTGCTGTGCGCAGGTATATAAAGGCTCAGAGCCTATTATGACACGCGCAGCCAGCGTTCCATTGCCACATTCCGTCTACTGCAGGCGGGATACCTGGATGGCTGAATGTCACTGAGAAGCTCACAGAGACCGCCATAAGCAACAGTTTAAAAGAATGCCACAGACTAATCAACCAAACTTTTTGGGTTGGTTTCTCTTTTATAGTCTGCAGGCATTAAATGAAAGAAGTCAGTGTTCCAGCAGAGGGAGACAACGTTTCAGAAAAGGCATTGTAGCAAACCAAAAAAGAAATTTTAAGCGCAGCAGAGTAACCAGCTCACATACCTGTTAGCTCAGGTGAGTTTAAAAGGCTGCTGTTGATAACAAGGGCATTTGCTAAATAGATGGTGTGTGTGCAACAATATACTGAAAGGTCAATTATATTGTGCAGCTTATCTCACCACCTGTAGTTATTTAGGTGAAAGCTCCAAAATGCTTGCCTAATATGTCTGTTTATCCAAAAGGAAGTATAGAGGGAGAGCTAGATAGATAGCATTGTATTACATTACATTACATGGCAATGCAATGCACAGTTGCTGAAGTTGAACCAAAATGAGCTTGTCATCTGGCTTCTGCAACTTTTAACATGAAAAATCCAATGAGGAGAAGAAAAGCAGAGCCAAAGAGTCCATCCCAAAATCCGACAAACAAGCAAAATGAACAAAAAGCATTGAATTCAATTCTTTCTGATTTTAGAAACTGCATTAAAGAAGGGGTGCACCGGTCCTGGAGATACTGCAATACCAGGTCAATGCGTGGAGTGGACAGAGCAAGCTCTTTTTCCATCTCCCTGTTCTAAAAATCCATTTAATATATGGTCCCCAGATAGGGGACGTATCAGATATTAAACTGATAAGAACAGATACTACACTTGATCTTAGCCAAAAGGCCGAGAAGCGATAACCAGAATTGGTTTCCGACTACGGTGCCACCCAAGGATTCTGAAAAGTCCATTTGTGGAGATGGCCACCTGGACTCCCGTTAAGAAGACATGCTGTCAACCTCTAGATCCCTCACATGCCTGCACTTTTCGGCTTGCTGCTGCTGCAATCCACGCGTTTTAGATCTGCATAACTCCACCTCTTTTAGCACAGTACCCTCAACCCCCGGCTGTTCCCACCCGCCTCAACACCGTTGGAAGGGAGGAGAACCAATTAAGGCGGGGGGGGGGTGGAACGAGCAGCTGTCTACCCTTAGCAGGAGGGTTGCTGATTAATTACCTCTCCTGCTGCTGCTGCTGCTGCTGGCTGTCCAGCAGCAGACTGAAGGTGGCTGCTGCTGTGCGCAGGTATATAAAGGCTCAGAGCCTATTATGACACGCGCAGCCAGCGTTCCATTGCCACATTCCGTCTACTGCAGGCGGGATACCTGGATGGCTGAATGTCACTGAGAAGCTCACAGAGACCGCCATAAGCAACAGTTTAAAAGAATGCCACAGACTAATCAACCAAACTTTTTGGGTTGGTTTCTCTTTTATAGTCTGCAGGCATTAAATGAAAGAAGTCAGTGTTCCAGCAGAGGGAGACAACGTTTCAGAAAAGGCATTGTAGCAAACCAAAAAAGAAATTTTAAGCGCGGCAGAGTAACCAGCTCACATACCTGTTAGCTCAGGTGAGTTTAAAAGGCTGCTGTTGATAACAAGGGCAATTGCTAAATAGATGGTGTGTGTGCAACAATATACTGAAAGGTCAATTATATTGTGCAGCTTATCTCACCACCTGTAGTTATTTAGGTGAAAGCTCCAAAATGCTTGCCTAATATGTCTGTTTATCCAAAAGGAAGTATAGAGGGAGAGCTAGATAGATAGCATTGCATTACATTACATTACATGGCAATGCAATGCACAGTTGCTGAAGTTGAACCAAAATGAGCTTGTCATCTGGCTTCTGCAACTTTTAACATGAAAAATCCAATGAGGAGAAGAAAAGCAAAGCCAAAGAGTCCATCCCAAAATCCGACAAACAAGCAAAATGAACAAAATGCATTGAATTCAATTCTTTCTGATTTTAGAAACTGCATTAAAGAAGGGGTGCACCGGTCCTGGAGATACTGCAATACCAGGTCAATGCGTGGAGTGGACAGAGCAAGCTCTTTTTCCATCTCCCTGTTCTAAAAATCCATTTAATATATGGTCCCCAGATAGGGGACGTATCAGATATTAAACTGATAAGAACAGATACTACACTTGATCTTAGCCAAAAGGCCGAGAAGCGATAACCAGAATTGGTTTCCGACTACGGTGCCACCCAAGGATTCTGAAAAGTCCATTTGTGGAGATGGCCACCTGGACTCCCGTTAAGAAGACATGCTGTCAACCTCTAGATCCCTCACATGCCTGCACTTTTCGGCTTGCTGCTGCTGCAATCCACGCGTTTTAGATCTGCATAACTCCACCTCTTTTAGCACAGTACCCTCAACCCCCGGCTGTTCCCACCCGCCTCAACACCGTTGGAAGGGAGGAGAACCAATTAAGGCGGGGGGGGGGTGGAACGAGCAGCTGTCTACCCTTAGCAGGAGGGTTGCTGATTAATTACCTCTCCTGCTGCTGCTGCTGGCTGTCCAGCAGCAGACTGAAGGTGGCTGCTGCTGTGCGCAGGTATATAAAGGCTCAGAGCCTATTATGACACGCGCAGCCAGCGTTCCATTGCCACATTCCGTCTACTGCAGGCGGGATACCTGGATGGCTGAATGTCACTGAGAAGCTCACAGAGACCGCCATAAGCAACAGTTTAAAAGAATGCCACAGACTAATCAACCAAACTTTTTGGGTTGGTTGCTCTTTTATAGTCTGCAGGCATTAAATGAAAGAAGTCAGTGTTCAGCAGAGGGAGACAACGTTTCAGAAAAGGCATTGTAGCAAACCAAAAAAGAAATTTTAAGCGCAGCAGAGTAACCAGCTCACATACCTGTTAGCTCAGGTGAGTTTAAAAGGCTGCTGTTGATAACAAGGGCATTTGCTAAATAGATGGTGTGTGTGCAACAATATACTGAAAGGTCAATTATATTGTGCAGCTTATCTCACCACCTGTAGTTATTTAGGTGAAAGCTCCAAAATGCTTGCCTAATATGTCTGTTTATCCAAAAGGAAGTATAGGGGGAGAGCTAGATAGATAGCATTGCATTACATTACATTACATGGCAATGCAATGCACAGTTGCTGAAGTTGAACCAAAATGAGCTTGTCATCTGGCTTCTGCAACTTTTAACATGAAAAATCCAATGAGGAGAAGAAAAGCAAAGCCAAAGAGTCCATCCCAAAATCCGACAAACAAGCAAAATGAACAAAAAGCATTGAATTCAATTCTTTCTGATTTTAGAAACTGCATTAAAGAAGGGGTGCACCGGTCCTGGAGATACTGCAATACCAGGTCAATGCGTGGAGTGGACAGAGCAAGCTCTTTTTCCATCTCCCTGTTCTAAAAATCCATTTAATATATGGTCCCCAGATAGGGGACGTATCAGATATTAAACTGATAAGAACAGATACTACACTTGATCTTAGCCAAAAGGCCGAGAAGCGATAACCAGAATTGGTTTCCGACTACGGTGCCACCCAAGGATTCTGAAAAGTCCATTTGTGGAGATGGCCACCTGGACTCCCGTTAAGAAGACATGCTGTCAACCTCTAGATCCCTCACATGCCTGCACTTTTCGGCTTGCTGCTGCTGCAATCCACGCGTTTTAGATCTGCATAACTCCACCTCTTTTAGCACAGTACCCTCAACCCCCGGCTGTTCCCACCCGCCTCAACACCGTTGGAAGGGAGGAGAACCAATTAAGGCGGGGGGGGGGTTGGAACGAGCAGCTGTCTACCCTTAGCAGGAGGGTTGCTGATTAATTACCTCTCCTGCTGCTGCTGCTGCTGGCTGTCCAGCAGCAGACTGAAGGTGGCTGCTGCTGTGCGCAGGTATATAAAGGCTCAGAGCCTATTATGACACGCGCAGCCAGCGTTCCATTGCCACATTCCGTCTACTGCAGGCGGGATACCTGGATGGCTGAATGTCACTGAGAAGCTCACAGAGACCGCCATAAGCAACAGTTTAAAAGAATGCCACAGACTAATCAACCAAACTTTTTGGGTTGGTTTCTCTTTTATAGTCTGCAGGCATTAAATGAAAGAAGTCAGTGTTCCAGCAGAGGGAGACAACGTTTCAGAAAAGGCATTGTAGCAAACCAAAAAAGAAATTTTAAGCGCAGCAGAGTAACCAGCTCACATACCTGTTAGCTCAGGTGAGTTTAAAAGGCTGCTGTTGATAACAAGGGCATTTGCTAAATAGATGGTGTGTGTGCAACAATATACTGAAAGGTCAATTATATTGTGCAGCTTATCTCACCACCTGTAGTTATTTAGGTGAAAGCTCCAAAATGCTTGCCTAATATGTCTGTTTATCCAAAAGGAAGTATAGAGGGAGAGCTAGATAGATAGCATTGCATTACATTACATTACATGGCAATGCAATGCACAGTTGCTGAAGTTGAACCAAAATGAGCTTGTCATCTGGCTTCTGCAACTTTTAACATGAAAAATCCAATGAGGAGAAGAAAAGCAAAGCCAAAGAGTCCATCCCAAAATCCGACAAACAAGCAAAATGAACAAAAAGCATTGAATTCAATTCTTTCTGATTTTAGAAACTGCATTAAAGAAGGGGTGCACCGGTCCTGGAGATACTGCAATACCAGGTCAATGCGTGGAGTGGACAGAGCAAGCTCTTTTTCCATCTCCCTGTTCTAAAAATCCATTTAATATATGGTCCCCAGATAGGGGACGTATCAGATATTAAACTGATAAGAACAGATACTACACTTGATCTTAGCCAAAAGGCCGAGAAGCGATAACCAGAATTGGTTTCCGACTACGGTGCCACCCAAGGATTCTGAAAAGTCCATTTGTGGAGATGGCCACCTGGACTCCCGTTAAGAAGACATGCTGTCAACCTCTAGATCCCTCACATGCCTGCACTTTTCGGCTTGCTGCTGCTGCAATCCACGCGTTTTAGATCTGCATAACTCCACCTCTTTTAGCACAGTACCCTCAACCCCCGGCTGTTCCCACCCGCCTCAACACCGTTGGAAGGGAGGAGAACCAATTAAGGTGGGGGGGGGGTGGAACGAGCAGCTGTCTACCCTTAGCAGGAGGGTTGCTGATTAATTACCTCTCCTGCTGCTGCTGCTGCTGGCTGTCCAGCAGCAGACTGAAGGTGGCTGCTGCTGTGCGCAGGTATATAAAGGCTCAGAGCCTATTATGACACGCGCAGCCAGCGTTCCATTGCCACATTCCGTCTACTGCAGGCGGGATACCTGGATGGCTGAATGTCACTGAGAAGCTCACAGAGACCGCCATAAGCAACAGTTTAAAAGAATGCCACAGACTAATCAACCAAACTTTTTGGGTTGGTTTCTCTTTTATAGTCTGCAGGCATTAAATGAAAGAAGTCAGTGTTCCAGCAGAGGGAGACAACGTTTCAGAAAAGGCATTGTAGCAAACCAAAAAAGAAATTTTCAGCGCAGCAGAGTAACCAGCTCACATACCTGTTAGCTCAGGTGAGTTTAAAAGGCTGCTGTTGATAACAAGGGCATTTGCTAAATAGATGGTGTGTGTGCAACAATATACTGAAAGGTCAATTATATTGTGCAGCTTATCTCACCACCTGTAGTTATTTAGGTGAAAGCTCCAAAATGCTTGCCTAATATGTCTGTTTATCCAAAAGGAAGTATAGAGGGAGAGCTAGATAGATAGCATTGCATTACATTACATTACATGGCAATGCAATGCACAGTTGCTGAAGTTGAACCAAAATGAGCTTGTCATCTGGCTTCTGCAACTTTTAACATGAAAAATCCAATGAGGAGAAGAAAAGCAAAGCCAAAGAGTCCATCCCAAAATCCGACAAACAAGCAAAATGAACAAAAAGCATTGAATTCAATTCTTTCTGATTTTAGAAACTGCATTAAAGAAGGGGTGCACCGGTCCTGGAGATACTGCAATACCAGGTCAATGCGTGGAGTGGACAGAGCAAGCTCTTTTTCCATCTCCCTGTTCTAAAAATCCATTTAATATATGGTCCCCAGATAGGGGACGTATCAGATATTAAACTGATAAGAACAGATACTACACTTGATCTTAGCCAAAAGGCCGAGAAGCGATAACCAGAATTGGTTTCCGACTACGGTGCCACCCAAGGATTCTGAAAAGTCCATTTGTGGAGATGGCCACCTGGACTCCCGTTAAGAAGACATGCTGTCAACCTCTAGATCCCTCACATGCCTGCACTTTTCGGCTTGCTGCTGCTGCAATCCACGCGTTTTAGATCTGCATAACTCCACCTCTTTTAGCACAGTACCCTCAACCCCCGGCTGTTCCCACCCGCCTCAACACCGTTGGAAGGGAGGAGAACCAATTAAGGCGGGGGGGGGGTGGAACGAGCAGCTGTCTACCCTTAGCAGGAGGGTTGCTGATTAATTACCTCTCCTGCTGCTGCTGCTGCTGCTGGCTGTCCAGCAGCAGACTGAAGGTGGCTGCTGCTGTGCGCAGGTATATAAAGGCTCAGAGACTATTATGACACGCGCAGCCAGCGTTCCATTGCCACATTCCGTCTACTGCAGGCGGGATACCTGGATGGCTGAATGTCACTGAGAAGCTCACAGAGACCGCCATAAGCAACAGTTTAAAAGAATGCCACAGACTAATCAACCAAACTTTTTGGGTTGGTTGCTCTTTTATAGTCTGCAGGCATTAAATGAAAGAAGTCAGTGTTCCAGCAGAGGGAGACAACGTTTCAGAAAAGGCATTGTAGCAAACCAAAAAAGAAATTTTAAGCGCAGCAGAGTAACCAGCTCACATACCTGTTAGCTCAGGTGAGTTTAAAAGGCTGCTGTTGATAACAAGGGCATTTGCTAAATAGATGGTGTGTGTGCAACAATATACTGAAAGGTCAATTATATTGTGCAGCTTATCTCACCACCTGTAGTTATTTAGGTGAAAGCTCCAAAATGCTTGCCTAATATGTCTGTTTATCCAAAAGGAAGTATAGGGGGAGAGCTAGATAGATAGCATTGCATTACATTACATTACATGGCAATGCAATGCACAGTTGCTGAAGTTGAACCAAAATGAGCTTGTCATCTGGCTTCTGCAACTTTTAACATGAAAAATCCAATGAGGAGAAGAAAAGCAAAGCCAAAGAGTCCATCCCAAAATCCGACAAACAAGCAAAATGAACAAAAAGCATTGAATTCAATTCTTTCTGATTTTAGAAACTGCATTAAAGAAGGGGTGCACCGGTCCTGGAGATACTGCAATACCAGGTCAATGCGTGGAGTGGACAGAGCAAGCTCTTTTTCCATCTCCCTGTTCTAAAAATCCATTTAATATATGGTCCCCAGATAGGGGACGTATCAGATATTAAACTGATAAGAACAGATACTACACTTGATCTTAGCCAAAAGGCCGAGAAGCGATAACCAGAATTGGTTTCCGACTACGGTGCCACCCAAGGATTCTGAAAAGTCCATTTGTGGAGATGGCCACCTGGACTCCCGTTAAGAAGACATGCTGTCAACCTCTAGATCCCTCACATGCCTGCACTTTTCGGCTTGCTGCTGCTGCAATCCACGCGTTTTAGATCTGCATAACTCCACCTCTTTTAGCACAGTACCCTCAACCCCCGGCTGTTCCCACCCGCCTCAACACCGTTGGAAGGGAGGAGAACCAATTAAGGCGGGGGGGGGGTTGGAACGAGCAGCTGTCTACCCTTAGCAGGAGGGTTGCTGATTAATTACCTCTCCTGCTGCTGCTGCTGCTGGCTGTCCAGCAGCAGACTGAAGGTGGCTGCTGCTGTGCGCAGGTATATAAAGGCTCAGAGCCTATTATGACACGCGCAGCCAGCGTTCCATTGCCACATTCCGTCTACTGCAGGCGGGATACCTGGATGGCTGAATGTCACTGAGAAGCTCACAGAGACCGCCATAAGCAACAGTTTAAAAGAATGCCACAGACTAATCAACCAAACTTTTTGGGTTGGTTTCTCTTTTATAGTCTGCAGGCATTAAATGAAAGAAGTCAGTGTTCCAGCAGAGGGAGACAACGTTTCAGAAAAGGCATTGTAGCAAACCAAAAAAGAAATTTTAAGCGCAGCAGAGTAACCAGCTCACATACCTGTTAGCTCAGGTGAGTTTAAAAGGCTGCTGTTGATAACAAGGGCATTTGCTAAATAGATGGTGTGTGTGCAACAATATACTGAAAGGTCAATTATATTGTGCAGCTTATCTCACCACCTGTAGTTATTTAGGTGAAAGCTCCAAAATGCTTGCCTAATATGTCTGTTTATCCAAAAGGAAGTATAGAGGGAGAGCTAGATAGATAGCATTGCATTACATTACATTACATGGCAATGCAATGCACAGTTGCTGAAGTTGAACCAAAATGAGCTTGTCATCTGGCTTCTGCAACTTTTAACATGAAAAATCCAATGAGGAGAAGAAAAGCAAAGCCAAAGAGTCCATCCCAAAATCCGACAAACAAGCAAAATGAACAAAAAGCATTGAATTCAATTCTTTCTGATTTTAGAAACTGCATTAAAGAAGGGGTGCACCGGTCCTGGAGATACTGCAATACCAGGTCAATGCGTGGAGTGGACAGAGCAAGCTCTTTTTCCATCTCCCTGTTCTAAAAATCCATTTAATATATGGTCCCCAGATAGGGGACGTATCAGATATTAAACTGATAAGAACAGATACTACACTTGATCTTAGCCAAAAGGCCGAGAAGCGATAACCAGAATTGGTTTCCGACTACGGTGCCACCCAAGGATTCTGAAAAGTCCATTTGTGGAGATGGCCACCTGGACTCCCGTTAAGAAGACATGCTGTCAACCTCTAGATCCCTCACATGCCTGCACTTTTCGGCTTGCTGCTGCTGCAATCCACGCGTTTTAGATCTGCATAACTCCACCTCTTTTAGCACAGTACCCTCAACCCCCGGCTGTTCCCACCCGCCTCAACACCGTTGGAAGGGAGGAGAACCAATTAAGGTGGGGGGGGGGTGGAACGAGCAGCTGTCTACCCTTAGCAGGAGGGTTGCTGATTAATTACCTCTCCTGCTGCTGCTGCTGCTGGCTGTCCAGCAGCAGACTGAAGGTGGCTGCTGCTGTGCGCAGGTATATAAAGGCTCAGAGCCTATTATGACACGCGCAGCCAGCGTTCCATTGCCACATTCCGTCTACTGCAGGCGGGATACCTGGATGGCTGAATGTCACTGAGAAGCTCACAGAGACCGCCATAAGCAACAGTTTAAAAGAATGCCACAGACTAATCAACCAAACTTTTTGGGTTGGTTTCTCTTTTATAGTCTGCAGGCATTAAATGAAAGAAGTCAGTGTTCCAGCAGAGGGAGACAACGTTTCAGAAAAGGCATTGTAGCAAACCAAAAAAGAAATTTTCAGCGCAGCAGAGTAACCAGCTCACATACCTGTTAGCTCAGGTGAGTTTAAAAGGCTGCTGTTGATAACAAGGGCATTTGCTAAATAGATGGTGTGTGTGCAACAATATACTGAAAGGTCAATTATATTGTGCAGCTTATCTCACCACCTGTAGTTATTTAGGTGAAAGCTCCAAAATGCTTGCCTAATATGTCTGTTTATCCAAAAGGAAGTATAGAGGGAGAGCTAGATAGATAGCATTGCATTACATTACATTACATGGCAATGCAATGCACAGTTGCTGAAGTTGAACCAAAATGAGCTTGTCATCTGGCTTCTGCAACTTTTAACATGAAAAATCCAATGAGGAGAAGAAAAGCAAAGCCAAAGAGTCCATCCCAAAATCCGACAAACAAGCAAAATGAACAAAAAGCATTGAATTCAATTCTTTCTGATTTTAGAAACTGCATTAAAGAAGGGGTGCACCGGTCCTGGAGATACTGCAATACCAGGTCAATGCGTGGAGTGGACAGAGCAAGCTCTTTTTCCATCTCCCTGTTCTAAAAATCCATTTAATATATGGTCCCCAGATAGGGGACGTATCAGATATTAAACTGATAAGAACAGATACTACACTTGATCTTAGCCAAAAGGCCGAGAAGCGATAACCAGAATTGGTTTCCGACTACGGTGCCACCCAAGGATTCTGAAAAGTCCATTTGTGGAGATGGCCACCTGGACTCCCGTTAAGAAGACATGCTGTCAACCTCTAGATCCCTCACATGCCTGCACTTTTCGGCTTGCTGCTGCTGCAATCCACGCGTTTTAGATCTGCATAACTCCACCTCTTTTAGCACAGTACCCTCAACCCCCGGCTGTTCCCACCCGCCTCAACACCGTTGGAAGGGAGGAGAACCAATTAAGGCGGGGGGGGGTGGAACGAGCAGCTGTCTACCCTTAGCAGGAGGGTTGCTGATTAATTACCTCTCCTGCTGCTGCTGCTGCTGCTGGCTGTCCAGCAGCAGACTGAAGGTGGCTGCTGCTGTGCGCAGGTATATAAAGGCTCAGAGACTATTATGACACGCGCAGCCAGCGTTCCATTGCCACATTCCGTCTACTGCAGGCGGGATACCTGGATGGCTGAATGTCACTGAGAAGCTCACAGAGACCGCCATAAGCAACAGTTTAAAAGAATGCCACAGACTAATCAACCAAACTTTTTGGGTTGGTTGCTCTTTTATAGTCTGCAGGCATTAAATGAAAGAAGTCAGTGTTCCAGCAGAGGGAGACAACGTTTCAGAAAAGGCATTGTAGCAAACCAAAAAAGAAATTTTAAGCGCAGCAGAGTAACCAGCTCACATACCTGTTAGCTCAGGTGAGTTTAAAAGGCTGCTGTTGATAACAAGGGCATTTGCTAAATAGATGGTGTGTGTGCAACAATATACTGAAAGGTCAATTATATTGTGCAGCTTATCTCACCACCTGTAGTTATTTAGGTGAAAGCTCCAAAATGCTTGCCTAATATGTCTGTTTATCCAAAAGGAAGTATAGGGGGAGAGCTAGATAGATAGCATTGCATTACATTACATTACATGGCAATGCAATGCACAGTTGCTGAAGTTGAACCAAAATGAGCTTGTCATCTGGCTTCTGCAACTTTTAACATGAAAAATCCAATGAGGAGAAGAAAAGCAAAGCCAAAGAGTCCATCCCAAAATCCGACAAACAAGCAAAATGAACAAAAAGCATTGAATTCAATTCTTTCTGATTTTAGAAACTGCATTAAAGAAGGGGTGCACCGGTCCTGGAGATACTGCAATACCAGGTCAATGCGTGGAGTGGACAGAGCAAGCTCTTTTTCCATCTCCATGTTCTAAAAATCCATTTAATATATGGTCCCCAGATAGGGGACGTATCAGATATTAAACTGATAAGAACAGATACTACACTTGATCTTAGCCAAAAGGCCGAGAAGCGATAACCAGAATTGGTTTCCGACTACGGTGCCACCCAAGGATTCTGAAAAGTCCATTTGTGGAGATGGCCACCTGGACTCCCGTTAAGAAGACATGCTGTCAACCTCTAGATCCCTCACATGCCTGCACTTTTCGGCTTGCTGCTGCTGCAATCCACGCGTTTTAGATCTGCATAACTCCACCTCTTTTAGCACAGTACCCTCAACCCCCGGCTGTTCCCACCCGCCTCAACACCGTTGGAAGGGAGGAGAACCAATTAAGGCGGGGGGGGGGTTGGAACGAGCAGCTGTCTACCCTTAGCAGGAGGGTTGCTGATTAATTACCTCTCCTGCTGCTGCTGCTGCTGGCTGTCCAGCAGCAGACTGAAGGTGGCTGCTGCTGTGCGCAGGTATATAAAGGCTCAGAGCCTATTATGACACGCGCAGCCAGCGTTCCATTGCCACATTCCGTCTACTGCAGGCGGGATACCTGGATGGCTGAATGTCACTGAGAAGCTCACAGAGACCGCCATAAGCAACAGTTTAAAAGAATGCCACAGACTAATCAACCAAACTTTTTGGGTTGGTTTCTCTTTTATAGTCTGCAGGCATTAAATGAAAGAAGTCAGTGTTCCAGCAGAGGGAGACAACGTTTCAGAAAAGGCATTGTAGCAAACCAAAAAAGAAATTTTAAGCGCAGCAGAGTAACCAGCTCACATACCTGTTAGCTCAGGTGAGTTTAAAAGGCTGCTGTTGATAACAAGGGCATTTGCTAAATAGATGGTGTGTGTGCAACAATATACTGAAAGGTCAATTATATTGTGCAGCTTATCTCACCACCTGTAGTTATTTAGGTGAAAGCTCCAAAATGCTTGCCTAATATGTCTGTTTATCCAAAAGGAAGTATAGAGGGAGAGCTAGATAGATAGCATTGCATTACATTACATTACATGGCAATGCAATGCACAGTTGCTGAAGTTGAACCAAAATGAGCTTGTCATCTGGCTTCTGCAACTTTTAACATGAAAAATCCAATGAGGAGAAGAAAAGCAAAGCCAAAGAGTCCATCCCAAAATCCGACAAACAAGCAAAATGAACAAAAAGCATTGAATTCAATTCTTTCTGATTTTAGAAACTGCATTAAAGAAGGGGTGCACCGGTCCTGGAGATACTGCAATACCAGGTCAATGCGTGGAGTGGACAGAGCAAGCTCTTTTTCCATCTCCCTGTTCTAAAAATCCATTTAATATATGGTCCCCAGATAGGGGACGTATCAGATATTAAACTGATAAGAACAGATACTACACTTGATCTTAGCCAAAAGGCCGAGAAGCGATAACCAGAATTGGTTTCCGACTACGGTGCCACCCAAGGATTCTGAAAAGTCCATTTGTGGAGATGGCCACCTGGACTCCCGTTAAGAAGACATGCTGTCAACCTCTAGATCCCTCACATGCCTGCACTTTTCGGCTTGCTGCTGCTGCAATCCACGCGTTTTAGATCTGCATAACTCCACCTCTTTTAGCACAGTACCCTCAACCCCCGGCTGTTCCCACCCGCCTCAACACCGTTGGAAGGGAGGAGAACCAATTAAGGCGGGGGGGGGGGTGGAACGAGCAGCTGTCTACCCTTAGCAGGAGGGTTGCTGATTAATTACCTCTCCTGCTGCTGCTGCTGCTGCTGGCTGTCCAGCAGCAGACTGAAGGTGGCTGCTGCTGTGGGCAGGTATATAAAAGCTCAGAGCCTATTATGACACGCGCAGCCAGCGTTCCATTGCCACATTCCGTCTACTGCAGGCGGGATACCTGGATGGCTGAATGTCACTGAGAAGCTCACAGAGACCGCCATAAGCAACAGTTTAAAAGAATGCCACAGACTAATCAACCAAACTTTTTGGGTTGGTTTCTCTTTTATAGTCTGCAGGCATTAAATGAAAGAAGTCAGTGTTCCAGCAGAGGGAGACAACGTTTCAGAAAAGGCATTGTAGCAAACCAAAAAAGAAATTTTAAGCGCAGCAGAGTAACCAGCTCACATACCTGTTAGCTCAGGTGAGTTTAAAAGGCTGCTGTTGATAACAAGGGCATTTGCTAAATAGATGGTGTGTGTGCAACAATATACTGAAAGGTCAATTATATTGTGCAGCTTATCTCACCACCTGTAGTTATTTAGGTGAAAGCTCCAAAATGCTTGCCTAATATGTCTGTTTATCCAAAAGGAAGTATAGAGGGAGAGCTAGATAGATAGCATTGCATTACATTACATTACATGGCAATGCAATGCACAGTTGCTGAAGTTGAACCAAAATGAGCTTGTCATCTGGCTTCTGCAACTTTTAACATGAAAAATCCAATGAAGAGAAGAAAAGCAAAGCCAAAGAGTCCATCCCAAAATCCGACAAACAAGCAAAATGAACAAAAAGCATTGAATTCAATTCTTTCTGATTTTAGAAACTGCATTAAAGAAGGGGTGCACCGGTCCTGGAGATACTGCAATACCAGGTCAATGCGTGGAGTGGACAGAGCAAGCTCTTTTTCCATCTCCCTGTTCTAAAAATCCATTTAATATATGGTCCCCAGATAGGGGACGTACCAGATATTAAACTGATAAGAACAGATACTACACTTGATCTTAGCCAAAAGGCCGAGAAGCGATAACCAGAATTGGTTTCCGACTACGGTGCCACCCAAGGATTCTGAAAAGTCCATTTGTGGAGATGGCCACCTGGACTCCCGTTAAGAAGACATGCTGTCAACCTCTAGATCCCTCACATGCCTGCACTTTTCGGCTTGCTGCTGCTGCAATCCACGCGTTTTAGATCTGCATAACTCCACCTCTTTTAGCACAGTACCCTCAACCCCCGGCTGTTCCCACCCGCCTCAACACCGTTGGAAGGGAGGAGAACCAATTAAGGCGGGGGGGGGGGGTGGAACGAGCAGCTGTCTACCCTTAGCAGGAGGGTTGCTGATTAATTACCTCTCCTGCTGCTGCTGCTGCTGCTGGCTGTCCAGCAGCAGACTGAAGGTGGCTGCTGCTGTGCGCATGTATATAAAGGCTCAGAGCCTATTATGACACGCGCAGCCAGCGTTCCATTGCCACATTCCGTCTACTGCAGGCGGGATACCTGGATGGCTGAATGTCACTGAGAAGCTCACAGAGACCGCCATAAGCAACAGTTTAAAAGAATGCCACAGACTAATCAACCAAACTTTTTGGGTTGGTTTCTCTTTTATAGTCTGCAGGCATTAAATGAAAGAAGTCAGTGTTCCAGCAGAGGGAGACAACGTTTCAGAAAAGGCATTGTAGCAAACCAAAAAAGAAATTTTAAGCGCAGCAGAGTAACCAGCTCACATACCTGTTAGCTCAGGTGAGTTTAAAAGGCTGCTGTTGATAACAAGGGCATTTGCTAAATAGATGGTGTGTGTGCAACAATATACTGAAAGGTCAATTATATTGTGCAGCTTATCTCACCACCTGTAGTTATTTAGGTGAAAGCTCCAAAATGCTTGCCTAATATGTCTGTTTATCCAAAAGGAAGTATAGAGGGAGAGCTAGATAGATAGCATTGCATTACATTACATTACATGGCAATGCAATGCACAGTTGCTGAAGTTGAACCAAAATGAGCTTGTCATCTGGCTTCTGCAACTTTTAACATGAAAAATCCAATGAGGAGAAGAAAAGCAAAGCCAAAGAGTCCATCCCAAAATCCGACAAACAAGCAAAATGAACAAAAAGCATTGAATTCAATTCTTTCTGATTTTAGAAACTGCATTAAAGAAGGGGTGCACCGGTCCTGGAGATACTGCAATACCAGGTCAATGCGTGGAGTGGACAGAGCAAGCTCTTTTTCCATCTCCCTGTTCTAAAAATCCATTTAATATATGGTCCCCAGATAGGGGACGTATCAGATATTAAACTGATAAGAACAGATACTACACTTGATCTTAGCCAAAAGGCCGAGAAGCGATAACCAGAATTGGTTTCCGACTACGGTGCCACCCAAGGATTCTGAAAAGTCCATTTGTGGAGATGGCCACCTGGACTCCCGTTAAGAAGACATGCTGTCAACCTCTAGATCCCTCACATGCCTGCACTTTTCGGCTTGCTGCTGCTGCAATCCACGCGTTTTAGATCTGCATAACTCCACCTCTTTTAGCACAGTACCCTCAACCCCCGGCTGTTCCCACCCGCCTCAACACCGTTGGAAGGGAGGAGAACCAATTAAGGCGGGGGGGGGGTGGAACGAGCAGCTGTCTACCCTTAGCAGGAGGGTTGCTGATTAATTACCTCTCCTGCTGCTGCTGCTGCTGGCTGTCCAGCAGCAGACTGAAGGTGGCTGCTGCTGTGCGCAGGTATATAAAGGCTCAGAGCCTATTATGACACGCGCAGCCAGCGTTCCATTGCCACATTCCGTCTACTGCAGGCGGGGTACCTGGATGGCTGAATGTCACTGAGAAGCTCACAGAGACCGCCATAAGCAACAGTTTAAAAGAATGCCACAGACTAATCAACCAAACTTTTTGGGTTGGTTTCTCTTTTATAGTCTGCAGGCATTAAATGAAAGAAGTCAGTGTTCCAGCAGAGGGAGACAACGTTTCAGAAAAGGCATTGTAGCAAACCAAAAAAGAAATTTTAAGCGCAGCAGAGTAACCAGCTCACATACCTGTTAGCTCAGGTGAGTTTAAAAGGCTGCTGTTGATAACAAGGGCATTTGCTAAATAGATGGTGTGTGTGCAACAATATACTGAAAGGTCAATTATATTGTGCAGCTTATCTCACCACCTGTAGTTATTTAGGTGAAAGCTCCAAAATGCTTGCCTAATATGTCTGTTTATCCAAAAGGAAGTATAGAGGGAGAGCTAGATAGATAGCATTGCATTACATTACATTACATGGCAATGCAATGCACAGTTGCTGAAGTTGAACCAAAATGAGCTTGTCATCTGGCTTCTGCAACTTTTAACATGAAAAATCCAATGAGGAGAAGAAAAGCAAAGCCAAAGAGTCCATCCCAAAATCCGACAAACAAGCAAAATGAACAAAAAGCATTGAATTCAATTCTTTCTGATTTTAGAAACTGCATTAAAGAAGGTGTGCACCGGTCCTGGAGATACTGCAATACCAGGTCAATGCGTGGAGTGGACAGAGCAAGCTCTTTTTCCATCTCCCTGTTCTAAAAATCCATTTAATATATGGTCCCCAGATAGGGGACGTATCAGATATTAAACTGATAAGAACAGATACTACACTTGATCTTAGCCAAAAGGCCGAGAAGCGATAACCAGAATTGGTTTCCGACTACGGTGCCACCCAAGGATTCTGAAAAGTCCATTTGTGGAGATGGCCACCTGGACTCCCGTTAAGAAGACATGCTGTCAACCTCTAGATCCCTCACATGCCTGCACTTTTCGGCTTGCTGCTGCTGCAATCCACGCGTTTTAGATCTGCATAACTCCACCTCTTTTAGCACAGTACCCTCAACCCCCGGCTGTTCCCACCCGCCTCAACACCGTTGGAAGGGAGGAGAACCAATTAAGGCGGGGGGGGGGGGGGGGGTGGAACGAGCAGCTGTCTACCCTTAGCAGGAGGGTTGCTGATTAATTACCTCTCCTGCTGCTGCTGCTGCTGGCTGTCCAGCAGCAGACTGAAGGTGGCTGCTGCTGTGCGCAGGTATATAAAGGCTCAGAGCCTATTATGACACGCGCAGCCAGCGTTCCATTGCCACATTCCGTCTACTGCAGGCGGGATACCTGGATGGCTGAATGTCACTGAGAAGCTCACAGAGACCGCCATAAGCAACAGTTTAAAAGAATGCCACAGACTAATCAACCAAACTTTTTGGGTTGGTTTCTCTTTTATAGTCTGCAGGCATTAAATGAAAGAAGTCAGTGTTCCAGCAGAGGGAGACAATGTTTCAGAAAAGGCATTGTAGCAAACCAAAAAAGAAATTTTAAGCGCAGCAGAGTAACCAGCTCACATACCTGTTAGCTCAGGTGAGTTTAAAAGGCTGCTGTTGATAACAAGGGCATTTGCTAAATAGATGGTGTGTGTGCAACAATATACTGAAAGGTCAATTATATTGTGCAGCTTATCTCACCACCTGTAGTTATTTAGGTGAAAGCTCCAAAATGCTTGCCTAATATGTCTGTTTATCCAAAAGGAAGTATAGAGGGAGAGCTAGATAGATAGCATTGCATTACATTACATTACATGGCAATGCAATGCACAGTTGCTGAAGTTGAACCAAAATGAGCTTGTCATCTGGCTTCTGCAACTTTTAACATGAAAAATCCAATGAGGAGAAGAAAAGCAAAGCCAAAGAGTCCATCCCAAAATCCGACAAACAAGCAAAATGAACAAAAAGCATTGAATTCAATTCTTTCTGATTTTAGAAACTGCATTAAAGAAGGGGTGCACCGGTCCTGGAGATACTGCAATACCAGGTCAATGCGTGGAGTGGACAGAGCAAGCTCTTTTTCCATCTCCCTGTTCTAAAAATCCATTTAATATATGGTCCCCAGATAGGGGACGTATCAGATATTAAACTGATAAGAACAGATACTACACTTGATCTTAGCCAAAAGGCCGAGAAGCGATAACCAGAATTGGTTTCCGACTACGGTGCCACCCAAGGATTCTGAAAAGTCCATTTGTGGAGATGGCCACCTGGACTCCCGTTAAGAAGACATGCTGTCAACCTCTAGATCCCTCACATGCCTGCACTTTTCGGCTTGCTGCTGCTGCAATCCACGCGTTTTAGATCTGCATAACTCCACCTCTTTTAGCACAGTACCCTCAACCCCCGGCTGTTCCCACCCGCCTCAACACCGTTGGAAGGGAGGAGAACCAATTAAGGCGGGGGGGGGGTGGAACGAGCAGCTGTCTACCCTTAGCAGGAGGGTTGCTGATTAATTACCTCTCCTGCTGCTGCTGCTGCTGGCTGTCCAGCAGCAGACTGAAGGTGGCTGCTGCTGTGCGCAGGTATATAAAGGCTCAGAGCCTATTATGACACGCGCAGCCAGCGTTCCATTGCCACATTCCGTCTACTGCAGGCGGGATACCTGGATGGCTGAATGTCACTGAGAAGCTCACAGAGACCGCCATAAGCAACAGTTTAAAAGAATGCCACAGACTAATCAACCAAACTTTTTGGGTTGGTTGCTCTTTTATAGTCTGCAGGCATTAAATGAAAGAAGTCAGTGTTCCAGCAGAGGGAGACAACGTTTCAGAAAAGGCATTGTAGCAAACCAAAAAAGAAATTTTAAGCGCAGCAGAGTAACCAGCTCACATACCTGTTAGCTCAGGTGAGTTTAAAAGGCTGCTGTTGATAACAAGGGCATTTGCTAAATAGATGGTGTGTGTGCAACAATATACTGAAAGGTCAATTATATTGTGCAGCTTATCTCACCACCTGTAGTTATTTAGGTGAAAGCTCCAAAATGCTTGCCTAATATGTCTGTTTATCCAAAAGGAAGTATAGAGGGAGAGCTAGATAGATAGCATTGCATTACATTACATTACATGGCAATGCAATGCACAGTTGCTGAAGTTGAACCAAAATGAGCTTGTCATCTGGCTTCTGCAACTTTTAACATGAAAAATCCAATGAGGAGAAGAAAAGCAAAGCCAAAGAGTCCATCCCAAAATCCGACAAACAAGCAAAATGAACAAAAAGCATTGAATTCAATTCTTTCTGATTTTAGAAACTGCATTAAAGAAGGGGTGCACCGGTCCTGGAGATACTGCAATACCAGGTCAATGCGTGGAGTGGACAGAGCAAGCTCTTTTTCCATCTCCCTGTTCTAAAAATCCATTTAATATATGGTCCCCAGATAGGGGACGTATCAGATATTAAACTGATAAGAACAGATACTACACTTGATCTTAGCCAAAAGGCCGAGAAGCGATAACCAGAATTGGTTTCCGACTACGGTGCCACCCAAGGATTCTGAAAAGTCCATTTGTGGAGATGGCCACCTGGACTCCCGTTAAGAAGACATGCTGTCAACCTCTAGATCCCTCACATGCCTGCACTTTTCGGCTTGCTGCTGCTGCAATCCACGCGTTTTAGATCTGCATAACTCCACCTCTTTTAGCACAGTACCCTCAACCCCCGGCTGTTCCCACCCGCCTCAACACCGTTGGAAGGGAGGAGAACCAATTAAGGCGGGGGGGGGGTGGAACGAGCAGCTGTCTACCCTTAGCAGGAGGGTTGCTGATTAATTACCTCTCCTGCTGCTGCTGCTGCTGGCTGTCCAGCAGCAGACTGAAGGTGGCTGCTGCTGTGCGCAGGTATATAAAGGCTCAGAGCCTATTATGACACGCGCAGCCAGCGTTCCATTGCCACATTCCGTCTACTGCAGGCGGGATACCTGGATGGCTGAATGTCACTGAGAAGCTCACAGAGACCGCCATAAGCAACAGTTTAAAAGAATGCCACAGACTAATCAACCAAACTTTTTGGGTTGGTTGCTCTTTTATAGTCTGCAGGCATTAAATGAAAGAAGTCAGTGTTCCAGCAGAGGGAGACAACGTTTCAGAAAAGGCATTGTAGCAAACCAAAAAAGAAATTTTAAGCGCAGCAGAGTAACCAGCTCACATACCTGTTAGCTCAGGTGAGTTTAAAAGGCTGCTGTTGATAACAAGGGCATTTGCTAAATAGATGGTGTGTGTGCAACAATATACTGAAAGGTCAATTATATTGTGCAGCTTATCTCACCACCTGTAGTTATTTAGGTGAAAGCTCCAAAATGCTTGCCTAATATGTCTGTTTATCCAAAAGGAAGTATAGAGGGAGAGCTAGATAGATAGCATTGCATTACATTACATTACATGGCAATGCAATGCACAGTTGCTGAAGTTGAACCAAAATGAGCTTGTCATCTGGCTTCTGCAACTTTTAACATGAAAAATCCAATGAGGAGAAGAAAAGCAAAGCCAAAGAGTCCATCCCAAAATCCGACAAACAAGCAAAATGAACAAAAAGCATTGAATTCAATTCTTTCTGATTTTAGAAACTGCATTAAAGAAGGGGTGCACCGGTCCTGGAGATACTGCAATACCAGGTCAATGCGTGGAGTGGACAGAGCAAGCTCTTTTTCCATCTCCCTGTTCTAAAAATCCATTTAATATATGGTCCCCAGATAGGGGACGTATCAGATATTAAACTGATAAGAACAGATACTACACTTGATCTTAGCCAAAAGGCCGAGAAGCGATAACCAGAATTGGTTTCCGACTACGGTGCCACCCAAGGATTCTGAAAAGTCCATTTGTGGAGATGGCCACCTGGACTCCCGTTAAGAAGACATGCTGTCAACCTCTAGATCCCTCACATGCCTGCACTTTTCGGCTTGCTGCTGCTGCAATCCACGCGTTTTAGATCTGCATAACTCCACCTCTTTTAGCACAGTACCCTCAACCCCCGGCTGTTCCCACCCGCCTCAACACCGTTGGAAGGGAGGAGAACCAATTAAGGCGGGGGGGGGGTGGAACGAGCAGCTGTCTACCCTTAGCAGGAGGGTTGCTGATTAATTACCTCTCCTGCTGCTGCTGCTGCTGGCTGTCCAGCAGCAGACTGAAGGTGGCTGCTGCTGTGCGCAGGTATATAAAGGCTCAGAGCCTATTATGACACGCGCAGCCAGCGTTCCATTGCCACATTCCGTCTACTGCAGGCGGGATACCTGGATGGCTGAATGTCACTGAGAAGCTCACAGAGACCGCCATAAGCAACAGTTTAAAAGAATGCCACAGACTAATCAACCAAACTTTTTGGGTTGGTTGCTCTTTTATAGTCTGCAGGCATTAAATGAAAGAAGTCAGTGTTCCAGCAGAGGGAGACAACGTTTCAGAAAAGGCATTGTAGCAAACCAAAAAAGAAATTTTAAGCGCAGCAGAGTAACCAGCTCACATACCTGTTAGCTCAGGTGAGTTTAAAAGGCTGCTGTTGATAACAAGGGCATTTGCTAAATAGATGGTGTGTGTGCAACAATATACTGAAAGGTCAATTATATTGTGCAGCTTATCTCACCACCTGTAGTTATTTAGGTGAAAGCTCCAAAATGCTTGCCTAATATGTCTGTTTATCCAAAAGGAAGTATAGAGGGAGAGCTAGATAGATAGCATTGCATTACATTACATTACATGGCAATGCAATGCACAGTTGCTGAAGTTGAACCAAAATGAGCTTGTCATCTGGCTTCTGCAACTTTTAACATGAAAAATCCAATGAGGAGAAGAAAAGCAAAGCCAAAGAGTCCATCCCAAAATCCGACAAACAAGCAAAATGAACAAAAAGCATTGAATTCAATTCTTTCTGATTTTAGAAACTGCATTAAAGAAGGGGTGCACCGGTCCTGGAGATACTGCAATACCAGGTCAATGCGTGGAGTGGACAGAGCAAGCTCTTTTTCCATCTCCCTGTTCTAAAAATCCATTTAATATATGGTCCCCAGATAGGGGACGTATCAGATATTAAACTGATAAGAACAGATACTACACTTGATCTTAGCCAAAAGGCCGAGAAGCGATAACCAGAATTGGTTTCCGACTACGGTGCCACCCAAGGATTCTGAAAAGTCCATTTGTGGAGATGGCCACCTGGACTCCCGTTAAGAAGACATGCTGTCAACCTCTAGATCCCTCACATGCCTGCACTTTTCGGCTTGCTGCTGCTGCAATCCACGCGTTTTAGATCTGCATAACTCCACCTCTTTTAGCACAGTACCCTCAACCCCCGGCTGTTCCCACCCGCCTCAACACCGTTGGAAGGGAGGAGAACCAATTAAGGCGGGGGGGGGGGTGGAACGAGCAGCTGTCTACCCTTAGCAGGAGGGTTGCTGATTAATTACCTCTCCTGCTGCTGCTGCTGCTGGCTGTCCAGCAGCAGACTGAAGGTGGCTGCTGCTGTGCGCAGGTATATAAAGGCTCAGAGCCTATTATGACACGCGCAGCCAGCGTTCCATTGCCACATTCCGTCTACTGCAGGCGGGATACCTGGATGGCTGAATGTCACTGAGAAGCTCACAGAGACCGCCATAAGCAACAGTTTAAAAGAATGCCACAGACTAATCAACCAAACTTTTTGGGTTGGTTGCTCTTTTATAGTCTGCAGGCATTAAATGAAAGAAGTCAGTGTTCCAGCAGAGGGAGACAACGTTTCAGAAAAGGCATTGTAGCAAACCAAAAAAGAAATTTTAAGCGCAGCAGAGTAACCAGCTCACATACCTGTTAGCTCAGGTGAGTTTAAAAGGCTGCTGTTGATAACAAGGGCATTTGCTAAATAGATGGTGTGTGTGCAACAATATACTGAAAGGTCAATTATATTGTGCAGCTTATCTCACCACCTGTAGTTATTTAGGTGAAAGCTCCAAAATGCTTGCCTAATATGTCTGTTTATCCAAAAGGAAGTATAGAGGGAGAGCTAGATAGATAGCATTGCATTACATTACATTACATGGCAATGCAATGCACAGTTGCTGAAGTTGAACCAAAATGAGCTTGTCATCTGGCTTCTGCAACTTTTAACATGAAAAATCCAATGAGGAGAAGAAAAGCAAAGCCAAAGAGTCCATCCCAAAATCCGACAAACAAGCAAAATGAACAAAAAGCATTGAATTCAATTCTTTCTGATTTTAGAAACTGCATTAAAGAAGGGGTGCACCGGTCCTGGAGATACTGCAATACCAGGTCAATGCGTGGAGTGGACAGAGCAAGCTCTTTTTCCATCTCCCTGTTCTAAAAATCCATTTAATATATGGTCCCCAGATAGGGGACGTATCAGATATTAAACTGATAAGAACAGATACTACACTTGATCTTAGCCAAAAGGCCGAGAAGCGATTACCAGAATTGGTTTCCGACTACGGTGCCACCCAAGGATTCTGAAAAGTCCATTTGTGGAGATGGCCACCTGGACTCCCGTTAAGAAGACATGCTGTCAACCTCTAGATCCCTCACATGCCTGCACTTTTCGGCTTGCTGCTGCTGCAATCCACGCGTTTTAGATCTGCATAACTCCACCTCTTTTAGCACAGTACCCTCAACCCCCGGCTGTTCCCACCCGCCTCAACACCGTTGGAAGGGAGGAGAACCAATTAAGGCGGGGGGGGGGTGGAACGAGCAGCTGTCTACCCTTAGCAGGAGGGTTGCTGATTAATTACCTCTCCTGCTGCTGCTGCTGCTGGCTGTCCAGCAGCAGACTGAAGGTGGCTGCTGCTGTGCGCAGGTATATAAAGGCTCAGAGCCTATTATGACACGCGCAGCCAGCGTTCCATTGCCACATTCCGTCTACTGCAGGCGGGATACCTGGATGGCTGAATGTCACTGAGAAGCTCACAGAGACCGCCATAAGCAACAGTTTAAAAGAATGCCACAGACTAATCAACCAAACTTTTTGGGTTGGTTTCTCTTTTATAGTCTGCAGGCATTAAATGAAAGAAGTCAGTGTTCCAGCAGAGGGAGACAACGTTTCAGAAAAGGCATTGTAGCAAACCAAAAAAGAAATTTTAAGCGCAGCAGAGTAACCAGCTCACATACCTGTTAGCTCAGGTGAGTTTAAAAGGCTGCTGTTGATAACAAGGGCATTTGCTAAATAGATGGTGTGTGTGCAACAATATACTGAAAGGTCAATTATATTGTGCAGCTTATCTCACCACCTGTAGTTATTTAGGTGAAAGCTCCAAAATGCTTGCCTAATATGTCTGTTTATCCAAAAGGAAGTATAGAGGGAGAGCTAGATAGATAGCATTGCATTACATTACATTACATGGCAATGCAATGCACAGTTGCTGAAGTTGAACCAAAATGAGCTTGTCATCTGGCTTCTGCAACTTTTAACATGAAAAATCCAATGAGGAGAAGAAAAGCAAAGCCAAAGAGTCCATCCCAAAATCCGACAAACAAGCAACATGAACAAAAAGCATTGAATTCAATTCTTTCTGATTTCAGAAACTGCATTAAAGAAGGGGTGCACCGGTCCTGGAGTTACTGCAATACCAGGTCAATGCGTGGAGTGGACAGAGCAAGCTCTTTTTCCATCTCCCTGTTCTAAAAATCCATTTAATATATGGTCCCCAGATAGGGGACGTATCAGATATTAAACTAATAAGAACAGATACTACACTTGATCTTAGCCAAAAGGCCGAGAAGCGATAACCAGAATTGGTTTCCGACTACGGTGCCACCCAAGGATTCTGAAAAGTCCATTTGTGGAGATGGCCACCTGGACTCCCGTTAAGAAGACATGCTGTCAACCTCTAGATCCCTCACATGCCTGCACTTTTCGGCTTGCTGCTGCTGCAATCCACGCGTTTTAGATCTGCATAACTCCACCTCTTTTAGCACAGTACCCTCAACCCCCGGCTGTTCCCACCCGCCTCAACACCGTTGGAAGGGAGGAGAACCAATTAAGGCGGGGGGGGGGGTGGAACGAGCAGCTGTCTACCCTTAGCAGGAGGGTTGCTGATTAATTACCTCTCCCGCTGCTGCTGCTGCTGGCTGTCCAGCAGCAGACTGAAGGTGGCTGCTGCTGTGCGCAGGTATATAAAGGCTCAGAGCCTGTTATGACACGCGCAGCCAGCGTTCCATTGCCACATTCCGTCTACTGCAGGCGGGATACCTGGATGGCTGAATGTCACTGAGAAGCTCACAGAGACCGCCATAAGCAACAGTTTAAAAGAATGCCACAGACTAATCAACCAAACTGTTTGGGTTGGTTTCTCTTTTATAGTCTGCAGGCATTAAATGAAAGAAGTCAGTGTTCCAGCAGAGGGAGACAACGTTTCAGAAAAGGCATTGTAGCAAACCAAAAAAGAAATTTTAAGCGCAGCAGAGTATCCAGCTCACATACCTGTTAGCTCAGGTGAGTTTAAAAGGCTGCTGTTGATAACAAGGGCATTTGCTAAATAGATGGTGTGTGTGCAACAATATACTGAAAGGTCAATTATATTGTGCAGCTTATCTCACCACCTGTAGTTATTTAGGTGAAAGCTCCAAAATGCTTGCCTAATATGTCTGTTTATCCAAAAGGAAGTATAGAGGGAGAGCTAGATAGATAGCATTGCATTACATTACATTACATGGCAATGCAATGCACAGTTGCTGAACTTGAACCAAAATGAGCTTGTCATCTGGCTTCTGCAACTTTTAACATGAAAAATCCAATGAGGAGAAGAAAAGCAAAGCCAAAGAGTCCATCCCAAAATCCGACAAACAAGCAAAATGAACAAAAAGCATTGAATTCAATTCTTTCTGATTTTAGAAACTGCATTAAAGAAGGGGTGCACCGGTCCTGGAGATACTGCAATACCAGGTCAATGCGTGGAGTGGACAGAGCAAGCTCTTTTTCCATCTCCCTGTTCTAAAAATCCATTTAATATATGGTCCCCAGATAGGGGACGTATCAGATATTAAACTGATAAGAACAGATTTTTTGATTGAATATATCTTTTATTAGCACAAAAAATAAGTTAACAGACAGTGTACAGTGCCGCAGCCCAGTACACACAGAATTCTACATCATATTTACATAGCATGAGGATACGACGCACTAACTAGACACATCACACCCCTATGCTACACAAAACACTCAATCTGAAAGAAAAAGCATGTCAATCAATACAGTACGACGAACCGTGATAAGGGATGGGGATTGGGAAAAAGGGGATGGGGAGGGGAAAATCACAGGCCCGAAGCTTTATTGAAAGACAAGACACATAAGGGGAGAGGGGGAGGAGGGGTTTAGTCCTCGTCCTCGTCCTCCGGACCGTCCATGATGGAATAGTCTCTGAGCAGGCTGTGGATCAGCCTGCGGCAGTCCTGGATGGACATCCTCTCCCTCCTCAAGATGAGCCGGTTCCTGGCGACCCAAACGGCATCCTTGAAGCAGTTCATAAGGCGCCAAGCCTCCTGGATGGCTCCGACGGTATGAACCCCAGGGAAGAGTCCGTAAAGCACAGAATGGTGCGATAGGCTCGCCCTGGGGACAGAGTTCCTCAGGTCGTCCTCAAGTGCAGTCAATAGGCGCTGTGCAAATCCGCAGTCCCAAAAAGTGTGCAAAGATGTTTCCTCCACGAAGGGGCACCTTGGGCAGTACCGGGTCTTGCACAGGTTCCGGGCATGCATGAATGACCGGACGGGCAGTCCGCCCTGAATCGCCATCCACGACAAGTCCTTGTGCCCGTTGGTCAGCCTGTCAGACGACACATTTGTCCACACAGTCTCCAGCGTGTCCTGGTGAAGTCCTGTGATGTTCTCCACGTCATCCTTGGCTCTGATTAGCTTGTGGATAGTTTTGGGCTTCCACAAGTCGGGCTTGAGTCCCTCCAGTTGATGCTCCCCCACAAATCGAACGACGTCTCCGTAGAACCATGGCGTCGTCCAGTTGTAGGGGAAGGAGCTGTCCCACTTGTCCCAGCCGAGTCGCCTCCAAAGAGGAAGCAGGAAGAAGCGAGACATGGACCTGCCCGCGGAGCCATTCTTGACTTGCAAAGTCCGGCGGACACAATCACACACAAAAGAGGATCGCAGGAGGGTGGGGATATCTGGAACGCCCTTCCCACCCTTGCGAGGCTCCTTGTACATGACGGCCCGCCTGACTCTGTCCATCTTGGATCCCCAGACAAAGTGAAACACTGTCCTAGTAATGGCCCTGCACACAGTGACGTGTGGGGGCCAGGCCTGCGCCGTGTACTGCAAGACGGGCAGGACCTCATTACGCAGGACGAGTGCCTTACCCTCACAAGTGAGGTGTCTGAGGCTCCAGAGTCCGATCCGTTGCTTCACCTTGGCCAAGCGTTCTTGCCAGGACTTGAGGGCCGCTCCTTCCTTCCCGAACCAGACTCCCAGCACCTTGAGGAAATCCGGTTGAATGTTGAAGGGGAAGGGGGCGGAGGAGGCCGGCTGCCAATCCCCGAAGAGCATGGCTTCCGACTTCCTGCAGTTGACTTTGGCCCCTGAAGCCCGGCCGAACCTCTCACACGTCTGGACGAGGGCGTCGACTGAACCACGATCAGCGCAGAAGACGGTGACGTCGTCCATGTAGAGCGAGCACTTGACCTCGTGTCGTCCCGGACCCGGTGCGGTGATCCCTCTGATCTCTCCATTCTGCCGGATAGCCTCTGCGAAGAGTTCTATAACACAAACAAAAAGAAGAGGTGATAGAGGGCAGCCTTGTCTGACCCCAGAGAGGACAGGGAAGGGGTCAGTCTTCCAGCCGTTCACCAACACCGAGCTGTGGATATCAAAATACATCAGACGGACATACGAACAAAACATGTTACCCAAACCTAACCGGTGCAGAGCTCGGCCCATGAACTCGTGGGAAACCCGGTCGAAGGCCTTCTCCTGATCCAAGGAGACCAGGGCCGCGTGTGCGCGGCGGACCTTGATGTACTCGACCGTGTCCCGCACGAGAGCGAGGCTGTCTGCGATGCGACGTCCAGGGATGCCGCAGGTCTGGTCCGGGTGGATGATCCGTCCGATGACCGTCTTAAGTCGTGTCGCCATCGTCTTGGCCAGGATCTTGTAGTCCACGTTGAGCAGAGTGATGGGACGCCAATTCCTCAGGTCGCACCTCTCTCCCTTCCGCTTGTACAGGATCGTGACCATTCCTTCCCTCAAAGATGGAGGCATTCTACCCTCCACCACCATCTCCTCGTACAGGTCCAACAGGTCCGGACAGATGAGGTCTCCCAGCGCTACATAGAGCTCCGCTGGAAGACCATCACTGCCCGGGGTCCTGCCGGTCCTAAAGGATTTAGCGGCAGAGAGCAATTCGCCCACCATCAGAGGTTTGTCCAAGGCTGCCGTGCCTGCAGGATCAAGATGGTTAGTGATACCTGACAGGAACTTATCAGCAGCGTCGGGGTCGGTAGTCTTGTGGGAGTAGAGTTCGCTGTAGAAGTCGCTGACGACCCTCATCACGTCCTCCTTCCCACGTCGCATGTTTCCGCTCTCGTCTCGCAGCTCGTTCAGGGGCGTGTGACCGGCATGAAGTTTCCTGAAAAAGAATGAGTTACATTTCTCACCCTTCTCCAGATTCTCCACTTTGGAACGGAAGATGATTCGCTTGGACTCCTCCTCAAAGTGCCTTTTCAGGCTCTTCTTGGTCTCCTCCAGCTCCTCCCTCACGTCCCAGCCGCAGTGAAGAAGGTCCTGCAGCGACCGCAGCTCGCGCTGCAGCCCTCTGAAGTCCCTCCTCTTCTCACACTCCTGTTGTCGACCCTTGGCCTGAAAGAAACAGCGAAACTCAAGTTTAACATATTCCCACCAATCAGAGACTGTTTGGAAGCTACCCTTGTAGGACTGCCACATTGCGTAGGCTGCTCTCAGCTCCTCCACGACTTCATCCTGAGCCAGCAGAGCACAATTCAGCTTCCAGGAGCCGGGGCCGGACGGAAAACCGTCGCCGAGGACACCTTGTAAGTGAATGGCTCTGTGGTCGGAGAAGAAGCAGGAGACCATCGAGTGCCTACTCTGCCTGACTGCCCGAGAGGTGAACACAAAGTCAATCCTGGAGCGGAGTGAGCCATCGGGTCGGCTCCACGAATAGTTCGTGGAGCCTCTCCCCATGGAGCCCACCACGTCCTGAAGAGAGGCCTCGGTTACCATCTCGATGAGCAGCTTGGACGTGATGTCCAACTTGGCAGATGTGCCAGAACTACGACCGTCCTCCTCGATGGGGCAGTTGAAATCCCCGGCCATCACTAAGGTCCTGGTGGTGGCAAGCTGAAGCCGCAGGGTCTGGAAAAGCTCCAAACGCTCATTCTTCAGTGGGGACGCATACACGTTGATGAACCTGACAGGTTCCCCCGCCCAGTTGCCATCTACAACAAGAGCCCTGCCGCAGATGAGCTCCTGGACGGACTCAAGCGTGAATGCGCCCCCCCTGATCAGAATTGCGACCCCCGCAGACTTGCAGTCACCCCCACCGGACCAGTAGGATGGACCGTGGGACCACTCCCTGGCCAGATGTTTGAAGGACCTAGAGGAGGGAAGGGAACATTCCTGCAACATATAAACATCACACAACTGGGAAGTAAGGAAGGCATAAATAGTCTGACGTCTGAACTTGTCCTTGATGCTCCTGACATTAATGGAAAATAAGTTAATATTAGCCATCATGTAGGGAAAAAAGAAAAAGTTAGCGCAGGCAATACACCTTAGTTACCACTCCGGTCGGGTGGTCCCTCGTCGGTGTTGACTGCTGGTGACGGGATCACCAGCAGGCCCTCTTCCTCCATCTGGTCAAGCAGCGCGGCCTCAATCTCGGCGACCACCAGTTCCTCCTCTTCTGGCTCGGCCACCAGGGTCTCAACCATGTGCTCCATCTCTTCTGGCTCAGGGAGGGTATCCTCCTTTTCGCCTACGAAATCCAGAATCTTCTTTTTGGAGGATTCAGTAGCAGGGCTGTCCTCCACCTTCCTCTTTCCCCGGGTTGGAACTGGGGAGACAAGAAGGGGAAAATCCTCCTCGGAATAGATAGCGGCGGGTGGAGGAAAGGTTAATTCCACCGCTACCATGGTCTGGGGAGGGAGAGTGGCTGCCGGGGCAGGGGAAAGGACACCTGCTGAGGAGTAGGGGAAGGAGGAAGAGGAAGTGGAATCCTCAGCAGGGGTGGCCGGGGTGGGGGGGGATTGGACGGGGGTGGCAGGGGGAGGGATCGAGAGAGGGGTGACAGAACTCTTACCCTCCTTTGACTTTTTCTTCTGCTTCGGAGCTGCTGGGACCGTCGCTGGGGCTTTGGCCACCGACTCCTTGACCGCTTTGGCCTTGGTCGTCTCGGCCTTGGCCGCTGTGGCCTTGGTCGTCGCGTCCTTGACCTTCACAGGCCTGGTCGTCGGGGCCTTGTCCTCCGTAGCTGGGGTCGTCGCAACCACCGATGCCCAGGATCTCTCACGCCTGGGGCAATCCTTGTACAGATGAGCCGCCAGCCCACACAGGTTGCAGGACGTCTTCTTCGGGCAGTCCTTCGAGCTGTGTCCCGTCACTCGACAAATCCTGCAGGCATCCTCCTTGCAGTCCTTCATCTCGTGGCCGTTCTTGCCGCATCTCCTGCAGTTCCGCGGCATGTCCGGGTAATAGATGAGGCCGTAGGAGTTGCCCAGGGAGAATGTCGGGGGCAGGTGCCGAAGTCCGTCTGAGTACGCCAGGTCCCTGTGAAGTCTAACGGTCACCGACCACTTACCTGTCCAGAAGCCGAGTCCATTCAGGATGTGAGAGGGTTCCTTCACAACCAAACAGAAGCGTCTCAGGAAGGTACAGATGTCTTGGCCTGGGGTGTGCGGGTTGCGCATGGAGACCGTGATCCTCCTTTCATCCCTCTGGATAGGGCAGCTACCTGTAAAGGCAGAGAAAGAATTATCCGGTCCTTTTGCGCTTACCATTTCCCAGAACCTCCTGCAGGTGTTCACAGTGGCGAAGGTGACGAAGAAGATCCCCGTCAAGAAGGTCTGGATGCTGAGGGTGTCCGACCTGGAGAAGCCTCGATCCAGCAGCATCTTCTGGCAGAACACGTCCGAGGACATGTCCGGCACCCTCCCATCCACTTCCTTCAGCTTCAGGGCCACCGTCTGCCGCATCCATGGCTCCAGGGCTGGAGCTTCGTGGCGGGGCTTCTGGGGTCCCTTCTGCTGGCCAGTCGTGGAGGCAGAGTCCTTGGGGTCAGAATCGGCTCCTGGCTGGGCCCTCCTGGCTGTCCCCAGCTCCAGGCTCTTCTTTTCGGCCTTCCTCGCAGCGCTTGCCATGGCTTTCCTCCTGCAGTTACTTCTTGGAGCTGGATCTGGAACTCTTCCCGGAATGGGTGGAGCTATGCAGATTCTTCTCCCGTCGTGTTCTGGACAAATTCCCCGAAAGGTCTTTGTCTCGATGATTTTCTTCCTCGAAGATTCCACAGGACAGCCCGATTCTTCTCCGAGTCTTCGTCTTCTTCTGGATTCTTTAGAACTTCTTCCTCCCACCGATATCCGCCTTCGTTCTCTGATGTCAGCTGGGCTCCGAAGCTCTTCTCCTTCCGAGTTCGATCGCTCTCATCAAGTGTAGATCGTAGCTCTTGTGTTCTTAAAAGAACAGATACTACACTTGATCTTAGCCAAAAGGCCGAGAAGCGATAACCAGAATTGGTTTCCGACTACGGTGCCACCCAAGGATTCTGAAAAGTCCATTTGTGGAGATGGCCACCTGGACTCCCGTTAAGAAGACATGCTGTCAACCTCTAGATCCCTCACATGCCTGCACTTTTCGGCTTGCTGCTGCTGCAATCCACGCGTTTTAGATCTGCATAACTCCACCTCTTTTAGCACAGTACCCTCAACCCCCGGCTGTTCCCACCCGCCTCAACACCGTTGGAAGGGAGGAGAACCAATTAAGGCGGGGGGGGGGGTGGAACGAGCAGCTGTCTACCCTTAGCAGGAGGGTTGCTGATTAATTACCTCTCCTGCTGCTGCTGCTGGCTGTCCAGCAGCAGACTGAAGGTGGCTGCTGCTGTGCGCAGGTATATAAAGGCTCAGAGCCTATTATGACACGCGCAGCCAGCGTTCCATTGCCACATTCCGTCTACTGCAGGCGGGATACCTGGATGGCTGAATGTCACTGAGAAGCTCACAGAGACCGCCATAAGCAACAGTTTAAAAGAATGCCACAGACTAATCAACCAAACTTTTTGGGTTGGTTTCTCTTTTATAGTCTGCAGGCATTAAATGAAAGAAGTCAGTGTTCCAGCAGAGGGAGACAACGTTTCAGAAAAGGCATTGTAGCAAACCAAAAAAGAAATTTTAAGCGCAGCAGAGTAACCAGCTCACATACCTGTTAGCTCAGGTGAGTTTAAAAGGCTGCTGTTGATAACAAGGGCATTTGCTAAATAGATGGTGTGTGTGCAACAATATACTGAAAGGTCAATTATATTGTGCAGCTTATCTCACCACCTGTAGTTATTTAGGTGAAAGCTCCAAAATGCTTGCCTAATATGTCTGTTTATCCAAAAGGAAGTATAGAGGGAGAGCTAGATAGATAGCATTGCATTACATTACATTACATGGCAATGCAATGCACAGTTGCTGAACTTGAACCAAAATGAGCTTGTCATCTGGCTTCTGCAACTTTTAACATGAAAAATCCAATGAGGAGAAGAAAAGCAAAGCCAAAGAGTCCATCCCAAAATCCGACAAACAAGCAAAATGAACAAAAAGCATTGAATTCAATTCTTTCTGATTTTAGAAACTGCATTAAAGAAGGGGTGCACCGGTCCTGGAGATACTGCAATACCAGGTCAATGCGTGGAGTGGACAAAGCAAGCTCTTTTTCCATCTCCCTGTTCTAAAAATCCATTTAATATATGGTCCCCAGATAGGGGACGTATCAGATATTAAACTGATAAGAACAGATTTTTTTTTTTTTATCGAAAGCCCGAATTCGTGTACAAAACCCGAGTGCGCTTAAAAAAGTGACAAATGCCACAAAAAAAGTGCACTAGGATGCTGGTCTTCTTGAAACCCTCTCCAAAAGGAGAAGGGTCCCCCAAACCATTCCCCGTCCCTCCGAGCCAAAAGGCCACAGCGAGGAACAGGGACAAAAAGCCACCTCCAGCCGAAGCCAGAGGCGACCCAATCTTACCCCCAGCACCTGCCCGAGTTCTCACCCGAGCAAGGCACTGGGAGCCAAAGACTGTGCTCCCCTCCCGGAAGAGGGGAGCCAACAACGCTCTCCTTCCGAAAGAGGAGAGCCAGGGGGGTTCAGGGGGGAGCGGAACCTGATGGCCACACACTCCCCCCCTAGACCTGCCAAGAGAGGAACCCGTAAGGGAACCGCATCCCGACAAAATCCTAGTAGGACGTGACACACGTGAATAAGTGGACACACAGTGACAAAGAAATTAAATAAATAGTGAAGGTTTCACAGTATAATACTGCCCGGACCTTCGACCGGGAATTGAAAAATTCCCCATCCTAAGACCAGAAGGCCCGGAATAAGGGTGTGTGCAAAGAAAGAAAATTTGAAGTGCTTGTGCAAATGTGCCATAAACTCAAGTGGGGTTCCCAATCCAAGTGAGTTAAGGCACCCCAGGGTCACCACTCCTGGGGCACTTCACACTTCGGGCTTTCGATCTTCCCCGGCCCAATGGCGTCGGTCCTGGGGGGCCATGCTTTCCACCAGATGACTATATTAGCCACCTGGCGTACTAACAAGCACCTAAACCCCAGTGTGCATAATGTATCAATCTACTAGGGCGGCCAACATCCAAAACCGCCTTTTCGAAAGATACTACACTTGATCTTAGCCAAAAGGCCGAGAAGCGATAACCAGAATTGGTTTCCGACTACGGTGCCACCCAAGGATTCTGAAAAGTCCATTTGTGGAGATGGCCACCTGGACTCCCGTTAAGAAGACATGCTGTCAACCTCTAGATCCCTCACATGCCTGCACTTTTCGGCTTGCTGCTGCTGCAATCCACGCGTTTTAGATCTGCATAACTCCACCTCTTTTAGCACAGTACCCTCAACCCCCGGCTGTTCCCACCCGCCTCAACACCGTCGGAAGGGAGGAGAACCAATTAAGGCGGGGGGGGGGTGGAACGAGCAGCTGTCTACCCTTAGCAGGAGGGTTGCTGATTAATTACCTCTCCTGCTGCTGCTGCTGGCTGTCCAGCAGCAGACTGAAGGTGGCTGCTGCTGTGCGCAGGTATATAAAGGCTCAGAGCCTATTATGACACGCGCAGCCAGCGTTCCATTGCCACATTCCGTCTACTGCAGGCGGGATACCTGGATGGCTGAATGTCACTGAGAAGCTCACAGAGACCGCCATAAGCAACAGTTTAAAAGAATGCCACAGACTAATCAACCAAACTTTTTGGGTTGGTTTCTCTTTTATAGTCTGCAGGCATTAAATGAAAGAAGTCAGTGTTCCAGCAGAGGGAGACAACGTTTCAGAAAAGGCATTGTAGCAAACCAAAAAAGAAATTTTAAGCGCAGCAGAGTAACCAGCTCACATACCTGTTAGCTCAGGTGAGTTTAAAAGGCTGCTGTTGATAACAAGGGCATTTGCTAAATAGATGGTGTGTGTGCAACAATATACTGAAAGGTCAATTATATTGTGCAGCTTATCTCACCACCTGTAGTTATTTAGGTGAAAGCTCCAAAATGCTTGCCTAATATGTCTGTTTATCCAAAAGGAAGTATAGAGGGAGAGCTAGATAGATAGCATTGCATTACATTACATTACATGGCAATGCAATGCACAGTTGCTGAAGTTGAACCAAAATGAGCTTGTCATCTGGCTTCTGCAACTTTTAACATGAAAAATCCAATGAGGAGAAGAAAAGCAAAGCCAAAGAGTCCATCCCAAAATCCGACAAACAAGCAAAATGAACAAAAAGCATTGAATTCAATTCTTTCTGATTTTAGAAACTGCATTAAAGAAGGGGTGCACCGGTCCTGGAGATACTGCAATACCAGGTCAATGCGTGGAGTGGACAGAGCAAGCTCTTTTTCCATCTCCCTGTTCTAAAAATCCATTTAATATATGGTCCCCAGATAGGGGACGTATCAGATATAGTGTTGAGCCACCCCCGAAGTGTTCGGGTTCGGTTCGGTTCGTCGAACACCGGGATGTTCGAGGAACTGTTCGTCGAACTGTTCGTCGAACACCTTAGAACACCGTCGAACACAGTTAAAACCAATGGCAGGCAAACAAAAACACATAGAAACACATAGAAAACACCTGCAAAGGTGTCCAAAAGCTGACAAACTGCTCAGAAGACACTCTCTTTAAAAAAGCCGGCCGGCAAATTCAGCAGCGGCATACACCGGTACCCGACAATTTAGACAAGAAGGAATAGAGCATCACACATAGATTAGACAGATAGAAACATGTCAGTCACACATATAAGAAGCACAGTGACAGTGTTGGTTACTGCACTTGTCATTTAGTGTAAAGGATTTATTAAAAAAAATATTAGTGTTTTCATGCACCGTCTCTTTAAAAAAGCCGGCCGGCAATTCAGCATCTGTACCCGACAATTTAGAACAGAAAGAATAGAGCTTCACACATAGATTAGATAGATAGAAACATGTCAGTCACATATATAATAAGTACAGTGATAGTGTTGCTTACTGTACTTGTCATTTAGTGTAAAGGATTTATTTAAAAAAATAATAGTGTTTTCATGCACTGTCTCTTTAAAAAAGCCGGCCGGCAATTCAGCAGCGGTACCCGACAATTTATAACAGACAGAATAGAGCTTCACACATAGATTAGATAGATAGAAACATGTCAGTCACATATATATGAAGTACAGTGATAGTGTTGGTTACTGTACTTGTCATTTAGTATTAAAATAAAGGATTTATTATTAAAAAAATTGGCGTGGGGTTCCCCTTAATTTTAGGCTCTAGCGGAGGTTAAGCAGACGGCTGGGGCAGATGTTTGAAGCCTGGGAAGGGGGTAATACCCACGGAGCTTCCCAGGCTACTAATATCAGCCCCCAGCTGAATACATAGCCTTTACTAGCTATTAAAATGGGGGACCCCCCCAAAAAAATGACGTGGGGTCCCCCCTAATTTAATAGCTAGCAAAGGCTAGGCAGACAGCTGGGGGCTGATATTAATAGCCCAGGAAGGGAGCCATGAATATTGGCCCCCTCCCAGGCTAGAAACACCAGCCGTCAGCCGCCCCAGAAATGGCGCATTCATAGGATGCGCCAATTCTGGCACTTAGCCTCGCTCTTCCACGCTGCCCTGGTGCGGTGGCAGGGGGTAATAGGGTTGGGGTTGATGTCAGCTTATAATGCCAGCTGACATCAAGCCCAGGTTAGTAATGTAGAGGCGTCTATAAGACACCGCCATTACTAACCCCATAGTCAAAGTTAAAAAAAACACAAACACCCAGAATAAAGTCCTTTAATTGAAATAAAGACACAATCCTTTATTGTTCTAAATTAAACCATACTTACCATCACGCCCATTCCAGCTGAAGCCAACGATCTCCTGCAATAAAAGAAAAATAATAAAGCAACCTCATCCTTACGTTTCCATGGTTCCCACGACAGCTTCAGCTCTGCTACATCGAGATGACAGGCTGGACCGCAGCAGAACGCTGCCATCCAGCCTGTCATCCCGCAGACACTGAGAAGCGCAGGCTTGCTTGCGCTGCTCAGCGTCTCTCTGTGACGACATCCAGAAGAGCCGAGTTCATGTCCAATTAACTCGGCTCACCTCATGCACGTCACTGACAGCGTGGGAAAATTCTCACGCTGAAGCGCTGATTGCAGGAGAATTTTCCCACGCTGTCAGTGACGTGCAGGAGGTGAGCTGAGTTCATTGGACATGAGCTCACCTCATGCACATCACTGACAGCGTGGGAGAATTCTCCTGCACTCAGCACTTCAGCGTGAGAATTTTCCCACGCTGTCAGTGACGTGCATGAGGTGAGCCGAGTTCATTGGACATGACCTCGGCTCATCTGGATGCCGTCACAGCGAGACAGTGAGGAGCGCAAGCATGCCTGCGCTTCTCAGTGTCTGCGGGATGACAGACTGGATGGCAGCGTTCTGCTGCGGTCCAGCCAGTCATCTCGATGTAGCAGAGCTGAAGCTGTCGTGGGAACCATGGAAAGGTAAGGATGAGGTTGGTTTATTATTTTTCTTTTATTGCAGGAGATCGTTGGCTTCAGCTGGAATGGGTGTGATGGTAAGTATGGTTTAATTTAGAACAATAAAGAATTGTGTCTTTATTTCAATTAAAGGACTTTATTCTGGGTGTTGTGTTTTTTTTAAATACTTTACTAGAAATTCATGGCGGTCATGTCTAATACTGGCGTGACCCCATGAATTTTGGGCTTGGGGCCAGCTGATAATACCAAGCTGGCCCTAACCCCTTTATTACCCAGTGAGCCACCGCACCAGGGCCCTGGATGAGTTGGGCACAGCGCCAGAAGATGGCGCTTCTATGAAAGCGCCATTTTCCGGGGTGGCTGCGGACTGCAATTTGTAGCGGGGGGGGGGCCCAGAAAGCTTGGGCCTCCCTGCGCTGCAGATTCCAGCCCCCAGCTGCCTAGTTGTACCTGGCTGGACACAAAAATAGGGCGAAGCCCCACGTACTTTTTTTTTTAATTATTTCATGAAATTCATGAAATAATTAAGAAAAAAAGGGCTTCCCTATATTGTTGTGTCCGGCCAGGTACAAATAGGCAGCTGGTGGATGGGGGCAGCCCGTTCCTGCCTGCTGTACCTGGCTGGACACAAATATAGTGCGAAGCCCCACTTAAATTTTTTTAAATTATTTCAGGAAATTCATGAAATAACTTTAAAAAAATTGACGTGGGGCTTCGCACTATATTTGTGTCCAGCCAGGTACAGCAGGCAGGAACGGGCTGCCCCCAACCACCAGCTGCCTATTTGTACCTGGCCGGACACAACAATATAGGGAAGCCCTTTTTTTCTTAATTATTTCATGAAATAATTTAAAGAAAATTGACGTGGGGCTTCGCCCTGTTTTTGTGTCCAGCCAGGTACAACTAGGCAGCTGGGGGCTGGAATCCGCAGCGCAGGGAGGCCCAAGCTTTCTGGGCCACCCCCGCTGCAAATTGCAGTCCGCAGCCATCCCGGAAAATGGCGCGTTCATAGAAGCGCCATCTTCTGGCGCTGTACCCAACTCATCCAGGGCCCTGATGCGGTGGCTCACTGGGTAATAAAGGGGTTAGGGCCAGCTTGGCATTATCAGCTGGCCCTAAGCCCGAAATTCATGGGGTCACGCCAATATTAGACATGACCACCATGAATTTCTAGTAAAGTATTTAAAAAAAACACAACACCCAGAAAAAAGTCCTTTAATTGAAATAAAGACACAATTCTTTATTGTTCTAAATTAAACCATACTTACCATCACACCCATTCCAGCTGAAGCCAACGATCTCCTGAAATAAAAGAAAAATAATAAAGCAACATCATCCTTACCTTTCCATAGTTCCCATGACAGCTTCAGCTCTGCTACATCGAGATGACAGGCTGGACCGCAGCAGAACGCTGCCATCCAGCCTGTCATCCCGCAGACACTGAGAAGCGCAGGCTTGCTTGCGCTCCACAGTGTCTCTCTGTGAGGGCATCCAGATGAGCCGAGTTAATGTCCAATGAACTCGGCTCACCTCATGCACGTCACTGACAGCGTGGGAAAATTCTCCTGCACTCAGCGCTTCAGCGTGGGAGAATTCTCACACTGAAGCGCTGAGTGCAGGAGAATTCTCCCACGCTGTCAGTGACGTGCAGGAGGTGAGCTGAGTTCATTGGACATGAGCTCACCTTATGCACGTCACTGACAGCGTGGGAAAATTTTCCTGCACTCACCGCTTCAGCGTGAGAATTTTCCCACGCTGTCAGTGACGTGCATGAGGTGAGCCGAGTTCATTGGACATGAACTCGGCTCATCTGGATGTCGTCACAGAGAGACGCTGAGCAGCGCAAGCAAGCCTGCGCTTCTCAGTGTCTGCGGGATGACAGGCTGGATGGCAGCGTTCTGCTGCGGTCCAGCCTGTCATCTCGATGTAGCAGAGCTGAAGCTGTCGTGGGAACCATGGAAAGGTAAGGATGAGGTTGCTTTATTATTTTTCTTTTATTGCAGGAGATCGTTGGCTTCAGCTGGAATGGGCGTGACGGTAAGTATGGTTTAATTTAGAACAATAAAGGATTGTGTCTTTATTTCAATTAAAGGACTTTATTCTGGGTGTTTGTGTTTTTTTTAACTTTGACTATGGGGTTAGTAATGGGGGTGTCTTATAGACGCCTCTCCATTACTAACCTGGGCTTGATGTCAGCTGGCATTATAAGCTGACATCAACCCCAACCCTATTACCCCCTGCCACCGCACCAGGGCAGCGTGGAAGAGCGAGGCTAAGTGCCAGAATTGGCGCATCCTATGAATGCGCCATTTCTGGGGCGGCTGACGGCTGGTGTTTCTAGCCTGGGAGGGGGCCAATATTCATGGCTCCCTTCCTGGGCTATTAATATCAGCCCCCAGCTGTCTGCCTAGCCTTTGCTAGCTATTAAATTAGGGGGGACCCCACGTCATTTTTTTTGGGGGGTCCCCCATTTTAATAGCTAGTAAAGGCTATGTATTCAGCTGGGGGCTGATATTAGTAGCCTGGGAAGCTCCGTGGGTATTACCCCCTTCCCAGGCTTCAAACATCTGCCCCAGCCGTCTGCTTAACCTCCGCTAGAGCCTAAAATTAAGGGGAACCCCACGCCTATTTTCTTAATAATAAATCCTTTATTTTAATACTAAATGACAAGTACAGTAACCAACACTATCACTGTACTTCATATATATGTGACTGACATGTTTCTATCTATCTAATCTATGTGTGAAGCTCTATTCTGTCTGTTATAAATTGTCGGGTACCGCTGCTGAATTGCCCGCCGGCTTTTTTAAAGAGACGGTGCATGAAAACACTATTATTTTTTTTGATAAATCCTTTACGCTAAATGACAAGTACAGTAAGCAACACTGTCACTGTACTTCATATATATGTGGCTGACATGTTTCTATCTATCTAATCTATGTGTGATTCTCTATTCTTTCTATTCTAAATTGTCGGGTACCGCTGCTGAATTGCCGGCCGGCTTTTTTAAAGAGACGGTGCATGAAAACACTATTATTTTTTTTGATAAATCCTTTACACTAAATGACAAGTACAGTAAGCAACACTGTCACTGTACTTCATATATATGTGGCTGACATGTTTCTATCTATCTAATCTATGTGTGAAGCTCTATTCTGTCTGTTATAAATTGTCGGGTACCGCTGCTGAATTGCCCGCCGGCTTTTTTAAAGAGACGGTGCATGAAAACACTATTATTTTTTTTGATAAATCCTTTACGCTAAATGACAAGTACAGTAAGCAACACTGTCACTGTACTTCATATATATGTGGCTGACATGTTTCTATCTATCTAATCTATGTGTGATTCTCTATTCTTTCTATTCTAAATTGTCGGGTACCGCTGCTGAATTGCCGGCCGGCTTTTTTAAAGAGACGGTGCATGAAAACACTATTATTTTTTTTGATAAATCCTTTACGCTAAATGACAAGTACAGTAAGCAACACTGTCACTGTACTTCATATATATGTGACTGACATGTTTATATCTATCTAATCTATGTGTGAAGCTCTATTCTTTCGGTTCTAAATTGTCGGGTACCGGTGTATGCCGCTGATGAATTGCCGGCTTTTCATGTTTCACTGTTGGCACTGTTCCCATCGATTTGGGCAATCACTGTAATGCCACAACCACCATGGCTGCGGCATTACAGTGAGTGGCAGACAATCCCTGCATGATTGGTGCTCTAAATAGCGCCAGACATGCAGGACACGCTTTTGGTGCACGAACAGTTATCGAACATAACCTCGAACAGCCGAATTTTTTGCAAATCGTTCGGGTTCGTGGAACAACTCGAACACCGCCCAAAACAGCTCGAATTTGAGATTGGCGAACAGTTCTAGTCGAACACCGCTCATCTCTAATCAGATATTAAACTGATAAGAACAGATACTACACTTGATCTTAGCCAAAAGGCCGAGAAGCGATAACCAGAATTGGTTTCCGACTACGGTGCCACCCAAGGATTCTGAAAAGTCCATTTGTGGAGATGGCCACCTGGACTCCCGTTAAGAAGACATGCTGTCAACCTCTAGATCCCTCACATGCCTGCACTTTTCGGCTTGCTGCTGCTGCAATCCACGCGTTTTAGATCTGCATAACTCCACCTCTTTTAGCACAGTACCCTCAACCCCCGGCTGTTCCCACCCGCCTCAACACCGTTGGAAGGGAGGAGAACCAATTAAGGCGGGGGGGGGGGGTGGAACGAGCAGCTGTCTACCCTTAGCAGGAGGGTTGCTGATTAATTACCTCTCCTGCTGCTGCTGCTGCTGGCTGTCCAGCAGCAGACTGAAGGTGGCTGCTGCTGTGCGCAGGTATATAAAGGCTCAGAGCCTATTATGACACGCGCAGCCAGCGTTCCATTGCCACATTCCGTCTACTGCAGGCGGGATACCTGGATGGCTGAATGTCACTGAGAAGCTCACAGAGACCGCCATAAGCAACAGTTTAAAAGAATGCCACAGACTAATCAACCAAACTTTTTGGGTTGGTTTCTCTTTTATAGTCTGCAGGCATTAAATGAAAGAAGTCAGTGTTCCAGCAGAGGGAGACAACGTTTCAGAAAAGGCATTGTAGCAAACCAAAAAAGAAATTTTAAGCGCAGCAGAGTAACCAGCTCACATACCTGTTAGCTCAGGTGAGTTTAAAAGGCTGCTGTTGATAACAAGGGCATTTGCTAAATAGATGGTGTGTGTGCAACAATATACTGAAAGGTCAATTATATTGTGCAGCTTATCTCACCACCTGTAGTTATTTAGGTGAAAGCTCCAAAATGCTTGCCTAATATGTCTGTTTATCCAAAAGGAAGTATAGAGGGAGAGCTAGATAGATAGCATTGCATTACATTACATTACATGGCAATGCAATGCACAGTTGCTGAAGTTGAACCAAAATGAGCTTGTCATCTGGCTTCTGCAACTTTTAACATGAAAAATCCAATGAGGAGAAGAAAAGCAAAGCCAAAGAGTCCATCCCAAAATCCGACAAACAAGCAAAATGAACAAAAAGCATTGAATTCAATTCTTTCTGATTTTAGAAACTGCATTAAAGAAGGGGTGCACCGGTCCTGGAGATACTGCAATACCAGGTCAATGCGTGGAGTGGACAGAGCAAGCTCTTTTTCCATCTCCCTGTTCTAAAAATCCATTTAATATATGGTCCCCAGATAGGGGACGTATCAGATATTAAACTGATAAGAACAGATACTACACTTGATCTTAGCCAAAAGGCCGAGAAGCGATAACCAGAATTGGTTTCCGACTACGATGCCACCCAAGGATTCTGAAAAGTCCATTTGTGGAGATGGCCACCTGGACTCCCGTTAAGAAGACATGCTGTCAACCTCTAGATCCCTCACATGCCTGCACTTTTCGGCTTGCTGCTGCTGCAATCCACGCGTTTTAGATCTGCATAACTCCACCTCTTTTAGCACAGTACCCTCAACCCCCGGCTGTTCCCACCCGCCTCAACACCGTTGGAAGGGAGCAGAACCAATTAAGGCGGGGGGGGGTGGAACGAGCAGCTGTCTACCCTTAGCAGGAGGGTTGCTGATTAATTACCTCTCCTGCTGCTGCTGCTGCTGGCTGTCCAGCAGCAGACTGAAGGTGGCTGCTGCTGTGCGCAGGTATATAAAGGCTCAGAGCCTATTATGACACGCGCAGCCAGCGTTCCATTGCCACATTCCGTCTACTGCAGGCGGGATACCTGGATGGCTGAATGTCACTGAGAAGCTCACAGAGACCGCCATAAGCAACAGTTTAAAAGAATGCCACAGACTAATCAACCAAACTTTTTGGGTTGGTTTCTCTTTTATAGTCTGCAGGCATTAAATGAAAGAAGTCAGTGTTCCAGCAGAGGGAGACAACGTTTCAGAAAAGGCATTGTAGCAAACCAAAAAAGAAATTTTAAGCGCAGCAGAGTAACCAGCTCACATACCAGTTAGCTCAGGTGAGTTTAAAAGGCTGCTGTTGATAACAAGGGCATTTGCTAAATAGATGGTGTGTGTGCAACAATATACTGAAAGGTCAATTATATTGTGCAGCTTATCTCACCACCTGTAGTTATTTAGGTGAAAGCTCCAAAATGCTTGCCTAATATGTCTGTTTATCCAAAAGGAAGTATAGAGGGAGAGCTAGATAGATAGCATTGCATTACATTACATTACATGGCAATGCAATGCACAGTTGCTGAAGTTGAACCAAAATGAGCTTGTCATCTGGCTTCTGCAACTTTTAACATGAAAAATCCAATGAGGAGAAGAAAAGCAAAGCCAAAGAGTCCATCCCAAAATCCGACAAACAAGCAAAATGAACAAAAAGCATTGAATTCAATTCTTTCTGATTTTAGAAACTGCATTAAAGAAGGGGTGCACCGGTCCTGGAGATACTGCAATACCAGGTCAATGCGTGGAGTGGACAGAGCAAGCTCTTTTTCCTTCTCCCTGTTCTAAAAATCCATTTAATATATGGTCCCCAGATAGGGGACGTATCAGATATTAAACTGATAAGAACAGATACTACACTTGATCTTAGCCAAAAGGCCGAGAAGCGATAACCAGAATTGGTTTCCGACTACGGTGCCACCCAAGGATTCTGAAAAGTCCATTTGTGGAGATGGCCACCTGGACTCCCGTTAAGAAGACATGCTGTCAACCTCTAGATCCCTCACATGCCTGCACTTTTCGGCTTGCTGCTGCTGCAATCCACGCGTTTTAGATCTGCATAACTCCACCTCTTTTAGCACAGTACCCTCAACCCCCGGCTGTTCCCACCCGCCTCAACACCGTTGGAAGGGAGGAGAACCAATTAAGGCGGGGGGGGGGGGGTGGAACGAGCAGCTGTCTACCCTTAGCAGGAGGGTTGCTGATTAATTACCTCTCCTGCTGCTGCTGCTGCTGGCTGTCCAGCAGCAGACTGAAGGTGGCTGCTGCTGTGCGCAGGTATATAAAGGCTCAGAGCCTATTATGACACGCGCAGCCAGCGTTCCATTGCCACATTCCGTCTACTGCAGGCGGGATACCTGGATGGCTGAATGTCACTGAGAAGCTCACAGAGACCGCCATAAGCAACAGTTTAAAAGAATGCCACAGACTAATCAACCAAACTTTTTGGGTTGGTTTCTCTTTTATAGTCTGCAGGCATTAAATGAAAGAAGTCAGTGTTCCAGCAGAGGGAGACAACGTTTCAGAAAAGGCATTGTAGCAAACCAAAAAATAAATTTTAAGCGCAGCAGAGTAACCAGCTCACATACCTGTTAGCTCAGGTGAGTTTAAAAGGCTGCTGTTGATAACAAGGGCATTTGCTAAATAGATGGTGTGTGTGCAACAATATACTGAAAGGTAAATTATATTGTGCAGCTTATCTCACCACCTGTAGTTATTTAGGTGAAAGCTCCAAAATGCTTGCCTAATATGTCTGTTTATCCAAAAGGAAGTATAGAGGGAGAGCTAGATAGATAGCATTGCATTACATTACATTACATGGCAATGCAATGCACAGTTGCTGAAGTTGAACCAAAATGAGCTTGTCATCTGGCTTCTGCAACTTTTAACATGAAAAATCCAATGAGGAGAAGAAAAGCAAAGCCAAAGAGTCCATCCCAAAATCCGACAAACAAGCAAAATGAACAAAAAGCATTGAATTCAATTCTTTCTGATTTTAGAAACTGCATTAAAGAAGGGGTGCACCGGTCCTGGAGATACTGCAATACCAGGTCAATGCGTGGAGTGGACAGAGCAAGCTCTTTTTCCATCTCCCTGTTCTAAAAATCCATTTAATATATGGTCCCCAGATAGGGGACGTATCAGATATTAAACTGATAAGAACAGATACTACACTTGATCTTAGCCAAAAGGCCGAGAAGCGATAACCAGAATTGGTTTCCGACTACGGTGCCACCCAAGGATTCTGAAAAGTCCATTTGTGGAGATGGCCACCTGGACTCCCGTTAAGAAGACATGCTGTCAACCTCTAGATCCCTCACATGCCTGCACTTTTCGGCTTGCTGCTGCTGCAATCCACGCGTTTTAGATCTGCATAACTCCACCTCTTTTAGCACAGTACCCTCAACCCCCGGCTGTTCCCACCCGCCTCAACACCGTTGGAAGGGAGGAGAACCAATTAAGGCGGGGGGGGGGGTGGAACGAGCAGCTGTCTACCCTTAGCAGGAGGGTTGCTGATTAATTACCTCTCCTGCTGCTGCTGCTGCTGCTGGCTGTCCAGCAGCAGACTGAAGGTGGCTGCTGCTGTGCGCAGGTATATAAAGGCTCAGAGCCTATTATGACACGCGCAGCCAGCGTTCCATTGCCACATTCCGTCTACTGCAGGCGGGATACCTGGATGGCTGAATGTCACTGAGAAGCTCACAGAGACCGCCATAAGCAACAGTTTAAAAGAATGCCACAGACTAATCAACCAAACTTTTTGGGTTGGTTTCTCTTTTATAGTCTGCAGGCATTAAATGAAAGAAGTCAGTGTTCCAGCAGAGGGAGACAACGTTTCAGAAAAGGCATTGTAGCAAACCAAAAAAGAAATTTTAAGGGCAGCAGAGTAACCAGCTCACATACCTGTTAGCTCAGGTGAGTTTAAAAGGCTGCTGTTGATAACAAGGGCATTTGCTAAATAGATGGTGTGTGTGCAACAATATACTGAAAGGTCAATTATATTGTGCAGCTTATCTCACCACCTGTAGTTATTTAGGTGAAAGCTCCAAAATGCTTGCCTAATATGTCTGTTTATCCAAAAGGAAGTATAGAGGGAGAGCTAGATAGATAGCATTGCATTACATTACATTACATGGCAATGCAATGCACAGTTGCTGAAGTTGAACCAAAATGAGCTTGTCATCTGGCTTCTGCAACTTTTAACATGAAAAATCCAATGAGGAGAAGAAAAGCAAAGCCAAAGAGTCCATCCCAAAATCCGACAAACAAGCAAAATGAACAAAAAGCATTGAATTCAATTCTTTCTGATTTTAGAAACTGCATTAAAGAAGGGGTGCACCGGTCCTGGAGATACTGCAATACCAGGTCAATGCGTGGAGTGGACAGAGCAAGCTCTTTTTCCATCTCCCTGTTCTAAAAATCCATTTAATATATGGTCCCCAGATAGGGGACGTATCAGATATTAAACTGATAAGAACAGATACTACACTTGATCTTAGCCAAAAGGCCGAGAAGCGATAACCAGAATTGGTTTCCGACTACGGTGCCACCCAAGGATTCTGAAAAGTCCATTTGTGGAGATGGCCACCTGGACTCCCGTTAAGAAGACATGCTGTCAACCTCTAGATCCCTCACATGCCTGCACTTTTCGGCTTGCTGCTGCTGCAATCCACGCGTTTTAGATCTGCATAACTCCACCTCTTTTAGCACAGTACCCTCAACCCCCGGCTGTTCCCACCCGCCTCAACACCGTTGGAAGGGAGGAGAACCAATTAAGGCGGGGGGGGGGGTGGAACGAGCAGCTGTCTACCCTTAGCAGGAGGGTTGCTGATTAATTACCTCTCCTGCTGCTGCTGCTGCTGGCTGTCCAGCAGCAGACTGAAGGTGGCTGCTGCTGTGCGCAGGTATATAAAGGCTCAGAGCCTATTATGACACGCGCAGCCAGCGTTCCATTGCCACATTCCGTCTACTGCAGGCGGGATACCTGGATGGCTGAATGTCACTGAGAAGCTCACAGAGACCGCCATAAGCAACAGTTTAAAAGAATGCCACAAACTAATCAACCAAACTTTTTGGGTTGGTTTCTCTTTTATAGTCTGCAGGCATTAAATGAAAGAAGTCAGTGTTCCAGCAGAGGGAGACAACGTTTCAGAAAAGGCATTGTAGCAAACCAAAAAAGAAATTTTAAGCGCAGCAGAGTAACCAGCTCACATACCTGTTAGCTCAGGTGAGTTTAAAAGGCTGCTGTTGATAACAAGGGCATTTGCTAAATAGATGGTGTGTGTGCAACAATATACTGAAAGGTCAATTATATTGTGCAGCTTATCTCACCACCTGTAGTTATTTAGGTGAAAGCTCCAAAATGCTTGCCTAATATGTCTGTTTATCCAAAAGGAAGTATAGAGGGAGAGCTAGATAGATAGCATTGCATTACATTACATTACATGGCAATGCAATGCACAGTTGCTGAAGTTGAACCAAAATGAGCTTGTCATCTGGCTTCTGCAACTTTTAACATGAAAAATCCAATGAGGAGAAGAAAAGCAAAGCCAAAGAGTTCATCCCAAAATCCGACAAACAAGCAAAATGAACAAAAAGCATTGAATTCAATTCTTTCTGATTTTAGAAACTGCATTAAAGAAGGGGTGCACCGGTCCTGGAGATACTGCAATACCAGGTCAATGCGTGGAGTGGACAGAGCAAGCTCTTTTTCCATCTCCCTGTTCTAAAAATCCATTTAATATATGGTCCCCAGATAGGGGACGTATCAGATATTAAACTGATAAGAACAGATACTACACTTGATCTTAGCCAAAAGGCCGAGAAGCGATAACCAGAATTGGTTTCCGACTACGGTGCCACCCAAGGATTCTGAAAAGTCCATTTGTGGAGATGGCCACCTGGACTCCCGTTAAGAAGACATGCTGTCAACCTCTAGATCCCTCACATGCCTGCACTTTTCGGCTTGCTGCTGCTGCAATCCACGCGTTTTAGATCTGCATAACTCCACCTCTTTTAGCACAGTACCCTCAACCCCCGGCTGTTCCCACCCGCCTCAACACCGTTGGAAGGGAGGAGAACCAATTAAGGCGGGGGGGGGGGTGGAACGAGCAGCTGTCTACCCTTAGCAGGAGGGTTGCTGATTAATTACCTCTCCTGCTGCTGCTGCTGCTGCTGGCTGTCCAGCAGCAGACTGAAGGTGGCTGCTGCTGTGCGCAGGTATATAAAGGCTCAGAGCCTATTATGACACGCGCAGCCAGCGTTCCATTGCCACATTCCGTCTACTGCAGGCGGGATACCTGGATGGCTGAATGTCACTGAGAAGCTCACAGAGACCGCCATAAGCAACAGTTTAAAAGAATGCCACAAACTAATCAACCAAACTTTTTGGGTTGGTTTCTCTTTTATAGTCTGCAGGCATTAAATGAAAGAAGTCAGTGTTCCAGCAGAGGGAGACAACGTTTCAGAAAAGGCATTGTAGCAAACCAAAAAAGAAATTTTAAGCGCAGCAGAGTAACCAGCTCACATACCTGTTAGCTCAGGTGAGTTTAAAAGGCTGCTGTTGATAACAAGGGCATTTGCTAAATAGATGGTGTGTGTGCAACAATATACTGAAAGGTCAATTATATTGTGCAGCTTATCTCACCACCTGTAGTTATTTAGGTGAAAGCTCCAAAATGCTTGCCTAATATGTCTGTTTATCCAAAAGGAAGTATAGAGGGAGAGCTAGATAGATAGCATTGCATTACATTACATTACATGGCAATGCAATGCACAGTTGCTGAAGTTGAACCAAAATGAGCTTGTCATCTGGCTTCTGCAACTTTTAACATGAAAAATCCAATGAGGAGAAGAAAAGCAAAGCCAAAGAGTCCATCCCAAAATCCGACAAACAAGCAAAATGAACAAAAAGCATTGAATTCAATTCTTTCTGATTTTAGAAACTGCATTAAAGAAGGGGTGCACCGGTCCTGGAGATACTGCAATACCAGGTCAATGCGTGGAGTGGACAGAGCAAGCTCTTTTTCCATCTCCCTGTTCTAAAAATCCATTTAATATATGGTCCCCAGATAGGGGACGTATCAGATATTAAACTGATAAGAACAGATACTACACTTGATCTTAGCCAAAAGGCCGAGAAGCGATAACCAGAATTGGTTTCCGACTACGGTGCCACCCAAGGATTCTGAAAAGTCCATTTGTGGAGATGGCCACCTGGACTCCCGTTAAGAAGACATGCTGTCAACCTCTAGATCCCTCACATGCCTGCACTTTTCGGCTTGCTGCTGCTGCAATCCACGCGTTTTAGATCTGCATAACTCCACCTCTTTTAGCACAGTACCCTCAACCCCCGGCTGTTCCCACCCGCCTCAACACCGTTGGAAGGGAGGAGAACCAATTAAGGCGGGGGGGGGTGGAACGAGCAGCTGTCTACCCTTAGCAGGAGGGTTGCTGATTAATTACCTCTCCTGCTGCTGCTGCTGCTGGCTGTCCAGCAGCAGACTGAAGGTGGCTGCTGCTGTGCGCAGGTATATAAAGGCTCAGAGCCTATTATGACACGCGCAGCCAGCGTTCCATTGCCACATTCCGTCTACTGTAGGCGGGATACCTGGATGGCTGAATGTCACTGAGAAGCTCACAGAGACCGCCATAAGCAACAGTTTAAAAGAATGCCACAAACTAATCAACCAAACTTTTTGGGTTGGTTTCTCTTTTATAGTCTGCAGGCATTAAATGAAAGAAGTCAGTGTTCCAGCAGAGGGAGACAACGTTTCAGAAAAGGCATTGTAGCAAACCAAAAAAGAAATTTTAAGCGCAGCAGAGTAACCAGCTCACATACCTGTTAGCTCAGGTGAGTTTAAAAGGCTGCTGTTGATAACAAGGGCATTTGCTAAATAGATGGTGTGTGTGCAACAATATACTGAAAGGTCAATTATATTGTGCAGCTTATCTCACCACCTGTAGTTATTTAGGTGAAAGCTCCAAAATGCTTGCCTAATATGTCTGTTTATCCAAAAGGAAGTATAGAGGGAGAGCTAGATAGATAGCATTGCATTACATTACATTACATGGCAATGCAATGCACAGTTGCTGAAGTTGAACCAAAATGAGCTTGTCATCTGGCTTCTGCAACTTTTAACATGAAAAATCCAATGAGGAGAAGAAAAGCAAAGCCAAAGAGTCCATCCCAAAATCCGACAAACAAGCAAAATGAACAAAAAGCATTGAATTCAATTCTTTCTGATTTTAGAAACTGCATTAAAGAAGGGGTGCACCGGTCCTGGAGATACTGCAATACCAGGTCAATGCGTGGAGTGGACAGAGCAAGCTCTTTTTCCATCTCCCTGTTCTAAAAATCCATTTAATATATGGTCCCCAGATAGGGGACGTATCAGATATTAAACTGATAAGAACAGATACTACACTTGATCTTAGCCAAAAGGCCGAGAAGCGATAACCAGAATTGGTTTCCGACTACGGTGCCACCCAAGGATTCTGAAAAGTCCATTTGTGGAGATGGCCACCTGGACTCCCGTTAAGAAGACATGCTGTCAACCTCTAGATCCCTCACATGCCTGCACTTTTCGGCTTGCTGCTGCTGCAATCCACGCGTTTTAGATCTGCATAACTCCACCTCTTTTAGCACAGTACCCTCAACCCCCGGCTGTTCCCACCCGCCTCAACACCGTTGGAAGGGAGGAGAACCAATTAAGGCGGGGGGGGGGGTGGAACGAGCAGCTGTCTACCCTTAGCAGGAGGGTTGCTGATTAATTACCTCTCCTGCTGCTGCTGCTGCTGGCTGTCCAGCAGCAGACTGAAGGTGGCTGCTGCTGTGCGCAGGTATATAAAGGCTCAGAGCCTATTATGACACACGCAGCCAGCGTTCCATTGCCACATTCCGTCTACTGCAGGCGGGATACCTGGATGGCTGAATGTCACTGAGAAGCTCACAGAGACCGCCATAAGCAACAGTTTAAAAGAATGCCACAGACTAATCAACCAAACTTTTTGGGTTGGTTTCTCTTTTATAGTCTGCAGGCATTAAATGAAAGAAGTCAGTGTTCCAGCAGAGGGAGACAACGTTTCAGAAAAGGCATTGTAGCAAACCAAAAAAGAAATTTTAAGCGCAGCAGAGTAACCAGCTCACATACCTGTTAGCTCAGGTGAGTTTAAAAGGCTGCTGTTGATAACAAGGGCATTTGCTAAATAGATGGTGTGTGTGCAACAATATACTGAAAGGTCAATTATATTGTGCAGCTTATCTCACCACCTGTAGTTATTTAGGTGAAAGCTCCAAAATGCTTGCCTAATATGTCTGTTTATCCAAAAGGAAGTATAGAGGGAGAGCTAGATAGATAGCATTGCATTACATTACATTACATGGCAATGCAATGCACAGTTGCTGAAGTTGAACCAAAATGAGCTTGTCATCTGGCTTCTGCAACTTTTAACATGAAAAATCCAATGAGGAGAAGAAAAGCAAAGCCAAAGAGTCCATCCCAAAATCCGACAAACAAGCAAAATGAACAAAAAGCATTGAATTCAATTCTTTCTGATTTTAGAAACTGCATTAAAGAAGGGGTGCACCGGTCCTGGAGATACTGCAATACCAGGTCAATGCGTGGAGTGGACAGAGCAAGCTCTTTTTCTATCTCCCTGTTCTAAAAATCCATTTAATATATGGTCCCCAGATAGGGGACGTATCAGATATTAAACTGATAAGAACAGATACTACACTTGATCTTAGCCAAAAGGCCGAGAAGCGATAACCAGAATTGGTTTCCGACTACGGTGCCACCCAAGGATTCTGAAAAGTCCATTTGTGGAGATGGCCACCTGGACTCCCGTTAAGAAGACATGCTGTCAACCTCTAGATCCCTCACATGCCTGCACTTTTCGGCTTGCTGCTGCTGCAATCCACGCGTTTTAGATCTGCATAACTCCACCTCTTTTAGCACAGTACCCTCAACCCCCGGCTGTTCCCACCCGCCTCAACACCGTTGGAAGGGAGGAGAACCAATTAAGGCGGGGGGGGGGGTGGAACGAGCAGCTGTCTACCCTTAGCAGGAGGGTTGCTGATTAATTACCTCTCCTGCTGCTGCTGCTGCTGGCTTTCCAGCAGCAGACTGAAGGTGGCTGCTGCTGTGCGCAGGTATATAAAGGCTCAGAGCCTATTATGACACGCGCAGCCAGCGTTCCATTGCCACATTCCGTCTACTGCAGGCGGGATACCTGGATGGCTGAATGTCACTGAGAAGCTCACAGAGACCGCCATAAGCAACAGTTTAAAAGAATGCCACAGACTAATCAACCAAACTTTTTGGGTTGGTTTCTCTTTTATAGTCTGCAGGCATTAAATGAAAGAAGTCAGTGTTCCAGCAGAGGGAGACAACATTTCAGAAAAGGCATTGTAGCAAACCAAAAAAGAAATTTTAAGCGCAGCAGAGTAACCAGCTCACACACCTGTTAGCTCAGGTGAGTTTAAAAGGCTGCTGTTGATAACAAGGGCATTTGCTAAATAGATGGTGTGTGTGCAACAATATACTGAAAGGTCAATTATATTGTGCAGCTTATCTCACCACCTGTAGTTATTTAGGTGAAAGCTCCAAAATGCTTGCCTAATATGTCTGTTTATCCAAAAGGAAGTATAGAGGGAGAGCTAGATAGATAGCATTGCATTACATTACATTACATGGCAATGCAATGCACAGTTGCTGAAGTTGAACCAAAATGAGCTTGTCATCTGGCTTCTGCAACTTTTAACATGAAAAATCCAATGAGGAGAAGAAAAGCAAAGCCAAAGAGTCCATCCCAAAATCCGACAAACAAGCAAAATGAACAAAAAGCATTGAATTCAATTCTTTCTGATTTTAGAAACTGCATTAAAGAAGGGGTGCACCGGTCCTGGAGATACTGCAATACCAGGTCAATGCGTGGAGTGGACAGAGCAAGCTCTTTTTCCATCTCCCTGTTCTAAAAATCCATTTAATATATGGTCCCCAGATAGGGGACGTATCAGATATTAAACTGATAAGAACAGATACTACACTTGATCTTAGCCAAAAGGCCGAGAAGCGATAACCAGAATTGGTTTCCGACTACGGTGCCACCCAAGGATTCTGAAAAGTCCATTTGTGGAGATGGCCACCTGGACTCCCGTTAAGAAGACATGCTGTCAACCTCTAGATCCCTCACATGCCTGCACTTTTCGGCTTGCTGCTGCTGCAATCCACGCGTTTTAGATCTGCATAACTCCACCTCTTTTAGCACAGTACCCTCAACCCCCGGCTGTTCCCACCCGCCTCAACATCGTTGGAAGGGAGGAGAACCAATTAAGGCGGGGGGGGGTGGAACGAGCAGCTGTCTACCCTTAGCAGGAGGGTTGCTGATTAATTACCTCTCCTGCTGCTGCTGCTGCTGGCTGTCCAGCAGCAGACTGAAGGTGGCTGCTGCTGTGCGCAGGTATATAAAGGCTCAGAGCCTATTATGACACGCGCAGCCAGCGTTCCATTGCCACATTCCGTCTACTGCAGGCGGGATACCTGGATGGCTGAATGTCACTGAGAAGCTCACAGAGACCGCCATAAGCAACAGTTTAAAAGAATGCCACAGACTAATCAACCAAACTTTTTGGGTTGGTTTCTCTTTTATAGTCTGCAGGCATTAAATGAAAGAAGTCAGTGTTCCAGCAGAGGGAGACAACGTTTCAGAAAAGGCATTGTAGCAAACCAAAAAAGAAATTTTAAGCGCAGCAGAGTAACCAGCTCACATACCTGTTAGCTCAGGTGAGTTTAAAAGGCTGCTGTTGATAACAAGGGCATTTGCTAAATAGATGGTGTGTGTGCAACAATATACTGAAAGGTCAATTATATTGTGCAGCTTATCTCACCACCTGTAGTTATTTAGGTGAAAGCTCCAAAATGCTTGCCTAATATGTCTGTTTATCCAAAAGGAAGTATAGAGGGAGAGCTAGATAGATAGCATTGCATTACATTACATTACATGGCAATGCAATGCACAGTTGCTGAAGTTGAACCAAAATGAGCTTGTCATCTGGCTTCTGCAACTTTTAACATGAAAAATCCAATGAGGAGAAGAAAAGCAAAGCCAAAGAGTCCATCCCAAAATCCGACAAACAAGCAAAATGAACAAAAAGCATTGAATTCAATTCTTTCTGATTTTAGAAACTGCATTAAAGAAGGGGTGCACCGGTCCTGGAGATACTGCAATACCAGGTCAATGCGTGGAGTGGACAGAGCAAGCTCTTTTTCCATCTCCCTGTTCTAAAAATCCATTTAATATATGGTCCCCAGATAGGGGACGTATCAGATATTAAACTGATAAGAAAAGATACTACACTTGATCTTAGCCAAAAGGCCGAGAAGCGATAACCAGAATTGGTTTCCGACTACGATGCCACCCAAGGATTCTGAAAAGTCCATTTGTGGAGATGGCCACCTGGACTCCCGTTAAGAAGACATGCTGTCAACCTCTAGATCCCTCACATGCCTGCACTTTTCGGCTTGCTGCTGCTGCAATCCACGCGTTTTAGATCTGCATAACTCCACCTCTTTTAGCACAGTACCCTCAACCCCCGGCTGTTCCCACCCGCCTCAACACCGTTGGAAGGGAGGAGAACCAATTAAGGCGGGGGGGGGGGTGGAACGAGCAGCTGTCTACCCTTAGCAGGAGGGTTGCTGATTAATTACCTCTCCTGCTGCTGCTGCTGCTGGCTGTCCAGCAGCAGACTGAAGGTGGCTGCTGCTGTGCGCAGGTATATAAATGCTCAGAGCCTATTATGACACGCGCAGCCAGCGTTCTATTGCCACATTCCGTCTACTGCAGGCGGGATACCTGGATGGCTGAATGTCACTGAGAAGCTCACAGAGACCGCCATAAGCAACAGTTTAAAAGAATGCCACAGACTAATCAACCAAACTTTTTGGGTTGGTTTCTCTTTTATAGTCTGCAGGCATTAAATGAAAGAAGTCAGTGTTCCAGCAGAGGGAGACAACGTTTCAGAAAAGGCATTGTAGCAAACCAAAAAATAAATTTTAAGCGCAGCAGAGTAACCAGCTCACATACCTGTTAGCTCAGGTGAGTTTAAAAGGCTGCTGTTGATAACAAGGGCATTTGCTAAATAGATGGTGTGTGTGCAACAATATACTGAAAGGTCAATTATATTGTGCAGCTTATCTCACCACCTGTAGTTATTTAGGTGAAAGCTCCAAAATGCTTGCCTAATATGTCTGTTTATCCAAAAGGAAGTATAGAGGGAGAGCTAGATAGATAGCATTGCATTACATTACATTACATGGCAATGCAATGCACAGTTGCTGAACTTGAACCAAAATGAGCTTGTCATCTGGCTTCTGCAACTTTTAACATGAAAAATCCAATGAGGAGAAGAAAAGCAAAGCCAAAGAGTCCATCCCAAAATCCGACAAACAAGCAAAATGAACAAAAAGCATTGAATTCAATTCTTTCTGATTTTAGAAACTGCATTAAAGAAGGGGTGCACCGGTCCTGGAGATACTGCAATACCAGGTCAATGCGTGGAGTGGACAGAGCAAGCTCTTTTTCCATCTCCCTGTTCTAAAAATCCATTTAATATATGGTCCCCAGATAGGGGACGTATCAGATATTAAACTGATAAGAACAGATACTACACTTGATCTTAGCCAAAAGGCCGAGAAGCGATAACCAGAATTGGTTTCCGACTACGGTGCCACCCAAGGATTCTGAAAAGTCCATTTGTGCAGATGGCCACCTGGACTCCCGTTAAGAAGACATGCTGTCAACCTCTAGATCCCTCACATGCCTGCACTTTTCGGCTTGCTGCTGCTGCAATCCACGCGTTTTAGATCTGCATAACTCCACCTCTTTTAGCACAGTACCCTCAACCCCCGGCTGTTCCCACCCGCCTCAACACCGTTGGAAGGGAGGAGAACCAATTAAGGCGGGGGGGGGGGGTGGAACGAGCAGCTGTCTACCCTTAGCAGGAGGGTTGCTGATTAATTACCTCTCCTGCTGCTGCTGCTGCTGGCTGTCCAGCAGCAGACTGAAGGTGGCTGCTGCTGTGCGCAGGTATATAAAGGCTCAGAGCCTATTATGACACGCGCAGCCAGCGTTCCATTGCCACATTCCGTCTACTGCAGGCGGGATACCTGGATGGCTGAATGTCACTGAGAAGCTCACAGAGACCGCCATAAGCAACAGTTTAAAAGAATGCCACAGACTAATCAACCAAACTTTTTGGGTTGGTTTCTCTTTTATAGTCTGCAGGCATTAAATGAAAGAAGTCAGTGTTCCAGCAGAGGGAGACAACGTTTCAGAAAAGGCATTGTAGCAAACCAAAAAAGAAATTTTAAGCGCAGCAGAGTAACCAGCTCACATACCTGTTAGCTCAGGTGAGTTTAAAAGGCTGCTGTTGATAACAAGGGCATTTGCTAAATAGATGGTGTGTGTGCAACAATATACTGAAAGGTCAATTATATTGTGCAGCTTATCTCACCACCTGTAGTTATTTAGGTGAAAGCTCCAAAATGCTTGCCTAATATGTCTGTTTATCCAAAAGGAAGTATAGAGGGAGAGCTAGATAGATAGCATTGCATTACATTACATTACATGGCAATGCAATGCACAGTTGCTGAAGTTGAACCAAAATGAGCTTGTCATCTGGCTTCTGCAACTTTTAACATGAAAAATCCAATGAGGAGAAGAAAAGCAAAGCCAAAGAGTCCATCCCAAAATCCGACAAACAAGCAAAATGAACAAAAAGCATTGAATTCAATTCTTTCTGATTTTAGAAACTGCATTAAAGAAGGGGTGCACCGGTCCTGGAGATACTGCAATACCAGGTCAATGCGTGGAGTGGACAGAGCAAGCTCTTTTTCCATCTCCCTGTTCTAAAAATCCATTTAATATATGGTCCCCAGATAGAGGACGTATCAGATATTAAACTGATAAGAACAGATACTACACTTGATCTTAGCCAAAAGGCCGAGAAGCGATAACCAGAATTGGTTTCCGACTACGGTGCCACCCAAGGATTCTGAAAAGTCCATTTGTGGAGATGGCCACCTGGACTCCCGTTAAGAAGACATGCTGTCAACCTCTAGATCCCTCACATGCCTGCACTTTTCGGCTTGCTGCTGCTGCAATCCACGCGTTTTAGATCTGCATAACTCCACCTCTTTTAGCACAGTACCCTCAACCCCTTGCTGTTCCCACCCGCCTCAACACCGTTGGAAGGGAGGAGAACCAATTAAGGCGGGGGGGGGGGTGGAACGAGCAGCTGTCTACCCTTAGCAGGAGGGTTGCTGATTAATTACCTCTCCTGCTGCTGCTGCTGCTGGCTGTCCAACAGCAGACTGAAGGTGGCTGCTGCTGTGCGCAGGTATATAAAGGCTCAGAGCCTATTATGACACGCGCAGCCAGCGTTCCATTGCCACATTCCGTCTACTGCAGGCGGGATACCTGGATGGCTGAATGTCGCTGAGAAGCTCACAGAGACCGCCATAAGCAACAGTTTAAAAGAATGCCACAGACTAATCAACCAAACTTTTTGGGTTGGTTTCTCTTTTATAGTCTGCAGGCATTAAATGAAAGAAGTCAGTGTTCCAGCAGAGGGAGACAACGTTTCAGAAAAGGCATTGTAGCAAACCAAAAAAGAAATTTTAAGCGCAGCAGAGTAACCAGCTCACATACCTGTTAGCTCAGGTGAGTTTAAAAGGCTGCTGTTGATAACAAGGGCATTTGCTAAATAGATGGTGTGTGTGCAACAATATACTGAAAGGTCAATTATATTGTGCAGCTTATCTCACCACCTGTAGTTATTTAGGTGAAAGCTCCAAAATGCTTGCCTAATATGTCTGTTTATCCAAAAGGAAGTATAGAGGGAGAGCTAGATAGATAGCATTGCATTACATTACATTACATGGCAATGCAATGCACAGTTGCTGAAGTTGAACCAAAATGAGCTTGTCATCTGGCTTCTGCAACTTTTAACATGAAAAATCCAATGAGGAGAAGAAAAGCAAAGCCAAAGAGTCCATCCCAAAATCCGACAAACAAGCAAAATGAACAAAAAGCATTGAATTCAATTCTTTCTGATTTTAGAAACTGCATTAAAGAAGGGGTGCACCGGTCCTGGAGATACTGCAATACCAGGTCAATGCGTGGAGTGGACAGAGCAAGCTCTTTTTCCATCTCCCTGTTCTAAAAATCCATTTAATATATGGTCCCCAGATAGGGGACGTATCAGATATTAAACTGATAAGAACAGATACTACACTTGATCTTAGCCAAAAGGCCGAGAAGCGATAACCAGAATTGGTTTCCGACTACGGTGCCACCCAAGGATTCTGAAAAGTCCATTTGTGGAGATGGCCACCTGGACTCCCGTTAAGAAGACATGCTGTCAACCTCTAGATCCCTCACATGCCTGCACTTTTCGGCTTGCTGCTGCTGCAATCCACGCGTTTTAGATCTGCACAACTCCACCTCTTTTAGCACAGTACCCTCAACCCCCGGCTGTTCCCACCCGCCTCAACACCGTTGGAAGGGAGGAGAACCAATTAAGGCGGGGGGGGGGTGGAACGAGCAGCTGTCTACCCTTAGCAGGAGGGTTGCTGATTAATTACCTCTCCTGCTGCTGCTGCTGCTGGCTGTCCAGCAGCAGACTGAAGGTGGCTGCTGCTGTGCGCAGGTATATAAAGGCTCAGAGCCTATTATGACACGCGCAGCCAGCGTTCCATTGCCACATTCCGTCTACTGCAGGCGGGATACCTGGATGGCTGAATGTCACTGAGAAGCTCACAGAGACCGCCATAAGCAACAGTTTAAAAGAATGCCACAGACTAATCAACCAAACTTTTTGGGTTGGTTTCTCTTTTATAGTCAGCAGGCATTAAATGAAAGAAGTCAGTGTTCCAGCAGAGGGAGACAACGTTTCAGAAAAGGCATTGTAGCAAACCAAAAAAGAAATTTTAAGCGCAGCAGAGTAACCAGCTCACATACCTGTTAGCTCAGGTGAGTTTAAAAGGCTGCTGTTGATAACAAGGGCATTTGCTAAATAGATGGTGTGTGTGCAACAATATACTGAAAGGTCAATTATATTGTGCAGCTTATCTCACCACCTGTAGTTATTTAGGTGAAAGCTCCAAAATGCTTGCCTAATATGTCTGTTTATCCAAAAGGAAGTATAGAGGGAGAGCTAGATAGATAGCATTGCATTACATTACATTACATGGCAATGCAATGCACAGTTGCTGAAGTTGAACCAAAATGAGCTTGTCATCTGGCTTCTGCAACTTTTAACATGAAAAATCCAATGAGGAGAAGAAAAGCAAAGCCAAAGAGTCCATCCCAAAATCCGACAAACAAGCAAAATGAACAAAAAGCATTGAATTCAATTCTTTCTGATTTTAGAAACTGCATTAAAGAAGGGGTGCACCGGTCCTGGAGATACTGCAATACCAGGTCACTGCGTGGAGTGGACAGAGCAAGCTCTTTTTCCATCTCCCTGTTCTAAAAATCCATTTAATATATGGTCCCCAGATAGGGGACGTATCAGATATTAAACTGATAAGAAAAGATACTACACTTGATCTTAGCCAAAAGGCCGAGAAGCGATAACCAGAATTGGTTTCCGACTACGATGCCACCCAAGGATTCTGAAAAGTCCATTTGTGGAGATGGCCACCTGGACTCCCGTTAAGAAGACATGCTGTCAACCTCTAGATCCCTCACATGCCTGCACTTTTCGGCTTGCTGCTGCTGCAATCCACGCGTTTTAGATCTGCATAACTCCACCTCTTTTAGCACAGTACCCTCAACCCCCGGCTGTTCCCACCCGCCTCAACACCGTTGGAAGGGAGGAGAACCAATTAAGGCGGGGGGGGGGGGGGTGGAACGAGCAGCTGTCTACCCTTAGCAGGAGGGTTGCTGATTAATTACCTCTCCTGCTGCTGCTGCTGCTGGCTGTCCAGCAGCAGACTGAAGGTGGCTGCTGCTGTGCGCAGGTATATAAAGGCTCAGAGCCTATTATGACACGCGCAGCCAGCGTTCCATTGCCACATTCCGTCTACTGCAGGCGGGATACCTGGATGGCTGAATGTCACTGAGAAGCTCACAGAGACCGCCATAAGCAACAGTTTAAAAGAATGCCACAGACTAATCAACCAAACTTTTTGGGTTGGTTTCTCTTTTATAGTCTGCAGGCATTAAATGAAAGAAGTCAGTGTTCCAGCAGAGGGAGACAACGTTTCAGAAAAGGCATTGTAGCAAACCAAAAAATAAATTTTAAGCGCAGCAGAGTAACCAGCTCACATACCTGTTAGCTCAGGTGAGTTTAAAAGGCTGCTGTTGATAACAAGGGCATTTGCTAAATAGATGGTGTGTGTGCAACAATATACTGAAAGGTCAATTATATTGTGCAGCTTATCTCACCACCTGTAGTTATTTAGGTGAAAGCTCCAAAATGCTTGCCTAATATGTCTGTTTATCCAAAAGGAAGTATAGAGGGAGAGCTAGATAGATAGCATTGCATTACATTACATTACATGGCAATGCAATGCACAGTTGCTGAAGTTGAACCAAAATGAGCTTGTCATCTGGCTTCTGCAACTTTTAACATGAAAAATCCAATGAGGAGAAGAAAAGCAAAGCCAAAGAGTCCATCCCAAAATTCGACAAACAAGCAAAATGAACAAAAAGCATTGAATTCAATTCTTTCTGATTTTAGAAACTGCATTAAAGAAGGGGTGCACCGGTCCTGGAGATACTGCAATACCAGATCAATGCGTGGAGTGGACAGAGCAAGCTCTTTTTCCATCTCCCTGTTCTAAAAATCCATTTAATATATGGTCCCCAGATAGGGGACGTATCAGATATTAAACTGATAAGAACAGATACTACACTTGATCTTAGCCAAAAGGCCGAGAAGCGATAACCAGAATTGGTTTCCGACTACGGTGCCACCCAAGGATTCTGCAAAGTCCATTTGTGGAGATGGCCACCTGGACTCCCGTTAAGAAGACATGCTGTCAACCTCTAGATCCCTCACATGCCTGCACTTTTCGGCTTGCTGCTGCTGCAATCCACGCGTTTTAGATCTGCATAACTCCACCTCTTTTAGCACAGTACCCTCAACCCCCGGCTGTTCCCACCCGCCTCAACACCGTTGGAAGGGAGGAGAACCAATTAAGGCGGGGGGGGGGGTGGAACGAGCAGCTGTCTACCCTTAGCAGGAGGGTTGCTGATTAATTACCTCTCCTGCTGCTGCTGCTGCTGGCTGTCCAGCAGCAGACTGAAGGTGGCTGCTGCTGTGCGCAGGTATATAAAGGCTCAGAGCCTATTATGACACGCGCAGCCAGCGTTCCATTGCCACATTCCGTCTACTGCAGGCGGGATACCTGGATGGCTGAATGTCACTGAGAAGCTCACAGAGACCGCCATAAGCAACAGTTTAAAAGAATGCCACAGACTAATCAACCAAACTTTTTGGGTTGGTTTCTCTTTTATAGTCTGCAGGCATTAAATGAAAGAAGTCAGTGTTCCAGCAGAGGGAGACAACGTTTCAGAAAAGGCATTGTAGCAAACCAAAAAAGAAATTTTAAGCGCAGCAGAGTAACCAGCTCACATACCTGTTAGCTCAGGTGAGTTTAAAAGGCTGCTGTTGATAACAAGGGCATTTGCTAAATAGATGGTGTGTGTGCAACAATATACTGAAAGGTCAATTATATTGTGCAGCTTATCTCACCACCTGTAGTTATTTAGGTGAAAGCTCCAAAATGCTTGCCTAATATGTCTGTTTATCCAAAAGAAGTATAGAGGGAGAGCTAGATAGATAGCATTGCATTACATTACATTACATGGCAATGCAATGCACAGTTGCTGAAGTTGAACCAAAATGAGCTTGTCATCTGGCTTCTGCAACTTTTAACATGAAAAATCCAATGAGGAGAAGAAAAGCAAAGCCAAAGAGTCCATCCCAAAATCCGACAAACAAGCAAAATGAACAAAAAGCATTGAATTCAATTCTTTCTAAATTTAAGAAACTGCATTAAAGAAGGGGTGCACCGGTCCTGGAGATACTGCAATACCAGGTCAATGCGTGGAGTGGACAGAGCAAGCTCTTTTTCCATCTCCCTGTTCTAAAAATCCATTTAATATATGGTCCCCAGATAGGGGACGTATCAGATATTAAACTGATAAGAACAGATACTACACTTGATCTTAGCCAAAAGGCCGAGAAGCGATAACCAGAATTGGTTTCCGACTACGGTGCCACCCAAGGATTCTGAAAAGTCCATTTGTGGAGATGGCCACCTGGACTCCCGTTAAGAAGACATGCTGTCAACCTCTAGATCCCTCACATGCCTGCACTTTTCGGCTTGCTGCTGCTGCAATCCACGCGTTTTAGATCTGCATAACTCCACCTCTTTTAGCACAGTACCCTCAACCCCCGGCTGTTCCCACCCGCCTCAACACCGTTGGAAGGGAGGAGAACCAATTAAGGCGGGGGGGGGGGGGGTGGAACGAGCAGCTGTCTACCCTTAGCAGGAGGGTTGCTGATTAATTACCTCTCCTGCTGCTGCTGCTGCTGGCTGTCCAGCAGCAGACTGAAGGTGGCTGCTGCTGTGCGCAGGTATATAAAGGCTCAGAGCCTATTATGACACGCGCAGCCAGCGTTCCATTGCCACATTCCGTCTACTGCAGGCGGGATACCTGGATGGCTGAATGTCACTGAGAAGCTCACAGAGACCGCCATAAGCAACAGTTTAAAAGAATGCCACAGACTAATCAACCAAACTATTTGGGTTGGTTTCTCTTTTATAGTCTGCAGGCATTAAATGAAAGAAGTCAGTGTTCCAGCAGAGGGAGACAACGTTTCAGAAAAGGCATTGTAGCAAACCAAAAAAGAAATTTTAAGCGCAGCAGAATAACCAGCTCACATACCTGTTAGCTCAGGTGAGTTTAAAAGGCTGCTGTTGATAACAAGGGCATTTGCTAAATAGATGGTGTGTGTGCAACAATATACTGAAAGGTCAATTATATTGTGCAGCTTATCTCACCACCTGTAGTTATTTAGGTGAAAGCTCCAAAATGCTTGCCTAATATGTCTGTTTATCCAAAAGGAAGTATAGAGGGAGAGCTAGATAGATAGCATTGCATTACATTACATTACATGGCAATGCAATGCACAGTTGCTGAAGTTGAACCAAAATGAGCTTGTCATCTGGCTTCTGCAACTTTTAACATGAAAAATCCAATGAGGAGAAGAAAAGCAAAGCCAAAGAGTCCATCCCAAAATCCGACAAACAAGCAAAATTAACAAAAAGCATTGAATTCAATTCTTTCTGATTTTAGAAACTGCATTAAAGAAGGGGTGCACCGGTCCTGGAGATACTGCAATACCAGGTCAATGCGTGGAGTGGACAGAGCAAGCTCTTTTTCCATCTCCCTGTTCTAAAAATCCATTTAATATATGGTCCCCAGATAGGGGACGTATCAGATATTAAACTGATAAGAACAGATACTACACTTGATCTTAGCCAAAAGGCCGAGAAGCGATAACCAGAATTGGTTTCCGACTACGGTGCCACCCAAGGATTCTGAAAAGTCCATTTGTGGAGATGGCCACCTGGACTCCCGTTAAGAAGACATGCTGTCAACCTCTAGATCCCTCACATGCCTGCACTTTTCGGCTTGCTGCTGCTGCAATCCACGCGTTTTAGATCTACATAACTCCACCTCTTTTAGCACAGTACCCTCAACCCCCGGCTGTTCCCACCCGCCTCAACACCGTTGGAAGGGAGGAGAACCAATTAAGGCGGGGGGGGGTGGAACGAGCAGCTGTCTACCCTTAGCAGGAGGGTTGCTGATTAATTACCTCTCCTGCTGCTGCTGCTGCTGGCTGTCCAGCAGCAGACTGAAGGTGGCTGCTGCTGTGCGCAGGTATATAAAGGCTCAGAGCCTATTATGACACGCGCAGCCAGCGTTCCATTGCCACATTCCGTCTACTGCAGGCGGGATACCTGGATGGCTGAATGTCACTGAGAAGCTCACAGAGACCGCCATAAGCAACAGTTTAAAAGAATGCCACAGACTAATCAACCAAACTTTTTGGGTTGGTTTCTCTTTTATAGTCTGCAGGCATTAAATGAAAGAAGTCAGTGTTCCAGCAGAGGGAGACAACATTTCAGAAAAGGCATTGTAGCAAACCAAAAAAGAAATTTTAAGCGCAGCAGAGTAACCAGCTCACATACCTGTTAGCTCAGGTGAGTTTAAAAGGCTGCTGTTGATAACAAGGGCATTTGCTAAATAGATGGTGTGTGTGCAACAATATACTGAAAGGTCAATTATATTGTGCAGCTTATCTCACCACCTGTAGTTATTTAGGTGAAAGCTCCAAAATGCTTGCCTAATATGTCTGTTTATCCAAAAGGAAGTATAGAGGGAGAGCTAGATAGATAGCATTGCATTACATTACATTACATGGCAATGCAATGCACAGTTGCTGAAGTTGAACCAAAATGAGCTTGTCATCTGGCTTCTGCAACTTTTAACATGAAAAATCCAATGAGGAGAAGAAAAGCAAAGCCAAAGAGTCCATCCCAAAATCCGACAAACAAGCAAAATGAACAAAAAGCATTGAATTCAATTCTTTCTGATTTTAGAAACTGCATTAAAGAAGGGGTGCACCGGTCCTGGAGATACTGCAATACCAGGTCAATGCGTGGAGTGGACAGAGCAAGCTCTTTTTCCATCTCCCTGTTCTAAAAATCCATTTAATATATGGTCCCCAGATAGGGGACGTATCAGATATTAAACTGATAAGAACAGATACTACACTTGATCTTAGCCAAAAGGCCGAGAAGCGATAACCAGAATTGGTTTCCGACTACGGTGCCACCCAAGGATTCTGAAAAGTCCATTTGTGGAGATGGCCACCTGGACTCCCATTAAGAAGACATGCTGTCAACCTCTAGATCCCTCACATGCCTGCACTTTTCGGCTTGCTGCTGCTGCAATCCACGCGTTTTAGATCTGCATAACTCCACCTCTTTTAGCACAGTACCCTCAACCCCCGGCTGTTCCCACCCGCCTCAACACCGTTGGAAGGGAGGAGAACCAATTAAGGCGGGGGGGGGTGGAACGAGCAGCTGTCTACCCTTAGCAGGAGGGTTGCTGATTAATTACCTCTCCTGCTGCTGCTGCTGCTGGCTGTCCAGCAGCAGACTGAAGGTGGCTGCTGCTGTGCCCAGGTATATAAAGGCTCAGAGCCTATTATGACACGCGCAGCCAGCGTTCCATTGCCACATTCCGTCTACTGCAGGCGGGATACCTGGATGGCTGAATGTCACTGAGAAGCTCACAGAGACCGCCATAAGCAACAGTTTAAAAGAATGCCACAGACTAATCAACCAAACTTTTTGGGTTGGTTTCTCTTTTATAGTCTGCAGGCATTAAATGAAAGAAGTCAGTGTTCCAGCAGAGGGAGACAACGTTTCAGAAAAGGCATTGTAGCAAACCAAAAAAGAAATTTTAAGCGCAGCAGAGTAACCAGCTCACATACCTGTTAGCTCAGGTGAGTTTAAAAGGCTGCTGTTGATAACAAGGGCATTTGCTAAATAGATGGTGTGTGTGCAACAATATACTGAAAGGTCAATTATATTGTGCAGCTTATCTCACCACCTGTAGTTATTTAGGTGAAAGCTCCAAAATGCTTGCCTAATATGTCTGTTTATCCAAAAGGAAGTATAGAGGGAGAGCTAGATAGATAGCATTGCATTACATTACATTACATGGCAATGCAATGCACAGTTGCTGAAGTTGAACCAAAATGAGCTTGTCATCTGGCTTCTGCAACTTTTAACATGAAAAATCCAATGAGGAGAAGAAAAGCAAAGCCAAAGAGTCCATCCCAAAATCCGACAAACAAGCAAAATGAACAAAAAGCATTGAATTCAATTCTTTCTGATTTTAGAAACTGCATTAAAGAAGGGGTGCACCGGTCCTGGAGATACTGCAATACCAGGTCAATGCGTGGAGTGGACAGAGCAAGCTCTTTTTCCATCTCCCTGTTCTAAAAATCCATTTAATATATGGTCCCCAGATAGGGGACGTATCAGATATTAAACTGATAAGAACAGATACTACACTTGATCTTAGCCAAAAGGCCGAGAAGCGATAACCAGAATTGGTTTCCGACTACGATGCCACCCAAGGATTCTGAAAAGTCCATTTGTGGAGATGGCCACCTGGACTCCCGTTAAGAAGACATGCTGTCAACCTCTAGATCCCTCACATGCCTGCACTTTTCGGCTTGCTGCTGCTGCAATCCACGCGTTTTAGATCTGCATAACTCCACCTCTTTTAGCACAGTACCCTCAACCCCCGGCTGTTCCCACCCGCCTCAACACCGTTGGAAGGGAGGAGAACCAATTAAGGCGGGGGGGGGGGGTGGAACGAGCAGCTGTCTACCCTTAGCAGGAGGGTTGCTGATTAATTACCTCTCCTGCTGCTGCTGCTGCTGGCTGTCCAGCAGCAGACTGAAGGTGGCTGCTGCTGTGCGCAGGTATATAAAGGCTCAGAGCCTATTATGACACGCGCAGCCAGCGTTCCATTGCCACATTCCGTCTACTGCAGGCGGGATACCTGGATGGCTGAATGTCACTGAGAAGCTCACAGAGACCGCCATAAGCAACAGTTTAAAAGAATGCCACAGACTAATCAACCAAACTTTTTGGGTTGGTTTCTCTTTTATAGTCTGCAGGCATTAAATGAAAGAAGTCAGTGTTCCAGCAGAGGGAGACAACGTTTCAGAAAAGGCATTGTAGCAAACCAAAAAAGAAATTTTAAGCGCAGCAGAGTAACCAGCTCACATACCTGTTAGCTCAGGTGAGTTTAAAAGGCTGCTGTTGATAACAAGGGCATTTGCTAAATAGATGGTGTGTGTGCAACAATATACTGAAAGGTCAATTATATTGTGCAGCTTATCTCACCACCTGTAGTTATTTAGGTGAAAGCTCCAAAATGCTTGCCTAATATGTCTGTTTATCCAAAAGGAAGTATAGAGGGAGAGCTAGATAGATAGCATTGCATTACATTACATTACATGGCAATGCAATGCACAGTTGCTGAAGTTGAACCAAAATGAGCTTGTCATCTGGCTTCTGCAACTTTTAACATGAAAAATCCAATGAGGAGAAGAAAAGCAAAGCCAAAGAGTCCATCCCAAAATCCGACAAACAAGCAAAATGAATAAAAAGCATTGAATTCAATTCTTTCTGATTTTAGAAACTGCATTAAAGAAGGGGTGCACCGGTCCTGGAGATACTGCAATACCAGGTCAATGCGTGGAGTGGACAGAGCAAGCTCTTTTTCCATCTCCCTGTTCTAAAAATCCATTTAATATATGGTCCCCAGATAGGGGACGTATCAGATATTAAACTGATAAGAACAGATACTACACTTGATCTTAGCCAAAAGGCCGAGAAGCGATAACCAGAATTGGTTTCCGACTACGGTGCCACCCAAGGATTCTGAAAAGTCCATTTGTGGAGATGGCCACCTGGACTCCCGTTAAGAAGACATGCTGTCAACCTCTAGATCCCTCACATGCCTGCACTTTTCGGCTTGCTGCTGCTGCAATCCACGCGTTTTAGATCTGCATAACTCCACCTCTTTTAGCACAGTACCCTCAACCCCCGGCTGTTCCCACCCGCCTCAACACCGTTGGAAGGGAGGAGAACCAATTAAGGCGGGGGGGGGGGGGTGGAACGAGCAGCTGTCTACCCTTAGCAGGAGGGTTGCTGATTAATTACCTCTCCTGCTGCTGCTGCTGCTGGCTGTCCAGCAGCAGACTGATGGTGGCTGCTGCTGTGCGCAGGTATATAAAGGCTCAGAGCCTATTATGACACGCGCAGCCAGCGTTCCATTGCCACATTCCGTCTACTGCAGGCGGGATACCTGGATGGCTGAATGTCACTGAGAAGCTCACAGAGACCGCCATAAGCAACAGTTTAAAAGAATGCCACAGACTAATCAACCAAACTTTTTGGGTTGGTTTCTCTTTTATAGTCTGCAGTCATTAAATGAAAGAAGTCAGTGTTCCAGCAGAGGGAGACAACGTTTCAGAAAAGGCATTGTAGCAAACAAAAAAAGAAATTTTAAGCGCAGCAGAGTAACCAGCTCACATACCTGTTAGCTCAGGTGAGTTTAAAAGGCTGCTGTTGATAACAAGGGCATTTGCTAAATAGATGGTGTGTGTGCAACAATATACTGAAAGGTCAATTATATTGTGCAGCTTATCTCACCACCTGTAGTTATTTAGGTGAAAGCTCCAAAATGCTTGCCTAATATGTCTGTTTATCCAAAAGGAAGTATAGAGGGAGAGCTAGATAGATAGCATTGCATTACATTACATTACATGGCAATGCAATGCACAGTTGCTGAAGTTGAACCAAAATGAGCTTGTCATCTGGCTTCTGCAACTTTTAACATGAAAAATCCAATGAGGAGAAGAAAAGCAAAGCCAAAGAGTCCATCCCAAAATCCGACAAACAAGCAAAATGAACAAAAAGCATTGAATTCAATTCTTTCTGATTTTAGAAACTGCATTAAAGAAGGGGTGCACCGGTCCTGGAGATACTGCAATACCAGGTCAATGCGTGGAGTGGACAGAGCAAGCTCTTTTTCCATCTCCCTGTTCTAAAAATCCATTTAATATATGGTCCCCAGATAGGGGACGTATCAGATATTAAACTGATAAGAACAGATACTACACTTGATCTTAGCCAAAAGGCCGAGAAGCGATAACCAGAATTGGTTTCCGACTACGGTGCCACCCAAGGATTCTGAAAAGTCCATTTGTGGAGATGGCCACCTGGACTCCCGTTAAGAAGACATGCTGTCAACCTCTAGATCCCTCACATGCCTGCACTTTTCGGCTTGCTGCTGCTGCAATCCACGCGTTTTAGATCTGCATAACTCCACCTCTTTTAGCACAGTACCCTCAACCCCCGGCTGTTCCCACCCGCTTCAACACCGTTGGAAGGGAGGAGAACCAATTAAGGCGGGGGGGGGTGGAACGAGCAGCTGTCTACCCTTAGCAGGAGGGTTGCTGATTAATTACCTCTCCTGCTGCTGCTGCTGCTGGCTGTCCAGCAGCAGACTGAAGGTGGCTGCTGCTGTGCGCAGGTATATAAAGGCTCAGAGCCTATTATGACACGCGCAGCCAGCGTTCCATTGCCACATTCCGTCTACTGCAGGCGGGATACCTGGATGGCTGAATGTCACTGAGAAGCTCACAGAGACCGCCATAAGCAACAGTTTAAAAGAATGCCACAGACTAATCAACCAAACTTTTTGGGTTGGTTTCTCTTTTATAGTCTGCAGGCATTAAATGAAAGAAGTCAGTGTTCCAGCAGAGGGAGACAACGTTTCAGAAAAGGCATTGTAGCAAACCAAAAAAGAAATTTTAAGCGCAGCAGAGTAACCAGCTCACATACCTGTTAGCTCAGGTGAGTTTAAAAGGCTGCTGTTGATAACAAGGGCATTTGCTAAATAGATGGTGTGTGTGCAACAATATACTGAAAGGTCAATTATATTGTGCAGCTTATCTCACCACCTGTAGTTATTTAGGTGAAAGCTCCAAAATGCTTGCCTAATATGTCTGTTTATCCAAAAGGAAGTATAGAGGGAGAGCTAGATAGATAGCATTGCATTACATTACATTACATGGCAATGCAATGCACAGTTGCTGAAGTTGAACCAAAATGAGCTTGTCATCTGGCTTCTGCAACTTTTAACATGAAAAATCCAATGAGGAGAAGAAAAGCAAAGCCAAAGAGTCCATCCCAAAATCCGACAAACAAGCAAAATGAACAAAAAGCATTGAATTCAATTCTTTCTGATTTTAGAAACTGCATTAAAGAAGGGGTGCACCGGTCCTGGAGATACTGCAATACCAGGTCAATGCGTGGAGTGGACAGAGCAAGCTCTTTTTCCATCTCCCTGTTCTAAAAATCCATTTAATATATGGTCCCCAGATAGGGGACATATCAGATATTAAACTGATAAGAACAGATACTACACTTGATCTTAGCCAAAAGGCCGAGAAGCGATAACCAGAATTGGTTTCCGACTACGGTGCCACCCAAGGATTCTGAAAAGTCCATTTGTGGAGATGGCCACCTGGACTCCCGTTAAGAAGACATGCTGTCAACCTCTAGATCCCTCACATGCCTGCACTTTTCGGCTTGCTGCTGCTGCAATCCACGCGTTTTAGATCTGCATAACTCCACCTCTTTTAGCACAGTACCCTCAACCCCCGGCTGTTCCCACCCGCCTCAACACCGTTGGAAGGGAGGAGAACCAATTAAGGCGGGGGGGGGGTGGAACGAGCAGCTGTCTACCCTTAGCAGGAGGGTTGCTGATTAATTACCTCTCCTGCTGCTGCTGCTGCTGGCTGTCCAGCAGCAGACTGAAGGTGGCTGCTGCTGTGCGCAGGTATATAAAGGCTCAGAGCCTATTATGACACGCGCAGCCAGCGTTCCATTGCCACATTCCGTCTACTGCAGGCGGGATACCTGGATGGCTGAATGTCACTGAGAAGCTCACAGAGACCGCCATAAGCAACAGTTTAAAAGAATGCCACAGACTAATCAACCAAACTTTTTGGGTTGGTTTCTCTTTTATAGTCTGCAGGCATTAAATGAAAGAAGTCAGTGTTCCAGCAGAGGGAGACAATGTTTCAGAAAAGGCATTGTAGCAAACCAAAAAAGAAATTTTAAGCGCAGCAGAGTAACCAGCTCACATACCTGTTAGCTCAGGTGAGTTTAAAAGGCTGCTGTTGATAACAAGGGCATTTGCTAAATAGATGGTGTGTGTGCAACAATATACTGAAAGGTCAATTATATTGTGCAGCTTATCTCACCACCAGTAGTTATTTAGGTGAAAGCTCCAAAATGCTTGCCTAATATGTCTGTTTATCCAAAAGGAAGTATAGAGGGAGAGCTAGATAGATAGCATTGCATTACATTACATTACATGGCAATGCAATGCACAGTTGCTGAAGTTGAACCAAAATGAGCTTGTCATCTGGCTTCTGCAACTTTTAACATGAAAAATCCAATGAGGAGAAGAAAAGCAAAGCCAAAGAGTCCATCCCAAAATCCGACAAACAAGCAAAATGAACAAAAAGCATTGAATTCAATTCTTTCTGATTTTAGAAACTGCATTAAAGAAGGGGTGCACCGGTCCTGGAGATACTGCAATACCAGGTCAATGCGTGGAGTGGACAGAGCAAGCTCTTTTTCCATCTCCCTGTTCTAAAAATCCATTTAATATATGGTCCCCAGATAGGGGACGTATCAGATATTAAACTGATAAGAACAGATACTACACTTGATCTTAGCCAAAAGGCCGAGAAGCGATAACCAGAATTGGTTTCCGACTACGGTGCCACCCAAGGATTCTGAAAAGTCCATTTGTGGAGATGGCCACCTGGACTCCCGTTAAGAAGACATGCTGTCAACCTCTAGATCCCTCACATGCCTGCACTTTTCGGCTTGCTGCTGCTGCAATCCACGCGTTTTAGATCTGCATAACTCCACCTCTTTTAGCACAGTACCCTCAACCCCCGGCTGTTCCCACCCGCCTCAACATCGTTGGAAGGGAGGAGAACCAATTAAGGCGGGGGGGGGGGTGGAACGAGCAGCTGTCTACCCTTAGCAGGAGGGTTGCTGATTAATTACCTCTCCTGCTGCTGCTGCTGCTGGCTGTCCAGCAGCAGACTGAAGGTGACTGCTGCTGTGCGCAGGTATATAAAGGCTCAGAGCCTATTATGACACGCGCAGCCAGCGTTCTATTGCCACATTCCGTCTACTGCAGGCGGGATACCTGGATGGCTGAATGTCACTGAGAAGCTCACAGAGACCGCCATAAGCAACAGTTTAAAAGAATGCCACAGACTAATCAACCAAACTTTTTGGGTTGGTTTCTCTTTTATAGTCTGCAGGCATTAAATGAAAGAAGTCAGTGTTCCAGCAGAGGGAGACAACGTTTCAGAAAAGGCATTGTAGCAAACCAAAAAAGAAATTTTAAGCGCAGCAGAGTAACCAGCTCACATACCTGTTAGCTCAGGTGAGTTTAAAAGGCTGCTGTTGATAACAAGGGCATTTGCTAAATAGATGGTGTGTATGCAACAATATACTGAAAGGTCAATTATATTGTGCAGCTTATCTCACCACCTGTAGTTATTTAGGTGAAAGCTCCAAAATGCTTGCCTAATATGTCTGTTTATCCAAAAGGAAGTATAGAGGGAGAGCTAGATAGATAGCATTGCATTACATTACATTACATGGCAATGCAATGCACAGTTGCTGAAGTTGAACCAAAATGAGCTTGTCATGTGGCTTCTGCAACTTTTAACATGAAAAATCCAATGAGGAGAAGAAAAGCAAAGCCAAAGAGTCCATCCCAAAATCCGACAAACAAGCAAAATGAACAAAAAGCATTGAATTCAATTCTTTCTGATTTTAGAAACTGCATTAAAGAAGGGGTGCACCGGTCCTGAAGATACTGCAATACCAGGTCAATGCGTGGAGTGGACAGAGCAAGCTCTTTTTCCATCTCCCTGTTCTAAAAATCCATTTAATATATGGTCCCCAGATAGGGGACGTATCAGATATTAAACTGATAAGAACAGATACTACACTTGATCTTAGCCAAAAGGCCGAGAAGCGATAACCAGAATTGGTTTCCGACTACGGTGCCACCCAAGGATTCTGAAAAGTCCATTTGTGGAGATGGCCACCTGGACTCCCGTTAAGAAGACATGCTGTCAACCTCTAGATCCCTCACATGCCTGCACTTTTCGGCTTGCTGCTGCTGCAATCCACGCGTTTTAGATCTGCATAACTCCACCTCTTTTAGCACAGTACCCTCAACCCCCGGCTGTTCCCACCCGCCTCAACACCGTTGGAAGGGAGGAGAACCAATTAAGGCGGGGGGGGGGGTGGAACGAGCAGCTGTCTACCCTTAGCAGGAGGGTTGCTGATTAATTACCTCTCCTGCTGCTGCTGCTGCTGGCTGTCCAGCAGCAGACTGAAGGTGGCTGCTGCTGTGCGCAGGTATATAAAGGCTCAGAGCCTATTATGACACGCGCAGCCAGCGTTCCATTGCCACATTCCGTCTACTGCAGGCGGGATACCTGGATGGCTGAATGTCACTGAGAAGCTCACAGAGACCGCCATAAGCAACAGTTTAAAAGAATGCCACAGACTAATCAACCAAACTTTTTGGGTTGGTTTCTCTTTTATAGTCTGCAGGCATTAAATGAAAGAAGTCAGTGTTCCAGCAGAGGGAGACAACGTTTCAGAAAAGGCATTGTAGCAAACCAAAAAAGAAATTTTAAGCGCAGCAGAGTAACCAGCTCACATACCTGTTAGCTCAGGTGAGTTTAAAAGGCTGCTGTTGATAACAAGGGCATTTGCTAAATAGATGGTGTGTGTGCAACAATATACTGAAAGGTCAATTATATTGTGCAGCTTATCTCACCACCTGTAGTTATTTAGGTGAAAGCTCCAAAATGCTTGCCTAATATGTCTGTTTATCCAAAAGGAAGTATAGAGGGAGAGCTAGATAGATAGCATTGCATTACATTACATTACATGGCAATGCAATGCACAGTTGCTGAAGTTGAACCAAAATGAGCTTGTCATCTGGCTTCTGCAACTTTTAACATGAAAAATCCAATGAGGAGAAGAAAAGCAAAGCCAAAGAGTCCATCCCAAAATCCGACAAACAAGCAAAATGAACAAAAAGCATTGAATTCAATTCTTTCTGATTTTAGAAACTGCATTAAAGAAGGGGTGCACCGGTCCTGGAGATACTGCAATACCAGGTCAATGCGTGGAGTGGACAGAGCAAGCTCTTTTTCCATCTCCCTGTTCTAAAAATCCATTTAATATATGGTCCCCAGATAGGGGACGTATCAGATATTAAACTGATAAGAACAGATACTACACTTGATCTTAGCCAAAAGGCCGAGAAGCGATAACCAGAATTGGTTTCCGACTACGGTGCCACCCAAGGATTCTGAAAAGTCCATTTGTGGAGATGGCCACCTGGACTCCCGTTAAGAAGACATGCTGTCAACCTCTAGATCCCTCACATGCCTGCACTTTTCGGCTTGCTGCTGCTGCAATCCACGCGTTTTAGATCTGCATAACTCCACCTCTTTTAGCACAGTACCCTCAACCCCCGGCTGTTCCCACCCGCCTCAACACCGTTGGAAGGGAGGAGAACCAATTAAGGCGGGGTGGGGGGGGGTGGAACGAGCAGCTGTCTACCCTTAGCAGGAGGGTTGCTGATTAATTACCTCTCCTGCTGCTGCTGCTGCTGGCTGTCCAGCAGCAGACTGAAGGTGGCTGCTGCTGTGCGCAGGTATATAAAGGCTCAGAGCCTATTATGACACGCGCAGCCAGCGTTCCATTGCCACATTCCGTCTACTGCAGGCGGGATACCTGGATGGCTGAATGTCACTGAGAAGCTCACAGAGACCGCCATAAGCAACAGTTTAAAAGAATGCCACAGACTAATCAACCAAACTTTTTGGGTTGGTTTCTCTTTTATAGTCTGCAGGCATTAAATGAAAGAAGTCAGTGTTCCAGCAGAGGGAGACAACGTTTCAGAAAAGGCATTGTAGCAAACCAAAAAAGAAATTTTAAGCGCAGCAGAGTAACCAGCTCACATACCTGTTAGCTCAGGTGAGTTTAAAAGGCTGCTGTTGATAACAAGGGCATTTGCTAAATAGATGGTGTGTGTGCAACAATATACTGAAAGGTCAATTATATTGTGCAGCTTATCTTACCACCTGTAGTTATTTAGGTGAAAGCTCCAAAATGCTTGCCTAATATGTCTGTTTATCCAAAAGGAAGTATAGAGGGAGAGCTAGATAGATAGCATTGCATTACATTACATTACATGGCAATGCAATGCACAGTTGCTGAAGTTGAACCAAAATGAGCTTGTCATCTGGCTTCTGCAACTTTTAACATGAAAAATCCAATGAGGAGAAGAAAAGCAAAGCCAAAGAGTCCATCCCAAAATCCGACAAACAAGCAAAATGAACAAAACGCATTGAATTCAATTCTTTCTGATTTTAGAAACTGCATTAAAGAAGGGGTGCACCGGTCCTGGAGATACTGCAATACCAGGTCAATGCGTGGAGTGGACAGAGCAAGCTCTTTTTCCATCTCCCTGTTCTAAAAATCCATTTAATATATGGTCCCCAGATAGGGGACGTATCAGATATTAAACTGATAAGAACAGATACTACACTTGATCTTAGCCAAAAGGCCGAGAAGCGATAACCAGAATTGGTTTCCGACTACGGTGCCACCCAAGGATTCTGAAAAGTCCATTTGTGGAGATGGCCACCTGGACTCCCGTTAAGAAGACATGCTGTCAACCTCTAGATCCCTCACATGCCTGCACTTTTCGGCTTGCTGCTGCTGCAATCCACGCGTTTTAGATCTGCATAACTCCACCTCTTTTAGCACAGTACCCTCAACCCCCGGCTGTTCCCACCCGCCTCAACACCGTTGGAAGGGAGGAGAACCAATTAAGGCGGGGGGGGGGGTGGAACGAGCAGCTGTCTACCCTTAGCAGGAGGGTTGCTGATTAATTACCTCTCCTGCTGCTGCTGCTGCTGGCTGTCCAGCAGCAGACTGAAGGTGGCTGCTGCTGTGCGCAGGTATATAAAGGCTCAGAGCCTATTATGACACGCGCAGCCAGCGTTCCATTGCCACATTCCGTCTACTGCAGGCGGGATACCTGGATGGCTGAATGTCACTGAGAAGCTCACAGAGACCGCCATAAGCAACAGTTTAAAAGAATGCCACAGACTAATCAACCAAACTTTTTGGGTTGGTTTCTCTTTTATAGTCTGCAGGCATTAAATGAAAGAAGTCAGTGTTCCAGCAGAGGGAGACAACGTTTCAGAAAAGGCATTGTAGCAAACCAAAAAAGAAATTTTAAGCGCAGCAGAGTAACCAGCTCACATACCTGTTAGCTCAGGTGAGTTTAAAAGGCTGCTGTTGATAACAAGGGCATTTGCTAAATAGATGGTGTGTGTGCAACAATATACTGAAAGGTCAATTATATTGTGCAGCTTATCTCACCACCTGTAGTTATTTAGGTGAAAGCTCCAAAATGCTTGCCTAATATGTCTGTTTATCCAAAAGGAAGTATAGAGGGAGAGCTAGATAGATAGCATTGCATTACATTACATTACATGGCAATGCAATGCACAGTTGCTGAAGTTGAACCAAAATGAGCTTGTCATCTGGCTTCTGCAACTTTTAACATGAAAAATCCAATGAGGAGAAGAAAAGCAAAGCCAAAGAGTCCATCCCAAAATCCGACAAACAAGCAAAATGAACAAAAAGCATTGAATTCAATTCTTTCTGATTTTAGAAACTGCATTAAAGAAGGGGTGCACCGGTCCTGGAGATACTGCAATACCAGGTCAATGCGTGGAGTGGACAGAGCAAGCTCTTTTTCCATCTCCCTGTTCTAAAAATCCATTTAATATATGGTCCCCAGATAGGGGACGTATCAGATATTAAACTGATAAGAACAGATACTACACTTGATCTTAGCCAAAAGGCCGAGAAGCGATAACCAGAATTGGTTTCCGACTACGGTGCCACCCAAGGATTCTGAAAAGTCCATTTGTGGAGATGGCCACCTGGACTCCCGTTAAGAAGACATGCTGTCAACCTCTAGATCCCTCACATGCCTGCACTTTTCGGCTTGCTGCTGCTGCAATCCACGCGTTTTAGATCTGCATAACTCCACCTCTTTTAGCACAGTACCCTCAACCCCCGGCTGTTCCCACCCGCCTCAACACCGTTGGAAGGGAGGAGAACCAATTAAGGCGGGGTGGGGGGGGGTGGAACGAGCAGCTGTCTACCCTTAGCAGGAGGGTTGCTGATTAATTACCTCTCCTGCTGCTGCTGCTGCTGGCTGTCCAGCAGCAGACTGAAGGTGGCTGCTGCTGTGCGCAGGTATATAAAGGCTCAGAGCCTATTATGACACGCGCAGCCAGCGTTCCATTGCCACATTCCGTCTACTGCAGGCGGGATACCTGGATGGCTGAATGTCACTGAGAAGCTCACAGAGACCGCCATAAGCAACAGTTTAAAAGAATGCCACAGACTAATCAACCAAACTTTTTGGGTTGGTTTCTCTTTTATAGTCTGCAGGCATTAAATGAAAGAAGTCAGTGTTCCAGCAGAGGGAGACAACGTTTCAGAAAAGGCATTGTAGCAAACCAAAAAAGAAATTTTAAGCGCAGCAGAGTAACCAGCTCACATACCTGTTAGCTCAGGTGAGTTTAAAAGGCTGCTGTTGATAACAAGGGCATTTGCTAAATAGATGGTGTGTGTGCAACAATATACTGAAAGGTCAATTATATTGTGCAGCTTATCTCACCACCTGTAGTTATTTAGGTGAAAGCTCCAAAATGCTTGCCTAATATGTCTGTTTATCCAAAAGGAAGTATAGAGGGAGAGCTAGATAGATAGCATTGCATTACATTACATTACATGGCAATGCAATGCACAGTTGCTGAAGTTGAACCAAAATGAGCTTGTCATCTGGCTTCTGCAACTTTTAACATGAAAAATCCAATGAGGAGAAGAAAAGCAAAGCCAAAGAGTCCATCCCAAAATCCGACAAACAAGCAAAATGAACAAAACGCATTGAATTCAATTCTTTCTGATTTTAGAAACTGCATTAAAGAAGGGGTGCACCGGTCCTGGAGATACTGCAATACCAGGTCAATGCGTGGAGTGGACAGAGCAAGCTCTTTTTCCATCTCCCTGTTCTAAAAATCCATTTAATATATGGTCCCCAGATAGGGGACGTATCAGATATTAAACTGATAAGAACAGATACTACACTTGATCTTAGCCAAAAGGCCGAGAAGCGATAACCAGAATTGGTTTCCGACTACGGTGCCACCCAAGGATTCTGAAAAGTCCATTTGTGGAGATGGCCACCTGGACTCCCGTTAAGAAGACATGCTGTCAACCTCTAGATCCCTCACATGCCTGCACTTTTCGGCTTGCTGCTGCTGCAATCCACGCGTTTTAGATCTGCATAACTCCACCTCTTTTAGCACAGTACCCTCAACCCCCGGCTGTTCCCACCCGCCTCAACACCGTTGGAAGGGAGGAGAACCAATTAAGGCGGGGGGGGGGGGTGGAACGAGCAGCTGTCTACCCTTAGCAGGAGGGTTGCTGATTAATTACCTCTCCTGCTGCTGCTGCTGCTGGCTGTCCAGCAGCAGACTGAAGGTGGCTGCTGCTGTGCGCAGGTATATAAAGGCTCAGAGCCTATTATGACACGCGCAGCCAGCGTTCCATTGCCACATTCCGTCTACTGCAGGCGGGATACCTGGATGGCTGAATGTCACTGAGAAGCTCACAGAGACCGCCATAAGCAACAGTTTAAAAGAATGCCACAGACTAATCAACCAAACTTTTTGGGTTGGTTTCTCTTTTATAGTCTGCAGGCATTAAATGAAAGAAGTCAGTGTTCCAGCAGAGGGAGACAACGTTTCAGAAAAGGCATTGTAGCAAACCAAAAAAGAAATTTTAAGCGCAGCAGAGTAACCAGCTCACATACCTGTTAGCTCAGGTGAGTTTAAAAGGCAGCTGTTGATAACAAGGGCATTTGCTAAATAGATGGTGTGTGTGCAACAATATACTGAAAGGTCAATTATATTGTGCAGCTTATCTCACCACCTGTAGTTATTTAGGTGAAAGCTCCAAAATGCTTGCCTAATATGTCTGTTTATCCAAAAGGAAGTATAGAGGGAGAGCTAGATAGATAGCATTGCATTACATTACATTACATGGCAATGCAATGCACAGTTGCTGAAGTTGAACCAAAATGAGCTTGTCATCTGGCTTCTGCAACTTTTAACATGAAAAATCCAATGAGGAGAAGAAAAGCAAAGCCAAAGAGTCCATCCCAAAATCCGACAAACAAGCAAAATGAACAAAAAGCATTGAATTCAATTCTTTCTGATTTTAGAAACTGCATTAAAGAAGGGGTGCACCGGTCCTGGAGATACTGCAATACCAGGTCAATGCGTGGAGTGGACAGAGCAAGCTCTTTTTCCATCTCCCTGTTCTAAAAATCCATTTAATATATGGTCCCCAGATAGGGGACGTATCAGATATTAAACTGATAAGAACAGATACTACACTTGATCTTAGCCAAAAGGCCGAGAAGCGATAACCAGAATTGGTTTCCGACTACGGTGCCACCCAAGGATTCTGAAAAGTCCATTTGTGGAGATGGCCACCTGGACTCCCGTTAAGAAGACATGCTGTCAACCTCTAGATCCCTCACATGCCTGCACTTTTCGGCTTGCTGCTGCTGCAATCCACGCGTTTTAGATCTGCATAACTCCACCTCTTTTAGCACAGTACCCTCAACCCCCGGCTGTTCCCACCCGCCTCAACATCGTTGGAAGGGAGGAGAACCAATTAAGGCGGGGGGGGGGGTGGAACGAGCAGCTGTCTACCCTTAGCAGGAGGGTTGCTGATTAATTACCTCTCCTGCTGCTGCTGCTGCTGGCTGTCCAGCAGCAGACTGAAGGTGACTGCTGCTGTGCGCAGGTATATAAAGGCTCAGAGCCTATTATGACACGCGCAGCCAGCGTTCCATTGCCACATTCCGTCTACTGCAGGCGGGATACCTGGATGGCTGAATGTCACTGAGAAGCTCACAGAGACCGCCATAAGCAACAGTTTAAAAGAATGCCACAGACTAATCAACCAAACTTTTTGGGTTGGTTTCTCTTTTATAGTCTGCAGGCATTAAATGAAAGAAGTCAGTGTTCCAGCAGAGGGAGACAACGTTTCAGAAAAGGCATTGTAGCAAACCAAAAAAGAAATTTTAAGCGCAGCAGAGTAACCAGCTCACATACCTGTTAGCTCAGGTGAGTTTAAAAGGCTGCTGTTGATAACAAGGGCATTTGCTAAATAGATGGTGTGTATGCAACAATATACTGAAAGGTCAATTATATTGTGCAGCTTATCTCACCACCTGTAGTTATTTAGGTGAAAGCTCCAAAATGCTTGCCTAATATGTCTGTTTATCCAAAAGGAAGTATAGAGGGAGAGCTAGATAGATAGCATTGCATTACATTACATTACATGGCAATGCAATGCACAGTTGCTGAAGTTGAACCAAAATGAGCTTGTCATCTGGCTTCTGCAACTTTTAACATGAAAAATCCAATGAGGAGAAGAAAAGCAAAGCCAAAGAGTCCATCCCAAAATCCGACAAACAAGCAAAATGAACAAAAAGCATTGAATTCAATTCTTTCTGATTTTAGAAACTGCATTAAAGAAGGGGTGCACCGGTCCTGGAGATACTGCAATACCAGGTCAATGCGTGGAGTGGACAGAGCAAGCTCTTTTTCCATCTCCCTGTTCTAAAAATCCATTTAATATATGGTCCCCAGATAGGGGACGTATCAGATATTAAACTGATAAGAACAGATACTACACTTGATCTTAGCCAAAAGGCCGAGAAGCGATAACCAGAATTGGTTTCCGACTACGGTGCCACCCAAGGATTCTGAAAAGTCCATTTGTGGAGATGGCCACCTGGACTCCCGTTAAGAAGACATGCTGTCAACCTCTAGATCCCTCACATGCCTGCACTTTTCGGCTTGCTGCTGCTGCAATCCACGCGTTTTAGATCTGCATAACTCCACCTCTTTTAGCACAGTACCCTCAACCCCCGGCTGTTCCCACCCGCCTCAACACCGTTGGAAGGGAGGAGAACCAATTAAGGCGGGGGGGGGGGGGGGTGGAACGAGCAGCTGTCTACCCTTAGCAGGAGGGTTGCTGATTAATTACCTCTCCTGCTGCTGCTGCTGCTGGCTGTCCAGCAGCAGACTGAAGGTGGCTGCTGCTGTGCGCAGGTATATAAAGGCTCAGAGCCTATTATGACACGCGCAGCCAGCGTTCCATTGCCACATTCCGTCTACTGCAGGCGGGATACCTGGATGGCTGAATGTCACTGAGAAGCTCACAGAGACCGCCATAAGCAACAGTTTAAAAGAATGCCACAGACTAATCAACCAAACTTTTTGGGTTGGTTTCTCTTTTATAGTCTGCAGGCATTAAATGAAAGAAGTCAGTGTTCCAGCAGAGGGAGACAACGTTTCAGAAAAGGCATTGTAGCAAACCAAAAAAGAAATTTTAAGCGCAGCAGAGTAACCAGCTCACATACCTGTTAGCTCAGGTGAGTTTAAAAGGCTGCTGTTGATAACAAGGGCATTTGCTAAATAGATGGTGTGTGTGCAACAATATACTGAAAGGTCAATTATATTGTGCAGCTTATCTCACCACCTGTAGTTATTTAGGTGAAAGCTCCAAAATGCTTGCCTAATATGTCTGTTTATCCAAAAGGAAGTATAGAGGGAGAGCTAGATAGATAGCATTGCATTACATTACATTACATGGCAATGCAATGCACAGTTGCTGAAGTTGAACCAAAATGAGCTTGTCATCTGGCTTCTGCAACTTTTAACATGAAAAATCCAATGAGGAGAAGAAAAGCAAAGCCAAAGAGTCCATCCCAAAATCCGACAAACAAGCAAAATGAACAAAAAGCATTGAATTCAATTCTTTCTGATTTTAGAAACTGCATTAAAGAAGGGGTGCACCGGTCCTGGAGATACTGCAATACCAGGTCAATGCGTGGAGTGGACAGAGCAAGCTCTTTTTCCATCTCCCTGTTCTAAAAATCCATTTAATATATGGTCCCCAGATAGGGGACGTATCAGATATTAAACTGATAAGAACAGATACTACACTTGATCTTAGCCAAAAGGCCGAGAAGCGATAACCAGAATTGGTTTCCGACTACGGTGCCACCCAAGGATTCTGAAAAGTCCATTTGTGGAGATGGCCACCTGGACTCCCGTTAAGAAGACATGCTGTCAACCTCTAGATCCCTCACATGCCTGCACTTTTCGGCTTGCTGCTGCTGCAATCCACGCGTTTTAGATCTGCATAACTCCACCTCTTTTAGCACAGTACCCTCAACCCCCGGCTGTTCCCACCCGCCTCAACACCGTTGGAAGGGAGGAGAACCAATTAAGGCGGGGGGGGGGGGGGTGGAACGAGCAGCTGTCTACCCTTAGCAGGAGGGTTGCTGATTAATTACCTCTCCTGCTGCTGCTGCTGCTGGCTGTCCAGCAGCAGACTGAAGGTGGCTGCTGCTGTGCGCAGGTATATAAAGGCTCAGAGCCTATTATGACACGCGCAGCCAGCGTTCCATTGCCACATTCCGTCTACTGCAGGCGGGATACCTGGATGGCTGAATGTCACTGAGAAGCTCACAGAGACCGCCATAAGCAACAGTTTAAAAGAATGCCACAGACTAATCAACCAAACTTTTTGGGTTGGTTTCTCTTTTATAGTCTGCAGGCATTAAATGAAAGAAGTCAGTGTTCCAGCAGAGGGAGACAACGTTTCAGAAAAGGCATTGTAGCAAACCAAAAAAGAAATTTTAAGCGCAGCAGAGTAACCAGCTCACATACCTGTTAGCTCAGGTGAGTTTAAAAGGCTGCTGTTGATAACAAGGGCATTTGCTAAATAGATGGTGTGTGTGCAACAATATACTGAAAGGTCAATTATATTGTGCAGCTTATCTCACCACCTGTAGTTATTTAGGTGAAAGCTCCAAAATGCTTGCCTAATATGTCTGTTTATCCAAAAGGAAGTATAGAGGGAGAGCTAGATAGATAGCATTGCATTACATTACATTACATGGCAATGCAATGCACAGTTGCTGAAGTTGAACCAAAATGAGCTTGTCATCTGGCTTCTGCAACTTTTAACATGAAAAATCCAATGAGGAGAAGAAAAGCAAAGCCAAAGAGTCCATCCCAAAATCCGACAAACAAGCAAAATGAACAAAAAGCATTGAATTCAATTCTTTCTGATTTTAGAAACTGCATTAAAGAAGGGGTGCACCGGTCCTGGAGATACTGCAATACCAGGTCAATGCGTGGAGTGGACAGAGCAAGCTCTTTTTCCATCTCCCTGTTCTAAAAATCCATTTAATATATGGTCCCCAGATAGGGGACGTATCAGATATTAAACTGATAAGAACAGATACTACACTTGATCTTAGCCAAAAGGCCGAGAAGCGATAACCAGAATTGGTTTCCGACTACGGTGCCACCCAAGGATTCTGAAAAGTCCATTTGTGGAGATGGCCACCTGGACTCCCGTTAAGAAGACATGCTGTCAACCTCTAGATCCCTCACATGCCTGCACTTTTCGGCTTGCTGCTGCTGCAATCCACGCGTTTTAGATCTGCATAACTCCACCTCTTTTAGCACAGTACCCTCAACCCCCGGCTGTTCCCACCCGCCTCAACACCGTTGGAAGGGAGGAGAACCAATTAAGGCGGGGGGGGGGGGTGGAACGAGCAGCTGTCTACCCTTAGCAGGAGGGTTGCTGATTAATTACCTCTCCTGCTGCTGCTGCTGCTGCTGGCTGTCCAGCAGCAGACTGAAGGTGGCTGCTGCTGTGCGCAGGTATATAAAGGCTCAGAGCCTATTATGACACGCGCAGCCAGCGTTCCATTGCCACATTCCGTCTACTGCAGGCGGGATACCTGGATGGCTGAATGTCACTGAGAAGCTCACAGAGACCGCCATAAGCAACAGTTTAAAAGAATGCCACAGACTAATCAACCAAACTTTTTGGGTTGGTTTCTCTTTTATAGTCTGCAGGCATTAAATGAAAGAAGTCAGTGTTCCAGCAGAGGGAGACAACGTTTCAGAAAAGGCATTGTAGCAAACCAAAAAAGAAATTTTAAGCGCAGCAGAGTAACCAGCTCACATACCTGTTAGCTCAGGTGAGTTTAAAAGGCTGCTGTTGATAACAAGGGCATTTGCTAAATAGATGGTGTGTGTGCAACAATATACTGAAAGGTCAATTATATTGTGCAGCTTATCTCACCACCTGTAGTTATTTAGGTGAAAGCTCCAAAATGCTTGCCTAATATGTCTGTTTATCCAAAAGGAAGTATAGAGGGAGAGCTAGATAGATAGCATTGCATTACATTACATTACATGGCAATGCAATGCACAGTTGCTGAAGTTGAACCAAAATGAGCTTGTCATCTGGCTTCTACAACTTTTAACATGAAAAATCCAATGAGGAGAAGAAAAGCAAAGCCAAAGAGTCCATCCCAAAATCCGACAAACAAGCAAAATGAACAAAAAGCATTGAATTCAATTCTTTCTGATTTTAGAAACTGCATTAAAGAAGGGGTGCACCGGTCCTGGAGATACTGCAATACCAGGTCAATGCGTGGAGTGGACAGAGCAAGCTCTTTTTCCATCTCCCTGTTCTAAAAATCCATTTAATATATGGTCCCCAGATAGGGGACGTATCAGATATTAAACTGATAAGAACAGATACTACACTTGATCTTAGCCAAAAGGCCGAGAAGCGATAACCAGAATTGGTTTCCGACTACGGTGCCACCCAAGGATTCTGAAAAGTCCATTTGTGGAGATGGCCACCTGGACTCCCGTTAAGAAGACATGCTGTCAACCTCTAGATCCCTCACATGCCTGCACTTTTCGGCTTGCTGCTGCTGCAATCCACGCGTTTTAGATCTGCATAACTCCACCTCTTTTAGCACAGTACCCTCAACCCCCGGCTGTTCCCACCCGCCTCAACACCGTTGGAAGGGAGGAGAACCAATTAAGGCGGGGGGGGGGGGTGGAACGAGCAGCTGTCTACCCTTAGCAGGAGGGTTGCTGATTAATTACCTCTCCTGCTGCTGCTGCTGCTGGCTGTCCAGCAGCAGACTGAAGGTGGCTGCTGCTGTGCGCAGGTATATAAAGGCTCAGAGCCTATTATGACACGCGCAGCCAGCGTTCCATTGCCACATTCCGTCTACTGCAGGCGGGATACCTGGATGGCTGAATGTCACTGAGAAGCTCACAGAGACCGCCATAAGCAACAGTTTAAAAGAATGCCACAGACTAATCAACCAAACTTTTTGGGTTGGTTTCTCTTTTATAGTCTGCAGGCATTAAATGAAAGAAGTCAGTGTTCCAGCAGAGGGAGACAACGTTTCAGAAAAGGCATTGTAGCAAACCAAAAAAGAAATTTTAAGCGCAGCAGAGTAACCAGCTCACATACCTGTTAGCTCAGGTGAGTTTAAAAGGCTGCTGTTGATAACAAGGGCATTTGCTAAATAGATGGTGTGTGTGCAACAATATACTGAAAGGTCAATTATATTGTGCAGCTTATCTCACCACCTGTAGTTATTTAGGTGAAAGCTCCAAAATGCTTGCCTAATATGTCTGTTTATCCAAAAGGAAGTATAGAGGGAGAGCTAGATAGATAGCATTGCATTACATTACATTACATGGCAATGCAATGCACAGTTGCTGAAGTTGAACCAAAATGAGCTTGTCATCTGGCTTCTGCAACTTTTAACATGAAAAATCCAATGAGGAGAAGAAAAGCAAAGCCAAAGAGTCCATCCCAAAATCCGACAAACAAGCAAAATGAACAAAAAGCATTGAATTCAATTCTTTCTGATTTTAGAAACTGCATTAAAGAAGGGGTGCACCGGTCCTGGAGATACTGCAATACCAGGTCAATGCGTGGAGTGGACAGAGCAAGCTCTTTTTCCATCTCCCTGTTCTAAAAATCCATTTAATATATGGTCCCCAGATAGGGGACGTATCAGATATTAAACTGATAAGAACAGATACTACACTTGATCTTAGCCAAAAGGCCGAGAAGCGATAACCAGAATTGGTTTCCGACTACGGTGCCACCCAAGGATTCTGAAAAGTCCATTTGTGGAGATGGCCACCTGGACTCCCGTTAAGAAGACATGCTGTCAACCTCTAGATCCCTCACATGCCTGCACTTTTCGGCTTGCTGCTGCTGCAATCCACGCGTTTTAGATCTGCATAACTCCACCTCTTTTAGCACAGTACCCTCAACCCCCGGCTGTTCCCACCCGCCTCAACACCGTTGGAAGGGAGGAGAACCAATTAAGGCGGGGGGGGGGGGGGGTGGAACGAGCAGCTGTCTACCATTAGCAGGAGGGTTGCTGATTAATTACCTCTCCTGCTGCTGCTGCTGCTGGCTGTCCAGCAGCAGACTGAAGGTGGCTGCTGCTGTGCGCAGGTATATAAAGGCTCAGAGCCTATTATGACACGCGCAGCCAGCGTTCCATTGCCACATTCCGTCTACTGCAGGCGGGATACCTGGATGGCTGAATGTCACTGAGAAGCTCACAGAGACCGCCATAAGCAACAGTTTAAAAGAATGCCACAGACTAATCAACCAAACTTTTTGGGTTGGTTTCTCTTTTATAGTCTGCAGGCATTAAATGAAAGAAGTCAGTGTTCCAGCAGAGGGAGACAACGTTTCAGAAAAGGCATTGTAGCAAACCAAAAAAGAAATTTTAAGCGCAGCAGAGTAACCAGCTCACATACCTGTTAGCTCAGGTGAGTTTAAAAGGCTGCTGTTGATAACAAGGGCATTTGCTAAATAGATGGTGTGTGTGCAACAATATACTGAAAGGTCAATTATATTGTGCAGCTTATCTCACCACCTGTAGTTATTTAGGTGAAAGCTCCAAAATGCTTGCCTAATATGTCTGTTTATCCAAAAGGAAGTATAGAGGGAGAGCTAGATAGATAGCATTGCATTACATTACATTACATGGCAATGCAATGCACAGTTGCTGAAGTTGAACCAAAATGAGCTTGTCATCTGGCTTCTGCAACTTTTAACATGAAAAATCCAATGAGGAGAAGAAAAGCAAAGCCAAAGAGTCCATCCCAAAATCCGACAAACAAGCAAAATGAACAAAAAGCATTGAATTCAATTCTTTCTGATTTTAGAAACTGCATTAAAGAAGGGGTGCACCGGTCCTGGAGATACTGCAATACCAGGTCAATGCGTGGAGTGGACAGAGCAAGCTCTTTTTCCATCTCCCTGTTCTAAAAATCCATTTAATATATGGTCCCCAGATAGGGGACGTATCAGATATTAAACTGATAAGAACAGATACTACACTTGATCTTAGCCAAAAGGCCGAGAAGCGATAACCAGAATTGGTTTCCGACTACGGTGCCACCCAAGGATTCTGAAAAGTCCATTTGTGGAGATGGCCACCTGGACTCCCGTTAAGAAGACATGCTGTCAACCTCTAGATCCCTCACATGCCTGCACTTTTCGGCTTGCTGCTGCTGCAATCCACGCGTTTTAGATCTGCATAACTCCACCTCTTTTAGCACAGTACCCTCAACCCCCGGCTGTTCCCACCCGCCTCAACACCGTTGGAAGGGAGGAGAACCAATTAAGGCGGGGGGGGGGGGGGTGGAACGAGCAGCTGTCTACCCTTAGCAGGAGGGTTGCTGATTAATTACCTCTCCTGCTGCTGCTGCTGCTGGCTGTCCAGCAGCAGACTGAAGGTGGCTGCTGCTGTGCGCAGGTATATAAAGGCTCAGAGCCTATTATGACACGCGCAGCCAGCGTTCCATTGCCACATTCCGTCTACTGCAGGCGGGATACCTGGATGGCTGAATGTCACTGAGAAGCTCACAGAGACCGCCATAAGCAACAGTTTAAAAGAATGCCACAGACTAATCAACCAAACTTTTTGGGTTGGTTTCTCTTTTATAGTCTGCAGGCATTAAATGAAAGAAGTCAGTGTTCCAGCAGAGGGAGACAACGTTTCAGAAAAGGCATTGTAGCAAACCAAAAAAGAAATTTTAAGCGCAGCAGAGTAACCAGCTCACATACCTGTTAGCTCAGGTGAGTTTAAAAGGCTGCTGTTGATAACAAGGGCATTTGCTAAATAGATGGTGTGTGTGCAACAATATACTGAAAGGTCAATTATATTGTGCAGCTTATCTCACCACCTGTAGTTATTTAGGTGAAAGCTCCAAAATGCTTGCCTAATATGTCTGTTTATCCAAAAGGAAGTATAGAGGGAGAGCTAGATAGATAGCATTGCATTACATTACATTACATGGCAATGCAATGCACAGTTGCTGAAGTTGAACCAAAATGAGCTTGTCATCTGGCTTCTGCAACTTTTAACATGAAAAATCCAATGAGGAGAAGAAAAGCAAAGCCAAAGAGTCCATCCCAAAATCCGACAAACAAGCAAAATGAACAAAAAGCATTGAATTCAATTCTTTCTGATTTTAGAAACTGCATTAAAGAAGGGGTGCACCGGTCCTGGAGATACTGCAATACCAGGTCAATGCGTGGAGTGGACAGAGCAAGCTCTTTTTCCATCTCCCTGTTCTAAAAATCCATTTAATATATGGTCCCCAGATAGGGGACGTATCAGATATTAAACTGATAAGAACAGATACTACACTTGATCTTAGCCAAAAGGCCGAGAAGCGATAACCAGAATTGGTTTCCGACTACGGTGCCACCCAAGGATTCTGAAAAGTCCATTTGTGGAGATGGCCACCTGGACTCCCGTTAAGAAGACATGCTGTCAACCTCTAGATCCCTCACATGCCTGCACTTTTCGGCTTGCTGCTGCTGCAATCCACGCGTTTTAGATCTGCATAACTCCACCTCTTTTAGCACAGTACCCTCAACCCCCGGCTGTTCCCACCCGCCTCAACACCGTTGGAAGGGAGGAGAACCAATTAAGGCGGGGGGGGGGGGGTGGAACGAGCAGCTGTCTACCATTAGCAGGAGGGTTGCTGATTAATTACCTCTCCTGCTGCTGCTGCTGCTGGCTGTCCAGCAGCAGACTGAAGGTGGCTGCTGCTGTGCGCAGGTATATAAAGGCTCAGAGCCTATTATGACACGCGCAGCCAGCGTTCCATTGCCACATTCCGTCTACTGCAGGCGGGATACCTGGATGGCTGAATGTCACTGAGAAGCTCACAGAGACCGCCATAAGCAACAGTTTAAAAGAATGCCACAGACTAATCAACCAAACTTTTTGGGTTGGTTTCTCTTTTATAGTCTGCAGGCATTAAATGAAAGAAGTCAGTGTTCCAGCAGAGGGAGACAACGTTTCAGAAAAGGCATTGTAGCAAACCAAAAAAGAAATTTTAAGCGCAGCAGAGTAACCAGCTCACATACCTGTTAGCTCAGGTGAGTTTAAAAGACTGCTGTTGATAACAAGGGCATTTGCTAAATAGATGGTGTGTGTGCAACAATATACTGAAAGGTCAATTATATTGTGCAGCTTATCTCACCACCTGTAGTTATTTAGGTGAAAGCTCCAAAATGCTTGCCTAATATGTCTGTTTATCCAAAAGGAAGTATAGAGGGAGAGCTAGATAGATAGCATTGCATTACATTACATTACATGGCAATGCAATGCACAGTTGCTGAAGTTGAACCAAAATGAGCTTGTCATCTGGCTTCTGCAACTTTTAACATGAAAAATCCAATGAGGAGAAGAAAAGCAAAGCCAAAGAGTCCATCCCAAAATCCGACAAACAAGCAAAATGAACAAAAAGCATTGAATTCAATTCTTTCTGATTTTAGAAACTGCATTAAAGAAGGGGTGCACCGGTCCTGGAGATACTGCAATACCAGGTCAATGCGTGGAGTGGACAGAGCAAGCTCTTTTTCCATCTCCCTGTTCTAAAAATCCATTTAATATATGGTCCCCAGATAGGGGACGTATCAGATATTAAACTGATAAGAACAGATACTACACTTGATCTTAGCCAAAAGGCCGAGAAGCGATAACCAGAATTGGTTTCCGACTACGGTGCCACCCAAGGATTCTGAAAAGTCCATTTGTGGAGATGGCCACCTGGACTCCCGTTAAGAAGACATGCTCTCAACCTCTAGATCCCTCACATGCCTGCACTTTTCGGCTTGCTGCTGCTGCAATCCACGCGTTTTACATCTGCATAACTCCACCTCTTTTAGCACAGTACCCTCAACCCCCGGCTGTTCCCACCCGCCTCAACACCGTTGGAAGGGAGGAGAACCAATTAAGGCGGGGGGGGGGGGGTGGAACGAGCAGCTGTCTACCCTTAGCAGGAGGGTTGCTGATTAATTACCTCTCCTGCTGCTGCTGCTGCTGGCTGTCCAGCAGCAGACTGAAGGTGGCTGCTGCTGTGCGCAGGTATATAAAGGCTCAGAGCCTATTATGACACGCGCAGCCAGCGTTCCATTGCCACATTCCGTCTACTGCAGGCGGGATACCTGGATGGCTGAATGTCACTGAGAAGCTCACAGAGACCGCCATAAGCAACAGTTTAAAAGAATGCCACAGACTAATCAACCAAACTTTTTGGGTTGGTTTCTCTTTTATAGTCTGCAGGCATTAAATGAAAGAAGTCAGTGTTCCAGCAGAGGGAGACAACGTTTCAGAAAAGGCATTGTAGCAAACCAAAAAAGAAATTTTAAGCGCAGCAGAGTAACCAGCTCACATACCTGTTAGCTCAGGTGAGTTTAAAAGGCTGCTGTTGATAACAAGGGCATTTGCTAAATAGATGGTGTGTGTGCAACAATATACTGAAAGGTCAATTATATTGTGCAGCTTATCTCACCACCTGTAGTTATTTAGGTGAAAGCTCCAAAATGCTTGCCTAGTATGTCTGTTTATCCAAAAGGAAGTATAGAGGGAGAGCTAGATAGATAGCATTGCATTACATTACATTACATGGCAATGCAATGCACAGTTGCTGAAGTTGAACCAAAATGAGCTTGTCATCTGGCTTCTGCAACTTTTAACATGAAAAATCCAATGAGGAGAAGAAAAGCAAAGCCAAAGAGTCCATCCCAAAATCCGACAAACAAGCAAAATGAACAAAAAGCATTGAATTCAATTCTTTCTGATTTTAGAAACTGCATTAAAGAAGGGGTGCACCGGTCCTGGAGATAGTGCAATACCAGGTCAATGCGTGGAGTGGACAGAGCAAGCTCTTTTTCCATCTCCCTGTTCTAAAAATCCATTTAATATATGGTCCCCAGATAGGGGACATATCAGATATTAAACTGATAAGAACAGATACTACACTTGATCTTAGCCAAAAGGCCGAGAAGCGATAACCAGAATTGGTTTCCGACTACGGTGCCACCCAAGGATTCTGAAAAGTCCATTTGTGGAGATGGCCACCTGGACTCCCGTTAAGAAGACATGCTGTCAACCTCTAGATCCCTCACATGCCTGCACTTTTCGGCTTGCTGCTGCTGCAATCCACGCGTTTTAGATCTGCATAACTCCACCTCTTTTAGCACAGTACCCTCAACCCCCGGCTGTTCCCACCCGCCTCAACACCGTTGGAAGGGAGGAGAACCAATTAAGGCGTGGGGGGGGGGGGTGGAACGAGCAGCTGTCTACCCTTAGCAGGAGGGTTGCTGATTAATTACCTCTCCTGCTGCTGCTGCTGGCTGTCCAGCAGCTGACTGAAGGTGGCTGCTGCTGTGCGCAGGTATATAAAGGCTCAGAGCCTATTATGACACGCGCAGCCAGCGTTCCATTGCCACATTCCGTCTACTGCAGGCGGGATACCTGGATGGCTGAATGTCACTGAGAAGCTCACAGAGACCGCCATAAGCAACAGTTTAAAAGAATGCCACAGACTAATCAACCAAACTTTTTGGGTTGGTTTCTCTTTTATAGTCTGCAGGCATTAAATGAAAGAAGTCAGTGTTCCAGCAGAGGGAGACAACGTTTCAGAAAAGGCATTGTAGCAAACCAAAAAAGAAATTTTAAGCGCAGCAGAGTAACCAGCTCACATACCTGTTAGCTCAGGTGAGTTTAAAAGGCTGCTGTTGATAACAAGGGCATTTGCTAAATAGATGGTGTGTGTGCAACAATATACTGAAAGGTCAATTATATTGTGCAGCTTATCTCACCACCTGTAGTTATTTAGGTGAAAGCTCCAAAATGCTTGCCTAATATGTCTGTTTATCCAAAAGGAAGTATAGAGGGAGAGCTAGATAGATAGCATTGCATTACATTACATTACATGGCAATGCAATGCACAGTTGCTGAAGTTGAACCAAAATGAGCTTGTCATCTGGCTTCTGCAACTTTTAACATGAAAAATCCAATGAGAAGAAAAGCAAAGCCAAAGAGTCCATCCCAAAATCCGACAAACAAGCAAAATGAACAAAAAGCATTGAATTCAATTCTTTCTGATTTTAGAAACTGCATTAAAGAAGGGGTGCACCGGTCCTGGAGATACTGCAATACCAGGTCAATGCGTGGAGTGGACAGAGCAAGCTCTTTTTCCATCTCCCTCTTCTAAAAATCCATTTAATATATGGTCCCCAGATAGGGGACGTATCAGATATTAAACTGATAAGAACAGATACTACACTTGATCTTAGCCAAAAGGCCGAGAAGCGATAACCAGAATTGGTTTCCGACTACGGTGCCACCCAAGGATTCTGAAAAGTCCATTTGTGGAGATGGCCACCTGGACTCCCGTTAAGAAGACATGCTGTCAACCTCTAGATCCCTCACATGCCTGCACTTTTCGGCTTGCTGCTGCTGCAATCCACGCGTTTTACATCTGCATAACTCCACCTCTTTTAGCACAGTACCCTCAACCCCCGGCTGTTCCCACCCGCCTCAACACCGTTGGAAGGGAGGAGAACCAATTAAGGCGGGGGGGGGGGTGGAACGAGCAGCTGTCTACCCTTAGCAGGAGGGTTGCTGATTAATTACCTCTCCTGCTGCTGCTGCTGCTGGCTGTCCAGCAGCAGACTGAAGGTGGCTGCTGCTGTGCGCAGGTATATAAAGGCTCAGAGCCTATTATGACACGCGCAGCCAGCGTTCCATTGCCACATTCCGTCTACTGCAGGCGGGATACCTGGATGGCTGAATGTCACTGAGAAGCTCACAGAGACCGCCATAAGCAACAGTTTAAAAGAATGCCACAGACTAATCAACCAAACTTTTTGGGTTGGTTTCTCTTTTATAGTCTGCAGGCATTAAATGAAAGAAGTCAGTGTTCCAGCAGAGGGAGACAACGTTTCAGAAAAGGCATTGTAGCAAACCAAAAAAGAAATTTTAAGCGCAGCAGAGTAACCAGCTCACATACCTGTTAGCTCAGGTGAGTTTAAAAGGCTGCTGTTGATAACAAGGGCATTTGCTAAATAGATGGTGTGTGTGCAACAATATACTGAAAGGTCAATTATATTGTGCAGCTTATCTCACCACCTGTAGTTATTTATGTGAAAGCTCCAAAATGCTTGCCTAGTATGTCTGTTTATCCAAAAGGAAGTATAGAGGGAGAGCTAGATAGATAGCATTGCATTACATTACATTACATGGCAATGCAATGCACAGTTGCTGAAGTTGAACCAAAATGAGCTTGTCATCTGGCTTCTGCAACTTTTAACATGAAAAATCCAATGAGGAGAAGAAAAGCAAAGCCAAAGAGTCCATCCCAAAATCCGACAAACAAGCAAAATGAACAAAAAGCATTGAATTCAATTCTTTCTGATTTTAGAAACTGCATTAAAGAAGGGGTGCACCGGTCCTGGAGATACTGCAATACCAGGTCAATGCGTGGAGTGGACAGAGCAAGCTCTTTTTCCATCTCCCTGTTCTAAAAATCCATTTAATATATGGTCCCCAGATAGGGGACGTATCAGATATTAAACTGATAAGAACAGATTTTTTGATTGAATATATCTTTTATTAGCACAAAAAATAAGTTAACAGACAGTGTACAGTGCCGCAGCCCAGTACACACAGAATTCTACATCATATTTACATAGCATGAGGATACGACGCACTAACTAGACACATCACACCCCTATGCTACACAAAACACTCAATCTGAAAGAAAAAGCATGTCAATCAATACAGTACGACGAATCGTGATAAGGGATGGGGATTGGGAAAAAGGGGATGGGGAGGGGAAAATCACAGGCCCGAAGCTTTATTGAAAGACAAGACACATAAGGGGAGAGGGGGAGGAGGGGTTTAGTCCTCATCCTCGTCCTCCGGACCGTCCACGATGGAATAGTCTCTGAGCAGGCTGTGGATCAGCCTGCGGCAGTCCTGGATGGACATCCTCTCCCTCCTCAAGATGAGCCGGTTCCTGGCGACCCAAACGGCATCCTTGAAGCAGTTCATAAGGCGCCAAGCCTCCTGGATGGCTCCGACGGTATGAACCCCAGGGAAGAGTCCGTAAAGCACAGAATGGTGCGATAGGCTCGCCCTGGGGACAGAGTTCCTCAGGTCGTCCTCAAGGGCAGTCAACAGGCGCTGTGCAAATCCGCAGTCCCAAAAAGTGTGCAAAGATGTTTCCTCCACGAAGGGGCACCTTGGGCAGTACCGGGTCTTGCACAGGTTCCGGGCATGCATGAATGACCGGACGGGCAGTCCGCCCTGAATCGCCATCCACGACAAGTCCTTGTGCCCGTTGGTCAGCCTGTCAGACGACACATTTGTCCACACAGTCTCCAGCGTGTCCTGGTGAAGTCCTGTGATGTTCTCCACGTCATCCTTGGCTCTGATGAGCTTGTGGATAGTTTTGGGCTTCCACAAGTCGGGCTTGAGTCCCTCCAGTTGATGTTCCCCCACAAATCGAACGACGTCTCCGTAGAACCATGGCGTCGTCCAGTTGTAGGGGAAGGAGCTGTCCCACTTGTCCCAGCCGAGTCGCCTCCAAAGAGGAAGCAGGAAGAAGCGAGACATGGACCTGCCCGCGGAGCCATTCTTGACTTGCAAAGTCCGGCGGACACAATCACACACAAAAGAGGATCGCAGGAGGGTGGGGATATCTGGAACGCCCTTCCCACCCTTGCGAGGCTCCTTGTACATGACGGCCCGCCTGACTCTGTCCATCTTGGATCCCCAGACAAAGTGAAACACTGTCCTGGTAATGGCCCTGCACACAGTGACGTGTGGGGGCCAGGCCTGCGCCGTGTACTGCAAGACGGGCAGGACCTCATTACGCAGGACGAGTGCCTTACCCTCACAAGTGAGGTGTCTGAGGCTCCAGAGTCCGATCCGTTGCTTCACTTTGGCCAAGCGTTCTTGCCAGGACTTGAGGGCCGCTCCTTCCTTCCCGAACCAGACTCCCAGCACCTTGAGGAAATCCGGTTGAATGTTGAAGGGGAAGGGGGCGGAGGAGGCCGGCTGCCAATCCCCGAAGAGCATGGCTTCCGACTTCCTGCAGTTGACTTTGGCCCCTGAAGCCCGGCCGAACCTCTCACACGTCTGGACGAGGGCGTCGACTGAACCACGATCAGCGCAGAAGACGGTGACGTCGTCCATGTAGAGCGAGCACTTGACCTCGTGTCGTCCCGGACCCGGTGCGGTGATCCCTCTGATCTCTCCATTCTGCCGGATAGCCTCTGCGAAGAGTTCTATAACACAAACAAAAAGAAGAGGTGATAGAGGGCAGCCTTGTCTGACCCCAGAGAGGACAGGGAAGGGGTCAGTCTTCCAGCCGTTCACCAACACCGAGCTGTGGATATCAAAATACATCAGACGGACATACGAACAAAACATGTTACCCAAACCTAACCGGTGCAGAGCTCGGCCCATGAACTCGTGGGAAACCCGGTCGAAGGCCTTCTCCTGATCCAAGGAGACCAGGGCCGCGTGTGCGCGGCGGACCTTGATGTACTCGACCGTGTCCCGCACGAGAGCGAGGCTGTCTGCGATGCGACGTCCAGGGATGCCGCAGGTCTGGTCCGGTTTGATGATCCGTCCGATGACAGTCTTAAGTCGTGTCGCCATCGTCTTGGCCAGGATCTTGTAGTCCACGTTGAGCAGAGTGATGGGACGCCAATTCCTCAGGTCGCACCTCTTTCCCTTCCGCTTGTACAGGATCATGACCATTCCTTCCCTCAAAGATGGAGGCATTCTACCCTCCACCACCATCTCCTCGTACAGGTCCAACAGGTCCGGACAGATGAGGTCTCCCAGCGCTACATAGAGCTCCGCTGGAAGACCATCACTGCCCGGGGTCCTGCCGGTCCTAAAGGATTTAGCGGCAGAGAGCAATTCGCCCACCATCAGAGGTTTGTCCAAGGCTGCCGTGCCTGCAGGATCAAGATGGTTAGTGATACCTGAAAGGAACTTATCAGCAGCGTCGGGGTCGGTAGTCTTGTGGGAGTAGAGTTCGCTGTAGAAGTCGCTGACGACCCTCATCACGTCCTCCTTCCCACGTCGCATGTTTCCGCTCTCGTCTCGCAGCTCGTTCAGGGGCGTGTGACCGGCATGAAGTTTCCTGAAAAAGAATGAGTTACATTTCTCACCCTTCTCCAGATTCTCCACTTTGGAACGGAAGACGATTCGCTTGGACTCCTCCTCAAAGTGCCTTTTCAGGCTCTTCTTGGTCTCCTCCAGCTCCTCCCTCACGTCCCAGCCGCAGTGAAGAAGGTCCTGCAGCGACCGCAGCTCGCGCTGCAGCCCTCTGAAGTCCCTCCTCTTCTCACACGCCTGTTGTCGACCCTTGGCCTGAAAGAAACAGCGAAACTCAAGTTTAACATATTCCCACCAATCAGAGACTGTTTGGAAGCTACCCTTGTAGGACTGCCACATTGCGTAGGCTGCTCTCAGCTCCTCCACGACTTCATCCTGAGCCAGCAGAGCACAATTCAGCTTCCAGGAGCCGGGGCCGGACGGAAAACCGTCGCCGAGGACACCTTGTAAGTGAATGGCTCTGTGGTCGGAGAAGAAGCAGGGGACCATCGAGTGCCTACTCTGCCTGACTGCCCGAGAGGTGAACACAAAGTCAATCCTGGAGCGGAGTGAGCCATCGGGTCGGCTCCACGAATAGTTCGTGGAGCCTCTCCCCATGGAGCCCACCACGTCCTGAAGAGAGGCCTCGGTTACCATCTCGATGAGCAGCTTGGACGTGATGTCCAACTTGGCAGATGTGCCAGAACTACGACCATCCTCCTCGATGGGGCAGTTGAAATCCCCGGCCATCACTAAGGTCCTGGTGGTGGCAAGCTGAAGCCGCAGGGTCTGGAAAAGCTCCAAACGCTCATTCTTCAGTGGGGACGCATACACGTTGATGAACCTGACAGGTTCTCCTGCCCAGTTGCCATCTACAACAAGAGCCCTGCCGCAGATGAGCTCCTGGACGGACTCAAGCGTGAATGCGCCCCCCCTGATCAGAATTGCGACCCCCGCAGACTTGCAGTCACCCCCACCGGACCAGTAGGATGGACCGTGGGACCACTCCCTGGCCAGATGTTTGAAGGACCTAGAGGAGGGAAGGGAACATTCCTGCAACATATAAACATCACACAACTGGGAAGTAAGGAAGGCATAAATAGTCTGACGTCTGAACTTGTCCTTGATGCTCCTGACATTAATGGAAAATAACTTAATATTAGCCATCATGTAGGGAAAAAAGAAAAAGTTAGCGCAGGCAATACACCTTAGTTACCACTCCGGTCGGGTGGTCCCTCGTCGGTGTTGACTGCTGGTGACGGGATCACCAGCAGGCCCTCTTCCTCCATCTGGTCAAGCAGCGCGGCCTCGATCTCGGCGACCACCAGTTCCTCCTCTTCTGGCTCGGCCACCAGGGTCTCAACCATGTGCTCCATCTCTTCTGGCTCAGGGAGGGTATCCTCCTTTTCGCCTACGAAATCCAGAATCTTCTTTTTGGAGGATTCAGTAGCAGGGCTGTCCTCCACCTTCCTCTTTCCCCGGGTTGGAACTGGGGAGACAAGAAGGGGAAAATCCTCCTCGGAATAGATAGCGGCGGGTGGAGGAAAGGTTAATTCCACCGCTACCATGGTCTGGGGAGGGAGAGTGGCTGCCGGGGCAGGGGAAAGGACACCTGCTGAGGAGTAGGGGAAGGAGGAAGAGGAAGTGGAATCCTCAGCAGGGGTGGCCGGGGTGGGGGGGGATTGGACGGGGGTGGCAGGGGGAGGGATCGAGAGAGGGGTGACAGAACTCTTACCCTCCTTTGAATTTTTCTTCTGCTTCGGAGCTGTTGGGACCGTCGCTGGGGCTTTGGCCACCGACTCCTTGACCGCTTTGGCCTTGGTCGTCTCGGCCTTGGCCGCTGGGGCCTTGGTCGTCGCGTCCTGGTCGTCGGGGCCTTGTCCTCCGGAGCTGGGGTCGTCGCAACCACCGATGCCCAGGATCTCTCACGCTTGGGGCAATCCTTGTATAGATGAGCCGCCAGCCCACACAGGTTGCAGGACGTCTTCTTCGGGCAGTCCTTCGAGCTGTGTCCCGTCACTCGACAAATCCTGCAGGCATCCTCCTTGCAGTCCTTCATCTCGTGGCCGTTCTTGCCGCATCTCCTGCAGTTCCGCGGCATGTCCGGGTAATAGATGAGGCCGTAGGAGTTGCCCAGGGAGAATGTCGGGGGCAGGTGCCGAAGTCCGTCTGAGTACGCCAGGTCCCTGTGAAGTCTAACGGTCACCGACCACTTACCTGTCCAGAAGCCGAGTCCATTCAGGATGTGAGAGGGTTCCTTCACAACCAAACAGAAGCGTCTCAGGAAGGTACAGATGTCTTGGCCTGGGGTGTGCGGGTTGCGCATGGAGACCGTGATCCTCCTTTCGTCCCTCTGGATAGGGCAGCTACCTGTAAAGGCAGAGAAAGAATTATCCGGTCCTTTTGCGCTTACCATTTCCCAGAACCTCCTGCAGGTGTTCACAGTGGCGAAGGTGACGAAGAAGATCCCCGTCAAGAAGGTCTGGATGCTGAGGGTGTCCGACCTGGAGAAGCCTCGATCCAGCAGCATCTTCTGGCAGAACACGTCCGAGGACATGTCCGGCACCCTCCCATCCACTTCCTTCAGCTTCAGGGCCACCGTCTGCCGCATCCATGGCTCCAGGGCTGGAGCTTCGTGGCGGGGCTTCTGGTTTCCCTTCTGCTGGCCAGTCGTGGAGGCAGAGTCCTTGGGGTCAGAATCGGCTCCTGGCTGGGCCCTCCTGGCTGTCCCCTGCTCCAGGCTCTTCTTTTCAGCCTTCCTCGCAGCGCTTGCCATGGCTTTCCTCCTGCAGTTACTTCTTGGAGCTGGATCTGGAACTCTTCCCGGAATGGGTGGAGCTATGCAGATTCTTCTCCCGTCGTGTTCTGGACAAATTCCCCGAAAGGTCTTTGTCTCGATGATTTTCTTCCTCGAAGATTCCACAGGACAGCCCGATTCTTCTCCGAGTCTTCGTCTTCTTCTGGATTCTTTAGAGCTTCTTCCTCCCACCGATATCCGCCTTCCTTCTCCGATGTCAGCTGGGCTCCGAAGCTCTTCTCCTTCCGAGTTCGATCGCTCTCGTCAAGTGTAGATCGTAGCTCTTGTGTTCTTAAAAGAACAGATACTACACTTGATCTTAGCCAAAAGGCCGAGAAGCGATAACCAGAATTGGTTTCCGACTACGGTGCCACCCAAGGATTCTGAAAAGTCCATTTGTGGAGATGGCCACCTGGACTCCCGTTAAGAAGACATGCTGTCAACCTCTAGATCCCTCACATGCCTGCACTTTTTGGCTTGCTGCTGCTGCAATCCACGCGTTTTAGATCTGCATAACTCCACCTCTTTTAGCACAGTACCCTCAACCCCCGGCTGTTCCCACCCGCCTCAACACCGTTGGAAGGGAGGAGAACCAATTAAGGCGGGGGGGGGGGGGGTGGAACGAGCAGCTGTCTACCCTTAGCAGGAGGGTTGCTGATTAATTACCTCTCCTGCTGCTGCTGCTGCTGGCTGTCCAGCAGCAGACTGAAGGTGGCTGCTGCTGTGCGCAGGTATATAAAGGCTCAGAGCCTATTATGACACGCGCAGCCAGCGTTCCATTGCCACATTCCGTCTACTGCAGGCGGGATACCTGGATGGCTGAATGTCACTGAGAAGCTCACAGAGACCGCCATAAGCAACAGTTTAAAAGAATGCCACAGACTAATCAACCAAACTTTTTGGGTTGGTTTCTCTTTTATAGTCTGCAGGCATTAAATGAAAGAAGTCAGTGTTCCAGCAGAGGGAGACAACGTTTCAGAAAAGGCATTGTAGCAAACCAAAAAAGAAATTTTAAGCGCAGCAGAGTAACCAGCTCACATACCTGTTAGCTCAGGTGAGTTTAAAAGGCTGCTGTTGATAACAAGGGCATTTGCTAAATAGATGGTGTGTGTGCAACAATATACTGAAAGGTCAATTATATTGTGCAGCTTATCTCACCACCTGTAGTTATTTAGGTGAAAGCTCCAAAATGCTTGCCTAATATGTCTGTTTATCCAAAAGGAAGTATAGAGGGAGAGCTAGATAGATAGCATTGCATTACATTACATTACATGGCAATGCAATGCACAGTTGCTGAAGTTGAACCAAAATGAGCTTGTCATCTGGCTTCTGCAACTTTTAACATGAAAAATCCAATGAGGAGAAGAAAAGCAAAGCCAAAGAGTCCATCCCAAAATCCGACAAACAAGCAAAATGAACAAAAAGCATTGAATTCAATTCTTTCTGATTTTAGAAACTGCATTAAAGAAGGGGTGCACCGGTCCTGGAGATACTGCAATACCAGGTCAATGCGTGGAGTGGACAGAGCAAGCTCTTTTTCCATCTCCCTGTTCTAAAAATCCATTTAATATATGGTCCCCAGATAGGGGACGTATCAGATATTAAACTGATAAGAACAGATACTACACTTGATCTTAGCCAAAAGGCCGAGAAGCGATAACCAGATTTGGTTTCCGACTACGGTGCCACCCAAGGATTCTGAAAAGTCCATTTGTGGAGATGGCCACCTGGACTCCCGTTAAGAAGACATGCTGTCAACCTCTAGATCCCTCACATGCCTGCACTTTTCGGCTTGCTGCTGCTGCAATCCACGCGTTTTAGATCTGCATAACTCCACCTCTTTTAGCACAGTACCCTCAACCCCCGGCTGTTCCCACCCGCCTCAACACCGTTGGAAGGGAGGAGAACCAATAAAGGCGGGGGGGGGGGTGGAACGAGCAGCTGTCTACCCTTAGCAGGAGGGTTGCTGATTAATTACCTCTCCTGCTGCTGCTGCTGCTGGCTGTCCAGCAGCAGACTGAAGGTGGCTGCTGCTGTGCGCAGGTATATAAAGGCTCAGAGCCTATTATGACACGCGCAGCCAGCGTTCCATTGCCACATTCCGTCTACTGCAGGCAGGATACCTGGATGGCTGAATGTCACTGAGAAGCTCACAGAGACCGCCATAAGCAACAGTTTAAAAGAATGCCACAGACTAATCAACCAAAATTTTTGGGTTGGTTTCTCTTTTATAGTCTGCAGGCATTAAATGAAAGAAGTCAGTGTTCCAGCAGAGGGAGACAACGTTTCAGAAAAGGCATTGTAGCAAACCAAAAAAGAAATTTTAAGCGCAGCAGAGTAACCAGCTCACATACCTGTTAGCTCATGTGAGTTTAAAAGGCTGCTGTTGATAACAAGGGCATTTGCTAAATAGATGGTGTGTGTGCAACAATATACTGAAAGGTCAATTATATTGTGCAGCTTATCTCACCACCTGTAGTTATTTAGGTGAAAGCTCCAAAATGCTTGCCTAATATGTCTGTTTATCCAAAAGGAAGTATAGAGGGAGAGCTAGATAGATAGCATTGCATTACATTACATTACATGGCAATGCAATGCACAGTTGCTGAAGTTGAACCAAAATGAGCTTGTCATCTGGCTTCTGCAACTTTTAACATGAAAAATCCAATGAGGAGAAGAAAAGCAAAGCCAAAGAGTCCATCCCAAAATCCGACAAACAAGCAAAATGAACAAAAAGCATTGAATTCAATTCTTTCTGATTTTAGAAACTGCATTAAAGAAGGGGTGCACCGGTCCTGGAGATACTGCAATACCAGGTCAATGCGTGGAGTGGACAGAGCAAGCTCTTTTTCCATCTCCCTGTTCTAAAAATCCATTTAATATATGGTCCCCAGATAGGGGACCTATCAGATATTAAACTGATAAGAACAGATACTACACTTGATCTTAGCCAAAAGGCCGAGAAGCGATAACCAGAATTGGTTTCCGACTACGGTGCCACCCAAGGATTCTGAAAAGTCCATTTGTGGAGATGGCCACCTGGACTCCCGTTAAGAAGACATGCTGTCAACCTCTAGATCCCTCACATGCCTGCACTTTTCGGCTTGCTGCTGCTGCAATCCACGCGTTTTAGATCTGCATAACTCCACCTCTTTTAGCACAGTACCCTCAACCCCCGGCTGTTCCCACCCGCCTCAACACCGTTGGAAGGGAGGAGAACCAATTAAGGCGGGGGGGGGGGTGGAACGAGCAGCTGTCTACCCTTAGCAGGAGGGTTGCTGATTAATTACCTCTCCTGCTGCTGCTGCTGCTGGCTGTCCAGCAGCAGACTGAAGGTGGCTGCTGCTGTGCGCAGGTATATAAAGGCTCAGAGCCTATTATGACACGCGCAGCCAGCGTTCCATTGCCACATTCCGTCTACTGCAGGCGGGATACCTGGATGGCTGAATGTCACTGAGAAGCTCACAGAGACCGCCATAAGCAACAGTTTAAAAGAATGCCACAGACTAATCAACCAAACTTTTTGGGTTGGTTTCTCTTTTATAGTCTGCAGGCATTAAATGAAAGAAGTCAGTGTTCCAGCAGAGGGAGACAACGTTTCAGAAAAGGCATTGTAGCAAACCAAAAAAGAAATTTTAAGCGCAGCAGAGTAACCAGCTCACATACCTGTTAGCTCAGGTGAGTTTAAAAGGCTGCTGTTGATAACAAGGGCATTTGCTAAATAGATGGTGTGTGTGCAACAATATACTGAAAGGTCAATTATATTGTGCAGCTTATCTCACCACCTGTAGTTATTTAGGTGAAAGCTCCAAAATGCTTGCCTAATATGTCTGTTTATCCAAAAGGAAGTATAGAGGGAGAGCTAGATAGATAGCATTGCATTACATTACATTACATGGCAATGCAATGCACAGCTGCTGAAGTTGAACCAAAATGAGCTTGTCATCTGGCTTCTGCAACTTTTAACATGAAAAATCCAATGAGGAGAAGAAAAGCAAAGCCAAAGAGTCCATCCCAAAATCCGACAAACAAGCAAAATGAACAAAAAGCATTGAATTCAATTCTTTCTGATTTTAGAAACTGCATTAAAGAAGGGGTGCACCGGTCCTGGAGATACTGCAATACCAGGTCAATGCGTGGAGTGGACAGAGCAAGCTCTTTTTCCATCTCCCTGTTCTAAAAATCCATTTAATATATGGTCCCCAGATAGGGGACCTATCAGATATTAAACTGATAAGAACAGATACTACACTTGATCTTAGCCAAAAGGCCGAGAAGCGATAACCAGAATTGGTTTCCGACTACGGTGCCACCCAAGGATTCTGAAAAGTCCATTTGTGGAGATGGCCACCTGGACTCCCGTTAAGAAGACATGCTGTCAACCTCTAGATCCCTCACATGCCTGCGCTTTTCGGCTTGCTGCTGCTGCAATCCACGCGTTTTAGATCTGCATAACTCCACCTCTTTTAGCACAGTACCCTCAACCCCCGGCTGTTCCCACCCGCCTCAACACCGTTGGAAGGGAGGAGAACCAATTAAGGCGGGGGGGGGGGTGGAACGAGCAGCTGTCTACCCTTAGCAGGAGGGTTGCTGATTAATTACCTCTCCTGCTGCTGCTGCTGCTGGCTGTCCAGCAGCAGACTGAAGGTGGCTGCTGCTGTGCGCAGGTATATAAAGGCTCAGAGCCTATTATGACACGCGCAGCCAGCGTTCCATTGCCACATTCCGTCTACTGCAGGCGGGATACCTGGATGGCTGAATGTCACTGAGAAGCTCACAGAGACCGCCATAAGCAACAGTTTAAAAGAATGCCACAGACTAATCAACCAAACTTTTTGGGTTGGTTTCTCTTTTATAGTCTGCAGGCATTAAATGAAAGAAGTCAGTGTTCCAGCAGAGGGAGACAACGTTTCAGAAAAGGCATTGTAGCAAACCAAAAAAGAAATTTTAAGCGCAGCAGAGTAACCAGCTCACATACCTGTTAGCTCAGGTGAGTTTAAAAGGCTGCTGTTGATAACAAGGGCATTTGCTAAATAGATGGTGTGTGTGCAACAATATACTGAAAGGTCAATTATATTGTGCAGCTTATCTCACCACCTGTAGTTATTTAGGTGAAAGCTCCAAAATGCTTGCCTAATATGTCTGTTTATCCAAAAGGAAGTATAGAGGGAGAGCTAGATAGATAGCATTGCATTACATTACATTACATGGCAATGCAATGCACAGTTGCTGAAGTTGAACCAAAATGAGCTTGTCATCTGGCTTCTGCAACTTTTAACATGAAAAATCCAATGAGGAGAAGAAAAGCAAAGCCAAAGAGTCCATCCCAAAATCCGACAAACAAGCAAAATGAACAAAAAGCATTGAATTCAATTCTTTCTGATTTTAGAAACTGCATTAAAGAAGGGGTGCACCGGTCCTGGAGATACTGCAATACCAGGTCAATGCGTGGAGTGGACAGAGCAAGCTCTTTTTCCATCTCCCTGTTCTAAAAATCCATTTAATATATGGTCCCCAGATAGGGGACGTATCAGATATTAAACTGATAAGAACAGATACTACACTTGATCTTAGCCAAAAGGCCGAGAAGCGATAACCAGAATTGGTTTCCGACTACGGTGCCACCCAAGGATTCTGAAAAGTCCATTTGTGGAGATGGCCACCTGGACTCCCGTTAAGAAGACATGCTGTCAACCTCTAGATCCCTCACATGCCTGCACTTTTCGGCTTGCTGCTGCTGCAATCCACGCGTTTTAGATCTGCATAACTCCACCTCTTTTAGCACAGTACCCTCAACCCCCGGCTGTTCCCACCCGCCTCAACACCGTTGGAAGGGAGGAGAACCAATTAAGGCGGGGGGGGGGTGGAACGAGCAGCTGTCTACCCTTAGCAGGAGGGTTGCTGATTAATTACCTCTCCTGCTGCTGCTGCTGCTGGCTGTCCAGCAGCAGACTGAAGGTGGCTGCTGCTGTGCGCAGGTATATAAAGGCTCAGAGCCTATTATGACACGCGCAGCCAGCGTTCCATTGCCACATTCCGTCTACTGCAGGCGGGATACCTGGATGGCTGAATGTCACTGAGAAGCTCACAGAGACCGCCATAAGCAACAGTTTAAAAGAATGCCACAGACTAATCAACCAAACTTTTTGGGTTGGTTTCTCTTTTATAGTCTGCAGGCATTAAATGAAAGAAGTCAGTGTTCCAGCAGAGGGAGACAACGTTTCAGAAAAGGCATTGTAGCAAACCAAAAAAGAAATTTTAAGCGCAGCAGAGTAACCAGCTCACATACCTGTTAGCTCAGGTGAGTTTAAAAGGCTGCTGTTGATAACAAGGGCATTTGCTAAATAGATGGTGTGTGTGCAACAATATACTGAAAGGTCAATTATATTGTGCAGCTTATCTCACCACCTGTAGTTATTTAGGTGAAAGCTCCAAAATGCTTGCCTAATATGTCTGTTTATCCAAAAGGAAGTATAGAGGGAGAGCTAGATAGATAGCATTGCATTACATTACATTACATGGCAATGCAATGCACAGTTGCTGAAGTTGAACCAAAATGAGCTTGTCATCTGGCTTCTGCAACTTTTAACATGAAAAATCCAATGAGGAGAAGAAAAGCAAAGCCAAAGAGTCCATCCCAAAATCCGACAAACAAGCAAAATGAACAAAAAGCATTGAATTCAATTCTTTCTGATTTTAGAAACTGCATTAAAGAAGGGGTGCACCGGTCCTGGAGATACTGCAATACCAGGTCAATGCGTGGAGTGGACAGAGCAAGCTCTTTTTCCATCTCCCTGTTCTAAAAATCCATTTAATATATGGTCCCCAGATAGGGGACGTATCAGATATTAAACTGATAAGAACAGATACTACACTTGATCTTAGCCAAAAGGCCGAGAAGCGATAACCAGAATTGGTTTCCGACTACGGTGCCACCCAAGGATTCTGAAAAGTCCATTTGTGGAGATGGCCACCTGGACTCCCGTTAAGAAGACATGCTGTCAACCTCTAGATCCCTCACATGCCTGCACTTTTCGGCCTGCTGCTGCTGCAATCCACGCGTTTTAGATCTGCATAACTCCACCTCTTTTAGCACAGTACCCTCAACCCCCGGCTGTTCCCACCCGCCTCAACACCGTTGGAAGGGAGGAGAAATAATTAAGGCGGGGGGGGGGGTGGAACGAGCAGCTGTCTACCCTTAGCAGGAGGGTTGCTGATTAATTACCTCTCCTGCTGCTGCTGCTGCTGGCTGTCCAGCAGCAGACTGAAGGTGGCTGCTGCTGTGCGCAGGTATATAAAGGCTCAGAGCCTATTATGACACGCGCAGCCAGCGTTCCATTGCCACATTCCGTCTACTGCAGGCGGGATACCTGGATGGCTGAATGTCACTGAGAAGCTCACAGAGACCGCCATAAGCAACAGTTTAAAAGAATGCCACAGACTAATCAACCAAACTTTTTGGGTTGGTTTCTCTTTTATAGTCTGCAGGCATTAAATGAAAGAAGTCAGTGTTCCAGCAGAGGGAGACAACGTTTCAGAAAAGGCATTGTAGCAAACCAAAAAAGAAATTTTAAGCGCAGCAGAGTAACCAGCTCACATACCTGTTAGCTCAGGTGAGTTTAAAAGGCTGCTGTTGATAACAAGGGCATTTGCTAAATAGATGGTGTGTGTGCAACAATATACTGAAAGGTCAATTATATTGTGCAGCTTATCTCACCACCTGTAGTTATTTAGGTGAAAGCTCCAAAATGCTTGCCTAATATGTCTGTTTATCCAAAAGGAAGTATAGAGGGAGAGCTAGATAGATTGCATTGCATTACATTACATTACATGGCAATGCAATGCACAGTTGCTGAAGTTGAACCAAAATGAGCTTGTCATCTGGCTTCTGCAACTTTTAACATGAAAAATCCAATGAGGAGAAGAAAAGCAAAGCCAAAGAGTCCATCCCAAAATCCGACAAACAAGCAAAATGAACAAAAAGCATTGAATTCAATTCTTTCTGATTTTAGAAACTGCATTAAAGAAGGGGTGCACCGGTCCTGGAGATACTGCAATACCAGGTCAATGCGTGGAGTGGACAGAGCAAGCTCTTTTTCCATCTCCCTGTTCTAAAAATCCATTTAATATATGGTCCCCAGATAGGGGACGTATCAGATATTAAACTGATAAGAACAGATACTACACTTGATCTTAGCCAAAAGGCCGAGAAGCGATAACCAGAATTGGTTTCCGACTACGGTGCCACCCAAGGATTCTGAAAAGTCCATTTGTGGAGATGGCCACCTGGACTCCCGTTAAGAAGACATGCTGTCAACCTCTAGATCCCTCACATGCCTGCACTTTTTGGCTTGCTGCTGCTGCAATCCACGCGTTTTAGATCTGCATAACTCCACCTCTTTTAGCACAGTACCCTCAACCCCCGGCTGTTCCCACCCGCCTCAACACCGTTGGAAGGGAGGAGAACCAATTAAGGCGGGGGGGGGGGGTGGAACGAGCAGCTGTCTACCCTTAGCAGGAGGGTTGCTGATTAATTATCTCTCCTGCTGCTGCTGCTGCTGGCTGTCCAGCAGCAGACTGAAGGTGGCTGCTGCTGTGCGCAGGTATATAAAGGCTCAGAGCCTATTATGACACGCGCAGCCAGCGTTCCATTGCCACATTCCGTCTACTGCAGGCGGGATACCTGGATGGCTGAATGTCACTGAGAAGCTCACAGAGACCGCCATAAGCAACAGTTTAAAAGAATGCCACAGACTAATCAACCAAACTTTTTGGGTTGGTTTCTCTTTTATAGTCTGCAGGCATTAAATGAAAGAAGTCAGTGTTCCAGCAGAGGGAGACAACGTTTCAGAAAAGGCATTGTAGCAAACCAAAAAAGAAATTTTAAGCGCAGCAGAGTAACCAGCTCACATACCTGTTAGCTCAGGTGAGTTTAAAAGGCTGCTGTTGATAACAAGGGCATTTGCTAAATAGATGGTGTGTGTGCAACAATATACTGAAAGGTCAATTATATTGTGCAGCTTATCTCACCACCTGTAGTTATTTAGGTGAAAGCTCCAAAATGCTTGCCTAATATGTCTGTTTATCCAAAAGGAAGTATAGAGGGAGAGCTAGATAGATAGCATTGCATTACATTACATTACATGGCAATGCAATGCACAGTTGCTGAAGTTGAACCAAAATGAGCTTGTCATCTGGCTTCTGCAACTTTTAACATGAAAAATCCAATGAGGAGAAGAAAAGCAAAGCCAAAGAGTCCATCCCAAAATCCGACAAACAAGCAAAATGAACAAAAAGCATTGAATTCAATTCTTTCTGATTTTAGAAACTGCATTAAAGAAGGGGTGCACCGGTCCTGGAGATACTGCAATACCAGGTCAATGCGTGGAGTGGACAGAGCAAGCTCTTTTTCCATCTCCCTGTTCTAAAAATCCATTTAATATATGGTCCCCAGATAGGGGACGTATCAGATATTAAACTGATAAGAACAGATACTACACTTGATCTTAGCCAAAAGGCCGAGAAGCGATAACCAGAATTGGTTTCCGACTACGGTGCCACCCAAGGATTCTGAAAAGTCCATTTGTGGAGATGGCCACCTGGACTCCCGTTAAGAAGACATGCTGTCAACCTCTAGATCCCTCACATGCCTGCACTTTTCGGCTTGCTGCTGCTGCAATCCACGCGTTTTACATCTGCATAACTCCACCTCTTTTAGCACAGTACCCTCAACCCCCGGCTGTTCCCACCCGCCTCAACACCGTTGGAAGGGAGGAGAACCAATTAAGGCGGAGGGGGGGGTGGAACGAGCAGCTGTCTACCCTTAGCAGGAGGGTTGCTGATTAATTACCTCTCCTGCTGCTGCTGCTGCTGCTGGCTGTCCAGCAGCAGACTGAAGGTGGCTGCTGCTGTGCGCAGGTATATAAAAGCTCAGAGCCTATTATGACACGCGCAGCCAGCGTTCCATTGCCACATTCCGTCTACTGCAGGCGGGATACCTGGATGGCTGAATGTCACTGAGAAGCTCACAGAGACCGCCATAAGCAACAGTTTAAAAGAATGCCACAGACTAATCAACCAAACTTTTTGGGTTGGTTTCTCTTTTATAGTCTGCAGGCATTAAATGAAAGAAGTCAGTGTTCCAGCAGAGGGAGACAACGTTTCAGAAAAGGCATTGTAGCAAACCAAAAAAGAAATTTTAAGCGCAGCAGAGTAACCAGCTCACATACCTGTTAGCTCAGGTGAGTTTAAAAGGCTGCTGTTGATAACAAGGGCATTTGCTAAATAGATGGTGTGTGTGCAACAATATACTGAAAGGTCAATTATATTGTGCAGCTTATCTCACCACCTGTAGTTATTTAGGTGAAAGCTCCAAAATGCTTGCCTAATATGTCTGTTTATCCAAAAGGAAGTATAGAGGGAGAGCTAGATAGATAGCATTGCATTACATTACATTACATGGCAATGCAATGCACAGTTGCTGAAGTTGAACCAAAATGAGCTTGTCATCTGGCTTCTGCAACTTTTAACATGAAAAATCCAATGAGGAGAAGAAAAGCAAAGCCAAAGAGTCCATCCCAAAATCCGACAAACAAGCAAAATGAACAAAAAGCATTGAATTCAATTCTTTCTGATTTTAGAAACTGCATTAAAGAAGGGGTGCACCGGTCCTGGAGATACTGCAATACCAGGTCAATGCGTGGAGTGGACAGAGCAAGCTCTTTTTCCATCTCCCTGTTCTAAAAATCCATTTAATATATGGTCCCCAGATAGGGGACGTATCAGATATTAAACTGATAAGAACAGATACTACACTTGATCTTAGCCAAAAGGCCGAGAAGCGATAACCAGAATTGGTTTCCGACTACGGTGCCACCCAAGGATTCTGAAAAGTCCATTTGTGGAGATGGCCACCTGGACTCCCGTTAAGAAGACATGCTGTCAACCTCTAGATCCCTCACATGCCTGCACTTTTCGGCTTGCTGCTGCTGCAATCCACGCGTTTTAGATCTGCATAACTCCACCTCTTTTAGCACAGTACCCTCAACCCCCGGCTGTTCCCACCCGCCTCAACACCGTTGGAAGGGAGGAGAACCAATTAAGGCGGGGGGGGGGGTGGAACGAGCAGCTGTCTACCCTTAGCAGGAGGGTTGCTGATTAATTACCTCTCCTGCTGCTGCTGGCTGTCCAGCAGCAGACTGAAGGTGGCTGCTGCTGTGCGCAGGTATATAAAGGCTCAGAGCCTATTATGACACGCGCAGCCAGCGTTCCATTGCCACATTCCGTCTACTGCAGGCGGGATACCTGGATGGCTGAATGTCACTGAGAAGCTCACAGAGACCGCCATAAGCAACAGTTTAAAAGAATGCCACAGACTAATCAACCAAACTTTTTGGGTTGGTTTCTCTTTTATAGTCTGCAGGCATTAAATGAAAGAAGTCAGTGTTCCAGCAGAGGGAGACAACGTTTCAGAAAAGGCATTGTAGCAAACCAAAAAAGAAATTTTAAGCGCAGCAGAGTAACCAGCTCACATACCTGTTAGCTCAGGTGAGTTTAAAAGGCTGCTGTTGATAACAAGGGCATTTGCTAAATAGATGGTGTGTGTGCAACAATATACTGAAAGGTCAATTATATTGTGCAGCTTATCTCACCACCTGTAGTTATTTCATAGAATCATAGAATCATAGAATCATAGAATGGTAGAGTTGGAAGGGACCTCCTGGGTCATCTGGTCCAACCCCCTGCTCAAAGCAGGATTCACTAAATCATCTCAGACAGATGTCTGTCCAGCCTCTGTTTGAAGACGTCCATTGAAGGGGAACTCACCACCTCTCGTGGCAGCCTGTTCCACTCATTAATCACCCTAACTGTCAAAAAGTTTTTTCTAATATCTAATCTGTGTCTCCTCCCATTTAGTTTCATCCCATTGCTTCTAGTCTTTCCTTGTGCAAATGAGAATAAAGATGATCCTTCTACAATGTGACAGCCCTTGACATATTTGTAGACAGCTATTAAGTCTCCTCTCAGTCTTCTTTTTTGCAAGCTAAACATTCCCAAATCCTGCAACCGTTCCTCATAGGACATGGTTTGCAGACCAGTCACCATTCTGGTCGCTCTTCTCTGAACTTGCTCCAGTTTGTCTATGTCTTTTTTAAAATGTGGTGCCCAAAACTGTACACAGTATTCCAGATGAGGTCTGACCAAAGAGGAGTAAAGACCGATAATGACTTCACGTGATCTAGACTGTATGCTTCTGTTAATACATCCCAGAATTGTATTTGCCTTTTTTGCTGCTGCATCACACTGTTGACTCATGTTCAGTCTATGATCTATTAGTATACCTAAGTCTTTTTCACATGTACTGTTGCTTAGCTCTATTCCTCCCATTCTGTATATGCTTTTTTCATTTTTATTGCCCAGATGTAGTACTTTGCATTTTTCCCTGTTAAAAACCATTCTGTTGGTTGCTGCCCACTGCTCCAGTTTATTTAGGTCTTTTTGAATCCTCTCTCTCTCTTCTCTAGTATTAGCTATCCCTCCTAGCTAATTTAGGTGAAAGCTCCAAAATGCTTGCCTAATATGTCTGTTTATCCAAAAGGAAGTATAGAGGGAGAGCTAGATAGATAGCATTGCATTACATTACATTACATGGCAATGCAATGCACAGTTGCTGAAGTTGAACCAAAATGAGCTTGTCATCTGGCTTCTGCAACTTTTAACATGAAAAATCCAATGAGGAGAAGAAAAGCAAAGCCAAAGAGTCCATCCCAAAATCCGACAAACAAGCAAAATGAACAAAAAGCATTGAATTCAATTCTTTCTGATTTTAGAAACTGCATTAAAGAAGGGGTGCACCGGTCCTGGAGATACTGCAATACCAGGTCAATGCGTGGAGTGGACAGAGCAAGCTCTTTTTCCATCTCCCTGTTCTAAAAATCCATTTAATATATGGTCCCCAGATAGGGGACGTATCAGATATTAAACTGATAAGAACAGATACTACACTTGATCTTAGCCAAAAGGCCGAGAAGCGATAACCAGAATTGGTTTCCGACTACGGTGCCACCCAAGGATTCTGAAAAGTCCATTTGTGGAGATGGCCACCTGGACTCCCGTTAAGAAGACATGCTGTCAACCTCTAGATCCCTCACATGCCTGCACTTTTCGGCTTGCTGCTGCTGCAATCCACGCGTTTTAGATCTGCATAACTCCACCTCTTTTAGCACAGTACCCTCAACCCCCGGCTGTTCCCACCCGCCTCAACACCGTTGGAAGGGAGGAGAACCAATTAAGGCGGGGGGGGGGGTGGAACGAGCAGCTGTCTACCCTTAGCAGGAGGGTTGCTGATTAATTACCTCTCCTGCTGCTGCTGGCTGTCCAGCAGCAGACTGAAGGTGGCTGCTGCTGTGCGCAGGTATATAAAGGCTCAGAGCCTATTATGACACGCGCAGCCAGCGTTCCATTGCCACATTCCGTCTACTGCAGGCGGGATACCTGGATGGCTGAATGTCACTGAGAAGCTCACAGAGACCGCCATAAGCAACAGTTTAAAAGAATGCCACAGACTAATCAACCAAACTTTTTGGGTTGGTTTCTCTTTTATAGTCTGCAGGCATTAAATGAAAGAAGTCAGTGTTCCAGCAGAGGGAGACAACGTTTCAGAAAAGGCATTGTAGCAAACCAAAAAAGAAATTTTAAGCGCAGCAGAGTAACCAGCTCACATACCTGTTAGCTCAGGTGAGTTTAAAAGGCTGCTGTTGATAACAAGGGCATTTGCTAAATAGATGGTGTGTGTGCAACAATATACTGAAAGGTCAATTATATTGTGCAGCTTATCTCACCACCTGTAGTTATTTAGGTGAAAGCTCCAAAATGCTTGCCTAATATGTCTGTTTATCCAAAAGGAAGTATAGAGGGAGAGCTAGATAGATAGCATTGCATTACATTACATTACATGGCAATGCAATGCACAGTTGCTGAAGTTGAACCAAAATGAGCTTGTCATCTGGCTTCTGCAACTTTTAACATGAAAAATCCAATGAGGAGAAGAAAAGCAAAGCCAAAGAGTCCATCCCAAAATCCGACAAACAAGCAAAATGAACAAAAAGCATTGAATTCAATTCTTTCTGATTTTAGAAACTGCATTAAAGAAGGGGTGCACCGGTCCTGGAGATACTGCAATACCAGGTCAATGCGTGGAGTGGACAGAGAAAGCTCTTTTTCCATCTCCCTGTTCTAAAAATCCATTTAATATATGGTCCCCAGATAGGGGACGAATCAGATATTAAACTGATAAGAACAGATACTACACTTGATCTTAGCCAAAAGGCCGAGAAGCGATAACCAGAATTGGTTTCCGACTACGGTGCCACCCAAGGATTCTGAAAAGTCCATTTGTGGAGATGGCCACCTGGACTCCCGTTAAGAAGACATGCTGTCAACCTCTAGATCCCTCACATGCCTGCACTTTTCGGCTTGCTGCTGCTGCAATCCACGCGTTTTAGATCTGCATAACTCCACCTCTTTTAGCACAGTACCCTCAACCCCCGGCTGTTCCCACCCGCCTCAACACCGTTGGAAGGGAGGAGAACCAATTAAGGCGGGGGGGGGGTGGAACGAGCAGCTGTCTACCCTTAGCAGGAGGGTTGCTGATTAATTACCTCTCCTGCTGCTGCTGCTGCTGGCTGTCCAGCAGCAGACTGAAGGTGGCTGCTGCTGTGCGCAGGTATATAAAGGCTCAGAGCCTATTATGACACGCGCAGCCAGCGTTCCATTGCCACATTCCGTCTACTGCAGGCGGGATACCTGGATGGCTGAATGTCACTGAGAAGCTCACAGAGACCGCCATAAGCAACAGTTTAAAAGAATGCCACAGACTAATCAACCAAACTTTTTGGGTTGGTTTCTCTTTTATAGTCTGCAGGCATTAAATGAAAGAAGTCAGTGTTCCAGCAGAGGGAGACAACGTTTCAGAAAAGGCATTGTAGCAAACCAAAAAAGAAATTTTAAGCGCAGCAGAGTAACCAGCTCACATACCTGTTAGCTCAGGTGAGTTTAAAAGGCTGCTGTTGATAACAAGGGCATTTGCTAAATAGATGGTGTGTGTGCAACAATATACTGAAAGGTCAATTATATTGTGCAGCTTATCTCACCACCTGTAGTTATTTCATAGAATCATAGAATCATAGAATCATAGAATGGTAGAGTTGGAAGGGACCTCCTGGGTCATCTGGTCCAACCCCCTGCTCAAAGCAGGATTCACTAAATCATCTCAGACAGATGTCTGTCCAGCCTCTGTTTGAAGACGTCCATTGAAGGGGAACTCACCACCTCTCGTGGCAGCCTGTTCCACTCATTAATCACCCTAATTGTCAAAAAGTTTTTTCTAATATCTAATCTGTGTCTCCTCCCATTTAGTTTCATCCCATTGCTTCTAGTCTTTCCTTGTGCAAATGAGAATAAAGATGATCCTTCTACAATGTGACAGCCCTTGACATATTTGTAGACAGCTATTAAGTCTCCTCTCAGTCTTCTTTTTTGCAAGCTAAACATTCCCAAATCCTGCAACCGTTCCTCATAGGACATGGTTTGCAGACCAGTCACCATTCTGGTCGCTCTTCTCTGAACTTGCTCCAGTTTGTCTATGTCTTTTTTAAAATGTGGTGCCCAAAACTGTACACAGTATTCCAGATGAGGTCTGACCAAAGAGGAGTAAAGACCGATAATGACTTCACGTGATCTAGACTGTATGCTTCTGTTAATACATCCCAGAATTGTATTTGCCTTTTTTGCTGCTGCATCACACTGTTGACTCATGTTCAGTCTATGATCTATTAGTATACCTAAGTCTTTTTCACATGTACTGTTGCTTAGCTCTATTCCTCCCATTCTGTATATGCTTTTTTCATTTTTATTGCCCAGATGTAGTACTTTGCATTTTTCCCTGTTAAAAACCATTCTGTTGGTTGCTGCCCACTGCTCCAGTTTATTTAGGTCTTTTTGAATCCTCTCTCTCTCTTCTCTAGTATTAGCTATCCCTCCTAGCTAATTTAGGTGAAAGCTCCAAAATGCTTGCCTAATATGTCTGTTTATCCAAAAGGAAGTATAGAGGGAGAGCTAGATAGATAGCATTGCATTACATTACATTACATGGCAATGCAATGCACAGTTGCTGAAGTTGAACCAAAATGAGCTTGTCATCTGGCTTCTGCAACTTTTAACATGAAAAATCCAATGAGGAGAAGAAAAGCAAAGCCAAAGAGTCCATCCCAAAATCCGACAAACAAGCAAAATGAACAAAAAGCATTGAATTCAATTCTTTCTGATTTTAGAAACTGCATTAAAGAAGGGGTGCACCGGTCCTGGAGATACTGCAATACCAGGTCAATGCGTGGAGTGGACAGAGCAAGCTCTTTTTCCATCTCCCTGTTCTAAAAATCCATTTAATATATGGTCCCCAGATAGGGGACGTATCAGATATTAAACTGATAAGAACAGATACTACACTTGATCTTAGCCAAAAGGCCGAGAAGCGATAACCAGAATTGGTTTCCGACTACGGTGCCATCCAAGGATTCTGAAAAGTCCATTTGTGGAGATGGCCACCTGGACTCCCGTTAAGAAGACATGCTGTCAACCTCTAGATCCCTCACATGCCTGCACTTTTCGGCTTGCTGCTGCTGCAATCCACGCGTTTTAGATCTGCATAACTCCACCTCTTTTAGCACAGTACCCTCAACCCCCGGCTGTTCCCACCCGCCTCAACACCGTTGGAAGGGAGGAGAACCAATTAAGGCGGGGGGGGTGGAACGAGCAGCTGTCTACCCTTAGCAGGAGGGTTGCTGATTAATTACCTCTCCTGCTGCTGCTGCTGCTGGCTGTCCAGCAGCAGACTGAAGGTGGCTGCTGCTGTGCGCAGGTATATAAAGGCTCAGAGCCTATTATGACACGCGCAGCCAGCGTTCCATTGCCACATTCCGTCTACTGCAGGCGGGATACCTGGATGGCTGAATGTCACTGAGAAGCTCACAGAGACCGCCATAAGCAACAGTTTAAAAGAATGCCACAGACTAATCAACCAAACTTTTTGGGTTGGTTTCTCTTTTATAGTCTGCAGGCATTAAATGAAAGAAGTCAGTGTTCCAGCAGAGGGAGACAACGTTTCAGAAAAGGCATTGTAGCAAACAAAAAAAGAAATTTTAAGCGCAGCAGAGTAACCAGCTCACATACCTGTTAGCTCAGGTGAGTTTAAAAGGCTGCTGTTGATAACAAGGGAATTTGCTAAATAGATGGTGTGTGTGCAACAATATACTGAAAGGTCAATTATATTGTGCAGCTTATCTCACCACCTGTAGTTATTTAGGTGAAAGCTCCAAAATGCTTGCCTAATATGTCTGTTTATCCAAAAGGAAGTATAGAGGGAGAGCTAGATAGATAGCATTGCATTACATTACATTACATGGCAATGCAATGCACAGTTGCTGAAGTTGAACCAAAATGAGCTTGTCATCTGGCTTCTGCAACTTTTAACATGAAAAATCCAATGAGGAGAAGAAAAGCAAAGCCAAAGAGTCCATCCCAAAATCCGACAAACAAGCAAAATGAACAAAAAGCATTGAATTCAATTCTTTCTGATTTTAGAAACTGCATTAAAGAAGGGGTGCACCGGTCCTGGAGATACTGCAATACCAGGTCAATGCGTGGAGTGGACAGAGCAAGCTCTTTTTCCATCTCCCTGTTCTAAAAATCCATTTAATATATGGTCCCCAGATAGGGGACGTATCAGATATTAAACCGATAAGAACAGATACTACACTTGATCTTAGCCAAAAGGCCGAGAAGCGATAACCAGAATTGGTTTCCGACTACGGTGCCACCCAAGGATTCTGAAAAGTCCATTTGTGGAGATGGCCACCTGGACTCCCGTTAAGAAGACATGCTGTCAACCTCTAGATCCCTCACATGCCTGCACTTTTCGGCTTGCTGCTGCTGCAATCCACGCGTTTTAGATCTGCATAACTCCACCTCTTTTAGCACAGTACCCTCAACCCCCGGCTGTTCCCACCCGCCTCAACACCGTTGGAAGGGAGGAGAACCAATTAAGGCGGGGGGGGGGTGGAACGAGCAGCTGTCTACCCTTAGCAGGAGGGTTGCTGATTAATTACCTCTCCTGCTGCTGCTGCTGCTGGCTGTCCAGCAGCAGACTGAAGGTGGCTGCTGCTGTGCGCAGGTATATAAAGGCTCAGAGCCTATTATGACACGCGCAGCCAGCGTTCCATTGCCACATTCCGTCTACTGCAGGCGGGATACCTGGATGGCTGAATGTCACTGAGAAGCTCACAGAGACCGCCATAAGCAACAGTTTAAAAGAATGCCACAGACTAATCAACCAAACTTTTTGGGTTGGTTTCTCTTTTATAGTCTGCAGGCATTAAATGAAAGAAGTCAGTGTTCCAGCAGAGGGAGACAACGTTTCAGAAAAGGCATTGTAGCAAACCAAAAAAGAAATTTTAAGCGCAGCAGAGTAACCAGCTCACATACCTGTTAGCTCAGGTGAGTTTAAAAGGCTGCTGTTGATAACAAGGGCATTTGCTAAATAGATGGTGTGTGTGCAACAATATACTGAAAGGTCAATTATATTGTGCAGCTTATCTCACCACCTGTAGTTATTTAGGTGAAAGCTCCAAAATGCTTGCCTAATATGTCTGTTTATCCAAAAGGAAGTATAGAGGGAGAGCTAGATAGATAGCATTGCATTACATTACATTACATGGCAATGCAATGCACAGTTGCTGAAGTTGAACCAAAATGAGCTTGTCATCTGGCTTCTGCAACTTTTAACATGAAAAATCCAATGAGGAGAAGAAAAGCAAAGCCAAAGAGTCCATCCCAAAATCCGACAAACAAGCAAAATGAACAAAAAGCATTGAATTCAATTCTTTCTGATTTTAGAAACTGCATTAAAGAAGGGGTGCACCGGTCCTGGAGATACTGCAATACCAGGTCAATGCGTGGAGTGGACAGAGCAAGCTCTTTTTCCATCTCCCTGTTCTAAAAATCCATTTAATATATGGTCCCCAGATAGGGGACGTATCAGATATTAAACTGATAAGAACAGATACTACACTTGATCTTAGCCAAAAGGCCGAGAAGCGATAACCAGAATTGGTTTCCGACTACGGTGCCACCCAAGGATTCTGAAAAGTCCATTTGTGGAGATGGCCACCTGGACTCCCGTTAAGAAGACATGCTGTCAACCTCTAGATCCCTCACATGCCTGCACTTTTCGGCTTGCTGCTGCTGCAATCCACGCGTTTTAGATCTGCATAACTCCACCTCTTTTAGCACAGTACCCTCAACCCCCGGCTGTTCCCACCCGCCTCAACACCGTTGGAAGGGAGGAGAACCAATTAAGGCGGGGGGGGTGGAACGAGCAGCTGTCTACCCTTAGCAGGAGGGTTGCTGATTAATTACCTCTCCTGCTGCTGCTGCTGCTGGCTGTCCAGCAGCAGACTGAAGGTGGCTGCTGCTGTGCGCAGGTATATAAAGGCTCAGAGCCTATTATGACACGCGCAGCCAGCGTTCCATTGCCACATTCCGTCTACTGCAGGCGGGATACCTGGATGGCTGAATGTCACTGAGAAGCTCACAGAGACCGCCATAAGCAACAGTTTAAAAGAATGCCACAGACTAATCAACCAAACTTTTTGGGTTGGTTTCTCTTTTATAGTCTGCAGGCATTAAATGAAAGAAGTCAGTGTTCCAGCAGAGGGAGACAACGTTTCAGAAAAGGCATTGTAGCAAACCAAAAAAGAAATTTTAAGCGCAGCAGAGTAACCAGCTCACATACCTGTTAGCTCAGGTGAGTTTAAAAGGCTGCTGTTGATAACAAGGGCATTTGCTAAATAGATGGTGTGTGTGCAACAATATACTGAAAGGTCAATTATATTGTGCAGCTTATCTCACCACCTGTAGTTATTTAGGTGAAAGCTCCAAAATGCTTGCCTAATATGTCTGTTTATCCAAAAGGAAGTATAGAGGGAGAGCTAGATAGATAGCATTGCATTACATTACATTACATGGCAATGCAATGCACAGTTGCTGAAGTTGAACCAAAATGAGCTTGTCATCTGGCTTCTGCAACTTTTAACATGAAAAATCCAATGAGGAGAAGAAAAGCAAAGCCAAAGAGTCCATCCCAAAATCCGACAAACAAGCAAAATGAACAAAAAGCATTGAATTCAATTCTTTCTGATTTTAGAAACTGCATTAAAGAAGGGGTGCACCGGTCCTGGAGATACTGCAATACCAGGTCAATGCGTGGAGTGGACAGAGCAAGCTCTTTTTCCATCTCCCTGTTCTAAAAATCCATTTAATATATGGTCCCCAGATAGGGGACGTATCAGATATTAAACTGATAAGAACAGATACTACACTTGATCTTAGCCAAAAGGCCGAGAAGCGATAACCAGAATTGGTTTCCGACTACGGTGCCACCCAAGGATTCTGAAAAGTCCATTTGTGGAGATGGCCACCTGGACTCCCGTTAAGAAGACATGCTGTCAACCTCTAGATCCCTCACATGCCTGCACTTTTCGGCTTGCTGCTGCTGCAATCCACGCGTTTTAGATCTGCATAACTCCACCTCTTTTAGCACAGTACCCTCAACCCCCGGCTGTTCCCACCCGCCTCAACACCGTTGGAAGGGAGGAGAACCAATTAAGGCGGGGGGGGGGGTGGAACGAGCAGCTGTCTACCCTTAGCAGGAGGGTTGCTGATTAATTACCTCTCCTGCTGCTGCTGCTGCTGGCTGTCCAGCAGCAGACTGAAGGTGGCTGCTGCTGTGCGCAGGTATATAAAGGCTCAGAGCCTATTATGACACGCGCAGCCAGCGTTCCATTGCCACATTCCGTCTACTGCAGGCGGGATACCTGGATGGCTGAATGTCACTGAGAAGCTCACAGAGACCGCCATAAGCAACAGTTTAAAAGAATGCCACAGACTAATCAACCAAACTTTTTGGGTTGGTTTCTCTTTTATAGTCTGCAGGCATTAAATGAAAGAAGTCAGTGTTCCAGCAGAGGGAGACAACGTTTCAGAAAAGGCATTGTAGCAAACCAAAAAAGAAATTTTAAGCGCAGCAGAGTAACCAGCTCACATACCTGTTAGCTCAGGTGAGTTTAAAAGGCTGCTGTTGATAACAAGGGCATTTGCTAAATAGATGGTGTGTGTGCAACAATATACTGAAAGGTCAATTATATTGTGCAGCTTATCTCACCACCTGTAGTTATTTAGGTGAAAGCTCCAAAATGCTTGCCTAATATGTCTGTTTATCCAAAAGGAAGTATAGAGGGAGAGCTAGATAGATAGCATTGCATTACATTACATTACATGGCAATGCAATGCACAGTTGCTGAAGTTGAACCAAAATGAGCTTGTCATCTGGCTTCTGCAACTTTTAACATGAAAAATCCAATGAGGAGAAGAAAAGCAAAGCCAAAGAGTCCATCCCAAAATCCGACAAACAAGCAAAATGAACAAAAAGCATTGAATTCAATTCTTTCTGATTTTAGAAACTGCATTAAAGAAGGGGTGCACCGGTCCTGGAGATACTGCAATACCAGGTCAATGCGTGGAGTGGACAGAGCAAGCTCTTTTTCCATCTCCCTGTTCTAAAAATCCATTTAATATATGGTCCCCAGATAGGGGACGTATCAGATATTAAACTGATAAGAACAGATACTACACTTGATCTTAGCCAAAAGGCCGAGAAGCGATAACCAGAATTGGTTTCCGACTACGGTGCCACCCAAGGATTCTGAAAAGTCCATTTGTGGAGATGGCCACCTGGACTCCCGTTAAGAAGACATGCTGTCAACCTCTAGATCCCTCACATGCCTGCACTTTTCGGCTTGCTGCTGCTGCAATCCACGCGTTTTAGATCTGCATAACTCCACCTCTTTTAGCACAGTACCCTCAACCCCCGGCTGTTCCCACCCGCCTCAACACCGTTGGAAGGGAGGAGAACCAATTAAGGCGGGGGGGGGGTGGAACGAGCAGCTGTCTACCCTTAGCAGGAGGGTTGCTGATTAAATACCTCTCCTGCTGCTGCTGCTGCTGGCTGTCCAGCAGCAGACTGAAGGTGGCTGCTGCTGTGCGCAGGTATATAAAGGCTCAGAGCCTATTATGACACGCGCAGCCAGCGTTCCATTGCCACATTCCGTCTACTGCAGGCGGGATACCTGGATGGCTGAATGTCACTGAGAAGCTCACAGAGACCGCCATAAGCAACAGTTTAAAAGAATGCCACAGACTAATCAACCAAACTTTTTGGGTTGGTTTCTCTTTTATAGTCTGCAGGCATTAAATGAAAGAAGTCAGTGTTCCAGCAGAGGGAGACAACGTTTCAGAAAAGGCATTGTAGCAAACCAAAAAAGAAATTTTAAGCGCAGCAGAGTAACCAGCTCACATACCTGTTAGCTCAGGTGAGTTTAAAAGGCTGCTGTTGATAACAAGGGCATTTGCTAAATAGATGGTGTGTGTGCAACAATATACTGAAAGGTCAATTATATTGTGCAGCTTATCTCACCACCTGTAGTTATTTAGGTGAAAGCTCCAAAATGCTTGCCTAATATGTCTGTTTATCCAAAAGGAAGTATAGAGGGAGAGCTAGATAGATAGCATTGCATTACATTACATTACATGGCAATGCAATGCACAGTTGCTGAAGTTGAACCAAAATGAGCTTGTCATCTGGCTTCTGCAACTTTTAACATGAAAAATCCAATGAGGAGAAGAAAAGCAAAGCCAAAGAGTCCATCCCAAAATCCGACAAACAAGCAAAATGAACAAAAAGCATTGAATTCAATTCTTTCTGATTTTAGAAACTGCATTAAAGAAGGGGTGCACCGGTCCTGGAGATACTGCAATACCAGGTCAATGCGTGGAGTGGACAGAGCAAGCTCTTTTTCCATCTCCCTGTTCTAAAAATCCATTTAATATATGGTCCCCAGATAGGGGACGTATCAGATATTAAACTGATAAGAACAGATACTACACTTGATCTTAGCCAAAAGGCCGAGAAGCGATAACCAGAATTGGTTTCCGACTACGGTGCCACCCAAGGATTCTGAAAAGTCCATTTGTGGAGATGGCCACCTGGACTCCCGTTAAGAAGACATGCTGTCAACCTCTAGATCCCTCACATGCCTGCACTTTTCGGCTTGCTGCTGCTGCAATCCACGCGTTTTAGATCTGCATAACTCCACCTCTTTTAGCACAGTACCCTCAACCCCCGGCTGTTCCCACCCGCCTCAACACCGTTGGAAGGGAGGAGAACCAATTAAGGCGGGGGGGGGGTGGAACGAGCAGCTGTCTACCCTTAGCAGGAGGGTTGCTGATTAATTACCTCTCCTGCTGCTGCTGCTGCTGGCTGTCCAGCAGCAGACTGAAGGTGGCTGCTGCTGTGCGCAGGTATATAAAGGCTCAGAGCCTATTATGACACGCGCAGCCAGCGTTCCATTGCCACATTCCGTCTACTGCAGGCGGGATACCTGGATGGCTGAATGTCACTGAGAAGCTCACAGAGACCGCCATAAGCAACAGTTTAAAAGAATGCCACAGACTAATCAACCAAACTTTTTGGGTTGGTTTCTCTTTTATAGTCTGCAGGCATTAAATGAAAGAAGTCAGTGTTCCAGCAGAGGGAGACAACGTTTCAGAAAAGGCATTGTAGCAAACCAAAAAAGAAATTTTAAGCGCAGCAGAGTAACCAGCTCACATACCTGTTAGCTCAGGTGAGTTTAAAAGGCTGCTGTTGATAACAAGGGCATTTGCTAAATAGATGGTGTGTGTGCAACAATATACTGAAAGGTCAATTATATTGTGCAGCTTATCTCACCACCTGTAGTTATTTAGGTGAAAGCTCCAAAATGCTTGCCTAATATGTCTGTTTATCCAAAAGGAAGTATAGAGGGAGAGCTAGATAGATAGCATTGCATTACATTACATTACATGGCAATGCAATGCACAGTTGCTGAAGTTGAACCAAAATGAGCTTGTCATCTGGCTTTTGCAACTTTTAACATGAAAAATCCAATGAGGAGAAGAAAAGCAAAGCCAAAGAGTCCATCCCAAAATCCGACAAACAAGCAAAATGAACAAAAAGCATTGAATTCAATTCTTTCTGATTTTAGAAACTGCATTAAAGAAGGGGTGCACCGGTCCTGGAGATACTGCAATACCAGGTCAATGCGTGGAGTGGACAGAGCAAGCTCTTTTTCCATCTCCCTGTTCTAAAAATCCATTTAATATATGGTCCCCAGATAGGGGACGTATCAGATATTAAACTGATAAGAACAGATACTACACTTGATCTTAGCCAAAAGGCCGAGAAGCGATAACCAGAATTGGTTTCCGACTACGGTGCCACCCAAGGATTCTGAAAAGTCCATTTGTGGAGATGGCCACCTGGACTCCCGTTAAGAAGACATGCTGTCAACCTCTAGATCCCTCACATGCCTGCACTTTTCGGCTTGCTGCTGCTGCAATCCACGCGTTTTAGATCTGCATAACTCCACCTCTTTTAGCACAGTACCCTCAACCCCCGGCTGTTCCCACCCGCCTCAACACCGTTGGAAGGGAGGAGAACCAATTAAGGCGGGGGGGGTGGAACGAGCAGCTGTCTACCCTTAGCAGGAGGGTTGCTGATTAATTACCTCTCCTGCTGCTGCTGCTGCTGGCTGTCCAGCAGCAGACTGAAGGTGGCTGCTGCTGTGCGCAGGTATATAAAGGCTCAGAGCCTATTATGACACGCGCAGCCAGCGTTCCATTGCCACATTCCGTCTACTGCAGGCGGGATACCTGGATGGCTGAATGTCACTGAGAAGCTCACAGAGACCGCCATAAGCAACAGTTTAAAAGAATGCCACAGACTAATCAACCAAACTTTTTGGGTTGGTTTCTCTTTTATAGTCTGCAGGCATTAAATGAAAGAAGTCAGTGTTCCAGCAGAGGGAGACAACGTTTCAGAAAAGGCATTGTAGCAAACCAAAAAAGAAATTTTAAGCGCAGCAGAGTAACCAGCTCACATACCTGTTAGCTCAGGTGAGTTTAAAAGGCTGCTGTTGATAACAAGGGCATTTGCTAAATAGATGGTGTGTGTGCAACAATATACTGAAAGGTCAATTATATTGTGCAGCTTATCTCACCACCTGTAGTTATTTAGGTGAAAGCTCCAAAATGCTTGCCTAATATGTCTGTTTATCCAAAAGGAAGTATAGAGGGAGAGCTAGATAGATAGCATTGCATTACATTACATTACATGGCAATGCAATGCACAGTTGCTGAAGTTGAACCAAAATGAGCTTGTCATCTGGCTTCTGCAACTTTTAACATGAAAAATCCAATGAGGAGAAGAAAAGCAAAGCCAAAGAGTCCATCCCAAAATCCGACAAACAAGCAAAATGAACAAAAAGCATTGAATTCAATTCTTTCTGATTTTAGAAACTGCATTAAAGAAGGGGTGCACCGGTCCTGGAGATACTGCAATACCAGGTCAATGCGTGGAGTGGACAGAGCAAGCTCTTTTTCCATCTCCCTGTTCTAAAAATCCATTTAATATATGGTCCCCAGATAGGGGACGTATCAGATATTAAACTGATAAGAACAGATACTACACTTGATCTTAGCCAAAAGGCCGAGAAGCGATAACCAGAATTGGTTTCCGACTACGGTGCCACCCAAGGATTCTGAAAAGTCCATTTGTGGAGATGGCCACCTGGACTCCCGTTAAGAAGACATGCTGTCAACCTCTAGATCCCTCACATGCCTGCACTTTTCGGCTTGCTGCTGCTGCAATCCACGCGTTTTAGATCTGCATAACTCCACCTCTTTTAGCACAGTACCCTCAACCCCCGGCTGTTCCCACCCGCCTCAACACCGTTGGAAGGGAGGAGAACCAATTAAGGCGGGGGGGGTGGAACGAGCAGCTGTCTACCCTTAGCAGGAGGGTTGCTGATTAATTACCTCTCCTGCTGCTGCTGCTGCTGGCTGTCCAGCAGCAGACTGAAGGTGGCTGCTGCTGTGCGCAGGTATATAAAGGCTCAGAGCCTATTATGACACGCGCAGCCAGCGTTCCATTGCCACATTCCGTCTACTGCAGGCGGGATACCTGGATGGCTGAATGTCACTGAGAAGCTCACAGAGACCGCCATAAGCAACAGTTTAAAAGAATGCCACAGACTAATCAACCAAACTTTTTGGGTTGGTTTCTCTTTTATAGTCTGCAGGCATTAAATGAAAGAAGTCAGTGTTCCAGCAGAGGGAGACAACGTTTCAGAAAAGGCATTGTAGCAAACCAAAAAAGAAATTTTAAGCGCAGCAGAGTAACCAGCTCACATACCTGTTAGCTCAGGTGAGTTTAAAAGGCTGCTGTTGATAACAAGGGCATTTGCTAAATAGATGGTGTGTGTGCAACAATATACTGAAAGGTCAATTATATTGTGCAGCTTATCTCACCACCTGTAGTTATTTAGGTGAAAGCTCCAAAATGCTTGCCTAATATGTCTGTTTATCCAAAAGGAAGTATAGAGGGAGAGCTAGATAGATAGCATTGCATTACATTACATTACATGGCAATGCAATGCACAGTTGCTGAAGTTGAACCAAAATGAGCTTGTCATCTGGCTTCTGCAACTTTTAACATGAAAAATCCAATGAGGAGAAGAAAAGCAAAGCCAAAGAGTCCATCCCAAAATCCGACAAACAAGCAAAATGAACAAAAAGCATTGAATTCAATTCTTTCTGATTTTAGAAACTGCATTAAAGAAGGGGTGCACCGGTCCTGGAGATACTGCAATACCAGGTCAATGCGTGGAGTGGACAGAGCAAGCTCTTTTTCCATCTCCCTGTTCTAAAAATCCATTTAATATATGGTCCCCAGATAGGGGACGTATCAGATATTAAACTGATAAGAACAGATACTACACTTGATCTTAGCCAAAAGGCCGAGAAGCGATAACCAGAATTGGTTTCCGACTACGGTGCCACCCAAGGATTCTGAAAAGTCCATTTGTGGAGATGGCCACCTGGACTCCCGTTAAGAAGACATGCTGTCAACCTCTAGATCCCTCACATGCCTGCACTTTTCGGCTTGCTGCTGCTGCAATCCACGCGTTTTAGATCTGCATAACTCCACCTCTTTTAGCACAGTACCCTCAACCCCCGGCTGTTCCCACCCGCCTCAACACCGTTGGAAGGGAGGAGAACCAATTAAGGCGGGGGGGGGTGGAACGAGCAGCTGTCTACCCTTAGCAGGAGGGTTGCTGATTAATTACCTCTCCTGCTGCTGCTGCTGCTGCTGGCTGTCCAGCAGCAGACTGAAGGTGGCTGCTGCTGTGCGCAGGTATATAAAGGCTCAGAGCCTATTATGACACGCGCAGCCAGCGTTCCATTGCCACATTCCGTCTACTGCAGGCGGGATACCTGGATGGCTGAATGTCACTGAGAAGCTCACAGAGACCGCCATAAGCAACAGTTTAAAAGAATGCCACAGACTAATCAACCAAACTTTTTGGGTTGGTTTCTCTTTTATAGTCTGCAGGCATTAAATGAAAGAAGTCAGTGTTCCAGCAGAGGGAGACAACGTTTCAGAAAAGGCATTGTAGCAAACCAAAAAAGAAATTTTAAGCGCAGCAGAGTAACCAGCTCACATACCTGTTAGCTCAGGTGAGTTTAAAAGGCTGCTGTTGATAACAAGGGCATTTGCTAAATAGATGGTGTGTGTGCAACAATATACTGAAAGGTCAATTATATTGTGCAGCTTATCTCACCACCTGTAGTTATTTAGGTGAAAGCTCCAAAATGCTTGCCTAATATGTCTGTTTATCCAAAAGGAAGTATAGAGGGAGAGCTAGATAGATAGCATTGCATTACATTACATTACATGGCAATGCAATGCACAGTTGCTGAAGTTGAACCAAAATGAGCTTGTCATCTGGCTTCTGCAACTTTTAACATGAAAAATCCAATGAGGAGAAGAAAAGCAAAGCCAAAGAGTCCATCCCAAAATCCGACAAACAAGCAAAATGAACAAAAAGCATTGAATTCAATTCTTTCTGATTTTAGAAACTGCATTAAAGAAGGGGTGCACCGGTCCTGGAGATACTGCAATACCAGGTCAATGCGTGGAGTGGACAGAGCAAGCTCTTTTTCCATCTCCCTGTTCTAAAAATCCATTTAATATATGGTCCCCAGATAGGGGACGTATCAGATATTAAACTGATAAGAACAGATACTACACTTGATCTTAGCCAAAAGGCCGAGAAGCGATAACCAGAATTGGTTTCCGACTACGGTGCCACCCAAGGATTCTGAAAAGTCCATTTGTGGAGATGGCCACCTGGACTCCCGTTAAGAAGACATGCTGTCAACCTCTAGATCCCTCACATGCCTGCACTTTTCGGCTTGCTGCTGCTGCAATCCACGCGTTTTAGATCTGCATAACTCCACCTCTTTTAGCACAGTACCCTCAACCCCCGGCTGTTCCCACCCGCCTCAACACCGTTGGAAGGGAGGAGAACCAATTAAGGCGGGGGGGGGGGTGGAACGAGCAGCTGTCTACCCTTAGCAGGAGGGTTGCTGATTAATTACCTCTCCTGCTGCTGCTGCTGCTGGCTGTCCAGCAGCAGACTGAAGGTGGCTGCTGCTGTGCGCAGGTATATAAAGGCTCAGAGCCTATTATGACACGCGCAGCCAGCGTTCCATTGCCACATTCCGTCTACTGCAGGCGGGATACCTGGATGGCTGAATGTCACTGAGAAGCTCACAGAGACCGCCATAAGCAACAGTTTAAAAGAATGCCACAGACTAATCAACCAAACTTTTTGGGCTGGTTTCTCTTTTATAGTCTGCAGGCATTAAATGAAAGAAGTCAGTGTTCCAGCAGAGGGAGACAACGTTTCAGAAAAGGCATTGTAGCAAACCAAAAAAGAAATTTTAAGTGCAGCAGAGTAACCAGCTCACATACCTGTTAGCTCAGGTGAGTTTAAAAGGCTGCTGTTGATAACAAGGGCATTTGCTAAATAGATGGTGTGTGTGCAACAATATACTGAAAGGTCAATTATATTGTGCAGCTTATCTCACCACCTGTAGTTATTTAGGTGAAAGCTCCAAAATGCTTGCCTAATATGTCTGTTTATCCAAAAGGAAGTATAGAGGGAGAGCTAGATAGATAGCATTGCATTACATTACAATACATGGCAATGCAATGCACAGTTGCTGAAGTTGAACCAAAATGAGCTTGTCATCTGGCTTCTGCAACTTTTAACATGAAAAATCCAATGAGGAGAAGAAAAGCAAAGCCAAAGAGTCCATCCCAAAATCCGACAAACAAGCAAAATGAACAAAAAGCATTGAATTCAATTCTTTCTGATTTTAGAAACTGCATTAAAGAAGGGGTGCACCGGTCCTGGAGATACTGCAATACCAGGTCAATGCGTGGAGTGGACAGAGCAAGCTCTTTTTCCATCTCCCTGTTCTAAAAATCCATTTAATATATGGTCCCCAGATAGGGGACGTATCAGATATTAAACTGATAAGAACAGATACTACACTTGATCTTAGCCAAAAGGCCGAGAAGCGATAACCAGAATTGGTTTCCGACTACGGTGCCACCCAAGGATTCTGAAAAGTCCATTTGTGGAGATGGCCACCTGGACTCCCGTTAAGAAGACATGCTGTCAACCTCTAGATCCCTCACATGCCTGCACTTTTCGGCTTGCTGCTGCTGCAATCCACGCGTTTTAGATCTGCATAACTCCACCTCTTTTAGCACAGTACCCTCAACCCCCGGCTGTTCCCACCCGCCTCAACACCGTTGGAAGGGAGGAGAACCAATTAAGGCGGGGGGGGGGTGGAACGAGCAGCTGTCTACCCTTAGCAGGAGGGTTGCTGATTAATTACCTCTCCTGCTGCTGCTGCTGCTGGCTGTCCAGCAGCAGACTGAAGGTGGCTGCTGCTGTGCGCAGGTATATAAAGGCTCAGAGCCTATTATGACACGCGCAGCCAGCGTTCCATTGCCACATTCCGTCTACTGCAGGCGGGATACCTGGATGGCTGAATGTCACTGAGAAGCTCACAGAGACCGCCATAAGCAACAGTTTAAAAGAATGCCACAGACTAATCAACCAAACTTTTTGGGTTGGTTTCTCTTTTATAGTCTGCAGGCATTAAATGAAAGAAGTCAGTGTTCCAGCAGAGGGAGACAACGTTTCAGAAAAGGCATTGTAGCAAACCAAAAAAGAAATTTTAAGCGCAGCAGAGTAACCAGCTCACATACCTGTTAGCTCAGGTGAGTTTAAAAGGCTGCTGTTGATAACAAGGGCATTTGCTAAATAGATGGTGTGTGTGCAACAATATACTGAAAGGTCAATTATATTGTGCAGCTTATCTCACCACCTGTAGTTATTTAGGTGAAAGCTCCAAAATGCTTGCCTAATATGTCTGTTTATCCAAAAGGAAGTATAGAGGGAGAGCTAGATAGATAGCATTGCATTACATTACATTACATGGCAATGCAATGCACAGTTGCTGAAGTTGAACCAAAATGAGCTTGTCATCTGGCTTCTGCAACTTTTAACATGAAAAATCCAATGAGGAGAAGAAAAGCAAAGCCAAAGAGTCCATCCCAAAATCCGACAAACAAGCAAAATGAACAAAAAGCATTGAATTCAATTCTTTCTGATTTTAGAAACTGCATTAAAGAAGGGGTGCACCGGTCCTGGAGATACTGCAATACCAGGTCAATGCGTGGAGTGGACAGAGCAAGCTCTTTTTCCATCTCCCTGTTCTAAAAATCCATTTAATATATGGTCCCCAGATAGGGGACGTATCAGATATTAAACTGATAAGAACAGATACTACACTTGATCTTAGCCAAAAGGCCGAGAAGCGATAACCAGAATTGGTTTCCGACTACGGTGCCACCCAAGGATTCTGAAAAGTCCATTTGTGGAGATGGCCACCTGGACTCCCGTTAAGAAGACATGCTGTCAACCTCTAGATCCCTCACATGCCTGCACTTTTCGGCTTGCTGCTGCTGCAATCCACGCGTTTTAGATCTGCATAACTCCACCTCTTTTAGCACAGTACCCTCAACCCCCGGCTGTTCCCACCCGCCTCAACACCGTTGGAAGGGAGGAGAACCAATTAAGGCGGGGGGGGGGGGTGGAACGAGCAGCTGTCTACCCTTAGCAGGTGGGTTGCTGATTAATTACCTCTCCTGCTGCTGCTGCTGCTGGCTGTCCAGCAGCAGACTGAAGGTGGCTGCTGCTGTGCGCAGGTATATAAAGGCTCAGAGCCTATTATGACACGCGCAGCCAGCGTTCCATTGCCACATTCCGTCTACTGCAGGCGGGATACCTGGATGGCTGAATGTCACTGAGAAGCTCACAGAGACCGCCATAAGCAACAGTTTAAAAGAATGCCACAGACTAATCAACCAAACTTTTTGGGTTGGTTTCTCTTTTATAGTCTGCAGGCATTAAATGAAAGAAGTCAGTGTTCCAGCAGAGGGAGACAACGTTTCAGAAAAGGCATTGTAGCAAACCAAAAAAGAAATTTTAAGCGCAGCAGAGTAACCAGCTCACATACCTGTTAGCTCAGGTGAGTTTAAAAGGCTGCTGTTGATAACAAGGGCATTTGCTAAATAGATGGTGTGTGTGCAACAATATACTGAAAGGTCAATTATATTGTGCAGCTTATCTCACCACCTGTAGTTATTTAGGTGAAAGCTCCAAAATGCTTGCCTAATATGTCTGTTTATCCAAAAGGAAGTATAGAGGGAGAGCTAGATAGATAGCATTGCATTACATTACAATACATGGCAATGCAATGCACAGTTGCTGAAGTTGAACCAAAATGAGCTTGTCATCTGGCTTCTGCAACTTTTAACATGAAAAATCCAATGAGGAGAAGAAAAGCAAAGCCAAAGAGTCCATCCCAAAATCCGACAAACAAGCAAAATGAACAAAAAGCATTGAATTCAATTCTTTCTGATTTTAGAAACTGCATTAAAGAAGGGGTGCACCGGTCCTGGAGATACTGCAATACCAGGTCAATGCGTGGAGTGGACAGAGCAAGCTCTTTTTCCATCTCCCTGTTCTAAAAATCCATTTAATATATGGTCCCCAGATAGGGGACGTATCAGATATTAAACTGATAAGAACAGATACTACACTTGATCTTAGCCAAAAGGCCGAGAAGCGATAACCAGAATTGGTTTCCGACTACGGTGCCACCCAAGGATTCTGAAAAGTCCATTTGTGGAGATGGCCACCTGGACTCCCGTTAAGAAGACATGCTGTCAACCTCTAGATCCCTCACATGCCTGCACTTTTCGGCTTGCTGCTGCTGCAATCCACGCGTTTTAGATCTGCATAACTCCACCTCTTTTAGCACAGTACCCTCAACCCCCGGCTGTTCCCACCCGCCTCAACACCGTTGGAAGGGAGGAGAACCAATTAAGGCGGGGGGGGGTGGAACGAGCAGCTGTCTACCCTTAGCAGGAGGGTTGCTGATTAATTACCTCTCCTGCTGCTGCTGCTGCTGGCTGTCCAGCAGCAGACTGAAGGTGGCTGCTGCTGTGCGCAGGTATATAAAGGCTCAGAGCCTATTATGACACGCGCAGCCAGCGTTCCATTGCCACATTCCGTCTACTGCAGGCGGGATACCTGGATGGCTGAATGTCACTGAGAAGCTCACAGAGACCGCCATAAGCAACAGTTTAAAAGAATGCCACAGACTAATCAACCAAACTTTTTGGGTTGGTTTCTCTTTTATAGTCTGCAGGCATTAAATGAAAGAAGTCAGTGTTCCAGCAGAGGGAGACAACGTTTCAGAAAAGGCATTGTAGCAAACCAAAAAAGAAATTTTAAGCGCAGCAGAGTAACCAGCTCACATACCTGTTAGCTCAGGTGAGTTTAAAAGGCTGCTGTTGATAACAAGGGCATTTGCTAAATAGATGGTGTGTGTGCAACAATATACTGAAAGGTCAATTATATTGTGCAGCTTATCTCACCACCTGTAGTTATTTAGGTGAAAGCTCCAAAATGCTTGCCTAATATGTCTGTTTATCCAAAAGGAAGTATAGAGGGAGAGCTAGATAGATAGCATTGCATTACATTACATTACATGGCAATGCAATGCACAGTTGCTGAAGTTGAACCAAAATGAGCTTGTCATCTGGCTTCTGCAACTTTTAACATGAAAAATCCAATGAGGAGAAGAAAAGCAAAGCCAAAGAGTCCATCCCAAAATCCGACAAACAAGCAAAATGAACAAAAAGCATTGAATTCAATTCTTTCTGATTTTAGAAACTGCATTAAAGAAGGGGTGCACCGGTCCTGGAGATACTGCAATACCAGGTCAATGCGTGGAGTGGACAGAGCAAGCTCTTTTTCCATCTCCCTGTTCTAAAAATCCATTTAATATATGGTCCCCAGATAGGGGACGTATCAGATATTAAACTGATAAGAACAGATACTACACTTGATCTTAGCCAAAAGGCCAAGAAGCGATAACCAGAATTGGTTTCCGACTACGGTGCCACCCAAGGATTCTGAAAAGTCCATTTGTGGAGATGGCCACCTGGACTCCCGTTAAGAAGACATGCTGTCAACCTCTAGATCCCTCACATGCCTGCACTTTTCGGCTTGCTGCTGCTGCAATCCACGCGTTTTAGATCTGCATAACTCCACCTCTTTTAGCACAGTACCCTCAACCCCCGGCTGTTCCCACCCGCCTCAACACCGTTGGAAGGGAGGAGAACCAATTAAGGCGGGGGGGGTGGAACGAGCAGCTGTCTACCCTTAGCAGGAGGGTTGCTGATTAATTACCTCTCCTGCTGCTGCTGCTGCTGGCTGTCCAGCAGCAGACTGAAGGTGGCTGCTGCTGTGCGCAGGTATATAAAGGCTCAGAGCCTATTATGACACGCGCAGCCAGCGTTCCATTGCCACATTCCGTCTACTGCAGGCGGGATACCTGGATGGCTGAATGTCACTGAGAAGCTCACAGAGACCGCCATAAGCAACAGTTTAAAAGAATGCCACAGACTAATCAACCAAACTTTTTGGGTTGGTTTCTCTTTTATAGTCTGCAGGCATTAAATGAAAGAAGTCAGTGTTCCAACAGAGGGAGACAACGTTTCAGAAAAGGCATTGTAGCAAACCAAAAAAGAAATTTTAAGCGCAGCAGAGTAACCAGCTCACATACCTGTTAGCTCAGGTGAGTTTAAAAGGCTGCTGTTGATAACAAGGGCATTTGCTAAATAGATGGTGTGTGTGCAACAATATACTGAAAGGTCAATTATATTGTGCAGCTTATCTCACCACCTGTAGTTATTTAGGTGAAAGCTCCAAAATGCTTGCCTAATATGTCTGTTTATCCAAAAGGAAGTATAGAGGGAGAGCTAGATAGATAGCATTGCATTACATTACATTACATGGCAATGCAATGCACAGTTGCTGAAGTTGAACCAAAATGAGCTTGTCATCTGGCTTCTGCAACTTTTAACATGAAAAATCCAATGAAGAGAAGAAAAGCAAAGCCAAAGAGTCCATCCCAAAATCCGACAAACAAGCAAAATGAACAAAAAGCATTGAATTCAATTCTTTCTGATTTTAGAAACTGCATTAAAGAAGGGGTGCACCGGTCCTGGAGATACTGCAATACCAGGTCAATGCGTGGAGTGGACAGAGCAAGCTCTTTTTCCATCTCCCTGTTCTAAAAATCCATTTAATATATGGTCCCCAGATAGGGGACGTATCAGATATTAAACTGATAAGAACAGATACTACACTTGATCTTAGCCAAAAGGCCGAGAAGCGATAACCAGAATTGGTTTCCGACTACGGTGCCACCCAAGGATTCTGAAAAGTCCATTTGTGGAGATGGCCACCTGGACTCCCGTTAAGAAGACATGCTGTCAACCTCTAGATCCCTCACATGCCTGCACTTTTCGGCTTGCTGCTGCTGCAATCCACGCGTTTTAGATCTGCATAACTCCACCTCTTTTAGCACAGTACCCTCAACCCCCGGCTGTTCCCACCCGCCTCAACACCGTTGGAAGGGAGGAGAACCAATTAAGGCGGGGGGGGTGGAACGAGCAGCTGTCTACCCTTAGCAGGAGGGTTGCTGATTAATTACCTCTCCTGCTGCTGCTGCTGCTGGCTGTCCAGCAGCAGACTGAAGGTGGCTGCTGCTGTGCGCAGGTATATAAAGGCTCAGAGCCTATTATGACACGCGCAGCCAGCGTTCCATTGCCACATTCCGTCTACTGCAGGCGGGATACCTGGATGGCTGAATGTCACTGAGAAGCTCACAGAGACCGCCATAAGCAACAGTTTAAAAGAATGCCACAGACTAATCAACCAAACTTTTTGGGTTGGTTTCTCTTTTATAGTCTGCAGGCATTAAATGAAAGAAGTCAGTGTTCCAGCAGAGGGAGACAACGTTTCAGAAAAGGCATTGTAGCAAACCAAAAAAGAAATTTTAAGCGCAGCAGAGTAACCAGCTCACATACCTGTTAGCTCAGGTGAGTTTAAAAGGCTGCTGTTGATAACAAGGGCATTTGCTAAATAGATGGTGTGTGTGCAACAATATACTGAAAGGTCAATTATATTGTGCAGCTTATCTCACCACCTGTAGTTATTTAGGTGAAAGCTCCAAAATGCTTGCCTAATATGTCTGTTTATCCAAAAGGAAGTATAGAGGGAGAGCTAGATAGATAGCATTGCATTACATTACATTACATGGCAATGCAATGCACAGTTGCTGAAGTTGAACCAAAATGAGCTTGTCATCTGGCTTCTGCAACTTTTAACATGAAAAATCCAATGAGGAGAAGAAAAGCAAAGCCAAAGAGTCCATCCCAAAATCCGACAAACAAGCAAAATGAACAAAAAGCATTGAATTCAATTCTTTCTGATTTTAGAAACTGCATTAAAGAAGGGGTGCACCGGTCCTGGAGATACTGCAATACCAGGTCAATGCGTGGAGTGGACAGAGCAAGCTCTTTTTCCATCTCCCTGTTCTAAAAATCCATTTAATATATGGTCCCCAGATAGGGGACGTATCAGATATTAAACTGATAAGAACAGATACTACACTTGATCTTAGCCAAAAGGCCGAGAAGCGATAACCAGAATTGGTTTCCGACTACGGTGCCACCCAAGGATTCTGAAAAGTCCATTTGTGGAGATGGCCACCTGGACTCCCGTTAAGAAGACATGCTGTCAACCTCTAGATCCCTCACATGCCTGCACTTTTCGGCTTGCTGCTGCTGCAATCCACGCGTTTTAGATCTGCATAACTCCACCTCTTTTAGCACAGTACCCTCAACCCCCGGCTGTTCCCACCCGCCTCAACACCGTTGGAAGGGAGGAGAACCAATTAAGGCGGGGGGGGGGTGGAACGAGCAGCTGTCTACCCTTAGCAGGAGGGTTGCTGATTAATTACCTCTCCTGCTGCTGCTGCTGCTGGCTGTCCAGCAGCAGACTGAAGGTGGCTGCTGCTGTGCGCAGGTATATAAAGGCTCAGAGCCTATTATGACACGCGCAGCCAGCGTTCCATTGCCACATTCCGTCTACTGCAGGCGGGATACCTGGATGGCTGAATGTCACTGAGAAGCTCACAGAGACCGCCATAAGCAACAGTTTAAAAGAATGCCACAGACTAATCAACCAAACTTTTTGGGTTGGTTTCTCTTTTATAGTCTGCAGGCATTAAATGAAAGAAGTCAGTGTTCCAGCAGAGGGAGACAACGTTTCAGAAAAGGCATTGTAGCAAACCAAAAAAGAAATTTTAAGCGCAGCAGAGTAACCAGCTCACATACCTGTTAGCTCAGGTGAGTTTAAAAGGCTGCTGTTGATAACAAGGGCATTTGCTAAATAGATGGTGTGTGTGCAACAATATACTGAAAGGTCAATTATATTGTGCAGCTTATCTCACCACCTGTAGTTATTTAGGTGAAAGCTCCAAAATGCTTGCCTAATATGTCTGTTTATCCAAAAGGAAGTATAGAGGGAGAGCTAGATAGATAGCATTGCATTACATTACATTACATGGCAATGCAATGCACAGTTGCTGAAGTTGAACCAAAATGAGCTTGTCATCTGGCTTCTGCAACTTTTAACATGAAAAATCCAATGAGGAGAAGAAAAGCAAAGCCAAAGAGTCCATCCCAAAATCCGACAAACAAGCAAAATGAACAAAAAGCATTGAATTCAATTCTTTCTGATTTTAGAAACTGCATTAAAGAAGGGGTGCACCGGTCCTGGAGATACTGCAATACCAGGTCAATGCGTGGAGTGGACAGAGCAAGCTCTTTTTCCATCTCCCTGTTCTAAAAATCCATTTAATATATGGTCCCCAGATAGGGGACGTATCAGATATTAAACTGATAAGAACAGATACTACACTTGATCTTAGCCAAAAGGCCGAGAAGCGATAACCAGAATTGGTTTCCGACTACGGTGCCACCCAAGGATTCTGAAAAGTCCATTTGTGGAGATGGCCACCTGGACTCCCGTTAAGAAGACATGCTGTCAACCTCTAGATCCCTCACATGCCTGCACTTTTCGGCTTGCTGCTGCTGCAATCCACGCGTTTTAGATCTGCATAACTCCACCTCTTTTAGCACAGTACCCTCAACCCCCGGCTGTTCCCACCCGCCTCAACACCGTTGGAAGGGAGGAGAACCAATTAAGGCGGGGGGGGGTGGAACGAGCAGCTGTCTTCCCTTAGCAGGAGGGTTGCTGATTAATTACCTCTCCTGCTGCTGCTGCTGCTGGCTGTCCAGCAGCAGACTGAAGGTGGCTGCTGCTGTGCGCAGGTATATAAAGGCTCAGAGCCTATTATGACACGCGCAGCCAGCGTTCCATTGCCACATTCCGTCTACTGCAGGCGGGATACCTGGATGGCTGAATGTCACTGAGAAGCTCACAGAGACCGCCATAAGCAACAGTTTAAAAGAATGCCACAGACTAATCAACCAAACTTTTTGGGTTGGTTTCTCTTTTATAGTCTGCAGGCATTAAATGAAAGAAGTCAGTGTTCCAGCAGAGGGAGACAACGTTTCAGAAAAGGCATTGTAGCAAACCAAAAAAGAAATTTTAAGCGCAGCAGAGTAACCAGCTCACATACCTGTTAGCTCAGGTGAGTTTAAAAGGCTGCTGTTGATAACAAGGGCATTTGCTAAATAGATGGTGTGTGTGCAACAATATACTGAAAGGTCAATTATATTGTGCAGCTTATCTCACCACCTGTAGTTATTTAGGTGAAAGCTCCAAAATGCTTGCCTAATATGTCTGTTTATCCAAAAGGAAGTATAGAGGGAGAGCTAGATAGATAGCATTGCATTACATTACATTACATGGCAATGCAATGCACAGTTGCTGAAGTTGAACCAAAATGAGCTTGTCATCTGGCTTCTGCAACTTTTAACATGAAAAATCCAATGAGGAGAAGAAAAGCAAAGCCAAAGAGTCCATCCCAAAATCCGACAAACAAGCAAAATGAACAAAAAGCATTGAATTCAATTCTTTCTGATTTTAGAAACTGCATTAAAGAAGGGGTGCACCGGTCCTGGAGATACTGCAATACCAGGTCAATGCGTGGAGTGGACAGAGCAAGCTCTTTTTCCATCTCCCTGTTCTAAAAATCCATTTAATATATGGTCCCCAGATAGGGGACGTATCAGATATTAAACTGATAAGAACAGATACTACACTTGATCTTAGCCAAAAGGCCGAGAAGCGATAACCAGAATTGGTTTCCGACTACGGTGCCACCCAAGGATTCTGAAAAGTCCATTTGTGGAGATGGCCACCTGGACTCCCGTTAAGAAGACATGCTGTCAACCTCTAGATCCCTCACATGCCTGCACTTTTCGGCTTGCTGCTGCTGCAATCCACGCGTTTTAGATCTGCATAACTCCACCTCTTTTAGCACAGTACCCTCAACCCCCGGCTGTTCCCACCCGCCTCAACACCGTTGGAAGGGAGGAGAACCAATTAAGGCGGGGGGGGTGGAACGAGCAGCTGTCTACCCTTAGCAGGAGGGTTGCTGATTAATTACCTCTCCTGCTGCTGCTGCTACTGGCTGTCCAGCAGCAGACTGAAGGTGGCTGCTGCTGTGCGCAGGTATATAAAGGCTCAGAGCCTATTATGACACGCGCAGCCAGCGTTCCATTGCCACATTCTGTCTACTGCAGGCAGGATACCTGGATGGCTGAATGTCACTGAGAAGCTCACAGAGACCGCCATAAGCAACAGTTTAAAAGAATGCCACAGACTAATCAACCAAACTTTTTGGGTTGGTTTCTCTTTTATAGTCTGCAGGCATTAAATGAAAGAAGTCAGTGTTCCAGCAGAGGGAGACAACGTTTCAGAAAAGGCATTGTAGCAAACCAAAAAAGAAATTTTAAGCGCAGCAGAGTAACCAGCTCACATACCTGTTAGCTCAGGTGAGTTTAAAAGGCTGCTGTTGATAACAAGGGCATTTGCTAAATAGATGGTGTGTGTGCAACAATATACTGAAAGGTCAATTATATTGTGCAGCTTATCTCACCACCTGTAGTTATTTAGGTGAAAGCTCCAAAATGCTTGCCTAATATGTCTGTTTATCCAAAAGGAAGTATAGAGGGAGAGCTAGATAGATAGCATTGCATTACATTACATTACATGGCAATGCAATGCACAGTTGCTGAAGTTGAACCAAAATGAGCTTGTCATCTGGCTTCTGCAACTTTTAACATGAAAAATCCAATGAGGAGAAGAAAAGCAAAGCCAAAGAGTCCATCCCAAAATCCGACAAACAAGCAAAATGAACAAAAAGCATTGAATTCAATTCTTTCTGATTTTAGAAACTGCATTAAAGAAGGGGTGCACCGGTCCTGGAGATACTGCAATACCAGGTCAATGCGTGGAGCGGACAGAGCAAGCTCTTTTTCCATCTCCCTGTTCTAAAAATCCATTTAATATATGGTCCCCAGATAGTGGACGTATCAGATATTAAACTGATAAGAACAGATACTACACTTGATCTTAGCCAAAAGGCCGAGAAGCGATAACCAGAATTGGTTTCCGACTACGGTGCCACCCAAGGATTCTGAAAAGTCCATTTGTGGAGATGGCCACCTGGACTCCCGTTAAGAAGACATGCTGTCAACCTCTAGATCCCTCACATGCCTGCACTTTTCGGCTTGCTGCTGCTGCAATCCACGCGTTTTAGATCTGCATAACTCCACCTCTTTTAGCACAGTACCCTCAACCCCCGGCTGTTCCCACCCGCCTCAACACCGTTGGAAGGGAGGAGAACCAATTAAGGCGGGGGGGGGGGTGGAACGAGCAGCTGTCTACCCTTAGCAGGAGGGTTGCTGATTAATTACCTCTCCTGCTGCTGCTGCTGCTGGCTGTCCAGCAGCAGACTGAAGGTGGCTGCTGCTGTGCGCAGGTATATAAAGGCTCAGAGCCTATTATGACACGCGCAGCCAGCGTTCCATTGCCACATTCCGTCTACTGCAGGCGGGATACCTGGATGGCTGAATGTCACTGAGAAGCTCACAGAGACCGCCATAAGCAACAGTTTAAAAGAATGCCACAGACTAATCAACCAAACTTTTTGGGTTGGTTTCTCTTTTATAGTCTGCAGGCATTAAATGAAAGAAGTCAGTGTTCCAGCAGAGGGAGACAACGTTTCAGAAAAGGCATTGTAGCAAACCAAAAAAGAAATTTTAAGCGCAGCAGAGTAACCAGCTCACATACCTGTTAGCTCAGGTGAGTGTAAAAGGCTGCTGTTGATAACAAGGGCATTTGCTAAATAGATGGTGTGTGTGCAACAATATACTGAAAGGTCAATTATATTGTGCAGCTTATCTCACCACCTGTAGTTATTTAGGTGAAAGCTCCAAAATGCTTGCCTAATATGTCTGTTTATCCAAAAGGAAGTATAGAGGGAGAGCTAGATAGATAGCATTGCATTACATTACATTACATGGCAATGCAATGCACAGTTGCTGAAGTTGAACCAAAATGAGCTTGTCATCTGGCTTCTGCAACTTTTAACATGAAAAATCCAATGAGGAGAAGAAAAGCAAAGCCAAAGAGTCCATCCCAAAATCCGACAAACAAGCAAAATGAACAAAAAGCATTGAATTCAATTCTTTCTGATTTTAGAAACTGCATTAAAGAAGGGGTGCACCGGTCGTGGAGATACTTCAATACCAGGTCAATGCATGGAGTGGACAGAGCAAGCTCTTTTTCCATCTCCCTGTTCTAAAAATCCATTTAATATATGGTCCCCAGATAGGGGACGTATCAGATATTAAACTGATAAGAACAGATACTACACTTGATCTTAGCCAAAAGGCCGAGAAGCGATAACCAGAATTGGTTTCCGACTACGGTGCCACCCAAGGATTCTGAAAAGTCCATTTGTGGAGATGGCCACCTGGACTCCCGTTAAGAAGACATGCTGTCAACCTCTAGATCCCTCACATGCCTGCACTTTTCGGCTTGCTGCTGCTGCAATCCACGCGTTTTAGATCTGCATAACTCCACCTCTTTTAGCACAGTACCCTCAACCCCCGGCTGTTCCCACCCGCCTCAACACCGTTGGAAGGGAGGAGAACCAATTAAGGCGGGGGGGGGGGGGTGGAACGAGCAGCTGTCTACCCTTAGCAGGAGGGTTGCTGATTAATTACCTCTCCTGCTGCTGCTGCTGCTGGCTGTCCAGCAGCAGACTGAAGGTGGCTGCTGCTGTGCGCAGGTATATAAAGGCTCAGAGCCTATTATGACACGCGCAGCCAGCGTTCCATTGCCACATTCCGTCTACTGCAGGCGGGATACCTGGATGGCTGAATGTCACTGAGAAGCTCACAGAGACCGCCATAAGCAACAGTTTAAAAGAATGCCACAGACTAATCAACCAAACTTTTTGGGTTGGTTTCTCTTTTATAGTCTGCAGGCATTAAATGAAAGAAGTCAGTGTTCCAGCAGAGGGAGACAACGTTTCAGAAAAGGCATTGTAGCAAACCAAAAAAGAAATTTTAAGCGCAGCAGAGTAACCAGCTCACATACCTGTTAGCTCAGGTGAGTTTAAAAGGCTGCTGTTGATAACAAGGGCATTTGCTAAATAGATGGTGTGTGTGCAACAATATACTGAAAGGTCAATTATATTGTGCAGCTTATCTCACCACCTGTAGTTATTTAGGTGAAAGCTCCAAAATGCTTGCCTAATATGTCTGTTTATCCAAAAGGAAGTATAGAGGGAGAGCTAGATAGATAGGATTGCATTACATTACATTACATGGCAATGCAATGCACAGTTGCTGAAGTTGAACCAAAATGAGCTTGTCATCTGGCTTCTGCAACTTTTAACATGAAAAATCCAATGAGGAGAAGAAAAGCAAAGCCAAAGAGTCCATCCCAAAATCCAACAAACAAGCAAAATGAACAAAAAGCATTGAATTCAATTCTTTCTGATTTTAGAAACTGCATTAAAGAAGGGGTGCACCGGTCCTGGAGATACTGCAATACCAGGTCAATGCGTGGAGTGGACAGAGCAAGCTCTTTTTCCATCTCCCTGTTCTAAAAATCCATTTAATATATGGTCCCCAGATAGGGGACGTATCAGATATTAAACTGATAAGAACAGATACTACACTTGATCTTAGCCAAAAGGCCGAGAAGCGATAACCAGAATTGGTTTCCGACTACGGTGCCACCCAAGGATTCTGAAAAGTCCATTTGTGGAGATGGCCACCTGGACTCCCGTTAAGAAGACATGCTGTCAACCTCTAGATCCCTCACATGCCTGCACTTTTCGGCTTGCTGCTGCTGCAATCCACGCGTTTTAGATCTGCATAACTCCACCTCTTTTAGCACAGTACCCTCAACCCCCGGCTGTTCCCACCCGCCTCAACACCGTTGGAAGGGAGGAGAACCAATTAAGGCGGGGGGGGGGGGTGGAACGAGCAGCTGTCTACCCTTAGCAGGAGGGTTGCTGATTAATTACCTCTCCTGCTGCTGCTTCTGCTGGCTGTCCAGCAGCAGACTGAAGGTGGCTGCTGCTGTGCGCAGGTATATAAAGGCTCAGAGCCTATTATGACACGCGCAGCCAGCGTTCCATTGCCACATTCCGTCTACTGCAGGCGGGATACCTGGATGGCTGAATGTCACTGAGAAGCTCACAGAGACCGCCATAAGCAACAGTTTAAAAGAATGCCACAGACTAATCAACCAAACTTTTTGGGTTGGTTTCTCTTTTATAGTCTGCAGGCATTAAATGAAAGAAGTCAGTGTTCCAGCAGAGGGAGACAACGTTTCAGAAAAGGCATTGTAGCAAACCAAAAAAGAAATTTTAAGCGCAGCAGAGTAACCAGCTCACATACCTGTTAGCTCAGGTGAGTTTAAAAGGCTGCTGTTGATAACAAGGGCATTTGCTAAATAGATGGTGTGTGTGCAACAATATACTGAAAGGTCAATTATATTGTGCAGCTTATCTCACCACCTGTAGTTATTTAGGTGAAAGCTCCAAAATGCTTGCCTAATATGTCTGTTTATCCAAAAGGAAGTATAGAGGGAGAGCTAGATAGATAGCATTGCATTACATTACATTACATGGCAATGCAATGCACAGTTGCTGAAGTTGAACCAAAATGAGCTTGTCATCTGGCTTCTGCAACTTTTAACATGAAAAATCCAATGAGGAGAAGAAAAGCAAAGCCAAAGAGTCCATCCCAAAATCCGACAAACAAGCAAAATGAACAAAAAGCATTGAATTCAATTCTTTCTGATTTTAGAAACTGCATTAAAGAAGGGGTGCACCGGTCCTGGAGATACTTCAATACCAGGTCAATGCATGGAGTGGACAGAGCAAGCTCTTTTTCCATCTCCCTGTTCTAAAAATCCATTTAATATATGGTCCCCAGATAGGGGACGTATCAGATATTAAACTGATAAGAACAGATACTACACTTGATCTTAGCCAAAAGGCCGAGAAGCGATAACCAGAATTGGTTTCCGACTACGGTGCCACCCAAGGATTCTGAAAAGTCCATTTGTGGAGATGGCCACCTGGACTCCCGTTAAGAAGACATGCTGTCAACCTCTAGATCCCTCACATGCCTGCACTTTTCGGCTTGCTGCTGCTGCAATCCACGCGTTTTAGATCTGCATAACTCCACCTCTTTTAGCACAGTACCCTCAACCCCCGGCTGTTCCCACCCGCCTCAACACCGTTGGAAGGGAGGAGAACCAATTAAGGCGGGGGGGGTGGAACGAGCAGCTGTCTACCCTTAGCAGGAGGGTTGCTGATTAATTACCTCTCCTGCTGCTGCTGCTGCTGGCTGTCCAGCAGCAGACTGAAGGTGGCTGCTGCTGTGCGCAGGTATATAAAGGCTCAGAGCCTATTATGACACGCGCAGCCAGCGTTCCATTGCCACATTCCGTCTACTGCAGGCGGGATACCTGGATGGCTGAATGTCACTGAGAAGCTCACAGAGACCGCCATAAGCAACAGTTTAAAAGAATGCCACAGACTAATCAACCAAACTTTTTGGGTTGGTTTCTCTTTTATAGTCTGCAGGCATTAAATGAAAGAAGTCAGTGTTCCAGCAGAGGGAGACAACGTTTCAGAAAAGGCATGGTAGCAAACCAAAAAAGAAATTTTAAGCGCAGCAGAGTAACCAGCTCACATACCTGTTAGCTCAGGTGAGTTTAAAAGGCTGCTGTTGATAACAAGGGCATTTGCTAAATAGATGGTGTGTGTGCAACAATATACTGAAAGGTCAATTATATTGTGCAGCTTATCTCACCACCTGTAGTTATTTAGGTGAAAGCTCCAAAATGCTTGCCTAATATGTCTGTTTATCCAAAAGGAAGTATAGAGGGAGAGCTAGATAGATAGGATTGCATTACATTACATTACATGGCAATGCAATGCACAGTTGCTGAAGTTGAACCAAAATGAGCTTGTCATCTGGCTTCTGCAACTTTTAACATGAAAAATCCAATGAGGAGAAGAAAAGCAAAGCCAAAGAGTCCATCCCAAAATCCAACAAACAAGCAAAATGAACAAAAAGCATTGAATTCAATTCTTTCTGATTTTAGAAACTGCATTAAAGAAGGGGTGCACCGGTCCTGGAGATACTGCAATACCAGGTCAATGCGTGGAGTGGACAGAGCAAGCTCTTTTTCCATCTCCCTGTTCTAAAAATCCATTTAATATATGGTCCCCAGATAGGGGACGTATCAGATATTAAACTGATAAGAACAGATACTACACTTGATCTTAGCCAAAAGGCCGAGAAGCGATAACCAGAATTGGTTTCCGACTACGGTGCCACCCAAGGATTCTGAAAAGTCCATTTGTGGAGATGGCCACCTGGACTCCCGTTAAGAAGACATGCTGTCAACCTCTAGATCCCTCACATGCCTGCACTTTTCGGCTTGCTGCTGCTGCAATCCACGCGTTTTAGATCTGCATAACTCCACCTCTTTTAGCACAGTACCCTCAACCCCCGGCTGTTCCCACCCGCCTCAACACCGTTGGAAGGGAGGAGAACCAATTAAGGCGGGGGGGGGGTGGAACGAGCAGCTGTCTACCCTTAGCAGGAGGGTTGCTGATTAATTACCTCTCCTGCTGCTGCTGCTGCTGGCTGTCCAGCAGCAGACTGAAGGTGGCTGCTGCTGTGCGCAGGTATATAAAGGCTCAGAGCCTATTATGACACGCGCAGCCAGCGTTCCATTGCCACATTCCGTCTACTGCAGGCGGGATACCTGGATGGCTGAATGTCACTGAGAAGCTCACAGAGACCGCCATAAGCAACAGTTTAAAAGAATGCCACAGACTAATCAACCAAACTTTTTGGGTTGGTTTCTCTTTTATAGTCTGCAGGCATTAAATGAAAGAAGTCAGTGTTCCAGCAGAGGGAGACAACGTTTCAGAAAAGGCATTGTAGCAAACCAAAAAAGAAATTTTAAGCGCAGCAGAGTAACCAGCTCACATACCTGTTAGCTCAGGTGAGTTTAAAAGGCTGCTGTTGATAACAAGGGCATTTGCTAAATAGATGGTGTGTGTGCAACAATATACTGAAAGGTCAATTATATTGTGCAGCTTATCTCACCACCTGTAGTTATTTAGGTGAAAGCTCCAAAATGCTTGCCTAATATGTCTGTTTATCCAAAAGGAAGTATAGAGGGAGAGCTAGATAGATAGCATTGCATTACATTACATTACATGGCAATGCAATGCACAGTTGCTGAAGTTGAACCAAAATGAGCTTGTCATCTGGCTTCTGCAACTTTTAACATGAAAAATCCAATGAGGAGAAGAAAAGCAAAGCCAAAGAGTCCATCCCAAAATCCGACAAACAAGCAAAATGAACAAAAAGCATTGAATTCAATTCTTTCTGATTTTAGAAACTGCATTAAAGAAGGGGTGCACCGGTCCTGGAGATACTGCAATACCAGGTCAATGCGTGGAGTGGACAGAGCAAGCTCTTTTTCCATCTCCCTGTTCTAAAAATCCATTTAATATATGGTCCCCAGATAGGGGACGTATCAGATATTAAACTGATAAGAACAGATACTACACTTGATCTTAGCCAAAAGGCCGAGAAGCGATAACCAGAATTGGTTTCCGACTACGGTGCCACCCAAGGATTCTGAAAACTCCATTTGTGGAGATGGCCACCTGGACTCCCGTTAAGAAGACATGCTGTCAACCTCTAGATCCCTCACATGCCTGCACTTTTCGGCTTGCTGCTGCTGCAATCCACGCGTTTTAGATCTGCATAACTCCACCTCTTTTAGCACAGTACCCTCAACCCCCGGCTGTTCCCACCCGCCTCAACACCGTTGGAAGGGAGGAGAACCAATTAAGGCGGGGGGGGGGGTGGAACGAGCAGCTGTCTACCCTTAGCAGGAGGGTTGCTGATTAATTACCTCTCCTGCTGCTGCTGCTGCTGGCTGTCCAGCAGCAGACTGAAGGTGGCTGCTGCTGTGCGCAGGTATATAAAGGCTCAGAGCCTATTATGACACGCGCAGCCAGCGTTCCATTGCCACATTCCGTCTACTGCAGGCGGGATACCTGGATGGCTGAATGTCACTGAGAAGCTCACAGAGACCGCCATAAGCAACAGTTTAAAAGAATGCCACAGACTAATCAACCAAACTTTTTGGGTTGGTTTCTCTTTTATAGTCTGCAGGCATTAAATGAAAGAAGTCAGTGTTCCAGCAGAGGGAGACAACGTTTCAGAAAAGGCATTGTAGCAAACCAAAAAAGAAATTTTAAGCGCAGCAGAGTAACCAGCTCACATACCTGTTAGCTCAGGTGAGTTTAAAAGGCTGCTGTTGATAACAAGGGCATTTGCTAAATAGATGGTGTGTGTGCAACAATATACTGAAAGGTCAATTATATTGTGCAGCTTATCTCACCACCTGTAGTTATTTAGGTGAAAGCTCCAAAATGCTTGCCTAATATGTCTGTTTATCCAAAAGGAAGTATAGAGGGAGAGCTAGATAGATAGCATTGCATTACATTACATTACATGGCAATGCAATGCACAGTTGCTGAAGTTGAACCAAAATGAGCTTGTCATCTGGCTTCTGCAACTTTTAACATGAAAAATCCAATGAGGAGAAGAAAAGCAAAGCCAAAGAGTCCATCCCAAAATCCGACAAACAAGCAAAATGAACAAAAAGCATTGAATTCAATTCTTTCTGATTTTAGAAACTGCATTACAGAAGGGGTGCACCGGTCCTGGAGATACTGCAATACCAGGTCAATGCGTGGAGTGGACAGAGCAAGCTCTTTTTCCATCTCCCTGTTCTAAAAATCCATTTAATATATGGTCCCCAGATAGGGGACGTATCAGATATTAAACTGATAAGAACAGATACTACACTTGATCTTAGCCAAAAGGCCGAGAAGCGATAACCAGAATTGGTTTCCGACTACTGTGCCACCCAAGGATTCTGAAAAGTCCATTTGTGGAGATGGCCACCTGGACTCCCGTTAAGAAGACATGCTGTCAACCTCTAGATCCCTCACATACCTGCACTTTTCGGCTTGCTGCTGCTGCAATCCACGCGTTTTAGATCTGCATAACTCCACCTCTTTTAGCACAGTACCCTCAACCCCCGGCTGTTCCCACCCGCCTCAACACCGTTGGAAAGGAGGAGAACCAATTAAGGTGGGGGGGGGGTGGAACGAGCAGCTGTCTACCCTTAGCAGGAGGGTTGCTGATTAATTACCTCTCCTGCTGCTGCTGCTGCTGGCTGTCCAGCAGCAGACTGAAGGTGGCTGCTGCTGTGCGCAGGTATATAAAGGCTCAGAGCCTATTATGACACGCGCAGCCAGCGTTCCATTGCCACATTCCGTCTACTGCAGGCGGGATACCTGGATGGCTGAATGTCACTGAGAAGCTCACAGAGACCGCCATAAGCAACAGTTTAAAAGAATGCCACAGACTAATCAACCAAACTTTTTGGGTTGGTTTCTCTTTTATAGTCTGCAGGCATTAAATGAAAGAAGTCAGTGTTCCAGCAGAGGGAGACAACGTTTCAGAAAAGGCATTGTAGCAAACCAAAAAAGAAATTTTAAGCGCAGCAGAGTAACCAGCTCACATACCTGTTAGCTCAGGTGAGTTTAAAAGGCTGCTGTTGATAACAAGGGCATTTGCTAAATAGATGGTGTGTGTGCAACAATATACTGAAAGGTCAATTATATTGTGCAGCTTATCTCACCACCTGTAGTTATTTAGGTGAAAGCTCCAAAATGCTTGCCTAATATGTCTGTTTATCCAAAAGGAAGTATAGAGGGAGAGCTAGATAGATAGCATTGCATTACATTACATTACATGGCAATGCAATGCACAGTTGCTGAAGTTGAACCAAAATGAGCTTGTCATCTGGCTTCTGCAACTTTTAACATGAAAAATCCAATGAGGAGAAGAAAAGCAAAGCCAAAGAGTCCATCCCAAAATCCGACAAACAAGCAGAATGAACAAAAAGCATTGAATTCAATTCTTTCTGATTTTAGAAACTGCATTAAAGAAGGGGTGCACCGGTCCTGGAGATACTGCAATACCAGGTCAATGCGTGGAGTGGACAGAGCAAGCTCTTTTTCCATCTCCCTGTTCTAAAAATCCATTTAATATATGGTCCCCAGATAGGGGACGTATCAGATATTAAACTGATAAGAACAGATACTACACTTGATCTTAGCCAAAAGGCCGAGAAGCGATAACCAGAATTGGTTTCCGACTACGGTGCCACCCAAGGATTCTGAAAAGTCCATTTGTGGAGATGGCCACCTGGACTCCCGTTAAGAAGACATGCTGTCAACCTCTAGATCCCTCACATACCTGCACTGTTCGGCTTGCTGCTGCTGCAATCCACGCGTTTTAGATCTGCATAACTCCACCTCTTTTAGCACAGTACCCTCAACCCCCGGCTGTTCCCACCCGCCTCAACACCGTTGGAAAGGAGGAGAACCAATTAAGGCGGGGGGGGGGGGGTGGAACGAGCAGCTGTCTACCCTTAGCAGGAGGGTTGCTGATTAATTACCTCTCCTGCTGCTGCTGCTGCTGGCTGTCCAGCAGCAGACTGAAGGTGGCTGCTGCTGTGCGCAGGTATATAAAGGCTCAGAGCCTATTATGACACGCGCAGCCAGCGTTCCATTGCCACATTCCGTCTACTGCAGGCGGGATACCTGGATGGCTGAATGTCACTGAGAAGCTCACAGAGACCGCCATAAGCAACAGTTTAAAAGAATGCCACAGACTAATCAACCAAACTTTTTGGGTTGGTTTCTCTTTTATAGTCTGCAGGCATTAAATGAAAGAAGTCAGTGTTCCAGCAGAGGGAGACAACGTTTCAGAAAAGGCATTGTAGCAAACCAAAAAAGAAATTTTAAGCGCAGCAGAGTAACCAGCTCACATACCTGTTAGCTCAGGTGAGTTTAAAAGGCTGCTGTTGATAACAAGGGCATTTGCTAAATAGATGGTGTGTGTGCAACAATATACTGAAAGGTCAATTATATTGTGCAGCTTATCTCACCACCTGTAGTTATTTAGGTGAAAGCTCCAAAATGCTTGCCTAATATGTCTGTTTATCCAAAAGGAAGTATAGAGGGAGAGCTAGATAGATAGCATTGCATTACATTACATTACATGGCAATGCAATGCACAGTTGCTGAAGTTGAACCAAAATGAGCTTGTCATCTGGCTTCTGCAACTTTTAACATGAAAAATCCAATGAGGAGAAGAAAAGCAAAGCCAAAGAGTCCATCCCAAAATCCGACAAACAAGCAGAATGAACAAAAAGCATTGAATTCAATTCTTTCTGATTTTAGAAACTGCATTAAAGAAGGGGTGCACCGGTCCTGGAGATACTGCAATACCAGGTCAATGCGTGGAGTGGACAGAGCAAGCTCTTTTTCCATCTCCCTGTTCTAAAAATCCATTTAATATATGGTCCCCAGATAGGGGACGTATCAGATATTAAACTGATAAGAACAGATACTACACTTGATCTTAGCCAAAAGGCCGAGAAGCGATAACCAGAATTGGTTTCCGACTACGGTGCCACCCAAGGATTCTGAAAAGTCCATTTGTGGAGATGGCCACCTGGACTCCCGTTAAGAAGACATGCTGTCAACCTCTAGATCCCTCACATACCTGCACTTTTCAGCTTGCTGCTGCTGCAATCCACGCGTTTTAGATCTGCATAACTCCACCTCTTTTAGCACAGTACCCTCAACCCCCGGCTGTTCCCACCCGCCTCAACACCGTTGGAAAGGAGGAGAACCAATTAAGGCGGGGGGGGAGGGGGTGGAACGAGCAGCTGTCTACCCTTAGCAGGAGGGTTGCTGATTAATTACCTCTCCTGCTGCTGCTGCTGCTGGCTGTCCAGCAGCAGACTGAAGGTGGCTGCTGCTGTGCGCAGGTATATAAAGGCTCAGAGCCTATTATGACACGCGCAGCCAGCGTTCCATTGCCACATTCCGTCTACTGCAGGCGGGATACCTGGATGGCTGAATGTCACTGAGAAGCTCACAGAGACCGCCATAAGCAACAGTTTAAAAGAATGCCACAGACTAATCAACCAAACTTTTTGGGTTGGTTTCTCTTTTATAGTCTGCAGGCATTAAATGAAAGAAGTCAGTGTTCCAGCAGAGGGAGACAACGTTTCAGAAAAGGCATTGTAGCAAACCAAAAAAGAAATTTTAAGCGCAGCAGAGTAACCAGCTCACATACCTGTTAGCTCAGGTGAGTTTAAAAGGCTGCTGTTGATAACAAGGGCATTTGCTAAATAGATGGTGTGTGTGCAACAATATACTGAAAGGTCAATTATATTGTGCAGCTTATCTCACCACCTGTAGTTATTTAGGTGAAAGCTCCAAAATGCTTGCCTAATATGTCTGTTTATCCAAAAGGAAGTATAGAGGGAGAGCTAGATAGATAGCATTGCATTACATTACATTACATGGCAATGCAATGCACAGTTGCTGAAGTTGAACCAAAATGAGCTTGTCATCTGGCTTCTGCAACTTTTAACATGAAAAATCCAATGAGGAGAAGAAAAGCAAAGCCAAAGAGTCCATCCCAAAATCCGACAAACAAGCAAAATGAACAAAAAGCATTGAATTCAATTCTTTCTGATTTTAGAAACTGCATTAAAGAAGGGGTGCACCGGTCCTGGAGATACTGCAATACCAGGTCAATGCGTGGAGTGGACAGAGCAAGCTCTTTTTCCATCTCCCTGTTCTAAAAATCCATTTAATATATGGTCCCCAGATAGGGGACGTATCAGATATTAAACTGATAAGAACAGATACTACACTTGATCTTAGCCAAAAGGCCGAGAAGCGATAACCAGAATTGGTTTCCGACTACGGTGCCACCCAAGGATTCTGAAAAGTCCATTTGTGGAGATGGCCACCTGGACTCCCGTTAAGAAGACATGCTGTCAACCTCTAGATCCCTCACATGCCTGCACTTTTCGGCTTGCTGCTGCTGCAATCCACGCGTTTTAGATCTGCATAACTCCACCTCTTTTAGCACAGTACCCTCAACCCCCGGCTGTTCCCACCCGCCTCAACACCGTTGGAAGGGAGGAGAACCAATTAAGGCGGGGGAGGGGGTGGAACGAGCAGCTGTCTACCCTTAGCAGGAGGGTTGCTGATTAATTACCTCTCCTGCTGCTGCTGCTGCTGGCTGTCCAGCAGCAGACTGAAGGTGGCTGCTGCTGTGCGCAGGTATATAAAGGCTCAGAGCCTATTATGACACGCGCAGCCAGCGTTCCATTGCCACATTCCGTCTACTGCAGGCGGGATACCTGGATGGCTGAATGTCACTGAGAAGCTCACAGAGACCGCCATAAGCAACAGTTTAAAAGAATGCCACAGACTAATCAACCAAACTTTTTGGGTTGGTTTCTCTTTTATAGTCTGCAGGCATTAAATGAAAGAAGTCAGTGTTCCAGCAGAGGGAGACAACGTTTCAGAAAAGGCATTGTAGCAAACCAAAAAAGAAATTTTAAGCGCAGCAGAGTAACCAGCTCACATACCTGTTAGCTCAGGTGAGTTTAAAAGGCTGCTGTTGATAACAAGGGCATTTGCTAAATAGATGGTGTGTGTGCAACAATATACTGAAAGGTCAATTATATTGTGCAGCTTATCTCACCACCTGTAGTTATTTAGGTGAAAGCTCCAAAATGCTTGCCTAATATGTCTGTTTATCCAAAAGGAAGTATAGAGGGAGAGCTAGATAGATAGCATTGCATTACATTACATTACATGGCAATGCAATGCACAGTTGCTGAAGTTGAACCAAAATGAGCTTGTCATCTGGCTTCTGCAACTTTTAACATGAAAAATCCAATGAGGAGAAGAAAAGCAAAGCCAAAGAGTCCATCCCAAAATCCGACAAACAAGCAAAATGAACAAAAAGCATTGAATTCAATTCTTTCTGATTTTAGAAACTGCATTAAAGAAGGGGTGCACCGGTCCTGGAGATACTGCAATACCAGGTCAATGCGTGGAGTGGACAGAGCAAGCTCTTTTTCCATCTCCCTGTTCTTAAAATCCATTTAATATATGGTCCCCAGATAGGGGACGTATCAGATATTAAACTGATAAGAACAGATACTACACTTGATCTTAGCCAAAAGGCCGAGAAGCGATAACCAGAATTGGTTTCCGACTACGGTGCCACCCAAGGATTCTGAAAAGTCCATTTGTGGAGATGGCCACCTGGACTCCCGTTAAGAAGACATGCTGTCAACCTCTAGATCCCTCACATGCCTGCACTTTTCGGCTTGCTGCTGCTGCAATCCACGCGTTTTAGATCTGCATAACTCCACCTCTTTTAGCACAGTACCCTCAACCCCCGGCTGTTCCCACCCGCCTCAACACCGTTGGAAGGGAGGAGAACCAATTAAGGCGGGGGGGGTGGAACGAGCAGCTGTCTACCCTTAGCAGGAGGGTTGCTGATTAATTACCTCTCCTGCTGCTGCTGCTGCTGGCTGTCCAGCAGCAGACTGAAGGTGGCTGCTGCTGTGCGCAGGTATATAAAGGCTCAGAGCCTATTATGACACGCGCAGCCAGCGTTCCATTGCCACATTCCGTCTACTGCAGGCGGGATACCTGGATGGCTGAATGTCACTGAGAAGCTCACAGAGACCGCCATAAGCAACAGTTTAAAAGAATGCCACAGACTAATCAACCAAACTTTTTGGGTTGGTTTCTCTTTTATAGTCTGCAGGCATTAAATGAAAGAAGTCAGTGTTCCAGCAGAGGGAGACAACGTTTCAGAAAAGGCATTGTAGCAAACCAAAAAAGAAATTTTAAGCGCAGCAGAGTAACCAGCTCACATACCTGTTAGCTCAGGTGAGTTTAAAAGGCTGCTGTTGATAACAAGGGCATTTGCTAAATAGATGGTGTGTGTGCAACAATATACTGAAAGGTCAATTATATTGTGCAGCTTATCTCACCACCTGTAGTTATTTAGGTGAAAGCTCCAAAATGCTTGCCTAATATGTCTGTTTATCCAAAAGGAAGTATAGAGGGAGAGCTAGATAGATAGCATTGCATTACATTACATTACATGGCAATGCAATGCACAGTTGCTGAAGTTGAACCAAAATGAGCTTGTCATCTGGCTTCTGCAACTTTTAACATGAAAAATCCAATGAGGAGAAGAAAAGCAAAGCCAAAGAGTCCATCCCAAAATCCGACAAACAAGCAAAATGAACAAAAAGCATTGAATTCAATTCTTTCTGATTTTAGAAACTGCATTAAAGAAGGGGTGCACCGGTCCTGGAGATACTGCAATACCAGGTCAATGCGTGGAGTGGACAGAGCAAGCTCTTTTTCCATCTCCCTGTTCTTAAAATCCATTTAATATATGGTCCCCAGATAGGGGATGTATCAGATATTAAACTGATAAGAACAGATACTACACTTGATCTTAGCCAAAAGGCCGAGAAGCGATAACCAGAATTGGTTTCCGACTACGGTGCCACCCAAGGATTCTGAAAAGTCCATTTGTGGAGATGGCCACCTGGACTCCCGTTAAGAAGACATGCTGTCAACCTCTAGATCACTCACATGCCTGCACTTTTCAGCTTGCTGCTGCTGCAATCCACGCGTTTTAGATCTGCATAACTCCACCTCTTTTAGCACAGTACCCTCAACCCCCGGCTGTTCGCACCCGCCTCAACACCGTTGGAAGGGAGGAGAACCAATTAAGGCGGGGGGGGGGTGGAACGAGCAGCTGTCTACCCTTAGCAGGAGGGTTGCTGATTAATTACCTCTCCTGCTGCTGCTGCTGCTGGCTGTCCAGCAGCAGACTGAAGGTGGCTGCTGCTGTGCGCAGGTATATAAAGGCTCAGAGCCTATTATGACACGCGCAGCCAGCGTTCCATTGCCACATTCCGTCTACTGCAGGCGGGATACCTGGATGGCTGAATGTCACTGAGAAGCTCACAGAGACCGCCATAAGCAACAGTTTAAAAGAATGCCACAGACTAATCAACCAAACTTTTTGGGTTGGTTTCTCTTTTATAGTCTGCAGGCATTAAATGAAAGAAGTCAGTGTTATAGCAGAGGGAGACAACGTTTCAGAAAAGGCATTGTAGCAAACCAAACAAGAAATTTTAAGCGCAGCAGAGTAACCAGCTCACATACCTGTTAGCTCAGGTGAGTTTAAAAGGCTGCTGTTGATAACAAGGGCATTTGCTAAATAGATGGTGTGTGTGCAACAATATACTGAAAGGTCAATTATATTGTGCAGCTTATCTCACCACCTGTAGTTATTTAGGTGAAAGCTCCAAAATGCTTGCCTAATATGTCTGTTTATCCAAAAGGAAGTATAGAGGGAGAGCTAGATAGATAGCATTGCATTACATTACATTACATGGCAATGCAATGCACAGTTGCTGAAGTTGAACCAAAATGAGCTTGTCATCTGGCTTCTGCAACTTTTAACATGAAAAATCCAATGAGGAGAAGAAAAGCAAAGCCAAAGAGTCCATCCCAAAATCCGACAAACAAGCAAAATGAACAAAAAGCATTGAATTCAATTCTTTCTGATTTTAGAAACTGCATTAAAGAAGGGGTGCACCGGTCCTGGAGATACTGCAATACCAGGTCAATGCGTGGAGTGGACAGAGCAAGCTCTTTTTCCATCTCCCTGTTCTAAAAATCCATTTAATATATGGTCCCCAGATAGGGGACGTATCAGATATTAAACTGATAAGAACAGATACTACACTTGATCTTAGCCAAAAGGCCGAGAAGCGATAACCAGAATTGGTTTCCGACTACGGTGCCACCCAAGGATTCTGAAAAGTCCATTTGTGGAGATGGCCACCTGGACTCCCGTTAAGAAGACATGCTGTCAACCTCTAGATCCCTCACATGCCTGCACTTTTCGGCTTGCTGCTGCTGCAATCCACGCGTTTTAGATCTGCATAACTCCACCTCTTTTAGCACAGTACCCTCAACCCCCGGCTGTTCCCACCCGCCTCAACACCGTTGGAAGGGAGGAGAACCAATTAAGGCGGGGGGGGGGGTGGAACGAGCAGCTGTCTACCCTTAGCAGGAGGGTTGCTGATTAATTACCTCTCCTGCTGCTGCTGCTGCTGGCTGTCCAGCAGCAGACTGAAGGTGGCTGCTGCTGTGCGCAGGTATATAAAGGCTCAGAGCCTATTATGACACGCGCAGCCAGCGTTCCATTGCCACATTCTGTCTACTGCAGGCGGGATACCTGGATGGCTGAATGTCACTGAGAAGCTCACAGAGACCGCCATAAGCAACAGTTTAAAAGAATGCCACAGACTAATCAATCAAACTTTTTGGGTTGGTTTCTCTTTCATAGTCTGCAGGCATTAAATGAAAGAAGTCAGTGTTCCAGCAGAGGGAGACAACGTTTCAGAAAAGGCATTGTAGCAAACCAAACAAGAAATTTTAAGCGCAGCAGAGTAACCAGCTCACATACCTGTTAGCTCAGGTGAGTTTAAAAGGCTGCTGTTGATAACAAGGGCATTTGCTAAATAGATGGTGTGTGTGCAACAATATACTGAAAGGTCAATTATATTGTGCAGCTTATCTCACCACCTGTAGTTATTTAGGTGAAAGCTCCAAAATGCTTGCCTAATATGTCTGTTTATCCAAAAGGAAGTATAGAGGGAGAGCTAGATAGATAGCATTGCATTACATTACATTACATGGCAATGCAATGCACAGTTGCTGAAGTTGAACCAAAATGAGCTTGTCATCTGGCTTCTGCAACTTTTAACATGAAAAATCCAATGAGGAGAAGAAAAGCAAAGCCAAAGAGTCCATCCCAAAATCCGACAAACAAGCAAAATGAACAAAAAGCATTGAATTCAATTCTTTCTGATTTTAGAAACTGCATTAAAGAAGGGGTGCACCGGTCCTGGAGATACTGCAATACCAGGTCAATGCGTGGAGTGGACAGAGCAAGCTCTTTTTCCATCTCCCTGTTCTAAAAATCCATTTAATATATGGTCCCCAGATAGGGGACGTATCAGATATTAAACTGATAAGAACAGATACTACACTTGATCTTAGCCAAAAGGCCGAGAAGCGATAACCAGAATTGGTTTCCGACTACGGTGCCACCCAAGGATTCTGAAAAGTCCATTTGTGGAGATGGCCACCTGGACTCCCGTTAAGAAGACATGCTGTCAACCTCTAGATCCCTCACATGCCTGCACTTTTCGGCTTGCTGCTGCTGCAATCCACGCGTTTTAGATCTGCATAACTCCACCTCTTTTAGCACAGTACCCTCAACCCCCGGCTGTTCCCACCCGCCTCAACACCGTTGGAAGGGAGGAGAACCAATTAAGGCGGGGGGGGGGGTGGAACGAGCAGCTGTCTACCCTTAGCAGGAGGGTTGCTGATTAATTACCTCTCCTGCTGCTGCTGCTGCTGGCTGTCCAGCAGCAGACTGAAGGTGGCTGCTGCTGTGCGCAGGTATATAAAGGCTCAGAGCCTATTATGACACGCGCAGCCAGCGTTCCATTGCCACATTCTGTCTACTGCAGGCGGGATACCTGGATGGCTGAATGTCACTGAGAAGCTCACAGAGACCGCCATAAGCAACAGTTTAAAAGAATGCCACAGACTAATCAACCAAACTTTTTGGGTTGGTTTCTCTTTCATAGTCTGCAGGCATTAAATGAAAGAAGTCAGTGTTCCAGCAGAGGGAGACAACGTTTCAGAAAAGGCATTGTAGCAAACCAAACAAGAAATTTTAAGCGCAGCAGAGTAACCAGCGCACATACCTGTTAGCTCAGGTGAGTTTAAAAGGCTGCTGTTGATAACAAGGGCATTTGCTAAATAGATGGTGTGTGTGCAACAATATACTGAAAGGTCAATTATATTGTGCAGCTTATCTCACCACCTGTAGTTATTTAGGTGAAAGCTCCAAAATGCTTGCCTAATATGTCTGTTTATCCAAAAGGAAGTATAGAGGGAGAGCTAGATAGATAGCATTGCATTACATTACATTACATGGCAATGCAATGCACAGTTGCTGAAGTTGAACCAAAATGAGCTTGTCATCTGGCTTCTGCAACTTTTAACATGAAAAATCCAATGAGGAGAAGAAAAGCAAAGCCAAAGAGTCCATCCCAAAATCCGACAAACAAGCAAAATGAACAAAAAGCATTGAATTCAATTCTTTCTGATTTTAGAAACTGCATTAAAGAAGGGGTGCACCGGTCCTGGAGATACTGCAATACCAGGTCAATGCGTGGAGTGGACAGAGCAAGCTCTTTTTCCATCTCCCTGTTCTAAAAATCCATTTAATATATGGTACCCAGATAGGGGACGTATCAGATATTAAACTGATAAGAACAGATACTACACTTGATCTTAGCCAAAAGGCCGAGAAGCGATAACCAGAATTGGTTTCCGACTACGGTGCCACCCAAGGATTCTGAAAAGTCCATTTGTGGAGATGGCCACCTGGACTCCCGTTAAGAAGACATGCTGTCAACCTCTAGATCCCTCACATGCCTGCACTTTTCGGCTTGCTGCTGCTGCAATCCACGCGTTTTAGATCTGCATAACTCCACCTCTTTTAGCACAGTACCCTCAACCCCCGGCTGTTCCCACCCGCCTCAACACCGTTGGAAGGGAGGAGAACCAATTAAGGCGGGGGGGGGGGGTGGAACGAGCAGCTGTCTACCCTTAGCAGGAGGGTTGCTGATTAATTACCTCTCCTGCTGCTGCTGCTGCTGGCTGTCCAGCAGCAGACTGAAGGTGGCTGCTGCTGTGCGCAGGTATATAAAGGCTCAGAGCCTATTATGACACGCGCAGCCAGCGTTCCATTGCCACATTCTGTCTACTGCAGGCGGGATACCTGGATGGCTGAATGTCACTGAGAAGCTCACAGAGACCGCCATAAGCAACAGTTTAAAAGAATGCCACAGACTAATCAATCAAACTTTTTGGGTTGGTTTCTCTTTCATAGTCTGCAGGCATTAAATGAAAGAAGTCAGTGTTCCAGCAGAGGGAGACAACGTTTCAGAAAAGGCATTGTAGCAAACCAAACAAGAAATTTTAAGCGCAGCAGAGTAACCAGCTCACATACCTGTTAGCTCAGGTGAGTTTAAAAGGCTGCTGTTGATAACAAGGGCATTTGCTAAATAGATGGTGTGTGTGCAACAATATACTGAAAGGTCAATTATATTGTGCAGCTTATCTCACCACCTGTAGTTATTTAGGTGAAAGCTCCAAAATGCTTGCCTAATATGTCTGTTTATCCAAAAGGAAGTATAGAGGGAGAGCTAGATAGATAGCATTGCATTACATTACATTACATGGCAATGCAATGCACAGTTGCTGAAGTTGAACCAAAATGAGCTTGTCATCTGGCTTCTGCAACTTTTAACATGAAAAATCCAATGAGGAGAAGAAAAGCAAAGCCAAAGAGTCCATCCCAAAATCCGACAAACAAGCAAAATGAACAAAAAGCATTGAATTCAATTCTTTCTGATTTTAGAAACTGCATTAAAGAAGGGGTGCACCGGTCCTGGAGATACTGCAATACCAGGTCAATGCGTGGAGTGGACAGAGCAAGCTCTTTTTCCATCTCCCTGTTCTAAAAATCCATTTAATATATGGTCCCCAGATAGGGGACGTATCAGATATTAAACTGATAAGAACAGATACTACACTTGATCTTAGCCAAAAGGCCGAGAAGCGATAACCAGAATTGGTTTCCGACTACGGTGCCACCCAAGGATTCTGAAAAGTCCATTTGTGGAGATGGCCACCTGGACTCCCGTTAAGAAGACATGCTGTCAACCTCTAGATCCCTCACATGCCTGCACTTTTCGGCTTGCTGCTGCTGCAATCCACGCGTTTTAGATCTGCATAACTCCACCTCTTTTAGCACAGTACCCTCAACCCCCGGCTGTTCCCACCCGCCTCAACACCGTTGGAAGGGAGGAGAACCAATTAAGGCGGGGGGGGGGTGGAACGAGCAGCTGTCTACCCTTAGCAGGAGGGTTGCTGATTAATTACCTCTCCTGCTGCTGCTGCTGCTGGCTGTCCAGCAGCAGACTGAAGGTGGCTGCTGCTGTGCGCAGGTATATAAAGGCTCAGAGCCTATTATGACACGCGCAGCCAGCGTTCCATTGCCACATTCTGTCTACTGCAGGCGGGATACCTGGATGGCTGAATGTCACTGAGAAGCTCACAGAGACCGCCATAAGCAACAGTTTAAAAGAATGCCACAGACTAATCAACCAAACTTTTTGGGTTGGTTTCTCTTTCATAGTCTGCAGGCATTAAATGAAAGAAGTCAGTGTTCCAGCAGAGGGAGACAACGTTTCAGAAAAGGCATTGTAGCAAACCAAACAAGAAATTTTAAGCGCAGCAGAGTAACCAGCTCACATACCTGTTAGCTCAGGTGAGTTTAAAAGGCTGCTGTTGATAACAAGGGCATTTGCTAAATAGATGGTGTGTGTGCAACAATATACTGAAAGGTCAATTATATTGTGCAGCTTATCTCACCACCTGTAGTTATTTAGGTGAAAGCTCCAAAATGCTTGCCTAATATGTCTGTTTATCCAAAAGGAAGTATAGAGGGAGAGCTAGATAGATAGCATTGCATTACATTACATTACATGGCAATGCAATGCACAGTTGCTGAAGTTGAACCAAAATGAGCTTGTCATCTGGCTTCTGCAACTTTTAACATGAAAAATCCAATGAGGAGAAGAAAAGCAAAGCCAAAGAGTCCATCCCAAAATCCGACAAACAAGCAAAATGAACAAAAAGCATTGAATTCAATTCTTTCTGATTTTAGAAACTGCATTAAAGAAGGGGTGCACCGGTCCTGGAGATACTGCAATACCAGGTCAATGCGTGGAGTGGACAGAGCAAGCTCTTTTTCCATCTCCCTGTTCTAAAAATCCATTTAATATATGGTCCCCAGATAGGGGACGTATCAGATATTAAACTGATAAGAACAGATACTACACTTGATCTTAGCCAAAAGGCCGAGAAGCGATAACCAGAATTGGTTTCCGACTACGGTGCCACCCAAGGATTCTGAAAAGTCCATTTGTGGAGATGGCCACCTGGACTCCCGTTAAGAAGACATGCTGTCAACCTCTAGATCCCTCACATGCCTGCACTTTTCGGCTTGCTGCTGCTGCAATCCACGCGTTTTAGATCTGCATAACTCCACCTCTTTTAGCACAGTACCCTCAACCCCCGGCTGTTCCCACCCGCCTCAACACCGTTGGAAGGGAGGAGAACCAATTAAGGCGGGGGGGATGTGGAACGAGCAGCTGTCTACCCTTAGCAGGAGGGTTGCTGATTAATTACCTCTCCTGCTGCTGCTGCTGCTGGCTGTCCAGCAGCAGACTGAAGGTGGCTGCTGCTGTGCGCAGGTATATAAAGGCTCAGAGCCTATTATGACACGCGCAGCCAGCGTTCCATTGCCACATTCCGTCTACTGCAGGCGGGATACCTGGATGGCTGAATGTCACTGAGAAGCTCACAGAGACCGCCATAAGCAACAGTTTAAAAGAATGCCACAGACTAATCAACCAAACTTTTTGGGTTGGTTTCTCTTTTATAGTCTGCAGGCATTAAATGAAAGAAGTCAGTGTTCCAGCAGAGGGAGACAACATTTCAGAAAAGGCATTGTAGCAAACCAAACAAGAAATTTTAAGCGCAGCAGAGTAACCAGCTCACATACCTGTTAGCTCAGGTGAGTTTAAAAGGCTGCTGTTGATAACAAGGGCATTTGCTAAATAGATGGTGTGTGTGCAACAATATACTGAAAGGTCAATTATATTGTGCAGCTTATCTCACCACCTGTAGTTATTTAGGTGAAAGCTCCAAAATGCTTGCCTAATATGTCTGTTTATCCAAAAGGAAGTATAGAGGGAGAGCTAGATAGATAGCATTGCATTACATTACATTACATGGCAATGCAATGCACAGTTGCTGAAGTTGAACCAAAATGAGCTTGTCATCTGGCTTCTGCAACTTTTAACATGAAAAATCCAATGAGGAGAAGAAAAGCAAAGCCAAAGAGTCCATCCCAAAATCCGACAAACAAGCAAAATGAACAAAAAGCATTGAATTCAATTCTTTCTGATTTTAGAAACTGCATTAAAGAAGGGGTGCACCGGTCCTGGAGATACTGCAATACCAGGTCAATGCGTGGAGTGGACAGAGCAAGCTCTTTTTCCATCTCCCTGTTCTAAAAATCCATTTAATATATGGTCCCCAGATAGGGGACGTATCAGATATTAAACTGATAAGAACAGATACTACACTTGATCTTAGCCAAAAGGCCGAGAAGCGATAACCAGAATTGGTTTCCGACTACGGTGCCACCCAAGGATTCTGAAAAGTCCATTTGTGGAGATGGCCACCTGGACTCCCGTTAAGAAGACATGCTGTCAACCTCTAGATCCCTCACATGCCTGCACTTTTCGGCTTGCTGCTGCTGCAATCCACGCGTTTTAGATCTGCATAACTCCACCTCTTTTAGCACAGTACCCTCAACCCCCGGCTGTTCCCACCCGCCTCAACACCGTTGGAAGGGAGGAGAACCAATTAAGGCGGGGGGGGTGGAACGAGCAGCTGTCTACCCTTAGCAGGAGGGTTGCTGATTAATTACCTCTCCTGCTGCTGCTGCTGGCTGTCCAGCAGCAGACTGAAGGTGGCTGCTGCTGTGCGCAGGTATATAAAGGCTCAGAGCCTATTATGACACGCGCAGCCAGCGTTCCATTGCCACATTCCGTCTACTGCAGGCGGGATACCTGGATGGCTGAATGTCACTGAGAAGCTCACAGAGACCGCCATAAGCAACAGTTTAAAAGAATGCCACAGACTAATCAACCAAACTTTTTGGGTTGGTTTCTCTTTTATAGTCTGCAGGCATTAAATGAAAGAAGTCAGTGTTACAGCAGAGGGAGACAACGTTTCAGAAAAGGCATTGTAGCAAACCAAAAAAGAAATTTTAAGCGCAGCAGAGTAACCAGCTCACATACCTGTTAGCTCAGGTGAGTTTAAAAGGCTGCTGTTGATAACAAGGGCATTTGCTAAATAGATGGTGTGTGTGCAACAATATACTGAAAGGTCAATTATATTGTGCAGCTTATCTCACCACCTGTAGTTATTTAGGTGAAAGCTCCAAAATGCTTGCCTAATATGTCTGTTTATCCAAAAGGAAGTATAGAGGGAGAGCTAGATAGATAGCATTGCATTGCATTACATTACATGGCAATGCAATGCACAGTTGCTGAAGTTGAACCAAAATGAGCTTGTCATCTGGCTTCTGCAACTTTTAACATGAAAAATCCAATGAGGAGAAGAAAAGCAAAGCCAAAGAGTCCATCCCAAAATCCGACAAACAAGCAAAATGAACAAAAAGCATTGAATTCAATTCTTTCTGATTTTAGAAACTGCATTAAAGAAGGGGTGCACCGGTCCTGGAGATACTGCAATACCAGGTCAATGCGTGGAGTGGACAGAGCAAGCTCTTTTTCCATCTCCCTGTTCTAAAAATCCATTTAATATATGGTCCCCAGATAGGGGACGTATCAGATATTAAACTGATAAGAACAGATACTACACTTGATCTTAGCCAAAAGGCCGAGAAGCGATAACCAGAATTGGTTTCCGACTACGGTGCCACCCAAGGATTCTGAAAAGTCCATTTGTGGAGATGGCCACCTGGACTCCCGTTAAGAAGACATGCTGTCAACCTCTAGATCCCTCACATGCCTGCACTTTTCGGCTTGCTGCTGCTGCAATCCACGCGTTTTAGATCTGCATAACTCCACCTCTTTTAGCACAGTACCCTCAACCCCCGGCTGTTCCCACCCGCCTCAACACCGTTGGAAGGGAGGAGAACCAATTAAGGCGGGGGGGGTGGAACGAGCAGCTGTCTACCCTTAGCAGGAGGGTTGCTGATTAATTACCTCTCCTGCTGCTGCTGCTGCTGGCTGTCCAGCAGCAGACTGAAGGTGGCTGCTGCTGTGCGCAGGTATATAAAGGCTCAGAGCCTATTATGACACGCGCAGCCAGCGTTCCATTGCCACATTCCGTCTACTGCAGGCGGGATACCTGGATGGCTGAATGTCACTGAGAAGCTCACAGAGACCGCCATAAGCAACAGTTTAAAAGAATGCCACAGACTAATCAACCAAACTTTTTGGGTTGGTTTCTCTTTTATAGTCTGCAGGCATTAAATGAAAGAAGTCAGTGTTCCAGCAGAGGGAGACAACGTTTCAGAAAAGGCATTGTAGCAAACCAAAAAAGAAATTTTAAGCGCAGCAGAGTAACCAGCTCACATACCTGTTAGCTCAGGTGAGTTTAAAAGGCTGCTGTTGATAACAAGGGCATTTGCTAAATAGATGGTGTGTGTGCAACAATATACTGAAAGGTCAATTATATTGTGCAGCTTATCTCACCACCTGTAGTTATTTAGGTGAAAGCTCCAAAATGCTTGCCTAATATGTCTGTTTATCCAAAAGGAAGTATAGAGGGAGAGCTAGATAGATAGCATTGCATTACATTACATTACATGGCAATGCAATGCACAGTTGCTGAAGTTGAACCAAAATGAGCTTGTCATCTGGCTTCTGCAACTTTTAACATGAAAAATCCAATGAGGAGAAGAAAAGCAAAGCCAAAGAGTCCATCCCAAAATCCGACAAACAAGCAAAATGAACAAAAAGCATTGAATTCAATTCTTTCTGATTTTAGAAACTGCATTAAAGAAGGGGTGCACCGGTCCTGGAGATACTGCAATACCAGGTCAATGCGTGGAGTGGACAGAGCAAGCTCTTTTTCCATCTCCCTGTTCTAAAAATCCATTTAATATATGGTCCCCAGATAGGGGACGTATCAGATATTAAACTGATAAGAACAGATACTACACTTGATCTTAGCCAAAAGGCCGAGAAGCGATAACCAGAATTGGTTTCCGACTACGGTGCCACCCAAGGATTCTGAAAAGTCCATTTGTGGAGATGGCCACCTGGACTCCCGTTAAGAAGACATGCTGTCAACCTCTAGATCCCTCACATGCCTGCACTTTTCGGCTTGCTGCTGCTGCAATCCACGCGTTTTAGATCTGCATAACTCCACCTCTTTTAGCACAGTACCCTCAACCCCCGGCTGTTCCCACCCGCCTCAACACCGTTGGAAGGGAGGAGAACCAATTAAGGCGGGGGGGATGTGGAACGAGCAGCTGTCTACCCTTAGCAGGAGGGTTGCTGATTAATTACCTCTCCTGCTGCTGCTGCTGCTGGCTGTCCAGCAGCAGACTGAAGGTGGCTGCTGCTGTGCGCAGGTATATAAAGGCTCAGAGCCTATTATGACACGCGCAGCCAGCGTTCCATTGCCACATTCCGTCTACTGCAGGCGGGATACCTGGATGGCTGAATGTCACTGAGAAGCTCACAGAGACCGCCATAAGCAACAGTTTAAAAGAATGCCACAGACTAATCAACCAAACTTTTTGGGTTGGTTTCTCTTTTATAGTCTGCAGGCATTAAATGAAAGAAGTCAGTGTTCCAGCAGAGGGAGACAACATTTCAGAAAAGGCATTGTAGCAAACCAAACAAGAAATTTTAAGCGCAGCAGAGTAACCAGCTCACATACCTGTTAGCTCAGGTGAGTTTAAAAGGCTGCTGTTGATAACAAGGGCATTTGCTAAATAGATGGTGTGTGTGCAACAATATACTGAAAGGTCAATTATATTGTGCAGCTTATCTCACCACCTGTAGTTATTTAGGTGAAAGCTCCAAAATGCTTGCCTAATATGTCTGTTTATCCAAAAGGAAGTATAGAGGGAGAGCTAGATAGATAGCATTGCATTACATTACATTACATGGCAATGCAATGCACAGTTGCTGAAGTTGAACCAAAATGAGCTTGTCATCTGGCTTCTGCAACTTTTAACATGAAAAATCCAATGAGGAGAAGAAAAGCAAAGCCAAAGAGTCCATCCCAAAATCCGACAAACAAGCAAAATGAACAAAAAGCATTGAATTCAATTCTTTCTGATTTTAGAAACTGCATTAAAGAAGGGGTGCACCGGTCCTGGAGATACTGCAATACCAGGTCAATGCGTGGAGTGGACAGAGCAAGCTCTTTTTCCATCTCCCTGTTCTAAAAATCCATTTAATATATGGTCCCCAGATAGGGGACGTATCAGATATTAAACTGATAAGAACAGATACTACACTTGATCTTAGCCAAAAGGCCGAGAAGCGATAACCAGAATTGGTTTCCGACTACGGTGCCACCCAAGGATTCTGAAAAGTCCATTTGTGGAGATGGCCACCTGGACTCCCGTTAAGAAGACATGCTGTCAACCTCTAGATCCCTCACATGCCTGCACTTTTCGGCTTGCTGCTGCTGCAATCCACGCGTTTTAGATCTGCATAACTCCACCTCTTTTAGCACAGTACCCTCAACCCCCGGCTGTTCCCACCCGCCTCAACACCGTTGGAAGGGAGGAGAACCAATTAAGGCGGGGGGGGTGGAACGAGCAGCTGTCTACCCTTAGCAGGAGGGTTGCTGATTAATTACCTCTCCTGCTGCTGCTGCTGGCTGTCCAGCAGCAGACTGAAGGTGGCTGCTGCTGTGCGCAGGTATATAAAGGCTCAGAGCCTATTATGACACGCGCAGCCAGCGTTCCATTGCCACATTCCGTCTACTGCAGGCGGGATACCTGGATGGCTGAATGTCACTGAGAAGCTCACAGAGACCGCCATAAGCAACAGTTTAAAAGAATGCCACAGACTAATCAACCAAACTTTTTGGGTTGGTTTCTCTTTTATAGTCTGCAGGCATTAAATGAAAGAAGTCAGTGTTACAGCAGAGGGAGACAACGTTTCAGAAAAGGCATTGTAGCAAACCAAAAAAGAAATTTTAAGCGCAGCAGAGTAACCAGCTCACATACCTGTTAGCTCAGGTGAGTTTAAAAGGCTGCTGTTGATAACAAGGGCATTTGCTAAATAGATGGTGTGTGTGCAACAATATACTGAAAGGTCAATTATATTGTGCAGCTTATCTCACCACCTGTAGTTATTTAGGTGAAAGCTCCAAAATGCTTGCCTAATATGTCTGTTTATCCAAAAGGAAGTATAGAGGGAGAGCTAGATAGATAGCATTGCATTGCATTACATTACATGGCAATGCAATGCACAGTTGCTGAAGTTGAACCAAAATGAGCTTGTCATCTGGCTTCTGCAACTTTTAACATGAAAAATCCAATGAGGAGAAGAAAAGCAAAGCCAAAGAGTCCATCCCAAAATCCGACAAACAAGCAAAATGAACAAAAAGCATTAAATTCAATTCTTTCTGATTTTAGAAACTGCATTAAAGAAGGGGTGCACCGGTCCTGGAGATACTGCAATACCAGGTCAATGCGTGGAGTGGACAGAGCAAGCTCTTTTTCCATCTCCCTGTTCTAAAAATCCATTTAATATATGGTCCCCAGATAGGGGACGTATCAGATATTAAACTGATAAGAACAGATACTACACTTGATCTTAGCCAAAAGGCCGAGAAGCGATAACCAGAATTGGTTTCCGACTACGGTGCCACCCAAGGATTCTGAAAAGTCCATTTGTGGAGATGGCCACCTGGACTCCCGTTAAGAAGACATGCTGTCAACCTCTAGATCCCTCACATGCCTGCACTTTTCGGCTTGCTGCTGCTGCAATCCACGCGTTTTAGATCTGCATAACTCCACCTCTTTTAGCACAGTACCCTCAACCCCCGGCTGTTCCCACCCGCCTCAACACCGTTGGAAGGGAGGAGAACCAATTAAGGCGGGGGGGGTGGAACGAGCAGCTGTCTACCCTTAGCAGGAGGGTTGCTGATTAATTACCTCTCCTGCTGCTGCTGCTGCTGGCTGTCCAGCAGCAGACTGAAGGTGGCTGCTGCTGTGCGCAGGTATATAAAGGCTCAGAGCCTATTATGACACGCGCAGCCAGCGTTCCATTGCCACATTCCGTCTACTGCAGGCGGGATACCTGGATGGCTGAATGTCACTGAGAAGCTCACAGAGACCGCCATAAGCAACAGTTTAAAAGAATGCCACAGACTAATCAACCAAACTTTTTGGGTTGGTTTCTCTTTTATAGTCTGCAGGCATTAAATGAAAGAAGTCAGTGTTCCAGCAGAGGGAGACAACGTTTCAGAAAAGGCATTGTAGCAAACCAAAAAAGAAATTTTAAGCGCAGCAGAGTAACCAGCTCACATACCTGTTAGCTCAGGTGAGTTTAAAAGGCTGCTGTTGATAACAAGGGCATTTGCTAAATAGATGGTGTGTGTGCAACAATATACTGAAAGGTCAATTATATTGTGCAGCTTATCTCACCACCTGTAGTTATTTAGGTGAAAGCTCCAAAATGCTTGCCTAATATGTCTGTTTATCCAAAAGGAAGTATAGAGGGAGAGCTAGATAGATAGCATTGCATTGCATTACATTACATGGCAATGCAATGCACAGTTGCTGAAGTTGAACCAAAATGAGCTTGTCATCTGGCTTCTGCAACTTTTAACATGAAAAATCCAATGAGGAGAAGAAAAGCAAAGCCAAAGAGTCCATCCCAAAATCCGACAAACAAGCAAAATGAACAAAAAGCATTGAATTCAATTCTTTCTGATTTTAGAAACTGCATTAAAGAAGGGGTGCACCGGTCCTGGAGATACTGCAATACCAGGTCAATGCGTGGAGTGGACAGAGCAAGCTCTTTTTCCATCTCCCTGTTCTAAAAATCCATTTAATATATGGTCCCCAGATAGGGGACGTATCAGATATTAAACTGATAAGAACAGATACTACACTTGATCTTAGCCAAAAGGCCGAGAAGCGATAACCAGAATTGGTTTCCGACTACGGTGCCACCCAAGGATTCTGAAAAGTCCATTTGTGGAGATGGCCACCTGGACTCCCGTTAAGAAGACATGCTGTCAACCTCTAGATCCCTCACATGCCTGCACTTTTCGGCTTGCTGCTGCTGCAATCCACGCGTTTTAGATCTGCATAACTCCACCTCTTTTAGCACAGTACCCTCAACCCCCGGCTGTTCCCACCCGCCTCAACACCGTTGGAAGGGAGGAGAACCAATTAAGGCGGGGGGGTGGAACGAGCAGCTGTCTACCCTTAGCAGGAGGGTTGCTGATTAATTACCTCTCCTGCTGCTGCTGCTGCTGGCTGTCCAGCAGCAGACTGAAGGTGGCTGCTGCTGTGCGCAGGTATATAAAGGCTCAGAGCCTATTATGACACGCGCAGCCAGCGTTCCATTGCCACATTCCGTCTACTGCAGGCGGGATACCTGGATGGCTGAATGTCACTGAGAAGCTCACAGAGACCGCCATAAGCAACAGTTTAAAAGAATGCCACAGACTAATCAACCAAACTTTTTGGGTTGGTTTCTCTTTTATAGTCTGCAGGCATTAAATGAAAGAAGTCAGTGTTCCAGCAGAGGGAGACAACGTTTCAGAAAAGGCATTGTAGCAAACCAAAAAAGAAATTTTAAGCGCAGCAGAGTAACCAGCTCACATACCTGTTAGCTCAGGTGAGTTTAAAAGGCTGCTGTTGATAACAAGGGCATTTGCTAAATAGATGGTGTGTGTGCAACAATATACTGAAAGGTCAATTATATTGTGCAGCTTATCTCACCACCTGTAGTTATTTAGGTGAAAGCTCCAAAATGCTTGCCTAATATGTCTGTTTATCCAAAAGGAAGTATAGAGGGAGAGCTAGATAGATAGCATTGCATTACATTACATTACATGGCAATGCAATGCACAGTTGCTGAAGTTGAACCAAAATGAGCTTGTCATCTGGCTTCTGCAACTTTTAACATGAAAAATCCAATGAGGAGAAGAAAAGCAAAGCCAAAGAGTCCATCCCAAAATCCGACAAACAAGCAAAATGAACAAAAAGCATTGAATTCAATTCTTTCTGATTTTAGAAACTGCATTAAAGAAGGGGTGCACCGGTCCTGGAGATACTGCAATACCAGGTCAATGCGTGGAGTGGACAGAGCAAGCTCTTTTTCCATCTCCCTGTTCTAAAAATCCATTTAATATATGGTCCCCAGATAGGGGACGTATCAGATATTAAACTGATAAGAACAGATTTTTTGATTGAAGCTGCATCCAAGGCACTGAAAAATGTGACCGAAGTCACACCAAAACAGCGCACGAGGCGAGGATTCATGTGGACCCTTCCCGGAGGAGAGGGTCCCCAATAAACCATCCCCATCCCTCCGAGCCAGAAGGCCACAGCGAGGGTCAGGGATCTCCGATGCTCTCCCTAGCCGAAGCCGGAGAAGAGCCGTTTTCGTGCTCCCAGCTTCCATCTAGGCTGCCACCCTAGTGGAGCTGGAGCCTGTGTTGGTTTCTCAGCCCAAAGCTGACCGGACCTCCGACCGGGTTTATAAAAATTCCCCTTCCTAGCCCGGAGGCCAGGAATAGGGGGGGTTGCTCAGAAAGTATGATTGGCAAAGGTGCGGCGTGCTACGAAGCCAAGTCTTTCTGGGGTTCCCAGTCCCAGTAAGCTTGGACTCCCACCAGGGCGCCTACTGCTGGGGCACATTGCTCCAAAGCCCTCACACTTACCCAGCCTAGTGACTTCGATCCTGGAGGGCCATGTTTTCCATCAGATAGCTCTATGAGCCACCTGGCGTACTAACAAGTGCACCAAACCAGTGTGTAATATGCATCAATTTACTAGGGCAGCCCAAGGACAAAACTGCCTTTTCAAAAGATACTACACTTGATCTTAGCCAAAAGACCGAACAGATACTACACTTGATCTTAGCCAAAAGGCCGAGAAGCGATAACCAGAATTGGTTTCCGACTACGGTGCCACCCAAGGATTCTGAAAAGTCCATTTGTGGAGATGGCCACCTGGACTCCCGTTAAGAAGACATGCTGTCAACCTCTAGATCCCTCACATGCCTGCACTTTTCGGCTTGCTGCTGCTGCAATCCACGCGTTTTAGATCTGCATAACTCCACCTCTTTTAGCACAGTACCCTCAACCCCCGGCTGTTCCCACCCGCCTCAACACCGTTGGAAGGGAGGAGAACCAATTAAGGCGGGGGGGGGGGTGGAACGAGCAGCTGTCTACCCTTAGCAGGAGGGTTGCTGATTAATTACCTCTCCTGCTGCTGCTGCTGGCTGTCCAGCAGCAGACTGAAGGTGGCTGCTGCTGTGCGCAGGTATATAAAGGCTCAGAGCCTATTATGACACGCGCAGCCAGCGTTCCATTGCCACATTCCGTCTACTGCAGGCGGGATACCTGGATGGCTGAATGTCACTGAGAAGCTCACAGAGACCGCCATAAGCAACAGTTTAAAAGAATGCCACAGACTAATCAACCAAACTTTTTGGGTTGGTTTCTCTTTTATAGTCTGCAGGCATTAAATGAAAGAAGTCAGTGTTCCAGCAGAGGGAGACAACGTTTCAGAAAAGGCATTGTAGCAAACCAAAAAAGAAATTTTAAGCGCAGCAGAGTAACCAGCTCACATACCTGTTAGCTCAGGTGAGTTTAAAAGGCTGCTGTTGATAACAAGGGCATTTGCTAAATAGATGGTGTGTGTGCAACAATATACTGAAAGGTCAATTATATTGTGCAGCTTATCTCACCACCAGTAGTTATTTAGGTGAAAGCTCCAAAATGCTTGCCTAATATGTCTGTTTATCCAAAAGGAAGTATAGAGGGAGAGCTAGATAGATAGCATTGCATTACATTACATTACATGGCAATGCAATGCACAGTTGCTGAAGTTGAACCAAAATGAGCTTGTCATCTGGCTTCTGCAACTTTTAACATGAAAAATCCAATGAGGAGAAGAAAAGCAAAGCCAAAGAGTCCATCCCAAAATCCGACAAACAAGCAAAATGAACAAAAAGCATTGAATTCAATTCTTTCTGATTTTAGAAACTGCATTAAAGAAGGGGTGCACCGGTCCTGGAGATACTGCAATACCAGGTCAATGCGTGGAGTGGACAGAGCAAGCTCTTTTTCCATCTCCCTGTTCTAAAAATCCATTTAATATATGGTCCCCAGATAGGGGACGTATCAGATATTAAACTGATAAGAACAGATACTACACTTGATCTTAGCCAAAAGGCCGAGAAGCGATAACCAGAATTGGTTTCCGACTACGGTGCCACCCAAGGATTCTGAAAAGTCCATTTGTGGAGATGGCCACCTGGACTCCCGTTAAGAAGACATGCTGTCAACCTCTAGATCCCTCACATGCCTGCACTTTTCGGCTTGCTGCTGCTGCAATCCACGCGTTTTAGATCTGCATAACTCCACCTCTTTTAGCACAGTACCCTCAACCCCCGGCTGTTCCCACCCGCCTCAACACCGTTGGAAGGGAGGAGAACCAATTAGGGCGGGGGGGGGGGTGGAACGAGCAGCTGTCTACCCTTAGCAGGAGGGTTGCTGATTAATTACCTCTCCTGCTGCTGCTGCTGGCTGTCCAGCAGCAGACTGAAGGTGGCTGCTGCTGTGCGCAGGTATATAAAGGCTCAGAGCCTATTATGACACGCGCAGCCAGCGTTCCATTGCCACATTCCGTCTACTGCAGGCGGGATACCTGGATGGCTGAATGTCACTGAGAAGCTCACAGAGACCGCCATAAGCAACAGTTTAAAAGAATGCCACAGACTAATCAACCAAACTTTTTGGGTTGGTTTCTCTTTTATAGTCTGCAGGCATTAAATGAAAGAAGTCAGTGTTCCAGCAGAGGGAGACAACGTTTCAGAAAAGGCATTGTAGCAAACCAAAAAAGAAATTTTAAGCGCAGCAGAGTAACCAGCTCACATACCTGTTAGCTCAGGTGAGTTTAAAAGGCTGCTGTTGATAACAAGGGCATTTGCTAAATAGATGGTGTGTGTGCAACAATATACTGAAAGGTCAATTATATTGTGCAGCTTATCTCACCACCTGTAGTTATTTAGGTGAAAGCTCCAAAATGCTTGCCTAATATGTCTGTTTATCCAAAAGGAAGTATAGAGGGAGAGCTAGATAGATAGCATTGCATTACATTACATTACATGGCAATGCAATGCACAGTTGCTGAAGTTGAACCAAAATGAGCTTGTCATCTGGCTTCTGCAACTTTTAACATGAAAAATCCAATGAGGAGAAGAAAAGCAAAGCCAAAGAGTCCATCCCAAAATCCGACAAACAAGCAAAATGAACAAAAAGCATTGAATTCAATTCTTTCTGATTTTAGAAACTGCATTAAAGAAGGGGTGCACCGGTCCTGGAGATACTGCAATACCAGGTCAATGCGTGGAGTGGACAGAGCAAGCTCTTTTTCCATCTCCCTGTTCTAAAAATCCATTTAATATATGGTCCCCAGATAGGGGACGTATCAGATATTAAACTGATAAGAACAGATACTACACTTGATCTTAGCCAAAAGGCCGAGAAGCGATAACCAGAATTGGTTTCCGACTACGGTGCCACCCAAGGATTCTGAAAAGTCCATTTGTGGAGATGGCCACCTGGACTCCCGTTAAGAAGACATGCTGTCAACCTCTAGATCCCTCACATGCCTGCACTTTTCGACTTGCTGCTGCGGCAATCCACGCGTTTTAGATCTGCATAACTCCACCTCTTTTAGCACAGTACCCTCAACCCCCGGCTGTTCCCACCCGCCTCAACACCGTTGGAAGGGAGGAGAACCAATTAAGGCGGGGGGGGGTGGAACGAGCAGCTGTCTACCCTTAGCAGGAGGGTTGCTGATTAATTACCTCTCCTGCTGCTGCTGCTGCTGGCTGTCCAGCAGCAGACTGAAGGTGGTTGCTGCTTTGCGCAGGTATATAAAGGCTCAGAGCCTATTATGACACGCGCAGCCAGCGTTCCATTGCCACTTTCCGTCTACTGCAGGCGGGATACCTGGATGGCTGAATGTCACTGAGAAGCTCACAGAGACCGCCATAAGCAACAGTTTAAAAGAATGCCACAGACTAATCAACCAAACTTTTTGGGTTGGTTTCTCTTTTATAGTCTGCAGGCATTAAATGAAAGAAGTCAGTGTTCCAGCAGAGGGAGACAACGTTTCAGAAAAGGCATTGTAGCAAACCAAAAAAGAAATTTTAAGCGCAGCAGAGTAACCAGCTCACATACCTGTTAGCTCAGGTGAGTTTAAAAGGCTGCTGTTGATAACAAGGGCATTTGCTAAATAGATGGTGTGTGTGCAACAATATACTGAAAGGTCAATTATATTGTGCAGCTTATCTCACCACCTGTAGTTATTTAGGTGAAAGCTCCAAAATGCTTGCCTAATATGTCTGTTTATCCAAAAGGAAGTATAGAGGGAGAGCTAGATAGATAGCATTGCATTGCATTACATTACATGGCAATGCAATGCACAGTTGCTGAAGTTGAACCAAAATGAGCTTGTCATCTGGCTTCTGCAACTTTTAACATGAAAAATCCAATGAGGAGAAGAAAAGCAAAGCCAAAGAGTCCATCCCAAAATCCGACAAACAAGCAAAATGAACAAAAAGCATTAAATTCAATTCTTTCTGATTTTAGAAACTGCATTAAAGAAGGGGTGCACCGGTCCTGGAGATACTGCAATACCAGGTCAATGCGTGGAGTGGACAGAGCAAGCTCTTTTTCCATCTCCCTGTTCTAAAAATCCATTTAATATATGGTCCCCAGATAGGGGACGTATCAGATATTAAACTGATAAGAACAGATACTACACTTGATCTTAGCCAAAAGGCCGAGAAGCGATAACCAGAATTGGTTTCCGACTACGGTGCCACCCAAGGATTCTGAAAAGTCCATTTGTGGAGATGGCCACCTGGACTCCCGTTAAGAAGACATGCTGTCAACCTCTAGATCCCTCACATGCCTGCACTTTTCGGCTTGCTGCTGCTGCAATCCACGCGTTTTAGATCTGCATAACTCCACCTCTTTTAGCACAGTACCCTCAACCCCCGGCTGTTCCCACCCGCCTCAACACCGTTGGAAGGGAGGAGAACCAATTAAGGCGGGGGGGGTGGAACGAGCAGCTGTCTACCCTTAGCAGGAGGGTTGCTGATTAATTACCTCTCCTGCTGCTGCTGCTGCTGGCTGTCCAGCAGCAGACTGAAGGTGGCTGCTGCTGTGCGCAGGTATATAAAGGCTCAGAGCCTATTATGACACGCGCAGCCAGCGTTCCATTGCCACATTCCGTCTACTGCAGGCGGGATACCTGGATGGCTGAATGTCACTGAGAAGCTCACAGAGACCGCCATAAGCAACAGTTTAAAAGAATGCCACAGACTAATCAACCAAACTTTTTGGGTTGGTTTCTCTTTTATAGTCTGCAGGCATTAAATGAAAGAAGTCAGTGTTCCAGCAGAGGGAGACAACGTTTCAGAAAAGGCATTGTAGCAAACCAAAAAAGAAATTTTAAGCGCAGCAGAGTAACCAGCTCACATACCTGTTAGCTCAGGTGAGTTTAAAAGGCTGCTGTTGATAACAAGGGCATTTGCTAAATAGATGGTGTGTGTGCAACAATATACTGAAAGGTCAATTATATTGTGCAGCTTATCTCACCACCTGTAGTTATTTAGGTGAAAGCTCCAAAATGCTTGCCTAATATGTCTGTTTATCCAAAAGGAAGTATAGAGGGAGAGCTAGATAGATAGCATTGCATTGCATTACATTACATGGCAATGCAATGCACAGTTGCTGAAGTTGAACCAAAATGAGCTTGTCATCTGGCTTCTGCAACTTTTAACATGAAAAATCCAATGAGGAGAAGAAAAGCAAAGCCAAAGAGTCCATCCCAAAATCCGACAAACAAGCAAAATGAACAAAAAGCATTGAATTCAATTCTTTCTGATTTTAGAAACTGCATTAAAGAAGGGGTGCACCGGTCCTGGAGATACTGCAATACCAGGTCAATGCGTGGAGTGGACAGAGCAAGCTCTTTTTCCATCTCCCTGTTCTAAAAATCCATTTAATATATGGTCCCCAGATAGGGGACGTATCAGATATTAAACTGATAAGAACAGATACTACACTTGATCTTAGCCAAAAGGCCGAGAAGCGATAACCAGAATTGGTTTCCGACTACGGTGCCACCCAAGGATTCTGAAAAGTCCATTTGTGGAGATGGCCACCTGGACTCCCGTTAAGAAGACATGCTGTCAACCTCTAGATCCCTCACATGCCTGCACTTTTCGGCTTGCTGCTGCTGCAATCCACGCGTTTTAGATCTGCATAACTCCACCTCTTTTAGCACAGTACCCTCAACCCCCGGCTGTTCCCACCCGCCTCAACACCGTTGGAAGGGAGGAGAACCAATTAAGGCGGGGGGGTGGAACGAGCAGCTGTCTACCCTTAGCAGGAGGGTTGCTGATTAATTACCTCTCCTGCTGCTGCTGCTGCTGGCTGTCCAGCAGCAGACTGAAGGTGGCTGCTGCTGTGCGCAGGTATATAAAGGCTCAGAGCCTATTATGACACGCGCAGCCAGCGTTCCATTGCCACATTCCGTCTACTGCAGGCGGGATACCTGGATGGCTGAATGTCACTGAGAAGCTCACAGAGACCGCCATAAGCAACAGTTTAAAAGAATGCCACAGACTAATCAACCAAACTTTTTGGGTTGGTTTCTCTTTTATAGTCTGCAGGCATTAAATGAAAGAAGTCAGTGTTCCAGCAGAGGGAGACAACGTTTCAGAAAAGGCATTGTAGCAAACCAAAAAAGAAATTTTAAGCGCAGCAGAGTAACCAGCTCACATACCTGTTAGCTCAGGTGAGTTTAAAAGGCTGCTGTTGATAACAAGGGCATTTGCTAAATAGATGGTGTGTGTGCAACAATATACTGAAAGGTCAATTATATTGTGCAGCTTATCTCACCACCTGTAGTTATTTAGGTGAAAGCTCCAAAATGCTTGCCTAATATGTCTGTTTATCCAAAAGGAAGTATAGAGGGAGAGCTAGATAGATAGCATTGCATTACATTACATTACATGGCAATGCAATGCACAGTTGCTGAAGTTGAACCAAAATGAGCTTGTCATCTGGCTTCTGCAACTTTTAACATGAAAAATCCAATGAGGAGAAGAAAAGCAAAGCCAAAGAGTCCATCCCAAAATCCGACAAACAAGCAAAATGAACAAAAAGCATTGAATTCAATTCTTTCTGATTTTAGAAACTGCATTAAAGAAGGGGTGCACCGGTCCTGGAGATACTGCAATACCAGGTCAATGCGTGGAGTGGACAGAGCAAGCTCTTTTTCCATCTCCCTGTTCTAAAAATCCATTTAATATATGGTCCCCAGATAGGGGACGTATCAGATATTAAACTGATAAGAACAGATTTTTTGATTGAAGCTGCATCCAAGGCACTGAAAAATGTGACCGAAGTCACACCAAAACAGCGCACGAGGCGAGGATTCATGTGGACCCTTCCCGGAGGAGAGGGTCCCCAATAAACCATCCCCATCCCTCCGAGCCAGAAGGCCACAGCGAGGGTCAGGGATCTCCGATGCTCTCCCTAGCCGAAGCCGGAGAAGAGCCGTTTTCGTGCTCCCAGCTTCCATCTAGGCTGCCACCCTAGTGGAGCTGGAGCCTGTGTTGGTTTCTCAGCCCAAAGCTGACCGGACCTCCGACCGGGTTTATAAAAATTCCCCTTCCTAGCCCGGAGGCCAGGAATAGGGGGGGTTGCTCAGAAAGTATGATTGGCAAAGGTGCGGCGTGCTACGAAGCCAAGTCTTTCTGGGGTTCCCAGTCCCAGTAAGCTTGGACTCCCACCAGGGCGCCTACTGCTGGGGCACATTGCTCCAAAGCCCTCACACTTACCCAGCCTAGTGACTTCGATCCTGGAGGGCCATGTTTTCCATCAGATAGCTCTATGAGCCACCTGGCGTACTAACAAGTGCACCAAACCAGTGTGTAATATGCATCAATTTACTAGGGCAGCCCAAGGACAAAACTGCCTTTTCAAAAGATACTACACTTGATCTTAGCCAAAAGACCGAACAGATACTACACTTGATCTTAGCCAAAAGGCCGAGAAGCGATAACCAGAATTGGTTTCCGACTACGGTGCCACCCAAGGATTCTGAAAAGTCCATTTGTGGAGATGGCCACCTGGACTCCCGTTAAGAAGACATGCTGTCAACCTCTAGATCCCTCACATGCCTGCACTTTTCGGCTTGCTGCTGCTGCAATCCACGCGTTTTAGATCTGCATAACTCCACCTCTTTTAGCACAGTACCCTCAACCCCCGGCTGTTCCCACCCGCCTCAACACCGTTGGAAGGGAGGAGAACCAATTAAGGCGGGGGGGGGGGTGGAACGAGCAGCTGTCTACCCTTAGCAGGAGGGTTGCTGATTAATTACCTCTCCTGCTGCTGCTGCTGGCTGTCCAGCAGCAGACTGAAGGTGGCTGCTGCTGTGCGCAGGTATATAAAGGCTCAGAGCCTATTATGACACGCGCAGCCAGCGTTCCATTGCCACATTCCGTCTACTGCAGGCGGGATACCTGGATGGCTGAATGTCACTGAGAAGCTCACAGAGACCGCCATAAGCAACAGTTTAAAAGAATGCCACAGACTAATCAACCAAACTTTTTGGGTTGGTTTCTCTTTTATAGTCTGCAGGCATTAAATGAAAGAAGTCAGTGTTCCAGCAGAGGGAGACAACGTTTCAGAAAAGGCATTGTAGCAAACCAAAAAAGAAATTTTAAGCGCAGCAGAGTAACCAGCTCACATACCTGTTAGCTCAGGTGAGTTTAAAAGGCTGCTGTTGATAACAAGGGCATTTGCTAAATAGATGGTGTGTGTGCAACAATATACTGAAAGGTCAATTATATTGTGCAGCTTATCTCACCACCAGTAGTTATTTAGGTGAAAGCTCCAAAATGCTTGCCTAATATGTCTGTTTATCCAAAAGGAAGTATAGAGGGAGAGCTAGATAGATAGCATTGCATTACATTACATTACATGGCAATGCAATGCACAGTTGCTGAAGTTGAACCAAAATGAGCTTGTCATCTGGCTTCTGCAACTTTTAACATGAAAAATCCAATGAGGAGAAGAAAAGCAAAGCCAAAGAGTCCATCCCAAAATCCGACAAACAAGCAAAATGAACAAAAAGCATTGAATTCAATTCTTTCTGATTTTAGAAACTGCATTAAAGAAGGGGTGCACCGGTCCTGGAGATACTGCAATACCAGGTCAATGCGTGGAGTGGACAGAGCAAGCTCTTTTTCCATCTCCCTGTTCTAAAAATCCATTTAATATATGGTCCCCAGATAGGGGACGTATCAGATATTAAACTGATAAGAACAGATACTACACTTGATCTTAGCCAAAAGGCCGAGAAGCGATAACCAGAATTGGTTTCCGACTACGGTGCCACCCAAGGATTCTGAAAAGTCCATTTGTGGAGATGGCCACCTGGACTCCCGTTAAGAAGACATGCTGTCAACCTCTAGATCCCTCACATGCCTGCACTTTTCGGCTTGCTGCTGCTGCAATCCACGCGTTTTAGATCTGCATAACTCCACCTCTTTTAGCACAGTACCCTCAACCCCCGGCTGTTCCCACCCGCCTCAACACCGTTGGAAGGGAGGAGAACCAATTAGGGCGGGGGGGGGGGTGGAACGAGCAGCTGTCTACCCTTAGCAGGAGGGTTGCTGATTAATTACCTCTCCTGCTGCTGCTGCTGGCTGTCCAGCAGCAGACTGAAGGTGGCTGCTGCTGTGCGCAGGTATATAAAGGCTCAGAGCCTATTATGACACGCGCAGCCAGCGTTCCATTGCCACATTCCGTCTACTGCAGGCGGGATACCTGGATGGCTGAATGTCACTGAGAAGCTCACAGAGACCGCCATAAGCAACAGTTTAAAAGAATGCCACAGACTAATCAACCAAACTTTTTGGGTTGGTTTCTCTTTTATAGTCTGCAGGCATTAAATGAAAGAAGTCAGTGTTCCAGCAGAGGGAGACAACGTTTCAGAAAAGGCATTGTAGCAAACCAAAAAAGAAATTTTAAGCGCAGCAGAGTAACCAGCTCACATACCTGTTAGCTCAGGTGAGTTTAAAAGGCTGCTGTTGATAACAAGGGCATTTGCTAAATAGATGGTGTGTGTGCAACAATATACTGAAAGGTCAATTATATTGTGCAGCTTATCTCACCACCTGTAGTTATTTAGGTGAAAGCTCCAAAATGCTTGCCTAATATGTCTGTTTATCCAAAAGGAAGTATAGAGGGAGAGCTAGATAGATAGCATTGCATTACATTACATTACATGGCAATGCAATGCACAGTTGCTGAAGTTGAACCAAAATGAGCTTGTCATCTGGCTTCTGCAACTTTTAACATGAAAAATCCAATGAGGAGAAGAAAAGCAAAGCCAAAGAGTCCATCCCAAAATCCGACAAACAAGCAAAATGAACAAAAAGCATTGAATTCAATTCTTTCTGATTTTAGAAACTGCATTAAAGAAGGGGTGCACCGGTCCTGGAGATACTGCAATACCAGGTCAATGCGTGGAGTGGACAGAGCAAGCTCTTTTTCCATCTCCCTGTTCTAAAAATCCATTTAATATATGGTCCCCAGATAGGGGACGTATCAGATATTAAACTGATAAGAACAGATACTACACTTGATCTTAGCCAAAAGGCCGAGAAGCGATAACCAGAATTGGTTTCCGACTACGGTGCCACCCAAGGATTCTGAAAAGTCCATTTGTGGAGATGGCCACCTGGACTCCCGTTAAGAAGACATGCTGTCAACCTCTAGATCCCTCACATGCCTGCACTTTTCGACTTGCTGCTGCGGCAATCCACGCGTTTTAGATCTGCATAACTCCACCTCTTTTAGCACAGTACCCTCAACCCCCGGCTGTTCCCACCCGCCTCAACACCGTTGGAAGGGAGGAGAACCAATTAAGGCGGGGGGGGGTGGAACGAGCAGCTGTCTACCCTTAGCAGGAGGGTTGCTGATTAATTACCTCTCCTGCTGCTGCTGCTGCTGGCTGTCCAGCAGCAGACTGAAGGTGGTTGCTGCTTTGCGCAGGTATATAAAGGCTCAGAGCCTATTATGACACGCGCAGCCAGCGTTCCATTGCCACTTTCCGTCTACTGCAGGCGGGATACCTGGATGGCTGAATGTCACTGAGAAGCTCACAGAGACCGCCATAAGCAACAGTTTAAAAGAATGCCACAGACTAATCAACCAAACTTTTTGGGTTGGTTTCTCTTTTATAGTCTGCAGGCATTAAATGAAAGAAGTCAGTGTTCCAGCAGAGGGAGACAACGTTTCAGAAAAGGCATTGTAGCAAACCAAAAAAGAAATTTTAAGCGCAGCAGAGTAACCAGCTCACATACCTGTTAGCTCAGGTGAGTTTAAAAGGCTGCTGTTGATAACAAGGGCATTTGCTAAATAGATGGTGTGTGTGCAACAATATACTGAAAGGTCAATTATATTGTGCAGCTTATCTCACCACCTGTAGTTATTTAGGTGAAAGCTCCAAAATGCTTGCCTAATATGTCTGTTTATCCAAAAGGAAGTATAGAGGGAGAGCTAGATAGATAGCATTGCATTACATTACATTACATGGCAATGCAATGCACAGTTGCTGAAGTTGAACCAAAATGAGCTTGTCATCTGGCTTCTGCAACTTTTAACATGAAAAATCCAATGAGGAGAAGAAAAGCAAAGCCAAAGAGTCCATCCCAAAATCCGACAAACAAGCAAAATGAACAAAAAGCATTGAATTCAATTCTTTCTGATTTTAGAAACTGCATTAAAGAAGGGGTGCACCGGTCCTGGAGATACTGCAATACCAGGTCAATGCGTGGAGTGGACAGAGCAAGCTCTTTTTCCATCTCCCTGTTCTAAAAATCCATTTAATATATGGTCCCCAGATAGGGGACGTATCAGATATTAAACTGATAAGAACAGATACTACACTTGATCTTAGCCAAAAGGCTGAGAAGCGATAACCAGAATTGGTTTCCGACTACGGTGCCACCCAAGGATTCTGAAAAGTCCATTTGTGGAGATGGCCACCTGGACTCCCGTTAAGAAGACATGCTGTCAACCTCTAGATCCCTCACATGCCTGCACTTTTCGGCTTGCTGCTGCTGCAATCCACGCGTTTTAGATCTGCATAACTCCACCTCTTTTAGCACAGTACCCTCAACCCCCGGCTGTTCCCACCCGCCTCAACACCGTTGGAAGGGAGGAGAACCAATTAAGGCGGGGGGGGGGTGGAACGAGCAGCTGTCTACCCTTAGCAGGAGGGTTGCTGATTAATTACCTCTCCTGCTGCTGCTGCTGCTGGCTGTCCAGCAGCAGACTGAAGGTGGCTGCTGCTGTGCGCAGGTATATAAAGGCTCAGAGCCTATTATGACACGCGCAGCCAGCGTTCCATTGCCACATTCCGTCTACTGCAGGCGGGATACCTGGATGGCTGAATGTCACTGAGAAGCTCACAGAGACCGCCATAAGCAGCAGTTTAAAAGAATGCCACAGACTAATCAACCAAACTTTTTGGGTTGGTTTCTCTTTTATAGTCTGCAGGCATTAAATGAAAGAAGTCAGTGTTCCAGCAGAGGGAGACAACGTTTCAGAAAAGGCATTGTAGCAAACCAAAAAAGAAATTTTAAGCGCAGCAGAGTAACCAGCTCACATACCTGTTAGCTCAGGTGAGTTTAAAAGGCTGCTGTTGATAACAAGGGCATTTGCTAAATAGATGGTGTGTGTGCAACAATATACTGAAAGGTCAATTATATTGTGCAGCTTATCTCACCACCTGTAGTTATTTAGGTGAAAGCTCCAAAATGCTTGCCTAATATGTCTGTTTATCCAAAAGGAAGTATAGAGGGAGAGCTAGATAGATAGCATTGCATTACATTACATTACATGGCAATGCAATGCACAGTTGCTGAAGTTGAACCAAAATGAGCTTGTCATCTGGCTTCTGCAACTTTTAACATGAAAAATCCAATGAGGAGAAGAAAAGCAAAGCCAAAGAGTCCATCCCAAAATCCGACAAACAAGCAAAATGAACAAAAAGCATTGAATTCAATTCTTTCTGATTTTAGAAACTGCATTAAAGAAGGGGTGCACCGGTCCTGGAGATACTGCAATACCAGGTCAATGCGTGGAGTGGACAGAGCAAGCTCTTTTTCCATCTCCCTGTTCTAAAAATCCATTTAATATATGGTCCCCAGATAGGGGACGTATCAGATATTAAACTGATAAGAACAGATACTACACTTGATCTTAGCCAAAAGGCCGAGAAGCGATAACCAGAATTGGTTTCCGACTACGGTGCCACCCAAGGATTCTGAAAAGTCCATTTGTGGAGATGGCCACCTGGACTCCCGTTAAGAAGACATGCTGTCAACCTCTAGATCCCTCACATGCCTGCACTTTTCGGCTTGCTGCTGCTGCAATCCACGCGTTTTAGATCTGCATAACTCCACCTCTTTTAGCACAGTACCCTCAACCCCCGGCTGTTCCCACCCGCCTCAACACCGTTGGAAGGGAGGAGAACCAATTAAGGCGAGGGGGGGGGGGTGGAACGAGCAGCTGTCTACCCTTAGCAGGAGGGTTGCTGATTAATTACCTCTCCTGCTGCTGCTGCTGCTGGCTGTCCAGCAGCAGACTGAAGGTGGCTGCTGCTGTGCGCAGGTATATAAAGGCTCAGAGCATATTATGACACGCGCAGCCAGCGTTCCATTGCCACATTCCGTCTACTGCAGGCGGGATACCTGGATGGCTGAATGTCACTGAGAAGCTCACAGAGACCGCCATAAGCAACAGTTTAAAAGAATGCCACAGACTAATCAACCAAACTTTTTGGGTTGGTTTCTCTTTTATAGTCTGCAGGCATTAAATGAAAGAAGTCAGTGTTCCAGCAGAGGGAGACAACGTTTCAGAAAAGGCATTGTAGCAAACCAAAAAAGAAATTTTAAGCGCAGCAGAGTAACCAGCTCACATACCTGTTAGCTCAGGTGAGTTTAAAAGGCTGCTGTTGATAACAAGGGCATTTGCTAAATAGATGGTGTGTGTGCAACAATATACTGAAAGGTCAATTATATTGTGCAGCTTATCTCACCACCTGTAGTTATTTAGGTGAAAGCTCCAAAATGCTTGCCTAATATGTCTGTTTATCCAAAAGGAAGTATAGAGGGAGAGCTAGATAGATAGCATTGCATTACATTACATTACATGGCAATGCAATGCACAGTTGCTGAAGTTGAACCAAAATGAGCTTGTCATCTGGCTTCTGCAACTTTTAACATGAAAAATCCAATGAGGAGAAGAAAAGCAAAGCCAAAGAGTCCATCCCAAAATCCGACAAACAAGCAAAATGAACAAAAAGCATTGAATTCAATTCTTTCTGATTTTAGAAACTGCATTAAAGAAGGGGTGCACCGGTCCTGGAGATACTGCAATACCAGGTCAATGCGTGGAGTGGACAGAGCAAGCTCTTTTTCCATCTCCCTGTTCTAAAAATCCATTTAATATATGGTCCCCAGATAGGGGACGTATCAGATATTAAACTGATAAGAACAGATACTACACTTGATCTTAGCCAAAAGGCCGAGAAGCGATAACCAGAATTGGTTTCCGACTACGGTGCCACCCAAGGATTCTGAAAAGTCCATTTGTGGAGATGGCCACCTGGACTCCCGTTAAGAAGACATGCTGTCAACCTCTAGATCCCTCACATGCCTGCACTTTTTGGCTTGCTGCTGCTGCAATCCACGCGTTTTAGATCTGCATAACTCCACCTCTTTTAGCACAGTACCCTCAACCCCCGGCTGTTCCCACCCGCCTCAACACCGTTGGAAGGGAGGAGAACCAATTAAGGCGGGGGGGGGGTGGAACGAGCAGCTGTCTACCCTTAGCAGGAGGGTTGCTGATTAATTACCTCTCCTGCTGCTGCTGCTGCTGGCTGTCCAGCAGCAGACTGAAGGTGGCTGCTGCTGTGCACAGGTATATAAAGGCTCAGAGCCTATTATGACACGCGCAGCCAGCGTTCCATTGCCACATTCCGTCTACTGCAGGCGGGATACCTGGATGGCTGAATGTCACTGAGAAGCTCACAGAGACCGCCATAAGCAACAGTTTAAAAGAATGCCACAGACTAATCAACCAAACTTTTTGGGTTGGTTTCTCTTTTATAGTCTGCAGGCATTAAATGAAAGAAGTCAGTGTTCCAGCAGAGGGAGACAACGTTTCAGAAAAGGCATTGTAGCAAACCAAAAAAGAAATTTTAAGCGCAGCAGAGTAACCAGCTCACATACCTGTTAGCTCAGGTGAGTTTAAAAGGCTGCTGTTGATAACAAGGGCATTTGCTAAATAGATGGTGTGTGTGCAACAATATACTGAAAGGTCAATTATATTGTGCAGCTTATCTCACCACCTGTAGTTATTTAGGTGAAAGCTCCAAAATGCTTGCCTAATATGTCTGTTTATCCAAAAGGAAGTATAGAGGGAGAGCTAGATAGATAGCATTGCATTACATTACATTACATGGCAATGCAATGCACAGTTGCTGAAGTTGAACCAAAATGAGCTTGTCATCTGGCTTCTGCAACTTTTAACATGAAAAATCCAATGAGGAGAAGAAAAGCAAAGCCAAAGAGTCCATCCCAAAATCCGACAAACAAGCAAAATGAACAAAAAGCATTGAATTCAATTCTTTCTGATTTTAGAAACTGCATTAAAGAAGGGGTGCACCGGTCCTGGAGATACTGCAATACCAGGTCAATGCGTGGAGTGGACAGAGCAAGCTCTTTTTCCATCTCCCTGTTCTAAAAATCCATTTAATATATGGTCCCCAGATAGGGGACGTATCAGATATTAAACTGATAAGAACAGATACTACACTTGATCTTAGCCAAAAGGCCGAGAAGCGATAACCAGAATTGGTTTCCGACTACGGTGCCACCCAAGGATTCTGAAAAGTCCATTTGTGGAGATGGCCACCTGGACTCCCGTTAAGAAGACATGCTGTCAACCTCTAGATCCCTCACATGCCTGCACTTTTCGGCTTGCTGCTGCTGCAATCCACGCGTTTTAGATCTGCATAACTCCACCTCTTTTAGCACAGTACCCTCAACCCCCGGCTGTTCCCACCCGCCTCAACACCGTTGGAAGGGAGGAGAACCAATTAAGGCGGGGGGGGGGGTGGAACGAGCAGCTGTCTACCCTTAGCAGGAGGGTTGCTGATTAATTACCTCTCCTGCTGCTGCTGCTGCTGGCTGTCCAGCAGCAGACTGAAGGTGGCTGCTGCTGTGCGCAGGTATATAAAGGCTCAGAGCCTATTATGACACGCGCAGCCAGCGTTCCATTGCCACATTCCGTCTACTGCAGGCGGGATACCTGGATGGCTGAATGTCACTGAGAAGCTCACAGAGACCGCCATAAGCAACAGTTTAAAAGAATGCCACAGACTAATCAACCAAACTTTTTGGGTTGGTTTCTCTTTTATAGTCTGCAGGCATTAAATGAAAGAAGTCAGTGTTCCAGCAGAGGGAGACAACGTTTCAGAAAAGGCATTGTAGCAAACCAAAAAAGAAATTTTAAGCGCAGCAGAGTAACCAGCTCACATACCTGTTAGCTCAGGTGAGTTTAAAAGGCTGCTGTTGATAACAAGGGCATTTGCTAAATAGATGGTGTGTGTGCAACAATATACTGAAAGGTCAATTATATTGTGCAGCTTATCTCACCACCTGTAGTTATTTAGGTGAAAGCTCCAAAATGCTTGCCTAATATGTCTGTTTATCCAAAAGGAAGTATAGAGGGAGAGCTAGATAGATAGCATTGCATTACATTACATTACATGGCAATGCAATGCACAGTTGCTGAAGTTGAACCAAAATGAGCTTGTCATCTGGCTTCTGCAACTTTTAACATGAAAAATCCAATGAGGAGAAGAAAAGCAAAGCCAAAGAGTCCATCCCAAAATCCGACAAACAAGCAAAATGAACAAAAAGCATTGAATTCAATTCTTTCTGATTTTAGAAACTGCATTAAAGAAGGGGTGCACCGGTCCTGGAGATACTGCAATACCAGGTCAATGCGTGGAGTGGAAAGAGCAAGCTCTTTTTCCATCTCCCTGTTCTAAAAATCCATTTAATATATGGTCCCCAGATAGGGGACGTATCAGATATTAAACTTATAAGAACAGATACTACACTTGATCTTAGCCAAAAGGCCGAGAAGCGATAACCAGAATTGGTTTCCGACTACGGTGCCACCCAAGGATTCTGAAAAGTCCATTTGTGGAGATGGCCACCTGGACTCCCGTTAAGAAGACATGCTGTCAACCTCTAGATCCCTCACATGCCTGCACTTTTCGGCTTGCTGCTGCTGCAATCCACGCGTTTTAGATCTGCATAACTCCACCTCTTTTAGCACAGTACCCTCAACCCCCGGCTGTTCCCACCCGCCTCAACACCGTTGGAAGGGAGGAGAACCAATTAAGGCGGGGGGGGGGGGTGGAACGAGCAGCTGTCTACCCTTAGCAGGAGGGTTGCTGATTAATTACCTCTCCTGCTGCTGCTGCTGCTGGCTGTCCAGCAGCAGACTGAAGGTGGCTGCTGCTGTGCGCAGGTATATAAAGGCTCAGAGCCTATTATGACACGCGCAGCCAGCGTTCCATTGCCACATTCCGTCTACTGCAGGCGGGATACCTGGATGGCTGAATGTCACTGAGAAGCTCACAGAGACCGCCATAAGCAACAGTTTAAAAGAATGCCACAGACTAATCAACCAAACTTTTTGGGTTGGTTTCTCTTTTATAGTCTGCAGGCATTAAATGAAAGAAGTCAGTGTTCCAGCAGAGGGAGACAACGTTTCAGAAAAGGCATTGTAGCAAACCAAAAAAGAAATTTTAAGCGCAGCAGAGTAACCAGCTCACATACCTGTTAGCTCAGGTGAGTTTAAAAGGCTGCTGTTGATAACAAGGGCATTTGCTAAATAGATGGTGTGTGTGCAACAATATACTGAAAGGTTAATTATATTGTGCAGCTTATCTCACCACCTGTAGTTATTTAGGTGAAAGCTCCAAAATGCTTGCCTAATATGTCTGTTTATCCAAAAGGAAGTATAGAGGGAGAGCTAGATAGATAGCATTGCATTACATTACATTACATGGCAATGCAATGCACAGTTGCTGAAGTTGAACCAAAATGAGCTTGTCATCTGGCTTCTGCAACTTTTAACATGAAAAATCCAATGAGGAGAAGAAAAGCAAAGCCAAAGAGTCCATCCCAAAATCCGACAAACAAGCAAAATGAACAAAAAGCATTGAATTCAATTCTTTCTGATTTTAGAAACTGCATTAAAGAAGGGGTGCACCGGTCCTGGAGATACTGCAATACCAGGTCAATGCGTGGAGTGGACAGAGCAAGCTCTTTTTCCATCTCCCTGCTCTAAAAATCCATTTAATATATGGTCCCCAGATAGGGGACGTATCAGATATTAAACTGATAAGAACAGATACTACACTTGATCTTAGCCAAAAGGCTGAGAAGCGATAACCAGAATTGGTTTCCGACTACGGTGCCACCCAAGGATTCTGAAAAGTCCATTTGTGGAGATGGCCACCTGGACTCCCGTTAAGAAGACATGCTGTCAACCTCTAGATCCCTCACATGCCTGCACTTTTCGGCTTGCTGCTGCTGCAATCCACGCGTTTTAGATCTGCATAACTCCACCTCTTTTAGCACAGTACCCTCAACCCCCGGCTGTTCCCACCCGCCTCAACACCGTTGGAAGGGAGGAGAACCAATTAAGGCGGGGGGGGGGTGGAACGAGCAGCTGTCTACCCTTAGCAGGAGGGTTGCTGATTAATTACCTCTCCTGCTGCTGCTGCTGCTGGCTGTCCAGCAGCAGACTGAAGGTGGCTGCTGCTGTGCGCAGGTATATAAAGGCTCAGAGCCTATTATGACACGCGCAGCCAGCGTTCCATTGCCACATTCCGTCTACTGCAGGCGGGATACCTGGATGGCTGAATGTCACTGAGAAGCTCACAGAGACCGCCATAAGCAGCAGTTTAAAAGAATGCCACAGACTAATCAACCAAACTTTTTGGGTTGGTTTCTCTTTTATAGTCTGCAGGCATTAAATGAAAGAAGTCAGTGTTCCAGCAGAGGGAGACAACGTTTCAGAAAAGGCATTGTAGCAAACCAAAAAAGAAATTTTAAGCGCAGCAGAGTAACCAGCTCACATACCTGTTAGCTCAGGTGAGTTTAAAAGGCTGCTGTTGATAACAAGGGCATTTGCTAAATAGATGGTGTGTGTGCAACAATATACTGAAAGGTCAATTATATTGTGCAGCTTATCTCACCACCTGTAGTTATTTAGGTGAAAGCTCCAAAATGCTTGCCTAATATGTCTGTTTATCCAAAAGGAAGTATAGAGGGAGAGCTAGATAGATAGCATTGCATTACATTACATTACATGGCAATGCAATGCACAGTTGCTGAAGTTGAACCAAAATGAGCTTGTCATCTGGCTTCTGCAACTTTTAACATGAAAAATCCAATGAGGAGAAGAAAAGCAAAGCCAAAGAGTCCATCCCAAAATCCGACAAACAAGCAAAATGAACAAAAAGCATTGAATTCAATTCTTTCTGATTTTAGAAACTGCATTAAAGAAGGGGTGCACCGGTCCTGGAGATACTGCAATACCAGGTCAATGCGTGGAGTGGACAGAGCAAGCTCTTTTTCCATCTCCCTGTTCT